>NC_064630.1:519035303-522022803 GCF_023864275.1 Schistocerca cancellata | reverse complement strand
TCATTGTTAAATATAGGCAGTATACATTTAAAACAACTCAAAGAGTCTCTTACTTTGTTTAATAAGTGGGCTCCCATGGCAGTGTGCGTTGGGCACATGATAATGGTAATTTTATGAAAATTTTCAAATATTTTTAATGTTTCATCACATATTGTGCTAAACTCATCATAACAGGAAAAATTAGTGTACAGAATAAGTGTATTACTTGAGACAAATTATTATTGACAAATGAATCCAAGATTCAGACAATGTTATCAAAGATAATACCATTTTTGCAGTTCCAATAATGAAATATTATTACAAAGAGTGTAAAACGTAACTGGGTTATGTGGTTATTAAATCTGCTACTTAATCTTTTGATTGTAGTTTATGTTAAAATGAGATGAGTATCTCTTCACTGCCTTAATATACACCTTTAAGAACATCTGGGCTTTCTGTATGTAAGGAGCTACTCGTCAAGTTAATCAAATCAAAATTTTGTGGCCAAAACAGTTAATTGTTTTAAGAAGCTTGTTTATTGCATCACATAGCTTACATAATACATACCCTACCAAATTTGAGACAATATCAGCCATATCTTGTTACTGCCACTGATCTTTGTACACGTATCAACAATCAAAATATGGGCATGTGCATTGTTTTATACAGATTTTTTTAAATTTACAATTAAAATTTGATTTGTTTCCCCAAATTTGGTTCTTCTTTTTGTTTCAAAATTTATGAACTAGTTAACTTGATGAAATATCAAGAATCTTAAAACAAATTACATGAAATATCTTACGACGATAGTTTGTGAGTTACATATCTTAATAACTTCATAAGTACAGATTTGATTTTGAAGCTACAATAAATGCAGTGTCTTTATGATTAGCTGAATAAAACTTATCATCATTTTTCTATGTATGAGTTTTAGAAGTATTGGTTTTGACATTAGTTTACAGTGGTTTTTACACATTTTCAGTTATTGATTAGCTATTATGACATATTAATTATATTTCATCTTAAATACGTTCCAGATTACTGAACTTCATCAATTCAGTCAACAGATATCATTATAATTTATGTTCATTAAATTCATGGACTTCCGCTTTTTGATTAAACTTTCAGACAAACCATGTATTTTCTTCTTAATGCGGATTTCTTCAGCACTGTAGCTGTTTCTATGGTGGACTGTGGAAGTTTTTATCTACCTTCAACTTATTACTAAATAATAGGATACCTAAATGAGAAATATTAATTTACAGAAACTTCTGGTTGATATTAACAAATTATTTAGGAATAAAGTAATCGTCTCACCAAAAGGCAATAGCGCTGCATCATCAACAGGTACACAAACAAAGAATTCAGAGCTTTGCTTTGCTAACTTTTGGAATAAAATTCTTCTCTCAAGTCTGTGGAAGGACTTTGTCCTAAGGCTGCATATTTCTAGCATTCTTTTTCATTGCGGCTGTCTGTAACTCAGTGTTTTCTCTACAAGGTGAGTATAATCTAATCTTTGCATATTGTTGTTGAATGAAGATTGTGTTATTATCCAAATCCTAGTTTCTTTTCCAGGAGCAACACATACAATGTATGACACACAAAATGCAACTTTCAGTTGGGGTAGTGTCTCACATAATGTCAAGCATGCTTATCACAGAGAGTTTTTTGTGTGTAGAGCAGTGAGCTATATATAGTAACCAGATTTCCGATAATATTGCAAGCAGCTGGTTCTCAAGAGTGTGCATTGCGTGTTGTGTATACAATACTGTGTTATGTCACATGATAGATAGTCTTTGCCTAATGAAATGTGCTACATTAAGTGCACAGTTAGAAAGTGTAGTACTCACAGTGTAGAATGCAGAAACTAATGTGCAGTTGGGAAATGTTGTGCTTGCAGAGTTGAATCTGATAGCATATTTAATGAGGGTAAGTGCCATCCATAGAGTGGTATTGAATGCAATGAGGAAATTGAGGAATGTCATGCAACTATCTTGTGAATAGCCTTCTTGAAGTTTGGTGTCTCAAATTAAGGATAGGCCTACATATGGAGAAAGATTGAGCAAGAAGTAAATTTAGTGTTACAGATATGGTATGTAGGAGATGTGTTATGCAATGGTCTCACTCAGTGGTGAAGGCTGACTTATTTAAGTGCTTAATAATTGATGTTCATCATTAACTACTGATGAGATTGGCATCTGATCAAATTTGCAGGTTCTTGAAGAGTCATGCCATCATGCAATATATCTGCTTTGTTCAAAATGTTACGTCAATGCTTACAAATTGTCAAATCTCTTTAGTGCTACATCATTTAGTAAATTTTCAAAATTCATCTTGATGTTTATGTATCAAAGAAACTCTGTCTCTGTTATCTCACATGTGTATGAGGTGTGCTTGCTTGCATCTGTGTGTGTGTGTGTGTGTGTGTGTGTGTGTGTGTGTGTGTGTGTTTACTGATGAAGGCTGTGGCCAAAAGCTACATTTGAGTGCCTTTTAATCATGCCTGTCTCCAATTTGACATATCTTCTTTATGGTAAGTAGCAATCTATCTTTTCCTGCAATGTTTTTATCTCTTTAGATGGTTTCTTACAACTATATTTCACTGTTTTATTAGGTGAACTTTTCAGATATACTCACAATGGTATTATGAAATAGGTTAAATTTTAAGTTAGCATCAGGTTCCCTGTGCACCTCAGTCCAGTCTGTTTCAAGTTTTCCCTAAAATTTGCTATTTGTAAATTGTTAATTGAATGCACTATTTTGGAGGACAGTTTTGCAATACTGTATGGAGCCATGTTAGCTGTGAATCATGATCAGACAGACCATTCTTAACAGGAAAAGTTTTTATTTGATTAAATTTGTCTTGATCTGTACCATCTGAGTAGGAAAATTGATAACTGATGTCAAATTGAAAACACCAATTAATACTTCAAGGTCAAGCTTTCTAATGGACTCTTTCAGAAAATCTACACTTAAATCCCCACAAATAATAATTTTCTACCCCTCTGTCTGACAGATAGTACAACAAAGAATCCAAGTTTTTCAAAAATAGCTGAAAATTTCCAAATGTGGATCTATACACAGCTATAATTAGAAAAATACCATTATGTAGTTTAAGCTTACATGAACATGCTTCTATATCTTGCTCTACACCAAATTTTTTAGTTTCTAAATTTTTCACATTATGAAACATTTTAACTCATATGGCAACACCTCCTGTCTCCAGAGTGTCTCTGCTTACATGTGCTGAAATCTTGTATCCGCCTGCGTTTATCTTTATATCTGTGACTATATGATGTTCAGACAGGCATAGTACATCTACTCCACCTTCAGTTACTAGATCCTCTGAACAGATAAGAAACTGCACTCCAAATCTTGGTGTTAATGAGAACATACAGTGAATATCAGACCAGAAGAAATTATTTTTAATATCAACAACAATAATGCTGCAGTCACTTTATCATAAGCTTACATTCACACGCTGTTCACAACTGCCCTCTTCAAAAAAGTAATTAGAAGTTCACTTACATGTGTGCAACATTTGCATTTGGTGGAAGAGAGAAAAAGATAATTGCATGAACTGTATGCAGAATCTTATAAGTCAAAATTACTGAAGATATTAACCATCAATACATGAAATGCAAATACATGTGCTTTTTAAGGGGTATTGTTAGCCAAGAGATATAAATCATTTATCATGATTTAGGAGCACTGGTCTTTCAGCCTGATGGTTACAATAAGGCACTGAAGTTTGGGAAAAGTGAGCTGCAAGCTGTCGCATGCTGTTCAGGTGGTAAGGAGTATTATGTGTGAGATGTGTTGTTCCATACACTGTGTGGAGATTGAGAAATATGGTAGATTAAATTTAATGTGCCAAATGGTGTGTGCTGTCTTGGATTGTCATTTATGTGGTGTTGTGTCATTTACCTTGAGCAAATTAAGGACTGCTGTATGTAAATTGCAGTGGAAGTTTTGTTTAATGTGGTGCACAAAATGCTGGGCACCAAAAGCCATGGAGGTACTTAAGAATATTATTCATGAAGTGTTGTTTATCTAATGATAAGTGCAGAGTAGTGTGCTGTGTGGTTGACACTTTATTTTCTGAGTATAAGGCATGGATTTGATTTTTGAAACATGAATTGCAGTATGCAGAATACAACCTATCACTCAAATAGAACCTTAGTGAACAGGACACCAGAAGTTATTTAGCTCTGTAAAATGCTATGTATAAGAAGTACTTTTGTCAAATTACAATACAAATTCAATGACAGATTAGAGTGTTATGTGCACAAGTTGGGACTTTAGTATATCAACCAACGGGTGACATAGTAAATTGCAGAGTGACAGTGGAAGGTGTGTGCATTCTCTGTAGGGCCACACAAGGAAAGTGACTCTCTACTTCTGGTAGGGAGACAGGGGTATGCATAATTAACCTCTTTTCACTAATATTCTGTGCATTGCTCTGTTCACTGTCCAAACATAGTTTTGTTTCACTTGTGCCACACATGATATTGATACTGTTCACTGCCACTGTAGTCCCCAGTTCATACATGCTTTCTCACTTTTGATCTTAGTTTCATTGCTCATCAGTTCATAAATTTTTCATAAGACATGTCACTCTTCTTCAGTGTGGTAACTTGTTTTGACTGTGCAAAGGCGGAACAGAACCTTCTCAGGAACTGCATCACATCTAAGATGGCCAAGCTGACATAATGACAAATGAAATATGTTAAATGAGATGCATCATGAATGATATGTATATGACAATTATGGAATGGCAATATTAGAGTTTATCATCCACGTGGTAATTAGCGCATCCTCAGTCTGGGAAAGAGATTGGTTGTTGTCTTTTCAAAAAAGCAATATAAGAAAACTGTGGAAAACATAAATCATGAATGATGGACGGGGCTTTGAATTGTCATACTCTAGTACGTAAGTGCAACTAACACAGAGCAAGTTGGAATTTCTCCGTCTGTTGTGACTTCAACTCATGGTACTAACTAAATAATTTTTCTGATCTTTATCCTACTTGGAAACAGCTACGTAATTTATGCCTGGCATAAACATATTCCTTTCAAAATATTATTTAGACTGAATATCATTAGGGTTCATTGTTCAGATTATTATTTTTAATGTACTGATTTTTGTAGTGTACACAGTTTTCATCACAGTGTTGCAAGTTGTAAGATATGGATAGTTAAACTTTTTACTGCACTATGACTTAGCAAATGCAATGTGAGCTAATACATGTTTATGGATTTAGCGACACCACTCATTTTAAAGATTGGAATTTTGTCTTTTCAGTAATGTGGTACTAAGTCTGTGAAACTAATTAACTTACAAGGTAATTAACAGTAAATTTCAGAAGTACTTGTATTTTCCAGTTTCAGATTCCGCCTCTGTGCTTTTTAGGTTTCAATCTTTACATTTATACTTTAGTTGGCTTAATTTTTATGCACAATGTGGTATATTTAATTAATTGATTTTGTTGTTAATTAAGAATTTTGCCTAACTTGCAGTGATGTTCAATATGCTGCTTGTACTTGTAAATAGAGTATTCCCCACATGACAGCATAAAATTGTTCCATAAACTTTTCTAATTTCTTAGAGCACCACATATTTCATTAACAGATTTATTGTTAATACTTTTAGACCATTCTGAGTAGCAAATCCTAACCTAGCAGTTTTTCAAATTATTGTGTGGTTTCCAAATTGCAATTGTTCATACCCCAATTTTTAAATAACTAAACAATGGAAACTCCAGGTAGCATTCCAGCCTGAGATTCTGGAGATCTGGGTTTTGTGTGTGTGTGTGTGTGTGTGTGTGTGTGTGTGTGTGTGTGTGTGTGTGAGGGTCTTTTACTGATGGAGGCTGTGGCCAAAAGCTTGATGTGAGTACCTTTTAATTGTGCCTCTCTGCAACCTGATGTGTAAACTCAGTCAAGCGAGTAAATGTGCAGCAGAAATGTCAGGTCTGCCCCTTATAATAACTCATGTAATAGCTATGTGCAACCTGTTTGTAAAAATACATGTATTAGTACCTACAAAAATTCAGAGATGTTGAAGCCTAGAAACTTGCAACTTATTTCCTTAATTCAAGTTTGTGATTGTTATGACTAAACTGGGTTGTGATTGGTAAGAGGAATGGACTTTCATTGTCAGTGCAATGACTGAAGTCACTTTCATTAAGAATGGAACTAAGTGGAATATTGCTGTGTGACTTTCTTTGTTGGATTAATGCAAGACAGTGTGTTTGCTCTGACATATGGAGCAAATATGAGCCACATTTAATCATTCTGTTTTGATGACTTCTTACAAGTGCTATTGATTCTTGGACACTACAAAGTTAAGAAACTGGTCATCATCCCAACAATAGGACATGGTGGATAATAAATGTGTCAAAAGTGAAACCAAAATGGTGGTATTGTGTATCACTCAGCAAACCCCATTCACACATTTAAGAACTGTGGTATGCCTTATAAAAATTTTCCAAACTGGTTAGTGGCAGCGAGCAATGTAACTGTCTTATGTGGCACAAGTGAAACAAAACTGTGTTTAGACAGTAAACATAATAGTGCACAGAATATTAATGAAAAGAGGTTAATTATGACACTACATCAAGAAACAGTAAATAGATGCTGCCATATTGTAAAGACATCAGTCACTCTGAGATGAGGAGACTAATGCCATTTTTGACAGAGCAGAAGCCAAATAGGAACCAGTGTAACTACAGAAAATTGCAGCAACTGGTGCTGAGACAGTTCTAGGTAAAAGTGTCTGTATTATCAAGTTTTCAACAGATACTGACAAAAACATTGACTAAGGCATCGAAGACTGTATGTTTGATTGTAGAACAATAGCAAGTTCTATGGCTGAGAACAATGAATTGTTTGTAAGGATAATGATACAAAGTAGTTCAGGAGTTAAAAGTTTCATTGCAAAAAAGGACCAAATTAATAGTAATCTTAAGAATGCCAAATTAGGTGTGCTGAATATAAATAATAAATTAGACCTGATGAAAAACAGTGTGTGGTAGAAAAATAATGAGATAGGATAATGTTTGGCATCATCATTAGATGCTTGGGTTCAGAACCTGAGATATAGTGGAGATGAGTTTAAAAACTATGTAATGAGGCCCAGAGAACAGAGCCACAGTCTTCAACCCCATACCATATCCAGTGATGTGAAAGTTGGTCATTTAGGCTGCAATAAACATTGATGCTCAGTTGAGGAAGTACCTCATTTTGCTTGAAGATGAAATTCTCATAATTATCAGTTAGTTCTAGGAAAAAACACAACTGCAGCTTATCAAGATCAGTGGTATCTGTTACAGTCTTCTCACAGAGGAAAAATGGTCCATAGAGATTCGTATGCGAGACTACACAGAGAACATTAACCCTTTGTGAATCTGGTTCATGAGTATAATGTCATGAGGATTTCCATAGCCACACACTCTCACATTGTGACAGTTTACATTTCCAGATAGTGGAAGCTTACTTCATCACAGAATATCAACTCAGAGGTAGAATGTTCATCTTCAAGTGCTCCCTGCATTGTAATGCTAAATTGAAGGTGTTGGCCATAAACGTCTTGTTTTAATCATTGCAAAAGCTACAAACCATAGAACTTCAAATGTAACTGCTGTTGCAAAACATTGCTCACAGTTTGCTGTGGTGTTCAAAGTCCAGAGCTTGCATGGGTTGTCAAATGTAACTGCTGTTGCAAAACATTGCTCACAGTTTGCTGTGGTGTTCAAAGTCCAGAGCTTGCATGGGTTGTTGACATTTTTGGACTACAAAATTGTCCCTCACCCTCTCCACACTTGTATCTGACATACATGGTCGACTGGCACTTTTCTATATACAGAGACAACCAGAGTCCTTAAATTGTCAATGTCAAAGCACAACACTCTGTTTACATGGAATTCCTTCTGAATGCACACTGCACTGTTGTAGCAAATAATCATCTCAAAAAATCCAGCACACAAAATCTCCTTTCTTGCTTTGTTGCCATTTTGTCAAAGTAGTGCTTTTACAATGACAACTGGCGCACAAAGTGCAAAACTTGAGTAATTTGGGTCTACTCATGCAGCAGTCAAATTTGTACATGTAATACCTTGGAAAACATAGAACTTTGAAAATGAATGAATGATTTACAGTAGCCCTGTATTAGCAACATGCAACTACCTACAGTTAATGTAAGCAATGTTGAAATGAAATATAGACCAGCAAAGAAGGTGAAGGTTGCCAAAGTAAAGAGTCCTATTGCGAAGTTACAAGTAGTAGCTACTTACAAATTATTAGAAGCTAGCAGTGATGTAAACTATTTGAAGGGAGAAATTTTCAATGTAAGTATGCAGGTCGTGATTTTCACTATAGAAGTAATGATCGAGGCATTTATTGTTGTTGGTTGTGAAAGGTTTAAAGATTTTGTTGTGTGGAATGGCAACGCATCCACAAATTGCTGCAGATTTCAATGCTGGGCCATCAACAAGTGTCAACTCTCACCATTCAGCAAAACATACCGATAAGGGCTTTCAGAGCCGGAGATCCACTTGTGTACACTTGATGTCTACACAACACAACACTTTATGCCTCACCTGGGCCATCAACAATGACATTGAACCACTGATAACTGGAAACATGTTGCCTGGTCGGACAGGTCTCGTTTCAAATTGTATTGAGCTGATGGATGTGTATATGTTAAATACAGCCTCATAAATCTATGCATCCTGCATGTCGGCGAGGGAATGTTCAAGCTGTTGGAGACTCGGTAATGGTGAGGGGCGTGTCCAGCTGGAGTGATTTGGGACCACTGATACGTCTAGATATGACTGTGGTGGGTGACACATACGAATACATCATATCTGATCATCTGCATCCGTTCATGTCCATTGCGCATTCCGACTGGTTTGGGCAATTCCAGCAGAACAATGTGACACCGCACACGTCCATAATTGCTACAGATTGGCTGCAGGAACACTCTTCTGAGTTTAAACACTTCTGCTGGCCACAGACTCCCGAGACATGAACATTACTCAGCATATGTGGGATGTCTTGCAACGTGCTGCTCAGAAGAGATCTCCATCCTCTCGCCCTCTTATGGATTTGTGAACAGCCTTTCCGGATTCATGGTGTCAATTCCCCCAGCACTACTTCAGACATTAGTCGAGTCCATGGCACGTCGTGTTGCGCACTTCTGCATGCTCGCAGAGGCCCTACTTGATATTAGGCAGGTGCACCATTTCTTTGGCTCTTCAGTGTATAACGACAGTTGTTTGGTACACAGTTCTTTCAAATACACTGTTGAGAAATTTTGAATATATTGAAATGTACTTTGCAATATCATCTCCACCAAATTTAGAAACCATTATAATCAGCTGTTACTGGGGGTAGACGAGACATCACGTATCTTTTATGAATCACAGTGTCTGAGGAGTTGTAGATTTTGAAATAACGACTTTACAGTATCTGGCTACGATTTCGGCCACAACTAGAAATCATAAGTAGATAATGGTACCTAAAAGTAGCATGTAACATTCAACGCAATGTGTCATCTCATGTCCAAAGTTCATACTTCTTTATAAGAATCTTTCGTCACGCTACCGAGTCTAGCTGCAATTTCACTAACAATTACCACTCACAAGTAGCCAGTAGCATATACAAGCGGCATGTAACTTTCAACGCGGTATACTATGTGTTGACCGAAATTCGTGCTTCTTTCTGAGAACCTTGTGTCAGGCTATCGAGTCTGGCTGTGATTTCATTTACAATCAGAAGCTGCAAGTAGCAACCTAGCACTTAATATTCAGGATTATATGCCAGCTATTGACCAAAGTTCATACTTCCTTCTTAGAACCTTGTGTCACCTATCACGTCTGGCAGCGATTTAAGTAATTAACTATAAGTCACAAGCAGCGACTGAAAGTATCGTTTAAGTATTACAAAACTCAACATCTTGTGCCATCTGTTGACCAATGTTCATACTTCTCTCTAAATTGTGTCTCATGTTACGGATGTATAACCTACCTATGTTCAAAGAAATGAACCAAGAAGCTAATTGTTTCTGAAAAAAAACTTTGTAGCCTACTTAGCGTTTTACCTGGTAATAGCCACTGATATATTTGGCTAGAATGTGATATTGGGACCCTCTCCCCTGAAATTTTAGTTGTGTAGTGTAGCCCAAAGCCCTGGTTAGCTTGAAAGGTGATAACTGGGTTGAGAGTTGGAGAATCCAACGACTGTGAATGGAAAATGAAGCTTGTGGTAACAGATTGATTTACAGAGTAGCCTGACGTTTGCTTTGGTGCCATATTTTCTTAAAATATGGTTGATTTCCGTATGACCAAATTCAGGAGCAAATCTCGATGGTCACAGGACGATTACTGAATAAAAAATATAAGAAATGCAATGGTATTCACTATATAATTTTTACCAATGTTTAACGGTAGTGTAATGTAGCGCTGGCAACATGTTTTAGCGCTACTGAGTAGAATGGTGGCACTGCCATGGCTGTTGCAAAAGGACCATGGAAGTTGGCAAACATCAGCTACAGCAACACACTGGTCAGTGTCCACATAGCAAGCCAAACCAGGAGCAAGCAACTCAGTAATGTGGATACAGCAGAAAGACAGTGCCACAGTGGTCTTGCAGCCCAGGTACTAAACGTACAGAAAATTGGAATAGAGAGCAACATAAACATCATTTCCACTTGTTACGTTGTCACCAAGGTAGCCCCTGCGGGCTGGCAACACATCTAACACCACACAGGACCGAGGTTGTCTATGCCAAGGCATAAGCAATGGTAAACATTGGCTGTTTTGGAAACAGACATTCCACATACTACTTCCTGCAGAGGAAGTTCGCGATGGCCCGCAGGAAGTATCACTACACCAACATCTGATTGGCTGGCCAATACTATTTAAAGGCTAGAACCAGCACCGAACGTCATCTCTACCATCCTCTACACCTACAAATCCTTATACCGTCTCATCCTCTGTTATGCCAGTCCTGCCTGGATATCCGCCACCCCCCCCCCCCAAATTCTATAAGTCCCTCCAGATCATCGAGCGCCATGCACTCCGCCTCCCCTTCCGGATAAGCCTCCCGTCCCCCACGCGGATCCTCTATGACCCGATGCCCTTCCCCCATCTGCTCCTATTCCTCTAACATATCCGCATACTCTACACCTCCTACTGCCTTGATCCCCCTCATCCCCCAGTTGCTCCTCTCCTCTCCAACCCCCGCCCTCTGCCGCGCCTTCACTGTTGTGTCCCCCCTACCCTCCATCTCTACACCCTTCATCTCCTTTCCCAAGGTGGCTTCCATCAACTCCCCCTCCCGGATGATGCCCTCTCTCTCTCCATTTATCCCTCCTATCAACTCTGATCCTCACCTGCCCCTCCTTTCCTCTGTTCTTTCCCCAGGTCCCTCTCCCCCCCCTTCCATCCTGTTTTTTCCTCGCCTGCTCTCTCTCTGCCTCCCTTCTCTCCCCTGAGTCCTTTCTGCACTCCCCTCCACCGCCTTTCCCACTCCTTCTTGCATCCACCCAGCACTCCCTTTTTTTATGTCCCCCCCCCCCCCTCCATTGGCTCCCCCCTTTTTCTTTTCCTCTCCTCCTGCCTTTTCCCCATCATAGGTCTGGGTACTCCCTCCCCCCCCCCACAGCCCCCCATCTGCCGCCGTGTCACCTTTATAGTGCTGTTATAAGTGAATGTTTTGTGTTGTGCGTCCCCATTCAGTGTTGCGAACAGCTGCCATACTGTCGCTAGTTGTGTTTTTTATCTAGTGCGAACAGAAACCAGACTGTTGCTGTGTTTTTTTTAATTGTGCCTGTCTACATCTTCATCCACATCGTCACCGCAGTGTTTTTATACAGGGTGATTCAAAAAGAATACCACAACTTTAGGAATTTAAAACTCTGCAACGACAAAAGGCACAGCTAAGCACTATCTGTCGGCGAATTAAGGGAGCTATAAAGTTTCATTTAGTTGTACGTTTGTTCGCTTGAGGCGCTGTTGACTAGGCGTCAGCGTCAGTTGATGCTAAGATGGCGACCGCTCAACAGAAAGCTTTTTGTTATTGAGTACGGCAGAAATGAATCGACGACAATTGTTCAGCGTGCATTTCGAACAAAGTATGGTGTTAAACCTCCTGACAGGTGGTGTATTAAACGTTGGTATAAACAGTTTACAGAGAATGGGTGTTTGTGCAAAGGGAAAAGTTCTGGACGGCCGAGAACGAGTGATGAAAATGTAGCACGCATCCAGCAAGCATTTGTTCGCAGCCCAGGAAAATCGACTCGCAGAGCTAGCAGAGAGCTGCAAATTCCACAATCAACTGTATGGAGAGTCCTACGAAAAAGGTTAGTTATGAAACCTGAACGTCGACTACCCGAGGCGATGGATCGGCCGCCAGGCAGCCCATGACAGAGCACGTCATCACTGGCCTCCAAGAAGCCCTGATCTTACCCCCTGCGATTTTTTCTTATGGGGGTATGTTAAGGATATGGTGTTTCGGCCACCTCTCCCAGCCACCAATGATGATTTGAAACGAGAAATAACAGCAGCTATCCAAACTGTTACGCCTGATATGCTACAGAGAGTGTGGAACGAGTTGGAGTATCGGGTTGATATTGCTCGTGTGTCTGGAGGGGGCCATATTGAACATCTCTGAACTTGTTTTTGAGTGAAAAAAACCTTTTTAAATACTCTTTGTAATGATGTATAACAGAAGGTTATATTATGTTTATTTCATTAAATACACATTTTTAAAGTTGTGGTATTCTTTTTGAATCACCCTGTATTTTAAATTCCACAACTTACCGCCATTTTAAAGTTTTTTACAATGTCATCGTTTTATGGCCTGTTATTCTTATTTGTTTCTATTTTCATTTTTTTAAAAAACTTTCTGTAGGCTGTAGGGTAGCATATTACGCTGCTGCCAGCCCACCCACCTTCTGGGGAGAAATTGAAATCCAATAAAGGAAAAAAAAAAATCACCGGACGTCAGTTCACGCCGAATACCGACCTCAAGGACGTCTCCTCGGAAGACTACGTCGTCGCCATCGGAATAGAACTTTGAATTAAGTGTATGTGTGTGACCACGGACTCTTGTGAGAAACTTAGAAGTTATCTTTTGTTGCCTCTAGTAGGAAATTCTTACTGGCTTTGTGATGGTGACTTTTCGTTGCTATTCAGTCATTTCATGTAGACTTACGTAAACAAAAGTTGTGTTGTAAAAACTTTCAAATTGTCAGTTACAATACAAGTGGCGACGAGTTTCTGCCCGTGTGTGTCTTCATCATGGTGGAAATAGTGCACCTCACGCAGCCGGTAATCGTGATGTGACTGACGTTCTACGTCAGTGGAGTGTTAATGTATGGTGTAGTACTGTATGACAACACATCATTGGCCCATATTTCATAGATGACACTCCTAAAGGGGGATAGTTTAGACCCTTCTTGAGCTGTACCTTACTTGAACTGGTTCACCTCTTATAATGTGTCAAACAATGCGGTATCAGAATGATGGATGTCCTGCGCATAATGTTTATTGTTGTGAAATGACAATTAGAGGTACAATTAGTGGTAACACACTTGGTTCCACGTTTCTAAACATCATAGGTCCTGAAATATGTGGCTAGTAAAGGACAGCAACGGCGTCACAGTTTCTGAAGTAATTCCTCGCACGTAGTACTGTGCCCAGAGCAGGAGTTGCCTGCACTGGCGCCTGTATCCTGCCGTAAACATACCAATATCACCTACGGCACGCTCTGCCTTCAGTGTACATGTGGCTCCTAATCTGGCCTGCTGAACTGCTCTCATACTGTAACGTAATTCACATACGTTAACACATTAATACATGTTTTCTTGTGGCTTGTTACATTTGCCGTCATCTAGTAGATATGCTGGCCTTCAGTAATGAAGAAAAACTAGATTCCATTTTAATTTATGGCGAATGTCACAGTAATGCAACCGCAGTTATGACACTTATGCTAAACGCTAGCCAGATCGGCGGTGTGCGTCACGTCGAACCATTGGCAACATCTGCAAGACACTCGACAGCATCTTTCACCGGTATCGGTTTCATCCGTTTCATATCTTACTACACCAAGTACCGTACGGGAATGACTTTGAATCCCGTATTGCATTCTGTCGTTTTGCACTTCAACAGTTGCAAGGTAATCGAGTACTTAAGCAATACGTTGTTTACGGACGAGGATTCATTTACAAATCATGGGAATGTGAATCTGCGGAACATGCACTACTGGTCCGTGCAGAATCCCCACTGGATTCGCCAGGTTGCTCATCAACGACAGTGGATTGTCAATGTTTGGTGCGGTATCATTGCTAACTGTATTGTAGGTACCTATTTTTACCGTGGAACATTAAATGGAGAGCGATATGCATCATTTGTTCAAGGCCGACTAGCGCTCGTCATGGAGGATCTAGGATTGGAAATTGTCTATCAATGTGGTTCCAAAATGATGGATGTCCCGCACACAATGCAAAAGTTGCCAGAGACGTTCTAGATGCAACATTTCCAAATAGGTGGATAGGGTGGGGAGGTACTGTGCGATGGACAGCGCGGTCCCCGACTTGACGCCATCAGAGTTCTTTCTCTGAGGCGCAGTGAGAGACAGAGTGTATCAAGAACCCCCAACGACAGTAGAGGAAATGGAAAATTGTATTACTGCGCCATGTGCGGCAATATCTGTAGAAACTCTAAAATCTGTGCAACTCTCTCTCGTTACCCGTCTACAAACATATATTGATGCAAACGGAGGGCACTTCGATCATATGTTGACGTGACACAATTTAATTCGTCAAGATGTCGGTGTATTTTCTTTGTTGGATGTAATGCACAACAATGCAGTTTCTATGGGTGACAGGGCACTAGTAAATCTGTTTAGCGAAATGAATTCAAGTGTGTCATTTCTAATTGTAGTTCTAGTTGTCATTTCGCTAGAATAAACATACCTTTACAATTTGAAAAACCTAACTTTCCGTTGGACGTGTTACACAGACAGCGTGAGATGCACACTTCAGTCTCAGGATGTGTGCTAGCTGTGCGCTTCATTTATTTCAAGTGCCCAATTCGCTTCGCAATTTCTCGGGATGTAATTAACGTATTGCGATGCAACCAACGCCATTATTTTTTAGATTTTTGATGCCATTGATTGCATACGAAATAATAGGGGGTGTCCATTTAAAAATACACAAGTTTGTGTTGAAAGTAGTATTTGTTTAAGTTTTAAAATTTCGCATAGTATTTGGTTTCCTAAGCCCCTGCCATACGTTCATGCTGGTGAAAACCGTTTTTGAATATCTGTTGTTGTTACAGAGATATTTGAGGTGGCAGAGTTAGGTGAGACACCATATATATATTCTGCAATCAAAACCATGAGGCTTGGCGTCCACCAATGACAGGTCTCCTGCTGGTTCTAAATCCACCGCAGTCGAATTATTGCCTTCTAGCTGGTGGGTTACCTCTAGGCTCTGACACCGGTTGCAGCCAGTCTTCTGCACTGGAGGGAAGCTGTTTGGGTCGCCTCAACTTAAGCCTGCCACCATAGAGGTCATTCACTCCTGGCCCTCTACAGTATTCACCGGCTGGGTGCTTTTTCAGCACTACAACACACGGGTAAAATTTTGTATTTTCAAATATTGCACTTAAACTATTCTTAATGTCCGTTTTTAACTGGTAGGGTGTGCTTCTCATTCTTTTCACTTGCTTTTCATCTAACTTGAAACACATAACTAGGTCCTTATAACACCTACACAGCAGAAAATTTAGGGATGTGTAACGCTTTTAACAAGGGAAGAATGGAATTTTTATTCTTCACTCACAGCATATTTCAGGCTTCTTTATCTTCATTTCAAATCGCATAATGGCTTCAGTGACACACTATTGAAATACTAGAGCTCAGTTTGCACATCTTACAAGCGAGAATGTATCACTCAGGTTGCACGGACACAGTTCACCTGACCAGATACACCAGTTAGCAACTATTAGGTTGGTGCGTAAGTTCGTAGTTGCCACGGTTTGCGCGGCTATCTCCGTCGGAGGTTCGAGTCCTCCCTCGGTCATGGGTGTGTGTGATGTCCTTAGCATAAGTTAGTTTAACTTAGATTAAGTAGTGTGTTAGCCTAGGGACCGATGACCTCAGCAGTTTGGTCCCAATTTCGTTCTTCAGTTAAGTTTAATAAACACAACAAAGATACATAACAGAGACTTTAATCATCAATATTATATTCTCCTTCATCACTGACAATAGTCTTCCAACGCTGGCGTAACTCTGTGAATTCCGCGACTGTAGCAATCACGTAATTTTGAGGTGAAGAACTCGTCGAGCCATGATGGGAGCGCATTTTCATCAGGAAAGGAGCTTCCTTGAAGATTGTTCCATGGAGAGTGGAAAAGGTGAAAATCTGAGGGCACAAGATTAGGTGATAAGGTGGGTGCAGATTGACTTCCCAACGTATGGCGTTTTTTGTCAGTCTAGCAGAATGCGGGCTGGTGTTATCGTGGAGTAGCTTCACTTCATGTAGTCTTCCTGGTGGTTGTTCCTGGATTTCGCCTGCATGACGTCTCATTCGTTGACAAAAAATGTCAGCAGTGGTGGTTACACCTAGGACAAACAATTCGTAGAACAGCACACCACAGTTGTTCCGCCAGATGCATAACATTACCTTTTGCGGACGGGCACAGCTCTTCGCATGGGGTGTTGTCGCTTCGTTTGGGCTCAGTCATTCCTTTCTTCTTCTTAGTTTAGCGTGAAGACACCATTTCTCATCATCAGTAAGGATACAGGATGTTCGTGAGCCAATTCAAGGGGAGCAAGCAGAGATGCACATAAGGCCACCTGCTGATTTTTATGACATTAACTCAGAGCAGCAGCCATACACCCGACTTTTGAACCTTTTCCATTGCATATAAAGTCGTACGATAGCGGAACGATCATGGTTCATCATATTTTCCAGTTCTTGAGTACAATGAGGTGAATAGTTGTGAATTAAACGACCTTCGTCAGACACCAAAAGTTTTCCTGACTGTGGAGAGTGACTAATGTCAAAACAATCGTTCTTAAAACGAGAAAACCGTTTTCTTGCAGTGCTCTATCAAATTACATTATCCCCATACACAGCGAAAATGTTTCTGGATGCCTCAGCTGTTGTCATCCCACTACTGAACTCAATCAGAAGAATGTCGGCCAAGTTCCGATTTCTCCACTTGGCACTCCATTTTCTAAAGTCGACAGTTCCACTCACAATCTCCAAATGACAAAATGACAATATGTAAACTCAAACAGCAACAGTGAACCGCAAAATGACATCGATAAATAAACCTATACAACCGCAGCACCAACATGAAAAACAAAAACGCTATGAAAGTATGCACCAACCTAATGTACCGAAATTGCCTGTTGGACGTTACTTGTGACTTAACTCAGTGTAAAATCTACGATGATGAGTCGCATTTGAAAGTTGCTGGAGTGCGGAGGGATACACGTAGTGGATTCGCTGCTACAGTCGTGCTTGCAGCAAGACGTGCTAGTAACATGGAGACTTCTTCCTGCCCGCTGAATTGCCTGTGCCCGCCTCCTGGAGCAGTGCTGAATTTTGTCATGTGGTTCATTTGTGTGGCTTCAGTTCAGACTACTGTAACAGCTGCTATTGTCATTCTTGGACATGTTTATTACAACACTTACCATTTCAGAAGCAAGGTGTTTATAGTGCACGGATATAAGTCCACTTAACAATTAATTTCTAAAAAAAATCCGAAGCTAATATTTCTCGTTGTTTTTGATACTGTTATTCTTAACTAAAATCATATTTTTTGCTCTGAAATTATTATTTCTTTTAACTCAACAGTGGCTTAATATATTTTACTGAGTGCCTGCTAAATTCACGTAAAACAATTTCATTGAAGTTGAGGTGTGCAGCCACACAAATTCAGCTGAATTCATGTGGCTGCATAGTCGAAATTTAATGGAGCAGTCATTGCGCCAGGAGACGATGAAGATGCACATAACGTAAAAGAGTTTATTTCTTACATTTCTGCAGTTATCTTGCAATATTCCAGAAGAAATATCATTTAATACTTTTAAAACATCAAAACACGTAAGCTAAATGTAAACTCTGGTTTTTAAGCCTGGCGCAAGGCCAATTATTTTAAAAAAGCCGATTTAACAATGTTCTCTCAGTCTTCTTGACTAACATAATCAAGTGCCATGTTGTCTCACTTGACAATCGCTTAGAAGAAAACCTCTTCTTCTCCTCCATGGGGAATATATGACAGCGCTTACCGAAAGTCTCTCTGGATATTTTTCTTCAAACATATCTTACATAGCTTTCATTGTAAGTCATTGTACTACCATGCCAGACTGTCCAAGAGGGAGGCCTTGCTTTAGATTTAAGCTCTATTCCGCTCACAGTACGACTTGAGAGACAAAGGAGGAGTGGGTGCTACTCATTGGATGTGTTCTTCTCCACTTTTCTTGTAACGAAAAGCGGTCGATCAATACAAATACAGATAATTTTCCTGTACCGTTTACCAACTGTTTCGCTGAAATCGGTGCCCCATAAATAGAATCCGGAAACAACTCCGCAGAATCTTGTTAATTAAAGTAACTACAGCGACGGAAGTTGTCTTATACCATGCCTTTGTATGTACACAGCCTATAACATCTGCTGGATGTAAATTGCTCTGTAATTCCATAACTAGAATTTTATTCGGCAATACATAAGTGATACATTGTGATGACGCGTTCTCCTGCGCGAAGCTTCATTATGAGCTCATACTCAAAGGGAATATACCTCTCGGTACAGGTCTTACTACCCACACCGCAACGAGAAAATTCACGAGTTAATCGTTAACAAGACGCGCTTAACTTTACGTGTAATTACAAGCCGTTTATAAATACAGCGTCCCTCTGCACAGCTACATCAATCTTTTAAGCTAATTAATGAAACATCTTGAAATTATGCTTTCTAATTTATGACCAAGAAACGTTGTTTCTCGGAACAGGTGAACTGGAGATCGATAATACAGTTGACTTTCCTTTGTTGTCGCGTAAAAGCCAACTAGTCGCAGAAGAAAATATATCTGAGGACCCCAATGTAAACGAATTCAGAATTGGTACCATATCTTCACTATAAAGTTATGGTGTAACTTGTCTTGATTTCTTCAGAAATCTGATTTTAGTATACTACTAGGAATCCCAGAGAAGTAACAAGCCTTAGAGGCGTCATCAGTCAACCCCACTACTGATACGTTGACAGCACCTTATTTGGTTTGAAGAACATTTTCATCAGCCGTCTTCTACTGTGAAGTTGTTGTTGTTGTTGTTGTTGTTGTTGTTGTCCTCTTCAATCCGAAGTTCTGCATCGTAGTTTACCCTGTAATAACAATAATTAGCAAAACATTTCAACCGATTCCTTTTGTTAAATTTTTCGTCTTACGTTTGAGTTCTACTATAGATATTTTTCATGTTCAGTTACATTTCACTCTCTAAACATTCCACGTAATAGCGTCTAAATAAGTTTCCTATCCTGTAGTCTACATTGAGTCACTGGGTAGGTGACTCGAAGATAGCATATGTAGCTGTCGTACGACTGTTATAGTTTTCAGCCCAATTCGAGACTGGGACGAGCGGCGAATGGTTCAAATGGCTCTGAGCACTATGCGACTTAACCTCTGCGGTCATCAGTCGCCTAGAACTTAGAACTAATTAAACCTAACTAACCTAAGGACATCACACACATCCATGCCCGAGGTAGAATTCGAACCTGCGACCGTGGCGGTCGCTCGGTTCAAGGCTGTAGCGCCTAGAACCGCAAGGCCACTCCGGCCGGCGGGCGAGCGGCAAGCAAGTGGGTAAAAATGTGAAAGAGGATTTCCATTTTAAGAACTTACATTGCTGACCGCATTATGAAGATCTTTTTCATAATAAACGAAGCAGGGGTGGAATCCAGATCTATACAATTATTGAAACAGAATTGCCCAAAACAAATACATGCATAGCACACTCGCAACTCGAGTAGCAGCATATATGTGCATACTAATGTGAAAGAAGTTGAAAACTTGTTACAGTGCACCAACTACACAACGACAGTACATTCAGGACATGAAGCAGCATTGTATCCCTCTTAATCTAATTTTAATTGGTTTTTATGTTGTAACCTCATAATCCTGGACAACATATGAACCAAAAATTCAGCTGGTAAGGAATTCAGTCAAAAATTTTTTACCAGAACTTTCCCTGTCAGTGTTAGTGCATGAAGATATATTTTGACACTGTTGGAGAAATAATGAAAATCTTTTAAATTTTGTGAAAGCACCCTTTATTTGCGTCCTGGTAAGGTCCAACACACAGCTTTTATATTTTCAATATCGAGACAGAAGCAGCAGCTACTTGCTGCCAACTGCAATTGTGCAGTCGCGTGGATTTGGGTGTCTACTTTCGTAGATATTATTGACTTACATACACTCTGTTAACTAATATGATGAATTTCTTCTGGATACACTTGTACACGTGACAGTACGATAAGAAACTGTGTGCAGGTGTGATTTGTAGGGATCCATAGCGAGATCATGCACGAACGTGGTATGTAAAATCACGCATGGCAATCGACTTTTAACAGACGAGGATGATGTAGATGCCATAGATGCACTCGAAAATGAGCTAAGATGGAAATTAGTAATGCTTTACAAAGCACAATTTTAAAATATAGACTTGTGGAACGACGTCTTTCTTCAAATCTAAGATAATCAGTATCGATATCACACACATGGTCGAGGAGCCTAATGTCAGTGCTCTGAGATAACTAGCTGTCAAAACTCAATATTTAATTTTTGTTGGCGTATATTACTTACAATTTATAGCAACAGTATAATGTCATAGTTTACAAACTCATATCCCGCGGGCAATCTCATTCTAGATCTCGTAATATCTGGGACCTTTTTTTTTATCATTGGTTCATTATCTCAAAATAGTTTAGGATCCTCTACCACCAGTTTAGCTATGGTGCTGAAGTTTCGAGACGCCCTGTATAGAAAACGGAAAAGTATACACTCTCGCTAGCAGCCGATCACTAATGACAACTGTACTAGACGGAAATACAGGTGCCTCAAAAAGAACTTTACAAATAAATGAAAAGCGAACTGATGCTTTTCATTTATTATAATGTTGTTCGACCAAGAACCGACGGAAGATTCTGTTAACATGAACTTTACAAACTTGAAATGATGTACAAATTTATTGAGATACATTACGGAATCCGTAGATGTTTCATTTTATAGCAATTAACCCCATGTATCACATAGGTATCAAGTGTCATTTTGGTTCGATGTTACTACCATTTGTGTTGCAGCAAATATCCCACTGGTAATAAAGTTGTTCCCACACTCGTTGCAGCAAATTGTTTTTTTTTTCTTTTCTTTTTTTTTTTTTGCAGTGGCAGCATAGATTCGATTTTTATGGTTGGCTAAATTGTTTAGTAGGGGAGAAACATATACACGGTCTTTAATGAAACGCCACAGAAGATCCAGTGGTGTCGAATCTGGAGAGCGAGATGGCCATGCTAGTGGCCCTTCACGGCAAATCCACCGACCTGGGGAGCGATTATTGAGGAAACGCCGAATTTCATCCCTGATAGTAAACCATTCCATCTCGGTCATCTTCATCGATCTATCGAATTAAAAGGTTTTCAAGCTTATCCAGGTACTCAACACCAATGACAGTAGCCATTTTAACTGTGTACTACGCTGGCGCTCCTGGTGGTGGAATGGGATACTTACGCAGTACATGAATCAAACTCGAGGATGTTTGCTTCAAAATGGCACATTTACCGCTTTTGTCAGTTATCTCAATAAATCTCTGTATCACTCCAAAGTTATGAAATGCTTTTCCACTCACCCTGTACTTATAATAGCGTTCTGGTGGCAGCACCTGCGAAGGATTCTGGAAACGAGCAAATGACTAACATAGCACAGCACGAACAAGACTTCGACACCTCATGTATCTCGGCAATCGATGCTTGCAATAAGAGGAAGGAAGGTGGAGATGAACGTCTCATCGACTTCAATGGAATTAGTCACATAGCTAGGAAATAAATTAGGAAAGCCGGTAACCATAACATGGTAAGGAAACATCCCGGAAATCTCCAGAAGTGGTTCAGGGACACAACCAAAAACACGAATCATAACGGCAGGGTAGAATTTGAACATCACTCCTCCTGAATGGGGGCTGACTGGATTTTATCCTCTAATAGACGGTGAATTTACTAGACGTGGGGCATCTGGTTGGATCAAGACAGTGAAAGGCGTCGGCTGCGTTTTTCTGAAAGAAAATATACCGACTCTCGCCTTTAGTGACACATGGAAACTAGTAAAATGTAGCATAGGATGCACGAAACGGATCTGAACCCGAATTCGAGTCTTGTAGCTTAACCCCACTCTGTGACATATCGGTAAGTTAATCCTAGCGTGGGGCGCTACCCCAGCGATCTATGCGACCAGCTCTTACTTTAGGGAGACATCATATCGCTTCTTGTGGCAGGAATAATGTTCGTGACAGTATTACGAGGATTTGGAAGAATTATTTTTATTATCATTAACGTTAAAAGTTAACAGAACTCCCCCCAAAGCAAACGTCTCTCGATATCTCTTCAACATGTTTCGTCTTGCGCAGTGCAGATCCACAGCGAAGCCAAAGGGTGCCCTGCGGTGTCTAACCGTCTAGTACTTTTTTCTGTTTTTAAGTTCGTACATGCTACCAAGATGATCATTCACGAAAACAAAGAAAGGAAAAACCTTGACATTCTCCATTACAATCACCTCTGTACCGCTTTCAGTGCTTGAGTCTCTATTTTTACTAGTTCTCATGCATCGAACCTGCAAGTGAGATGTAACAAATTTCCAGTGTCTAGTGTCTATTAAGAATATGATTGATTTTAAGAATGAAACTAACCGAGCAGTATCACTTCTTTCTGTTTGCTGTTCTTTCAGTGTTTTTCTTTTTTCGTCTAGTTTGCAAAAGAAATGACTTACCAAGATATCGGTACTCATCGAGGAAGAGTGAAGATTTTCTACGAATTTTTATGGCTTTTCAGATTATGTCTGCGCCTAACGTAGATATATCGCTGTGAACTAAAATTGCAACAACACGAAGTCGGCATGCAGCCATAGTCAAACTGGCATGAGGTGTACTACACGCTTGGATATGAAAATTATTAGTCTTTCAGCTCCCCTACAAAAGCAGGTACGAGTAACACTTTCCACAATCTCTATACAACGAACAGATATACAGACGATTTCTCACTCAGAGACCACATCTGAATGGTGGTTGTTTATGAGATGATCGAGTTTTGACTCTAGTTAGAAGAAGAAATCTCTACAAGCAAGTGTCATAATTTGACAGTGATGAGACTTCGGCTTATCGAGGCTTCATGATACTGCTGCTTGCGCTGATCGGGCTCCCACGACTGTAATGTGAACATGGAAGCTATGGATTCAGGAGAGTCAAACAAAACACCATCTCAATGGCCCCACGTGACTAGTGCCTGAGAGGACAGACAAATCGCTCGTTTGCCGGTACAGGCTCATGCAACCACGTTACATACCTTGCGTCAGGAAATAGACTTGTTTACAACAAGACCCTCACGGATAGTGCGACATCCTATGGAGGACTAGCAGTCAGCAAGGTGATCTTTGCTGCGACTTCCCTTGGTGCAACAACAGCTACGCTCACTGACTGTGATGCACCCAACGACACCAACGGAGCAGCAGTGGTGCCACGTCCTTTTTTCAGACGAGTCCCTGCTTTGCATACAGTGTGTTGATTGATGTATCCGTCCGTGAAAGCTCCGAGCTAAGTGAAAGATGCGCGGTTGTATTCGTCATCTTCATACGGCCCAGCACCTGAAGTGATCCTATGGAGTGCTTTGCCTCAGATAGCTGGAATTTGGATAGCAGTGCTACATTTACAGCACCCGTGGCAGTCCCTTATCTTCGTGGTCACCGTGAAGTTATCTTTCAGTGACAACATAATACATGCCCATATGTTGCTGATGTTGGACTGACCTACCTCGATACAGAAGGTGTTCGACTGTAGCTCTGGCTAAAATATGCTTCACATTATCACGCATTAAAAACAAGTGATCATGGGTTGCCTAGACACTGCCCATTACGACTGATGAATCAAGGTCCAGAGGTGAAATAGCAGTTAATGACACATTGGTGTGTGCCAACTACACTCAGTACGACTCGAGGCACAGCAAGGTTAGAGGCACTGTTGCTGCTAGATGTGGCAGCTCTGTGAACTAGGTTGAACATCCCACGTACTGGAAAATTATCTACAAATTCAGTCATGTGTTCTTCCCAACATATCTTATAAGCACTATAGGTAAATGTCAGTACTTACTATCCTTCAAGAAACGTGTGTCATTAGAGATCTTCTTGTACTGTATTGAACCGGGGACCTAGAAACGACAGAGAGGCTTCGTCCCTGCCGTAACCCTCAGTGGTTCACAACCCCACAAAAGGTAACAGCAGTCCACTCTCCCCACCGCCGCCCCACACCGAACCCAGGGTTATTGTGTGGATCGGCCCCCAGTGGACCCCCCCCCCCCCCCCCCCCCCCCCCGGGGAACGTCTCACACTAGACGAGTATAACGCCAATGTTTGCGTGATAGAGTATTTATGGTGTAAGAGTACATGGAGAAAGTGTTTGCGCAGCAATCGCCGACATAGTGTAACCGACGCGGAATAAGGGGAACCAGCCCACATTCATCGAGGCAGACGGAAACCGCCTTAAAAAACCATCCACAGACTGGCCGGCACATCGGACCTCGACAACCTCGACACTAATCCGCCAGGCGGATTCGTGCCGGGGACCGGTACGCCTTCTCGCCCGGGAAACAGTGCGTTAGACCGCACGGCTAACTGGGCGGGCTACAGATCTTCTTACTTGTCATTATATTGCTGCTCCCACAGGCAAGCATCGTCATTTTTATTAGTCGATAGTGGAATGTTGCAATTTGCTAGTGGTGTAGTCGTCTTTACATAAATACTAAACCAGCGTTTATACATCGTCATTCTTATCCCTACAGGAATTCTTTACCTTAATTCTAAGAATACAAGATAATGGAACGAAGTTTCGGATTCTTTTTACAAATGTAATATTTTCATTTGATTCATTCTTGTATTTTGTTGAATGCTGCAGTGTCAAGGTGCTTTATTATTCATAACACTGCAACTGTTAAAAACAGCTGCTTCAATTAAGGGAAGAACTTCAAGTGACGAGTTCATGGCAAGATATGCGCCCGCGAGTGTGTGTGTGTGTGTGTGTGTGTGTGTGTGTGTGAATTTCTACATTTGTGTGCTAGGGACGCTCAACAACGATTTTATCAGCAATAATACGAAAATTAGTAGAAACGCGATAAAACAAATAAAAAGAAATCTGACGTAAAATTGCACTCATTTTCTCTAAATCTCACCCAACACCCATTCGATCACACTAGTTCACATCATTACGAGAGCGCTAAAATGGTCCGATGGTCTAAAATTGTCAATTAATACATACGTAGGAAACTAAAACAGATGCACAGGAACATGTGGCTGGTTGATCACTTACGAAAAACACAGATGAGCCAGCCTCCCTGATAACACATTAAAAACGTCGCCCTAAAATCTTAGGGAACAAAGCGGACATTGTACAATACCTTAAAAGACGCCCCACAGTCGTATTATTGTCATTTAAAATGGAGGGAAAGCGGTGGACAAATGAGCCGCTGCTCTCTTGTCTGAATACAAAACGGTCTACTGAAATGTGGGGCACTGTGATCTGCACGCCCCAAACACCCCACATTGGTGGGTCATCTCGCTGGAACGAGTAACCATACGTCATAGGGCTGTGTCCAATACGAAGACGACTGAGAAAGATCTCATCCCCTCTGATTGGCTGGAAGGAGGTACAGCGTTGCCGTGTTGTGCACTTCACAATAATGCAGTTAACTGCCTGTCACCTTCAGCTACCCTTATTCCAATCGAGGCATGGCCCTGTATCTCAATAGTTTGTAGGAGGATGGCACACCGAAATATCTGCGGATCATGTCATCTGCCATTTCATTGTCCTTAATAGCCATGGGACATGGCATCCAAAAAAGAGAAATCTCTTCCACATAAGACACTAGAGAAAGTCAGGTCTTGAGGATATGATCATGGGAAACAACAGATCAACTAACGGAGTTCCATTATTTTGGACATCCATAAAGACAGCTATATAGTTGTGATGTTCTGTTCAAACATCATAAAATGATGTATTAAAAGCAGATGCAGGAATGCATCCTCTTCTGTACATTAAAAACAGATAAAACCTTGTCTTTGAAGCTGTACTTGCCCACACCAAGTGACTAGCGCACGTGCTTCACACGGACGCCATACAGCCTTGTTGATCGAGGATGACAAGAGAAAAGGCGTTCCACAGATGGACAAGGAGCAGTATGACATGCTCGAGAATTGAGAGCAGAGAGAAACTTACATGCCTGATGTACGACGAGAAGTTTTCGCCGCATGATGAGAGATGGTTCCATAGCCTCAGCACAGACACTGGGTATGACGCTGAACCTGTAAGCACCTGCTGACAGCCTGTCCCCCTCATGGTGGACAGCGCCAGTGATCTTCACATAAAATCTTGCTGAACCATAGACGGTGAAACTATAGTCTAGTCAGTCTCGCGTAAGCTCTAGAAAACTGGTCCTGGAGCATCCTGTCCGCTCCACAACACCTGCGCATAAGGCACATTAAGATGTACAGTGCTTTCTGGGTCCTGGCCTTCATGTCCTTCAGGTGTGGCAACCGCTATGGTTTGAAGGCAAAAATGAGGCCCAGAAACCTCACTAAGTCTTTAAAATTGAGAATGGTGCCCATCATACGCAAGTCGGGAAAATTACAAATCAGACTAGAATGATTAAAATGAACACACGAACTTATCAGCAGAAAACTGGAGACCGTTTCTGCATCCCACTTCTCTAACTCTGCACGGCTAAGTAGCAACTGAGGAGTCGTCGTTGCAGTATCGAAGTATCAATGGATTACTACAAAATCGTCCACAAGTAAGGAGCACTGTACAGGACTCCTCACCATAAGCGTTATATTGTTTATACCTGTAGCTGTGGCAATGTATGAGGTGCTCCACCAATTCCTGGACGCTGCCTCAATGTTCAAACACTGTTAGCTGGTTGAACAGTGTCCAGTTAGCTCTGTTGACGATCCATATTGGTGGCTTCCTTTCAATTATTGCTTCATTCGGGCAAGTGGATACAGAGAGCGCACTGGAAACCCCCGTAAGAGAAATGACTGGGGGGAGGGCGGGGGTTTAATCCTTTAAGTTCTATGAGGACCTCAGAGTCTTGACATCCTGTGGTCGTGGATGAAACGAGCAGGTAGTAATCCTCTGACCCAAATTAACTATAGCTGCAACTGCTTTCAGATCAGTAAACAAGGAGAGTACAGGATAGAAGAAATTTCTTTAATGTATTACTTGATGCATACTTCATCTGAGAGAGCAGGTTCATTGAAACATAACAGCACTAAGAGTGCATCATGTACAGTTGTTTCCTCTTAAGGCAATATGATGTTATGTAAAGAAGAAGTATGCTTTTTGTTTGGGCTAGGTTACACTAGACTCATTATTTACAAGTTTTTCAAATGGTTCAAATGGCTCTGAGCACTATGGGATTTAACATCTATGGTCATCAGTCCCCTAGAACTTAGAACTACTTAAACCTAACTAACCTAAGGACATCACACAACACCCAGTCATCACGAGGCTACAAGTTTTTAACACACATAAAATTTATTAATAAACTTGATAGTATTCTGGGAATGTTTGCTCTGATTTCATTGTAAAGCAACCTAAAGGCTGGTTCATGCATTTGAGCATAAAGGGTGACAAGTGATAGTTCTGAGTGACAGTCATACATAAAATTGTCGTTTTGTGGAACATCATTCATGGTGTATAAATATCTAGAGTTTCTTAGGCAAAAATTACAGGCCCAAAACAGGAGATTTGTGGCATTGTAGTGAAGTTTGTTGTCCCAACAATGACTCACTTTCCTTGTTGGCAGGCAGAGAGAAAACATTGGTGCTATTTGACACTGCATTGTTAACGGCTGTTGTAGTTGCGAAGCACAGCGTAGTATGAGTAACCTGCGTTGAGCAGCTGAAACAGACAGAGAGGCAATGGACTTAGACAAAGCGCAACACTATCATTTCAAAATTCTATGTAAGTTGCATCACAAAGTGTAGCACGTATATTCGTCTGAGGTCATCCATATATCTGCTAGTGTATGGGATTTATTTTGATAATATTATAGTGTGATCGTCTGTATACATCCTTTACCCTTACTCGTCAGGTAAATGTCAAAACCGAGCAACGTTAAGCATCCTTCACGAAACTATCTCCTTCCACTGCTCCCAGACCAATGACACCGTTGTCAACACTTCTGAACGCAAGCTGTAACGGAGGTCCTCTGCAATCGATCTAAAAACTAAAAAATCGGATATGGTATGGAATGGTTGGGATCAGGACACCGTAGTTGACATAATACTATTGTAATTAAAGAAACAACGAATCGTTTTCGACGACGTGTTTCGAAAACGAACAGATTTTGTTGGTTTTCTTTCATCTTGGAACATCCAAACGGTTTTAGTTCCCTAATTTCCTGCTCTTACATACATACTGCCCTATCAAAAGTATCCAACGCCCCCCCCCCTCGCACCCCCCTCCCCCCCGCCACGCCGCCATCACCCTAGAAGTGTTTGAATCTGATGTGAAGTCTGCAAGGCATTCAATCGACGTCACTGGCTGTTGCACGCGTATTGCGCACATTTGGTATGGCACATTCGATGCGAAAGGCGTTGTGGCCGTCTGTAGCGCAGGTGGATGGGCCGACGTTGGTTCTTCCACTGCTGACAACAGTGTTGAATCGTCTGTGATTGGCGGGTGACTAGGATGTGCAGCCGAGGCTAGCAAACTGCTCAGAGCGATAACTGGCAGAATGATCCATAGTTCACCTGTCAGGAGGAGCTGCGAAGACACTGCCCCGAAATCTACTGTTGTCAGTAGGTAGAAGGTCCTAACGAGACTAGTGGCGATCGTCTGTGTCTTGATGTCTGGGACTGCATGTATTGTTTCCACAGAGAGGTCGTTGTCGATTAGTTTGACTTTGACTTCATCTGACTGAAAGCGACATACACAGACTATGTGTGTTCCAGGTTCAGTGGGTCATGATCCATTATTGTGAGGGATATCCAGATTGTTGTCATCAATTAGGTTGTTTGTATCTTCTTCAGTGATGAGGATCTAGGCTAGATTTAGTCTGTTAATGGAGACTGTCATAGGTTGCTGTTGACATCAGTATGGCATTTGTGGCTGTCAAAACCTATCACTTGGAATGATCCATTTTAAGGAGGCTACAAGGCTGTCCATACATAATCATGTACTTGAAATCCATGAGTATTTGTGTGTGAATGGTTTTTGGGCAAGTGCGCAGATGGAGGAGGCACCAATGAATTGTAAATATGGGTTTCCATCTGTTGCTCCATTGTGGGAAGATCTGAGAGGTTGTGCAGAAGTCAGTAACGCAAAGTTTTACTGGCAGTGTGAGAGTCTCACAGTAAAGAATCTCTGTGAGCGAGGTGTAGGTCATCCCTGAAGAGCATGCACAAATGTTGCGAAGCATCCATGGAAAAGCTTCAGTCCATGTACCCTGTGGGACATGAGTGCTGTCTTCATCATGCAGTGCCATCATTCCACCAGGCCATTACTCTGGGGATGGTATGCCATTGTGTGATGGCAGAGGGTGGTGGAGAGTGCCGAATCGAATTGGCATACTTGATCCCTGGTGATAAAATTTGGACAATAAAAACGTGGTATCCATTATGAAGACCTTGGCAGTTGCTTCTACCATGATATCTGTCAGAGGCACAGCGTCAACCATTGACAGAAGACATTTGTGCGCCTCTGATTCTGGTGGAGGTCCCATCAGGTCTAAATGGACATGATGGACGCGCCCATGTGGTATTTCGAATATGTCAAGGGGAATCCGCATCTATCGATCCACCTTGCTGTGCCCTCACAGCAGATGAATCTGATGTATCTGACTCTAGGCTGCACAAAGCACTCAGTGACAAACCAGATTGTCAGTCGAATATATCATTCCACCAGGCCATTACTCTGGGGATGGTATGCCATTGTGTGATGGCAGAGGGTGGTGGAGAGTGCCGAATCGAATTGGCATACTTGATCCCTGGTGATAAAATTTGGACAATAAAAACGTGGTATCCATTATGAAGACCTTGGCAGTTGCTTCTACCATGATATCTGTCAGAGGCACAGCGTCAACTATTGACAGAAGACATTTGTGCGCCTCTGATTCTGGTGGAGGTCCCATCAGGTCTAAATGGACATGATGGACGCGCCCATGTGGTATTTCGAATATGTCAAGGGGAATCCGCATCTATCGATCCACCTTGCTGTGCCCTCACAGCAGATGAATCTGATGTATCTGACTCTAGGCTGCACAAAGCACTCAGTGACAAACCAGATTGTCAGTCGAATATATGGATGCATAAGATGGTGTCGGTGATCAAAGAGTGATCGCTGATGTGGGTTGGATCAGTTGGAGCTTGTGTTGAGTCACATCTCGAAGGATACTGACCTCTGCCCCTGGGATTCACTGACATGCAATTTTATGGTTGGAGGGAATGTCCATGAGTAGAGTTTGAACTGTCGGGTCCAAATCTTGTTAATCTGTTAATCTTTTGCAATCCAACGTGGAAAATTTGTCTGCAATCGAGACAGATAGTCAGCTGCAATCTTATCCACTCCGTTAACGTGTTAGATGTCAGGTGAATATTGAGCCGTCAGGCCAAGACAGCGGAACTATCTTGGGCTAACCATCTCTGACAAGTGTCATATGGTATCTACCAGTTGTCTGTGAGGGTAAATAATGACATGAAGTCCTCTATGTCTTCCTGAAATTATCATACGCCTCTTATACTACCAGTAACTCACAGGCGAAAGCTGACCATATTTTTGGGATGCTGTTAGTATCCTGCAGAAGAATGTGAAGCGCTGTGTAGCACCTGCCATCTAATGGTGGAGGAATGCCTTTACCGGATATGTTCCGATGCGTTAAAGACCCAGTTATTCAAATGGTTCAAATGGCTCTGAGCACTATGGGACTTAACATCTGTGGTCATCAGTCCCCTAGAACTTAGAACTACTTAAACCTAACTAACCTAAGGACATCACACACATCCATGCCCGAGGCAGGATTCGAACCTGCGACCGTAGCAGTCGCGCGGCTCCGGACTGAGCGCCTAGAACCGCTAGACCACCGCGGCCAGCTCTTTCAGCGTATAAGTCTCTAGATCTCACTGAATATCATTGGCATTCTCCGAAAATGAGAAGCATATCGACTTGTTCTTCGAACGAAGACATGGTTCACATTCGCATGATTCGACGATACTAGTCTTACCGTTCCTATTAGTATTATATTGCGAAACCGTCCAATGGTGTTCACATGTTAGTTGCACGTTAGATGGATACGCCGTATTCGGCGAATATTTACTGTTTGTACGATATACGAGAGAGAATTGTCAGAGGATGTCCTTCGATAAGTGCCGAAGCGATAACGAATACCACTCAATTCATGATCAGAAAATTGTTGCAGTGTGCTGATACCATTGGTCATCATTTCGAACACCTTCTGTAAATGGACGTTCATGCCACATTTGTGACCTTCGTTGACCTCCAAAGACCTTACAGTTACACATCATTGGATTCGTCTCGATAGCCGCTATCAGAAAATAAGTACCAAGCTACAGCATCCCATTTAAAAAGAAACAAAGTTGGCCTTCAGATTTCTGACGCGACCCCACATAGCAACATGAAACCAACGACATATTATGGCCCCCGTTGTCCCATGCAACATTTGTCCCACAAACTTTTCAGCTACTATCATACTTTCGGAGTTATCCTTGGTGGCAATAGTTAGAGACTCAACCCGTATTACTAAACGTTTCTCTCTTTGCATTGAATCACTTAATGCATTCAGGTAATTGTTGATGTTCTCCATAAACGCGAGGTCACCAATCCATCTACTTATGCCCAGGAATGCTACGATCTCGTTTCGTAAATTAAGGAATCTCTTCAGAACTGTCGACGTCTTATGAACCTAATTTCAGAGTGATGGGGAACATCGGCATATTCGGCTTCGACATCAGCCAAGATTTCGTTATAAGTATGAGGTCTCAGTATGGGGGACCACAACCTCCATTGCATCATTCGCTTTATCTGACTTGGCGCGCAGTGCCTCTTCACATCAGGTAATGAACAGCAGCTGTCAACGAGGCCCTGACAGATTCCAATTACTCCCTTACGGAGTTAGTAAGAACACGACGTTCTCCTCGCACTGATGGTGCACCATCTGTTGTGATGCTGACCAGCCTTTTCCACTCCATTCCAAAGGAATCCGCAGCATCAAAAATTGTCCTTCCCAGCAGAAGCGACCTGATGTGAAATTAAACTGAGAAACTCCTCCGTCACTTCCAGCTCGGCGTTTACTCACTGCGCGAAAGTCGCCAGCTTGGCTGTGTCCGACACGTCAGTGGAATCGTAAAGTGCGATGGAAATTGCTGTGAACCTGGATGCCCTGTGGGTCAACTGACGCTGTACGTCGGCAACCATATCACCAACGCACCGTTCCACTGTGTGGAGAGAAAGTGCGACTTGCTAGAACTTCGCCATTTCGGCTGCACACACAACCTCCGCTGCCTCTACTATACATTCCTTTGTGTACTCTCCATCACAAAATAGTCTTCCACTCTTTGCGATTTTGAAAGCTGTTTTGTAGCTTACTTGTAGCGGTGGCTCCTCGATATCATTTCCCTCCTGAAGAAAAATAATGTTTATTTTGAGTCGCTTGTTACTGCAAAATGTAGACAAAACGGTGATTATGTTTCATGTGAATTGGTAGCATTCTTCTGTTACTGCATTTACATATTTATGTACTTTGTAGGGTAGAGAGGGGCTAATTGAATAGAGGAGCTGTATGAATAGATGTAAGCCTTTATGCATACCCCGTGACATGAACAGCGATGAAACGCCATTGCGTCGTGAGTGAACGTGGTTGTCAGAAGTCTTCTCATTCCAATGAACAATTGTGTTTAGTTTTGTGATTTCAGAAATTTGTTCAAGAGTGGTTTAAAGTGTAGAAGGTTAAGTGATTCATATCTGCTTATTATGCCGTTAGTAAAACTGGGGTTGGTATTCGTTAGGAATTTCCTGCAGTGTGTGAGAAATGAAAGTTGCGGCGTTCCTCAGCGATACCGGTTAGTGTATTGCGGAACAACGGCAAGATAGCGTTTAAATGTATTTTGAGGTTATATGAATAACTGAGTGCGGGGCTTTAACAATAAGCTAGTGGAAAAGTGATTGAAAATGAGATAAAATGCATTTACAAAAAATGGTTCAAATGGCTGTGAGCACTATGCGACTTAACTTCTGAGGTCATCAGTCACCTAGAACTTAGAACTAATTAAACCTAACTAACCTAAGGACAACACACACAGCCATGCCCGAGGCAGGATTCGAACTGTAAGTAGGCTGTTTATATTTTCTTATTGGCAACGTTACGTAGCGGTCTGTATATATTTTCTTATTGGCAACGTTACGTAGCGCTCTGTATGAAAATCACTGGCTGTGCTGTTTGCAGTCTGTGGCTAGTTTGCATTGTTGTCTGTCACTGTAGTGTTGGGCAGCGGCAGCTGGATGTGAACAGCGCGTTGCGTTGCGCAGTTGGAGGTGAGCCGCCAGCAGTGGTGGATGTGGGGAAAGAGATGGCGGAGTTTTGAAATTTGTAAGACTGGATGCAATTATGACTATTAAGGTAAATACATTGTTTGTTCTCATCAAAATCTTTCATTTGCTAACTATGCCTATCAGTAGTTAGTGCCTTCTGTAGTTTGAATCTTTTATTTAGCTGGCAGTAGTGGCGCTCGCTGTATTGCAGTAGCTTGAGTAACGAAGATTTTTGTGAGGTAAGTGATTTGTGAAAGGTACAGGTTAATGTTAGTCAGGCCCATCCCTTTTTAGGGATTTCTGAAAGTCAGATTGCGTTGCGCTAAAAAAAATATTGTGTGTCAGTTTAAGCACAGTCGTGTATAATTGTTCAAAGGGGACGTTTCATATGTCGACCCTTAGCCGAGGATACCTCACTGGAATCTTCTGATTTTTTCTTGTAGTTTGTGTAACTAGTGTAGATTTTGTTTATTGCTAGTGTGTTATTGTAGAGAGAATCTCCTTTGTAGTTGCAGTCTTTCGTTGTTGTACAGTAAAACAGTTGTGGCATGCATGTAGATTTGCACCAAGTATTTCGCAGCTGCGCTTGCAATTAACTAGATATTATTTTCAGTGCTATGTTAATGTGTTCCCCTATTTTTGCTCTTCAAATAGTGTTTTTCTGTGTTGTCGTGTGAAATATTGTGACAATAATGGCGTGTGAAAAACGTAACACTAGGCTCCAAAGTAAACTGAGAAATAAAAGTGACGACGAGCGTAGCTTATCAACACCACTGTGTAGTGAATTAACAGACATTCGAGGTAGTAATTTGGTAATTGTGCATAGGGAAATGGAGCGGGCGGCAACAATGGCGTAGGCAGTGAAACAATTAGTGAACAGGGAAGCTTTATCGACCAATCGCTTGGCAACAACTCGCCTCAGGAATCCGAAATGACAGGACACAATTTTGCAAATACTGTAGGTTCAGGTTGTGCGTTCTCACCGTTTTCTCAAATAAGTCAAGACGCATTTTCTGCTTGTCAAAATGTGAATGTTGCCGGTGCAAATGCACTGCCGAAAAGCGTAGAGGAACAGATTCCAGACACTAATGCATTGTTATTACAATTAATGCAATAAATGGGACAAAATCTTCAAAAGTTAGACACAATGGAACAAAATCAGACACAAACACAGCAAAAGCTTCAAAAGTTAGACACAATGGAACAAAAATCTTCGTCACTCAAGCTACTGCAATACAGCGAGCGCCACTACTGCCAGCTAAATAAAAGATTCAAACTACAGAAGGCACTAATTACTGATAGGCATAGTTAGCAAATGAAAGATTTTGATAGAGAACAAATAATGTATTTACCTTAATAGTCATAATTGACATCCAGTCTTACAAATTTCAAAACTCCGCCATCTCTCTCCCCACATCCACCACTGCTGGCGGCTCACCTCCAACTGCGCAACGCTACGCGCTGTTCACATCCATCTGCCGCTGCCCAACACTATAATGGCAGACAACAATGCAAACTAGCCACAGACTGCACACAGCACAGCCAGTGATTTTCATACAGAGCGCTACGTAACATTGCCAATAAGAAAATATATACAGAGCGCTACTTAACGTTGCCAATAAGAAAATATAAACAGCCTACTTACATAGATTTTCTTTTCAACTACTTGGTAATTTTTTTTTGTAGAATTAGTTTTTGTGGTGCACCACTTTAATTACATAGACATTAAGATGTGAATATACATTTCCCTTGTCTGCATTGTTGTCTTTAGTGTAATGTTTTTTTCTGCTTGAGCTATGTCATATTTAGGTATAAGTTATTTCATTTGCTGCTGCCGTTTGCCAGGCATAGTGTTACTGAATTTGACTCTGTGTTACTCTGCTAAGCCAGTTTGACTACTGATTTATTTTTCTTGTTTGCTGCACAGTGCCTTATATTAGTTGTAATATTGCTATTGCTTTGCCTATTTAAATTTTTTGTCATTCATGTTTGTGTTAATTGTTTTGTGCTGCTGCATTGCCTCGTCTCTTAGTTTAGCATCTGAGCTTAGTAGATTTAAGTTAGCTTAAGAGGGTGTAGCCTATAAGAGAATGAGTTGCGATGAATTTGAAGAAATGCACTGAGAGGTTATACGAGAAAAATACAGAAAGCATGCTTGGATAGGATTTTTTTTTTTTTTTTTTTTTTTTTTTTGGTGGAAGCAAAGGTTCAAATAAGACAAAAGATCTATGGAATGAAGTTTTGGGTTGGACTGCAGTACCAAATGTTTCACTGAAAACGAACCCTGTCCTTTCCTTTTGTGTTATCCCACTATGTGTTTGTGTACCCTTGTGTATTTGTTTTATTCCTGTCACTGCGTAGTTTCATAGATTTTTTTCTTCTTCTAATACTAAGCTACATTCACTATGATGAGGAATACTGTTATCCTCAAATATAATTTGCATTAATAATGTGTTATTTACTTTGTAAAGATGTTTAGACATTATTTATTCTGTTTTGTTTTAATGCTCATGTGTAAAGTTGATGTTTCAAAAGCTATTCTTGTCTTTTATGTATGTACTCATGTCATAATTCCTGTAACACTGATGTATATGTTATTTCGATTCTTTTGTAAAGCTTGTACTACAAATGTTATCTGTATTGTTATGTTTTTAATGATGTACACTCCTGGAAATGGAAAAAAGAACACATTGACACCGTGTGTCAGACCCACCATACTTGCTCCGGACACTGCAAGAGGGCTGTACAAGCAATGATCACACGCACGGCACAGCGGACACACCAGGAACCGCGGTGTTGGCCGTCGAATGGCGCTAGCTGCGCAGCATTTGTGCACCGCCGCCGTCAGTGTCAGCCAGTTTGCCGTGGCATACGGAGCTCCATCGCAGTCTTTAACACTGGTAGCATGCCGCGACAGCGTGGACGTGAACCGTATGTGCAGTTGACGGACTTTGAGTGAGGGCGTATAGTGGGCATGCGGGAGGCCGGGTGGACGTACCGCCGAATTGCTCAACACGTGGGGCGTGAGGTCTCCACAGTACATCGATGTTGTCGCCAGTGGTCGGCGGAAGGTGCACGTGCCTGTCGACCTGGGACCGGACCGCAGCGACGCACGGATGCACGCCAAGACCGTAGGATCCTACGCAGTGCCGTAGGGGACCGCACCGCCACTTCCCAGCAAATTAGGGACACTGTTGCTCCTGGGGTATCGGCGAGGACCATTCGCAACCGTCTCCATGAAGCTGGGCTACGGTCCCGCACACCGTTAGGCCGTCTTCCGCTCATGCCCCAACATCGTGCAGCCCGCCTCCAGTGGTGTCGCGACAGGCGTGAATGGAGGGACGAATGGAGACGTGTCGTCTTCAGCGATGAGAGTCGCTTCTGCCTTGGTGCCAATGATGGTCGTATGCGTGTTTGGCGCCGTGCAGGTGAGCGCCACAATCAGGACTGCATACAACCGAGGCACACAGGGCCAACACCCAGCATCATGGTGTGGGGAGCGATCTCCTACACTGGCCGTACACCACTGGTGATCGTCGAGGGGACACTGAATAGTGCACGGTACATCCAAACCGTCATCGAACCCATCGTTCTACCATTCCTAGACCGGCAAGGGAACTTGCTGTTCCTACAGGACAATGCACGTCCGCATGTATCCCGTGCCACCCAACGTGCTCTAGAAGATGTAAATCAACTACCCTGGCCAGCAAGATCTCCGGATCTGTTCCCCATTGAGCATGTTTGGGACTGGATGAAGCGTCGTCTCACGCGGTCTGCACTTCCAGCACGAACGCCGGTCCAACTGAGGCGCCAGGTGGAAATGGCATGGCAAGCCGTTCCACAGGACTACATCCAGCATCTCTACGATCGTCTCCATGGGAGAATAGCAGCCTGCATTGCTGCGAAAGGTGGATATACACTGTACTAGTGCCGACATTGTGCATGCTCTGTTGCCTGTGTCTATGTGCCTGTGGTTCTGTCAGTGTGATCATGTGATGTATCTGACCCCAGGAATGTGTCAATAAAGTTTCCCCTTCCTGGGACAATGAATTCACGGTGTTCTTATTTCAATTCCCAGGAGTGTATTTTGTACCTTGTAATTGTATTCTTATGTTATAAAATTGTAATTGACACCAGTTCATCATATTATTAACTTGTAAGTTCCATTTCACTGCACACGTTTCTGTTGGTCATACTGTATGGACAATATGTGAGAAGTAGGGACTGTTAGTGTTTGCACATGTGTTAATAATTCAGCAAGGGACTGGATAACAGCATTGCTGGTTCTAAGGACAATTCAAAAAAGTTTGTGAGTGCACAAGTGGTGGTTATGGACTTGCTATATTATCCGCAAGACTCTTCAATGGTGATTGTGCACCTGCACAGTCACAACAGATGGCTGCTGGCCATCTCTACAAGGACTACAGTGAGTCTACATCTTTGATGACCCACCAATACCATTATTTCTACAAGGACTACAGTGGGTCTACACCTTTGCTGTCACACCAATACCATTATTACTACAAGGACTGCAGTGGGTCTGCACCTCTGGTGGCCCACGAATACCATAATCTCTACCAGGACTACAGTTGGTCTACTCTGTGATGACCTACCTACCAATCTTCTTCAAAACGTCGAATGACTCTGCTGTGGGTTTGCTCTGTTGTGGCCCATTACCTGTCAGCATGTCAAGAGTCAGCACTGTCTTTCCGTTGGAAGAACAACACTACTTGTTTAAGACTGCATGGAAATCCACTACTTCTGTGTGCAATTTCTTTTACTAATGAGATTTTGTGAAAAAAACACTGTAATTTTACTGTGATAAATGATCAGGACTGTCTTTATGGACTGTGAGAAAATTTTAGCTTTTGACCAACATTGCATCAATAAGTGTGTGCATTGGATATCTTTGTTATTGTAATTATGAAAAATTTTATCAAATCATTATTGGCCACTGCCCAAAACAATTTGTAAAATTTTTTGTGGGGAGCATGGGGGCTATGTAAGTAGGCTGTTTATATTTTCTTATTGGCAACGTTACGTAGCGGTCTGCATATATTTTCTTATTGGCAACGTTATGTAGCGCTCTGTATGAAAATCACTGGCTGTGCTGTGTGCAGTCTGTGGCTAGTTTGCATTGTTGTCTGCCATTGTAGTGTTGGGCAGCGGCAGCTGGATGTGAACAGCGCGTAGCGTTGCGCAGTTGGAGGTGAGCTGCCAGCAGTGGTGGATGTGGGGAGAGAGATGGCGGAGTTTTGAAATTTGTAAGACTGGATGTCAATTATGACTATTAAGCTAAATACATTGTTTGTTCTCTATCAAAATCTTTCATTTGCTAACTATGCCTATCAGTAGTTAGTGCCTTCTGTAGTTTGAATCTTTTATTTAGCTGGCAGTAGTGGTGCTCGCTGTATTGCAGTAGCTTGAGTAACGAAGATTTTTGTGAGGTAAGTGATTTGTGAAAGGTACAGGTTAATGTTAGTCAGGGCCATTCCTTTGTAGGGATTTCTGAAAGTCAGATTGCGTTGCGCTAAAAAAAATATTGTGTGTCAGTTTAAGCACAGTCGTGTATAATTGTTCAAAGGGGACGTTTCAGAACCTGCGACCGTCGCGGTCACGCGGTTCCAGACTGAAGCGCCTTTAACCGCACGGCCACATCGGCCGGCTGCATTTACAAAATATTTTCTATTTAGTAATATCATTCTAATTATTACTTCACTGCTGCAGATGGTGAGAGATGGTAAGGATCTAAGAAAGGAAAAGAGGCAGAATGGAATGGGGCAAGGTGTGGAGGAAGGAGGCAGTTGAAGCCGCTGTGAATGGGGCATCAATATTAGAAGCCAGTAAAACTTTTGGAGAGCTATTTACCAGTTTGTACCGATGTTATCAAAAGGAAATACAAGAATGAAGGGAATTAGCACTCTTTACCAAAGAAATATGCATGTGGTAATTCCGCTGGACATCAAAATATATTTTATAAAGATCTAGAAACCTCTCTTGCCAATAGAATGATATATTAGGCAAAACGAGGATTTGCACACATACAGAAAGATGCGTGTGCTGCAGCCTTCAAACTAGCTGTCCAGAACGACATCAAACATCCCAGGAAAGACACAGCTGGAAAAGACTGGTGTATTTCATTCTACAGTGGTTAAGGATGCGGAAAGAACAAAAAAAAGGGGGCTTCTGAATATAATGACGCCAAAAAACGAGTGATGGTGCTAGAAAGAGCCGGTGTATGCCTGTTCAAGAAGACGGTTACCAAAATTATAAGAAAAGTTTGTGATACCGATTCAGCTGCAGTTTTGACGGTGTTGCGCCCCTAAATAACTTTGAAGAAGAGGCGATGAAATGTAAATGTTGGTTCTGCCAAGTAAAGTGATTAAGTGCTGCAAATGGACATGAAAATAAACGTATGTGGATATAACGCCAGAAGCGTACTGCCTGGTGTTGGTGCGTGGGGTCGCAAGCAATTTCACTGCAGACGCAGCAGGTGGTTTATACAAGAATAGGAACATTTCACAAAGATTAATTTATTTTAATATGACATTATCATTAGGCCTAATCAGTATCAAACAGCCATTAGGACTATTTTCAGCTAAAAATCTACGTATGTTAAGTGTAGATGTGCCCATAATTAACTTTATTCAAACAGCCCCGACCACTATGCGAATAGCCCTATTCAACTGGTTCTTTTGCCAAATCTAGAGGGCAAATATAATAACACCATGACTTAAATTTTTAAGAATATTGTAAAAGCTCCTTTCACGGATGGCATAGGTGTAGCCATAATCTAAAACGAAAATGTGGTTAATAATTTCCAAGAATAAAATTATGTTATTTGAAATTATTCTTACAGCCCAGCTGTACCCTACTTTTTTTCCCTAAATGTTCATAACATCTTTTTTATAAGGTAAATAAACACATGGTCAGTTGTGGGCTGTAATATTAAAGGTTTTTATTTAATTCGTGTGGGTGGGACTTTTTACATTGTGTAAATATCATATTCATCTCACACATACATGGCTCAAAAATGGCTCTCAGCGCTATGGGACTTAACATCTGAGGTCATCACTCCCCTAGCCTTAGAACTACTTAAACCTAACTAACCTAGGGACATCAGACACATCCATGCCCAAGGCAGGATTCGAACCTGCGACCGTAGCAGCAGCGCGGTTCCGGACTCAAGCACCTAGAACCGCTCGGCCACAGAGGCCGGCACACACACGTGGTCACACCTTGCAACACATAGATACGAGAGGACAGAATGCAAATCACAATACTACATCATCACACGTAACACAGTAGTAAGCGTAAGTACGAGTACTTGTACGGTTTCCTTCTATTTTTTATTTTTAAATGGCAGCCTTCATTGCTTCAGCATTCTCTCTCTCTCTCGTTCGTCAGAGGATATGTGCATCATATCGTCTTCGTGGCTTGTCTTTGTCATGGCGTTCAATGCGTGTTTTTTTTCAGTTCATAATTTTGCGTTGCCGTAATAAGCACTTTGGATGTCCTTCAAACGATACGGAAAGGTACCACAAAGTGCTCCTGGTACAGAACGTAAACCTAATTTTAACACAGCTTGTGTTACCAGTGAACTACTTCACGTGTCACAAGGCGACTGCCTGATTCTAACGGTGTTCTTCCTCTCCATCCTCACCGTTCAGCCTCATTAGCCGATGCGCTCTCAGCGTTAGGCAGGGGTACGGAGTGCTCTTTGGCCAACCGTGGCATAGAGTGAGGAAATCATCAACTGACGGTGTCACCAGCTTTTACATTCATACTTTTAATATTAGACCGGTTCACTACCAACCTAGATAAACAAATCTTCCAATACTGTTTACATTTGTCTTCCGACGTGATAGCATAGAGCGTTCTTGAAAGTCTCGGTTTATATTTACCCCATTTTACAGTATATGATATGTTACAAGAGGGCGGATTAGGGACAGAGATTAAGGGCAGTCTCTTGTTCTTGAGGTGGGAAACTGCCCACAGAGGCGGAAGAATCAACTATGATCAACAGTATGTGAGTGCAGAAGGCAATAGAAACCACTGCATTAAAGACACATATCGTGTATCCACAGGACATATGGTCTGTACTTGAAAAAGTGTCATGATGATCTCTCCATTGATACCGAAATAGTCCCACTTTTGGGTCTCCGGGAGGGGACTTCCAAGGGGGAGATGACCATAAGAAAAAGATTGAATAACCAACAAAGGGATAACGTTCTACGAATCGGAGCGTGGAATGTCAGAAGCTTGAACGTAGTACGGAAACCAGAAAATCTGAAAAGGGAAATGCAAAGGCTCAATCTAGATGCAGTAGGGGTCAGTGAAGTGGAAAGTAGACAAGGAATTCTGGTAAGATGAGTATAGGGTAATATCAACAGCAGCAGAAAATGGTATAACTGGAGAAGGATTCGTTATGAATAGAAAGGTTGGGCAGACAGTGTGTTACTGTGAATAATTCAGTGATGTGATCGTTCTTATCAGAACCGACAACAAACCAACACCGACATCGATAGTGCAGGTATGCATGCCGACGTCACAAGCTGAAGATGAAGAGATAGAGAAAGTATAGGCGGACATTGTAAGGGTAATATAGTACTTAAAGGGAGATGAAAATCCAATAATCATGCGTGACCGGAATGCAGTTGTAGGGGAAGGAATAGAAAAAAGTTACAGGAGAATATGGGTTTGGGTCAAGGAATGAGAGAGGAGAAAGACTAATTGAGTTCTGTAATAAATTTCAGCAATTAATAGCGAATACTCTGTTCAAAACTCACAGGAGGAGGAGGTATACTTGGAAAAGGACGGGTGATGCGAGAAGATTTCAGTTAGATTACATCATGGACAGACAGAGATTTCGAAATCAGATACTGGATTGTAAGTCGTACCCAGGAACAGGTATAGACTCAGATCACAATACGTTAGTGATGAAGAGTAGACCAAAGTTCAAGAGATTAGTCGGGAAGAATTAATACGCAAAGAAGTGGGATACTGAAGTACTAAGGAATGACGAGATACGCCTGAAGTCCTCTAAAGCTATAGATACAGCAATAAGGAATAGCTCAATAGGCAGTACAGTTAAAGAGGAATGAACATCTCTTAAAAGGGCAATAACAGCCGTTGGAAAGAAAAACATAGGCACAAAGAAGATAACTGTCAAGATGCCATGGGTAACAGAAGAAATACTTCATGTGATCGATGAAAGAAGGAAATACAAACAGTCCAGGGAAATTCACGAATACAGAAATACAAATTGCTGAGGAATGGAAAAATAGGAAGAGCTGCGATGTTAAGACGAAATGATTGCATGAGAAGTGTGAAGAAATCGAAAACGAAATAATTGTCGGAAAGTCTGACTCAGCACATAGAAAAGTCAAAACAACCTTCGGTGAAGTTAAAACCAAGGGTGGTAACATTAAAAATTCAATGGGAATTCCACTGTTAAACACAGGGGAGTGAATAGTTGGAAAGAATGCATTGAAGGCCTCTATGAGGGGGAAGATTAGTCTGATGAAGAAGAAACAGTAGTCGATTTAGAGGAGATAGGAGATCCAGTATTAGAATCAGAATTTAAGAGAGCTTTGGAGGACTAAATATCAAATAAGGCAGTAGGGATAAATAACATTCCATCAGAGCTTCTAAAATCGTTGGGGGAAGTGGCTACGAAACTATTCACGTTCGTGTGTAGAATGTATGAGTCTGGCGACATACCATCTGACTTTCGGAAAATCGTCATCCACACAATTCGGAAGACTGCGAGAGCTGACAAGTGTGAGAATTATCACACAATCAGCTTAACAGCTCATACATGCAAGTTTCTGAGGAGAACAATATACAGAAGAAGAGAAAAGAAAATTGAGGTCGTGTTAGATGAGGATCAGTTTGGCTTTAGGACATGTAAAGGAACGAGAGTGGCAATTCTAACGTTGCGGTTGATAATGGAAGCAAGACTAAAGAAAAATCGAGACACGTTCATGGGATTTGTCGACCTGGAAAACGCGTTCGATAATATAAAATGGTGGAAGATGTTAGAAATTCTGAGAAAAATAGGGGTAAGCTATAGGGAGAGACAGGTAATATACAATGTGTACAAGAGCCAAGAGGGAGTAATAAGAGTGGACGACCAAGAATGAAGTTCTCGGATTAAGTCTTTCGCTCCTACTGTTCAAACTGTACATCGAAGAAGCAATGATGGAAATAAAAGAAAGGTTCAGGAGTGGAATTAAAATTCAAGGTGAAAGGATATCAATGATACCATTCGCTGATGACATTGCGATCCTAATTGAAAATAAAGAAGAATTATATGATGTGCTAAATAGAATGAACAGTCTAATGAGTGCAGAATATGAACTGAGAGTAAATCGTATAAGGGCGAAAGTAATGATAAGTAGCAGAAATGTGAACAGCGAGAACCTAACATCAGGACTGATGGTCACGAAGTAGGAGAAGTTACGGAATTTTGCTACCTAGGCAGCAAATAACGAATGACGGACGGCGCAAGGAAGACATAAAAGCAGACGAGCACTGGCGAAATGGGCATTCATGGCCAAGAGAAGTCTACTAGTGTCAAACATAGGCATTAATTTGAGGAATAAATTTCTGAGAATGCACGTCTGGAGCACATCATTGTACGGTAGTGTAACATGAACTGTGGGGAAACCGGAACAGAAGAGAATCGAAGCATTTTAGATGTGGTGCTACAGACTAACGTTGAAAATTAGTTTCTGTACAGAATCGGAGAGGAAAGAAATATGTGCAAAACACTGACAAGGAGAGGGACAGGATGATACGACATCCGTTAACACATCAGGGAATGACGTGTGTGGTACTAGAGGAACTGGTAAAAAGGGCATTCTTGGCCAGGAGAAGTCTACAGTATCAACCATAATTCTTAATTTGAAGAAGAAATTTCTGAGAATATCTGTTTGGACCACAGCATTCTACGGTTATGAAAAATACACTGTGGGAAAACAGGAACAGAAGACAATCGAAGCATTTGAGATGTGGTGATACAGACAAATGTTGAAAATTTGAGTTGAAGAGGGCAGCGCAGGATAGGAATTCGTGAAGGGCCATATCAATCCAGTCAGGAGACTGAGGACTTAAAAAATAAGTTACAATTTTTCTCTGGTTGCCTAGAATGTGTTAGTATTATTCGTGTTTAGCGTTATTGCCAGGCCTGGTAAGATATATACAGGGTGGTCCATTCATAGTGACCGGGCCAAATATCTCACAAAATAAGCGTCAAACGAAAAAACTACAAAGAACTAAACTCGTCTAGCTTGAAGGGGGAAACCAGATGGCACTATGGTTGGCCCGCTAGAAGGCGCTGCCATGGGTCAAACGGATATCAACTGCGCTTTCTTTAAAATAGGAACCCCCATTTTTATTACATATTCCTGTAGCACGTAAAGAAATATGAATGTTTTAGTTGGACCACTTTGTGAGAGATGGCGCTGTAATAGTCACAAACATACAAGTGCGTGGTATCACGTAACATTCCACCAGTACGGACGGTATTTGCTTCGTGATACATTACCCGTGTTTACCAATTGAGGAATAGGTGGATGTCGTGTTGATGTATGGCTGTTGTGATGAAAATGCCCAACGGGAGTGTGCTATGTATGCTGCTCGGTATCCTGGACGACAGCATCCAAGTGTCCGGATCGTTCGCCGGATAGTTACGTTATTTAAGGAAACAGGAAGTATTCAGCCACATGTGCAACGTCAACCACGACCTGCAACAAATGATGATGCCCAAGTAGGTGTTTTAGCTGCTGTCGCGGCTAATCCGCACGTCATTAGCAAACAAATTGCGCGAGAATCGGGAATCTCAAAAACGTCGGTGTTGAGAATGTTACATCAACATCGATTGCACCCATACCATATTTCTATGCACCAGGAATTGCATGGCGACGACTTGGAACGTCGTGTACAGTTCTGCCACTGGGCACAAGAGAAATTACGGGACGATGACAGACCTTTTGCACGCCTTCTATTTAGCGACGAAGCGTCATTTACCAACAGCGGTAACGCAAACCGACATAATATGCACTATTGGGCAACGGAAAATCCACGATAGCTGCGACAAGTGGAACATCGGCGACCTTGGTGGGTTAATGTATGGTGCGGCATTATGGGAGGAAGGATAACTGGCCCCCATTTTATCGATGGTAATCTAAATGGTGCAATGTATGCTGATTTCCTACGTAATGTTCTACCGATGTTACTACAAGATGTTTCACTCCATGACAGAATGGCGATGTACTTCCAACATTTTGCCCGGCACATAGCTCGCGTGCAGTTGAAGCGGTATTGAATAGCATATTTCATGACAGGTGGATTGGTCGTCGAAGTACCATACCATGGTCCGCACGTTCACCGGATCTGACGTTCTCGGATTTCTTTCTGTGGGGAAAGTTGAAGGATATTTTCTTTCGTGATCCAGCGACAACGCCTGACAACATGGGTCAGCGCATTATCAATGCATGTGCGAACATTACGGAAGGCGAAATACCCGCTGCTGAGAGGAATGTCGTTACACGTATTGCCAAATGCATTGAGGTTGACGGACATCATTTTCAACATTTATTGCATTAATGTGGTATTTACAGGTAATCACGCTGTAACAGCATGCGTTCTCAGAAATGATAACTTCACAAAGGGACTTGTATCACATTGGAACAACCGAAATAAAATGTTAAGACGTACCTACGTTCTGTATTTTAATTTAAAAAATCTACCTGTTACCTACTGTTCTTCTAACATTGTGAGCCATATGTTTGTGACTATTACAGCGCCATCTATCACAACGCGAAAAAAGTGGTCCAACTAAAACATTCGTATTTCTTTACGTACTACACGAATATGTAATAAAAAACGGGGGTTCCTATTTTAAAAAAAACGCAGTTGATATCCGTTTGACCTATGTCAGCGCCATCTAGCGGGCCAACCATAGCGCCATATGGCTTCCCCCTTCAAGCTAGACCAATTTCGTTCTTTGTAGTGCTTTCGTTTGACGCTTATTTCGTGAGACATTTGGCCCGGTCACGATCAATGGACCACTCTATACAGAACATGAACAGTGTAAGATGTTTAGTGATCACTTTGAAGGAAAAGGATATGCCGCATACTTGTGTGGGATAGCGTTTTCAGCACCTGACAGAGTTTGAAATGCGCCTGACTGTGGGTCTCGATTTGGCTGGCTCGTGGAATAGTGAAAATATCCAGCTTTGTGGACATTTGGTGGTAAAAGTGGCCCAATGTCAGACTGCATGGGAGTGTCAGGCAAGGCATGCACATTGCCGAGGTTCCAGTCAACTATATCTGACCACAACAAGGGAGAATCACTGTGTTGCGCCTCAATGACATAGGTCGGAGATTAGCAGCAACTGGGTCAGAGAATTATGTTGGTTGCCGTTAACACCACAACACAAATGGCTGCAGTTGAGCTGGTGCCAAACCAGGAAGCATGAGCTGCTGATGAATGGGGTCAAAATGCGCACATCGATGATTAGTGGTTCAGCACTACCATCGATGACCATCGTAGATGAGTATGGTGGAGAAGACTCCTTTTTGCAATGTTTTGGAGAGCCATAGCGTTGTTACACTTGACGTCATGGTGTATGGAGACATTTGGCTATGGATGGTCGTGTATGAGGGATCTCTGGCAGCAGAGCAGTAAGCCACGGGTACCCTGCGTCCAGATATGTTACCTGTTGCTCAAGGTACCACGATAAAATTTCTCCTTTTTTCAAAAAGACATGTTCGTACACTCATGATGTGGGTCTGCAGTATATTTCAGGAATCCTATTGTTCTGAAGATCATTGCCTCAGAAATACTGCTATATGAAAGGGTGTATTGTCTTGCTGATGCACACAGTCATCGTCTCTGAGCTTTTCCACTACTGTAAACAGTACACAATTTCGTAAAATGTGTAAATTTCCTTTTGCATTTAGTGTTTTCTTAAGTGCAATAATGGGACGACACTCAAACCATGAAAAACACTACCTCTATCATACTTCACTGTTGGCACTAGACATGATAACAGGTAACATTCACCAGACATTCGCCAGACCCAAACCTTTCTATCGGATTGCCACAAGGTATAACCTGGTTCACTCCAAATCAATCGTTTCCACCCACTGTCCAGTTGCGATGGTCTTTTCACCACATAAAGCGACGGTTAGCATTGACTACTAAAATGTGTGGCTTATGAGGAGGCGCTAGACCATTGTAACCTCTTCCTTTCAACTCACTATGCGCAGTCATTGAGCTAGCAGGACTACTGGTAGCGCTTTGCAGCTCGTGAGTGGTCCCTTCCGCCTATTTCACGGGGTTTCTTGCAACTATGCTCTGCAATGCTCTCCCTCTCCGTCAGTACATGAGAAGTCTGCCTGGTCTTCTTTCATCTGTGGTTTTACTGCGCATTTCCACTTCATAATCATATCACCAACAGTCGACTTGCACAGTTTCGGAACGCCTGAAATGTTCATGTCGGATTTGTTACTCGGATGACATCCAATGACCAGTCCACCCTTCAAACCCCCGATTTCTCCTGACTGACCCATTTTGCTGTTACTGCTTCTATACTGACAACACGTTACTGCCCACCTTCTTTTAAACTAGACCTCGCGAAATCTAGTGGTCAGTTCTGCATTAATAGGTATGTCCGGATACTTTTGATATAGCACTCCTTCTTCAGGCCACACGTGGCATACCGGGACCATCCGACCGCCGTGTCATCCTTAGTGGAGGTTGCGGATAGGAGGGGCGTGGAGTCAGCACACCGCTCTTCCGGTTGTTATGATGGTATTCTTCACCGAAGCCGCTACTATTCGGTCGAGTAGCTCCTCAATTGGCATCAGGACGCTCAGTGCACTACGAAAAATGGCAACAGCGCCTGGCGGGCTAAATGGTCACCCATCCAAGTGTCGACCACGCCCGACAGCGCTTAACTTCGGTGATCTCACAACACCGTCAAAACTGCAGCTGAATCGGTATCACAAACTTTTCTTATAGTTATGGTAACCATCTTCTTGAATAGGCATACACCGGCTCTTTCTAGCACCAACACTCGTTTTTTGGCGTCATTATATTCAGAAGCCCCCTTTTTTTGTTCTTTCCCCATCCTTAACCCCTGTAGAATGAAATACACCAGTCTTTTCCAGCTGTGTCTTTCCTGGGATGTTAGATGTCGTTCTGGACAGCTAGTTTGAAGGCTGCAGTACACGCATCTTTCTGTATGAGTGCAAATCCTCGTTTTGCCTAATATATCATTCTATTGGCAAGAGAGGTTTCTAGATCGTTATAAAATATATTTTGATGTCCAGCTGAATTACTACATCCATATTTCTTTGATAAAGAGTGCTAATTCCCTTAATTCCTGTATTTCCTTTTGATAACATCGGTACAAACTGGTAAATAGCTCTCCAAAAGTTTTACTGGCATCTAATATTGATGCCCCTTTCACAGCGGCTTCAACTGCTTCCTTCCTCGACACCTTGTCCCATTCCATTCTGCCTCTTTTCCTGTCTTAGATGCTTACCGTCTCTCACCATCTGGAGCAGTGAAGTAATAATTCGAATGATATTACTAAATAGAAAATATTTTGTAAATGCATTTTATCTCATTTTCAATCACTTTTCCACTAGCTTATTGTTAAAGCCCCGCACTCAGTTATTCATATAACCCCAAAATACATTTAAACGCTATCTTGACGTTGTTCCGCAATAAACTAACCAGTATGGCGGAGGAACGCCGCAACTTTCATTTCCCACACACTGCAGGAAATTCCTAACGAATACCAACCCCAGTTTTACGAACGGCATAATAAGCAGATCTGAATCACTTAACCTTCTACACTTTAATCCACTCTTGAATAAATTTCTGAGATCACTAAACTAAACAGAATTGTTCATTGGAAAGAGAAGACTTCTGACAACCACAGTCACTCACGACGCAATGGAGTTTCATCGCTGTTTATGTCACGGGGTAGGCATAAAGGCTTACATCTATTCATACAGCTACTCTATTCAATTAGCCCCTCTCTACCCTACAAAGTACATCAATATGTAAATGCAGTAACAGAAGAATGCTACCAATTCACATGAAACATAATCACCGTTTTGTCTACATTTTGCAGTAACAAGCGACTCAAAATATACAATTTTTTTTCTTCAGGAGGGAAATGATGTCGAGGAGCCACCGCTACAAGTCAGCTACAAAACAGCTTTCAAAACCGCAAAGAGTGGAAGACTATTTTGTGATGGAGAGCACACAAAGGAATGTATAGTAGAGAAAGCGGAGGTTGTGTGTGCATCCGAAATGTCGAAGTTCTAGCAAGTCGCACTTTCTCTCCACACAGTGGAACGCTGCATTGGTGATATGGTTGCCGACGTACAGCGTCAGTTGACGCACAGGGCATCCAGGTTCATAGCAATTTCCATCGCACTTTACGATTCCACTGACATGTCGGACACAGCCAAGCTGGCGACTTTCGTGCAGGGAGTAAACGCCGAGCTGGAAGTGACGGAGGAGTTTCTCAGTTTAATTTCACATACGGTCGCTTCTACTGGGAAGGACATTTTTTGATGCTGCGGATTCCTTTGGAATGGAGTGGAAAAGGCTCGTCAGCATCACAATAGATGGTGCACCATCAGTGCGAGGAGAACGTCGTGTTCTTACTAACTCCGTAAGGGAGATATTGGAATCTGTCAGGGCCTCGCTGACAGCTGATGTTCATTACCTGATATGAAGAGGCACTGCGTGCCAAGTCAGATAAAGTGAATGATGTAATGGAGGTTGTGGTCCCCCATACTGAGACCTCTTACTTATAACGATATCTTTGACTGATGTCGAAGCCGAATATGCCGATGTTCCCTATCACTCTGAAATTAGGTGCATAAGACATCGACAGTTCTGAAGAGATTCCTTAATTTACGAAACGAGATCGTAGCATTGATGGCCATAAGTAGATGGATTGGTGACCTCGCGTTTATGGAGAACATCAACAATTACCTGAATGCATTAAGTGATTCACTGCAAAGAGAGAAACATTTAGTAATACAGGGTGAGTCTCTAACTATTGCCACCTAGGATAACTCCGAAAGTATGATAGTAGCTGAAACGTTTGTGGGACAAATGTTGCATGGGGCAACGGGGGCCATAATATGACGTTGGTTTCTTGTTGCTATGTGGGGTCGCGTCAGAAATCTGAAGGCCAACTTTGTTTCTTTTTAAATGGGATGCTGTAGCTTGGTACTTATTTTCTGATAGCGGCTATCGAGACGAATCCAATGATGTGTAACAGTAAGGTCTTTGGAGGTCAACGAAGGTCACAAATGTGGCATGAACGTCCATTTACAGAAGGTGTTCGAAATGATGACCATTGGTATCAGTGCAATGCAACAATCTCCTGATCATGAATTGAGTGGTATTCCTTATCGCTTCGGCACTTATCGAAGCACATCCTCTGACAATTCTCTCTCGTATATCGTGCAAACAGTAAATATTCGCCGAATACGGCGTATCCATCTAACGTGCCACTAACATGTAAACACCATTGGACGGTTTCGCAATACAATACTAATAGGAACGGTGAGACTAGTATCGTCGAATCAAGCGAATGTGAACCATGTATTCGTTCGAAGAACAAGTCGATATGCTTCTCATTTTCGGAGAGATCTAGAGACTTATACGCTGAAACATATCCTCAACGTACCCACCCACACGTCGTACATTTAAATATGTGTATGAGAAATTGAGAATAACTGGATCTTTAACGCATCGGAAACATATCCGTCAAAGGCATTGCTCCACCATTAGATGGCAGGTGCTACACAGCGCTTCACATTCTTCTGCAGGATACTAACAGCATCCCAAAAATATGGTCAGCTTTCACCTGTGAGTTACTGGTAGTATAAGAGGCGTATGATAATTTCAGGAAGACGTAGAGGACTTAATGTCATTATTTACCCTCACAGACAGCTGGTAGATGCCATATACCACTTGTCAGATATAGTCAGCCCACGATAGTTCCACTGTCTTGGCCTGACGGCTCAATATTCATCTGACAATCTAACACGTTAACGGAGTGGATAATATTGCAGCTGACTATCTGTCTCGATTGCAGACAATATCTTCCACGTTGGATTGCAAAGGATTAACAGATTAACTAGAGTGAGAACCAACATTGCAAACTCTACTCCTGGACATTCCTTTCAACCATAAAATTGCATGTCAGTGAACACCAGGGTCAGAGGTCAGTATCCTTCGAGATGTGTCTCAACACAAGATCCAACTGATCCAACCCACATCAATGTAGCGATCACTCTTTGATCACCGACACCATCTCATGCATCCATATGTTCGACTGACAATCTGGCTTGTCACTGGGTGCTTTGTGCGGCCTAGAGTCAAATACATCAGAGTCATGTGCTGTGAGCGGACATGTGAGTGCCTCGATTTTCAGCAACAGCAAGGTGGATCGATAGATGCGGATTCCCCTTGACATATTCGAAATACCACATGGGTGCTTCCATCATGTCCATTTAGACCTGATGGGACCTCCACCAGAATCAGAGGCGTACAAATGTCTTCTGTCAATGGTTGACGCTGTGCTTCTGACAGATATCATGGTAGAAGCAACTGCCAAGGTCTTCATAATGGATACCACGTTTTTATTGTCCAAATTTTATCACCAGGGATCAAGTATGCCAATTCGATTCGGCACTCTCCATCACCCTCTGCCATCACACAATGGCATACCATCCCCAGAGTTATGGCCTGGTGGAATGATGGCACTGCATGATGAAGACAGCACTCATGTCCCACAGGGTACATGGACTGAAGCTTTTCCATGGATGCTTCGCAACATTTGTGCATGCTCTTCAGGGATTACCTACACTTCGCTCACAGAGATCCTTTACTGTGAGACTCTCACACTGCCAGTAAAACATTGTGTTACTGAGTCCTGCACAACCTCTCAGATCTCCCTACAATGGAGCAACAGGCGGAAACCCATATTTACAATTCATTGGTGCCTCCTCCATCTGCGTACTTGCCCAAACACCATTCACACACAATTACTCATGGATTTTAAGTACATGATGCTCTATGGACAACCTTATAGCCTCCTTAAAATGGATCATTCCAAGTGATAGTTTTTGACAGCCACAAATGCCATACTGATGTTAACAGCAACCTATCACAGTCTCCATTACCAGACTAAATCTAGCCTAGATCCTCATCACTGAAGAAGATACAAACAACCTAATTGATGACAACAATCTGGATATCCCTCACAAGAATGGATCATGACCCACTGAACCTGGAACACACATAGTCTATGTATGTCGCTTTCAGTCAGATGAAGTCAAAGTCAAACTAATCGACAACGACCTCTCCGTGGAAACAATACATGCAGTCCCAGACATCAAGACAAACACGATCGCCACTAGTCTCGTTAGGACCTTCTACCTACTGACAACAGTAGATTTCGCGGCAGTGTCTACGCAGCTCTTCCTGACAGGTGAACTATGGATCATTCTGCCAGTTATCACTCTGAGCAGTTTGCTAGCCTCGGCTGCACATCCTAGTCACCCGCCAGTCACAGACGATTCAACACTGTTGTCAGCAGTGGAAGAACCAACGTCGGCCCATCCACCTGCGCTACAGACGGCCACATCGCCTTTCGCATCGAATGTGCCATACCAAATGTACGCAATACGCGTGCAACAGCCAGTGACGTCGATTGACATGCCTTGCAGACTTCACATCATATTCAAACACTTGAGGGGGAAGGCGGCGGAGGTGGGGGTGGAAACTTTGTGGGGACATCAAGGCAAAGAAGATCATTGACCATCTCGACCGAGCAAAGGTGTGGATCATCTGCGCTTTCGACAGGCAGTTCGTGGTCAGCGATGAGACAGAGAAGTGGCTTCCTATAATGTTTGAACCTTTAACGCTTTTGTTTGCGTGTTTTTTTATTTTTTTTATTGATTTATTTGGCCTTTGAGTGTGTACTCAATTTAGTCATCGGCAACACAATGACAATGTACACATAATTGAATAAACAAATACAGAAATGCATATTTACAAGAATAAAAATCTTAACTGTTACAATTTTGTACTTAATGTTTTAAAAATTGAATTGAATTGAAAAATAATTAAAAGTGTCTTGGCGTACACTTCACACCAATTCTGAAATATCTTCATCAGCAAGACATATTTATAATTGACGTACACCATTAAAACCTACAGATTGTGACCAGTACTCTTGATGAAGTTAACGATCACTTTATATAGACGAACGTCTTTAATACACAAAAGAGAAGAAGCTGATTGAGGAAGACGGTAGCCCATACTCAGCAATATCTTCAAAAAGACCAACCGTTCACGGTCAAATTTTGGGCACATAAATAAGATGTGGTTGACATCAGCTTCCGACTCAGGATCACACTCACATGCCGGTGAACTGTAAACGTTGATCCGATGTAGATGCTGTGGGAAAGAGGCATGATTGAAGCGGAGTCTTATGATGGTAGAAATTGTGGATCGGTCCAAATGTGTCCTCATGAACCACGGCTGTGAAGGAATCCGAGGTTGTAGCACTGCGTAATAACCGCCTTTTGTCTGTTGAGAAACGTTCCACATTTCCTGCCATTGTTGTCTTGCGTGATCCTTGACTGCACGTAAGTAGTCTGTATAAGGAAGCTGCAGATCCAGGACGGTGCCTGACGTTGCCGCTTGTTTGGCTAATGCATCGACTTCATCATTATAGACGATACCAGAGTGGGAAGGTACCCACAACAAATGGATCGTCCGGCCCGTGCGTGTGCTGCGAATATATTCAAATATCACATCCAAGATATAACTGTTGGTCGTTTTGTTCCATCGACTGTACTGAATGTTTTAAGAACGCTTTGCGAGTCAGATACTATCAATATCTTGGGGAAGGAACTGCTCGAGACAAACTTAAGTGCTTCCAAAACTGCCACTGTCTCCGCCGTAAAAATAGAAGTGCTCGTAGGCAGTTTGAATGTTTTGCGGATCTGGATCTGAGGGCAGAAAAAAGCGCATCCTGTACACTCTTCTTGCGGAATTTTGGAGCCATCAGTATATACACAGAGAAAACCCGGCCATTGTGCTTGAACGAGACGATTGAAGCCAACGTTGACATTAGTACTGTCCAGCCAGGTCGTACTTAAATAATGGACTGGGATCTGAGAGCAGAGCGTTTGAAGATCATTTTCAAAAACAGGTAGATGCGCTGAACGCCGTATAGAATGTATGACAGGTGACCCAGTGTCAAAGCTGGCACAAACGGCTGGCACTTTATTCCTTCTGTGGGATGCAATCCACAGTCGATAAATGCAGTCTCTACTTTGATAGACGGAACTGTCCATAATGGCCATGCCTTGAATGTAGAATTTGTCCGATAACATTTGGCGCCTAATGCTCAAGGGCATGTCCCCTGCTTCTATTAATAGGGCGTTGGTGGGCGTCGATCGCATGGCTCCAAGACAGGTACGAATGGCTCTATATTGAAGAGTATCTAATTTGGAGAGATGAATCTTTGACGCAGTGTGGTAGAATTGACAGCCATAATCTAATCGAGATCGAATTATCCCTCGGAACATGGTGAGTAAAACACTCTGGTGCGCTCCCCACCAGACACGAGTGAGTGATCTGATTACATTTAAACCTTCTTCACTCTTGGTAACGGTGGGTCGGATGTGGGGCGCCCAGCTTAACCGAGACTCAAAAATCATCCCCAGAAATCGAACGTGAGATTTTATTTGGAAGGTGTACTTGCCACAGGTAATGTGATCTTCAGTGCGAGCTGACGTCGACTTGGAGAAGGGAACGACTGCTGATTTCACAGCCGAGATCTCCAGCCCATTGATAGAGAGCCACTCATCGATGTGTGCGATGGTTGTGGTTAATGCCGTTTTGGCCTGAAGATATGAAGCAGCAGTAGAATAAACACATATATCATCAGCATACTGTAGGATTTTTGTGGGGGAAGTAAGTATGCGTTCTAGGTCGTGCGTTTATAGAGTATACAGGAGAGGACTTAAAATTGCACCTTGCGGCAAGCCCTGGGAGACATAAAAAGGTCCGATCATGGTACCTTTGAAACGGACGTAGATCGTTCTTTGAGTAATCAGGGTACTGATACCGTAGATCATCCGTGAAGGAATTCCGAATCCTGCCGGCTTGTCCAAGAGTATCGGTATTTGTACGTGATCATATGCACCCTTAACGTCAAGAAAAGCTGCCACTACTGTCTCTTTCGTTTGAAAGGCTGACGTGATATTCATATTAAGCAAAAACAGGTTATCCATGGTCCCTTTGCCTTTTCTGAAGCCGTATTGTCTCCGAGGCAACAAATTACTTTTTTCAAGCCACCATTCTAGTCTCCTTTTTACCATTCGTTCCAGTGTTTTTGCAACGCACGACGACAAGGCAATAGGTCTATAATTAGTACCGACATTTTGATCTTTACCACGTTTGAGAATTGGAATTATTACTTGCGTCGTCCATGTTGATATGAGGTCTTTCTTCATCCAGTACTGATTAAAAATGTTCAAGAGAAAGTCTTTCGCTTCTATAGGCAGGTGTGCAAGCATAGAGTAATGTATATGATCAGTGCCAGGGCAACTGTCGCTCGATACTTTAATAGCTTCGTTGAGTTCTTCTATAGAGAAAGGACGAAGGAGAACATGATAGCGGTCTTCTTCAGCAGGGAACCGATGATTTAAAAATGGCACCGTGGGAGGAGCGATTGTATCTATGAATTCCTCTAACCAGGCCGTGGTAGCAGGAGGGGAGGAAGACAGTCTTCTTGTTCTAAAAGCTTTTATTTTATGCCAGATGCTTGCCATACTGGTTTCATTATTTAGGGACAGGCAAAATTGTTTCCAACTGTCCTTCTTGGTTTTCTTCAGGAATTTGGTAACTCACGCATTCACTTTTTGTACAGCCAAGAAGTTGTCCAATGAAGGATTATGACGATAGGTTTTCAAGGCGAGTCGTCGCTTCGCAACTTCCCGAGAGCATTCCGAATTCCACCAAGGGAGAGAACGATGCTTCATTACTGTAAATTCTTTTTTCTTAGGGATGCTGATGCCAGCTGCGACGTTCATAGCACTGAGTAAAACTGGGTATGCATCGTCGTCCCGTAAGTCACGTCTCGTATTTGCGAGTGCCCGGCGAACCGTTTCCTTATAAGAGGCCCAATTGGCTTCCTTGATTTTCCACGTACTATTAGAGTAACAGATGTGCGTAGTATCGACGTTGATGTTAATGTGAAACTCTATTGGGAGGTGATCGGATCCCATTGAATACTTTTTAACGCACCAATTAGATATTTCAGTAAAGCAGGGGGTGCAAAGAGTTACATCAACTGCGGAGGGTCTACGGAGAGGTGAAGTTATCATAGTAGGAGAGCCATCGTTGAGTATTACGAGGTTATTATCTTCGATAACGCTTATCAAGGTCCTGCCGTTCCTGTCTGTCACGTCTCCTCCCCACGCTACATGGTGGGTATTCACGTCTCCAGCTACGATAAAGGGAGGACGAAGCTGACTTATTAATTGTCTCGAGTCATCTTCCACGATACTGTGGTGGGGAGCGTTATACAACGAGACAACTGTAAAGGTTTTGTGGGCAGTTCGTATCTCCACAGCAACTAATTCAAGGTTGGTGACAGGTACGTGTAACGGGTGTGGTCGATGCGGCAGCGAAGTTTTTACCAGTATAGCTACGCCGCCCCACCCATCGAGACGGTCTTCCCTTACTATAGAATAATTTTGAAAGCGAACAGTCCGTTCGAATTTGAACCAAGTTTCACATAACAGAACGATAACAGGCTGACTTACGAACAGTTCTCGTTGCAAGCTTTCTCTATTAGAATTAGCCGATCTCGCATTCCACTGCAATACTTTTAAAGCCGCCATAATTTAGGGAGAGAGAGATTGAAATATGCCAGTAACGAGGTGCCGGATATCGGAATTGTTCATAGCACTATTTTGTCCCATGTTTTGCATGACAATATCAATCACATTTATTATCTTATCTGTAAGTTCAGCATGACCTTGAGGCTGTCGTTGATTCGGCGCTTGTGGGGTTGCTAATCTGAGAGCAGCAGGCTGGTATGGATTTTGGCTGATAGGAGTGAATGAATGTTGCATGGGATATAACAGGCTGCGGTACTGACACCACTCACGAACGTTACTTGGGTTGTTTACTTGCGCCTGCCGCCGGGGAGGCCGGTAAGCGACGTGTGTCTGATGGGGCACAGTGGCACACTGAGTTGCGTCCCCACTTCCGCGTTGTTGACTCTGCATGCTTGCGGCGGGCAGCGGCGGGAAGAGTTGTGGGTTTTGAAAGTCCAGAGAACTCAAATTTGTTGGAGCAGGAATGATCGGAGCCGGCAAGTGATGTTGTTGAACCCCGGTGACGGATGCATAGGTTGGCATACGAGCAATAGACAGCGCATCCCTGAAGTCAATGTTATTGAACGTAGCTAATTCTGGAGCTCGTCGCCGTATATGGTATTCCGGCAGGAATGGTCCGTGGATGCGTGTTGTCCCCCGCAATGAGCGCCAATAGTGATAGGTGAAACACAGGATTCAACATTATGTGGACCACTACATTTAATGCATCTCATCTGAGATCGACATTGTTTGCTGATGTGCCCGTAACGAATACAATTAAAGCACTGCCTGACAGTTGGTACATAAAGGTCTACGGGACATCTTGTTCCGTGAATAGTCGCGGCTTCCGGTAAGGTTTGAGAGGCGAAGGTTAACAAATAGGTCTGCAATTTAACGATCTGGTCTTTACCATATCTCTTCGTAAACCTCCGAACGCCTACAACAGGGAAGGGAGATTGTACGACTTCCAAAATCTCCGCTTCTTCAAGGTTGGTGTCTACTTTCCTGATTACTCCCAGCTTATGGACAACAAAGGAAGGAATGTAGACTTCTATATTTTTTGACTTTAATACCTCACTGGTAACTAGGAAATTAGCCTTGTCTGGGGTTTTCAGTTCCACCTTAACTTTTGTTTTTCCTGCTGAAGAGATGTTAAGGATAGAATTCTTCACTTCTGGCAAGGAAATATGCAATAATTTCTCTAGTGCCATAGGGTGCAAGCGGCCTAAGTTTTTGTCCAAACATTCCATATAAACTACGAATGGTCCCCTATCAGTACGTTTGTAAAAGTTGAGAGACCTCGGTGTAGGTGCAGGTCCCACAGGAGGGGTGTTAGTTGCAGCATGTTGGTTAGGAGTGAGCCCAGAAGCAGTTGCTACAGGGGGTCAGCTACATTTGAAACGTCAGTTACAGGTAAGAGTTGATTAGCGTCTGCTATGAAGGTTTTGGAATTTCTTAAATCCAGACTGACCTCACTTTGTCGCTTGTTTCTCGTAGCGGAGAAGCTGGAGGAATCCTGTTCCGATAAATCCATATGCTCTTCTGCCGGCTGTATTCCAGATTCTCCCCGAACAACTGCTAACGAGTGGCTGATCATAGCCGTCGTGTTGTCCAATGTAGTTCCTGGAGGAGCTGGTAAGGGTGCTGCATCTGGATGTAGCCGCTGGGCAGGTGGTTGTTGTTGATGTTGTCCCATAGGGCGTCGAAGTCACCACCCTCTTCTCCATTCACCCTACCATACATGGCGGGGCTTGCCGTCACCGATAGTAATGTCTGGTGTTAATGTGCCTAACAGAAAAACGTACCAAACGAAAGCTGTTACGCGCGTGCACTAGTAGGTAAACACAAGCGTCACACGGAAGAGCGACCGCGTAGCACGTCTTAACACTTCCGCTTCTGCAAGCGAACTGTTGTTTGCGTGTTGTTGGTGTATTCCCTTGCACTACTCGGAGGAAAAAAATCGTTCATATGCTCTAAGCACCATGGGATTTAACATCTGAGGTCATCAGTCCCCTAGACTTAGAACTACGTAAACCTAACTAACCTAAGGACATCACACACATCCATGCCCGAGGCAGGATTCGAACCTACGACCGTAGCAGAAGAACGGTTGCGGACTGAAGCGCCTAGAACTGCTCGGTCACAGTGGCCGGCTCGGAGGAAAACATTTACTAAGATTAAGAAGTTTGTTTTCATCTTTGGGATAAGTTCTGTGCTATAAAAGTAGGTCGTACAATAACATCAATCTTTCTGAATGAACGCTAAAAACGTGTTTCGTTTACTTAATGTTGCTGTTTACCTCCACTTCTCTCTGATGGGTGAACAGAAACGCCAGATTTTTTGTTTTTTATGTTGTGAAGACATGAGCTGATTCCCAAATCTAACTCTAATTTTAAAGATAGGCACTAGACGTATAATCCCGTATAATTTTTATTTTCATATTCCTTTTTAAAATTATAATTTTTTCTTTTTAAAGTTGAAAAAGGTTTCTATTCACCTCATTTTATGGTACCCGCCGCTGGTGTGTGCATGTACGCACAAAGTTGCATTGGCATCCAGACATGCCTTTTGGGTGCTTCAATTTTCCGCTCTTTCTGATCGTAATAGGCTCTGGAAAGTAGTTGGAATATAATAACACGAACGAATTACTTTCTAACGACTCACTGAAGGCCATGGATAGCTCACGCAGAAGTAACACATGACACTGATGTAACTCGGAAAGCCTGTCAGTATTTTTAGCAACTCATCCGGTATAACAGTTGAACATACATCAGTTGTCACCTACAGCTAGATGAACAAAATCACATGGAGTCAGTCAGTCAGAGGAATGTACTTAGCAGCAACTAGCAATCGGCACACGAGCGTAAGGAGGAAACGGACACTCGATTTCTTCGTTGACGTTCTCTAAGAAGAATAGATGATCAAACCAACTGAAATTAAAAAAGAAAAAAAAACTGTATCCATCCTCATTTAGTGATCACTTCACACAGACAGCACTAAGAATTTACAGCCAGGCGACTTCTTTGGCGTAGTGGTGATAAATTATATACACAAACGTTCATAGTGAATCAGTTTGTTAGTGAAAACCGTATCAAAACCCCTACGGTAGTTATTGCTATTAGGCCTCTCACACAGACAGAACAACATGGCTGTGGACTTCAATTTATGATTTGTATAGAAGAAGAAGACAGTATTAATCTTCAGAATCTGATAATAAAAATCTTGTATGGCTCAATGCCCTGCTGGAAATCTTTCAATTGGACGCCATTATGGCAACTTGCGTGTCTGCAACACAGCCCAGTTATCCACCCAAGGGATCAATAGATTGACATGGAACCGAAACCACATGTCCTTTCTGAGGAATCTCCACATCACTGAGAGGTAAACACTAGATTAATAAGCACACTGAGAAAGCCATGGTCGAATCAGAAATCGAACTGGCAAGCTTTCTTGCACCAAGAATGCGGTTTACAGTTAGACCGCCGGGACACTCTCCGAAGTGTGGTGGCTGTTTACCATTTTTCCCGCCAGATACCACTTCTTATGTAGCTGACCAACTCGTATCTCCCACCCCTGCTACGAGTTATCACTGCAAACGGCATTTAAATACGAAACAGGTAACGATAAGTAATTTAGACATTCATAATTACTTAACCGTGATAATACATATATACAGATCGTGCATATCAGTTTATCTGTTAACTATACCAAAATCCCTACAGTCGTTTCTGAGATGTGCCTGAAGACGCAGACAGGAACTGCGGCGCGGGACGTTAATTTATAATACGTACAGATTAAACGATTAGGAGGATTATATTACCGTTATGAAATGGATTTATTTAATTAAAAGCATATAAGCAGTTTGCACAGAGGTCATCCTGGGCAATGAGTGGCATTTTCTTTTAATGATTAGAGGCTGCATTTAGAGTCGTATTTGCGTTCCATACGCATTATACAAAAACAACGAAGACTATAAAACTTATATAAAGTGTATGTAATGGACGTACTTCTCGAAATTCAGCCTCTATCCCCTGAAAGACAGTTTCACAGGCTGTCCAGAGAAGTGGTATGTAGACGTCGCCCATGTTGTTGTTGTTGTTGTACAACGACAACAACAACATGGGCGACGTCTACATACCACATGATGTTAATTTCAATAACTCTACATCATGATGGATACATCATCTTTTGAAACAGGGAATGTGGAGATCAGTAAACGTAATTTTTCACAGTCATTTGCATACTGTTATTGATGTGCATAACTTTCAAGGTTAGGTGTAACCTAAAGTATTCACATTTAAAGTAAGGAAAATATTAGTTACAAGATACTAGGAAAAATAGTTTTCGCTGTAGAAGTAACGAGCGAAAACCTTTATAATAAAAAAATAGAATCTATATGCAAAAGCAGAAATGGAAAGCAGTTGCGCTTAGAATATGCCTGAACTGCAGGTTTCTGTAATGGTATTTGACTGTTTAGGTGATCATGTATAAAGGTTACTATTTATGTGCGGATGTCAAAGTCAAGACAATCAAGTTGTACGAACCATGAGGACACAGTTACTCGACACACCTACGCTACTAAGGTTGTAATTCTTTAAAACATATGCTGGTAACTAATATGTACAATATCTCCACAGTTTCGGTAGTAATTTGATACCAATACACATTATGACAGATGAAGTATAGCCCTCAACCTCTAGCACCTCCCTAAAAATGAATGTCTGGGTACAAAAACGAATTTTCATATATGCTTGACGTTTTCAAGCTAGAGAGCGATCTAGATTAATGAAGAGGTAGAAGTACAGCTTCTAACAGCTAAGATCGCTATTGTACAGCCTTTATTGTGACGACCGGTTTCAGCAAACTACGTTGCCATCATCAAATATTTTTCACTACATTTCACTGAATCTTGACTATATAATTCTTATATCGTATCATAGAACGATATTTCATGAAAAGTATACCAGCAAGTCAAGCATAAAATTACTGTACATAAAACAATGTACTGATTGTACGAGCTCATGTTAGCACATTCTGTTAATGTTTCTGAAACAAAGTTTCGTTCAAAGTGGAATGAACATGGCATTGGGACAATACTCAGCCAGCTCATGGAAAACTCTCACGTGGATGCGTGTCTCCGTAATCACCAGAATCGCAATCTAAGGCTGTGCTAGTGCGGTGCCTACCGAGAGGAAGGTGGCCCTCTGTATGGGGTAGATGCCACCGGCGGTGAGCGTCAGCGGCTTCTGCGCCCTCGCCATGACCACCAGCAGCGCTCGCCGGAAGCTGGCGCTCGCGTCCGGCCAGCCACAGCTGTAGGCCCCCAGCGACACCGCCTCTCCCTGCGAATGCAGAACCACAGCTGCTGTACACTTAGTTCATTCTGTACACTCTTCCTATGCGCAATTGACTTAGGAAGGAATAACTAGTAAAAGTGTAGCTGGCCTCAAATCGAGTACGACTTTGGTATCAGCGACCTTGACTCGTTGAATACAGCGGTTCTCGTCAGACCATCCAAGTTAAGCTATACAATATTGCAGAGACTGTTGTTCAGAAGTATGATGTAAAGTTCCTTCAGATGTACCCGCATGTCCGAACGAACAAGCACTGTGGCGACTACAGCCGTTGTGAAATACATGAAATATATTCGCATTTGTGAATATGGACAACCTTCAGCTGTATTATGGAATGACGACAGTGAATTTTTTTTTTTTTTTTGCTATTGTTCTCATTATTTGGCCTGGGTGGACCTCACATGACACTCCTTCAAGCTCATTGTTGAAGACTTCACTCAGTTTTTTTATTATACGCCGAGCTACCATGCTAGCTCACGGGCAAACCCAAGCTTCCAGATGGCGTCAACAATGTGCCTACAACCTGCACTCGTACATTCATTATGTATATTCCTGTATAGAGGAGATATTTTGTTGACTGAATGTCGTTTGCTCGGTGTCGACGGATAAATGCGGTATTGCAGTGCCTGCTTTATTCAGAAGTATAAAGTATAGTACCTTCAGACATGCTTGTACAAAAAATGGTTTAAATGGCTCTGAGCACTATGGGACTTAACTTCTAAGATGATCAGTCCCCTAGAACTTAGAACTACTTAAACCTAACTAACCTAAGGACATCACACACATCCATGCCCGAGGCAGGATTCGAACCTAGGACCGTAGCGATCACGCGGTTCCAGATTGTAGCGCCTTTAACCGCTTGGCCACACCGGCCGGCCATGCTTGTACATTCATGGTTGACGACATATGGAAGATTGGGCCTGGCCGTGAGTCGTGTTCGGAGAGCATCATGGACAGGTGACCGCTCGTGATAAGGGGGAAATCCGGATTGTAGTCCCAGTCAGGCACAAATTTTCATTGTCGTCATTCCATTGTATAGCTGATGGTTGTCCGTATTCGAAAATGCAAATCCATTTAACGTAATAGAAGTTTAGCGATGTCGAACGTGTCCTGTACTTGGATAGGTAAACCACCTGGGTATGCACTGTACTGTTGGCTACGTTTTCGTCGCCTTTACAGTCGCCTTTACAGTCTTCGCTCAGACGCCTTGCATCAAATTCCAAACCTCTCTGCAGTGTCTGATGAAGTGAGGGCATGTAACAGTTTGTCGTGTTCTGTCCGTCGGGTAGAGAAGTTAAGCCTGGCAGCCCCCTTGGTGCTATTCTATAGGAGTAGGCTATATGCCGCCACCAGACTTCACCTTCCCCATTCTCTCACCACCATCAGACACAAACACACCACCACACCACACCAATAGATTGAAGTAACAAAAGTCATGTGATAGCGATATGCACATATACAGGTAGTGGTAGTAACGCGTCCACAGGATATGAAAGGGCATTGCACTGTCGGAGATGTCACTTCCCAAGTGATTATGGACAGATGTTCAAATGTGTGTGTAATCTTATGGGACTTAACTGCTAAGGTCATCAGTCCCTAAGCTTACAGCCGGCCGGAGTGGCCGTGCGGTTCTGGGCGCTACAGTCTGGAACCGAGCGACCGCTACGTTCGCAGGTTCGAATCCTGCCTCGGGCATGGATGTGTGTGATGTCCTTAGGTTAGTTAGGTTTAATTAGTTCTAAGTTCTGGGCGACTAATGACCTCAGAAGTTGAGTCGCATAGTGCTCAGAGCCATTTGAACCATTTTGAACCTAAGCTTACACACTACTAAACCTAAATTATCCTAAGGACAAACACATACATCCATGCCCGAGGGAGGACTCGAACCTCCGCCGGGACCAGCCGCACAGTCCATGACTGCAGCGCCTCAGGCCGCTCGGCTAATCCCGCGCGGCTGATTATGGACGCACGAAGGAAATTAACAGACTTTAAACGCGAAAGGATAGTTGTTGCTACAGAAGAATGTTGAAAAGGAGGTTCTCCGCAGAATCGGCGTGCAAAGGAAAACTGACAAGAAGAAGGGACAGAGCGATAGGGCATCTGTGAAGACATCAGGGAATAACTTCCATGGTACTAGAGACAGCTGCAGAGGGTAAAAACTGTAGAGGAACACAAAAACTGGAATACACCCAGCACATAATCGAAGACATAGGTTGCAGTTCTTACTCTGAGATGAAAAGTTTGGCACAGGAGACGAATTCGTGGTGGGCTGATCAAACCAGTCAGAAGACTGAGTAGTAAAAAAATAAATAAATAAATAAAAATAAAATAAAAATATTGTGGTTCGAACTAGACGCTTAGGGACATTCCATTTCGAATATCGTTAGGAAACTCAACATTTCGGGATCCACATTGTCAAGAGTGTGCCGAGAATATTTAATTTCAGGTATTACCTCCCACCGCGAACAGCGCAATGGTCGAAGGTCTTCGCCTAACGGCCGACAGTAGCGGCGTTTGCGTGGAGTTTTCGTTGCTAACAGACTGACGATACTGCGTGAAATAACCGCAGAAACCAAAATGGGACTTACGACGGACGTATCCGCTTAGATAGTGGGGCAAAATTTGTCGTTAATGGGTTATGGTAGCAGACGACAGGCGCAAGTGCCTTTGCTAGCATCACATCGCCTGCAGCGTCTCCCCTGGGCTCGTGACCAGCTAGGTTGTACCACAGACGACTGGAAAATCGTGGCCAGATCAAGTGACTCCTGATTTCAGGTGGTAAGAGCTAATGGTAGTGTACGAGTGTGGTGCAGACCCAACGAAGCCATGGTCCTACTGAATTGATCACTAACAGGAAATAGTTACGTTCGGCTACTTGTAGATGATTTGCTGCCGTTCATGGCCTTAATGTTCCAAAATAGCAATGGAACTTTTGTGGATGACAATGCACTATATCGACGGGCCACAACTGTTCGCGATTGGTTTGAAGTACATTCTGGACAATTCGAGTGAATAATGTGGCCACCCAGATCTGCTACGAGGGCTATCCACAAAGTACATTACGTTTTGGAAGTAAAAATAAATAAAGTGTTGGAAATTTTTTTATTATATACAGATGAAAGCCACACTTAAATATTCTACATAGTTGCCATTTAAATTAAGGTCCCGGGTCCGATTCCCGGCGGGGGCAGGGATTTTCTCTGTCTCATGATGACTGGGTGTTGTGTGACGTCCTTAGGTTAGTTAGGTTTAAGTAGTTCTAAGTTCTAGGGGACTGATGACCATAGATGTTAAGTGCCGTAGTGCTCAGAGCCGTTTGAACCATTTTTAAATTAAGGCACTTATCGTAGCGATGGACGAGCTTGGAAATTCCTTCGTCGTAAAATTCGGCCGCCTGCGCCTTCAACCACGTGGTTAATCAGTAACCCGGTAGAAATACGATTTTTGTGGATTTCCTGGAAAGACGAACTACAATAAACTCTCAAAGGTATTGCCAAACTCTGCACAACCTCAGAAGAGCAATACAAAACAAGCGCAGGGGAAAGTTGGGCTCAAAGATCTTGCTGATTCACGACAATGCCCGGGCCCACACGGCAAATGCCACTCGTGAAGTTCCCGAATCTTTTAAGTGGGAGTTGTTTCCTCATCCGCCGTACAGTCCCGACCTGGCACCGAGCGACTTCCACTTATTCCCAGCAATGAAGAAGTGGTTGGCTATGCAGCGTTTTGATGACGATGCACAGCTTCAAGAAGAGGCAATCACGCGGTTGAAGGCGCAGGCGGCCGAATTTTACGACGAAGGAATTTCCAAGCTCGTACATCGCTACGATAAGTGCCTTAATTTAAATGGCAACTATGTAGGAAAGTAGTATTTAAGTGTGGCTTTCATCTGTATATATTAAAAAAAGTTTCCAATACTTTATTTATTTTTAATTCCAAAACGTAATGTACTTTGTGGATAGCCCTCGTACATGAACCTCTCGAACATTTATGGGACATAATTGAGAGGCCAGTTTGTGCACAAGATCTTGTACCGGCAATACTTCAGCAATAATGGACGGCTGTAGAGGCAGCACCGCACCATACTTCTGTAGGGGACTTCCAATGACTTGAGGAGTCCATGTCACATCGCGCTGGTGCATTACGCTGGGCTAAAGAAGGTCTGACATGATATTAGAAGGTGTCCCATGACCGTAACCTGGAACAGTCACCTGTTCTTATCAGATACAATTAAGCACACAACTCTCACACTTGGGGAATAAAGGTATTTTTGTGCGCGATGGGCAGAAAAACCTTTCCATTTAGGAGGCTGAATCTACCCTTTGTGGTCTCCCACCGAACAATACCATATAGCGTAACGTTTTACTAACATTCGTCGTATTGAAAGTGGTACTCAAATATTTTCACCTTGGGGTGTAACCCAGAAAAAACGCTCAGAGGTTTCCGTCCTCCAGACAAACCGCACGACCACAACAATATAGTTTGCACACTTAGAACATTAACACTCTGTCTGAAGCTTCGGACATATCCGAAATAGCAGATACCATATCCATATAAGTATATAGTTCTGCCAATACTGGCCATGACCTTCTTCTGTGCGGATGCACACATATTACCCGAACTCTTACAGGACTTGGTAAGAATGTCTTCCACGAGTAATGAGTGTGTTGGGTAGGGACACTAGGAATGCAGTGTGTGGACATACACTCCTGGAAATGGAAAAAAGAACACATTGACACCGGTGTGTCAGACCTACCATACTTGCTCCGGACACTGCGAGAGGGCTGTACAAGCAATGATCACACGCACGGCACAGCGGACACACCAGGAACCGCGGTGTTGGCCGTCGAATGGCGCTAGCTGCGCAGCATTTGTGCACCGCCGCCGTCAGTGTCAGCCAGTTTGCCGTGGCATACGGAGCTCCATCGCAGTCTTTAACACTGGTAGCATGCCGCGACAGCGTGGACGTGAACCGTATGTGCAGTTGACGGACTTTGAGCGAGGGCGTATAGTGGGCATGCGGGAGGCCGGGTGGACGTACCGCCGAATTGCTCAACACGTGGGGCGTGAGGTCTCCACAGTACATCGATGTTGTCGCCAGTGGTCGGCGGAAGGTGCACGTGCCCGTCGACCTGGGACCGGACCGCAGCGACGCACGGATGCACGCCAAGACCGTAGGATCCTACGCAGTGCCGTAGGGGACCGCACCGCCACTTCCCAGCAAATTAGGGACACTGTTGCTCCTGGGGTATCGGCGAGGACCATTCGCAACCGTCTCCATGAAGCTGGGCTACGGTCCCGCACACCGTTAGGCCGTCTTCCGCTCACGCTCCAACATCGTGCAGCCCGCCTCCAGTGGTGTCGCGACAGGCGTGAATGGAGGGACGAATGGAGACGTGTCGTCTTCAGCGATGAGAGTCGCTTCTGCCTTGGTGCCAATGATGGTCGTATGCGTGTTTGGCGCCGTGCAGGTGAGCGCCACAATCAGAACTGCATACGACCGAGGCACACAGGGCCAACACCCGGCATCATGGTGTGGGGAGCGATCTCCTACACTGGCCGTACACCACTGGTGATCGTCGAGGGGACACTGAATAGTGCACGGTACATCCAAACCGTCATCGAACCCATCGTTCTACCATTCCTAGACCGGCAAGGGAACTTGCTGTTCCAACAGGACAATGCACGTCCGCATGTATCCCGTGCCACCCAACGTGCTCTAGAAGGTGTAAGTCAACTACCCTGGCCAGCAAGATCTCCGGATCTGTCCCCCATTGAGCATGTTTGGGACTGGATGAAGCGTCGTCTCACGCGGTCTGCACGTCCAGCACGAACGCTGGTCCAACTGAGGCGCCAGGTGGAAATGGCATGGCAAGCCGTTCCACAGGACTACATCCAGCATCTCTACGATCGTCTGCATCGGAGAATAGCAGCCTGCATTGCTGCGAAAGGTGGATATACACTGTACTAGTGCCGACATTGTGCATGCTCTGTTGCCTGTGTCTATGTGCCTGTGGTTCTGTCAGTGTGATCATGTGATGTATCTGACCCCAGGAATGTGTCAATAAAGTTTCCCCTTCCTGGGACAATGAATTCACGGTGTTCTTATTTCAATTTCGAGGAGTGTATAAGGTGAGAATGTGTCTCTCACGGGAAGCGTGTGCGAGATAGTCCCTGCAGTCGTACTATACTCTGTGCCCTCGGTGGCTCAGATGGGTAGAGCATCCGCTATGTAAGCAAGAGATCCTGGGCTCGAGTCCTGGTCGGGGCACACATTTTCACCTGTCCCCGTTGATATATATCAACGCCCGTTAGCAGCTGAAGGTATTAATATATAATTCTAATTTCGTTCTAGACGGCTGCAGGTCATCAATGGTGTCTGTTCGTTCGCTCGTGTTCGAAAGAACAGACACCATATCCATATAAGTACGAGGTGCATTCAAGTTCTAAGGCCTCCGATTTTTTTTCTCCGGACTGGAAAGAGATAGAAACTTGCGCATTGTTTTAAAATGAGGCCACGTTCATTGTCAATACGTCCCAGAGATGGCAGCACCTTACAGCAGATGGAATTTTACCGCCAGCGGCGAGAATGAGAACTGTTTTAAATACTTAAAATGGCGACGTTTTCCTTACTTGAACAGCGTGCAGTCATTCGTTTTCTGAATTTGCGTGGTGTGAAACCAATTGAAATTCATCGACAGTGGAAGGAGACATGTGGTGATGGAGTTATGGATGTGTCGAAAGTGCGTTCGTGGGTGCGACAGTTTAATGAAGGTAGAACATCGTGTGACAACAAACTGAAACAACCTGGGGCTCGCACAAGCCTGTCTGACGACATGATCGAGAAAGTGGAGAGAATTGTTGTGGGGGATCGCCGAATGACTGTTGAACAGATCGCCTCCAGAGTTGGCATTTCTATGGGTTCTGTGCACACAATCCTGCATGACGACCTGAAAATGCGAAAAGTGTCATCCAGGTGGGTGCCACGAATGCTGACGGACGACCACATGGCTGCCCGTGTGGCATGTTGCCAAGCAATGTTGACGCGCAACGACAGCATGAATGGGACTTTCTTTTCGTCGGTTGTGACAATGGATGAGACGTGGATGCCATTTTTCAATCCAGAAACAAAGCGCCAGTCAGCTCAATGGAAGCACAGAGATTCACCGCCACCAAAAAAATTTCGGGTAACCGCCAGTGCTGAAAAAATGATGGTGTCCATGTTCTGGGACAGCGCGGTCGTAATCCTTACCCATTGCGTTCCAAAGGGTACTACGGTAACAGGTGCATCCGGGAAGGGCTGCGCGTGTGCTGTTTCACCAAGACAACGCACCCGCACATCGAGCTAACGTTACGCAACAGTTTCTTCGTGATAACAACTTTGAAGTGATTCCTCATGCTCCCTACTCACCTGACCTGGCTCCTAGTGACTTTTGGCTTTTTCCAACAATGAAAGACACTTTCCGTGGCCGCACATTCACCAGCCGTGCTGCTATTGCCTCAGCGATTTTCCAGTGGTCAAAACAGACTCCTAAAGAAGCCTTCGCCGCTGCCATGGAATCATGGCGTCAGCGTTGTGAAAAATGTGTACGTCTGCAGGGCAATTACGTCGAGAAGTAACGCCAGTTTCATCGATTTCGGGTGAGTAGTTAATTAGAAAAAAAATCGGAGGCCTTAGAACTTGAATGCACCTCGTATACGAACACCTATATCTTTCCATGCGAGCTCTGATTTCCTTTATTTTATTATGATGATCGTTTCTCCCTATGTACGTCGGCGCCAACAAAATATTTTCACATTCGGAGGAGAAAGTTGGTGATTGAAATTTCGTCAGTATATTCCGCCGCAACGAGAAACGACTTTGTTTTAATGATGTCTACTCGAAATCCTGTATCTTGTCCGTGATAGTCCCTCCCCTATTTCGCGATAATACAGAACATGCTGCTCTTCTTTGAACTTTCTGGATGTAATCCGTTAATCCTATCTGTTAAGGATTCCAGACCATGCGGCAGTACTGCAAAAGAAGACGGACAAGCGTAGTGTAAGGCGGTCTCTTTAGTTGATCTGTTACATATTTTTCGAGTTCTGCCAATAAAACGCCGTCTTTTGTTTGCTTTCCCCACAACATTTTCTATGTGTTTTATCCAATTTAAGGTGTTCGTAATTGTAATTCCTAGGTATTTAGTTGAATTTACGGCCTTTATATTTTACTGATTTATCGTGTAAGCGAAGTTTAACGGATTCCTTTTAGCAATCAAATGGATGACCCCACCCTTTTCATTCATTATTTACGATCAGCTGCCAATTTCCGCATCATACAGATATCTTTTCTAAATAGTTTTGTAATGATCTTCTGGTGACTTTACTAGACGATAAAACACAGCATCATCTGCAAACAACCTAAGACAGCTGCTCAGATTGTCTCCTAAATCATTTATACAGATGAGGAACAGCAGAGGGCCTATAACAGTACCTTGGGGAACGCCAGAAATCACTTTTGTTTTACTCGATGACTTTGCGTTAGTTACTACGAAATGTGGCTTCTCTAACACGAAATCACGAATCCAGTCGCATAAGTGGGACGATATTCCGTAAGCATACAATTTCACTACAAGCCGCTTGTGTGGTACAGTGTCAAAAGCCTTCTGGAAATGTAGAAAAACGGAATCAATTCGAAGTCACTCGTCAATAGTGCTCAACACTTCGTGTGTGTAAAGAGCTAGTTGTGTTTAACGAAAATGATGTTTCTGTGTATCAATAGACCGTCTTCGACGTAATTCATGATGTTCGAACACAATATATGCTCCAAGATCGTGCTGCATATCGACGTTGATGGTATGGGCCTGTAATTTAGTGGATTACTTTTACTACCTTTTTTTAATATTGGTGTGACTTGTGCAACTTTCCAGTCTGTGAGTACGGGTCTTTCATCGAGTGGGCGGTTGTATATGATTGCTAAGTATGGACCTATTGCATCAGCATACTCCGAAAGGAACCTAATTGGAATACAGTCTAATTGGTATTTCCGAAATTTCATTATGCTACAGTAATTATTTTTTTGTGTTTCGATTTTTTTCTGTTAGTTTAACTTAGAGTCTTTCCAAGGATAGATATTATTTCCAACGACAATACTGAAATGAAAGGGAACAGCAAAATGGCAAAGACAGCTGCTGCTAACCTGCTCCCGCACGCTGTGCGCCCCCAGACAGTAGAGCAGCAGCTGTGCGCTGATGGTGGGGGCGGCGATCACGCACTTCAGCAGGGCGTCGTTCTCCGAGCTCTGTGGACACAAGCACACAAGTGCCGTACTTCAGTCTGTGAAGTTGCAAAGGCAGGTAACAAAATGTAGTTCATATTATTAGGAGTTCGTCCGCAGCTCGTGCTCGTGCGGTAGCGTTCTCGCTTCCCGCGCCCTGGTTCCCGGGTTCTATTCCCGGCGGGGTCAGGGATTTTCTCTGCCTCGTGATGACTGGGTGTTGTGTGATGTCCTTAGGTTAGTTAGGCTTAAGTAGTTCTAGGGGACTGATGACCATAGATGTTAAGTCCCGTAGTGCTCAGGGCCATTTGAACCATTAGGAGTTCCTCATCAGTTTGGGAGATAGGTCTTCAATGGAGTGCGGTTTCGATGGTTACAAGAAGATGACCTCGGTTGAGCCAATGGAAACAGCAGTTAACTAGAAATACTTACTTAAATACACTCCTGTAAATTGAAATAAGAACACCGTGAATTCATTGTCCCAGGAAGGGGAAACTTTATTGACACATTCCTGGGGTCAGATACATCACATGATCACACTGACAGAACCACAGGCACATAGACACAGGCAACAGAGCATGCACAATGTCGGCACTAGTACAGTGTATATCCACCTTTCGCAGCAATGCAGGCTGCTATTCTCCCATGGAGACGATCGTAGAGATGCTGGATGTAGTCCTGTGGAACGGCTTGCCATGCCATTTCCACCTGGCGCCTCAGTTGGACCAGCGTTCGTGCTGGACGTGCAGACCGCGTGAGACGACGCTTCATCCAGTCCCAAACATGCTCAATGCGGGACAGATCCGGAGATCTTGCTGGCCAGGGTAGTTGACTTACACCTTCTAGAGCACGTTGGGTGGCACGGGATACATGCGGACGTGCATTGTCCTGTTGGAACAGCAAGTTCCCTTGCCGGTCTAGGAATGGTAGAACGATGGGTTCGATGACGGTTTGGATGTACCGTGCACTATTCAGTGTCCCCTCGACGATCACCAGTGGTGTACGGCCAGTGTAGGAGATCGCTCCCCACACCATGATGCCGGGTGTTGGCCCTGTGTGCCTCGGTCGTATGCAGTCCTGATTGTGGCGCTCACCTGCACGGCGCCAAACACGCATACGACCATCATTGGCACCAAGGCAGAAGCGACTCTCATCGCTGAAGACGACACGTCTCCATTCGTCCCTCCATTCACGCCTGTCGCGACACCACTGGAGGCGGGCTGCACGATGTTGGGGCGTGAGCGGAAGACGGCCTAACGGTGTGCGGGACCGTAGCCCAGCTTCATGGAGACGGTTGCGAATGGTCCTCGCCGATACCCCAGGAGCAACAGTGTCCCTAATTTGCTGGGAAGTGGCGGTGCGGTCCCCTACTGCACTGCGTAGGATCCTACGGTCTTGGCGTGCATCCGTGCGTCGCTGCGGTCCGGTCCCAGGTCGACGGGCACGTGAACCTTCCGCCGACCACTGGCGACAACATCGATGTACTGTGGAGACCTCACGCCCCACGTGTTGAGCAATTCGGCGGTACGTCCACCCGGCCTCCCGCATGCCCACTATACGCCCTCGCTCAAAGTCCGTCAACTGCACATACGGTTCACGTCCACGCTGTCGCGGCATGCTACCAGTGTTAAAGACTGCGATGGAGCTCCGTATGCCACGGCAAACTGGCTGACACTGACGGCGGCGGTGCACAAATGCTGCGCAGCTAGCGCCATTCGACGGCCAACACCGCGGTTCCTGGTGTGTCCGCTGTGCCGTGCGTGTGATCATTGCTTGTACAGCCCTCTCGCAGTGTCCGGAGCAAGTATGGTGGGTCTGACACACCGGTGTCAATGTGTTCTTTTTTCCATTTCCAGGAGTGTACTTAAGTACTAAACCGAACATTTTGGTGCCAACTGGTAATATATACACATCCTCGCTTCCCCTCTCCAAACACATACATACCCACGTTCGTTAAAGTAATAAAGTAACTTTTAGTATGTGCCGCTCGTGCACCCCTAGTAAGTATTCCTGGGCCAAGTAATCGTGTTGCGCGCAGAACATTCAATATGGTTCTGGCGTCCGCTTATAATTTCGTGTACAGTGAGTTTGTGTAAACTCCCTTGGGTAGCAAGTGTGTATTTTGCTGTGTTTCTCATCGGATCCTCTGACCAAATGTAGCTCCGTCTACCTCTTCGGCAAGAAACTCTTTTAACCTGAAGACGCGAAAGACACACACTCGTACAGGGTGTTACAAAAAGGTACGGCCGGTCTTTCAGGAAACAATCCTCACACACAAAGAAAGAAAATATGTTATGTGGACATGTGTCCGGAAACGCTTGCTTTCCATGTTAGAGCTCATTTTATTACTTCTCTTCAGATCACATTAATCATGGAATGGAAACACACAGCAACGGAACGTACCTGCGTGACTTCAAACACTCTGTTACAGGAAATTTTCAAAATGTCCTCCGTCGCATGGAATCCCTGAAGCACTGATGCAGCCCTGAAGAATGGCGTATTGTATCACGGCTGTCCACAATACGAGAACGAAGAGTCTCTAAATTTGGTACCGGGGTTGCTTAACCAAGAGCTTTCAAATGCCCCCATAAATGAAAGTCCAGAGGGTTGAGATCAGGAGAGCGTGGGGGCCATGGAATTGGTCCGCCTCTACCAATCCATCGGTCACCGAATCTGTTGTTGAGAAGCGTACGAACACTTCGACTGAAATGTAGAGGAGCTCCATCGTGCATGAACCACATGTTGTGTCGTAGTTGTAAAGGCACATGTTCTAGCAGCACAGGTAGAGTATCCCGTATGAAATCATGATAACGCGCTCCATTGAGCAGTACATACTGATGAAACTAAAATGAGCTCTAACATGGAAATTAAGCGTTTCCGGACACATGTCCGCATAACATATTTTCTTTATTTGTGTGTGAGGAAGGTTTCCTGAAAGTTTGGCCGTACCTTCTTGTAACACCCTATATATATACACACACAAACAAACACACACACACAAATCAGATCTGCATGCTATGTGCTTCGATGACTAAGGCTCGTACATGCACCATGATGTTTACATTTTCAAGGCCTTCACTTATCTGCTATCTTCATTAGCACGCTGGTTGTACTCTACATTCCATTTACGACCGTCTTTTAATGTGACTGTTAACATAATTTTCTTATGATTCAGGTGATAGTCACAATACTCGTTTAGGTTCAGGGGGCACTGAAATCCATAGACGTGACAACAGCTTTGACAAAAGGGAGAAAAAATTCAAAAATTTAACTACATGAGCACCATTTTTGAGTCACACCTTTCACGTACCACATAAACCAAGAGCAAATAAACCATGGCTAAAGCACAATTAAAACCTCTATTTGCAACAAAATTGAACTTCAGACTACTAACGGTAGCGGTACTTCATTGGTTCAAAATGGTTCAAATGGCTCTGAGCACTATGGGACTTAACATCTATGGTCATCAGTCCCCTAGAACTTAGAACTACTTAAACCTAACTAACCTAAGGACAGCACACAACACCCAGCCATCACGAGGCAGAGAAGGTACTTCACTGACATCTGATAATGTTGCATATTGACGTTAGCGCATGAAAAGAATCTTTATGAGAAAACTACGCCACAGCTGTATCTTGCGAGTGTCTTTATTGTCTCACACGACTAGTTTCGGCTGCACATTACCGCCATCCTCAGGCCCCACTACCAACAGGGTGTTAGATTTCCTTGGCGCATTTATTTTGGAGTCCTTGTTACCAGTACTCATAGGCTATCTTTCCTGAGGAGTCTCTACTCAACGCCGTGTTGTGCCCACCTTATGGCATTGGGGCCTGAGGATGGCGGTAATGTGCCGCCGAAACTAGTCGTGTGAGACAATAAAGACGTTCGCAAGATACAGCTGTGGTGGTAATTTTTTTCTTATATCATCAGCTGAAGTCCCACGTCCATGCAATAGGATGGAAATCCATTAAAAATCTTGATTTAAATCAGTATTGAAAGCAGATATATGGTAATGCTGATCAACTGAAATAACTTTTCCTCAGTCTTAAACTTCTTCATCGATCGCTTAAATAATTTATCACTACATGTCTGAAATATTTGGAATCATTGTCAAGTGCCTTGTGCAGCAAAATGTTGTTTGTTTATCACAGAAAGTGTAATTTCTAAGCAAAATATATAGACGCCTTTGGGGTGCACTGAAGTGACAACAGTCATAAGAAACCTCCTAATATCGTTTCTGACCTCCTTTTGCTCGGCTTAGTGCAGCAGTTCGACGTGGAATATACTCAACAAGTCGTTGGAAGTCCCCTACCGAAATACTGAACCATGTTGCCTCTACATCTGTCTATAATTGCGAAAGTGTTGCCGGTGCTGGATTTTGTGCACGGAACAACTTGTCAATTATGTCCCATAAATGTTCGATGCGATTCACGTCGGGCGATCTGAGTGACCAATCATTCGCCCGAATTGTCAAGAATGTTCTTCAGATCAATTGAAAACAACTGTTGCCCGATGACAAGGCGCATTGTCATCCGGTATATGAAGTCCATGAATTGCTGCAAATGGTCTCCAAGTAGCAGAACGTATCATGTCAATGATCGGTTCAGCTGGACCAGGACCCCCGTCCATTCCATGTAAACACAACCGACGTCATTACGGAGTCACCACCAGCTTGCACAGCGCCTTGTTGACAACATGGGTTCATGGCTTCATGGGGTCTGCGCCGACCTCGAACCCTACCATCAGCTCTTACCAACTGACCAAACAGCGGTTTTCCCGTCGTCTAGGATCTAACTGATACGGTCACAAGCCCAGGAGAGGTGCTGCAGGTGATGTCATGCTGTTGACAAAGGCACACGCATTGGCCGTTTCCTCTTAAGCCCATTAAGGGGAATTTGTACGTGAAATTCGTTGAAATTTGACATTTTCTGTTCTCTACTCCATAATGTACTTGGATTTTTCTGAGCGTTTTGGTATATAATACATTAAAATCAGACAATTGTGAGACCTTCAAATAATATTTGTCAAATTTCGAGGCTACACATATACTGCCACAATTGCGCAGTCATTATCTTGGGAACTACACAGTCTAGAAAGCTGTGAATTGCGCCTACTGCTACGTCTCAGAAGTTGGCATTACGAATAAACAGATCGGTCCTTTGTTCCTGATACTGTCTGATCGCAAGACAATAAAATGTTCTGGAAGACTAACAGACAAAGTAATTGATAAATTACAGGAATGTTAAGGGAAATCCATTAGAGATAACCGTGACAATTCAGAGAAGATGAAAAGAACTGTGTGGAGCACTTTCTTTCATCGAATATCAACCCATGAAAAGCCATGTCATGGTTTGGGTCCACCTCCACCAAACCCTTGGTGTAAATATAGGCAAGCTGAATTTTCCGGATCCCTGCATGAATTTACACATAAACATTCTTTTCCTTTGGCAATAATGGAGACAATCAAACCTATTGACAGGGATTTGGCAAATCCTGAGCTAGTAATGAGGTGTTTACATGGGAAGACCCAGAATGTGAATGAGTCCTTCAATAGTGTTGTGTGGTTCCGTGACCTAAAACATGTTTGTTGGCCTTATGGCTCTAAAATTAGCAGTGTCTGATGCTGTAATAACTTTTATTGGTGGGAACTATGAAAGAATTAAGGTTCTGGAAAAGTTAAGGGTAAGATTTGGACAGAACACAGCTAAAGGACTGTGGGAACTGGATGAGCTTCGCGTACGTGAAGGAGAGTTAGCTGCTCAGCAAATGACAAAAGAAGCAAGAAAGAAAAGGTGGAGGCCAGCACTGGGCTGTTGTGACACTGAAAAAGACACAGATTATGGACCAGGGCATTTCTAGTGCATAAAAGATGCAGAAATGTAAGTCTGTATAAGAATTTGTTATAGAAAAAGTTTTAAACCTCAAAATCTCTGAACTACGTTTTTTGCAATAAATGACACGTTTTCTAAAAAAGTACTGATGGTAGAGACATGAAATTTTCACAGCATGCCAAGTGTGAGATTCAACACACATGGAACTAGAATAATTAAAATATCCTGAGCTGTTTTGTTTTTATGTTTATTTATTTACAAAATTCTGTCAAAAAATCAAGTGTTTGAAAGAAAAAAGATTTCGTAATAATTCTAGTTCAGTGTATCTAGAAAGGTACATTAAATAATTAAGGAAAACTGTAAGTTGGTGTCTTAAAAAGTTTCCAAGATAATGGGTCACAAAATTCGATAATTTAACATTGGCGGCATAGGGCATAAAAAATGGTTCAAATGGCTCTGAGCACTATGGGACTCAACATCTTAGGTCATAAGTTCCCTAGAACTTAGAACTACTTAAACCTAACTAACCTAAGGACACCACACACACCTGGAACCGCAAGACCGCTACGGTCGCAGGTTCGAATCCTGCCTCGGACATGGATGTTTGTGATGTCCTTAGGTTAGTTAGGTTTAACTAGTTCTGAGTTCTAGGGGACTAATGACCTCAGAAGTTGAGTCCCATAGTGCTCAGAGCCATTTGAACCATCTACGAAAAAGTCACTGCTCTGGTCGTTAAGTGAAGGCCGTCAGTCACAGCGTTGTCTTTGATGAAAGGTATTGCCTGAAATTTGATATTCTTAGCACACTCTTGACACTGTGGATGGCGAAATATTGAATTCCCTAACGATATTCGATATGGAATATCCCACTTATCTGGCTCCGACTACCATCCCACATTCAAAGCCTGTTAGTTCCCAACGAGTGGCCATAATCATGTCGGAAACGTTTTCACATTCCGAGTACAAATAACAGATCCGGTAATACACTGCCCTTTCTATCTCGTGTACTTGGTACTACCGCCACCTGTATATTCGAATATCGCTCAGTGTGTTGTTTCATTTATTACATGTTTGAGTTCCTTCTATATTTTGCAGGCGATTAATGAAAAGATTAGATTGCTATTAATTATCTGTAGCTATGTGTAACTGCGGAGATGTATTGGAACACGCAACTTGATTGTTTTCCCATTCATTTTGCCTTGGAAATATGAATATGGGGACGGACGTTTTTGACGGTTCAGGCAAACACTGATTTACAGAGAGACGGAGTACATTATTTAATAATTAACTTTCTTTACTACCTCTAAGGAATTTCATATTGATTTGTCATTAGACTTTTGTTTCAGAAAAAATATACTACACAACACCGATAGAAGATAAACTTCGCGATGCTCTTACGTTTGTCTTGCTTATCTTTGGCTCTCGATTGTTGTTTTTCTTGTAATGTTTTCTAAAGTTTGAGTTCTGCTATTTTGTCATTATGTCACATTAATGTGGGGCAGTTAGCAGATGTGAAGTTCTAGAGATGCTTGTCATATACTCTGGTTTTAATATGAGACAGGCACTTTTAGCCATTGATTCCAAGAGATTGACCGAAGCAGAAGAATAGGTCCCTGAATAGACTTAAGACTCCAGATTAACAAGGAGAAACAATAAAAGAAAGAGAGAGGATCAGCAACATGTAAACCAAAAAGATTACGCAACTGGGGTGTATTAGGAACAACAGAGATGAGCCACAAATCAAGTACAACTTTGAGCTGAATTTCCTGAGAATTAGATTTTCCGACATATTTATTTTATGCACAAAAAACTTATTTGAGATAGAGACCTTCATTTTTTGCGATGTTTCAGGTTACTATTTAGAGGAAATCAGACTACATACACTAGTGTAATATCAACAGGAAGGAAAATACGTACTGATTAATTATGAAAGAGAATAAAAACTTGTGGCTGAAATGACATGCTTGTAATCTACTTCTTAGATAGATGTGTTTTTAATGTGTACTTAATGTTTCAGACATCTAAGTGAGATAGTTAGTCAGTGTATAGACCAATACATAAAAAAGTAATTTACTGATCTTCACAAAAAATTGTAATAAACATAACGTGAGAACTAATAAGGTTAATTGTATATCAAAATGTTCAGCAAGAAAGGCTCCTATTCTCCTACAGGTTTCATCCAACTAAGAGTCCACGTTTTTTCATTAGAGACGCGTAACCTTTTATTTTCCCAGGCGTTCACAGGCAAGTCACCTTCAGCGTTTTGCCATCGCGTCACAGGGGGTAGAACAAAATATTTTTAAAAACATGGAAAACGTTGATTATTATGGCAACTCAAACAGCTCTAAAATGGCTACTGTATGTAAAAGTCACTCTTCACCTTTTTCCCCAAACATTCGAAGAGAATTAATGTGCAATTGTTCGTCACCAACTCGCTCATACCAACAGTGTCACACACATGGATACAGACGAAAATTATTAAAACAATGATTCTAAAACGTTAGTAGTAGACTAGAGAGGAAAGTACATCGGTGTTGACCATCAGTAGACAGGACAGTTTGTTTTCGATAAATGAATTCCTATGCAGTCGCTCGAGAGCTGCAAGCTTAGCATAATTCTCAGCGCGGTTTCTTCTGAGGAACGGTCAGTGTAACTCAAACTTTTGTGGGGATTCGTACACTACGCAAACCTTTTCGAGACGTCTCCCATTGCTGCGCAGAAGTCTGAAATTTGGTCCAAAGGTGCCTAAAACCTTTCTCTGCAATGACGCAAAAGCATGGCCCCCTGCGACGTCACGTCGGGGCTCGGATGCGAAAAACAAGGCCAGAGCCCAGAAGTTCATGGGTTATTGATGTCGCATTGGCACCACATTTCGCTCTAAATTCTGCCCAACGCTACCGTGGACGTGTCATACGATGGGAAGAACGTCACATCCCTGTCACACGTATTTCTCGCCATCTTTATATACGTCTGCGATAGAGGTCAGAATTGCGACGGACAGCGTCGAATTCAAGCTGATGTCTGATGGGTGGCCGAGGAAAACCTTTCACACACCGCTGCTCATAACTGACACGAGATGTTCTGTTTGGGGGACGTCAATGAAACCACTCATTTCTTTGCGGGGATTGGATCTCAAACGTTTCGCCGTCGGAAACGACAGTTCGCTGTTTGATGAACACCAGGACGACGTTCTTACAACTTTCTACACTCTTGACACCCGCCGGACAGTTCAGCCCTCCTCTAAGGGCGCCGTGGACCAGCAACCTCGCTGAACGTGACCGCACTCCTTCGGATTGCAATGCGACAGCAGTTTTTGCTGTGGTCTACAGGGCAGAGCCACCACAGACCGTTCAAAACCTTTCGACGAAATTTTAACGAAACCCAAAGCAGCAATGGGTACCTATTCTTTTTTAGCCGTCCTGTTTCGCGCTAAACCAAACGAAAATGAACTGAAAAAAGTGAATTCCGTTTTGTGAGCAAGAGTAATGATGCCTTTTGTCCTTTATAGATTCATAGTGTATGATTGTTTCGAAAAGCGTGAAGCAGTGACGAACTCTTTAATTACACCACGTTACTGGCAGTTTATATAGCAAGTTGATGGAGAAGCTACTCTGATTCTCACGTAAAGCAACTCTATGCTGGTGAACATCTCACAGTCTGGGAATTAAGTAAAGTAGAAACAGCCACGCATAGTGTACTGGTTGTAGTCATGGTTTCTGGTTTGTGTATCTTTTGAGTGATATCGAGAGTTTTTGAATAATCTAAATGTATGCATTAACAGTATTGTCTACCGTTCTCACCTTCGTGGGGTCACTGTTGCAGTTCTTGTGGAAAATTTATTTTGCTTGCATATTTGTTAAGATTTGCTAGCCATGCCTTTTTCCGCTCAAAATAAAAATTTCCATTCATCGTTAAATATTTTATTGCGAAATTATGAAGTATGGTATTTAAAGTTCTAGTTGGTTGGCACATGCAACAATTTTCTTTAATTTCTTGAAAAGACGACTGTGCAATTTCATCGTTTAAGCTAATTATTTAGCCGCGTTGCAGCAGAAGCTGGTGTTCCCCTTCCTCATTGTGTGATGCTGAATCATCTGAGGTACGACGCAGGATCACATCTGGCGGATATGTTACGTGCATTTAGTTGCAGTTACAGTCACTTTCAGAAACAGAAATATGAAAGAAATAAGATAGTATAAGATATGTGCAGAACATTCTGCGACCGTTTTTCAATTAACTGAGTGAAAGAGAACGAAGCTTCGCTTTTTTTCAACACGATTCGGCAAGGGCTCATACGGTCAACGTTAGTTTGCACGCAATTCACGCTAGAAGTCCTGATTTAACTCCGTGCGATCGTTATTTGTGGGGGGAGGGAGGGGGGGTGGTACTGAAAGACAAAGTCTACACAACCAGTCCTCACACCATAGAGGAACTGGAACTGAACGATAAATCCGTGAATCAATTAATTCAATATCTCAGAGAGAATTACATCCTGTGTTTCTTGAGTAGATGTCAGAAATGCTTGGAAAATAATGGCAGGCAGATCCAGCATCTCCTTGCGTGACATGAGTGAGCACAAAATTTATTAAGTTGTATTGTAAATGTAGCCATGCCGTACCGCAGCAGTGGATGGGTGACACGGCATCTTATCGCTGGGCAACGGAGTGCTCGCTGCCTGGCATCTACTGCGCTGCACAGGAGGTCATCAGATAAATGGAACACCCAGTATTTGGATATTAAGAGGGTAAACCACTCTACAAACGCAATTTTTAACCATTATCTAGTTTTTGTGGCCTGATGGTATAAAATACTACAGTGTGCTGTTATTTCTTACAGATGCTGTTCCACACTTTGTAAAAGCAGCAACTGCATTAAAAACTCTTCACCCCAAAGTTATAAATTTGACGTGTTTACCCCATGGGCTACACCGCGTACCAGAAACGCTGAGATCACAATATCCGAAAGATGAGCATCTTGTTCTCAAGAGGAAGAAAATTTTCATTAAAGCACCTACTAGAGATTCAGTTTTCAGATTAGTTTTATCTCCTCAGTCTGTTTTAACATGGTGGGTTTCGCGGTTGGAGGGCGCATGTTGCTATGCTTAACATTTCAGTGACGTGAAAAAATAGTACACAGTTAAGATCCAGAAGACGATTTTATACAGATAGTTCAAAAGTGTTTGAACTCAAGTGATATAGAAAATAAATAGCAGTACATAGGTAGTTGCTTTCCAGTGCTACCAGAAGTCAAAAAAGGAATTGCACGCAAAGAATAATTCATTGCAACTATCATTGTCCCTAGTGTGTCAGGTATTGCCAACACTGCCATCCTAAACACATGGAGTCGCAAAAATTGATTTGGATAAGATGGATGGACTTGCTGGTAAAAACCGACCTATAAAACAATTAGTGAAATTTAAAAACTCCTGACTGGGGAAACGAGTGAAGTGCAAGAAGAACTCACTAAATAAGAGATGCGGAGTTTCATATACCGGTGACCTCTTGTGACGCAGACAGGCCACTTTCGCTTTACAATCCTTTTCCAGTGACAAACGCAGAAGTTCCGCTGCATAAAACCTCAGCATGGCGTTTCTCGTCTGTTGCAGCAGTATTGAACAATATGTTGACTTTCTAATATAAAACATTCTTTATTTTCTTTCACATTAAGATTTAGAGTAAAGCAATGCAATAATTTTCTACAGTAATTAAGTACAAATACTTTTTTTCAGGATAAAATTCAGGCATCAGTTGCAAATTAATTTGTTGCCTTGAGAACCCTACAAAATTAGGGATGTTAAAAACCTTTAGACCTTGGCATTACATATACAAAGGAATTGGGTAGTTTTCACATGAAACGTGAAAATTAGCGCATCCCCTTCATATATTAGAACAACGTGCCATATTTTTTTTCAAATAGATTATATTAAACTTCTTTATATGCTTTGGTTATATTATTATGTATGATTTTATATATGCTTCTTGCTGCTAGCACAACAGATACATAGATAGATTCAGTTACTGTAAACTGTCAATCATTGTTTAAAAATCACATACAATATCTACATTTTTGGACATACCATGCCATTATGCTTCTATGGAGCAATGGAGAAAATACTGACATATGTTAAACCAATACTAAGTAAGTTTCTGTAATATACTTTTTATACTTCACATAAAAATGTAGCTGAATTCTAAAGATTAATAATACCTCTAATTTTGTAAGCTTCTGAAGATAACAAATTAGTCTGTCGAAACCGGTGGAGCAAAATAAAATTTCCAGAATGATATTTTCACTCTGCAGCGGAGTGTGTGCTTATATGAAACTTCCTGGCAGATTAAAACTGTGTGCCGGACCGAGACGAGGTACTGATAGAAGTAAAGCTGTGTGGACGGGGCGTGAGTCGTGCTTGGGTAGTTCAGTTGTTGAGCACTTGCCCACGAAAGGCAAAGGCCCCGAGTTCGAGTCTCGGCACACAGTTTTACTCTTCAATTTATGTATAATCTGTAGCACATGTAAAAAAATTTTTTTTCTTCCACTTCTGCTCCATCTATCATGCTGATGTTTTTCCTCATACTGTCCCATCTAACATTGCAAACCAGAGGAAGAGGTCAAACCAGAATACACTATGTGAATGTGGCATCACAAGTGCATGACATACAGAAATTTGAACTCAAAATCAGTGTGTCGTTGCAACGTATAAATTATTATGCCTGTCTTGCAATGCTTTACCCAAACAAAAAAGACGACAAATGGCCATCTAAAAAGGTTCAAGGAACAACAATAAGAGGAAAACGAAAAACGAAAAGGATATACAAACGAAAACCTATAAAATGACAGCAATGTTAACCAACTCTAGAAATAATTTAATAGAATGAAATTTTTTAAAAATGTATCGTTGTTAATATATTTAAATAAATATACAAGGTTACAAAAAAATCTGACAGGAATTTGCATAATAAAATTTATTTGCAACTGATGACTGAATTTTATATTTAAAAAATAATACTATAGACTCTGAAAATTACAGCCATGAATAAAATAACAAATAATATAACTGCGGTGGACTGATGACAATATTTGTTAATCGTAATATTTTTATGCGTATTTTACGAATTTTTATTGCATATTTGCTTGCAATTTGTTTTTGGTCCCTGTTCCTGCACACAAATTCGGGCTCTGGTGATATATAAAGAGAGATAATATAAGTAAAGATGTTATACCATTTTCCTCTATTGTTTGTTAGGGACTTACTGCCGGCCGCGGTAATCTCGCGGTTAAGGCGCTCAGTCCGGAACCGCGCGACTGCTACGGTCGCAGGTTCGAATCCTGCCTCGGGCATGGATGTGTGTGGTGTCCTTAGGTTAGTTAGGTTTAAGTAGTTCTAAGTTCTAGGGGACTGATGACCACAGATGTTAAGTCGCATAGTGCTCAGAGCCATTTGAACCATTTTTTTTTTTTAATTCTTTGCTAAGCATAAATTTACTTGATTCTACTTCTATTATACATTTCGCCTAAACGCTCGTAAATACAGATTGTGACGCACAAACAAAGGGAAAAAGAAAACATAACTTACATTGTTACTGTTTTACTTATTTTCTACGTTCTATAGCCATACTCAAGCGTATGAGGACACACACTAATACGGAATTCAGACTGAAACAATTGAAAATAGTTGATTATGTAATTAAAATAACACCTGAAACCCTGCGCAAAGGCACATAAGCAAATTTAAAAATATGGCGTCTCAAACTGTTATATTTGCTGGTTGACTTTTCTGTTCTTTTTTAAGAGAAGACAGCTAACTTTTACTACCACTACACATCACTGGGACATTCGTAATGAGTCTATGGCGTTCCGGTTGTACTATATCCCATATCGGCAATGCATAAAAAGAAATCGTTGGAACTTGTTTGTTGACCCAGTAGAAATGAAACTTTTTGCGTGAAGTTTCCCTAGAAGATGAATAAGCACTTTGGTGTGTATCGCCCACTGCAAACAATGCAATGCGAAAAGCTGATCTAACACGTGTGGGGAGGGGGGGGGGGGGGCAGAGAAAAATATTCTAAATGTTGGTCTACATGACAAACGGTTTAGTACCCATATATCAATAAAACTGCAAAGATTCATCAGAATAACGTGTTTCGAAGCTACAAGTGATTATTGCCAATTAAGAAATATCTGCATATATTAAAAGGCACGGCCATATAGCGGTCTGAAATGTTGCATTAAAGCAAATGATATATATCCTACGAACTTCATAAAGATTCTGTAAGAACAATACTGTCACCTAGATCTCATCTATTCTGGTGTGCGTCCTTTCTTTTTTTTTTTTCCACTACTTCAGCAACTTCTGTCGAGCCTTTATTTCCTCTCCAGCGGCAAGAACATGTGAACTCTTCCAGGCGAACGAATCTCTAGAACAAATTTCACTCATGGTGCTAATGTACATGCCGGATTTGACATTACTCCATTCTGTTGTTGAGAGATGGGCTATCCTTTTCTTCCTTGTCACTTTATCGAACGATATTAGCTGAATGAAATCCAAGGGAACGAGAACGAAGGGACACAACGGCAACTTCCTTACAGCATTGGGGTTTAGGAATAGCAGCAATTCTAACCAAAAAAGAATATAAGCTTTCGGAGAAGACTAATCTGTTGGGCAACAGCAAAAGACATTCACTCTCCCGTGCAATCTATAAGCCACTGGGACTGTTTTTCACTTGCGAGATTTTAAATTTTCGATATTACAATGACAATACTGAGTTTATACATGCGACAGCTCTTTCATAGATACCTGGAGTACACTCCATGGGTACTTACATACGTCGCCGGAAATATCAGCATGCAACCGTTGAATACTCCAACAGCGAGCTGCATCATTGCTATAGGGTTCATGACGCTCTCGAGGTGATCGACAAATCTGCAAAGACGAAATACATCGTGTTTACAATGGTAGACGAGTGGCTTACGCATTTCAACAACCTCTGCTGGGTATTGAAAGTGAAAACAAATTATATACATCATTAAGGGCCCATGAGTGTAAAGTTGCTTAGTTCTTGTTTGAGCAGTTTCACTACCGTTTCAGTCATTCTGCAGGGAATAAATCTCGCTTCGGAGAAGGACTATTATTGCTTCATTCGTTTTTTGTCTCTACTAGTACTAGAATACTGAAGCAGTTTGTCAAGTATGGGATAGTATTGTACCTAGAGGATACTGTACCTAGGAACACGTGTGACATTAGTCTACTGACTGATTTTCGAATAACAAGAGGGAATGCGCACTTGAGACCGCCATATGCAGTTTCCGTAATTTTCTTCAGTTTTGTTGTGTTCTGTGCAGCATTTGTAAATGCTTCGCGTTCGCGAAATTTAAATGCTGTATTATTTTTTGAGCTATTAGGAATATATTGTGAATTCTATAGTGAATGTTATCGACAGTTAAACCGTACTTTATCGGTCGTACACCATCTTGTACCTTGAAATATGAGAAAAAGGTATTTTACTGCGGAACATGTGATACTTGAAAATGAACCGAATTTCTTTAATGAAATAACAGTTTTTCTTGTGGTGGAAATGGAAATTTGTGCTGGTTTCCAGCAGCTTCTGTTTCAAAAGGTATATGTTTTTTGACAATAGTTCTGCTTAAATTGATTTCACTTACTGATTACTTTTGTGTGGTAGAGTACTAATGAAACAAAGAGGCGATGAAGTACAGTATTAACAAGATTTTCACAATTGCAACGCTTTTAAATTCCAATAGAACGTTTGTTTATAGCTACATAGCCATGTTGTACCTTGGAAGACATTTTCACATTTGGAAAAACCTTATTTTCGGGAGAAATTTTTCTGCTTTCTAAACAAGACTGTAGCTGTAAAAACTGAATTCTACCATATAATAATGTAATAAGGAAATAGGCCGACGGAAAAAAATAGCGACATCAAAAAATAAATAATGTAGAGTAACGAAATTTTGGAAATACATTTGTCTAGATAACGTATTTAAGTGATTTTCACCGAGAGATAACAGGTTAATGTAACTCGAGATAAACCACTGCAAATGTGAAATACCGGTACATTAATAACCGACGTAACCGCCAGAACTCTGAATGCAACTATGCAAACGGGTATGCACTTTGTTGTACAGGGGCCGGATGTCAGTTTGTTGGATGGCGTTCCATGCCTGTTGCACTTGGTCGGTCAATACAGTGACGGTTAATGCTGTCTGTGGATTGCGCTTAAGTTGTCGTGCAATGATGTCCCAAATGTGCTCGATTAGAGACATATCTGATGCTAGAGCAGGCCTACGCAACAATTCGACACTCTGTAGAGCATGTTAGGTTACAACAGTGATCGGTGTGCGAGCGATACCCTGTTCGAAAACAGTCACCAGATTGACGAACAAATTTGCCGTCAGTGTGTGTGAGATTAACACGAGACTGCTCCTGCTGTCATACGAAACTGCACCCCAGACCGTAACTGCCCTTGTTCTAACAAGCACACGGTCATCACTGACACCGAGGCAGAACCAGATTTCGTCAGAGCTCCGCCCTGACCTCCGATAGCTCTCACTTGACACCAGTGAGGTTGCAAATGGTGGTGGCTTGGGGACTGCAGATTGCACGCTACTGGGCGTCTGGCTCAGAGCTCTCCGTGAAGGTACCGATTTGTAACAATGACTGCGCTGACATCTGCTGCTAAGATTGCTACTGCAGATGCAGTACGAAGCGCCAGGGCTACACGTCGAACAGGATGGTCTTCCCTCTAACAGTGCTACAGTGAGCCCGGTCTTCTTACGATTGTACATTCTCATCACCACCGCTGCCAACACTCATGGACAGTGGCTACATTCCTGCCAAGTCTTTCTGCAATATCGCTGATGGAACATCCAGCTTCTCGTAACCCTATTACACGACTTCGTCCAAACTCAGTAACGTCTCCTTAAAGGCATTCTTGACCAAAAACAACGCTCACGACCGTTACAGCTTGTGTTTAAAGTAAACATCATTTGCATCCTCATAGTGATACTACTAGTGTCACTCTTACGCGACTGGCGCCAAATTTGAACGGAAATCATCTTTTGAATTCAGAAACACGCCTACTAACTTTCGTTTATGTCACACAATTCCTTCCTGGGGTTGAGATTTTTGTCCGCCAAAGATCTGAAAAGTGTACTAAAGTGTAACTCTCTACCTTCCCGTCTAGTCTCCTTGTCCTCCTAAGAATCTATACGTAGTCGCTACATCGAAGTCAGACACCATTTGCGATTGCGACTGAAGGCGATCTAAAAACCATGCCGAAACTCCTCTTTAGTGACTGAGGAGAACAAGGAAAGCTTTCCCAGGATCCGAGTATCCAACAACCTAAAGCAGCCGTCGAAACATTGTGTTGATAAAATGAAGCACTTTGTGTACTTCAGCAGTCCAAGAATGGCAGTATCAGATCTCTCCGCCGTGTGGTCGTTACTACGTGGCTAGCATATTTTAAATCTGCACCTGACGAAGAGGACTAGTTGAAGTATTATACGAAGATTAGACTTTTGAGAAAACTCCCGGTAACTTAACAGCTACCACTGCAGACCATTGGGATCACTATTAGACTACCGCTCGTTCTGTTGACGGCACCGTCCCACAGACCAAAAATTCCTGACTATGTGAAATACAGCGACGGAAACGGAAAATGATCAGCGTGAAGCACTTTGTGAAACTTTAAGAACATAAAGGGATTAAATGATTAAACTTTCATTCCTTTCGGAACTGATAGCAATCGAGCACATTAGTATGAGGTGTGGCCACCAAGGACACGAATGCACAATTACATTCCCTGTGGGACGGAAGTAAGCAGACTCCGAATATCTTCTTGAGGAATTTCTAGCGATACCTGAAAAACGTACTGGGTCTCTTCCCGAATAATGCTGGTGGAGGATAGTATGAAAGAATGCGTCTTGCCATCACTTCCCAGACATGTTCTGTGAGTGAGGACTGGGCACGCCAGCCAAGGATCCGTAGACTTCTCAGTGATTCGTGGTGCAAATTGCAGAGTGTGGCCTTGCATTATCCCGCTCGAATGTGCCAGTTGTTACCCTAAACCGGATATAAGCTCAGCCGAAATTTTGCGAAGAACCTAACGGTATTCCGAAAGGATAGGCTAAACACGGTTGGCGGTGGCGTGTTTGTTGCTGTGGGAAGCAGTTTATCTTGTCGCGAAATTGAAGTAGATACTTCCTGTGAGTTAATATAGACAGAGGTCATCGTTGGCAACCGGAATAAAATAATAATTTGATCCTTTTTACCGGCCTCCCAATTCAGATGATATAGTTGCTGAAAGGTTCAAAGAAAACTTGAGTTTGATTTCAAACACGTACCCGACTCATACGATAACAGTTGGTGATGGCCTTAATTTACTCTCGATATGTTGGCGAAAATACATGTTTAATTCCGAAGGTACATATAAAATATCATCCGAAATTGTGCTAAATGCATTCTCTGAAAATTATTTCGAGCAGTTAGTTCATGAGCCCAAGCGAATAGTAAACGGTTGTGAAAACACAAGTGACCTCTTAGCAACAAATAATCCTGAGTTAATAACGAGCATCAAAACCGATTCAGGGATTAGTGAACACAAAGTTGTTGTAGCGAAATTGAATATTGTAATCCCCAAAACCTCGAAAAATAAGCGAAAATATACCTATTCAAAAAAGCAGATAAAACTTTACTTGACGCCTCCCTAAGAGACAATCTCCACTCATTCCAAATTAATAATGTAAGTGTAGACTATATGTGGCTTAAATTCAAAGAAATAGTATCGGCAGCAATTGAGAGATTTATAGCAAATAAATTAACAAACGACGGAGGTGATCCTCTTGGTACATAAAACGGGTTAGAACACTGCTGCAGAAACAATGAAACAAACATACCAAATTTAAACAGACGCAAAATCCCCGAGACTGCCTATCTTTCACAGAAGCTCGAAATTTAGCGCGGACTTCAAAGCGAGATGCCTATAAGAGTTTCCACAACGAAACTTTGTCTCGAAATCTGGCAGAAAATCCAAAGAGATTCTGGTCGTATGTGAAGTATGTAAGCGGCAAGAAACAATCAATGCCTCCTCTGGGCCATAGCAATGGAGATACTATCGAAGACAGTGCTGCCAAAGCAGAGTTACTAAACACAGCCTTCCGAAATGCCTTCACAAAAGAAGACGAAGTAAATATTCCAGAATTCGAATCGAGAACAGCTGCCAACATGAGTAACGTAGAAATAAATATCCTCGGGGTAGTGAAGCAACTTAAATCACTTAATAAAAGCAAGTCTTCTGGTCCAGACTGTATACCAATTAGGTTCCTTTCAGAGTATGCTGATGCATTAGCTCCATACTTAACAATCATATACAACCGTTCGCTCGATGAAAGATCCGTTCCCAAAGACTGGAAAGTTGCAGAGATCACACCAATATTCAAGAAAGGTAGTAGGAGTAATCCACTAAATTACAGGCCAATATCGTTAACGTCGATATGCAGCAGGATTTTAGAACATATATTGTGTTGGAACATTATGAATTACCTCGAAGAAAACGGTCCATTGACACACAGTCAACATGGGTTTAGAAAACATCGTTCCTGTGAAACACAACTAGCTCTTTATTCACATGAAGTGTTGAGTGCTATTGACAAGGGATTTCAGATCGATTCCGTATTTCTGGATTACCGGAAGGCTTTTGACACTGTACCACACAACCGGATTGTAGTGAAACTGCGTGCTTATGGACTATCGTCTCAGTCATGTGACTAGATCTGTCATTTCCTGTCAGAGAGGTCACAGTTCGTAGTAATTGACGGAAAGTCATCGAGTAAAACAGAAGTGATTTCTGGCGTTCCCCAAGGTAGTGTTATAAGCCCTTTGCTGTTCCTTATCTATATAAACGATTTTGGAGACAATCTGAGCAGCCGTCTTCGGTTGTTAGCAGATGACGCTGTCTTTTATCGACTAATAAAGTCATCAGAGGGTTAAAAGTAAACTGCAAAACGATTTATAAAAGTTATCTGAATGGTGCGAAAAGTGGCAGTTGACCCTAAATAACGGAAAGTGTGAGGTCATCCACATGAGTGCTAAAAACTCGAGAACTTCGGTTACATGAGAAATCAGTTTAATCTAAAAGCCGTAAATTCAACTAAATACTTAAGTATTACAATTACGAACAACTTAAATTGGTAGGAACACATAGAAAATGTTGTGAGGAAGCCTAACCAAAGACTGCCTTTTATTGGCAGGACACTTAGAAAATGTAACAGACCTAGTCATGAAGCGTATGAAAACGCGGTTTACGTTCTAGTTGCATAGTGGCGAGCATTCAGCTCTCCTTTACCAATTGCGAAGTCAATCCTGTTGTCATATCCAGTATCTCCCCCACCGCTTCCTCCACTATGAATCTAGGAGTTGCTGAGGTCTGCTTCTACCTAACAGCAGCTTCCTATGATCTTCCAACGTGTCGTCTACAGAGACGTTGATGTCGATCCGACCACACAGGCAGAAGTGAGACTCGTCACTAAACGTCACAGAACGCCACTCAATGCCCGAATTGACTCTGGCTTATCACCATTCAAGTCCCTGTTGTCTTTGGTGTGGTATTAGCTGTTGATGACAAATAACAACTCGAGATCTCAACATAGCTTCCAGTAACCCGTTCCCGACTGTTAGTGCTGACACTCTGGCGCTAGCCGCGACTGGCTTATCACCGTAGTCATCCACGTATTCGTCAGATACATTCGAAAAATATTGCTATCTCCTTGTGGTGTAGTTCTTCTGCAGCATCCATGCTCAGTCTTTTTGTGGAATTGTGGTCCTGGGTCCATCACATCACCAGTCTCAGTCACTGCTATCCAGACAACTGTGTGTGTGATCGATGCCCTCATGGCCCTCACGGCATTGAGTTGACCATTCTCAGAGTCTGAAAGATGGCGTTCAGCTGCATGTTCACATCTACTGAGCATGCAGTGTTGCAATATCTACCCGAAAAGTTTCAGTAACGTCAGATATACCCAATAACCAGCATGGACTCACACCATTTTCAACAGCAGGAATGGTGTCTTCCTGTACTGAAAATAGTGAATAACGAACATAATTAAACATTCCTTGGTGAAGGCTTGTAGCAAAGCTGGAATCCTGTTAATTTCTTTTATATCATAAATCGGTTATACATTCAGAACAATTTTGCCGACAAGGAGAGGTCCTCTGTAATGGAATCAGCGTTTTGAAACAAACTGTACCGTGATGTAGGTTTAGGTCCCAGGTATCACACCCTGCAGCCATTCACCCTTATGGGTCCTCGTTTATGAGGTAATCGCTGAAAGAAAATGTCTTAAAACTGCGTGATCGTTGACAGCTTTAAACAAGTAGTATATTCCTGAGAGTTTCTGTAACGTAATGGTAAATGTCCAGTCCTTACATGTAAAAGACTGGGGGTTCGAATCTCATCAATTACATTGAATTTTTTTATTTTTGAATATTTATTAAAAATGGCTTTCATCATTATTTTCTTTCAGTTAATCGCTTTGAATGTAACTTTTTATTTCTATTCCTTTGTCACTTCATTTCAATCATCGTATTACGTTTTTCAATTACTCTCATTTTTATTCCCGTCATTCCTTTTCCAGTTGAAATCTAAGTACAAGTGAATTTAATTACTTTTATTTCTCTATCACGATATTTAAACGTTTGAAAATTTTGATCTATCGGTTAAAAAACAGATGACGCAATACTCTGCTTATACTGACTCTGCAGTAGTGTAAAAAAAGTGCAGTTTTTTGGATGGTAATCGTCATTCAGACATTGAGACATAAAGTCTTATTGCACTATGGATAAAATAAAGAAGATGAATATTGAAACGAAGGAGGGGTTTTAAGTAAAACGAAAGCCACACGAGTGGGGAAAATAAGTAATGACTGCAATAACATGGACGGGAATATAAGATGTTAAAACCACATGAAAGAAGGACGGAAGGAAGGACATCGAGGTCATCAGAGACGGAGCACAAGCTCGGACTGTGTCAAGAATAGGGAAGGAAATGGGCTGTACCATTTCAAAGGAACCATCCCGGGATAAAATCACATGAATTAAGATTCCAAGTAGCAAAAGAAAGATAGGAGAAAAAGTGAGAGCAACTGACAAAGTTAATACAATGATTAAAATGATGTGATACAGGATAAAAGCAAAATAAATTACATTTCATCCCACTATTTGAATAAAAAGGGTGACCAAAGGCTTATAAAAAAAAATTAAATTCCAAAGCACCAGAAGAGATTCGAACCCACAACCTCTTGCTTGTGAGGAGTGGACAGTAACCAACCAACAATGCAACTTATCTGTGAAAAAGTTAATTGCTTAAAGCTGTAGCGCATCATCTGAAAATGTGAAATTCTTTTTTGTCGATTACTCGCAAACAAGGGTCCACCACGGTGAATAACTGTAGGCTGTGGTACCTGGGACCTTAACCTACATTACCGTCTAAATGATTTCTAAAAGTCGATCCCATCACTGCGGACCTCTCATTGTAAGTCGAATATTCAGTGGTATTCGTTAGATTTGTCAACGTTAAAGAAGACCCACGAAATGATAAACTCACTGGGGAATAGTGAGCAGCCAATCTAAACATGAAATTTGTTGTAGTTACTCCTATGAAGCGTGTATAATACTAGTGAATTATTGTGTAGAATGTACTGCCAGTATATACCTTGTGATTTCTTGGTGCGCCTGTATGCATAGACGCAACTCTTTGTACATGCTATCTAGTGAGACTTTCTCCTGAAGTTTCTGGTCGCCGTTTCCCAGCTGTAGATCAGCGATGATCGAAGACAATATCCTGAGCTGAGATGTGGCGTGGATCATGGCAGCGGTAAAGAAGCAGTCCATCTGCACACTGATTAGAGCTATCCAGAGCATGGAGACCCCTTGCAGAACATAAGACAATGCGTAAACGGAGAATGGGCTGTCCTCCGTTAAGGGGAGCTGCTGGAAAGGCAGCCTTTTGGCTTCTGGTGGCGCGGTCAGTGGCACCAGCACCCAAGTGAGGACTATCGACGCGTTATACACGAAGAAACCTCTCGTAAGGCGCATAGCGAGACTCTGGGCTCCAGTGAAGATATCCTCCAACTGTAGACGTCCTCTAATATGCTCCTTCTGACTAGCTACAAGGGCGTCCAGCCATCGCACCAGGCGGCAATAGCCGCTCTCGTGCCGCAAGAAGAAGGTCACTTTGAGGGCGCCAACGATAACGAACGACGCGTTCGACAAAGCCAGCGTGAAGTCTTCCAGATATCCGTGTAGCGTACATAAGTTGATCACGGCCTCGGTAAAGTTTCCTAAAGAGAGAGAGAAGAAGACAGCTACGAGACACCGATAGAGCCGCGAACCTGCCAGCGGCCACAAGCCAATAATGTGCAGAATGCGCACGTCGTACTTGAGTACGGAATTCCGCGTGTACTGCCACGTCAGTGGCCGACTTTCTTGCGAATCCCAGCCCATGGTCGGACAACAGATGACACCAGACTGTCCAAGCGGAAGACCTTGCTTTAGGATTTAAGCTCTATTCCCCTGGTAGCACCACAGCCGAGACAAAGGAGAAGAGGATCCTACCGAGTCGATGTGTCCTCCTCCGCACCATCACTTTTCTTATAACGAAAAGCCATCGATCAATTCTAATACAAATATTTTTCCTGTAGCGCTTACTAGCCGTTTTGCTGACGGTGGCACATCATAAACAGAATTCCTAAACAGCTCAGAAGAATCTTGTTAATTAAAGCGACTGCAGACACGAAAGTGGTGTTACATCACTCGTACATACGCATCTTATAACGTCTGCTGTACGTAAACTACTATGCAACAGTGAAATTTCACAACGCGATTTAAATGCACCAATACATAAGACATACATCCTGACGGCGAGTACTGCTTCGCGAGGTTTCGTTATAAGATCAGACACAAAGGGAATATTCCTCTCAGTACAGGGCGTAATTCCCACGCACCAGCAAACAGAAGATTCACGAGTGAATAGTTAACAAGATGCGCTTAACTTTACCTGTAATTACAAGTCATTTGTAAACACAACCTAACTCTGCACAGCTACATCAATCTTTTAAGCTGATTAATGAAACATTTTGAAATTCTACTGTCTAATTTATGACCAAGAAGCGTTGTTTCTAGGAGCTCGTGAGTAAACGATCGATATTACAGCTGAATTTCCACTGGTGTCCAGTAAGCGTCCCCGATACGCAAAATCAAATATATCTGACGAATCCAACGTAAAGGAGCTCAGAATTGGTGCCGTTTCTTCACTATAAAGTTAGAGTGGAGTTTGCCTTCATTTCGCCTGTAAATCAGGTTTTCGTGTTGCACTAGGAACTCCATGGAAGTAATACGCGTCAGAGGAGTCGTCAGCCAAAACCACTACGGCTGCGCCGACAACGCCCTCATCCGATTTGGAGAAAATATGCATCCGTCTTCTTCGGTATTAAGTAAGTTGTCGTTGCTGTGATCTTCAGTCCAAAGTTCTGCACGCTAGTCTACACTTTAGTAACAATAATAAATGGAAGATTTGAACCGAATCCTTTTGTTAGATTATCCGTGAAACTTCTGAGTTTTACGGTAGTTATAATAACATGCACCTATTTTTTGATATGATCAAATTCCACTCTCTAAAAATTAAAAAAAAAAAGGTTCAAATGGCTCTGAGCACTATCGGACTTAACATCTGAGGTCATCAGTTCCCTAGAACTCAGAACCACTTAAACCTAACTAACCTAAGGACATCACACACAGCCATGCCCGAGGCAGGATTCGAACCTGCAACCGTAGCGGTCGCGCGGCTCTGGACTGAAGCGCCTAGACTCGCTCGGCCACACCGGCTGCCTCTAAAAATTCCATAAAATTTCACCTGTATAAGTTTCCTATCGTATAGGCTCCGTTGATCTCTTCCAGTATTGGGTAAGCAGCGAAGAAGTCGGGAAAAATGTGGAAGAGGATTTCCATTTTAAGCGCTTTCATTATTGAGCAGCTTAACATTACGACAGTGTTATTGATAGTAAAGGAAACAGCTGTAAGACCCAACTTTATTGAGTTATTCAGATAGAACTGTACAAAATAAACACGTGTATAGCGTACTCGTAACATGACTAGTTGCATATGCGTGTACAACAATGTGAAATAAATGTACCAAAAATACAACGTTCTTACGTTCATAACACGGTAATGTGAAAGAAGTCGAAGACTTGCTGAAATGTACCAAAAATACAACGTTCGTACGTTCACAACATGAAGCAGTATGTAATGATCATGCAGCTCTCTTAGAATGAAATGATAACTAAATGAAGGCAGTATGTAATGATCATGCAGCTCTCTTAGAATGAAATGATAACTAAATCAAGACGTTAACCTGTCGACAGGCGTTGATATACATCAACGGGGACAGTTGAAAATACGTGCGCCGACCAGGACTCGAGCCCGGGACCTCTTGCTTACATGGCAGACGCTCTAGCCATCTGTGCCACGGAGGGCACAGAGGGAAGTGCGACTGCAGGGATTTATCCCTTGCACGCTCCCCGTAAGACCCACATTCCCAACTTAATGTCCACACACTACATTCGTAGTGCCCCTGCCAACTACACTCATTACTTGCGGTGGACAATCTTACCAAGTCCGAAAGAACAGATAACATATAGTTAAGGCTAACGGGCCATTGGCCATCGACTGTGCTGGATGCACACGCATTGCCCGAACCCTTACGGGACTCGGTGCGATTGTCCGCCGCAAGTAAGGAGTGTAGCGACGGATAACGAAATCTGACTTTGATTTGACAATTTTTGGGTGGCGTGTTTCAGTTGTTACTGAAACGCGCTGTAATGTGGTATGGAAATGTGGACGGGTGGCCTAACGCGGTGTGATGCAAGTAAAATTCTGTAGATTTTCATTGACTTGTGAAAAAGCGTCTGTTATGGTTCGTCGTTCCAGTCTCACTGATTGTAATGTTTTCGGTCAGAGGGGGCGTGTTCTCTCTGTAATAAAAAAACTGAGTCAAGGAATCAACGATCATCTTAAACGGATATCTTGTGACGTCCGCAAAGACCAAACGCAACGAACTATATAGAACAAAATGAAAAAGAAAGAAAAAAGGTGGATAGAGCGTCTGCCATGCAAGCAGGAGATCCCGGGTTCGAGTCCTGGTCGGGGCACACATTTTCAACTGTCACCGTTGATGTATATCAACTCCTGTCGACAGCTTAGGGTCTTGATTCAATTATGATTATACATGACGCAGTGTCTTATTACAATTTTAATTTTCTATACTTCATGAGTTTTTAAATTCATAACGTTGTACAACAAACGTACCAAAAATTCGGTTGGTCGGATTTCAGTCCAAAATTTCGTGTCAGTATTAGCTCGGACAGATGTATTGTGAAATTGTTACAGTAAGAACGAAAAATTTTAAAATTATGCTAAAACACTCTCTCCTGTCCTCGCCGTAGCTTCGAACACACCTGTTCTATAATGTCTGGATCGAGATAAAAATTTAAATACTTGCTGAAAACTGAAAGCGAGTAAGCCGGTTAGGCTGAAATAATTGGCTATTTTTATACATACAATTAACTTACGTAGTCAGATCATAAGTGACAACTTAGAACTCTGAGCTGAACTTAAATTTGTCACAGGCCGACCGAAAATTACACCATCATAGCGGGACTCAGAAGATACACAGTGTGTATCGAACCTTAGCGATAAAAATAACGCATGTGGTTGAGTTTCCTAAACAGAATGCTTCGAGGTACGGAACTTTACTCAAAAATCAGTAAACTGCTTATACTTCATAGCAACAAAATAGTGTCACAGCATTGTTCAAAGTAACAATCACCGGTCTCAGTGCATACATTACGACGGCGCATAATGTTTTGCCACATCCTGTCAAACGTAATTGTGCTAGAGGGAAATACACTCACGTCCAGAAAAAAAAAACAGAACACCCTTGAACGACTAGAGAAGGACGTTCATATCCACTAGAGACGTACATTAGTATCTTCTGCAGAAACGATTAGCATTTGAACCATGTCGGCCCTCGGGTTCGTGGTCAACAACGATATCGCAGCGCAACACCACCTACCGGTAAAATGTGCCTGCGACTCTCGTTGTCGCTTTAAACCGAAAGTAATGGATCAGTGAGACCTGAGCAGACGTGCAGGGTGCCTCGCAGACGTATGCGAGAATCGTAGCGTCAAATCAGTGAGACTGAAAGCGGGAGCATTATTGGAGTGAGATCATGTGATGCATCCATCTTGGACATTGCTGCTCTTGTCGGACGAAGTGTTTCGGCAGTACAACGGGTGTGTGCAGAATGGTTCACGGAAGGCCGTAGAACACGACGAGATGGGTCAGGTCGCACAACCCAGACCACCCCTCTTGAAGATTGACACTTCACCCGAATGGCATTGCAGGACAGTCCTCATCGGCTCTGGCGCAACAGTAGAACAGTGTAACACATCGTACACTATCAGGGGTGACAGTACGTCGTCTACCTTGGCGAAAGTGCAGAAACATGCTAGAAGGTAATGATGTCGGGAACGACGTCACTGGGGACAGAATGGCATCAGATTGTGTTTTCGGACGAATCAGAGTTCTGCTTGTTTGAAAATGATGGCTGCATTTTGGTTCGTCGCAGACAGGGGGAGCGCCATCACAGTGATTGCATTCGCACAATACATACAACGCCAGCCTAAGGCATTATGGTGTTGGGTGCTGTTGGGTACAACCACAAATTACAGTTGGTGCGTCTCCAGGGCACTGTGTCCAGTGTGACCTACGTGAATGACATCCCGCGTTCCGTAGCCGTACGCTTTTTGCATAACACCCCAGACGCCATTTTCAGCAAAACAACACACGACCACATGTTGCTGCACGAACACATGTCTTATTGATGTCACAGGATGTCAGCCTGGCCCGCCAGACCACCAGACTTCTCGCCAATCGAAAATGTGTGGGGTATGGTGAAACGACAGATGGAGCGAAGTGACCCAATGCCAACCACCACAGATGAACATTGGAATCAGTTGAATTAGCATGGGTGGCTATATCACAGAACGCAATTCACTCCTTCAACGCGTCGATGCCCTCACGCATGGAACAAGTTGTCAGGGCCCATAGCGGACGCTATGCTTACTAGGCAACAGGGCACATGCTGAACAGAGGTGACTGAAATTCTAATCATTTCCGCAGAACACACTAATGTACATGCCTTGTGAAAACGAACGACCTATCTCTAGTCGTTCAAGGCATTCTGTTTTTTCTAAACATGAGAGCGTTTACGATGGAGGTCTGGTGGCTGCACCTATGGAGAATGCTAGAAACGGACACATGACAGAGATGGCTGTGCTCGAACGAGACTTCGAAACTTCGTCTCCACTGCTTTCGATAAAAGGAAAGAAGTTCGAAATCAACATCTCATCGAATTCGATGGGACCTAGCCCTGAAGGAAATGGATTGGAAAAGTAAGTACCCACGAAAGGGTTAGTAACCATCCCTGTGTTCGCCTGAAGTGGTTCAGGGACACATACTAAAACACAGATAATAATGGCGGAGCTGGAATTTAACTACCAATCGTCCAGAACGGACGATTGTTGGATTTTATCAGCGAATAGACATTGTGCTTATTGCTGAAGGAGCTCTTGGTTGGAGCAAGACAGTGAAACCCTTCGACCGCGCTTTTCTCGGGGAAAAGTCCTTACTTTCGCCTTCGATGGTTCATGAAAACTATGGAAAACATAACCCAGCGTAGTCGAAAGAGATCTGAACCCAAATTCGGGTCTAGTGCCGTAACTCCATTCTGTAATACTTCGGTAAATTAATCCTCGCGTGGGGCGATAGCTTAGCGACCTGTACAATCAGTTCTTGCTGAAGGGAGACATCATATCATTTCTCGCGTCAGGAATAATGCTCGTGAAAATACTATGAGGATTTACAAAAATTATATCATTAATCGCAAAAGTTAACAGAACTCCCTCGCAGAGTGAAGCTCTCGCCAGATACAAAAGTTAATAAATCAGTTAAGAAGGTCAGGAGAGTGTTTCTGCTAGAAAGAGCAGATAAGCAGTTGTTAGCAGCTCACTTAGTGAAATAATATCACTTATTTCCTGTAAGATGGACGTAGAGCAATTATGGGCAAAGTTTGATTGTAAATCGTGATCTGATAATTATGCACCTAGTGAGTGGATTAAGCGCGGAAAAGACCCACCATGGTTTAATAAAGAGTTTCAGACAAAGCTGAGGAAGCAGCGGCTGTGGCACTCTTGGTTCAAAAGAGAAGGCGCAAATGACGACAGGCAAAGGTTAGTAGAGATTGGTGCGTCTGTGAAAAGATCTATTCGCGAAGCATTCAACTACTACCGCCGTCATACCTTAGTAAAAGATCTGACAGCGAGCCCGGGAAAATTCAGGTCCTATGTAAAATCGTTAAGTGGGTCTAAGGCTTCCATCCGTTGGCCAATCTGGCGTGGCAGTCGAAGATAATGAAACGAAGGCCGAAGTTATAAATTTCACGTTCAAGAAATCGTTCACGCAGGACAATCGTACAAACATACCGTCGGTTGACCATCGAACAGACTCCCGCATGGACGACGTAGTAATAAGCATCCCTGGCGTAGAGAAACAACTGAAGGAGTTGAAAACAAATTGAAACGTCCCCTTGGAAAAATTATGAATGGCTGTGCTGGTAAACTTCTTACGTTATTTGATTTTCAAACATCTGAGCAAAACTGAACGTACTCAGGCATTTCTCTCTTTCCAGAATGAGATTTTCACTCTGCAGTGGAGTGAGCGCTGATATGAAACTTCCTGGCAGATTAAAACTGTGTGCCGGACCGAGATTCGAACTCGGGACCTTTGCCTTTCGCGGGCAAGTGCTCTACCAACTGAGCTACCCAAGCACGAATCACGTCCCGTCCTCACAGCTTTACTTCCACCAGTACCTCGTCTCCTACCTTCCAAACTTAGAGCACTTGCCGGCGAAAGGCAAAGGTCTCGAGTTCGGGTCTCGGTCCGGCACACTGTTTTAAGCTGCCAGGAAGTTTCATCTCTCTCTTCACTTATTATGATCATCAGTAAACTGACACACAATATTTTTAGCGCAACGCAATCTGACTTTCAATAATCTCTACAAAAGAATGGCCCTGACTAACAATAACATATACCTTTCGTGAATCACTTACCTCACAAAAATCTTCGTTACTCGAACTACTGCAATACATCGAGCACCAATACTGCCAGCTAAATAAAAGATACTAACTACTGAAGACACTAACCATTGAAAGGCATAGTTAGCAAATGAAAGATTTTGATAGAGAACAAACAGTGTATTTACCTTAATAATCTTCGAAAGTCATCATATATATAAATCTATCAATTCATGACATCCATCTTTACAAATTTCCTTTTTCTGGAGGACACACGTCCAGGTCGTCCGTTTCTAGCAACCTCTCAAAACTCCGCCATCTCTCTCTCCACATCCACCACTGCTGGCAGCTCACCTCCAACTGCCCAACGCTACGCGCTGGTCACATCCAACTGCCCAACACTACAATAGCGAATATTCCAACAATGAGTCCAACCAGCTACAGACTGCGCACAGCACATACAGAGCGCGAAGTGGCGTTACCAACATAAAAACCTAAACAGCCTACCTACAAAATATGTCACCAGGTCCGAATGGAATCCCAATACGACTTTTCAAAGAGAGTTCTACGTTTTGGCCCCTTACTTAATTTGGATTTATCGCGAATCTCTCGCCCAGCACAAACTCCAAAGCGACTGGAAAGAGGCGTAGGTGATTCCTGTATATAAGAAGGGCAAAAGAACGGACCTGCCAAATTACAGACCAATATCCCTAACATCGGTTTGCTGCAGAATGCTTAAATATATTCTCAATTCGAATATAATTAATTTTCTTGAGACTAGGAACACTATGACTACGAATGAGCATGGTTTCAGAAAGCATCGCTCTAGCGGAACTCAGCTTGCCCTTTTCTCACGTGGTTTACTGCGAACTATGGATGAAGAGCAACAGGCAGGTTCCATATCTCTAGTTTTCCGGTAAGCATTTGACACGGTGCCCCATTGCAGGCCGTTGAAGAAGGTACGTGCATATGGAACAAGTTCACGGATATGCGAGCGGCTCGAAGACTTCAGTATGCTGTACTCGGCGGCGAGTGTTTATCGGAGACACCGGTATCGTCAGGAGTGCCCCAGGAAGTGTGGCAGGGCTGCTGTTGTTTTTTATATACATAATTGAGTTGGCGGACAGAGTGGGCAGAAGTCTACGGTTGTTTGTTGATGATGCTGTGGTGCACGGCAAGCTGTCGAAATTGAGTTCCTGTAAGAGGTTGCAAGATGACTTAGACAAAATTTTTATTTGGTCTGATGAACGGCAACAAACTCTAAGCGTAGAAAAATGTGAGAAGTGCGCAGGAGTCGGAAAAACAAACCTGTAGTGTTCGGATACACCCTCAGTAGTTTCCTGCTTGATGCAGTCACGTCGTTTAAATATCTGGGCGTAGCGTTGTAGAGTGATATGAAATGTAAAGAGCATAAGACGATTGTGGTACGAAAGGCGAATGGTCAGTTTCGGTTTATTGGGGGAATTCCAGGAAAGTGTGGTTCATCTCTAACGGTGACCGCATATAGGACGCTAATGCTATCTATTCTTGAGTATTGCTCAAGTGTCTGGGATCCGTACCAGATCGGATTAAAGGAAAACCTCGAAGCTATTCAGAGGCTGGCTGCTAGATTTGTTACCGGTAGGTCCGAACAACATGCAAGTTTATGGAGATGCTTCGCGAACTCAAATGGGAATCCCTTTTCCCAGCATGCTATTGAGAAAATTTAGAGAAGGGGCATTTGAAGCTGACAGCAGAACGATTCTGTTGCCTCCAACATAAGTTACGAGAAAGAACCACTGAGGCAAATGACGAGAAATTGGGGCCCATACGGAGGCATAAAGACGGTTGTTTTTCCCTCGTTTTGTTTGCTAGTGGAACAGCAAAGGCAATGCCTACTAGTGGTACAGGGTACCCTCCGTCACGCACCGTTAAGTGGATTGCAGAGTATCGATGTAGATGTAGATGTATATATCTCCTGAACATCCATCGTCTTGCGCAGTTCAGATCCACAGCGAACTCATAGTTTTCTTGGCAATGTCTAACCGTATAGTTCAAACATTCGTTCGCCTTAGTCCGTGGTCTACTTAGATGCTATCCTAACTTATTAGCTGTGCTCCAGTCTGCTTACCTATACAATTCACTTCGTATTATCTGAACAGGGTTTCGTCTCTCCGCCCTGTTACATAGCTCTATTTCTTTTTTTTTTTTTTCTTTTTGAAAAGAAAGGTATGAGCCGGCCGACGTGGCCGTGCGGTTAAAGGCGCTGCAGCCTGGAACCGCAAGACCGCTGCGGTCGCAGGTTCGAATCCTGCCTCGGGCATGGATGTTTGTGATGTCCTTAGGTTAGTTAGGTTTAACTAGTTCTAAGTTCTAGGGGACTAATGACCTCAGCAGTTGAGTCCCATAGTGCTCAGAGCCATTTGAACCAAGAAAGGTATGTACGTGCTACGAAGGTGGTCAAAAAAATCATTGACAGTCTCCGTTACAACCTTCTCTGGTATATTTTCAACGTTTTGGTCTGTGTTTTTGCTAGTTCTCATGCCTCGATCTTGTAAGTGAGATGTAAAAAATGCCTAGTGTCCGATAATTCTCGCATGATATTAAGAATACGATTGTTTTTAAGACTGAAACTAACTCTACAGGTTTTAAGATTGAAACTAACTCAACAGTATTACTTCTTTCCATTCGCTGTCGTTTCACTGGTGTCCTCGTTTTGACTAGTTTAAAAAGAAATCGTCCGACTTAAATAACGGTACTCATGGACGGGTCGTGAAGATTTTCTATAAAAATTTATGTCTCCTAAAATAACTTCTGCGTCTAACGTATTTACAACAAAAAAGTGGCATTCAGGTAACGTCAAATTGGCGTTAACAGTTCTACGTGGTTGGATATGCAAATGATACACCTTTCAGAGCATCCACAACAAGCAAGTGGGAGTAACGCTGTGTACATTCGCTGTATAAGGAAAGATCATGTAGCAGCTTTCTCTTTCAGGAAGCGCTTTCTGTGTGGGTCGCTTATGAGAAGGTCGCGTTATGCTTCGCGCGAGGAGGTGAAGCGACTACGAGCAACTTTCAGAATTAGATAGTGACGGGAATGTGGCCTATCGAGACTGCAGTTTACCGTACCACAATATAGCTGCAGGTGATGACTGGAATCCTACGACTGTCATGTGAATATGGAATTTATAGATTCAGGAGAGTAAAACAAAATTCCATGCACGAACTCAACGGCCCCTCTCGGCTAGTGCGTGTTCACTTAAAGGAAAAAAATAGATTAATATTCAAGGGCTCCTGATCCGTCTCAGCTAGAAAATAATTGAGGAGTATAATCAGGGTAAGTACATCTAGTGTGTACCAGGTCGACCTTTTCTTCCGACAGTGAATCAGATTCTTCCAGTTCTGCCTGTTTCTGCATCTAAATCTACGCGGGTACTCTGCAAATCACAGTTAAGTGCCTGGCACAAGGTTCATCGAACCACCTCCACAACAATTTTCTATTATTCCAATCATGAAAATAAACGGACAGCAACATCTTCCCATGCAACCCTTGATTTCTCTTATTTTATTTATGATGATCGTTTCGGTATTCGGAGAAGAAAGTTGGTGATTGAAATTTCGTGAGTAGATTCCGCCGAAAAATGCCTTTCTTATAATGATGTCCACTCCACATTCTGTGTCATGACCGTGACACTCTCTCGCCTGTTTCTCGGTAATACAAAATGTGCCGCTCTTCTTTGAAATCTCTCGATATATTCCGTTAATCCTATCTGGTAAGGATCTCACAACGCGCAGCAGTAGTCCAAAATAGGACGGACAAGCGTAGTGTAGGCAGTCTCTTTCGTGGACCTGTTACATTTCCTAATTGTTCTGAAATTAAAACGCAGCCTTTGGTGGTCTATGAATTACCTCGAAGAAAACGGTGTGTTGACATACAGTCAACATGGGTTTAGAAAACATTGTTCCTGTGAAACACAACTAGCTCTTTATTCACACGAAGTGTTGAGTGCTGTTGACAAGGGATTTCAGATCGATTCCGTATTTCTGGATTTCCGGAAGGCTTTTGACACTGTACCACACAAGCAGCTCGTAGTGAAATTGCGTGCTTGTGGAATATCGTCTCAGGTATGTGACTGTATTTGTGATTTCCTGTCAGAGAGGTCACGGTTCGTAGCAATTGACGGAACGTCATCGAGTAAAACAGTAGTGATTTCTGGCGTTCCCCAAGGTAGTGTTATAGGCCCTTTGCTGTTCCTTATCTATATAAACGATTTGCGAGACAATCTGAGCAGCCGTCTTCGGTTGTTTGCAGATGACGCTATCGTTTATCGACTAATAAATCCATCAGAAGATCAAAACAAACTGAAAAACGATATAGAAAAAATATCTGAATGGTGCGAAAAGTGCCAGTTGACCCTAAATAACAAAAAGTGTAAGGTCATCTACATGAGTGCTAAAAGGAACTCGTTAAACTTCGGTTACACGATAAATCAGTCTAATCTAGAAGCTGTAAATTCAGCTAAATACCTAGTTGTTACACTTACGAACAACTTAAATTGGAAGGAACATATAGAAAATGTTGTGGGGAAGGCTAACCAAAGACACTTGGAAAATGTCAGGACACTTAGAAAATGTAGCAGATCTACTAAGGAGACTGCCTACACTACGCGTGTGCGTCCTCTTTCAGAATACAGCTGCACAGTGTGGGATCCTTACCAGATAGGACTGACGGAGTAGCTCGAAAAAGTTCAAAGAAAGGCAGCACGTTTTGTGTTATCGCGAAATTTGGGAGAGAGTGTCACAGAAATGATACAGGATTTGGGCTGGATATCATTCAAGGAAAGGCGTTTTTCGTTGCGGCGGAATCTTCACACGAAATTCCAATCACCAACTTTCTCCTCCGAATGCGACAATATTTTGTTGACACCGACCTACATAGGAAGAAACGATCACCACGATCACATAAGGGAAATCAGAGCTCGTATGGAAAGATATAGGTGTTCGTTCTTTCCGCGAGCTATACGAGAATAGAATAACAGAGAATTGTGGAGGTGGTTCGATGAACCCTCTACCAGGCATTTAAATGTGATTTGCAGAGTATCCATGTAGATGTAGAAAGAAACTGTTTAGTTAGCTGAAGAAGATTGATGACATTAATGCCCCTGAGACTTAAACAGCACAAAAACAGTTCATTAACTTCACACTACCAGAGGTTTTTTGATGGATTATATAATGGTAAGACAAAGATTTCGAAACGATATTTTAAACTAATCTGATTTAAATAGTAATTTGGCTACTCAGCTAATAAAATATAGATATAGGAGTAAATATACACTAGCCTGTAATTGTATTTCCTAAGTTTTTTGTTTCAATTTGTAATATGTGGGCTGCATATTTTCAGACATCAGATTAAATTCACTTTTTCTGTATTACATTGTGTAGGTAATGTTGTGATATGTGACAAGATAAAGATCCATTAATCACAAATATGATTCATGGAATATTCGAATAACATATTAACTAATTATCTCTGCAGTTCTGGGTCAAAAATTTCATGTGACAATTTTTGTTTCTTTGTTGGAAAATAATGTTAAAATTATGTTTATTGAATTCTTAGAGAGTTTGTGTCTATACCTATTTTGGTTCACTGTTAGCAAAACTAACAACATTGTGGTAACATATAACAATCAATGGTATCTGGTACTGATCCCAGACTGGTAAGTAATATTCAAGTTTTGACTGAAGAAGTGTTTTGTAAGCTACCTTCTTTGTTGACCGACTACATTTTCTGAAGATTCTTCCAATACACCTCACACGGGCTTTTTCCTTATTCACATTAATTTTATGTTGTCGTTCCTCTTCAAATCGCTGTGTGTGTGTATTGTGTGTTAAGGGTTCCAGGAATTTGGGATTACATAGCAAGAGAATTTTGCGGATGGAGAGAAGGTACTGCAAGGAGGATTGGGCTTGGTTGATATGGTTTTGCAGGACTATGCTGGTGAGGGCTAAGGATTGGCGGAATCGGAACAGGTGAAGGTCATTGTGGAAGGAGTGGTGGCAACCAGAGATAGGCAATTTGATGGTAAGGCCATTAGGGGGAATTTCGTGAGCCAAGCAACAACGCAGGAACAGTATGTGGGACTAAGATCTGGCTAGGGATAAGGAAACTTTTCTATATAGGTGCAGCTGGAAGGAGCAAGGATCCATGGTGGTGCAAAAAATGCAAAAAATTACGTAAGAAAGTAGAATTACGTCCGAAAAATTACGCATAAATACACCCAAATACGTGTGAAAAATTCGAAAAAGACGAAATGGATGCACAAGGGGAAAAAACGAGTTGATATCTGAGGCAGACGACGACAGTGGAAGACGAAAACTCACTGAAGTTGTTTGACTGTGTGTCTATACCCGTTGGTATTTTATGGAAGTAACTACTTCCAGTGATTGTTCCGCAATCGTGTAGTCCTACACTATGGGTCTTTCGGCCTCTGTGTATGCAATATGTTACATTTATTGATATTGAGTCTCAACTGCCACTCCCTGTTCCAAGCATACGTTTCACTACAATCCTCCAGCATTGAGACTTCCATGTATACACAGCATCACCCAAAACAAGCATCATGGAACTTTCGATGTCATTCACTAGGTCATTTACATATAACGTGAAAAGTAGTTGTCCTATAACACTCCTTTGGATTACATCTTAGCTGCTTTTACATCTGAAGTCTTCTCTCCACTGAGAAATACATGCTGCAATCTGTTTGCTTGAAACTCTTCAATCCAAACCCATATTGGCCTGATATTCCGTAAGCGCGAAGCTTGTTCAATAGGCGGTAGTGCAGAACTATACTGAACGGCTTCTAGAAATCAAGGAACGCAACATCCACGATGTGCCCCTGTCTATACCATTTTCTGGGTCAGGAACCGTTGTTCTTAGCACCCTTGTTGATTCCTCCAGAGGAGATTTTCGGTCTCCACAAAGTTTGCAATAAACTAGAATAAAACGCATTCCAAAATTCTACAATAGCCTGACTTGAAAGCTATAGGTCTATGGTTTTGTGTGCCTGTTCGACGGCCCTTCCTGAAAAAGGGAGTGACTTGTGTTTTTTTCCAACTGCTAGAAACGCGTTGCTCTTCCAGAGGCATATGGTACATTGCTGCTAGGAGACGGGCAGGTTCTTTCTCATACTCTACGTAGAATCGTATCAGTATCTCATTAAGTCCAGCGACCGCTCCTCTGTTGAGCGATTTCAGTTGCTTTTCTATCTCATTATCACTTATTGCTTTATGTGTTATTATATTAACAGAATCTTCCGTCGGTTCTTGGTAGAACAACATTATAATAATAAATGAAAAGCACCAGTTTGCTTTTGTTCTACAATATTAGAACAATATTGTAGAACAAAAGCAAACTGGTGCTTTTCATTTATTATTATGTGTTACTTTTTAGTTCGTGCGATGATGTAAAAGAGGCTCCAAAGTGTCACCATCTTCGGCCAAACAGTTTTGGAAAAGGGCATTTAATATTTCGACCTTTTCTGTGTTCTTTAACATACACTAGAGCTTCCTAGGATTTTCTCTTAAGTCGGTAAATAGAATTTTTCTTTCGAATTCATTGAACGAATTCCGCATGGCCCTCCTAACGCTAACTTTTGCGTCGCTTAATTTTTGTTTGTCTGTGAGGCTTTAGCTACCATTACATTTGCAGTAAAACTCTTGTTGGTTTTGTAGCAGCAGTCTAACATGGTTGTCGAACCATGGCAGGTCTTTTCCATCCCTTACAACTTTGCCCTGCACATATCTGTCTAAAGCATATTGTACAGTGTTCTTGAACTTTGTCCATTCGTGGTCAACGTTGTCAGTGCTGGAGATGCAGTTTTTTTGTTGACCAATCAGGTAATTCGAAGTCTGTTTCTTGTGGTTCTTGCTACACATGAGAATCTTCCTATTTTTCATAGTTTTCCTAGTTGCAGCCATTTTCAGTGGTGCTGTAACGGCCTTACACTGACTGAGTCCCGGTTCTACACTGAGTCGAAAAGTTTGTGTTTATCACCAGCAGGTCAGTGATGATGGCTTCACATACTGATTAACTACTCAAGGTAATTTTCTAATAAGGCATTTAGAACACGTGCTTTCAGTTAGCTTTCTGTGCCTAGTAATATGTTGGCTATGTTACCGTTCATAAGTTGTACTAGTACTGGGTCTTTTCCATAGATGCTTTTGCAGTTAACGAAAACTGCATTAACGTTGTGTTTCACTAATCTGCCATGACGAATGCTACCCTATTTGGTATTGGAAGACATCTTATTATGCCTGTGGACGGATTTCACTATGCTGTAAAATCTTTGTGTGTACACCACACGTATTCCACTGCCCCAGCAGCAGCTTCATGCACGTTTGACCTATTAAAGGGGAAGTCTCTATGTACAGTAAAGTCCTTCTTCCATGATTGGCTGAAAGTTATGACGTCATAATTGGCTAAACAATCCCCCACGACGTCATCATTTGGTTCATATTGTCGTGTCGCATCTTTCCTCTATTGATTCACTCAATAGTGGTGCTTATCTCTACAGGAGAATATATAGTATTATGTTATATGCAATCGAATAAGAGGAGACACGTTAAATGAAAAGGGTGAAACAAGGAAGTGTGAAATCATTTTAGGATTTTCTCAGTTGCACCCACATTTTCTGAAGAAGTCACCGGTGCTGACAAGGGAAACCTCCCAACGCACCCCCTTCAGCTTTAATGGCCTAAAGCTCGTTAAAAGCGGAAATCAGATCAAGCATGAAAACAGGAAGAAAGTGTACTGAACTATGAAAAAAAAGCAAAATAGTGAATGGTTCAGGTTAAATGGGTGCTGTATTGAGGAATGGTAATAACCATTGTGTTGTGGTTGTTTGGTCATGGCGCTATACTGCGAAGGGGAAGATCTGAGTTCAAATCTCTATCAGTCCAATCTTTTTTTACAAAATTAAGAACTTTATGTCTGGCCATTGACGTGTCTGTTCGCTGTATTCAGATTTGTGTATGTGTAATAGTGTAATGTCAGTTTTCAACAGCAACTTGTAATGAAGGGACCTCCAGACGTACGTACCTCCTATTTGTTCTACACAGGTACCACTTGTTATGACTCTTGTGCTCTGTTTTGGAAGTTTTGACCCTTGAATTCCTTCATTGTAATATTGTATTGTATTGTAAGTTAACCGGGGGTCTAGAAACGATGGAGAGGCTCCATCTCCCATCTCCGCCGCAGCCGCAGTGGTCCACAACCCCACGACGACTACCGCAGTCCACTTCACCCCTCCGCCGCCCCCCCCCCCCCCCCCCAGGGAACGTCTCACACCGGATGAGTGTAGCCCTGTAGCCCTGATGTTTGCGTGGTAGAGTAATGGTGGTGTACATGTGTGAGGAGAACTTGTTTGCGAAGTTATCGCCGACATAGTGTAGCTGAGTTGGAACAAGGGGAACCAGCGCGCGTTTGCCGAGTCAGATGGAAAATCGCCTAAAAACTATCAACAGACTGGCTGGCTCACCGGACCTCGACACAAGTCCACCGGGCGGATTCGTGCCGGGGACCAGGCGCTCCTTCCCAAACTGGAAAGCTGTGCATTAGACCACATGGCTAACCAGGCGGGCTTTGTTGTTACATAGTTCACACCAATCTATTTGTTGTTTTCTTTTCTGTGAGAGGTCTATGCGGCATTTCGCCTGCTCTCACTATTCATCACCGTTTACTTGTGATGGTAATATATTCTTACGACATAACTCATATTCTGTGATGAATAGTGTGAGCAGGCGAGTTGCTCCATAGACCTTTCACAGAGAATAAAAGAACAAATAAACGGCAAACTATGTTACAACAAAGTAATTCAAGAGTCAGAACTTCCACAACGAACACAAAATGGTTCAAATGGCTCTGAGCACTATGGGACTTAACAGCTATGGTCATCAGTCCCCTAGAACTTAGAACTACTTAAACCTAACTAACCTAAGGACAGCACACAACACCCAGCCATCACGAGGCAGAGAAAATCCCTGACCCCGCCGGGAATCGAACCCGGGAACCCGGGCGTGAAAACGAACACAAGAGTCAAACAAGTGTTACATGTGTAGAAGAAATAGAAGGTACGTACATCTGGAGGTCCCTTCGGTACACGTCACTGTTGCAAATGGACGTTACGCCATGACACATGCACAAATTTGAATACAACGAGCAGACATGTCAATGACCAGGCGGAAAGTTCATAATCTTGTGAAAAAAGAGACCATGTGAAATTTGAATCCGCACTTCCTCATTTGTAGTCTAACTCCATGACTACACAACCACAACAAAACAGTCGTTAATGTTGCTCGATATTCCACACATTACTTTTGGACTGTTCACTGTTTCCATTTTCCTTCTTTTTTCCACAGTTCAGTACACCTTCTTCCTGTTTTCGTCTTTGATCTGTGATGAGTTTTTGACAGGCTATCCAATGGGCCGAATTATCACAAAATCTGATGGGGATGCGATGGGGAGTTTTCCCTGTAACAAGTCAATGAAGCTTTATTTATCAAAAATTAACGAAAACTATTTACGACGGTATTTACAGCTAATGGCAGCCGATGCTGTTCAGAGCGTATATATTTGCAACAGAAACCATGCAAAAAACTAGTCCAATAAGAAATATCTCTGGGGAAACGCCAACACTACGAGGTTAAATGAACTAACCAACAACATATATTCCATGGAGGTAAGAATAGAGGGAGACGCCGTGACGTCACAGCTGTGAAGCTATGTGAAGCCGAGGGTAGCCATCTCAATCCGACCAAAACATTGCTGCTGTAAGCTTGTGTGCATAGACTTGTCGCTCGCTTTTGGAAGGATTTTGCGCTATTATGGTGACTTGTGTGGTGTTCGGATGTACGAATCGTTCTGATTGTGATGCGAAATCGAAAGGAATAACAGTTCATGTGTAAGTTGTCTCGTTAAGTGTGATTTTACAACTTCATTGTGAACGAACGTGTGCTACATCTGTACTTGTACTATAGCGTATTTTTCTCCTGTATGATGTTAGATTTCCTAAAAATGAAAGTCATAAAGCTATGTGGGAGAATGCCGTGAGGAGGAAGAATTGTCGTGCGTCTGAATGGAGCTCTGTATGTTCTCAGCATTTTCGAGAAGAGGACATAGACCGAACTTCCCTTTCAACAGTAAGGCTGCGTGAAAAAGCTGTACCATCAGTTTTCCCTACACACCCAAAACATTTGCAAAAGGTATGTTAATTCAAAGAATTAAATTCTTAGTTTTCAAGTTCACGTTACAGTGTAATACATACATATCGTCGATAATCGAAGTGTTGAGTATCTCACTTTGTCTTCATCATGTACCAAATTAAAAGCTAACACTACATTAACTGGCGTGAAGTATAGCCCTAAACAGGACACTGTGTAGATTTGCCCTTCTATGTACCGTATTTCAGTAAATATTGGTGGTAATGAACAGTGTTTCCCAGTAGTGTAACATAACTGAAATGTTCCAGTACGTATTACAAACAAAATGTATTTATGGGGCTTTGGAGGGAGGGTATAGCTGACTTAGTTTTCAGTTACTATTATTTAGTTTGTGATACACGTTTATTACTGAATTAACAAAATTGTATCGTTTACATTGAAGACTAGCTATTCGTAATATTACATTAAAAACTATTTTTAATCAGAAGAAACGCGGAATTCCGCCTTAACGAGATTTTATTTTAAACAAAAACATTGAAACAACCAATCTGATGACGTTACATGCGTATATGGTGCAATTAGCGACTGTAATACACGCAGCGCTATAGCACACTGGCAATGTTTTGGTCAGAGTGTCATGGCAGCGAGCCACGCCCCCATGACTTCAAAACGTAGTACGGCTGGGATACGTAGCGCCATCTCCCCTTATTCTTACCTCCATGATATATTCATAATGAAATGTTGCATGGGAGTGAAATCTTCAGGGTGAAAATAAAAAGAACAGTGAATCTTAAGCAAAGTATTTGAAAAGTGGCAACAACACAACTATTTGGAATGTTGAAAAAAAATAGTTACATAAACAAAAATCGGCCCATTTTTCAGTTCTTTAGCAGATTTCTACTGCGAAGTGGTGAATGAAAACACAATCTACAAGATAAAATGAATCATCAAAATAAGTTTGCATTGTTTGCGTTTTGTTTCTCACTGTAAATGTTACTTTATGAGCCAGTGTTTTGTGAACTTGAGTAGATGTTTCTCTTAAATCTGTCGATAAAATATCGATATTTTTTTCTAAGGTTGTCAATAAATACCGGCCATGCCACTTTCTCTCAGATAGATCGATGTATCGACATCGAAATGGGAATATCGAGTGCCGATATTTTTATTTTATGTTGTATTTTTTTCGCAATTTTCGGTAAATATTTGAAATTGTTCTATCGAAATTGTAGTAGAACATAATACTATTTTCACTGTGTGAAGGAATCTCTTCCTGTGCACTTTCTTGTTCTTTATATGTCTGCAGATCATTTCTTACAACGATTTTGCACACATCATGTTTACATAAAGGTTACATACACATAGTGAAAATACAGTGATGTATATCAATTAATGTATGATTGCATTTATAATCTGGCTGTTATATGTAGGCCCTATTTGGTGTTTACAAAAAGGTTATGCACATAAAAACACACACACACACACACACACACACACATACACACACACACACACACACAGACACACACACACACACACACACACACACACACACACACACACACACACATATATATATATATATATATATATATATATATATATATATATATATATATACACTCCTGGAAATTGAAATAAGAACACCGTGAATTCATTGTCCCAGGAAGGGGAAACTTTATTGACACATTCCTGGGGTCAGATACATCACATGATCACACTGACAGAACCACAGGCAGAGCATGCACAATGTCGGCACTAGTACAGTGTATATCCACCTTTCGCAGCAATGCAGGCTGCTATTCTCCCATGGAGACGATCGTAGAGATGCTGGATGTAGTCCTGTGGAACGGCTTGCCATTCCATTTCCACCTGGCGCCTCAGTTGGACCAGCGTTCGTGCTGGACGTGCAGACCGCGTGAGACGACGCTTCATCCAGTCACAAACATGCTCAATGGGGGACAGATCCGGAGATCTTGCTGGCCAGGGTAGTTGACTTACACCTTATAGAGCACGTTGGGTGGCACGGGATACATGCGGACGTGCATTGTCCTGTTGGAACAGCAAGTTCCCTTGCCGGTCTAGGAATGGTAGAACGATGGGTCGATGACGGTTTGGATGTACCGTGCACTATTCAGTGTCCCCTCGACGATCACCAGTGGTGTACGGCCAGTGTAGGAGATCGCTAACCACACCATGATGCCGGGTGTTGGCCCTGTGTGCCTCGGTCGTATGCAGTCCTGATTGTGGCGCTCACCTGCACGGCGCCAAACACGCATACGACCATCATTGGCACCAAGGCAGAAGCGACTCTCATCGCTGAAGACGACACGTCTCCATTCGTCCCTCCATTCACGCCTGTCGCGACACCACTGGAGGCGGGCTGCACGATGTTGGGGCGTGAGCGGAAGACGGCCTAACGGTGTGCGGGACTGTAGCCCAGCTTCATGGAGACGGTTGCGAATGGTCCTCGCCGATACCCCAGGAGCAACAGTGTCCCTAATTTGCTGGGAAGTGGCGGTGCGGTCCCCTACGGCACTGCGTAGGATCCTACGGTCTTGGCGTGCATCCGTGCATCGCTGTGGTCCGGTCCCAGGTTGACGGGCATGTGCACCTTCCGCCGACCACTGGCGACAACATCGATGTACTGTGGAGACCTCACGCCCCACGTGTTGAGCAATTCGGCGGTACGTCCACCCGGCCTCCCGCATGCCCACTATACGCCCTCGCTCAAAGTCCGTCAACTGCACATACGGTTCACGTCCACGCTGTCGCGGCATGCTACCAGTGTTAAAGACTGCGATGGAGCTCCGTATGCCACGGCAAACTGGCTGACACTGACGGCGGCGGTGCACAAATGCTGCGCAGCTAGCGCCATTCGACGGCCAACACCGCGGTTCCTGGTGTGTCCGCTGTGCCGTGCGTGTGATCATTGCTTGTACAGCCCTCTCGCAGTGTCCGGAGCAAGTATGGTGGGTCTGACACACCGGTGTCAATGTGTTCTTTTTTCCATTTCCAGGAGTGTATATATACACAATGTACAAATGATAATACAGTTCACTTTTCTGTAATTCCTTGATGGTATGTTAATGACGTTTTAGGCAATGTTAATAATAAAATCAGATTTTTGCAGATACAGTTACCTATAATGAAGTACTACCTGAAAGAAGCTGCATAAATATTCAGTCAGATCTTGATAGGATTTCAAAGTGGTGTAGAATTTAGCAATTTACTTTAAGTGTTCAGAAATGTAAAATTCTGCACTTCACAAAACGTAAGAAAATATTATCCTATGACTATAATATCAATGAGTCACTATTGGAATTAGTAAAACTCATACAAACATGTGGGTATAACATTTCACGGAGATATGAAATGGAATTATCACATATGTTCAGTAGAGGGGAAAGCAGGTGGGAATTCGATTTATTGGTAGAATACTGGGGAAGTGCAGTCAATCTGCTAAGTTTGCTTACAAAATACTCATACGACTGGTTGTAGAATACCGCTCAAGTGTTTGCAACCAATACCAGATAGGACTATGAGGGGACATTGAACGTCTACAGGGAAGGGCAGCATGAATCGTCACAGGTTTGTTTAATTCATGGGAGAGTGTCACAGAGATACTGAAGGAACTGAATAGGAAGACTCTTGAACATTGATGTGATCTATCCTGAGAAAGGCTATAAACAAAGTTTCAAGACCCAGCTTTAAATGATTACTGTAGGAATATACTACAACTGAATATGTGTCGCTCACATTGGGATCATAAAGACAAATTTAGATTAATCATCACTGCATGCTCAACTTCTAAGTGTATTTATCACTACATGCACAGAGGCATTCAAACTATCATTCTTCCCATGCTCGATATATGAATGGAACAGGAAGAAATCCTGATAACTGATGCAATGGGATTTACATTTTACCATGCACCTCACAGTGGTTTGCAGAGTATAGATGCAGATGCATGGGTAGATGGTGATGAATCTGTGTCACGTGCTGAAACTAACATTTAATACGTTGCTTGTCAAGGAAATCAGTGCTAATAAGAATATGAGAAATATGACTTCAGAGTTACACAACCTGTAATAAAAAGGAATTACCAAGATTTTGTCAATATACAACTAAAAATATAATAAAATATATACTGACAAGTCAATATTTTCCATACAATTGTCTCAATCAAACTTTGGAATGGAGTTAACTTTTATACAATGACCACATATATTTGCAAGAATCGCAGAAACTCCTTGTCCATGGCTGTGATTTTCTGTTTTTATTGCATATCCAAAACATTTGTTAATGTTATTAGTTTCAAAGGATTCTTCATTCTGACAGAATTTGTTGCACTGAAGTCATGTTTACGGTACTCTTCTATATATATATATAATGACAATGTGCAAGCACTGTGTGTAATATGTACACAAGTTACATCTATATGCATAGATAATTTTACCTGTACCTGCTATAGCACAGGAAGAGTCTTGATGAAGGCAAATCTAGACAGCAGCTGTTCCTAGTACCATGTGGAATCACATTTCTTGTTACATATCCACATATTTTCTCTAGTATATATTGAACAATTATATTTCCAGAATAGCTGCTGTCATTATATTAGGTGAGGTAAGTTGTTTCTACAAGATTCCACAAGTGTTGAACCTGACATGTATTTGACATCTCCAGGCATCTGAAAACACACTTAGTAGTTGAGCAGTTCCCCATAATAGCATTACCTGCTGCAGATTGGAGTAAAGGAAAGGTATGGTAGTAAATATTTTCTCATAGTTTCATGATAAGTGTAAAAAACGTGCACCGGACAGTTTGCTGTCAGATATTGTGATTGTGTGTTTTTCAAAATAGTTTTCTTGACTACTCATCAGTCCCATTAATTTCAGTGTAACATTTTCACTTTTAAGTATCTTAAGTTTCAAAGTAACTTCTACTGTTTTTGTTTGGTGGTTAATGGTCAATGTTCACTGTATTGTGGCAGTTTTGGGTGGGGGTGGTGGCGTTCCAATCTGTGGTTGCTGAAGTTACCAGTAGAGGTCATGCCTTGCCCACCACTTTTTACAGCACTGCCAACCATTATTGAATGCCTCATGTATCCTCTGCTTTGTTTTGCTTTTTGTTGTGTGTTGCTTGTTGCTCATCTCTTATTTTGAAATGAGTGAAAAAACTGCTCCAGGTCCAGCATAGGGTTCTAGTATGGCTCCCATGACAACTAAAAGGAAAAGGAGATTCGTAGCACAAAGTGGTGCTCATAAAGTGATGGATATCGTGCTTGAGCACTGTGAGGTGGAAAAGACAGCAAAAAACTGCTACACCCTATCATTCAGGCCCACAAGAGAACTGCCAATTACACCAGGACAAGTGTATGAACCTACATAGAACTAAACAGTTTGTAAGCCCTCATCCAGGTGAACAACCTGGTACTACAAGAAAGAAAACATCAGTTTTAGTCCTGATTTGTACTGTACAAGTGTAAAGCAATTTGTGGTTATTAATGGTGTTAAGGTAATGTATATCACTTATGACAAATGTTTCATGGAAATACATTTATTAAACACTGAATAACTAAACACAATACAGCAGAAACACATGAGTGTTACTTCACGTAAGAATGCCAGTATCGGACTGGCCCAAAGAAAGTCATTCACAGATAAAACACACTTTTCGCTTATCTATAGTCACCACACATTCATATTCAACAAAGCTTCTGAGTAGTCAGCTCCTGGTTTTACATTACTTAATTTTTATATTGTTTCACTTAGGAAGAGACATCGTTATATTCAAGAAGAAGTCAATGACTTTAGTAAATTAGTTATAAGGAATACCATCATGAAGTTCTAGACACAACATAAAGCAGTGATTGCTGAAGCTACCGGCAGACATCTGGCCTGGTCCCCACTGCTTCTACAGCATTTCAAAAACTTCTTTCGGTGCTGTGTGAAAAGATAAATTGGAGGTGGAGGTACTCATTAAAACTGTACTTAAGTCAGGATTCATATGGAAATACATAGACCTAATGAACAAACAAAATCTCTTGCTAGGATGTGGTTACATTGTTTTTTGGCAGTCTTGTTTCCTTGTACTCATGACGTGCATTATGGAAGCTCAACAAAATATTTTTAAACTTTATGAATCATGGACTGACAGCAATCAGACAGGCGGCAAACTCTGGCAGAGGCCATGAGATGTAGTGGGATTATGGCATAGGGAAGTGCGTCCACAAGAATAATAATGGCAAGTATTGGCTTGAAAACTGGTTGTGAATCAAGGAGTGCTAAACTTCTAGGCGGAATCGACGCAAGGAGATCATAATTGCCAAATCAGCTCTGAGAATTTCGAGAAATGGTTTTCAGAGATGGAGCTCCCAAATCTTCCGCTAAATTCTATCAGTGTTACAGACAATGTATTGTATCACTGTAGGCAGGTGGACAAAACGCCATCAACATACTATCCAAAGATGGTGACGATAAAATGTCTGTGAAAAAGGAATGTTAAATGCAATAGAGCTGCCTTTACCTTGCATTTTAATTTCATTTTGATGGAATTAATTGATCTTGCTTTTGCCGCTCTTATTATTTTTCTGTACTTTTTTCATATCATTTTATGATTTTCAGAGGTCCAGAATACTCCTTAAGTGTGAGACCTATACCAGATAAGACTAATAGGGGATACTGAACGTATACAGAGATGGGTAGCATGAGTAGTCACAGGTTTATTTTATCCATGGGAGATGTCACACAGATGATGAAGGAACAGAACTGGAAGACTCTTGTAGATAGATGTAAACTAAGCTGCGAAATTCTATTAACGAAGTTTCAAGATCTGGTCTTAAATGATTACTGTAGGAATATACTACAAGTGCCTATGTATTTCTCATACATGGATTGTGAGGATGAGATTAGAAAAATTACTACATGCACAGAGGCACTCAAACAATCATTCTTCTCGTCCCCCGAATATGAATGGAACAGGAAAAAGTTCTAATAATGATGCAATGGGACGTACCCTCCGCCATGCACCTCACAGTTGTTTGCTGAGAACACATGTGGATGTAGATGCAAATGACAAATGCTGAGCTGAATGCGTTTGTGCATGGAAAACACATATGTAGTAGACAAAGAGGCTAAGAGCTCAGGACACACCATCGTTTGCCTGCCACTGTACATTTGCGACCTGAACCCACTTGAACTTGCATGGATGAAAATTAAATGCTACATGAGGGAGAAATATGTCTCTGGCGACATGTCTGCAACCAATCTCAAGAAACTGACAGATGATGTGTTCAATTCTGCCATTCCAAATGACTGTGAAATCTATTGCAGAAAAGTGTGAGAGGTGAAACTTGATTAGGGAAACTTGGCCTAAAATGAAATACTAGGATAAAATGACATACCACTTTTTTCTCGAATACCATTATACTCAACTTTACATCTAGTGTAGTGCACAATAGTTGGTAGTAGTGGTACTGTGTTAATGGCGTGGACCTCTTGTGTTTATTTTCCGCACTAGAGCTCAATGTCGTAATCAACAGGTGCTGATCTAATATCGGTAAGTCAAATAATGCTCTAAACACGAGCTTTATTATATTGTTATCAAAAATGTAAGTTAAGGACGTGGAACTGTATCCTTTTCTTTTTTGTTGATTACAAAGTTTTGTTGATAGACATAAGCTGGTCATGCATCTGTTGTTCCGAGTACAAAATGGCTGTCCAGGGTAAAATGATCACCAGTTACTTGGGTATAATGAAACAGTGGGTCATTTTACCCATATATAGTGTGCCATTTTACCCTGTCAAATAAATCGTATATTTTGAATGTGTATTGTTGTGTTTACATATTAAATTTAATTATAATATTAAAAACAACAAAACAGTGTTAATAAGATGTCGTTGTTGTTGTGGTCTTCAGTCCTGAGACTGGTTTGATGCAGCTCTCCATGCTACTCTATCCTGTGCAAGCTTCTTCATCTCCCACTACCTACTGCAACCTACATCCTTCAGAATCTGTTTAATGTATTCATCTCTTGGTCTCCCTCTACGATTTTTACCCTCCACGCTGCCCTCCAATACTAAATAGATGATCCCTTGATGCCTCAGAACATGTCCTACCAACCGATCCCTTCTTCTGGTCAAGTTGTGCCACAAACTTCTCTTCTTCCCAATCCTATTCAATACTTCCTCATTAGTTATGTGATCTACCCATCTAATCTTCAGCATTCTTCTATAGCACCACATTCCGAAAGCTTCTATTCTCTTCTTGTCCAAACTATTTATCGTCCATGTTTCACTTCCATAATGGCTACACTCCATACAAATACTTTCAGAAACGACTTCCTCACACTTACATCTATACTCGATGTTAACAAATTTTTCTTCTTGAGAAACGCTTTCCTTGTCATTGCCAGTCTACATTTTATATCCTCTCTACTTCGACCATCATCAGTTATTTTGCTCCCCAAATAGCAAAACTCCTTTACTACTTTAAGTGTCCCATTTCCTAATCTAATTCCCTCAGCATCACCCGACTTAATTTGACTACATTCCATTATCCTCGTTTTGCTTTTGTTGATGTTCATCTTATATCCTCCTTTCAAGACACTGTCCATTCCATTCAACTGCTCTTCCAAGTCCTTTGCTGTCTCTGACAGAATTACAGTGTCATCGGCGAACCTCAAAGTTTTTATGTCTTCTCCATGGATTGTAATACCTACTCCAAATTTTTCTTTTGTTTCCTTTACTGCTTGCTCAATATACAGATTGAATAACATCGGGGAGAGGCTACAACCCTGTCTTACTCCCTTCCCAACCACTGCTTCCCTTTCATGTCCCTCGACTCTTATAACTGCCATCTGGTTTCTGTACAAATTGTAAATAGCCTTTCGCTCCCTGTATTTTACCCCTGCCACCTTCAGAATTTGAAAGAGAGTATTCCAGTGAACATTGTCAAAAGCTTTCTCTAAGGCTACAAATGCTAGAAACGTACATTTCCCTTGCCTTCCTCTTTCTTCTAAGGTAAGTCGTAAGGTCAGTATTGCCTCACGTGTTCCAGTATTTCTACGGAATCCAAAGATAATGAAATTATATAGGCCTATCGTAAATGTTTTATATACAGAAATATTTTTAGGCTTAGGCTATAACTGCTGGCTGATAGTAATTGATGCAATATAATAATATCATATGCCTAACTTTAAGAATGCTGTCTGTGTAGGATCATAAAACAATAGATGCGTAACACTCAGCTTCTTTTCAGCACAAATGACTGGAACGTACAAGAGAGAGACAGATCGTCAGTCTTTGAGCGAAGACTCAATGAAACAAGCTATTCAAGCCATTGAAAGAAAATATATGGGATGGCTAAAAGTTTCAAAGACATTTGGTGTTCCAAAAGCTACGTTCTGTCGAAGAGTTATGTGAAAAAACGAACGCATCACTGGAGCAGATAAAGGCTTGGGACGATTCATCTGTACATTTTCTAAGAGACTTGAAACATTGCTGGTTGATCACATAAAAGATTTATAATCCCGAATGTTCGGTCTTACATGTAACGATATACGAAAATTAGCTTTTCAGATAGCAGAGCAAAATAGAATACCTCACAGATTCAGCAAAAAAGATGAAATGGCAGGCTGGGATTGGCTTAGGGGATATCGAAAGATAAATCCAGACATTTCTCTCAGAAAACCAGAGACCAGTTCAGCAGCTAGAGCCCAGTCTTTTAACAAACTGCAAGTAGATAAGCTTTTTAACATTCTTGAACAAACATTACAGAAAAATAATATTGAACCCTCTAGGCTAGAGTATGGAATGTTGACGAATCAGCACTTTCAACAGTGCAGAAACCTCAAAAAGTGTTTGGAGCAACTGGTAAAAAACAACTTGGGACAATCACCAGTGCAGAGAGAGAACAGCATGGTACTGTATGGTGCATGAGTTCATCAGAAAACGTTATCCCGCCAACTCTACTTTTTCCGAGGAAAAGATGAAAGCAGAAGCTTTTAGAGGGCGCACCTACAGGATCACTAGGTCTGCCTAGTGAGTCTGGCTGGATGACGGGAGATTCATTTCTCACTTGGCTTAACATTTTTAAAAGTATGCAAACGGAAGCAAAGATAACAAGGTTCTATTACTATTAGATGGACATTGTACGCATAAAGGCTTAGAAGTAGTCACTTACGCGAGAGAAAACGGCATAATTATGATTTCTTTTCCTCCTCATTGCACACACAAGCTGCAACCTCTAGAGGTAAGTTTCTATGGTCCCCTGAAGACTTACTATGATCAGTCCGCCACAGTGTGGTTAAAAAAATCGTCCTGGAAGACTCATAACTCAATTTCAGGTAGCTGAAATATTTTGTGAGGCATATGGGAAAGCTGCTACTATTAGTAATGCCTTAGGTGGTTTCAGGAAAACCGGAATTTGGCCGTTCAACTCACAAATATTTCCGGAGCACGAATTTTTGCCTTCTTTAGCAACAAACATTATTGAAGAGCGTGAAGAGACTGGCAATGGAGAAGTTACAGTGGAGAATACAGTTGAGCCAACAACATATCCAGAATGACTCGACTTCAAAATAAGACGTTACACTTCCATACGATTCTAATGAAAATAGTGAGAATAGTCCAGATACCCCTGTACCAGATCTAAGGGAAACATTTTGTTCCGAGACCCAATATATCCGAGTTTCACCACAGGATATATTACCAATCCCATCAGCTTCTGGATCTTATGTTCGAAGCAAAAGAAAATGGGATGGTTCCTAAATTTTAACCAGTAGTCCATATCTGTTAAAATTTCAAGCAAAGGTTGCGGGAAAGTGAGCATTAAAAGAAAGAAAAGCGGGAAAAAATGCAAAAAGACAGCTGACATTCAGGGGTGAAAATGAAGACGAAGCAGATATTTTGGGTGGAGATGCTGACGAGGGCGATGCTCCTTGTATTTTCTACAATGACCTTTTTAGTCGTTCTAAGCCTAGGGAGACTTGGCTGTGGTGTGCAAAATGTGCCATGTGGGCACATGCTGAATGTGCAGGTCTTCGTAGGACATCTAAGAGATTTGTATGTGACATAGGCAAAGACTGAATACTTTATAACATGATATTTTTACTAGGGTAAAATAACCTACACGCGTTTCATTTTGAAATGAAACAGTAAAGTAAATTTGCAATGCTAATTTTCTGCAAAAAAATATTTTCTTCTTTTAAAATATCTTGTGTACTAAAACGTGTGTTAGTTATCTTCGTGTTTACAACTTTGTACAAACAAATATAAATAAATATCGAGTACAGAGTCAGTTTTGCTTAGGGTGTGTTATTTTAGGCCAGGTTCCCCTACAGGAGGGACCATGACATAATGGAAATTGCAATTCCTGACACAATACATGCTAATAACTCTAGTGAAGACTCAACTAAACAGACACAGTGGAACATGAGAGCTCATCATGCATGGACACAGCTGATAATCAGTGTTACTAGTGAAATAATAGAGCTGAGAAGGCAGCTGGAGGATCTGAGATGGAGGGATGAATCTGAAAATTATAAAATAATGCATAAGAAGTATAGAAAAACAATGAGAGGTCTTAAGGAAAATTTTGACTACAAAGTAATTGACATTACAAAATACTGTATGGACCAACATTTTGAAGCATGTGCTACTGAAATAAAAACTAATCTCAAGTCATTAATAGTCCTGGCTGTTTACAGGGCACCATCAGGAAATGTAAAAATGTTTTTTAGTCTCATGGACCAGGTATTGTCAGTTTTATTTTCAAAAACAAAGGATATTGTAGCCTTAGGTGATTTTAATGTAGACTGTCTGACTGATAATAACAATAGAAGTAACTTCCAGAATGTGATGTCCACTTACACTCTGAATTCAGTAATTAATTTTTCACTAGAATCACACTAGATTCCCAAACTATGATAGACAATGTATTTTTAAATGTAAGTAGATACCAGAACATTAATGTAAACCAGGTTATAAATGGTCTCACAGACCATGATGGTCAATTAATCACTCTTTACATTGTTAACCCTCTTGTTAAACTATCTCCCCAGTGAAAATGTATAAGAATGATGAACAAAGAGGCAAAAGAATCCTTCAACTGTAAGTTGCAGCTAATGGACTGGTCCTTTATTTACATCATTGATAATGCTAATGACAAATTTAACTATTTTATAAATGATTTTTCTGTCATTTTCGAATAATCCTTTCCAGAGAAATGGGTCAAAAATATTAATCCAAATTCCGTAAATAAGCCTTGGATCACAGAAGGTATTAAAAAGCCTTGGATCACAGAAGGTATTAAACAGTCATGCAGAACTAAGAGAGAAATTTATGCTAAAGTCAGAACAATTAGTGATACACAAAAATGGAATCATTATAGATTGTACCGCAAAATTTTAAAGAAATTAATACAGAAGTCAAAAGCCCTTTTCTATAAGGAGAAAATAGATAAATCTAATAATAAAATGAAAACAGTATGGAACATTATAAAAAGTGAGACAAAGACTAAAACAAGCAACACAGATGACCTAAAAATCAGGCATGGTGGTAACTTAATAGAAAATCAAAAAAGTGTGGCTGAAATTTTTAACAAACATTTCCTGTCAGTAACCCAACAAATAGGCTGTAGGCCCTCTGTTGAGGAACCTATGACTTAAAGTTAGGATGTGTACTCCAACATAATACCAGAAATGTACATTAATCCTATCACTGTAGAGGAAATTCAAACAGTCATCTGGTCTTTTAAGTGTAAGAACTCTGCAGGAGTAGATAAAATCCAATAATTTATTGAAATTTTCATGTAAATGGATTAGTGATATTCTGTGCCATATTTTTGATGCTTCATTTCAACAAGGCATTTTTCCTGAAAGACTCAAGTATGTCATTGTGAAGCCCCTACACAAGAAGGGTGATAGAGCTGAGCTCATGAACTACCGCCCTTTATCACTGTTAACAGCCTTCTCTAAAATTCTAGAAAAATTAATGCACAATAAAATTACTGAACACCTCATAATGAACAGACTTATCAACAGGAGCCAATTTGGCTTTCAAAGGTGTTATTCAACTGAGGGTGCAGTGTATGCACTTAACAAATGAAGTACTTGAATGTCTAAATCAAAACATGATAGGAATTGGTGTTTTCTGCGACTTATCAAAGGCATTTGATTGTGTAGATAACCACATTCTCATGCAGAAAGCCAAACTACATGGAATAAGGGGTGTCGCAGGTAACTGGTTGCAATCTTATCTTCAGGAAAGAAAACAGAAAGTAATTTTAAACAGCTCAGATGAGTCAAGGGGTACCTCTGCTCAGTCTGAATGGACTTCTATTAGTTGTGGTGTGCCTCAAGGCTTAATTCTGGGGTCACTGTTGATGTTCATAAGTGATTTACCATTGTGTGCAAGCCTGCCTTGCAAATTTACTGTTTTTGCTGACGATACCAGCATCTTCATGAGTGGAAAATCAGATGTTAATTTCGAGGAGTCAGTTAACAACATACTCTCTGAAGTGATTAACTGGTTCTGCGTTAATGGTCTCTCGCTAAACTCAAGTAAGACAAATTTTATCCAGTTCCATACAAAAACAAAAAAAAGTGAGAGAAATAAATGTAACATTTGGAAATCAACCAACAGACAGAATGGATGTGTCTAAATTTCTTGGAGTACATATTGATAGCAAAATGAACTGGTCCTTCCAAATACAACAGACTCAAAAAAAAAATTAAAAAAAATGAGCTTGGCTATGTATGCTATCAGAATGATGTCTTCCATTGGAGATTTAACCACTATGAAGTGTGCATACTATGGGTATTTTCACTCCGTTATGTGTTGTGGAATTATCTTCTGGGGAAATTTAGCTTTGGCAAAGAAACTTTTTGTGGCCCGGAAATGGGCTATTAGAATTATGTGCAGAGTACCCCCTAGGACCTGATGCCATAACCTTTTCAAAAAACTGCAAATAATGACCACTGTATCCCAGTACATATATTCGCTGATGTGTTTTGTAAGTAAGAACACTGCACAATTTCCATCAAATAAGAACTATCACAAATATGATACAAGAGGGAAAGAAAATCCTCATTGTGAACTTAAGAACCTGACAGTTGTTCAGAGAGGTGTCAAATGGTCAGGAACAAAACTTTTTAACCATCTCCCTGACCAGATAAAATGTTTAAGAGAAAATGAATCTCTTTTTAAAGCAAAACTGAGGGAATATTTGTTAAATATGTCTGTTTATACATTAGAAGAGTTTTATGTTGCAGAAAGGGAATTAGCATGTAGACAGAATTATCCATCTTGTTAACAAAGTAATGTGCTTGCAATTTTTCTTCAAATTGAAACACAAAATTTTGTATTAACACTCAAAGAAATCTGCCGTTATATGTACAATATCTGTTTTTCCTCTTAACTTTGTATTAACTATATGCAGTTATGTAGAACATTTTTTATATATTTAATGAAGACTGTTCGTATCTTTTTGTATGTTTGACTCATTCCACATCTTATGTGACGTGCTCCCAATATGAGATCTATGGAACATGAAATAAATAATTAAATAAAAAATAAGAGCAATTAATGTTACCAATGTGAACTAAAAAAAAAGGTAAATACAACTTCGAATGCAATTAATGGTGAAAGAAAGGAAAGAGCTGAATCAAACAAAGAAACAGATGGTCACAGTAGTTACAGATGGTAGAGAAATAGCTAACAACCCAAAGATGCCTGTATACATTTGTTAGAGAACTTAAAGTTAGAAAGAAATAGTCCACAAAAGAAGGTTAATACGTTATCAGAGAGAACCATGTTCCTGAAACAAGTCATAGAAGATGAACTGAGGAAAACAACAGAAAAAATGAACTCCAAGAAATCACCTGGTGATTATGAAAAATTGAGTTACGTAGTAAAGCACATAAGTGAGCAAATAATCTCACCAATGCTGGACATAGTGAACAGCTCTTTCAGAGATGGAGTTATTCCAGAGAAACTAAAACTAAGCATAGTACCAGTGTATGAGAAAGGGGGTTAGGATGACCCCAACAGTTTCACTGATAGCAGGTTTCTCAAAATTTATTTAAATGCTTATTTATGATAGATTAGTTGATTATCTGGACAAATACAACATTCTTATACCATAACAGCATAGTTTCAAAAAGAGTAAACCAACAAAATCAGTAATTGCCAGTCTACCAGAATATATTACACAGTCCTTAGATGAAAAGTAAGTTGTATGTGCAAAGTTTCTGCATCTCTCCAAAGCATTCAACAATACTGACTGTGGAGTGCTGATAAGGAAATTGAAAGCTATTGTATTTGAGAGCAAGCAGATGAGTGGATAAAATCGTACTGATGCAGCAGGAAATAATATGTATCAATAATGAATGCATATCAGCCAGAATCCAAAGCCATCAGATATGGAGTACTGTGGTGGTCTGTAATGAGGCCACTGCTGTTTAATATGTTTGTAAATGAACAGGTGTTGAAAGTAGAAGAAAATATTGTATGCAGATGACATGACAATAATGAATGATGATAAAAATGTGGGACAGCTGAAGAGCAGAGCATACACCACAGCTCAGTGGCTCCAGAAAAATGGACTTGTTGTAAACTTAAAAAGGACTATGCATGCAGTGTTCAGAAATAAAGAGAAGGCTACACACATAGGTTTAGAAGTGGATGAAATGGAGAAGTAGAATCCACTAGCTTGTCAGGTATTACTGTGGAAAACGAACTGCAATGGAAACAAAATATTAATTCTGTTTGTAAGAAACTCAGCTCTATCTTATTCATAATGAGACAGCTATCACATTAATCAGACAAATAGCTTCTGTTCACAGGATACTGTGGACTCTTTGAAACATATCTGCAGTATGGAGTGACAGTGTAGGGAAACTCACCCAAGAAATTAAAAAAAAGTGGTCATATTAAAAAAAAAAAGCAATCAGGTTCATATTAAGAAGAAAGACTTCTGAAACATGCAGAAAGTGTTTCAAAAGACTAGATGTCTTAAGGTTTACATCCTTGTGCATATATAAAACTATAAGGTATGTCACAAAAGAAAGTGCAGAGAGAACTACAGATGCTAGTGTACACACCCACAACATACAAAGCATTGGCCACTAACTGGCAATGCTTGGAAAAGGGCCCCACTACTCAGATATCGAATTACTAAGAAGTCTGCCTAAAAATGTCTATGACAATACACGTGACACTAAGATGTCAAAGAACCTCATAGATTACCTGGTGGAAAAGGAATTTTACAGTACTGAAAAGTACTTATCACATTAAATTTGTATATATTTTTCCTTCTAATCAGTTATGTTAGAATGTAAAAAAATGATTAGTAATTACATGATAATGAATGTTTTCTAATGTTGGCATATCATATGTTACGTGTACATACACCATACACCATGTGAACCTACAGGATCAAATAAAATTCAATTCAGTTTAATTTATACCAAGAATGTGAAGAATGACTCTGAAAGTGACTAAAATAAATTGTCATACAGTTTCCTGCAGTATGTAAATGATGTATATATTTAATTATATTTTTTATTATAAATTTTGTTTATTTGATAATTTCATATAATTTCTGATAACTGTTATGCACTTTGTAGCAATAGATGTCTTCACTGGTTTTGACATTCATTATCATGCACATTCGGGAGGACGACGGTTCAATCCGGCCATCCTGATTTAGGTTTTCCGTGATTTCCCTAAATCACTCCAGGCAAATGCCGAGATGGTTCCTCTGAAAGGGCATGACCGACTTCCTTCCCAATCCTTCCCTAATCCGATGAGACCGATGACCACGCTATCTGGTCTCCTTCCCCAAACCAACCAACCAACCATTATCACGCTTCAGCTCCAGGTTTGCTGAACCCTGAAACACAGGTGTAAGCTGGCTGACCTGCAAGAAGGAGGCGCGATATTTCCCCCCTACCTCTCTTCTTTCCTCAAATGGCAGCAGTCATCATTTTTTTATGCTCATGGTCCATTGCCACGGTATAGTGTGCGAGTAGTCTGACACTAGTAACTAGTGTCTTGAAGCTTTTTCTGTCATTTTCTGAGACGTCTATTAAATTTTGTTCATTATTTATTAGTGTCATATCATCATTAGTTGTACTGAGATTAGCAAAAGTGTTGCAGTTACTTTCAGAGTTTAAAATACATCTTATTCTTGGCAACTTTTAATCTTAGGCCTGTATACTTTGACAAACTGCCTATTGGCTTCTGTCTCGGGTTCTTAGGCCGACGTTCATCTAATGATTTTTCTGACGTTTCGCCAGCACGAGTGGCTGGCATTGTCAAAGCTTCACCCTCCATTGCCGGTGGTGAAGCTTTGACAATGCCAGCCACTCGTGCTGGCGAAACGTCAGAAAAATCATTAGATGAATGTCAGCCTAAGAACCCGAGACAGAAGCCAATAGGCAGTTTGTCAACAAGTGGCCACGAAAGCCTTAACAATCCTGTATACTTTGCTCCTATTTATGTTTACTCATTTCTTGTGTGAGTCATAATTCAGGATAATTAGCAATACGATAAGTATGTTTAGTAACTGAGTTTCTCATTTGCTGGTATGATGATGTTTCATATTACTGTTAGTGAGAGTTTTTGATTGACAGCTGGACATATCCTACAGTATGTGTTTCCTAACGGCCAGGAAAACAGAAAACTGTGTTACTAGTATGCAGTTTACAAAACAAATATATAATTTTTAAATGTTTTTTGACATTTTTTTCAAGTGTCTCAGAAATAATTCTATCTGTGTCTCATCTTTTTGTGGAACTGGAAAATGAGTTTTCCATTTTAAGTCATAATAGCACATTCTCTGACACTCCTACTACAGTTTTTCAACCTAGCTTCTGCATACATTATTGATTAGGTTATTAATACGTACATCTGGCCTAATAGCCTTTTCATTGATACGGCAGTCTGCTTCCACAGCTGAGTTGTGATGTCTCTTGGAGATACCAGGGACCAAAGTCTGATTGCTTTCACTTCTAGGAGTTTTTCCCTAGTGGAAGACTGCTTATGAGGCCAACTGAGTAGCGACTTGCTAAAAATATGTAGCAAAATTGACATACAAGCTCTCAAAATGTTACCAAATTGAAAGGCTGCCAGCCACATGATATTTACAAATATGTCTTGAAACAGTAAAAAACCAATTATGGAATATTTCTGCTGTTTATAGGTAGACAACAGTTATAGTAATGTCATTTTTCTATAAAAACTTAATTCCTCCTAACCTGTTACTCATTCATTTTATCATTTTTGTGTGTACCTTCAAGTTATATTTTGTTGAAATCAATGACAATGTAAATGTAGGCGCCTTTTTATATATATATTGATACCCTGTGAAGTGTGATGGTTGTCCTGCAATAGGTAGCAAGGTAATCAAGCATAGCACGTTATCATAGTCTTTCAAGCTTACCTTGAGGATATCGTACATTGATATGGAAAAAAACAATACAATTATTGCTGCAGATAGGTACCTGAAGTTCAGCAGATCCAACCTTGCAATTTATTTCTTGCCGTTTGTAAAGTTTGAGACAGGTTCACTAGAAGATGGGTTGGTCACTATAGACAAGTATGTGGTGCATATCGTTTCAGTTCATAGGTCTGAGACTCTAAGAGGGAACAAACTAATGAGTGTTTCAAAAATAACACATGCGACACATGAATTGTTTGAGCAGTTCTCAGTTCTGTGTAAAGAACCTTCCATTTGGTTCTATATATGTCTGATGAACAAGAGTCAGTTAGGCATTTAGAGAACAATTGCGAACACATAAGTAAAACAGAAATCTCTCAGAAAGATTAAAGTATACTGATGTATGCATTAGGTCATGTATGTTTTTTATTAAAATTAAGGGTGTAATAAATGTAAATTATTTCAGTGCTGAAGAGTTCACAGCCAGTGGGATAGATGGTGATATTTACTCAGTTAGTGTGTAAGGGCTTTAAAGCAACATCTGATTTAATATTTCAAACTCTCATTGAAGGAGAAAGATTATATAGATCTGTCCAGGGAGAATCAGTCTCTAAAATACATAGTTACATAGAAAAGTCATTCAGAACAATAGTTATCTAGCATCAGATATATATTTGTTTGGATCAACAACCCAATATCACAGTGTCAGAACACTCTAGATCAAGAACAGTTTTGCTAAAAGTGCTAACAGTAATGTGATACAGGAGGGGCGGGGTGGGGGGACATTTTCAGTTTTCATCAGTAAAAGATACACACTCACACACACACACACAAACACACACACAAAAGCAAGCAGACCTCATGCACGCAAGGCCAATGCCAGCATCTCAGGCCAGAGATGCTGCAGTTGGCGATCATGTAGTGCTTCGAGAATTTCGGAGGAAATTCTAGAATCACTCAGCCTTCCACCGTTTTGAACAACCAATATTTTAGATATGAGTAGGAGAAAGAATCAGTCAACTGCACTTAGTTCATTTGTATATGCAGGTCAAAAAGAACTGCCACGAGGAAAAAGATGGACACAGTGGCCAAGTGACTGCAGACAAGGACTTGCTGTACAGTCCACAGAGTTTTGTGTACGGGCAAAGAAGAACAAGAAAAGTTCAAGGAGTATTCTGTGCTCTTTAATGTATGTGATGATTGTAAAAAGACTAGTGGACAGTTGAGTAGTATCTTCCCAAGGACATTCATGTATTGGACTCATTTGAGACTGGAGATGTTTAAATTATTTTATTTCTTGACTATGAACAAAACAAGACACCTATATGCTATTAGAATATGTGTAAATGAGTGTAATGTTCAAAGAATGAGTTAGCTTGCCAAAGTTATTGTTTATGAACATAGAAAATATATTGTGATTGAACTGAAAAGTATTCTATGAGTATACAAATTATTTCAAGAATAGAAAAGTAGTTATTAAATTCCTTTAACCAGCATCATATCTTCAGAGAAGATGCTTTTGGGAGATTGAAATAGCTGATTAACCAGAGAAGAGGGTCAACTACACACAACCGGCAAGTTAACTGAATTGAGAGGTGTGTGAGTCTTGCACCCCAGCACCACACTGTCTCTTGATGTCGTCCAGAGAACATTAGAACTTGTGTGTGTGTGTTTTACTGATGAAGGCTGTGGGTGAAAGTTACATGTGAGTGTCTTTTAATTGTGCCTGTCAGCAACTTGACATGTCTGCTTTACGGTAAGTAGCAGACTGTTTTTTCCTACATTGTTGATATTCGTGGTGGAAGTTTCCATTTATTTTCAGTTTTTGTAAGTTGAAAAGGGGGCAGTGCTAGCCAGGACCCTTTTCCTGTGTATCACATGGGTTGGCAATGCATGGCAAGGTATTTTGTTTGTCAGCACTGAAATCATTCCTTATTGCTCCCAGATTATTTGCGATTCCATTGGTTCATGGAAAGTTGGTAAAATTGTCACTGCCAAAGCTTCCATATTTTTTTCCTAAATTTTCTTTGTTATCAAGGCTGTAGCGATACTTTGCTCAGAGTTGGAAAGATTTTGTCTGTCTGTCATGCAACACATTGCTACAGGGATTTTTTGCCAACTTTTCAGATTATAACCAAAGTATTTTCTGACTACACTGAACAGCATGGAGTTGTATTTGCAGCAGGATTTGACAGAATTGCTTAAAATGACTGCTGCTTTCTCATTGAGTTCTTAATATCAACTTCTGACATACTCCTTTCTGTCCCTGTGACATACCACAAAATGGCACTTTACATTCTTACTGGATTAATTTACCTTAAGAACCTATTGAGTACCACCATGTTCCATTGAAGACAACGATTTGGAGTTATTGATTCATATGAGCAGAAAACGGAATGTCTACATGCTGTCCAGAATATGGTCAGGGTGTGGTGTACATGACATAAAATTATGTTAAAATTTTAAAAATTGTGACTGCCTATGTCACATACATATATAAAAATTAAAATATGAGACTTGACTATTTTCAGTTGTTAGTGCAACCGACCACTGATCACCCTCATACTAAATGCAGGCTGAACAAAAACAGGATGTACCAGTAATAATCAATCATGCAATAACTTGCACTTGTCTAAGAGGTAAGTTCAGTGAAATTTTTTTGTATAGCAAAATAAAAATGAGACTGGTTTTACATCATGGGGAATAATATAGAAGTCAAATGTAAAATGTAAAAAGGCCATTGTGATGCCACCTAACTTTTCAACTACAAAATAAAATGTTTGTGTGTCCAGTTGGACTAACTGTACTAATACTGATTCAAAGCCATAACTTAACTCAATTGTAATGAATTATGTTGAAATGCTTTCTTCTTCCTTGAAAATGTCAATCATTATTCCATATATAGGAATGTATGTGGAAAACTATACCCTTACATGTACATGTGGGGATTTGTGTGTGTCACAGCTGATGATGTATAAGACATCACCCCTCTTGTGAACAACAATATTCTTTTAAAACAATTAAATACACCCACAGTTCCCAAATAGGCAGTTACAATGTGTTTAAACCAAATGTATAGTGGAAAAACCAATGCACACAAGAGTAAATGACAACTAATCAAAAGATCAGTAGAAGGTCTGCAGTGTCTAGATTTTGGAAGACCAGAGAACTGGGTTAAAGCAGATATTTAAAGGTATTAAAAGAAGATTAGAGTTTAATGTCCCATCAATAATAAGGTCATTACAGACAAAGCACAAGCTCTGATTGTTTAAAGAAGGAGGAAGGGAGTTGCCTATGTACTGTATTTTCAAAGAAACCATACTGTTATTTACATGGAGCAATTTAGAGAAAACATGGACAACCTAAATCTGGATGGCTGGTTGTGGATTTGAACTGATGTCCTCCAAAATGCGAGTTCACTGTGCTAATCACAGCGGCACCTTGCTCTGTGTGAAGCTATTCAGGGGGTGGCTCACTGAAGAGCCTAACAGTTGTATGCCTTCCCTATCAGTAGCTGTTGACAATATGTTTCTAATCTGCCAACTGTGCAGTCAGTTAGAAACAAACTAAATGAAATGAACACCTTAAATACAAACATTTGTCATATGTTCTGTATAGTGAATCACTAGCTCACAAAAGGTGAATCTGCCTAGCACCGTACTTACCTTCTTTATGACTAAAATTAGCCATGGAGTAGTAGCTGTTTTTGTAAACAAACTGCTAAGCATTAGGCATGGCATGCTAAACGCTAAAATGTTTTCTCAGTGGGAAATTATTGAAATTGCAGCTGTATCTTTCTGTAGCATTAAGCTAATATTTGTTTCTGTGTACTGTAATTCACAATCTGATGCTAATCATTTATTGAACATGCTGAAAAAGTCACTAATTCTCTAGAAATTACACAGGAAAGCATCATGTTGGTGTTTATGGGAGACATTAATCTTGACATTAGCTTGAAAACAGACTGTGGCATGTTTTTTTAACTGTTTACAAGCAGATAATTTGTATTTTATTAATAAACATCCAACAAGATCAGATGCATACTTGGACAATATAATTACCACTTTGCAAAAAAAATAGATCATGATGTAATAGATCCAATGCTTGTCTAGGCTTATAAATAACTATTGAAAGTGTTAGTTATAGTGTATGGCAACCCTTATACATCAAGAAATTCAGAATGTTAATTGCAGATCCTTCACATTTAAGGAACAACTCACCTGAAGCCGAGTCCAAAAGTCCGGACAATTGCGACAATGATGATAGGGCCTTTCATGTGTTTGATACTCTAACTTAATACCTACAAATAATTAAAAGGGTCAGAACAGATTACGCACCAATTTCACTGAATAAATGACACTGGGACAAACCTTATCTGAAAATACTTTTCTCCTTCCACATCATGACAAAAGTCAGTGTTCCTGTTAGGGAGCAGAGGTATAGGGTAGGAAAAAAATCACAGAAAATCTGCTACCTCAGAACATGATGAAAATAGTTTTGGAGGTACTTTGGATGATACAAGCCTACCTGATTTGAGACAGTGCTTTCAAGTGGACTCAGGCAAGTTGTCAGATTGTATACCTAATTGTGTCTAAGCTAGATAAACTCATGTAGTGAAGGTAGATATTGCTTCTTAAATTACATCCGAAAACACATCATGATATTACAATGTCTCCCCTGACTTACCTCATAATCTGCACATTTCAGACTGGAAAATTCCCTGATGTCTTGAAATCTACAGTTATAGCCCCAATTTATAAGAAGGGAGATAAAGACAGTCTAGGATCCTTTATTGTATGATTATATGATAGCTGAGCAAACACTGGTAGCAGTTACTTCTGTAAAATATCTGGGAGTATGCGTGTCGAATGATTTGAAGTGGAATGATCATATAAAATTAATTGTTGGTAAGGTGGGTGCCAGGTTGAGATTCATTGGGAGAATCCTTAGAAAATGTAGTCCATCAACAAAGGAGTTGGCTTACAAAACACTTGTTCGACCACATCAGTGTGGGATCCATACCAGGTCGGGTTGACAGAGGAGATATAGAAGATCCAAAGAAGAGTGGCGCGTTTCATCACAGGGTTATTTGGTAAGCATGATAGTGTTACGGAGATGTTTAGCAAACTCAAGTGGCAGACTCTGCAAGAGAGGCACTCTGCATCGCGGTGTAGGTTGCTGTCCAGGTTTCGAGAGGGTGCATTTCTGGATGAGGTATCGAATATATTGCTTCCCACTACTTATACCTCCCGAGGAGATCACGAATGTAAAATTAGAGAGATTTCGAGCATGCACGGAGGCTTTCCGGCAGTCGTTCTTCCCGCGAACCATACGCAACTGGTACAGGAAAGGAAGGTAATGACAGTGGCACGTAAAGTGCCCTCCACCACACACTCTTGGGTGGCTTGCAGAGTATAAATGTAGATGTAGATGTAGATGTAGGCAGTAACACGCTAATATCATCTATTATTCCCATAATATCCAAGGTCAGAGAACATTGCCCCAAAGAGCAACTATGAAGCTACTGTGAGAACAATAGGCTTATCTCTTCTTTGCTACAAGGATATAGTCCTGATATACACACCATCAAACCTGTGAAATCTCTGCTGGTGATGCTGTAGCATTTTGTATTTAACTTACATTAATTAGGATTTTCCACTACTGTGAACTAGACATGAACACATACTTTGTATTACCTGTAGAACTATAGTGCACAGCAGTCACCAAACTACAGCACATAGAATTTTTCTTGAGAGTAGGTACACATCAATGATCTCGTACACAATTGTGGGTGTGAAGTGTAGTACAACTTCATATGTTCAGTCCGTATGGTTCCATTCACTTCTATGATATATGTAATACATTTAATAGACCAAAATTATGCAACATCCCAACCATTGAATGGACAGAATACAGACTGTGTAATTAAAACTTCTGTAAACAATTGTGCAACTATCATACTAACAAGACAATGTTGAGTACTCAAATTTATGGTGCTGGTTTAAAAGAGATATATTAGTGAATCCATCAGTCAAAGATACCACCAAGAATGGAAAAAAAAACAGGCATAGGTGTAAGCAGTGGCTCAAAGAATGACCAGCTGCTATCAGCTGCTACATTTTTATTTATTTATTTATTTATTTATTTATTCATCCGTAGACAACTTGTGCTGTATGGATGTTGTCAACTGTATACATGGAATGAGTATATACATAATAGTACTTCTGGTAGTACATATTTCTATGGTGCAACTTAATCGTTTGTACACAAAACAAATACACACCAATCTTAGTTACAAATAAATATAAATTTACAAATGTATTCTTGCATGGATTACACAAAACAAATACACACCAATCTTAATTACAGATAAATATAAATTTACAAAGGTACTCTTGCATGAATTGAGGTGAACACATGTCATTTACAGTATTCTTTGACAGTATAGAAACATTTATCTGCTAAATAACTTTTTGCAGCTTTCCTGAAGGCATGTATTCCAGTTTCAGCTTTCATCTCCTCTGGAAGTCTATTATACATTTTTATTCCATTAAATAATAAACTATTTTGGGTTTTTGTTTTGTTTTTTCGTATGAGATGCAAATGGTGGTAGGATCTAGTCCAGTGTTGGTGTATAGATCTGTTTTGTGTGTACTGGTCTATGTGTTTCTTTACATATATCACAGCCTGAAAGATGTATTCACATGGTACTGTCAAGATTCCCATGGTTTTGAATAAATCAGTACAGTGAGCTCTCTTGCTGCTTTTTGTTATTATTTGTACAGCCCTCTTTTGCAGCTTGAAAATAGCTTGTATGTTCTGCACATTTGTACCCCAGAAGGTTATGCCATAACTAATTATTGAATGCACATATGCAAAGTATGTAGTCTTAGCACATGAACTATTACATACTGACATAATTATCCGGAGTGCATAGCAAGCAGTAGCAATTTTCTTTTCTAGTGCTGCAATATGGTCAGTCCAGTTAAGCTGTGAGTCAACATGCATTCCTAGGAATTTTGTGTTTGTGACACGATCTATAAGTTCATCTTTAACTTTTAGGCCTATGCTATTATGTTTTTTAATTATGTGGAAATTAATACTGTTTGTTTTTTTAATATTGAGGGTTAATTTGTTGCTTACTACCCACTTGCATACATGATCGAGAGTTTCTTCAGCTTTGTCTCTCAATTTGTCTGGTGACTCATCGCTGATAAGGATGCTGCTATCATCTGCAAATAGTATTGCTTCCCCGTATTTGACACTCTGGGGAAAATCATTGATATATATTAGGAAGAGTATTGGCCCTAACACACTTCCCTGAGGGACTCGTATGTTAATATGTTCTGGTTTGGAAATGTGTTTTGTCAATCTGCTGAACTTCGTTTGTGAGATCTCTACACACTGTACCCTATTTTCCAAGTACGATTGAAACCAATTATTTACTGTTCCCCTTATTCCTAGTGCCTCCATTTTGTTTAGTAGTATTTTGTGGTCTACCGTGTCAAATGCTTTGCTAAGGTCAAGGAATATGCCTGTTACATGTTCACCTTCGTCAAGTGCTTCTAAGACAAAATTTGTGAAGTGAGCTACTGCTGAACCTGTGCTTCTTCCTGGCCTGAAACCAAACTGTTCTTTACACAGTAGGTTGTACTTGTTTAGGAAATCCATTAGTCTCTTTTTCATTATATTTTCTATTACCTTGGAAAAGGATGAGAGTAATGAGATGGGCCTATAGTTTTCTATATTTTCTGGATCGCCTTTCTTAAATAGAGGCAGGACTTTTGCACATTTTAAGTACTCTGGGAAGCAGCCTGCAGTGAAAGATTCATTTATGATGTCTGCCAAAGGATGTTGTATGCTGTCAATGCAGTCCTTCAGTAAGCACACTGGCACTTCATCTAAACCTGCTGATGTTTTATTCTTTAGATTCTTCCCAACCATCCTTACTTCTTCTGTAGAAGTTGGTAACAGTAACATTGAGTTATCCATATAGTTCAATTTTTGTTCAGGCTGTTTTTTGCCAAACTTTTGCTGTAGCTTGGTAGCAACACTGCTGAAGTACTCATTTACGGTATTTGCTATTGTATTTGGGTTATATATAATAGCACCATTATGTTTAATTTGAATGTTTACTGCTTTTGATTTATTACTGTTTGTTTCCTGTTTGGTAACAGTCCAGGCTGCTTTAATTTTATTTTCTGCCTTTTCTATAATACTGTCATTGTGGGCTTTTTTTGCATCTCGTAATACTCTTCTGTATATTCTTTTGTATGTGTGGTAGTAGTTTAGGAAGCCAGGATCACTATGGTAGTTTTTTAACCTGTTCAGTTGTTTGAGTGTTGCAGAGGATTTCCTTATTCCTTTGGTCACCCAGGTATTTCTTTTCTGTGAGTGTGCTGCAGTTTGCACCATTTGGAATGCTTCATCAAATCTGAGTTTAAATAATGACATGAATTTAGAAAATTTCTTATTTACACTAGTTTCAGCATACACTTCTTCCCAAGTTATACTGTTTATTTGCTTGGCAAATTCTGATCTGTTTGGTTTGGAGAAAACCCTTCTGTATGTGTATGTTTTAGTTGTATTGTCTATATTTATGTTTAATTTTAGGATTTGACAGGAGTGATCAGAAAGGCCAAGGTTATCTACAATAATTTCACAACTTTCTTTATCTGTATGTGATGATGTGATCAATTGTTGATGATGAGTTCTTGGCTATCCTCGTGGCTCTGTTAACTAATGGTGATAAATTATAACAGCGCAATATATTCAAGAATGAGTTACAGAATCTATCTGGGTTTTGTGTGTTTATATTTAAGTCTCCACAAATGAGAACCTTCCCTTTAGGATTCGAAGCCATGTCTAGAATCTGGATTAGTTTTGCAGTGAAAGTATCTATATCACCACTGGGTGAACGGTAAATACATATTATAGTTAACCTTTGTGCCTCATCTGTCTTGCTTATCTCTATGGCTGATATTTCTATGTGTTTTTCCTCACTTACAGAATTAATATCATTTCTAATTTTATAGGCAATTCCTTGCTTAACATATATACATGATCCACCACCTCTAATGGTGGTTCTACTATAATGACATGCTAGTATATATGAGTTTAAATTTATTAATGTTATTTCAGTTCCTCTACACCAATGTTCAGTAATGCATGTGACTGAACTGTTTAAAGTTTGTAGTTCCACTTCTAACTGTTGCACTTTGTTTCTGATAGATTGTATATTTTGATGAAAGACTGAGAAACGAGCACAGCTTACCTTGCCTGTATCTTTTGTTTGCATTTTTTTGACAGTAACTGATGCTTTGCGCCGGTTTGTCCCAGTTTTTTTCTCCTCTTGGTGCTGAACCATAAAAAATCCTCCTTTGGAGTGATGTACTTTCTTGTCCTCTGGCTCCTTCTGATGGGGTGTGATTTAGATGGTGGCTTCTCCATTGGTACTGTCGTTTCTGGTGCCACTGCTGTTGTTGGCTTTGCTGTTGTCTGTCCCACTGTTGCTGTGTCTCCTGTTCTTATTGTTGGTGGTGGTGGTGGTGGTGAAGGTTCTGCTGATGTCAGTTCTGCTGCTGACGAGATGACTGCCTTTGTTGATTTTTCTTGTACTGTGGAATGTTCTATTACTGATAGTGGTATAGCAGTTGTTTTTGAGTTGAAGGTGTTTTGAAGTAGTTTTAATTCCTTCATTTATCATGTTCGCCAGATATTCTTTCCCAATACTGTTTAAATGTAGTCCATGTTGTGTATGGAATCTACGACCTATATTATTTATAGTAACACATTTAACATTTTTAAAACGTCTACAGATTTTGGCAAACTGATAGTTGGCTTTTTGTATTTCTGTATTTACACATGATTGGTCATCCAGATCGTGTCGATGTGGTGTATTCACGATTATCACGTTTGTATGCGTGAGGTTCTTCAGACACTGTTTCAGATAACGTGTAGCATTTGCAGTTTCATTTTTATATACATCGTTTGAACCTCCGATGAGTATTACACAGTCTTTATCGTGTAGATTTTTAACCTCTCTAGATTCAGTTGTTTTTATTATTTCCGCTAGTGGGGCTCCCGGTTTTACTATGCTACACAAACTTCTATTAGTTTTCTCTTTAATTTTCTTTGCGAGTCCACGGCCATGACTATCTGAAAGCATGAGTATTTTATTATGCGAGTTATCTGTTACAATGTTTTTCGTTTGAGTGTCTGTTTGTATCGGTATTTTGTGACGTACTTCAAGGTCATTTTGTACCAGTATTGTCTCATGAAGTTCATACGACACTTTATCGCTGTTTAGAGATTTTTTGATGTGTTTAGACTGTTCACTGGTGGTTTTAGGCCTACTATCTTGAATGTTTTTCTTCCCAAACGAATCGTAACGGCTCGTTTTACCCTCGCTGTCTACCATTGCGAGTACTTCAAACGAGTTTTCATGCACGAAATTAACGTCGCGGTCATTGTTCACACGATTTAACACTTCTTGTTTGTTGTTTTTAAACGTAGCTTGGTTGTTTTTAAACGTAGCTTTGTTCCAGTTTTTGGAAGCAGGCGAAATGTTTTGCACCGAGTCCCGCGTGTAGCACGTACCTCGTTTTGATCGGAGATCATAATTTTCTTTCTTGAGCCATGAAATTTCTTTACGAAGCACTTCGACAATTTTCTGTAGGCTGATAATACGTTCATTTAATTTTGTTGTAACACCATTATCATTCACATATTGACTGTTTTTCACTACGGAGCTGTAATTTTCGCGCACAGGAATATTATGAACACTTGAACCTGTCGCCATGTTGTAGAGTTGCTCTTGTCAATGAAATGACTGAGGATACAATATTTTGTCACAAAGTAGAGCAGTAGAGTAGAAGTAACCAAGATAATCTGATGAAGAAAAGGCATACTTCAGCACTAATGCACTGTTGTTACACTATAAAAGACCTTATATTGTACAATTAGTATTCTTTACATGTGATGTACTTCAAAGTTACAGTATAATCACTAACTTTTCCATAGGTGATTTGCCACACGTGGGATTTAACTTGGACAAAAAATTAACAAAATTTTATTATTAAGGTTCGCAAAATACCCCTGGCAGTTTATAAGTGGATAAACAATGTGAAAATAGTTATTTTTAAATAAATGAGACCAGAGAAAATTAAATTAACTTGTCTTTATTTGCCTTTGACTTTGCACAATAGTATGTTATCATCAAAACATTATAGAAATATGTTCACAAAAAATGGTTGGGAGTTAACATACTGGCAGGTAACACTGTGTTGGCACTGGACAGACTGACCAAGGCCTCTATGTTACTGTCCCAACACTCACCTTATGCGATTTAGAAAAATCTAAATCAGGATAACTGTAGAGAGATTTGAAATCCTATCATCCCAAATTCAAGTCCAGTGCCCTAAACATTTATAAAAGGCACAATAGTGCTGAATAAATCCCATTTGCAACTATACTGAAACATTTCTTTCACTTTCAATAAGTACACACACCACTTCATTCACAAATGTCACTTTTTCATGCTCACTTCAGGAAGAAGCGGCATAAGCAATATATCTTAAACAGAAAAACAGCAGAAATATTCTTGTGCAAAGGCACAGAAAGAGTTTGACAATGTTGACTGGAATACTTTCTTTAAATCTATGAAGGTAGCAGGGGTGAGATACAGAGGACAAAAGGCTATTTACAAGTCATACAGAAACCACACAGTAATTATAAGAGTCTAAGTGCATGAAAGGTAATCAGACAGGTTTGTAGCCTATGACCAATGTTATTCAGTCTGTGCATTGAGAAAGCTGTTAAGGAAAGCAACAAAAAATTTGGAAAGGGAATTTACTCTCAGGAAGAAGAAATAAAAAGTTGTGGTTTCCGATGATATTGTAATCCTGTCAGAGGCAGCAAAGGTCTTTGAATAGCAGATGAATGGAATAGACAGTGTATTGAAAGGAGGATATAAGATGAACATCAATAACAGCTAATCAGGTGTAATGGAATGCAATCAAATTAAATCTAGTGAAGGAATTAGATTAGTAAATGAGACACTAAAAGCAGTAGATGATATCTGTTATTTGGGCAGAATGGCAATGACAAGAAAAGCATATCTGAAGATGAGAGGTTTGTTAAGTTTCAGAAAGTCTTTTTTGGAGGTATTTGTCAGGATTGCAGCCATGTATGGAAGTGAAACATGGACAATAAATCGTTTAGGCAAGAAGAGAATAAAAGCTATAGAAATGTGCTGCTGGAGAAGACTGATGAAAATTAGATAGGTAGAGCAGGTAACTAATGATGAGTTACGAACTGGAGAGAAAAGAAATTTGTGATATAGCTGGACTAAATGAAGGGATAGATTGATAGGACACATTACAAGGCATTAAAGGCCACAAATTTAGTACTGAAGAGATGTGTTGGGGGTGAAAGTCATTGACATAAATCAAGAAATTAATGCAGTAAGCAGATTCAGAAGAATATAGGTTGCAGTAGTTATTCGGATATGAACAGGCTTTCAAAGGATAGAGCAGCAAGGAGAACTGTAACAAACAAGTCTTTGGATTGTAGACCACAACAGCAGCAGCAACAAAAGTGCTCAGTAAGACAGTGCTTCACTAATATTACAAGGAACTGGAACAAGCATGAACCAATGTACTTACTTAATGTGTGTGAACATTCTTCAATTAGAAATATTGACAAAATCTAAGCATATGCTCAGAAAGAACTTCAAAAGTGAGATACATGGTGATAAACTGTGACAAGTCCACTTATTACCTCAGACTATGTTACAAATCAGTCTGCCACAACTCTATAACTTTAACAGAGTTACTTAAAAATTGAGTGTGTTCCATTCTGTGCTCTCTTTTGAATATCTTCTCATAGCAAGAGAAAGGGGTATTCCAATTAGGCTATCTGTGCTAGTCCCTCCATTTTCCAGAAAAGGCACTATTTCTGTCCCTAGAATGAGTTACCAATATTCCTTCAGTCTGGACTGATACTGTTTAGTCTGATTATATATTGACAAACCAATTTGATTGTTCTTTTTAACTAATCTACATGGGGCATATACAGAGAGTATATCAGGTATGGAAGCTTCAGAAGGAAATGTTCATAGAATATGGATACTGTGCAGTACAAACTGGCCAACTGTTTTAGAAACAAAGTCTTATTGGTTCTGTCACTATACATTTACAAATGTATAATAATCTTTGGAGACAGTTACTTAAGGAGAACCATTTTTGTCACACAATATGAGAAACTAATATATTTTCATTTTTCCCACAAAGGGCACACTGAATGAAATTATACTCTCAAACCCTAAAAAATGTTTGGTGAATATAAAAAATCAGTATCACTACTAAAGGTTTTAATGAAAGATGTGACTTCGGTTGTCAATTCACAAAACCAATAAATCTGAATTAAAAAGACTGTGTCAAAGTTTCCGATGTATTTATCACATGTCATTATAACTTGAGAAAACTGCTTTGTGGTTCAGGTTCTCCTAATTTTGGTATGAATCCTTCTTAGTTAACATTCACTTCACATTTAACACAATTGAATAAATAACTAAAATGGTAGAGTACGTTCAAGGATTATAAATATTACATAAATCTTTACTTGTGTATACATGGGGGAGGGGGGGGGGAGGAGCAAAATATAAGAGGTTGCCAATTTTTAATCAGTAAAATCTTTGTTGTGGTGACAGACTGATCTGCAGCACAGCCAAAATTTAGGTTAGGTGGGAAGGTGATAATTTGCCGAAGCCAACAAATGTGAATGCCAAATTGAAGGTTGTAGTGAGAGAGTGGCCTGTAGTGTAGCCTAATGTTTATGTTCTTGCCTTATTCAAACACATTTTTCATCACAAAGTTTTGCAAGGTATATTCAGAAAAAGTGCCATGGGTTCCACTACATAATTTTTCCCAAAAGCTAAATTTTTATGACTCAGTTGCCTACTTTTCAATGAGATTTTCTACTTCATTGCCTACTTTTCAATGAGGTTTTCTATGTTATTTCATTATCCAAAAGCAAGACGCGAAATCAGCATAAATGATTTTGAAGCTGCAAATGCAGCAAGTGCAACCAGAAGTCTAAGAAAAATTACATTTTCATAAAACGTTTGGACACACTTAGCACCCAGTCTGAAATACTTTTCTAGGGAAAAATTTGCAGTATACGCGAAGAAATGTCTAAAACTTTCAGTCAAAACTGTTCCTCAAAATTCAGCATAACTATTTTAAAAGATTTCTTAGATACAATTGGTAGGTGATAATCTTAAAATTAGTGTAACAGGACTCATGTAATAAATGTAATTTTTATTCTATTGCTTACCTGTAAAAGACTGGAAATAGAAAGACTGGCACTAGGCAAACGATCTACCCGATGGGAGGCCCTCGTCACACGACATTATTATACCTCTACTGGTTATCAAAATATTTGTGTCATCAATATACAGAACGGAGCTGCCATTTGGTATGTGTTCTGGCCGACCACTGCAGCCTGAATGTTTACATGGACTTGCAAACTGAGCAGATCAAATTGCCAGACATTTATATTGCTGTGTCTACCACATAAATGTTCTTCATATACTGTCTCAAACAGTTTTTATTTGACAAAGTTTCGTCAATGCAGAAAAGACTTCCAGAATTTGTGTCCCTGCTGCTTCTGCTGGGCGTTCTGCCTTGAGATGTGGGACTGTAAAGTCCTTATTTCTTAATTGTCTGTGCAAGACAGTAAAGTCCTGGTTTGCTGACTGACTAAAAAAGGCACAACAGTGACATTATACCTGTCAGCAAATCAAGGAACAAGGTCTTTACTGCATGCAGATGCTACATATTAGGGAGGATCTTACATTATCCCAGCTGATAGCAGGGGTCAAGAAATACGCATTCAAGATCATCAGAGAATTATGGAAGCCTCTGGTTTAAGCCTCTCACTTGGTTCCAAACCAGTGGACCATGACAGATTCTAGGAACTGTGCTACAAAATGAAAGCATGGCTTCCATCTCTGAGCAAGGCTAGCTGTCTTCATCAAATCAGCCAGCAGCCTGCAGGAACAGTAGATGGGCTATGAACCGAGGTGGTAAGCATCATTCATGCCAATGTAAGATATGATTTGCAGGTGGTGCACCCAGTGTGCTCAACTGCTGCAGGCAAAGCCTCCTCCTCATCTTGTTCAAGACTCCCCATCAAATAAACAGAGCAGACCCTGATCCTCTTTCCCAACATGCATGCTATTTTCCTGAGGGGCTCTATCATCCACTTAACATTCCAGCTCCCAATGACAATCAATCTCATCCTCTTTATTTGTCTGCACCTCTCATGAAGATCAGACACAGTCCCTACAGGTGAGGCATCCTGTGCATTCGCAGACATACTTACAGCAGTGGACAATACGTGAAACCTGTTTTGAAGGTGTAAGAGGCAGCTATAAACTGGTACCCACTTTTGCCTTTTTTTGATTTGTAACACTAACTCAAGACATTGCTGGATTCCATCTAAGTTCTGCTGCTACACTATTTCTGGTTTTTACTACAATCCAAAGTCGGCTCACCAAAAATGAATGCATGAAAAATTTATACAAAAATCTTAGAGGAAGTCAATAAACACTAATCTATGCTATAAAACACACAGGTGAAATTCACTTCTTTGCACACAGCCACACAGACATCCAAACACACTTTCCTGCAGTTACAGTTTGTGATTGTGTTTCTGAATACATGTATTTTTAGTGGAAAAAGGGTAATGCTCGAAGGCTTCTGTAAATAGTGTTTTCTGTTACTTGTTTCTGTGCACCACACATTAGTCCACTACAGGTGAGTGGTTGTCTTTTCCTTATTTCGTGTAATCTTGTGTTAATGGAATTTTAAGACTTGGTTAGGGCTTAAATTCTGAAGTGTTGCTTTGACAAGATCAATGTTATCACAGATTGCAGAAATTCTACAGTATATTACTTCATAGGTGCTAGCAGTGTGAAGTACCAGTATGCTAATTAAAGGGGAAAATACACTCAATTTAATTTCTTCAGTAAGTGATTAATGTGTTAGCATTTCATTGGTTTTACATCTATTAATTTCAGTTCCAACAAACTTAAAGTTTCTGTTTCATTTTTAGAATCACCTATATTAGTCGTGAAATATTTAGAGTTACATTATTTCTCGTGTATCATTTGTTCATTTGGTTTTTATTTATTTACTAGCTAAAAATGACTCACTTCATAAAATTTTTGTTTCCATTTGTTTTCTGTGAACTTTCTGTATCACTCAAGTGAATTTGAGAATATTAAAAATGTTCATTGAAAAATTGTAAAAATGATAGTATGCCACACTAAAAGGCAGTCTCAAATGCTTGGAAATATTCTCCAGTACTCTTAAATCCACTGAAGTATCTAACAGTACCCTAATTTTAAATAACATAATCTGCCAACCACTTCTTTACAGAACATTTTGGAACATTATGAAAAAATTCAAGAAATTTCTAGAACATTCTAAAATATAGAACATTCAAGAATATTTTACAACATTCGAAAACATTATTTAACATTCAAAAATATTCATAAAACTTTGACAATATAGATAACTCTGGAACTCTTTCCCTTTAAACATACATTGATGTGAAAGAGAAGCAACATGTCTAGGGACCAACACAATGTGATAGTGACCACTTCAAACACTCACATCTCCAGAAACATAATAGCTACAACTGCATAATCACTATAGTACACATCAAAGGAACCAGGATTAGCAGCTGACACAAATACCAGTGACTGGCAGTAGGCAAAAAGAATCAGTCTTGAATACAGAAGTCATCATATTCTCTGCAGCTATATTCTTGCTTTATTTTCACTATATTTTATGCTTAATTACTGCTAACTTACTCTATCACAATCCTTGCTCATATCCTAGATTTGTCATCTTGTTAAAACAGGAGTGTCTCAAATTAATATCACACAAGTTTTTCTTTGAATCTTGTTTATAGCAATACTAAATTCTAAAATTATTGGAAATTGCAGTCTTTTTAATTGAAGAGGCAGTTTCTTGGATATGAACAGAATCTTCAAAATAAATGCTGTGTTTCCTTTACCTTTTCCTGGTACGGTATTTTTTTCCTGCAATTATATTGTTTATAGTGTGATCACAACTATTTCCTGTTTTCAGTTCTTGCTGCTACAATAGCTCTTTCAAATAACCAACTCGAATAATGTTAAACAATGTTCAAAAAAACTTCATCTATTTATTCATTTGTGCTATTAACAATGTTACATACATCATTTTTAAGTTCAATTTGGCCAGTTACACAATCAGATGGGTGAGAGCCTTTACTAATCTGTTTTTAACAGAATGTTTTCTTGCTTCATCATTGGAGAGTTGAACTTTATATTTGTTCTTAATCATACTTTCCTCACTTAAAACCAAAGAAACAATTTCTTTGAACATGCAGTGATTTCATTTGCTGGTGTTGATAGTCTAGAATGTGTAAGTGATGTACCTTCCATTAATATCTGGATTACCTCAGTGATTTAGAATATTCTTGAATATACTGGATGATTCTACAACATTTTGGAACAGTCTGTAATATTCCTAACCATTCTCAAATAGTCTGGAAGGAACATTCTGGCCATCTCAGCCACTTTTTCACTTGGCTTCAAGTTGCTTCACCACCTCCCCACAAGAAGTCCACTGGTGTGATGTCCTCTTTTGACACCCATCTCTTTAACCCAACCCCTACAGCTCCAAAATAAACCTTCTTCATGGATGTGGATGGAGGGCTACTGCACTACATTACACCCTTGGGGCTGTGGGAATGCATGGCAGAGTTGTAGCGCCATGCTCAGACAAACCACAGTTACATTTATTGTGTAGTTGCAAACATATGCCCTCTTTAGACATCTTCATAACTTATACCTGTAGTTCCAAGCAAAAACCTTCTTAATGTATGTGGGATTCAGGGTTTCCACAAAATTCAATTGCAAAGTTTGTTTGACATGCACAGACAAACCATACTTACTTTTATTACACATATTGATTAATTCATCAAGGGATCTTTTCACAGAAAAATGGGAACTGTCGTCACAGTACAGTGAAAATAGATAGGGTTGCCTGAAATGATTTAGGAAAATCGAAATCACAATGGCCTGCCAGGGGTTATCTCCTTCCTGCGAATATGAGGTTAGTGCCTTAGCAACTATGCTGCCTCATTCAGTTGTTCCTTGTTGTACAGTGTTCTTTTGATCATATACAGTTTGCACCAGATAAATTACAATTCACAATGTAGTTGATACCTTCACACACTATAGACATCCATTAGTGACTCATGGACCATAAAACGCTGCTGTACTCCTTGCAGTCCCTCCAGACAGTTAGGAAAACTGGCTCAAAGTCCATAAACATGCTACAATGTCCCTTACATGTCTTCATGTCTGCTCTTCAGTCCATCTGAAAACTCTTCCAGCATCCCCATCCCCATGATGAGTGAGTTCTGACAGGAATGTCATTTTATTATGCACTTTTGATATTGACACATGGGACCACTTTTCCTTTGTCTTCTGTTGAAGTGCTATAATACAAAAGTGGATTCTTGCATCATAAATATATCACTATCTTTATAGCAACAGCAGGAATATTGTGAGCCACACAAAAATTCTATAGTCAGTGCCTCATTATAAAACTAAATAAAAGATTACTTATATTTTCAGCAACTTACAAATAACTTCCTCTGGTTATCAAAGTTACTTTTATGTACATTTTGGTAAAACTTTGTACCTTCATTCGTGTTGTCATTGGGAAATTCAAAAAAGCAATTGAAAATGCTGTGTAAAATATCAGCGTGACAAAAAAAAATGGAAATTTTTTCACCGCCACATGCGCACATAAAGAATAAAGACATTACAGATAGCAAGAACCACTTTTCAAATGTTCTTGGCTTTAAAAATCTTTGATAACGTGAACTAAGAACCGTGATTACAACCATGAGAGAGACTGGTGTATAATATAAGATCTCACAATTGTTATAGAAGGTTGTAGATGAGTGTGAAATTTAGGAGTTATCAAGAAATAAGGAAATATATCCTGAACATGATAGTGGATGAGCTACAAAACATTTAGTAAACGAAACACTTAATAACAAGATGTGGTGTTAAACAGAGTACAAAACATGCAATCAGAAAAGCTGTAGAACCAACAATAATTTTTTTAAGTAGCAACAAAATTTGAAAATACCTGCAGTAACAAGAAAAAGATTTGAGGGGATGTGATTAACAATAGTCACTGTATATGATTGGCAGCAATGTGGTTTACATTCTATAATGAGCTTCAAGAGCTCCATTTGGAGCAGATCTAATTTCCAAAATTAAACTTTGCTGGAAGTCTGTTAGACTCTCACTAGGAACAAAAACATTCATTTCCTCTGTTTCATTATATATTACAAAACCTAGGTTTCAGGTTGTTAGCCCATTGTCTAGGGTTACTGCAAAAGATGTCATTGTGCATGTTAGTATCAACATAAGCATGCACAATAATATCTTTGGCATAAAGCTAGGAATTCTACAACTACAGTTACATACATACCCTGCAAACCACTCTACAGAGTGCGGTCGAGTGTACGTTGTACCACAACTAGTTACTTCCTCTCCTGTCCCAATTGCAAATAGAGTGACAAGAAAATGAGTGTCTAAAAGCCTCTGTACAAGCCCTAATTTTTTGTGTCTTACCTTTATGGTCATTATGAAAAATTTATGTTGGCAGCAGTAGAATATTTTGCAGTAAGCCTCAAATGCCGATTCTCTAAATTTGCACAATAGTGCCTTGTGGAAACCTCCCCCCAGGAATTCCCATTTGAGTTCACAAAGCATCTCTGTAGTACTTGTGTGCTGATTGAACCTACTGGTAACAAATCCAGCAGCCCAACTCTGGATTGCTTTGATTTTTTTTTTTTTTTTGTTTAATCCAGTCTGGTAGGGATCATAAACACTCAAACAGCTCTAATGATCTTTATGATGATCCCTTTATGGACAGCCTATACTATCCCAAAATTGAAAGAACCCTGCAAGACTTCCAGGTCATTCTTCCTATTACCCTCTTTCAGTGAATCAACATTGAAGTCCAGTCCCCGCAAATAATAATTTGCTTTCCCGTATCTGACAGATAGCACAACATGGCATCCAAGTTTTCCAGGAATAAATGAAAGTTTCCTAAAGGGGACCTATATAGTGTTACAGTTATAAAAGAGCCCTCCTTCAGTTTAAGTTGACAGGCACATGCTTCTATATGTTGCTCTAGACAAAACTTTTTTGTATCTAAGCCTTTTACACAGTGATAACTTTTGACATATATGGCAACTCCCACTCATACCTTATTCTCTCTACTCATATGGGCAGCTAGTTTATAACCACTGATATTTACCTTTTCCATATCAGGCACAATGTGATGCTCAGACAGGCATAGTATATCTATTACATTATCAGAAGAAGATATTGCCAAGTTTAAATTAGTTGTTTGCTCAGAGAATAAATAATATCAATGCTTGTGTTAATTCAGTGGAAACTGGGTTATTGAGGTCAAATCAGTTTTTATGTATAGAGTTGAAAACACTGCAAAAACTTTGAGACTGTACACAATGTAATAAAACAAGAAACTCACACTGTTAGGTAGAAAACAGGTCAGAATAATCAAAATATTGAACAAAAACTTATATTGAATCCAAAACAGATAATCACAACTCTACTACTTATACTAACAAAGTTCTAGAGATGTATAAAATTGTAACTAGCAATTCAAATTCATTAAATAGTTATGTGTGGATTATTGATAGGAAACTGGGTGAATTAGAATGGATTTTGCTATAAAAATGTTCACTAGTAATTGTAGTGGTATGTGGACCAAAGTACCTATCAAAAGTTTTCCTGGAGAGTTTGTAAAACATTGACATGACAATTTCATTGTTGTTATGACTGATATGTTTAAGATAAAGTACATAATAAAGTTTTTGGATTGGGAGGCACCTTCATTAGCTAAACAGTATACCAACTCAGCCATGACTTACAATGTTTTGAAACAGGTTTTTTTGATAAATTACGATAAGCGACTGAACAAGCTAGAATTAAAAGTGATTTTTGAAACGGGTCTTGTTATAAAGAAGGGAATGGGAGCATGAAAGAATTTATCAAAGAGTAGTTAAGAAGAAGAATCTGTTTAGAGTGACCCTTTGATGAACTTACACAAACAGATGCACTGAAAAGGAAATTGCCACAGAAAGTACAATGAGGATTGGTTATTGGATATGACAATTATTGCACAGTTTTTAAAACATATATATAACCTGGACTGAGTACTAGAGAGAAACAAGAGGTATAATTTTCATCATTAATGTATATGCTACTTTTCAGCATGGTGATTGGATTCAAATTTATAATGAAGGAAATTTTAGGAGGTGATATGTAGGAAACTTCAAAAATTATAATCAGGGAGGAGGTAATAAACAGAATTTAATTCGACTGAGAGAAATAGGAATGAGAGCAGAGAACATGATAATAGGAATAGATTGTGGGAAGGGGGTAATGGACAATTTGATAAGAGAATACGAGGATATATTGGAAATATTCAGGGAAACCAAGGGTAGCATCACTAAGAGCCTTTCACTTTTGGGTCAGAAGATGTGATGGTTTGCCTTCTTTATTTCTTCATTTGTTGTCCTCATTGTTGACGAACTGCGTTGTTATAATGGCTGAAAATTTGGGGGGTGGAAGTCAAACACAGACTACTTTAAATGACATAGCTGACAGTTACACATTTGCGTTTCACAGATGTTTACTTTCACTGTTCACCCCCCCCCCCCCCCAATAATACACAGTTATATGGCCAGTGTACTATTGTTTAACTTTCGGTAAGTCTCATTAATAGGTTTCAAATGAACATCCACATACCGCTTCAATAGTTTGCTGTTGTACATCTATCAGCAGTAAAACCTAACCACACAGTTCACAAGTCTTGCAGAATATTACAATACATATTCAACAGACACTGTCATTGTTTTTTTAACAGAGCCTAATTTTGTTACACTTATTTCAAAGTTAATTTGATGCATTGTTGTTGTTCTAACCAACACAGTTCTTGCCTGTAACTGCCGCCGCGCGGCTGTCGTCCAGCATTTGGTAAACAGCAGCCAACTTCTCATTCGTCGCTGACCACCAATCATGGCACATAACACAAGAGGCAATAGACAACAGAGGTTATGCTCTCCCTTAACCACAATATCCTATTAAAATAAAGTTCCCTCTCCTTCTTCCTTAAGAGACCAATGAATCGAGCTATCTTTTTAAAATTAGGACACTGGCCTAACGGCATGTGCTATGAACAGTAATAACAAAATGTAAGGGACACTGCATAGCTAGAATGCACCAGAAAAAGGCCGCTGCAAACATGGCCGAAACGTCAGTTTTTCTCCAGCAGCAGTAGTTGTATACATTATGACGTGGTACCATACTATATAAAGATAATTTTTGAATAAAACAGGTTTGGTCACAACCAAGCCTGCTTTATTCAAAAACGATGGTGCAATTCTTCTTCACTTTCATTGAGCATAGCACTGTCATCAGTTAATCCTGTCATTGATATTCTTTCATCCTGAACTTTATGCCACGCGGGATTAGCCGAGTGGTCGAAGGCGCGGCAGTTATGGACTGTGTGGCTGGTCCAGGAGGAGGTTCGAGTCCTCACTTGGGCATGGGTGTGTGTGTTCATCCTTAGGATAATTTAGGTTAAGTAGTGTGTAAGCTTAGGGACTGATGACCTTAGCAGTTAAGTCCCATAAGATTTCACCTACATCTGAACATTTAATCACACTCATGAAACTTTTTTTTTATTTCCATCACTGCTTCTACGATGTGTGTGTGGGTTAAACAGTAGGGGTGGCAGAGTAACCCTTTTTAATCTGAAGACCTTGTTCTTGGTCTTCCAGTTTTATTGTTCCCTTTTCTTTGTTGTACATATTGTACATCACCTGTCTTTTGCTACTGCTTACTCCTGTTTTTCTCATAATTATTGAGCACAATGTCAGAACTGTCACTCTGGTATTTTTACCTTACATTAGCCAAACTGATCATCAACTAACAGAGCCTCAATTTCTTTTCCATTTTTTTGTATGTTATACTTGTCAGCAGCTTAGATGCATCAGATACTAAGCTGACTGTACATTTATCTGACCTTACTATCTGAAGTTGTGTGATGATATTTTTCCAAAACTGGTGGTATTTTGCTAGACTTGTAGATTCTACAAACTAGCATGATTAGTTACTTGGTTGTGACTTGCCACAATGGCTGTAGAAATGCCAATGTTGTCTATCCCTTCTGCCTCATTTGATCTCAAGTCTTCCAGAGCTCTTTTAAGTTCTGTCTCTAATACCAGATCTCATAAATCTTCCATAATGACTCAAATTTGTTCTTTTATCGTGTCATCAGACAAGCCCTCTCCGATCACAGAGGCCTTCATTATACTCTTTCCATGTATCCACTCTCTTCTCTGCATTTAACAGTGGAATTTCAACTGTTAACGCCCTTGCTATAGATTTTACAGATGGATGGTTTGACTTTTCTGTATGCTGAGTCAGTCCTGCCCGCAAGCGTTTCTTTTTCAGTTTCTTCAAATCTTGGTTGTCATCATTTTGTCCCGGTTACCATCCATGCCCTATTTATTTCATTCCTAAGGTATTTATATTGCTGTATTTCATTCTTCCCATGAACATTTTGGCAGTTTCTCCTTACATCAATCAGTTGAAGAATTTCATCTGTTATCCGAGCTTTCTTCACTGTTACCTTCCTTTTACCTACATCTGAATGTTCAACATTTATGACTGTCCTTTTCAGATATGTTCAATTCCCTTCAAATGAACTGCCTACTGTGGAAATTCTTATTGCAGCATTCACATCGTTAGTGAACTTCAAACGCATCTCCCTATTCCTTAGCACTTTGGTATCCCAGTTCCTTCCACACAATTCTCTAAAATGTCAGACTCCTCTTCATTGTTACTAAATTATGCTATGAATCTATATCTGCTCCTGGATGCATCTTATAATCCATTATCTGATTTCCAGATTTCTGCGTGGCCATGATGTAATCTTGCAGCCTTTTCCAAGTATTCCACTTCCTCTTGTGATTCTTGAATAGTGTTTGCTGTTACTAGCTGAAATATATTACAGAACTCAATTAGTCATTTTCCGGTCCCATTCCTAGTACCAAGCCAGTGTTCTCCTGTAATGCTTCCTTCCACACCTTCCCCTATAACTGCATTCCAATCCCCCATGATTATACCTTTCGTTTCCCTTTACATCCTCAATTAACCTTCCAGTATTCATATGTACATATATATTTCTTGCCTTTGTTCGTCTTCCCCTTGTGACATTGACATGTATACCTGAACTATTGTTGCTGGTGTTGGTTTGTAATCAGATCTGATGAGGACGATCCTTTGGCTGAACTGTTTACAGTAGCGCACTCTCTGCCCTGCTTTCCTATTCATAATGAATCTTACCCCTTTTATACCATATTCTGCTGCTGTTAATAGTAGCCTATATTTGCTTCACTGATCCCTACTATTTCTAGATTGAGCCTTTACATTTACTTTTTCAGATTTTCTAGTTTTACTACGATGTTCAGACTTCTGAAATTCGCAGTTTCACCTCACAAAATGTTATCCCATCACTAGTTATTCCATCATTTTCTCATAGTCACCTCACCTTAGCGGTCCCTTCCTTAAGATCTGAATGGGGTTCTAATCTGAAATCTCTTGCCAATGGGGAAATTATCATGACACTTTTTCGATCAGAGGCCACAACTCCTGTAGATACACATTATGTGCCTTTAATGCAGTACTTACCATTGCTTTCTGTATCCTCATAGCATTGATCATTCCTCATTCATCTACTATTTTGGGGTAGTTTCCCATCTCAAGAGCAAGAGAGTATCCTGAACTTCTATTGGCTCCCCTACCCTCTTTGACAAGGCTGCTGGCAGAATAAGGGTGACTTCTTATGCTAGAAGTCATCAGCAACCCTCACTCATGGTTTTTATTCAAAACTTGTGCAAGGGCTGTCTTTGATCCCAGAAACCAGGACGCTTTGATTACTTGACAGATACACTACCTTTAGATGATGAGTGATGACAGTATAATGAGAGCCAAGTTTGTTGATGCAGGGAAATTAAACCAGAATTGAAAAGAGGGTGTGATGGAATTTTTGCGGAAATATTATGATGTCTCTAGTGAATATCCTGGGAGAGCTGAAAATTTCCTGAGGGAATTAAAATTAAAGTCAAATGAGCCACAGTTTATTAAGCCCTGTGATATGTCTACTTCTAAAAGAGGGTGTGTGAGAAAGAACTGCAAAAGATGGAGAGCTAGAGAATTATGAATAGGAGATACAATGAGTATAGTAACCTTACTTGTCTTAGTGTCCACGAAAAATAAAGGAATAACATTTACAAGACATGTGAAACATTTGAACAAATTTTTAGAAAGAGAAACACACCAGCCAGAAAATAAAGATGATTTACTATATAAATTTGAACATATAAATCTCATGTCAGGTCTTGAATTTACCTCTGAGTTTAATCAGAAACCATTTGAATCTGAGTCCTGAAAATATGCTACTGTTGTTTATGTTATATAATACTGTCTTGTACCCTTTCGTTTGAAGGTTTCTGTTGCAGAATAGATACATGGCTTAAATTTTGTTCTGGGGAAACTAATATCAGCAAAGTTCATCATTAATTTCGTTGATATTGTGATGGCAGGAAAATGGGAAAAATGTAGAGCTGTTAAGAGAAGTAGGTAAGAAATTAAGGGAAGAGGGCATGTCATTATAGTTGGAAAAATGTGACTTTACTGTGAGGTAGTTAAAATTTCTTGGCTGTAGCTTTACAAAGGAAGGAATTTTGCCTCACAGTGACAAAATATTAGCCATTGCAAAATTCACTGGGCTTCTATAGACAGTATATCAGTACACAAGTCACTTAATCATACTTGTTTAAACAACCTTTTAAAGAAAACTGCATTTGTGTATGGGATGGTGAGTACCAACAATTTCAGATGAAGATAAGGGGCAGCTTTGTGATAGTAAGATCTTGCAATAATAATAATATTAATTTTATTCTTAATACGTCATTACAGCAATAGAAAAGGTCACACTCATAATACAGCTGATAATTTAAAAGTAACAAGAGGTTAGTTATTAACATTACAGTTTTTTTATTGCAGTTAGTAAATTCCTCTACATAATAGAATGGGTTGGCTACTAACCAGTCATGCAGTGTTTGTTTGAATGCTTGTTCTGGTAAAGCTTGTGGAATCTTAAATAATTTGTGCCCCATGAGTTAATAGCTGTGAAGTGATTTTGATAGTCTGTGGTATGAGGTGTAAATCATCTGTTGCTTGGTGTGTTGCAACAATGTACATTTTTGTGCTTCTGATAACATCTTTGTATAAATTAAAATGTAGCGAATGTATATATAGACACACACACACACAGTGTGTCACACCTAAACTTTTCTTCATCAATATCTCTGGAACCACAATAGATATTTACAAATGGCTTTCATGGGTATGAATGTACAGCAGGGGTCAATGAAATTAAATACTATGAGACATTCTATACCATGTGCAAATATTGGTTTCAATACAAACTTAAGTTTTTTTTTTCTAATGGACACTCCACATTATTCCACATACTTTCAATATCATGAGATATCACAATGATAATGGTGTTGGTAGCACCAAAATATGTCAGTTATATCCGAAGAAATTGGAACATGAAGTTGATGCATGAAATGAATGAAACATGCCACAATTCCACTTCCTGGGATGCAAGAATGACCTGCACGTTGCTTGCAATCACAATGTGATTTACGTATGTATACATATTTGCACTGTTATCATGAAGTCAAAAGTAATAATAGGGACTCCTGCCACAAACATTAATATGCCCATGAGGGTGTCCCTCATGGTGTTGTATCTATCTACATACAGACTATGTAACAGTACCATCTGGGTGCTCAGTGGTATCTTAATAGATGTCAGCCAACCTGCACTACGTCCACGAATATTGTTCAAAGGCTTCGTATGACAGGGTGATTGTCTCCATGAATGCGGATCTGGAGCAGAGGCATAACACTTGAAGGATCAGAGGAAGCTGTTTTGGTGGCCACTGCAATAAACCCTCATGCAAATTTTTGTGAAATGGAGAGACAGATGGGAATTCCTTGAACAAGCATGATGCATATTCTGCACAGACATAGATACCACTCATATCACATGGCGCTACATCAAGCCTTCATGGGAACAACATTCATAATTGTCTGGAATAGAATACTGTCAGTGGGTTCCACAGCAAGGCCATGAGTTTATGCGTAGGGTATTGTTTTACCGACAAGCCACATTTACAAACCTAGGGAACATCAAATCACACGATACAACTCACACAATACAACTCACACAATATGCATTACTGGTCATCAGAAAACCCCCACTAGATTTGCCACGTTGTACATCAATGTCAGTTGAATGTCAGTGTAAGGTGCGGTATTGCAGGACATCACGTCAGTGGGCCATATTTCATTGATGGCACTCTTAAAGGACAACAGTGCGAGCAGTTCCTGAGATGTACGTTACCCGGACTGATGGAAGACATACCCTTTCATCTGCAGCAAATAATGTGGTATCAAAATGATTGATGCCCTGTGCACAACGCCATGGTGGTACGACAGGCGCTAAACCAAGTCCCACCTCGAGGAATGGGAGGCAGTCTCATTCAGGGATTTCTAGCAACGCCATGGGACCTCACCCCCGTGGACCTTCTTCTCTGGGGATATGTAGAAAGTGTGCGTTATCAGCAGGTTCCAACAACAATGGCCAACATGGAAGCCCATAATACTGCTGCAAGCACTGCAGCAATACCACAAACACTGACGACTGTGAGTGGGTCCTGGAGGGAGTGAACACAGTGGTGTTTCTGAACAAATGGAGATCTCTTCAAACACAGGTTGTAGCATTTGGGCTGTGAGACCTGTGATTGTACACTGACGTACATATTGTGTATTATGGAGAAGACGTATGTTTGTTTTGTTGGTACTACTGTACATTTATGTTGGGTTGTTTGGGGAAGACCAGACAGCGAGGTCATCGGAGATTAGGGAAGGACGGGGAAGGAAGTCGGCCATGCCCTTTCAAAGGAACCATCCCGGCATTTGCCTGGAGCGATTTAGGGAAATCGCGGAAAACCTAAATCAGGATGGCTGGACGCGGGATTGAACCGTCGTCCACCCAAATGCGAGTCCAGTGTGCTAGCCACTGCGCCACCTCGCTCGGTTACATTTATGTATGTGTTGCACCATCTGCAATGGTTCAATTGTATTGCAGCCTTTAAGGATGTTCAGTGACATGTCCTGTGTGTGGCATGTACCATTGTGCAATTTATTTACAACTACATACGTTATGTCTGTTGTAGTACTGTGGGAAAGTCCAGTAAAGCACAGACGAGTAAATGGTGTCAACGTTTTCATTGTGGGTGACTGGACATCCATATGTTTATCAGGCCACCTACTATCAGTGTACATAGCAATATGTAAGTATAGCGTTTGTTGCATCATGGTACATCAATCACATCGCGATTATGAGCAACATGCGGGTCCCCCTTGTATCACAGGAAGTGCAGTAGCAGCACATTTCATTCATTTCACGTGTCAGTTTCGTGTTCCAAATTCTCTGGATATAACTGACATATTGTCATGCAACCAACGCCATTATTATTGTGGTTTCTCATGTTATTGAATGTGTATAGAATAAGATGATGTGTAAGTTTAAAAATTTATAAGTTTGTGTTGAAAATAATGTTTGTACATGGTTTAGAATGTCTCATAATATTTACTTTCGTGAGTCCCTGACGTACATTCGTAGCCATGAAAGAAGTTTGTCAATATCTGTTGTGGTTTCAGAGACACTGGCAGTGAAAAGTTTGGGTGAGACACCGTGTTTATTACTGTCAAGATTCTTTGTTCACAGAACAAAGGTTTACAGTGTGCATTATATGAAAAACCACTAATTACCCTACTACATACTTTCTTTCTCTAAGAAGACTTATCAGAGAATTAGTGAACGAAAGTACAAAAAGCAATTCAGGTTTTTTACATTTTCATCAACGAAGTCTGCCATTATCTGTAGCACGAAAAGTTGCAGCGCTTGAACGCTTAATATCTGTAAAGTATGAACTCGAGCTCAGATTCTTATCAATAGATGATGGTGTTTTACATTTTTGTTTATAACATAATCCAAACGGAAGAAAATGATAAATACTGTAACCGGTATCGATGACCTTGTCGTTAGACAATCGTCACTTTTAAGAAAAACGAGTTTCTCGTCTTCATAAAGATCCGACATGACGCATCGTCCACACGTAAACTAAAATTTGTTATTCTTCTCATAGTTTCGAACACATACTGGCGGAAAAGAAATGGCAAAGCCAAGAAGGAGTTGTGCAACACAAACGAAAGTTGGCAGGCATATTTCTATATCTGAAAGATGAAGTCTGTGCAAAATTCGCGCTAGTAGCGCCACTACGAGGATGCAAATCAGATTTTCTTTAAATACCCTCTATAACAGTCGCAAGCGTTAGTTACCGTTGAGACTTGTTTGTGGTGAGTTGATGTTAGTCAAGCATGGCTTAAAAGTGACAATTACGCCGTTATCAACATCTCACTCAATTTGAACAATATCGTGCAGGAAGACTTGGCAGGGATGTAGTCACTGCTTGGGATTGCTGGTCTCGGCGGTTACGAGTATGTACGGTCCCAAGGAGATCGCGCTCCGGGCAGCCACATGGCACTACCTAGAGGGAAGACCATTGTGTTCAGTGTATGGCTCTGGCGCATTGTACTGCATCTGCAGTAGCAATTTGAGTTGACACCGCAGTGACACAACTAACTGGTACAAATTGATTACTTCAAGGACATCCAGCCTGGCGTCGTATATCGTGCATTTCACTAAACCCAAACCACCGCCATTTGCGACTTCAGTGGGGTGAAGCAGGAGTTCATTGGAGGGCGGGGTTGAGGTCTGCTGTGTTTTCTGAAGAAAGCTGGTTCTCCCTCGGTGGAAGTGATGGCTGTGTCTTGGTTAGTAGGAGGCCTGGTGAGCGCCTGCATCTAATCTGCGTGCAGCCCCGAAACAGTGGTCTTGGTGTTACGCCGTTACGGTTTGGGTGCGTTACGGCTGGGGTGCGATTTCGTGTGACAGCAGGAGCACTGTCATGGTTTCCCCAAGCAACCTGACTGCAAATTTGCACGTCGGTCTGGTGATTCTACCTGTTGTGCTGCCATTCATTACCAGCATTCCAGTGGTTGCTTTCCATCAGTATAACGCTCGCCCACATACCGTTGTTGTAATCCACCGTGCTCTGCAGAGTGTCGACATATTTTCTTGATCTGCTCGATCACCAGATCTGTCTCCAATAGAGCACATATGGTACATCACTGAACGACAGCTCCAGTACTGTCCACAAACATCATTAACCGTCCGTGTACTGACCGACCAAGTGCAACAGGCATGGAGTTCTATCCCACAAACTGACATGCGACACCTGTACAGCACGCAACATTCTGGCGGTTACACCGGCTATTAATTTAGCGGCATTTCATATTTGCAATGGCTCATTTCACGCTTACATTAACATGTGATCATGCGATCTTAATCACTTAAATATGTTACCTGGACAAATTTATTCACCGAAATTTCATTCCTCTACATTAATTATTTTTTGATGTTGCGATCTTTTTCCCGTTAATGTACAATACGATCCACTGTAGGCAAATTGACTGACTGTTGTCCGCAGCAAATTTTGTTTGCACATTCTTTGCCGCCAATCTTACGCAAACTCCTTCCTATCGCGCTTTCCTACATGACGCGATCTGTAGGATAATATATGGGCCGCCGCTCTTGCCACGATTCACGCGGCTACCCCCGTCGGAAGTTCGAGTCCTCCCTCGGGCATGGGTGTGTGTGTTGTACTTAGCGTAAGTTAGATTAAGTTGTGTGTAAGCTTGGGGACCGATGACCTCAGTAGTTTGATCCCATAGGAATTTACCACAAATTTCCAAGTAACATATAGGCCTATTAGAAAACGAACGAGTCTTGTATGACTATTTTGATACATAATGAGTAAATAAATCGTATATAAACTACGAAATATGTAATATTTACCCGAAAGAGCCCCAAAACGCTGATAGTACATCTGCATGCCTCTTTCGTTTTTCTTGTTTCAATCTTTGTCTCCACTAATGATGCATCAAAGTAAAAGAATGGGTAAAGCATGCTCCAGAAATTGCACATTAACTGCAAACCGAAAGAAGTATTTGTTTTATTCGCTCAGTTGCACATCATTTTTTGTGTGTTTCCTACAACTATCTCCAAATAAACTCATCGATACCTCAAGAACAACATTATTTAGAAATTTTCGTCATAAATTTGTTAAACTTAAAATACTGCAGGTCTTTCTTACGTGTTATACACGTCAGTGGATCTTAAATATTGTAATTTACGACGATGCATGAAAATTGTACTTACTGCAAAGAATCGAGCTTCTGCTGTGAGCAACCAGGTTGCTCTGCAGATTTTCATCACACAGTCTTCTTCTTACAGCATCTCTCTTTCATACACAACCTGTAATGTTTTCCTCCTTCTGGGCTTGAAAAACACAACCAAAAGCGAGGCACTATGGAATTATTCAACACAAAACTTACGAAAATAATTATACTTCTTATGTCATACAAACGACGTATAGGACCAATATGGCAGTAAATATCATTTGACTCGATCTCAGGGACTCATGAACAGCAGATAACAGACAAGGAAATAGGATGGGCACACTTCCCCTTCGCTTCTTACCGTACCACTGTCATCTATTGGCGGCTCCTTGCAACAGGAATAGACGGCAGTTTACGGCCGTTAGATGTTATCAAAAGTGTAAAACGATACTTTGAATTTGCTTTATGAAAGAGAATCGAAAACCATTGAATGAATATCAGTTTTCAAAGGAAAACAGATATTGATCTTGTGGTGTCACCGCCAGACACCACACTTGCTAGGTGGTAGCCTTTAAATCGGCCGCGGTCCGTTAGTATATGTCGGACCCGCGTGTCACCTCTATGAGTGAATTGCAGACCGAGCGCCGCCACACGGCAGGTCTAGTCTAGCGAGACTCCCTAGCACTCGCCCCAGTTGGACAGCCGACTTTGCTAGCAATGGTTCACTGTCTACATACGCTCTCATTTGCAGAGACGACAGTTTAGCATAGCCTTCCAGCTACGTCATTTGCTACGACCTAGCAAGGCGCCATATTCTTCAAGAATATATTCTGAACAGATAATGTTGTGAATCTTGTACCGTCAAGAGCGACGTTCATCATTAATGGATTAAAGTTAAGTATCAAACTAATTACGTTCGCTTTCTGAATTCTCATTCCTTGTCATATTCCAGACCTCACGTCAGTATAGTCCTTCCCTCCTCACGCCATCCTGGGTGAGCTAAAACGCGTGCATTTCGGCCTCCATTAGTAACACGGTGTTGGCTCTTCTGCCAACACAACAGATCTTTGTACAGCATGTAAAAATTTTACACTATGCGTAGTCACCTGAAGTCTATGGAGAGAAATTAAGTGATTCCCGCGTTCTGAATAAACATAAGCTATGTATTTTATAATCGAATTTTCTACTGAGTTACAAAGATTCGTAGAAGTGTTTTTGTTTGTTTTGGAGGACACGGATCGTCAACGATCTGAAGTGGCACTTATTGTCAGAAAGATTAGCGTCTGTGAGTTAAGTAATCCCAGCACCAGAAATTAAAATTATATTCATATAGATTATATGTACTTCCATAGTGCTCATAGCGATGTTCCGTACACTGTCACAAAGATCTTTTAGAAGCTACTTGTGAAACAAAGCAAGAAACTAGAAAGTCCAAAAAACCAGTAAGGAGATTATAAAGCATCACACTAGCTACTCCAGCTAAATTGTGATTAACTGGATTCAAAGATTTTCAGTCCTCCCTATTAAAAGCTTGAGAAGTAACAATGCTCACTGTAAGCAATCATTACTCTTATAGCATGTAGGAAACTCTTTTACTCTGACTATTCAGTATAGTCGTAAATATTATCTAAACATTTGTGGATGCTCATTATAACTAGAGAAGCGATAGTCCAGCTCCTTACCCCCCTTTAAAACTGGCAGCCTGTAATTGAAAATGTGTCATGATGATCTCTCCATTGGCAAAAGATGCCGGATTAATCCCCCATTCAGATCTCTGGCAGTGAATGCTAGGCGGGAGGTGACCATGAGAAAAACATGAAATAATCCACGAAAAGGTAACGTTCTACGAGTCAGAGCACATGGAGTGTCAGAAGTTTGAACGTAGTAGCAAAATTAGAAAACCTGAAAGGAAAATGCAACCGCTCAATACAGATACTGTGGGGACCAGTGAAGTCAGGAGGAAAGACGATAAAGGTTTCTGGTCAGACGAATATAGGGTAATATCAACAGCAGTAGAAAATGGTATAAAGGGAGTAGGGTTATGGGCAGGAAGGTAGGACAACGAGTCGGCTACGGTAAACAGTTCAGTAATACGGTTGTGCTCATAAGATTCGATTATAAATCACCTCCAACAGCGACAGTTCAGGTGTAGATACTGCGATAAGGAATACTACGGTTGTTAGTTCAGCTGAAGAGGGTTGGACATCGCTAAATAGGCCAGTCACAGATTGGATAGACAAACGTAGGTAACTGTGAAGAAATATTGTGTAACAGGTGCAATACTTCAATTCATCAACGAAAGAAGGAAGTACAACAATGCTCAGGGAAGTACAGGAATACAGCGACATAAATTGCATAGGCGTGAAATAAATAAGAAGCGCAGGATAGCCAAGGCGAAACAGCTCAGAAAAAATGTGAAGGAATGAAAAGACAGATTCAGCATACAGAAATGTCAAAACAACTCTCGGTGAAATTAAATACACTCCTGGAAATGGAAAAAAGAACACATTGGCACCGGTGTGTCAGACCCACCATACTTGCTCCGGACACTGCGAGAGGGCTGTACAAGCAATGATCACACGCACGGCACAGCGGACACACCAGGAACCGCGGTGTTGGCCGTCGAATGGCGCTAGCTGCGCAGCATTTGTGCACCGCCGCCGTCAGTGTCAGCCAGTTTGCCGTGGCATACGGAGCTCCATCGCAGTCTTTAACACTGGTAGCATGCCGCGACAGTGTGGACGTGAACCGTATGTGCAGTTGACGGACTTTGAGCGAGGGCATATAGTGGGCATGCGGGAGGCCGGGTGGACGTACCGCCGAATTGCTCAACATGTGGGGCGTGAGGTCTCCACAGTACATCGATGTTGTCGCCAGTGGTCGGCGGAAGGTGCACGTGCCCGTCGACCTGGGACCGGACCGCAGCGATGCACGGATGCACGCCAAGACCGTAGGATCCTACGCATTGCCGTAGGGGTCCACACCGCCACTTCCCAGCAAATTAGGGACACTGTTGCTCCTGGGGTATCGGCGAGGACCATTCGCAACCATCTCCATGAAGCTGGGCTACGGTCCCGCACACCGTTAGGCCGTCTTCCGCTCACGCCCCAACATCGTGCAGCCCGCCTCCAGTGGTGTCGCGACAGGCATGAATGGAGGGACGAATGGAGACGTGTCGTCTTCAGCGATGAGAGTCGCTTCTGCCTTGGTGCCAATGATGGTCGTATGCGTGTTTGGCGCCGTGCAGGTGAGCGCCACAATCAGGACTGCATACGACCGAGGCACACAGGGCCAACACCCGGCGTCATGGTGTGGGGAGCGATCTCCTACACTGGCCGTACACCACTGGTGATCGTCGAGGGGACACTGAATAGTGCACGGTACATCCAAACTGTCATCGAACCCATCGTTCTACCATTCCTAGACTGGCAAGGGAACTTGCTGTTCCAACAGGACAATGCACGTCTGCATGTATCCCGTGCCACCCAACGTGCTCTAGAAGGTGTAAGTCAACTACCCTGGCCAGCAAGATCTCCGGATCTGTCCCCCATTGAGCCTGTTTGGGACTGGATGAAGCGTCGTCTCACGCGGTCTGCACGTCCAGCACAAACGCTGGTCCAACTGAGGCGCAAGGTGGAAATGGCATGGCAAGCCGTTCCACAGGACTACATCCAGCATCTCTACGATCGTCTCCATGGGAGAATAGCAGCCTGCATTGCTGCGAAAGGTGGATATACGCTGTACTAGTGCCGACATTGTGCATGCTCTGTTGCCTGTGTCTATGTGCCTGTGGTTCTGTCAGTGTGATCATGTGATGTATCTGACCCCAGGAATGTGTCAATAAAGTTTCCCCTTCCTGGGACAATGAATTCACGGTGTTCTTATTTCAATTTCCAGGAGTGTATAATGGTGGTCATATTGAGAGTTCAATGTTAATCCCATTGTTAAATGTAGAGAAGAGAGTGGACAGGTAGAAAGAGTACATTGAAGGCCTCTATGAGGGGAAGGACTCGCCTGCTGACGTGACACGAGATGAACTTGAAGTCAATATGGAAGGGATAGGGATCCAGTATTAGAGTCAGAATTTAAAAGAACTCTGGAAGATTCGAGATCAAACAAGGCAGAAGGGATTGATATCATCCCATCGGAATTTCTACAATCACTGAGGAAGTGGCAATCAAAGTACTTGTAAAGTTCGTGTGTAAAATCTATGAGACTCGTGACGTACCATCAGGCTTTTGGAGGAAGGTTACCCCTTTTCCGAAGATAGCAAGGGTAGACACAGTTCGCGAACTATCGTACAGTCAGCTCAACAACTCATGCATCCAAGCTGTTGACAAGAATAATACACAGAAGAATGGAAAAAATGGTTCAAATGGCTCTGAGCACTATGAGACTTAACATCTATGGTCATCAGTCCCCTAGAACTTAGAACTACTTAAACCTAACTAACCTAAGGACGTCACACAATACCCAGTCATCACGAGAAGAATGGAAAAGAAAACTGACGCTCTGTTAGATTTCGATCAGTTTGGTTTTAAAAAAGGCAAAGGCACCTCAGAAACGGTTCTGACATTGCCCGTGATAATGTAAACAGAACAGAAGAAAAATCAAGACACATTCATAGGATATGTCAACCTAGACTAAGCGTTCTATAATGTAGAATGGTGCAAGATGTTCGAAATTCTAAGAATTTGGGAGTACACTGTAGGGACGGATGAGTAATACACATATTGTACAAGAACCAAGAGGTAACAGCGAGATTAGAAAACCAAGAACGAAGTGCTTGGATTAAAAATGATGTAAGAAGAGGATACAGTCTTTCGCCCCTATTTTTCAGTCTGTTCATCGAAGAAGCAACGACGAAAATAAAAGAATACATGTAGGGTCTGATTAAAGTTCCGGAGGAAAGAACATCAATGATAAGATTTTCTGATGAGATTTCATCTCAGAGGAATTGAAGAATTGCAAGATCTGTTGAATGGAGTGAGCCATGTAATGAGTAAAGAACATGGACTGTAAGTAAGCTGGAGAAGAGAAGTAGCAAAATGAGAGCAGCGAAAACCTTAACACCAGAATTGGTTACTGCGACGTAGACGAGGTTAAGGAGTTCTGCTACCTTGGAAGTAAAATAATCCACGACACACGAAGAAAGGAGGACAGAAAAAGCATACTAACACAGTAAAGAGGCCATTCCTGGCGTAGTGAAGTCTACTGGTATGAAACATAGGCCTCAATTTAAAGAAAAAATTTCTGAGAATGTACGTTTGTAGCTCTGCACTGTATGGTAGTGAATTACAGACAGTGGGAAAATCTTAACGGAAGAGAATCGAAGCGTTTGAGATGTGTTACAAGATAATGTTGAAAATCAGGTGTACTAATAATAAAGTAATAAAGAATGAGCAGATTCTCCTCAGAATCGGCAAAGACAGGAACATATGGAAAACACTGGGAAGAAGAAGGCACACGACGATACGGCATGTGTTAAGGCATCAGGGATTGATCTCTATGGTGCTAAATGAAGCTGTAGAGAACAAAAATACGGGGCACGTTTTTTAAGTAAGTACCGTTTTGAAATTAAAAAAAGACGTGGTAAGATATCTCAATAATTTAACTTTTACATGAAAGCCTGTACCTTAATCTACGCACTGACGCCATTACAGTCTGATTCTTCCATGTTTACGTTGTGTACTGAGTGTTTCAGATGCCTCCGATAATCGTGAGTCCCGCTGACTGTGAAGTACGCGCTGTTATAAGATTTCTTCGTGCTAAAGGCCTAAAAGCGATCGATATTCATCGTGAGATCTGTCCAATTTACGGACGAAACATTATGAGTGATGGAATAGTAAGAAAGTGGGTGAGAGCATTTAAAGATGGCCGCACAAATGTGCTTGATGAACAACAGAGTGGGCGTCCTTCGCTCGTTAATGAAAGTTTGGTGCAGGAAGTGGGCAATAAGGTGAGAGAAAACAGACGCTATACGATTTACACCTTGCGGGATGACTTTCCTAATATTTCTTGTAGTGTTTTGTATGGCATTGTGACCGAGCACTTGAATTACCGAAAATTGTGCGCACGTTGGGTACCGAAAATGTTGACGGTTGTGCACAAAACCAAATGTTTAGACAGTGCATTGACTGTCCTTGAGCGGTACCACAATGACGGTGATGATTTCTTAAACCAAATTGTTTCGGGAGATGGAACATGGGTGGCCTATGTCACACCAGAATCAAAGCAACAGTCCATGGAAGTTGAGCAAGGGCATCGTTTTGCTGCAAGACAATGCCCGTCCGCATGTGGCGAATCAGACCAAAGATCTCATCACATCTTTTCGATGGGAAACTCTAGACCATCCTCCGTACATCCCCGATCTTGCGCGCAGTGACTACCATCTGTTCCTACACTAGAAGAAACACCTGGGCGGTCAGCGTCTTCAAGACGATGACGAAGTCAAAACAGTGATGATGCAGTGGTTAACAAGGCAGGCGGCAGACTTCTATGAGGAGTGTATTCAAAAACTGGTACAACGTTATGATAAGTGCCTCAATATTGACGGAAATTCTGTAGAAAAGTACATTACGGTACAGGCTTTCATGTAAAAATAAAATTATCGAGATTGCTTACCACGTCTTTTTTTAAATTTCAAAACGGTACTTACTTAAAAAACACGCCACGTAGTCGCGTATGACAGAAACTGGAGCAAACCAACTGTGACTTCGCATGCGGTTACTCGTACCTTAGGTAACTGGCCAACGCACGGATCTGTTTAGAATAGCTCTATAACGTCGTAGGGTCGAGTTGCACACGTCTCCTTTCATACCCAGCAGCTATCTCGCTGCAGATAATAACCTGTAGCTGTGATCCTGCAGCAAAACAGTCTTTGCATTGGCTAGGATTGCGAATTAATAAAATAAACAGACAAATAAAATAAAAGATATACGAATAATTAATAGAAAGGGTAGTATTCTAACGTCTGTAATTGATGTAGAGGACAGAGAACTGATGAATAACATTCATTCAAGAAAGTAAAACTCAAGTCAACGGAATGTGATCCTGCGATGGCCAGCTATGTTACAAATAGTGTGATAACTTAATTAAATACCGCAAAGTTGCATTGAGAGCGTAATGGGAATGTTTACAGAATTCCGGAGCTAAATAGTCATTCGAGACTCGAAAAAACTAAGTGCAAGACACGAATTATTCGCCAGTTCAGAAGTTCACAGTTCAGTATGATGAATTACACATAGGAACTCGCAGTGTGTCTAAACTCATTTCCGACATGGAAACGGAAAAGTTAAATGTTCTGTAGTGCAGTAAATTCAGACTTTTTCATAGTTAAAATCCCATAGAAAATTAAAGAATTTTAGTCGCCGATCACCGCCCAGAGTCTGTCAACCACATGAATAAATAACGCATGTTACCACAGGCAGGTCTGCCTCCTTCAAGAACTCGTCCTGAAGTGTCTGCCATCTTCAAAATCTAATGTAAAAGCTTCTTTATAAGTTAAAGTCCCGTAGCTGCCGTTCACCGCCCATAATCTATCATCTACACAACCAAACATCGTACTGGGCCACAGCCAGGTCTGCCTTCTTCCGGAAGGACATAAAGGACATAAAGTGTCAAATCGCTCCCTTGGATGCACTCCCTCAAAAAGTGTCTATCTCCACTTGACTCCTGTACTGTTCCGCCACTGTCTGCTTCTCCACTGGCTGAAGGCTATTCCCACAAAAATACATCGTTCTTATGTTCTACAGACAATATTTTGACTCGACTTGATCACTTTCTTCGCTAAACTAATACGTTACAACAATATTTAAATAAAAATATGCTATAAATATTAGGTTACATTCAGACCATGCACAATAAACATAAAGGTTTGTTCATAATTAAATAAACAATCATTCTTGCACCAGTACACTCACGTTAAATGACAAAAAAGTGTCATTAAGTATTGCCTAAACCATTATTTATGTCTACTTGATAGAAGCGTCTTTTGGTTACCTTTTCAATGGTGGTTTCCGCTATCACGTGCGATTGACCACTTTTAAACTACCACGGTTTCTAATACCAACTGTAATGAACATTTTAAAAAAGGCTGTTGGTAAAATATTAGGTTGGTGCATAAGTTAGTAGCGTTTTTTCGTAAGTGTAATAAACAGATATACATAACAGAGACTTCAGTCATCAATAATATATCTTCCTTCCCTATTTACAACATTTTGCCAACGCTCGGGTTCAGATTTCGATTCCCCGACTGTAGAAATCACGTAACGATGAAGCAAAGACTCGTAGACCCACATTCAGAGTGTATTTTCTTTCGGAAAGAAAGTTTCTTGAAAGTTGTTCGACAGAGAGCGGAAAAGGTGAAAATCTGAGGACGCAAAATCAGGTGAATAATGTGGGTGCCAGCCGAATTCCTGCAGAGTGTATTTCGTCAGTCTAGCAGAATATGAATCGACATTATCGTGGAGTAGCAACACTTTGCGCAGTCTTCCTGATTGTTGTTCTTGGACTGCATCTGCAAGACATCTCAGTGGCTGACACCGCCGCTGTTCCATAACATTTTCTTGTGTGGATGCACACAGGTCTTTGTATAGGGAGTTGCTGTTTTGTTTGGGGTTAACCATTCCTTTCTTTTTGTTATATTGAGATATAGACAGCATTTCTCGTCGCCAGTAATGATACAGGATAAGAGTGGTCGGTGTTATTCACGATCCAGTTGAGAAGAGCAAGCTCAGAGACACATGTGGCCACCCACAGATTTTTGTGATTTTGGCTTAGGGCATGTGGTAAAAATACACCCAGTTTTTGAAACTTCACCATTGCACTCAAATGTCGCACGATGGTGGAATAATCACGTTTGCCAATTCTCGAGTATACTGTTGTGGATCATTGTGGATTAATGCATTTCAACAGTCTTTATCAAACCCCGAATGTACTCCTGAAAATGGAGAGTCACTAATGTCAGAACGGTTCTCCTTAAAAAGAGAAACCTTTTCCTTGCTGTGCTCTGTCCAGTGGCACTATCCTCATACACGACACAAACGTTTCTGCCTGCCTCTACTGCTGTCATCCCTACATTGAACTCAAACAAAATGACAGTGCCTAAACTCAAATAGCAATAGTGAACTACGGATTAAAAATGACAATCGATAAATACCGGAATACCAACATGCAAAATAAAAACGCCAGAAACTTATGGACCAACCTAATAGTAGCATATTCCTTAAATAACTACAGAAATACGACAAAACATGAGATATTCATGCTACATTCAATTGCTGTGTACTTATAGAGGAAACACTTGCACAATGAGAAAGATCTAAAAGGTAATAAATCGATAAATAAAATGGTTATAGATACACAGCTTTCACGGATGATAGCCATAGTGCAATGCTGTCAGCCGAGTTATCATTTGTTGAAATCGCATGAAGCGTTTAAGAGCTGTCAATTCTGAGGTTAATGGTGACAATATTTGTTCATTGTAAATGATTTAGTTCAGTAGTTTTTAAGATATTGAAAATGTCATTGTTTCACTGGATGTATCTTATTTTCCTGAAATCACTGATGTATTCAAAACTACTTCATTATGTTACTGTGATTTATTATAGAATTTCTAAGAGTTGTAAGTAGCCATAATTTAGACTACTTGAAATGGCGCCATTTCTTGTACATATTATGCACGAAGGCCATGCGGGCAACTGTCGTCCAATTTCCCAACTTTGAAGTTTACCCATTCCCGGCTACATGCTGCCTACCTTTGTACTCGGGCAGACCAGCAATGTTGGCCCCAGCGGGCGCGACGGCAGCATACTGAGGGCCCTGGGACCAGCCGCTAGCGTTCAGCTGTGCAAATAAATTCACCTCACCTCGTACCAGTCTAGGTGGCTGAGTAGCTCACCTACATACATGCAACGTTACATATTGTGATCCATTTGGCTGCTAGTGCTAGGATTGATGTGAACGGCATCGTCTGCAGTGAGGTTGCTCATGACTGGTCGTTTTTGAAGTGATCAGAGGTCTGGTTCAGCCCGGGCCACAGCCACTGATACACAATGACCACAGCTTGACAACTTTCATGCACAGTCATCCAAAGCTGTGTACAGGCTGATCTTCGCTGGGTAATGACATGCAATAAAGCAGTCAAGTAAAAGTCTGTCTACCAATTTTTCTTTTGTCTCAAAGTAATAACAAACACCCTGTAATGCAGTCTTCAGATAACTATTAAAAAGTGAGGTGTAATTGTTTTCTCTTTAATCTGCTTATGATACGTTTTAGAAAGGGTATCTGCAATCAGTTTATCTGTGATCCACATCAAGACCAACTCTGTGAAAATAAAAACAGCTGTAATGTGTTCTATTTACATTCCCGCAACTGGCACACAAAATACTTATATGTGTTCACTGAAAATGCTTGGTAACTGCTGATTTTAAAGTTAATGTATACACTATTAATGTGTAATTGGTTTCTCAAACTGGATAATACAACTAGTCTACCACAACTTAAGTAACCTCCAGAGACAACCTAAGAGTATAATTGATGACTTCATAACTAGTTTTCCCAGCACATGGTTTCTAACAACAATAAGATTCATCCCCACGGCATTCATACCCGGGCTTCAACAGTTTCCTTCCACCATCTGTTCAACAGCAGTTTTTTTTTTCATTGATCAATGTTTTAATATGTGCCATACCATGCTCTCCGTTTTATTCAGAATTTTCTCTATTTTATCGTTACCCATTGCAGGATGACTTCATTTCTTACTCGACGAATCCATCTGATGTTCAACTGTCCCTGGTAACATCACACTTAAGAAACTTCCAGTTGTTTTATTTCTGTCTTCCGCCCAATTGACGTTTCACACGGATGTATAGCTGTACTTTCTCATGATGTTTCTCATGATGGATATAAAGTTTCAGTTTTTGATGATGGTGGTTTAATTTTATAAAAAGTCCTTTCGGTTTGTGCAGTCTGTTGTGTCTTGCACCATCGTTTAACATATATTATAATGTAATAAAATCCATCCACCTCTGCCAGAATCTCTTGTGCAGATTTAACATCTATAGTGTTCACATTATAAGGTTATATATGCTAGCCATGAAAAACATACATACATAGCCCTCACGTGACTTCATAACAGTGTAAAAACTGAGATAAAAAATGTCAATAGAAACATGTCAATACACTGATGTATTCCGAATTTCAGTTTTTTTCTATGTCAAAATACGTTTTTTAATTAAAATGTGATAAAATGGTTTGGTCAAAGAGTTTTGCTAAAGAGGCCAAAAGGAAACGAGCTCTGTTTATCTTTTGCTGTAAAACCAAAGGTGTGGCATTTCATTTCTTCTCGCCATTCTGTGGCGTCTTTTCTTGTCTCGCTGCAGCAAAGTAAGCACACGTTTCTATATACCTCGCCTTTAGATAAAATATAATTTTTTTTTTCAAATGTGCAAGTGTAACTTAATTACGGCATCAAACCTGATAATACCCCATCATAATAACCATAAATTTGTATGAATTTCTGTATCTTTTCTTCCAGAGATCGTAAAGGAAGGATTATCCATTCAATATCGCTAAACAGAACCATCCTCAGATCGAGCTGCCGATCACTTCTTTTCATTCCTTACGTATATTTTTTACATAATAATCATGTTAGGCTGACTGGTCAGTTACCTTCGTTCAGTGGCTTGATGTATCGTCTCTCACGATATTAATACAGCGTAAACTCATAATTACGTGAGCACGTGAGTGACATCCGTTGACAGTTTAATCATTAATGTCATTCATCTGTCTTTTTTGCTCAGGTCTGTCGTCCTTGAACGTTTCTCTCGTCTGTCATGGAATTGCATAATAATCAGTATTTCTATTTTCCGTGACGTACTGGAATTAATTTTCGTAATACTAATATTCCAGACCTTTCTCTTGTACACTAAATTCCAGACAGGAACGTTTCAATATACTGCACACCTATCACCACCTTCATGTTATTGTTTCATTGATGTACATGTTACAGGAAAGCCAACACATGTTCCGCTTCACTAAGCTTCCAGCTCAGTCCCTATTAACTTTTAGCACCACTGTTACGTCGTCACCCACTGCATCACACTTATTATCTGACCATGATAAACGAATACCACATCAAGTAAGTTATTTATATCTCTTTACTGCTTCTTCAGTACCAGAGGTGATAACGAGTAATGTTGCTTTACGACTTTTCTGATTTTGGACACTGGAACTTTACAACTAAAATTCCATTCATCATTTTCTTTTAAAGCAATGTGACGCTCCATAAGGAAGAATATATATGTAAAGAAGCATGCTTTGTATTTCGGCAAGATTGCATCAGAATTTTTTACACACATGTTGTACACATACAATATTTACTGATAAATCTGCCCGTGTTTATGGAAACATTTGCTTTGTTTAATGTAAAGAATCTGAACGTTTGTTCATTAATTTGGCTCTACATTGTGAAAAGCGATAGTTTTGAGTGACCTTCATACATTAAATCATTCTTTTGTGACACGTTGTTGATGGTGTACATATTTCTACAGTTTCTGAGGTTAACGTTATACACCCACAACAGAGGGTTTGTAGGACTGCAGTGAAGCCAACGAGGACTCATTTTTCTTGGTGACAGAGGCAGAGAAAATGTTACTGCTATTGGATGACGCGTTGTTAATGGCTGTTGAAGTTCCGAAGCACGGCGTAGTAAGAGTAGCCTGCGTTGAGCAGCTGCAACAGAAGGATGGCAACAGATGAACTTGACAAAGTTCGTCACTACCGTTTCAAATTTTCAGGTTTTAAATAAATTCACTCAAAAAGGACAGCATACAAACTCTTTTGAGATCATATGTGTAGATGTTAGCGTAATCGATTTATTTTGCCACTATTATAGAGCTTAATCTTCAGGAAAATATTTGTACTGAACTCTGATTATTGAAGAAGAGATTTATATTTCCGTTCTTTCTGAAGAACAGCGAATAGTTATTGACATACATTGTGGCGAAATAAACAGATGGCGGTAGCATCGCGTACACAAGGTATGTAAGGGCAGTGCATTGGCGCCCGCATCTCGTGGTCGTGCGGTAGCGTTCTCGCTTCCCACGCCCGGGTTCCCGGGTTCGATTCCCGGCGGGGTCAGGGATTTTCTCTGCCTCGTGATGGCTGGGTGTTGTGTGCTGTCCTTAGGTTAGTTAGGTTTAAGTAGTTCTAAGTTCTAGGGGACTTTTGACCACAGCAGTTGAGTCCCATAGTGCTCAGAGCCATTTTTTTTTAGTGCATTGGCGCTACTGTTATTTGTACTTACGTGACTCATATGAAAAGCTTTCCGACGTGATCATGGCCGCATGAAGGGAATTAACAGACTTCGAACGCGGAATGGTAGCTGGAGTTATACGCATGGGACATTCAGTTTCGGAAATCGTTAGGGAATTCGATATTTTGAGATCCGCAGCGTCAAGAGTGCCCCGAGAATAGCAAATTCCGGGCATTACCTCTCGCCACGGATAATGCAGTGGCCGACGGCCTTCACGTAACGACAGAGAGCAGCGACGTTTGTTTAGAGTTGTCAGTGCTAACAGACAAGCAACAATGCGTGAAGTAACCTTAGAAATCAATGTGATACGCACGATGAACGTATCCTTTAAAACAGTACGGCGAAATTTGGTGTTAGTGACATGGCAGCAGACGACTGACGTGAGTAGCTTTGTAACAGCACGACATCGCCTGCAGCGCATCTCTTGGGCTCGTGACCATACAGGTTGGACCTTATACGACTGTAAAACAGGAGCCTGGTCTGATGGGTCCCGATTTCAGTTGGTAAGAGGTGGTGGTATGGCTCGAGTGTGACGTAGACCTCTTGAAGCCATGGGCCCAGTTTGTAAACAAGGCTCTATGCAAGCTGGTGGTGGCCCCATAATAGTGTGGGCTGTGTTAACATGTAATGGACTGGTTCCTTTGGTCCGACTGAACCGGTCATTGACTGCTTCTTGGAGACCATTTGCAGCCAATCATGGCCTTCACGTTATGGATGACAATGCGTCATGGCACCGGAGTTTGCCACGGGTCTGAACAACGTTCTGGACAACTCGGGTGAATGGTTTGGCCACCCAGATCACCCGACATAAATCCCGTCAAACATTTATCTGACACGATCGAGAGGTCAGTTCGTGCACAAAATCCTGCACCAACAACAATTCTGTAATTGTGGACAGCTGTAGAGGCAGTATGAATATTTTCACATTGGACTTCCAATGACTTGTTGAGTCCATGCCACATCAAGATGCTGCACTACGCTGGACAAAAGGAGGTCCCACGTGTTGTTAGTAGGTACCCCATGACTTTCGCAACTCAGTGTATTGTTGGGTGAATTTGGACGCAGTTGGAGAAACTTATGCTGGCAGGTCCACGAAAACCACGCCTTTCACTTTCTTAAATAGATGTATCGTAGACTAGTGCGTTATCGTGTTGATGCAGAAAAGGTCTGACTCCACAGTACGAGAGGTCAGTTGTTGTCCATATTCTTTTCACAATACCAGTGTACATTTCACTATCACGGAGAATTAATAGTCCAAGCCGAAACTATGAGAAACGGCCCCTACATCATCAGAGTATTTCCCTCTAATTTGACTGCCGCCATAACACCTTGCGGTCATTATCATGCCTCCCCATCCTATAAAAGTGCAAATCTGACCAATGCAACGGCCGGCCACGGTGGCCGAGCGGTTCTAGGCGTTTCAGTCTGCAACCGCGCGACTGCTACGGTCGCAGGTTCGAATCCTGCCTCGGGCATGGATGTGTGTGATGTCCTTAGGTTAGTTAGATTTAAGTAGTTCTAAGTTCTAGGGGACTGATGACCTCAGATGTTAAGTCCCATAGTGCTCAGAGCCATTTAAACCATTTTGAACCAATGCAACGCATCCTTCATTAAACGGTCTCTTTCCATTGCTCCACAGACCAATTTCAATTATGTTTATACTTGTGAAAAAAGCTATAAGCCAAGTTTTCTGCAACACATATACCATGTGGCCCATGCAACTCATCCTCTGTAGTTTTATGTTTCACGCAAACGTTAGTACAAGAAGGGCTGCCTCGTCACTGGTGTCCAAAGGAAAGCGCACGTACAAGCGAACCTCCGCCGAACTGTGTCGCCATCTGCGTGCTGCGTTTTCCTTCTGCTCTGATAGGGTCGCGTAATCATCTGTCTGTAGTTCAAGTTAGGTCTTACAGTCAAACAGGTAAAAACTGCAATGTATTCCAGGGAAGACTATGGTGATCTATTAGGAGACGCTACGCAATGCAGCTGAGACCCAAAGGTTGTATTCACAACGTTTTCCAACGCAACATCTACCTTCTGCGCATGTTTTTAGACATATGAAGATGCGTTTAAGAGCCGACAGAGCTTTCCAGGTACAACGCATTGTGGCAAGACCAATTCGCGACGCACCCGATGTGGCCTGGAACGTTATTCAGTGTTTTGGAGCACATCTCACGCACGGTAAGCATAGCTTAAAAGAAAATAACGCTTATGTACAATGTAGCGTGAACGAAAGTGTTATCGTACTATTGGATTTAGGTTATAGTATTACGTAAATGTTAAGAGGTGTCAATGCTAATATCAAGAGGCGCTTACATCAAAGCATCCAGTAAGGAGGACATTCATTTATACTATAAATAATGAAATTATCAAGATCGACGCTGAAGCGCCAAAGATACTGGTATAGGCTTGCGTATTCAAATACAGAGATATGTAAACCGGCACAATGCGGCGCTGCGGACGGAAATGCATACATAAGACAACAAGTGTCTGGCGTAGTTTTCAGATCGGTTACTGCTGTAACAATGGCAGTTTATCAAGATTTAAGTGAGTTTGAACGTAGTGTCAGCGTACGAGCGATGGCACACAGCATCTCCGAGGTAGCGATGAAGTGGGAATTTTCCCGTACGACCATTTCAAGACTGTACCGTGAATATCAAGAATCCAGTAAAACATCAAATCTCCGACATCGCTGCGGGTGGATAAAGAACCTGCAAGAACGGGACCAATTACAACTGAAGAGGCAGAAATGCAACCCTTCCGCAAATTGCTGCAGATTTCAATGCTGGGCCATCAACAAGTGTCAGCGTGCGAACCATTCAACGAAACATTGTCGATATGGGCTTTCGGAGCCGAAGGAGCACTCGTGTACCCTTGATGATGCACGATACGAAGCTTTCCGCCTCGCCTGGGCCCGTCACCACAGGTATTGGACTGTTGATGACTCGAAACATGATGCGTGGTCGAACGAGTTTCGTTTCAAATTGTATCAAGCGCATGGACGTGTACGGGTATGGAGACCACCTCATGTATCGATAGAGCCAGCATGGGAGCAGGGGATTGTTCAGGCTGGTGGACGCTCCGTAATGGTGTGGACGTGTGCAGTTGGAGTGATATAGGACCCTGATACGCCTAGGTACAACTCTGACAGATGACACGTACTAAGCATCCACAATCTGGCAAAATTGAGACCCAAGTCTGCCAGGTGCTGATAACGCCGACTCACATAAGTACATGGCTTCTTCGTGTCCTTCACAATGATCACTCAACATCTGAGACTGTTCTCTCGCCTTATATATCCTATCAGACCTGGCAAAAAACACTAAACACGATCAACACTACATACATTACATACATTAAATGTATTCGTAGTTGGGAACAATGACAACCATCAGTTGTAGAATGGAATGACAACAATGAAAGTCTGTGCCATATCGGGACACATACCCGGATTTCCCGCTTATCGCGAGCGGTCGTCTCACCATTTGGCTCCCCGTGCACGACTTGAGGCCAGACTCAAACTCCCATATGTCGTCGACCATGCGAGTACGACTTTCATTGTCGTCATTCCGTTCTACAGCTAATGGTTGTCATTATTCGCAGTTGCGAATATATTTAATGTAGTTCATAACGGCTGTAGTCACCATAGTGGCAGTTCCTTTGGACACGGATGCAATATGTACAGTATATCATTTCTGGGGAATCCCCACCACCACTGAGGAGTGAACATTAAGTAATAACGCAGACTAAAAATCTATAGTTCGATCGGTATACGATCCAACGAACTTTCGGGTAACCTTACCAGGAATGTACTTTACAATTAGGCCACCATCACAGACTTATCTGTCTGCAGTTGCGGCGCCTGTTTACTGCTTTTCCTTCCAGTATCTGATGGATTTATTTAAATTAACAACCTGTAGATGTTTTGTACATACGACATTTCTGAGCAATATGTGGGACTGTCTTCTAGTGGTTGCCGGCCGCGGTGGTCCAACGGTTCTGGCGCTGCAGTCCGAAACCGCGGGACTGCTACGGTCGCAGGTTCGAATCCTGCCTCGGGCATGGGTGTGTGTGATGTCCTTAGGTTAGTTAGGTTTAAGTAGTTCTAAGTTCTAGGGGACTTATGACCAAAGATGTTGAGTCCCATTGTGCTCAGAGCCATTTTTTTTTTTTTAGTGGTTACAGGCTGTATTTAGAGTCATGTATACACTGCATAGACATTAAACTAAACCATGAAGACTTTATACACTGAAGAGCCAAAGAAACTGGTACACCTGCCTAATGTCGTGTAGCCCCCCCCCCCCCTACCGACGGGCACGAGAACTGTTGCAGCACGATGTGGCATGGATTCGACCAATGTCTGAAGTAGAGCTGGAGGGAACTGACATAATAAATCCTGCGATACTGTCCTTAAGTCCGTAAGAGTAAGAAGGTGTGGGGATCTCTTCTAAACAACACGTTGCAAGGCATCCCACAATAATCCCTCAATAATGTTTATGCCTGGGGAGTTTGGTGGCCAGTGGAAATATTTAAACTCAGAAGAGTGTCCTGGAGATACTCCGTAGCAATGCTGAAATTGCCCAAGTCCGTCGCAATGCACAATGGACATGAATGGATGCAGGTGATCATACAGGAGGCTTACGTACGTGTCACCTGTCAAAGTCGTATCTAGACGTATCAGGGGTCCCATATCACTCCAACTGCACACGCCCCAACCATTACAGAGCCTCCACCAACTTAAATAGTCCTCTGTCGACATGCAAGGTCCGTGGAAACATGAGGTTGTCTCCATGCCCGTACACGTCCATCCACTCGATACAATTTGAAACGAGACTCGTCCGAACAGGCAACATGTTTCCAGTCCTCAACAGTACAATGTCGGTGTTGACGGGCCCAGAAGAGGCGTAAAGCTTTGTTTCATTCAATCATCAAGGGTACACGAGTGGATCTTCGGCTCCGAAAGCCAGTATCGATGATGGTTCGCACGCTGACACTTGTTGATGGCCCAGCATTGAAATCTGCAGCAATTTGTCTGTCACGTTGAACGATTCTCTTCAGTCGTCGTCGGCCTCGTTTTTGCAGGATCTTTTTCCGGCCGCAGAGATGTCGGAAATTTGGTGTTTTACCGGATTCATGATATTGACGGTACACTCGTGAGATGGTCGTACGGGAAAAATCCCGCTTGATCGCTACCTCGGAGATGCTGTGTGCCATCGCTCATGCGCCGACTATAACACCACGTTCAAACTCACTTAAATCTTGATAAGCTGCCGTTGTCGCAGCAGTAAGTAATCTAACAACTGCGCCAGACACGTGTTGCCCTATATAGGCTTTGCCGACTACAGTGCCGTATTCTGCCTGTTTACATATCTCTGTATTTGAAATGCATGCCTATACGAGTTTCTTTGGCGCTTCAGTATAGTACCCGTTTGTAAGATACGGTGCGAAAAGCAACTTGTAGGTGCTGAAAGATGGTGACACAGGCTGCCTAGAAAAGTGACATGTGCAACACGTCTAAGTGTTGATACTTTCAAGAATTCCATACTCTGACGTAGGTAGCGTTCTTTGAAACACAGAATGTGAACATCAGTAAGTGTAACTGGTCACAGTTATGTGGTTTCCTGGTGATGGTCATAATTTTGAAGGTTGGGTTCAACGAACCGGCCGATGTGGCCGTGCGGTTCTAGGCGCTTCAGTCTGGAACCGCGTGACCGCTACGGTCGCAGGTTCGAATCCTGCCTTGGGCATGGATGTGTGTGATGTCCTTAGGTTAGTTAGGTTTAAGTAGTTCTAAGTTCTAGGGGACTGATGACCTCAAATGTTAAGTCCCATAGTGCTCAGAGCCATTTGAACCATTTGTTGGGTTCAATGCAAAACATTTCCATTTGAAGTAAGCAAAAGATTCATTACTAGAGTCTAGAGGAAACAACTGACACCTCTATAATAAAAAAATATATTCTATGTGCAAATCACATTGAATACTGATATTTTAAAATAGACATCCAACGTTAGAGGCAAAAGTGGAAAGCAATTGTACTTAGAGTCTCTATAAACTGTAGGTGTTGGAATGGTATCTGACTGTTTGAATGTACATCCTATAAATGTTATTACTCACGTGCGGAAATCGACAACAAGACAGTTAAACTTTACAATCCGTGGGGGCCCAGGTAGTCTACAGGCCTGCGCCACTGATGTTTGCAATGCTATAAAATAAATGACTGGTGATGAATTTGTATAACGGCGTTAGAGTTTTGGTTGTAATTTGATACCAAGCCACATCATTACAGAAGAAGCGTAGTTCTCTACTTCCAGCAACTATCTAAATATGAATGATGGGATATTAAAACGAATTATCGTTCGTGGTGGGATAAACATGGCAATGGAACAATACTAAGCCAGCCCATGGACAACTCTCTCAAGAAAGCGTGTTTCCATAATCACCATAATACTAATCTAAGGCTGTGCTAGTGCGGTGCCTACCGACAGGAAGGTGGCCCTCTGTATGGGGTAGATGCCACCGGCAGTGAGCGTCAGCGGCTTCTGCGCCCTCGCCATGACCACCAACAGCGCTCGCCGGAAGCCGGCGCTCGCGTCCTGCCAGCCACAGCTGTAGGCCCCCAGCGACACCGCCTCTCCCTGCGAATGCAGAAGCCCAGTTGCTGTCCTCATAGTTCACTCTGTACACTGTTCCCACCCACACACATGCAGTAATAGTCAGTAAAAGTATAGCTGTCCTCAACCCAAACATTGGTTTGAACTTTCAATATCACTGGTCCTTTTGGAGGTGGTACATCAATAATTTCACTCCTGATAGCAATTGGTGCATAAATAACAATGTCGCAAAAACAGAGGAAAAGAAAACCATCTGAGCGTTCTGTCCTTGGGACATGCACCTCACAGATCACAACCACCCACTTTACGTAAATAGTCCACTAACATTTGAAATGTAGCTGAATGGGATTGGACAAAACTAATCTATTGATGCATTTTATAACTGGAGATTGTGATACTCATATCGCGTATTGCATTTACTCATGGGAAAACAAATTGGTTCAAATGACTCTGAGCACTATGGGACTTAACTTCTGAGGTCATCAGTCCCCTAGAACTTAGAACTACTTAAACCGAACTAACCTAAGGACATCATAACATCCATGCCTGGGGCAGGATTCGAACCTGAGACCGTAGCGGTCGCGCGGTTTCTGACTGTAGCGCCTAGAACCGCTCGGCCATCCCGGCCGGCTCATGGGAGAACACTTTTAGATTCACATTCGTTGTATACTTAAGAGCTGAATGTTGTGTTGGCTGAAGAGCCCACACCGTGTTACGAATGTAGGCCGAAATGCACGAGTTTTAGCTCACGCAGGCTGGCGTGAGGATGGAAGAACTATACTGACGTGAGGTCTGGAACATGACAACGAATTAGAATTCAGAAAGCGGACGTAATTACTTTGATGTTTAACTTTAATCCATTAATGATGAACGTCGGTCTTGACGGTACATGATTCACAATCTTATCTGTTCAGAATACATTCTTGAAGTAACTGAATATGGCGCCTTGCTAGGTCGTAGCAAATGACGAAGCTGAAGGCTATGTTAAACTGTCGTCTCTGGAAATGAGAGCGTATGTAGACAGTGAACCACCGCTAGCAAAGGCAGCTGTACAACTGGGGCGAGTGCTAGGGAGTCTCTCTAGACTAGACCTGCCGTGTGGCGGCGCTCGGTCTGCAATCGCTGATAGTGGCGACACGCGGGTCCGACGTATACTAAAGGACCGCGGCCGATTTAAAGGCTACCACCTAGCAAGTGTGGTGTCTGGCGGTGACACCACACAGAACACTTTTTCTACTCAGAATTTGTATTTAAGCTATTAAGTAAAAAAATTGATGAAATATTCGCGAAATCATCTGATTGTAAAACGTTTCATCATTGTCAGGACATAAACGAACTGGAAATTGAGATTTAACGACCTTTCTAAGTAAAAACCTTGGCGCAGTAAAAAAGTAATTGTTGTAAAATAACGGAGAATATGTCAGTACCGTTTTCTTTACAGTAACATACAGTGAGGTCACAAAAGTCATGGGATCCTCCTAATATCGTATTGGACCTCCTCTGCGCTGGGATAGTGCAACAACTCGATGTGGAATGGGCTTAACAAGTTGTTCGAAGTGGCCTTCAGGAATATTGAGCCGTGCAGTATCTACAGCCGTTCATAAAGGGGAAAGTGTTTCTGGTGCGGGTTTTTTTTTTTACAAGAACTGACCTCTCGATTATGTCCCATAAATTGTCTACTGGATTGATGTCATGCAATCCGGGTGGCCAAATCATTCACTCGAATTGTCCAGAATGTTCTCCAAACCAATCACGAACAGCTGTGATCCTATGACATTGTTGTTTGGGAACATTAAGTCCATGAATTCAAATGGTCTCAAAGTACCCGAACATAAACATTTCAATTAATTATCAGTTCAGTTGGACCAGAGGACCCAGTCCATTCCGTGTAAACACAGACCATACCATTATAAAGCCACCACAAGCTTGCACAGTGCCTTGTTGACATCTTTGGCCCATAGCTTCAAGGGGTTCTGCATCACACTCGAACTCTATGATCAGCTCTTACCAACTGAAATTGGGACTCATCTGACCAGACCACGGTTTTCCACTCGTATAAGCTCCGACCGCTATGTTCACGGGTTCAGGAGAGCTGCTGCAGGCGATGCTGTTAGCAAAGACACACACGTTAGTCGTCTGCTGCCATAGCCCATTAAAGACAAAGACTGCACTGTTCTAACGGATACGTTATAAAACGTATTCCCACACTGGTTTCTGCTGTTACTTCACGTAGTGTTGCTTGTCTGTTAGCACTGACAGTTCTACGCAAATGCCACTGCTCTCGGTCGTTAAGTAAAGGCCGTCGTTCACTGCGTTGTCCGTGGTGAGAGGTAAAGCCTGAAATTTGCTATTCTCGGCATACACTTGGCACAGTAGATCTCTGAATATTGATTCCTCTAACGATTTCCGAAATGGGATGTCCCACGTGTCTAGCTCCAACTACCACACCACATTCAAAGTCTATTAATTCCCGTCGTGCGAATTGGGGGATTGAGCACAAATGACAGCACCTCTAATGTATTGCCTTTTCTACCTTGTTTACGCGATACTACCGCCATCTGTATACGTGAATGTCTCTATCCACTGTCTTTTGTCATCTCAGAGTAACAGTAATTCGTATTTGTTACCTGCTAGTAATATGTTGTAATTATCTTTAAATATTTGAGTGTTCAAATGTTGATGGATTCATGATATGATTATCTTTTAAAGTGCTTTCTAAACCGTCAACCATATTTTCATTTCGAAATTCGTTGATTATCCAAACTATAATAATATTTTCACAAAAGGTATGAAATCAAGAATGTCAACAAGAGCAATTCATTGTTGTAATATAAATGAAGAAGCGTGGATGGGGCCACTTGAACGGTAGTACTGGTTCAGCTTTCAGAGGTGAAGTGTTTGGCTTTTGTAAATTGTCTTATTTCAAAATTCTGAAACTTGTGTCCAACCTGATTCTTTAGATTGTGACCTTGCACCTGTTTGAAGAACCCCAGAACATGCAGATTTCTGCAGCGAAGTAAGTGAGTTACACCCACACTTGCACAAGACGAGACACGGTCAGAAAGTTAACTGTGCTGATTGTGATCGCCTTTTAGTTTGGTGTTTGGAGCTGGGGTACACCTGAGAAGGTCAAGATCATTGTACTTGCTACGAGGGCGTACTGAAAAGCAATGCTTTCGAATTTTCTATATGTAAACTGTTAAAGCTATTTACATAAAACAAACGTCATAAACACTGTCCATGTCTGCTTATTCACTGATCAACATTAGTCCGACGAATAGCACATTTTTCACAATGAGAAATCAGTTTGCTGATACTGTCATTATAGAGTGTCTGACTTTATTGACGGAGCCACGGCCTCACCTCTGCTTGCACTGTTTCGTCAAAGTGAAGTCGTCGTAGCCGTTCTTTAAGTTTTGGAAAGAGATAAAACCCGTATGGGGTCGAGTCGGGATTGTGTGGAGGATGAACGATGATAGTCAGTCCAAGGCGTCGGAATGTTGTTGCAGATGTTGCAGGGCTCGTGTGTGGTCCGGCACTGGCATGCGAATGGAGAGCGTGTTTCCTGGGTGGACGCTCCCTGTTTCTGACGCGCCGACAGAGTTACGTTACACACAGCCATGTTACACGCTACAAGGGCGAAGGGCTGTAAATGTGACATGAAGAGTAAAGATGAGAAATGTTTACAGCATTTGTTTTATTTAAATAGCTTTTTCATATAAAAAACGCGTAAGCATCACTTTTGTGACCGCCACCGTATTTTTAAGTTTCGCATGCGCACTTGAGATTAAGTTTCAAAACCAATAATCAAGGTCTTTGTGCAGCCACAGACACTTAAAACGCGAACATAAACCGTTTTTATGGACGGGTATGCAAATGGGATATGAATGAAAGTTAACAACTGGAAATAATTATGTACGATATCGACACCATAGACAAAAAAAGATATGTACTGTAATGATTACATTTTCTATACGCAGAGACTAAAACAGAGGTTAGGTAGTATGAACTGTGACTCACTTTTTTCGTTGGTATGTTACGTGAAACTACTCAACATGGAACAGCAAAATATGGTAGGTAAAGAACGCGTAGTACTTAATGATGATTTTGTTGAACAACAGCCGGCCCGAGTGGCCGAGCGGTTCTAGGCGCTACAGTCTGGACAGTCTGGAACAGAGCGACCGCTACGCTCGCAGGTTCGAATCCTGCCTCGGGCATGGATGTGTGTGATGTCCTTAGGTTAGTTAGGTTTAAGTAGTTCTAAGTTCTAGGGGACTAATGACCTCAGCAGTTGAGTCCCATAGTGCTCAGAGCCATTTGAACCTTTTGTTGAACAACACATTTCTGCGTTACGCGTTTAGTACACATATTTTCTTGTAGAAGTCACCACCTCAGAATCGTTTCTCAATTTTAGACTCGTGTCCGGTAGGCAGAACAACAGTTGTTAAAGGGTTAACGATAAGCTTGTTTAAAATCTTTATCATGTTTCACTGTTGACTACATGTTGCTTATGTGGGAGCAAATAGTGGTAAAGTGACTGTAGCACAAGGGGGTTTCTTTGAGATGGTTGTCCATTTGTTTGATTTCAAGGCAGCTCCTCCTTCACTCATTGTCTCCATTCTGAAACAAATGAGCTCACCCTTCCCATTTTTATTATTTCATATTCTAAAATCGCCACTACAAGGAACCATAAACTATTTTAGGCCTTTGTAATTGAGCCGTGATACAATGAGAGTATCAGCAAATTGGTTTCTCGTTGTGAGAAATGTGTTCATCGTCTGGCTAACTATGTTGATCATTAAATAAGCAGCATGACGAATAAAGATGTAGAGTGTTTATGACGTTTGTTTTAATTAAAAAGCGTGCTGGCGTCGCCTTCCGAATTCCTAGCGCCACTAGGTCAATATGTCGTGTGATGTCCTGCTTTGAGGCCACTAAGATCTTTGCTCGAGACTGTTGACGGGGGACGGGGCGCGTCTTGGGGTGGCGAGTTGCGGGGTGGTAACGGAGCGAGGAGGACGGTGTGGGAGGTCCGCCCGGCGAGCAAGGCGAGCACTCGCCCGTGCGTTTTGGGCACAGAGTCCGGCGAGTGGCTGCTGGGCATATCTGTGGACCGATCTGAATCGATGGCTGACTTCGAGCGCCGTCTCCGTGCGCAGCCTGGCCAGCCAGCTCTGCGACGTGGCACACCAGTGAGAGAGCTTTAGAACCGGCAAGCTGCAGCTTCGATATGTGAACTTCAGTTTTGGAGGTCTTAACTGTTATTTTCTTATTGATACCTATAGGCCTGCTGCGATCATTGCGATTTCCTAGCTGATCTATTTCACCACCATTTGATTCTTTGAACTGTGGCTGTTCTTTGCTTTTCCTGAGTCGATATAGGTCTTCGTGGTTTGTTAACAGGTTATCTTAAACTGTATGCGCCAATGGTGCCTGCGGTCTTCCTCTCAGCTAGAGAATAAAAAATATCTCATGAATATTGTCTTGGCGCCAAGCGCCACCAGCCACCAGAAATATTTTGACCTATTTCGCTACTGGCCATTAAAATTGCTACACCACGAAGATGTCGTGCTACAGACGCGAAATTTAACCGACAGGAAGAAGATGCTGTGATACGCAAATAATAAGCTTTTCAGAGCATTCACACAAGGTTGGCGCCGGTGGCGATACCTACAACGTGCTGACATGAGGAAAGTTTCCAACCGATTTCTCATACACAAACAGCAGTTGACCGGCGTTGCCTGGTGAAACGTTGTTGTGATGCCTCATGTAAGGAGGAGAAATACGTACCATCCCGTTTCCGACTTTGATAAAGGTCGGATTGTAGCCTATCGCGATTGCGGTTTATCGTATCGCGACATTGCTGCTCGCGTTGGTCGAGATCCAATGACTGTTAGCAGAATATGGAATCGCTGGGTTCAGGATGGTAATACGGAACGCTGTGCTGGATCCCAACGGCCTCGTTTCACTAGCAGTCGAGATGACAGGCATCTTCTCCGCATGGCTGTAACGGATCGTGCAGCCACGTCTCGTTCCCTGACTCAACAGATGGGGACGTTTGCAAGACAACAACCATCTGCACGAACACTTCGACGACGTTTGCAGCAGTATGGACTCTCGGCTCACCATGGCTGCGGTTACCCTTGACGTTGCATCACAGACAGGAGAGCCTGCGATGCTGTACTCAACGACGAACTTGGGTGCATGAATGGCAAAACGTCATTTTTTCGGATGAATCCAGGTTCCGTTTACAGCATCATGATGGTCACATCCGTGTTTGGCGACATCGCGGTGAACGCACATTGGAAGCGTGTATTCGTCATCGCCATACTGGCGTATCACCCAACGTGATGGTATGGGGTGCCATTGGTTACACGTCTCGGTCACCTCTTGTTCGCACTGACGGCACTTTGAACAGTGGACGTTACATTTCAGATGTGACGACCCGTGGCTCTACCCATCATTCGATCCCTGCGAAACCCCACATTTCAGCAGGATAGTGCACGAGCGCATGTTGCAGGTCCTGTACGGGCCTTTCTGGATACAGAAAATGTTCGACTGCTGCCCTGGCCAGCACTTTCTCCAGATCTCTCACCAGTTGAAAACGTCTGCTCAATGGTGGCCGAGCAACTGGCTCGTCACAATACGCCAATCACTTCTCTTGATGAACTGTGGTATCGCGTTGAAGCTGCAAGGGCAGCTGTACCTGTACACGCCATCCAAGCTCTGTTTGACTCAATGCCCAGGCGTATCAAGGCTGTTATTACGGCCAGAGGTGGTTGTTCTGGGTACTGATTTCTCAGGATCTATGCACCCAAATTGTGTGAAAGTGTAATCACATGTCAGTTCTAGTATAATATATTTGTCCAATGAATACCCACTTATCATCTGCATTTCTTCTTGGTGTAGCAATTTTAATAGCCAGTAGTGTACATAACATAGGAACTGCAAATAGTATAACATGAAATAACAGCCCGATAAAACAGAATACATTTGCTGCACACATCATCACAACATCTAAACTATCTCTCTCCCGTCCTCATGCCATAGAAGTTAACTGAGAACTGAGAACCATGATGACAGGATGTTCACGTCGTAGCCAATATCAACATTCACTCCTGAAGACATTTAACGGCCTTACATGATATCAGATCAGGTAAAGCTCCAGGTTTTGATGGCTTACGCCCAGGATTCCTTTTGCACTATTGTAACTGTACAAAGGTATGACTAGTCCAGCTTCTCTGAAATATTCTGCAAACAGAATCCATTCCACAATTTATGAAACAGGTTAAGGTCTCTGGTGTCTCGAAACCACGTAAACCCAAAAGAAAGTCAAAGTTGCGTCCTATCTTCTGAGTAAGACATACAAATTACTGAGAGGCTGCCGCATGACAGAATACGCATCTAGATACTTGGAAACATTCTCGTTGAACAGGCCGGATTTCGAATAAACTGTAACTGTGTCGATCAAGTTCTTTCATTATCAACTTACGTGGAAGCTGACTTCCAGAAACAACTGAAGACATATGCAGTATTTATTGATCTGTCTGCACCTTGTAATACTACGTAGAAGCTGGGTAGAAGAATAGCCCAACTCCTTAACAATATGTTGCTTGACACACCATTTCATGTAACAACAGGCAAAGAGGCTACTGACGAGAAGACTCTTAACCATGGCCTACTTCAATTCATAGTCGCTGTTCCGCTATTGTTTAGCTTGTACATTGCAGTTACCTCAGATACTCCTAAGTCCACGAAGTTTTGATTATGCTGATAACATGTAACAGCAGCACAGCACAAACAGAGGTCACCGGAAATGTAGCAAGAAAGGGTCTAAGTATAACGGGACAATATTTTCGTACAGAATCCCCATGGTTTCATCTGAGTAATAACCTAGGCAGCCGTTAAATGGATACATATTACTAGGCTAATCGTCTGGCCCACAACAAATATCCACTCATACCTGACAGAACACTGTCATTTAAACAGCATCATATAGTGACTGCAGCTAAACTCAGGTCCAGAAATATTACCCAGCAAAAAATATGTGGTGTCACATGGGGTTCTGCAGCTTCGATCTTACGATCATTTGTCCTTGACCTTCTCTACTCAGCGACAGAGTACAGTAGCTCAGCGACAGAGTACAGTAGCCGTGACTGGATAAACGGAGCTACATGAAATTAACAGGTGCGCAACTAAATCAAAAAGGATGCGGATTGTTACTGGGGCAATTAAGTCCACTCCAATATTCTGGATTCTTGCCCTGAGCAGCATTCCACCATCTAACCTGAGAAGCAAGAATATCCTTTTGCAGGAGTGTAAGAAATGTGCCAAATCAGCAGCTGCCAGTTCATCAGGACATACCTGCTGTCCAAATCAACATACTCCGCCCCAGACATTCTCCTCTCAGGAAAGCTAGAAGCATGGCTGACCATAACTTCAGTCTCCGCCAAGATTGGGCACAGTAATGGTATAACACATCACCACAGGTTCATAACTTTCTCCAAGTAGAAAACAAACGTGTAGAATATGGAGTACATTTAACAGGATCCGGACCAACTACGGGACATGCGGCGACCAGATAACGAAATGTATTCACTGTGGAGTGTATACGACGTTTTCCTAGACAAACTGACAGACATACTGTTAAAGATTGCCCTCGAAATTTGTATTCTTAAACTCCCGGGCCTTGTTGGATACTAAAGCAGATGTGATCAATTATGTAAATAACACGTCTACAAATTTATAAATTACGTACTTTTTTGTATAGACATGCAGCAGGCAAATTTGCATGCTGTTTGCATTAATTGTAATATTGGTTTAATAGTTTAGAGAATGAGAGTGCATAAATTTCTTAGCGGTTTTGAGAATACTCATTAAAAGGCACTTGTACAGTAGTAACTGATCTTGAGATGCCCTGCGTAATTTCCCTTCTTTGATGTGGTGAAGCACTATCTGGTTTTTTAATTTTCTTTTTTTGCATGTGTATGGGAAGACACAGGACTGGAGCTGAGATGAGCGACCAGAAATATCACTTTGCGCTGCGACTGGAAGGCCCAGGCATTCCATTCGTGATAAGGACTGCTGGTGTGGCCCAGCAGGCGGCGTTAAGCCACTTTCTGGTTTACAATGCTGTGCCGCCTAGCAGAATGCCAGGGGGCAGATAGGCACCGAGCTGTGGGCAGAATGGTTTTCTTATGTTCTGCAGGCCGACTTTGTAGACAGCCCCCACCTGTTTTCTAAAACGGTTAGGGCGGCACACCACGATGCGTTCGGCGACTGAAGTCATGGACAGCCACAATCTGTTATTAATTGCGCGCGCCTGAAAAATGTAAGTGCGCGGTCTTGTTTTTGGTTGATTCGGAATGCAGGTACTTTCCTATGGGCCTCTGAAACCCCTGTGGATTCAAGTGTGCAGGTGGACCGTTTGCTGGTCTGCCAAACCAATTTGACTCCATGTCACAACTATGCGTGACGGAATATGTCAAACGTTTAGATGGCCGACTCAAGACAAATAAGTACACCCACATCACTCATTGTATGCGTGATGCTAGAAGCAGTACCTCTGACAGTTCAGAAGGTAACTGGCACAGGCTCTAAGTGGCACACTGGCAAAGGACGTAAGTCTCGCCGTTTAGGTAGAGACCTGCAGTTCCTTACTAATGAAGTACCAGTACAAGAGTGTGTTCTCTTTCTGTCCGCTTCCTCCTCAGCTCGGTTGCAAAGCACATTTACATCTTAGACTTCCCCCACTTTAGCACAAGCCAATCACGAGCTGGAGCCTGGTATACGAGGCTGTAGAGTGGCCCTTGCTCTGCATACACCGATAGAGACTTTAAAATTAATTGGGAGAAAAAGGAAAAAAATATTCACCTTCGCGGCCTCTTTCCCACGTGTTTGCCATGTCTTTTGCTAACAAAATGACCAGGATAGAACTACAGCCCTCCATAAAAACCTTATTATCTCGCCTGTTGCATCCATTTCAAAGTTTCCAGTGAACAGTCCTATACTCGCTAAAAGCCTCGTGTTTTCACAAATATGTTTTGTAACAGAGTCTGGACGTCTGGGCTGCGGTGGCCCTGTCCCACAGAAATTCGCAGACGCTCACACTTGTTTTGTCTGCTTCCTGCCTAACAATGGCCCATCCTCTGCTTTATCGCTGGTCTACAATGCGCTGGCCATTGCAGCGGCGACTTCTTGGAGCTAGTCAGTCTACCTGGACGCGGCTGCCTCCCGACCAGCGCCAACCAACGTGCCTGCACAATGAGACCGCGGAACTGGGCCATCCGAAATGTCTCCCCTAGCTTCCGCAGAAAAAAACGTGCTTCCTTCAGCTTACCGTCACCGTGCACTTTTACTGCAGTCGTTTAAATCGGCGCCCTATTTCTTTGAACACAGGTAACGCTTACTATTATTCCTTCCCTATAGCATGCAAGCACGAGCATTAACTACTACCCACCATCATCATGATGTATGAAGTCAATATTGCAATAAAGATCATATTCCCTAAGAACATGAAGCGGCATAACACCAAATTGGAAGTGAGAGTGCCCTGCAATCTCTCCAAGTTTTACGGTGAGCATCAAAAGTGGCACAGGCGAATTCGGTCATTTTGATCTGCACTTTTGAAATTTCATACGACTTCTTGTCGCAGATTCAATGTTCGTGTCTTGAATGTAGGATCTGATTACCCACTCATGAAGCTTTCAGCCACGGTTTATCCATTACGATGTTGTGGGATTAAATTTGAGTCTCAGGTTGACGAATCACATCCTGGCTCGCTACTGACAGTAGCTACGGTCTCTCCTGAAAATATCTTCCACAGATGGGGACGAAACATTGTTTTTAAGCTGAAATCAATTCAACCACGGCATAATAGCCCGGAACATTTTATTAATCGCGATACACTTGAGTTTTTAAACGACAGATCAGTTTTTTTTTCAGGTACCTTCTAGTCACACGAATTTATTATGCAAATCCCCACTTTAGGATCTACACCTAGGGTATAATATGGCTTTTGCCACCTCAGATTGCGCACATGTAAATTCATATGTTAAGTCTTAGAAAAGTAAGGCTGCCCACAATTAGCTTTCTGCACTGAAAGATAAAATCACGAACAGGGGATTTCGCAGTATGTATAAAATGATGTGTAAATTGCCATATGATTAACACTAATTTTTAAATAACCAGATAGACACACACAAAAAATGTTTTGCATCAGCTCAGTTCCAAGAACTCGGGAAGATAGACATTGACTGTGGATATCGTATCACAGACATGGTCCCTTTGACTGTTCAGGGATGTCACTAAACCCACCCAAAGATGTAAGCAACCATGCATGTGAGCAGCCCCTATTAGACGGAGGGGGTCCAACAGCCGATCATTTCCAGTCATTCCACCAGGAATGAGGTACACGGCTCGTGTTGTCTGTAGTTCAACCATGCTTAGACCGTCAATACCATGGATCGATCGCATCCGCATTGTTACTTTGTGCCCGGAAGGGCTCTCAACAAGAGAAGTGTCCAGGCGTCTCGGAGAGAAACCAAAGCGATGTTGGTGGAGGAGATACAGAGGGACAGGAGTGTCAATGACATGCCTCGCTCAAGCTGCCCAAGGGCTACTACTGCAGTGGATGACCGCTACCTACGGATTATGCCTCGGAGGAACCCTGACAGCAACGCCACCGTGTTTAGTGCTTTTCGTGCAGCCACAGGACGTCGTGTTATGACTCAAACTGTGCGCAATAGGCCGCATGATGCGCAATAGCTCTCCCGACGTCTATGGCGATGGCGAGGTCCATCTTTGCAACCACGACACCATGCAGCGCGGCACAGATGGGCCCAGCAACATGCTGAATGGACTGCTCAGGATTGGCATCACGTTCTCTTCACCAATGAGTGTCGCATATACCGTCAACCAGACAATCGTCAGAGACGTGTTTGGAGGTAATCCGGTCAGGATGAACGCCTTAGACACACTGTCCAGTGAGTGCAGCAAGGTGGAGGTTCGGTGCTGTTTTGGGGTGGCATTATGTGGGGCCGATGTACGTCGCTGGTGGTCATGGAAGGCGCCGTAACGGCTGTACAATACGTGAATGCCATCCTCCGACCGATAGTGCAACCATATAGGCAACATATTGGCGTCTTCATGGATGACAATCCGCGCCCCGATCGTGCACGTCTTGTGAATGACTTCCTCCAGGATAACGACATCGCTCGACTGGAGTGGCCAGTATGTTCTCCAGACATGAACCCTATCGAACATACCTGGGATAGATTGAAAAGAGCTGTTTATGGACTACGTGACCCACCAACCACTCTGAGGGATCTATGCCGAATCGCCGTTGAGGAGTGGGACAATCTAGACCAACAGTGCCTTGATGAACTTGTGGATAGTATGCCACGACGAATACAGGCATGCATCAGTGCAACAGGACGTGCTACTGGGTATTAGAGGTACAGATGTGTACAGCAGTCTGCACCACCACCTCTGAAGGTCTCGCTGTGTGGTGGTACAACATTCAATGCGTGGTTTTCATGAGCAATAAAAAGGGCGGAAATGATGTTTATGTTGATCTCTACTCCAATTTTCTGTACAGGTTCCGGAGCTCTCGAAACCGTGGTGACGCAAAACTTTCTTTGATGTGTGTACAACTAACCAAAGATACTAGACGCTATTTCTGTTCAGTCAGTACAAGAGAGAACGTGAAGAAACTGCCGCATCAAGTCACAAGGACTGTCGATGAGGTGAAACGTTAGAAGAAGATACTTAAAATGTACGATAATTGTACTATCACTCCTGACAACGCAGATGCTCACGACTGATCCAGCGAAATCCCCATGAAGTTAATATCACATTTTTTGAAACGTCTTCAGAATGGCTTGAAAGCTGGTGTTGATCAGTTCCATGGAGAAAACCCGGTTGGAAATAGGAAACGCAAAGAAAGCAGAAAGGAATTAAAATAACTATGTATGATTTTAGAAACAGAAGTGAACAGAACTGGAATGAACAGCACATTATTCTTAACTGTTTCTACATTTGTTGCCTTTCAGCAGCGGTTTTTCCAAGTTTTAAACAAAACTTTATACAGACACCCTGATGTTTCGGATCATCCAGCGCAGAACTGCAAACTCATGGAAACATGACGACGGAAAAGGTCCCACCAAAAACTAACCTAAGCACTCATCTTGCAGCTACTCGCCACACTAAATTAAGAAAGCACAGAGCGTTCGCGCGTAGGGTGAGTGACCAAACGCAACTATGGTGGCTATATTTCGTCCAAATTGCTACGGAATGCATGAACGGCCGATACCGAAGTATAAAGTCGCTGAAATACCTAGGTTATTGAGACAAAATGTTGCTGGAAGCATGCAAATATGCATGCGTTGTATTGTACAGGTGCAGGATGCCAGAATTGTGGGACGGAGTTCCATACCTGTTGATTTTTCAGTCTGTAAAGCGACTGTTAATGCTGATTGTGGATGACGCTGGAGTTTCCGACCGATGATGATGTTGGACTGGAGACAGATATGGTGATCGAGCAACCCAAACCAACATCTTGACACTCTGTAGAGCGTGTTGGATTACAACAGCGGTATACGGGCGATTGTTATTCTGCTGGAAACACTCCATGGTATGCTGTTCCTGAATAGCAGCACAACAAGTCGAATCACCAGATAGACGTATTAATTTGCAGTCAGGCTGCGTGGGATAGCCACGACAGTACTCCTATTGTCTTGCCAAACACGATGGTCTTCCCTCTCGATAGTACCACGTGACTATCCCGAGCCCAGGCTTCTTGCAAACGTACATGCTCGTGACCATCGCTGCCAGCAATCATGTACAGTGGCTACGTTCATGCCAAGCAGTATTTATGCACCATCGAAGAAGGATCATCCAACTTCTCGTGACTGTTACACGACCTCTTCAATTCAGTGAGGTGTTGATAATGGCGTCTTTGTCGCCTTAAAGGCATTCTTGAGTTACATCAGCTCACCACGTCCAGTCTCAAAGGTAACTTACGGTCACGACCATTACAGCGTGTATTTAAAGGAAACCTGATTTGCATCTCAGAGTATCCTACTAGCGCCACTCTTATGCGACTGCCGCGAAACTGCAATAGACATCATTTTTCAGATGTAGAAACACACCCAGGAAAATTTGTTTATTCCGGCCGTTGTGGCCGAGCGGTTCTAGGCGCTTCAGTCTGGAACCGCGTGACCGCTACGGTCGCAGGTTCGAATCCTGCCTCGGTCATGGATGTGTGTGATGTCCCTAGGTTAGTTAGGTTTAAGTAGTTATAAGTTCTAGGGGACTGATGACCTCAGATGTTAAGTCCCATAGTGCTCAGAGCCATTTGAACCAAAATTTGTTTATGTCGAAAAACTCCTTCTTGTTGTTACGGTATCTTCCCGTCAGTGTAGTTCACAAGACAAACTGCTGTGCTAACAAGGACATAGACTAAAATTTTTGGTAATGTAAGAGTTTGTTTTCCATATCAACCATAAAAATGTTAAAAATGAAGTACACATCACGGCAGATAACATCGTAACGTCTGAAGGCGTAACAAAAGGTAATCATACGATGTTTTTGCAGAATCAGTTGCGGATTCAGACTGAATGTCTTTCAGGGTAACTTTAAGCATGACAAGAACTGATATCCCATAATGTTAAACTACACTGCAATATTAAAATAAAAGAACAAATATAAGTAGAAAACTGTCTCTATCCTGCTATAAATATGAATGTCTCAATTTAGACAATGAACGTGCATTTGTGGCGTGGTGAGACTATAACAAACTGCCAAGGTGATTTGTTCAGCAAAAAACTTCAAGTGTACGATTAATTACTGTAAACAGCGCTGAAGCAACCAATTACAGATGCGAAATAAAAGTGCTAAAAATTTATCCCCGTCAACAGTCAGTGGTAATAAACAAACTGAAACAAATCCTGGTGTTCTGGACCGTGATAGAACTGAGATAGACATGGTATTTTCGGACATCCGTGGAAAAGTAAAAACCGAAACCTTACGTTACCAATAAGGGCTGCAGATACAGGTTCCATGAAGCCAGCTGGTTGTATGCAAGAGATTTTAATAACATGTAGGGTCTGAAAAAATCCCTACATTGCTAACGATGTTTACTGGAAGAAATTGAAACAGTTACCTGAAACATTAAGAGTCATAGAGAGTAAAGTAAAGATGCAGGTGTGACAGACATCCTTCAGAAGAGTCATTTACTAGATTCTTCTGATACTCAAAAGACTCATAAGGTTTGAAAAAAGCCACAGAAAAATCTCCTAGTAAACTGCAAATTCGTTTCAACAGGTTTTTATTAGGTCGCTTCTTGTCTTTCTGTTCGTCTGTTCGATAAAAATTCTGCAACTGATTTTAAACTCTAAAATCATTTGCGATATGAACTTCCCAGTGAGCTAGAGATTTTAAACTTTCAGCGTAGTTCAGCACTGTATGACAATGCAATGTTAACTCACTGTTTCGTCTGGTGAGCCGGCCGCTGTGGCCGAGCAGTTCTAGGCGTTTCAGTCCGGAACCGTGCTGCTGCTACGGTCCCAGGTTCGAATCCTGCCTCGGGCATGGATGTGTGTGATGTCCTTAGGTTAGTTAGGTTTAGGTAGTTTTAAGTCTAGGGGACTGATGACCTCAGATGTTAAGTCCCATTGTGCTTAGATCCATTTGAACCATTTGTCTGGTGTTTGAAAGTTGAGAATACTTTGTGCACCACCGCCATTTCCCCCTTTTCCCGTTCCAGTCGCCAATAGTTCGTGGGAAGAGGGCTCAGTGTGGATACGAATCTCTCTTTTTGCCTTCACCGTGGGGCGAAAGAGATGACCAGAGAGAGGGGGAGGAGAAGAAGGTTAGAGAGGGCGGCGGGGGTGTGAGAAGGAAATGGGCAGAGTGGAGGATGAGAGGAGATCGGCATAGAAGAGGGAAAGATGGAGAGGGACAAGAGGGGAGAAGAGTATGGATAGAGTGGGGCAGGGAAGAGATAGATGGTCAGAGAGAGAGGGCAGAGGGGGTGGGAACGGAGGGGGGGAGAAGAGGAGATGTATCAAGAGAAAGGGAAGGAAGAGTTGACGAGATATGTATCCAACACGTACGTGGGCGAAGCCGCTGGGAAAAAGCCAGTTATGTAAATAAATATTAGTTTTTAGTATACCACATTGTTAAATCGAATTAAAAAACATAAAATAATTTCTCCTAGATTCTTAACGCAATACAGATAGTCGATAAAATGTGTGACTGTGAATTTTTAATACCTATGACGCTTCAAACATAAAACCTGTGGTGCACTCAATAGATAATGCTGCACGAATAGTTCACCTTTTTACTACTACACTTTTTACAAATTGATGCATGAACAGCTCACCACTCTACTGTTATCTACAGCATGCACCCCACGTTTCTCGTTTCAAATCATACTTGCACTTCCATAGCTATTAAAAATTCTCAGTCATAAGTTTTTAGGACTATTTGTATGGGATGATGAATCTATATGGCACTTTGAAAACATATCTGATACCTTTAGTCCGTTTTAGAAACGTGGTATACTGAAAATTGACTTTTATTTAAGTAATAATTTCCTGTGTGGTTTGTGTTGCCTCTGTTTAGTTCAAATGACTATTGATTTCTTCTTTCGTCATTCCGTAGAAATGAGAGCGTACGAAATCCACCTTCGCTTCTGTTTACAATTCCTAAAAGCAGTACAATCTGGCATCGTTTCTTTCTGGAGAATGATCTACTTCAAAACTGTACTAGTTTTCATGACATTCTTGTTTACACTTCGAAGGGATATTTTCCACGAGAGGGCCTCATGGATTGCTCTGCGCTTATCGATTTTCTTAATACTTGTAAGGTTTGAAGGGCAGTGGTCGGACATCAGTTCAATAGTGTTTTAAAGCAACAAGGTGATTTCTCTTTAAAAAATTAAAAAACCATCTTTGAAGATTATATTTCCGAGTGCTATTAAAATACGAAATATTTCTAGAGAGTGAACAGTATTTTTGATGTGTGTATTTGTTTCTTTTCAGAGTTATATATTTCGTATGTCGAGAACAAATATTTATATATTTTCATCGGCCGGTAGTCTAAAATAACAAAAATTGTATTAGAAAGTTGTCATAGTTTTAAAAAGAAGGATATGTTGTTTTCCCCAGAAAAATGATTTAATATTTTTATTGTAATTTCCATTTACCAATAAATACAGAATTTAAACCAAAGTTGATAGTAACGAGATACGACTCAGCGACGTAGCTCTCATCCGATTTGACGCAACGCACTTAGTTACCGATGACTATGACAATTACGTCTAAGAGTTTGTACTTAACAGCAGGCGATCCTCTTTTTTGAGAATTGTGTCGGACTGAGTTAACAGATTTATGTTGTGGAAACAACTATAAGTCTTATAAGTTGTAAAAGAATTTGAGGTGGCCCAGTCATTAAGACCGTCTTGTCAGATAAAAGCACATATTTACGCAACCTGCTGTCTGACCTGAGTAACAACAGAGACAGAGTGCACAACAAATCCGAAAACAACTCAGATACGTTTCAGTCGTTTTCACAACTCGTGGAAACAGTATTACGCCGGAAAGCACTGGGAACAAATAGAAATTTGCGGAATGTTTGGACAGCAGCTTGTATTTTGGTTATAGACATTATTCGCTTCTACAGGAAAGAGAAACAAAATGGTGAACACAGCTGCTGCTAACCTGCTCCCGCACGCTGTGCGCCCCCAGACAGTAGAGCAGCAGCTGAGCGCTGATGGTGGGGGCGGCGGCCAAGCACTTCAACAGGGCTTCGTTCTCCGAGCTCTGTGGACACACACAGAAAAAAGTACTTCAGTCAGTGAAGCTGCGAATTCAGCTCATGAGGAGCCTGTCATATTATTAGGAGCGCCCGCCACTTGTTAACTACAACATCTGTCTCCCTTCCACCTCTCTCCTCATCTCTCCTCACTTCCCTTTCCCAAAACGAACAAACATGCACTATCTCTCTCTCTCTCCCTCTCTCTCTTTCTTACTGACACACACACACACATTTATTAAAACTTATTCTTCTGTGCTGTGTACTTTGGGAAGAACTAAATACATTGTGAACATTGGCTGCCGAAAAAAATTAGTACCACTGAAAAGATGACGTCGATTGTGGTCCGTTGATGGCATATGCACATGGGGATAGGAGAGATAGTATGTGTGCTGATAATGGTTTCAGCTTCGTCCTGCAACAGATATCGTAGTGGCATAGCTACCACAGTGACAGCTGTGTCTACCCTTTAATAGGGAATTCTCATAGCCAGAAGGCTCCGTATGGTGCAAACGTGTGAAGCAAGCAGGCGACCAAGCTACGAAGACGCACTCGTGCTTCCTATAGGCAACTGAGTGAATCTGAAAGAGGTCAAGTTGTGGACTTCCGAGTGGAGGGATGATCTTTTCAGTGAATTGGCACACATGTTGGACTTGCTGCGTCAGTTGCACAACGATGCTGGAATCAGTGGTCATGTGAAAATTCTCACACCCATAGACGAGGTTTCGAACGTCCACCCACCACAGACGGCCGCCAAGGTCGTCGTATCGTAAGGGCAGTAGTTGCAGATCGTACAGCCACCTCAGCACATATAAGAGGGCTTGTGAAACCAGACGTGTCAACACGAACTATTGAAGATCAGTTATTAGCAGTCGGACTGGGGTCACGTACTCTTCTGGTCCGTCTTCCATTCACACCACAGCATCGAAGGGCGCAGCTCTATTGGTGCTGGCAGAGGATCGCTTGGAAGATGGAATGGCGCGCCATGGACTTCAGCGATGAAAGCAGATCCTGCGTGTTCGCGAGTTATTGTCTGCGAGTGTGACGTAGACCTGGTGAGCGCTGTCTGTTGGAGTGCATTCGTCGAAGACACACTGGTTCTATGCCAGGCCTTATGGTCTGGGGTGCAATCAGCTACAACTCTCGTTCACCCTCGGTGTTTCCGGAGGGAACGCTGACCAGCGCTCGATACTTGCAGAATGTCTTTAGACCCGTTCGTTTGCCGTTCTCCCAACAGGAAGGTGATGTGTTGTTCCAGCTGCATAATGCTCGCCCACACACTGCCCGTGGAACTCAAATTGCTTTGCAAAACGTGCAGCAGTTTCTCTGGCCAGCACGATCTCTGGACTTGTCTCCAATCGAGCACACGTGGGATATGATGGCATGAGAAGTGACTCGTGCGATTCGTCAATCAACAATTCTTACACAACTACGTGAGTATGTCGAGCTGGTGTGGCATAACGTATCTCAGGACAGTATTCGCCATCTGTATGATCGACTGAATGTATTGCTGCCCGTGGAGGCTACACCACACACTAATATGGGTGTTTCAACATGGATCGATACCTGGCATCTCAGAATCTTGTGCTGTTCATCTGTAAATGTAGTCAGTTCATGTACTTCATACGCACTGTTGCAACAATAAATCTTGAGTGAATTGGAAACGTCTCAAAGGATGTACTAATTTTTTCCGGCAGTGTAATTATGGCAATGTAAAATTATTCTTGTTGAAAGTTATGCCACATTACTGAACGTAAATTAAATATTTTTCCATTTATCTGCAGACAGTAAAAAAAACTATTAATATCAAATCAGTCAAAGCACATTTACTGTTATTAGTTATCGTTTATCAGAGTCAAATTACGGGGGTGGCTTGAAAAGTTCTCGGATCGGAATAGAAAAAATGTACTTACATCACCTAAACTTTTTTATTTTTCAGTGTAGTCTCCTTGTAGATTAATGCAATTGGTCCAACGATATTCCAGTGCCTTGGTCCGACAATTTTAAGAAACCGCGATTAGTCACCGTTTTCTTTTATGAAACATTTACCCCAAATTATAAGCAACTCTGGGTAGAGCTTTGATGCTGTCACGATAAATTGCTCTAAAAGTTGTATTTTGGGCACAATATATCATTGAACAGCACAACATGTACAGAAAAGAAACTAGAATTTTCAGTCGCTAAACACACCCTACAGATAATCTTTTTCCGCAAAAATATTCACAGCATGCAAAAATTTGATATCACAAAAACTTATTCACAACACGTGTTGTCACCAACTACGCAGCCAGGTTCCAGTATCGTTGTTTACATTATATCCCTTTTTTATTTGTCCAATATACTCTTCACCGTTAACAATTCATTTACACTCAAAAATAAACAGTTTTGTATAATTAATGGATCATTTAGCATGAAATATATTTCTATTCTTGCCCCTTTTAATTAGAAATACTATTACTACAGTGGAATTTGTACGAATAACTTCCATGTGTGTTATACATATCTTGTGGATATATTAGAATCCACAGCTTGATTGTTTCCATTTGTTTTATCCGCAGAATATGAAGATGGGGATTGGAAGTGTATGTGGGTTCAAATAAACACTAATTTACAAGATGATGTATTTTATTAATCAGTGATTATCTTTATTTGTTAACTCTAAGGAATTTAATATTCGTGATCTTAGTAACCACCGATTAAATCACGTATTCTTGCTACGTATTACTAATAACTGATGAAGTGGTAAAGGGTTCACCTACTCATCCTCTGTCTTCATGGGAGGAGCAGATTAGTTCAGAAAACGGGTTTACATGCAGTCACTGGAGTGCTGCAGGTTTAATACGTTTCTGATTGTGGTTTCTTCTGTAGAAACACTAAAACTCATAGTATAGTGACAGGAAGACACTGTAATAAGATTCGTAAAAATATTGAGGTGGCAAACATCTTACACGAACTGATACACAATATGGGTAGGCAAAAACTGAGTATACGACACCGGATACAAAACACTCGAGGAACGACATTTCAAAATTTTTTTGGAATAGCTTAAGCATAATGCGAACGACTTCCAGCATTGAATATAGACGAAACTAAGATCCTCTGTTACGCGCTTGAGACCATACTGTACTCATCACAGTATTTGTATGGAACGATAATGAGTTGAAAAACGTGAAAGCCATTTTGACAACGAAAATAGAAAACTAGACTGTCTTACTCAGATTCTTAGTGTGTACGTACTCTTTCGAAAAGGGTAAAGTAGTGATGAATTCTTATTATCCAACGTTACAGTACTGATTAAGTAATCAGTTGAACTAGAAGCGAACAGGTGTGTGGCGTGAGAAGACTTCTCGAATCAAAACAGTGAATCAGCTCACGTAACGCGATTGCAGTGTCAAACGAACGCGAATTAGACTTAGAAATAAGATTCCACACAACGTATTTTCCAGTTACTGACCAATTCAGCTTTCTTTTGCTTCCTAATCTCAAAAAAAGTCTTTCACGGATGCAGTTTTCGTCGACCGAAGACGCTATCCTGCTATACATGGGTAAGGTGGAGCTTTAGAGACAAATTTCTTTTCTGGGGCAAAAGGAATATTGAAATCTCATTGGGCCATGTCTAGTGAGGGTAATGAAGCTGGAGACACAAATATTCATTTTCGTAAACAGTGTTAAATGCCACGCTCTTTACAGACTATCAATCCACCCTCCCATTATATCTTAGCTTTATTCACTCATTGTAAGCATCTGTATAGAATTACAGTTAACTCTTTCCTTCCCAGTGTTGCATACACGCAAAACGAGGTTTAACGTCACAAAGTGCAGTCTAAATGATATTATTATATAAAACTCATCATCCATGTGTTGAAGGAGCTTCACAATTTCCATGTCTATGATTTTTGTATTTCGCAAGTAGTATAATACCTTCCGAAAAAAAATATATAGAAAACTTCGTGTCTGATGTACACAACACTGGAACGAAATAGGTTAGGGAAAACACGTTGCTATTAGCTTGTACGTTCGCATGTCTCCCTCTGACTACCATCAGGACGTATGTGTCCCATGACAGGTTACCAGAGAACCAGTTGGAATTTGCTGCAACTTGTTGCTACGTATCAATGTCCTACTGGTAAAGGGAAGCCTACTAAAGGTTAGAAGAACTGTTAAACTTACACCTTGCATCTGTAGATTGTGCTGTCCTCAAGTTTCGTTGTTAACTCTCGTCGCCGTTTTGCCACAACCTGCAACCACGAACTGACGCTTGCCACATCACAAACGAAGCCCACATTGAGCACCAGCAGTTGAGTTACAAACTTCGTGTGTTGCTCCCTACACTGATGTATGTCTGTTTTCAATATATCTCGTAGTTCTCTTCTGAGGTGCTTGTGAATAATCCTGTATGTACTACTACCCTCCCCCCCCTCTCCCCCCCCCCCCCAGCAGGACACTTAGAGAAGGAAACGTCAGGAAATATTCTTTTCACATTGTTACTTCCGACTCAAGCATTAATTAAAATAAACATACGTTAAAGTTTTTTAAATAAAAGTGTTAGTCGCAGAGTCAAAGCTGAGGTGAACAAGTGTTTTATAGACGATAGAATCAAAAGTGAAAGTAATATGACAAAAAAGTGAAAACCTGTCTCTTAATTTGGTAGATTAGTTTTATTATAGTACATCTGATATCTGTACTTCTTATTGAATTTTTCTGAAGAGCCCTGCAAAGTTTGCTACCACTGTCTTATCCTTATTCTTTGTAGTAACATTGAAAAAGATGTTGGTATAGACCTCAGAGTTTCGCTTTAGGGCAAAAGCAATAGCACAAAGTATGTAGGTCATGAACGTAGATTTTGGTTATTATGTAATTTCTGAATGATAAACAGAAAAAATTAAAAAAAAACTCTTTTTATGGCAGCAAGTTTCAGACTTCCGACAGTTCGTCCGAAAGAGTTTTCTCTGTTATTTGTAAAAAATTTCCTGTTCCTATTTCTGTTAGATAAAAATTTCGTCCACATACTCGAGTGTATAGACTGTGAATTACAGGCAAAGATAAAAAACACAGAGATTAAACTTATTTCGATATTTCTTTAATTATTTTCGATGTTCTATAGCCACAGACAAGCAGAAATAAATACACACACACATACACACACACACACACACACACACACACACACACACACACACACGCAAACACACAGAATTCATACTGAAGTAAGTCAAATAGTTGCCACAGCACTTGAAATGCTGTGCACAGACACAGTCGTGAATTTAAAATCACAGAATATCGATACTGTTATATTTGTTGGTTTGAATATTAGGTGGAAGAATTTCTTTATTTTTTTGGGAGAATGTACCAAGCCTTTTCACTACAGTTATACGTACAGCGATTTTCATTATCGGCGCGTGGTCTTCCGATTATACGACCTCACACATTAGCAGTTCACAAAGAAAGAAATGCACTCCTGTGTTGCCGCAGTAGAAAATAAATTATTGGCATAAATATTCACATAGCAGGCGGTTATTGAGAACTTCAGGATACAAATTATTACTACGAAATGTTACACGAAAAGCTTATCTAACAAGAGAAAAAGTATAAGTCCTACAGTGAAAGCAAGAAACAGACAGAGAGAGAAGGATGGAGAAAAACATTTTAATTGTTGATCTTGAAGTCGACTGTAAAAGGCTCTTGATACCAGTAGTAATATAATTCGTCAAAAAACGAACTTGGAAGTTACAAGTGAATATCGACAATTAAGAAATATGCTTGCAACTGTCAAAAGCCCCAGTCGTATAGTGGTACGAAATACTGCATTATACCAAATGATATATACCCAACGGACATCATACAGCTTTAAGAACAATACGGTCAACCTGATCTCATTTGCATTTTTGTCGACTTCCATTCAACTTTATTTTTTCTTCATCACGTAGATTGCCGAAAATCTTTTCAGATGAATAAAACTTGCAAATAATTTTTACCGATGCCGACAATACTGTACATTACTCTTTCAGAAGCTGTACGCTGCTCTCTTTTTTTCCATGTCACTGGATCGAACGCTATCTACTGGTTGAAATTCGAGGAAATAATGTCACATGACGATTGCTTCCTCTTTGCTTTGGGGTTTGAAATAGTTGTGATTCTAGCCAAACAAATGATAGGTTAATATCTTACAGAGAACATTAACATGATGGGTAGCAACAAGAGACTTTCACTCGGCTGTGCAATCTGCAAGTTACGGATATTGGCGGTAACGTTTACGTAACTTTTTCTCTTCTGATATCTAAGAAAGTAACCGAGTTCTTGTATACTATATATTATGGTACTTACGTACGTCGCCGGGAATATCAGCATGCAGCCGTTAAACACTCCAACAGCGAGCTGCATCATTGCGATAGGGTTCATGACGCTTTCCAGGTGCTTGACGAATCTGTAAAGACGAGTCGATTTCAAAGTAGAACACAAGTAGCCTAGGCATTTTATCCATCTGCATTGAATAATGAAAATGAGAACAATTTTTATTCAGTTTTGAGGGTCCTGAGTGTTACGTTACGTAATTCATGTTCGAGCAATTTCACTACCGTTTTAGTTGTGTGGCAGGAACCCTCTTAACATAAAGTAACTTCTAGAACTGTCAACTTTTGTGAAGAAAGCTTCACCTACAAAACCTAAAATTCTAAAAGTATGCAAAATACACTCGAAAGCAGACAGTAAGGGTATACAATATTACTGTTATACAAACTAAACTCACAGACGTCTGTTGACAGTTATTTCGAGATTCCTTTAAACTGTTTAAAGAATTTATTTGATTCTTTGGTGCAACAACAGAGTACACATGGGAGTTGGACTGATCCCTGAAATATACTCCCAATCACACGCCCTGAAACACAACATCTATTAAATCATATTTGGGAGGATCCCTGACTCCACACAAAATTTCTTATCACAATATACTCTCGCTTCCTTATCACCTACAATTCAGTGTAAGTCACTGGGTAGGCTCTAGATCTCCTCCTTCTCAACGTATGAAATACAAAATGTCACAATGTACTGCACAGAATGTGCTACCTTACATATATCAAACATTTGCTGTGTAAATGTGTAAAAATGTGTCTCCTACTAGAACGAGATAAGTATGTTTAAATGGACATTTTCCGGGAAAAACGAGGATTATTTTGTTCTTCTGGAATGATGTGCACAATGTTAGGCGGACGACGGCAGCTTGTATGGCAATTACTGAAACTTTTTTCTCATTCGCTGCGTTCCATGATACCTATGACACAAGCAAGAGGTACTTTGTACTCTGAATTAGAGTTTTCCTGTTATATTACCTCATTTACCTTGATTTTTGTGTGCTCTAATACGCAGGCTATCATCGTCAAATCCTCCCGTTTTTGCAGAATTGCTTGTAAGGGTTTAACAGAGTCGCAGGTGACAATAAGCATCCCATTTCTTTATTACTCACAATTCAGTCTGCAGTTTCTCCTATAATTCCTCTTAAGCCTATGGAACCAAGGATGACAAACATGTTGTACTCTGTCACGCAAACTGCATCAGTACCCTAGCACTACTGAACGCGATGAAACACGATTAGATACCCTCGCGAATCGCCGTTCATACTACTCATCTCGTACACTAGAAGAACTATTTGCAAAAACTGCCTGATCAACGGAAAGAGCAACGTGTCGACCACACTAATCTGACACAGAGGCAGATATCTCCCAGACAAACTGCAAAAAGACTAGTTTGAAGAGAATTAATAAAATGAGCTCTAACATGGAAAGTAAGCGTTTCCGGACACATGTCCACGTAACATATTTTCTTTCTTTGTGTGTGAGGACTGTTTCCTGAAAGTTTGGCCGTACCTTTTTGTAAAACCCTGTATACAGCACCGTTTGTGGAAAGTGAAATGTTCAGTAGCAACGGTGTGCAACACGCCATGATAAGAGCAGGTGCAGTACAGTGGAACTATAATAAGTTGTTTAAATGTCAGAAAGGTGGCGTGCACGTAGGTCCAACATCGCCCCCTTTTGTGTGACCAGACAGGTCAAACTTACGCAACGCTCAGTCGGTGCGGAGCCAGCATACGAAGTGTAAAAGTGTAACCAAGTGCCACTATGTCTCGCTGACACCACAGAGTGTAATATCGGCATGTGAGAGCGTTCGAGAGGGGTAGAATGATTGGCCTTTGGCGTGCGTGTCTGTCGTTCTGTGACACTGCAGTTAATACACAGGACACTAATTTAACTGTGAGATGTATGTGGAAGCGAAGGAGAGAAAAGGGCCATACACAGCGCCAACAGGTTACTGGGTGATGCAATTTGATCACATTGTGAGATGACCGCCATTTTGTCCACAGTGTTGGCACGACACTGGAGCACTGCAATGGATATGGACATGTTTGTTTTGACGGTTCGACATCATCTCCTATGGCCTGGAATGGTGGCACGCATGTCATTGCAACTGCTTCCATTGACCAGAACACACCACCGCCACAGACAGCAATGGGCACGTGAACGCTGACACTGGCGCTCTGAGTGGCACAATATAGTGTTATGTGACGAGTCCCGCTTCATCTTGTCCAACAGTGATGGCCGCATAAGCGTTTGACATCGCCATGGTGAACATAGTCGGTCAGACTATATTGTTGAGCGGTAGAGCGACATATGGCAAATATAATGGTATGGGGCGCCATTGCCTGTACCACGTGATCTTGCCTCCTACGTCTAGAGGGAAGTCTGAATAGCTACCACTACATTAGGTTTTACAGCCTGAGGCACTGTCCTTCTTGCAGGCCATTCCACTTGGCATATTTCAACAGTACAATGGCTGGCCGCATGTAGAGAGGAAGGTGCAAGTCTTCTTCGAAGAATGGCGTGTACCACTGCTTTTCTGGCTTGCCCGTCTGCCTCACATATCGCCCATCGAACATGTTTGGGATATGGTCGGTCGGCGGCTTTTTCATTTAGGTCATCCTGCCGCCAGAGTTGCTGCTTTGCGGACGCGTCTAGAAACCGCGTGGCAGAGTATTCCCGAACAACATATTCAGGCTCTCTTTGATTCCGTTCCACGATGTCTAGTGACTGCAGCACGTGGTGGCGTTAAGCCATACTGAATTTCTAGTCACAGTGTTTGTACAGCTCTGTAATGATAATCACTTTTTTTTCTCTCATGTCTCTAATCGATCGAATAAATTTCTTTGTGATCATCTCTCTCGGTCTTGGTGTTTCACTTTCTTTAAACAGTAGTGGAACTCTGTGTGTTCGTGGTGTGAACTGCAATATTGGTCCTAGCAGCTTCCTGCTGGAAAGTGCAATTTAGGACACCAATCATCAAGGCTACGACAACATGCTACATACTAGTGAGCATTCGGTCTCCGTTTAACAATTACAAATTCTTTACATATTCAACAGCCGGTCGGAGTGGCCGAGCGGTTCTAGGCGCTACAGTCTGGAACCGCGCGGCCGCTACGGTCACAGGTTCGAATCCTGCCTCTGGCATGGATGTGTGTGATGTTCTTAGGTTAGTTTGGTTTAAGTAGTTCTGAGTTCTAGGGGACTGATGACCTCAGTAGTTAAGTCCCATAGTGCTCAGAGTCATTTGAACCATATTCAACAGTTGATCACTCCTGGATTCTAGGAATCGCTGATATCCAGTCTCGTGAATCGACGTTTCTACAATCCGTCTACCGGTCAGATCTGTGTTGATCTGACCGCCATAAATACGACATTCATCACTGGCCGTTCAGGAACGCCATTCAGCGTTCCAGTTGACTCTGGCTCTATGCCGAGCAAGTCTTTTATTGTCTATAGCATCGTATACACGTAGCGGGACAAGTTTCAGGGCTGTTCCGCGACATTTTTCTCGTGTTCCGCGACTGTCGCGAAACAAAAGTCTCAGGTTCCCCATTGAAGCTGGAAACATGCGCCAATGGTACTTAACTCGTTTTAGTCTATACTTTTTCCGAGTCAGTTTCTACTTGCCTTCCATGGATATAACATGTTCTGGCGCATTGCACTGCATGTGCACCAGCAGTCTGAGCAGCAGTTGGCCCCACAGTGACACAACGAACGGTTACAAATCGGTTACTTCAAGGACATCTCAGAGCCAGACGCCCTAGAGCGTTCATTCCACTGACCCCAAACCACATACACTCCTGGAAATTGAAATAAGAACACCGTGAATTCATTGTCCCAGGAAGGGGAAACTTTATTGACACATTCCTGGGGTCAGATACATCACATGATCACGCTGACAGAACCACAGGCACATAGACACAGGCAACAGAGCATGCACAATGTCGGCACTACTACAGTGTATATCCACCTTTCGCAGCAATGCAGGCTGCTATTCTCCCATGGAGACGATCGTAGAGATGCTGGATGTAGTCCTGTGGAACGGCTTGCCATGCCATTTCCACCTGGCGCCTCAGTTGGACCAGCGTTCGTGCTGGACGTGCAGACCGCGTGAGACGACGCTTCATCCAGTCCCAAACATGCTCAATGGGGGACAGATCCGGAGATCTTGCTGGCCAGGGTAGTTGACTTACACCTTCTAGAGCACGTTGGGTGGCACGGGATACATGTGGACGTGCATTGTCCTGTTGGAACAGCAAGTTCCCTTGCCGGTCTAGGAATGGTAGAACGATGGGTTCGATGACGGTTTGGATGTACCGTGCACTATTCAGTGTCCCCTCGACGATCACCAGTGGCGTACGGCCAGTGTAGGAGATCGCTCCCCACACCATGATGCCGGGTGTTGGCCCTGTGTGCCTCGGTCGTATGCAGTCCTGATTGTGGCGCTCACCTGCACGGCGCCAAACACGCATACGACCATCATTGGCACCAAGGCAGAAGCGACTTTCATCGCTGAAGACGACACGTCTCCATTCGTCCCTCCATTCACGCCTGTCGCGACACCACTGGAGGCGGGCTGCACGATGTTGGGGCGTGAGCGGAAGACGGCCTAACGGTGTGCGGGACCGTAGCCCAGCTTCATGGAGACGGTTGCGAATGGTCCTCGCCGATACCCCAGGAGCAACAGTGTCCCTAATTTGCTGGGAAGTGGCGGTGCGGTCCCCTACGGCACTGCGTAGGATCCTACGGTCTTGGCGTGCATCCGTGCGTCGCTGCGGTCCGGTCCCAGGTCGACGGGCACGTGCACCTTCCGCCAACCACTGGCGACAACATCGATGTACTGTGGAGACCTCACGCCCCACGTGTTGAGCAATTCGGCGGTACGTCCACCCGGCCTCCCGCATGCCCACTATACGCCCTCGCTCAAAGTCCGTCAACTGCACATACGGTTCACGTCGACGCTGTCGCGGCATGCTACCAGTGTTAAAGACTGCGATGGAGCTCCGTATGCCACGGCAAACTGGCTGACACTGACGGCGGCGGTGCACAAATGCTGCGCAGCTAGCGCCATTCGACGGCCAACACCGCGGTTCCTGGTGTGTCCGCTGTGCCGTGCGTGTGATCATTGCTTGTGCAGCCCTCTCGCAGTGTCCGGAGCAAGTATGGTGGGTCTGACACACCGGTGTCAATATGTTCTTTTTTCCATTTCCAGGAGTGTATTTTTGTGACTTCAGTGGCGAAAAGCGAGAGTTCATTGGTGGAGGGTGAAGATCTGTTGTGTTTTCTGATGAAAGCTGGATCTGCTTCAGTGGTAGTGATGGCCGTGTATTGGTAAGAAGGAGGTCAGCGACATCATCGGACGACAACTCCAGCGACATCCACAACAGCATTAACCGTTCCTATATTGACTGACCACGTGCGACAGGCAAGGAACTCCATCCCACAAACTGACATGTAGCATCTGTACAACACAACGCATGCACATCTGCACGCTTACATTAAACATTCTGGCGATTACTCCGATCGTACCAGGATTTCACGTTTCCAATCGTTTACCTCTTGCTTATATTAAACTGTGATATTGCAATGTTATTCAGATATATTACGTAGGCAAATGTATTCCCGAAATTTAATTATTCTACATTAATTATTTTTTAGTACTGCGATTTTTTTCCTTCAGTGTATATTAAGTAAGTTAAGATTCACTCATCCACATAAAAATACCACATTTTACGTGCATAAAAGATGATTTTGTACCGCTATTGTCGTTGGTTACCTAATCTTTGCCGCTTGATACCAGTTATAACCTGTTTCTTTTGACATTTGCCTGTTTCGGTAGTTCAACTGATTCTGAAGCTGTGGATCTACGACACCGTACAGAGACTGCCGCGATACAACGTGTCGGAAGTACCCACATACAGTGTCGCGCGAATTTGTCGCTAGTAGTGTACTAGGCTTTCGGCCAGAGTGTCACTGATAATCGGCGAAGGCCATCTCGAGATCTCAACCCAGCTTCCGGTAATCTGTTCCTGACGTTTAGTGACGACACTCTGTCTATATTATCTGCCTGAATTTCAACCGTTGTCATCGTCTATTCAGCAAAGCCAGTCTAACAATCGTACGACGTTCTCGTGGTGTAGACCATCTGCAGGGACCTGTCCCTATTCTTGACACACTGTAATCCTACGTCTTTATCGTCAACACTCTGTCTACTGTCATTGCAATACAGCTTTGTGACCTATCTGTACGATGATCCCAAGTCCTTTACGTCAATGATTCCTCCTCCAAGTCCAGGGCACGGTATGTTGCAGTCTCAAGCTGAAAAACATCCGAACCGTTAAACACAACCAATCATGGTCTGGTACTCACATCTTTCTTCATTTGTAGGGATGACTTCATGTGAAATGAAAAAAAAAGATAGCACAAGGATGAAATTTTAATCAACAAATTCCACATAGAAATACTGGAGCATCACTTTGGTAACCTGTTGTGAAGGTGTTCGTGGTGTGATGCTTGCCGTTTCCATCAGTGAACAACGAACGTCATTAAGCATTCCCTCGTGAACCTATGCAGCAAGATCTGAAATCATGCTACATTCTTCTACATCACAAACTGGAACATACCTTCAGAAGAATTGTACTAATTCGAGTATTTAAGGTGTTCTTTACGTACAAATAAGAATAAAAATTCTAACACTAAGGAATAATTAATATAGTGTAATTAAATTTCGCAATAAATTTATCTGGGTAACTTATTTAAGTGATTAATGTTGCAAGTTCACAGGTTAATGTTAGCACGAGAAAAGCTGGTACATTAATAGCCGGTGTAACCGCCAGAATGTTCAGTATAAGCATACAGACTTGCGTGAATTGCGTTGTACAGGAACAGGATGTCAGTTTGTGGGACGGAGTCCCATACCTGTTGCACTTACATGGTCGACACAGCGATGATTAATGTTGTTATCTGGATCTGTAGTCCGATGGTGTCCCGTATGTGCTCGGTTGGAGACAGATATCGAGCAGGCCAAGACAACGTGTTGGCACTTTGTAGGCCTTGTTGGGTTAAAACAGCGGTATGTTAAATAGCATTATATCATTGGATACAATTCATAGCGGCACCACAACAGGTGCTGCAGGCTAACGTACATTTCTGCAGTCAGGGTGCGTGGGATACCCACGACAGTGCTCCTATTGTCATAAGAAATCGCAACCCAGACTAAAACCCAACGTGCAGGACCAGTGTTTGTAGGCTGCTGACAGATTGGTTGCAGTCGCTCATCTAGCCTCCTTCTAACCAACACACGGCCATCACATACACCGAAGCGGAACCAGCCTTTGTCAGAAAGCACACAGGCATCCACTCCACCATCCAATGAGCTCTCGCTTGACTCCACTGGAGTCGCATACAACAGATGTTTCAGTTCAGTGGAATGCACGCAACAGGGCATCCGGCTCGGAGATATCCGTAAAGCAACGGGTTTGTAACAATTTGTTGTGCCACGGGTGTCCCATCTGCTGCTCGAATTGTTGTTGCAGAAGCAGTACGATGCGGCGCAGTAACACGCCGAACAAGACTGTCTTCCCTGTCAGTAACACCAAGTGGCCGTCCGGAGCCCGATCTTCACGTGACCTTCCCGTGACCTCCAGCCAGCAATCATGCACAGTAGTCACATTCCTGCCAAGTCTTTATGTAATATCGCGGTGGGAACATCCAGCTTCTCGTAGTCCTATTACACAATCTACACACATCAAAAAAAGTTTTGCATCACCCCGATTCACGGAATTCCTGAAGATAGACATTGACTGTGAATATTGTATCACAGACACAGTCCCTTTCATTGTTTAGAGATGTCACTAAATCCGCCCAAAGATGTAAACAACCATGCATGAGCAGCGCCTATTACACTGAGGGGGTCCGACAGCCGATCAGTTCCAGGCATTCCACCAGGAAGGAGGTACACGGCCGTTGTTATCTTTAATTCAACAATGCTTAGACGTTCAATACCGCGGTTCGATCGCGTCCGCATTGTTACTTCGTGCCAGGAAGGGCTCTCAACAAGGGAAGTGTCCAGGCGTCGCGGAGTGAACCAAAGCGATGTTGTTCGGAGATGGAGCAGACACAGAGAGACAGGAACTGTCGATGACATGCCTTGCTCAGGCCGCCCAAGGGCTGCTACTATAGTGGATGACCGCTACCTACGGATTATGTCTCGGAGGAATCCTGACAGCAACGCAACCATGTTGAATAATGCTTTTCGTGCAGCCACAGGGCGTTGTGTTACGACTAATCTGTGCGCAATAGGCTGCATGATACGCAACTTCACTCCCAACAGCCGTGGCGAGGTCCATCAACTTCACTCCTGACGTCCATGGCGTGGTCCATCTTTCCAACCACGACACCATGCAGCGCGCTAAAAATGGGCCCAACAACATGCCGAATGAACCGCTCAGGATTGGCATCACGTTCTCTTCTGCAATGAGTGTCGCATATGCCTTCAACCAGACAATCGTTGAAGACGTGTTTGGAGGCAACCCGGTCAGGCTGAACGCCTTAGACACACTGTCCAGCGAGTGCAGCAAGATGGAGGTTCCCTGATATTTTGGGGTGGCATTATGTGGGGCCGACGTACGCCGCTGGTGGTCATGGAAGCCGTAACGGCTTTACGATACATGAATGCTGTGGTGTCACCGGCAGACACCACATTTGCTAGGTGGTAGCCTTTAAATCGGCCGCGGTCCGTTAGTATACGTCAGACCCGCGTGTCGCCACTATCAGTGATTGCAGACCGAGCGCATCCACACGGAAGGTCTAGAGAGACTTCCTAGCATTCGCCCCAGTTGTACAGCCGACTTTTCTAGCGATGGTTCACTACCTACTTACGTTCTCATTTGCCGAGACGATAGTTTAGAATAGCCTTCAGCTACTTTATTTGCTACGACCTAGCAAGGCGCCATTATCAGTTACTATTGATATTGTGAATCATGTACCGTCAAGACCGACGTTCATCATTGATGGATTAAAGTTAAGTATTCCACCAGCTACGTCCGTTTTTCTAATTTCTAATTTCCTTGTCCTGTTCCAGACCTCACGCCAGCCTGCGTGAGCTAAAACGCGTGCATTTTGGCCTCCTTTAGTAAAACGGCGTTGGCTCCCCTGCCAACCACAACAAATGCTATCCTCCGACCGATAGTGCAACCACAACGGCAGTATATTGGCGAGGCATTCGTCTTCATGATGACAATTCGCGCTCCCATCTTGTGAATGACTTCCTTCAGGATAAAGACATCGCTCGACTAGAGTGGCCAGAATTTCTCCAGACATGAATCCTATCGAACATGCCTGGGATACATTGAAAAGGGCTGTTTATGGACAACGTGACCCACCAAACGCTCTGAGGAATCTACGCCGATTCGCTGTTGAGGAGTGGGACGATCTGGACCAACAGTTCCTTGATGTACTTGTGAATAGTATACCACGACGAATACAGGCATGCATCAATGCAAGAGGACGTGCTATTGGGTATTAGACGTACTGAAGTGTACAGCAATCTGGACCACCACCTCTGAAGGTCTAGCTGTACGGTGGTATAACATGCAACGTCTGGTTTTCATGAGCAATAAAAATGGCGGAAATGATGTTTATGTTGATCTCTATTCCACTTTCCTGTACAGGTTCTGGATCTCTCGGAACCGTGGTGATGCAAAACTTTTTTTGATGTGTTAGTTCAACCTCAGTGAGGTTTTGATAACTGCGTCAGGCCAATCACAAAGGTAACTAATGCTCACAGGCTTTACAGCGTGTCTTTAAAGTAAAACTGTTTTGCATCCACACACTTGTCTTTCTCTCGCAACTATCGCGAAATTTGAATAGGCGTCATTTTTCAGACGTAGTAACCCATATACTAACCTCCGTTTACCTTATACAACTTCTTCTTGATGTTGGAATTTTTTCCGTCAGTATGGTTATGTTTGAGTTAAGGGGGAACTAGGAAACTATAATGTAGCGGGAAATGAGCCTAATCTACACCCACATGATTACTCTGCAGTTTACACTTAAGTGCCTGGCAGAGGGTTCATCGAACCACTTTCACTCCATTTCTCTACCTTTCCACTCTCGATCAGCCCGTGGGAACGTTGGAGACTGAAATTTCATTAAAAGATTCGCGCCGCAATGAAAAAGGTATTTTTTTAATGATCGGTACCCCAACTCGAGTATCATATTGGTGACATTCTCTATCCTACTCCGCGATAATACAATACAGGTTGCACTTTTTTGAACTTTTTCCATGTTCTGAGTCAGTACTATCTGTAAGGATCCCACACCACACAGCAAATACTCTAGCAGAGAACTAGCAAGCGTAGCGTAGGCAGTCTCTTTGGTAGATCTGTTGCATCTTCTAAGTATTCTGCCAATGAAACGCAGTTTTTGGTTTGCCTTCCACTCCATCATATGTATGTGATCGTTCCAATTTGTTTGTAGTTGATATCCATAGATATTTAGTTGAATTGGCACCCTTTGTATTTGGGTGATTTATCGTGTAACCGAAATTTAACGGATTCCTTTTAGTAATCATGCGAGTGATCTCACATTTTTCATTATTTGTGGTCAATAGGCACTTCTCGCACCATACACATGTTGCTGTTGATGTGGTCTTCAGTCCAAAGTCTGGTTAGATGCAGCTCTCCATGCTACTCTATCCTGTGCAAGTCTCTTCATCTCCGAGTAACTACTGCAACCTACACCCTTCTGAATCTTCATCTATTCATTTCTTGGTCTCCCTCTACGATTTTTACCCCCAGCCTTCCATCCAGTACTAAATTAGTGTCCTGCCAACCGATCCGTTCTCTGTTCAGGTTGTGCCACTAATTTCTTTTCTCCCCAATTCTGTTCAGTACCTCCTTATTAGTTAAGTGATCAGCCCATCTAATCTGAACATTATTCTGTTGCACCAAATTTCGATAGATTCTATTCTCCTCTTATCTAAACTGTTTATCGTCCATGTTTCACTTCCGCACATCTCTACGCTCTATACAAATACTTTCAGAAAAGAGTTCCTGACATTGAAATCTATACTCGATGTTAACAAATTTCTTTTCTTCAGAAGCGGTTTTCTTGTCATTGCCAGTTCACATTTTAAATACTCTCTACTACGACCATCATCAGTTATTTTCCTGCCCAAATATCAAAAGTCATCTACTACTTTAAATGTCTCTTTTCCCACTCCGATTCTCTTAGCATTACCTAATTTAATTCGACTACATTCAATTATCCTTGACTTATTTTTGTTGATGTTCATCTCATGTCCTCCTTTCAATGTACTGTCCATTCGGTTCAACTTCTCTTCTAAATCCTTTACTGTCTCTGACAGAATTAAAATGTCTTTGGCAAACCTCCAAGTTTTTTTTTCTTCTCCCTGGACTTCAATCCTACTGCAAATTTTTCTTTTGTTTCCTTTACTGCTTGCTCAATATACAAATTGAATAACATCGGAAACAGGCTACAGCTCAGCCTCACTCGCTTCCCAACCGCTGCTTTCCCTTGATGCCCCACAACTCTGAAAACTGCCATCTGATTCCTGTACAAATTGTAAATAGCTTTTCGCTCCCTGTATTTTGCCCCTGCCACCTTCAGAATTTGAAAGAGAATATTCCAGTCAACATTGTCCAAAGCCTTCTGTAAGTCAGCAAATGCTATAATCGTAGGTTTGCCTTTCCTAACCTATCCTTTACAAGACGTCGTAGGATTAGCATTGCCTCATGTATTCCTACATTGTTCCGCAATCCAAACTGATCTTCTCCGAGGTCGTGTCTACCGGGTTTCCCATTCTTCTTTAAAGAATTCGTGTTAGTATTTTGCAATCGTGGCTTATTAAACTGATAGTTCGGAAATTTTCATATTTTTCAGCACCTGCTTTCTTTGGAATTGGATTTATTGCATTCTTCTTGAAGCCTGAGGGTGTTTCGCCTGTCTCATACATCTTGCTCACCAGATGGAAGAGTTTTGTCATGGGTGGCTCTCCCAAGGCTATCAATAGATCTAGAGGAATGTTGTCAACTCCCGGGGCCTTGGGGCCTTGTTTCGACTTAGGTCTTTCAGAGCTCTGACAAATTCTTCACGCAGCATCATATCTCCTATCTCATATTCATCTACGTCGTCTTCTATTTCCATAATATTGACCTCAAATATACCTCGTTTCTATAGACCCTCTATATACTCCTTCCAGCTTCTGCTTTCCCTTCTTTGCTTAGGACTTTACTTTCCATCTGAGCTCTTGATATTTATACAGGTAGTTCTTTTTTCACCAAACGTCTCTTTAATTTTCCTGTAGGAGGCATCTATCTTTGCCTTGGAGGTATATGCTTCTAAATCCTTACATTTGTCTTCAAGCCATGCCAGCTCAAGCCTTTTGCACTTCCTGTCAGTCTCATTTTTTAGACGTTTGTATTCCCTTTCAACTGCTTCATTTAAAGCATTTTTATATTCTCTCCTTTCATCAATTAAATTCAATATATCTTGTATTTCCCAACAATTTCTACTAGCCCTTGTGTTTTTACTTACTCAGTCCTTTGCTGCCTTGGATGGCCGAGCGACTCTAGGCGCTATAGTTTGGAACCAAGCGACCGCTACGCCTCGGGCATGGATGTGTGTGATGTCCTTAGGTTAGTTAGGTTTAAGTAGTTCTAAGTTCTAGGGGACTGATGACCTCAGAAGTTAAGTCCCATAGTGCTCAGAGCCATTTGATTTTGAACCGTTGGTGCCTTCACTATCTCATCTCTCAAAGCTACCCATTCTTCTTCTGTATTCCTTTCACCTTTTCTTGTCAATAGTTCCCTAACGCTTCCTCTGTAACTCTCTCCAGCTTCTGGTTCTTTCAGTTTACCTAAGTTCCATCTCCTTAAATTCCTACCTTTTTGCAGTTTCTTCAGTTTTAATCTATGGTTCATAACCAATAAATTATGGTCAGAGTACACATCTGCCCCTGGAAATGTCTTACAATTTAAAATCTGGTTCCCAAATCTCTATATTTTCATGTCACCGCAACAAAACAGTACCATCAAATGTAGAAAGACCAACACAAGACTATATAATAATAAAATGACAATCTGTATAGGGTCTTCTCAGCATATATAAAACCAATATGAAACCTGTGCAGATACCTCGACTAAATCATTTTGCAATTGGTTTGATAATCTGATGACAGCATCATTTGTAAAACAACTCTGAGATGAGAGCTCAAATTGTTTCCTGCCACATTTATATAACTCAGAAACAGCATATGGCCAATAATAGTTCCTTGGGGAACGCCAGACATCGCTTCTGTTTTAGTGGATGACTTTCCATCAGTTATTACCAGATCTGACCTTTCTGACAGGATATCACAAAACCAGTAGCACAACTAAGACGATACTCCCCACTCTCGCGACATGCTTAGAAGCTTCTGGAATATAGAAATACTGGATCAATTTGAGAGCCCCGGCCGGTTATGACTCATTACTTCTAGAGAATAATGAGCTAATTGTGCTTCACGAGAACGATATTTTCAGAATCCATGGTGTGTATCAAAAAATGGTTCAAATGGCTCTAAGCACTATGGGACTCAACATCAGTCCCCTAGACTTAGAACTACTTAAACCTTACGACATCACACACATCCATGCCCGAGGCAGGATTCGAACCTGCGACCGTAGCAGCAGCGCGTTTCCGGACTGAAGCACCTAGAATCGCTCGGCCACCGCGGCCGGCATTGTGTGTATCAACAGATCGTTTCCCCGAGGCAATTCATAATTTTCTAGCACAAACTAAGAATTCAAAACTTGAAATTTGTTGCAACCAAATGGATCAAATACAGTATAGAGGATGAATCAGAACACCTCCGACTGAATGTCAGAGGCTGTTCAGAGATATTTTCGGACTATTTTGACATAACTTTTGCTCGTCACACAGTAATTGCATTTCTCACCTCTGTTTACCTTTCCGTATAGCACTGAAAACATCTACATAGTAGTTAAAATTGTCGACCCTATGCGCCATGCGTCCTGTTTGGAAACAAACGTGTTCCATTTGCTCACGGTGTTCACTGTAGACAACAGTAACACCCACTTCGACTAAAGTTTGCATTCAGTCCTGATGGATTCTTTCTCGGGTTAGTCTTTCCGGCAGTGTTAGGTGCATGGTAACAGTGATGCACAGCAGTACTGATAGGCTTACTGGTGAAGAGATGACCTACACGGAATCCGCATTCTCTGAGTCCAGTGGACACGAAATCGACGCAAAAACGATATACTGTGCTGATCCACTGAGATGACAACTACGTCGCAGTCCTTCTGCGTTTGTGAGCTGTCTTTACGTAAAAAAGTGGCAGGGAATGGTTATGATCAGATACTTGGAGACCATTTTTATGGACTTTAACTTGCCAAATACCCACGGAATTTTTATTGATGACAATGCGCCATATCACTGGGCCACAAATGCTTTCTATTCTTTTGAAGAACATTCTGGACAATTCGAGCGAATGATTTATCGACCCGCGTCTCCCAGCATGAATCCCATCGAAAATTTATGGGACATAATCGAGAGTTCGGTTCGTGCACAAAAGCCTGCACAGGCAACACTCTCCCAATTGTGGACGGCTGCAGAGGCAGCGTGGCTCAGCATTTGTGCAGGGGTCTCCCAACGACTTGTTGAGCCCGTGTCACGCACGTCGAGTTGCTACACTACGCCAGGAGAAAGGAGGTCCTACGAGATTTTAGGAGATATCACGTGAGTTTTTTCATCGGAATATTTACTGATTCTCTGAGATGGCAACTATGTTGCAGTGCTTTTCGTTTGTAAAAAAGTGCCTACAAGAACCGGATCCTTTCGAGTTCAAATGATTGCATACTGAAATCTTTCGCACAGTTATGAAGGTATTTTCACAGATATTTAGGTAATTCGGACAAGAAATGGAATAAAGTATAATTGTTTAATTTCTCTGTCTTGAGCCACCAGAGACTACGGTTCCCTTGTACCAAATACTCCGAAAATATTCCTGAACAATCGACATTTAGTCGGTTGAGTTCGGTTTCATCATTTATATAACATCAATGAGCTATTGCAAAGAGCTTTACTGCCTATATGTACCTTGCGATATCCTGGTGAGTGTGTATGCACAAACGTAGTTCCTCGTACATGCCATCAAGTGAGCCATTGTCCTCAAGTTGCAGGTGACCGTTTCCCAGCTGAAGGTCAGATATGCGCAAGGATAGTATCCTGAGCTGAGAAGCGGCGTGTATCATGACGGCCGTGAAGAAGCAGTCCATCTGAACGCTGATTACAGCGATCCATAACGTGGAGGCGCCCTGTATGGCGTAGGACAGCGCGTAAAGGGAGTACGGGCTCTCCTCCGTCAAGGGCAGCTGCTCGAAAGGCAATCTTTTGGCTTCGGGTGGCGCTGTAAGTGGCACCAGCGTCCATGCGAGGACCACAATAGCGTCGTACACGGTGAACGCTTTGGTAATGCGCCGAGCGAGCCTCTGGGCTCCAGCGGAAATCTCCTCGAGCTGTGGTCTTCCTCGAGTGTACTCCCTCTGGCTGGTCACCAGGTCGTCCAGCCATCGCACCAGGCGGCAGTAGGCACACTCATACCTCAAGAAGAAGGTCACTTTGAGGACACCCACGATAACAAACGAGATGTTGGACAGAGCCAAGGTGAAGTCTTCCAGATATCCGTCCAGCGTGCAGAGATGGATCACGGCCTCGACGAAGTGCCCGAAACAAAGAGCGATGACGACAGTCACGAGGCATCGATACAGCCGCGTACCTGAAAGGGGCCACACGCCAATCAGGTGCAGCATGCGCAGGTCGCACTTGAGCACGGAGCCCCCCGTGTACTGCCACGTCAGTGGCTGACTTTCTTCCGAATCCCAGCCCATGGGCGGACAGCAGCTTACACCAGACTGTCCAGGCGGAAGTAAGTACCTTTAGATTTAAGCTCTATTCCGCTGCCAGCTCCACAGATCGACAATACGGAAGAGTGTCCTACCCGGTGGATGTGTTCTCCCCCGAACCATCATTTTTTGTACAGTGGAAACCGACGAGAGATCAATACAGAGACGGTAAGCATTTTTCGTTCACCGCTTACGTGCCGTCGTGCTGACATCGATGCACCATAAAGAGAATTCCTAATAAGCTTAGCAGAATCTTGTTAATTAAAGGTGTATGGTGCAGTGACAGTAGTGGTCTTACGTCACTCCAACGTACGTAGCTTAGAACATCTGCTATACGTTAACTGTTGTGTAGGAGTAACTAGAATTATATGCGGCAATGCATAAGTGATACATCCTGATATCGAGTTCTGCTTCGTGAGGTTTCATTACAATATCGTGCTCAAAGGGAATATTACTCTCGGTACAAATCTTACTTCACACGCCACAACGAGAAGATTCACGAGTGAATAGTTAACAAGACGCACTTAACATTACGTGTAATTACAAACCATTTGTAAACACAGCCTAGCTCTGTACAGCTATATCTATATTTTAAACTGATTAATGAAACATTTTGAAATTCTACTTCCTAATTTATTACGAAGAACCGTTGTTTCTCCGAACAGATGAATAGAAGATCGATAATACAGCTGACTTTCCCCTGCTGTCAAATAAAAGTCACCTACGCGCTGAAGCAAGTATATCTGAGTTCGGAGCTGGTACCGCACTAGACTTCATTTAACCTGTAAATCAAATCATAATGAATTTTTAGGAATACCGTGGAAGTAACACGCGATAGAGACTTAGTCCAACAGTCTCACTGCTGACATGAGGAAAGGATCTGATTACAGCTACACGTGAATTTAATTTTTAATAAATTGCGTCGTTCGTCTTTTTCAGTATTATGTAAGTACTAATAACTATAAACAAAAGGTCTAAACCGATTCTTACTGTTAGATTTTCTGTAGTACGTTTGAGTCCCACAATAGTTATAAGAAGGAGCACCAACATTTTTACGTGTATTGCGTTTCGCTTTCCATAAATTCCAATACCGTCTAAATAAGTTTCCTAACCAATGGGCTACTAGGCTACGTTGAGGCACTAGATAAGGTAACTTCTCCTAATTGAAGATTTTTTTTCCTTTGGCAACCTGTGTCCTCAGTTATTTGCTCGATATACCCAATCTCTGTCTTTCTCTACATTTTTACCCTCTGCAGCTCCCCCTAGTGTCATGGGAGTTATTTCCTGATAGCCTAACAGATGTCCTGCCATCACTCCCCTTCTTCTTGTTACTGTCGGCTTCTCTCGCCGATACCGCGGAGAACCTCCTCAGTCCCTACTTTATCAGTCAACCTAATTTTCAATGTTCTTCTGTTGAACCACATCTCAAATGCTTCGATTCTCTTCTGTTCCGATTTTCCCAGTCTTTAAGTATAATATAATAAATGATGATGTTATTAATGCAAATGTAATGCAGCCGTTGAATGTAAAATAGGGTGAAACGGAGTTTATTTAAATATCCCCGTTCCATTACCATGTAATGCAGTGCTCCAAACATACATTCTCAGAAATTTTTTCCTCAAGATAGCATATTGAATTGTGTGACTTATTTTTTCAGACAAATTCCATAGGTCATCGGAGAGCAATTCGGAAAACTGTGGAAAAAGATCTCTCTTTCCAGCACTTGTTTTGCTGACAAGCGTAACGCTATATCATCATGAAAATCTTATTCATAATAAAAGAAAATGAAGTGGGACCAATTTTTATTCAGTTATGAGAGAGAACTGCTCCAAACAATAAGAGTAGCTGCATACGAGAGTAATGTAGAAGAACTAAGTGACTTGGTTAAATGTAGGAGGCCTACCACGTATCCAATGATCATACAGTCACAATAATAGGCAGCTTTCCTTCCCTCTCATGCTATTTTTTTTTTTTTACTTTCATGCGTTGTAAGCCCATAATACACAACAATATATAACCAAAATTACAGGCCTTCAGATTAAAGATGATACGCTCGGCCGATGATCCTAAAGTGAGTACTTTGAAGTTAGACATTAATAGTCTGAGATGAATTTTTAGCTCCTTTATTGACAACAACAGCTTACACTTTGGAACAACGACGTAAGAACACAGCAACTGTTAAAGGTGACGACTTCAGGTCTCACGGCACATTATATGTTGATATGTCCTCTCAAATATCCTTATTGTTCGAAGTTGTGAGACGGGAAGACTCTGCGAAATACACTGACAGAAAGAAATTGCAAAACACAAATAATTAATGTGGAGTAATAAAATTTCGGGTATACGTTTGTCTAGGTAACATATTTAAGTGATTAAGGCTCCCAGATCACAAGTTAATGTAAGCACTAGATAAGACATTGCAAATGTGAAATGCTGGTGCGTTAATAGCCGGTGTAACCGCCAGAATGCTGAATTCAAACGTACATGCATTGTGCTGTATAGTTGCCTGATGACAGATTGTGAGATAGAATTCCATGACTGTTGTACTTTGTTGGTCAATACAAGGATCCATAGTAATGTTGGTGGACGACGCTGGAGTTGTTGTCAAATGATGTTCCATATGTGCTTGATTGGAGAGACAGATCTGGTGATCGATCAGGCCAAGGCAACATGTCAACACTTTGCAGATCATGTTGGGTTACAAAAACAGTATGTGTGCATTATCTTGTCAAAAAGTATCCTCTGGAATGAGTGGCAGCACCGGAATTCGTATCGGTTTGCTGCAAGAACAACGAAAATTTTAGGGCGATGTCAGCGAGAGAAAGTTTCGTATGGCTTTCAGATCATATATAAAGTTAGTTACAAGGCACAAAGTGCTCTCAAAATGGCTCTAAGCACTATAGGACTTAACATCTGAGGTCATCAGTCCCCTAGACTTAGAACAACTTAAACCTAACCAACCTAAGGACATCACACACATCCATGCCCGAGGCAGGATTCGAACCTGCGACCGTAGCAGCAGCGCGTTTCCGGACTGAAGCGCCTAGAACCGTTCGGTCACAGCGGCCGGCAAAGTGCTCTCAATCTCACATACTGAACAAGTATAATCTGGGATTTGGGTGCGGTTAGTTATGCTTTTTTATCACCCTGGCCGCCAGGTAGTTCTTATCTCAAAAGCGCTTTTTTACAGACAGTAATCGATATGTGTACCAAGTTTAACTGAAAAGTATGGAATGGTTTAGGACGTGATGATAACGAAACTAAAGTTGTAGGAAAGGAATTTTAAGAACAGTATTATAATTACAATGATGTGGAACAGCACAATTGCACATAATCGCCAGCGCTTCTGAAAGCAGTGGATAGCTCCAGTTTAGAAACTCCTGAGTTGCTGACGGATCCAGTTTTCTAATGTTCTGCGCTTCCATGTCACAGGTCAAACTCTGACTTTCCAAAGATTGTTTCATGGGGCCAAAGATACGTGTATCAGATGGGCACATATCGGAGCTGTAAGGAGGATGTTATGAAATTTTAGAAGGAGCTCAATATTTTCTTGGCTATACATCTCGCCTCACAACTGTGATACACCGGAATATTAGGCACCGTGCGAGACATTGCTTTCTATATAACTCTTTCATCTCGCTACAAATATGTGAAGCACGCTCCCCTTCTGCACGAAGAAATTGGGTAACCGCTCATTGTGTTGACCTGTAGGAATTCATCATGCAGCAGACTACGGAAATAACTCTCCAGATATGAAGAAATTGCTGCATAGCCATTAACTTCTCTTGTGCAACTGGAAGTAACACCACACGACCTCTAGGTAAAAACATTCACCGCTGGGATTACATACAACGCTGTTTCAGTAAAGGTTTCCTTTCATTTTGGGCATACCTTATATACACATACATGCATTATTATGATACAGCAGTCTTTTCCCTGGCAGCTTCACTAGTGTACGCATTCGAAACACATGTTCTACAAATCTCCTCCCTCCCCACTCCATTTGTGTCCACGTCTTCTCACCCACTCTCTGTCCATCCCATTCTCCTCCTTTCCACTGTCCATACCCTCCTCCCACTCTCTCTGTCCATCTCCTCCTCCTCTATTTCTCATGTCCACCTCATCTTCCCCCTCTCTTTCTCACTATCCATTTCCTCCCAACCCTCGCTTTCTCTGCTCAGCTATACTCGTCCACACTAGTAGCCCCTGTAAGGCATGTCGATACTACTTGCACACAACACATCTCCTGTCTTCTCTGTCCATCTTGTACTGCTTATTCTCTCTCTGTCCATCTCATCCTCCCCCTCTGTGCATTCTCTTCTAGCTCTTTCTTTGTTCACTTCATCCTCCCATCCACTCATGCAACCTCTGAAAGGTATGGTGATACTACCTGAACAATATGCCTGTTATGTAGAACAGCCTACAGGTCAGGTGCAGAAATCCGTTTTTGGCTCATATCTCTGCTCCTATTGTAGCTGTCGCGTCAAACCCCCCGACAGTGCTGATTCTCATATAACAAGCAGTATATGTTGAAATCGATCATACATTCATACATCCTGTTTTATATGTATGTAAGGATAGAGGTACTTTTCTGTTGGAGCAAGAGAGTGAACTGTATTGGAAACGCTTTCCTCAAAGAAATGTCTCGATATTTGCTTTAGGTGATTTGTGGAGACCATGAAGAACTTAACACTAGAAGGGGGATTCCAACACTAAATCTATTCCAGTATCTTATTTCTGTGTCGCTACTCTTCTACGAGTTAATTCCCAGGAGTTTAATTATGTATTCTTCCTGTCATACTGTATAACCACACTAAGTAAATCTTTTTATTTATTATTCTTCTTGTGTTGCAATTTTAACGTAGTTTTGGAATACAGGACAAGTAGCGTCTTCTCACTCACCAATATGTCCCTATTCTCACAGTCAGACCGAGCGAGGTGGCGCAGTGGTTTGCACACTGGACTCGCATTCGGGAGGACGACTGTTCAAACCAGTCTGCGGCCATCCTGATTTAGGTTTTCCGTGATTTACCTAAATCATTTCAGGTGAATGCCGGAATGGTTCCTTTGAAAGGGCACTGCCGATTTCCTTCCACAATCCTTCCCTAATCCGAGCTTGTGCTCCGTCTCTAATGACCTAGTTGTCGATGGAACGTTAAACACTAATCTCCTCCGCCTCCTTCTCACAGTCAAACATCGACGTAGTGAATTCCCATGGCTCTATACAATACAGTATGCTTAACATCTTTCTCTTCATAAAGCGTTATCATTGATTGCAGGTTCTAGGTGAGGCTGTACTTTATACGAACACTATGATAGTATGCATTCTTATTCTATTTATACTAACAGGAATATCTTATCTAAATTGTAGGATTACAAGTTGATAGAAAGAAGCTCCGGATTTTTCTTACAAATGCAATTTTTCGTCCGATTCATTGTCCTGTCTTGTTGAGGGATGGAGTGGCAAAGAGTTCCATCATTTATAAAATTGTAATTGTTAAGAACGTGTGCTTGAATTATGAGAAGAAAGTCACGTCATAAGTTAACAAGAAAGTAAACAACATTAACTCAGTAGCAATCGCACACAAACTGCTTCATGTGGAAAATCCTCACATCCAGCATAAGACAACATAGTCAGTTAGACAGCTGCTTGGAAACCACGTGCCAGTATTTATTTGCTCTACGCTATTGGCAGAGGGTACCAAATGACTGAAGAGCGATATGTACCAGTGACAAACGCAACAACGCCATCGGATTTCACTTTTTTGCAGTCATCCAGTACGTCGCGGTCAGAGTAAAACTTTGTATGTGGCAGAAATACTGATTGTGAGGCTGCTAAATTCACTAGGTAATTTATTCTAAAATGGCTACAAGACACAATCTCAATATATCTAAAACTGATTGGTTCGTTGCTCGGCTCTACATGTGATGGAAGAGCCGTTGATGACGTCAATGAAGGTGTAAAATACAGAAAAAAAGGTAAATACTCGGTGCATTTGCAGAAAAGATAGTCTGCAAAAACTGTTTCCGACTTCGCTGGTGCTATAGATGCTCTCATTTCTGCGAGAAATGCATGCTCGGAAACTGGAAGCCACTATAGTGATTGGAACGTCTGACATTGGTTCATAGTGATTCCCACTTCAGTATAACGTGCGAATTTGGGTTATCGACTGCTGCATAGAAAACAGTGATCCCATTACTATCGTATCCCGGCTAAACGGTGACTCAAACTCCGCTTCAGATTTCGTTATCGAGACACTGTGATCTGTATTAGGAGGCGCTCACAATATGTCAAGTGCTGCCCTCAACTGCAGCCGCTCGGGGTAGCCGCGTTGTCTGAAGGCGCCTTGCCATGGTTCGCGCGGCTCCCCCCGTCGGAGGGTGTGTGTTTGTTGTCCTTAGCGTAAGTTAGTTTAAGTTAGATTACGTAGCGTGTAGACCTAGGGACTGATGACCGCAGCAGTTTGGTCCCATAGGAATTTACCACAAATTTCCAAATTCCCTGAACTGCGGCGTGCGGGCAGTTTATAGGGATGTGCAACGGAAGTGCAAGTTCACTTTGGATCAAGAAGCAGCTAGTGACTGAACTGACCAAAGAAACCTTCCGATAGCCTCTGTACTTGGATGCATACCTGCTTACTACTGTGGATACTATAGTGATCGGATAAGAGTTGGTTCTGGGTTCTTGGACATTCTGGTTAAACTGTTTTGTTTTGTTTTAGGTTCTCATAGACTCTGACTCGGAATGGGCAGTTTACAAATTATTTTACTTATTATTCTGTGACTACGTTGACTAAATCATTGTTCAAAAACGTTCAAATGTGTGTGAGATCTAATGGGACTTAACTGCTAAGGTCATCAGTCCCTAAGCTTACACACTACTGAACCTAAATTATCCTAACGACAAACACACACACCCATGCCCGAGGGAGGACTCGATCCTCCGCCGGGACCAGCCGCACAGTCCATGACTGCAGCCCCCTAGACCGCTCCGCTAATCCCGCGCTGCACTAAATCATTGTATTCATCGATTCAGGTGTCAATACGTTGTCTTGTCCAAGCCATACTGGGGTTAGTGATACTGTTATAACCGTTATCTAGGGTGGCTTTGTGTGGGCGGTGATTGGACAGAGGATCTCCTGGTGTGTTGGCGTCCCAGTCTGGCCCGGTCAGTGGTAGGGCAGATTGTGCACGACAGAGGATGGGTTGTGTTCCTCAGTGATAAAAAGCTAGCCACAGCGTCGGTTACTGTCCCTGAGAATATGGCAGGTTGCATCTTGGCCAGTGACAGAAGGCGGAAGGGTTCTCCATTCCAACCTTGGCACATCTGCCAAAGCACCTGAGTGCTCATAGCAGTTGTTAAAAGTTCGACTTCCGGTGTTGGTGGTGGTGGCAGGTGCATTATTGGTACGCTGTTGCAAGCTACGTGCTGGACGTCATACCAAAGATCAGCTGTTCGACCAAGACAGGGTGACCAGAGGGGGTTTAAAGGCAGTTGTACAGGGTTGACGATGTGGAAAACAGCACCTTCTGTGTCACACAGAAGCATCTCGAATAGAGGCCAGTGACCTAGGCATGGTTGTTGCTACATGAGATTGGGTCCCTCATCACCAGGTGATGGACTGCAGCTGGCGGAGACCCTAATGTCCTTGATATTATGCTTGGCTGTGCCTATGACCCACTTCATTTCACAGTCAGTGGGCAGATATGGTTTGAGCACGTGTTCTAATAAGTTCGAGAATGCCACCGTTTATTCCAACACAGGAACAGTACTGTGGGTATATATATATATATATATATATATATATATATATATATATATATATATATATATATATATGTCGCCTTAAATCGACTTTTATTTGGACCATATGGCCATGGCCACACTTTCGTGGATGATAACGGTCGCTACAAAACTGTCCGTGGAGCGAATTCAGGACCTGTCTATATCTAGTCTCAGATGTATTCGATAATATGTATGTCCATCAATTGTCTTAAACAGTGTCATGGGCGGTAACTCAGTAGACTCAGTCGAGAGACTGCTCCATGAGTCCTTGTCTTGCAAAGGGTAACCGAAAGAATTGGCGCAGTGTATGTGTGTGAAATCTTATGGGACTTAACTGCTAAGATCATCGGTCCCTAAGCTTACACACTACTTAATCTGAATTATCTTAAGGACAAACACACGCACCCATGCCCGAGGGAGGACTCGAACCTCCGCCTGGATCAGCCGCACAGTCTATGACTGCAGCCCCCGAGACCGCTCGGCTAATCCCGCGCGGTGCAGTAGTATGTCAGTGGGCTGGAATCCGACTGCAAGATAGTTCAAATTCTCACTTGGTCATCCATATCTACTATTTGTGCATTTTGAGCTGATACTCATAGCTATGGCTGATGGGAGAAATAGTAAATGGGTAATGCCTCAATGATCACTCTCATAATCCACCGCACCAGATATCAGCTTAGAGCGCGTGAATAACAGATTTTCCGTGATTTCCGGTAATCTCTTTAGTCAAATGATAGGGAAGTTCCTTCGAAAAGAACACCGTTGATTTCTTTCCCCCGTCATTCCCCAATCCGAAACTGTGCCTCATTTCTAGTGATATTATTGTAGACGAAACCTTTAAGTCTGTTCTCCCTCCTGGCCTTCAAATGACACGATACTTCTCCGTGTGACCCCATTCACGGCTTCATGCACTCAAAGTCGGTATGATTTCCCACATAAAACACTATCGCGCATAAGTATTGCAATTCTGTGAGTTTCCCTTCTTCACAGTTAGGTGCGTGCAGTGTACGATTTGGAGTCATTGCTCAACAAGTTTATCCACTTACTCTTTTAATATGAAACTTTTTGAAAGTTTACGGCATAGGCTCTGTTTGTCTTTACAAACGAGGAAAGTGTTGTACAAGAAACCACAGCTCCCCGACCGCTACGTCGGTAATTACATTCGCCACGTCCCATACTATTTCATCAATAATATTTTCCTCATGGCAATATATTCAAAAATGGTTCAAATGGCTCTGAGCATTATGCGACTTAACTTCTGAGGTCATCAGTCGCCTAGAACTTAGAACTACTTAAACCTAACTAACCTAAGGACATCACACACATCCATGCCCGAGGCAGGATTCGAACCTGCGACCGTAGCGGTCGCTTGGCAATATATTCATATCAGCGCATACAAGTATTTTGGATATCTTTCTTAATTCCTCCGATCTGACATTAAGCCGACCGCCAGGGCCTTCCTTACCAAGAGTATTATAGCGAGAAATTCTCCTAATCTATATGTGGTAAGTACATTCGACTAAATTCCCAGTCCGGATCCACTTGAGCTCCATGAAAGTTACAAGATCATATTCAACTAACATAAATACTTTATCTACGTGTTTACCTCTGTCGCTTCTCGTTGTTCCTTCTCAATACACATTTTGTGTTCGGATAATTTAGTGCATAAGTTCAGTGACTGATACAGACTGATACTCGTGAATTCGTCACAACAGTATATATATTTTTTTCTTGATTCGGTTTACTTACTACAAAACTTCCAGTAAAATTTCCGATTTCGAATAAACCTATACAGATAATATAACATCTGTAACAGTAAGAACAAAGACAAATACGCAAATATATATTGTAAATGATTCTATATCTTTTAAAATAAATTTACAAGTAAGGTAAAAAAATTATCGGCGAGTCTATTCAAATGCATCTGGAAAAAATTGTGAGAATTTAGAACTAAAAATTATAATACCACCAATAAAACAAGGAAGAAATTTTTGGAATACTGAAGCAAACTGCTATGTTATCACAGATGATATTCCGGCTCTTTTTAAAAATCTAACACAAGTAAATATACAAACTAATTTCTTTGAGGAGCAAAAAGAACAAATTTAAGAATCTCTGCAAAGAAAACCAAGTAGATACGTATTATAAAAATGGATGTATGTGTCTTCCACATTTCCTCCTAAACTACAGGATTGATTTAAACCAAACTTGGCACACACATCAATTACTGTCTGGAAAGAAGCGCTGTGGGGGGTTAGAACCAACTGCCTAGAGAAGGCACTGGGGTGGAGGTAGAAAGAAATGTTGCCCCTGACGGGCAATAACACAACTTCATTCATCCATTATTTGCGAATTAGAACACTTAGTGACTTGCAACAGCTGGCCCCCTACCAACAGATGAAAGGAAAAAAATTATCGCTTGTTACATTTGCGCTGTTCATGCAGTAAAAGTGCCGCAACAAGCAGGTTGTTCTAGTTTATTATCTCCTTACTACTAACTCTATTCACGAAAATGTTGCAGACAGTATAACACATGCCGCTGAATGTATCTACAAAATTATCCCAGTGTATGACACATAGTTCAGGAGATAAGGCGTCATAAACATTGAGCTGTGTGAAAACGAATATGAATGGCGAAGTTCCTAGAGATAACTGCTAAAATATGTGTACAAATACGTGCGAAATATATTGAATATATGTGAAATACACTCCAAGACAGAAAAAAGCTCACCTCGAAGCAATTATCCGAATGGATCAGAAATTGGTAGGTGTGGTCCACATGTACAGACAAATGAAAAGAGCGCTCCTCCATTGCAGACGCTGTTTTGAAGGCTACGTATAGCGCCGCCACTAATCGGAACTTGAAGAAACTATGCGAGCTGAAGCGGGAATAATGCACAAAGTATTAAAAAATTTCGCATTTTTTGAACCGAAATTGGCCGAGAAAAAACGTGTGCATTACTTATTGAACACCCATCGTACATTGAGCATTCAGACATTCGGTTACGAAAATAGAAACCAATTGAAATATTGCGATATGTTATTAGGTTTCTGAGGGACAATTTCCTGCGTGGTACATACAGCTCAGTAATTCCATCAGACCTGAATAACTAATAACTTGTCGTCTGACTGGACTCTAAAAGTATCACTCGAGAGTTTTCTACGTTCCCCATGCGACAGTAATACTTGTTAGAGAAACTATTTGATATCTCAGTCCCCACTATTAATGGTGAATCGTTGTTCACTTTCAGTGTTATTAGAATACAAGTCTCAGATTATTTTTCAAAATTTAGTAGCCCGCATCTCGTGGTCGTGCGGCAGCGTTCTCGCTTCCCACGCCCGGGTTCCCGGGTTCGATTCCCGGCGGGGTCAGGGATTTTCTCTGCCTCGTGATGGCTGGGTGTTTTGTGCTGTCCTTAGGTTAGTTAGGTTTAAGTAGTTCTAAGTTCTAGGGGACTGATGACCATACATGTTAAGTCCCATAGTGTTCAGAGCCAGAGCCAAAATTTAGTGTTTCTGTTTCGTGGGATGTGTAAGTGCCATGAACATCAGCGAATCGATTTCTCTGCGTTCACCTTACCAAACTGACCATCAGATCAAGCAGTACAAAGACACCAGAAGGCTTTAATATGTCCAGACAGTTTAAAATAGTTTAAATATATGTATATTACCACCATAAAATACGGTTTTCATCAACGTCGCGCTCCACGACATGTAACTCGTCCTCCAAATACTCACCAGGGTTAGTGAAAAGAGCTAACACTGATAGTTTTGGCCACAATAATCAATCACTGCCCCCTCACAGTGGCAGAAAATTTTTTCAGCGATTAATCATTAAATGCTAAACAAAAGAACACATGCAGTAGATTTAGTAGTGTAGGCTCTGTATGCATCACAAATAGACAGACCTTGTAGTTTCTCCTTCACGATGGGTCCTATGGAACATGATTAATGAATTAATAAGTTTTGGAGAATTATTTTCATTTAATAAATTGATACTAGTGCATTATAAAACGATATATACTGTTATATTTAAACCACTATTAATAAGCTGTAGAAATGAAATGTACCTGTTGCAGTTACTAGCTCTCCTCTCCCTGACACAAGTGCTGCACAACAGCATGGGGGCTTAATTAAAATAAAATGCAAATATTTTTTAGTTTTCTGTCGCTGTATGTCCGATTACGCAAGTCTCGTAAACGGCTGGCCCTGACTAGTAATATTACGCAATCTGACTGCATGTAACAACCACAAAGAATGAAATGAAAATTTCAGTTAATACAATTAATTAATTAAGTCCCCAGCAACTATAAAACCTACGAAACAACAAACTCAAGTGTAGCTGTTCTGTATGTGGAAGTATGACTCAACGCACATCTGGCACGGTTCTTCTTCAACAAGACAAGAATTTTTAAATACCAATTATACTGACGTGATAAAAGAAAATTAGAAACACTATAATTGTTCAAGAAAACCAAAATTACACTCTAATACAAGAACACACGCCAGATGCTTTGTTGACTGAACCTGTAATGACAAATTATTCAGGTCACTGAAAGAATAAAAGAATAAAAGAAAATACCTCCATATATATTGACGAAATGCACTCTGACCATTACAATATCTCCATTAGAACATCATCATCTCTCCCATCAAACCACTGCATAAAACATGGAACAACACTCTCCACTACCGCATCTCACTCTGACTTCAGCTACAAGCAGTGTCCACCACAACTTCTCGGCAAGAACTGCCTGCCGCTACGTCTCAATAAGCACTGCCAGTGGAGGCGGCGGAACAATACTCTCTGGCGCGATTTCTGGCGCTGTGGCTCAGTGTAGCCACCTTTCATATGCCCTTCCTCCACGGGCTAGAATTTGATGGTATTTTTGCCAGCATTGTTGGTGAAAATACCACCAAATTCGTCAAAAAAAATACAGACAAAAATAAAAGATAATATTAATACGTAAATATCATATAACTAGATAAAATTTTGGCTTTGCACTGACCTTACAATAGCCTAATATATAAAATACAGTAAGGAATACAAATTCTTTCATACATATGACTTTACATAATAGTTTACACAAATATCATGTGGTTAAACAATTCAATCGATAGCGTCAGCAATGACGAATATGAGCAGGTAAGAGTCTTATAACTTTTCACAAACAGTAATACACAAAAAATCAGTTTATACAAATATTCACATAAAATGTTTTCATAACAAGTGGTTGACAGTTCCAGCAGTAGCACCCAGCAATGTTGAGTAGGTGCAGACACCATCAGGTGACATCATTTCAGTAGAAGCAGTCCATCAGTGGCACCCAGCATTGTGGAACAGGTGCAGACTCCAACAGGTGGCATCATTTCAGTAGAAGCAATCCGTCAGTGGCACCCAGCAATGTGGAGTAGGTTCAGACTCCAACAGGTGACATCATTTTAGTAGAAGCAGTCCATCAATGGCACCCAGCAATGTGGAACAGGTGCAGACTCCAACAGGTGACATCATTTCAGTAGAAGCAGTCCATCAGTGGCACCCAGCAATGTTGAAGAGGTACAGACAGCAAGAAGTAACATCATTTCAGTAGAAGCAGTTCCATCTGTGGTACCCAGCAATGTTGAAGAGGTACACACAGCAACAAGTCACATTTCTCAGTAGAAGCAGTTCATCAATGGCACCCAGCATTGTTGAGTAGGTGCAAACAGCAACAGGTGACATCATCTCAGTAGAATCAGTCCATCAGTGGCACCCAGCAATGTTGAGTAGGTGCAAACAGCAAGAAGTAACATCATTTCAGTAGAAGCAGTTCCATCTGTGGTACCCAGCAATGTTGAGTAGGTGCAGACAGCAAGAAGTAACATCATTTCAGTAGAAGCAGTTCCATTTGTGGTACCCAGCAATGTTGAAGAGGTACACACAGCAACAAGTCACATTTCTCAGTAGAAGCAGTTCATCAGTGGCACCCAGCATTGTTGAGTAGGTGCAAACAGCAACAGGTGACATCATCTCAGTAGAATCAGTCCATCAGTGGCACCCAGCAATGTTGAGTAGGTGCAGACAGCAAGAAGTAACATCATTTCAGTAGAAGCAGTTCCATCTGTGGTACCCAGCAATGTTGAAGAGGTACAGACAGCAAGAAGTAACATCATTTCGGTAGAAGCAGTTCCATTTGTGGCACCCAGCAATGTTGAAGTAGGTGCAGACTCCAACAGGTGACATCATTTCCATAGAAGTAGCTCCATCTGTGCACCTGGTATTGTTGAGTAGGTGCAGAGAGCAACAAGTGACATCATTTCAATAAAAGCAGTTCCATCAGTTGCACCCAGCAATGATGAGCAGGTGCAGAGAGCAGTCCATCATATCCACTATCACTGATCACACTGATCACACAGTTCCTCAGCAGAAATTAAACATGTCCTAGTGGCACCAATCATGTAGAAAAAGTACAAGTAACAGTCCATAATATTTACTATCACTGATCAGACAGTTCAAGCATGAACAATAGTTTGAATACACATACAAATGCTTTTACACTAAACATACAAATCATAACAAACACACAAATGATGTCAGATAATTGTCATATTAACTATTACAAATACACAAATACCAGTAAACCTATAATATTTATGGGTGTCAGTGCAAGCCACTACAAACAAATAAAATAAAATTTAGGAGATAGGTGGGTAGGATTAGGAAAGGAAAACACACAAAACACACTCACTCATCTTTCATCCACATTAAGTACTACTGTGTAATTGAATAGTGTTAACTGTGTGAATCCACTTCTGTCAAAATTTCATGTTCATCATGTGTATCAAGTAGTAGTGACAGCAATGTATAACAGTCAATAATAGTTAAGTCAACGTCATAGTCATCATGTCAAGACCAATGTTTGCCAAGCCAGATCAAAATGTACAGTTGCTGAACAACTGTCAGTGTGCCAAGATATGCAACTTCCTCTCTCAAAAAAAAAAGTACATACTGCTTAGTGATTTAACAAAGTGTGTGTAGACAATCTTCCTTCCATTTTAGTGTTCTAGTCTGCTATCTTCATCCTCCTTGTTCCATATAGACCAACAACAAAAAAAAAATATGCACCTCACTTATTTTACCTCTTATACACCATAACTCCAATCAACTTCATATAATCTCAATACCTCCATAATACCTCTTCAATACGTCGATACATATAAACCTTATTGCCAGTATCATTTCACTTCCATAACAACTCTTTCCTCTAGTCAGACTCCTCGATCGAGTACAGATAAAATCCTAATGCAAACCTCCTCATCCCATACAATCCGAAGACACACTGTCAACACACAACCTCTGTGTAATCCATCTGACCAAAATCTTCTACTCATTATGAATTATAAACAAGGAATGCATACATGACTTCTAACAGACTTAGTTCGAATAACTCTCAGTAATTAAGTACGATTACGGAGTGTGAATGATCCTAATATTACACAGTGTGTACACCACTTCAAGAATTATGGCAAACAGAAGCAAACATGTGGAGTATTTCTTGTGTCAAGTGTCACTTCCTATTTCAATTGCTCACGAAAAATGCAGTGTAATAACTGTGTTGGTATGTCATGTCGTTAGCTTCCTTCCTATTGGCATACATTTATACAGCTTTCATAAAACCTCCAGCTCATGTGTCTTCTATGATGTTTCTTGTACTAAAGTCGCTCGTTGAATTACTGCAGTTCATTTTCTTATGTTAAAATATAAAGCACTGAGCGTAAGCAAAACAAGCAACAGCGAGTAAATATACCAGTAGTGAACAGAATGTCAACAAGTGGATGCAGCACAATTTCTATAACGAGGCTTCGCCAAGCGAACAATCCGTAACCCATACCACATCGTAACCCACACTCCATGTCCGTATACTGTACATCAGCATTGCTATATACCAAATTAAAGTATAGTTATGACAACAAGCAGAAATGTGTAAATGTGCAATCCATACGCATAGCAGTAAACATATATCTTACGTACTAAACAGGTCATTAGCATCGTATCTTAATAGGTAAACATGAAGGCGCAAGCAGATAAATCACAAAGTATAACTTACATACCTAACCACATCAGCACAATTAATCAGGTGACAATTATAATTTAAATAAATAGGCACAGCAGGCACATAATTAAAAATATGACATCAGTGAAAAATCAGTGCAGCCAAGCGATGCATAATATACACAAGTAACAATCCAGTTCATTAATAATCATTGTCAAAATTAGTTAACGTACGCAAGCACGTTGCTTCACAAGTAAATTCATAGAACATGAAATTTAGCACAAAGTATGAATCACGTAATCGCGAGCAGCAAATTACGTCTAAAGTACGTACCTAAGTGGAAATATGTTACCTGAAAAATAAACTCAATTAATAATTACCTTTTTAGTTTATTACTTTCTTCTTCGAAATGACATTTTTCCTGAAATTTTCTCGATAGCAAGTCGTCTTAACGTCGGACATGCACAGAATTTACCTGAAGTTCTTAAATATTTTATAGAACCGTATCCTGAAAAATACTGAATGTTAATAACAGAATTCATCAAGTCACTATAGCTTTATACTGAATTTAGTCGGAGAAATTAGACTGTGTATTTATTTACGGCTGTCAGTGCATTCGCACTGAGCGCTCGATCAGCTGTAGGCGCGTGACGTAGGAAGTGATTGTTTGCGGTCAACGACTGCCTTGTGCGGCGCGCAGACTTGACTGTTAATTTGAGTATATGCCGCCACCAAAACACAGCGCGGTATCCTTGTACTCTCCGTGTGTTTACATACAACTGTTAGTTCCTCAAAAGTATGTCATTCTACAAAAATTTTTCAAAAGTATATCATTCCACAAAAATTTTAACGTTAGATATATGATGTATTCCCTTAGAGCGTCGTGATTTAAGAGTTTCTACTTCGACAGTGTTATCATGAATAATTTTGCGAATTCTATATGGGCCGTTATAAAGCAGAAAAAATTTGCGACACAAGCCTTTTCCTTTGTGAGACAAACGATGAGACTTAATTAACACTTTCTGACCAACTGACAAGGTTTTTAAACGACCAGGACGCTTAGCTGATTTCTCTCTTCTAGCAGCCGCAGATGTAATATTTCGTAGAGCCAGGTTGACAACTTCAGAATGCCGCAGTTTCCGTGAAGGCGGAAAAGGAACGATTTCAGAAATGCGATTTGTCGGTGCTTTGTTTTTTAATATCAGTATAGGTGGTAAAGAAGTTGAGTCATTAGGAAGTTCATTCAGAATGTTTTGAAAAATATGAAGATACTGATCCCAAGTTCTGTGATTCTGATGACAATAAAGACGACACAATTTATTGATTTCCTTCACCCATCTCTCTGAAGCGTTAGATTGAGGGTGAAAAAGTGAAATGAAAATTGGTTTAATTTTACGACGCTGTAGAGTACGAAGCCAAATTTTAGAACGAAACTGTGATCCATTATCTGATATAACCTTATCAACATGACCAACTTCTTTAAGAAAATGGTTAATGAAAGCATTAGATACTGAACGAGCTGTTGCTTTGCATAACGGAGTAAAACACACATATTTTGATGTCAACTCTACTGCTACGAAAATGTACGCAAAACCATTAGTAGAACGAACCACTGGACCGAACAAATCAACTGCAGCCATGTCCTTTAATTTTGCTGGAATGATAGGAAACAACGGTGCTCCTTGAGAAATTGTTGGCGCCTTAGCCTTTTGACATAATTTGCATTTGGCAAGAACAGATCGAATAGGTTTTTCCATATTACTGAAGTAGCAATTTTCCCGTAATTTATGAAAGCATTTTCTGGGACGAAAGTGTGCATAACTGAAATGCGTATACCAAATCAGCTTATTAACCCACTCATCAGGAATACAAACTAACCAAACAGAGTTGTCGACCGATTTTCGTTTAAAAAGAACTTTCCAGATAGATCGCAAAAACGAGGTGTGACCAAATTGTCCAATTTAACAAAGCGTCTAAGAAAATTACAGACACCAAGGAAACTACGAACATCACGTTTTGTGGTATAAACAGCATAATTACGAATAGCGTCTAATTTTTCTGGATTAGGAAGAATACCTTCTGTAGAAATAATGTGACCGAGAAATTTCACCTGAGAACGACCAAATTCAGATTTTTCTAAGTTCACTGTAATGCCAACTCTTGCAAAAATACGTAATAATGAATCCAAAATTTTGTTGTGCTCACTCCAAGAATTTTTAGCAATAAGAATGTCGTCAACATATGAAGTAATATTGTCACGAAGATGAACAGGTAAAATTTCGTTTAAACTACAAATGAATGCTGCAGAAGATACAGTAAGTCCAAACGGTAAATTCCAAAATCACTTTTGGGTAAAACAGTCATATCCGGTTATTGTTTACTTACTCTCTAGATAGATTGATAGTCGAAGAGTTGTTTTGATAGATGCAAAGAATAGTAAAAGAGTAGGCAGCGGTACAGAAAACTAAAAGGGAAATAGCACCACTACAGCTCGGGGCCCTATGCTCGCTACGGCACATATTCACTTAAGAGTAGTGAATCCCCTGAGGACTTTAATAGCTGCACATTAATTTCAGTTTGTGACTTAGTGGCAAATTTGGCGGAAGTGCGTACGTAAATTGATCTAACCATGAACATGGATGTATGTCATTGTTAGAATTACGAAAGATCTTAAATTTCCGAACAGTTAAGAAGTGTTTATAGTCAAAGTTTTCTCCTAGTGGCGACAAAGACCTACCGCGTCTGTCCCAGTCCCAATGTCGATTATTGTCAAGTTCGCGCGCCTGGCGCTCTCCTGTTGCATCCCGTAAATGAAACAAATTATTTTCTTCAAACCCTTCTGCTATCTGTGATTCTAAATTTCTTTTGCCGTCTTTTCCTACGATTTCGCCTTCGATCTGTTTGACTTGCTTTCGTAATGCCTCAACTTCCCTTTTAACGCGTTCATTAAATTTTCCCTGATTTTCAACATGCTTATTTATGTTCTGGTACTCTTCGGTTTCTGCAAATGGCAATGGTGCTGTATCATCTGAATCTCTGTCCCCATTTAAACTAAGACTTGTCTGTTTATCTGAGATCTCCTCAACTCTTTCCGATGAGTCACCTATTTTTTCTTTCTGTTTATTTACGTTTTCCGTAAGTGTCGCGACTCGGGTTTCGGTATTGTCACATTTAGTAGTTAACTGTTCACACTGTTGCGTTAAGTTATTTATTCTGTCATTTGGTACAGATTCCTCGATTCTTTCAAGTATTTCTTCCTTATCGATTGCACGTTGTAAATTTAATTCTGAAAATTTTTGTACTATCACGCGATCTTTTTCTTCCTGTTCTCTGTCCTGTTCCTCTTGCCTAATCTCTACTGCAATTAAACTATTGTTGTGAGCATTCAAAATCGGTTGTACTTCTCTGATTTCATTCTTTGATTCATCTTTCATGTTTTTGAAACATGTCCCTGTTCGTGAGTCTAACTGTTTTTCCATTGTTTCCATCTCGGTTTTACTTGTTCCTATTTGTGAGCCTAACCCTCTTATTATTGCACTTAATTCAGATCCCATTGAGTCTAACCGTGTTTCCATTGTTTCCCTATTTGTTTTTAATTCAGATCTAAACTGAGTTTGCATTATTCCCATATCAGTTTTAATTTCAGATCGTAACTGTGATCCCATGTTTAATATAGCACTCATCAACCGCTGCATATCTTCTGTCGTTAATCTCGTATTCTGAGCATTTTTCGATTATGAAAAATTTTGAACTGTTTCCGGACTATTTTCCCGACTGATTAAATTGTTTTCCACTTCATTATTCATGATACTGTTTTCCTCTGTTGGCGAATTCGCTATGTTAACAATTTCGTTATTCTCACTATTCATCATTTTTGCCTTTTTCATAGATCGCGTAATCATTTACAAAACATACAAAGCTCGTCACTATATGAAAATTGCACACAATGACACTTTATCTCCAACAATATCAATCACATGAAATGCTTCCTTCAAACACGATTAACGAACAATTGAAGAATAACAATCACCAAATCTACACATGCAATACAAACTATAATTACTAAGCTACAAATTACTACAACAATACTGCTGTCTACTATTTTCACAATCAGAAGAATTCCAAGGGACGATCCTGGCAGGGTCGCCACGTGCATGGGGGCTTAATTAAAATAAAATGCAAATATTTTTTAGTTTTCTGTCGCTGTATGTCCGATTACGCAAGTCTCGTAAACGGCTGGCCCTGACTAGTAATATTACGCAATCTGACTGCTTGTAACAACCACAAAGAATGAAATGAAAATTTCAGTTAATACAATTAATTAATTAAGTCCCCAGCAACTATAAAACCTACGAAACAACAAACTCAAGTGTAGCTGTTCTGTATGTGGAAGTATGACTCAACGCACATCTGGCACGGTTCTTCTTCAACAAGACAAGAATTTTTAAATACCAATTATACTGACATGATAAAAGAAAATTAGAAACACTATAATTGTTCAAGAAAACCAAAATTACACTCTAATACAAGAACACACGCCAGATGCTTTGTTGACTGAACCTGTAATGACACATTATTCAGGTCACTGAAAGAATAAAAGAATAAAAGAAAATACCTCCATATATATTGACGAAATGCACTCTGACCATTACAATATCTCCATTAGAACATCATCATCTCTCCCATCAAACCACTGCATAAAACATGGAACAACACTCTCCACTACCGCATCTCACTCTGACTTCAGCTACAAGCAGTGTCCACCACAACTTCTCGGCAAGAACTGCCTGCCGCTACGTCTCAATAAGCACTGCCAGTGGAGGCGGCGGAACAATACTCTCTGGCGCGATTTCTGGCGCTGTGGCTCAGTGTAGCCACCTTTCACAACTATTACGTCAGTGAACATCAGCATGCTAATGGTTTAGCAGTAAACATTCATGAGACGTGTTACAACAGCAGCAAAACCATAATACGGTGATGATACATTCAAAGCGATTATGGCAAGCTACAAAACTGTACTTCGTGTAAAAACTTACAGTGGATGGATGCTGACGAGGTTACCAAAGGCACAAACCGATCATATACCTGAGGAGGAACTAGCAAATACTTGTAACAATAAGCCCCATAACATGTTCCATCATGATCATCATGATGATTATCATTATCTTTCTTATTTTTGTCTGGTGTTTCGTCAATAATTATTACATTTCTTTTTAAATGTTTACATTACTTACAATGTGTATTCTCTATACCACGAGTACAGCGCAAAGTGAACGACGTGCGCATGCTGCCTTATGGGATCTTATATTTGAATATTCACGCTTTCAAAAAAATAACTATTTGAAGATTTGCCTGTTGCTTGTTCAATTACATTAATTGTTCGTCAGAACTGTATTTATCACGTTTGAATATTAGGCTGTATATTTTCAGTAGGAAAGACAAAGTAAAGTCAGAGTTGCTGAGGGTGCAAAGAGATTGATGTGCAATTAGACAACTCAAAACATTCAGATTCGCTAAGCCACTACGAAGGCAGCATTCACTATAATAATAATGGCAGCCATGGGGATTAAAGGAAATTTTCGAACAGCCATCTGAACAAATTAAGAAAATCCTCTCGGGCTTCCAGCCCCATTAGGGGGTTACAATCCTTTGAGCTTTCGACCGAGCTCTCCTCAGCTATTGTCAAGTGGTAAACGAGTGCTGTGTCGCTGTGGTCTCGCCGTTATATAGCCGTGCTGCTGGCTGTGACGTGACTGGTCCGCTCTTCATCGCCAACTGCGGTAACGTTTTCGTCCCACATCCGACATGCCCTCTTCAACCATGTTATGGCCAGGTCCCAGCTGTGTTAAGTTGCAAACCGCCGTTCTCGTTGATGATGTGACGGCCTGAAGGTTTTTGCATATATTCACCAATGGCAGAATTGATCACATTGGTAATGTGACTCATCCAGTTTAATCCCAGTGCTCAAGTACAGGCAATTGGCTACACAACGTCCAGCTTGCTTTGCAGAGCAGCCACTTGGGAGATTTTCTGTCAGGCTCCGTTCTTTGTAAAAGGCGGACAGAAATAGGGAAGCGGTCACTGGAGTGCATATCGTCCACCACCTACTAGACAGAATCTACGAAAGCAGGTAACCAGCCTGTTAGATCAATGGCTGAAAATGACCCAGTTGCTGTGCAAAGTATGTCATCGTGCCCCTATTCAGTAGGCATACGTTATTCAGATCTTAATACACTTTCGACCACTATACCCCTTGTAGAGATGGAGTGACAACCTTATTGAATGCTGTGTGCATTGAAATCTCCTAAAAGCAGGAACTGTGGAGAATACTGGTTGATCAGCACGAAGAGTGTCTCGATATCCAGTGATTCCTGTGGCAGAGATAAATGGATCAATCTGTTATCTGAAATGATAGAAAATGCTCAAGGGCAACAACTGCTAGTAGTGTGGCGTTGGGGATGAAGGATGACTAGTAAAGTGTGTCAGTGACAAACGCTGCCACTTTTGCCTTAGAACTTTCACCACTTACGTCATCTTTTCTATGCAGGCGATTGTCCGATAGCATAGGGGTATCAGAGTCATTGAAACGTGTTGTTGCTATTTGCTTTCCCTTTCGCTTTTCACCTTGTTGTGGAACACAGTTTCATTAGAGGTGGGCGAGTGGTACTTGGTTGGTCCTCGAAAGAGACCACTTCCATTGCAGATCTTCAGCAGCAGGGATGGCTACTGATTTCATTGGTATTTCTTTAGTTTCCATTCCAATTAACTTTGAGTTGGTCTTCATAGTGACTTAACCATTTTGGATAGAAGCACGCGATTGTACAAAACAATGAAGGTGGAATATTTTCTTTTGGGGGGGATGGCGGCACATTGACACACATCGACACACTAATAAATTCATCACGTTCCACACTTCCCTAACGCCTTCGACTGTCCATCTCTTTTGTAAGACAACGACGCCTTCAAGCATTAGATCTTCACATGACGCATTTGGAATTGAGGGTGGTAAGCAATTTAGCAACAATAGGATATTCACCTAATGAACTGAGAAGTTAATGCACTTGTCCTGAAGTGGCACTTTTAAACAACAATATACCCTTACAAAGCCTCTGTACTGACGTCAGGCCATTCGTAATGCCCTTTCATAATGTAATACAGAGACACTTTATCAAAGATGCTCTTAACCCTTTTAAAAATCACGAAACATTTTGACAGTCCATGCCCTATCGCGAGCAGCTAGGGTAACAGATGTCCAACCAGACAGAGCCCCACTAGCCTGGGTAAGCCTTGTACAACTGATGTGCCGCAGGTTCTCCAGAGGTCACCCACTTGCCTAACTGGCATGCATCTCATTGCCACACTGCACACCTAAAGGTTATGGTATTTTTTAGATAGGTTTGTACCGTTCTCACGACCCAAGTGACGTAGCCAAGATACCTGCCCACTGTGACACACAACATTCTGTTGCAACATCTCACGGTGGTCGCAGAAGCACGCCCAGAGATTGTGGTGACAGAACTGGCAGCACTCACCGGTACCCAGCTCAGAAAACCGATATCCAGCAAACGAATGCTTAGCTCCCTGTCTTAGATGCTTGTCATTTAGCATGACCCAGGAATCTTGAGTATTGGGACAAAGCGATTCTGAGGCACTTTTAATATCAAATTGATGTGTTAATTTATCGATAAATTGAACCAGCCTTCTCCCTACCCCTCTCCATAACCTACTGTTCTGCTAAGTGGTTTATGGCCATCTGGTAATTGATTTATGACTCCCTGGGGATAATCCATCCTTCTGAGAAAACCCCCACCCTCCCATTCCCCCTCTTCCTCCACAACCCTCTGGGAAAAGGAACATTTTCCTGTCATCCCTCCACAATTCAGTTCTGAGCCCCTTTTTGTCCTCATGGGAAATCCGCCTGCCTTCCGCTCCCCTCCCCCACTTCCGCCCTCCCCTTCACCATTTGGAAATCGACGTGAAATGACTGAGTCTGTGCTGAGCTGCTAGAGAGGAAGGATCTTGCAAGATGAAATTCATATCAGTGTCAGTTGATATAATATATTGTTCAATTCAATTTGCCTTTTTCTTATTTAATCAGTTTGTAAGAGGCAGAGCTCTTCCCCTCCCGGATTTTCCATGACGTTATATCTATATCTACATCTACATCTACATCTACGTCCATACCCCTCAAGCCACCCATATCCAGCAAACGAATGCTAAGCTCCCAGTTTTAGATGTTTGTCATTTAGCATGACCCAGGAAACTTGAGTATTGGGACACAAAGTGTGAGGTGGTGGCATTCCTTTCATCACAAAATTCCAGACTCCCTTACTGTTTCTGTCTCTCTCAAGTAGTTACTTCCTGTCTGTGTGATCGCCTGTGTGCACCAATATGTCCAAACATGAAGACAGAGGTTCTCATCCTTCCTCAAAGTACTGTGTTCCTAATGTCTAATGCTGAATTAGTGAACCAGTGCGGCCCCCAGTTGTCCTCATTCTGCTATCGTCTGTTGCTGTACCAGGCTGTCTGTGTGTTTAGCAGGGTTGCAGGTCTTTGTTTGCTTGCTTGCTTGTGTTCTACTCGTCTGTCTTTATTAGTTAGCTAATGCAATATGAAACGCTCAGCCAGTGCAGTAGGGGTGCCGGTGGCAAATGCCCTCGGCAAGTAGAATTACCAGGTAAGCACATATTCTAATCGATAACTGAAATTTTTTCATCTAACAATTGTTTCACTAACAATTTCGTAGTATTGAATACATGCTTTTTCTTCTTTCAGCATATGTCCATGAAATACTGGATCATATGGAAGCTGAGAGGCAGCAGCAGTAGCAGCATCAGCTTTGTAAGTTCAAATTTTCTCCTTCAAAGTGCTGGTTGTATACATAATATGTTTCTGAGGCATATTCCTTCCGTTAAAAAAATCCTTTCTAAAATGTCATTGTAGTGCTGTGTACATATGTAACATGTTGTTGTCTAAGACATTCTTTGTTATTGTAGAGGAACGGTGAGGGGCAGAGTTTGTGATACTTTTCCCCATCACAGTTATCATGAAGGTGTATGCTGTGATAAAAAAAGATATTTTCTTAGTTTTGTGTAAGTGTGTACGTTCTTTTATTTTATTTTAAATTAATGTATTGCTGTTCGAAGCATTGTAGGAGAGATGGATCAATAGATCCACGGTGTTTTGGCGAGAATGACGACATGCCAAAGTGGATGGAGGAAATAGGAAGGCATCTGTGTCAGTGTGAGGAGATGGCAGAGGTGATTCCCAATGACCAGAGGATATGACACAGAGCCAGAGCAATATAGGTAATTTATATACATACTCTACTTACATGTAATCACTATTATTTATTTGCAGCGGCAAGCAATATCTAGAACATAGTACTTAATTTGTTTTTTGTTACTCTTCTTCTTCCAGCAGGTACCTTATCACAGTACATCATGGCGCGGGTACAGAGGCCGTCGAAGAAGCCACCAACAAGAAGTGGTCCTGTGCAGCATGCTCCACCGTGTAAGACGTTGTTTGTTGCTGCACGAGAAGCCACAAAAGCTGCTGTAGCCTCCCCTTCCGCTGCTGCCCCTGAACCATTTCCACTCTGGCGTCCATGGACAACCCTCCCTCCAAGAAATGGCTCTGGGATGTCTCGACAACCATCTCTGCAGCCACAGCCAGGCTGCACAAACTGGGGTAACGCACAATCTCTCCCCCCACATTCTTTCCCAAACCACAAGGTATATGCACCTCCCTGCTTCTCCATGCAACAGTCATCAGCAGGAGCATTGTCGACAACTAGTTGCAGTTATAGTAGTAGCGTAACATGTGGCTAGCGTCAGTTCTCTCCCCCATCCTTTTAGTCAAGGACATCAGATTAGTAGCGCCATACTGTAATTAGAAAATTCGGTGATTGAGGACACCTTTGAGGAGCGAATCTCATTCACTGGTATCGAGAATCAAGCACGAGGGTAACGTGACCCTAAAGTATTTTTGAAAGCGCGCCTTCCTGTTCTGGAAAATGAGCTCCTCAAGGCTGTTAATGATACACAGTATACAACCATCAAATGTAGCGCTTCGCTGTGTGTCGAACTGTGGCACAACCTCCAACAGTCCTCTGGCAATGAAGAGACAATACTTCAGTATCTTTGGGGGAAAATGACATGTTATCGCGGAGCACATAAATCACCGTGGGGGGGGGGGGGGGGGGGGGGAGAAATGGCGTGACATCACGAAGCACATCAATCTCACAACCACCGAGTGTCTCCGCAAGTCCACCAGGAGTGCTCTACTGAACCGGTTTTCCCAAGTAGAAGTTAGAGGGTCAGCTAAAGCACTCAGCTGAACACTACATCTTGACATTCATACACATGTCTGTGATCCAGTAAATGGAGGCTCCCGAAGTACCAAACTTCCTAAGAATGTAGCTGATAAGAAGTCATGTATTAATTTAAAAAAATAAAACCAATGAGGCTTGTTTTGTATGGACATTCCTAACTTGTGAAAGACATTCCATCAAATGTTCACAGTGCACATCTCGATATAAATAAATAAATGTGTGACTAGGGCCTCCCGTCGGTCGGACCGTTCGCTGGGTGCAAGTCTTTCAATTTGACGCCACTTCGGCGACTTTTGCGTCGATGGGGATGAAATGATGATGATTAGGACAACACAACACCCAGGACCTGGGAGGAGAAAAAGCTTCGACCCAGCGGGGAATCGAACCCAGACCCTTAGGATTGACATTCTGTCGCACTGACCACTCAGCTACCGGGGACAGACACATCTCGATCTGACATAATTATTGACGTTCGCTAGTGTTACAACTTTGATGGTGTCGAGTTCCCTGTCAAGGTCCAGGATATATGTAAATTTGAGGAGAAAAACACCGTAATATCGGTTCATGTTTATGGTCTGGAAAAACATAAGTCAGATGAGCAGAACAAGCAGGTAAACATATAGTCGTCAGACCCCACTATTTCTGAAAATTTCCCTGTGAGCGCATCACACATGTGATGCTATTCTCAGATGAGGAAAATAAGAAGAAAGGCTTTCATCGTTACTGCTGGATTAGCGACATGCTACCCAACTGAGTAAACACACAGGTAAACAGGGTAAGTGTTATTATGACTACAGAAGAAAATAAATCCATAAAGTTTAAATTCTCACCATCAGGAGCGATGCCCATTTGTGGTTTGTGATGACTTAGAATGCCTCCTCACCCCTGTGACCCAATGTGAAAGTGATCCTATAGCCTCAGATACTAGCTTCACAGAAAAAAGAAACTATATGTAGCAGCATACCACGCGATATCGTCTTATGGTACGAGTCGTAACCAAGACAAACCTTATTTCAGGCGTAATCCTGCGATTTAGCTTCTCACTGAGCTTTGAAAGACTTTCATGGGATGTTGATAAGCTTTACAACGACAACATATCCCTTATCAAATCTAATGAGAATGAAGATTTGCACAATAACGCGGCTGACTGACGTATTTGTTGGCTGCCGTTAGAAAGGAAGCTACTCATTGGGACAACTGTAGTCTTAGGGGAAGTTCCGTGTCATAGCTCACAATACATGCAACTTGACGTATCAATTACCACGATATATACCTGTCTCTTTTCATAATTTAGCGTGTATGAAGCTCACTTTCTTGTTCAGCACTTGGCTGATTTCGGTATGATGAACGTCAACGTCCTGCTTAAGAGTCCTGAGAAGCACACTTAATTTTCTGAACGAATGACACTAAGAATTTGGCTCCGCTTCTTCGCTACATTTTGTGCAGGCATCACTCTACAAACTTGGAATTCTACCTCAGAAGGATATTCACATCCTGACGAGGAAAAGTTTCCACTTGTGCCTAGGGAGGGGTTTTTCCCATATGCGCATCTGGATAGTATGGCAAAACTCAACGAAACCAGCCCACCCGGCCGAACTGTGCTCTCCAGTAACTTCACAGGCGATTCCATAACGGATGCAGAGTATGAGCAAGCTGTGAATGTCTGGCAGGCACTGAACATCCCCACTTTAGGAGATCATGCATAGCTTCACGAGGACCCAGATGTGCACTTGCTCACGGATATTTTCAAGAAATTCCGGAGTCTGTGCATGATCACACATTCTATGGATTCCGCCTTTTATTATACAACCCTGTGTTGTTTTGGGACTCTGTGTTCAAGATAACGAAGCACAGCTCAAACTATTCACCGATGCTGACGTGGTTCTTTTCTTTGAGTGAGGGATCCATGGGGGACTTTGTCAATGTGTCCATAGGCATGCCACCACTTCTGTTGATTCGAGTTACATCATGTACCCAGATATCAATAACTTAAACAGGGCCACCATGCAATAATCACTGCTGACTATTAAGTTCCGATGGGTGCCTGAAGCCAAATGCAAGAGATTGGGTGGAAAAATCGAGGGCATGGTGGCTCATTGTGAGGTGGAGTAAGTGGCGGAGGCAGAACTCACATACCCTATTAGTTGGAATCAGGCACACACCGATTTGCCACTGTGTACGGAGCAACTAGTTCTGCGAGGAAGCTCCAGCCCAGAACTGATGACAACAGCCGGCCGCGGTGGCCGTGCGGTTCTGGCGCTGCAGTCCGGAACCGCGGGACTGCTACGGTCGCAGGTTCGAATCCTGCCTCGGGCATGGGTGTGTGTGATGTCCTCAGGTTAGTTAGGTTTAAGTAGTTCTAAGTTCTAGGGGACTTATGACCTAAGATGTTGAGTCCCATAGTGCTCAGAGCCATTTGAACCATTTTTTTTTATGACAACACTGGGGAATAAGCAGAGATACATTATTCGCTATCGTAATCTCCAGGAATGTCTCAGGTTGGGGATGAGCCTGGCCCCTCGCTGACTGAATATATTGATTTGAATACAAAACAGAGATCTTCCATGGCATGTGAACTTGAGAAAGTATTTTTTTTTAATTTTAAGTAATAATTCAGCTTTCGGAGATTGAGTGAAGATAGTGAAATTTTGATTTGTGATTGGGATGGGGTTATGGCGTAAGAAAATGCAGCACCAGACCAAATTTTAAATTGGTCACAATATTCAGTGACAGGTTTGTTGCTGTGAAAATGACGGAGGTACCACCCAGTAGCGCGCTAAGGTTTTGTGTCATGTGACATTGAGAGCCCTCTCAATTGAATACTATTTGCAGTGTCCTCTCAATAGAATACTATTTGTAGTGCCTGTACGGTGGTTTTTGCCACAGCAGATGATGCAGCAAACTAGTATTCGATCGAGAGGACATGAGGTGTACACTGTGCTACAATCTAACATCGACCTGTCGCCTCATGATGGGACTCTGGTTGTGTGAGAGGGAGAGAATGAGAGAGGGTGTACATGTTGCAGCACAGTATGACCCTTTCATCACAGTGTAAGTAACTGTGTGTGTGTGTGTGTGTGTGTGTGTGTGTGTGTGTGTGTGTGTGTGTGTGTCATGTAAATATTTATTTATATGTGCATATCATTTGTGTGAGGAATATGTACTGTGTTACTATGTACAATCGTAAACATATACCTTGTAGAAAAATCTGCATACCATGTTCATAAACAAGAATTTTACTTGTAAAATAGAATTATTTATTAGGAACAAGGGATCAACACCAACAAATTGCATACTAAATTACTCAGAAAAGACAGAAGTTTGTAAAAATCCATCATAAATGTTCAATATGTCCTCCATTGGCTGCGCGGACGACATCTAGCCGATAGCTGAATTCATCCCAAACTGAGTGTAAGGTGTCTTCTGTCACTGAAGCTACAGCAGCTGATAGTCTGACTTTTAGTTCATCAATGTCACGAGGTAAGGAAAAAAGGGAAACACGTTGTTTAACATATCCCTGTAGGAAGAAGTCACATGGTGTTAAGTCAGCGGACCTAGGAGGCTAAGAGTGTAAAGCATGGTCTCGCGGTCCTGTACGCCCTATCCAACGTTGAGGCACGTTGGCAATGAGGAAACTGCGCTCGTAGCGACATCTAGCGGATTTTTTCTGGAACCCTAAACCATGGCGATTACATCTAGCGCTGTTTCAGTTACATAGTGTCATTTGTCTCAATATTATTACAAGTTAAAATTAGGTCATTCTTTTTGGGACACCCTGTATGTACTCACCTAATACTCACTCGCTATGTATACTAACCTTGCACCCCATATAAATAGCATAGTTTTTAAGTTTCACCTACCGATGGCTGTTCAAGTAATTGTAGATGTATGTACATAGTTCACAGTCAATCAGAATTGTTGCTGTAAAACAACCATGTAACTGCTACATGAGACTGTGGAATTTAGTTGTAGTGTAATAATGAAAGTATCTCTGCATTAGTTTTCAGCATATACAATATGACGTGCAAGACGCAAATTAATGTACATGATGGTGAAATTTAACATAGAAGATAAAAAAATAAATAGAATGGTTGCATGGGATTATGCCTAATGTGCAGCATGAATTGGCTTATGGGAGCAGGAGTCATGTACCCATGTCCACTTCCAAAGACATAAAGCAAACATTTCAGAAATTATATCAACCGTACTTGAAGAAAACCACAGACACAGTATCTGGGCAGAGCAGTGTGCTATCAAAGATCGGGGTGAAAAGAAATTGTAAGGTAAAAATTCATTTATTTCCAGTCCAACTTAAAAGTAATTTTACATTTTCATAAGCAGACACAACACAATTTTCATACATCTTCCTCTTGAGTCTATGGAGAGCAGGACATCCGTAGAAATCGACGTCTTGAATAGCAGAAGATTTGAAAATTTGAAAACGATGTGATTATCTCCTCACCTTTGACATGGATGATGGTATTCACGTGTATGAATAATTGAAGCGACGTCACCATATCTTTATTGGGCATACTAGGATCATCAGAATGAATTCAATTGTATAAAAATGTTAACCACTTTTTGCACTCCTCCATGTTTTAGCATACTTCACATTCCTGAGAGACCACAGAGATGCAAGTCTCTATTACCCCGTCATCTTCTGTGCTTGCTACGAACGCAACTTCTTTAACTATGAAATGTCTGCATAGAAACCCTAAGCGTCTGCAATGGTGTTCAGATCTTGAAATGCCATTGTGAAATGGTCTAGTAAGGCTCAGCACCTGTTCCTTTATACAGCTCTCACCGCAACACAAGTGAATGGGCAATAGTTAACCAAAGGTAATGTAGAACTAGAGCATAAGCTGCAGTGTGTTTTGGGAAATTTGACGAAGATTCAAATTTAATTTGTGCATCTGTAGATCCAGATTTAAGTACTTCGTTCTGTTTTGAGCAGTCTGTTATGATGATCGGCACCAGCTCCTTGAATTTCTGTGTGCTGAGTAGACATCCTTCCTCTTCATAGTACGAAGCACAGAATCTTGCATCCATCGCATATGCTGGACTGTACACATTTTTATTTCACTGTAGGTGTAAATTGTCATCCAGTTAGAATTCGGAGTGCAGGTAATCCGTGGCATCAGTTACCTTGCAGTTGTTAAATCTGGTGATTTCATTTGCTACATTCGCTCTTACATTGGTCTAGAACGCAAGTGTGATGAACCTGGATGTCTCCAGTTGAGCAGAGTTTTTAATAGCCCACGTTTGCCTACTTGCAGTAGGTAGCATTGGGTATTCGAAAACCTCCAGTGAATAAAATAACAACAGTAAAAATACAGCGGCATTCATAACTTTTAAATGCTTCAAATGCACTGCACATGATATAGTGATGTGTGGCATTAATTCACGGTGATCTCGTTCTCCTCTTGAGCTTCTTGAGTGTATGAGTAGTTATCTGTTGCAGTCCATACCAGAATTATATCCTGTTTAGCACTCCAAACAATTCGTTACATGTCTTCAAAGTATCTCATACGCAGTTTTGCAGATATACATGCAGTAAATCTCTTGTAGTCTTCCACTGTTCTAGTCATTGACTCGCCTATGAACCATGCGGTATTTTCTAAATCGTTCAAATCCAAGGGAGAAGCAGAACTGTATGTTTTAATAGTTGATGCTATGCCTACATTGCGCATGGTCAGTCTCGACCCCATTTAGTTCACAATGAATCTCAAACAGGAACGCTAAATCATTACACGCAAGGTTCGATGCCACTGTAGCAGTACTGTTCCTTTTCGTTAAGGATCCATAAAGATGTATGAAACTCTTGCGTGGGAGGATTAAAGTATCTTTGTGTCGAATGACAATTCTAATTTCATCATTGTTGTTAAAGATGGTTGAACTATAAGGTTTATGCGAGAAGTATTCCTGGCATATAATACGCTCATCATGTTCCACTGGGCTTGTTACATCATACGACGTCATTACGAGCTTTCAGACCTACTGATTTAAGAAACTTGTAGTTCGAACATGAAGGGTACACCAAACGAACGTCTTCTGTCCACTTTTTCCAAAAATGAGTTATGCATACCATGGCATGTAGGATTCTGTGTTTTTGATATTGTTAATCGACCAATGTGATAATATGATCTACATTCGATAACTTACTTTAGGTTACGAATGCAGGGAAAGAACATGCTAATGTCTCTCGCTACAAGGAATAAACGTGCTTTGTCCAGTGTTGTGTATTAAGTTTTAGCTTTCTTGTTGGTTGACAAACAACGTTGAAACAAGAAATAGAATTTTCCTTTACTGTGCGTTGTTTATACTACTGAAAATAATTGGTTTAGTTTCAGGTGTTCTGAGTTATTCCCTCCACTTTTAATAGTTCATTATCTCTACTGAATGATGAGTACTGCATCTGAGGAAGAAAAACAGAGAACTTCAGATTCCAACCGTGTTAGGAAAAGGCAATTACAAAGGCGAATGAGTGCAGTCATGAAGAAATTAAGGGTTCGATCGTATGAACTAAAAGAAACTGCCACTGTAGTTAAAGTTTTTTGAGGTAGTTAGTACTGAAGAAGATCAAATATTATACGAAAATTTAGCGATACGAGAGACTTAAATGAACAATCATTTATCTGAAAGGCCTCATTACAATAATTCTACTTCAAAAAAAATGATCAAGGAAGAATGAATATGAAGCATAGTTCTGGGAGTATAATTTCAGGTACGGAGTAAAAGTGAAACGTGATGACATTGTACATGAAATTCCTACACAAAGAGAAACCACCATGGCAGTACATGCAGTAACAAGGCGGCGATTAACGAGAGTTTAGGAAGTGGGCTGGAATGGGCAAGCATGGACATATGCCATGTAAAATTAAGGAAGAAGCAGGAACGGTAATTTATGATCACAGTCATTCATTTAACTGTAGATCAAGCCGTTATAGCAAAGACAAGACCAAGAAGTTATATCTACCATAGGAACATTTGGTAGAAAAATTGCACGAACTGATCCAGGAAAAACACCCGATTTTTGACATTCTATATGAAATGCGTAGAACTGCACTCAACACCAAGTTCAATATAGCTTTAGGGTAGCAAAGGAATGATACATGCTCAACCTGCAAGAACTGCACTGCTGAGATGAAAGTGTTCAATGCAATGTTATCCTCATATTTAGATGATGACATGAAGAAACCGATTTTGAAAGAAATTAATAAGATCACCATTGAACAAAACGTACTGAAACGGAAGCAATCTGCATGGTCTCCCAGAAAAAGTATGCTTATCAATCATAAGCACTAATGATAGCTATTGTAAAAGACAGATGTCCGTTTATTATTTCAATATTCATCAGCTTTCAAATGCAACTTCAATGTTCTATGCTTACACTGAAGGTATTGGAAGAAGAGGCCAAAGTAGTTGTTCCGTTTTAAATCACTTTGTAACAGAATTAGAACACGAGAAGGTCAAGTATCACGAAGGTTTTGTGATTTGTGCTTAGGGCAGAACAAGAATTACACTTTACCAAGGTATATTAATTATCTTGTGAATGAACTGAAACCACTGGAGACAGTAAAAGTAGCTTCCTGTATTAGAGGGCATTTTTTATGAAGTGTGGTAACAATATGGGACTGATTAACAAATAAGAAGTAGCAGAAGTTCCAATGGATTGGGTATGGATATGGTTGAAGTTAGATGTAAACCTAAGCCTCTTGCTATTGTAATGGTCAATTACTCGTAAAATATGATATAAAACTGGGAGTCATTTCTGAAGAATGAATATCTGATGAAATGTCCTTTCCTAACATGCCCCATCAGAGACGTAGTCATCGCATGAAAACATCGCCACCTCATTCAACATCAAGTAACTTATAGTGGAGCCTAGATTTTATTGGTGGTGAGAGTTTCATAGCAGCTTCAAGAGCAGCACGCTGGAGAATATCAATCCCTTGCTTATAGAAGTAAAATATAAAAATATAATGAAAACATTTTTAGAATAATTTTGTAAAATACTGATATAAATAACAGTAAGGCAAATAATAATTAGTCTTTATGCGTCTTTGGCGACATCAAAAGCAAAGTGTCAGTACCTCCAGGTTTTGAAGGAATATTGCACACAAGAAGCTAGAATCCTTTACACAATAGTTTTACAACAGGATGACATGTCGATATTGGGGCAAAGCGATACTATATTTTATTATTTTTACCGCATTATCGTATAAAGTTAAAATAACAATCATTACAAAATAATCTGACACATTATGTTTAGTCAAAAATATCGTTTCTCTAGCAATATCTTGAGTTTCGCCATATACAAGTAGCACGTTTTTTTCATTGTAACATATGACATTACTTTAAATATTACGCCAATAAAACCGTAATTTAAGTTTTTAAAGATGCAGTTTATATGTATATAGCATGTCCTTCCAAATGACTTTTGTATTCATTAATTTTGTCCGTTAGAATCCATGATATTCGGAATCAGACTTTAAAATTACTCTCTTAAATAATTTGGTAATATGGACAAAGTGCGTTCTTTTCCTGTGCTCTTAACGTGTTATCACCTTGCTGTTCTGTTGTGAAGTGACAAGCTGTGCGTTTTGCACATTGATTTTATATCTTAGACCCATCCTGTCTTTGTTGACAATATGAGGATGTTGGGAAGCTGCTGTAAGTCCCCAGCTAGTTGAAGGTCGCCGCCGCCACCTCCAGCCCAGCAAGTTAAAGGTCGTCCCTTCTGCCTTTGACAGGTCTTGGCTGGTTGAAGGTCGTCGTGGTGCTTCTGATTTCCCAGCAAGGTGGGGCCGAGAGGTTGGGGTGGGTCCACTGCAGGTCCTGGCCAGTTGAAGGTCGCCATGGCTTCCAGGTCTCTGTACGTTAGTGGTCACTGGTAGCTCTGCTTTAGATGCAGTCAAGCAATGATTTCCTCACCACGAAAGTCGATGAGTTGATTATCCTGGTCCACAGTACGCATTTGCAGAGAGTCCAACATATGAACTGTTACTGGGAGGTATATAGCGTTGATAGGGTTCTTAACGAACTTATTTCCTGTTTCCGCTGATGGAAAGAATCCGTAAATAATTTGTTGCAATGTTACACTCGACACGGATTGTACTGACAGGAAGTATATCCACTGACTAGTCATATCTGTAAAACTTATTAGGGTCCTTCTTCAAAATGTGTCCTTTTGTGAAATCCAGTAGCCGTCTTACTGAACCTTTCTAGTTGAAGTCAGACGCTGCGTTAGATGTCCTTATTCCTGGTTTAAGTGTGTTGATGTTTCCCAGACCATTTTCAAAAGTCGTTTAAATCGTCAATATCATATGCACCAGGTTATGTTTCCTAAGTATCTTTTCCATCAATAATTTCCAGATGAAGATTATTTTTAGTATCTGTAATATTCGGAATGCTGTTGTATGTCTTCAGTCCAATCAGCATAATACTGCACTCCCTATTGCTTAAATCAATTGGTGCAAAGTAATGCGCGAAATACTGACGATCTTTTTTTTAAGTCATAGCATATGACACAGCAACTGAATCTCAACTGACGAGTGGCTGTTTAATGCACCTCCTTCTATATCCTCCTTTGTAAACATTAGGAGGAACATGATGCGCAGATGCCCTCACAAATAAGTACTAAAGTCTTGATAGTGATGAAAATTGTAGAACGCACGTAAACTATCTGTGAAGAATCGTCGTAACTCTTCTGGTGGCTGCAGGTCTTCAAATGAGTCGAAATAGTAGTCACTATCCGTATTTTTCTTAGCAACCGAGTGGGTCTTTGGTACCCCAGTAACATCTAAATTCACAATTCCACATTCTCCAGGTTTCCAGATAGTCGTTTGTGGTGTATTCCACATAAACTATTCACAGAACCTTGTGATGATGAATGACGAATTTTTTCCTAAAAAAAAAAAACGTGAGCAGATCTGTACTTGTGAAGAGACCTAGTCCTTTCTTGTATGGATTTAGGTGTAGTCCTTTTCCAGTGGCTGCTGTTTCCATCACATGGTTATGTCTTCTTGTTGCTCTGTCTCCTCCTGGGTGTTCTGTGCGTTCTTGCCTATTCTTACAATAGCCGCAGCACCATCAGTCAGTGAACCCATCACTGAGAGAACTGTGAGGGCAGGATTGAGGAAAGGGATAATCGTGCCGGACGACTTGTGTACTGATAGAATCTGGGGTGCTTTAGCAGCTCTTTTATGCTTCAGAGCGCTTTTAGCTGCATACATCGCTATTAGGATACAGTTTTTAAACACTCCTACACTGGCTTCTTCTTCTTCTTCTTCTTCTTCTTCTTCAGTGCACGATGTGCGGCGTTCGTAACTTAGTTGAGTTTCTCATCCAAGTCCAATTGCATTTTCCCATGCATGGTTTTTATCAAATTCAAATACTGCAATGCGCTGCGCTATACCAATATTCTTTTTTGCACTAGTTGCCTTGGATTTATCAGCTAAAATTCGACCTGCAGATTCAGGAGAGATATCGAGTAGGCGAAAGGGATACATTAAAGGCCTTCATGAGTAGGAAGAGTTGTCCGAAGAAGAAATGGCAATCGATGTAGAGCACATAGACGATTCAATATTAAGAGTCAGAGTTTGACAGAGCTTTGTAATACTTACGATGAAATATTATGGAAGGTACAGACAACATGCCTTCGGAATTTTTAAAATCATTGGCAACCAAACAGCTGTAGAAGTTAGTTCGCAGAATCTATGAGTTTTTAGACATATCACTGGTCCTGCACAAAAATATCATATACACAATCCCGAAGATAGCGAAAGAAGATAAGTGCGAGAACTTTCTCACAGGTAGCTTATTATCTCATTCATCCAAGTTGTTGACAAGAATAGTACACAAAAAATTGGAAAAGAGATTTGAGCATCTGTAACATGAAGCTTAATTTGTCTTTAAAACAGATAAGAACACCAATGAGTGTTGGCGCTTCGATTGATAATGAGAGCATCAAAAAAATGGCTCTGAGCACTATGAAACTTAACATCGGAGGTCATCAGTCCCGTAGAATTTAGAACTACTTAAACCTAACTAACCTAAGGACATCACACACATCCATGCCCGAGGCAGGATTCGAACCGCACGGCCACCGCGGCCGGCAGTGGGAGCATCATATAGGAAAAATACTACTTGCCGGCCTACAAAATAGTTGTTACGTTCGAAATCCCTAGTAAAATTGGAGTAAGCTATGGGAAATGGTGGGTAATATAAAATATGTACAAGAACCAAGTGGTAAAAATAAGAATAGAAGTGAAGAACGAAGTGCTCAGAGTAAAGGGGGAGAGGTAAGGCCAGGATGCAGTTTTTCCTCCCTACTCTTCAATTTGCATATCACGGAAGTAATTATGGAAATAATAGTTTCAGAGTGGGACTGAAATTGAAGGTGAAAAGGTATCGACGATAAAATTCGTTGATGTCGTTGCTGACCTCAACGAAAGTAAGAGAGAACGGCACGCCCAAAGACAGACGTAAGTAATTAGGAGTTTCAGAAATGAGATTAGTGATAAACTTCACATCAAAATTGTGGAAGGAATTCTGCTATCTTGGAAGCAAATTCCCCATGATGAACGAAGAAAGGAGGACATAAAAAGCAGACTTCCACAGGCGAAGAGGTCAACTCTAGCAAAAAGAAGTGTGATAGTATCAAACATTGGCCTTAATCTGATGCAGAAATTTCTGATAATGTACGTTTACAACATGGCACTGAATGAAAGCTGAAAGTTATTATTTATTATTGTCAGACCCGTAGTTATGTTTTACGTGTCTGTCAACTCACTAGCAGCATTCGCTATGATGTCTGTGCTGACTATTCGATATCTGTGTAGCCGCTACTGACGCCGCATGGATGGTTTGTCTTAACTATGGTCTTTGATGTGAATGGTAGATTTGCCAGTTAGAAATATAGGCGACCAGAGAAATGGTATGGCATGTTAATTTGGACATGACAAAGTTTCTTAATCTGTTCAGGCTCAGATGATGTTCGGATCATGTGTATCAGATGGCGTGGTGCAAAATTTGGCTGCTCTGAAATAATTTTCAGAAGGAAACAGAGGGATGCATAACTGTAATCTGGATTATTATTTGTGATAAGATTATGAGAAATGCTAACAACATTTTTCTGTGGGCAAGCAACGACATGCAGGGTAACATTTACTGCAGTTGTGTGCTCGGCAAGACATATTGAAATAAGATGTTCTTTTCTGAACTGAAACATTATGAGAAATAAGGTGGGACTTGCCACTTCGATTCATATGAAGTAGTTCTTGCTTCTTCTATACAGTATATTTAATTCGTAACCAAACTGAGTGAAGACGTCCACATGCACCTGGTAATTCTTTGCGTTTTCTATGTTTCCAAAAGTACTTTGCTTATGAAGTGTTTATCTTGCCATGGTATAAGCATCACGTGATTCTTGTAACAATGATACTGGTATTTCATATAAAACAATTGTATCTTTCGGTTTTCAATAATTAGTAAGTGGTACAGAATATTTTTGCTTTTATTTACATATCTCCCCTACCTTTAAATTGAGAATGTATGTACTTTCATAACGATCGTCTTTGAAGAACCATGAGGCTATGTACTTACCAATCGTTCAGCAACTGTGGTCCTGTGCCTTCAGTACAATCATTATTCAATGAGGATTATTGCTTTTCATGTCTTACAGACTTTTCGACAGCGTGCGATTGCTTGTCACATACTTAGTACATTTTTTCCACTTACTGGAAAGTAAGTTCTCATTGACATAGTCAGCCACATTTATTATGCCAGGCCCCGTTAAATATCGTATGAATGTTCAATACTATCTTTGTCCTTGTAGAAGAGAGCTTTGTAGTACTGTTGTGAGCCAATCATACTCATCACACATGTTTTGCCTGTAAGGTGGAACGTGTAGAAGAGTGTTAATTTTTTTTATATAAATCAAACTTAATCACTACAGAGAAGTTATCAGTGCAGATGGCCAATTTAACCACCATGCTAAGAAAGGCTATTTGTAATAGACCATTCATGAAGACAGATAGCATTATAAAAGTATTTTATAGCGTCTAAATTAATAGAAAAAGGGGCGTTTTCATCACGGCAAATTTCCATGGGAATTTGAGCCTCCTCTCGGTTTATTTCTAAGTGATAGGCAAGTTACAAAGTGAATGATGGACTGTGGGAATACAAGAAAAGGAGACAATCGAAGTGTCTGAGATGTGATGCTATATTAATATTGTTGCACAGGAGAATAATCCTATAGGGTATTACGTTAAAGTTCTAATGGACGAGCTCGGAACAGAGTAAGATAGCACTGGGATGGTGTTTCAGTCGTTATGTCAACACGACATATTGTCTATACCACACGACAATCACTGACGCACTTGCTAGGCTGACAAACTCAGTACATTGTGACATGTGATCATAGAGTTGATACTACAGAATAGTCAGACAGTGGTAGTGTGTTACTGAGATATTTAAGCTATTATTCAGACCATCGACTGAGCATAGAAATGTTTCGTAAGATAGGACGGAAATCTACTAAATAAGACAAATGGTTTAGCAAAGAATGTCTCCGTCATCCTTGTATTGTTGTCGTGGACTTTAAGGTTCAAAAAATGGTTCAAATGGCTCTGAGCACTATGGGACTTAACTTCTGACGTCATCAGTCCCCTAGAACTTAGAACTACTTAAACCTAACTAACCTAAGAACATCACACACATCCATGCCCGAGGCAGGATTCGAACCTGCGACTGTAGCGGTCACGCAGCTCCAGACTGTAGCGCCTAGAACCGTTCGGCCACTCTGGCCGGCTGAGTTTTAGGGTGCCCGACGTTGGGCTCATGACTGCCATAATGCTGGTTCTATAGTGTCAGCTCAAAATTATGTCACACAAGTGATACTGCATTGGTCTGGTGGTCTTAGATGCCATAAGTAACACATTCTAATGTAATGTGAAAAATACCACTGCACTCAAAAAAAGTGTCACGTCACTTTTCATTATTAAGGGTCAATTGCCAATTTTCGCATCATACAGATATCTTTTCAAAATTGTTTTGCAATTTTTTTTTGATCTTCTGATGACTTTACTCAACGATAAAGGAAAGCATTATCTCTAACAAATGCGCAGAGAAAGCATCGATTGCGTTTTGTCGTTAGCATACTTTACATACGAACAGAATCTCTTTGGATTTTCTGCCAGGTTTCGAGAAAAAGTTTCGTTGTGAAAACTATTATAACTATCTCGCATTGAATTCCGTGCTAAATTTCGAGCTTCTGTAAAAGATCGTCAATCTTGGAGATTTTGCATTCGTTTAAATTTGGTATGCTTTTCCGTTGTTTCTGCAAAAGTGTTTTGACCCGGTTTGTGTACCAGCTCTGTCGCCTGTTAATTTGTTTGGTATAAATCTCTCAATTGCTGTCGATACTCTTTCTCTGGTCTACACTTACATTGTTAACTTGGGAGGAGTGAAGATTCTCTGTCAGGAAGGTGTCAAGTGATCATCAATTATGAGAAGAAAACGGTATAAAAATAAATGTAAGGAAACGTAATACGTAAACAGTACTCACGGATTAGGGCTTCGGCGTGATCCAACTGACAGACTGCTATCACAAAGCAGTTCTTGGAGTGATCTACGATCGTGGGACATGCGATCGGCAATTCGCCAATCCCTCCAGCTATTATTGCCAGTAGATGATCCTTTTATCCAAATAGCTCTTCATTTGGTCTGGCAAGACAGAGTGTACCCTGTTCCAGACTTCCCTACCTAAGAAAAAATTGAAGATTTATAGAAAATCGAACCCAGGTTTTTCCATACTGAAGGCAGCGAAGCCATTCATTAACGAATTTACCTACGAGGTGTGTGAGAAAAGTAATAAGACTGGTTTTTTATCTACCAAAGTTTTTATTTTTTTTTTCAAACAATATTATCCCCTTCGAAGTATAAGAAACGAGCCGGAGGCAAAATTACAGAAACCAGTACCTGTATTTATAACTATTGACTCTGCCTGTAGAGACACTTGTCCCACTGTGACACAGGACGGTGAAAGGCTGTCTCATAAAATTACCAAGGCTGCGACGTTAACCAGTTAAGCACGTGTAGCTGGACGTCGGCGTCCGAGGTGAATCAAAAAATGGTTCATATGGCTCTGAGCACTATGGGACTTAACTTCCGAGTCATCAGTCCCCTAGAACTTAGAACTACGTAAACCTAACTAACCTAAGGACATCACACACATCCATGCCCGAGGCAGGATTCGAACCTGCGAGCATAGCGGTCGCGTGAGGTGAATCATTTGCCCCTATGATGACGTTCTTCTTTTGACCAAGGTGGCCCCTTCCTGTACCACGGCACAACAGCGTTACTCGTAAACCTAGGCCACCCTTCGCCCAAGAGATCACATCAAAACGACCTAGAAATCTCACACACGGTGTGATTCCGCTCCATGACAATGAAAAGCCTCATACGGCGAACACAGTCGCGGCACTCCTGCAGAAACAGAAATGGGAGGTTCTCGGCCACCCTCTATACAGTCCGGATCTCTCTCCTTGTGATTACGCCATTTTTGGTCCCCTTAAAAAGTCTCTAAGTGCCAAACGATTCACGTCGGCTGACGACGTTCAGCTGTACGTGCGGCACTGGTTAAAATTGCAGCCCGAGAATTTTATAAGACAGCCATTCACCGCCTTGTGTCACAGTGGGACAAGTGTCTCAACAGCCAGGATCAATACTTCTAACATACAGGTACTGGTTTCTGTAATTTTGCCTCCGGCTCGTTTCTTTTTGAACGGCCCTTATAATTCCCTTCTGCATCTGTACAGCGGCGGAGCCTTGGTAGCAGCGCTGAAAGGCTTCAACTGCTAGGGCTTTTAACATGTCCGTCACTTTCCTGTAAATGATTTCCATAGTGTCAACATGATATCCTTTTAAGACGTTTTTGCCGGTCGGAGTGGCCGAGCGGTTCTAGGCGCTACAGTCTGGAACCGCCCGACCGATACGGTCGCAGGTTCGAATCCTGCCTCGGGCATGGATGTGTGTGAGGTGCTTAGGTTAGTTCTAGTTCTAAGTTCTAGGGGACTGATTACCGCAGAAGTTAAGTCCCATAGTGCTCAGAGCCATTTAAGACGTTTTTCAATTTCCGGAAAAGGTAGGTCACAAGGACTCATATCAGATGAATAGAGCTGCTGCGGAACAACAGGAATGCCTTTTGAGGTCAAAAATTCCGTGATGGAAGTAGTAACGTGACATGAGGCTTTGTCGTGATACAGCATCCACTTGTCTGCCACGTCCTCTGTGACTCACTCGATCCACCCTCTACCTGAGCCTTTCAAGGTCGTCTTTGTGACACACTTGTTTGACAGTTTGTGCTTGAGGAACAATCTCATAAGATCAAACACACGTTCGACGTTTTCGTCGGTTTTTGAAGTTGAAGGTCTCCTTGAGCGAAGTTCATCTTCAACGTGTTCTCGACCTTTCAAAAATGATTGGTGTTGGCGAAAAACCTGTGGTCTAAAAGGGAATATTCCCCGCCGGTCTGTTCAACTTTTGAAAGGTCATACCCCTAGATTCTCCACGTTTAACCCAAAATCTGATGGCGTAACGTTACTTTAAACTTCACTCATGGTGCTCTCAAAAATAACGTGCTGACTGGAAGGGAAGAACAAGGCGTTGCCAAATCGCTTGGAGTGTTGCTAGTCTCATTACGTTTCTCACACAACTCGTACGCTACCTGACAAGAATATGAAGTACTCAGACGACACAGATATCAGTTTCGAACATGCACACACCATCGTCAAGCACGTAAAAGATTAGAGTTGTTTCCTCTGCGACAGGTAGAACGGCCACAAGAAAGCGTTAGTGTTGTTCATGATTATCGTGGTTACCAGGCCTGGTTCTGTATATAATGGGCTTGATCAACACAAAACGTTGAGTGTTTACTGTGAACTACAGGGATATGCCTCGTATTTCTGTGAGACAGCTTTGTCAGCACATAACAGTTTTCGAAAGGGGCCTGATTGTTAGTCTCCTTTTGACAAGCTAGGCGAATCATGCCTATCCAGTTGTGTCTGCATTCGGATATGAGTGTCTCATTGTCGAACTGAATGGAAACGTGAGGTTGCGCATAATCTTCACCAAAGGTCGCTTATACGCCGGGAATAAAATCAGCCTTTTGGGACGAATGGTGTAGATACTCTATGAAACTTACTATCTGAATTGAGACACACCGCAAACAAGCAGCAGTCCACTACTGAAGAACCCGATACTCGGCTGTATACAGTTCCCACAGCATTTTCGATAAAGGTACAAAGTAGGTGCCGGTCATTCCAAGTTGACTGTTGAAAGTTTCACTAATTGAATCCAGAGTCAATGAGTGAATGGAATTGATTTATTATAATTTAAACCAAGTAGACAAGTGCTGCTGATCAACATTGATTTTTATGAACTTCTGACGAAGAATGATTATGTAAGCACATTGAGTGATGTTAAATACACTAAAACAATAGACTGATAATGAATTTACAAGGACACGGGCTTATAGCGAATATCCAGACGCGACGGAATTGATTTGCTATTATTGTAACAAAAACATACATGCAGATAACGTTGTTGGTTGCACATGACAAACGTATCATGTTCTCTATTGTCTCTAACCACACTTTTAACAATCTAGCTGCCCTGTTGAGATAGCGGAAAGAAAGCGACGTTTTATTATGCCTTGCAGCCAGTAACCGAGCCGATGGACCGACTACACGGCTATCAAAACTTCAGCATTTTACATCTGAATGTTTTTCTAGTCTGCTGCTAAAATAGATGTTTAATCTTCACACGAATGTTCTATGAAAAGCAGTGGATGCGGACATAGACGGGATGAGATGAACAAGTGCGAAACGAAACTTGAGTCCTAATTAATAAGACACTATAAATAGAAATATGATCGCATTATCTACATGTAACAAATGTATACTCGAATTACTCTTAACTAAATGCAAACATGTTCATCACACTTTGCATCTAGTGCGCTCCAGGACAGTTCATTCAGGACAAAAGGGAGTCTCATTCTAGAAAAATCTCGGGTCAGTATTATGAAAGAACGTGAGAAACAAGTTACGTGAGATACAATATATTCGTAATCCTACAAACTGTCGTTCCAGAAGTTCTGTCGTTTTCTACATACGTACTCGGTATGACAGTTACGATTTCCCCCAATCAACAAAATAACACCACTCAAAACTGTCTCAAAGAGCTATACATTTCTACACAATATCAGATAGCATCCTTATTTCATAAAAGTCGCACAGATTCTGGCTTCATTAGTCTGTCGGCGCAGTCATGGGTTATCCGCCCAAAAATCTATAACTGCGCGTTCGAAATACTCAGCCAGGTGTACGAAATATGAACTTCAATGTAGCAGGAACGTGTAAGTAATATTTATTCACCAATAGACACAGAAAAGGTACTTGGTAATACTTGAGACTAGTTAGCGCTGGAATAGAGCTTGACAAGACTCTGCCAATTTCAAGAAACAGTCGTCCTATGTATCACTCATAGAACGTCGCAATACAAACAGAGAACAGACCACAACCAAGCACCTCTGGCGGCTGGAGCGCGAACTCTTTTGAAAGCTCGCTTAAATACAGCATCTGAAGGTAACTGACGATTTTGTTCACTACAAGTCACAACCTGTTAGAAAAAAGGCTTGGTGCTCAATAGCCTACGCAAAACTAAAAAAAATTCCAACAAATCACGAGCACACCACACATTTCATCGTAATCAGTGCCGAAACAGTTACAAAGTATTCTGCTGGAAAGACCTCACAGTAACAGCATATGAATTCACATGAAGGCTAGAAACTCCAATCATCATCTTGGGATCCAAATCTACGAAATATAATAATTACGTACGGAATACATGATAATAAGACACTACAAGGCAAAGTAAACACATAATGAATGAACAAGATAATATCAAAAGTGACTGGTTACTGGGGGCATATGGGCACCGAAAAAGACTTAGTCAAGGAAAGATCAGTAATAACAAATATAATCAAAAGCTAATTCACACTCTGGCACAAGTGCTCAGTATACAAAAGCTCGTATCACCATTGTAGTCGACAAGCAGTAGCGAGGTGTATCGCTGACAGCATCTCTGTTCTCGATTATTTCTCCACGAGCCTGTCAAAGAGGGCGTGAGCGTGTTCAGTGTAAATTGAAATATAAAATAAATGAGCAACTGTGAAAGCCAATAAAAAGTATTGTAAGTAACTGATCACGTTAATGAACCTAAGTTCATGGGGTTTGCATCAAGTCCTTTACCTGAAGGCCTAGAACCACTTGACGGATTGTGCTCAGTTCAACAGTCATTTGTCTTGCTCAACCACAGCCAATGTAACGCCACTGACCAACACGAAAAAAAAGATATCATTTAAGATTGTAAGAAATATTTTTAAAATAATACGTCTAACATATGAAACTGACTGAAAAATTCTGCAAGATTGTTCAAATAAAATGTCCGTAAAGGACCTTGTGTTCAACCACAAAAAATGGACTGTTGTAAAATAGAAAAAATAGACAAGGAAAACACATAGGGCACATAAGTTTCTGAAATATTAGGTGCGCACGTTCTCGCAAATGTTACTAGATCATTTAGTAACGATTTCTCTATATCGAGAAATTTAATCTTTTTTGCGACATATTCAGTGTCGAAGTAAAATGGAATCTTCCGACCTTGTCTGAATGATGCTGTGTTACCTTTCTTGTGCCTGTATCGGGTCACATGTCGGACAACTTGATGACTGGCAGACACAGTGCAGAGGCCATTAATTTTGACATAGGGTTCAGCGTAAATTGAAATTAAATTAAATGAGCAACTGTGAAATCCAATAAAAAGTATTGTACATAACTGATCACGTTAATGAACATTCTGAATCTAAAAATTATATGTATTAATTAAATTGAATCCATGAGAGCCAATAAGAGACAACATATAGTGCAGGAAATCGTTTGGCATTCTCTTACAGGGAAGCTGCTTGTAATTGGGATGAGGTGGCCTGCAGACGTAATGGTGCCCATGACTAAGCATTTTTTTGAATGACGAAATATGACAATTCGACAAGCTGATAAAATTAGTTCTGTGCCTATTAGATTGTCCAGAATCGGATGAGTCGTCTCGCAGTGTACAGACACGTGAAACAATGGTTGGGAATGATGATGCAGCGTCTACGAATGCAGTCAATAACGTCACGAGGCTGTGTCGCTAAAATTAGTGTCGTGGAACCTGTTTACAGCATTAGTAACTTCACGTAAGTTGAAAGCAGTTTCGGAAGCTAAAAAAAATCGATTGGAAGACACGCAAGACGGGCTGTGATGACGCGTTCATCACTAAAATGATAGAATAAATCCACGAACCACGGACTTTGCCGTTGGTGGGATGACCTGCATGACTCAGAGGTACAGGTAACCGTACCGCAGGTGCAACCACAACTGAGGGGTATCTGTTGAGACGCCAGAAAAACATATGGTTCCTGAAGAGGGGCAGTAGCCTTTTCAGTAGATTCAGAGGCAACAGTCTGGAGCCTTACTGTGCTGGTTTTGCTAATGGCTGAAAGCAAGGGGAAGCAACAGCCGTAATTTTTTTCCGAGGGCATGTAGCTCTACTGTATGGGTAAATGATGATGGCATTCTCTTGGGTAAAATATTCTGGAGGTAAAAATAGTCTTCCAAGTGGTTCAAATGGCTCTCAGCACTATGGGACTTAACATCTGTGGTCATCAGTCCCCTAGAACTTAGAACTACTTAAACCTAACTAACCTAAGGACATCACCACATCCATGTCCGAAGCATGATTCGAACCTGCGACCGTAGCAGTCGTCCGGTTCCGGACTGAGCGCCTAGAGCAGCGCGGCCACTGCGGCCGGCAATAGTCTTCCATTCAGATCTCCGGGCGAGGACTACTCACGAGGATGTCGTCATAATGAAAAACAAAACTGACGACCTACACACCGGAGACTGGAATGTTAGATGCCTGAATCGTGCACGTGGGCTAGGACATTTAAAAAGTTAAATGGATAAGTTAAATTTATATCTTCTGGTTAGGTGAATACAGTGTTACGAATACAAAGTGAAATAACGGTAATATGTTTGATAATGAATAAGAAAACAGGAATGCAGGTAAGCTCTTATGAACACCATAGTGAACGCATTATTGCAGCCAAGATAGCCTACTAGCTCTGCAGATGAGGAAGCGATCGAAGAAATGTATCACGAGATAAAAGGAATTATCCAGATAGTTTAATGGAGACGAAAATTTAATTGTGATTGGAGCTAGAACTCGCGAGTAGGAAAAGGAAGAGAAGGGCAAATTGTAGATGAATATGAACCGGGGGAAAAGAATGAAAGAGGAAGTCGCCTGGTAGAATTCTACACAGCTAACACTTGGTTTAAGAATCATGTAAGAAGGATATATATGAGGAAGAGGCATGGAGACACCACAAGGTTTCAGACTGGTTACGTAATACTAAGGCATGGGTTTAGGAAACAGATTTTAAATTGTAGGACATTTCCAGGGGCAGCTGTAGACTGATCACAATTTGTTGGTTATGAAATGTAGACTAAAGCTAAATAAATCGCAAAAAAGTAGGAAACTAATGAGGTGGGATTTTAATAGGCTGAAAAGAACCAGAGGTCGTTGACAGTTTCAGAGTGAGCATTAGGCAACGATTGACTACAACAGGGGAAAGGAATACAATAGAAGACGACTGAGTAGCTTGAAACGATGAAACAGTGAAGGCAGCAGAGGATCAAATAGGTCAAAAGGCCTAGTAGAAATCCTTGAATAACACAGGAGGTATTGTATTTAATTGATGCATGGAGAAAATATAAAAATCTGCAACTGAAGCGGGTGAAAGGGAATACAAACGTCTAAAAAATGATAAGATACCGTCGGAGACATCAAAGTAACTTCCTCTGCAGTATATGAATAAAAGGAATACAAATGCAAGTAAATAAATATATAAACAAATAAGAATGAAATATGAAAAAGTCTGCGAATGAATGTAATGACCGAGTATTTGCGTGGCCTATGAGCTACGAAACACAATTAGTTTTTAAGTTAGTTATAAGTTTTTTTATATTGCAGCGACCAGTGCATCGACACGGCTCAGAAGAAGAGATTTGCGACGGGTGTTATAGGTACCAAATGAAAAAACGGGCCGCACCTCAGAGAAATGATTTAGTTATTAGTATGGCTATGTGTATATTTTGGTCATCAGACAAATGAAGAATAAGAATATACATCGTCGCTGTGCAACTACAAAACATTTACCTGTACCTACTGACTACAAAGTACACACAAACACGGAGGCATGTGACCTCAAATAAAACTAATCAGTTCATATCGCGTCACAGGCGGCGAATATATAAACGACGACATTTCCACGTAATCGTAAAGAGGTAAGCATGAGGTAATGCAAAAACTTTTGCGTTACGAACACAAAGCTACACGTAAACAATTATAAGCAACACAATTGTATATACACTCACGCTCATAAATTAAGGATAATAGCAGATGTGTTGCCACATAACGTGGTACTACACAGAACTGGCGCTAATAGAATAGGCACATAGAGAATACACACGACACAGATCTGTAAGTCTACAGTATTGGTGATAAGTTGAGAAAACCGTCCCGAAAACACATGTTCTACAAAACGCCACTGTTTCCTGCGCATGTACCCCGACATCAATATGGGATATGATCACCATGCACAAGTGCACAGGCCACACAGCGGATTGGCGTACTCTGGATCAGGTTGTCGAGCAGCTGCTGGGGTATGGCCTCCCATTCTTGCACCAGTGCCTGTCGGAGCTCCTGAACTGTCATTGGGGTTTGAAGACGTGCAGCGGTACGTCGACCGGGAGCATCCCAGACGTGCTCGATGGGGTTTAGGTCTGGAGAATAGGCAGGCCATTCCATTCGCCTGATATCTTCTGTTTCAAGGTACTCCTCCAGGATGGCAGCTCGGTGGGGCCGTGCGTTATCATCCATCAGGAGGAAGGTGGGACCCACTGCACCCATGAAAAGGCGGACATACTGGTGCAAAATGACGTCCAGATACACCTGACCTGTTACTGTTCATCTGTCAAAGACATGCAGGGGTGTACATGCACCAATCATAATCCCACCCCACACCATCAAACCACGACCTCCATACAGGTCCCTTTCAATGCCATCAAAGGGTTGGTATCTGGTTCCTGGTTCAAGCCAGATGAAAACCCAACGAGAATCACTGTTCAGATTATACCTGGACTCGTCCGTGAACATAACCTGGGACCACTGTTCCATTGACCACGTACTGTGTTCTTGACACCAGGCTTTACGAGCTCTCCTGTGACCAGGGGTCAGTGGAATGCACCTTGCTGGTCTCCAGGCGAATTAACCATGTCTGTTCAGTCGTCTGTAGACTGTGTGTCTGGAGACAACTGTTCCAGTGGCTGTTGTAAGGTCCCGTGCAAGGCTACCTGCAGTAATCCGTAGCCGTCTGCGGGCACTGATGGTGAGATATCGGTCTTGTTGTGGTGTTGTACACTGTGGACGCCCCGTACTATAGCGCCTGGACACGTTTTCTGTCTGATAGAATCGTTACCATAATTGTGAGATCACACTTTGTGGCACACAGAGGCCTGTGCTACGACTTGCTGAATTTGACCAGTCTCCAGTCGCCCTAGTATTCTACCCCTCATAACGTCATCAATATGTGTTCTTTGTGCCATTTTCAACACACGGTCACCATTAGCATGTCTGATAACGTCTGCACACTTACTCGCTGTACCGTATTCTTTCATGCACCAACACACTTCTGCGTACGTGGACTGCTGCCAGCGCCACCGTGCGACAACCGCAGGTCAAATGCACGGCATGGTCATACCCCGAGGTGATTTAAACCTACAAACCGCCCACCAGAGCGTTGTTTCTCCGTGTATCAGCATTGTCCTTAATTTATGAGCATGAGTGTAGTACATGAGTCGTTAATACGTTTCGGTCCATGAAAAAGGAATTCCCTGATAAGTGATTTAAGAAAGGACGAATAGCATTTCCTTAGTAATCCATAAACCAGTAGAATAGTATTCCTTATTCCCTCCCCAACGCAGGAGGCGGCGCCAAAGCGTAGTTAAAACAGCAACGCGTAATGTAGAATCCTGATGTAAATGTTTTTCTCTGTTTCTCCCTAGGAAAATATTAAACTCTCATAACTGATGTATGCATGACTGGAAAATAAAATGTTGATGCGTTAAATGCATGTATGGTAACATGGTGTAATGGAATGTAAATAAGTTGTTTGTGTTTATGTACAAAGGATTTTTTTCAAGCTAACAAACCAACTATACTAACCAGTAACTGTAATTGAAGAAGGAATATTGCACATCAACATCCGATGTCAAGGTAAGTGATGCTTGCACAATTGTAGTTTGCTGATTAATATATCAGACACTGCGTAGCATGACATTACCACAATTGATTCGTTGCACTATTGCACACGTGTTTGGATACCACCATCTATTTCGTCGTTAACTTTGGCGTGAGATTTGTTTTTAGTTCTTGAGAAGTTTCTACGTTTGATACAAATAATGGGTGGAATATCATCCTTAGATATAAGCCATTGTAATTAGCATTGTTATGTCAAAATGTTTATGTGAATTTTAAGTGTATATAGAGCCATATGTAAGAGATGAACTTGAAAAACTAACAAAAAAGAAAAAAACCTCAAGGACTAAAACCAATTCTCAAAAAAAAAAAAAAAAAATGGTTCAAATGGCTCTGAGCACTATGGGACTTAACATCTATGGTCATCAGTCCCCTAGAACTTAGAACTACTTAAACCTAACTAAACTAAGGACATTACACAACACAAAAACAATTCTCACAACAACGTGAACGACGAAATAGATGGTAGTATCCAAATGCGTGTGCAATAGTGCAACGAATCAATTGTGGTAATGTCATGATACGCAACGTCTGATATATTAAACAGCAAACTACAATTGTGCAAGCATCACTTACCTAGGAGTCGGGTGTTGATGTGCAGTATTCACTCCACTGAAAATGTGGATACGTGGAGAAGATCCTTCCCGGGCCATATCAAAGGTGAATTATCTGCCGCAGCATCGGTTCTTGAAGAGTAAATGCACATGCACCGCACTCACAATGGAAGACCACGCCACAGCAAATTATTCGACGGACAGTACGGCATTCAGTGTGAAAGTGACACTAAAGCGGAAGCGCGAACGACTATACACAATAATGAGTGGAGTATTAACGGCTCTTGCACAACCAACAAACATATTTCGTGCGCATGCACACAGAGACTGGCAATGTTGCCAAAAGGATAAGTACCCACTCTTCCGTATGTAAATTGTGCATTTCCTGTAAGATAATGTGCAAGACAAGCTGACATCTCCAACCCGAAATACAAAGTAAAATACGCCGACAAATCAAGGTCATTGTACCCCTTTCGCCAAAAATTTAGATTTAAGCTGTACGGGTGCATACGAAACACTGCGCGCCTCCATTGCTTGTCACCGCACAGTGTGGAGGCAATTGTATAGGTACATAAGGAAAATCCCCGACACATTACGATAAAAGTTATTACCAATGACAATAAACACTAGCGCGGTCACTGTAAGCGTTGGCAAAGAGATATTTTGCTACGCTGGAAGGCGAAAGACAAATGATGGAAACTTTTTTTTTTTGACAATTATTAGAGAGACTCTGTCTTTAGTTCTTGTGGCGAGAAGACGTATTTCTTGTGATACAGTATGTTGTCTGAATAATAATTTTATGAAAATATGAAGTCTGAGAGTTCGTTTTTGTGGAAAACCACGAAAGTTTGCTTATCTTCCACGCATTATCCCAATGTCATGTCACTATAGCTGCCTGCATCAGAAGAGGAAGTCCGATTAAGAATCAATATTGTACACATGGTCAAGAATGAGAACTAATTATGGCGGAAGGAGAACCATTTAACCAACTTGTGTAAATCTCAACAGCAAAGCGAATACAGGAATCGATGTAAGTTAAAAGTGAAAGACATTGAATTCGCTTAAAAATCTATAACGAATCAAAATGATAAATAGTGCAAAAAAATCAATTTGTTTAATTAATTGTATTATATTTCTTAAATATAAATTTTCACAATGCTTACATTAGTTGTTAGAATCATAATTTTTGTAAAAAAAAAAAAACAGCAGAATGCAAACACTGCATTTTTCGGTTATGTATAAAGTATTTAACTTGTTAAGCTGATTTAAATAGCAAGTGGTTGAGAAAATAGTATTAAAATATCGATGTGAGAGGCTTCTCATCTTTGATATAACATCTAAAGTACACACAACTCATTTAAATAAATAAGAAAAAGAAACTGACATCATCATAAAAATTTATAGTCTTCACTTACGGAAGCCAACTAAATCAGTTTTTGTTTTTGGGGAAGGAGACCAGACAACGAGGTCATCGGTCTCATCGGATTAGGGAAGGATGGGGAAGGAAGTCGACCGTGCCCTTTCAAAGGAACCATCCCGGCATTTGCCTGGAGCGATTTAGGGAAATCACGGAAAACCTAAGTCAGGATGGCCAGACGCGGGATTGAACCGTCGTCCTCCCAAGTAAATCAGTAACAAAGTTAACCATGTTAAAAATTCAAGTATACAAACCAACAGAATTAAATACAGTAAGGACTAGACCAAGTGACTGATCAATATTCTATGCTAGAGAAAAAGTATAATTTTTGACTGACTTAGACAGCACCTCAACCATTGTCTAACTTCAGTACAAAAATTATCGCAGAAGGGTGGTGATATGTAGGGTGTCAAACAAATAACACACCTTACATTGAATTCCTGAAACAAGTCTGGTTAACTCGATATGTCACACAACACAGTTATGTCAAACTGAACGAATTTGATTAATATGCAGATGTAATAAATTAGCCATCATTTCACGAATATAAACCACTAACACTCACGCTAGTAATTTCATGCAAGTAATTTTCGCAATACAAGCTGCGAGACGCAGTTCTGAGGGAAAGGAGAATTTTACGACAGCAATGCTCATCCCATGTAGACCGAGACCTCCGCCGTGGGGCACCTAGCGGACACAATGAGACACCGCAGGCACTGCATAGGCCATTGGCAAAAGTCGCCCCTTGTCGCTACTTTTAAAGACGACCTTTCAGAGAGTCCTTCTACAGGAACATGGCGGGAGATGCCGGATAAAACGTCCGGAGAAACCCAACTCAAAACTTCAGTGACTCTCTGTACCCACCTGGGTTAAAATCTCACATGAAAGGAAAATCTGTTTATCTCAGTATTACATAGCAAAAGTTAAACTCTGACCTACAAAGGAAACGACGCCTGTGGTAAGCTACAAAAACTCTAGTTGGTGGAGTTATGACAAGTAAGAACACTCTGATTGGCCAGAAAGAAAACGTGGGACCACCAGCTTTCATACAGGCAAATTCCAGACAGAGAATACGCTCTTTTCTTGCAGAAAATCGTCGAGTGTTTGAGCAAGACGACTCGCGCTGCGCTGAGACGATTGCGAGAGCCATTATGTGAACAACTGTTCACAGGTTCGTCTTAACTCATAAGGAGGTAAACTGCAAAGGCTCCTAGTTCGGGAAATCGCACTGAGCACACACACAGTTAATGATTGCGAGCGATTCGGGGGCAATGACATACACGCTATTCCAGCCAAATAGCATGGCAGTTAAATTAGCTGGGGAATAACTAGGAGTTTCTGCTTCACTGAGGACGTGTAAAATAAATCCGACTGGTGTTAAACACTCGAGAGAGATTTAGAATAGATTCTCAGGTTCGAGCTGTGCCTTCAGCCACCACTGCCGCTGCTGACGTAAGGTAAACAAATCAATTAACACTCAGAACTGCACTATACTATGGATTATGGAATTGTTTTAACTGAGTATTTCTTTTTGATGGGTCTTTACCGACCCCCATTCAATTTGGGTATATTCATTGAGCATTTTAGCGTAATTGATATCTCTGCCCCAATTGTATTCAAATTGTTTGTATTTTTATCGACCCCCAGACATGGTCATAAACGATCTTACCATTAAAGAACCTTATAATAGAAATTTCGCTTCACAGTTTTGAACACCTAGTATCAATATTTTACCATACTATATGTAATTTCGATAACATTGCTATGTCATAAAATCATACTTAAAGTAAAAATAAACTTTAATCTCAGATATTTATTATTGCTAACATATAGTTACGTCTAAAACTGTACACTAATTTCTGTTAGCAATAACGTTTCCTTTACATGGAGTGTAGTGGAACCCACATTGAGATTATTGTGTGATTACGTCACTCTCCGTACTGCTGCACTCTTCTGAACTCCGCATGCGTGAGATGGTGTCTTCCTACCTTGTAGGCCATAGGTTCAACACCAAATTCCTAAAACACTCACAGAGCGTCCTTTCATAACTGTGGTAGGAAGACAGATCAGAACCAGACTCACATGTGTTATAGAGCATCGATGTGGTGACATCTTACCGGTACAGTGCAATCAATTTTCACAGTCCTTGTCATGTCCTGAAACACTCTTAACAAAAGTTTACATGAATGTATTTGTATGGAGTGGTACTATACACCATTTCTAAACCATTTTCTGAAAGGTAAATTCCAAAACGAGACTTCACTGTGAATTAGTTTTATGACAGCAGGAGCAGCGAGCTAGCCAGTGACGTCACAGGCATCACATGACTCGAATGGAGTAGGGGTTTAGAGGGCTTTCAAATTATTTGAATTTCATTTCCGTTTTTATAAAAGAATACTGAAACTAAAACAAAGAAAAAAGCTTGTTATGAGCATAAAATGACGTAATTAACAATTTAATACGATTTCCGGGAAACAGTCGAATACCCTATTCCAGCGCTGTGAGGTCACCCCCTATTACACGCGTTTTTTCTATCTCAGATCCCGGTGGATAAATGTACGTGGGGCCGTAGCCTTGTCATTTACATACCCGCCGATAGTGTGTACGGGTTTCAAGTTACAGAGAGGTTCGACCATGGTTTCTGCGTGCTTCACCTTTCCTGTCAGGCAGTGTAACACCAAAACAATGGAGGGTAACCGTAATTAAAACTTTTATGCTCAGGGATGCACGACATAATTAATTTAAATGTCAACACCGTCGCAACGCCGTATATTTCAGTTACGTTGCCGAAATCACTTCGATTGAAACACCAGTTCCAAATAAAGTAGAATTTACAACAATAACGAAACGTGACCCATATATTCAAGTGTTATGTAAGTACAGTTACTCGTCATGCATACTAATACACACACACACACACACACACACACACACACACACACACACACTCATATATACAGAGACGGAATTTGCTGCTAATAATTTGAATATAGGTACTTGAACAACAATAATTACAGCAACAGCGCAGTACTACAGTTGCTCTTCCTATCTAATTTGTTTGCCCAGTGATACAAAGCACAAAATATCTTTAGCAATTTTACTAATGAATTTAAGAACTAGGTGTATTTTTCTAACAATGATTCTTAAGGACGAAGAAAGTAGAGCAGAACCTCGCTAATCCGTCCCCTGCAGGATTTGGAAAAAAGTTGGAACGCAAAAAAGGTCAGATTATCAGAGTACCATCACAGTTCAGTACATTACAACATTAATTTTCGACTGGAAGTACCGTCTGAAATATTGTTCCGGGTTAAACAGTAACAAAACGAAATGAAAACGTTCACACACTAAAAAAATCGTAGACAAAGGGGTAACGTACAATAATGCCTGTACTGTAAAATACGTCTCTATCGTACCGCAAGTTGTTACTTTGAGTGAAAGTTTGACTTCTGTACATACGTAACTACAGTACTGCATTGACAAGCAACTGAGCTGCACTTAACTGTTTAAATAGTGATATATAACACGGTAAATAATGACGAAAAATGTTTAGTATTCTTTTGGTTAGCAGATTACAATCTTGATTTTGCAACGATGTTCCGACATTTTCCAATCCACAAAATGTCTGTTGGGGTAGATGTAGAGCTTTGTTCGATGTACTGAAGGGAGCTCTGCATAAAACAAATTTTTAGCTTTTGTATGTGATACTCGAACACAGGTCCATTCTCTTCGTAGTCGTCATCGTCTTCCTCGTTTTCAAGTGTTGTTCGAGTTACGGCTTCATTGAATTGGTGGTCAGTTAATTCTGCTTCGCTTGTGCAGTCAACGTCGGCTGTACTGACCACTCACTTACGTCATTGGACTCAACGTCCTGCTGTAAAGACAGCGTCACATGTTTACGTTTAGTTGGTGCCATAATTTAGTTTTATACACTTTAATATGTAAGAAGAACATTCACACTGATTTATGAAACAAATGAGTGCACAATAACACTTGTCGATCGAGTTGGAAACAAGTTCTTTCATACTAAAACTGACTGAGCTATCACACCTGTCAATGGTCAACTGCTTACTGATCCACGTCGCTGATGATAAACTGTAGCAGCGGCCCGTGTGCCTAAACGAACACCGAACATGGGATGGTTGGACTAGATGGGCAGTCGGACCATCCGAGATCGGATTAGCGAGGTTCTACTGTATTTCTTGTAATCGGTAAATCATTCTACTCGAAAGCAAGTTTTAATTTTTGTAATATTAACGTTCCATATACTAACTTTAATCTCTGGAAATGTAGCACATGGCCAGTTCGCAGTTCAGATTTAATCCTTGACGTGAACTTTGCTCATAGGTGGTGCACTATCGGAACGATGTGGTGATGAAGTTGCAGTCCACTGCCTTGTGTTTTGAGCGCACTTCACATCTACGGTACGTCCTATCTGGCTGTACCCTCTGCTCATATCAGTGGACAGTTACATGTGCTCATCGCAGCTTCGGTCCACGACAAATTACAGAACGCATAACGACAAGCGCCGCCACTTCTCTTTCAACACGAGCGAACCGTACAGTTCAGTGACCTGCGCCCGGCTCTCAATTGTGCGCAGCGCTTTAACTATAGCTTTTTCAAACCAACAATACTTGTCCACTTTTAAAGACGATAAGCAGAGTGATCACGAAGTCCCATTACCCCCTATGTTCTACACAGATGTTAATGAACTGTTGTTTCGTATTGTTGTAGGTGCTGATACACATCTAAATCGTGACTGATGAGCCCACTTACGCTATGGAGGAGCAGACCGTAATGAGCACATGGGCTCACGAACGACCCCGTACCGGAAAAGCAATGAGAGATATTCCGGTGTAATTTCACTGTAAGGTTTCAGAAACATCTCCCAAAAAAAAAAAAAAAACCAAGGACCTTGCAACTCGTTGCATACAAAATAAGCCCCGCCAAGGACAAACACCAACACGACTGGAAACGTGTGTGATGGCTGCAGCGTCAGTAGAATGTTCGCCGAAGAAGTCTATCCGCAAGCGGTCACAGGAACTTGGAGTCCCATTCTCGACATTATAAAAACATGTGAAGATTGATTTGAAGATAAAGACAATTAAACCTTCGTTTGTAAACTGACTCAATAGTAATGACACGCAAAAGCGTCATCAGGCTTGTGAGCGAATGTCCGATGTCTTTACAGCTCTTTCTTCAAGGGGGAAAGTTTTCTCTCGGACGAATGTATAGTATATCGCAGTGCAAAAGCGAGAAACCATTCTGGAGTATAGAAAACGCACATTTGAAACACTTGAACCACGTGTTACGCTCTGGGCTGCAATGTCTGCAATCTGCTTGGTAGGTCCAGATCTCTTCGACGGTGCTGTGAATCACATTGCGAATCTCACGTATCTCACTTTGTAATGTGATTGGTTTATTCCTCGTCTGAAAGATCTGGGACTGCTCGGTCGTGTACGGTTCCAACAGAATGGAGCAAAAGTCCTCTATACAATCCTACTGCTGTTAGATAACAGATCAGTGGGGTGTTTCCTAATAGATGGGTTACATGTGGTTCTGCCCATTTGCCTGCACCTTCGGCGTGGCACCTTCGAAGTTCTGATCTGTCGTCTTGCGGAAATCCATTATGGGGATTCATCAAACAGGAGGTTGCTGCCACACGTTACGAGACAGTTGACGAACTTCTGGATGCATTTACTTGTATCACGTCAGCAGTGTTGAGGAGAATTTTGTTTCGAACAAGGAGGAGAACCATACTCTGTTACGAAAACGATGCTCTACACACAGACACTCTGGAATTAAAAATAAACAAAAGTCACGCTACTTCAAAGTCGTCTTCTGCCTTGATCCCACATTAATACAGTTCAAAGCGACCATCTATGAACCAGAATGAAAAACGCATCTATCGTAGCACAAAAAGACGAAAATTTACTGGCCAGAATTGGGGATGTAAAAGAAGGGAACTAGCCTTCCGACTTATCTGGCAGCTTCAAAGACATTTAAATAAAAACATCTTAACATATTACAGTGTTTTTACTTGTTAATATTAGTAGCCATGTCCTGTAATATAATTCATTGTGTCAAGTAAAGTAACACGATATGTGATGTCGAGCAAATCCACCTCCAGAAAATTTATCCCCTCAGAAAATCTATTTCAGCTATTAAATTTATACTCATCAGCCATTGGATTTTGGGCACAGGATCAGGAACTTTAGCTTATAAATTTGAAGATGTAGATGTTCCAACACCTTGCAGCTAAGATAGCTCACTGCGCTGGGGAAGTAGGGTTACTTGTAAAAAATAGCAAATATGTCAAGACCTTTTGATTTAAAAGTCTTTGAAGCTACCAGGTAAGTCGAAAAGCTAGTTCCCTTCTTCTACATCCCTAACTCTGCCCAGGACATATTAGCCTTTTATTGTGCTATGGTAGTGGTATTTATCATTCTGGTTCTCAACTTTTACTTTACCATAATTTTGACAGACGGCCATAGCTTGGCAACCGATGTAGATTTTTGTTAACTCGGCCGACGACTGATCCGGTATGGGTTTTTTTTTTTATTGTCTGTCCAATTATGTTGCTTCTATCGTGGTAAAGAAAAAGTTTTCACAAAACCGTACGACAACCATTAACCACACGTGAGATTTTCAATCTGCAGCGGAGTGTGCGCTGATATGAAACTTCCTGGCAGATTAAAACTGTGTGCCGGGCCGAGACTCGAACTCGGGACCTTTGCCTTTCGCGGGAAAGTGCTCTACCAGGTAATGGCGGAAGTAAATCTGTGAGGACGAGGCGTGAGTCGTGCTTGGGTAGCTCAGATGGTAGAGCACTTGCCCACGAAAGGCAAAGGTCCCGAGTTCTAGTCTCGGTCCGGCACACACTTTTAATCTGCCGGGAAGTTTCATAAACAACAAGCCGGCAAGGTAGCTCAGCGTGTTCGGTCAGAGGGCTGATCGCCCACTGTAATTGAAAAAACTGGGTAAAGGAATCAACGATCAACTTGAACAGATGTCTTGTGACGTCCGCCCAGAGCAAATGCAACGAACAATACGGAACAAAATGAAGAAAAAAAAAGCACACGTGTTTGTCTGTCCTCTTACAAAATTTGAATCGAATCGCGCAAGTCAGAAACATGTAACTGGAGCGCGTAGAAAACTATGAAAAACGTGCTTTTTGAACGTAAAATCCAGATGAAGCTAGGATCTGGAAAGCAAATTTCTAGTTTTATCGTAAGAATCAATTTTTTATTTATTTCACTTTAAACCGTTTCTGCGCATTCAGTTCACGTGAGAATGATTTTTATGTGTTACATTTATCTCCTCTTTACACCACCGTATTTCGACAACGGATAAAGCTTGCTGGATAAAAAGTATTCGTTTTGACTTTATCCATTTATCTTACTTAGTGAAAAGTTTCAACCGATTCGTGTAAGTGACGGTCTTCAATAAATCCTACGAAATCGTGCTTTTACTAAGTATTTGTACATAAAATCCGAACGGTGATCATACAAATCATGCCATTAGCTGAGTATTTATTTCAGTCTAATTAACATCTTTTGCAAAAGGCGTTAGTCCAGTGGCACAAGTTGCTTGGGCGCCAGCTCTGGTTTGTAACTGTAACGTATGAGGGGCGTTTGAAAAGTCCGTGCAAAAATAAAAACTACTTGAGTGTTTGGGGTACACTTTTATTTTTCGACATAGTCTCCTTTTAGACTTATACACTTCGTCCAACGCTGTTCTAATTCGTTGATCCCTTCCGAATTGTCCAAGTCAGCAAAATAGCTATTAGTTGCTGCAATCACCTCCTCGTTTGAATAGAATCTTTGTCCCGCCAGCTATTTCTTCAAATTGGGGAACAAATAGTAGTCCGAGGGAGCCTAGTCTGGAGAAAAGGGGGGGGGGGTGAAACGAGTTGGAGTCCTATTTCCATTAATTTTGCGACCACAACTGCTGAGGTGAGTGCTGGTGCATTGTCGTGTTGAAAAAGGACTTTTTTGCGGTCCAATCGCCGGCGTTTTTCTTGCAGCTCGGTTTTCAAACGGTCCCGTAATGATGAATAATATGCACCTGTAATAGTTTTACAATTTGCCAGATAGTCGATGAGCATTATCCCTTGCGAATCCCAAAAGACAGTCGCCATAACCTTTCCGGTCGAAGGAATGGTCTTCACCTTTTTTGGGTCAGATTCTCCCTTGCTAACTCATTGTTTAGATTATTGTTTGGTCTTAGGAGTATAGTAATGTATCCATGTTTCATCCACAGTGCGAAACGACGCTTAAAGTTCTGCGTAGTCTTCCTGAATAGCTGCAAACCATCCTTGCAACACTTCACACGATTCGGTTTTTGGTCAAGCGTGAGCAATCGTGGAACCCATCTTGCGAATAGCTTTCTCATGTCCAAATGTTTATGCAAAATATTATGTGCCCGTTCATTCGAGCATGCACTAGCAATCTCGCGCATCTTAAATCTTCTGTCATCCATTACCATATCATGGATTTTATCAATGATTTCTGGAGTCGTAACCTCCACAGGGCGTCCAGAATATTCAGCATCACTTGTATCCATATGACCACTCCGAAAATTCTGGAACCACTTACAAACTGTTCTAATCGAACGTGCAGAGTCACTGTAATGTTTATCAATTTTTTCTTTAGTCTCCTGGGGCGTTTTTCCTTTCATAAAGTAACGTTTAATCTCCACAATAAATTCTTTTTCGTCCATTTTTTGACAATCACTCGACTTCCTTGATTCACACGAATGCGAAACATAAAGAATTAGACCAATATGGCTGACACTTGGTGTGCGTTCCGTCCAAAGATACTACTAACTAAAAATGACCTCGATACGCGCCGGTGGTGCCATCTCTCGGGCTTTGCACGGACTTTTCAAACGCCCCTCGTAGCTACAGTACGACAGATGTAAACTAATGATCACTAAGCCGTGGTGACTTCCTTCTTTCATATCTCACAGCGTGTGCACCAGAGAACTGGCGGTTCCTCGCCACACAGAGCGCCTTCCGACTAGGGGACGCGGCTGTACCGCCGCGAGCTGTCCGGCGGTTGCAGTCAGCGGAGGTGTTGTCTGTGGCGTCTGGTCGGACTCGGCTCCGCTCGGAGTGATGTACTGAGTGGGACCCAGGACTGGTCGCGTTGGCCATTTGGATTTGGTGCGAGTCCTGTTGACAACACGGTTCTCCGACGTTATTCCCCAGTGCGCATTATTGTAGCATTCCTTGAGCGTCAAAATTTATTTCACTTGTACGTTTGTGTCATTTTCTCTCATATGAGGATTCAGTTTGCATGAAGTAGTGTTCGGAGAGTGTGGTGTTTTAGAGAGTCTGATACATCAGGTGCTTCGGCCTTTGAATTACGAGATCATTGTGCTGTTCGTCGACCCAGTGAGCTTCGAGCCAATCTGGTTAAGCACGTTAGACGGCCTACGTTACAAGAAGGTGTTAATGGTGGTGTCTGGGTTTGTTTCCTGTCCCGGTATCTTGCCTCCCGGTGCTGAGCAGAATCAGGGGCTGCAGTGCCGGAGATGTGGTTGTAGTAAGCGTACGCTCCGCAGTCAATCTGACAGGATATAAGTGTTTAAAATTGTATAAATCATTGTTGATTCCGAGTGGAGAGAACTGTTGACTTTGGTGGGGGTCGCCCCTGCTACCTTTGTTGACTAAACACCCGAATACGGGAGACTGTGAAAAGGGTGCCGCAAATTATACGTTCCCTTAGTTTGTTTTGTTCCAGTCTTACGGCTGTTGTGACACACGGAGAGGACATCGAACGCATTGTTTCCATAGTTCTCTTGTCGGCCTGCAGCCTGTGTGCATTGGTTGCCGACATCGTCTTCGCCGTAACTGCCGTCTCCTGAATCAACTAAAACCACAAGGAATTAAGTTACCTAACTTTGTTACTGGCTTGCCACAATAATTGTAATATCTTGTTTTATTCTCCTTTTTCCAAGCGTGGCAAAATATTAGCTCGTGTTTCAATTAACGTGAGTTTAAGACTGTCACTCAGTTGGGTTAATGTTCCGCAGAGTCCTCAACGGCTGTTGCCGAGAGTGTTACATCTCCATAAATTTCATCTGGCGCTTGCCAGATTTAAATTTCTGAAGAGCCGCGGTTGGCCGTTTCTTGATTTTTTAATTTTTTTGAAAGTTTCGTTATCTGGCGCTGACCAAGATTTTATTTAAATGGGTTTTACAGGTGTAGAGGAAGTATGTTAATGGGGACGTATTTTTTTTATTACTCATCATGTTCTAGGTTTCAAATTAGTCGGTATACCGTTTGTAGATTTGAATTGTGGTGTAATATACTAGAACCCAGCTGGTCGTCTTTATCGGAATAATTACGCCGCATTTTGGAAATTACAGTTTTTTTCTTTTCTTTAATGTGAAAAACTCAAAATTAGGCTACATTCTATTATTTGTTGTTCAAGTTTTATTCAAGCGTCCTCTGGGGTTGTTCTTATAATGTTAAGGAATTTTTTCGATTCATTCTGTTTTAAATTTATCAAGCGGCAGGAGCCGGTGGGTATATGCTGAAAGTTTGCTTAATGTGAAACTACAAATTTGCGCTTTGTAATCAGTTTGCACTTTCTAATCTTTGGCAATAAATGTTTTAAAAGCGGTAAATGATGTTTACCTGAATCCGGTCCAGTCCTTCCTCGTAATTTACTCAGGGCGCTTGGGCGCTATTTGAAGCACAATTTCATAAAAATTGGATGATTTATCCAAGAGAAAGAGTTGCACAAATATGGCACATCAATAACGCCTTCGTCGACATTTGGCCCTTCTACACCTACATTACATCCATACTCCGCAAGCCACCTGACGGTGTGTGGCGGAGGGTACCCTGAGTACCTCTATCGGTTCTCCCTTCTATTCCAGACCCGTATTGTTCGTGGAAAGAAGGATTGTCTGTATGCTTCTGTGTGGGCTCTAATCTCTCTGATTTTATCCTCATGGTCTCTTCGCGAGATATACGTAGGAGGAAGCAATATACTGCTGGACTCTTCGGTGAAGGTATGTTCTCGAAACTTTAGCAAAAGCTCGTACCGAGCTACTGAGCCTCTCTCCTGTAGAGTCTTCCACTGGAGTTTATCTATCATCTCCGTAACGCTTTCGCGATTTCTAAATGATCCTGTAACGAAGCGCGCTGCTCTCCGTTGGATCTTCTCTATCTCTTCTATCAACCCTATCTGGTACGGATCCCACACCGCTGTGCAGTATTCAAGCAGTGGGCGAACGAGTGTACTGTAACCTACTTCCTTTGTTTTCGGATTGCATTTCCTTAGGATTCTTCCAATGAATCTCAGTCTGGCATCTGCTTTACCGAGGATCAACTTTATATGATCATTCCATTTTAAATCACTCTTAATGCGTACTCCCAGATAATTTATGGAATTAACTGCTTCCAGTTGCTGACCTGCTATTTTGTAGCTAAATGATAAGGGATCTATCTTTCTATGTATTCGCAGCACATTACACTTGTCTACATTGAGATTCAATTGCCATTCCCTGCACCATGCGTCAATTCGCTGCAGATCCTCCTGCATTTCAGTACAATTTTCCATTGTTACAACCTCTCGATACACCACAACATCATCTGCAAAAAGCCTCAGTGAACTTCCCTTAAGCAAGGAATTATTCCGCTTGGCATCCATTGACAGGACTACTCTCCTGAGGGATATCGTACCAAATTTTGTCCAAGTTGCGAGTTAGATCCGGAGAACTTGCTGGCCAAGTTACGGTTTGACAAGCAAGAAGACAAGCAACAGAAACTCTCGCCTTGTGTGGGCGGGCATCTTGCTGAAATGATAGATTGCAATGAAGGACAACAAAACGGGACATAGAAATCCCAAAGGTACTGTGCTGTGAGGGATGCCGCGGTTGATAGCAGAGTCCTCTGCCATGAAAAGAAATGGCACCCCAGACCATTACTCCTCGTTGTCTGGCAGTATGGCAGCGGTAGTCAGGTTGGTATCTCGTTACTGTCTGGGGCGTCTCCAGACACATCTTCCCTGGTCCTCAGGGCGCAATTGAGAGTGGATTTCATCACTGAAGAAAATTCTACTCCAGTCAATGAGATTCCAGGCCGAAGACTTGTCTGGAGACGCCCCGACAGTGAGATACCAACCTTACTATAGCCTGCCGTACTGCCAAACAATGAGGAGTGATGGTCTGAAGGGCCATTTCATTTTAGAGCAGGACTCCTTCAGTTGTCATACTTTGCACCATTACAGTACTGCGGTTGGTCGACTATATTATGCACCCCGTTTTGTTGTCTTCGCGGCAAACCATCCTGGACTTACTTTTCAGCAAGATAATGCCAGCCCGGACACGGCGAGAGTCTCTACTGCTTGTCTTCGTGCTTGTCGATCCCTACCTTGGCCAGCAAGGCTGCTGGATCTCTCCCCAACTGAGAACGTTTGGGAAGTCATGGGAAGGCCCCTCCAACCGTTTCGGGATTTTGAATACCCAACGCGGCAATTGGACAGAATTTGACGCTATATCCCTCAGGAGAACATACAACAACTCCGTCAATCAGTGCCAAGTCGAATAGTTGGTTGCATGGTTCATATGGCTCTGAGCACTATGGGACTTAACTTCTGAGGTCATCAGTCCCCTAGAACTTAGAACTACTTAAACCTAACCAACCTAAGGACAGCACACGCATCCATGCCCGAGGCAGGATTCGAACCTGCGACCGTAGCAGCAGCGCTGTTCCAGAGTGAAGCGCCTAGAACCGCTCGGCCACAACGGCCGGCTAACTGCCTGCATAAGGGCCAGAGGTGGATCAACGCACTATTGGACTTCCTGAATTTGTAAAGCTCTTTCTCTACTCATCCAGTTATTCTGAAACTGTAATCATTCACTTGTCTGTACACGTACACAACGATTACCGATTTCTGTCCAATTCGGATAATTCCTTCGTGGTCCATCTTTTTTTTAATTATTTTTTCATGGATTGTATTTGTTATAGCATTGTTTCTGCGCTGTAAAGATGTGTGGACACATGGATCTTTGTGATCACTCTGTACATTCCTTCAGCAACTTATCAGTCTCAGATCAGTGTACATTATTGATAGTTACAACAACAAAATCTCATAAGTTTTCTTCCGCAATTAAATATTTTCACTAACTACCCTATTACCGTATCAGTTATTAAAGAGGAGTATAAATCATGAAAAATTCTGAATCCAAGTCAGATACGGCAGATCTAGATGTCAGATGCCAATTAGCAAAAGCAAGAAGAAAAAATTAATTTATATCTGTAGATATTGTGTTAGAAGCTCCGAATAACATTTCTTGATTGGTTTTCATATTGTAATCTCATGTCTAAATGCAGTACGTCAAACCCACCGGCAATACACATTGATTGTGAATGTGAAACTGCAAGTTCACATTCACAATCAATGTGTATTGCCGGCGGGTTTGACGTACTGCATTTAGACATGAGATTACAATATGAAAACCAATCAAGAAATGTTATTCGGTAGAGAAGCATATGAAAAAAAGACGATGAGGGGAGAGGGGAAATATAAATGGATCATACAGCCAACTGGCGTGGAAATAGTAGGCATGGCTGTAACGAAAACGAATTGGATATCAGCTAGATAAACGCGGGTAAGTCAATTATTATCCGCAATTTAGTTATATTTTTGTTCCTTTTGGTAGTACTGTCGTTTGACGTTGATGACGCATGCTTTTTTTATGTGTTGTTATATCTTTGCAATTTTCAAGCTGCTAGGTTAGTTTCCTTATGGCTGCTCCGCTGTTTATTTGCACCATAGAATAGCAACTTTCAGTGGTCCGTTTTTTGTGGTCGGAAAGAGTATCAGTGGCCGAGATTCATCGAAGACTTTCGTTACAGTGCGGGATCATTGTTTTGCCACAACGGAGTGTCTACGAGCCGGCCGCAGTGGCCGAGCGGTTCTAAGCGCTTCAGTCAGGAACTGCACGACCGCTACGGTCGCAGGTTCAAATCCTGCCTCGGGCATGGATGTGTGTCATCTCCTTAGGTTAGTTAGGTTTAAGTAGTTCTAAGTTCTAGGGGACTTGATGACCTCAGATATTAAGTCCCATTGTGCTCAGAGCCATTTGAACCATTTTTTGGAGTGTCTACGAACAGATTGAAAAATTTCGAAATGGTCGCACAAGTGTTACGCCGGACGACCGTTTACTGCCACAAATGAAGAAACCATTGAGCGTTCACGTGAAATGATTCTCTTAGACACACGATCAACTACTGAAAGTGGCACATCGTCTGCAAATTAGTCACTGTTCCGCCTACGAAATCATCCACAGCAGACTCGGGTTTCATAAAGTTTGTGCAAGATGGGTCACAAAACAACTCACACTGTTGCATAAACAAACGCGCTTGGACATCTGCAAAAAAAAAAAAACACAACTTCTTAGTCAGGATCGTTAGTGGTGACGAAACATGGATCCATCATTACGAGCCGGAGAGTAAACGGCACAGTATGGAATGGAAACATCCAAATTCTCCGTGCAAGAAAAAATTCAAGACCAAACTGTCAGCAGGAAAACTGATGCTTACGGGTTTTTGGGACGTTCAAGGTCCAGTACCGCAACATTGCGGGGAAAGGGGCACGACAATAAACAGTGAACGTTACAGCGAGATGCTTACTGCCAGGCTAAAACCTGCAATTCGAAACAAACGCCGAGGATTGCTGTCGAAAGGTGTTGTGTTGTTGCATGACAATGCCCGTCCACATACTGCCGCCCACACTCCTGAAACGCTCCAGAAACTCAGATTTGAAGTATTGGATCATCCTCCATATAGTCCCGATGTTGCCCCTTCTGACTATCACTTGTTTGGTCCACTTAAACAGCCACTAAGGGGCCGCCGATTTGCCTCGAACGAAGCAGTGAAAAAAGCGGTGCATTCCTGGCTCGCAGCTCAACCGAGAACCTTATTTTATGAGGGCATCAGGAAGCTTGTTCAACGATGGACCAAGTGCGTTGAAACGCAAGGAGACTATGTCGAAAAATGATTTTCTTGTAAGTTTCCTATTTGATTACAATAAAATTTTATAACTACTTTACGGATAATAAGTGACTTACCCTCGTATGTTACGGCGGATTGATGGCCAATGGACCGAAGAGGTTCCTTTCTGAGATGCGAGAGATGACCTAACAGAAGGTGAGTAGATGAGGTTAATAAGCAAGTAGGAGCATTACCAGTAGCAAACAGGTCTAAAAGGGAATAGTGAAGATGTAAAAAGAATGCCAGGAATAGTGGTGACACGTTTAATACAAGGGAGAGCGTGCGAAACGCTGAAAAACCTGAATTGTGAGACCCTTGGACACAGACGCCAGTCACTCCGTGAAATCCTACTTACAAAGTTTAAAGAACCAGTGAAGGTTCTAGAGATATTATCCGTCCCCTACACACGGCTCCCATAGGGATCATCAAGAGAAAAGTAAACCAATTACCACAAACAAAGAGGCATTAAACCAGTCATTCTGAAACGTCCCCTTAGAAAAATTATAAATGACAGTGCTGATAAACCTCATACGTTATTTGATTTTCAAACAGATGAGCAAAACTGAACGTATTCAGACATTTCTCTCTTTACTTATTCTGATCATCACTAAACTGACACACAATATTTTTAGCGCAGCGCAATCTGACTTTCAAAAATCCCTACAAAAGAATGGCCCCGACTAACAATAACCTATACCTTTCATGAATCACTTACCTCACAAAAATCTCCCTTACTCGAACCATTGCAATACAGAGAGCGCCAATACTGCCAGCTAAATAAAAGAATCTAACTACTGAAGGCACTAACTACCGATAGGCATAGTTAGCAAATGAAAGATTTTGATAGAGAATAATCAATGTACTTACCTTTATGACATCAAGTCTTACAAATTTACTCTCTCTGACGGACCCACGTCCAGATCATCCGCCCTCAAAACTCCGCCATCTCCCTCCCCACATCCAGCACTGCTGGCGGCTCACCTCCAACTGCGCAACGCTATGCGCTGTACACATCCAACTGCCCAACACTACAATAGTAGATATTCAAACAATGCAAACCAAGCACAGACTGCACACAGCACAGTCAGTGATTTTCATACAGAGTGCAACGTGGCGTTACCAACATAAAAACCTAAACAGCCTACTTAAATAGCCCCCATGCTCCCCACAAAAAATTTTACAAATTGTTTTGGGCATTGGCCAATACATATTTGTTAAAAAAACTATATTAACGCTAACGCTAACGCTAACAAATGCACACACTTGTCGATACAATGTTGGTCAAAAGTAAAAATTTTCCCATAGTCCATAAAAACAGTCGTGATCATTCATCACAGTAGTAATTGGAGTTTTTTCCTCAAAGTCTGAGCAGTAAAAGAAAATGCACACGGAAGTAGTGGATTTCCATGCAGTCTCGAAGAAGTAGTGTTGTCCTTCCAACGGAAACACAGTGCTAACTGTTGACATGCAGACAGGCAATGGGCCACAACAGAGCAAACCCACAGCAGAGTCAGTCGAAGTTTTGAAGAATATTGGTAGGTAGGTCATCACAGAGCAGACCTCTGTAGTCCTGGTAGAGATTATGGTATTGGTGGGCCACCAGAAGTGCCGACCCACTGCAGTCTTTGTAGAAATAATGGTATTGGTGGTGAAACGTCCCCTTAGAACAATTGTACAGGACTGAGCTTAAACTAACACACAATATTTTTAGCGCAACGCAATCTGACTTTCAAAAATCCCTACAAAAGAATGGCCCTGACTAATATTAACCTATACCTTTCACAAATCACTTACCTCACAAAAATCTTCATTACTCGAACTACTGCAATACAGCGAGCGCCACTACTGCCAGCTAAATAAAAGATTCAAACTACGGAAAGCACTAACTACTGATAGGCATAGTTAGCAAATGAAAGATTTTAATAGAGAACAATCAATGTATTTACCTTAATAGTGTTGAAAAATCATAATATACATAGCAGTTCATGACATCCAGTATTACAAATTTCAAAACTCCGCCATCTCTCTCCCCACATCCACCACTGCTGGCGGCTCACCTCCAACTGCACAACGCTACGCGCTGTTAACATCCAACTGCCCAACACTACAATGGCAGACAACAATGCTAACTAGCCACAGACTGCACACAGCACAGCCAGTGATTTTCATACAGAGCGCTATGTAACGTTGCCAATAAGAAAATATAAACAGCCTACTTACATAGCCCCCATGCTCCCCACAAAAAATTTTACAAATTGTTTTGGGCAGTGGCCAATAATGATTGGATAAAATTTTTCATAATTACAATACCAAAGATATCAAATGCACACACTTATTGATACAATGTTGGTCAAAAGCTAAAATTTTCTCACAGTCCATAAAGATAGTCCTAATCGTTTATCACAGTAAAATAGCAGTGTGTTAGCGCCACCGTGTAATGAATTAACTAATGTTCAACATAGTAATTTGGTAATTGTGCATAGGGAAATGGAGCGAGCGGCAAACAATGGCGTAGACAGTGAAACAGGTAGTGAACAGGAAAGCATTATCGATCGATCGGTCGGCAACAGCTCGCCTCAGGATTCCGAAATGACAGAACACAATCTTGCAAATACTGTAGATTCAGGTTTTGCGTCCTCACCCGTCTTTCTCAAATAAGTCAAGACACATTTTCTGCTTTTCAAACTGCGAATATTGCCGGTTCAAATGCATTGCCGAATAGCACTGAGGAACATGTTTCAGACACCAGTGCATTGTTATTACAATTAATGCAACAAATGGAACAAAAGCTTCAAAAGTTAGACACAATGGAACAAAATCAGAGACAAACACAGCAAAATCTTCAAAAGTTAGACACAATGGAACAAAATCTTCAAGAGTTAGAGACAATGGAACAACACCAGAGACAAACACAGCAACAGTTAGACACAATGGAACAAAATCTTAAAAAGTTAGGCAGAGTGGAACAAAATCTTAAAAAAAGTTAGACACAATGGAAAAAAATCTTCAAAAGTTAGACACCACGCTTGAACAAACACGTGAAGATTTAACTACTGAGTTACATAACATCGAATCGAAATGTCAAAAAGTCTGTAATGACGTAAACACACAAATTTGTGAGCATTTCCAACCTATTTTTTCGCGGCATGAAAATGCGTTACAGAATCACGAAGCAGCCATAAAAGAACTGCAAACTATTGTTCATGAAAATCACGACACCTTGCAAGCTAAAATTGACTCAGTTGCATCTACCGATTTGGTTACGCAACTTTCAAAAACTCAAGAAAACTTAAAGGACACAGTAGATACTCTGAAAATTGGTTCAGAAAGACACATGGAGGAAAGTAGTTCATTATCAGAGAAAGTAGTTGAACTTTCGGATCAGCTAAATAATTTATCTACGAAGGTAGATGATAATCTGAATGACACAAAACCGGTAGTCTTTAATAACACAGAAGAGTGCGAACAAATTAGGAAACTGAAGCAAAATCTGAATCAAATTGATACACAACACCAAAGAGAAATCCGGGAAGTACAAGATCAGCTGACACAGGTAATACAAGAATTACGTATTTCAGAGGACACTCGCGCTCCAACACGGGAAGAGGAACGTAGAAATACGGAAAAGCCACAAAATAATAACACAGGGCATTTCGGATATTATGAAAGAAATTGGCAAGGTGCACCGAATTTTGAAATGGAACCGCCGACACGACGTAACAATGACCGATATGCTACTCGCCGACACGATGATTTTGACTATAAGCTGTTCATTACTACACGTAAATTCAAAACGTTTAAGAATTCTGCCAACGACATTCATCCACAAGCGTGGCTCCATCAATTCTCTCATTGTTTTCCTCCCAGCTGGTCATTAGAACACAGATTTGAATTTATGTGTGGCTACTTAGAGAATGAACCAGCTGTAAGAATGCGATCTGTCATTCACGATTGCCACAGTGAAGGGGAATTTTACCATGCCTTCCTCTCAGCATATTGGTCTCAAGCCACACAAGATCGAGTAAAACATGCCATCATAATGATGAAACATTTCGAACAATCTGAATTTTCCAGTCTTGTGAAATATTTTGAAGACATGTTGCACAAGAATCAATACCTGTCAAACCCATACAGCCCCGCAGAACTCATCCGCATTTGCTTAATCAAATTACCTGAACATTTACAGCATATTATTTTGGCAGGACGTTGCAAAGACGACATTGAAGCTTTTCAGGGGCTCTTACAAGAACTGGAAATTGACACTGACAATCGCGGAACGCGAAAACAGGAGCACAACAATTACAGGCCACATCCGTCACAATTCCGCGAATACAGAAATAATAACTGGACGCGATAAGGCTATTCTCATAACACAAATCGTGACCAAAACAGACACCACACGTATGACAACCGTAGGCAGAGTAGTAATAATTACAGGGAAAGATCACCTCTCCGCGGTAATGACTGTCACAGAGACAATCAGAGAAACAGACAATATGGGAACCAAAAGAATTATTATCAAGGGAGACAGAATAACTTCAGACGCAACGGTCCACCACGCAGTTACGATTCCGGGAGAAATTCTCCACCACATGACCGACAAACAAGAAACTATGTAAACTACCGACAAAACGACAGACCTGAATTCCATCAGAACTGGCGAGCTTCAAACAGGGCAGGGCGTTCTCGTCAAGGTGAATTTGCAGAAGTTAGGTCTCCTAATCCCAATAACAACGCGCACCAACAAAGAGACAGACAATGACTCGCACGGCAGGCAGCCAAGTGCGCCCACTGGCTCAGCGAAAAATAACATAGACGCCAACATTGAGAAAAATTTTAGCATTCTTTACCGACGTATACCACATGATAATTGCGTTAAAGTTGAAACTCTGCGTGCTAGGAAGAGTAAAGGATTACACTACATTTCACATGTAAAACCGTTTATTGAAAAATAATCTGCTTTTTAACTTTGTCTTTGCCATATAACTTTTCACTTTACATTACCAGTATGCATTGTCAGACTTAGAAACTGTTACCATGCAACAATGTTTGAAGTTAAATATCCAGTCAAGAACCAAGAGAACTTATTTAAACAGAAATTACGAATGCATTGTTATAGTGAACGGACGGTGCAGTGTTGTTGTTTGTACATTCTTGCTTGTTAGTTGCACGATCGCGTAACGACTATGAGGCTCACATACTTGGAACATATACCGGCACTGCTAATGAGATTTTAATGCAACATTTTGGTTTACTTGAAAATACATTCTGGATTTAAACTACTTTCTGTGAGATGCCAGATGACATAGTGGTTAGTTTATGTGACAGCTACACGATTTCATCACGACACTACTAATGAGTGACAATTTACAATGTTGCTTTTGCGGTGTTTCTGTTTTATATCTGCACAGTTTTTCTGAATTATTCTGGAAAGTAAAACATGTTTTAGTAGTAACTTTCGTGGTATAGCTACAATGAGGCAGCCTCTTTCGTAGCAGAACAATACGTTACAGCACAGTACTTTCCTCTTCACGGCAATAAGCGTAATAACTAAGATATCTATATGCAAAGCATTTCACTTTTGTTTATCATGAGGTAAGTACATTGACTTCTGCAGAACTTAGCTTTCGGAGGACAATAACTACGACACTTCCACAGAGATTATCTTACAGCAAGACGAACAGTTTAGCGCTACAGTACACGTATTTGAGTGATTAATTTTGTACTTAAATCATTTATTTTTAAAGATATTTGAAGTACAATGATACAAAGGTTTTCCGTGATACATTTCATTCCATTGTTGTAATCTGTAACACCTGAGGGTATAATTACATTAATCCTCAGGGGGGTACACGCTTACTTTGTGTATCATGTGTTTGGTAAGCACAAGGAGCCCTAGCTAATATGGTATTTGCTTACACAACTTTACACATCGGTACCACATTTCTCTAACACATAATTACACAGCTATCTGATCATTTAACTGAGAGAGACAAACTTTTTTATTATGTCAGTGACACGTGTTTACGCAATTACACCGTTGGATAACTTCACACTTACGAAATTATATTTTGCCTGTACTTTGTGAACTGTTCATATATTTTCGGACACATTGTGATATTATGAGAGCTTTGAATGATATATTTGGTATGGGATCACGATTTTTAAAGTACGTTTGAGGCAGATGACACTTTTGACATGAGCAGAGAATTTTTTTAGGTTTTGAAATTATTGGAGGAAGCTACGACGATTTTGAGAGTTGACTGAGGTGTTATGATGTTATTATTACGATGACTATGTGTATTATGCTGTTGACGTATGTTTATGATCAATGAGATGATGCTATATGAGGAATTTGATTATGCTATGTATTTATTATGATGAAATATTGAAGTGTCGTCACAAGATTGGCGTGTTGACGAATATATATATGTGTAATAAGGTAAGGAGTAATGAATAGTGGTTAGGGACTCTGACTTGTGAAAAAGGATGTTGGACACCAAGAATCGTACTTTAAAAGTTATGAAATGTGTGTAAATGCGTGAATGTATCACAACGCCGGCGAAAATTTTTTGGACACTGTTATATTCATAAGATTTTGTTTCTACATATTTGCATCGCAAATTCTCGACCAGTGAAATTTTGTATATGAGACTGTCACTGTAGCGGAAACTGCTGTCGTAAATATTTCAGTAAGAAAGGTAAGTGACCTTCACGTAATGCGTTTTGGGCGCCCAGCTAAGAGATAGTCGTCTGACAAAAGAAAGCCATTAGGCGCAAAAAAAAAAAAAAATAAATAAAAAGAAGAGGCCATTGTCCTCGCTATTGACATATCATTGTCGAAAGCATTGCAAATACGACACGCTCAAACTTGAAAACATATAATTACACTGTGGAGCTTGTAATTTATGATATTTTCTAAAATGCCTAATGAAATGATGAGAAACATTTTATATCTGTTGTCTTTGTAGCTGAGAGTTTGTTCATTTTGTTTAATATCTAGTATCTAGCTCCACTGCAGCATTGGTTAAAATAAAATTTTATAGATGTACTAATATAAATATTTTATGCCTACAGATCCAGTAAATAATTTTATGATCTATTCAAAAAACGAAGGAACATAAAAAGACATTTCCCTTTACAGGAACTGCATATGGAATTTTCTTTTCAACTACTTGGTAATTTTTTTGGTAGAATAACTTCTTGTGGTGCACCACTTTAATTACATAGACATTAAGATGTGAATATACATTTCCCTTGTCTGCATTGTTGTCTTTAATGTAATATTTTTTCTGCTTGAGCTATGTCATGTTCAGATGTAAGTTATTGCATTTGCTGCTGCTGTTTCCCAGGCATAGTGCTACTAAATTTCACTTTGTATTACTCTGTGAAGCCAGTTTTACTACTGATTTATTTTTCTTTTTGCTGCACATTGGCTCATATTAGTGATAATGTTGCATTTGCTCTGCAAATATAGATTTACTGCTGACAACTTTGCCAATTTGAATTTTTTGTCATTGCTGTTCGTGTTATTTGTTTTGTGCTGCTGCATTGCTTCGTCCCTTAAGTATATATATCTGAGCTCAGTAGATTTAAGTTAGCTTAAGAGGGGGTAGACTATATAAGAAACTAACTATGATGAATTGGAACAAATGCATTGAGAATCTATAAGAAAATGATTCGGCCAAAAAAGTAGTGTACAGTGGAGAAAAACTATTTTTGAAAGAGGATGTGAACAGAATACAGAAAGCAGCCTTAGATAGGACTTTTTGAGAATAATGATGAAGGAAGGGAGATCTCCATGCAAAATACTGCAGTAAAACAAACCCTGTCCTTTCCTTTTGTGTTATCCCACTATGTGTTTGTGTACCCTTGTGTATTTGTTTTCTTCCTGTCTCTGTGTAGTTTCATAGAATTTTTTTCTCTTCTAATACTAAGTTACATTCACTATGATGAGGAATACTGTTATCCTCAAATATAATTGGCATTAATAATATGTTATTTACCTTGTAAAGATGTTTAGACATTATTTATTCTGTTTTGTTGCTCGTGTGTGAATTTGATGTTTCGAAAGTTATTCTGATCTTTTATGTATGTACTCATGTCATAATTCCTGTAACACTGATGTATATGTTATTTCGATTCTTTTGTAAAGCTTGTACTACAAATGTTATATGTATTGTTACGTTCTTAAATGATGTATTTTGTACCTTTCTTATTGTAGTCTTCTGTTATAAAATTGTAATTGACACCAGTTCATCAAATTAAGTAACTTGTAAGTTACATTTCACTGCACACGTTTCTGTTGGTCATAGTATATGGACAATATGTGAGAAGTAGCGACTGTTAGTGTTTGCACGTGTGTTAATAATTCAGCAAGGGACTGGATAACAGCATTGCTGGTTCTAAGGACAATTCCAAAAACTTTGTGAGTGCACAAGTGGTGGTTTATGGACTTGCTATATTCTCCGCAAGACTCTTCGATGGTGAATGTGCACCTGCACAGTCGCAACAGATGGCTGCTGGCCGTCTCTACAAGGACTACAGTGGGTCTGCATCTTTGATGACGCACGATTACCATTATTTCTACAAGGACTGCAGTGGGTCTGCACCTCAGGTGGCCCACTAATACAGTAATCTCTACCAGGACTACAGTGGTCTGCTCTGTGATGACCTACCTACCAATATTCTTCAAAACTTCGACTGACTCTGTTGTGGGTTTGCTCTGTTGTGGCCCATTACCTGTCAGCATGTCAAGAGTCAGCACTGTCTTTCCGTTGAAAGGACAATACTACTTCTTCAAGACTGCATGGAAATCCACTACTTCTGTGTGCAATTTCTTTTACTAATGAGACTTTGTGAAAAAAAAACTGTAATTACTATTATGATGAATGATCAGGACTATCTTTATGGACTGTGAGAAAATTTTAGCTTTTGACCAACATTGTATCAATAAGTGTGTGCATTTGATATCTTTGTTATTGTAATTTGAAAAATTTTATCAAATCATTATTGGCCACTGCCCAAAACAATTTGTAAAATTTTTTGTGGGGAGCATGGGGGCTATGGAAGTAGGCTGTTTATGTTTTCTTATTGGCAATGTTACGTAGCGCTCTGTATGAAAATCACTGGCTGTGCTGTGTGCAGTCTGTGGCTAGTTTGCATTGTTGTCTGCCATTGTAGTGTTGGGCAGCGGCAGCTGGATGTGAACAGCGTGTAGCGTTGCGCAGTTGGAGGTGAGCCGCCAGCAGTGGTGGATGTGGGGAGAGAGATGGCAGAGTTCTGAAATTTGTAATACTGGATGGCATGAACTGCTATATATGATTATTAAGGTAAATACATTGTTTGTTCTCTATTAAAATCTTTCATTTGCTAACTATGCCTATCAGTAGTTAGTGCCTTCTGTAGTTTGAATCTTTTATTTAGCTGGCAGTAGTGGCGCTCGCTGTATTGCAGTAGTTCGAGTAATGAAGATTTTTGTGAGGTAAGTGATTTGTGAAAGGTATAGGTTAATGTTAGTCAGGGCCATTCTTTTGTAGGGATTTTTGAAAGTCAGATTGCGTTGCGCTAAAAATATTGTGTGTTAGTTTAAGCTCAGTCCTGTACAATTGTTCTAAGGGGACGTTTCAGTGGACCATCAAAGATGCAGACCCGCTGTAGTCCTTGTAGAGATTATGGTAGTGGTTGGCCATCAAAGGTGCAGACCCACTGTAGTCCTTGTAGAGATGGCTAGCAGCCATCCGTTGTGACTGTGCGGGTGCACAATCACCATCGAAGAGTCTTGCAGATAATATAGAAAGTCAATGAACCACCACTTGTGCAAAAACACACAAAATTTTTGAAATGTCCTTAAAACCAGCAATGCTGTTAACCAGTCCGTTGCTGAATTATCAACACATGTGCAAACAGTAACAGTCTTTTTTTTTCTCTCATATTGTACATATACTATGACCAACAGAGATGTGTGCAGTGAAATGAAACTTAATTTGAAGAACTTGTGTCTATACAGTTATAAATTTACAACATGAGAATACAGTTACAAAGGTACAGAAAACATCATTAAAGAACATAACAATACAGATAACATTTCTAGTAATACGAATAGAAATAAACATATACACCAGTGTTACACGAATTATGACATAAGTAAATAAAGTAAAATAAATGAGAAGAGCTTGCGAAAGATTAAGTTCACACATGAGCATTAAAACAGAACAAAATAAATAACGTCTAAACATGTTTACAAAGTAAATAACATAGTATTAGAAAAATTCTACAACATAACTCTTATCAGGTGAAAACATAAGGACAGGAAGAATACAAATATACAAGGGTACACAACACATAGTGGCATAACAAAAAAGGAAAGGACAGTGTTTGTTTTCAGTGTAACATTTGGTACTGCACTACAACCCAAAACTTCATTTGATAGATCTTTCCTCTTATTTCAACATCTGCTGCTGCAAATAAAGTCCTTTCTAAACCCGTTGTCCCTAAACTCTACTGTATTGTTCATATCCTCTTTCATAATAATTGTTCTTCATGGTACACTACTTTTTTGGCCAACCTTTTTCTTATAGTTTCTCAATGCATTTCATCCAATTCATCACAATTCATTCTCTTATATAGCCTACCCCTGCCTAATCTAACTTAAATATACTGAGATCAGATATATATACTAGAGAACAAAGCAATGCAGCAGCACAAAACAATTAACACAAATGGCAATGACAAAGAAATGAAAATTGGCAAAGCAAGCAGCAGTATATCTAAATTAGCAAAGTAAATACAACATTACAACCAATATGAACCAATGTGCAGCAACAAGTAAAATAAATCAGTAGTAAAACTGGCTTAATACAATGTAAAATACAGTAGAACTATGCCTGGCAAACAGCAGCACCAAATGCAGTAACTTATACATAAGCATGACAAAGCTCAAGCAGAAAAAATATTACAGTAAAGATAGGAAATGTCTAATACCTATGTCAGATCTTAACACTAGAGTGATGATTCACAAAAACTTACTCTGATGAAAAAGTTACCAAATCGTTGAAAAAAGTATGTATGTAATTCCTGTGAAGGTAAATGTCTATTTGTGCTCCCTTTTTTAAGAAAGTAGATCATAAAATTATTATTTAATGCATCTGTGGACTGAAATTATATACATTAGTACATGTAATAAATTTTATTTTAACCAATGCTGCAGTGCAGCTATAAACTAGATATTAAACAAAAAGTAAAGCATGAAACATCATTTACTAGCCATATGCAGTAAAAAAATCTCTTAACTATACAAACAGTAGTCATAATCCAGTGTGTAGACGTAAAACATCTCTCATCATTTCATTAAGCATTTCAGTAAATATGAGAAAGTTCTGAGCTCCAAACTATAATCACACGTTTTCAAGTATGAGCATGTCATATTTGTGATTCTTTCTACAAAGAAATGTCAATAGCAAGGTTAATGGCCTCTTTTTTTCCCTTTGTGCCTCTCAAATGCACACACTAGTGGTTTTTTGTTTTTCTGGTGACTGTTGTGAAGCTGGGTACCCACAACGCATTATGTCAAGGTCACTTACCTTCCTTTCCGAAATATTTAGGACAGCAGTTTCTGCTACAGTGACAGTCTCATATAAAAATTTCACTGGTTGAAAATTTACATTACAATGGTATAGAAACAAAATCCGATAAATATAACAGTGTTCAAAAATTTTCGCCGGCATTGTGATACATTCATGCATGTACACACATTTCATAACTCTTAAAGTACGATTCTTGGTTTCCAACATCCTTTTCACAAAACAGTTTTCCTAACCTCTTCTCATTATTCATATACATATAAACACATAATCACAGTCCTCATATAGCATCATCTTACTGATCATAAACATACCTCCACAGGAAAATACACATTGTCGTCACAATAATAACATCATAACACCCCGCTCAAATCTCAAAAATGTCATAGCTTTCTTCAATAATTTCAAAACCTAAAAAAAATTCTCTGCTCATTTCAATAGTGTCAGCTACCTCAAACGTACTTCAGAAATCATGATCCCATACCAAATACATCATTCATAGCTCTCTTAGTATCACAAAGGTTCCAAAAAAGCATGAACAGTTCACAAAGTACAGACAAAATACAATTTCGTAAGTATGAATTTATTGACGTAGATAAAAAAAAGTTTGTCTCTCTTAAATGGTCAGATAGCTGTGTAATTCTGTGTTAGAGAAATATGTTACCGATGTGTAAAGTTGTATAAACAAATACCATATTAGCTAGCGCTCCTAGTGCTTGCCACACACTTAGTCCACAAAGTAGGCGTGTACCCCCTGAGGATACAAATTACAGCAATGGAATGAAATGTATCCCGGAAAACTTTCTTTGTATCTTTGTAATTAAAAAATCTTTAAAAATAAATGTTTTAAGTACAAAAATTAATCACTTAAATGCGTGTCCTGTAGCACTAAACTGTGCGTCTTGCTGTAAGATAATTCTGTGGAAGTGTCGTAGTTATCGTCCTCCGTAAGCAAAGTTCTGCAGAAGTCAATGTACTTACATCGTCATAAACAAAATTGCGCATAGATATCGTAGTTATTACGATTATCGTCGTGATGAAGAAAGTACTGTACTGTAACGTATTGTTGTGCTTTGGTAGAGACTGTCTCATTGTAGCTATACCATAAAGTTACTACTAAACATATTTTACTTTCCAGAAGAATTCAGGAAAACTGTGCAGATATGAAACAGATACAGCGCAAAAGCAATAATATAAATTGTGTCACTCATTAGTAGCATCGAGATATAATCGTGTAGCTGTCAAATAAACTAACCACTGTGTCATCTGGTATCTCTCAGAAAGTACTTCAAATCTAGAAGGTATTTTCAAGTAAACCAAATTTTGTATTAAAATCTGATTAGCAGCACCGGTATATTTTCTAAGTATGTAGGCCTTATAGTCGTTACGTAATCAGGCAACGAACAAGGAAGAATGTACACACAATAACACTGCGTCGTCTGTTCACTACAAAAATGCATTCGTAATTACTGTCTAAATAAGTTCCCTAGGTTCTTGTCTGTATAGTTGACTTCAAAACATTGTTTCATGTTAAGAGTTTCCAAGTGTGAGAAAGTGTACTACTAACGTGAAGTGAAAAATTTTATGGCAAAGACTAAGTTAAAATTACATGTGAAATGTGGTGCAATCCTTTACTCTTCCTAGTACGCAGAGTTTCAACTTCAAGGCAATTATCATGTGGTATACATCGGATTCTGTAAGGTCCATTGTAAATCAGAAAGAATTTGTGACTCAAGTGATTCTTCTTATGTGACAATGAATGAGCTTTAATGAGAACATTCTGACCAATATATACTTTCTTTGCATTTACTTTACCCTGTAGTTTTCTCCTTTTGTCTGCAGCAGAATTTATGTTTTTAACAGCCAAATCAATTATGTCTTTGTGTCGAAGTTTACGTGTAGTCGAAAAAGGTACAAGTTCTCTGATTCTGTTTGGTGGTTCTTCATTTTCAGTACATGAATAGGTGCTAAAGCAGTGGAGTCATGAGGCATTTCATTCAGCACGTTTTGAAATGAGTGTAAATATCTGTCCCAATATTGATGCTTTCTGTGACAATAAAGTCTGCAAAGCTTATTGATTTCTTTCATAGTGCGTTCAGATGGGTTACAATGTGGTGAGTACAATGAAATAAAAACAGGTTTGATTTTATGATTCACAAGCATGCGTGACCAAACAACAGATCTGAACTGCGTTCCGTTATCGGAAATGACTTTACAAACGTGTACAATTTCAGGTAAGAAATTTTTAACAAAGGCGTTAGATACAGACCGTCCAGTGGCTTTACGTAACGGTGTGAAAGAAACAAATTTTGACGTAAGTTCAACAGCGACTAGAACGTACGAAAATCCATTTGATGTTCTGACAAGGGGTCCCAAGAGATCAACAGCAGCAAATTCTTTTAATTTAGAAGGAATGATAGGAAAAAACGGAGCACGATGTGAGATGGTAGATGGTAGATGGTTTACAAATAGATAAGATTCTTCGAATTCTTTTTTCCATATTGTTAAAATAACAAGTCGTCCGAAGAATATGATAACAGTTTCGTGGAACAAAAAATGCGTAGCTGAAATTAATGTACCAAATGAGCTTACTAACAAAATCGTCAGGAATGCAAAATACCAATAGGTTGTCATCAACAGTGTAGCGTTTGAAGAGTATGTTGTTTCTAACCAGATAATAATGCCGAAACTGTGTGTGTGTCTTTTCATGCCATTTACTTTTGATGTCTTTCCAAATCCGATCTTTATCTTGTTCATGAGCGATGTCCTTTAAAGATGTGGTGATGAAGTTTTCAAAGGCGACTTTCTGAATGTAAAGAATACTGAAATTTTTCTCGAGGTTGCCTTCTGTGTTACTTTTCTCAAGCCCAGCCGGTGCGCGTGACAGTGCGTCCGCAACGATGTTCTCCTTGCCGGGAATGTAGACTATTGTAAAGTGGAATTCTTGCAGAAACAATTGCCAACGTTTTAACCTGTCGTGATTTAATTTTGAAGACATAAGAAATTGTAATTCACGATGATCACTGTATACTTTTACGTGCTTACCAGAAAGAAAGAAACGGAATTTGTTAAATGCCCAAATGATAGCTGAAGCTTCTAATTCAGTAACGGAATAATTTTTTTCGGATTTTGTTAGCACTCGGCTAGCAAAAGCAATGGTTTTCTGAACAGTAGTGTCATTTTCTATTGCCTCTTGAAACGAATGGGCACCAAGACCGACTTTAGAAGAATCCGTGCTAAGGCAGAAATCTTGTGACAGATCTGGATGAGCTAGTATTGGCGCGTTAAGTAGCGCTTCTTTCAAAGAATTGAATTCCAACTGTGCCTGTTCGTCTCAGTTCCAAATCGTATTTTTTTCCAGTGAGAGAACAAAGTTTTGGTGTAACTAGAATTTGCATATTCAGAAAACGACGGTAAAAATTTACGAGACCTAGAAAACTGCGGACTTCTTTTTTTGTGGATGTAACTTGAATGGCTCTGATTGCTTCTAACTTTTCGGGATCCGGCTGAATGCCTTCAGAAGAAATAATGTGTCCCAAAAACTTCACCTTTGTCCTACTGAATTCAGACTTTTCCAAGTTAACTGTAATTCCAGATTCTGCAAAAATACGTAACACACTGTTGAGGATGCGATTATGTTGTTCCCATGAGGCTTCTGCTATTAGAATATCGTCCACATATAAGGCGATGTGACGTTTTAAGAACTCAGGTAATATGAAATTTATCCCACGAATGAATGCTGCCGAAGAAATATTCAAATCAAAAGGAAGTTTCCGAAATTGATAACAAACGCCGAAACAAAGAAAAGCTGTGTATTTTCTATATTCTGGATGAAGTTCGGTCTGATAAAAGCTGAATCTGAGATCAGTAGAAGACAACACTTTTACACCATTAAAATTTTGAAGAAGTTCTTCCAAGTTTGACAGCCTGTCTGTTTCAGGAATGATGATAGTATTGATTTGTCTCGAATTTAAGACAAGCCTGATCGATCCATTTTTCTTCTCAACAACATGTAATGGATTGTTGTATAAGCTTACTGCAGGCTCAATAATGCTCTCGTCAAGCATAGATTGTATTTCTGTTCTAACATGGTCTAACACAAAATTTAGTATGCTCACGAATACGAAATTGGTGTGGATATCGCTTGATTGTTCCTGTTTTGTGAGTAAAAACTGTGGAATGTGCTTGTGAAATCTCAAAAAGGTCCTGCCTATCAGTGTCATTACAGTTCTCAATTGTTTGAATTTTATTCTTAATTAACAAAAATGGTTCAAATGGCTCTGAGCACTATGGGACTTAACAGCTGTGGTCATCAGTCCCCTAGAACTTAGAACTACTTAAACCTAACTAACCTATGGACATCACACACATCCATGCCCGAGGCAGGATTCGAACCTGCGACCGTAGCAGTCGCGCGGTTCCGGACTGCGCGCCTAGAACCGCGAGACCACCGCGGCCGGCCTGAATTAACAGATTTGTATTAAATACACCATCAATATAATCCCCGTCAGTACTTTCAGAGTGATTGTTAGTGTCAAGTTCCGTCGAAAGTACCGAACTGTTGTCTAACAGGAGGTAAAGCCGATTAATTTCCTTGTCAGATGTCCCTAATGTCTTCCATTTTTACGTAATTACTAGCCACGGCAGCTATGTCGTCAGCTTCATAAGTACATTTTGTGGCTGCCAGCGGTGTGAGTCATTGCCTACTGTCTCTTTGTTGGCGAGCATCGTTATTGGGATTAGGAGGCCTAACTTCTATAAATTCACCTTGCCCTGCCCTGTTTGAATCCCGCCAGTTCTGATGAAATTCAGGTCTGTCGTTATGATTATATCGTCTGTCGTCATGTCGGTAGTTTCCATAGTTCCTTTCTTGTCGGCCATGTGGTGGAGAATTTCTCCCGGAATCGTAACTGCGCGGTGGACCGTTGCGTCTGAAGTTATTCTGTCTCCCTTGATAATAGGACGTAGGACGTACACACTTCCTCGCACTTCACAGTGCTGATAGAGTGTGCATGTACATTTTAATGTAGATGCAGATGCGATGTAGATATTTCTGAAGTAATGTAACGCATGGTAACTGAACGTGACGGTGCCTGTGAATGCACTAAGATTGTACACTTCTTTATAACTCTATTATAAATAAAAAGTATCAGGCCAAATCGCATCAGTTTTAATCGTACTGATGAGTGCCTATTTTGGTGTTGTAACAACCGTCATTAGAGAAATTTATATTAATGTGATACAGTGTGTTTCGTAATCCTATTACACGCTTCTTGAGGTTGTAGGCCGAGCTTAGTAGACAGGCCTGAAGTTTTAGTAAGAGACGCATGTCCGAAATTGTATGGTGTGGGTATAAAATAAGCTGGAAGATCAGATCACTTTCAAATCTCCCGTTTCACAGCACGTACACAGACTGAGAAGGGGAGGCCGTCATCAGACCATGTTGCAATTATGACATCACGTACCAATTTCGCCCGACTACAACAACGGCTGCGAGAAAGTTCTTTAAAAAAGTCTTAAACAATATTCACAAGGTGCATATATTAGAGGTAAAAATGAACCGTTATATATCTTTTAAAACAACGTTTCGAGTGCTGTTAATTGCAAGTAGCACTGCAAAAAAATTTTGTCTTCTTCAGTTTTATCTGCTTCTAAATTTTCAAGACACAATAAGACGCACTCACAGGTAGCGATGTTCCTGTTCCCGAATGTCAACTAGGCTGCGACGGAGCTTCTCTTCAGTTGATAACTGAAGCGTTTTCTCGTTCCCGACCAATAAGGATACACATGGTAACTCGCATTGAATGTACGCACATGTAAAAACAAAAAAGAACATAATCAAGTTTTAGAGAAATATTTGTTACAGTACACTGTTATTTTTTCAAATCTTATTTACAAGTGTAATGCAGAAGAGGGATGTTTGCAAATACGTGAATTTGAAACTTTGTTACCCCACTGATATAAATAAACATTTTCGTACTTTTCAATACCGCACAATCGTTGAATGTGTCAACATCAATCACATCACAATGTACCTGTGAAGAACTACGCTACCCACGTAGCACGAATTTGATTAAAAATGTGCATGTAACTGCTTCTCGTCTTGTCCCATGCAGATACCTAGCTTCACGATAAGATGTTCACATCATGTAGTCCGTAAAGTTTTCCTATCACATGCAGAAGTGTCTAAAATCTCAAATGATCAGCACGTTAGCTTTTTGATTTAGTTACTTTAATTAACTTTGTCAGTTAATTTAAAAAGAACATGATATTTCCAGTGGGAAAAAACAAAAAAGGGTTGAAACGCTAGTATCTTGCTATTTCACACAGGTAACTTGTTTAAGCTGCTCCACGAGAGAAATCATACGTTTATACACTCAAAATGGGTGGGATGCAACAAATATACTAATTATTTGCATATGATGCAGATATGCACCAATGAAAATACTTGAAGGATAAGTGGAGATCTGTTCATCATTAATATTTGGTTTCAAATGAAAATAATTACATTTGGTTATCATGTAACTACGTTAGACAATTACTGAAATTTTTTAGCTTTGTTCAGAAGATCTGACAACGGTTCATCGTGATGCATCTTACCTCATCAGGACCCAAGTTAATGTGATTTAGAAGAAAAAATGTCAAGACGCACGTCATAAAATCTTTTATTATTTTTACCTTACAATTTTTTGTACATTTAGATAAAATGTAGTACTAACGGATGAACAGTGTTAGACAATGTTAGTGTAAATGCTTAGAACGGAAAACGAATTTTGTGTAAACTTCTCCCGTTCCAAAGAGGAAGAAAAAGGCCTCGGGCTGTGCTGGTACGATATGTAACAATTTATGGGTCCCGTTGGGACAAAATTCCTTCCATTGTCACGCAAATAAAAAACCTGCGCTGGCAGACGACTGAAGACAAATGTAGTCATAATGTATTTGCGTCGTTCGTAGGACCAGTGTGAAGTGAATAATCTAGAGATATTTTTCATACCCGTACGTACTACTCTCTTAGAGAACGTGAAGACAAGATCGGGTTAACTACAGCACGCATAGAGGCGTTGCTTATTCTTTCCACGCTTCATACACGACGGGAACGAGAAAAATACCAACATTTAGTACCTCACTAAGCATCTTCTGCCATGCACTCCACAGTAGATTGCAAACAACTTACGTAAATGTAGATGCAGAGGCTTCTCGTGCCTATGTTTCACAACAGAACTCGCGATTAACAAATTTAATGTGGCTGTCACGGACAAGGACCTGAATTAAGTTGCTGTTGACCCAGTGGCAACTAGAAGGACGACATAGGAATAGACAATGGACTCTCTTAAGTTCACTTCAAAACAACTGAGGGAAAGAAGCATGACACTTAACACTTTATGCATGCTGGAAAAATGACAGTGACGGGATGAAGCAGATATGGGAAGATAAGGACAAGGAAACAATAGCTAGCTAGTGAATCTGCCTGCTCTTTAGAGGACCAAACTTAATAATAATAATAAATTAATTAATTAATTAATTAATAAAACACATTCCAGGAGATTGCGAAAATGAGTTACTTCAACCGTTACACAGGAAGGGAGAAGGAACAGGTGTAAATAATCGCAGAGGAGTCTCGCTAATATTAACTGCATACACAGAAACAACTTGAACCAAAAATTGGAGGATATCAGGCAGGATTAACACCAGGCCGTTCGTTTCCATAGCAGATCTTGAACCTAAAGCTAATCATAAGACTTCATAAATTTGTAAGAAAAATTAAGTTCGCACATCTATTAATTTCAATAAAACCTAAGACTCAGGTGACCGCGACTCACTCTTTCTAACGTTAAAAGATTAAGGTCAATAACTGATAACACTTTCAGTTATAAAACATACACTGAGAGACACAACGTCAAATATTAAATTTATGGGGGAAATCTCAGACAGTTTCGAAATCAGAATCGAAATAAGACAATAATAAGGCTGTTTCCATTATTTTTCAACTGTGTCCCTGAAAAACAATGGCGCAAAGAGTAATCAATCCTCAAAATTGATCAACCAATAACTCTAGGCTGAAGCAAGTTATCTGTAGATTACTTAGCATTTGCAAATGATTTAGCAGTCTTAACTCGCAACATTTCATCAGCCCAGAGTCTGACCGAACTCTTGAAAGAAACTATAGGAAGAGTTGGTCTACTGGGATCTTTTGAAAAGACAGAATACGTGCCCTGCAACAAACATGCGCCAAAATTCATGGAGACCAACTATAGAAAAATTAAACGAGTCCCGCAATTTAAATGCTTTAAATATCTTAGTGAATACACTCCAAAAGTGGAATCGAAACCAAGACAAACGAAATTAAATGCAAGAAGATGGAAACTGCATTAACAATTTACCCAAAATGGCTACACATAAGGAATGGATTTCCAAGCGTACAAAATTAAGACATTACAAGGCAGTAATTAAACAAGAATGCCTGTATAGAACCGAAACTATAACTGAACAGGAAAATAGAAATGATAACAGTGAGAAAGAGTAAGCTAAAATCCTAAGAAAAAGCCCAGGTCCAAAACGTCTAGACGAACAACACCGATTCATTGTCAGAAGGAATCGGGAAATTGGTCAATACATAAATATCCGTAGTGACATTAGAAAATGCAGAGGAAGGTTCTATGAACACATTAAAATAATGAACCCAGACAACTCAGAAAACAGTCGAATTCTTTAACGACAGGGGTAAGGCCGAAACGAACACGACGAATGGATTGGCGAAATCGAAACTGATCTGCAATTGGCAGGGATTACACAGAATATGTCGAAAAACAACGAAGTCTTCAAATCCTAAATTCACAATTGCAAGATCACCAAAAGGAAAAACCAAAGAAGAAGACTGGGAAAACATGGTTTGAACAGAGAAAAAAAGCCCACGGGAAGATAATGAAAGAAATACAGACACAAAGGGTGGCACATACCCACCTCTAAACACTTTGCTCAGTCCTTACAGACGTATTCGCAAATGATAGTAAATAATTAACCTGCATCCAGTTAGACCTCGTGTGTCTCATAATGCAATGGGCATGTTACTTTTACCTTTTTTCTGCAAATAAAGAATTATTTCGATAAAGACGGGAAGTAGAGTTTTCTAACGTGATTAGATTATATTACATCAGATGTACTTTTCGTTCCAATAGATTCTTAGTGGGGAGATCCACCCCGATGTACAACATGTCAGAAAAACAAGAAAACACAAGAAATATTTACCTCGAAAAACAAATACTCAAATGTACCTTCCACAGACACTATGTGAAATGGTCCTCATGGATGTGAAATAAGTTGAAAAAATCTTAAACATGTTTCATGTAAAAGGTAATGATTAACTTGTCCCAAAACAGGTAGATGTTCAATACACTGAGCTTATATGATAATTCTTAGGCTATTGTAGCCATGCATCATCAATAGAAATATCATTTTACAGCGCTTACTGCACTGGATTTGTTCAGCGGAATAGAAGGGTCTGGCCACCAGTAAACCCTACAGGCTCCTCTTAATCTGAACCTTATTAGCAACTAAACTTTTTATAGCTGCTAGCAAGTTATTGAAAATGTGTGTCCCTGAATAAGGGGGATCTTTTTGGACCAAAGTAAGTGACTTCGAATATTTGTGAAGATTATTCTTATTTCCGTTACTGATTTCGTGAACTGAGCAGTTGGTTTGCAAAAGAGGAATTTTTAGGATAAATTTCATTAAGTAAAAATATATTGAGAAGCAGTAGCTGATATCCATAGTTCCCTAACCAGTCCTTTGCAGGATAGTCTTAAGACCACAAATAACTCTTATTACACGTTTTTGGATCCGCAAAACTCTGGCTTGGTTAGATGTGTTAACGCAGAAAATAATCCCGTGTTAGATTATGAAAGGAAAGTAAGCATAGTATGCCAGCTTTCTTATTTTTGTATCACCTGCGTCTGACAACATTCGTATTGCTAACAGTGATGTGTTTAGGCTCATCAACAGTTGTGTGGTATGCTCCAACCAGTGAATTTATTATCAAGTTCTAATCCCAAGAATTAAACACTGTCGACTTCTTCTATCTGTTTGTCGTCATATTTAAGGCATAAACGGGTAGAAAACTTCTAACAAGTACTGAACAGCATGTGGTGAGTTAAATTTAATTTTATCCATATTTCGTAGCTTCAGACGTGACTGTATTCAGTACACTGGAGGTATGAATTAAAAAAAAGGCCTTCAGTCACAACTTTTCGTGTTTTATTAAGTACACTATGCATTTCGAACCCTGTGGGTCCATCATCAGGTGTAATTCGTCTTAAAGTTCAGTGTGTTAAAGGTTAGTGAAAAAAATCACACTACATGCATTTCATGCAGTGTGCATCGGGGATCAAACTGTTACTTACGAAACATGGTCGTTGACGTAATAAAGAAGGCCAAATACAGCAGAACTGTCGTTTCGTGGCGTAGCGGCACTTGAATCATAATGCTGGATAAGAAGTGTAACACCTGCTACGTCCAAAGCACTAGTCTCGAGGAATGGGAGGACTGGCAGTAGTCCACATTTCAGCGGTGGAAGACAATCGATTTATGAAAGTCCTCTGGACGCCAAATTATTTATATATACGAGTATAGTTCTGCTACTTCCGCCTGTCGTCTATTACGTCACGTTTAATCCTACGTGAAATACTCTGCTGAACGGAAAAACGGAGATCCTAGCATAATACACGTTCAGTTTACCGATTCCGAGGAACGTTGCGCCTTCGACATCAATTAGAAAACAGAACCTCAAAATGGTTAATTAATTAGCTTAGTAGACGGATTCGGTTCGAGGGACGCAGGCTGTGTTTACAATCAACTTGCAATTACGCATTGTTGTAGTCGAGTCCACTTAACTATTCATTCCAGAATTTCGTTGTCTCGATCGTGAGAAGCATGATTTGTGCTGGCAGTGGAATATTCCCTTTGAACAATACTTGTAATGAAGCGTGTTGTGTAGCAATATATTACTAATTCGTTGGGGACATTTGATTTCTCTCGGGGGATTTTTGAGATGCACAGTGTTCTCGTACAGCTATTGGTGCAAACTATATACATAGGAGTGACGTCAAACTGGTTTCCAAGCCACATCATATGCTTTTAAATACAAGAGTGTATTATGCTAATCAGAAATTCTCTTTAACACGCAGCGAGGTCAGTCCAGCGACCTACGAGCTGTGCAAGAAAAATTTGTTTTGACCCATCTATTGGCTGCCGCTCTTCGTTTATAAGAGCGTCGGCGTGTGGAGGACGTCGCAGCCGGGAGTCTTGTCTCGCCCACATCATCTGAGCTGTCGGTGGCGATACGGAACGGTAGAGCTGAAACCGAGGAGAGTTCCCGTTTTCGGGCAGTCGCTCCCCATGCAGTGGGATTCACAGGCCGTGGAGCCGCTGACGTGGCAGTACGCGGCTGGGTCCGCTCTCCAGTACAACCTGCGCTGGCTGCACGCATTTGGCGTGTGGCCGCTGTCGGGTTCGCCGTTGTTTCGCATCTTCACAGCCACCATCTCCGCGCTGAGCTTGGGACACATCGCCGAAGGCGTCGTCCACCTCTGCACGTTGCGCGGCGACCTGGAGGACTACACGTTGGCACTGTCGTGCTTGTCGATAATGGTCGTCGGTTCGACCAAGGCGGCGTTCTTCCTCTGCAACGAGGCCGGCTACTGTCGTCTGGTGCGGTGGCTGGACGCGCTGGTAAACAGCCAGAGAGAGTACGTGCGGAGCCGGTCTACGCGCGAGGCAATCTTCGAGGAGGTGCAAAGACGCGGTATTCGCATCTCGAAAGCCTTCAACGCGTATAACATCTCCCTGCTCTCTCTTTGGTTCGTTGCACCACTGATGTCACCCGAAAAAAGATTACCTTTCCAGCAACTCCCAGTGACGAACACTACGATCTTGCCCATGTACGCGTATGAGCTGTCTTACGCGTTGCAGGTCATCTCGATGTTTTTCGTTGGTTTAATCCACGTGCAGATGGATAGTTTCTTCATAGTGGTTATGTTTCACATCTCAGCTCAGCTCAAAATTCTGAGCGAGCGCATAGCTGATCTTCAGCTTCGGAGAGGAGACAAGAATGAACTGTTTGAGTCTAATGAAAACAAGAGATTGCAGAAGTCTATGGCTGCTATTGAGGCATATAAACAATTGTGCCTTTGCATCCGCACACATCAGGATATAACAAGGTACAAAATATAGAGAAACCTACACTTCTGTTTTTCCGGGGAACCAATAGAAAAAGACGAGCAGTACTGATTGCAATATTATGAAAGGGAAAGATTGCTGTTCACCATATAGTGGAGATGCTGGGTTGCAGACAGCCACAACAAAACGACTGCTAAACAAGTAAGTTTTCGGCAAAAAGGCCTTCTTCTGAATTAGGCAAAAAACATACACACATTCGCAACTCATAAGCATTCGACCACTGTCTCAGGTTTGGCCTCGGCAGACGTCATTATTTTGTCTAATTCAGAAGAAGGTCTTTTGATCGAAAGCTTACTTGTTTAGCAGCCCTTTTGTTGTGCCTGTCTGCGACTCATCATCTCCACTATATGGTGATTAGTAATTTTTCCTTGTCGTATTATTGTCTTTATTCGATCCTGGATTTTCCATTGTTTGTATTACTTTTTTAACTTTATTCCCTCATAATCCTGACGTAACGTTATGCTACTGCTGAAAAGACCACGGCTCTTGTAAAACCAACATCGTTTTACCCATACGGATGGCACACTACTTTGTTTCTGCCAACATTTACACAAAAGATATTTGTATCGACCAATATGAAAAAATAATCGCTGTTTAAGTTGAATACACGAATTATTACGGTTTCTTGCCTGATATTTGTGAAATACCAACGAACACTCAGTCTTTGTCACTGTATAAGAGGCAAAAGTAATCTTTTTAAACAGTTAGAAAATCTGTATATTCTTCTCCGTTCTGCATAGGCTGTCTTACAGTTGCATGTGGGTCACTCTTCCTCATACACACCGAATTTGAGAACGTTAAAATAATAGTTAAACGCACAGGCTGTTACAGAAGTCCAGTACTCCGAATGGCGTGGCTGACTCGCTTGTCGTGAGCATGTCATTTCTTATGAGAAGCATCATTTATCAGAAATTAACGACAGTGTGCTCGGGAACCCAGAGCGCTCTTACTTAGGTCCCATACCTGTATACGGTCTACACATACGATGCACTTAAATTCACAGCTGGGAGGTTTGCCTTATCTTCAACGGCATGGCTATGTTGAAATCGGTTAATTTTATTTTTGTAGCTCCTTATTCAGAAATATCTGAGTGTGCAAAATTTGAGACATTCAAATCAACCCGAAAAAATTGTTGTCGATGTATCAGGTTCGTAACCATGAAGCTCAGATTGTTATGTCTGTATCGGATGTTGCAACCTGCAGTTGTCTTCAGTTCGATAGAAACCATTCCGCATGTAAGTTAACAGATATCGTTCAAAAGTTGAATGTAGATAAAGATGTAAATCTTGTACATAAGAATTACATCCACAACAGCGCCAAGCGGTATTCTAAAGAAGCTGAAATGCTATCTCAAAATACTGTAATCTCCAAATAGAAAATGTTTTCTCGTAGTACCCGCAGCAAACAAATGTACCTCAAATTACGTCAGAAAAATCCACATGGGAATCTCTCCACTGCACCTTACGAATTAATACATTTGCAAGTTCATATTACACTACTCTTTCAATTAACACGACAATCTACTTAGTTTCCCGAGAACTGAATGCGTTAAACGTGAACGTCATAGTTACCTCGACATTCAGATCTTTACAAAACCAACTTTTCATCACATTACAGATAGAAAAACGAACAGTTACAACCCAAAGATGCTTCCTTGATATGAGTAAGACATTCCAGCTTGTTTCCTAAGGGGCACATATTTATTCCACATGCTACGTACATTAGACGAGTAGGTGGGACTAAGTTGCAGATGCCTGGAACACCTCACCCATAGAGCTAGAGAGAACTTTTTGCTTCCAGCCTCTTTTCCCAAATGGGACATTTTAAACGACTCATATGTTCTGCAAGTCAAGGCAGAGAACAGTGGCCTCAACTATTTGTAATTTTGAATGTTTATCTTGCTTGCTACCACGTTTCGTGTTGACGCTTTGAGTGACTTACACTGTCTACAAAAGGATCCAGAAAATAGTAAACTGTTTTTAAATAACTATGACTTTGAAAATTTCATGTGAGGCAAAATCTCTATTAGTTTTATCTCCAAGTAATGGCATGGCAATGTATCGTCTGATTAACTTTGCTAAGTAAATCACAGTTTATTAGAGTTACCTACATTATTTGGTTGTTTTCTCTGGACGCGACTTGCTCCTCCTAAAAAGAGACAGTGCAGTGGGAGGATGGATATGTGGACAGCGCACATCCGCTACATTTTGACAGAATTTCTAAGCGAGGTTTCATGTGTAACGAAAATGTGTGTGTAGATACTCTGTTTTCATAATCCTTAAAAGATATTTGAAACTGTTTGATAATAATATTTCAATACCGCATCCATTTGAAGTTCTTGTGCAACTACTGACTCTGACGACAATGGATCACATTGTTAGATGACAACTCAAAGAAAATTTTTGTGGTCATTGGAAGCAGAGTCGACAACTATTGACGCATTTGACGTGGAGAAGCGGAAATCAAATTCCCTTCTGGGAAACATGATTTAGGTTTCCCGTAGCTTCTCCAAATTGCTTCACTCGTATTGCGTCTTCTTACATATTTTTGCGTCTCCACTGCTTTCGAGCAACGGTTCAGCGGGTATTCTACTTTCTCTGAAGGTGACGAGTGGGAAACTCGTTGAAATGTAATTTCAAGACGACAATGCAACTCGACTGATACCACGAAACGATTGCATAAGTGAAATTGTCGAACAAATGCCGAGAAAAACAGATTGCATCATGTAAATTTATCCACACAAGAGTGACACTGATGAATAATGGATACTTTCTATACTGTATGCAGCGCGTACCAACGCATTTACTATCAGTGCCCTTGTTTTCTGTCATATTAATGTTACTAAAGTCAAACTGAAGTATTCAGAGGTGCTAAATAAAGGAAACACATGATTTTACGTTTTAGCCGCGAATTCATTAGTTTTCTACTTAAACTGTCATTCGTGCTGTGTTGGTAGGTAACTGGAATTTATTGATATTCTTCGGTATATTGAAAGATTTTACATTGCAGGAGCTAACTGGGCTCACATATCTCGATATATATTTGTAAACGAGACGTTATTTTTAAGAATGCCGAAATAAAGCGTCGTAAGATCTACTTGTTGCAGAATTAGAAATATGATATCCATTTAAAATGCAGGTAAGCTCGTCCGTCTGTCTCGCATTGTTTCCAATTCTTCTGTTCGGCCAAGTAAACAACTGAAATGTAACATAGTCGCATGTGCAGCCTGGAAACACTAAGAGCTGCGTGACTGCTCTTTCTGCTGTATAAGCAATGAAAACTTTCTTTGCGTTCCGATCGTGGACTGATATACGATGCGCAGGAAGCACAACAAATTTCTGCGGGTTGGTTTTGAGCGGATAAAGAAACAACGAATTTCACGTCCATTTATACCAGCAAACTAATGTTTTCCATGATGATTCTCTCATTTGCACTGTTGTTTGTTGCAGGTTGGTTACGGAGTGAATCTAGTTCCATGCATCTGCTATGTAGGCTCCTTCTCTCCATTTTGTGTACATAGTATGTCAAACAAATTTGTCCGTTAAAAACATTTGATTTTTTTTTTTATACAGAAGCGCCTCTGGACTGCAGCTGTCAGACTTCTAGCTGTGCTATCGTAAAAAGAAGTAGTTTTGGAAAGGCTGCATGACAATGTAACAATGAGCTTCGTCTATGTTTTACGTTATGCATTCTACACCTAGTGTGGTGAGTGGTATTCCAACTGTAAATTTGGAACTATGTGAATGACTGTATGAGTTTTATGGTGTGGCGAAGGTTTTCTGATCTCATGTTAAAGCGCTTATAGGTAAGCGGTTCGTGTGCAGCACTCCTAATGCGTATGTTTGAGGTCAGTCAGCATTGTCCACCGTGTGCAGGAGTTTTTGAAGACTGCAGCGTCTTGAGACGTTCTGTATGCCACCATACCATTCTTAACAGGATTCTTCTATCGGTAAATTTAAAGCTTAATATCTATCGATAAAGACAGAGGACAAAGTCCCCTTCATAATGTAAGTGTTCTGTGGTGATACGGGGGAGTGTATAAGAAGCAGTAAACGGTCAACAGGCCGTAAACGTCATTCACCTTAGGTTTTGCAGCCATTTTTGGATGCTTGTATGAGACAGCGTCTTTGGAGGGATGATGATCATTGAGGTCATCACGAATAAGTACTGTAAATTCTGACAACGCAAATACTATAGTGGCATGCAGTGTAAAACTGTCTAACAATTGTCCCATCGTAGCTTCACAGTCCACTAGTGAGCAGATCGTAATTTGAACGATTAGTTATTTCTCCTGCAATGAGGCAGCAGACGGTAATTTGAACGATTTGTGACTTCTACTGTGATGATAACACTTTCTACAATTTCTACATCTATATCTACATCTACACTGATACACTGCTAATCTAAGTGCCTGACAGAGGGTTCATCGAACCACCTTCACAATTTTCTTTCATTCCAATCTCATGTAGCGCGCGGAAAGAATGAACACCTATATCTTTCCGTACGAGCTCTGATTTCCCTTGTTTTATCTTTGTGATCGTTCCTCCCTATGTAAGTCGATGTCAACAAAATATTTTCGCATTCGGGAGAGAAAGTTAGTGATTGGAATTTCGTGAGAAGATTCCGTCGCAACGAAAAACGCCTTTCTTTTAATGATTTCCAGCCCAAATCCTGTATCATTCATGTGACACACTCTCGCATATTTCGCGATAATACAAAACGTGCTCCCTTTCTTTGAACTTTATCGATATACTCCGTCAGTCATATCTGGTAAGGACCCCACACGACGCAGCAGTATTCTAAAAGAGGACTGACAAGCGTAGTGTAGGCAGTCTCCTTAGTAGGTCTGTTACATTTTATAAGTGTCCTGCCAATAAAATGCATCTTTGGTTAGCCTTCCCCACAACATTTTCTATGTCTTCCTTCCAATTTAAGTTGTTCGTAATTGTAATAGCTAGGTATTTAGTTGAATTTGCCGCTTTTAGATTAGACTGATCTATTGTGTAACCGAAGTTTATCGAGTTCCTTAAAGCAGTAATGTGGATAACCTCACACTTCCCGTTATTTAGGGTCAACTGCCACTTTTCGCACCATTCAGATATATTTTGTAAATTGTTTTGCAGTTTGTTTTGATCTTCTGATGACTTTATTAGTCGATAAACGACAGCGTCATCTACTAAAAACCAAAGACGGCTGCTCAGTTTGTCTCACAATTCGTTTATATAGATACGGAACAGCAAAGGGCCTATAACACTACCTTGGGGCACGCCAGAAATCACTTCTGTTTTACTCGATGACTTTCCGTCAGTTACTACGAACTGTGACCTCTCTGACAGGAAATCACAGATCCAGTCACATAACTGAGACGATATTCGATAAGCACGTAATTTCACTACGAGCCGCCTGTGTGGTACAGTGTCAAAACCTTCCGGAAATCCAGAAATACGGAATCGATCTGAAATCCCTTGTCAATAACACTCAAAAGTGCATGTGAATAAAGAGCTAGTTGTGTTTCACAGGAACGATGTTTTCTAAACCCATGATGACTGTGTGTCAATAGCCCGTTTTCTTCGAGAAAATTCATAATGATCGAACATAATACATGTTCCAAAATCTTGCTGCATATCGACGTTAACGATATGGGCCTGTAATTTAGTTGATTACTCCTACTACCTTTCTTGAATATTGGTGTGACCTATGCAACATTCCAGTCTTTGGGTGCGGATCTTTCTATTCACCCTGTAGACCTCTATGGTAAATGAAACTATCAAATATTATCTTCTATCCCTCCACCATAGTTGAAAATTACTATTTTCCCCGTTGGGAACTTATTTTGTTTAAAATTGCTATTTTTCCCGTTGGGAACTTGTTCTTGATATTTTCTACATATCGTGAAGAACATGGCGTCTGTTTTGGAATGTTTCCAAGTTAAGACTTTTTTCTCAAGTCAAATTCACGCGAGTTTCACAGCAATATTTGGCCAGTAACGGGGGAATAGGTGGTGGCGGTAATCTTGATGACAAGACTTTGTGCTATTGACCTGGTTTAAATACCAAATCTCTCCGCAGTGTCTCATGAAGCGAGGGCATGTGACGCTGTTGATAGCGATACGTCCGTCGGATAGGTACGTTAATCTTGACGGTCCCCTTGGTGCTATTCGCGAGGAGCAGTCTATGTGCTGATGCCGGGCTTCACCCTCTCCTCCCTCTCCTCTCTCTCGTCATCATCATCATCATCATACAGTACAAACATTACATTACACTTTACAAATATTGTAATGGAGCATGTTGCAAATAAATAAACAAAAAATAAATACATGAGAGGAAAGAAAACATGTGTCGTTGTCTTGGCTGCTTTCTATGCGGAGAATGCATTATGTTAGTCGAACTATATGGGTCACACAGTCAAGCACAACATGAAGATGCCGTTCAAGCGATTTCCGAGCAGTCACTTTAAGGAACTAATTCAGTATCACAGTGTTCCACCAAACAGTAGCAGTGACAGTTTATCTTGTCCACGACTGATATAACGTCCGATTTCATATCTCCGCGCTGTATACTGCCAGAATATGGAATGGATACTTGCAGCAGTAACCAAAGTTTACTGCGACTTTGTTTTCCGGGTAGTCTGTTTCCTCTTGTTCCTTGCCTTCTTACGTTTCTCTGCGGAGTTACCTTATCACATGGGCTGAGGCTGTGTTAGTGACAGTTACTGGCCGGATGCCCTTCTTGACGCCAACACAGCTTCGTTCAGTTACCGTGAGAGCTTCACGCTACTTAAGAGCAACTGTGCGACACGGAGAGGTTTACCATAGGAATTACGAAAATGTTGGTTCCAATAAATGTAAAACAAGATATTAATTCCCTCCATGACAGAAAAATCGGGGAAATTTTGAGTTTTCTTCCTGTCCACCATTATCGAGAGAACAGGAAAAAAGGTAACTGATAGTGGTCGTCCATAAAGTGGCTTCCGGAATATAGACATATAAGGGGCAGTCAGATGAGTACGAGACAGATGGTAAAAAATTAAGTAAACTGTTTATTGTTTCAAAAGTAATCACCATAAGTGTTAATACATTTATCTCAGAGTGAGACAAGACGGTCAGTGACTTCATGGGAACGTGTTTGTCATCGCCTCCGGAGCCATGACTGTAGCTAGGCACACACCTCTTCTTCCGAACCAGATCGGCGGCAACGAACGTATTACTTCAGGGCTCTAAATATGTACATCGCATGGGGAGAGATCAGTACTGTATGGAAGGTGTGTAAGGGCTACCCAGCGAAAATTCTGCAGCGTACGCGAAACAAGTGGGTGGGACCACATGTTGTCAAGGTTGTCTCGACCATGCTGAAGCAGTTTCTGTGGAAAACTCTTACGCATCTTCCACAGAGTTCCCATGTCTCCCTCTGCGATTCCCTTATGTTTAGAGCCCTGCAGAAAGACATTCGTGGCCAACGATTTGCTTCGGAAGAAGAGATGCACGCCCAGCAACATACATGGTTGCGTAGACAATCGTAAACTTTTTTCATGAGGGCATTAACTGTCTTGTCTCACAGTTGTATAACTGTATTAACAGTTGTGCCGATTACTTTCGACATAATAAACAGTTCACTTACTTTTTTACCAACGGTCCCATTTTCATTTGAGTTGCCCTTTAGATGCGGATACCTTGTCCACATTTATTGCGTTGATTGGCCTAAATATTTTTTAATCTAATACATGTATGTCACTTACATATTTCTGGTCTGAATGACATAATGATTGTGGTCATAATGCGTGAACAAGAAAGCACAGTTTTTTTTTCGAACGCTCAGCTTCCTTTCTCAGTCATGTATTGTGTATCACTTTCATAACGTGGGGTCTTACGTACATTTTTCGGAAGAAACCAGTCGGAGTTGTACAAGGAATATCATGAATATTTCCTTCGAAACTTTACATATTCTGAATAAGGTCCAATAGAAGAAATTACATCGAGTACTAGAAAGCCATATTGTAATTAACATTCTTCATTCTCGTACAGTTTTGATCCGACCTTGTCATTAGCTATGTATTGACTAGATAACCTACGTATTGTGTACGATACCATTCTATTCTCTGCCTTACAGCATTTCATCTATACTGTGGAGTGTTCCACCTGCTTTTGCGCGACAACCCAACAAGCCACGACGGCTAACCTCGGCAGATTTACTAGGACAAATGGATGTACGTTTACAGAAAAACACCGCCTCCGCGCTTGTCTTACATGTGCTACATACAAAATTAACGGGAATAAACACAATTGATCTCGCTGCAGGTTGTTGTTATTTATTTTGTCTTATTGTCTTCTTGGTCGTCGTTGGTAGCGCAGTGTCAGTTTATGACAAACCAACTACTCCAAACTTCTCTTTCCCTTTTACATAAGGCAGAGCCAGAAAATAACGCCTCTGACAGAATTTCAGAAAAAACGTAGTATGGAAAATCCGTGGTAAAATTGATTTTGCTGTTAGAGCGTTTTGATTTGTGAAACTGTTTTACTATTAGTTAGGCAGCGAGAGTATTTAAAAAGTCGCTGTGTCTGGAGTTAACAAACTGTACATTTAACCGACATATCATCATTTACTCAAGTTCAGATTGATTTTTTAAATAGTTTCTTCCTGTTCAATATTAATTGGTAGGCATATTTAATAGCTTAGGCTCTCAGTTTGTGATTATAAGAATTCAGTTAATATTTCAGATACATGAAGGAAATTTCAACTGTTCTCAACTCGGGACTATTTTCAGTTACTATAGTAACACAAAGTTTTTGTTTCAGACAAAATGTATAATTTAATGCAAATATCGCTTATACCTATGAATAGCGTTCTGAAGTGACAAGTTGATGCAATTTGCTGTCGTAACCTTTACTTTTCTAGATCTACATTCTCGACCTTATCAAGACATATACAATTTATTATCATTATACCTTTGACTCGATGATTCTCTAGAAAAGGAAGATTGAAAAAATCTCTTCAAAGTCACCACTTTATATGTACCAAACAAAACGTATATCAGTTATCTGTAACCCGTTTTGGGAGCGATTTTTCTACTCCATTCTCAACCCCCAACCAGCACAACTGTTCGTTACAAAGCAAATAATTTAGACGCTATTTACTCGGGCAATAAAAAGTGCTGCTGCTCGCTTTCACTAAACATGCGTCCGATCTGGACGCTAAATAAAAGGTAAACCGCATACCAAACATTGATTCATATACATACACAGTTCCCTTTTAGTGGCGAGGTTTATTACCCAAGATTATCTGAAGGTCGAAGCCTGGTGAAACTGCGATCTCATCAGGGGTCGCGTCTATGATATCAAGCGCGTGTCTGTTTTGACACCTTCCCTTATGCAACAAACAGATAATATTACTTAAGTGTTACAAGTACTCGCTTCTATGTTGACTGATGCTGGTACAAACGAAACGCTGGGAAAGGTCTTACAAAACGCAAAAACTGAAAATGGTGCATTACAACAGTCCCTTCAAATTCCTACTTGTCAATTCTTTCATGGCTTCGAAGATATCTTAATAACCCTTTCTTTCTTCGGTCAACAATTATTCGCAGATTACTTTGCACTTTCATAGTTTTCAACGTTTTCTCAATTCGTAATTCGTGTCTCCACTTCATTCCTAAACTAGTTCTGTACCAAAACTGTTCAACTACGAATGAGTGTTGTACATTCCTTCATAAACTCAGAAAGTAATCCAAAGAAGTACTCTATATTTTCCATGACGTTTACATAATGCAATTGTTTTTATGTTTACAGGTTTATCGGGTACCTAGAAAGTATTATGAATCCTATAGCAATGATGCAGTTGGCCATCGGAGTGTTCAACGGTTGTATGATGATATTCCCAGCGGCATATGTGAGTACCATTGTTTTTCAAAGCGAATGCAACATTTAAGCCAAACAATCCTATTGTAAGAACTTCCACAACTGAACATTATAGTAGAGGTTGAAAATACCGCTTCAGTTGTAAGTTACTTTACTATGAGCGCATACGCAGCACACTGTGCCTGGTACACGCGGCGCTTGGGTACCACAGCACAGCTATGACACCTGAGGATGGGCTTATAACAGTCCGAAACCTGTCGTGTGAAAATAAAGTAACTTACAACTGAAGCGGTATTTTCAAACTCTGCAACATTTAAGAAACAAGTTGTGAACCTTTAGAATGCCGTTTATCATTTGGGAATGGATAACACCTTTACAAATGTATATTCTTAAAGAGCATCTTTGGTCACATTCTTGGGTATGCAGGATAGAAGATCAAAAGCTACATATCTAAACTACTGTATAGTGCGACACTTGTTTTACTCCTTAATGAGCAGTTTTGATTTACACATGCCGTTGTAAATTTAGAATTCAACAGACCTATATAATGCAGTATGTAGCCACTAATTCCATTTTAGAATAAAAATGAACTAGGAGCAACAACAAAAACTGATACAAACAGGGGAGTTCTTTTAAAAAATCATATTGACAGTTACGAATATTTGGTGCAAATATGTATGCGCAGAGATATTAACGCTTCTAAATTTTAGGTATTCATGTATTTATCACTCTCAGGCTACTTAAAGTTATTTTTTTGGTACTGAATTACACGCAACGTTGTACAGCATTAACAGAATTTCCTAAATTCTAAAATTGTTCGGCTTGATTTAAATTCATTTTCGTACCGATTTTAATTCGTTTTATTATATTCATTACAGCACAACAGTGAGGCCTACATACGTTCATACTCACAATTATATTACCCCCTTTTACAATTATGGGCAGTTTTGTTAGCCCAATGTTATTATTCAGATAAATAATTGAAATAAAATGAAAGTACTGAAAAGCATATCAGATGTTAATACACACATCAAAAAAAACTTTGCATCACCTCGGTACCGGGAGTTCCGGAAGCTGTACAGAAAATTGGAATAGAGGGAAACATAAACATCATTTACGTCCTTTTTATTGCTCATGAAAACCACACATTGCATGTTTTACCACCATACAGCGAGACCGTCAGAGGTGGTGATCCAGATTGCTGTACACACCGGTACTTCTAACACCCAGCAGCATGTCCTCTTTCATTGATTCATGCCTGCATTCGTCGTGGCATACTGTCGACAAGTTCGTCAAGACACTGTTGATCCAAATTGTCCCACTCCTCAACGGCGATTCGGCGTAGATCCCTCACAGTGGCTGGTGGGGCAAGTCGTCCATTTATCCCAGGCATGTTCGATAGGGTTCATGTCTGGAGAACATGCTGGACACTCTAGTCGAGCGATGTCGTTATCCTGAAGGAAGTCATTCACAAGATGTGCAGGGTGGGGGCGCAAATTGTCGTCCATGAAGACAAATGCCTTGCCAATATGCTGCCTATATGGTTGCACTATTGGTCGGAGGGTAGCATTCACGTATCGTACAGCCGTTACGGCGCCTTCCATGACCACCAGCGGCGTACGTCGGCCCCACATAATGCCACCCTAAAACAGCAGGGAACCTCCACATTGCTGTACGCGCTGGACAGTGTGTCTAAGGCGTTCATCCTGACCGGGATTCCTCCAGACACGTCTCCGACGATTTCTGGTTGAAGGCAAATGCGACACTCATCGGTGAAAAGAACGTGATGTCAATCCTGAGGGGTCCACTCGGCATGTTGTTGGGCCCATCTGTACCGCCCTGCATGGTGTTATAGTTGCAAAGATGGACCTCGCCATGGACATCGGGAGGAAGTTGCGCATCATGCAGCCTATTGTGCACAGATTGAGCCGTAATAGAACGTCCTGTGGCTGCACGAGAAGCATTATTCAACATGGTGGTGTTGCTGTCAGGGTTCCTCCGAGCCATAATCCGTAGGTAGCGGACATCCACTGCAGTAGTAGCCCTTGGGCGGCCTGAGCAAGGTATGTCATAGACAGTTCCTGTCTCTCTGTATCTTCTCCATGTCCGAACAACATTGCTTTGGTTCACTCCGAGACGCCTGGACACTTCCCTTGGTGAGAGCCCTTCCTGGCACAAAGTAACAATGCGGGTGCGATCGAACCTCGGTACTGACCGTCTTAGCATGGTTAAACTACAGCATAAGCCGTGTACCTCCTTCCTGGTGGAATGACTGGAACTGATCGGCTGTCGGACCCCATCCGTCTAATAGGCGCTGCTCATGCATGGTTGTTTACATCTTTGGATGAGTTTGGTTCAAATGGCTCTGAGCACTATGGAACTTAACAGCTGTGGTCATCAGTCCCCTAGAACTTAGAACTACTTAAACCTAACTAACCTAAGGACATCACACACATCCATGCCCGAGGCAGGATTCGAACCTGCGACCGTAGCAGTCGCGCGGTTCCGGGCTGAGCGCCTAGAACCGCTCGGCCACCACGGCCGGCTGGATGGGTTTAGTGGCATCTCTGAACAGTCAAAGGGACTGTGTCTGTGATACAATATCCACAGTCTACGTCTATCTTCAGAATTCTGGGAACCGGGGTCATAATATTAGTATGATCAATGGAAAGATGAGCAGATCATCTTAAACATCTCCTTTATACACCGAAACCACATATTCAGACGCTCAGGTCTCTATAAAATGCGATTCAGCTACTCCTATCTATTGGTTAAGCAGTCCACAACGTCTTCAAAAATCATGTGTGAGATTTTCATATTCTCTCACTTGTTGTGCACAAAATGTTAGTGCGACAGAAAAAAAGAACAGAAGATTTTTCTCAGAAATTTAAAGTAGTTCTGTTGTATACTGGGACATGTTTCCGCTAGAGCCCATAGTTTCCGAGTTATTCAAGAAACACATATTTGAATGTCACTTTTCTACATTTTTCTTGAATAATTCCAAAACTGCAGCCTCTAGCAAAAATGTATCCCAGTACATAATTCAACTACATTAAATTTCCTACAAAAATCTCCTGTTTATTTTTTTTCTGTATAGGTGATAGTTTGCACGTAGCGAACGAGAGAGTACGAGGCTCGCACATGTGGATTTTGATGGCCTTGCAAGTTGCGTAAAATTCACAGATAGGAGCAACTGGGTCACCCTGTACACACAGCCGTTCAGTGAAATGCAGCACCAGGAGGGCTAATAAATAACGAAGATTTACTTATTGTAAGTATAAAGTATAGTGACAAGAATACATGATCAAATTTGTAGTAGATTTGAGAGTACATGCGGTGCAAATACACTCCTGGAAATGGAAAAAAGAACACATTGACACCGGTGTGTCAGACCCACCATACTTGCTCCGGACACTGCGAGAGGGCTGTACAAGCAATGATCACACGCACGGCACAGCGGACACACCAGGAACCGCGGTGTTGGCCGTCGAATGGCGCTAGCTGCGCAGCATTTGTGCACCGCCGCCGTCAGTGTCAGCCAGTTTGCCGTGGCATACGGAGCTCCATCGCAGTCTTTAACACTGGTAGCATGCCGCGACAGCGTGGACGTGAACCGTATGTGCAGTTGACGGACTTTGAGCCAGGGCGTATAGTGGGCATGCGGGAGGCCGGGTGGACGTACCGCCGAATTGCTCAACACGTGGGGCGTGAGGTCTCCACAGTACATCGATGTTGTCGCCAGTGGTCGGCGGAAGGTGCACGTGCCCGTCGACCTGGGACCGGACCGCAGCGACGCACGGATGCACGCCAAGACCGTAGGATCCTACGCAGTGCCGTAGGGGACCGCACCGCCACTTCCCAGCAAATTAGGGACACTGTTGCTCCTGGGGTATCGGCGAGGACCATTCGCAACCGTCTCCATGAAGCTGGGCTACGGTCCCGCACACTGTTAGGCCGTCTTCCGCTCACGCCCCAACATCGTGCAGCCCGCCTCCAGTGGTGTCGCGACAGGCGTGAATGGAGGGACGAATGGAGACGTGTCGTCTTCAGCGATGAGAGTCGCTTCTGTCTTGGTGCCAATGATGGTCGTATGCGTGTTTGGCGCCGTGCAGGTGAGCGCCACAATCAGGACTGCATACGACCGAGGCACACAGGGCCAACACCCGGCATCATGGTGTGGGGAGCGATCTCCTACACTGGCCGTACACCACTGGTGATCGTCGAGGGGACACTGAATAGTGCACGGTACATCCAAACCGTCATCGAACCCATCGTTCTACCATTCCTAGACCGGCAAGGGAGCTTGCTGTTCCAACAGGACAATGCACGTCCGCATGTATCCCGTGCCACCCAACGTGCTCTAGAAGGTGTAAGTCAACTACCCTGGCCAGCAAGATCTCCGGATCTGTCCCCCATTGAGCATGTTTGGGACTGGATGAAGCGTCGTCTCACGCGGTCTGCACGTCCAGCACGAACGCTGGTCCAACTGAGGCGCCAGGTGGAAATGGCATGGCAAGCCGTTCCACAGGACTACATCCAGCATCTCTACGATCGTCTCCATGGGAGAATAGCAGCCTGCATTGCTGCGAAAGGTGGATATACACTGTACTAGTGCCGACATTGTGCATGCTCTGTTGCCTGTGTCTATGTGCCCGTGGTTCTGTCAGTGTGATCATGTGATGTATCTGACCCCAGGAATGTGTCAATAAAGTTTCCCCTTCCTGGGACAATGAATTCACGGTGTTCTTATTTCAATTTCCAGGAGTGTAGTATGCAGAACTTTCTCCTCTCACAGTAACAGTGGCTCGAACCTGTCTGGGTATCGAGTCGAACTGACCTTAACCCTCGTAATACCAAGCCATTTCCAGTAGCGTGTATTACTAAGGAGTGGGCGGGGTGCTTTGTGTTGTCCCATTATCAAAAATTTAAAAAATTAGTAAAATTCATTAATTGTTCTTGTATTACATTAATAACATACTTTTGAAAAGTCTATTGATTCATAATCAGGATCCAGAACCTGAATATTTCTTTTAAAATTGTTTTCAAAAATGCATTTTATATCTTTCACTTACTTCGGCATTTAAATTTACTAAGTCTAATTATGTTGACAAATGTTGGAAATAAAAGTAGTTGTAGTACTATTAAGGTACACTTTACTAAAATGAAAAATATTATAAAAATTTCTTTGTGAGAAGAATTATTCACCAATTTCTTCGAAATCTACTTTACACTTGGAACACACAACAGCTCAAAAAATGGTTCAAATGGCTCTGAGCACTATGGGACTTAACATCTGAGGTCATCAGTCCCCTGGAACGTAGACCTACTTAAACCTAACTAACCTAACGACAACACACATCCACGCCCGAGACAGGATTCGAACCTGCGACCGTAGCAGACGCGCGGTTCCGGACTGAAGCGCCTAGAACCGCTCGGCTACACCGGCCGGCCATACAAAGGTTTTTTTGCTGTATTTACCACATGTGTACCTCTTACAATTGTTGCAGATTGTTGTTGTTTTGTTCGATTTGTTGTACTTTTCTGCTTTTGAACGGCTTTCAATTACACACAAATGACATCTACCTTTATCTCCATGAGCTTCCTTTGTACGAAGCTCTGCTTGATTTTCCGTCCGAGAATACCCTCCGTACTTGAAACTTCAGGTTTTGGCAGTCCTGTAATATTTCTAGCTCTTTCTTCAGTGTATGGTTTCGTGAGCTGTATTCCCAATTCTTGAAGAAAAAGTTGTCGCTTATTAGATTTTTTCCTATTACAATCCGGGAAGTTCAACAAAAACAGTGTATAACTATTTATCGCTGCTATGTCCACAAGAGTATAGAAAACAGACAGGGGTCATCTTCTTGTAGCCCTCTTAGTTGAATATTTCCTCACTATTTGATCTATCGTGTCAACGCCGCCTTTAGTCTCATTATAATATAAATGTATAACTGTTTTCTTCTTAGTGTCAGTAGGAAACCAATTGCAACGTCATAATGTTGAGGCGATACAAACAGCAGATTCCTTTTGGGTTTTTCACGGGCAATATAAGAAACAATTGAGATTGAAATATTTCCAGTACCAGTATCACTGAAAGCAAATTTACTAGAATATAATTCTCCTCTTGAGATATCTTTCAGTTCTTGAGGTATGTGTTTCCTATTAGTTTGTAATGTTCCCACGAGAATTAGCTTGTGATTCCTCCATAGGAAGGGTTGCTATCAACCTAGAGAAATAAATGTCCATGTGTTGTAAGGTCACGTAATGCTATTATTTGTGGTGTAAGACGATTGTTGTGGGAAATCAAAACAAACATAGAATCTGAAAGAAGACTTCATTAAAAGGAATAAACTTTTTTCACAAAATTTTAAAAAATAAAGTACCTGAGTAGATTTTAATATTTTCAAAATGTGGGCATAAAATATCCCCCCCCCCCAGCCCCCCCTTGGTATTGCAAGGGTTAATGTGACATACAGGTACGTCTTTTCAATCTGTATTCCAGAGTTCATCACTCACAGAGACTACCAAGTGGTAGCATGCCAGTCTCTCGGAGACTCAAGAGCACATGTTTTCAGTGGGTAAGAGATCTGTAGACCGTGCTGGCCGGGTTAACAGTCTAACAGCCTCTGTGTCGAGGTGTGGCAGAACAGCGTGGGCGACGTTGGGTCTTGCGTTGCTTTTCTGAGGGTCTGCATGACGCCGCAAGGCAGTGGATGGCACGGTAGCTAGTAGACATCCCTTGAGCGCGAGGAGCTCGTATTAATCTTTCCTTGTACACACATTCTGGTTGTCTTTACTCCTGCTTACTTTGTGTGGCTTCACCGAAATGTTGATCGTTTGCGTAACCAGGCATATAGTGCACATTTCGCCAATTTGACATTTGTTGCATGGAATCTTCACGGAGTGCTACGACGTCGTATTCTCAGACGATTCCCTGTTCTGTGTGCAGTATAACTATGTACGTATCTGTTTCGAGGCTCTGAGGAAAACTAACATTGCCAGAAGGTATTCGTCATCTTCAAATGGACCCATTACCTGATATGGTATAGGAAGCCACTGGTTACACAGCACTGTAGCGTAAGAAGAGATTTGGAAGTGGAATACGGGAAACCGCATCCAGGCTGGCCGGCCCACCACTCCTCGTTGTTACATTCGCGGCAGGCTTCTCTCCCCGTATCCGGGAAGCGCCTCGTTAACGTATTCGGCTGTCCGGGCGGGCCGCGAAGTAGAATTGGAGACACGTACCCCATCGCCATCTCCGTGTAACGCTAGGAATAGCTGTTTAAGGGATAACCTAACTCTAATATGATATGCACATTGTGCAACGTGCTTTATTGTCCGTTTAGTCGTTCCTACAACAGTCTTTCCAATGGCTTAGGCTAGAAACGCAAATCGAACTTGTGGAGAATTTGTACTAGCGAAGGATACGATATTTAGCTGATTCGTCCACCAGCTGAGGAAACGTCAATTGTAGACACGAGCGAGAGGCGTTCGAAATGTCAGAATTACGCTTTTGAGGACACACACACTACTGGATATTGTTACTGGTCTCAAGAACTTTTTGGAAAACGAGATAGTTGATATTGTCACGTCTAATAAAAATAGTGAAGAAAAACACTTTACTAAGCTATATATGTAATACAACATTTTTATCTTACAGTCAGTGAATCCTTTAAGTGACAATATGTTCTCTGTTACCCTACAATGAAACACATGTCATTATGAACTCTTTGGAAAATTAATTAGCAGAACCACTCAATTTATTACGTATTTATAAGTCCCCCGTGAGTCAGATGGTGATATTATTCATGCTAATGAACCAGGAGCACAAAATCTGCGCTGAAACAGTTCTGCAGGAAATTAGCAATCTCAGTTTCTATTACTGAAAATACCCTAACCCCCCATACGTTCGAAAATACCGGGCTGCCTGTTACAACGGGGCAATACAGGAAGGATTCATGTGAGTTATTGATTAGAACACAGAATAGTGCGCTCAAACGACGCTTAAAAATGAGACAGTATTGTACAAATAATTATTATACACATACATACATATTGGTACATATTAGCATTGTTAATCTTTGTATAAACTGACTTTACCTGCCCAAGTAGTTCTACTAAACACGCCAGGATGCGCCAGTAGACGGCACGACTTTGTAGAGGTATATTGTTTACAGTCCTGTTCAACTGTTGTTCCGTTTGTAAGAAGCAAAAGTAATTGAAAATCGCGACAACTGCAGTTTCCTTATGATTCACGGGTAAAGATAATCACTTTGCACCTAGAAGGCAATAGTATCCGACAAACATCAAATAAATGGAAGATTTCCATCAGTGGAGTTTTCAAGTCCATACACCGGCATCAAGATAAAGGCTCCTACGATGATCGTCCTCGCTCAGGAGCACCCAGGAAAATATCAGAGGGCAAGAAAGGTATTGGGTAGTGACCAGCAGACGTAACAGATTCAAAACTGCCCGTGAATGTACTGCTCGATTAAGCACAACTAGAGATACACCAGTGAGTGAGTCAACAGTGAGACGGCGCCTGGCAGAAAACAACCTCCAGGGTTACGAAGCAGCAAGGAAGCCATTGTGGCTCCTTATCTACAAGAAGAAATAGCTTCAGTGGTCTACAACACACCAACATTGGACAGCAGGGAGTTGGAGAAAGTCTTGTTCACCGATGAATCCTAGTTCGAAATATCTGGAAGTAAACGCCGTCAATTTGTACCCCGTTTACCCCATGAACGGTAGAATTCTTAAGGCGTAATTCCACCTGTGAAGCATAGAGGTATTGGGATCTTTCGGAGGGAATAAGCGCTTAGAAACCAACAAAATGCAGTTTTATAGAACAGACGTTTAGAAACCAACAAAATACAATTTTATAATGTATTTCCTTTCCATTGTCCATAATCACTTGTTATTTCCAAACTTATCAAGGGTAGTGTGTGTCATCAGTAGGAAGATATTTACTAAAGAACTAGGGTTCAAAGCCATGTTTGCACCACGCGCATAAATCCACATTTGCAGTCACTTCAGTAGCGCAGCCAGTTTCACAACTTTCATATAACGCTTCTTCAAATGCAGGCAAACAGACAACTCCACCTGCTACATCTGTACCAGACATTTCACCCATTGTTCCACGTGACGCGGTGTTACCCAGACTAGTTAGTGTAGGAGTGTCTGCAACTGTATAAACACTACTTATATCATCTGCATCAGAACCTCTTTCAAATTCTGAATCTTCTGCGTGTCCTTCTGCAGCCTATTCCCAGCAATCCATTACACGATCAATCACAACTTCATCTGCCATGGAACTATGACACCTCCATGAAGACGTTCTTATAGAGCTAATAGGAAAATTTACAAATGTCAGTATGATCCCTTTAACTATAAAAACCAACCAAAAGTGAGTAAATAATACGCCTACAACTTTCAAGCCTGTACTTTAAGCTTTCGTCGCGTTTGATATTTTCAGTATGTATACATACACCATCAACGCAAACAATTTATACACTCCTGGAAATTGAAATAGGAACACCGTGAATTCATTGTCCCAGGAAGGGGAAACTTTATTGACACATTCCTGGGGTCTGATACATCACATGATCACACTGACAGAACCACAGTCACATAGACACAGGCAACAGAGCATGCACAATGTCGGCACTAGTACAGTGTATATCCACCTTTCACAGCAATGCAGGCTGCTATTCTCCCATGGAGACGATCGTAGAGATGCTGGATGTAGTCCTGTGGAACGGCTTGCCATGCCATTTCCAGCTGGCGCCTCAGTTGGACCAGCGTTCGTGCTGGACGTGCAGACCGCGTGAGACGACGCTTCATCCAGTCCCAAACATGCTCAATGGGGGACAGATCCGGAGATCTTGCTGGCCAGGGTAGTTGACTTACACCTTCTAGAGCACGTTGGGTGGCACGGGATACATGCGGACGTGCATTGTCCTGTTGGAACAGCAAGTTCCCTTGCCGGTCTAGGAATGGTAGAACGATGGGTTCGATGACGGTTTGGATGTACCGTGCACTATTCAGTGTCCCCTCGACGATCACCAGTGGTGTACGGCCAGTGTAGGAGATCGCTCCCCACACCATGATGCCGGGTGTTGGCCCTGTGTGCCTCGGTCGTATGCAGTCCTGATTGTGGCACTCACCTGCACGGCGCCAAACACGCATACGACCATCATTGGCACCAAGGCAGAAGCGACTCTCATCGCTGAAGACGACACGTCTCCATTCGTCCCTCCATTCACGCCTGTCGCGACACCACTGGAGGCGGGCTGCACGATGTTGGGGCGTGAGCGGAAGACGGCCTAACGGTGTGCGGGACCGTAGCCCAGCTTCATGGAGACGGTTGCGAATGGTCCTCGCCGATACCCCAGGAGCAACAGTGTCCCTAATTTGCTGGGAAGTGGCGGTGCGGTCCCCTACGGCACTGCGTAGGATCCTACGGTCTTGGCGTGCACCCGTGCGTCGCTGCGGTCCGGTCCCAGGTCGACGGGCACGTGCACCTTCCGCCGACCACTGGCGACAACATCGATGTACTGTGGAGACCTCACGCCCCACGTGTTGAGCAATTCGGCGGTACGTCCACCCGGCCTCCCGCATGCCCACTATACGCTCTCGCTCAAAGTCCGTCAACTGCACATACGGTTCACGTACACGCTGTCGCGGCATGCTACCAGTGTTAAAGACTGCGATGGAGCTCCGTATGCCACGGCAAACTGGCTGACACTGACGGCGGCGGTGCACAAATGCTGCGCAGCTAGCGCCATTCGACGGCCAACACCGCGGTTCCTGGTGTGTCCGCTGTGCCGTGCGTGTGATCATTGCTTGTACAGCCCTCTCGCAGTGTCCGGAGCAAGTATGGTGGGTCTGACACACCGGTGTCAATGTGTTCTTTTTTCCATTTCCAGGAGTGTATTATCTTAGCGACTGATCTTTTTGCGATAATTTGTGAAACAATATCACCTATAATGTTCATCTTTCATCACAAGAAGCATTTCACAACAGCTATAATCAATAAAATAGGTATTACTAGGTACGTTCGGCGGGGAAGAAAACTAATTGTAAATAAGCTTACAAAAGACTCCAAACGATTTTACGCTTCATACTGTAGGAAATGTTATTTTGAATTGAAATTACAGCCGTTTACATCCTGAACACAAAACCAACTACGAAGACGAGTGCATCAAAGACCATCGGTATACGTTCATACTAGTACTCACTTGTGTGGCGAGATCTCAAGCCCACCGGCTTAGCCCACCAGTTTAGAAATATAAAATCGGTATTCAAACTTCTATGAGAAACTTTTGTCAGTATATTAATGCTGATGCATGTCAAGCTAAGCTAACATTTCAGAGAAAAAATTTGTGTGAGGCACATGAGGCTACTACTGTGATTCTTAAAATTCTACGCACCTGAGCAGTGATTTTGAAATGGTAATCTGTTAGTGAAAAAGTTTCTTGGTATTTTTAGACGGTCGTGCATTTTCTGACAACATAGAGAGCATTAAACAAAATGATTGGCTGACTTTTCTGGGATACTAGTAACTGGCTAGTTTGTTGTATTTGCATCTCTGAGTGATTGATTAAATATTGAAAGCTGCAAAAGGTTGCCTAACGAAAGAAAATTTGTAAATTCTTGGACTGTTCATACATACGACTACATGCTGAAAAGTAATACCTCCGAGTATTTTATACGCAAGCCCTTAAAGCTCTTTAAATAAAGCTAACGTTATTAACATTCTACGTCTTTATTATTCATGTCTACGTATTTGCGGTATTTGCAGCCCTCTGCCACTAGAGGGCTCCGAATTGTAGCGTGTAACATGGCGGTGTCTAACGTAACTATGTTGCTGCGTTGGAAACATCGTGCTTTAATAGAGTTCCGAATTCGCAGAGTTCGTCCACATATGGAGCACGACAATGCCAGCCTACACACGAGTGCTGCATCTGCAACAATGCGACGCCTTGGGTTCACTGTTGTCGATCATTCTACATCTACATCTACATACTCCGCAATCCACCATACGGTGCGCGGCGGAGGGTACGTCGTAGCACAACTAGCAGGTCTGTCGGGAGATGTGTCTTCATCGTAACAGTGACTATGCTGGAAATAATTGTATAGGCATGAAGATTAATGATGTTGGATGTTAACAACGTTTGTTTTATTTCAAAACCTTTATGAATTTTCACACTGAAAACATTCTGAGGCGTTATCTTTCAGCACGCCCTCGTATGTGTAAACAGTTTAAAAACTTACAAATTTATTTCGTAAGGACGTCTTTTGTTACTTTCATTAATTAATAACTCAATGGTGCAAATACAACAATCTAGCCATTGAGTAATACTCCTGAACTGTCACCCAATACTCTTGCTTAATGATCTCTATGTTATCAGAAAACACAGGACTCTCTGAAAATACCAAGTAGTATACAGTAATTTTTTTGCTAACATGTTCTTTATCGGTTTTTGGAGTTGCTGCATATTTTCCCTAATGTTGGACAATCTGCCATGGTTTCTGTCAATTAAGAACCCAGTAATTGTTGTTACATAAGCCGCAAGCGATCTTCACAAAACCTGCTTCAAAAATGTTTCAATCCTTCATACTGTAAGACGTCATGCTCTGAAAAATGCCTAAACTGAATATTTTAAACGTTCGAACCTACTTCTTGAAAATTACAGAACAATACAGTATATTTTGAGATAATCTCTTATAGTTACAACTGGAAGCTGTAAATGCTTAAGGAGACCAGCTGTAGATATATACAGGGTTTCCCAAAAAACACCGCCAAACTTTAGGGACAGGTTCCTTATACAGGAATAAGTAAAAGATGTCTAGTTAACATGGGCTCTAAAATGTATACCTGAAGAGGCATGAGCGTTTTTTCATCTTCGATACTGTGAAACAGATCCCCTCTACTGCAAGCTCATTGCTTTCCGTATTTTGGGAAGATGTAGTGCGGACGAAAAACACTAAAAGAATGTCTAGTAAATATGGGGTCTGAAATGCGTACTTTAGGAGGTATGATCACTTGTTCATTTTCGTTACTGTGGAACACATCTCTTCTACTGAACAAGCGCTTGTAGCTCTTAAGGTGCGCATTTTAGAGATCATGTTTGATTCACGTTTTTTTTCTTATTTTCGTCCATACTACATCCCCCTGAAGTATGAAAAACAAAGGGCTTGCAGAAGAAGAGATGTGTTTCATAGCATCGAAATGAACAAGTTCTCATATCTCTTCAGGTATGCACTTTAGAGCTCTTATTTACTAAACTTTTTCCCCGCATCTCGTGGTCGTGCGGTAGCGTTCTCGCTACCCACGCCGGGGTTCCCGGGTTCGATTCCCGGCGGGGTCAGGCATTTTCTCTGCCTCGTGATGGCTGGGTGCTGTGTGCTGTCCTTAGGTTAGTTAGGTTTAAGTAGTTCTAAGTTCTAGGGGACTGATGACCGTAGCAGTTAAGTCCCATAGTGCTCAGAGCCATTTGAACCAATACTAAACTTTTTCTCTCATTTTCATCTAAGGAAACCGTCTCTAAACACTGTCGGTGTTTTTTTATCTTTTTGTGGGACACCCTGTATTTTATAATATGTGCAGTGCCTGACATGTTTTATAAACTAAACTACCTTTTCACTACATTTAGTTTTCATTATTACAAGGGATAATGTACGCCAACAAATACTGATGGGAATGAAGCCTTTTTTGACGAAACTCTCTGTGCTCCAGCAGGTTTTTCTTGTATGATGGTAGCTTAATGTAGACAAGGACAGGTTACACTGTGGATTCTCAGACTAAAAATATGTTTTGCTGATTGTCCCCCTGTTCCGACAGATAGAATGAAATCTGCTGCTGCTGATTACGTTTTTAAGGAGATTAAATATCTGAGATTATCAGCATCCTATTCACCCCCAGGGTCGGTATCAGTGCACCCCCTCTGCCTGCGTCTAGCGTAAATTCTTTGTACGAATGTAAGAAAGTTTTCTAAAGTTTGAGTCGTGTATCTATGGTGGGCCGTTAGTGCCAGCCCAATATTCACCTGCACGAACGTGGAAATCCGTCTAAAAACATGCTCCCTTCCCGTCAGCCCACAGAATAGATTCGAGCCTGGGTTAGTGCGCTTCCCCGTCCCGGAAGAGGGGTGCTTTAACGCGCACCGAATGAAAAGGAAATCTGCAGAAGAAATATCTTATGAGAAGTAGCTGATTCGTAGGTGAAATAGTCATTCCTGAAAGAAAATTATGCGAGGTAATCTTTTTAGTACATACCCCATCACTCCAAAAAGTTTCGGGATTAGATTAATAAAATAACGGAGAGAAAATAAGTTGATGGTTTTAATGATTTAGGTTTTCCACACAGCCTCCCCCAACTTGAATACAGTTCACAGAATGCGCGTGCAACCGTGTGAAATTTCCGAAAAAGTCCTTGTTTAGGATGTTGTTCAACTCCAAAAATGGTTCAAATGGCTCTGAGCACTGTGGGACTTAATATCTGAGGTCATCAGTCCCATAGAACTTAGGACTACTTAAACCTAACTAACCTAAGGACATCACACACATTCATGCCCGAGGCAGAATTCGAACCTGCGACTGAAGCGGTCGCGGGGTTCCAGACTGAAGCGCCTAGAACCGCTCGGTCACAACGGCCGGCTGTTGTTCAACTCTCGCGTCAGACTGGCTTGAATGTCGGATATATTTTACTTGTTGACCTTCCATGTGAATTTCTGCACTTCGTCGTTGTGTGGTATTTTCGTACTGATAACACCATGTCTCGTCATCCGTGATGATGTTTTTCCACAAATCTATGTTCAGTATTTTGCATATAAATCAATTCGTGGTTAGCGTCCGCGGGTCGTTGTTCACGAGTCTCAGTGTCAGGGAGAAACTTCGTACACATTTTCCCTTCTTCGAAACATTCTGGAGAATGCCTTGAACACTTGATTTAGAGATATTTCTGAACTGTGCTTTGTGACACAACAACATTGACACACTATGGCCGCACTACTTAACACAGCCTGCTCGCAAATGAGTGGTGGAATACACATCTATTGCCTACAGTTACTAGTTCAAGCTGACACCGTCTGCACCAATAGCTCTTATACTCTTAGCATAAAATGAGTCTTTGAACTTTATGAAGATACGGTGTAATACAGTATCAGCCATAGATCTTATAGGCAGCTCCACAATCACATTGATAGCGACCAGTTCTGGAAATCACGTTCTTACATATATACATACATTAATCCTTGTTCCATAGATCATGATTACGACATTTCGTAATGATGTGTAACATGTCATTTTAACATGTGTTCTTTACACAAAATAATTAATTAATTTTTTATTTATTTTTATAGTTACTACCTCATATCTAAAAACTCATCTATTGAGTAGAAGGAGTTGTCATTCACAAATTCTTTTAATTTGCTTTTAAATATTGGTTGGCTATCTGTCAGAGTTTTGATGCTATTTGGAAAATGACCAAAGATTTTTGTGGCATCATAATTGACCCCTTCCTGTGCCAAAGTGAAATTTAATCCAGAATAGTGAAGACCATCCTTTCTTCTAGTCTCGTAGCTATGCACTTCGCTGATATTTTTTGATTGGGACGGGTTATTAATGACAAATTTCATAAGTGAATATATGTATTGTGAAGGTACTGTGAATATCTCAAGTTCCTTAAATAAATGTCTGCAAGGTGATCTTGGGTGGGCTCCAGCGATTATTCTCATTACACGCTTTTGTGCAATGAATACTTTCTCTCTTAACGACGAATTGCCCCAAAGTATGATGCCATATGAAAGCAGTGAATGAAAATAGGCACAATAGCGATATGTTTATCACCAAAATTTGCAATAACCCTAACAGCATAAGTAGGTGAACGTAACTGTTACAGCAGATCATCAATGTGTTTCTTCCAATTCAATTTCTCATCAATGCACACACCCAGAAAGTTAGAATATTCTGCCTTAGCAACAGACTTCTGTTCATAGTCTATATTTATCAATGGAGTTACGCCATTTACTGTACAGATTTGAATAAATAGTGTTTTCTCAAAATTTTGTGTGAGTCCATTTGCAGAGAACCACTTGATAATTTTCTGAAAGACATTATTTACAATTTCGCCAGCTGATTCTTGCTTGTTGAATGTGATAACTATATTTGTATCATCAGCAAAAAGAACTAACTTTCCATCTTCATGAATACAGAGCGGCAAGTCATTAATATATATTGAGAACAATTAGAGACCCAAGACTGAAGAAAAAATAAAAAAAATAAAAAGAAAATAAAAATAAAAATACACAAAAAATGAAAAAGTTGTTATATTAACTTAAGTATGTTGTTAAATTAACTTAATTATGTCATGTATTGGAAAATTTGACTCGTTCCACATCATTACGAAATATCGTATTCATGATCCATGGAACTAGTATTAATCTAATCTAATCTAACCTGTTGGACACTATTCTTGATACTTCCGCAGTTGGAGGACTCTGCTGATTTTTGCAAACTATCTGTACTTTTAATTTCGACCTTCTGCATTCTTGCTGTTAAATATGAAGTAAACCATTTGTGCACTGTCCCGCTCATACCACAATACGTAAGCTTATCTAGGAGAATTTCATGATTCACACAATCAAAAGCCTTTGAGAGATCACAAAACATCCCAGTGGCTGGTGTTCTGTTAGTCCATGCATTTATTATTTGATCAGTGAAAGCATAATCAGCATTTTCTGTTGAAAAGCCTTTCTGAAAACTAAACTGACATTTTGTTAGTACTTCATTTTTACAGATCGGTGATGTTACTCTTGAATACATTAATTTTTCAAGAATTATGGATAAAGCTGTCAGAAGTGAGATTGGGTGGTAGTTGTTAGCATCAGACCTATCCCCTTTTATATGCAGTTTTTTTTTTGGAGTGAGGGGGTTTGTACTAAAAAGGTTATTTAATTTAAGAAAACTGAATGAGCTGTTACATTTTGAACTTCATGTTTAGAAAAAATTCAAATTTTATAGTTAATTATCTAAATTTTTTCCACAGTTTTTAATAGATTTGGAAAATGCTAGAGTTTCATACAACTGTAAGTGTGGTTTGTATGCTGTGCCAAAGTCATGGAAGAATCTCTCTTACTTACGAAGAAAAGTGTACCTATAGCAACAAAAAATGATGAAATTTCACATGTAAAAAAGTTTATTTCGTTGTAGTTTTGAACTTCCACTGCTATGACTGTGAATCCTGAATCCTTCCTGGTCATGCTGATAAAATTTTATGAGTTTATTTGTAAATAATTGGTGTGCCGTCATAAGCGAGTGACTGCGTGTGAGATCGCTGTCTAAGTTTTCATATATTTTTAGGTTGCAGATACATATTTTAACGGTTTTTGTGATAATGTTTACTATATAAGTGACGTATTAGTGGTTTCTTCATTCACCTCTGCCTTTCTTGTGTTGTGACCGATATTTGTGAGTGTTTCGTATCGAGCAACTTAACCTCTTGCCTGTGTTTACATTCCACGCTGACCAGTTGCAGCTGTAGCGGCACATCGAAAGCTAAGTACCAATTAATTGTTTGTGTATAGTGGTTTATTTAGGAACTTTAGTAGTCTTCAACCGGTGTTCTTGGTGTTTACTGGTGAAATAATTTCAGAAGAACCTTTTGGGAACTGTTTTCAGCTTCGTTACTGTGTCATTAGACGTTTGATTCTCTTTCTGTATTAGTCTTTTGTTATATTCACATTTGTTGTTTATTAATACTGTTAATAATAGTAGTTTCTTCCCTTGTAGAGTAAGTTTGTGATTATTGTAGTCAGGTTTTTAACATCTTCTTATTGTAGTAGCGGAACTTAGAAAAAGTAAAATTTTACCATGAGTGAGAAGTGTGGGCTTTGCCATAGGTTCGTGAGTAGTGGATTGCGGTGTGAGACTTGTTCGAAGTGTTTTCACTGGGGGGAATGCAGTGGGGAAGCCAGTGGGCATTCTGGTGAGATCCTCTCCTGGAACTGCAGGTTATGTAGCAAGAGTAAGTTGATAGAGGAGCAGGAGCATAAGACCTGTGCCCTTAAGGTGCAGTTGAAAAACGCACAGGAGGAGCTAGATAGGATGAGGACGGAGAACGGGGTTGGGGAATGGGAGCTGGCTGTTGGCAAGAGATCTGCTAGGAGAAGAAGATTTTCAGATAGTTTTACCATTGGTGTTTACAATAGATATGACCAACTGTCAGAGTCTAGTGGAGAGGAATCCTTAGTAGCTGTAGATGTAGGAAGTATGCAGCAGACCTCAGTAGTTACTGTGCCTAGAACAGTTGCAAAGTCGAAGAGGAAGAAGAATGTTCTGCTGTTAGGTAGTTCTCATGGAAGAGGTGTAGCCCATCAGTTGCAGGAAGTGCTGGGGAGTGAGTACCAGGTCACCAGCATTGTGAAGCCTAATGCAGGGTTGGCTCAGGTGACTGTTAACATAGGGGGGTTATGTAGGGATTTTACTAAAGAGGATCAGGTAGTGATTGTGGGTGGGGCTGGTAATAGTATTGATAGGGATGGGGAGTATAACATAGATGGTGACCTTGAAAAGATAGCCACTCAGACTGGCAACACGAATGTGCATTTCGTGGAATTGTTTCAGCGTCACGATCGGCCTCATCTTAATACAGCCGTCAAGCGTAATAACATGAGACTTGGGGGTGCGCTGATGACAGAAGGCATGGGTCACATTTCAGTGGTGTCGGTGGAGTCTATCAGCAGGACGGGTTTCACTAGACATGGCCTGCACCTCAACAGGTATGGGAAGGGGAGGTTGGCAAAGCTTATAGGTGACAGCATAGGTGGGGTTGGTGGGATCACTCATGGGAAAATTCCTGTAGTAGTGGGTGTTAGAACTGCACCTTTTTTAGATTGAAGTCAGCTGATAGGTATTCCTGCTTAAGGGAAGTCTCTCTAAAAAGGGAATCACTTTTGACAAAGCTTAGGTATCCGAGTAATGAGGGAATTAGTATATTTCATCAAAATATACAAGGTATTAGAGATAAAGTTAGTGAACTGCTTATAGATGTTGACTCTGAAATTATTGGTGTATCTGAACACTTCTTAAATAAGGAGATAATTCAGAGGCTTCCTTTGCCAGGATACAGGTTGGCTGGCAGCTTTTCGAGGAGCTCTTTGCGGTGTGGGGGAGTAGCCATGTATGTGAAAAACGGCATCCCATTTGAGTCAATTGATGTTTCAAAGTATTGCACTGGAAAAGTGTTTGCATGTTTTGCAGGTGTGGTTAAATTTAACGGAGCTAAACTTCTAACTGTTGTTATTTATAGATCCCCAGACTCCGATTTCACAACATTTTTGCTAAAGGTAGAGGAGGTTCTTGCTTCACTTTATAGGAAATACAAAAAGTTAGTTATACGTGGTGACTTAAATATTAATTGTATAAGTGATTGAGCAAGGAAGCGGATGCTGGTAGACCTCTTTAATTCATATAATCTTATGCGAACCGTATTCTTTCCAACGAGAGTGCAAGGGAACAGTAGAACAACCATAGACAACATTTTTGTTCATTCCTCATTACTAGAAGGGCATTCTGTTAGCAAAAAGGTGAATGGCCTTTCAGATCATGATGCACAAATTTTAACTTTAAAAGTTGCTGTAGAGATCTTTGTAAACCTTATAAAGGAACAAGAGTGGCAAGATGTTTATAGCGCTGATACAGTAGACGATAAATATAATGCTTTTCTCAAGACTTTCCTCGTGCTCTTTGAAAGTTGCTTTCCGTTACAACGTTTAAAACAGGGTACTAGCACAAACAGGCAGCCTGGGTGGCTGACTAGAGGGATAAGAATATCTTGTAGAACAAAGTGGCAATTACTGTATATCAAAACTTTAGAAACAGTCAAAATCTAAATGCAACAGCCCATTACAAACAGTATTGTAAGGTGCTTAAAAATGTTATTAGGAAGGCAAAAAGTATGTGGTATGCAGATAGACTAGCTAAGTCTCAGGATAAAATTAAAACCATATGGTCAGTCGTTAAGGAAGTTGCTGGTCTGCAAGGTCAGGTCGAGGATATAGAATCAGTGCGTAGTGGGAATATCCGTGTTACTGATAAGTCGCATATATGTACAGTATTTAATAATCACTTTCTGAATATAGCAGGTGAACTAAATAGAAACCTAGTCCCAACAGGGAATCATATAGCGCTCTTAGAAAAAAGTTTTCCGAGATTGTTACCTGAAATGCTCCTCCATGATACTGACAAGAGGGAGATTGAGTTAATAATTAAATCATTAAAGACCAAGAACTCTCATGGATATGACGGGGCATCTAGCAGAATCCTGAAGTATTGTTCTGTGTATGTTAGCCCAGCTCTCAGCCATATCTGTAACTTTTCCTTTAGGAGTGGTCGGTTTCCTGACCGATTAAAGTACTCGGTAGTGAAGCCACTTTATAAAAAGGGAGACATTGATAATGTTGACAATTTTAGACCTATTTCTATGCCATCGGTGTTTGCTAAAGTTATCGACAAGGTTGTATATACAAGGTTACTAGAGCATTTAAATTCACATAATTTGCTGTCAAATGTTCAGTTTGGTTTTAGAAATGGTTTAACAACTGAAAATGCTATATTCTCTTTTCTCTGTGAGGTTTTGGACGGATTAAATAGAAGGTTCCGAACGCTAGGTGTTTTCTTTGATTTAACGAAGGCTTTTGACAGTGTTGACCACAAAATATTACTGCAGAAGTTGGACCATTATGGAGTAAGGAGAGTAGCTTACCATTGGTTCGCCTCTTACTTTAAGAACAGAAAGCAGAGGGTAATTCTCCGCAATATTGAGAGTGGTAGTGATGTTCAGTCCCAATGGGGCGTTCCCCAAGGGTCGGTGCCGGGGCCACTGCTGTTTCTTATTTATATAAATGATATGCCTTCTAGTATTACAGGTGATTCAAAAATATTTCTGTTTGCTGATGACACCAGTTTGATAGTGAAGGATCTTGTGTGTAATATTGAAACAGTAACAAATAATGTAGTTCATGAGATAAGTTCGTGGCTTGTGGAAAATAATTTGATGCTAAATCACAGTAAGACTCAGTTTTTAACTCACAATTCAACAAGAACCGATATTTTGATCAGACATAATAGGCATATTATAAGCGAGACGGAACAGTTCAAGTTCCTAGGCGTTCGGATAGATAGTAAGCTGTTGTGGAAAGCCCATGTCCATGATCTTGTTCAGAAGCTAAATGCTGCTTTATTTACCATTAGAACAGTATCTGAAATAAGTGACACTTCAACACGAAAAGTAGTCTACTTCGCATATTTTCATACGCTTATGTCGTATGGTATTATTTTTTGGGGTAATTCTTCTGGTTCAAAAAGGGTATTTTTGGCTCAAAAACGGGCTGTTCGAGCTATATGTGGTGTAAGTTCGAGAACCTCTTGTCGACCACTATTCAAAAATCTGGGAAATCTGACATTGCCCTCACAGTATATATTTTCTTTAATGTCGTTTGTTGTTAGCAATATTAGCCTATTCCGAAGAGTTAGCAGCTTTGACTCAGTTAATACTAGGCAGAAATCAAATCTGCATGTAGAATGCACTTCCTTGACTCTTGTGCAGAAAGGAGTGCAGTATTCTGCTGCATCCATTTTCAATAAGCTACCACAAGAACTCAAAAATCTTAGCAGTAGCCCAAACTCTTTTAAGTCTAAACTGAAGAGTTTCCTCATGGCTCACTCCTTCTATTCTGTCGAGGAGCTCCTGGAAGAGCTAAAAAATTAAGCAAATTCCAATGTTACATTGTTGATTTTCTTCATTTAAACTTACGACTTGTCACCTGAATGTGTTTTTTTATATTTCATTTTATCTGTTTCTAATATTGTGTTATAATTTCATGTATTGACTCGTTCCATGACCATGGAGACTTCTCCTTAATTTGGTCCCACGGAACAACAAATAAATAAATAAATAAAAATACAGACAGTGGAAATTAAAATACGTCTCCTGCTCCAAGACGGCCCTCCTTAAGTAAAGACGTAACATTTGTTCAAGAGGCCGGCCGCTGTGGCCGAGCGGTTCCAGGCGCTTCAGTCCGGAACCATGCCACTGCTACGGTGGCAGGTTCGAATCCTGAATCGGGCATGGATGTGTGTGATGTCCTTAGGTTAGTTAGGTTTACGTAGTTTTAAGTCTAGGGGACTCAGATGTTAAGTCCCATAGTGCTTAGAGCTAATTGAACCATTTTGTCCAAGATACGAAAGTATGGAGGACAGTATGAAACCACTCGAAAGTCTGATTGATGACTTAGAAACACTTCCTTGCCAACGTTCCAGATACTAAAGGGCGGCCGTGTGTTCACAGAGTGATGAGAGCGGAGCCCTATTCAAGGTGCTGGTCTGCGCCCCCGCGGTCAGCATGCAGCTGCTGCTCTACTGTGTGGGAGCGCACAGCGTGCGGGAGCAGGTGAGTCACGCGTTCAACTTCTAAACTGTTTCTTCTCTCTCTTCCAGCACGAAAAGTGGCAGTACATTGAGAGCACAATGTTAATAAAACGCTGCACAGTTTGCTAGAACCCTGAAAACCTGGCCAAAATTTCAAAATTCCTCCCATATAGGCAAAAATGGCTGTAATGGTGTTTCTAACCCTTCTGATAACTACAAGGTGTACAACTCTGCTTCTACCGTTTGCCGATAGGTGGCGACAACGGTCGAAAGAAACCGAACGCAGACGTCAGGCAGTTAGCATGAACCTCGGTCAACATAACCTCATTCAAACATTATTCGATTTGTGTCTGTATCATAAAGTTGTTCTTGATCGAAAATGTCAGTTTACGAGCCTAATTCTCGTCATTTGCGGGAGGTGTTACTGTTTTGTTTTAATATGAAGAAAACAGGTACTTATGGCAAGGACGCTATAAGTGAAAGAACGGGTCATGAGTGGTTTCAACGCTTCAAGAACGGTGATTTTAACGGCATAGACCGGCATAGTGGTGGAAGAGAGAATGTTTCCGAAGATGCAGAATTGGAGATATTACTGAGTGAAGACTCGCGACCGGCCGCGGTGACCAAGCAGTTCTAGGCGCTTCAGTCTGGAACCGCGGGACTGCTACGGTCGCAGGTTCGAATCCTGCCTCGGGCATGGATGTGTGTGATGTCCTTAGGTTAGTTAGGTTTAAGTTATTCTAAGTTCTAGGGGACTGATGACCACAGATGTTAAGTCCCATAGTGCTCAGGGCCATTTGAACCATTTTTTTTTTTTTTTTTTTTTTTTTGAAGACTCACGTCAAACTCAAGAAGAATTGGCACGATTAATGGGAGTGACACAGCAAGCCATTTCAAGACGTCTCAAAGCTATGCGCAGGAACTTGGGTCCCGTGTGAGCTGAAACCTAAAGACGTTGAACGGAGTTTGTGTGTTTGTGAACAGTTGCTTGAGAGGCCAAAACGGAAGGGATTTCTGCATAGCAGTGTGACCGGGAACGAAAATGGGTTCATTACGATAACCCGAAACGCAAAAAATCATGGGGATATCCCTGCCATGATTCCACGTCGACGGCCAAACCGAATATTCACGGCTCCGAGATCATGCTCTGCATTTGGTGTCACTAGCTCGGCGTCGTGCACTATGAGGTGTTAAAACCAAGTGAAACAATCACAGGTGCTCGTTATCGAACCTAATTAATGCGACTGAGCAGAGCATTAAAAAACAAACGGCCACAATACAGCGGGAGACACGATAAAGTGATTTTGCAGCACGACAACGCTCAACCCCACGTTGCAAAAGAGGTCAAAACGCACTTGGAAACTTTAAAATAGGAAGTCCTACCCCACCCGCCGTATTCTCCAGACATTGCTCACTCCGACTATCACATGTTTGGATCAATGGCGCATGGCCTGGCTGGCCAACGCTTCCGATCTCATGAAGAAGTCACAAATTGAGCGATTCGGGATCGCTTCAAAAGATGAACAATTTTTTCGACGTGAGATTAATACACTGCCCGAAAGATGGGAGAAAGTAGTGGCCAGCGATGGAAAATGCTTTGAATGATACATGTGTGACCAATTTGTTTCATTAAAACCTCAAATGTTGGGGGAAAAATGGTGGAAGTGAAGTTGTACACGTTGTATTTTTGTATCAAAATTGAAAAATTCAAAATGACGGATCCAATATTGCGACAATAACATGGAAAAAATCAATGAAGTCGACAGAAAATGTTTTCGATTACAATTTAAATGGTAAACTTTACTATGAAATTGCTCTGTTATTCTCTTTATTACAGAAAATATATATTGGTAACAAAATCTGAAAGATCTCTAAGTTTCCTTAATCTTCTTCCTCTTGTGCTTCTTGTTCTTCATCTTTCTTCATCTTCATTTCCTTCTTCATATTCTTCCTCTTCGACATTTTTATGACCTTCATCACCCGCACCATCTGGTCCCTCGTAATCGTCTGCAGTAGGCACCGACAGGGCAACAGCTTCCTACGACAAAGTTTTCACTTTCCTTGGAGATGGTTTCCACAAATAAGAATTATAGGGATTGCTTGTTGCTAGAAGTCTCCGCAAGGCACCCACCATATTTTTCACGCGCAAAGTTTAGGCGATATTGCCTTACTAACCTGTTTCTTCATTCCTGTGCATCTTCCGGCAGCTGACCTATTGGTAAAATTGTAAATCAACAGTCTATGGACCCCTGTTGGCAAATTGCACCATTAGCACTCTTTGACATAATGCGTGGCTATTGCAACAAAGGGGCTTCGAAACTTTTCGACATCAGTTTTCATTTTCTCAGAGTAAATAACGGCATTTTGCAACTGTCGCTTGTAAAATAGTCCAAAGATGGAGTTGCGGCTAGAAGCTGGATTATAAGGCTGAATCGCGAAGATAGTACATAGTAAATATTACTTAAAGACGGACTGTAAAAGAAGGCGAAATGTCGTGGAATTAGAAACTTATCCTTTTCTTCGCTCGCATTTTCAAATTTTCTAGCTTTCATTCCGGTAAGAAGCTAATGAACGAAAACCAATTGTTAATTGATAATTAAATAATGACATAAATCTTCATAATTAAGTATAAACTCGTGGAATATCCATTAAAAATGTCTGATTTCGCTGAACAAAAACATTTCATCCAAACGACGCAGCGATCTTCCAGCCCGGCTAGGTCGGTGAACGGCTGACAAATGAATGTCGCGTTGAACCTGCACTTCAGCTTCGGGAAGAAACAGCTGGCTGCTTCTAAGACCGGTACTCAACAGTCCCATCATTACACGAAACTTCTGAACTCCGAACACTTTTTTTTAAATATATGGCCCCTTTCTCGGGATTCTGATCGAGTATATTGGGATGAGACTGTAAGAATCACGTGCAGATTGTATTGCAGCTGTTCCAGTTAAGACTTTCTGTGAGGAAATTAAACCTCCTCAGATAAATTTCTGGAGGAGGGAGGGTAAATTTTTTGTATAACAGGGCTCGTCGGAATTCAGGGAAAAAATTACTGTCGGAGTCAAAGAAGCAAGTGCTAAAATTACCGTAGCTCGATCTACCATCACTGTACATCTTGCCACTTCGCTGTTCAACGGAGTCATGTTTTAGTGAAACGAAGTGTGTCAGGAAGTGGCCGACAATAAGCTGCGAAAAATGAGGCCGTACTCTGACATATATCCTCCCAGCTACTCAGAAAATCTGAGATCATTCTCATTAGCCTACCGACGGGACAATGCGTGATGACAAACGGCTTTGTGATCCAGATAGAGGACTTTCCAATGTATCACGTCAGATGAATTCGCAATTGCAAATAATGACTACTATCAGCTGTAGAATGGAATGACAATGAAAATTTGTGCCGGACCGTGACTCGAACCCGGATTTCCCACTTATCGCGAGTGGTCGCCCTACCATTCAGCTGTCCTTGCAGGCTCACGGGCAGACCAAAACTTCCATATGTCGTCGACTATACGTCTACGATCTGTACTCGCACATCCATTATATGTATTCCGGTATAGATCACACGTTGTGCATCGTGTGTGTGTGAAATCTTATGGGACTTAACTGCTACGGTCATCAATCCCTAAGCTTACACACTACTTAACCTAAATTATCCTAAGGACAATCACACACACCCATGTCCGAGGGAGGATTCGAATCTCCTCCAGGACCAGCCGCACAGTCCGTGACTGCAGCGCCTGAGACCCCTCGGCTAATCCCGCGCGGCTTGTGCATCGTCATCTGAATAATACAGGGAATGCAATTTCGTTACCAATGTATGGTGTTTGTGGCGCATAAATTTCAGTGGACTGCATTTCAGTGTACTGTATTTCATTATGAGGAAAGAGTGCAGATGATAGTTTAGCAGTTGACGCGCTTCTATTCCGATAAGTGATGAAATGAATGTGGTACGGCTTTTACAATTCCGTGACTATTTAACTCGCTTCTTAAATTCTTGAACGGTAGATTTTAATATTTTGTCGATGTGGGTGTTTCATAGAGATTTATTGTTTCATTTAAGATATAAGCCGACTATAAGGACCGAACAAAAAGTTTCTGTTCGAAGGCCTTAGAGTCTAGAGTCGTAGGCCAACCAGGAAAAATCACCGTGAGCACTGATGCCATCATTCCACCGACGCACCAGCTTGAAGTCACCCATTTGGTAAAACACTGTGTCCTGCTGCATGGAGAAGTCCGTAACGGCCTGCTGCACGTCCTCGTTCGAGAATAATCGTCGACACTTCGAAGCCTTTTTTTTAATCGCATGGGAAGAGATCGCATGGGAAGAGATCACGGCGTGTGCTCGGGTGTCTCATACTTCTGTTGGCGTGACTTCTGCGTTACGATACTTGCGTTATGGGGAGGTGCGTTACCATGAAGCAACACCACCACTGGCGCACCATCCCACGATATTATTTTTCTGCAGACTCGCTCATACACATTCTTCTTTTTCCGCTGGATATCTACCGGTCTTTGCCCTTCGGCAGCCAAGAACAGAAGAATAGTATGTTGTTCCTGTTTGGGAACATTTGGTAAGGAAGTCGACATTGTTCACATCACTGCAGCTACCGCACACGCGTCGGAAAGACAACAATGTCACACTAACCCCTTGCATGTCAGTGCTTATACACCTGCATCACATACTGCGTTGTATGTATGCTGCAGAAGTGTCCTCAAACAGACACTTTTTGCTCGCCTCTTATAGACCTACAATAAATTGAGTTTTATTTCAACTATTTCTTTGTTATTGTACTCTAATTTGAGGCCCTTACAACTAAGACAATGTTTATAGCCTGGGTGATAGTACGATTGTATCGAAGACTGTGACCGAGAATGAGTGAAAGAGGATTTAATTTATGGGAATATATAAATTTATGATTTTTTTAACTTTTGTACATTTGATCTACATTGTAGCGAATTGCCCCATTCCCTAAAAAATGGCCCTATTTTCTTTCCTTTTAGGCGGAGCTTGTGTCCACGGCTGCGTACAGCTGCGACTGGCCAGACACCAACATCAGCTTTCAGAAGGCACTGCTGCTGGTCATGGTTCGAGGGCAAAGGCCGTTGACGCTCACCGCTGGCGGAATCTACCCCATACAGAGGGGCACCTTCCTCTCGGTAAATTCTACTCTTCACACTGTGACTGTTTTGGCTATTGCTGCATCGTCTCTCCATCGCGAGATCTTTATTGCATATTCTACCCAACTTTTATTCCCTTTTGTGTGATGATTTAACACCCAAACAATCTACCTCTACCTACACTACTGGCCATTAAAATTGCTACACCACGAAGATGGCGTGCTAGAGACGCGAAATTTAACCGACACGAAGAAGATGCTGTGATATGCAAATGATTAGCTTTTCAGAGCATTCACACAAGGTTGGCGCCGGTGGCGACACCTACAACGTGCTGACATGAGGAAAGTTTCCAACCGATTTCTCATACACAAACAACAGTTGACCGGCGTTGACTGGTGAAACGTTGTCGTGATGCCACGTGTAAGGAGGAGAAATGCGTACCATCACGTTTCCGACTCTGATGAAGGTCGGATTGTAGCCTATCGCAATTGTGGTTTATCGTATCGCCACATTGGTCGAGAGCCAATGACATTTAGCAGAATATGGAATCGGTGGGTTCAGGAGGTTAATACGAAACGCCGTGCTGGATCCCAACGGCCTCGTATCATTAGCAGTCGAGATTACAGGCATTTTATCCACATGGCTGTAACGGATCGTGCAGCCACGTCTCGACTCCTGAGTCAACAGATGGGGACGTTTGCAAGACAACAAACATCCGCACGAACAGTTCGATGACGTTTGCAGCAGCATGGACTATCAGCTCGGAGACCATGGCTGCGGTTACCCCTGACGCTGCATCACAGACAGGAGCGCCTGCGATGGTGTACTCAACGACCAACCTGGGTGCACGAATGGCAAAACGTCATTTTTTAGGGTGAATCCAGGTTCTGTTTACAGCATCATGATGGTCTCATCCGTGTTTGGCGACATCGCGGTGAACGCACATTGGAAGCGTGTATTCGTCACCGTCATACTGGCGTATCACCCGGCGTGATGGTATGGGGTGCCATTGGTTACGCGTCTCGGTCACCTCTTGTTCGCATTGACGGCACTTTGAACAGTGGACGTTACATTTCAGATGTGTTACGACCCGTGTCTCTGCCCTTCATTCGATCCCTGCAAAACCCTACATTTCAGCAGGATAATGCACGACCGTATGTTGCAGGTCCTGTACGGGCCTTTCTGGATGCAGAAAATGTTCGACTGCTGCCCGGGCCAGCACATCCTCCAGATCTCTCACCAATTGAAAACGTCTGGTCAATGGTGACTGAGCAAATGGCTCGTCACAATACGCCAGTCACTACTCTTGATGAACTGTAGTATCGTGTTGAAGCCGCATGGGCAGCTGTACCTGTAGACGCCATCCAATTTCTGTTTGACTCAATGCCCAGGCGTATCAAGGCCGTTATTACGGCCAGAGGTGGTTGTTCTGCGTACTGATTTCTCAGGATCAATGCACCCAAATTGCGTGAAAATGTAATTACATGTCAGTTCTAGTATAATATATTTATCCAATGAATTTCTTCTTGCTAGCAATTTTAATGGCCAGTAGTCTATATAACATCATCGTGATTTACATGTACAAACATACTCCACATGTCGCTTTACAACGCTTACGGTCTTCATGCCGCATCTAGTAATACACTTTCCCATTCCAGTGGTGAATTTAACACTAGTATGCACTAAACCTCTCGCTCCCTTTCTCTCTCTCTCTCTCTCTCTCTCTCTCTCTCTCTCTGCCCCGTCACACACTATACACACACATACACACACACACGCACTCACACACTGTTTTTGTGTGATAACTCTATCAAATGGTTCAAATGGCTCTGAGCATTATGGCTCTGAGAGGATGGCGAACACACTTGATGGTAGTACTGCATCTATTTGTTTAAATAAAGACTTATGTCAAGTTTCTAGGAAGAGTTGACTTAGGTTAGTGGAGGTAGCCCAAGTGCCCTTTATTTCCCGCGATTTTCCTAGGTTAGTAGAAGTAGCCCAATTGACCTATCTTCCCACCAAAAGCCGCAATTTTGCATAACGGCCACACTTGATGGTGGTAGTTGCTCTAATTGTTTAAATAAAGACTAACGTCTAGAGCTGAATGAGTGCATGTAATACAGCTAGCAAATCTCAGCCTCTTGAGGTCGTAACACGAAACTAATGCTGTAGGTAGATAATAAATTTAAACAAATTTAAACATATTTACAGACATTTAAAGAAATTTAATGAAATTTTAACAAACTTAAATAAATTAATTAAAATTATATTCGAATAGAAAGTAAGCTCTTAGAGCAAAATTAATGCACATTTGCCAAGAGTTTGGCGAAGAAAATTGATGGTGGTACTGCATATAATTGTTTAATTAAAGTAATTCCCGCCAAAATTCGAAATTCATGCCGAAATTAGTAATTGTCGCCAATAGGGTGGGTTAGGAAGGGGTAGGGGCTGGTGCCCACGTGCGGGCTGAGAAAGGAATGTGACGTCATCTGATGGTGGGGGTGTGTGTGGTCAAGGGCTGGGGTGCGCGTGGTCGGGGCTGTGATGGTTCAAAATGGTTCAAATGGCTCTGAGCACTATGGGACTTAACATCTGAGGTCATCAGTCCCCTAGAACTTAGAACTACTTAAACCTAACTAACCTAAGGACATCACACACATCCATGCCCGAGGCAGGATCCGAACCTGCGACCGTAGCAGTCGCGCGGTTCCGGACTGAAGCGCCTAGAACCGCTCGGTCACAGCGGCCGGCCTGTGATGGTTGGGGCGGGGAATGGTTAATTGGTAAATTTAATTAATTTGCACATCAATTTGATTAAAAAATTCTGCTTGTGCCCCCAACTCCCTGCTACTTGTGTCATGTTATACCAAATACTGACAAAGAAGAAGCAGCTGCTCGTCTCTTCACATCTCTGTTTTGCAGATATTAACAGTTGTAACAGCATTCATCTTTGAGTTGGATAAGATAATAGCAATTACACCTAAAATATTGTTTTCATAATGGTATAAAAACATCATAAAACAATTAACATAAATGTGTAAATATAAAGCCTCGAGAAATTCTTATACGCTCCGGTAACTGACACTAATTTGTTACAAGAAGTGTACATCTATGAAAGTAGCTCTCCCTTCCGCTTTAATGAGTAAACAGCTGTACGAATCTGACGCGACTGCAATTCTCTTAAAACTCCGTCTTACGCCCTCTATTCAAAAGAAGAATAAGATGAGATATAGACGGGTTGTCAGTATAAAACAATAAATACCCAACTTGAGCATTTAAAGAGACGAAATTACGGAAATGTAAAACGGAAGAAATATGCAAACTGCCATCTGTGAAGAATTTAATTGAATATTTAATGTAAATAATCAAAACTTACTGACTTATACTGGTTACACAAACCGCAGATGGTCCTTGGCCTCAGTCAGTCCAGCCCTGCGCACCTTCCTGTCAGCTGCGTCTTCATCTCCCAGACCCAGTATCTGCATTTCTCCCATGGTGTGGTCCTTCCATCTCGTTCTCGGCCGTTCTAATCGTCTCCTTCCTTCGGGTTCTCCATCCATTACTGTCTTTATTACTGTAGTCGCCCCTCTCCTCACACGCACGTGTATATTACAAACATTTCAGACACTTGAAATAACATTAGAGAATACAATCATTCACGCCATTGGCTCATACAACGGAAAAAATACAAACATTTTACACCCGACAACAACAATCTATAATTCAAGAGATTGTACACTACAACAGGTCCCCTTTTACCATTGCAATGCTATATCACACTAGCATTTACGAAATAAATCGTGAGAGCCTGTCTCGCCTTGGGTAGATGGGAGATTGAAATTTCGTTGAATGATATCGCCATAACGAAAAAAAAAAGGAAATGCTTGTCAAGAATCATTCTGTGGCGCCCTAGCCATCTCTTCCAGCTGCCAGGCGGCACGTAATTGTTACCAAATTGACAGGTTAATTAATTAAATTGATCATGAGAGTCACTTTGCAAGGTGAGTAATTTTTTTTCAGTAGTCGGATTACACTCACCAGGTAGGACAACTGGGAATCCATGGAGGGAACACAATGTCCTTTTCGAGGAACCCTATTGAGAAACGACATCTGAAGCTGACCACAGAGGGATTCTACAGCCCACAACATACCTTTCAGGTAAGGACCGCGCTATTAAAAACACGATCATGGTGACTATGTTACCATCATCCTGCATAAAAAGAGGTATTGAGTATACAGGCACAAATGAGTCACTGATAGCGTTACTCTTTCTGGTAGAAATGCTGTCTGCGATTTGGAATCAAGTCTATCCATTCTGCCACATATTAGCGTTGGATCTTGTAGAGTCGTCTGTTAATGATTACAGCCACTGGTGAATCATGTTCGTGCCACTCTCATATATCGAAACGAGTCAGGTTTTTTGAACCTATCTGCTAAGATCGCATACAGGAAACACTCCAGCGCTGTTTTTTAGACAGTCCCTATGCATCTTGTGCACTGAGTCTCCGCCGCGCTCTCCCTGCAGCTTCGTCCACGTGATCTTCCCGACTTAAGTCAGACTTGAATGAAAGCTGGACAGCGCTGTATCTAAGACCTTCTGCATTTCGTGGAGAAACAGGACGAGCTGAGTTAATGCAACAGCAGCGCGTTTCGTCCACTCAGTGGAAATGGGAGCATGTGTACAATGTTTAAGGCCAGCGGCAAATGAAGCTTTCCTCTGCAACACCTGGTAGCAGAAAAGATAGTACAAGCAGTTATAGTGGTGTTTCTTGTTGCAAAAATTAGGATGATTCCACATCATACTGGGCTGAAGGAAGGACGAGGATTTTGCTACTGCATTGCAAAACATTTCCAAACTACATACAGATACTGCAGTCCGAAGGAGATCTACATATCTCGGGGTGCATTCATGTCTATCACCTAAACATTCTCTTTCACCTCGGTATTTTGTACCAACCAACAGAGGAAACCTACGAGCACTAAAAACTGCACTAAAGTCATCAATTAAAGAACTTAATAAGATTTTACCACGTCCCTGTCTCCTGATATATCTGAAACAAATACAGTCTGCTTTCCAGGATTGACCATATGTGGCGATCCTATTAAATATACCAGTACTGGTTCATTGGAGCAGGTGGCTCATGAGCGAGGTCGCTTCCACAGACCAGTGTAAAGTTTCATCACCTGTACTGTAGGAGGACCATATCCAACAGACTATCAATCGCACGAGAGGGGTCCTGTATTGTTCCTTCATGCGCAGTTTAACACATTCATTTTCCTTTTGTAACACATCCAATCAGTGTACACCGCCATACACTTTGTTTTTTCTACCATGACTTAGAGGTCCATTTCAGCTGCCAACATTAACAGGTTTCGATTCTTTGGCTCTCACAGAAAGCTGAACAAAGAAATATGTGAAGGGCATCGCACTATATGGAAATAGGACAAGTCTGTAGCAATGAAGAACGCTTCCAAACAACTGTATGACTTTGATGACCTCTGTATTTAATCTCATGCACCACAGCAACAAGTAGCATGTATCTGGTGTTCTGCCAAGGCTCCCTCCATCTCAAACGAGTGGTGTCCGTCAGTAATTCTGCAATAATCAACAGTGTACTCAGTGGATGGTCAGGATGGGAAAGACTCTATTGATATGGGACAACATATCGTAATACTTGATAGCGAGATCAATTTTTTCTATTTTACCCAGAAGTCGGAGAGAGCAATATCTACCACATTCTACAGCTCGTGTAGAAACAGAGTGAGCTGAGTTAATGCTATAAGACCGTGTTTTGACCACTCTCTGGAAATAGGAAAATGTTGTTGTAGCTCCGCCAACCAGGCACGATGTGTAAGGTCGGCGGCAAACGAAGCCTGCTCCTGCAACATGACATAGTATGAAAGACACTACGAACAGTTACAGTGGAGTTTCTTATCGAGAAAATTAGGAAGACCTAACATCATACAGATACCACAGTCTGAAGCAGACCCACATCCCTCAGGGTCCATTCACGTCTATCACCCAAACATCCTATCATCGTTATTTTGTACCATCCAACAGAGAAACATCACACTATAAAAGTTCCGCTAAGTTCATCTGATAGATTTTTACCACATCTCTCTCTTCTGATACATCGAAAACAAATACCGTATGCATGCCGGCGTCAGGCATATGCAGCGATCCTATTAAATATGCATTGGAGCAGGTGGCCAGTGATCGACGTCTCTTGCACAAACTGGTGTAAAGTTTCGTCGTCTGTACTCTACGAGGACCATTTCCCACAAATTATCAGTCGCAGGAGAGGGGCCCTGTTTCGTTGTTTGATACACCACTTTTTCTGCTGAAACACACTTTGCAAATTGCCATACTTTTTTTTCACCACGTCCTCAACGTCTGTTGTCAGGTTCTAAACTGACATTAACACTTTTTGGTCCATTGACTCCCCCAGAAAACTAGACATCGCACAGTGTAAATCATGTTGGTGCTACTGATCTCACAACACACCCACACACTGGGTGATTGAAATGAAAGACAGTCACAACATAAGAAAACTGGAAGAGTTTTGAGGCATTGTGGAGCATTTCCAAAGTGCTGTCCGAAGGTGATTGACGACCTCTTCGTTTAAATTCATCATTCACAGTGACGGGATAGCCGATGGCGCTGTGTTAGGTTTGATTGATTCCTCATATTGCTGCCATGCATGCGATCACTGTTTCGGTGTTAGCCATCCCCAGAAGGTGTTGCCCCCTCCACCAAGACTCTTTCTCCATCCCAAACAAGCGATGTCAGTATGTCGTAATCAACAGCGTATTAGTGGATGATTGGGATGGAAAAGACACCATCAATGTACTGTATTAACAAGCATCATAGTTGATAGTGCGATCAATTTTAGCATCAATATTTACTAAACAGCCCCTTCACTACATTGTGAGTACCATTACGAATGTAAATAGATGACTGTGGAGTACATTCATTCATTGTTAATTCTCGAACATATACACCAAAGTATACCAGACTAGTACTTTGGTCATAGTGCATAATTTATGAGCCTTCTCTGTGTGGATGGGAGTCACGGGGCATTCTCCCATTCTTAGAATAAAGTTAGAGACTGAAAGATCTCGCATTGTCTTTGACCAATGCCCCCTGTAGCTGACCAGAAGTAGACCACTACATTCCATATTTCGTGTAGGAACAGTGCGAACCAAGCTGTAACTGGTGTCCTGCACCCATCCAAGAGCACAAGATTTCTTCAGATGCGCAAATATCGAGGAGGTTAGCATCCCTTACCTGTGTATAATAGATATGAATCTGTTGTGATGATGTAACAGACGGTTAAAACAAGAAACGGGAGGTTTTTATGTATGATGGAGGTCCAGACAGATGGAGTTTGCAGTATTTTATGTAAATTAACTGTGCTATAAATTCTAAAGTATTGTTCTCGTGTCTGGGGTCATTACCAAGAAGGTATTGGTAAGAGAGGAAATAAACACATGCACCTCTAAGGCTACAAATGGTTCAAATGGCTCTGAGCACTATGGGATTTAACTGCTGTGGTCATCAGTCCCCTAGAACTTAGAACTAATTAAACCTAACTAACCTAAGGACATCACACACATCCATGCCCAAGGCAGGATTCGAACCTGCGACCGTAGCGGTCGCGCGGTTCCAGACTGAAGCGCCTAGAACCGCTCGGCCACTTCGGCCGGCTCTAAGGCTACAAGTTTCTGCACTTAAGTCATGCTATAACGTTAGAATTGGGGTATCCGACCTATTAGTCACATGGAATGCAATGCTGTTACCATCCAAATGTAAGAAATATATTACCAACGCATGACATACACTCCTCTTGCAGGTTTCTCCACGATAAACTATGGTGACAAACTGTAAAATGAAAAAACTACTTCCTTAAAACATCGATTCCTCGTGATATATGTACAATATAGCTTTCCAGAGGTGTATAGCTCCCACTATTGACATCCAGTCATGGTTCAGAAATTGTGCTATGCTTGCATCAGTCCTATATAAAATGATCATTAGTAACCAGGAAATCCTCCTACAAAGAAAGAAACAAACGTATAGCAATGGTGTTTGACATGTGAAATCACACATCATGACGCCATTAGCTCTATAAACTGGATATCTGCCAAGCAGATTTATACACGGGGATTGTAGTACCTCACAAACAGCTGTTGCTAAATTAGAATCACCATAGTTATGAAGCTGAAGACTCGACTGTACGCCCAAGATGCGGCAGGAGAATGGAGTACATCGCATAAATCTTCGTTCGTCTATAGGAATGTGTCGAAACAGAATGGAATCCTCGGATGACCGGATGGTCTGCTGTTAAGGATCGCAAGTAGGCTGTGTTCCAAGTCACACACAGAACACGCAGCTGTATGCGAGTCGAATGCAGTTTATGTTAAACAACTCCTGCATCCCGACAGAAGAATGGAAAAAAAATGGTCAAATGTCGCTCTCTCTCTAGAATACATCATCAGTCTATCATTAAATCCTACTTCGTTACAACTCCATCTCAACCGATCACTCCATCCACTCTCTGTCATCCTTTAACGCATATACGAGTAAGTTTAGAGGAAGATGGTTCTCTTTTTTCTAAGAAAGCATCAATGACCTGCCATAGTGAACAAAACAGCAGCAGTCTCTTGAATTATTGATTGTTGTTGTTGAATGTAAAATGTGATGAGAATTGTATCCTGCAGACGAACGTAAAAACTATACCGATTTAGATCATAAAACTAGAAGAAAATGGACTTCGCCTGTTACATTGAAAGCAGACATTTATTATCATGGTGAATGTGTTTTCCTTTTTTAAAGTTGTTTTACTATGGGAGTGGTGTTGATGTTACAGTTCAGTGCTTGGAATAGCGTGCTGGGAGTTCCATAAGAGGTCATGGCTGGCCCTTTAGACAAACAACCCGCAGTCATTTATCACGCATTCTGTTGTAATGCAGACCACCTGGCTGCATGCTCTCACCAGAGTGCATTGTACTGAATGCACTGCACTATGATGCTGTGGTCGCTTTGGGCAGAAGGGGCAACCTGTTTTGCAAGCAGCCAACTTTTGAAAAAGCCACCCGAGCGTTCTCCGCGTGGGTGAGGTTGTGCTACTAAATTTCCCTTTGGTGTTTAGACTGTCGCCTCAACGCATGCCCCGTATTGTGGAGGATAGCTGACGGCCTGGTGAGGCCCGCAGCCGCAGAGGGGTGGCAGAAAAACAGCAGAGGGCGGCCAGTGGCCAGCATGTGCCGCAAGGCGATCGGAGGCGCAGCTGGTCGTTTGAAAAAGTCCGTGTCCTCCCCGTAGGTAGATGGAGGGATGGAGAGACGGAGCAATGGAGGGAAGAGAGCTTCGATTTGCGGCAGTTTGTGATACAACGTTGAAGAGAGCACACGTTCAATTACCGCCCCCTTTGCAGTCTTTTAGGATGACAGTTTTCCCCAGTACGTATGTTGCATTACTACCCGTTCATTATGAGTGCTGGTTTTTTCACGACAATTTCGAAGTGTAATTAGAACTGTGATGCATTTTTCTCCATCAGTTCAGTTAGTTCGGCTGCAGGGTGGTTTATGAGTAGGGGTCTGTAGCGAACTCTTGATGTCAAACAACGATACATACTGTACGCTTACAGGTAATACACTTTTCAAACTCCTCTCTAACACCAGCATCTCATCAGTTCAACGTATTTCACGCCAAAAATGACTTTTTCCCATCAGCTTGTATGTGTAGGGTAGAGTCTGAGTGCGTCTTTGTCACTACTTTCGAGTGGTACTGCGAAATATTTTCCGAACCCAGTTGTATGGTATCGTCAATTTTTGAGCTGTATTGAGATTTTAGTCCATCATTGTGTAGCGCTATGCATATAGTTGTGTAATTAGGCCCAATCCTTATGAATAATTACGTAATTAGGACTGATCTTTACTTCATTTTCCCGACCAAAATAAATAAAGTACGCTAACCTAACCTTCCTCTCCTTGCATCTGGACAGTTTTCATGTGTTGGGGGTGCACTTGGCCTTTCCATCCAGTAGAATCAGGGTTCGAGTACCGGAAACGGCACCGCCATTTTTAATTTCCTGTCAGTTCCAAGCGCCTCTGGTGGTATAATTGTGTTAGGAGGCTGCACTTCGGCATTCCGTCCAGGAGTTGCAGAAAAGGCTACCACCAATTTTAATTTCCTGCCAATTCCTGGGTGAGTGTTGGGGTGGGTCGTCAGCACAGCCCCTGGACCAAGGAATTCCTGCCAAAATTCTAAATTCCCACAATAGGGTAGGTTGGGGGAAGGGGGGTGGTCTGAGGCCCATGATCAGGCTGAGAAAAACGTGTCGTCATCTGCGGTGGGTGGGCGTGGTCGGGGGCGGGGGTGGGCGTGGTCGGAGGGTCTGGGATGGTTGGGGGATGATTACTTGATCAATTTAATTAATTTTCATATCAATCTGATATCAAAATTGTGCTCATGCCCCAACTACCTACTAGTGACACACATTGATTTGTCGTCGGCCCCATTGCTTACTTTATGTAATTTGGGTTATGTAATGCGTATGATGCGTCTATAAATTTTGAAACATCCCCTTAGAAAAATTATAAATGACTGTGCTCAAACTAACACACAATATTTTTAGCGCAACGCAATCTGACTTTCAACAATCCCTACAAAAGAATGGCCCTTACTGACAATAACGTATACCTTTCATGAATCACTTACCTCACAAAAATCTTCGTTACTCGAACTACTGCAACACCGCGAGCGCCAATACCGCCAGCTAAATAAAAGATTCTAACTACTGAAGGCACTAACTACTGATAGGTATATTTAGCAAATGAAAGATTTTGATAGATAACAAACAATGTATTTACCTTAATAGTGTTCAAAAGTCATAATAAATATATATCAGTTCATGAAATCCAGTCTTACAAATTTACTCTTTCTGGCGGACACACGTCCAGATCGTCCGCTCTTAAAATTCTGCCATCTCTCTCCCCACATCCAACACTGCTGGCGGCTCACCTCCAACTGCGCAACGCTATGCGCTGTTCACAACTAACTGCCCAACACTACAATAGCGAATATTACAACAATGCCAACCAGCCACAGACTGCACACAGCACAGCCAGTGATTTTCATACAGAGCGCTAGGTGACGTTACCAACATAAAAACCTAAACAGCCTACTTACAATTTTCCTCGTTTTCTTTCATTTTGGTACTCTGAGATACATTTATCTTGCTTTTGCCCCTTCTGTTCAACACAAAATTTGGCATACCTTGTACCAAAGTTTCACGTCATTTATTTATTTTGAAGTAGTCATTTTGTTAGCTATTACTTCCTGAGTGATTGGAGTTTGAGTTTCTTCTGTGTCTGAAGTTGTGTTATGATCAGATGTTCTGTCTGTTTTGACTTTCACCTTCTTCTTATAACATCTTTTTCATTTGCTGAATATTTTCTCGCAATGAATGCCGTGTGGTATCTCTATGGTTCGTCAGAACTTCTTGTTTGTAACATTTTCCTCTTTTTCTTATCCGGGAATATCAAACTAGTATAAGGAGCACAAAATGTCTGATATTGGAATTCGTCAGGAGGTGATTGGAGGGAACATTAGTATGTAAATGTTCTGGGTTGCTCACCACATATTACGACACTTCTGTTCTCTTCAAGTATTACATTGACTCTTTATGCTTCTCTAATGATACAGAGTTTCCTTATCCAGCCATACATCAGGTACCTGATGTTACATAAAAGTTTATTGCTTTTGACCTCAAATGCTCTCTGATATTGTTTCATTATATTTCCAATAATTAAATTACATACTTCACATAGTTAAAACCTTATTTTTAAACTTTAATGTAACAATGTTAAGAAGTTTGTTTACTATATTCTCGTAAGCAGTCGTATTTTCCAATTAAACATACGAGATTTTGTTGCGCTGCTTCAAGCGAAATCTTCATCTACCGGGTGAAGTATTTCGTAAATTATACGAATGTACAGTGTCAGTTCTTTTGGACATGCCTGAAAGAACAGACACCACACGAAACCCGCAGCTGTGAACATTATGTAAATTGTAGGTGGAGGGAGGAGAAAGGAAAGGAACAGTCGATGTCAGATGCAACGGGACTGTATGCGGAATCTGCAGCGCCGAATAAAAATGTGTGCTGGACCATGGTTTGCATCCAGGGTATCCTGCCTGCTAGGCAGTTGTGTTAACCACTGCGCCACCCGGACACACGGGTATCGCAGTTGTGCGGACTATCTCGGCACGCCTCTCACCCGACCCGCACTCCCACCAAGCGCCACCTGTCTGCGGTCTCCGTTAGTGTCCTCCATGCTCGCTACTCTGAGATTCCCGCAGGAAGTCAGACGTTATTGTGCATCCACACTGAAGGTGTTGGAATCATTATCCATCGAGGTGAATCAGTTATGCAATGAGTGGTGTCAGTTCTCTCGGGTAGGTGGCGTTAGGTGGGAATGTGGGTCGACCTAGAGGTGTGCTGATATAATCTGAGCGGTTGCAATACACACTGTGTCCAGATGGCGCATTGGTTAATGCAGCTCTCTAGTGAGCAAGAGGTTCCAGATACGAAGTCCTGTGAGGTACGTATTTTCACTCGTTGTAGCTGCTTCCACATAAAGTTCCGATGTAGCTGACATCAGTAGTTCCTTTCCTATCGTTTTTCCCCTTCCATCTTCAATTTACATAATATTTCGCAAATCTAATCTACGGAAATCTCACCGGATATGTTTCGTTCAATTTTTTACTTGCTTGACTATATAGCCATTACTGTTTCTATTCAGTATCACAACTGTGCACTGTAAAAAACGTGCAGTCTCTTTTCTATATACAACAATGATAAATGTAATACATCGTGAGGAAAAAATGACTAGAATGAAAACTTCCACGAACATCAAATTTGGACCTATGAAATTGGGCAAAATAGCAAATTATCGCGCTGTATTATTTTAGGGACGATTTATTTCCAGTTTTACTTTTTGGTGCCATATGCTTACTCTTCGCTTATTCTTATAGATATTCAAATATTATTGTGTGGCAACTTTAAAATAAGCATAGTTAATTGGACGTCTGTATAATGAGGATGTAATGACGTTGCTGTACATTATAAATCTCACAGTCTTGTTAACGAAGGAAAATTATGGAAAAATTCGTTGAGCGGCAAATTTTTATACAGTGCTAGAGACGAGTGTAAGTAATAAAATACAAAAAATTCTTGATCGTCGGGGTGTGAGCGTAATGGTGGGGTTGGTGGCGGGGGTGGGGGTGGGGACGGTGTCTCAAGGTCACTTTCTTACGTGTTACTTAAATAACCCGAAAACCGCGGCTTCTAGCGAAAATGTTTCCCAGTACCAACTTCAACTACATTAAAATTCGGACAAAAAGTTTGTATCATTTTTTCTCTATGACTGGTAATTTCAACGTTGCAAGGGGTAGAAAACTATAGATAGTTAACATAGTGTTTTAATGGCATAAAATTAATGTATGTTGTTCAATAACAAATAACATAGTAGAAATATTGTACCACATATAATTTCAATAGAAACATACGAAGGTATAAATTTTGTTCTGGGGATGTGACAGGTTGGAAAGATGGTGTTGGAAGGCAGAAGTACGAGGTAAGGTATGTCGCCAGATTGTGGTCATTCACTTCCCTCCTTCACAGCTCAGTAAAATGAAGAGCGAATAGTCAGTTCCCCATTCTTTCTACCGCACTACGCACACATAGGAACTACAGGACGTTACACAAAGTTATACCGGCCCTTCCGCTTGCCTTATGAATCAGTGGTGATGCAGAGAGCAGACATGCCTGGGGTGGTTGTTTTCCACAAAGTGAGTTAATGGTAAATTGAATACAGATATATATTACAGTAGCACTCTTCACACTATGCTACAACGTTAGAGGGGAATGGATTCTTAGTCATCCGCTGTAGCATTCTTGTGGGAAAGGCAGCTTCCGCCACCACGAGTGCAGCTCGCTTTTCAGTTTACAGTCAGACTATACCTCCTCAACGTACCGCATCCTGTTCTCTTGTGTGAGTAGACAAAATAATTTCACTGAGCTTGTGTTTATCATAATGGAGCTACTTTCAGTGCTAAAAGGAACTCGTTAAACTTGGGTTACACGATAAATCAGTTTAGTCTAACAGCCGTAAATTCAACTAAATACCTAGCTATTACAATTACGAACAACTTAAATTGGAAGGAACACACAGAAAATGTTGTGGGGAAGGCTAACCAAAGACTGCGTTTTATTGGCAGGACACTTAGAAAATGTAACAGACCTACTAAGGAGACTGCCTACACTACGCTTGTCCGTCCTCTTTTACAATACTGCTGCGCTGTGTGGGATCCTTACCAGATAGGACTGACGGAGTACATCGAAAAAGTTCAAAGAAAGGTAGCACGTTTTGTATTATCACGAAATGTGGGAGAGGGTCACACAGAAATGATACAGGATTTGGGCTGGAAATCATTATAAGAAAGGCGTTTTTCGTTGCGACGGAATCTTCTCACGAAATTCCAATCACCAACTTTCACTTCCGAATGCGAAAATATTTTGTTGACACCGACCTACATAGGGAGTAACGATCACCACGATAAAATAAGGGAAATCAGAGCTCATACGGAAATATATAGGTGTTCATTTTTTCCGCCTGCTATACGAGATTGGAATAACAGAGAATTGTGAAGGTGGTTCGATGAACCCTCTGCCAGGCACTTAAATGTGATTTGTAGAGTATCCATGTAGATGTAGATGTGTTAGGTGAGTATTTATTTGTAGTTGTTAAAAGTGCTAGTACGTTGAAAGCTCAACAGCTGGAGCTGTCTACTGTCTATCACACAGAAGAGCCTACCCAAATGTAACATACTGTTATATTTATCGACAATGTCGATTTCATTATCTTCGCTGTCAATGGCTGGAATACTTTTCGCTGCTTGAGGGTATCAAATGCATGAAACCCAGCCTCAGCTCTTCCAGAATCGGAAAATACCCACAGGCTTACGTTGGCTCCATCTGTAGCACAGGTAGGTCACCTCAATGTTATGGAACTTCAGATATTTCAGTACAAGTCAAGCAGGTTACTCTTCCAGATTCAAACATTGCCAGTCCTATTCCATCAGAAATACTGGCATACACCTCGCAAAATATTACTGTGGACGTGTGGTATGTGTCTCAAGTCAGTGCAGTCCAATCTACAAGTACCGGTAATTCCTGAATCGGGAGGATTTATACAGTCTACCGGTAACATTTAATGGTAAGCAAACTGCACTTCCTGGTCATTCATTAAATCATTACCAAGCGACTACAATATGGTTAAATGGCTTTACAATATGCTTTCAACGACCGACAACAGCAAGATATCACACTTACCAATCCAATCCCTTTCCAACCAACATTATATAAGTCACTGACAACATCACAATCACAAATTAAGTATTTATCAGACATAGCTTACAGGAACTTACATTACATAAATGCTCATTTAACAACTGCAAATAAGTACTCAATAGACTGAAAATAATTCTACTAAATAAACAGGAGCTCAGAGAAATTATTTTGTCTCATAAGAGAAATGGACATGAAATGCTGTGGAGGAAGCCGCTTTTCCCAGAAGAAGGCTACATCTGGCATACAGGTTAATTACGATTAAGAATCAATTTCCCCAATAGCACTGTGGCACTGTGCGCATAGATTTACGTAGAATCTTTCCGGAGGCTTTTCTTACGTTTGTATTATTAGCAACTAGTATCGGTATTTAAAGTAGTGTTAACATACTTTGTAAAAAATAAACATCTCCCCATTGTCGTGTCTGCATGCCGCTTCGCCTGTGGTTCATGAGGAAAGCTCTGGAATGGTCGGTATAACTGTGAAATTCCCTGTACATGCTTTTTATGGCGTTGTGCTGAAGAGAGAATGGGGAATTGTCTGCTAACTCTTCATATCGCATACCTATGGAAGAGGGAAGTGCATGACCATAATCCGTTGACCTACCTTTCCTCACACCTCAAACCTCCACCCCCGTTTTTCCACCCTGTTTAACCCATAGAACACAATTTATCCCTTAATACGGTTCTACTACACTGAGAAGTGGCACACATATTTAATATTTGTTCTTGACCCACTTCATTTAACAATAACTTCAATTTTATACCGTTGGGACACAATTACTTATAATCTGCGAGTCCTACATACCCTGCGAAACGGATACTATTAGTCCTAGATGAAAGATAAATACGACCTTTTTTGTAGGACATTTAATGTATTTCACGTTTGTACTGCGAAGTATTCTCTAGAACATGAGGTTTTCGAAATATTCAAGAAAAACCTTTACACGACTCACTAATGACTAATATCCCCCCCTTCCCCCAACCACCCAGACACAAACGACTCATGACTCGTGACCTCCCCCTTACCACCTCAGCCATCACTGCACAAAAATTTGTGACTGCGTGAATTTCTCCCCCCCCCCCCCCCAGACGGCATTTTGTGTTTTTCACCAACTCAGCTATTATCTACAAGTGAAAACTGCTGTAAATGTACATATATTCAGCACACAGACAAGCAGGGCAGTCCCGCACTGCCAGACTTATATTTATTTAAATATATCGCTACACAGCTACACAAATGAGGCCAATGATATCAACCCTGTATTATTCTCTGTCTCGAAATCGTTTCAACACTTGTATACCTCTTACTGGTATGTCAGCTGCTGTATGCTGTTGCTACTGCGTCTGTCGCCGCACGTATGTGAACTCGTACTTAACCCTTTATGCGTCTGCTATTCCAAATGGCATAATTACGTATTCCTGGCTTTTTTGAGCTTCCCAATGCTTCAGTGATACCGTTTGGCATCGCTTCACGTAGTTCCAAGTTTGGCCAACAGATCACAGTGGCGTTTGCTTTCATGACTCGCCGTTTGTTTGAAGTGCAGAACAGAGAAGTGTCATGAGTTGTCGCTACTGCATTTGTGAGTGAACAATAACTGTTGTGGTTAGCTTTATTCTGCGTATACTGAAATTCTTGGTTATGGAACCAACTTTACGTAGTTCCTCAAGGGCAAGGGAAAGAAATACGGTAAGTTTACAATACAGTTATGTATGCATTTTTTTGAGTAATTATTATGTAATTTCTAATGATGCCATTTGGAATCATTATTTTATTTATTAACCAATAGCTTCAAACAAACTTTTGCAATGGATATGGCATATGTGCAACATATACAGTAAATATTCATAAAAAAAAATTTTCCCCAGTTTTTTTCTAAATGTGACGCACAAAGGGTTAATTAAACGAACTGTATCAGAGCTAGCCGGTCACCAGAGGCTGCCTTAGGAAGTGTACACGCGGCACGGTCTCCGCCGCGCCGTCTACCACCGACTCGCGCCTATGTATGCGTGGAGAAGCGCTTTCACCCTCACTTTTAGTTTGTACAGTTCTGTGTATCTCTTATGTTCACTTTCTATATGATTTTCTTGTCTTGATAGGTGAGGCTTATTTCCGTTATTGCTCAGAGATTCGCAAATAAAGCCATAAGGTGTCACTTGGATCGGTTTCATGTACACTCCTGGAAATTGAAATAAGAACACCGTCAATTCATTGTCCCAGGAAGGGGAAACTTTATTGACACATTCCTGGGGTCAGATACATCACATGATCACACTGACAGAACCACAGGCACATAGACACAGGCAACAGAGCATGCACAATGTCGGCACTAGTGCAGTGTATATCCACCTTTCGCAGCAATGCAGGCTGCTATTCTCCCATGGAGACGATCGTAGAGATGCTGGATGTAGTCCTGTGGAACGGCTTGCCATGTCATTTCCACCTGGCGCCTCAGTTGGACCAGCGTTCGTGCTGGACGTGCAGACCACGTGAGACGACGCTTCATCCAGTCCCAAACATGCTCAATGGGGGACAGATCCGGAGATCTTGCTGGCCAGGGTAGTTGACTTACACCTTCTGGAGCACGTTGGGTGGCACGGGATACATGCGGACGTGCATTGTCCTGTTGGAACAGCAAGTTCCCTTGCCGGTTTAGGAATGTTAGAACGATGGGTTCGATGACGGTTTGGATGTACCGTGCACTATTCAGTGTCCCCTCGACGATCACCAGTGGTGTACGGCCAGTGTAGGAGATCGCTCCCCACACCATGATGCCGGGTGTTGGCCCTGTGTGCCTCGGTCGTATGCAGTCCTGATTGTGGCGCTCACCTGCACGGCGCCAAACACGCATACGACCATCATTGGCACCAAGGCAGAAGCGACTCTCATCGCTGAAGATGACACGTCTCCATTCGTCCCTCCATTCACGCCTGTCGCGACACCACTGGAGGCGGGCTGCACGATGTTGGGGCGTGAGCGGAAGACGGCCTAACGGTGTGCGGGACCGTAGCCCAGCTTCATGGAGACGGTTGCGAATGGTCCTCGCCGATACCCCAGGAGCAACAGTGTCCCTAATTTGCTGGCAAGTGGCGGTGCGGTCCCCTACGGCACTGCGTAGGATCCTACGGTCTTGGCGTGCATCCGTGCGTCGCTGCGGTCCGGTCCCAGGTCGACGGGCACGTGCACCTTCCGCCGACCACTGGCGACAACATCGATGTACTGTGGAGACCTCACGCCCCACGTGTTGAGCAATTCGGCGGTACGTCCACCCGGCCTCCCGCATGCCCACTATACGCCCTCGCTCAAAGTCCGTCAACTGCACATACGGTTCACGTCCACGCTGTCGCGGCATGCTACCAGTGTTAAAAGATTGCGATGGAGCTCCGTATGCCACGGCAAACTGGCTGACACTGACGGCGGCGGTGCACAAATGCTGTGCAGCTAGCGCCATTCGACAGCCAACACCGCGGTTCCTGGTGTGTCCGCTGTGCCGTGCGTGTGATCATTGCTTGTACAGCCCTCTCGCAGTGTCCGGAGCAAGTATGTTGGGTCTGACACACCGGTGTCAATGTGTTCTTTTTTCGATTTCCAGGAGTGTATTACTTCATTACTACAACAAGTACAACAAATTAGACGTTTGTAATAAGAAACCTCTTTGGCGTACTTCGATTTGCAACAGCTGTTAACCATCGCTGTTGTTGTTGTTGTTGTTGTTGTCTTCAGTCCTGAGACTGGTTTGATGCAGCCCTCCGTGCTACTCTATCCTGTGTAAGCTTCTTCATCTCCCAGTATTTACTGCAACCTACATCCTTCTGAATCTGCTTAGTGTATTCATGCCTTGGTCCCCCTCTACGATTTTTACCCTCCACGCTGCCCTCCAATGCTAAGTTTGTGATCCCTTGATGCCTCAGAACATGTCCTACCAACCGGTTCCTTCTTCTTGTCAAGTTGTGCCACAAACTCCTCTTCTCCCCAATTCTGTTCAACACCTCCGCATTAGTTATGTGATCTACCCATCTAATCTTCAGCATTCTTCTGTAGCACCACATTTCGAAAGCTTCTATTCTCTTCTTGTCCAAAGTATTTATCATCCATGTTTCACTTCCATACATGGCTACACTCCATACAAATACTTTCAGAAACGACTTCCTGACACTTAAATCTATACTCGATGTTAACAAATTTCTCTTCTTCAGAAACGCTTTCCTTGCCATTGCCAGTCTACATTTTATATCCACTCTACTTTGACCATCATCAGTTATTTTGCTCCCCAAATAGCAAAACTCCTTTACTACTTTAAGTGTCTCATTTCCTAATCTAATTCCCTCAGCATCACCCGACTTAATTCGACTACATTCCATTATCCTCGTTTTGCTATTTTTTATGTTCATCTTATATCCTCCTTTCAAGACACTGTCCATTCCGTTCAAATGCTCTTCCAAGTCCTTTGCTGTCTCTGACAGAATTACAATGTCATCGCTGTTACTGATAAATAAATACGATGTGCGACAATAAAGTAATGAGACTGATGGGAAAAAAATGTTGCTTACCGTTTTAGTCAACTTTAGTGTTGTCTCCTTCAAAGTAGTTCCCTTCTGATTTCACACACTTTTTCCAGTGCTTCTGCCATTAATGGTAACATTTCTGGAACTCATCTTCTGTAATATCCTCCAAGACCCTCGTTCTTTTTGGACATCTTGTGTTGTTTGAAAATGGTGCCCCTTGACCGCTGTTTTGACTCTTGGAAATAGAAAAAAGTCGCACAGAGCGATATCTGGTGAATAAGCTGATTGTGGTAGTAATGAACTTTGTTTTGAGGTTAAAAATTGCTGTGCTGACAGAGCAGTATGGGATGGCGCATCATCGTGATGCAGAATCCAATTATCAGCAATGTTGGCACGGACACAAAAACTCTTTTTTTCGAAGTCTTTCTAAAATTTCTTTGTAGTAGTGTTGGTTAACTTTTTGTCCAGGAGGCACCCACTCTTTATGAACAATTCCCTGGGAATCAAAGAATTACACAAGCGTGCATTTCATTCTGACTTTTTTGGGTCTGGGTGATCCCTTTGAGCACTACTGCGAACTTTGGCGTTTTGTCTCTGGATCGTACTGAAAAAAACAACTTTCATCACCAGTGATAACATGGCTCAACAAGTCTGGATTGATTTCCGTTTGATCTAACAGATCGGCTGTCACATTTTTCCGTGTTTCTTGCTGTTGTGGTGTGAGATTTTTGGGGACCATTCTTGCACAAATCTTTCTCATACCAAGATTTTCAGTTATTATTAGACGAACCGTTTCTCGATTGATGTTCAGTTCTTCTGCAATCATTTTCACGGATAATCTTCGATCAGATCGTATGAGTTCACGCACCCTGGCCAAGTTGACATCTGTCAGTGATGTTGATGGTCCTCCACTGTGGTTTTCATCTTCAACATTCGTTCTGCATTCAGTAAACATTTTATGCCAACGAAAAACCTGAGCTCTTAACATAACCTCCTCTCCAAAAGCCTTCTGAAGCTTACTGTAAGTTGTCGTCGCGTTTTCACTCAATTTAACGCAAAAAGAAATGGCATACTGTTGCGCAATATTACGCGGTTCCATTTCTGTGACGAGAGACACAAACATGTGTTAACTTATTACAGCACAACTCACGACTGAGCAGTTGCATCGATGTGCCACTTGGACTAGAAGCAGCTTATAGACAAAGGTCAAAGATATTGTGCCTACGCAAGCCTGCAGGGTGCCACATCTTGCAAAGAAAATCAGTCTCATTACTTTATTGTCGCACCTCGTATGAAAAAAAGGCAAATGAGTGTAAATTTAAGTTCAACTTTTAGTCCAAATGTAAACGAATGGCATTATAAACTGTATAATCAAAACTGGAAATATTCATCACAAGGCAGTTACATGCGATCCTTCTTTAACAAAATAAGCTTATTTTTATGTCTGTCGATCGCTGTTCTTTTATTTTAAAAAATCTGATAAAAAACATCCGGACACCTATTAGAGGGCATTAATACGGGGTGTGTCCACCCTTTGCCTTTATGTTGGCTTTCAGTGAGGCATCTGAATGTCTGTTGAAAAACGGCAGCCCATTCTTCCTCAAAAGCCGAAACCATAGAATGCAGTGACGTGAGATGCTAGAGTCTGGAGCGAAGTCGACGGTCTAACTCATTCCGAAGGTATTCCACTGGTTTCAGATTTGCCACTCTGTGCAGCCCTGTCCAGTTCAGTAATGTTATTGTGTACAAACTACTGACTCACAGACAGTGCTCTATGTGACGCTGCATTGTCATGTTGATACAGTTGTCAACCTCAATCTGTTCACATGCCGTAAGCGGTATATGATGCCATGAAATATGTCCATATCCTTACGCATTAGCGTTCTCTTGGGTGAAGTAAGGGGCCCGCATCCTAACCATGACAAACCATCTTATACCATAGTACACCCTTCATTGTACTTCACTCATGGCACTACACACCATGGCAAGTAACGTCTTCAGACATTCATCAAACCGAAACCTCTCAATAAGCTGTACTTCACCACGTCAAATCCCTCCGTTTCCATTCAGGCACTATCCAGTGGCGTCATTCTTACACCACAACACGCGTCACTCAGCATAGACTACAGAAACTTATGGCTCATGAGAAGCAGCTCGACCAATATACCACATTTCTTTTTAATACCTGCGCAGCTTCACTGTGCTATCTGCACTGACGGACTCTGGAACTCGGACTGGTTGCTTCCACTGATTTCATGCGACTCTTTACAACCACCCTCCGCAAAACTCAACTAGCCCTTTTCATCTGTATTTGAGGTTTGCCTCGTCCTTCTTTAGCTGTTATTATTCTTTCGCGACTCCCCTTCAAAATCACACTAACAATAGTCAACCTGAGGTCCTTTAGAAGGGTTTTAACGTCCACGATGCGGTTACTACCCACGCGACATCCAATGAATACTTCCCTTTGTAAGCCACTGAATTCTCCTGACCGTCCCAATCTGCTATTACTGCTTCTCTCTTGACATGACGATACTCCCCGCCTCCATTTATACGGGCGGGTCCACCTCTCGTGACATTTAGTAGTCAATTCCGCATCACATAGGGGAGTCCAAATACGAGGGTTGGAACTTAAATAGTGGCAACTCTTTATTCACAACCGTTGCAGAAGAGTTACATGTTTGCACCTGTTACTGTTCTTCAAAGTAGTCACTAGCATTGTGTAGAACCCGTTGCCAGCGATGAGGAAGGCGCAGTATACCGTTAGCAGAGCCTGTTCTGTTGACGGTGCGAATGGAGCGGTCTACTGCCTGTCGAATCTCTGGAACAGTTCTGAATCGAAAGCTACGAGTGGTTTCTTCATCTTCAGAATCAAATCAAAGTCACAAGGACTTAAGTCCGTGGAGTATGGTGGATGGTACAGTATTTCCCAGTCCCTTCGACCGGACAGAGCAGCCACAGACTGCGCTGTAATCGCCCGCGCATTGTCGTGCAAAATAATGGGTGGGCTGCGCAGAAAGTGTCGCCACTTCTTCCGCAGAGCTGGTCGCAGGTGATGCTCCAAAAACGAACAGTAATACTGTGCATTGGCGGTCTGCCGTGGAGGAACGTATTGCCTTAGGATAACACCATCACAGTCGTACACGAATAATTTTAGACTACTCCATTCGCACCATCAACAGAACAGGCTCTGCTAACGGTATACTTCCACATCTCTGGCAACGGGTTCTACACAACGCTGGTGACTATTTTGAAGGACAGTAACAGGTGCAAACATGTAACTCTTTTTTATCGGTTGTGAATAAATAGTTGCCACTATTTAAGTTCCATCCCTCGTACTTTTGATGTATACTGAAGTGCGTGACAGTCCCAGTCTGTATTGGTGACATGCGCATTTCGCTGTATACACCAGATATACACTGAAGAGACAAAGGAACTGGTACACCCGGCCGGTGTGGCCGAGCGGTTCTAGGCGCTTCAGTCTGATACCGCGTGACCTCTACGGTCGCAGGTTCGAATCCTGCCTTGGGCATGGATGTGTGTGATGTCCTTAGGTTAGTTAGGTTTAAGTAGTTCTAAGTTCTAGGGAACTGATGACCTCAGAAGTTAAGTCCCACAGTGCTCAGAGCCATTTGAACTGGTACACTAATATCGCGTAGCGCCCCCGCGAGCACGGAGAAGTGCCGCAACACGACGTGGCATGGAGTCGACTAATATCTGAAGTAGCGTAGGAGGGAACTGACACCATGAGTCCTGCAGGCCTGTCCATAAACCCATAAGAGTACGAGGGGGTAGAGATCTCTTCTGACCAGTACGTTGTAAGGCATCTCAGATATGCTTACTACTGTTCATGTCTGGGGAGTTTGGTAACTAATGGAAGTGTTGAAACTCAGAAGAGTGTTCCTGGACATACTCTGTAGCAATGCTGGAATTGCCCAAGTCCGTCGGAATGCACAGTGGACATGAACGTATGCGGGTGATCCGACATGATTCTTACGTGCGTGGCATGTGTCAGTCATATCTAGACGTAGCAGCCGTCCCACATCACTCCAACTGAACACGCCCTCATTATAGAGCCTGCACCAGCTTGAACGGTCCCCTGCCGACACGCAGGGTCCAAGGATTCATGAGGTCGTCTCCATACCCGCACACGTCCATCTGCTCGATGCAATTTGAAACTAGACTCGTCCGACCAGGCAACATGTTTCCAGTCATCAAACAGTCCAGTGTCGCAGTTGACGGGCCCACATGGGGCGTAAAGCTATGTGTCGTGCAACCATCAAGGGTAAACGAGTGGGCCTTCGGCTCCGAAAGACCATATCGATGTTTCGTTGAATGGTTCACGCGCTGACACTCGTTGACGGCCCAGAATTGAAATCTGCGGCAGTTTGCGGAAGGGTTGCACTTTTGTCAAGTTGAACGATTCTCTTCAGTCGTCGTCGGTCCCGTTCTTGGAGGATCTTTTTCCGGCCGCAGCGATGTCGGAGATTTGATGTTTTATCGAATTCCTGATATTCACGGGACACTCGTGAAATGGTCGTACGGGAAAACCCCACTTCATCGCTACCTCGGAGATACTGTGTCCCATCGCTCGTGCGCCGCCTATAACACCACGTTCAAACTCACTTAAAACCTGATAACCTGCCATGGTAGCAGCAGTAGCCGATCTAACAACTGCGCCAGACACTTGTTTTATGTAGGCATAGCCGACTGCAGCGCCATATTCTGCCTGTTTACATATCTCTTTATTTGAATACGCATGCCTATACCAGTTTCTTTGGTGCTTCGGTGTATATTTCTACTGTATGGTTACAGCTGCGTCTTGGTTTGACTGAATTGTTGCAGCTGCTGAATGCGGGCTACTCCTACTACGCGGTGCTGAAGAACTTCGCCGGCCGCTGACGTCTCGACAGCAGAAAATCTCCACAGCAGCACACACGCTGCTTGCCACCAGGAATAGAGCACCATAAATATATGGAATACACGTAGCTTATCATACATAAACACTAAGCAGTTTGATGCTCCCTTGTTGGTCACTGAAACCTGTCGCCATACTATTACATCACTGTTGTTAGTGAACCCATTGCACAATCGTACTTGACACTGTAATGAAGGCTGTGATGTCACTTATTCAGTACTGAACTAAAATAAATAAAAATGAAATAAAAATCATTTTATGTAAAGTTTCACTTATTCTTTAATTATGAGGAAGCAAGACTAGGGATTAACATCCCGTCGACGGCAATATCATTACAAACGAAGCACAAGCTCACATCAGAGACGGGTGAGGAATTAATACGACCTTGGCGTTTCGAAGATGCAATCTCGGCATTTGCCTTTAGAGAGACAACGGTAAATCTGAACTAGGAGGCCGTCTAGACTTGTATCTTTATTTAAAGTTTATATGTCTGTGAATACATTAAAGCACGAAAATCAGCTCAGTTATCATAGAAATACTGGGACGAAATGGGCTTGGATGTTTATAGTTATGTTCGATTTTCACCAATACAACGAGGAGGACACACCTGAGCAGCCGCGCGCATTATCACGCCGTTTCTGGGACTCGAGGCGACGTGGCGACTCCAGATCGATTCCGAATGGACGTTGCAATACTTTCAAAAAGTCTAAAGTTATCAAGGCAAAGTTACTAAATTAGTCACAGTTGTTAAGGAATGTTATATGGATATACACATACGTTTTCCTGCTTATTGAAGTTGTCGGCTTTTAATTATAAACGACTGAAATTTTTTCAACAAGGTGAGTACAAATGTTCTGTCTGGAAAAATCTGTCAGAACGAAATTAATCTATTTTTGCCCAAAGTTTGAAATACCTTATTACATATATCTGTTTAACCGAATATTGGTATCTTCGTATGTGAAAAAAGTACCAAACCTTAATGCTTTTCTCTTACATAAATGCCTTAATGTTTTTCTAAATGAAAATTCCTTCCACAGAATGTTTCACTATAGTACTTATTAATTGCGTGGCACATTTAAGCGCTATAATGTCAGTCATTTGTGAGGAAAAGGTACATAAAATTGCGAAAATATAAATTACGGGAAACCTGAATCAAGGATTTGACAGTGTTTGTATTAGGCCTTCCCTTGTCCGCAAGCAGTCTTTTCTTTGCTTGTCCTCTTAGATTAATTTGTCTTTCAAATTGAGCAACAATAATGTTGACTGCATCAATCCTCCTGTTATCGATTTCCTTCAATATCGACAGTGTGGAAGCTCCTCGACCAAATCCTAGCCTCTGTAGAGTCCGTAGAGTGCCAAAATTTGCACAGTTAAAAACTAAACCATCATACGCTGCAACTTCATAAGCAGTTATGAAAACAAATGTTGTCTTTGGGCATAGGTTCCCTACCAAAGTGTTGTAACTATCATTAGGATTTTCATTTTTCTATGCACACACCTTAGTAGAAGTTCTGGATTTGCTAAACACCAAAATATTCCTCACATTGTACTCCATAAAAGCGGAAGAGTACAACGCAGAAATAAAAAACATCAGGAAACACAGAACAAAACAGGGGCGTGGTCCCGTGCATACTTTTGTTAATTATCATTTTTATCACACCTAGAAGTGGAATTGGAACGTAATATTCAGGAATTTTAATTTCAGCATCACGTAGTAAATGAAGAAACACTAAAAATGCTTTCGCAATTTTGCTCGCTTTCGCGCACGTCACAGCTTAACGATGAGAGACGGTGTGCCGGCCAGCCTTAATGTATCCAGGCCTCGCCTCTGTTGTACGATTCACAAACATTTAGAAAACGTGCAGTTTCACATAGAATAACACTAAACACAAATAAGTGTACACAAATTCCGTCACAATGTGCGTGTGGAGGGAGCCTGATGATGGGTGGCAGGGGGAAGCGTGGCGTGTGGAAATTGGTGGTGAAGAAAGAGCATCGGGATACCCACTACCAGTAATATCCAAATTCATAAGATAATATGCCGACCCTGTGAAGACGAGGGATAAAGGCCAGGAGCAGAACGAATAATTCAACAAAGACAGGTAAATTTTAGGAAACCTGTGACGCAGTTCTGCTCTGTTTCTGTTGTACCTTTAAAAAGTTATCATTCTGTTACGCTGAAACGCCACCGTAATTCTTCCGTAAAGACTAAACGAGATGACTCACTACTTATCATATTAGGTTCGTATTCTGAGGCAGCTAATTTTAAATATCAGTGCAACAGTACTGACTGCTGTTTTCAGTGCTCTCCTCAAACTATTCTGAGCAAATGGAGGGATGGATCGCTTACCAAGAATTTAGTCGACTCAGTCTTACCCAATAAGAGCAATGGTAAACCCGGAAAATATAGAAGCATGGCATGTACGGCACATATGCACCTACATACACTATGTGTTGAAAAGTATCCGGACACCTGGCTGAAAATGACTTACAATTTCGTGGCACCCTCCATCGGTAATTCTGCAATTCAGTATGGTGTTGGCCCACCCTTAGCCCTGATGACAGCTTCCACTCTCGCAGGTATACGTTCAATCAGGTGCTGGAAGGTTTCTTGAAGATTCGCAGCCCATTCTTCTCGGAGTGCTGCACTGAAGAGAGATATCGATGTCGGTCGGTGAGGCCTGGCGCGGAGTCGACGTTCCAGAACATCCCAAAGGTGTTCTATAGGATTCAGGTCAGGACTCTGTGCAGGCCAGTCCATTACAGGGATGTTATTGTCCCGTAACCACTCTGCCACAGGCCGTGCTTTATGAATATGTGCTTGATCGTGTTGAAAGATGCAATCGTCATCCCCGAATTGCTGTTCAGCAACGGGAAGAGAGAAGGTGCTTCAAACATCAATGTAGGCTTGTGCTGTGATAGTACTACGCAAAACAACAAGGATTGCAAGCCCCCTCCATGAATAACATGACCACACCATAACAGCACTGCATCCAAATTTTACTGTAGGCAGTACACACGCACGTAGATTACGCTCATCGGGCATTCGCCATACCCACACCCTGCTATCGGATCGCCACAATGTGAACCGCGTTTCGTCACTCCACACAGCGTTTTTCCACTGTTCAGTCGTCCAATGTTTACGCTCCTTACACCAAGCGAGGGGTCGTTTGGCATTTTCCGGCTTAATGTGTGGCTTATGAGCAGCCGCTCGATCATGAAATCCTAGTTTTCTCATCTCCCGGCTAACTGGTATAGTAATTGCAGTGGATCCTGATGCAGTTTGGAATTCCTGTGTGATGGTCTGGGTAGATGTCTGCCTATTACTCATTCCGACCCTCCTCAACTGTCGGCGGTCTCTGTCAGTCAACAGACGAGGTCGGCCCGTACACTTTTGTGCTGAAGAGGAGAGCCTGTGAGTTGCAGCATAAACCCGTACTTGCTGTGTCGTCGCTTCTAAGCTTATGAGCAATGTCGCAAACATCTAGCTGCCAAAAGTACAGCGCCAGCCATCGGAAATTTGCACCATCAAGACTACTCTTTTGTTTCTTCTATTACAAAAACCTTACTTTGTCTTAAATATTGTTTTGTTGATTTAGCGACCTGTAATCTGTTTTTTGTCCTATTTTGTAACTAATTGAAATATTGTTGTAATAATCCTCCTACTTTTTGGTTTTGAAAAATTAAGATCATCTGATAAATGACACACACATCTAGCGCAGAGTATAAGGAAAGAGAGGTACAGTTTGTTGTACCTATGTAATTCCCTGATTTTCCCTAAAACCTTCAGTTTGTCAATACGTGTACATTTGTCCTTAAATGCTGGTCTTAAATATCATCCACATGTATTTTGATAATACTTTCCTTATCTCATAAGTAGACCTGTTTTAATAGCATTTTAATTAGCTGGACGTAGCATAGATCTTTTCACTTGCTTCAAGCTTTTAATACAAGCTTTTATCACCTTTTGTTGCGTCTGAAACCGGTTATGATTCTTGCATAAAAAAGTGATCGTCTCAACTAATAAAGAAAAGTTACAAAAGTCCAATCACCGTTTCCTCACTCGAAAAGTCGTTTATGAAGAAAGAGGTAAGGCTGAAATTGAGAAACGTTGCAGCAATGGGTGACTGAAAGTGCTGTGAATCATTGTAATAATCCATTGTTACTGATGTCCTGAAAGGGATATTGTATTCAGTTGCTGTTGGATTCCTGATAAATTAATACAATCATTGTACCAGAATCTGATTGCCGGCCGGAGTGGCCGTGCGGTTCTAGGCGCTACAGTCTGGAACCGCGTGACCGCTACGGTCGCAGGTTCGAATCCTGCCTCGGGCATGGATGTGTGTGATGTCCTTAGGTTAGTTAGGTTTCAGTAGTTCTAAGTTCTAGGGGACTGATGACCACAGCAGTTAAGTCCCATAGTGCTCAGAACCATTTGAACCATTTTTTGAACCAGAATCTGATAGATCATCCACATTAAATGAAAAAAAAATCTTAGTTGGTCCTGTCCTTTACTGACTTGCGAGAAACTACTGGCAGACTGAGTTGCATCCTTCGTGTCGAAAACTGGGAGTGTTCTTATGTTATGACTCTCACTATTAATACCGCAGCTGACTCTTCAGTGCAGCTATATTTATCACGGGTTTTAACATTATTCCCGTAGATCTCAGAAAGTGGTTAATCACCTACAATGACGATGTGCTGATTGCAGAGAAGACTTGGGAACTGCATAACGAGGTTCTGAATAGGTTTTTGAGCATTAATTCCGCCTGATCCAGAGAAAATTGAGACTATTAGCTATTTTATTGTTAATAAGACGAGGGAACAGATGCAAACATTCTTTTGCTTAATTAGCTTTTACAAAAAGCTTATAACGTATTTTGAGTACACCAGAACTATGTGCATTCTTGGGGAAGAAGACTCCATGGGAGTGAGATGCCCAAGACCGTTCACAATCTGTCTGTCTGAAACTGGCTCTTTTACGAGCATATCTTCTGTCACATCCACTTTTACATAAAGATTTTGTCTTAGAACTGTCTTATAAAGATTTTTGTCGTAGCTCTTACAGTTGTAAGACACGTCTTGGCACTGATCTCTTCCAGTACTTGAAGTACACAGAGTGATCAAGCATCATACTACTGCTTGTAGGAAGTGGGTCGTCACTAAATGTGAATGCAACTATTCAGTCACTGAGCTTGAAACTCTAGAAGTTACGCGGGATTTTATGAAGTCATGTATTACTTGTTTTGTCAGATGACTGAGGTTTATACAGGACATCAAACATTGAAAATTTTAATGAATCTGAAGCTGACCCATGGTCGTTTAGCCGGATGGGTGTTGTATCTAAAAGAGTTTAACTTCAAGATTTTGTACGTTCATGGGAAAATTAACATTTTTGATGGCACTCTCAAGACTTCCTCTATAGCTCGAGAATAGGACCAAGCATGATCTTGAATAAAACAGATTCAGTGCCATGTTCTTACATAACGTTGTTTTTGATCATTTCATTATGGTTGCTCATGATAATATTGCTAAACAAAAAGATGAAGATCCATCATAGAAGGAGGTTAAGGAGAAATTGAGAGATAGAGACAACGATGCAATTAGACAGATTTATTGGGTGAAAGGTAGTGTTTTCTTTAAGAAGAGAAGTAGAGATAATTCCCAGTGGGTTGTTTTTATTCCTAACAAAAAAATGAAAGATTAATGCTTGATGTCCATTCATCATCGTCATTAGAGAAAGAACACAAGCTCAGTGAGTTTCAAAGATGGGGCAGGAAATTGGATGTGCCCTTTCAGAGGTACTTTCGAAGCATATGACTAGAGTTATTTGGGGAAATCATGGAAAATGCACATCTGGATGATGAAATATAGATTGTAACAGTTTTCCCCCCAGAATGTAGCTCAGTGTAATAACCACTGTGCCAGCACTCAGTATTCCTGCTGATTTAGTGACGAAATTAATTTCGCATAGACGTTTGAGTTACGCAGATTGTGATGCAAGATAATGTTTCAAAAATTTCATGAAACATGTTATTTTTTTAAATATGGAGAAACACTTTAACCAGGGTCTGGCTGTATGCAAGTTTTATCAAAAAGTGGAACCGCTGCATGTGTCGCATCATGAATCTTTATTTCCGATGAGAACTTGCTGCATTTGATCTGTTTCATCTTCCTATCAGAGTTACTCAAGGATATTCCTATGTTTTTGCTGCTGTTGAGTTGACTTCCAAGTTTCTTTTACTCGCATAATTAAGGAAAGCTACAAGTTGGGCTGTTGTACAAGCATTTCTGCATTTCCTATCTAAAGTTGGTCATGTCGATAAAGTAACATCATACAATGGCCCATAATTCAGGTCAAGTGCTTGGAAGAAAGTTTTGCACAATAAAAACATTCGCATGATGGATATTTCATCGTACCCGCCAGCATCTAACCCCTTTAAGAGCGTCATGAAGGTGCTTGACAAACTGTTCAGGCTGCATTGCCAAGAGCGTCATAGACCTTGGCATTCATATCTACATCTGAGGAGATTATCAATGAGCTATCAAATGATTTGACATCTTTGCCACCTATCTTAGCTTCTGTCACCCAAGATACGAAAAAAATGTACTGTTCTCGTTTTATACCTGGTTGATTCATAGCGATGTAGTAAATTTGGCGCTGAGAAACATTAGGAAGGCAGCAGGGTGGCATCAAAGAAATGACAGACGAAAGAGGCCAGCAGAATTGTTCATTTTCAGGTAAAAGGTACTAGATAAGATGCACAAACTGTGCAACAAATAACATGCGCTGGCACGAAAAATTTTCCAGATTTACATTGACACATTCAGGGCGTTTGGTGTGGCATACACGAATGTTACAAGTGGAAACGTTATGAACCAAAAATTCGAATGTGTTTCATCATGTTTCAAATGGACAGCTACTGTGGAAAAGTCATGTTGGGATGTGTAGTGGAGGTATGTCATCCCACTTGCAGATTTATAAAATAAGTTTGTTTGCATTTGTATGACTGAGATACTACTATATAGTTAAGCTCCAATATATGAGAAGTTCATTTTCAATCCTTTTTGTCATGTAGTTGGATGGAACCAATAAAATCAAGAAAAGAAGTTATTGTTGAAAAGAGATGTCAGCTATGTAAAGTCTTGAGTAAAAAGTTCTGTCAAGAGTACTGATAGGTGATATATCACACTGGAAGCTGTCATACTACCCATAAGGTGATGTATTAATAACAGATGTTTAAGATATCACTATCATTCAGAACAATTTTGCCATTAATTTAACAGGTTGGAATGTTGGAATAAGTATTAGTGTCATAGTCATTTTGTACTTTTCTTACTGTTACGTTCTGTGATCTACTTCGTGTGTCCTGTGTAACATATTAAGAACGAATGACTCAATTTAGGTAATGTGGAGAAGAAGATGCACCAAAGGCTGGAACACAGGAAAAAACGAGAGATGTATTCATGTGTTTGTTTCTCTTATTTTGTACTAATCAATGTATTGTGAACCCACATTCTAAGAATTTTATCATTAGGTAAGGAGAAAAGTGTATATCCGTTTGTTATTCACGCATCACAGGAGGAGAACGATCAATTCATCTTATATATAAAGTGTGTTTTGTGGACATCGCTCTCAAGAATAGAAGATCATATTAATTTAACTTTCAGAATTTTCTTGTACATTATGTTAGTTTCCATCATTGTTTGTGTCAGCTGTCTGTTTCGATGAGTAAAGACAAGATTTTGATTTAGACCATAGTTAACAATGGAATCAATAAAGTTGATATAGGTTCAATAATGCTGAATTTAAGAGCATAACTGTAGGTAGTTTGGAGCAACATGTGGCACATAGGCAATAGTTGTTGTAGTCAGATGAATAAGTAGTTACTGAGACTAACATGATACATCTGGATAATGTACTTATTTATACTTGTATATTTTCTTATTATATTACAATGTGAAAATGGGTTACTTGTACAAACTATGTGTGGGCATTGTGAGTTGTTTACCTTTTAATTTTGTTCTACCATTGAAATATTTTACAGTCACTGTGATTTATTTTTGCTGATTTTACGTTAGTTGTGTCTTTAAAGTGATTTTATCCATCTGTAATAATGACAGTTGATCATTGCCTTGCTTGTTAAGGCTGTTGAATCTATTGTATGCTCGTTTTATGTGTATGTACTTCAAGACTGATAGTGATGTTTAAATATAAAGATAATCTACATAAAGTATTTGCTTATTTAATATTTTCTGTACTGTTACGACCAAACGGAGGCTAAAGGAAAGAGAAGCTGTGTGGTCATAAGAATAGCAGAACTTAACGTGTTGAGGTCCATGGATGTTCCAATGGAGCCACACTGACCAAGTCTGTGTACCACAACTAAAATCAGACTGAGTAGCGTTTAGCAACAACAATCAGACATCTGCAGATGTTACAGGAGACTCCTGACCTGCAGACTGTGGTATAAGTTTATGTAAGCACCTTCCTAAATGTCGAGAAAAATGTGAGCACTGTGACTGATAAGTGTGATGTGTAGCCAGACTGTAAGGAACCTCATTATTGCCTGGACATTACTTATTCCAAGCTATTCAAGAACGCTTATGGATGTATGTCTACATGGTTTTTTGGTCTTGATCTGTAAGAAAAACAATCAACAATTTCCCTTGTTCTCTTCAATTTATCCAACGTGATAGAAGCTGACGAGAGCCTTGAAAGTAATGAGGACCTCCCTAACTGTAAAAAATGTCTGTTTCAGGGCCTCCAGACAGATTTCACTCTTCCCTTTCTGGTTTACATTCGAATACTACCCACAAGACAAAAAGCTCCACTGCTTGCTCCACTTCTCTTCCAAATTATCTTACAAGTTTATTAATCATAATCAGTGTCCTGATATTTTGTGTTGGAATAATTACTTCACTGTACAGTTTACTTTTAAGCAACACTAGATTCGATGTTGAGGTAACCTTAAATTATTGCTTTGTCTTAACAATTTAATTAAAAATGTTTAGTTCGAAAAATGTTCTTATTATTTTAGTATTCATTTTAAGGACTCAGTCAATGTGTTCTTTTCAGTAATAAGATTGACATTTTAGTATAAATGCTCAGTATTATAAGTGCCTCATTCTAATTTATATTCAGTGATGAAGTTTAATTTTGCAAGTTGGTATTGTTTGATAGTATCATTCCATGTGCAGTTATTTGATTGCATGTTTCCATGCAAAGCAATTGATGCAAGCAGACTGATATTTCAGAACTGCTTAGACTCGTTTTAGCATCACATATTAATTTATTTATTTCTTACTATGATAAGTTCTAAACCTTTACCTCTAATAAAGTCTAATGTCTATTTTTATCAAATATCTTTAATTACCTGTTTCATGAATGATATGTGTGCTTGTGACTTCAGGACTTGGAATTGTAGGTAAAAATTGCTTTTGTGTGATTTTGTCAACGAAGTGTTGGTTAAACATGGTTCTCACGATTTAATTTTACTTCCCATTGTCAGTATACAAGCCATTTTAATATTCCACACTGGTTGACAACCATCCTCTTTTGCTTCTTATACCGTAACTGCAGGAGTCATAGTCACCCAGATTATTAAATCTGCCGTTACTGAGCCACTGCTGATGCACAACGGTAATAAATAGGAATTATATGCACACTAGTAAGGTTGCAGGAATTGAATAAGGTAAAACTACAAAGGTTGTGTTGCTGCATGTTGTTTGAGACTTGTGGTTACACTGTCTCACCGAACTGTGATAATAACACGTCCGCAGGAAGTTAGTGTTTTATTAAATGATCATGCTGTTCGTTAACTATTTTCTGTGTTTCATATTTATTCCACAGAGCTGGGAAGGCTACTCATTGCGCTTCTGGACGCTGCAAGTAAAAGATTGACACAAGTTCGAAGTATTGAGCACCACTTACGAAGTAATTCATTCATGTACTACATGCAATATTAAGATATGCAGACCCTCAGTTCTCCCGTTTCGGAAATTAGTGAAAGCATGCGCTCTGTTAATATTTTATATACAATTTTCGAGTCAGATTACGTTGCTAACTTTATTCTCTTCGGTGTTACAGATTGCATTCCGCATATCTTCAAAGTTGCAGGTATTATTTGTCACTATCTATGAGTGTATTCCAATGCTTCATTTAAAAAACACGCGCACCTTTCTATAAGATGAAACATTCTGCTTCGTTTATGCGAACCACAACCGAAGATCTAGCGGTTGCTATTAGAAACCTGGAAATGATTAACTTTTACAGGGAAAACCACGTGTTTGCCACCACATGGCATTCATAATCTGCAGTCCTCTCTCTTCCTAACGTAGCAAGTAGGTGACACTGGGAACAGGGGTAGGAGTAGTTAGGTACGCGCCATCGATAATTCGCACGTTCCGACTCGTTGTTCAGTACAGCAGACTAGTCGCATCACAGCTGTTGACGAGCATACTGATAATCCAATGTAAGCTGTAGGCTTTTGCGCCTTATAATTCGACACTGATGTGCCAAATAAGATTAACTTAAACCATTATTCCACGTCTGGACGAAGACTGTTTTACCCACTTGACGATGCCATAACAGGAAAGTATAACATCACTATTCACATATGAATTAATGAACAACACATCTTACCTAAAGGATATAAAACATCATTAGCTTAGCTAAGCGTTTATTACCTGTGAGCAATGAAAAACGGTTAGTGTAGTACCCATGTTAACGTTCCACGAAGTATTTGACTTCAGCATCAGTCACAACTTTGCTGTCTAAATGTGGTTTCTTTCCATGCAGTGTTATCTATTTTCGACTAATCACCTCGTAACTTAAACTACTTCTTGTTTTTTCCATATTAAGTAAGTACTTGAAATCAATTTTTTTTACATTACTTAAACTAGGAAAATGTTTTTAACTCGAAAGAGAAAAATACACAGACTGGTCAGTTATCATGTCTATGCATATTAGACTGAAATGGGGGAGGGGGCGAATGAGGGGAGAACATAAATTATTTAACTGAAATAAACATCTGTTTGTTCGTATCTGTTGCTTCAGTTGTGGTTATCAATCATGAACGAACTTTGTGAGCCAGAGCGGACTGCAACACGGAAGGCTTGCGTGACGAACTTAGCGTAACTTGAACAGTAAGTCACGCAACAGGGATTGCAGCTCCTCAATGGCCTGCATTGTGATAAGAGATGTGTTCTGTAGGTCTGCCTGAAATATCAGGGACTCTCTTCTCGGGTTATCTATCTTTTGTTTGGTTTGATGCGACCCGCCACGAATTCCTCTCCTACGCTAACCTCTTATAAGGCAAGCACGTTACAGGTCGCTCTATGATACAGTCGAAATTCCTCTTGGTGAAAGAAAGATGAAAATAAAAGGACACTTATATTGTCTTAGGTTCCAACACTCAATAATTCCTCGAAAAATGACAGTCAGTGTTCCGACGCTACTTTATGAGTTAGCGCGCACAGTATAGACCAAGCGAGTCTGTAGCTTGGTGACTAAGAACACAGTTCCGAATTTTTGTCCTCCATGTTTAAAACCATTCTTACGTTGTTTGTTTTCGCAGAAGTACGTGTCGTTAATGAGATCAATATTTTTTGTGACATTGAGAAATGCAACGGTATTACTGAGACACGGAATTCGGATTTCAAATCTTGTTAAAAATAGATTTTATCATCAAAAATATTATAAAGACTTGTATGAGAAACGTATAAAAACTAGTATTTCGATTTTTGCTTCCGTTTTTTTTAATAATACCTCAAGAGAATCTGTGCATTCCACAGACCATTATATATCATAAAAACACTCAACGCATAGAACCTCAGGGCACCCCGAGGGCCGAGGAAAGACACATATGCCGCAGTCACATATTTTAGTGTGGCCATCATTAGGAAAAACAACCTCGTTAATGTTGCTAAACATCCCGCATTCTGGCGATAGCATCGCAGTAAATCAAGTCTATCATTATCTCAACAGCTGGAGCATACAGTTGACTACAGATCCATGCGTGTATTTTATTAACTGCGATTTTCTTTGTGAGGCTCAACATCTCTAAATCCTTTATAAAAGAAAACTTGATCCGTTGTAGTATCTAAGGTAAAAGCTCTTTATTTAAATAGTGCGATTAGCTAATTTAGACAATAAGTCACTTTCAAGGACATTTGTAGTGGCACGTATTGCCTATTGTAATTATCAGCTTCTTTTACTTTATACATACAGAATTAGACGTCATATTCCATAATTACATTAGGTTCAACCCACATCTAAAACTTTACAGCATCTGATGCCACATATTGGTCACGATATGTGACATGATATTTTGTGTCTCCACAAAAGCGTGTGCGTTTTCGTCGTTCCACTAATGTGAGTTGTTAGTTCCACTAATGTGAAAGTGGCTTCATCAGCAAATGCTATTAACTGGATTACTCGACGACAAATGTTCAGTCGTGTACCTTCACTTCCTTTTCCAAGTTGCTGAATCCACTATACATGATAAGTACAGAGACAGTGCACACGTAATTTCTAACATACTCTTGTATGTGGAACACTGATACATATAGAAATTCTCTGTGTTCTAGTTGAAGAACTAAGTTCTACCAACTGAATGTCTTCTGCTTCATCCACATGCTATTCATTTGCACGTTCAGATGAAATATAACTGTTAAGTGATGCAATAGCCTCTCACTGTTTAGTGAAAACACGAGTAAACAATAGTGAATCTTGTATTCTGCAATAAGGAAGTCGTCTACCGTATTCTTCACAAATAGCAACAGCATTTCCATTACAAAACCCATACGCAAATACAATATTTGCATACTCAGAGTTTGTAAGTACTTACGACACGTTAAACGATACATTATATTTCACCAAATAATCACAGTCGCAGCAGAAATATTGAATTATAGAAGCTGAACTGCTGCTGGACAACTCACCCAGATATCCCTGTGTCCCAAGATCATCCAATTGCACAGGCCAACGATGCCAAAACTTTTTTGTTAAAAATACCTTATTCTTATGTTTTTAAGGGTGGGAAATCCAAATATGATACTAGAAAATTGTATCACCCAGCATTTCTTGAAGTTTTACAGTTAAATTTATTAAATTAAGCGATTTTTTAAAGAATTCAACTGCTTTTGTAAAGTCAAAATAATTTAAAAAGGAGGTTAATGAATGTAGATGACGTTGGTAGCACTGCTGAAAAACATTTGCGGCAAAAAAGGTCGATTATATTTTTGTATTAACAGGTGTTTTTTTTACTGTCAACCTAACCTCACTTTTCCTTTTCATGTACACGTGCTCAGTACAATGTCTAATAGTGGTTGTGAAAACTCTGCTGACAGTTTCTGCTACATTTATGGTGAAATTGTGATTAAAAAACATCAAAGAAACATTACAGACTTTGTGAAAAACGTTTATCTATTATACTTTGGATCTGAACTTGGTGATCAAGATAAATCTTGGGCGCCACATAAGGTATGTTATGCGTGTGTTGAAGATCTGAGAAAATGGTCGAAAAAGGAGAAAAAAAACTTTAGATTTGTTGTTCCTATAATATGGAGGGAGCCAAGAAATCATTCCGATGATTGCTGCTTTTACAATGTTGATATTACCTGTCATAATTCGAAAAACAAGAATGTAATAAGCTTCCGTCCGCCATCCGACCAATAGAGCATGGTTAGATTTGCATTTCCATGTTTCTTGTGTGGATGGGGCAGTAGGGCTATGGACCAAGACTAGTGCAGAAAGAACTGGCCTGTGAGGGAGTCTTTAAAATCTGGTGAGAAGAACATTCTACGCAAAAACCTTGTAGATCCAAAAACCGTACACCTACCACCTCTACATATAAAGTTAGGGCTCATGAAACAGTTTGTAAAGGCTTTGCCTAAAGATGGACCATGTTTTAAGTGTCTCTGCCAAACGTTTCCACACGTTTCAGAACCTAAACTAAAAGAAGGCGTCTTTGTCGGCCTGACATTAGAAAACTGATGTTTGATGTTAGCTTTGAATCCACAATGACCTTAAATGAGAAAGAAGCGTGGGTATCATTCAAGCAAGTCGTTACAAAGTTCTTAGGACATCAAAAAGACCCAGAATATGTTTCTATTATAGCTACAATGTTAAAAAAGTTTAGAACTTTAGGATGTTTAATGACCCTGAAAGTTCACTTTTTGAACAGTAACCTTAATTACTTCCCGGACAGTATGGGAGATATTAGTGACGAGCAAGGGGAGCGTTTTCACCAGGACATTAAAGTGATGGAGAACCGCTACCAAGGCCGCTGGAACGCCAACATGATGGGGGACTACTGTTGGTCACTTCACTGAGAAGTTCAGCAAGTGACTAATCGTAGAAAAAGTTACACAAGAAGATCCAAAGCAAAAAGAGAAAGAAAATACAAACCAATTTCAACTGACAAGTGAAACCTCTACTAACACATATCATTGTTTTAAGTATCTTACTGTAAATACAAACATTGCTTATGTTGTAACATAACGTTTCATTAGTTTCCCAATTTACCATATAGCATAGGATTTTTGTACAATATAATAAAAAGCATATTGCTCGAAAACTATGGGTGATACAAAAATACTAAGGCTAGATTTGGATTCAGCTCATAAAAATCTATCAGTTATCAAAGCAAAAAAAAAAAGTTTTACAAAAAATTATTCGTTGGCCTCTTTTATCGACGATGGCCTTTGTGCCTGCCAACCCACCTCTGGTTTTTAAGCGACTACTGACATCTCACAGGTGAATACCGTTCTGGTACCCATCCCCGACTCAGTTACATGATTCGCAGACGTTTATGAAACTTTCACATGAATACTGTACATAAATTCCGTACCGAGGGCATGTTACGCAACTGAAAGGACAGCCGGCCACCCTTTAAACTAACCATGCCAAATCCGTAAATAACCACGCTGACCCTACACCGATGAGAGACAAGACACAAGAAAGGGAAAATGAAGAAGAAGACCTGCTGGACAACTACAACTTGAAATCAAAAATCACAGTAAATAAATAAACCCACGGCAGCCTGAGTACCAACATACGAAATGAACTTTTCTATTTAGGCAGCTGTATCTCCGTAACGAATAATAACTGGAGACATCTTGTACGGAATGCTTTATTCGAATTAGTTTACACTACCACCTCCTACAATATTTTCCATTTCTCCTGGAACATCTCGTATGTACTGCACGTAAATCTGTAAAATGCGTAAGTCCAATAACCTTCTCATACCATTCGAATAAAGACATTACTTAGCAGACTTTTTGAAATGTCCACTACCATTCTATTCTCCGATTTGAAGGAATAGGTAATCGACATGAATCAGATTGTCCCGGAGAAAATGAACTGAAGAGTTCTACAGTGTTCATTTAACGCCACTTTCGCAGAAATAAAGATTAAGAAGCTGAATGAAACGAACGTGTTCTTTGACCTAGTTTTAATGTTTTGGTTTCTTGATGAGGTGTTCCGCATTTGTCATGTCGGAGTTAGGTAGTGATCGAGATTAGAGAATGTAAATACTTCATTTCTTGTAAACTGAGTCGTCACCTTAGTCGTTGGACACTTTTTTTATGTTCTATGATCAAATTTTCATGTGATTTTAACCGTTTACAGCATGATCAGTAACCCCTCAAACCCGATTGTTTAAAGAATTGCACTTCTATGTATAAAACAAATTGAACTGCCTGATTACTTTACAAGTGAGGTCGTGTATTAAATGTTTCACTTAAGCATGTAAAATCTTTATAGACGAAAACGCGAAACGGTTTGTCACTCATGTCTGTGTTTATAACGTAATATTTCCTGAACTATATGTTAAACACGATCTAATCTTGCACGTATATTCAGTAGTATATGTGGACACAGTCCGTAAAACCTGTTGCGAATAGAGTTTGTAGTAAAGAAGTAATCATGCATAATGGCGAAGTTTTGCCGGATGAGCAGCGAAAATGTAATAAGCAATAACTCTTTTCCCCTTGATTATTAGTGGAAGGGAGGAGGGCGTCAGCGAGAAAAAAAGTTTAGAAAAAGTTTGAAATTGTTTGCAAAGTTTATTGAAAGTTGCTAAGTGCTCTCATTCGCAAATAATGGACGAACGTACTCTGTGTAGAACGAGATTTCACTCTGCAGCGTAATATGCGCTGATATGAAACTTCATGACAGATTAAAATTGTATGCCGCACTGAGATTCGAACACGGGACGTTTGCTTTTCACGAGCAAGTGCTCTACCAATTAGCTATCTAAGCAGGAGCCATGTGCTGTCCTGACAGCTTTACTTCCGCCAGTACCCCGTCTCCTACCTTCCAAACTTCCAAGAAGTTCTCCTGAAAAACTTGCGGGACGAAGTATTTGCTGAAGTAATGCTGTGAGAACGGTCGTCAGTCATGCTTGGATAGCTCGGCTGGTAGAACACTTGCCAGCTAAATGCAAAGATCCGAGTCTCGGTCTGGCACACAGTTTTTATCTGCCAGGAATTTTCATATCTTGTAGTCAGGATATTCTTCGCGCCATGAGTTACGCTGCTTTAAGTCACATATGGTATCTAAATTTAATTCTTGACGTACTGTGTTAAACATATGCCATAATATCATATCTCTTAATGAGTTTATTACGAAAGCATTTTCAATTTTTAAATTCTGTCGATAATTATACGAAATACCGAAAATGGAATTTTTTTGCCCTGACCGCTGATAAGCATCCTGCAATTGTCACTGGGTGACCGCTTTAGCCATTTGGTTAAGCAGAGTAGGAATTACTGAGGTCTGTCACAATGTTACCACAAGCTAACCGCTGCTCGTATCACGGTAGAGCCATAACCTGTGCCTGTGGATTGTTACAGGGGCATTCAGTCACCTCTGCTAAAAATACTGAGCAATGTGTATTACAAGGTCACTGTCATCTTTACATGAGCGAGTGCCACGTACTACTACCTAGCGCTGTAAGTAGATGTAAACGATACTTTTGAGTTCATATGGACCCCTCTTCAAGGATCCTCGTTCTATTTTCCTGCCGCAATCTGTATCACGCACGCCTGGTGAATAGTTACGTCATTTCAACAGAGAAATGACACGAGCTGATTCAGAAATCCCTGTTACTTATTAAACACAAACTAAGATTATTACTGGTAAGACGTCGTCTTCCGCCACTATGTTTTATTTTTCTGTTACGTTCAATATGTTTCGGAGCTAGAAGTCCATTTTTAAAGACAGCGTGTACTTTATTTTGACCACTGTGGGATGTAGTTATCGTATGACACCGAAATTTGGCAGATATGCTAACGCGTTTATGCGGAACCGATTTACACTGCAAGAAAATTAGTTTTAGTTTAGACAATCATATGCAACTCTGGCGCTGTGAAAAAGTTGTTCAAATGGCTCTGAGCACTATGGGACTTAACATCTGAGGTCATCAGTCCCCTAGAACTTAGATCTACTTAACCTAACTAACCTAAGGACATCACACACATCCATGCCCGAGGCAGGATTCGAACCTGCGACCGTAGCGGTCGCGCGGTTCCAGAGTGAAGCGCCTAGAACCGCTCGGCAACAACGGCCGGCTGGCGCTGTGAATTCAAGAAAGACGTATAGAAACATTTCCCTTTGTAATGGGTTAGGAATTGGGAGTGGGCAGAAAAGGTTAAAAAATTGACAAAAGTATAATGTTAATTTTATTATGAACCAAAACTTAGACAGTTAGTTCAATATGAGCTCCGGAAATGTCGACGAGACGCTGCATCCATAAAAGGACCTGATCAACAGGTGCTCACAGCAGTTCTGGTGGAATCTGAGCAACGTGTTCCTGTACATAGGGCTTCACATCAGGTAGAGACTGAACGGTCCCTGGTAAATCCATTCTCTTAGATGTCTCCTGAGCCCAAATATCTTGGATTCGGATCAGATGATCTTGTACGCCATGCATCTGGAAAACCTCTTGAGATAACATGTTCGTGGAAGGTTACATTGTAAGTGGCGTGAATAAAAGGACGCTATGTGCAAGAAGCATGAAGCGCCCTTCGAATGTATCCTGATAGCTAAAAGAGCCACGCGCACTTTGAATAAGAAAATGCTACTTGACACTGAAATCAATATAAAAGATAGGGTCGCCACCAACTCTAGCCACACGACAAAGAAGAGGTAGCACTGAGTCGGAAAATTACTTAATTTATTAATAAGAAAAACTCACAAAAGAACATTCATTGTAAAGTCATTGATAAAGAATGGGATGTAGTTATTAATATGATCCAGGCATTCTTCCCGTGAATCAAATATTGAGTAAAGTAAAGAGGGCGTGAACACCATGCGTAAGTGCAGCCTGCAGCAAGATTCGTGAAAACACGATCTATTCCAGAGCATTTGTTTCAGATAAAAAAAGGGACACTAATCACTACACCTGTGCACATGGAAACGCTATAGGTGGGCCAACAAGGAAAACTACGAGGTAAATGGCGAAGGTAACGGCGACGTAACATCGGTACACAAGATAAGATTGAAGGCAAAATTATTTATTCCTTAAAACATTGATGTAGTGCATCTATAGACTGCTGCTGCATGCTAACTGTGTACAATTGCTTGTGAAATACTACACGTTTCATAACAGACTCGCGTGCCCACTCGGTCTGCGGAGACAATTTCTATGGACCGTGGCCAAATTCTAATCACATGAGACAAAGAAAATTCACAAATACACAAAAATTACCAAGATCCGGAAAAGATTAGAAGCATACACACACAGTTGTAGGCACATAAACATTCACACTGAACCGAGGGCACTTCAACATATGCAACTCCTTTGTGCTGCGTTCCTCTCACGGATCAAAGTCAAGACTGCATTGGGAATCAAACTGACAGTCTACAAAAGCCTTGCATTCCCTGCTGCAACCCAGCAAGTAAATCTTTATAAGACGAAATTCGAGACCAAAGGCTAAAAGCTCCCCTCTCTATGTGAAAACGCGCCACGCGGTCAGTCCAACTCACCCTTCTTCGACTGGAGCACAGCTGTGTACGCTTCCCGTACCGGCGGCAGACTGCCTCCCGCTTCTCCAGCCTCTTCCACGCTCCGCGTGGACCGGAAAACCCCAGGATGCCATTTCCGCCACCAACCTAACGCAGGTGGATTTCTCACAAGTAGCGGAAACCTCTTTGCCGACTTGACCACTACGAGAGTTGGCAATGAAAGGTGGCTACAGGACCCTTTCAACATTAAGCAGATCTTTCACTGGGCTAGCGGCACGAGGTGTTGCCCCACCTTGCATGAAAACAGTGGTTTCCACACAGTTACGCTCTTCCAAAGTAGGAATCACAAGGAGGTCTCGATAACGTGCAGAGGTAACGGTACACCTGACAGGACTTCTGGGTGTATTCTCTTCAAAGAAGAAAGGACCAAGAATAAAGATGCTTGTGAATCCACACCATACAGCCACATACGGCGACTGCGGTGGCTCTTGGTGCACAACACATGGTTCAACAGCACCAAAAATTCGGCAGTTCTACATATTCACTGCACACTGTGGTGTGAAATACGCCTCGCTGCTCAGTAGAATGTTACCCGGCCACATTCATCAATTTCGATCCGTGCCTGGAACCAATGAGCAAATTCAGACGTTGCTGCACATCATGCAGATGCTGCACCATCTTGATCTTCCATGGGTACCAGTGTAATTTAGGTCGTAAAAGCTTTCGTACTGTTACCATGCGATGGACAACTCTCTTGATGTTGCATGAGCACTAGCACTACCCGGGGAAAATGCTGTATGGTCAGTTAAAGCAACAGAAACCTCGTCAGTAACTTCCACTGACACAGGACGCCTTTATCTTTCAGCTCAGCCGTGTTATCAATCTTCATTACCATTTCCTTAAAACCATTTAATGACATCGAGTCTTTACTCAGACCTTTCAGTCGGTGATACTTTCTTAATGCAGCACTGTGACTGCTGCCGCTGATGCTGACGTAAAACAGCGTCACTAACAGCAGACGGTCGCTCTTGTCTATAGCCATACTCTTCACTCACCTTATGGCTTATAAAATGACAATATGGGTGTTCGCCAGGTTTGCCCCTGATGGCCAAAAATAGAACTACTTTTTTCAAAGTAAATCGGTTCCTCATTAACGCTTTAGCACACCTACCAAGTTTCATTGTCATACAATAATTATAACCCATACTGGACGGTGAGTGGCTGCATAACCACTCAGTACATACAGGGTGGCAATTATTGAACTATATGAAAAAAACGCCAACTAGTAGAGACGATATAAAATGTAGACTGGCGATGGCAAGAAAAGCGTTTCTGAAGAAGAGAAATTTGTTAACATCGAGTATAGACTTAAGTGTCAGGAAGTCATTTCTGAAAGTATTTGTATGGAGTGTAGCTATGTAGGATCGGTTGGTAGGACATGTTCTGAGGCATCAAGGGATCACAAATTTAGCATTGGAGGGCAGCACGGAGGGTAAAAATCGTAGAGGCAGACGAAGAGATGAATACACTAAGCATATTCAGAAGGATGTATGTTGCAGTAAGTACTGGGAGATGAAGAAGCTTGCACAGGATAGAGTAGCATGGAGAGCTGCATCAAACCAGTCTCAGGACTGAAGACAACAACAACAACAACAACAACAACAACATGAAAAAAAACGCAAATTAACTACAAACTGATTCGTGCACACACTTCATTCAACATGCAAACGTCACTAGAAACATTCGGATTTGGTTTATGTCCTGTTCGCTATGTCTGCCATGACTGGCGATGATGTGGCGCAGAGGAATAGCGAAATTCTGCATGACCTGCTGAAGTGTCGGAATATCGATGCTGTCGATGATCTTCTGAATGGCTGTTTTCAGCTCAGCATGGTTTTTGGGTTATAGCTGTACACCTTGTCTTTAATATGACCCCACAAAAAGGAGCAGCATGTGTTCAGATCCAGAGAATACGGTGGGCAATCGAGGCCCATGACAGTCGTCTCTGGGTACCCCAGAGGCAGAATGCTGTCTCCAAAGTGCTCCTCTAGGACATTAAACACACTCCTTCTTTAATGGGGTCGAGCTTCGTATTCCATGAACCACATCTTGTCGAAATCAGGGTTACTTTGGACAATGGGGTGGAATCGTCTCCCAAAACCTTGACATACCGTTCGGTAGTCACCATGCCATCAAGGAATATCGTACCGACTATTCCGTGACTGGACATTGCACAACACACAGTCACCCGTTGAGAGTAAAGAGACTTCTAGATCGCGAAACTCTGATTCTCAGTCCCCCAAATGCGCCAATTTTGCTTATTGACGAACCCATCCAAATGAAAGTGGGCCGACAACAACAAGGCGGGTGCGCACGCGTATACTAATTCCCATCCTGCCCCGGGGCCAACAGAGCAGTTTGAACGTCCTAATGCAAATCGTTCAGAAGTTATGACGATTTTATTTCATGTAGTTCAATAATTGTCACCCTGTACATACCACACAAACCACTGTGCAGTGCATAGCGGAGGGTATATTATCGTACAAATGTCATCGATTACCTTTCCTATTCCATTCACGTACTGAGTGAGGGGAAAATGACTGTCTACATGACTCTGTACATGCCCGTGATCTCTCTTATCTCAATTTGATGCTCCCTACTCGAGATAAGATATAATAGTCATACATTCCTCCAATATATGCTGTCTAATTTTACCTAACTGGCTTACACATTAACTTCGTTGTCTTCCATCCAAGGATTTTCATTTATGTTCCATGAGCATTTCTCTTACCTCAGCGAGAAGTCGATTCAGAAGTACTTGGGTGTGGTGATGGTATGAGATTGAAGATTAGCAGAGCGTCAGGTAGTCCAACTGACTCTGAGTTTCTAATCTACAAAGTAATATGACTGTTTTTTTTTCTTTGGTGGTATATCATTTCCTCCCACTCACCCCCCCCCCCCACCCCCCACCCCGGTCCCATATGGGGAGAGAGAGGACTGTCAGCGGATACAATTTGCCAGTCTCCCACATGGGAGGAAAATAAAAAAAAATAGTATAAAAACTAGACATAGCGTTTGACAAAAATAAACATTTCGTACAATAAAAAATCAGATTGTCAGTTGCGTAATTTAAAACATAAGAGGTTGATTATGTGATTAATTGAAATATAGTCACAAATGAATGGAAAATGAGCGTCGCACACGAAGATATAAAAACAGATAGACGGTTGCATGAAGTAAAACAGGAAGGTCAATTTGTGTCTTTCTAAAAGAGATACACGGATGAGTGAAGAGATGAGTGGAAATAGACTGCCAGGGACAAGGGTATCAGAGGAATTTAAAATTTGAAGGTACTGAGTAGGAAGGGGTTTGCAGGGGATGATTAGAGAAGCCCAGAGAAAGGATGGGGGAAAAGTGGAGACGGGATGTTGTTCCGAAACAAGACTTCGGAAGGGAGTGGAGAAAACTGGAGGGGAGGGAGCCCTGATTAGGGGAGGGTGGTAGGGATCTCATAGATCTGGTATGACGGATTTAAGTGAAGGCGATTAAAGTTTCGTTGGGACAGGATATGGAGGGTAAGGAGGTGTAGTGTTGGGGGAATGTGGTGGTAGAGGAGTGGAAGAGTACCAGGAGCAGTGAGCAGTGGGGAAACTAGGGGATGGGTTGCGTCGAGTTTACGTGCAGCGTGGGATATTCGGAGGGGTTCAAGATGGAAGTGTAGGCTAGAGAATTTGATAAGTTGATAGAGGATGCGAGTAGGATTCAATTTCTTCCATTATAAATTACCTTTCCCCAATTTGACTTCTTCGTATAGCAAGTGACAGAGTTCTCTACAGAAATGGTGAAATAATGTTATTTTCTCCCAAAACTATGTGCTTACCTTCTCCCAATACTGGAGCTTCTAGATCATTATGCATATATGTTAAATTTTGCCTACAGAATCCGACATGAAGCCTACACTCTCTCATCAGTAGTATCCCAGCACTCCTGTGTAATACGGAACTGACCGCTAGATGTCTCCAGAATAAAAGGCGGGGGGGGGGGGGGGGGGGGGAATTGTGTTGTAAGCAGAGAAGCAGTGACGGCAGAATTACTCGGTCAGGAGAGCTCATTGACTTCGCACCATGACTAGTCACTCGATGTCACTTAAGTAACAAATTCATCAAGTACATTTCAGCCCTTCTAAAGCCACCCAAGACGACTGTTGGTGATCTGATTGTGAGTCAAAACGCTAAATCATGACAAGACAGAGCTAATGTACTGACAGACATAGACAGTCCGTCGAGCACTGCCGAGGGTGGTTTTGAAAAGTCGCAAGCCATCAGCGGAAGGAATCACTCTGAGTTCCAAAGTGTTACCAGAAGGCCAGCTAGCATAACGACTCTGCGTAAGGAGTTAAAAGTAATGGAGTACGATGATCAGGTCGACCAGCTCACCATAAGCCACACATTTCTGCAGCCAGTGCTAAGCGACGCTTGAGGTGGTGACAGTAGACGAACGGAAATCACTGATTTGGGGAATTGTACCCTGTCATAATCAGAAGAAACGGTTGTCTGAAGAACGTTACCCGTCGTCGTGTATAATGCCACCAGTGAAGTACTGTGGAGGTGTTGTTACGGTATGGGGATGTTTTCGTGGTTAGGGTGTATTCCTCTTATTGCGGTTAAGAAAACACTACATGCCGAAAGTTATGAACACGTTTTACAGCATTCTGTAGTGCATAAAGTAGAGGAACTGTTCGGAGACGTTGACTGTTCGTATGTGCACAACATTGCACCCTTTCATAAAGCAAAATATGTGAGTCAGTAGTCTGTGGGCAACTAAAGTCCTAAATTCGACTGGTCTGGCAAGAGATTCGCTTTGAACGCAGTGGGACACCTTTGGGATGAGCTAGATCGTCGAACCCCCTCCAGACGTCAGCGACCAACGTCAATACCTCCTCTGGTATCGGCTCTCGAGGAAACATAGACATTGAGAAAGCTCTTTGATAGTGTCCCCAACAGAGTTCAAGTAGTCATAAGACAGAAAGATGAACACACTCCACATTAAAGTCCACTAAAAGATGTCCGGATATTTTCGACTGGATAATATATACGAAATACTTGGCGTCAGAACTATAAAATGAGGACATACAGCTTAGACATGTCTTCAGATTCCTGTCGTCTCCGCCATAAGCCACTCTGCAGTCATGCAAATAGTTTCGAAAGCTCTATACGTAATTAAGTTTTATTTACTTAATTCTAGTTACAAACCTTACGTCATTGTCTGCAATATTTAATTAGCTGCACACTTCATAACGAGAATTATTCCTTCCATCACATAAGCTAAGAATTTGCATTACCTTTCGTGATTTTATTCCTGCAGCTGAATAAACGTGTCAAATTAAAGTTGTGAAACAGCATTTACTGTTTGTGTCCTGCAGGAAGTTAAAATACTTGCAACACTTCACAAAACCTTATAAGTGTTACATTAGACGCATCTCTCTTTTCTCAAAATAGACATTTACAGTACCAAAAGCACAGTTTATTCCCGAAACCTTAACTTTAATGTACGATGAGAGAACTACATTGTCTGTTGTGCAGTACGTATCTCTCTGACACTGGCAACGTAACAGCTGGCAGGCGATGCATCTCTTCTGATACCAAATGCAGTATGTAAAAACGTATTTCGCTTTAGAATGAGACGTAGGTGGCGTTATTTACACAATATCAGATTCTTCTGAAGGAATAATTGCAAAGTTCATTCGTGGCTTTCATCTTCAGTAGTGGCTTTTCTGAGCCACCAATCTCCAGCAATTAGAGGAGTCTGCATTATATAGCATACTTCAACCAAAGAATTACACGTTCTAAAAACTGGGATAATATAGTATGTAATTTATCAATTTCTATAGTATATGGAAATGGAGCAGAATAAATTTTCTAATCATCTTGTCAGCACTGATAATTAATGGGGTCAGTGATAATTCCTCTTCTTCGCTCTCTGTCGTTACGCCCGTACCCAGAAGAAGCAATAAATCTTTCTTTTTTTATTTTGTAAAATGAAGAAATCGAACAACAATCACTGAAGAGACAATCTTTTTATTACTGCATACACTACCGGTTTCGGAACACTTACATTTTTTAAGCACCTGGTGTAAAAATTAAAATCACTTAACCATCTGACGTCGTCCTCACCCCCATATTGTCATAGAGCAAACGTTCCATGTCATAAGGTTAAAAAGGGGTACATAAATTCCATAAAACCGTTCCCCCATGCTCTCCGACCGAGAACTCTTTGTAATAAATCTTTTATTTCCTGTTAGTAATTCTCGTTTTTAATGTAGTCAGCCCACTATACAGGATGTCCCTTTCAAGCACCCCACATTTCAAAGGCCCAGGAATAAAACCTGCAGTAGACATGATAACCTCTCAGTCGCTCATTCTATGGGTCGAACAAGCTTTCTAATGTTCTGATACAAGTTTTCTTTTAACTTCTTTGCTCGCCAAGTCATAGTAGTACCAGTTAATTTTGGACTCTGGTTTTCCATTTCAGTATTTAATGTCCTTCTACAGCACCATATTTCGAAAGTTTCCAGGTTCCTCTCCTCTAGTTTTTGTTTCAATGGTCCACGTTTCACTTCCGTAGAATACTGTCCTCCACATGTCGAGTATCATAAACACCATTTCTCTAACAAGGAAAGGATCATTTTTACCTTTAATGAAAAGCCACATTTAAGCCAATTGCCTTCATAAGTAATAAAAACATTCTATGAGGATGACACTGACATTTGGGCCTGAGATGTTCAAAAATGTACCGACTGCCGATCATATTACCAGCTATGAGACTATGAGAACCAGAGGTGATCGTGTTGTGTGTTCAATGTTATTCAACAGCATCACACCAGGAGTTGAGCCCCTATGGTGATGTCTCTGAGGCGAGCGACGTTGCTGGATAGGTCCTCCTGATACCAAATTCGGAACCGGGTCTCGTCTGAATTTGCGACTCGGTCCACTTCTAAGTCCAGTGTAGTCGATGGGCGCATCAGAGTCAGTGCCCTTCTCGGCTGCCGCAGCTAGGGCTGCCGTGCTGACACTCCTTGTCGCTCCAGATGTTGGCGTGTTGTCGGTGTTGTTACTTGTCTTGCTGCAAAGAAACCCAATTCTTGACTCAAGGTTGTGACTCGGCTGTACCATCCTGTACGTCCGAGAAAACAATACATCGGTCTCCTCTGGCGTTAGTCAGCTGTGCTCGCTGAGATCTTGCATGGCTGAGATCCTGAACCGATAAACAGGCTGTTCCCATGACAAGCGTGAGATCTCGAACAACTCAAGCAACACTAAGACAGAACATTAGTTGCGTTCTCGATACGCCATGACCCTGCTGCTGTCAAATTCGAACACAAGTTATTAACCGTTTCTCCTTCTTGCACGAAGTATAATAACAATCATCTAAAAAACAACCGACATAGAAGTGTAATTTCTGAATGGGAAACCTGCTGCGTAGTCCTTACTTATATACAAAACACCGATGGCGTTACTTCTACCTACAGTGAGCCATTGTGATGAAATACTAATGATATGCATATATATGACTTTGAATATAATACAACAATACAAGATATGATAACATAATAAAATCTGTACACAGTATAAATTAAAGTATATGAATGCGTGGTGTCTGTTCCTTCACTCATGGCCGGCCGCGGTGGTCTAGTGGTTCTAGGCGCGCAGTCCGGAACCGCGGGACTGCTACGGTCGCAGGTTCGAATCCTGCCTCGGGCATGGATGTGTGTGATGTCCTTAGGTTAGTTAGGTTTAAGTAGTTCTAAGTTCTAGGGGACTTATGACCACAGAAGTTAAGTCCCATAGTGCTCAGAGCCATTTGAATTTGAACCTTCACTCATGTCCGAAAGAACAGACATCACGGGAAATCTGCAGCTGTGATACATTATATGTAAATTGAAGGTGGAGAGGGAAGGAAATGAAAGGAAAGAGAAGGGATTATTTATGTCAGCAGAATCGAGACATTACGCGGAATCAGCGGCGCCGAGTGAAAATTTTCACCCTACTACGATTCGAACCCAGCATCTCTCGCTTACTTTTTTTGTGTAATTGTTCGTTGTGTTTGGTCGTAGCGAACGTCACATGACATCCGTTATCCGTTTAAGTTCCTTGATGATTCCTTCACTCATTTTTTTTATTACAAACAGCAGCCAACTCTGACCGAACACACTGAGCTACCATGCCGGCTAAGCAGTTGCGTTAGCCACTGCGCCACCTGGACAGTCTTCATGGCACCTACACGGACTGTCTCAGCACACCTCTCGGCCGACCCCGTCTGGGTGGCGCATTGGTTAACGCAAGTGCCCACCTCGCGCGAGGTCCTGTGTTCTAATACGGGTCCAGCACACATTTTCACTCGTAGCTGCTAATTCTGCATAATGTCCCGACGCAGCTGACACCAATAATCCCTTCTCTTTCCTTTCTTTTATCCCCCTCGACCTTCAATTTACAGATAGTAAATTAAAGTCCCCTGCTGCGTTTTCTATCTGTATATGAAGGCTTATCACACAAACCACTATAGGCATTTAGATATAGCTTTTACTAATTGATAGATTACTTCATTAGGAAGGTTTCTGCGTATAACTTTTCTTTATAATAATGATGATTATGAACTATATGTATTGCTACATGTACCACCAAAAAACAGCTGTCGAGAATCCCAATATAGACCTGCGAGCACTACCAAATGTATGTAGTATATATGGTTAATGCTCAACTCAGCCAAAACCTTAGCGGTATTGGTTCGTTATTCTAGGCTCACTACTCCGAAATATCGGGACTCCCTACCATCTGTAATCCTAAATGGGGAAAATAGCAACTTCGCTTCCTCAGCAGAGTCTGGAAGTAATAATAGATGAAAATCTAAATTGGACAGAACACATAACTGCAATGTGCAAGAAAGCATCAGCTTCTCTCCATGACCTACAAAAATATGAAATGTTCTTCCCTCTTGACACGAAAAAAACTTGCACAAACGTTTATACTTCCAATTACTAATTTCAGTGATGTTAACCTGCTACATATTCCTCTGGAGAGCTCATGGTGCCACGAACTGGCTATGAATGCCCGTATTCATTACATCTGTGGTGTTCGACTCTGATCATATTTCACCTTCATATCTGGCTGCGTACAGAAAAGTGCAGAGAATTCCACACTCTCCATCATTCTCTACTGTCTTATCAAGGCACGGTGTCCCCCATATCTCTATTTGAGCTTAACGCTCTTATCTGAAGAGCATGGCATAAACATCCATTACCATCAGAGCAAAAACCATCTGTGTCCCACTCCATCGTTCAGCCGCCATCTCGAAGTCTTCTCAGTAACAGGAAGCTGATTCAGGAATAACCCGTATTACATTAGAGAACAGAATAACATCTCCAGCTTCAGAAGACAGTTAATGGCATATGTATTAAAGCAACAATAATGATTACCATTGTCCCTGCACACACTTGTTATCCTTGTACATCTTCTTTGAAATCAAATATTCCTCATTTCCCAATATTCTTATCTCGTCCAGACATCTTAAATTTTCTTACCCCAGACTTGCTATATCATAAAATATCCATTTTCTGCATCTATAAACTCATTTTGTAAGTGTCACGACCATTTCTATTATTCTTCTAATTTTTATTGTTATTATTATTATTACTATTATTATTACCATTGTCACTATTACAGTGAGCGGCAGTATTAACTTTATTACCCCATAGTCAGTGTTATATACTCACAATGTCTCTATAGATACTTAAGTCATTTTAATCCTATTTTTCATATTAAAATTGTTATTTCTTAGGTAACAATGAGGTAAAAAAGGTACTATATCTCTGAAACTGTGGTCTGACGTAAGAAATCGCCTGATGGCCCTAATCAGATCAGGTTCAACGAATAACAAAAATAATTGGCATTTTGAGTGACATCTCATGGCAATGATTGTAACTACGAGCCGTTCAGCTACAGAGGTAGCTTCATAGAGCGAACAAGCCTCCACACCCATGTTCTGTGATGAGACGTGTACGTCCAACACCTCATCACCTATTTGTGATTTCAGTGTTCTTCAACCCTCCCCTGGGTGCTCATGACTGTAGTAAACTATCAGCCGACCAGCTACACCGTTTCCGACACGCATGTTTTCCTGTGCCGGAACGTAACAAACTGCACTTCTTCAAATTCATTTGTGTTAGCGGATTTCCCATCTTGCGTTTAGTATCGTCGCTAGAATGATTCATTTCTCGTCTCTGCTCTGCTTATGCAGTACACGAGGTGGCTATAATTAAAGTGCAGCTACTCATGGAGGTCCAGTGTGGTCTCTAATTATCATGTGGCAGCGAAAATTGGTGGATATGCTGATACATTAGCGCGGAAACGATTTACGCTGGAAAAAATAATTAGTTGCAATTTTGACCACCAAGTTGAAATCAGATGGTGTACAGCAACTCGTCAACGTCTCCGGTGTTCATGTGGAACAAACTGTGATTTTGGCAGTTAATAATAGTATCGACATCATGCCCTTCTCACTTTTTTGACCCTTTCTGTCCATTACATAACCGTGGAAACGTTTCTATACATCTTTCTCGCATTCAATCGCCAGAGTTGTACCTGGTGGCCAAAACTGGAACTAATTTTTTTCAGTGTAAAGCGATTCCGCATTAACGCATTAGAACATCTACCAAGTTTCGCTGCCAGACGCTAATTACAGCTCATGATGTCCTCTGTGAATAACTGTACTAAACATTATAACCACACAGTAATTTACTTATCGCATAAAGTTCCTGCAGCGCCATTAGGTGGCATGCGTTAGATCTCACTGTGGGTACTGGTTACAATGCTTTGGTTCATCGGTGCGTAAAGAAGAAATTAAATGCTATACGACATGGCACAGGAAATGAGTCATTACATAATGTATATATTAGGAATCGTCCTCCTTTGTAGCCAAATTGTCAGCATGTAGGTCTGCTATGCTGCGGGCTGGGGGACTGGAACCTATAGGCATGACAGCAAAAAAGAATAGGGTTAAGTAACAGGGAATTTTTAGGAAGTCAGCCCTCTTGGGGATGCGTGCGAGTGTACCACGAGAAGGTACTTGGCGTAACATATTTGTAGGGGGAACCATTCAGAAAGTGTGTTGTTTATGGTGAAAGTCCAGGCGGGAAGTTGTTTTGCTTAGATACAGTACTCTTGCTTTGCAAATTTCTAATCAGAAATTTAAAACTGTATGAGTCTTTGTCGTATAAAATGCGCCGTGTACGAAATCCAGAGCTGATTCTGTGTGTGTTGTGCTCTCGCGTTCTGCTTAAATGCAAAGGTGGAAGTTATTTAAAGATGGTTTGTCAAATACCAAAGTGATCCTATAGGAAATTTAAAGAGCAATAGATCAGTCCTGATCGACAAAAAATCATATTGACAGTAGCAGTGCGGTGTTTCAGAGGAATTTTTAATGAAAAAGATGGGCCTGTTCGTAAGAAGTCTGTCTAAAATATTTGTTTTCCAGTGAATAATTAAACAGAGGATGTACTGCTACTTGTCATACGTAGAGTTTGACATACGATACAAAATCAAAGAATGACCAGTAGTTAAGTTCAAAAATGGTTCAAATGGCTCTGAGCACTATGGGACGTAACATCTGTGGTCATCAGTCCCCTAGAACTTAGAACTACTTAAACCTAACTAACCTAAGGACATCACAAACAACCATGCCCGAGGCAGGATTCGAACCTGCGACCGTAGCAGTCGCGCGGTTCCGGATTGAGCGCCTAGAACCGCTAGACCACCGCGGCCGGCAGGTAGATAAGTGATTTTATTCATAATTGTATCATGATACTTTCATTAGAAATGCATTACTGTGAAATTCAAATGAATACAAATGCCCCCATGCTGCGAATAAAATTCAAATTAGTAATGACATGCAAATGGAATAAATCAAGAATTAGAAAACAGGATGAAAATTTACTTTTATTATCATCATTCACAAATCATCAGCACAAAAAATTACATAGCTGATTTGACTGGGCGTATATGTTGCTCAATAACTGACCACGTAATCTCACCACATGATAAACGATGACACATGTAACCATGGGCAGCTGGTGTGATGTTAGTGCGTCATGCAGATCTCCCAGTGAGTGTCTTGTGGTCACTGCTTGTCAGTGGGCAGTTCTTACCTTCATGTGCTGAAAAGGAGCTAATTATAACTGAAATGCACGTCCTCTCAGTTACTGCCATCTTATCAAATAAAAAGAAAACAATTGTCAATTCTGCATTATCTCTTCGCAATATTTTATTGAATCGATTACCTTGTGCACTTTGGTGCTCATCAGACATACACCAAACGTTCCTATACCCTCTTTACATCTGTTCAGTTGATTGCAACATGCACTGATGAACAAACTTTTCTATTACTGCACTGGTTCGTGCCTCTCCATAGATGACAAATATACACATTCACATACAGCCCACATTTATATAACATGAGATAAATTTAGCAGAACGAATTATAATAAGAAAAAATTACTTGAGCATATGACCGAGTTTACGTTGATTGAATGTTAATTTTTGCATAAATATTTTGGTAGAGTCGAAAATACTGACGTTAAGGTTCAATTTCTTCGATACAAACTAGAATTTTTCTTGATTCAACCTACAAGTATTCTGATTTATTCTGATTCAATTTTCGGCAATTTACACATGTAAATTGAGTATACCTAGTTGTATATGTATCGACGCTATATGACAAACAGCTGCAAGAAAGTTTAACATGGTTCTGTACACAATTACTGTTATGCTAGATCCTGACAGTTTGACTTTATTTTTTACAGTTTTCGCAACTCAAGTTTGTTTAACTTTTGTTATTTAATTCCCAACAGTACAAAACCGTTCCAGTATCTTATTAATTCATTGAACTGCACAGATGTATTGGAGGTTGCATCGTATTGTTTTGTTACGATTATTGTCTTGCTACTGTTGTGAATCTGAAGCGTCCCAGAGATGTTTATCAGCGATGCTCTTACCTTCTGTACACAATAGCTAGATGCAACGATGCTGCTGATCCAAGATGGGAGCAATGTGGTGGTTGTTCCGCTTAGACTTTTAAAAAATAACGTGAAAATTTTATTCTTCAACACATAACTCTAGAAAATGCCTCACTGGTTAGAAATATTTACAATCACTTCAGGGAAAACATCTGGATTGGATTCAGAGGTGGTGCTTCGTTAAAACATATTTATTTATGTCAACAATGCACACTCACACTATTACAAATATTTGAATTGTGCAATATACATTTATCTAAAATTTCCACACACATGCACTATGCCCTCACAGTTACTTAAAACCAATTCTAAATATTTTGTTGCAAATGAAAGTCCCTGTAACATTCACAGGTTTCGGTAAACCAGTTAGTTCTGAAGTCACAAGTCCTTGCCCACAACAGAATCCACATCTACTTTTCACTTTGCTGACCATCGTACCGTCACTTCTCATTAAATCAGTTATTTCAACTCTCCCAAACTTAAACAGTTCTAGACTCTTCTCTTCTTGTCTTGCAGTTTTCACTCATAAATTAATATTGTTCTTCTTCCGTCTCCCAGTTAGCTACTCTTCTTTTCTTGCTACACCTGCACTATCTTTTAAAATAATTTCTACACATGAATGTCTTGGTTTACAGTTCGTCTTCCTGAGTTAATACGACTCCTTTACAGTTAGCCCTAACACCCTCAGTCAAGCTGTAAATTGATCTAACTTAGCTTCACTTTTAACACTTCCTCATTGTATAATTTCTCCCTGTACAATCCTCCACACGCCCTAGACTGAATATTGCTAGATAAAACTTCTACTTCCACTGTTACACAAATTGCGTTTTCCACAAATGCGCCTCCACCAAAACTCCCTTCATGTGTCTCTTTGGTCATTTACTGATGTAGATGTTACTTTGGCCCAACAGGCATAGTACTTCATTTACATAGACGACAAGTGTTTGCGGTAATGCTACGTATGCAACATTTTAACTCTATGCAGATGCACAACAAAAGTAATGCATATACAAAAGAGATTAAATACACTCATATACTAATAAACGCACTTTGTATTTTGTATTAATAAAAATTAGAAGTATAACATTACATTGGAAACAAACATAATTAAAGAAAAACCAATAACACTGTTAAATTATTTACAAAGCATAAAATCTTCGTCACAGTACCATAGCTTCAGTGCGGCTTAAGTCATTTGTCGTTTTGCTCTTCCCAATAAACCACTCTCCAGGTACCACTCAGCGACTGATTCGGTGCTGTTGTCCTTGGCGGAGTCGCCACTCGCTGGCTCTCAACATCACGTGTCGTCTTTTGTCTGCAGAGGCATGGACACATCAAATTCAGTGTTAACATTTGTGATGGCATATACGTAGGACAAACAGACAGAACGTTTGATGACAGATTCAAAGAACGTATGAGAACCTGGAAATATGAGGCGAACCACTCCACATTTGTAGAACTCCTAGTAGAACACAATCACAAGCCAACCTCTAGAGCAGAAGACATGAAAATAATTAGTGTAAAGAAAAAACAGCACCTTCTAATCTTGCAAGAAAATTACCACATACAAAAACCAAGGTAGAAAAAAACCCTCTGTTGAATGATCAAGTATACATAACAAACAACTCACTGTTTACCTTAATAGATAGAATAGTAAAGATTATGTCACAATAATAGAGATTATTCTCATAATAATACCACCCAACCCCTTTCCTCCGAATCTCCCATGGACCCCACCACAAAAAAAATTTAAGAAAGCTCAGACCAGCTGAACAGTAAATCTTTCAACCACTCACTGCTAGTGACAGAAGAATAATAGTGCTCCACAGAAATTAGCGCAAAGAACATGAACATTGTGAAGAAAAACGTTCGCAGTGTGAAAATGTACTTACGTTTCGTAAGTAAAATTGTAGTTCGGCCTCCAGCATGTGACCAGATGAGACGAAATGCAAACACCAGCCCAAAAATCAAATAACTGTAAGTAATCACTTGCTTACGTAAAAAAATAAGATGTGATCTGTTTTATGATTTACAAACTATAACATTCTAAATTCCATGGAAGAAAGCCTGCCGGCCGGAGTGGCCGTGCGGTTCTAGGCGTTACAGTCCGGAACCGAAAGACCGCTACGGTCGCAGGTTCGAATGCTGCCTCGGGCATGGATGTGTGTGATGTCCTTAGGTTAGTTAGGTTTAATTAGTTCTAAGTACTAGGCGACTGATGACCTCAGAAGCTAAGTCGCATAGTTCTCAGAGCCATTTGAACCATTTCTTTGAAGAAAGCCTGAAAGTAAAAGACGAAGCGCGTCTGGGAGGAATAAAATACGTTGCAGCAAGAAAAAGGCGGTTTTTATTTACAGAAAGAATATTTCTGTGCTTGCTGCGGACGATGGCCATGCAAACAAATTTGTTACTGTTTACAGTAATTACATAGCAGAGGGTGTGTACCATTTATATTTAGAAGGTGATGTCAGACGAACTCGGATTTTTAATAATTCAAGCAATGGACCTCAAGAAAGACCATCCGAAATGGAATGGAAAATGACATACCACAAGGTGAAAATGTGCATAAGAGCAAATGGTTCAGATGGCTCTAAGCACTATTGGACTTAACATCTGAGGTCATCAGTCTCCTAGACTTAAAACTACTTAAACCTAACTAACCTAAAGACATCACACACATCCATGCCCAAGGCAGGATTCGAACCTGTGACCGCAGCAGCAGCGTGGTTCGGGACTGAAGCGCCTAGAACCGCTCGGCCACAGTCTGAAAACAGTAGAAAATAGGCTGTCATACCTGTAGAACGTATAGTCAGAACACAGTATGCGAAACAGTATTAGAATCACTTAGCATGACGCGTGAGAATCTCCAGAAGATCTCTAGAGAGATATTGCAGTCACCTCTTCCGCTAATCTCTGAATCAAAGTTCCCCATGATCAACTCTGAAGGATCTCCAAAAGAACCAGAAAGACTTTCGAATGACAGAATCCTCTGAACGTGCAATCAGAAAGCTTCCAGCTCACCAAGATCCCCCAGCTGCCCCTGTTTGCAGATTTCTTCATTTTTCCCCACTGCACCATTCAGGGCCCCGACTTTCCAGTCATATCGTTTATGTCATTGGTAGGCTCAGCTTGCAATGTCACTCACTGAATGACTGACGGTGGGTAACCACCTTTAGCATTCTTTATTATAGGATGCCAAACTTTAACATTTTGCTTCCGAAAGTCCCTGGACGGCAGGTAGTGTCGAACATGGGAACTCTGGTGATCGTTCTCACGCCATCTTTTGCAGCACCTGCCACGGTGTGTCTGTATTTATGAGCTGTCGAGAGTTTTATCAAACTGCAGCTTAACAACAAGCCCATCTGTTCATAATGGGAACGCTTTTAAGCCCCTGCTAATGTGTCTCAGGTTCTCGAAACTCTGAAGCGTCCCTCAGCTATCAGTCTTAAAATGGGACACCCGCTTTACAGTGAAGATTATCACTTAAGCTAGGCCATACCTGTCCATTTTCTGTGTCTTTCAGGAAAGTTTCAAGATATCCAGACTTTTCCTCACTGGGACCCTTTTTCCAGATCACTAGGCTCTGAAGTATTCACACACGTATTGATGATCATACGAAAATCTTCGAAGTTATGCATAGAGGAATATTGCATGTGAGAATTGTTCTTCGGCTCTGTAGTTTTAAAGACTGTGTAAAATTACAAACTGTGTGTTCACTTCTGACACTCCACTCCTTTTCCCCTTCGTCAGACTTCAGCACAAATACCCTTTGAGTGCATGAGCATCTATAAAATAAATGACTGGGGTTAGGAGTGGACCCTTATTCTATGACAGAGTACAATGGTGTTTAAGCTTTACACAAATTGTTTTTAATTCAGAATTATTATCAAAGAAATGCACGAATTTACATAGGTTTTAACATGACAATGTTAAAACAGTCGTCAAGATAATGCATTTCATCTTGATTAATCGAAATAACTCTGAACAAAACATTACTCAAGGTTGCTCGAGTTCACAGTGAATGCAAGCTGGTGAACAAACAAGTTAACACCTCTGCACTCGATATTTACCTTAGCTGCGATGAGCTGTCAGCTGCATGGCTGCTCTCATCCTCTGGAAGATATATAAAGGCTTTGCTGATTTAACCAGAAGAAACTGTCCTATGTTTCTCGTTACGTGAGAAAACATGCACTCATCCCTAGTCTCGAAATATGGCAATATGCACGCCTATGGATGGAGCAGCATGCATATTACAATGCCCTCTCAGTTGTCACAAGAACATTCAACTACTTGGCTGTCTCATTTCTCCGCTAAAGCTAATATCTAGCTGAATGTTAGCCGAAGTGAATGCAGTGTTAACACAAAATTTCTCCTCTGCGTCGTATAGAGCGTTATGTGCCCCGATCTACACTTGACGCTGGTTCAGAGACTTCGGTCTTGTGTCTCTCGTAGCAAAACTGTCACCCACCTGGGTCCTTTTGTGCTCCACATCATGGCTTTTTCCGACCAATAGCAGGATTCCTTTTATTTTGTGGAAACTATCTCTGCCAATCTCAAAGGGCCTACCATCAAACTATATCAGAGTTTCGACTGTTTACCCCCTCCTAGTTCGTGTCAGCCAATCGGACATTTTGAACCCGCTCCAGATGCCTAAAGGTTACATACGTATATTATGAGCGTACGACGTGCAGTTCATGTGATTGACTACGTCAGTGGTTTGTTCGTATCTGTCTGGAAATTCCCCAATGCAGTTTTATAAATATTATTTCCGTACCACTCCGGTGGCCCACTACTTGCCCTCCTGGATGAGTCACCTGGCGTGTTCGTTGTTCCACGCCGCAGGTAACTTTAAGAGCTTTCCGTTGTACTCGAACTGTAATGTCGCCCCCTCGCATCTGCTCCCAAACAAAACGTTTCCTCCAGCAGCTTGTTTCACCTCTTACTCATTGACATGCAAGATTTAGGTTCGGTGTGTTAATACTGTCGATTGAGTGTCATCATTTTGCATTGCATACTCAACATTTTAATAGGCAAATCTGTCTTTTCGCCGAAGTAGTTCAGGTGACACATTCCCATTCCCATTACGATGTATAAAAACTCTCATGTAAGGTGCGAAATTAACATTCACTTAATCTGCCACCTTACACACTATTTATCAATTAATCACTTAAATGGAATTTAGTTGATCATCATGTAACTGGAAAGTTGCCATGAAACACCTAGATCAGGGAGGTAACGCTGGGAAGAACTCCAAGCAAACCAGAATGGAGATGAGTTGAAGATCAGAGGATCACTGCGTGGAAGCTGCCTGGAATTCCTATAGCGGCAAGTGTAAACCCTGCCACGGAGTGGCTATGGACGTTAAACTGTGCTAAAACTAAATCTTCAAATACTCACCAAAGGCACTAAAACCACTTCCAGACAAGCTACAGAAAATCTAATAACACGGTTGAAATCGAAATGAAGAGGCGAATTCAATAAAATTACCAACATATTTATGCAGCTGACACTGAAAAGTTATTAACATTTACATCGTAAATGGTTATAACAACAGTAACAAAAGCTACAGACACACTAAATGTACTTGAGACACTCCTTCTGATAGGTCTTGAAGTCAGCTATTATAATGAGTACATGTATCTTAGTACACATCAAAGTAATTGTTACAACTAATAGTTATTACATAAGCACCAAAACAAAGAGTTCCCCATAGAAACATGACAGATTAACATCATCATGAAAGATTTATACTATTGTTTCAATATGTCAATATTTCTTTAAAACGAAAATTTGTAATTAATAGTTTATGAAATGGGTGTTTGAGTAACACAGTGAGAAATTAGCGTGCTGACTAAAGTAGTAAATTTGACTAGCGCTTGTTATTCCTCCTTATGTGAAATGTAAAATGGAAATTAAAGTTGTTTATCATATAATGTTTAAGTTATAAAGAGTACAAGACAGCTGATGTTTACAACATGTTAATATGTGTATGTTTATAAGAAACTGTTTTAGTAACATAGTAAGAAAGCTGAAAAAAGTAGGATATTCAAGTAGTGGTTGTCTTCCATTTGTTAGAAATGTAAAATTTATACAGATCACTGGTGGTCATTCAACAGTCTTTAAGTATAATGAGTAGCACTTAACCTGTAAAGTGTTTAAACATGTGTACAATATATATATTTCAAATATCTAAAATCATAAAAACTAGTATCCAGTAGAATGATATTCTAACATTAATATTTTTAAAAAGCAGAGGAGGCTGCAAAGAAAATTTTGTATAATTCTGTTCAGGAGAGGAATGTTGGATGATAGTTGGCACAGCATACAACAAGAGTAGATTGAAGAGATAACTTAATTCCATAATTAAAATAAAAACTGAAGAAAAATAAAGCTCAGAAAATTTTATCCTTTGGTTAGATAATATTAATGTCTCCGCCAAAGAAAAAGAATAGAGCAAAAAAGGAAGAAATAATTTTCAGGCAAAGGGGATTTTTTTTAATTGAGAGAATATCAAATAAATTTGTTATTGTGCTTCCTACCATAGCACAGTGATGTGAACACACAGAAATTATTTATGTGTTAGATAGTAATAGTTAAATAACAGTTCTGGTAGGCATTAAGGTATGAAGATGGTCTCTAATTTCAAAACCCTTTTCAATTAACAGATGCTAATAGATATTCAGTTATGGCTATTTTTTCCATCAGGGTCTGAGTAATTCATTCAAGGTCACCCTGCGACTGCTGGTAATTAATGCACTGAAATAACTTCAGCTAATTTTCATAGACTTTAGTACAACTGTGCAAGAGTATGTGGTAATAGCATATGCAGTTTATGAGGAAATCAGCATCAGCATTATTTTCTTTATCATAAAAATTAAACTAACAAGCAGAGGTGACATCAGACTTTGATCTGATTCTGCATTACTATTGCTGCTGTAAAGGTTAGAAGCAAAAACGGAGTAATTCATCAGAACAGACTTACTTCACGATGCTTTTGGTAGATTTAACTCATTTGTTCCAGAACCTGTTTTATTCCCTGGAGAAAGAGGAATTTCTTTATGTGTATTAGGCACTTCTTCAGGATATTACTAATCTACATTAAAACTGTAACTGTCCTTTTTTATTAGTCAGTACATATTTCTTCCTCAAATATTAGTTGGATTCAGAATGACTAAACCTTGCATAGGAGAAAGAAAACTGGCGTTCTACGGATCGGAGCGTGGAATGTCAGATCCCTTCATCGGTCAGGTAGGTTAGAAAATTTAAAAAGAGAAATGGATAGGTTAAAGTTAGATATAGGGGGAATTATTGAAGTTCGGTGGCAGGAGGAACAAGACTTTTGGTCAGGCGCATACAGGTCTTATAAATACAAAATCAAATAGGGGTAATGCAGGAGTAGGTTTAATAATGAACAAAAATAGGAGTGCAGGTAAGCCACTACAAACAGCATAGTGAACGCATTATTGTGGCCACGATAGACACAAAGCCCACGCCTACTACAGTAGTACAAGTTTATATGCCAACTAGCTCTGCAGATGACGAAGAAATTGAAGAAATGTATGATGAAATCAAAGAAATTATTCAGATAGTGAAAGGAGACGAAAATTTAATAGTCATGGGTGACTGGAATTCGGTAGTAGGAAAGGGGAGACAAGGAAACGTAGTATGTGAATATGGATTGGGGCTAAGAAATGAAAGAGGAAGCTGCCTGGTAGAATTTTGCACAGAACACAACTTAATCGTAGCTAACACTTGGTTCAAGAATCATGAAAGAAGGCTGTATACATAGACGAAGCCTGGAGATACTGACAGGTTTCAGATAGATTATATGATGGTAAGACAGAGATTTAGGAACCAGGTTTTAAATTGTAAGACATTTCCAGGGGCAGATGAGGACTCTGACCACAATCTATTGGTTATGAACTGTCGATTAAAACTGAAGAAACTGCAAAAAGGTGGCCATTTAAGGAGATGGGACCTAGATAAACTAAAAGAACCAGAGGTTGTACAGAGTTTCAGGGAGAGCATAAGGGAACAATTGACAGGAATGGGGGAAAGAAATACAATAGAAGAAGAATGGGTAGCTTTGAGGGATGAAGTAGTGAAGGCAGCAGAGGATCAAGTAAGTAAAGAGATGAGGGCTAGTAGAACTCCATAGGTAACGGAAGAAATACTGAATTTAATTGATGAAAGGAGAAAATATAAAAATGCAGTAAATGAAGCAGGCAAAAAGGAATATAAACGTCTCAAAAATGAGATCGACAGGAAGTGCAAAATGGCTAAGCAGGGATGGCTAGAGGACAAATGTAAGGATGTAGAGGCTTATCTCACTAGGGGTCAGATAGATACAGCCTACAGGATAATTAGAGACCTTTGGAGAAAAGAGAGCCACTTGTATGAATTTCAAGAGCTCAGATGGAAACCCAGTTCTAAGCAAAGAAGGGAAAGCAGAAAGGTGGAAGGAGTATATAGAGGGTCTATACAAGGGCGATGATCTTGAGGACAATATTCTGGAAATGGAAGAGGATGTAGATGAAGATGAAATGGGAGATATGATACTGCATGAAGAGTTTGACAGAGCACTGAAAGACCTGAGTCGAAACAAAGCCCCAGGAGTAGAAAACATTCCATTAGAACTACTTACAGCCTTGGGAGAGCCAGGCGAAATACCCTAAGACTTCAAGAAGAATATAATAGTTCCAATCCCAAAGAAAGCAGATGTTGACAGATGCGAAAATTACCGAAGAATCAGTTTAATAAGTCACAGCTGCAAAATACTACCGCGAATTTTTTACAGACGAATGGAAAAACTAGTAGAAGCCGACCTCGGGGAAGATCAGTTTGGATTCTGTAGAAATGTTGGAACACGTAAGGCAATACTGACCCTTCAACTTATCTTAGAAGCTAGATTAAGGAAAGGCAAACCTACGTTTCTAGCATTTGTAGACTTAGAGAAAGCTTTTGACAATGTTGACTGGAATACTCTCTTTCAAATTCTGAAGGTGGCAGGGGTAAAATACAGGGAGCGAAAGGCTATTTACAATTTGTACAGAAACCAGATGGCAATTACAAGAGTCGAGGGGTATGAAAGGGAAGCAGTGGTTGGGGAGGGAGTGAGACAGGGTTGTAGCCTATCCCTGATGATATTCAATCTGTATACTGAGCAAGCAGTGAAGGAAACAAAGGAAAAATTCGGAGTAGGTATTAAAATCCATGGAGAAGAAATAAAAACTTTGAGGTTTGGCGATGATATTGTAATTCTGTCAGAGACAGCAAAGGACTTGGAAGAGCAGTTGAACGGAATGGATAGTGTCTTGAAAGGAGGATATAAGATGAACATAAACAAAAGCAAAACGAGGATAATGGAATGTAGTCGAATGAAGTCAGGTGATGCTGAGGGAATTAGATTAGGAAATGAGACACTTAAAGTAGTAAAGGAGTTTTGCTATTTGGGGAACAAAATAATTGATGATGGCCGAGGTAGAGAGGGTATAAAAGGTAGACTGGCAATGGCAAGCAAAGCGTTTCTGAAGAAGAGAAATTTGTTAACATCGAGTATAGATTTAAGTGTCAGGAAGTCGTTTCTGAAAGTATTTGTATGGAGTGTAGCCATGTATGGAAGTCAAACATGGACGATAAATAGTTTGGATAAGAAGGAATAGAAGCTTTCGAAATGTGGTGCTACAGAAGAATGCTGAAAATTAGATGGGTAGATCACATAACTAGTGAGGAGGTATTGAATAGGATTGGGGAGAAGAGAAGTTTGTGGCATAACTTGACTAGAAGGGATCGAGTGGTAGGACATGCTCTGAGTCATCAAGGGATCACCAATTTAGTATTGGAGGGCAGCGTGGAGGGTAAAAATCGTAGAGGGAGACCAGAGATGAATACACTAAGCAGATTCAAAAGGATGTAGGTTGCAGTAGGTACTGGGAGATGAAGAAGCTTGCACAGGATAGAGTAGCATGGAGAGCTGCACCAAACCAGTCTCAGGACTGAAGACCACAACAACAACAACAAGGCAAACATTAGTGACTCTATTCATCCACATAAACTATTAGTTTCTCAATATCCAAAATCGTTTAATTCATTGTCTGGATCATACACCTTCAAATATATATCACTTGCTTTTATGTATCTCTTACAACATTGTCAACTTCTACACCTAATTCACTCTTCAGTGATCTAACCTACATCATAATTGTGCAACAAAATTATTGATTGTTTAGTCATTTTCAAAGCTGTATCCTATCTACTGCACTTGATCTATAGAACAATGTGGGATCTAAAGTATAACATTTTACACATGTTCTGTAATGTTTTCAGGTGCATTTACTAATAATAAAACGTGTGTCTTTTTATATAAAACACTAGATGTACCTGGCCATGCATTGCAGTGGCTCAGTCTAGTTGAACAGAAAGGAAATAAAAGAGAAACAACACATTTCTAGTACATATGGAAAATGTGTAAGTATCCCAATCTCCTTCTGACCCTTTCCATCTGTTCCTCCCCCTGTCTTTGTCCATTTCCTCTGCCTTCCACCTCTCTCAGTCGATCAACTCTTGGCCCCTCTCTCTGTCCACCTTCTCCTCCCTCTCTCTCAAACTTCTCCTGCCTCCTTTCTCTGCCCATCTCCTCCTTTCCCCTCTCTGTGTCCACTTCCTTCCACTGCTCTGGCAATCTCCTTATACCCACCCTTTGTTTGTTGTTACTACAAATTCAGACTGTGTATTTAGTACACAAAACATAATCTGATACACTAAAAGTACAACTTTCCTGTTTTCTATGAAACCTGTCTGTGAGGAAGGATACAAAACAGCACATTATCATGTATACAATTTGTGTATATATATATATATATATATATATATATATATAGAGAGAGAGAGAGAGAGAGAGAGAGAGAGAGAGAGAGAGAGAGAGAGAGAGAGAGAGAGAAAGAGAGAGAGTACCATGTATAAATTAGAAGTAAATTCATCAAGAACTTTGAGATTTTTTCTAACAACTTTCCACTTTATGTATTACATATTTATGAATATATTCAAAAATAGGTATAAAAATACACACATATTTGAATGTTGAAAATTTCATGTCAACTGACTGACTACTTTTCAAGTTTTGTGAGCACAAACATACACAGGCTGAATTCGTATACATGAAGATGACATTATCCCACACATTGGATATTGAATCTTCTCTAAACTAATTTTTATGTTCATAGTCTTTATCACTTGAGTCACATTCACCTAGTTTACTGTAGAATTCACTTTTTGAGGATAGTTGTGTTTCTTTAAACCTTTTTTCAATTATTCATGTAATCATAAGGATAAACACCTGTGCAGGTCTGCTTGGTCTTATGTTCTCCAGTTGATCCTTCTTCAAATTTTATCATAATTTATGTAATGATGAAACCATAAATGCAAGTGAATCTCTAAACCCAATTTTTATGCTCTCAGATTTCTTTCCAAAGCTTTTGTATTGTTCTTCATTTGTTTGGAATCAGATCTATAGATTTGTTATCATATCCTTACTTATAACAAACATATGAACATCATATACTGATAGACTGTGTAGGTAAATGTTAATGTTGGAGTTTGGTAATTCAACCAACAAAATTTCATCTCTAAATTTACATCATAACTGTTTTCTCATTTTCTCTAATTTGTGTCAGTTCAGTAATTTCTTATAATTAGTTGTAAGTCGAAACAAATGTTCAACACCATTTTCCATCCTGTTTTCAATCGTCATCTGATAATAATCAAACTTCCTATTTAAAACAATTTCTAATTTTATTAATGTGTGAGATCATTCAAATTTATCTTACAAATGTGACACAAGTTATCTCTATCAGTTAGTATTGTTTCTTCTCCATAAGATTTATTTCCAACTATTTGTTACTCATCTTCTCAACATGTCTTTTAATCAGTTCAGTAAATTGTTTAGCTGCATTTTTAGCTATGAATACAACAAGACTCTTACAATCTCCATGATTTTACTTCGTATAAAATGCTTTTCCTGCATCATTTTATATAATTCACTCGGATTCAGCTGACAACTGTTAATGTTCTCTAAGAGTTTCTTATAAAAACAGTACAAATCACAAAAGGTACTTCTGCGCAATTCTAATAACTTTTGGAGTGGTTTGTTTTAGTTTTTAATGGTAATTCTTTCCTGACGTGTATTTTCTACATGCCTTTCTGTACCGTTTTCTCATTATTCTTTCAAATTAAAATGTAGTAAACACATATCACAGATTAATTTTGATCCTTTGTATTTTGTGATTTGTATACATATACTGAGATTTATTGAACTATGCCAACAAAATAATCTAAAAACAATGTCTACATCTTTGAGAAAAAAACCTAGAAAACAAAAGACCTGGAGGTCCCCCATACAAGAGATCGGCGAATATCAAATTGACCACATTGCCATCTCCTATTTCGTACAGAAAGAGATCCATAATGTCCAAGTCCGCAGAGGGGCGAACATTGACTCAGACCACTACTTAACACGCATTAAAGTGAAATTCACCCCAAAAAATTCTATTCGAAGAAAACACATATGATGAAATTTGACACACGAACAATCAAAGAAACCAATCTGAAGGAGGAGTGGGAAAAGGAACCAGCTGACTCTTGGGAAAAATTTCGAACAAAAATTACAAAGAAGGCAAAAGAACTGATCCCATTGAAAAAGAACACAAAACACCCCTGGTGGGACTCTGGATGTGAAAAAACGCTGGAAGAAAGAAAGAAAGCCTTTCTGAAGTATAACAGTAAAAAATCCCCAGAAAATCTAGATCACTTCCACAACACCAGAAGACAAGTGGCAAAAACAATCAGACAAGTCAAGAGGAAGTACCTCAAGGAACAGTGTGAGTCTATTGAAGAAAATTTCCGTAACTATAATGTACGAGACTTCTATAAGACCTTTGCTGGAAGAATCAATGGATACGGCTCACGAAATCTATGTTTCAGAAAACCAGATGGAAAACTAGCGCTCACAAATCGGGAAAATTGTGAGGAGCTGGCGAGATACTTTTCCGGACTCCTCAATTGCCCTGAACCTTCTTCAAGATTCCCTCAAGAAACTGCTGTCTACACAAATCCAGAATCCCCACCATCTACACTAGAGGAGATCCAAAGACATATTCATAGACTGAAAAACAACAAGGCATCCGGAGAAGATAATATCACTGCAGAACTACTTAAAAATCTTGGACCAAATTCCCTCAAAGAACTCACTCAAATCATCACAGACATTTGGCAGACAGAAAAACTACCAGAAGATTGGAAATGCGCCCTAATTCATCCACTGCATAAAAAGGGAGACATGGCAGATATAAACAACTATCGAGGAATCTCCCTTCTCCAAGTCACTTATGAAATCCTCTCGGCTTGTCTTCTTCAACGAACACAAGAACAACTCGAACACAGTATTGGTGAATACCAAGCTGGGTTTCGCCCTCACCGATCCTGTGCAGAACAAATTTCCAAATTGAAGACAACACTAAAATACAAAGCAGTCAGAAACAGTCCGATCATTTGTTCCTTTGTTGATTTCGCAAAGGCTTATGATTCAATCGATAGGCAACCTCTCTTTATTATCCTTGAGGAGCTAGGACTCGATCCGAAAACCCTAAACCTTATCAAAGAAACGCTCACAAACACAACTTCTAAGATAAAATTCCTGGGTGAAATATCAGAGCCCTGATCAAAACCGGCGTCAGATAAGGTGACGGCTTGTCTCCACTCCTCTTCAACCTTGTCTTAGACAAAGTCATCTGAGAATGGGAAAAAGAACTGAAGAATCAAAAGTACTGGAAGCCTATGCAACTAGGAAGATCGAAAGATGGTATTAAAATTTCATGCTTGGCATTTGCAGATGACGTCGCCATTCTAGCAGAAAACGAGACCACAGCAATTAAACAGATAGACATTCTCAAAGAATGCGCCGAAAAAGTTGGGCTACAAATTTCCTTCCAAAAAACCAAATTCATCTGCTCAAAATTTGAAACTCAAAAACTGACTACAAAATATGGACAAATTTAGAGAATTCCATTCTTTAAATACTTAGGCGAGGTCCTAGAACCCACAGGGGGAGAGAAAACTGCACAAAAAGTTCGACTGCAAAAACTGAAAAGAGCATACTGGAAAACCCACAACATATACAATAAAAAATGTCTCTCCATTCACTCAAAAATACGACACTACAATACAGTAATCAAGCCCAAAGCACTATATGCCAGCGAAACACTCACACTCCATAGAAAAGGCGACCTGGAAGGCATCCTGAAAGAGGAACGCAAAATTATTAGAAAGATTCTTGGCCCAAAAAGAACTGAAGATGGATACAGGTTACAGTCTCGGAAAACTACAGAAAAATTATCTAACCTCGCCGCAGACATCTGGAAAAGAAGACTAAAATTTTACGGTCATATCCACAGACTCCCAACACCCAGACTCTCCCACAAAATTTTAATATACATTGAAAAATTTAAAACCATACCCTGGATAAAAGAAACCAAAACAGATCTAGCAAATGCACAAATAAATTCTTCAGAAGTTATAAACAGAAATGTATACAGGCAAAAAATCAATAGTTGTAAAGAACAACCTGAGAATGAAGTTTGCAAGAGACAGGGGACAAAATGGACAGAGGAAAGAAAGAGAATTCATGGGGAAAGAATGAGAGAAGTTTGGAGAATTAAAAAATTGAATCGGAAAAGCTTTGCGTGATCCGTATGGGTCCAATCGCACATAATACTGATAATAATTTAGGTAGAACTTTAATTCAACAATAATGAGCATTAAGACCATTCCAGTAGTGTAACAAACTGATATGTTGTTCTTTCACATAAACTGTTAAATATAGAAGATATAGTCTGTGTGCTTCACAAAGTGAGTATCCATGACATATGTTCAGTTTCCTCTCTGTTTATAGTATACCCCCAGTTTTAATAGGATACTTAAATTCAGTGATTTTCACATCAATCTCAAACTGAACATTCTGATACTTAGTGATTCTCTGACATTGTTTGGAACAGGATTTTTCAGCAGATTTAATAGTCTGCAGGAATAATCTACTGTCATCATTTTCACACTTGTACAAAATTTCCTGTGTTCAATCACATTTTATATCGATACTTTTGGTACACATAAGCCAGCCATTAATACAACTAATTTATCAAAATTTGAGGTTAGTTTCAATATGTCAATTAATGTTTTTGATAAATTTTGATAAAGTTGAAGAAAGTTTGGATCTGTCAATTAATGTAATTTCTTTGATTAAAAATGGAGTGCCCATCTTCTAAAACTTACAAATAATAAGAAAGATGAACATGTAGATTTATTGTTATCTATTTTTAACTTCTCAGTAATATATAATAACAATTTCTCATGCTTTGTAACTCTATCTGCATGATCTTCTGCCAGTAATAATTGTCATTTCACATCCTGCAGAAAAGATTTTTCATCTTCCTTCTTTAAATTAATACGTTCTGCTTCATTACTTTTGGTAATTCACTATATGATCATCATCTTAGTGAGCTATATCTGATAACTGCCAGTTGTGAACCTATGACTATGTGCAGGCTCCATTCAGAATCTCTTGCCTGAAACTCTGTTGATCTTGTTCATATTTATCTGTTAGAGAACAATGTGATATCTCTTTTATGAGTAATTGTATGATTACTTGAATTAAAATGGATTTCTGTGTTTAATTGTAATCAGTCATCCTAAAGTACAATATAAGTGCGTGTTGACTCCCATTCTATTATAAACTCATAAATTCTCTTTAAACATTTTAGGTATAGCACATTCCACAGTAGTTAAAAAATCTGAGCATCTCTCAGAGCCTTTATTGGCTTCTATATTACTTGTTCCAGATCTGTTTTGAACAGCTCTCTCAACAATGCAACTGGTGTTCTGAACTCTCCTGTTAGGCTCTTCAAACATTACTGATGAGAATAAAAATATGTATATTCTTCAATTATTTCACTCATTTGGTAATAACCTTTAGGTACAGCTCTAAGTTCAAGAATTTTCAGCATGCTATGATTTAAAACAGCGATAAAACCATTAATTTCTTATAGGAAAAATCTCAGAGAAAACAAGTATGGCTTAAAACTTGGTGTTACTGAACATCTTCTCACTTGCTGTCACCTGTTTTATGAGTCAAAACTCTGTCTGTTTAGTAATATGTTTTTATGAATCCTATTACTGTTATGACCCTTGAGCTAGTTGTATACACACATTCACCACAATCACAACAAGTTTTTTTTTTTAATTTTTCTGTCTGGCTGTCTTAGAGATCTTCTTATAATAATTATGAGATGTAACACACTACCCATCACAATCTCTTAACTTTCAAGTTTTTTGGTCATTTTTTATTTGTCTTAAGAATGCAGCCTTTACCTGAGCTTGTATATCTGTCCTTTACTTTTGTGTAGTTATAGAAACGATTTTCAATTTTATTCATTTATTACCATGTGCTTATTTTAGTTTCCATTTAATAAGGGTAAAAATTTATTTTTGTTTTATAAATCGGTATATTTTTATAGTATCTTCATTTTCTGTTTTATATGATTTTAACAATTTCTTTACAAGTATTTGATAAATTAGTAAATTCTTATAGAATTTTGAATTTTTTAATTTCATATACACTTAAAGTTCATCGCTTTAATCTGAAATATATGTGTCTTTTTGCAGTTCTCTGCTATTTTTCAAGCAGGGTTTATACAGAAGAAAAATGGAATAAATGTGATTTCTTAAAAAATGTGCTAACACAGATATATTTTCCAAGTTCCAGGAGTACTTTCATAGAAACAAAGTACATTCTAAATCTGTCCAGAACTGATCTAGAAATGTCACTTTATATCCAGTCCATTGTCCTCTATACTAAACTGGAAATACTAATTCACTAAGTAAATCTATGGCACATTACACTTGTTGACACCATTGATAGGTCATGAAAAGCTGTCAAGATGTTCTGCAATTGAGGAGAGATGTAGCTATTTATTCATACCATGTAATTTTGTCTGGGATTAGTTTGTATTTTGCTGTTACTCTTGCTTCATATATGCTAATCCTCTGTAAGATCAGTTTCCCAGATATTGTGCTTAGTTTACATACATGATTTTCATACTGCTGCTAAAGATCTTCTCTAATAATAGCTCTCAAAAGTCTTACTTATATACAAGTGAGATTTTTCTAGCATTATCAATATTTTATTTCTTGAGGGAGGAGATCAGTTACCTATAAAATATGAATAAACCACTGAAATAAGAATATTTTTATACGATTGACACACAAGATTAGTATTCAATGTTGAGGCTATAAACTATTTTATTATAGTAAAAGATACATGGGAACATAACTGTCTGTGTTGTATGGATCCCAACTGTTAATTATACTGGTTCAAAATACAAGAGACAGAATCACATGAAAGCCACAAGCAGATCACACAAGACAATTCGAAATGCCATTTGTCAATATAACTCCTTTATCATGGATTTCTAGACAAAGACTTCTTTCAGTACGTTCTGTTTTGGTATTGTACTTCTGAGATCCCCACATTGTTTTAATTAGTCAGAAATTTAATGCAGTGTAATTCAGAAGATATTGTGTCACTTACATATCACAACTACTCATGCCTAATCAATAACACAATTTTTGTTTCTAATACTTATGTTACACACCAAAGTAGTCGACTGAAAGGACCATAATACTGGCATCTCAGCGCACTTTTTTCATCATTATTACTTCAGGGCATTTCAGGGGATCTCGAGCTACTGAAAGATGTCGTTATTTATGGTTGAAATCATGTAAAATGGTTGATAAATACACTCCTGGAAATGGAAAAAAGAACACATTGACACCAGTGTGTCAGACCCACCATACTTGCTCCGGACACTGCGAGAGGGCTGTACAAGCAATGATCACACGCACGGCACAGCGGACACACCAGGAACCGCGGTGTTGGCCGTCGAATGGCGCTAGCTGCGCAGCATTTGTGCACCGCCGCCGTCAGTGTCAGCCAGTTTGCCGTGGCATACGGAGCTCCATCGCAGTCTTTAACAGTGGTAGCATGCCGCGACAGCGTGGACGTGAACCGTATGTGCAGTTGACGGACTTTGAGCGAGGGCGTATAGTGGGCATGCGGGAGGCCGGGTGGATGTACCGCCGAATTGCTCAACACGTGGGGCGTGAGGTCTCCACAGTACATCGATGTTGTCGCCAGTGGTCGGCGGAAGGTGCACGTGCCCGTCGACCTGGGACCGGACCGCAGCGACGCACGGATGCACGCCAAGACCGTAGGATCCTACGCAGTGCCGTAAGGGACCGCACCGCCACTTCCCAGCAAATTAGGGTCACTGTTGCTCCTGGGGTATCGGCGAGGACCATTCGCAACCGACTCCATGAAGCTGGGCTACAGTCCCGCACACCGTTAGGCCGTCTTCCGCTCACGCCCCAACATCGTGCAGCCCGCCTCCAGTGGTGTCGCGACAGGCATGAATGGAGGGACGAATGGAGACGTGTCGTCTTCAGCGATGAGAGTCGCTTCTGCCTTGGTGCCAATGATGGTCGTATGCGTGTTTGGCGCCGTGCAGGTGAGCGCCACAATCAGGACTGCATACGACCGAGGCACACAGGGCCAACACCCGGCATCATGGTGTGGGGAGCGATCTCCTACACTGGCCGTACACCACTGGTGATCGTCGAGGGGACACTGAATAGTGCACGGTACATCCAAACCGTCATCGAACCCATCGTTCTAGCATTCCTAGACCGGCAAGGGAACTTGCTGTTCCAACAGGACAAGGCACGTCCGCATGTATCCCGTGCCACCCAACGTGCTCTAGAAGGTGTAAGTCAACTACCCTGGCCAGCAAGATCTCCGGATCTGTCCCCCATTGAGCATGTTTGGGACTGGATGAAGCGTCGTCTCACGCGGTCTGCATGTCCAGCACGAACGCTGGTCCAACTGAGGCGCCAGGTGGAAATGGCATGGCAAGCCGTTCCACAGGACTACATCCAGCATCTCTACGATCGTCTCCATGGGAGAATAGCAGCCTGCATTGCTGCGAAAGGTGGATATACACTGTACTAGTGCCGACATTGTGCATGCTCTGTTGCCTGTGTCTATGTGCCTGTGGTTCTGTCAGTGTGATCATGTGATGTATCTGACCCCAGAAATGTGTCAATAAAGTTTCCCCTTCCTGGGACAATGAATTCACGGTGTTCTTATTTCAATTTCCAGGAGTGTATTTCTTGTAATTTTTGTTGTAAGATGTAATATTATGAATAAGTAAAATCATGGCTGCCATTGCATTGGATTGATTAAATGGTTTCCACACAAATTATCTTTCGAATTTTATAGCAAGTACCAACCAATTGACAGTTTGGCAAAACAGTCATGAAACTGTTTAACAATGAACTGAAATAGATTCAGAAACAAAACACACTGATGGTCAAAAGTGTCTTGCAATAAAGACTGTAGATACTGATGAAGAACACAGCCCAATTTTAAAATATGTTTTGGTTCACTAAGTGAAAGTGACTGTATTAAAAAATCACATCACCAGCCTGCCTGTAAATGTAGTTACTGCCACAAGAAATGCCGAATTAAACTTTTACAACTCCAAAAGAAATGTTCAGTAAATATCCGAAATAATTGTACAAATTATCAGCGCCAGTTGTATGTAACATTACCACTCTTGAGACATGCATTCACTCTAAAAGCAAAACTGAAATAAAAATTCCATATCAGTATCGATATAGGTAATAGTCGTAATAAACATTTAAGGGACCCCCGCCAGACCTACAAGATTTTGCTAGAAAATGAAGCCCTAGTAGCAGACTTCCTCGGAAATGACTGCAAATGACGTGGTGTGAAAGGAACAATGACGCTTTAGCTAATCAACTGAAAGCTTGGGCGTATCTGAAGAAACCAGAGCTCAAATGTTCAAATGTGTGAGAAATCTTATGGGACTTAACTGCTAAGGTCATCAGTCCCTAAGCTTACACACTACTTAACCCAAATTATCCTAAGGACCAACACACACACCCATGCCCGAGGGAGGACTCGAACCTCCGCCGGGACCAGCCGCACAGTCCATGACTGCAGCGCCTAAGACCGCTCGGCTAATCCCGCGCGGCGGAGCCAGAGTTCCTTAATCTATTTTATTGTTGAACAGGATATTTATTTGTTTCGAATTTTTAACGAGATGTAGTTAATCATTTGTAATAAGTGAAGGCTGTCGGATTGAGGGACAGAAGCAAGTATCTGCCTTTTGATGGCAGTGCTGTTTCTATTGGCTGGTATGTGGGTTCATTTCTTAGGAATATTATTTCAGATTGTTGCAAAGGGCTAACAATGAGTATACCTCACCGACAGTAAGAATTACGAACGTATTGAAACAAGAATCTGCCTTTCACTGGAAATCACCATCAATTCATTTACCTGTTTAACTTAAGACAAACTTTCTAAAATAATTGCACCTTCTTATGTATGGGTATGGGATAAGATTCGACGGAAGCTGGGAAAGAAAGAGCACGCCTAACGAAACTAAACAAAAAATTATTTTATCACGAGACAAAAGCAAAAAAGTAACAAAAACAAAGGCTGTCTGTTCGAAAGAGTGTATGTTTCCACATCTAGATAATCAAAATCAACTACTCGGCGACATTCAGTACCCTACCTGCTCCAGTCCGTGGATTGCTAAACACGTCGACCTTCTTTGCGGTCCACAAACTAGCCCAGATGTCACTGCTCGGTTCAGTACCACTCATCGACGGCGGACATCCTGAAATGAGCCAATGTGTTACGAGACTACTACAAGCGTCAATTGGTTCAAATGGTTCAAATGGCTCTAAGCACTATGGGACTTAACATCTGAGGTCATCAGTGCCCTGGACTTAGAACTACTTAAACCAAACTAACCTAAGGAAATCACACATATCCATGGCCGAGGCAGGATTCGAACCTGCGACCGCAGCAGCAGCGTAGTTCCAGACTGAAGCGCCTAGAACCGCTTAGCATTGTCAATTGATCCCAGTATGCTTAGTCACTTTCTTCACAACAGATACCATTCGCCATTCTACTCGGCTGACTTTTCTTGGAGGGAAGTGTTCACGAGGTGGTCGTGGTGTGCTCGTGAATTATTGTCTAAAGAGTCTAACCCATAGCCGAGAGTTAGGGAATACATTGAGGGTTTCTGTTCCGCCACTGCATAGCCTTCAAATTATTCTCGATAGTGACGACAGGCGTTCATTATTATTGCACGAGACCGGGAAAAGTGTGGCTCACCAGTATTCTGTTCAACCCGTACGACTGTATGTCTGGTATGTGCCTCTAACTCTTGCGGTGAACATTAGGCATTAGAAAATTGTTGCATTTATCGGCGATGAGGACCCGACTCCTTTGAACTAGATTCCAATCCATGTGTTCCTTTACTCATCGTTTTCGTTCACGACGTTGCGTACTGTCTGAGCCGACAGAATACAACACTACCAATTGCCTTCAGAATGCAATGCATATTTCTGCTGCATTTTCCACGAAGTACCAACGAGCCATAAACTGAAAGTAGCGGTCGCGGGAAACCACTGTGAACAAAACGTTCTGTGTCTCACGATAGCGGACGCATATTGGAATGACACGGCTGTACTGTACGAAGATTTCTGTATTGACCACCTAACTCGCCGTAACAATAATGAAAATGTGTGTACGAACTAAGCTTAACGTGATCGTTCCATGCATATACACGTGCGGAATTGTCTCGTTCGCGATTCGAGAAATAGTGCGCTCTGCTACACTGTACCGAGTTAACTTTTACACAGGTGGCTGCTTCCTGTGGCCGGAAAAGTGTTGAGTAAGAGGTTTCTGGAAGAAAAGTCATGAGAGCGGTGTAAAACTTATTTTCACAATTTAGATTTGACGCATCACAACATTCAAAAGCAAATGCATTACCATTGGGATACCTCGGTTATCACAAACATGTGCAGGAAAGTGTTCACAAACACTACGTAAACGATACGTCAGATTGTCTGTGAGGTATGTAGGATATGTAGCCAATATGACAGGAATAATCTCAGGCAAAGTAGCTATTTCGTAAATGTGTATAGTTGTTTTTCCATGAACATGTCATTCACAGATGGAAGTCTCAAGGCCATCAACTTCCACTGACATCTCAGACGTTATCATAGATATCACACTTCACAAAGTGTAATCGTTTGTCACAAAACATTGAACGAAAACGAACCTTCAGAATCTTTTTACACAGGGATATAATCACTCATCTTATCAAGATCTGTGAACGAGCAATAAAATCAAAATCAAAATGTTTAGTAACTAGTAATCATCGTATGTCTTCATCACTCAAAATAAAATATATAAAGATACATGAAATCTTCAGTATTACACGTCCAACACCGAGGACGGTCACCCCATTGCAGTTGCAGCTTGAGTATCTAATGGCTCCCAGGGCGACATCGATTTGGTTTTCAGTACTTTATACAGGGTGGTCCATTGATAGTGACCGGGCCAAATATCTCACGAAATAAGCATCAAACGAAAAAACTACAAAGAATGAAACTCGTCTAGCTTGAAGAGGGAAACCAGATGGCGCTATGGTTGGCCCGCTAGATGGCACTGCCTTAGGCCAAACGGATATCAACTGCCCTTTTTTAAATAGGAACCCCAATTATTTATTACATATTCGCGTAGTAAGTAAAGAAATGTGAATGTTTTAGTTGGACCACTTTTTTCGCTTTGTAATAGATGGCGCTGTAATAGTCACAAACGTATAAGTACGTGGTATCACGAAACATTCCGCTAGTGTGGACGGTATTTGCTTCGTGATACACTACCCGTGTTAAAATGGACCGTTTACCAATTGCGGAAAAGGTCGATATCGTGTTGATGTATGGCTATTGTGATGAAAATGCCCAACGGGCGTGTGCTATGCATGCTGCTCGGTAAACTGGACGACATCATCCAAGTGTCCGGACCGTTCGACGGATAGTTACGTTATTTAAGGAAACAGGAAGTCTTCAGCCACATGTGAAACGTCAACCACGACCTGCAACAAATGATGATGCCCAAGTATTTGTTTTAGCTGCTGTAGCGGCTAATCCGCACATCAGTAGTAGACAAATTGCGTGAGAATCGGGAATCTCAAAAACGTCGATGTTGAGAATGCTACATCAACATCGACTGCGCCCGTACCATATTTCTACGCACCAGGAATTGCATGGGGACGACTTTGAACGTTGTATACAGTTCTGCCACTGGGCACAAGAGAAATTACGGGACGATGACAGATTTTTTGCACGCGTTCTATTTAGCTACGAAGCGTCATTCACCAACAGCGGTAACGTAAACCGTCATAATATGCACTATTGGGCAACGGAAAATCCACGATGGCTGCAACAAGTGGAACATCAGCGACATTAGCGGGTTAATGTATGGTGCTGCGTTATGGGAGGAAGGATGAGTGGCCCCTATTTTATCGTTGGCAATCTAAATGGTGCAATGTATGCTGATTTCCTACGTAATGATCTACCGATGTTACTACAAGATGTTTCACTGCATGACAGAATGGCGATGTACTTCCAATATAATGGATGTCCGGCACATAGCTCGCGTGCGGTTGAAGCGGTATTGAATAGCATATTTCATGACAGGTGGATTGGTCGTCGAAGCACCATACCATGGCCTGCACGTTCGCCGGATCTGACGTCCCCGTACTTCATTCTGTGGGGAATGTTGAAGGAGATTTGCTATCGTGGTCCACCGACAACGCCTGACAACATGCGTCAGCGCATTGTCAATGCATAGGCCAACATTACGGAAGGCGAACTACTCGCTGTTGAGAGGAATGTCGTTACACGTTGAAACTTCCCCTTTGAAAAATTATACATGACTGTCCTTAAACTGACACACAATATTTTAAGCGCAACGCAATCTGACTTTCAAAAATCCCTACAAAAGAATGGCCCTGACTACCAATAACCTATACCTTTCACAAATCACTTACCTCACAAAAATCTTCGTTACTCGAACTACTGCAATACAGCGAGCGCCACTACTGCCAGCTAAATAAAAGATTCAAACTACGGAAGGCACTAACTACTGATAGGAATAGTTAGCAAATGAAAGATTTTGATAGAGAGCAAACAATGTATTTACCTCAATAGTGTTCAAATGTCATAATGTATATAGCAGTTCATGACATCCATTCTGTACTCAAAAATCCGCCATCTCTCTCCCCAGATCCACCACTGCTGGCGGCTCACCTCCAACTGCGCAACGCTACGCGCTGTTCACATCCAGCTGCCGCTGCCCAACACTACAATGGCGGACAACAATGCAAACCGGCCACAGACTGCACACAGCACAGCCAGTGATTTCATACAGAGCGCTACGTAACGTTGCCAATAAGAAAATATAAACAGCCTACTTACAACGTATTGCCAATTAATGCATTGAGGGCGACGGACATCATTTAGAGCATTTATTGCATTAATGTGGCATTTACAGGTAATCACGCCGTAAAAGCATGCGTTCTCAGAAATGATAAGTTCACGAAGGTACATGTAGCATATTGGAACAACCGAAATAAAATGTTCAAACTTACCTACGTTCTGTATTTTAATTTAAAAAACCTACTTGTTACCAACTTTTCGTCTAAAATTGTGAGCCATATATTTGTGACTATTACAGCGCCATCTATCAAAAGCGAAAGAAGTGGTCCATCTAAAACATTCATATTTCTTTACGTACTACAAGATTATGTAATAAAAAATGGGGGTTCCTATTTTTAAAAAACGCAATTGATACCCGTTTGATCTATGGCAACGCCATCTAGTCAGCCAACCATAGCGCCATCTGGTTTCCCCCTTCAAGCTAGACAAGTTTCGTTCTTTGTAGTTTTTTCGTTTGACGCTTATCTCGTCAGATATTTGGCCCTCACCTCATTAAGAGGTGTAATCTTATGACAAAGGTTTAACTCAGTAATACAAGTACTAAAGTTAGAAACTGTGTTACGTTTTGAGGCAGCGTAACTGATGGCGCGCAATAATACTCACGCTGTACTCATCCAGTACTTGAGAATGAGAGCATTTAGCGAATTTCGACAAACCTTACACATAACTTCAAAACTTTATGAAGATTTTCCTCGTTGGCACCCCGTCACAAAATCATGAAAGGAAAAAATACTATCCCTTGCAACATTTTCTCTGTTTATGCAATAAAACTTGATTATCAGGCTTGACGTTTTCATTTATTACTTCTTTACTGCTAACTCTGTTAGCAACACTTTTTGCAGACAATATCCAATACGTCCCTGAATGTACCTGCAAAGTTATATCATTGTACAACACATAGTTCAGGAGATATGACGTCGTAAACACTGAGATGCGTGAAGAATTAGATTTTGCTTGCAACAGAGAGGAAATCACGTAGACTATACTTATCCACTGTTGACAAAACGAGCACTTAGCGACTTCCATCAAACTTAAAACATAACTTAAAACTTTTTCTAAACTTTTTCTCGCTCACATGACCAGTATCAAATACTTAACACATTAAGTCGTTTGTAAAGTAATCAGAAGTTTTAAGTTGTCTTAAACGTAGGAGCTCGTTTCTGTAAAGAATCTGGAGTTTATTGCTAAATACTAAATCACTATAAGCAATCAAAGAACAATATATTCTGTTTTAAGCATCTCATGTAATTGTACATTGTTTTAGGCTAGATATGCGTTGCAGAGGGTCGAATGACCTAGGCATGTGTAGGAATGTGGTGCCAACCCGAATTTAAACGTATTCGAGAAGGGCAGGTGACTCCACTCCAACAGATCGTAAATAAACTACGGGACACGATTAAATCACAAGTACAATAAAACTTGAAGATGCAAGAGAGGAAAGCATCTGAGCTTGTCAAACCAGTAATTTAGAATACAATACCGTTGCCAGCCTCATTAGGCGACGAGGGCATCGTAGCAAAATACTAGAATACAAGGCTATTAGCTAACCGTTTGAGTACAAACAATATGAAAAAATGTAATTTAAATATTTTTCACTCACTTAATCCTTGTTATCTTAGTAAGCAATGAATACAAGAATAAATTGGCAAAAAGTTAACAATTAAATGTTTTGAGGCGGTGGTTCCACGTTGGAACCATTGGGACATATAGTTTCCAATAATCCTTTATTTCATGTGATGTGTCACATTTCTCCTAGATATAATACCACATATCGACACTTTCATGAACTCATAATGCGTAAATCAAACCATAGCGCTAAGTAACAAACAAAAAACGGCCCTAAAATAATAAATAAATATATATCCAATTACAAAATTGATGAAAGTACGTATCGTCCCAGAGATTTCATGTCGAAATCACTCATAAAATCTGTAGTACAAACTGAAATTAACGTTACAATAACCCTGGGTGGACCTATCCTCATTGCTAAGTATCTTCTCAGTATGACCACCGCCGGCCGATGTGGCCGAGCGGTTCTAGGCGCTTCAGTCTGGAACCGCGCGACCGCTACGGTCGCAGGTTTGAATCCTGCCTCGGGCATCGATGTGTGTGATCTCCTTAGGTTAGTTAGGTTTTTAAAGTTCTAAGTTCTAGGGGACTGATGACCTCAGATGTTAAGTCCCATAGCGCTCAGAACCATTTGAACCATAGTATGACCACCGAAAAAAAAACGAAAGAAAAGAAAAGAAACTCCTTCACGGCCTTTCGCGATCACGTAGCAAAATCTCTGCGTCTGCTATTGCTTTAAGCAGTGTAAACAGTACTGTTTTTCTGGGGCAAAACTGGGGGATGCGTACCCCTAAAATTTTTCGTCGACAAAGTATTTTTTTTACGATGTTGGTTGCTCCTCCACTGATGTTGTTCCAGCCCATGGAGTATGTACGCTATTGGCTCATGAAAGGCAGACATCTTGCTACTGATAGCAAGAGTAAAGTAAGAGGTGTGAAGACTACAGCAGCCATGAACTAAAGGCAGTTTGGAAACTGTTGTAATGCTATTAATGTAAGTTACACTGTAGTTTTATAGTTAAATAAATTTTCAGCTGTATTAAAAACTGGGTCAGTTGAAGCACGGGATACGACCCATCATCTTTGCCATTTCGGGAGCCAAAAAAGGTTACAAAAGATTTTTGTAGTGTAGTTTCCATTGTTGTTGATGGATGGTTTTTGTTGTATTATATCTTTTAGTGGTGTTTTATAGGTTAAAATATGTGTTCGGTAATATTTCCTTGTATTGTTTTGTATGTCGGAGTGTTGATTAGACTCACCTGTTTCATTTGAGATGTAGTATAGGTCAATTGAAGTGTACAATACCATTTTCTTTTATTGCTCAGGGGTTGATGGAAATCACATGCTTCATTTGAGGTGATACAAACTGAAGTGTTCGATACAACATTCTCTTGTATGTTTGGGTGTTTCTCATTATCACCGGCTTCATCTGAGATGCAAAGTCAACTGAAGAGTCCGATACCATTTCTTTTGTAGTTCGACATGCTGATGACGTCATGGCTAAATGCAGACGGGTGGTATCCCATGCTACAGTTATAAGTAATTTTCGCTGCATTATATCCAATGTCGGAGTACCCTCAAACTTTTTTTAGAAGTAAAGCACTGACTGTAAGTAACCGCTGAAACGCACTATATTCGTAGAAATACCTCAGTATACAGCTGGACATCCCTGTCTCGCACTGGCGTCGGTGCTTTCACGCAAAAGGCACTGGTACTTCTAAACGAAGTTAATAAAATGGTGGTTTGGGTCAGAAACCATTGATGCTCAAAGGGTTAGCTTATGCGTGGTGATTGCACCGTGAAATACATCCACTCCAAGCAAGTAAAATTCATAAGAATGACTGTAAACGACGCAGATAATACGCTTTTTGTTTCAACTGTTGTAATTAAGATTGCAGGCAGACACGAGAGTGCACTGGTAGACACTACTGATCGTACAGACATAAAAAGTTGCAGGTTTGCCCTCGTAGTAATCCTCACTTAGTCTATTCATCAAATTATAATCTTTTTTAAGTCTTGGCTAATTATTCATGCACCGTACAGGCCAGCAATCTTGAAGGCAACACAATAACAACAGTGATTCTTTTTACAATTCGTAGACGAATCACGACAGGGACTACGCAAAACAGAAATGACGTCAGGCAGTGCATAATACAATACCACACATGCTATAAAAATAGTCAATAATTTCATTTAACATGTAAGGTATGTAGTTTCTGTGGCTAGGACACCGATGTACTGTTTGAATTAGTTATTGCAGTGTTTATGATAACTGAATTAAAGCATAGAGATTATTCTTAGGTGTATACGATTCTTGACCTTTTCACTGTTTATGGAAACAGTTCCTTTTGTTCGTCTAGCTGTAAACGTCGATGACTTCGATGTATCAAAATTCAGTGGTTCTTTTTAAAGAATTTTGAAAATTATTTGAATATATTCAAGAATTTACCTCAAAATATACTTGGAATTCGGTTCTTCAAACTACGGGGGTCTTTCAATAAGTAAAGCAACACGTTTTTTTCTGAAAGTTGGTTGATTTTATTCAGTATTCCAATACACCACATTATTCTTCACTCTTTTGGTTACAAAACCCCATTTTTCAACTAATCTCCATTCAATGCGACGGGCTTACTCCAGCTTACTGGGAGAGTCTTTATGCCCCCGCATGGTACCACTCTAATGGTCAATGTCGGAGCCAACGTCTTGTTGCATCAGTAACCTTCCTCCCCCCTCCCCCCCCCTTACGTACTGCTTCTCGCAGAGTGAATCCTTCATCGTGCCAGACAGTTTATAGGTGCGAGATGTGGGCTGTAGGGTGGATGAGGAAAAGCAGTCCAATTAAGTTTTCGGAGGTCCTATTGTGTGCGCATACTTGTGTGAGCCCTTGGCTTGTCATGGAGAAGGAGAACACGCTGACGTCGTTTCTTCAATTTCCTTAGGGTAGCATAGCTGTGTGTGTCCGGTTGGCACTCAAGAGATCGGGCAGATTTCGCTACCTTGTTGCGACAATGTCAGATGCCTCACCCAAGAATTCACCGTGCTTTTGTTCATTGCAAGGTCTCCGTAGGAATTCTGTAAGCGCCTATGAATATCTGCAATGTTCTTTTTCTCCGCCAAAAGAAACTCAAAGACAGGTCTCTGTTTGGAATACACCCGCCATTTTGAAAGCTACAAATAGTGCTGCCACCTACCGGAACTTCCTGAAACTCTAGGGGTGAATCTGGAATATTCAACGACGTCTAACAACTAATTCCACAATTTTTCAACCGAAAAAGGCCAAAAAAATGTGTTGTGTTACTTATCGATCGGCTCTCGTATCAAATCAACTACCAATAACGATTTTTTTTATGGTCCCCTCAAGGAAAAGAGATGACGGGCCCTTGTGGAAACTACTAAGCCGCTTATTCCAGCAGGGTAATACCTATGAAACAAATTATGTTAACTTTCTCTAAAGCCTCACCCTGTACTAGCACTCATATAGACGCCTCCTCTAAAGCCTGCAACTGGAGACCACTACAAGTGTCGTCAGCACCGCGGAGGAACAGGGTTACGACAGTTTTTTCAGACCTCGCTCCACACCACATTACACCAAACTGCCGCGACCGAGCCGCCGTCCGAATGCCTCAGTTACGTCCATTCACTCTCAATTCCAGATCTCGTCCCACCGAGAGAGGTGGCGCAGTTGTTAGCACACTGGTCTCGCATTCGGGAGGACCACGGTTCAATCCCGCGTCCGGCCATCCTGATTTAGGTTTTCCGTGATTTCCCTAAATCACTCCAGACAAATGCCAGGATGGTTCCTTTGACAGGGCACGGCCGACTTCCTTGCCCGTCCTTCTCCGATCCGATGAGACTTTGCTGTTTGGTCTCTTCCCCCAAACAATCCAACCCAATCCAGATCTCGTCTGTCTCGGATATGTGCCACAACGGTGCCACTCCCGTGTCGAGTTTCACTAATGATTTTACATTTCTTTCGTAATTTTTCTAGAGCCTTTTAAAAGCGATTTCGATTTGCATAGTTAGTTTCGTCTTACTGAAACAAAAAATAATTATCACACAAAAAAGTTTGTTAAATAAGCACAGGCATTTTTCAGAAAAGGTTATCAGTACTAAAAAGTTGTCGCAAACAGTGCACGATGGCTTATCCCAGTAATGATAAGCACCATAAGGTATTTTCCAAAATCCACAATATATATCCACAATACGTACTTGTTGCATCCAAAATTTGTATCTTTGCAACATTCACCACAAAGAAGTCAGAAATTCTCAGGAAGAATGCTTACAACTTGTTATGTAGTAGAACAGAGCAAGGAGACTTTCTCTCAAAAATTAATGTGACAAATGTGATATTATACCTCTGAGCAGCTGCTAAATTTATTTACAAAACCAGTTTCAGTCGTCTGAACAAGGAGACTCTCTTTCGAACATTAATTTGAAAAAGAGTCATATTATGACGCTGAGCTGCTGGTAAAATGCTTTGTTTCAGTTGTTTAACCATCATCAGGTTCATAAAAGTATTCACAGCGTCATGTTAGGAAAAATATAAAATCTTTATCGTCAGGTGATGAAACAATGAATTGTACATCACGTAAAAACTGTAACGGTGCTGACGCTGTGAACAAATTCATACCACATTGTGGTGCCCCTATGTGATACCAATCTGTTCACGGCGTTAATGCGATTGTAGTTTTAACATGATGTATAGTTCATGGTTTTATCAACTTACGATACTGATTTTATATTTCTCATAACATGACGCTGTGAAAACTTTTATCAGTTTAATGATGGTCAGACGATTGAAACTGGTTGCGTAAAAAAAGTGATTTACGAGCAGCTCAAAGCGGTAATACGACATTTTTCAAAAAATCACAACCTCAAAAAATAAGTTTTATGATGCTAAGACGATTGAAACCGATTGTGTAAACAAATTGTTTTACCAACAGCTCAAGGCGGTAATAAGACATTTTTCAAAAAAATCACAACATCAAAAAATAGTTAATGTGTAGTAAAGAAGTTTCGGGAGTTCATTTACCTAGATAACATACTGAAGTAATTAACATTACAAGATCACAGGTTAATGTAAGCACTGAATAGGCCATTGAAAATGTGAAATGCTGGTACATTATCAACCGGGGCAACCGTCAGTATGTTCAATTCAAGCACGCAAACGTGCATGCATTGTTTTGTACGGGTGCCGGCTGTCTCTTCGTGGGATGAAGTTCCTTGACTGTCGTACTTGGCCGGTCAATACAGGGACGGTTAATGCTGGTTGTGGACGACGGTGGAGTTGTCGTCCTATAATGTCCTGTATGTGGTCGACTTGAGACAGAGCTGATGAACGAGCAGGCCAAGGCGACATGTAGACTCTCGGTAGAGCATGTTGGGTTTCAAGGCAGTATGTGGGCGAGCGTTTTCCTGTTGGAAAACACCCCTTGGAATGCTGTAAATGTATGGGAGCACAACAGGTAGAATCACCACCCTAACTTACAAATTTGCAGTCAGGGTGCATGGGATAACCACGAGAGTGCTCTTGGTCTTACACGAAATCCAGATCACAACTCCGGGTGTAGATCCAGTGTGTCCAGCACACAGATAGGCTGGTGGCAGGCCGTCAATTGGCTGACTTCTAACCAACACAAGGTCATCACTGGCACTGAGCCAGAACCAGCTTTCATTGCAAAACACAAAAGAGCTCCACCTTGCCCTCCAATGAGCTCTTACTTGACACCACTGAAGTAGCAAATGGCGGTGGCTTGGGGTCAGTGGAATCCACGCCACAGGGCATCTGACTCGGCGCTATCCTTGGAGTGACCTATCTTTAACAGTTCGTTGTGTCACTGTGGTGCCAACTGCTGCTCAAATTACTGCTGCAGTTTCAGTACGATGCACCAGGGCCTTATGCCTACCACGGAAGGTCTTCCCTCTCGGTAGTGCCACATAGCTGTCCAGAGCCCGGTCTTCTTGCTACAGAACATGCTCGTGACCACCGCTGCCAGAAATCACGTACAGTGGCTACAGTCTTTCTGAAATATCTCAGAAGGATCATCCAGCTTCTTGTAGCCCTTCTACATGACTTCATTCAGACTTAGTTAGATAGTAATAATGGAGTCTTTGTCGCCTTAGAGGCATTCTTGACTAACATCAACTTACCACGTTCAGTTTCAAAGGTGCCTAACTTTAACAACCGTTACACCGAGTATTGAAAGCAAATCTTAGTTGCATCCTCGTAGAGGCGCTGCCAGCGCCGCTCTTAACGCAACTGGACATCATGTTTCAGATGTAGAACACTCCTACCAACTTCCGTTTATGTCGAAAAATTTCTTTGTATTGTGATTTTTTTTTTCCGTCAGTGTATAGAATATCTGTGGGGCACCACCGCCTGAAAAACATGAATGTTTAAAGGTGATAGAACACATTGAAATTAATTGTAATGTAAAGACATGTCGAAGTATACCGCGAGCTTTATACTGCCGTGCTGTTTGTGATTCGTAGCAATTTTAATTGCATGTCATGGCTGTTCTATAGCTGAAGCAGGGTTCTTTCTTTCGGTCCTGTGTCTTTGTTCAGTCCGAACTTTTCTTCAGTCTCTAACGACATAATTCTTGGCGGGACGTTAAAACCTAATCATTTTTATTCTGTTCGGTGTTTGATACAGTAATGTTATGTAACACTGTTGTAATGTTATGTAACACTGTTTTCTACGATCTCACATCAGTAACTAGGAAAACTGAGCTCGGAGATCCAATTGGTGCTATTCTATAGCAATTTTATGTGCTATTTCTAGCTTTCAACTCTCCTTTCCTCTAATACCCTAGCGTAATAACACGAACAACCTACATTTCACATATCATAATCACAAACATCGATGTGGTAAGGATATAGACTAATACCCTTCATTGGCACTTCAGAGGAAAACAACGCGGGAGCACCTCAAGGATGTAGCAAACAAAGCAATGTCAGACTGCCGCTCGGCAGACAGAACGAAGCATAGAATCAAGAGCACTAATACAGTATGAGTCTACTGTAGCAACTCACTGAAATTCATTGTTCATCATCTTTTATCTCCTTTCAGAAAATTCTGTTCAGATTTAATGGAGCCAGAGTTTTAAGTATCATCTTCTGGTGTTATACAAAATATCTATATCTCCGTATTTCTGAATAATTTTCGAATGACAACCGGAAGTCCTATCGTGACATTTCTAGAACTGAATAGGATTTTCAAGTTTTAGCTTGAGGAACTTTTTACGTGGTAGTACTTAAGCTCCAAATTTTACTCAACATATGGAGTGAAAGTGAAAAAGATTTTTGAATGAAAAGAATTTGAGATTTATGCCGAAGCGATACCAACAAAGCTTTCTAAGTACGTTTCTTGTAACATATGACGTAGATAGTAGATAAGGGGTTACAAGATAGACCACGAAAGCTGTATTTTTGACAATTTTCAGAAACAGTTCTTTGACATTGTAGGTATACTATCTGCATCTCTGAAACTGCTATGGTCTTCATCAGCTTGAAAAGAATCCGAGTGACAAAAGAAAAGATTGTTCATTCATGAGTATGCATCAGTAGTACAACATCCATATGCAAATGCTGAAGCTTAGTGTTTTTTACATCATTATAAGATTTCTTAATTTGCATTGACAAGTGCACAACTCTTATATAACATACAACCTTTGTGAAGAAAGAGGAGGATGATTTCGATATACTTGTGTATTTCAATAATGAACACACAGTAACAAATAACACAATTTGCGGTTACGCATGTCCATCTACGTCTCTCTTCTACATATACTGTAACGTACAGTACTTCGACATTAACCTCCAAGGCGAGATTAACATTTTACGGAATGATGCCAAATCTTACCAAGAACTTTCCTGGAACAATGGCACCATTAGCGAAAACGTCGCCAGAAATTCAACAAGATGTGCTATGCGCAAAATTTTACTGTCGACAGATCAGAGTTGTGGCAGTAGTCCACATATTATCCCTGGAAGGCAATCGATTTCTGAAAGCCGTTCGCTGAGTGAAGTTATACATACATATTTCTGCCACTCCTGCCTCTCCCCTATCATGTCACAGTCTGTTCTACGATTAAATTACTCTGCTGAACGGGAAAGTGGAACCTCTATTATAATACAGATTCAGTTTACCGATACTGAGGAACGTTACGTCTGGGATATGAATTAGAAACCAGAAGCTCAAAATGATTCATTTAGTAGCTTAGACAATTGATTCAATTAGAGGGACTTAAGCTGTGTTTACAACTGACTTGCAATTACTCGAAGTTTTAATCGAGTCTGATTAATTATTTATTTCCGACAACTTTTCTCGTTTACACTGTGAGAAATAGGATTTGTGCGGAGAGAGCAATATTCCCTTTGAATACCATTTGTAATAACCGTGCTGGCAAACACCACACCGTAATTTATTACTTATTTGTAGGGGCATTTGATTTCATTTGTGTGATTTTATTGATGAGCTACACAACACTTCAGGTACAACCTTCGGTGGATGTTATGCACGAGGAAGTGACGTAAATTGTCATACGCATTTAATTCAGAGATTCTATTACGCAGCTCAGAAATTCTCTTTAAGGTGCAGTGAGACCTACCTGGCTGTCAGCAGATTTTGTAATAACAACATTGAGAGTCTTCTGTATTGATCCTGCAATCTTCGTTTATAAGAAGAGCAATCGTGTGGGGGAGGGAGCCGATGCTGCGGAAGTGCCGTCCTATTCACGTCAGTGGTGCTCCTACTGGGACTGTGAACGGTGGAGGGAAGGAAGGAGTTCAGAAGTGTAACAGTCTACGATTTTGGCCGTTTTTGTCATGGATTTGGATACTGAAGGATCGAAGTCACTGACATGGCAGTACACTGCGGACTCCATTCTTAAGTACGACGTGCGTTTTCTGAGTGTATGTGGTCTTTGGCCACTACAAGGCTCGCGATTGTTTCGCATCTTTACTGTCACCATCATCACGCTATGCTTGGGTCACATTGCCGAAGCTGGCATCAACCTCTGCACTTTACGAGGTGAACTAGAAGACTACACACTGGCTCTGTCCAACGTGTCGGTGATCATCGTCGGCGTGCTCAAGGTGGCGATCTTCCTCCGTGACGAGGGCAGCTTGTGTCGGCTGGTGCGCTGGTTGGATGCGCTGGTCAAGCGCCAGACGGAGTACGTGCGGGGCCAGCCGTGTCGCGAAGCGATCTTCAGGGAAGCTCGGCAGCGCGCCAGTCGCATCTCAAAAGGTCTGGACGCGTACAACGTCTCCCTGCTCTTCGTATGGATTCTTGCACCACTGATTGCGTCCCCGGGCGACAAGAGACTACCCCTCCAGCAACTCCCAATGGCGAATACGACCGCCTTCCCACTGTACGAGTTGTCCTACGCCTTACAGGGTATCTCTCTGACGTTCATCGCTTTAATCAACGTGCATATGGACTGCTTTTTTACAGTAGTTATGATTCACATTGCAGCTCAGCTAAAAATTATGGCTTCACGCATTGCTGATCTACATCTGAGAAATGGTGGTGGAAACTCATCGTCAGAGTCAAAATTGGGAAAGAATAGTTTGGTAATGGAAGACATGTACAAGCAGCTATGCCTCTGCATCCATACTCACCAGGATATCACAAGGTACATAAACATCAAGAAGATATCATTCAAACAATTTACATTTAAGGTAATTCATGACAATATGTTCCAGGACCAGGGCTACAATACGAATTTCTTGTCTTTGAGAGAAAGTCGCCTTAACCAACAGGCTATCCGAAGTCGTCTCCTGGACTCGTTCAAATTCTCGCTGTCTTCGACGATTCCCTCTTACATTCCGAAGTGTTACGTGCATGGAGTCTCCCATGTTGAGAGTAGCATCATTCCAGGGAACAGTAGCAGAGGACTTATCTATTAGTCTAGAACCAAAGATGCTCCATGTGCACGAATGACAAACGAGAATTGCTTCACGTTCCCCACTCATCACAGTAGCACACTGGACGAGGTGAAGCAGTGGTAAAATACTGGACTCTCACATGGGAGGACAGAGATTCAGTTCTCCATCGGACGACCTGGATTTAGGTTTTCCAAGGCTAAACAACTTAACAAAAACGCTGTAATTGGTACTTCTCCATCTTCCCGTTCCATTCCCAAAGCGAACTTGTGCCCTGTCTGCAGTGATATCGCCATCGAGAGGTAAAGTGACAGAAGAATAATGCCATGAATAGGACTTCTCATGCTTACCGCGATCGCTCCTTATAAGTGGGAATTCCAAGTTGAAATTTTGGTCCGGAAGCAAATTTTTCACGTTTAATTCGGATGTATATCACCATGGATACTGCGACAAGTTACTACATTTACTAAATTCTTACTACAAAACAGTTCTTGCTAGTAATTAACGCACCATTCAAATAAAGATCCTTGTATCTACCGAAGTAACTAACGCACGATTGTGTGATTGCGCAGGATGACGTCATCGGAGAGTAATAATTTTTTCATAAGCTGTAATGGGTTGGCAAGAACTGAAGTAATGTTCCGCATGATCAGAATTATTATAGATATTACGGGCTCAGTTTCAATACTTCTCACATTGCCTCAAGCAAATAGAGCACGTCACACTCTTCACTGTGATAGCTCCGACAGATGGGGCAGAGAGTTCGGCTCCTCTTTCGTTCTAACTTCGCGGAGCAGACTGCCTGCCAACATCGAATTCACCTTCCCATTATACTCTCACAACTAGGCGTTGGAACGGATTGCGCCAGTCCATAAATCACGTGAAGCAGTAATAATAATAGCATCTACCAACAATGAGCAGGTCCAATAAGGACTCCGAAGGTAGTGAGATATGGCATTATTTAGTCATTAGTTGCTCTGTTTAATTTTGAGAATCTATGGAAAACTTAAATGAAGATACAAGACCATAATTGTAAATGTTATTCTATCTGAATAAGAGTACACAGTTTTTAACCTGAGAAATCTTAAATAGTGTTCCTGAAGAAGGAATAGCTCATTGACAGCACAATATCATTCCATGCTGAATATGAATTATATGAGTGTGCAGTGAATCTATACCCTTTTGACACTAGATCAGGGAGAAGGGCCAATTGCTTCGTGGCCATACCTCCCCCACCCTTTCCCTCCCGATTGAAGCCCATTGGTCTCCTACCGACGGGGACGCACAGTCCGCCGAGCCGAGCCAAATGTCCTCTGAGGATTGTGCTAGCCTGTCGGACGTTTCGCGCTACACCGGGTTGTGTGTCGAAGAGCGGGGACTGCATCTGTGTCTACGTCTGCATGATAACTTGCAATTCGCTCTTAAGTGTTGGCAGAACTACTTCCAGACCATTTCTCGATCGTTTCACTCTCGAAGTGTACGTGTGAAAAATGACTTCCTAAATCTTTCCGTCAGAGATAGCTCTTACTTAATTACAAAGGTAATTTTCCCGTATGCAAGTCAGAGTGAACAAAATAATTTTGCCACAAAGTTGGTGATTAAAAAATCTCGCCACGGCACATAACTCCAGCACTGAAATGATCGCATGGTATTGTTGGCCGGGAGGTCCCATTCGGATTCCGCCGCCAAGTGCAAGTCTTATTTCAGAAGGCGCCACATTGGGCGACTTGGGGCCAATGATGAGGATGAATGCGCAACACCCAGACCCCGAGAGAATAAAATCTCCAACGCGGCCGGGAACAGAATCCGAGCCCAGTGCATGGGAGGCAAGTATGTTACCACCTAGCTAAGCACGCGGACATAACTCCAGAGAAAGTTAAGAACGCCTAAAGAAAAGCTTTGCAAGCCATTTTTAGTCCCTTATGAGCCTTTAGACTAATACTGATTTCATCATTTCTAGTGTCTAGAACTAAATATATTTTTTTCCTATTCGGTTTGCTGTTTCCCCATTTTTTGAGGCTCTCCTCAACAGTCATTTTCAATATGTTTTTGATATTTACTCGTATTTCCCGTTTACATCTCGCATGTTCCTGGAAGATTAAAAATGTGTGCCGAACCAATACAGGAGCTCGGGGACCTTTGCCTTTTACAGGCACGTGCCCTACCGGAAGAGCACTGGCCCGCGAAAGGAAAAGATCCTGAGTTCGAGTCTCGGTCCGGCACACATCATTCATCTGACAGGAAGTTTCATATCAGCGCATACTCCACTATAGAGTCAAATTTCATTCTCGAACTATAATAGTGTTCGAAAGCATGCATTCGAATAACTAAATAAATCCGTTATTGGTGTAAATGTGCCAGGCTGATGACTTTCGGAAATTTATCCAGTCCACATTTGACCAGCACACTGATTCCAACGCATACGCAGCATATGCATTCGCTTTCCACTCAGGAAACCTAAGAAATACCACAACATTTTGCTTTTCAAACGTCGACCCATTACACGGCAATGTAGATTGTCTTCATTTTCCTGTCTTGACAGTGCAAGACGATCTCACGTGTAATTTCTTATACTCTTATTTCTCATTTTGTTAATGACATTCTTTCGCTTTCAAATCTCCCTACAAGAGAACACAACAGGTCCTTATATTGCCATACAGTTCCACAACTGAAGTTACTTTTAAGAGGATGATGTCCAAATGTGGCTGAGAAATGTTCAGCACTGTCAAATACAAGAAATGGCATCCTGAGCTGATTCAGTTCTCAGACTGTTATTAAAAGTGACGCAAATTAAGAATTCTAGCCTTCAAGTGTTGTAGTCAACGACGACGTAAAGTTAGTTAACTTATTGAGAAAGATGTCTGACTCTTTCTTATTGAATGTTTTTGGATATGTGATGCAGAAAGATCAGCCAGAACACTACAACCTCCCCTCTACCGTGTGAATCAGTACACATGGTCATGTTTAGATCACATAGCACGGCCCAAAGAATATTTAAAATTTGACCAGAGACATATTAAAGAATATTCGGCCTACTCTGTGACTAGGGAACAGAGAAGGCAGCTAATTTAAGTAATTCTGACGAATGTGGCTCTGACGACACACATTTGACCTTAAACAACACTTTCTATTTTATAAATGGGAACACTCAAGCAACAGAAATTCTATTGCCAAAAGTCTGACGTGGACGTTCAGTCCAATGAAGGCTGAGAGCGAACGAAAATTAAATAGGCGTTTGATTGGATAAACAGCTCAAAACACGACTTGCAATAGTTTCATCTCAGGCTTAACAATTGTTTTACATAAAGTGTGTTAAAGCACTTACAGAAACAATCGACTGATTTAGTGAACAGTTGTACCAATACGGCAGAGAGGTCCATAAACAATCAAATGTAGAACTAAGATACACATTGTGGAAATATTCTGAGAATTTGAGGACCAGGCTCATAGCTGTGTGTATTTTTTTATCTTTACGTGCTTCAAGCAAGTACTAAGCAATTAACAACCATGCTGTGAGGATTCAGTGGACCGAAACATTTCTGGATTGAAACAGAAAAGAAGGATCCGACCGCGTTTTTCTGCGAATAGTGACCTGAAAATATTTTACGATTATGTTCTTCATGTTTCAAAAAATTTATGTAGCTTCACCTAGAGAAGAGAATCATTTACAGTCTGGAACACTAATGTTCGTTAAAGTATTTAATAACTACACCCTCTTTGTGCACTACCTCTGAAGGGAATTCTCTGACTGTGTATGAAACAATACAGTGATGCACCCACGGAACTGGCTAAGAATTTCATAATCTTGTTCCTTGGCAAACTGAATATATTTTTTTTCTTTTTTCAGGTTCATCGTTCATTTAGAAAAAGTGATGAATCCCATCGCAATGATGCAGCTGGCTCTAGGAGTATTCAATGGCTGCATGCTCATTTTCCCGGCAGCTTATGTAAGTACCACTTGAAAATTCACGTCACCGCTTATTGCAAAATATGATACTCGTAAACTTCGAAGTGTCGTCTAAGATCTAGAAGTGGATAATATTCCCAAAAATATTATACGGCTTTAAACAATCTAGCTGCGACTATTCTCAGCCACAGAAACGAAGAAAGTAGAAGTTATCTCAGGAAATATGTCTACTGCAAGTCTCTAAAGTGAGCTCCTATGGGAACGTTAATTGGGAAATCTCAATATGAATCCCACGATTGTCTTATTTATTATTTCTCTTAGAAAGCTTAACAATTATCCTGAAGAACAGTGTACAGTAAGTCACTAATTTAATTGCTAGATATTTACATAACGAATTTACAAGATTATATTGACATGTAATGTTAACGTTATATGATCTAATAACAAGCAGTTTCCAATAAAAAAGTCAGTGTTCGTTGCAGTAATAACTTAAATGTTTTATATGATTCACAAGGGACTCCTTGAGTGGGAGGTCGCCAAAGGTCAAAGATGTTTACGGCATTCGACACCCCACAGTATTGGTTGCTAATGGCAACAGGGGACGGGAATGGAGGTATCAAATCGTGAGCACAGCATGTGACTTCCAATCGTCGTTGAACTGCTTAATCGACGAGTAACTCACAACAGTGCTACAGTGCTACAGGTGTTGATACAAAGCAGAGCAATGACAACAATGAACAAACCAGACATTCATTATATCTACAACAAGATGAGTCAGTCGAAAGTGTTGTGGCGTATATGCGCGACTGTGCAGAAAATGTCCTAGAGGGCTATGATATGTACTTAACAAGTGAAAGTGATATTGAAACAGTTGTCGAGTCCTGTAGTTCTTCATACTTTTCGGACATGGAGCCGTCTCCAGTGGAACGTGGTAAAGGGCAATCGTTGTCCAAGGAGCGAGCACTAAACATAATTACGTAAATGGAATATCATCCTCAGCACAGTAAAAATATAATAATTTATGAACAGATTTCGAGTAAGTCCCCAGCAATATGACCGTTTAGTGCATAAGAAGAACTACGAATATTCAAGAGAGGACAAGGCGTACTTGATGCAAAGAGTGGTGTTTGCGCGTTTCAAGAACGCTCGATACAATTTGCACGATGTTCATGTTAGTGACCTACTACATTATGTACATCAAATTGGGCACGATGAAGATTTCCGTCATTTCAAATGAAGCAATTGATGGTTCAGACAGTGCTACAGTATTGGAAAACAAAAACAACGAAATTTCAAGCAAAGCGTCAATTTGATGATGCACAGCAAATAGCGGAATCGGCCCGAAAATTTATAGATGAGATAAACAAACTTATCCCTCCGTTTAGAAAGGAATTTTTTTCAGCTCCGACCAGTCGAGATCTGAAGAGGAAATGCGTATGAGAGGAGCTCTGAAAATTAGCGACACCAAGAAAGTTGTATCAAGATCAACTAACATCAATGCCCTAACGCATTCGTACACAATTACTGTGCTACGAGAAGTTGGAGGTGCTCTGCTCCATACGATTCTTTCCTGTGTGGTGATGTGTGATCTTGCAAGGGCAAATGGGGCTAAGAGAACTACAACTACGGTATGAATACTGCTTTTGGCCAATAGCTGGTCAAAATAACTTGATTTTGCTTGATTCCTGGTCTCCTTTAGCGTAAAAGAGTGTGACATTGTAATTCATACCAGCTGGAAACACTCGACAACTCCAGCCTATGAATGTTTCTTTTTCGGCGCCTGGAAAACATATTATCGCACTTTGTGTAGCTAAGTCCTAAAGGATATCCAGTTTGACGATAAGCTCCATGGCAGACTGTTTCAAAAAAATGGTTCAAATGGCTCTAAGCACTGTATGTTCAAATGGTTCAAATGGCTCTGATCACTATGGGACTTAACTACCGAGGTCATCAGTTCCCTAGAACTTAGAACTACTTAAACCTAACTAACCTAAGGACATCACACACATCCATGCCCAAGGCAGGATTCGAACCTGCGACCGTAGCGGTCGCGCGGTTCCAGACTGAAGCGCCTAGAACCGCCCCGCCACAGCGGCCGGCCAGACAGTTTCGCATTCGGTTGCATGCCGTGACATTCCATTAGTTCACATCGCCCCGTTACACCAGTATGATTCTATATGCATTGTTGCATTCTTTAAGAGTGAATACCTAGCTGAACGTCCTGCACGGCTTGTAACTCCCGAGGGGTTCGCCTTCGATCTCGATGGTGCGAACCTTTGTGATCACTGCGGCGCCCCATTTTTCTTTCGGCGTTCATGGTGCAAGCTAACGGTTAGTTTTGAAGATTTCTTGAATGCCGACTATGTCCATTTTGTAAATTGTAATACACACTTCCCACAGAATGATCTTGGCAGCTCCCAGACACTCATTTTCTGTTTGCCCTCCTCAAACACATGGTGAGTCATTAGCAGCTAATATATTTTCTCAGTAGAACGAAATGCCAGGCCAAAGTTGCAAATTTTACTTCTTTGTTCGCTGGATGACTAGTTTCGGGACGACGATTTGAAAATGGGTCTCGGCCGACACAAGTCTTCGAGTGAATAAAAAAAAAAATGCAACTTTGGGTTGGTTTTTCGTTCTACTGATTAACATAAATTTCTGACCCAAGCTATTCCAGCATGCTGAAAGTTCGTAAATATATTTCCTGTCTTAGTTGCTGACATAAAACTTTCAAATGAGCGTTACTTAAGACTGAACTTGTGACTTCGCACTAAAGGGGTTCCTTGTCAGAGACATTATGAAATAAATGATAAGATCGCTAGTTACCGTGTACCATGACAGCTAAAGCTATATAGTGGCACGTCACAGTTGTTTAACTGCATGAAAAAAAATCACAGTTTAAGGGTTCGCCAAATTTATGTCTGTGGTAGCAGAACAGAGTAAACATGTCGTAGACAAGCATTACCGCACAAAATAATAATTCGACAGTGTCGTAAGTTTAAGTAAATCTTGTAGCGTCGCTTAGAGCATATCGATTATATGGACAATATAATGCGGTTATGCAATTGAGGCATAAAGAAATCTTTGACGCTCCATATTTCGCCAGTTTCGGTTTTAAGAGCGATGGCGGTAATGTCGTCAGTGAAAGAGTGTCATTACATTGATTCTAATGTCAACGAAGCCAAGAAATAGGACAGGCTGCTCGGTCAAAGATGTCGAGTTTTCAGCTGATAACTAAGGAAGATATTTGTGTCTTTCAGAAAGTAAGTTACACATATCGTCCCACGCTAAGACCGGAATGGTCCATTGTCAAAAGAGAGTACATGTGTTGTGTTTCCTGCAAACACAATTCTGCCGCGGTATCGATAACAGAGTGCAAGAGGGAAGTAGTGCGATAACTGGAAATCTGCTCCAAAGCTGAAGTACGCGGAACAGTACGATTCTTGATGGCAAAACCCTGACGTACACAAAGATGCACTATTAAATTCTGGTGGTGTATGGACCAAATGACTGTGGCCACACAGGGGTGGATGATGAATCTTACACCATATGATTTCCATCGTGAAAGACGTTCTCCGACGATGAGGGAATTTACACAGCGATTTTCGAATGGCTCCGAGATCAAAGAGCAGATTTCTATCGTTAAGGAAGCGAATCATTGGAACAAATTTGAGGCCATTGTTTACCGAAACTTGGTTACAGTGTTGAAAAATTGTGTCACGTATCTGTGTCGCATTGAAATGTAATGTAGCTTTCAATACAAGTTATTTGCCCTACCACAATAATTGTAACTTACTTTTTGAAGTCCCCTCGTAAATACCGATGAAACGTTAGGAGTGCAACTTCTCTAGGCAAATGAACTTTCGATGTACAAATCGGTATGAAATCTGCAAAGGTTTTCGTGGCAGAGTCGGTTGACATTAAAGTTTTCTGAATACGGTATTGCGTCATAATGTAAAACCGATACTGGAAAAACCAAAGTTTCGGCCAAGATTACAGTGACCTCCTTCTAGGTCTTCAGGCGATACCATATTCAGAAAACGTTTGAATAGGTATAAGTCACGAAGATGGCTAGATAGATGAATTTCCCCTGAATTTGTCCCAAATTCTGCGTAATTTAGACTCAGATACGTTACGCACCCACGGAGATAAAAATATATTGCTTAAATTTGGAGCGAAGATGATTAAATCTTTAAGTCCCGTCGAAGACAGTGTCATGAAAATCGAAGCTCTAGCTTACGTAAGAGAGGCGGAGAAGGAAATCGGTTGTCTTCTTTTGAAAGGAAGTATTATGACACTCGCCTTAATCGATTTAAGCAAATAACGAAAATTTTTAATTTGGTTGGTGAGCCGGTTATTGAAAGATCAGTCCTTCAGAATACAAATCCAGTGACTTGACCAGCTATCCACATCGCTCAGTCTGTCAGTCAAAGATAGAGCCAAATCTTCTAGTAACTTTGGTCACTTTCAAGGTCAAATACGTCACTATTTTCTTAACGAAGGAATGAAATATTAACAGAAATACAGATATAAAACAATACCTTGAACAATAAAGTCGGCTGTGCCATTCAGTTCAAGCTGAATCAAGGTTAATTTGTGCCTCGTTCGACACGAAAATTAGTCCTCTTTGCTTATTTTCATTCGCTTATGTCGTATGGTATTATATTTTGGGGTAGCTCTTCCCATTCTAAAAGGATATTTTTGGCTCAGAAACGGGCGGTTCGGGCAATAAGTGGTGTGAGTTCACGAACCTCTTGTCGACCTCTGTTCATGAGTCTGGGTATTTTGACATTGGCCTCTCAATATGTATAGTCCTTATTGTCGTTTCATGATACCAATATTAGTTTATTCCCAAGAATAAGCAGCTTTCGCTCGGTTAATACTCGGCAGATATCAAACTTGCATTTGGATCGGACTTCCTTAACTCTTGTGCAAAAAGGTGTGCAGTATACTGCTGCATCCATTTTCAATAAGCTGCCACTCGAATTCAAAAATCTTAGCAGTAATCCACGCTCTTTCAAATCGAAACTGAAGAGTTTCCTCATGGGTCACTCCTTCTATTCTGTCGAGCAATTTCTTGAAAAATTAAGCTGGTTCTTATTGTATTGCTGATAGCGTTTACTTAAACTTATGGACTCACTTTTTTCAAATTCATGAACATTTATTTTTATCTGTTATTACTTTATGTTGTAATTTCATGTACTGACACGTTCCATAACCTTGGAGATTTACTCCTCAATTTGCTCCTACGGAACTTAACGTGCAAATAAATAAATAAATAACAACATATTCATAGGTTCGATGCTCAGTTCTCAGCTAGGCTTAGGGTTTTCGCTCATACTAACCTCTTCTTTCACAAGAGAAACGACTACTCAAAAATGTTGTACAAAAATCTTTGGCGTAAAGTGCATTTCAGTGTTCATAACTCAGTCCACGCGTAGCACGCGTGAAGTATCATCAGAACTGCCAAGTGTGTGAGATGTGATCATAAGGTTTTAATCAAGCGATAGCCGGGAAACTTGGTCATCTTGTTAGTTCTCGTCTGGTTATTCTCACATTTTCTCAACGACGGTTGACTTGGTGGAGACCTTGCTTGTAGAAGTCTGTAGTTTAGCTATTTAGGGAACGTTCCACCTCGAAAACCATCAGGTATTTTTCCTGAAAATGCTCGCAGGCCTTTGTATCTTCATCCAAAGAAAGTGGAAGAAGTCACAGACTGCCACGCCAGGAGAATACGAAAGATGAGACAGAATTAGATAGCCTAATGAGACAGCATGTATGATGGTGGATGGTGTCCAGTTCAGAATGAGAACGGGCGTTGTAGTGCACAAAGCTTCCAGCAGCACTTGACGGCCTCCCAAATCGTTTCGGGACTGACACAGATGCATTTCCGCCGTTGCCTTGATTTGTCGGGGTGTGAACACTCGCGGAACCCTGCAGGCTACAACTCTTAGCCTTTTCAAAGTGTCGTGCAAGATGTTGAAAACTGATCCATGACTAACTTTTTGTCTCAGAAGTGATCCGCTGGTCTTCGAGCACCAGAACCTCCACTTCTTTTACTATTCCCAGATTTTCAGAGAGGTGGTCTGCTACTTCGTTCTTCATCATTCAGAGATGTTTGAGCAGTTTGAACAGAGTGCAGGCGTCTGCACCAGCTGATCACCGTATCATATGATGGTACATTGTTATTGTGCACTCCGACCACCTCAGCGTGGACTGCTGCAGCATTGTTCTTCAAATGCTGAAAAATAAGCTGCTGTACGATACTGCACTTTATTAGTGAGCTGCTTTGGCTCATCTAGCAGCGTGCTACGGTATTGTGGTGCAACTGTTTTAATGTGTACCGGGACTGCAGACATATACTTGCAGACAAACAAAATAGTAATTTCGTAATTTCATTTTTTCGTGTTGATGATCAATGATTTATGACTAAACGTCGTAGTTAATTTAAGAAATATTGTTTTATACGCATACCGATTTTCACGTTCATTTTCATATTTTTAGCTATCTGTATCCTTTTTGTGCGCTCTGAAGGTTGTTGACAGAATGACATACGAAGAAAAAGTGATGGAAACGTGATTTGTTCACAGAGCGCTGAAAGTGGATCTCTGCTCAAGATCTTGGTGAGCGCGCCTGCAGTCAGCACGCAGTTGCTGCTCTACTGCCTCGGGGCCCACAGCGTGCGGGAACAGGTGAGCCCAGTCAGTTGCGTTTCATCCTCTCTTTAGCGGCTCAAAAAACTTGAATGTACGAGAGCCGTTGCCACTAAAATAAGAGGCGAAAGTTAGTGTTGAATATGACCTCGAACAGAATGCCTGTGCCAAGTTCCGCATACCTGCCGCTATTTGGCGCTGCAGTCACCAAAACATCCAATATGACGGTGACAGGAAATTCCCAAAATGCAAGATGTTGCTGACAGGACATTCAAAAAATTTAAGATTTTGGATGCCTTACTGCAACAAAATGCTTCATTGCTAACTGAACCTGAGAACGTTGTCTAATAACTTTACAAATGTTATGAATGGTAAAATGTCGCTTTGAGAGAATAACAGTGCAAATCATATTACTTCGTGTTATTGACCAATTGAGTTTAACACACTTCCTAACAATGCTTAGGCTCAACACGCTTGAATTAACAGTTAAGTTTATTCCACTTTTATACTGAAGCTGCAATTGCTACATTGCATTTCCAAATTAATCTAAAATGTTCTCACCGTTCACGGAAGCCTCTTAATAAGCGTTCCAGTAGATATACGAGTATGTTCTCCCAACGGAAGTTACTGATCAACAACGACGACGCTGTTTCGGTCACAGTTTTCATAATTAATTACACGCATCTTTCCGCAAATAAAACGAATCATTAATTACTTTATCCTACCAGCTGACTGACGTAATACTTTCAAACTCTTTATCATCACTTATCAAACTCGTCATACAAATTATGCACTACATCACACATATTCAAACACTGAAAATTACAAGTTATTTGCATTTTGTTTATACATGCAGTAAGTAGAGGTAGATTATACACAAAATTAAATGAGTTATTTATCTAGACAAAACAACAATAAATTTTTAAAATTCCCTTTACAGATGTGCTTAACCTGTACCTGTGAAAGCAGTGTGAAAATGTGATTCAGGCAGTCTAATTAAATCCATTTACCATATTCCTGATCGAAAGCATCAGACTTTCCTATGTATAAGGTCATTCTTCACTACTGTAAAGGCGTATTCATACAAATCTTCAAATGTTATGAGCACAGATTGAGCGAAAAATGATGTTATTATCAAATCATTTGCTCTTTAACAACTAGAAACATTGTACATTACTCAGTTCAACATCATTAAAAATGTTTAATACTACTGCAGCGATGTATATTCTTTACTTCCTTCAAACGTATGTTTAAAATTCATGGAGGTGTATTCTGTCTTTGCGACTAAATGAAAGGCAGTTTGTTTTCTGCCATACGCGTTTCGTTTCTTTTATTGTGAAGCGTCTTCTGTGGCCTGTAATACACATTTGTCTTACATTGCATAGTACTTAACAAAAATTTTACTATGTTAAGTTTTCTCTCTTTAATGTACTGTTTTTTCAGGCTAGAAACAACTTTTGCAGCACAATTTCGTGAGACTAAATTATCTTTTGGTGTTACTTACGATTTCTGATTACGTCAATCCACGTGCGTCGTTCTGGAGGTGTGTTTAGTTGGTGTGCATACTCCAGATGGCCGATTTTCGGATTTTTTTCGACCACATTTATTTCAACATTTCATTTCCACTTTCCACTGCGTACTGAATGTGTGCGTTTATAGTGTGTAGTGTTGCCAACTGTCATCGTGTGTTTATCATTTGTCTTTTGTGTGTGTTGTTGTGCTTATGTGCAGCATGATATGTGTTCATTTGTCAAGTGTGTGCGAGTGCTGTTACATGTGGGTACGATGTCATCTGAGTGTGTGCGTTATTCTTTGTGTTGTGGCGTGGCGGAGCAGATATTTCGTGTATGTGTGTGTGTCAGAGAGAGAGAGAGAGAGAGGCAAGAGTCGGGAAATATTATATTATTATTTTATGTGTTTATGTTGTATGTTGTAGTGACTAACATGATCAACAACTGATTGTTTATATTGACGTGGTCAGTAATTACTTTCTTGTTCATTACCAGGGCTCATTGTACAAGGAAGTTTTCCTGTAATGTCAGGAAATTTTTGTTATAATCGTTCACTCTAATAACCAACTTTCAAGTCCTGTTCCAGGTTAGATGCTACATGCTCATGTTTTATCAAGTGTTAAGTGAAGGTAGAATGGATATTTTCATACTTCCGTCTTCTTGTATGTTCCTTATTCCTAGTTTTGAAATTTCTTCCAGTCATTGATACTCTGATTTGCGTTTTTGAACTTCCAATCTTTAATACCTACTCCATCAACTTTATTTGGTTTTCTGTTGCTGCTTGTAAATGTGACGAGTGTGTTTCTTGTTCTGAAAACAGTTTTTAATCCTAGTTTCTTAACATATTTGGTACAATGAGTGTTGATTTGTGTTTCTATTTCACACTTTACCATTTCTTTCTCTTAGACATGTTATGAGTGTTACTGTTTTGTGTTTGTGTGTCCACAGTAGTGGCTGTATTGTTTGGGGGATTTTTCTTAGACTAAGAATTGGCAGCACTACACACTGTAAACATACACATTCAATACACCTGGGAAGATAGCCAGTTAAAACACAGCACTACCGACATCTTTTATCGAACCCTAATTTACAAAGCCCAATGCTTGAACACCAAAATAAAGGCATCAGTAAGAAATAACATCCACCGGAAACGAGCTGGTACAACTTAAGGGTCACAGCCTCGTGTTCTGTGAATGTCTGCGTTACACCTCAATTACTCTGCACGAGAATTTGCCTGCCCTGTCTTGTACAGTTCCAGGTATGGCAGACAGGTAAGACTTCGCCCTAAACGAGACTTGCAGATTCATTACAGGCAGCATGAGATCAACTCCATTTCAAAAGATCTAATGTGTACCAGTATCCCATCGCCGGACATCAAAGAAGTCCATCGCCTTTATGGGTCCTCTCCAGAAACGGCCCAATTGAAATCAAGACGTAGTTTCCTCCATACTACGGAAAACATTACGGAACAACCTTCAACATTCAGACTGAATTCTTGGCGCAACAGAGACCGCAAACTAGAATTAATGGCACCATCTGAGAACTTACTTCCCCGTCATGAAGAAAGCTGGATGACGTGGATAACGCTCCTTAGACTACGATATGGAGTCGGTAGGTGTAGAACCAACATTCTTGTGACTCCACCCTGTACGAATGCAGAGAAGAGCAAACAATGGATCATCTCCTAATTTGCAAGCTGTGTTCAACTACATGCGCCCTAAAAGAACTGATGTCATCTACCCACTAAGCCTGTGAGGTGGCTAAACATTCGCCCCACAGCATTTGAGATGTGTGTTATTACGTAACACCTGGTTGTAGAAGACTGGTAATGCTTATAGTACCAGACTGATATTACCTAGGTGTTTTTATTTTATGATATATGGTTCCTGATACGATTAAATTAACACAAATTGGAAAGTGAAAGCGAAGCGTTTAAATAAATCTGGTCGAAAGAACGCCGAAAATCAGCCATATGGAGTATGCAGACCGACTAAATACGCCCATAGGACGACACACATGGATTTACAACATGCTAACTGAGCCAAATGCTGATCCGCCTCGTGCACTATCATCTATGCCATGTTACCAACAGCTGGCTCAGATTCGATCCTTCCTACCGTCCCAAGTGCACTTTTTGCATTGCTGTCTTGCGTCCTTCTGGGAAACCAAACGAACCTTCAAATCCACTTTTTGTATCGTTCTCTTGCCCCGTTTTATGAAACCAAACGAAGAACACGTTCGACCGTACCGTCAATTGAAAGGGCCCCTTGAATTTACACACGTAACGGGTTGATTAGCTAACTTCAATGCTAATTAACTCGGAAACGACGCAACTTAACTGCTTTTTTCTTAACAATTATATCTCAGTAAAGGCTAGCCTGCAACACCCTTACAAGCTTTACAGACTGGTTCTGACCACACTACGCTCATGTAAAGCAAACAGATCTCGGAGTTTTAGATTTTTTTTTTTTTTTTTTTTTTAATGTACTTGTAGTCCGAGGTGATAGGTTACAATACAGCATCACCGGTCTGTTGCGGTCTAACTGTGTTGGTGGGCCAGTAAATTTCCACTGTGCAGTGACTTTGTCACTGCAATTCACTTTGGAGGTGTGTTTGATCATTAATATGAACGTTTTCTGTTAAAACTGACTGCGAGAAAGAAAATGCTGTATTGTTATATGAAAATGTGCGGTTTGTCTATCTAACAGTCGTTGTAACTAAACTAGCTGGGAATTTAAACAATAAGACATTCCTTCAGTTTACACTACAATGTGTTATGTTTTCTTCCTCGCAATCAGTTTTAACAAAAGAATAGGCAAGTGGTGACTCATTGGTTTATGATTAGAGTACGCCTACGGAATCTGAATCGTCCGAAGCTTTGAAATCCTACCCGGTCACAGACTGAAACTCTGAAACTACGGGAAATACCCTCACTGAAGCTACTATCCAAACACATTCAGCAGCTGGAAAGCTCTCTCTCATATCCTGTACACCAGAGGTTCCAAACAATTTACCCATTCATTTTAAGCGATTTCAGTTCCCAATCATGTTTTGCTTGCAATAATAATAAACAAGACTCAAGGTCAGAAAAAGGGGGAAAGAGGAGATGAACCGAGGGGGGGAGGGAGATTTGGACATAGAAATTCGGAAGGAGGAGATCGACAATGAGAGAGGACGAGGAGGAGATGGAGAGAGAGAGAGAGAGAGAGAGAGAGAGAGAGAGAGAAAGAGAGAGAAAAGGGAGAAGGTGATGGACAGAGTAGGGGTGGGGGGGGGGGGCGAGGAGACGGATAGTGAGACGGAGGAGGAGGGGGGAGAGAGGACCATGGGACGTATATCCAGTTCCAACACAGATTTAGCAATTGCCATGTATTGCCAGATTCCCAGATTCACTAGTGCACAATAACGTCTCTCGTCATCATCAATTTTCAGATGGTAGTGACCTAAAGGTAAGGTATTCCCATTGTCTAGAAATAAGAAAATAAAAGCAGGCCACCATGAGGTAAAGATGAAATAACGAACAAAGGGATAACATTCTAGGAGCTGAAGTATGACTTGTCAGAAGACTGAGGAAAGCTAGAAAATCTGTAAAGAGAAATGTTGAGGCTCAGTCTAGATATATTTATTTATTTATTAGTTATTTAACCTGATCAGATTAGGGCCATCAGGCCCTTTGTTTCATCGGACCAGTGTTTCACACATGCAGCATTTCACACATCAAAGTTACATCATGACAATAGTGTAAATACGAAAATTAGATTACTCTAGTGACAATATGAATAAAGAGTAATGACTAAGACCTAATAAAGCAAATGCTGGCAGTATTTTTACAACATGTGCTATACATAGAAATTATGATAAAAGCAATAATAATAACAGTAAAAAAATCAAATAATAATGATAAACATGAGAAAAATTGGCAATAGTAGTGAAGATTTGTGCAGATGAATATTAATATCTTGGTGTGTAAAGTAGATGTTTACTAGTACAGCGAGTTTTGGGGAAGGGAGATTTAAGGAGGGGGAAAGAGGGAAGTAATGAGGTGAAGTGCATTCATATACAGAGGAAGGCATTACTGTTGCTTAAGTAGATACGTCATTAACTGTTTTTTGAAGCCGGACATGTTTTTAAGTTCTCTAACATAACGAGGGAGGTTATTCCACAGTCGGGTTCCCGCTACTCTAAAGGACTTGGAGAAGGTGACTGAGCGATGCAGTGGAACAGAGAGGATTTTACTATGATGGGAACGTGTGTTTCTGTCATGTTGTTCCGACATAAGCGTTAAGGCGAGGAGAGATATGAGGGTTAGTGTACATTTATAAGGCAGTAGATGAGACAGAGTGTATGGAAATCTCTGCGGTTGTCTGCACGCAGCCAGGACAATTTTGCATATGCTGGTGAAATGTGATCAAAAAGTCGAACGTCACAGATATATCGGACGCAGGCATTCCTGACCAGTTCAAGACGTCGCGAATTTTCCTGAGAGAGGCCTTGTAGGATAATATCGCTGTAGTCAATGATTGGGAGTATAAGCGTTTGTACTAATTTATTTTTCAGATGGAAAGGGAAGAGTTTTAGGCAGTGAAGTGAAATTGAAGGAAGATAGGGATTTCTAGTCAGACGATTATAGGGTAATATCAACAGTGGCAGAAAATGATACAACGCGTGTAGCATTCATTATGTATAGGAACGTAGGACAGATATGAGCTACTTTGCACAGTTCAGATGCGATAACAAACCAACATCTACAGCGATGGTTTAGGTATAGCTGCCGTCGTCGCAATCAGAAGATGAAGAGATGGAGAAAGGATATGAGGATACTGAAAAGTAATTCATTATCTAAAGGGAAATGAAAATCTAATAATTCTGGAGAACTGAACGCGGTTGCTGGGGAAGAAACAGAAGAAATGGTTACGGGAGAATATGGGCTTGGCAGTGGGAGTGAGAGAGGAGGAAGACTAATTGAGTTCTACAATTAAGTTCAGATGGTAATAGCGAATACTGTTCAGTAATCACAAGGGAAGGACATGTACTTGCAAAAGACTCAGAGACAAGGAAAGATTCCAGCTGTATTACATGATGGTCAGGCAGAGATTCCGAAAGCAGATATTGATTTGTAAGGTGTAGCCAGATGAAGATGAAGACTCAGATCACAAATTAGTAATGTTGAAGCGTGGACTAAAGTTTAAGTGAATGGCTCAGAAGAATTATTGTAGAAGGAAGTGGGTACTGAAGTACTGAGGAAGCCTGAGGCCAATTTGAAGATTCCAAAAGATGTAGGTCTGTGATGAGGAATAACACAGTGAGCAGTTCAGCTGAAGAGAAATAGACATCTCTAAAAAGAAATCAGACTTGGAAAAACAAAGACAAATACTAAGAAGGTAACTGTAAAGAAACATTGGGTAATTCAAGAAATACGTCAACTGATCGACGAAAGAAAGAAGTAAAAAATGTTCAGGGAAAGTCAGGCACACAGCAGTAAAAACCACTTACGAATGAAATAAATAGAAAGAGTAGGGCACCGAAGGCGAAATGGTTGTATAAAAAATGTGAATAATTAGAAAAATAAATGATCATCGGAAGGACTGAATCAGTATATAAAAGTCAAAACAACCCTCATCGGAATAAAAAGCGGAAGTGGTAACATTAAGAGTACAATGAGAATTGCAGAAGAGAGAAAGGATAGGCGTCAAGAGTGCACTGAAGACCTCTATGAGAGGATGAACTTGTCTGATGACATGATAGAACAAGAAATTGGAGTCGATATGAAAGCCATACGGGATCCAGTTTTAGAATCAAAATTTACAAGAGCGCTGGAAGACTTGAGACCAAATAAGGCAGATGGGATGGATAACATTCTATAGGAATTTCTAAAATAAATGGAGGACGGGGCATCCTAGTCACCATTCAGGTTGGTGTTTAGAATCTATGAGACTGGCAGGCTACCATCAGATTTTCGGAGAAATATCACCCACACAGTTCCGAAGATGGCAAGGGCAGATATGTCCGAGAACTATCGTACAGACAGCATCCAAGTTGCTGACAAGAATAATATACAGAAGAAAGGAAAAATCTGAGGGTCCGTTAAATGACGATCAGTTTGGCTTTAGGAAATATAAAGGCACCAGAGAAGCAGTTCTGACGCTACGTATGTTAATGGATGCAAAGCTGAAGAAAAAGCAGAACACTTTCATAGGATATGTCGATCTAAAAATAGCTGTAGAAAATGTCAAATGTGAAATCTGAGGAAAATAGGAGTAAGCTATAGGGGAAGTTGGGTAATACACAAATCAACAAGAACCAGAATGTAAAATAAGATTGAAAGACCAAGAACGAGGCACACGGATTAAAAAGGGATCCAGTCTTTCACCCCTACTGTTTTATTTATACATCGACAAGCCATGATGGACGTAAAAGTAAAATTCAAGAATGCGATAAAAATTCACATCAAAGGGTGTCAATAATAAGACTCGCTAATGACATTGCTATCCGCAGCGGAAGTGACGAAGTATTACAGGCTATGATGAACGGAATAGACAGTCTAATGAGTGTAGAATATGAATTCAGAGTTGTAATCTACCCCCTCCTTCCTACTTGCAGCTATTGTCCACAATAAGCAAAGTGTTTTATGAAAAATTTGAGAGGAGCAAAGATTACAATAAATTTTCGAATTTACTTACCTTGTCATGTTGAGTTCCTCTTGTCTAATTCTTCTGATTCTTGAAGACGAAATTCTCATGTTTTATGTCCTCACGGTTGAAATGAACGAAATAAATTTGTTGATGCACAATTCTTTTTTTTGCGTTAATATATTTTCTCTCTTTTTAGTATGACATGCAGTCTTTTGATTTTTCCATTAACAAAGCCGAAATTACATTGTTCGCACAAAATACAAAAATACGTCCGATCACATCAAAGGCTAGCTTACGACTCTCCACTTTGCGGAAAATAACCATACTCCAAAGGGTTTACAATTTTTCTTAACAAATGAATTTCTACCGGTTTCTGTTACATTATCAGTTTCACTTATTATTTCATAAATGAATCCAGAAATAAACATAGTAACCAGTACAGTATTGCTTAATTAATAATATAAATTTTAAGTGTGCCAATAATTCGCAATTTCAAATTTTTTTTAAAAAATAATTTTAACTGTACATACAGAACTAGTACTTATCGATTATAACATCGAGACTAAAACATTTTATAAAGTAATTCATTTTCACAAATTTTAACTTGAAATATAACAAACTGTGTATACAATTATATGAAAGTTTTCAGAAAAGCAACTGAGATAATACTGACCTGTCCAAATTTCGAAAAATAATACTGGTATCAACAACAATTGTTGTGGAAAAGTAATGCTAGAAGAGGATGTCCCGTTTCAGAATGAACGGGAAAAAGAGAAGTGGCAGGAATGAGGATACTGAGGAACTTAACATCATCACTGGTGACCACGAAGTAGACAAAGTTAAGGAAATCTGCTGCCTTAGTAGCAAAATAACCAGGCAAGTGGGTAGTTCCTGTCCAAGCGAATTCTACTGGCATCAGACTTAGTCTTTAATCTGAGGAACAATGTCTGACAATAGACGTTTGGAGACAGCACTGTATGGTAGTGAAACATGGACTGTGGGAAAACCTGAATAGAAAAGAATCCAGGTGTTTGAGATAAGGTGTTACAGAAGAATTTTGAAAATTAGGTGGAGTGATAAGATGAGGAACGAGGAGGTTCTCCTCAGAAAAAGGGAACATATGGAAAACACTGACAAGCAGAAGAGACAGGATGATGGGACATGCGTCAAGACATCATGGAATAACCGTCCATGGTACTAGAAGCAACTATAGAGTTTAAAAACTGTAAGCGAAGACAGAGATTGGATGCTACTCTTTGATTCAGAGGTTAGCGTAGGAGAGAAATTCGTGGCGGGCTACATCAAACCAGTCAGAAGAATTATGACTGAAAAACAAGCGTCTCACGCTGATAAATCTAGCTTGTTTTGTGTAACATCTGAAGCTAAATGGGACTCGGATTGAATAATAAGTGCTACAACTATTTTAACATTACAATGAAACACACATTGCGGGTAATAATCTTCAACAAAAGTCTGCTGCCTACCCTTTGCGCTGCATCTTGTACATCCTCATTCAATGTCCGCCGCTCGTGGTCTCGCGGTAGCGTTCTCGCTTCCCGAGCACGGGGTCCCGGGTTCGATTCCCGGCGGGGTCAGGGATTTTCACCTGCCTCGAGATGACTGGGTGTTTGTGTTGTCCTCATCATTTCATCATCATCCAGGAAAGTGGCGAAATTGGACTGAGCAAAGATTGGGTAATTGTACGGGCGCTGATAACCACGCAGTTGAGCGCCCCACAAACCAAACATCATCATCATCATCATCATCCTCATTCAATCTCGATGTATACACAGTAGCTCACAGACTGACTAGGTCACTAACAGGTTCACCATCAACTCATTTTTCAAACATCCAACCTCTTTTACCTTACAAGTGGAATGCTGTATGTGTTTTTACAGGCAATATTGAACTATCAATCAGTCAGGCAGCAGTAGCCGACCGCGACAGACGCAGCAACAGATAAGTAACCGCATTTGTCATTTACGAGTTCCTAACTAGGAGCGAATTTTATTATATCATCTGTGTGCTTTAATGGTTTAGTTTCTTGAGTTTCTGCGTGTAAATTTAACATCTAAGAGCCGCAGTTCTCGCGTTTTCGTTTGCATGAGAAAGTAAATCGATTTTGTGACATATCGAAAGTTCCTAATCAGGGGCAAATTAGTATATGGTTTCACCTGAGTGCTTCGGTAGTTAGGTTTTTGAATATCTGCATATTACTAGACACAGTTTGTGCGTTTTCATCAGGTTCTACAGTAGACTTGCGCAGCACATGCTGATAGTCCGTTTATCTGCATAGTTTAGTTTTCCACGGTGTTTAGTATGGACAGGGACTGCGATTTTTGTGTGCCGATGCAAGCCGAGTTGGTCACACTTCGCTCTCAGCTTCAGGCTATGATGGCTTCGGTTACACAGCTTGAGACTGCAGTGGATGGGCACCACTGTTGTGGGCCGGCCGTGGAGATCCAGCGGACGTCCAGCGCGTCAGACTCCTCCGATCGGTCCTCACCGCTGGCCAACCCAGTTACTGCTCGCACTGAGGCTGACCCCCTCACCTGTTGTCGAGTGGGAGGTCGCCCCGTGCCGAAGCAGGCGGCGAAAGACTTCCCAGGCGGCCGCACGTAAGGCCTCCCCGGTTTATCTGACAAACAGTTCCCAGATGCTGTCTGTGGCTGACATTGGCGCTGAACCAGATGCTGTCGCCTGTCCTGTTTTAGAGGAAACCACTCAGCCTGTAAGATCCGGGCAATAGCAGAGGGTGGGATTATTGGTAGTTGGGAGCTCCAACGTTAGGCGCGCTATGGGGCCCCTTAGGGACTTGGCTGACAAGAAGGGTAAGAAATCCAATGTGCACTCCGTGTGCATACCGGGTGGAGTCATTCCAGATGTGGAAAGGGTCCTCCCGGATGCCATGAAGAGCACAGGGTGCAGCCAACTGCAGGTGGTGGCTCACGTCGGTACCAATGATGTGTGTCACTTTGCATCATAAGAGATTCTCTCTGGTTTCGAGCGGCTAACAGAAGTGGTAAAGGCTACCAGTCTTGCTTGCAAGATGAAAGCAGAGCTGACCATTTGCAGCATAGTCGACAGGACCGATTGCGGACCTCTGGTACAGAGCCGTGTGGAGGGTCTGAATCAGATGCTCAGACGGTTCTGCGACCGTGTAGGCTGCAGATTCCTCGACTTGCGCCAAAGTGTGGTTGGGTTTCGTGCTCCGCTGAATAGGTCAGGTGTCCACTACACGCAGGAGGCGGCTACACGGGTAGCAGGGGCTGTGAGGCGTGGATTGGGCGGTTTTTTAGGTTAGAGGGTCTCGGGAAAACACAAGAAGGGCTTCAGTCACAAAGGGTTCAGGCTGAACACCGGAGGAACGTAGATACAGGAACCATTGGTATAACAGTTGTAAATTGTCGTAGCTGTGTTGGGAAAGTACCAGAGCTCCAGGTGCTAGTATCGTTATAGGCACTGAAAGCTGGCTAAAGCCGGATTAAGCTCAGCCGAAATTTTTGCGAAGAACCTAACGGTGTTCCGAAAGGATAGGCTAAACACGGTTGACGGAGGCGTGTTTTTTGCTGTCAGAAGTAGTTTAACTTGTCACGAAATTGAAGTAGATACTTCCTGTGAGTTAGTATGGGCAGAGGTCATTGTTGGCAACCGGAATAAAATAATAATTGGATCCTTTTCCCGACCTCCCAATTCAGATAATACAGTTGCTGAAAGATTCAAAGAAAACTTGAGTTTGATTTCAAACACGTACCCGAATTATACGATACTAGTTGGTGGTGACTTTAATTTACTCTCGATATGTTGGCGAAAATACATTTTTAATTCCAGAGGTACGCATAAAATATCATCCGAAATTGTGCTAAACGCATTCTCTGAAAATTATCTCGAGCAATTAGTTCATGAGCCCACGCGAATAGTAAACAGTTGTGAAAACGCACTTGACCTCTTAGCAGCAAATAATCCTGAATTAATAACGAGCATGAAAACCGATTCAGGGATTAGTGAACACAGGGCTATCGCAGCAAGACTGAATATTGTAATCCCCAAATCCTCGAAAAATAAGCGAAAAATATACCTATTCAAAAAAGCAGATAAAAATTCACTTGACGCCTTCCTGAGAGACAATCTCCACTCATTCCAAATTAATAATATAAGAATAGACCAGATGTGGCTCAAATTCAAAGAAATAGTATCGGCAGCAATTGAGAGATTTATACCAAATAAATTAACAAACGACGGAGCTCTTCCTCCTTGGTAGATAAAACTGGTTAGAACACTGTTGCAGAAGCAACGAATCAAACATGCCAAAGTTAAACAGACGCAAAATCCCCAAGATTTGCGATCTTTTACAGAAGCTCGAAATTTAGCGCGAACTTCAATGTGGGATGCCTATAACAGTTTGTTAGGTTAGGTTAGGTTAGGTTAGGTGCAAGAAACAATCAATGCCTTCTCTGTGCGATAACAATGGAGATACTATCGAAGACAGTGCTGCCAAAGCAATGTTACTAAACACAGCCTTCCGAAATGCCATCACAAAAGAAGACGAAGTAAATATTGCAGAATTCGAATCGAGAACAGCTGCCAACATGAGTAACGAAGAAGTAAATATCCTCGGAGTAGTGAAGCAACTTAAATCACTTAAAAAAAGCAAGTCTTCTTGTCCAGACTGTATACAAATTAGGTTCCTTTCGGAATATGCTGATGCATTAGCTCCATACTTAAGAATCATACACAACCATTCACTTGACGAAAGATCCGTACCCAAAGACTGGAAAGTTGCACAGGTCACACCAATATTCAAGAAAGATAGTAGAAGTAATCCAATAAATTACTGGCCCATATCGTTAACGTCGATATGCAGCAGGATTTTAGAACATATATTGTGTTCGAACGTAATGAATTACCTCTAAGAAAACGGTCTATTGACACACAGTCAACATGGGTTTAGGAAACATCGTTCTTGTGAAACACAACCAGCTCTTTATTCACATGAAGTGCTGACTGCTATTGACAGGGGATTTCAGATCGATTCCGGATTTCTGGATTTCCGGAAGGCTTTTGACACTGTACCACACAAGCGGCTCTAGTGAAATTGCGTGCTTATGGAATATCGTCTCATTTATGTGACTGGATCTGTGATTTCCTGTCAGAGAGGTCAGAGTTCGTTGTAATTGACGGAAAGTCGTCGCGTAAAACAGAAGTGATTTCTGGTGTTCCCCAAGGTAGTGTTATAGGCCCTTTGCTGTTCCTTATCTATATAAAAGATTTGGGAGACAATCTGAGCAGCCGTCTTCGGTTGTTTCCAGATGACGCTGTCGTTTATCGACTAATAAATCCATCAGAAGATCAAAACAAACTGCAAAACGATTTAGAAGAAATATCGAAATGGTGCGAAAAGTGGCAGTTGACCTTAAATAACGAAAAGTGTAAGGTCATCCACATGAGTTTAACTTCGGTTACACGATAAATCAGTCCAATCTAAATACCTAGGTATCACAATTACGAACAATTTAAATTGGAAGGAACACATAGAAAATGTTGTGGGGAAGGCTAACCAAAGACTGCGTGTTATTGGTAGGACACTTAGAAAATGTAACAGACCTACTAAGGAGACTGCCTACACTACGCTTGTCCGTCGTCTTTTAGAATACTGTTGCGCGGTGTGGGATCCTTATCAGATAGGGACTCACTGAGTACATCGATAAAGTTCAAAGAAAGGCAGTACGTTTTGTATTATCGCGAAATATGGGAGAGAATGTCACAGAAATGATCCAGGATTTGGGATGGACATCATTAAAAGAAAGGCGTTTTTCGTTGAAACGGAATCTTCTCACGAAATTCCAATCACCAACTTTCTCCTTCGAATGCAAAAATATTTTGTTGACATCGACTTACATAGGGGAAAACGATCACAAAGATACAATAAGGGAAATCAGAGCTCGTACGGAAAGATATAGGTGTTCATTCTTCCCGCGCGCCATACGAGATTGGAATAATAGAGAATTGTGAAGGTGTTTCGATGAACCCTCTGCCAGGCACTTAAATACACTCCTGGAAATGGAAAAAAGAACACATTGACACCGGTGTGTCAGACCCACCATACTTGCTCCGGACACTGCGAGAGGGCTGTACAAGCAATGATCACACGCACGGCACAGCGGACACACCAGGAACCGCGGTGTTGGCCGTCGAATGGCGCTAGCTGCGCAGCATTTGTGCACCGCCGCCGTCAGTGTCAGCCAGTTTGCCGTGGCATACGGAGCTCCATCGCAGTCTTTAACACTGGTAGCATGCCGCGACAGCGTGGACGTGAACCGTATGTGCAGTTGACGGACTTTGAGCGAGGGCGTATAGTGGGCATGCGGGAGGCCGGGTGGACGTACCGCCGAATTGCTCAACACGTGGGGCGTGAGGTCTCCACAGTACATCGATGTTGTCGCCAGTGGTCGGCGGAAGGTGCACGTGCCCGTCGACCTGGGACCGGACCGCAGCGACGCACGGATGCACGCCAAGACCGTAGGATCCTACGCAGTGCCGTAGGGGACCGCACCGCCACTTCCCAGCAAATTAGGGACACTGTTGCTCCTGGGGTATCGGCGAGGACCATTCGCAACCGTCTCCATGAAGCTGGGCTACGGTCCCGCACACTGTTAGGCCGTCTTCCGCTCACGCCCCAACATCGTGCAGCCCGCCTCCAGTGGTGTCGCGACAGGCGTGAATGGAGGGACGAATGGAGACGTGTCGTCTTCAGCGATGAGAGTCGCTTCTGCCTTGGTGCCAATGATGGTCGTATGCGTGTTTGGCGCCGTGCAGGTGAGCGCCACAATCAGGACTGCATACGACCGAGGCACACAGGGCCAACACCCGGCATCATGGTGTGGGGAGCGATCTCCTACACTGGCCGTACACCACTGGTGATCGTCGAGGGGACACTGAATAGTGCACGGTACATCCAAACCGTCATCGAACCCATCGGTCTACCATTCGTAGACCGGCAAGGGAACTTGCTGTTCCAACAGGACAATGCACGTCCGCATGTATCCCGTGCCACCCAACGTGCTCTAGAAGATCTCCGGATCTGTCCCCCATTGAGCATGTTTGGGTCTGGATGAAGCGTCGTCTCACGCGGTCTGCACGTCCAGCACGAACGCTGGTCCAACTGAGGCGCCAGGTGGAAATGGCATGGCAAGCCGTTCCACAGGTCTACATCCAGCATCTCTACGATCGTCTCCATGGGAGAATAGCAGCCTGCATTGCTGCGAAAGGTGGATATACACTGTACTAGTGCCGACATTGTGCATGCTCTGTTGCCTGTGTCTATGTGCCTGTGGTTCTGTCAGTGTGATCATGTGATGCATCTGACCCCAGGAATGTGTCAATAAAGTTTCCCCTTCCTGGGACAATGAATTCACGGTGTTCTTATTTCAATTTCCAGGAGTGTATGATTAGCAGATTACTCATGTAGATGTAGATGTAGGTGATGTAGGAGTATGATACTTCTCATCCCTGATAGCATCGTAATTATTTGAAGTTTTAACATGATAAATTAAGTTATCGTTGTCTGTATAACACCGTTTTCATTAACAGGGTATTTTAAAATCAGGGCATCCGCAGCTGTTGAAAGGTATGATGCTGAGAATTCCATTGACAGCTGGTAAAATTCTTGTTTTATTGATGCACAGAAGGTTTGGCGGTCTAAGGCCGCATCATTAGGTGCAAAAAAGTTGTCGTATATGTACCCATCGCTCCTAGTCAAAATATATTATCCGGTGAACAATGTTTATTTCATACTTGCGAACGAAGGGGAACTTGTTTTAAGATTTACCGGCATCGGTGTGACGGCAGGGCAACCCTGTGTTGGGAAGGGTACGAGCGGTCCGCACAGTCGAATGAGACGGGCCTGTGTTCGCAAATATAAAGTAGGCCATATTCACTGAATAAGGTATCTGGACTAGGAGCGATGCGTAGTTATGAACTTGTATCATTGTTGCGCCTGATGATGAAGCTTTAGGCCGCCAAACCGATTGTGTATCAATAAAAGAACAGTTTTACCAATTGTAAGCGGAATCCTTCTTACATCAAATCGTTTTCATTGCATTGCTGGAAACTTGTTTAGTTTGCAGCCGTAATGAAAGTCTATACGATGTCTCTTCATAACATCTAAAACATCCATTCCTACCGCTATTGGCTTATGAAAGTCTAAACTAAGTCTTTTTAATTTATTACCAACTAAATTTTATTTAAAATAACGCTCTTTTGAAAATTAGGTCTTGCGACCAATACAGTAGCTGAAATCAGTATAAAGGCATGAGCATTTGTAGGGAAGCTAACATTGTCGATTGGAACTCTTGTGTGCAATGTATATGCAATAGTACAAGAGCCAGCATACCGACAAACGCAGTCAAATGGTATCGCATTTAATGTCAGAAGTACAATGCATAACAAAACATCAACGAATCAGACGGCAGAGCCTGAACCCGGGTTTACAGAGTGTCGGCTCTGTGCGGTGTCAGTGCGTGCGCAGGTGCCTTTACAGCAGCCAGGACACATGGATCAATAGTGATACATAAACCACGATTGTCACAATGCCGCACGGAAAACAATTATCATACAATAAAAAAAGCAAAAATAGGCGCATACAACCAAATGGAACACTCTAATCGTCAAATCGCCAATAAGTTGAACCATTCATGCACAGTTATTGAGTTATTTATAACTTCGTTACACTGGGCGCACGATATGGACAGAACAGGAAATATGGCCGTAAGTAGAAAATTATCTGACGCATGAAAACGGTTACTTTTGTGCAAAGCTAGGGTCATAAACCATAGTTTTTCTCACCTTGTTGACAATTTACGGTGGCCAGTGACTGCTGGACGTGTACGACAAATTTTGTCACATGGCAGATATATATCAATCAAGAAAGACTGCAGAAACCAGTTCTAACACCCAGACATAAACAAGCTATGTTGGAGTTTACCAAGAAACGGATGACATGAACTTCAGAACGGGATAAAGTGGTCTTCAGTGATGGGAAAAAATTTAATTCATATGGGCTGGATGGATTTCAGTACTGTTGGCATGATCTGAGAACAGAGCAGCAGGTAAGAATGAACAGATATTTTGGTGGTGGAAGAGTTATGATTTTGGCAGCCTTCTGCGCTGAAGCTTAATCACGCATTGCTTGTCTGAACAGTAGAATGATCTCTTAACATGAACACTAAGATGCGAGAGACAGAACTGATTAGAATTATGAGAACCTAGGGGACGGAAGTCGAATGTTTCAATACGTCTGTGCATGTTTTTCCTACAACCAAGAAGTGGTTTGAAGATAATATATCTATATATTGCCCTGGCCTACACGAAGTTCGGATCTAAACCCAATGAAAAATCTTTCTGTAACACTTTCAAGGCGTGTTTATTACAATGGAAGGCAGCTGGAGGCCATATGTGATCTGAAAAGTGCGATACGAGAAGAGTGGGCGTCAAGTTCAGTGCAAGAACTACAAACCGTAACAAAATCAAGCGAAAGAGAATTTTGGAGGTATTTAGGAAGAAAGGAGGTTGGAGAAAGTACTAATAATGCAATAATACAACACGAACGCCAATGTCTTTATACCAATTTCCATCCAGGAAATGCGGACAATTTATTTTGTTAGTCCTGTTTTGAAAGAAACTATGTAATTCTGCCATCATTGCTTATGTGTTAATTGTATCTACTACTTCGTGGTAAATTCGGTACGTTTTGCTTCGGACATTGCAAATTACTTTCGTCGGAATCCAGCCTTTATAATGATTTCCACCTCGTCAGGTGGATCCAGATTTCAGTTGGCAGGAACTGATTGGAGAGTTCGAGAGTGGCGCAGACCCCACGAAGACATGGACCCAAGTTGTCTCAACAAGGTACTGTGCGTCTAGTCGTCGTTCTACACTGGTGTGGGTTGTGTTTACATAGATATGAACCGATAAATGATTGAAAATGGTTGTTTTTGGCTACTTGGAGGCCATTTGTAGAAATTCATGGACGTCATGTACCTAAGCAACAATGGAATTTTTATGGATGGGTATGCGCCATGTCACAGGACCATAGTTGTCTGCGATTTGTTTGAAGAACGTTCTGGAAATTTCGAGCGAAATTTTTTGACCACCCAGATCGCTCGACAAGACTTCCATCGAACATTTATGAGACACAATCTGAGAAATAATCGTGTACAAAATCCTGCTCTAGCAACACTTTCGTAATTATTGATGGCTATAGAGGCATCGTGGCTCAATACCTCTGCAGGGAACTTCCAACGACTTGTTGAGTGCATGCCACATCAAGTTGCTGCACTGGGCCGGGCAAAAGGAAGTCCAACAGTATATTGGGAACCATCCCATGACTTCTGTCACTTGCGTGTACAGTACAGTGGTTTCGTTTGTTATAACATTTGCTGCTGTAAGTCACGAATTTATTTATCTCCTGCCTAATGCTTTTCATGAAATAAATTCCCGTTATCAAGTGTTCTTTTTGTGTATTATGACACTTTCAGACAAGATACTTGCGACGTGTGAACTACTGCACTCCAGTAGCCTAGCACACAAACTGTCACACAAACTGAATAAAATACTTATTAAAATTACTCATATGATACAACATAATACAACATATTTTCTAGAAAATAGTGTAGTTTTAGCTGAAGAATTGAAAGTCATTTTATCGGACAAGATGCTCAGTTTTCATTACTAGACATTAGAGCCTTTTATTCATACATACCTATACAAGATCCATAATATTATTCCAGAAGAATATAATAAAACATAAGAAACTTGCAGACGTAATGACTGTTGGATTCATAGAGCTGCTCCAGCTAATTCTAAGTTACAAGTATTACACATTTTATGGCAAAATTTATTAACATCCAGATGGACTAATAAAGGGACCATGTATATCTGGTACCATACTTAACATATACGTCAATTATCTAGAACAAAAATTGTTTAACAGCCCAGAACTTCGTCTAAAGTAAACTTATTTTATAAAATGCGTGTCGATGACACACTGCTGTTACTCAAATGTGTAGTTAAGGCCTAATGGGCATTCTAGATTGCTTTAATAGTCTACATAATGAAGCAACATTTACGGTGGCACAAAACGAAAACATAACTACCTGGACATCAGTATAGCAAGAAACAACAATACTTCGACGTTCATAATAACGCCACAATCCCTACAAGTTCATATCAGCAAAACATTCATAAACATGCAGCATACAGGTAAATGTTGCACAGGAAAATAAAATATCCTTCATCAGTAAAACATGTAAAGGCAAACAAAAGTAGTGAAATAAACTGCAGTTGCCAATGATTGCACTTCTTTCATCGTTGACTCAAGACCAAGAAAAAACAGATATAAACAACACCACAGAAGGAAAAACTAAAAAGAAATTTATACATAGCATCTTGTGCATTGGTAATACATCCGAAAAGATTCTACTGTTTCCGAAACAAAAATCAGAAAGCCACCGCAAAAATGTTGGAGATTGTTAAGCGAGATTTTATATCACGGTACAAGGGACGCTTGGCTTTCGGTAGCTCGTTATAAACCAAGTGCTTTTCGTTTGATATCTTACACTCAATTACCTTTGTATCAGTATTATACAGAAAATATTTGCGCAGCAAAGCAAATGACGACGGTACGTGCAGTGTGTTTTGTTTGGAAATGAACTTGTTGCTCTTACTGACGGTACTCCTGTTGACGACATTGACGCCCACTTTACTCTTCTCTTTCACGGTCGCATTTAGTGTTTCTCGAGCCCGTCTCGAGTTTGTTTATTTCCCTCAGTGTTACGGTTGTGTTACCAGTGATACCAACATGGACAAGAGTTCATCGATACGCATCTCGTCTATGGGTTCAGTGAATGCAGAGTAAGAGCGATACAATGACGCTATGTAGAGCTATTTCCGCAGCGATGGCTTAAGTCTCATTATGGTGTAGACAGCTTCTATTTATGTTGGACATATACCAAAAATTCGAAATAGTTAATTAGGAACAATTCTGACGTTATTGTTATATTCAAACAAGACTTACATGATTTGATGTATGTGTTCTGCGGTCATGTTAACCTTGATGTGACTATTAACGTGTTCCTTGAAATGTGTAACCAGCATGGAGTGAGAATGCTTACAATTCTGTAGCTACGAACAAAGATAGTGATTTAAATAAGGGACAGTATCACAATAATTTCGATAGCCATATTTGTATTAATAGCGTAATAGGAGAGGAAAGACAGAAATTGCATTCTGGTGGAATTATTAAAATATCCAACATCAAGTATCGTAACTGTTCGACGAAAAATTTCTGTTGAATAGCTCTATCGAAATTATAAAATTTCGCACTCTGTGTGAAAGTTTTTTAGCACATAAATTCAAAAACTGCACAAAGTTACACTAAACCCATGAACAGAATGTATAGCTAAACCATCAGTATTTGTATCCTTAATCAATTTCAATTAAACATCGATGAAATGCTAGTGACTTCTGAACTGTTGCTTTCAGGTGCAAAAAACTTTGGCTCTGCCGGTTATTTATTCACTTTAAACACAAATCCGTAATGAAAATGGTAGACTTCACGTATTTTTGATTAATAATCAGATACCTACGAACATGGAACAAAATTCAGATGTTGTTTTTAAATTTCCCACGAACACAACTGAGCTAGTTCCAACATCTCACATTTCTTTTATATTTTTTGCTACCACCATATTGCGTATTTCAGTTTTCCATCACAGCCACCAAGGATTTTTAAGAGATTGCAGTACCTACTATAGGCGGCTTCTTGGAGTGTGTATCTAGCCTGAGACAGTTATTCTTTTGACTCAATATAGATTTTCTTTAAACTAGCCCACAGTTGCCTGATCTGCAAGACGTAGTATCAGACCAGCTTTTTGAATATATTCAGGACTTTCAAGCGCACAGATCTATAACGTCGTCCTAAAGTGAGCTAAATCATCAGATGTTGAAGTGACCACTTTAGGTGTACACTGGGACGCAGCGTGGGGAAGTGCATGTTTTGTGACACAGCGCAAGCTGAAAGGCAGCACATTACAGCACACTACCTCTCCTGTCTCCGCCTGCAAGCTGCTTTATCAGAAACACAGTTTACTGCGGGTCTGATACATAGTTTGCATTGAAAATAGAGAAACAGGTTACGGAAGCAGTTTGATTATACCTGGATTTTTGTGATACTACACTCATTATCATAAATCAAGGATAATTGCAGAATGTGGTGCCACACAACGTGGCACTACACAAAACTGGCACTAAGAGAATAGGCACAGAGGAAATGCACACGACACAGATCTGTAAGTCCACGGTATTGGTGATAAGTTGAGAAAACCGTCCCGAAACACATGTGCTACAAAACGCCACTGTTTCATGCGCATGTGCCCCGACATCAGTATAGGATATGATCACCATGCACACGTACACAGGCCGCAAAACGGATTGGCATACATTGGATCACGTGGTCGAGCAACTGCTGGGGTAAAGCCTCCCATTCTTGCACCAGTGCCTGTCGGAGCTCCTGAAGTGTCGTAGGGTTTAGAAGATGTGCAGCGATACGTCGACCGAGAGCATCCCAGACGTGCTCGATGGGGTTTAGGTCTGTAGAACAGGCAGGCCACTCCATTCGCCTGATATCTTCTGCTTCAAGGTACTCCTCCACGATGGCAGCTCGATGGGGTCGTGCGTTATCATCTACCATGAGGAAGGTGGGACCCAGTGCACCACTGAAAAGGCGGACATACTGGTGCAAAATGACGTCCCGATACATCTGACCTGTTACAGTTCCTCTGCCAAAAACTTGCAGGCGTGTACGTGCACCAATCATAATACCACCCCACACCATCGAACCACGACCTCCATACAGGTCCCTTTCAAGGACATTAAGAGGTGGTATCTGGTTCCTGGTTCACGCCAGATGAAAACCCGGTGAGAATCACTGTTCAGACTATACCTGGACTCGTTCGTGAACAAAACCTGGGACGTCCAATGACCATGTACTGTGTTCTTGAGGCTTTACGGGCTCTCCTGTGACCAGGGGTCAGTGGAATGCACCTTGCAGGTCTCCAGGCGAATAAACCACGTCTGTTCAGTCGTCTGTAGACTGTGTGTCTGGAGAAAACTGTTCCAGTGGCTGCGGTAAGGTCCCGAGCAAGGCTACTTGCAGTACTCCGTGGCCGTCTGAGGGCACTGATGGTGATATATCGGTCTTCTTGTGGTGTTGTACACTGTGAACGTGTCGTACTGTAGCGTCTGGACACGTTTCCTGGCTGCTGGAATCGTTGACGTAATCTCGAGATAACACTTGGTGGCACACGGAGGGCCCGTGCTACGACCTGCTGTATTTGACCAGCCTCCTGTCGCCCTAGTATTTTACCCCTCATAACGTCATCATATGTGTTCTTTGAGCCATTTTCAACACACAGTCACCATTAGCACGTCCGGAAACGTCTCCGCACTTACTCGCTGCACCGTAATCTGACATGCACGAACACATCTCTGTGTATGTGGACTGCTGCCAGCACCAACGTGCGACGACCGCAGGTCAGATGCACCGCATGGTCATACCCATGCGTGATTTAAACCCGAAAACCGCCCGTAAGGGCTTTGTTTCACCATGTATCAGCATTATCCTTAATTTATGAGCATGAGTGTAGCCAATGTGACTTATTGAAATCCAAATTTAGAAAAAGATTTTTGGTGCTATATTGCAAAGCTCTGGAGGTACTGGAGAACGTAGGAAAAGCCATTTTGCCCTAGACTCGATGAAATGAAAATCCTGACGTCACCTCCTTGTGGCAGAGAAGGGGCAACGCTTGTCTCGCAAGCGGCTATGGACGCAAGGATCGAGCATCTCATGGGATAAGGAGACCCCTCCTGTCATCTGCCAGCAGCCTCCTTGGAAGGCGGATAAGCGGTTTGATGGCAGGGCACTCTCTTGCACTTGGAGTGCAGAACTACTCTTTAAGGTGGATGAGCCTGACAAGGCCAAGACCGTAGGATACCGAAGCAAGGGGAAACCACCGCATTAAAGAGCCATGTGTTATCCCTAGTCCCACTGTATTGTACTCTCAAGTATGGTTGTTCCTGAGAAGAAATAGTCTGGAATAGGCTCACAAATGGAAACGGATCTCCAGGTGGGCGCCTACCCAGGAAAACCATACACTAAATTAAATCGAGATAAGAAGAGGAAAAGGGAAACATCTTTATTAGTGATTGCTGCATGGAATATGTAGACGATGAATAAGAACGGAAAATAATAAAAATGTGAAGAGAGGAACGGAGAGACTAAGCATTTTGGGCTAAATAATGTTCGGTGGGAATGAGAAGGAGGATTTGAATCTAGAGAATACAAGGTAATTTACAAAGGATCGGAAAGGAAGGAAAATGGAGATGGACTTATAGGCAAGAAACATCTACACAACAAGATAGTGAGAATTATTTCAGTTAGTGAGAGCGTGTTTCAGTGAAAGTTCATATGGCAACATCGGACACAAGTGTAGAAGAAGTGGAAAAAATATATGAGCAGACTGACGAAGTCTACGAAGAAAATGGGAAAGGACAAGTAGGAACTGTAATTATGGGTGTCTAGAATAGTATACAGGGAAAGAGAAGAAGAAACAACGTAGATGAGATCTGTGGAATGGAAAAGATCAAAGGGGAGAAACACTGATTGTCTTCTGTGAAGTATTTGATCTCTGAATTGCCAATACTTGATGTAAGTACCAACAACAAAGATTATACACCTGGAAAGCCCTGAGCGATATTGACAGATATCAAATAGACTTCTTTATAATCAATCAGAGATTGAAAAACAGCATTAAGATGGCAAAAACCATTCCAAATGCAAATGCTGATACAGACGATAATAAACTCATAGCAGATACTAGTAAAAGATTGAGGATACTAAGAAAAGACAACAGGTAAGGAAATGGTACACTGAGAATTTGAAAAGTGAGAACTTTAAGAACGATTACAGTCATTATGTTGAAAATAAATCGCAACACAAAAGAGAAGTGCAGGAGTCACTGAAGAGTGGAATATACCATTATAAATACGATGTTGGAAGGATTAGAGATAGAAACTGAAGAGGTAGAAAGAAGATGAATTATGATAGAGTCAGTAAAAGCAAGTATGATAGATAAAATGGGTAAGTACAGGAAACAAAAAAACGATATGTCGGAAGAAGGAAGAAGACAATACAGAAAACTGAACAATGTAGTAAGAAAGTTAAATGAGCAGGCTTGAGAGGAATGGATGAGGAAACAATGTGAGGACATAGAAGAACTGGAAAAGAAAGGAAAATCTGCAGAAATGTACAAAACAGTAAAATCCTTAACAAGAAGAGAAGTAAGGAAAAAAGTAAGGAAAAGAGGCAAACAAGAAATGTTAAATAAACATCGGAAGGAGATAATATGTATACAAGAAGAGAAAGAAGTTTGGATGGATTATGTAGAAGAATTATATGGTGCACACTCTGATACCAGACTGATTTTGGAGGATGAAGAGGAACAAAACGAAGAAGACCAAGATCCTAAGCTACTGAAATAGGAACTGAACAGAGTAATTCAGGAGCTCCGGGGAAGAAAGCATTAGACTGTGACTAAATACCATCTGAGGCAATGAAAGTCTTAGGCCCAGATTCAACAGCCAGATTGATTGAGATAAGAAACAGAATTTATGACACAGGAAGTTGGCCTCAAGATCTACTTAAGACCGTTCTAGTATATTTACCTGAAGAATGTAATACCAAAGAATGCAAAGGCCATAGAATAATTAGTTGTATCAGTTACGTTACAAAGGCTGTAACAAGATTCATAATAAGGAAAATTGAGGAAAATACCTGGGAAGAGCATTTCGAGTTCAGAAAGATAAACGAACAAGAAATGCTCTATAATACCTGAGGATGATTGGTGAAAGAATGATAAACGTGAACAAGAAGGTGTATATTTGTTTTATCGACTGGGAGAGGGCTTTAGATTAAATTAAATGGAGTACAGTACTGAGAATTTTAAAAGATGAGGGTCAGACAGGAAAGATAGAATGTTAATAAAACAGTTGTGTACAAAGCGATAGGTGACAATGCAAATGAGGAGACACGAGAGATGAGCAGTGGAAGGGGTGTAACACAATAGGATGCTCACTGACACCAAAGCCAGTCAACGAGTACGGAGAATAACTGATAGGTAAGGCCATAGAGGATGCAAGAGACATTGTAACTGGAGGAGAAAGGATAAAGACTATAACATATGTGGATGACCAAGCAGTGCTGTCAGAATCAGAAAAGAAACTGTAAGAAGGGGCAAGGGGTATGGAATGAAGATAAATGTAGGAAAGACAAAAATGATGTGAATAAGCAAGAAGTAAGTTACAGTTCACATGTTCCTAGAGGGAGTAAAGGTAGAACAAATGAAATCCTTTCTGTTCCCGGCAAGTTAAACGACATGGAATGGAAGATGTACAGAAAGAATATATAAGGGGGATGATATCTATGAGAAAGAGATCATTTTAAGAATGGAGCAGAGAAAAAAATTGCTAAAAGTTATCCCTGGAGTGCAGTGTTATACACCAGTGAATCATGGACAGTTAAAAAGAAAGAAAAAGATATGTTTAGAAAGAATATGTGGCTATCGCCAAGAATGTCTAAGGGAAGTGACGTGACAAATTTAAGAATGAAAAATTAATGAAGAAAATACAGAAAGAATATTATTGGAAGTGTTTTGAAAAAGAAATAAACATCTTGTTGGCTGGGACATCTACTGCGTAGGAGTTGTCTGGATCAAAGAACTATAGAGAGAAAACTGAGTGAAATGAGAGGAAGGCATACGAAGAGAATTGGAATGATGGATGATATTAGAAGAGGAGGAATATACAGACATATGAATCAAGATGCTCAGAACAGGATACGATGGAGAGCCTCTAGTTCAAACCTGTCATAAGATATATACACTACAGAAGAAGACTGAAAGGAACTGAATGTACACAACAGTAAGTATGTTTAAACAGTGGGATTTTTTTTATCAATTCTGTCTGCTTTGTTTATACTGGGTGAACATCAATAAAACCGACAAATTGCATTGACGGATTCCTTATTGGAAATGCAGACAAAATCCTATGAACATGTTTCCGAAATTGCATCTTTGCCCCGATAGATGTCGTTGACGAATGAAACTTCCTCTGACCACGTGTCGTGTGTTACTTGTGTGTTGCAGGCTGTGAGATTGTCGCAACGTACTGCAAACAGCAGAATGGTCCGGTATTCAAGTCTGAAACAAGCCGAGAGGGTTTCTGTGTATGGCCAAGCAGGTGGAAACGGTCGAGAGGCAGAACGAGGTCGTCCAATCTGGTGCACGCACAATCCTTTGCCTCCCGGCACCTTCGTCTGTATTAAAGAACCCATTCACACGGAAACGCCGAAAAAGGGGTTGAAATGTTGTCTGATGTGGTTGATGTCTGTGAGAGTACTTGTTTTGGTATAGCCGTGCTGCCTCTCGACAGTGTCCATCTACTTGCCCTTACACACATACTAATCGGCTTGTTTCAGACATAAATGCCGGACCATTCTGCTGCTTGCATCAAGCTGCGTCAGTCACAGAGCCTGCAGAACAGAAAGAACACACGGTACATGGCCAGAGAAACTTTCATTCGTCAGCGCCATCTACCGTGGCAACGATGCATTTCCGAAGACATGTTTACAGGACTTTTTTTCCTTCAATTCCAGTCAGGAATCCGTCCCTGTAGTTAATGTTCACCCTGTGTGCCACTTAATGGTTCATGTTTAATTCAAATTGATAACATTAAACTTTAAACTGTTGCGTTGTCATGAGTTATCGGGCTATAGCTGTAGAGTGGCTACTTTTTTGGGGGGTTCCGTGCTTCAATCGTTGAAAATGGAACCCTTACAGGACCACTTTGTTGTCTGTCCATCCGTCTGTCTGTCCTTGAGTCCGTCTGTTGAGACCCCTTTTTATCAGGAATGCGCCGACGTATCAAGTTGAAATTTATGTCACATACTATGATCCTGGGTCCCTTGGCGATGAAAAACGTTTAAGCTCTTAAGTCAATGAAAGTGAAAGATACGGTCATTTATGTCATACTTTGACGGCTGCAAACTTGGTTACTAAAAATTGTAGAGTACTTTCCGCTGATCTAGAATCATGAAATTTGACGATAAGCAACGTTTCACAGTGCAAGTAAAGAAAATAATCCTAAAATTGTTGATTTGTAATTATATCAAAGGGAAAATTTTTTTGTCACTTGTTATCCATCTGTCTATTTGTCTATCGGTTAAAACGTTTTTTTTTCTCAGGAACGGGGAGATTATCAAGTTGAAGTTTGTGTCACATTCTAAGGTAGATGGTTCCTTGGCGGCGTAAAAAATGGAAGATTCTACATCAACGTAGTCGAAAGATCGGCTATATATGTCACATATTTTGATACTTGCAAACTCACTCATCAGAACCTATAGGGAACTTCCCGTTGACATAGAATCATGAAATTTGGTTAAGAAGCACGGTTTCACAGTACAAGTAACGGAAATAAACCTAAAAATTGTTAAACTGTGATTATATCACAAAAAATACCTTTTTGCCATTAGAAACCTACAGTACATCTGCAATGTGTCAAAACCCTCAGGAACTGCTGTAGGGCTTTTGATCTGGTTTTCAGTAATAAGTGGAGTGATTCACGAGGAAGGTTTGTGTATATAATTGACAAGTACTTCGTGCTAACAGTCTGAGCTATGATGAAATGAAATCCCCTGCCGCTGTGAAACCGATGCCTTTGGCATCTAGCAGTGATAGGTGTAAGGTCGCCCGGCTGCCGTGCTGACGGTTTATGCCCACGACACGTACGGCGTTTCCAATGCTTCCAAGGAAAGTAATATCGCACTTCCATTATTTGGGATGAGTTTCCGATATCCCACAAAATATTCATCGAAGAGTTCCACAGAACAATTCGACATTGCGTAACAACAATAGTCTTATGACTGGTTGTACTGTTATTTCTCAAGCGACTTCCATCAAATCAAACCAGTAATTGCAACATGGACGAGTGCGGGCGAAGTCAATGCATCTGCAATTCCTTCTCTGGATAGCATGTTAATATAACTACGAAATGAGTAAAATTAATCAAAATTGCAATAGTGAAATCGAAATTTCTGTAAACGTTTAAACATCAAACTTAAAATTAAAGTACTCTCAAAAATCTTGAAATTACTGGGACCAGTATCATGCCACTACCGGTATCGACAGCAGACAAAAATCAATTCCAGGGACGGATGAACTATCTACATTCATAACTAAGTTTCTATGGAAACCTCGGTGCGGCAGTCCTACTCGCGCTTAAAGGCATCTTTTTTGTCACTTTCGTAACGATTTGTAACAGTTTTTCTAGATTTTATTGTTTCTAAATTCTATCTGTTTTCCAAAGGACACTTCTAACCGCTTTGAAGTGCTCTATATTCTTATATCTCACAACGAAAGCACTCCTACTGTTGTTATAAATGAATGGAAGTAGATGAATTCTCAGGCATTACATTAGTCTTATCACGCGTATTGTTGTCAACTATTAGGGTACTTATGAAGTAGTGGTGTGACATTCATGTCGCCTTGTCGTCTTTGTCAACACTTCCAATTTTAATGTCATATGGTTGTCTGAAAATTCAAAATCGTGATGCTCGTATTCCAAAAGCGGATTCAGCTGTTTGCCTGGCTCGCGAAACTTACCTCAATATGCAGACAGTTCTTCTTTCATTGCCGATAGATATTTGGCCGTTGCAATCTCGTCAACCTTGTGCAATTGGTTCCAATCTTTTAAGGACGTGGTTCATATCAGAAAACTCAGACGTCTAAGAGAATTAGCCATGAATTTTTCTCTTGATCATGAATCTGCCTCACATTTTGGCTTCTTCCGTTTCGAAGTGTCATACAATAAAGCACATTTCCATTTCCTCATCAGACTCTGAAACGAAATCCACGTGATATGCCTTTGCTTGAGAAGTAAATACTGCCCAATTGTGGCTATGGAATTATCTTTCAATGTGAGCACATGCTATGTCGTCGTACGGTTTCCCCCGCCCCGCGGTGCTCTGGCATACTCTGCATAGCCTACGCCCAGTGTGGGCCCGTCCTTATAGTGTCATTAAAAAAATTTAAAAAGGGAGATGGATAGGTTAAAGTTATATGTAATGGGAATTAGTGAAGCTTGGTGGCAGGAGGAACAAGACTTCTTGTCAGGTGAATGCAGGGTTACACATACAACGTCAAATAACAATAATGCAAGAGTAGGTATAATAATGAACTTAAAAAATGGGAACGCGGATAAGCTACTACGAACAGCGTAGTGAACGCATTATTGTAGCCAAGATAGACACGAAGCCCACGCCTGTCACAGTAGTACAAATTTAAACGCCGACTAGCTCCGCAGATGACGAAGAGATTTAATAAATGTATGATGCGGTAAAATAAATTATTCAGATAGTTAGGGGGACTGGAATTCGATAGTAGGAAAAGGAAGAGAAGGAAAAATAGTAGGTGAATACGGACTGGGGAAAGGAATGAAGGAGGGAGCCACCTGGTGGAATTATACACAGAGCATAACTTTATCATAGCTAACACTTGGTTTAAGAATCATGACAGAAGGTTGTATACGTGGAAGATTCCTAGAGACACTGGAAGGTTTCACATAGATTATATAACGGTAAGGCAGAGATTTAAGAACCAGATTTTAAGTTGTAAGACATTTCCACAGGCAGATGTGGACCCTCACCACAATTTATTTATTATGAACTGTAGATTAAAATTGAAGAAACTGCAAAAAGGTAGGAATTTAAGGAGATCAGACCTGGATAAACTGAAAGAACCAGAGATTGTAGAGAGTTTCAGAGACAGTATTAGGGAACGGTTGACAAGAACAGCAGAAAGAAATACAGTAGAAGAAGAATGGGTAGTTTGGAGAGAGAAAAGAGAATCACCTGTGTCAATATCAAGAGCTCAGATGGAAAACCCAATTCTAAGCAAAGAATGGAGAGCAAAAAGGTGGAAGGAGTATATAGAGGGTCTATACAAGTGCGATGTACTTGTGGGCAATATTACGGAAATGGAAGAGGACGCAGATGAAGATGAAGTGGGAAATATGATACTGCGTGAAGAATTTGACGGAGCACTGAAAGGCCTAAGTCGAAACAAGGCTCCAGGAATAGACAACATTCCATTACAACTACTGGTAGCCTTGGGAGAACCAGCAGTGACAAAACTCTTCTATCTGGTGAGCAATATGTATGAGACAGTCTAAATACCTTCAGACTTCAAGATAGTATAATAACTCCAATCCTAAAGAAAGCAGGTGTTCTCAAGTGTGAAAATTACTGAACTATCATTTTATTAAGTCATGGTTGCAAAATACTAACACGAATTCTTTGCAAACGTATGGAAAAATTGGTAGAAGCCGACCTCGTGGAAGATCAGTTTGGACTCCGAAAAAACGTTGAAACACGCGAGACAACACTGGCCCTGCGACTTATCTTAGAAGATAGGTTAAGGAAAGGCAAATCTACGTTTCTAGCATTTGTAGAATTAGAAAAAGCTTTTGACAATGTTGACTGGAATACTCTCTTTCAAATTTCTGAAGGTGGCAGGGGTAAAATACAGGGAGCGAAGGGCTATTTAGAATTTATACAGAAACCAGATGGCAGTTATAAGAGTCGAGGAACATGTAAGGGAAGCAGTGATTGGGAAGGGAGTGAGACAGGGTTGTGGCCTCTCCCAGATGTTATTCAATCTGTATATTGAGCAGGCAGTAAAGGAAACAAAAGACAAGTTCGGAGTAGGTATTAAAATCCACGGAGAAGAAATAAAAACTTTAAGGTTCACCGATGACACTGTAATCCTGTCAGAGACAGAAAAGAACTTGGAAGAGCAGTTGAACGCAAAGGACAGTGTCATGAAAGGAGGATATAAGATGCACATTAACAAAAACAAAACGAGGATAATGGAATGTAGTTGATTTAACTCGGGTGATGCTGGGGGAATTAGATTAGGAAATGAGACTCTTAAAGTAGTAAATGTGTTTTGCTATTTGGGGAGAAAAATAACTGATGATGGTCGAATAGAGAGATATAAAATGTAGACTGGCTATAGCAAGGAAAGCATTTCTGAAGAAGAGAAATTCGTTAACATCACGTATAGATTTAATTGTTAGGACGTCTTTTCTGGAAGTATTTGTATAGAGTGTAGCCATGTGTTCAAGTAAAACATGTATGATAAACAGTGTAGACATTAAGAGAATAGAAGCTTTCGAAATGTGATGCTACAGACGAATGAAGAAGATTAGATGGGTAGATCACGTTACTAATGAGGAGGTACTGTGGAATTTGTGGCATAACTTGACTAAAAGAAGCGATCGATTGGTAGGGCACGTTCTGAGGCATCAGGAAATCACCAATTTAGTATTGGGAGGATGAATGGAGGGTAAAAATAGTACAGGGAGACCAAGAGATTAATACACCAAGCAGACTCAGAAGGATGTAGGTTGCAGCAGTTATTCGGAAAGGAATAGGCTTGCACTGGATAGAGCAGCATGGAGAGCTGCATCAGATTAGTCTCTGGACTGACGACCACAACAACAACATTGTTCAAGGTGTATGTAAATACCTGATGCATCACGTCATAATTTCTGTGATGCAGATGATTCTGTTGCAACATCAAAAAACTGTAGCATAATGCATGGAGACCTGTAGTTGGTCGATAACTGGTGCAGGGACTGGTAGTTGACTCACGTATGTTCGACCACCGTTTTTGCCGTGCACCATTCACAAATTGAACAAGAAAAGGAGGAACTGACGGAAGTACAGGAAATACTCTGTGCCACACACTGCCAGGTGGTCTCGAAAGAACGGAAATATATGAAATACACAGCTACATAAAGAGATTCCTGACTATTTGTTATCAAGATATCTTACATCTCTATAGCCTGGAGACATTTCTCTTAAAATAATGATGTTAAATAACGTTATTTCGTGACATGGAACTGCAGGCAATGCCTGTGGCGGCCAGTTATCTTGTGCTAATGTGTTACAGCACAATATAAATAGTGCATTAATATAATGCTATTTGTCCTCGAATGCAGGCCAAAAATCGCACCAAAACTACGCATTTCTCTTTGGATGCGTGGTGGTGTGCAAATAAAATGGACCAGCACCTGGTCAGTATTTTCTTTGAAATTGCGTGTAACGTACTGTGCAAACGTAGAGTATGAGGGGTTTCTGAAGAGCAGCTGCCATAATGGCACCATGGGGAAGTGATCAACACCATTGCCTGTCAATTTGTCAGCATGTGTTCGATGCCCCTTTCGAGTTCCTAGAATATTTCACCCGAGTGGGCCGTACGGGAAACGTAAAACGATCTCTAAAGATGAACGCGTCGTAGAGTATGAGGGATTTTTGAGCGGTAGTTCTTGTTACGACGTGGCAGCCACGTAGTTAAATGCATAAGAAAACAAACAAAGTGGTTAAATGTACAGGCTCGCAATTTTGATGTCCGACTTCGAATGCTGCCGGTTGCATCGTTTTCTTTTTTCCTTTTCTGTTATTCCTCACAATGTTAAAAGATAAATTATACAATTTAAATGTGTTTAAACAGTTCAATTTATACAAGGTAAATTAATACATTCAATTTAGTTATGATTACTAACCTCGTAAGTGAAAAGGCTATGGACCACCACATGATGGCACATTGATAAAATTTTGCATGAGCCGCCACTGTATGATGCCATTCTTTAGATGAAAAAACGTCGTCAAAATAGTTCCTTTACATGCTATAGAGGAGGTACGAAATGATTTTACGGGAGAAAAATTTGCTACGTCGATCGCTCTCCGTCTATAGCAGATACAACCAGGCTCGCTAGCTACTCTGCAGTCTGTTACGAACAAAATTTAGCAACGTCTATTTTCTCCCCTGTATCAGATATATACGTGTACAGTTCATCTGAATTGGCTGGTTAATAAAAACCAGTAAACTTCCACCCCCAATTCTTTAAAGAATCGAACTCCTTTATATAAAACGCCATATCTCCCGAGCTATATGTTATACAATGACATGATTCTGGAAGTACATTCTGTCATACACAGGGTGGTCCATTGATAGTGACCGGGCCAAATATCTCACGAAATAAGCATCAAACGAAAAAACTACAAAGAACGAAACTCGTCTAGCTTGAAGGGGGAAACCAGATGGCGCTGTGGTTGACCCGCTAGATGGCGCTGCCATAGATCAAACGGATATCAACAGCGTTTTTTTTAATAGGAACCCCCATTTTTTATTACATAATCGTGTAGTACGTAAAGAAATATGAATGTTTTAGTTGGATCACGTTTTTCGCTTTGTGATAGATGGTGCTGTAATAGTCACAAACGTATAAGTACGTGGTATCACGTAACATTCCGCCAGTGCGGACGGTATTTGCTTCGTGATACATTACCCGTGTTAAAATGGTCCGTTTACCAATTGCGGAAAAGGTCGATATCGTGTTGATGTATGGCTATTGTGATCATAATGCCCAACGGGCGTGTGCTATGTATGCTGCTCGATATCCTGGACGACATCATCCAAGTGTCCGGACCGTTCGCCGGTTAGTTACGTTATTTAAGGAAACAGGAAGTGTTCAGCCACATGTGAAACGTCAGCCACGACCTGCAACAAATGATGATGCCCAGGTAGGTGTTTTAGCTGGTGTCGCGGCTAATCCACACATCAGTAGCAGACAAATTGCGCGAGACTCGGGAATCTCAAAAACGTCGGTGTTGAGAATGCTACATCAACATCGATTGCACCCGTACCATATTTCTATGCACCAGGAATTGCATGGCGACGACTTTGAACGCCGTGTGCAGTTCTGCCACTGGGTACAAGTGAAATTACGGGACGATGACAGATTTTTTGCACGCGTTCTATTTAGCGACGAAGTGTCATTCACCAACACCGGTAACGTAAAACGGCATAATATGCACTATTGGGCAACGGAAAAGTGCACGATGGCTGCGACAAGTGGAACATCAGCGACCCTGGCGGGTTAATGTACGGTGCGGCATTATGGGAGGAAGGATAATTGGCTCCCATTTTATCGATGACAATCTAAATGGTGTGATGTATGCTGATTTCCTACGTAATGTTCTACCGATGTTACTACAAGATGTTTCACTGCATGACAGAATGGCGATGTACTTCCAACATGATGGATGTCCGGCACATAGCTCGCGTGCTATTGAAGCGGTATTGAATAGCATATTTCATGATAGGTGGATTGGTCGTCGAAGCACCATACCATGGCCCGCACGTTCACCGGATCTGACGTCCCCGGATTTCTTTCTGTGGGGAAAGTTGAAGGATTTTTGCTATCGTAATCCACCGACAACGCCTGACAACATGCGTCAGCGCATTGTCAATTCATGTGCAACATTACGGAAGGCGAACTACTTGCTGTTGAGAGGAATGTCGTTACACGTATTTCCAAATGCATTGAGGTTGACGGACATCATTTTGAGCATTTATTGCATTAATGTGGTATTTAGAGGTAATCACGCTGTAACAGCATGCGTTCTCAGAAATGATAAGTTCACAAAAGTACATGTATCACATTGGAATAACCGAAATAAAATGTTCAAACGTACCTACGATCTGTATTTTAATTCTAAAAACCTACCTGTTACCAACTGTACGTCTAAAATTGTGAGCAATATGTTTGTGACTACTACAACGCCATCTCTCGGAAAGCGAAAAAAGTGGTCCAACTAAAACATTCATATTTCTTTACGTAGTACATGAATATGTAATAAAAAATGGGGGTTCCTATTAAAAAACACGCAGTTGATATCCGTTTGACCTATGGCAGCGCCATCTAGCGGGCCAACCATAGCGCCATCTGGTTTCTCCCTTCAAGCTAGACGAGTTTCGTTCTTTGTAGTTTTTTCGTTTGACCCTTATTTCGTGAGATATTTGGCCCGATCACGATCAATGGACCACCCTGTATATGGATGCTGTCCGCAAAATGAGTTGCAAGTAGAACTCGTACTAAATAAGTAATTAATTAAAACGTCATTCCTGATGCTGCAGTCTTACTGTATGAATAGCGAAAATGTAATAAGAGATATATTTTTTCCCTTTCATCATTTTTGTGAGAAGCGATGACAGAGAAAAAAAGCTTCGTAAAAGTTTGAAATTATGTGTAAAGTTTCTTGGGAGTCGCTAATTGCTCTCATTCACAAATACTGGATGATTTTACGCTGCGTAATTTGTGCTCTGTTAGTTACGCTGCCTCAAAACATACAGTTTCTACTGCAAACATGACTTATTTGGTTAAACCTTTAACGTAATACTACTGCTATTAATGAGTAAAATATTACAGCGTTTTAAATTTTAAAATGTGGTTCGTACATGTATGAAACATTGTAAATCAAATATTTATTGGAACTGGTGGAAGTTATCTGTAAATTGGATTGTGCTCCAGCCATGATCAGTGTATTGCATTTCGTACATGGGAAGCCAGAAAAAGCAGTGGCTCCGATGCAGAGTCCAGTGTTCTGGAGGCTGTTGTCTAAAGGCCCTCGTAAATGATCGAAATTGTTTGACAAAATTACCCTTTCGTAGCCACGTATTTGCCAAGCAAGCCCGTACACGTTCAAACAACGTTTACCAGTTTACCCTCACTTTTAAGCAGACGCTGTCCGTCTTCGTAAGTATTTTGACAGTAGTAAGAACGGCCACAAATGTAGACAAACCAGTCCTGGCGTTAACTTTGGAGCTGTGTTTAAAGAAGAAGAAGAAGAAGAAAAGAAGAAAACAAGACCATGGTCCGGAAAACGGCTTAAAATGAGAGATTTGTTCATGAATATCTGCTAAAGGAAAGATTACCCTCAGAACCCGATGATTACATCAACTTTCTTCAAATGGATAATGATTCTTAAAGCTTATTAAGGCCCTCCTAAAGGTGCAAACTTGTCTGTCAGCTTCACTCTTAACTAGCCACGGATGTGTCAAATAAGCCCTTACACGTACGAAGAAAGCTTGTCAATTGACCTTATTTTTTAAGAAGCTGTATGGCGTATTTTTGGCCCTAGTGGGAGTAGTCTTCAAAGCAATTGTAGCAGCATGGAGAGCTGCATCAAGCCACTCTCCTGACCGAAGAGCATTTTTCTGGCACTGTGTTTAAATAAGAAGAAAACAAGACGCCGTCCCAGGGAATGGTTTAAAATGAGAGTGAAATATACAAGTGAAAATATGTCAATGGGAATGTTACATTCAGAACGTGATGATTACTTCAACTTCCTGCTGATGGACAGTGAAACGTTCAATAGCTTGTTTAGCAATACTTCGTCCTCATACTGAAAAAGAGGAGACAAGTATGCGAAAATTTATTCCCTTCTACTTGTTCCTCTCAGACAGTTCATTAAAATGTCACAACGTAGAAACGTATAGCCGACATTGTCCGTGGATAAACCGAAAAACTTCGCTTGTATGCGACTGTATGCGTAAAATACTGATTTTGTTCATAACCTTTTCATGCGTATTATATGGCTGGGAAAGATGGTATGCCTCTACCATTTTCTAACTTTTTTTAATAATTCTTTCATAATGCGGGGCCACAGTCATAATATATTTCTTTTAAAGTCAGTACCACCATTAGACTGTTGTTTATTTATGACAGTATGCCATCTTAGGCCATTTATAACACTTAAAACACTTGATAATGGCACTCTGAAGCCGAAATCATGATTGTGTAAGTGTTAATGTAACACGGTAAATAAACAACAGTCTAATGACTTTACAGAGATCTACCATTTTGGTAACTGTCAGTGCTATTTTGGTTTTATACTTGACCATGATTGTGGGAACTCACAATATAAAGAGATAAAATGTAATAAAACAATTTATCACTAAACATGTGCAGCGAAACATCTTCACAAATAACGTCCACCAGCTTGCCAAACTTCCCCTTAATCAAAATTTCTCTCAAAAACGTCAGACATTATCTATGCTTGACAAACATGTCAAACAGCTTTGTACTCGGTCGAATATTTGGCAATCATAGTTGGGTTTGACAAAATGTTTGATCGTTTAGGTAGTATTAATGTCGTCAGATAACGCAACTTTAAATCGATTTTTTCCATTGCATTTTGTATTACCATTTGTTATTGCAGCTAGATTCATAACTTCCTTTGTGGCAAAAGACCCTAGTTACCTTTCCGGATAACGCTTTCACTGAGTACGACTCACGTTTGCCTCAAAGGTTCTATTCTGCAAGTAGCTTTCTCCTACTTTCAGTACTTCATGGATCACCTGCATATCTTGCCGTATCCTAACAATTGTTTTCAGAGCGACGTTGGCTCTTAATTCTGCAGCTAAGCCATGTCTCAGACATATCCTCTATTACAGCAAGATGAGAACTTATGTGAAGTATGGGCAGTAGAAGATAGGTATCGATGTAACTGAAACAGTAATGGATCACTCATTTAGTAAGAGCGTAGACCATGAAATATATTTCATTGCAGAGTCACAGATTAATTCTGAATAAATCGCTACTTTGTGACTAGGCCGTATCTCGGTGTAACCCGCTCTTCCAGAAGTCTGATACCGCAATGTACTCTGGAGAGCTTCTGTGAAATTTGCTCGAAATCAGGCGAAATCTCTCGGCGGGCACACATACTTGGCGGGGGACACTATTTCCTAAGCGTCTTTACGTGCTTCCTGTGCACATAGAACTCCAAGTGCAACGTGACGCGATCGACAGGCATACTAGAGACATTGCCCAACACATCTGTGCAAAGCTTTATGGGAATTTAACTGTGGTTTCCATTCTCTACTGACAGGAACTTAATGGACACCCCTCGTATTAGCAAGCCACCCTGGGTTCGTAAGGGTAGCATTAAGTATCTATGGCCAGACGACCTGTCTGTGGTGGGGGTAGAGGAGCGGTAATAAATTAAATACATAAACCTTCCTCTAATAATTATATCTGTTGGTGAAAACCGTATGAAAATCCCTAGTTTAGTTGCTGAGATTAGCCTTCATATTCAGATAGAAAAACACGGCGGGGTACATCATATTTCGACCAGTTAATAGGAAATATTTACAAATTATGTAAACTTTATCAAAATCCTGCAGCAGTTCCTGAGATAAGTTTTCATATATGGATGGAAAAGCTTGGAGGAAATTATATACATATATATAGACCTCAGTTTATAATAGGATGGCCGATTAATAGTGTGCTTTCAGTTGTTTAGCCGAGCAGTTGTTTCCATTTGTGTGCACAACCTTTCGACGACCACCCCAGTCCCATTCTTCAGCTCTGGGAGCGTATAACTTGCAGTCATGGACTGTGCGGCTGGTCCCGGCGGAGGTTCGAGTCCTCCCTCGGGCATGGGTCTGTGTGTTTGTCCTTAGGATAATTTAGGTTAAGTAGTGTGTAAGCTTAGGGACTGATGACCTTCGCAGTTAAGTCCCATAAGATTTCACACACATTTGAACATTTTGTAAAATATCGCCATCGTATTGCAATTTGGTAAGACAGCCACAAGAGAGGAAAGAAGATGTACTGATAAATTCGGCGCAATTCGCAGTATCTGGGGAAGTGGCTAGAATCTTCCTAAACTGTATAATCCAGGGAAAAATGTGACCTTCGATGAGCAGCTGGTAGCATTTGGAGACAATTCAAGCAGTATATCCCAAGCAAACCGGCAAAACATGGGATCAAAATATGGACTCTGTGTGACAGCAAATTTTCATATGTACTGAAAGCCCAAATTTATACTGGAAAGGAGAATGGATCAGCGCCAGGAAAAAAATCAGGGAATGCGAGCAATTGCTGACCTTACCTCTGATTTGTGAGGTCAGCATGTAACTTGTGACAGCTTTTTTTAATGTTAAACAATTTGGGACACCTGCCCCTAAAAAGGAAACTGATAACGTTAGGAACCGTACGTAAAAATAAGCCAGAGCTTCCACAAATTGTGACCAACAAGGAGGGTCATAGCTCTTCATTTTATTTCACAAATGGCACTACGGTGGTCAGTTATATTCCTAAGAGAAATAAGAATGTTGTACTAACGAGTACTCTCCACCGTGGTTGGGAAATAAGTGACAGTGCTGATAAGAAGCCAACAATATTTTAGATTATAATTCAATCAAAGCGGCTGTAGACACACTCGATCGGCTTACAGGTACATATAAATGCAAACAAAGAAACAATAGATGGCCCATTTTAGTTTTCTGCAATATTCGTGATGTTGCTGCTTGTAATGCATATGTCTTCGGATTTCAATTGACCCTACTAACTCGAAGGCAAGAAGACTGACTAAATGGAGAATAATTTTGGAGAAACTGGTTGCAGAGCATATTGCACCAAGGAAGCATTTTCCAAGAACAGAAGATTCTTCGAGAATGATGAGGAGTATCCAGGACCTTGAAGGAGTGGCAGGTGTGGCTAAATCAGCAACAACAAGAAACTCTTCTAAACGTGCACGTTCTAAGTTCTGTCCTTGAAGCAATGACAATAAAACAAACACGTGTGTGGAAAGTGTAATAAACATGTATGCAAAACACACACTCACCTACTTGTCACCAAACTGCAGAGAGTCAGAAGGAAACAATTTCATATGGGCAGACGGACAGATGGCTGTTGAGATTGACTTTTTGGTGGAAATGTTTGTTGTTCCTAGTGTACCCTGAATGAATATTAAAATAATAAATTTTCTTTAGAGATGCTATGTGTACTACCTTTATTATTATTATTATCGCTATGGTCAGTGCCTTCGTACAGAAAAAGTGAACAGAACAGCAGGGTTCTGAAAACCTATTACTTTGTGTTTTAGTCTTCCTACTGGGAACGTTGATTACCACAAGTGGAAAGTTGTAATTCCACTCACCAGTTATCAGCAGAGAATTTTTATCTTAACCAAAGATGCACGTTATGTCACTTTAACAAGTAACAGCTATATCTTTTAAGTGAGGATAATTATACAGCGTATTCTGATAATTCTATCACAAGATTTGTGCTTTTGTATCTCTGAAGCAATGTAAACTATACGGAATATTTAAAAAGCATTATAATTTATTGCTGCCAAGCCTAATTGATTATCCAAATTTAATAAAAATGCAATCATTCTTCGATGTCAATTAATCTACATTATATGTCATCTGTGAACAAATAGCGACATGAATCGTATTGTACGAGTTATCGTTGTAAAACTTTTGTATCTTTGGTTCACGTTACTCTTTCACGTAGGGAGTTGGCTGTGGGCTGTGGAGGAGAGGAGTCGGCATTAACTAGTCCCTGTTGTATCCATGTGCAAAAAGTGTTTCGTTGTTATTTAAAAGTGAGAAATACACGGTATACTGACTTCAACTGGTGTTTAGTTTTAAAGGAGTTACATTTATATATGATTACATAATTATGAGAATACGACGCATCTGCATCATTGATGATTTTTGTAGGAGGAATTATGATTGAACTTGGAGATCAAGAAGAAGATTAGCATATTGTTCCTAAACTCTTTCGAGATCCAGGCACCCACTTGGCGAAATAATACCCTATTTATTTTCATCACAATGAGCAACAGTAACTACAACTGCAAGAATCAATTATTTACAACTATTGACTTTCCCAACGTACAGAGTTAACGAAATAGTTCTAACACCCGTGTCCTGCGATTAATCTTAATAGATTAGATTAGATTAGTTTTTCGTTCCATAGATCCGTGCTGAGGAGATCCTCGTGAATGTGGAACATGTCAATTTTTTTAAGCAAATAACAATACTAATAGTATGAGTATATACAATACATCTTTTTTAAGCTGAAATAACAATACTAATAGTATGAGCATATACAATACATCATTTGTTTCTATTAACAAATTCGTCAATGGAGTAGAAGGAGTTGGCCACTGGTAAGTCTTTCAGGCTCCTTTTAAACTGATCTTTCTTTGTAACAAATTTTTTTATGTTTGCTGGCAAATTATTGAAGATGTGTGTTCCTGAGTAGTGGATCCCTTTTTGAACTAAAATAAGTGCTTTTAAGTCCTTGTGCAGATCATTTTTGTTCCTGGTATTGTATGTATGAACTGAGCTGTTTGTTGGAAAAGGAGATATATTATTTAGGACAAATTTCATTAAGGAGTAAATATACTGAGAGGCAGTATTTAGTATACCCAGTTCTTTGAAGAGGTTTCTACAGGACGTCCATGAATTTACTCCACAAATAATACGTATTACACGCTTTTGGACTCTGAAAACTTTTGTTTGACTTGAAGAGTTACCCCAAAATATTATACCATATGACATTATGGAATGAAAGTAGGCAAAGTATGCAAGCTTTTTCGTTTTTATGTCACCTATGCCTGCTAACACTCGAATTGCAAATACAAATTTGTTAAGGCGTTTCTGCAGTTCTGTGGTGTGCTCCTCCCAACTGAATTTATTATCAAGTTGTAATCCCAGGAATTTAAGACTGTCAGCCTCTTCTATCTGCTCTTCTTCATACTTTATGCACATGCTGGGTGAAAACCTCTTACATGTTCTGAATTGCATGTAGTGAGTCTTTTCGAAGTTTATTGTCAGGGAGTTGGCTTTAAACCATTTATTAATATCCATGAAAATATCATTAGCAGCTCTTTCTAGAACTACACTCGACATACTATTTATTGCAATACTTGTGTCATCTGCAAACAAAACGAACTCTGCTTCTTTCAGTGTAACTGATGAGAGATCATTAATGTACACAAGAAAAAGCAATGGCCGTGAGATGGATCCTTGTGGGACACCACATGTAATTTCTTCCCGTTCTGGTGATGCCAATGCTATGTCTGGTATCCAGTGACAGAATTGTGATTGTATTCTATGACGTCACTTATTCAACAATATACCAGTTATAGGCAGGGCAGGATAGCATTTTAAAGCACTAAATGGCGCAACGATTTTCTTAGAGTTTCAGTGTGCCTTTAAACTAGGCATGACCTATCACTGGTATGAAGATTCGACAAAAACGACACGTGATTCAGTTTCCACGTTAAACTGTACGTTATATCTGCTTGGTATGATTAATGGGGTAGGTAAGGTACACACATGTAACCGGAATGTGGTCTAGTTGAAAGGCTTGATCCAGACTGTTGAGGAGGGCCGTGTAAACGACACTCGCGTTCGAACGATCTCTATATGTCCTAGTAGACCGCAGGGCTCGATAGAACATCGAATGCTGCTGGAACAATCACTTGAGATTTGGCACACACGGAGCACAAGCAAGCAATAGCGAGAGACTAAAGAATTGCCAAGACGACGAATTATAATTCTGCCTGAAATTTGACAGTTTCGTGAAAAACAGGTGGAAATGATAATAAAAACTACCACTGAACCAATTACTGTTTTAGCTGAACTAATTTTCGATAATAGTCACTATATAATATTAGTGGATACTGTACATAAACAATTATGGTGACATTTTTATATAAAGTTAACAAAGGTGAAACTACCGTCCATCAAAAATATTACTCGAGTCCGAAGCCAATACAGTATTTCATTTGGTTATTAGAGACTACAGTAATTTACCAAGTGAGTTAGAAACGTGCATTTCGATCCCCGTTCACATATTAACGTGTGAAAATATTAACCAGTTTTAAAACAAGGTGGTAACATTCTCATGTTGAATGCTTAATAAATTAAATAAATCATATTAAATTGACTAAGTGCTATCGGGAGAATAAATAATAGTCTCAAGACCAGTTGTGGGAAAAGTAGAAGCAGACTTCAGTTATTTTTTAGTTTCAAAATTTTATTGAAAGGGAGCAGCAACCTTTTTGATCCTTCATGAAGTGTTTATTAACGGTGTGTCACAGTCATAGTACATACGTTTGACGACTGGTTTTTACCACTTGGTCCATTCTCAACCGTGGCCTACTGAGACTGCACTGAAAGTGCCTGATCGTAATAACAAACATCAAGATGGCAATACATGCTTTATGAGATGTCCGCACATGACTGTCAGAATCAACATGTGCCCCGAAGCAAGAGACTCCATTTCGATTCTGCGTTGCTTAGATGCACATATTGATTGTGAGAGTCATCTGCGAACATTTTATAAAGCATGTATTGCCATTTAGATGTTTGTTATTAAGATCAGGGGCTTTCAGCACAACCTCAGTAGGCCAGGCATGAGAATTAACCAGCTGCTTCGAAAGTAGTCGCCAAATATATGAACTTCAATTGTGACACATTGCTTCAATTATATTTTATTATAAATTTCGAGAATTACATTAAATTGTGATTGTGATCACTTATTTTTTTATTAGTGGCTGTATTTTCGAATGATCTGAACTCTTTAAGATACTGGACTACCTGTTTCACGGCTATTTTTATGACTAGAATCCATAATATTTTAATAACACTTGGTCATGTCACTGAGAAAGTACCAGCAGAAGTCGCTAAATCCCTCTGTGTCATGATTTCTTAAGATAACTTGTCTGGAGTGTTAATGTGCAAGGTGCTTACGTTTGAGATGCATGTAACATTGAAGAAATAGTTTCTATTCAGGTAGAGACAAAAGTGGAGCTGTTTCGGCTGTGCGTGACGAAACGGCTTCGTGGTTGTAGGGTGAGCTGGTGTCTCTGGCGGCATACAGCTGTGGCTGGCCTGACGCCGACGCCAGATTCCGCAAAGCCTCGCTGCTGGTCATGGCGAGGGCGCAGAGGGCGCTCAGACTCACCGCCGGCGGCATCTACCCCATACAGAGGGCCACCTTCCTCTCGGTAAGAGTTTAACTACTGCTCGCACACTTTGTTTTGGGCGTCGCAGCATTAGTTCTCTGTTCTGTTTTCGGACGATGCCATATCTTGACGACAGTTTGGTCCTTACAGACGGACCAATATCTCAACTGGACAAAGACTCCGGAGGTAACATAGAATGGTTCTTTCAAAGGGGCAGTTCGAGTACTCAGTTTAGAAAACGACGTAGAGTCAGTACATGATCCTTTCAAAATTCGTGTCCAGTATTTATCATTACTCCTCCCTTTGTACTTGGTTAACAAAGGAGCTGGCAATGGCAGAAAAAATGGATATATTACGTTAATACATAAGTTCGTAGTGTTTTTGTTTTGCATGTTGGTATTGCGGTTGCTATGTGTTTATTTATGGATTGTCAATTTTTATTTGTAGTTCAATGTTGGCTCACAATGGTTCAAATGGCTCTGAGCACTATGGGACTTAACATCTGAGGTCATCAGACCCCTAGAACTTAGAACTACTTAATCCTAACTAACCTGAGGACATCACACACATCCATGCCCGAGGCAGGATTCGAACCTGCGACCGTAGCAATCGCGCGGTTCCGGACTGAGCGCTTAGAACCGCTCGGCCACCACGGCAGGCAGTTAACTGTTGCTATTTGTGTTTACGTATTATTGTTTTGTCATTTGAAGATTGTGACAGGAACTTGGGCGCAAAAAAACGGAGTGCCAAGTGGAGAAATCGGAACACTTTCGATATATTTTTCTGTTTGAGTTCAGTAGGGGGGTGACAGCATCGAAAGCAGCCCTGAAACTTGTATGCCATGTATGGGAATAATGCCTTTGGACAGAGCACGGCAAGAAAATTTTGTTCCCGTTTTAAAGAACATCTTCTTAACATCAGCGACTCTCCAAGTTCAGGAAGACTTTCAGGGTTTGATGAAGATCGATTAAATGCATTACTCCACAATAATCCCCGTCAGTTTACTCGAGAACTGACAATTGTGATGAACTGTAGTCGTTCCACCATTGTGCGACATTTGCGTGTAATGGGGAAGGTTCAAAAATTGGGTGTATAGGTACTGCATGCTCTCAGCCAAAATCACAAAAATCAGAAGGTAGCTAAATGTGCATCTCTGCTTGCTCGTCGTCAATTGGGTCCTGAATAACACCGACCAATCCTATCTTCACCGTTACTGGTGACGAGTAATGGGGAGCCCAAACAAAGCAGCAACTTCCCATGTAAAGACCTACGTTCATCCAAAAAAGATAATGTTATGCAGCTGGTGCATCAACGACAGTGTGGTGTATTACAGATTCCTCTCCGAGCTGTAACCATCACTACGGACATTTATTGTCAACAACTGAGACGTCTTGCAGACACAATCCGAGAACAACGACCAGAAAGACTGCGTGAAGTGACACTATTCCATGATAATCACCCCCCCCCCCCCCCGCCACTCTCCTATATTGGCAAAAAACTCAACGATACAGAAGTGGGTTGGCAAGTCATGCCGCACCCACGTTATTCATCTTGCACCCTCAGGTTTTCACATTTTCCAGTGTCAATTGAACAACCTTCAAGGAACTTTCCTCCCGGATGAAAAGCCTCTCCGAACATGGCTTAACAATTTATTTGTCTCAGCACCACGTAATTTCTACAGTCGCGGCATCGTAAAGCTACTGCCGGCCGCTGTGGCCGAGTGTTTCTAGGCACTTCAGTCCAGAACCGCTCTGCTGCTACGGTCGCAGGTTCGAATCCTGCCTCGGGCATGGATGTGTGTGATCTCCTTAGGTTAGTTGGGTTTAAGTAGTTCTAAGTCTAGGCGACTGATGACCTCAGATGTTAAGTCCCATAGTGCTTAGAGCCATTTGAACCATTCGAAAAGTTACTCCATCATCGGCACCCTGTTGTAAGTGCCTAAGGACACTGTATTATTGATGTGAAGTCTCTGTTATATGTATCTGTTGTCGTTATTAAACTTGCGAAAAAGCTACAAACTAGCGCACTAACCTAATAAAATCCGTACTGACAAAAATCTAAGAGAAATATGAAATGAAATGAGAAGTATATTAACACAAAATAAAAAGTTTTATGAAGTTTTCTGTGAAAGTAAAAAGGTCGTTCAACAAATAACTCTCCGTGATAATGCCGCTCCAATGACTGCCTTTTTGTTTACAGGTCAGTATGAGATACACAGGTTTCGCCACCTATAACGTTCAATGACAGAAAGGCTTCTCAATTGGTCTCAAAAAGCTCCAATAATTCATGTGAAATGAATCTTGTGGTCTGTTGTGAGCCTTCGTGGAACGCACTTGAACACTCCTTTAAATAACAGTAAGCCTCAGTCAATGCACAGGCAAATTCAATGTTTACCGATAGCAAACTGTCGAATAATGAGGCGCTCGTCGCCGCGAATAATGGTATCCGAGCAATTCACTGTGTCGGGAGCAGTAGCTGTGCTAGGACGCACCGAAAGTTGCCGATGAGGGATGTCAGTTGCCGTTGCTGCTCTTTCTGACGCTTTAACTCTCTTTAATCATCGCCCAAAAGTAGTCCTATCAATTACATCATTACCATACACTGCACAGTAACGTTTCTAGATGTTCTCCGCTGTTTATTTTTCCACAACCACGAATTCAACAACAGCACACCGGCTGTAACTAGTGTATTGCAGACACCGTTTGATTGTTCACTACGTCACTTTCATCTGTCTGAATTGTTTGAAACTTCACACACGTGTCGAAGAAACATATTTCAAGCACCTAGTGGGAAATATTCGTATATGCAGAGGTTGGACAGAAACATGGAAACACCGCGAGAAATACATGTTTGAACATACATACAGGTGGTGTCATAGTCTGTAGGCTATGCTGTAGTATTTGAGCACGAGAAGCACCTGTACAATGTTCTGCTTATGTTGAAAGTTCATTAGTGGCCAGCTCAGTGTTTTGGGTAGTTGTGAGTGCATCATTTTGAAGCTAACTCAATTCGAAGTTGGGCACATTGTTGTTGCTCATACCGTAGGTGTCCAGTTTCCTGTCAAACTGTTTCCCGACACATTTCAGATCACTTTTATGCTCTTTTCCCATGAACAATTAGTCAATCATTGAGCACTGCATAATAACTGCAGTCAATATGCGGGACCTCTAGTGACTGACTGTTTTACTTCCTTATTTTCGAATGGACGGCACAGTTGGGAGCCCACCAGCTACACAGTCCTTTTAAGAGGAACCAGACACCATAAAATCATCAGAGTCGGAGGTAAAGTCGCAGCCTCAGGTAGACAGACCAGCATTCACGTTCATTCGCGTCCCCGATCCCATACTCTCGTGACATTACATCTGACATGTACATAAACCTTCCCTGTGAATAAGTCTAGCTGTTAGTGAAAACTTTATCAAAATCCTGCAGCAGTTTCTGAGATAAGTATTCACATATGTTTTTTCTGATGAAAAAACACAGCCTTTTAGCAAGATAAGGAATCTCAAGCGATGTTGCTTCCCAGAGGCGGCTAACATGTCTACTCAGGAGCAACATCACAAAATAACATTCAGTTTAAATTTTTGCAAACCAGCATTCTGGTTGGAGCTCATCCGCCTCCACGTGTTGGGTATCTAATAGGTCTGTTTGGAGTTCTACGACGGAGTGGGTGAGATTTTCCGCCTCCCTCTTCACCCCACAGCACTACTGGTTGTAAATACAGAAAATGCGAAAGAGTAGGAGATTGTTTAACAATTGTACTTGAGTTTTACTGGATGGAACTCGCAATGTCTGCAATGGTTGGCAGGTGGGGTCCCTGCTGTGACAAAAAGAGTGAAGTTACAGACTGTTTAGAAAGAAAACAATACACTTCAGATGGCTGAAGAGAGAAAACTTCATGCTAGGTGATGAACGAGCACTCTCCATGTTAGGAGTTTTGAGGGTAATGACATCATGTTACGCTTCTAGGAAACAGTAGATGCAGACTTGTTGCTGGACAAAGGATGAGGTGAGCCTTGAATTAAACACAAGAATGTCTCTTCTTGAGAATGCAGTATAAAGAGAGAACTGAACTCAGTCTCCAGCCGACGTCGCCACTGCTTTCAGCTTTACGCTATGAGGTGGTAAAATGGGCCATCATCGTGATCGCAAATTCCGTAGTGACACGATATTAGTTCCCTCTCTTTATGGGACAATTATTCCGTTTTAATATTTCGCAACCAGCTAGTATGCTTTCAATAGGCGTTTCGGCGATCTCATTGATCTTCGATCCTAATTTTCCGTGTTCCGTCTGTAATTTACTAACAATACTTACAGCCACTGGTCGTACTCGTATGTTATCGGCATAACTTTGCACTTATCTTGTTCATCCACCTCAGCGGAGGCTAGAGTCCATTTTCTGAATCCTTTATCCAGGCATTAAATGTTCATTTCTTTATCTCATCTCATATGTTTTGCTTTTCGAAAATAAGCATGATTGTTACAATGACCACTTATTTCCGTTATAGATTAAATTATCTCTCCCACCATTAATATGTATATGTAAGTAGTATGGTACCCATATTGTCGTATTTCATTGGACCACGCCTGTTAATTAACATTCAGTAAGACATTTCCATTGGTGACATTGTCATCTCCTTTAATTAAGTTGCATGATCGTGTAGGGTGCTTCCCGTCTGTGCTCACCATAGATCGAACTTCAGCATCATAGAGGTATGCAAAGCATCACAGCTGATGCTCCACAGTACAAATGGTGCTTCCGTAACTAAGGGAGCCGATGTTCTTGGTGTTTCAGGAGGCATCAATTCGAAGATTTATACCACGTACAGGCAAAGCAATAAAACGTCACCCACTAAGTCACAACGCGAACGAAACTGTTTGTTGAGTGATCGTGACAGACCATCATTGAAGAGGACTATGACGAAAAATAAGAGGACGACACCTGCAAAAGTCAGTACAGAGCTGAATGGCGCACTCGTAAACCCTGTCAGCACCAGAACAACACAAATGGAGCTCCATAAGCTGGGGTTGAAGGGTGACTCGCAATTTCAAATCAGCACATCAGTGATGCAATTGCTCATAACAGGAAAATGTAGTACAGAAGCCATAAAACCTGAAGTATGGAGCAATGGAAGAATATCATTTGGTTGGATGAGTATTGTTTCACACTGCTTCCAATTTGTGGTTGATGTTGATGATGATGATGATGATGATGATGTTTGGATTGTGGGGCGCTCAACTGCGCAGTCATCAGCGGCCGTACAAATTCCCAACCTTTCCTCAGTCCAATCTTGCCACTTGCATGAATGATGATGAAATGATGAAGACAACACAATGACTGGGTAGTCATCTAGAGGCAGGTGAAAATCCCTGGCCCAGCCGGGAATCGAACCCGGGACCCCCTGCTCGGGAAGTGAGAACGCGACCGCGAGACCACGAGCTGCGGACCTTGTGGTCGTGATTACTTCCCAAGAATGAAATATGATGGTGGTTCGGTGATGATTTGGGCAGTCATATCGTGGTATTCGATGGGACCCATGGCTACTCTGAACGTTCGCATTTCTGCTGGCGATTATGTGACCATTTTGGCTGATGAGGTGCTTCCCATTGTATAATATTTGTTTCCAGATGGTGATGCTGTATTTCAAGCTGACAGGACCCCTGTTCAAACAGTTTTGATTGTCCAGGACTGGTTAGATGAGCACAACGATGAAATGTCAAATCTCCCTGGGCCCCCACAATTACCAGACCTCAGTACAATCGAGGCTTTATAGTCTATTTTGGAAAGGAGGGTGCCTGATCGCCATCCACCTCCATCGCAGTGTCCTGACCTTGTACAATTTTGTCAAATCTGTAACGGGACCTGTATTTATCCATTCCAGATGGCTGCAAGCTGTTTACAATGCCAACGGGTCTCCTACACCGTGCTAGGCGTGGTAAGGTGTTGTGTTTTTGATGTTTCCATATTTCTATCCAACCGCTATATATTAACAGTTGTAAAAATGTATTGTCTCCTGTGCTAAGTGATAACGGGCAACAAAGTGGTGGCTGCAGCAGCCGACCACGCTTGTGTCACCTCCATATATAGTTGTGGAACGTTAAGTCCCATATATAATAAATGTTGGCTTACTAGTTGTGGCACAGAGCCATTTATCGGTAAGAGATGAGAGACTGGAAGTGAGCTGTGAAAAAATGCAGTCTATGAAGCTGATTATCAGGGCTTGGCGTGGCACTTCCCTCTCACGGAGGTGTGACGAAACGGTCCCCACTCTTTTCTAGATTGGGGTTAGTCTTATGAGACAAGGATTTCTCCTTCGGCGACAGTACTTTTGAACCCTTGCATTCATTTAGTATTTTAACGACCTGACAGTGTTAATACTTGCACAATCCACAGATTTCTATCAAATGATACAGATATCTGCAAATGAAAGACCTGCACAAATATGAGATCATGATAACATTTCAAAGATCAGCAAATATTTAAAAAATCAGCAGCTTGCTTTAAAAGTTCAAAAATTTAAAAATGAGCACGCAACAAAACGAGAAAACGTAGTGACCCATGACTAAAGCATCAAAAAGTCACAACTGAAACCGGTCAGCTCACGCAAATACTCGGGTGTAACACTTGGTTGAGTATTACACCGAACGCTTACGTTGGCACAGTTGTAGGTAAAGCAAGTGTCAGACTTCAGTTTGTTGGTAGAACCCCAGAGAAATCTGAAAGATGGCAAGTCATGAAGGGTTCCCACCTTTCATATTTAATAAATTCTGTCATTAGTACGTATCCGCTTTTTTACAACTATCAGGCGCCTTTGTACGCCGATGCAAACAGACGGGAACAAAGACACATATCTTCAATAAACATAAATTATAAAGACAATTATTCATTTATTTCAACATAAATTTACAATGTAGCATCAGTTATTAGTCTCTCACAACCAGCCAAATACTTTGTAATGCCAGAAGTACAAAAACTTTGTATTTATGTAAATAAGTATATGAATTTCTAAAAATAGTTCATTTATGAATTACTTTCACTTCTAATATGATGCGTTATTTGTCGTTATAAAAGTTTGTAACCCTTAACCTAATTCACGTTTATCCGAAAACTCTGAACAAGTATCTGAGTGAAACCACTCCTGTCCGGACAATGAGTCAAAACATTCACATAGATGACTTAAATGTCAGAGACTTGTTTCAGTTTGTTGTCTAACATTAGGTAAAACCACTCTAATCCAGAATGTGGGTGGAAAACATCTGTAGAGCTTACGTAACCATGGTGACTAGTTACTTTCAGTTGCTTCATTCGACAGAACAAAAAGAAAAGAAAAAAAGAACTGACTGACCAATCTGTTGTTAGAATCATTTTGTTGTTTCACCTCTGCTACTGCTACATGTACTGCAGTATATGGGTAAACCGCGGCTCACTTCTGACTCAACTGTTGCAGTTGCTGAACGCTGGTTACTCTTACTATGCAGTTCTTCAGAACTTCACTGGACGCTGAAGACTCAACATCGGGCATCTGCCATCACTGCACGCACCCTGCTTGTCACCGAGATGGTAAAGGGATACACCCTGCTGCTTATGACATGTCAACAAAAAGAACCTTGGACTTATCTACTAGCTATCGAAAAGTACAGATGTATGGATATTTCATGAGTCTCAACGAAACAGTCAGAGATAGCGCTGAACACTTAAATAAAAACTAAGATGTCATACCCACAGCATGAAAGCGGAATAAATAGACAATTGAATATATGAAAATAATTCAAAATGAATTCATTGAATGCGAATATCTTGACATCAGACCCGGTCCGGCACAAATATTTACAAGTCACTAATAAGTAGTATATCTATACCTAACACAGCTGATGCCAAGATATTCGCATTCAGCGGTGTTACTTCAAATTTATTTCGGATGACCGTCAATAACCATTAACGTTTGTTCATGTCCCATCCAAGTAAATCAAGTAAATAGGAAATATTTCCTACTGTTTCCCTTCTTTTGGTGATATGTAATGTTCTGTGAGGTTATTGAATAAAAATCTTAAGTTATAAATCTCCCTCTCACCTCATCACTCCCAGAGTTGTTTATGCATACACACGATACCTCTTTTCTCCCACCAGTTCTCACTTTCACCTTTCTCACGTCGTTCTTCTTCTTCTTCTTCTTCTTCTTCAGCAGGCTGCTGTGTACTCGATTACAACAGCAGAAATCTTCTTTACATGAAACAAATAAGAAACAAATCACATATATTCTAAAGTAACAGAGCTGAGCCAATAAGAATCAACGAACGTTATAGAAATTATTAGGTATAAGCGTATTTCCGATATTTCTTGAACATATTTTATGTTTCTGTATTCTTCGTTTCTTGTGACAATGCTCTGAAGATCATTTTATTTCGATAACATGTGTTTCTCATCAGTAACGGCGTTAGGCGTCGGCTTCCGCTAGTGACCTCGTGCATGTGGCGGCCTCGCAGAAAAGTTGTTCAAGTTATTAAAATTTTAGCTATTTAGTTATCCGTATTTATTTCCGTGCGAGTGTAGTAGTACTGCCCACATTATGAAAGTTAAGCCCCTGTTACATAATGCACCTAAAGTGGACACCTAAACAGCAGCACCCCAAGGGTACACGTTTGGAACTGCAGACTGGTTCAAGTGGACCGATTACACGATACACACGGGATATACTGAAACTAGTTCTTTAATTATTTTTATCATATTAAACACTGACCTACAGAATTTTCCCTGACGAAGACAACTCAAACTTAACCTATTCATTTATTACCCACGTTATAAAGGCCCAACATAATCTGACTGTTATACATTGACAACATGGCTTCCAACAATTAACACAAAAGAATGGCCCTGAATTGCAAGAAATTCTAACAATAATACTAATCCAAAAAATATGAAATTAAAGAAATATGAAACTACCTCCAACTCTTTTAATTGCCTAAACGCATTTCAATCACGAATCCCGAAAGGTGGAAACCCCATTCTTTTTCATAAATCACTTACCTGACAGAAAATCTTGAACATGAACTCAGCAATTACATCAAGTAGCAACAACAGCCACATACATAAAAAGATTCTAACTACTATAGACTCTTTAAGTACTAGGAGCACATGGTTAGCAAAAAGAAAAATTTTGTTGAAGAGCAAACAATGTATATAGAAAATTTTACCCTATTCATGTGACATCCAGTTCCAAAAAATTATGTAGTTGTCAATAATTCCATTACCCAAGCCTTATCAACTATATTCATCATCATATATTTCCTTGCACATTTTCATATAAACACATCATTTCATCTCACTTTACATGGCGTGTCCTACCAACACAGCCTCCCTAAGAAAATCATGGCCATACACTTCCCTATCCACTCGCTAACTGCTAGTCCGTCCAACCACAGAATCTCTTGCCTAGGACGCAGAGCGCTGTCAGAGACATTAACACAGCCTATAGCGCTGCCAACATAAAAACCGGCTACTTACAATACCTGTCGCAAAATGTGTTCAAATGTGCGTGAAAACGTATGGGATTTAACTGCTAAGGTCATCAGTCCCTAAGCTTACACACTACTTAAACTAAATTATCCTAAGAACAAACACACACACCCATGCCCGAGGGAGGACTTGAACCTCCGCCGGGACTCTCCGCACAGTCCGTGACTGCAGCGCCTGAGACCGCTCGACTAATCCCGCGCGGCACCTGTCGCCAATCCGCTCATGCGTACTAGAAGGCAATAATGCATGAATCTCTGAGAGTCAGCGACGCACATGTTCAAAACTTCTGACTACATTTCTTTTCATTACTAAGTGAAAAACTGGTTATTTGTTTATTGTAAACAAGTTATTATCTATATTTTGACATATTTATCATAGTGGTGATTTCTGTCATATTTGTAATGTAAGTCACTATCCAAATGTAATATTTGCAGTGTATTTAATTGTCTGCAACACGTTATTTATTTTACTGTCGTAAATTTTAGATAAATATTTAGTAAATAATTTTTATATTTTAATACTTTTTATTCTGCCATCCAACTTGGCAAAACAGAAACAAAAAATATTCTGCCATATGTGATGATCACACACCCTTTTCTCTCTATACTAAACATTGAGTACTTTAGTACTGTACTTATCAACCTACTCACACTGATCAGTCAGAACTTTGTGACCATCTACCTAACAGCCGGTAAGTCCACCTTTGGCACGGATAACAGCGGCGACGCGTCATGGCATGGAAGCAATAAGGCCTTGGTAGGTTTCTGGAGGCAGTTTGCACCACATCTGCATACACAAGTCACCTAATTCCGTAAATTCAGGGTAGGGGTGCAGTGAGCTCTGACGCCACGTTCAATCATATCCCAGATGTGTTCGATCAGATTCAGATCTGGCGCGTTGGGGTGCCATCACATCAAATGGAACACGTCACTGTGTTTCCCGGACCACTCCATCACACTCATGGCCTAGTAACATGGCGCATTATCTAGTTGAAGAATGCCACTGCCATCGGGAAGTATGATCATCCTGAAGGGGTGTACGTGGTCTACAACCAGTGTACGATACTTCTCTACCGTCATGGTGCCTTGCATGAGCTCTACTAGGCCCAGGTGTGCCCACGTGAACCTTCCCCAGAGCATAATGGAGCCGCCGTAGGTGTCAAGGAGCTGTTCCCCTGGAAGACGCAGGATTCGCCCCCTCCCATCGGCATGATGAACAAGGCATCGGGATTCACCGGACCATGCAACGTTCTGCCACTGTGCCAACGCCCAGTGCCGCTGGACATGTGCCCATTATAGTCGTAGTTGCCGATGTCGTGATCTAAACATTGGCACATGCATAGGTCGTCGACTGTGGAGGCCCAGTTTTAGGATTATTTGGTGCACTGTGTGTTCGGACACACTTTTACTCTGCCCAGCATTAAAACCTGATGTTAGCTGTGCCACAGTTCGATGCCTGTTCCGTTTTACCAGTCTGCCCAGCCTACGACGTCCGATATCACTGACGAGGGATGATCACCCAAACCCACGAATTGTGGACATGGTTTCACAGTGGCTTCGCCACGTGTTGAAGATGCTCACCGCAGCACTCCTCGAACACCCGCAAGTCATGCAGTTTCCGAAATGTACAGGCCGAGCCTCGGGGCCAACACAGTTTGCCCTCGGTCACAGTCAGATAGATCACGCGCCTACCTCATTCTACACACACACAGCACGCTCACTGATACTACATGCACATTGCGGTTGTGTGACTAGCAGTCATTCCTCGCCAGGTGACGCTGCTATTGCCTGGACGGGTTTATATCGATAGTAGGTCGCTGGTCATAATGTTCTGGCTGATAAGTGTAACAAAAAATATTTTTATATCGTCATATCTGGAGGATCCTAAGCAGACAGAGACACGGGGAGGAAATGGGAGTCCGGCGCATCAAAAAGAAGATAAAAGGCTGAGACGGTTATATCCATCCAAGCCATGATTTCGAGTATAATAATATTTCTTAAGAGCCCCCTTTCATGCGTAACTGCACCAAAGGCCTCTGACGAACCTCTTCTCCAGGTTTCTTTAGTTTCTGATCAGAACCAGCTTCAGGATCGAATGAATTTGTTACGCTTTATGATACAGCAGCAGAGTTAGGTGAAACTGGTGCGACCCAACATTCTGACCCGAATAAAGAGTTAAAAAGTGAAAAGACTTGTGGCTCAAAAAATGAAGAGCAAACTGTTTACATAAGAAAGTCATTTACAGAATCAGGTTCAGGGTAGTGGGTATTTCCAGTAACAGGTTCGCAGCGTCACGGTTTATTTCAAAACGGTCCCCAATAAAATCTAGAGAAATCTGATGAGTGTCACCCCAAAGACGCAAATAATAGACGTTCTACTAAATTTTATTTACTAGAAAACTGAGTCACGGTGAAAAACAACATCACAGATATTTAGCTTACTCCATCTCTCAAGATAAAAAAAACGGCTCTGAGCACTATGGGACATCAGTCCCCTAGAACTTAGAACTAATTAAATATAACTAACCTAAGGACAGCACACACACCCATGCCCGAGGCAGGATTCGAAACTGCGCCTGCCGTTGTGGCCGAGCGGTTCTAGGCGTTTCGTTCCGGAACCGCGCTGCTGCTACGGTTGCAGGTTCTAATCCTGCCTCGGGCATGTATGTGTGTGATGTATTCAGGTTTAAGTAGTTCTAAGTCTAGGGGACTGATGACCTCAGATGTGCTCAGAGCCATTTGAACCATTTGTCAACTGTGACCGTAGCGGGCGCGGTTCCAGACTGTAGCGGCTAGAACCGCTCGCCACACCGGCCGGCTCAAGATAAAAGTTTATTGCTTTACATATAAACTTTTATTCGCATAGTAAATGAAGGATGGGAAAGATCTGAGTAAGATATTGCAAGGACATGAACGAAGTCAAGGATACTTGGAGTGCATGATTAAATGCATAGAATTCTTATAGAATTCTTTAAAGGAATTAAGTAAGGAAAAACAATAGCTAAGGAAAACTAGCGACTTATTACGGAATCATAAAAGTATTGATATAACTTGCTTGAAAGACTGATAGGTGTTGTCAGATACCTAGCCTCACACAACCAGGTATTTAGAACTCATCGAGAATCCCTTAATATGAACGATAGCGGAAACAGAGGAAATTTTATAGACCTATTTAAACTGCTATCCAAATATGGCCTAACACTAAAAGATCACTTACAACGTATTAATGATAAGCAACTTTGTAAACGTTATCTGCTCCACGACATCCAATTACATTAACATCTAAATCTGTTATTAAGGAAATTATAAACAGAGTCAGACAAGCAAAATACTATGCCTTCATGCTTGATTATACTAGGGATATAAACCGTCTGGGTCAAACGTCAATAATATTAAGATTTTCCCATTTCGAAACTTGAGAGATAAAAGAACATATATGAAGATAGTAACTGTTCTCGAAAGAACAGATACCATTCATGACCGTGCAGCCACTCTTAGGGGAATCGTCACCTTAGTTGGCGTCAGTAATGAGTGGATGGGCAAATATCTATTAGGAACATTACGTATGTAGATTGTGGACAGTTATGAATGTGGGTCTCATAGGAAGCGTGCAAGGGATAAGTCCCTGGAGTCGCGCTGTTCATCTGTGTCCTCGGTGGCTCAGATGGATAGAGCGTCTGCCATGTAAGCAAGAGATCGCGGGTTCGGGTCCCGATCGCGGCACACATTTTCAGCTGTCCCCATCGAGGTATGTCAACAACACCTGTTGGCAGCTGAGGGTTTCAATTAATTATCGGATAAAGGAACATTTCATTGAGTTTATTTCCGTCACAGAAACAACTGGAGAGTATTTAATAAATGCCATTTTAAAGGAACTAGAAAATAATGACCTAAATATGCAAAACTGTCGAGGGCAGGGATACGATGACGGCGCCAGTATATTTGGCATTAATAAAGGAGTCAGAGAAAGAATACTCAGTTTTAATTCACGAGAATTCTTCAAGCCGTGGACATGCCATTGTAGGAATTTGTTTTTGATAGCTGCAGCTAATACTTCTAAAACAGTTAAAACGTTTTTCGCTTCATCGATAAAGCTTATATGCTCTTTACAAAGTCAAGCAAACTTTGAGATTTTCTAAAAACTGAATTAAAATTGAATTTAAAACGTCTCTATGAAACACGTTGGGATAGTAGAATCGGAGCAGTAAAAGTGATATTTATGCAATTTGATAATGTCATCGGATGTGTGAATGACCTGAAAAATAAAACTGATGATTCCGAAACTCTTAGCGACCGTGAAGCAGTCTTGAACTAATTATTAACTTTTGAGTTTATTGTGGTACGAGATTTTACTACATGTGAACAATATAAATAAACTATGTCCGCAGCTCGTGATGTAGTGGCTAGCACTGCGGCCTCTGGATCCCGGGATCCCGGATACGATTCCCGGCCGGGTTGGGGATTTTCTCTGCCCAGAAACTGGGTTTTTGTGTTGTCATCATCATTTCATAATCATTATCATTCGTGACAGTAGCTAGACTGGACTGTGTAAAAATTGGGACTTTGTACAGGTCAGATGACAGCGCAGCTGAGCGCCCCACAAACCAAACATGAGTGGATTAAAGAATTCCTTAATACAGGATTTGAAACAAACGTTGTAGATTCTTGATTGTTTGTTGAAAAAAGTAGTTACGAAATTGAGTCTCAGTTTAAACAATTTACAGCTTCTCAAAGTTAAAATTTATTAAGACCTACTTGAGAAGGGCTATGAGCCAAGAGGTGTAGCAACTTTATCAGTACTATCAACTAAAGCGGAAATAGCGACTGGTATTAACTATGACGTACACTTTAAAAAATTCAGTATGGCGAAAAGCGGAAAAGATTGTCTATTTTAATTTGTGCAACTGTGAGTAGGGCTTTGCGCAGAGACTTCATAAACCAAGTGGGAACTGCAAATTGTATTATCTCAGATAATGGACCCCAATATAAATCTGAGGTATAGAAAACAAAACTAAGAAGATATAAAATAAAACCCATATTTATTAGTAGATTTCATCCGAGTTCGAACCCTGCAGCGAGAACGATGAAAGATTTGGATAATTTATGTAGACTATACTGTGGAAAGAATCATGCTAGCTGGGATGTATTTCTTAAAGATTTTCAGGATGGGATAAATGAGCTCCCCCACAGTACTACATTGATGCCACCTATGATGGTTCTATAGAATAGGGACCCTCCAGATAAAATTCGAAGACTGATCGATTTTCCACAAAGGACGCGCCGATAACATAGAGTCATAGTGGAAGAGGCTTTGAGCAATATTCGGGTCTGTGGAGTGCTGTGCAAGGTACGCGCAGACCAAAAGGTGCAGGTAAGGGAATCTGTGCTTGGACAAAAAGTCCAAGTTAAGTGTATATGTTGTCCAATAAACAAATGAAGCTATGTCAAATATTTTTCAAGAGATACAGCGGCCCTGTACGTATAAGAGGACTAGCGCACGCAAAAGTGGTTGAAATTGAGTCTTCGACATCAGGAAAAGCTTTGGGGCTCCATTATGTGAGCCATCTCAAGCCATTTATAGAATAAGTAGGAAGACTTAAGGTGAGCTTGTATGGCGAAAGTAAAGTATATTTATATAGTTAGCAATTAAGTGAAGTTGTTGCACTGAAGGGATATGTAGATTTGTCAGTATTTTCTGTAGTATTATCATGTTGAAAGAGGTACTACAGTGCATAAAAAGGGCAGGATGTCGAGAATGATAAAATTAGGGTATGTGCACAACTAGCTGAGCGTACAATTTGAAAGATATTTAGGTTTTAAGATGTGCTATCTGTCCATGAAGGAATAAACTAAAATTGAGAGACGTTTGGTACTGTAAAAATGGTGTAAAGATGTGTGAATAGGTAAGTTTGTTACCCAGTTGATGTGGAACGTATTAGCAGGAAACCTCAGCATTTTGAAAAAAAATTTAGAGCTGCTTGATGAAATGAGTGTCTGTTTTCCATGTTTAGCAATGGGATCACAAATGAGTGACTTACCAGTAGTGGTTTGCAGTGACACATGGTGTGTCGTCCATTCTGAGAAACGAGAGTTCACTAAGTTGCCTTCTCCACGCGACTAAATGAGAGTGCACCATTATTTGTATGTCGAAGTGCTGTATTTATGTCTGATCAGAGAGATGGAAGAATTGTGTACATAGTGGCCAGTTCTGTGGAACACCGTATGGGAGCACCGAAATATTGTTTGAGTGTTATAGCGACATGAAATGGAAATAATAAGGGGATATACATGTAAAAATTAATAAAAGAAAGTAAGAAATGCTACAGATTCAAAGCACATGACATCGTTGGTAATACATAAGGGCATGGCAGTCATGTTGATGAGCAGTGATTTTATAAAAGTCACTAAAATCTTTATATTTGCAGGTACCACTAGTAAAACAAAATGTAACTTTGTTAACATAAAACGCGCAGTTAACGACAGATAAAGGTAATTGCTGCAGCTCTGATAAAGGGACAGTGACAGAGAAGGTATTACTGAGTAAAAACATGAAAGAAGATCCGTGACGGTATGATTAAAGAAAGTATCAGTAATTCTGTACTAAACTTGCTATGTAGTTTAAGATTGTCCACAGGAAGCAAGCTGAAGCATGTAATGAAGAAGAGGTCCACCTAATCACTCATTCGTGTATGTTTGTTCAGACACGCCTTTTCTTGTTCACAGATACTCATCACGACATCCACAACAAAACCAAGAGCCATGAGATCTGACGATCTTGTGATACCCAACGACAGCGTAGTACTTTGAAAATGGTTGTAGTTAGACTAGTATAAACATCCTACTGGCCAGTAGTTCAACAAGTAGTATTAGCAATTGTTAACATTAGGATCTGGTGATGATCATAATTCTACTGTTATGTGTATTTTTCGTTGGTATACAGGTGCCAACAGAAATTTAATAACTAAATTACATAGGTTAAGCAATATGTTCTTTTATAATTAGCATTAACTTTGTACATGAAATTTTGATCAAAATAATAAGAGTAAATAAGTGAGCATCTTGGCTGATTGTACAACTCGAATAGTAATTAATGTAAAGACAAATGATCTCACTGGTGAGTGCATCTTTAAAAAAATATATTTCGTAACAGAAACATGTCAATGATTTTGTGTTATGCGTTGTATAGTATTTGTGTAAATCGGAAACTAGTTGTATGAGCGGGTACAGAATTCACAAAAAAGGTTTGCAATAGACACGGGAAGCAACGACGTGATGTGTGGATGGAACAGGAGGCTAACAGCACAGCTGCAGGGGAAAGCAGAAGCAAGGGACACCGTCGGTAAGCCAAAGCCATGTTGTGGACGTGGGCAAACAGCAGGCCTATTCTAATGTGGCTGCCTGGAGACCTCGGGCGGCCAGTAACGACAGAGCAGGTAGCATACGGCGTTCTGCAGCAGCCCTACTGGGTCAGTTCAAGATGGGTGTTTAAACAGCTACTAACGACTTGTCTCCACTGTTGTATTACAAGATGGAAACAAGATAAGCAAATTGCACACATGATACAGTCAGTCCTACGGCAACTGCTAATAGCTGCACAGAACTGTAAACTCTATTTACTTTTCCTTCTGCTGTTCTCTGCCAGACAGAGATTGATAAACATCATAATCTGTAGCAATCAGTCACATGGCACTGACTTCTGAGGAATCTGAGTCACACACAATGACTAAAGTTCCATGTATAATGTCACCAAACAGATAACGTACCTGTCCTCAATTACTGATATCCTTATCCAAAATACAATATTTATATCAAGAGAAAGAAGTGACATGAAGAACAGAAGAAAAAATGTGTTCAAATGTGTGTGAAATCTTATGGGACTTAACCGCTAAGGTCATCAGTCCCTAAGCTTACACACTACTTAACCTAAATTATCCTAAGGACAAACACACACACCCCTGCCCGAGGGAGGACTCGAACCTCCGCCGGGACCAGCCGCAGAGAGAACAGAAGAGTAGGAACACAAACATAGTAAAAAGAAGAAACACAAAGAACTGAACACTAGCTACCATTACACTTCTCTTTGCTGACACAGAAGAATTTTAAGTGTTCTATAAAGATCCTACCTGATTGTACCTCCCTCATACTGTGTGCAAATTCGATGAAAACTTGACTGTTTCAAAACATACATCCACTTACCTTGCTGTATATTCAGAGGATACTTCCACATCATCAACTCTGCAAGAGACTCGTAACCTGACGTGATCCAACCTGAGGGTCCAAAGATGGACTTGCAAAGCCACCATGACCGATCTCGAACAGTTGTTGAACCAGTCTTTGTTTCCTATACCTCACAAAAAAAACTGTAGCTTCCATCGCTCAACACAAATGAAGTTGAAAGTGTGTTGTGAAATCTGAATCAGTGTGTGCCTCTTGATAAAAGAAAGCCGTATAATTTGGTGATTACTGAACAGTTACACCCACAAACTGTTTCAATATACACTCCTGGAAATTGAAATAAGAACACCGTGAATTCATTGTCCCAGGAAGGGGAAACTTTATTGACACATTCCTGGGGTCAGATACATCACATGATCACACTGACAGAACCACAGGCACATAGACACAGCCAACAGAGCATGCACAATGTCGGCACTAGTACAGTGTATATCCACCTTTCGCAGCAATGCAGGCTGCTAACCTCCCATGGAGACGATCCTAGAGATGCTGGATGTAGTCCTGTGGAACGGCTTGCCATGCCATTTCCACCTGGCGCCTCAGTTGGACCAGCGTTCGTGCTGGACGTGCAGACCGCGTGAGACGACGCTTCATCCAGTCCCAAACATGCTCAATGGGGGACAGATCCGGAGATCTTGCTGGCCAGGGTAGTTGACTTACACCTTCTAGAGCACGTTGGGTGGCACGGGATACATGCGGACGTGCATTGTCCTGTTGGAACAGCAAGTTCCCTTGCCGGTCTAGGAATGGTAGCACGATGGGTTCGATGATGGTTTGGATGTACCGTGCACTATTCAGTGTCCCCTCGACGATCACCAGTGGTGTACGGCCAGTGTAGGAGATCGCTCCCCACACCATGATGCCGGGTGTTGGCCCTGTGTGCCTCGGTCGTATGCAGTCCCCTACGGCACTGCGTAGGATCCTACGGTCTTGGCGTGCATCCGTGCGTCGCTGCGGTCCGGTCCCAGGTCGACGGGCACGTGCACCTTCCGCCGACCACTGGCGACAACATCGATGTACTGTGGAGACCTCACGCCCCACGTGTTGAGCAATTCGGCGGTACGTCCACCCGGCCTCCCGCATGCCCACTATACGCCCTCGCTCAAAGTCCGTCAACTGCACATACGGTTCACGTCCACGCTGTCGCGGCATGCTACCAGTGTTAAAAGACTGCGATGGAGCTCCGTATGCCACGGCAAACTGGCTGACACTGACGGCGGCGGTGCACAAATGCTGCGCAGCTAGCGCCATTCGACGGCCAACACCGCGGTTCCTGGTGTGTCCGCTGTGCCGTGCGTGTGATCATTGCTTGTACAGCCCTCTCGCAGTGTCCGGAGCAAGTATGGTGGGTCTGACACACCGGTGTCAATGTGTTCTTTTTTCCATTTCCAGGAGTGTATTTATCATTTTTGTAAACATATTGTACTCATTTTTCAAGGCAGTCTTAAGAAAATATTTGTGTATTATTGTTTGGCATTCTCTTTGATAATGATACTACATGCTTCAACGTTTTTAAATATTTTTGTATTTATTTATGTAAAATTCTTGTTTGGCACTTTATTTGATAATGATGCCATGGGTTTTAACGCTTTTGATGTATACACGTTTATACACTGTGAACAAGAACATTAGTTAAAATTGGTAGTCAGTCCGGTCTCTTGTTGCAGATATTAGTTGTCACAGAAAATGTAAATACAGTCTGTCAAAGAACATAAGATTTGTGAACTGTTTAAAGAGTATACACGTTAGGGAAACACTACACTTGGACAGTCAGTTTATGAAATGATTTTTTTTAATGCAAGCCGAGAGCATAAGTATGACCAAGTAAAATTTACACAAGATGTTTCATAGAATTTTATAAAATTGTATAATGACCAATAAATAACCTCTAGAATAATTGACATAACGACTCGTTTTGCATATTAGTGGCTAAATGAAGCACATTAATTTATTGGACGACCAACTTGAAAAGATTATAATACTTTAATATTTCTTCCCTCAACCTATATCATAGGGACGGTTGAATGACAGAGAGCATGGGCTGTAAGTCTAAAAGAAAGATAGGAACTGCCATTTTTGAAAGAGCATAAAAATTTTGTGATGCTCGCTAAATTTCTTTTGATATCATGGGTTATTTTGCATGTTATTGTATATTCCAACTGTCATGTCTCAGAAAATGTTCCAAACATAAGGAGCAGACAGATTAAATAATAAACAAATAGTAAATAAATTTAAGGCAGTAAACCCGTGAATGAACGTAGAATGACTGTAGAAGAACATATGATTCAATTGTTCCTCTGCTCTCGTATTCTTATTAGTTCGCTTGTACAGACAACTGAAGGTTATATTATTTTGTACTAGATGAGATAATACGAAAAGAATTACCCCATCTTAGTACAAAATAGTTCATTAGGTGGGTGTATTGTCAGGTGGCTATAATTTCACACCTTAAAAGCACTCACTTACATACTTTGCCATGATTTACAACCAGAATTACGTATCATTTGATAGGTTGTACATCATATATATGAATATTTAAAGAAGACTCACATTGTCACGTACACCTTGTAAATAGCTGTTAACGCTTATTGCATGAAAGGTGATGGAGTGTCTTTATTATCAAAATGGCGTAATGAATGATTGCCTATACTAGAAGAGGTTGGAACACAAGTGGAAATGAAACGACAGGCGTAACTTAAGCCCTGGGTGGAAAAGCCCGGACAAGTGTGTTGGTCCTGTTTAACACAGGAAGTAGCCAAGACGGACGGTCGGGGCACCTGAGCGCTGAAGCACAATACAGTGGCGGCCGGCCAATGTTGCAGCGGGGCCGGAAGAATAACCGGATAATACTTCGGAAACTGAAAATCTTGGACACAGCAGAGAGGAACGAGGAAGCGTTACCTCGGAAATCACGCAGGCTGGGTTATTTCTAAGGATTTTTACTCTAAGAAGTGTACCATTGTATGTATTCTAATTAACGAAGATAGGTATTTCCTCGCAAACTTTCCGCGCTGGGCGACAAAAGACTAAAATATGATTGGTCAGCGTTCGGAAGAATCTGTAGAGAGAAAGAATATTCCGTGGTTTCGAGAATATATTTCGGTTTCTGCAGTTACGAGGGAGGGGAGCCGAGCTTTGTTGGGAAGCCAGCGGTGGTGACAAAGAGGTCTTCCGTTTTGAGCGCCCGTGTTTGACAGTCGCTCAGTATCAGCTTTTGTTGGTACAGACGGACTTGCTGTCTTTGCTCTCGGAGATTTTATAGTATGAACGGTTAGGCACTGTACTGTTGCGAACCTATATGATCCTGGACTTCGCCTCCAGGTAGGGTGTCATCGTTGAGTATGCACCGCTCAGTGATTGAGAGCACTTCATCTGTCTATACTCACATAGAGACGTTATCTGAATTCCGTCCTTGTGGCTGGAAGTTCGCGTGGTTTTTTTTTTTTTTTTTTTTTTTTAATTTTTTTAGAACACAGAGAGGAGAAGACAGTATTAGATAATACTAGTCAGAGAACCCTCTTCTGCCGTCCTAGTGTTTGAATGATGTTTTTTTTAATATTTTGTGGCTTGAGTTCTTCCGTCTTTGCAGACGTGTACGAGAACCATCACTCCGACGCATCGGACACAGTACATACGGTGATATTGCTAACTGCTTCAGCTTACTAGGGCTATAAAGTTAAGTAGCTGTGATCAGTAAATTTTATTTCCACTGAGGTTGCACACCACTGTAGATCGTCTTTGAAAGTAGTGTCTTCTAGTGTTTGGCACATAGCTGATGTCAGTGATCTCGCGTTTTATTTATTAGATCACGTAGTCATAAAAAGGGGCAGATTTGGGCAATTGATCAGAAACACTAGTTGGGAAATATAAACATTTGTAATAAATAGGAGTTTTTAATCTACAATATGTGTATACGCAGAAACAGCATTTATCATGTTGTTGTTATTAGTTCCCCTAAACATTCATTTATGTTTATGTTGTAATTTATGGGTTAAAAAGCAAGCAGGAGGAGATAATATCACTGTTAGGAGATCCTAAGATCTGCTTCAGGGGGCAGTCAGATAGGGCCAAATCTTCATTTCTGCGATCAGTATTTTCCGTTGCGCATTCATTTTTACGCCCGCCTAGAGTAACATCTTGGAACTGTTATCCAAATAATACTGCTGAGGTCACCTAAATATCACATTATTATTTGCGATCAGTATTTTCCGTTGCGCACATTCATTTTTACGCCCGCCTAGAGTAACATCTTGGAAATGTTATCCAAATAATACTGCTGAGGTCACCCAAATATCACATTTATTTAACCAATGACTGTCACAGAAGAAAGGAATACTAATATTCATTTAAAGAATTAAACATCCTGTGGTCCAGGAGCAGTCATCTGATAAGGTCGTTAAGACATGCAACATAGACTATCAGTTAACTGATAACATTTATGTTTTATGTAGTAGAGAGATACTTCCAACCTTTCTGAGTCCAACATCCCTGAAAGCGCTAGCATACAAGCTAGTACATGCCACTGCTCTCATCCCCACCCCTCCCCACAGCGTGATCAACATTTGCGTAAAACTAAAATTTAGAATGAACAAGTATTTTCCTTGGGCACGTATTATTAAATGAGAGGCTTTTAACTGTTTTATTGAGCCAAGAACTAATGAGTCAATCAGAAAATTGGTACTGCTTATTTCTAACAACCTTTTTTTATAGAACTGTCAGGCAATCCCTGTGATTCGCAACTGCTACCTACAACTCCTTCTCAGAAAAGAAAGTTAAGTACCCACATTGAGGGTAGACACTTGTTACGAAACATGCTTTCTCTGCATCACTCTTCTCTCTAGCGACGTTTTCCTCGTCCAGACTTGGCACCCTAATTTAAAATCAACGAAGCTAAAATATGTGCACAATACTTATTGTTTGTATATCACTTGATCCCTGGATTCCCTACTTTTGAAATGTGAAAGACTTTGGGCTGTCAGTGGTTTATTTCTGACCACTTATTAGTAGTAGCCATGACCATGACAAATTTACTGTTGTGTTGTGCTGTCACTTAGTTCCTTTACTAGTTTCGAAGTGAATCATGAAGAAATTTATGATTTATTGCAAGAACTTCCTATAACTGTCAGAAGATATTTTCATTACATATTTAAGCTTATGTTACGAATATGACTCCATCTCTTTTTCATAGATGCATGGTACAAAGTATAAACTACGTGTGTAGTCGGTGACTATGTGAGGAAGAAGACGTTCATAAATTCTTTTCACAATCTGTAACCGCCACCACACTGTGTCACATGTTAATGCTAGTACTGTAAATGCAGTTAGTGGCACATAAAGTAACAACAATAACAAGAATAATACTGTGTAAGCTCTACAGCAATGTAGTAGCGATTACATCGTCACTGCCGTATGGTGCTGTCAATTATCAGTACTGCGGTCTTACGAAATAGAGATATTACTAACCGTATTTTAAAAATAATTTAGTTTCATGGCCAAAGCAGAATGGAAGTCTTTTGTTTTTAGCCCACAAAAAATTTCGTTTTATCCCTCAGGGGGTAACCAATAGGTTGGGTACCAGTGTTTCCAACAGTAAAAGTACTTCACAAATCGACACAAAAATAAAGCCCTGACTCAGTATCTCTACCATGTCTAAATACTTGAAAGAGTTTTACTTAAAATGTTGTATAATTTTGAATAGAAATAAAATATTTGTAAACGTTCGGAGTTTTTCTGGGAAACAAAACTGCTGAACCAGCTGTCTTTGATGGAGCAAGTACTTAACGTTGTAGAACAAGATGAACTAAACTGCAGGCTGTTTCTAGACTTTGATCTGATTACCCATGATCTGCTACTTGACGTAAAATGTGGGTGTGGTATTCGTCGAGTTGCCTGCAACTGCTGAAGTCCTATTTTTCTAGCACGCAGAACGTGGTAGATATATCTCATGAGAGCAGAAATTACTTTTTAAGGTGTGGAGATTTAGTTAAGGAGAACCCTGGCCTCTGTGTTAGTTCATCTGTTATTAATGGCTAGCCTTTTTATTGAAGGACTTACTGAAACAGATTTGCAGTGGCAGTTCCCTGTGACAACAAAAGCGGTGTAAATATAGATTGGAGTTAATTCTATGGCGGACAATGAGAACAAAACGAAACAGATAAGCTTTAGAGTTTTAAGAACTGAAGCCATGGCAATATAGTGCTAAAATTAGAAGGATATATCACTGAACAGACGCCATTCGGAAAGTGTCTAGGGTATGGGCAGCTGAGGTGGGAAAACATGTTGAACTACTGAACAAAAGATTCAGTAAAAGTTATTGTTGTTTACAGTTCTGATTCAGATATAGCATTGAACAGTTACTTTGAGCTTACTGTAATAATTCGCACATTTTTTTCAGGTCATGGTGTGATATTCTAGAAAAATTCACGTATCGCAAAACAATCAATTGAATTCCAATAAAGATAATAGAAGGTCTGTTAAATAGGGAGTCGTACGAAACTTTTCTCCAATTTCAATGAATTTTTTCAGAGTTGTAGCCGGCCGGTGTGGCCGTGCGGTTAAAGGCGCTTCAGTCTGGAACCGCGTAACCGCTACGGTCGCAGGTTCGAATCCTGCCTCGGGCATGGATGTGTGTGATGTCCTTAGGTTAGTTAGGTTTAATTAGTTCTAAGTTCTAGGCGGCTGATGACCTCAGAAGTTAAGTCGCATAGTGCTCAGAGCCATTTTCAGAGTTGTTTGTTATAAAGTTAACCCGTGCAAAATTAGAGGTCAAGATACAAAAAATTCATGGCTTTTTGACGCTTTCGTGGGAAAGACAGATGTCACGAATTCGAGTCCCGATCCGGTACTCAGTTTTAATCTGCCAGGAAGTTTCATATCAGACCCACTCCGCTCCAGAGTGAAAAATTGTTCTGGAAGTTTACTATTGCTGCTTTCCTGTTTTAATTGTTTCTGAGCAATCAAGTACGCAGCAGCTTGTCGAAGTGTGTCTGGCAAACAATGAACGTGTGAAGGAAGTTGATTTTGTGAAATGCTGAGAGCGCAATTATGCCAGTATGTATGTGTAAATGACTGTAGAAGTGATGCGATAAGTAGAAGGACCACAACATAAGAGTTTCATTGAATGACCTAACCGTATATTACATTTCAATCGAAGAAAAAGGTAATACAACAGGAAATATTTTGATATTGCTGTATTGTTGATTTATTGCAGATTCATTCTATATGAATGACGTCTTAGTTGTTACACTGTGCAGTGCCATTTTGGACTGTACAACATCAGTTTTCAGGATTTATTAGGTGAGTGACATTTCATATTGTTGACCAATTATTAGTAGTGTGGTGTGTCCATTTATTTCTCATGTCCAAGCTTCGTCCACTGGTGTTGTCAGGAACGCGTTGGTGCTTATGAATGGGGGGAGGTTATCAGTTACTGGCGACTGCCCTCCTCGGGACAAGCAGGTTGTGTGCGATGCTGGTAGATGTCGGACGGCGCGCCTTCAGCGGCCAGTGAAGTTCTGAAGAACAGCGTAGTACGAGTAGCCAGCGTTCAGCAGCTGCAACATTTCGGTCAAAGTAAGACACTGGTAGCAGAAAGCAGAAAAATGGTTAAGATATCGAAACAAGTAGTTGCGTAAAACGCTGAAATGAGAGGCCTACTACCCGTGATCTACGTATAGAAAAAAAGAGTAAGATTCTGTTGGGGTGAAGCCATATTCGTATCCGATTCTCCTTTACTTAATAACCTTGTAAATTATTTTTATTGAATCTCTGGCAGTCAACTAATAGGATAACACCTCCAGAATGAAATTTTAGGTCTGCTGCGGAGTGTGACCTGATCCTGGCAGAGAAAAACTGTCTGCTGGGCCGAGTCTCGAACTCAGGACCTTTGCCATTAAGGGCAAGTGCTCTACCGACTGGGCTACCAAAGCACGATTCACTACTCATTCTCACAACTTTCTGGAAACATCTCCCAGCCTGTGGCTAAGCATATCTCCGCAATATCCTTTCTTCCCGGAGCGCTAGTCTTGCAAGTTTCGCAGCAGAGCTTCTGTGAATTTTGGAAGATAGGAGACGAGGTAATAGCGAAAGTAAAGCTGTGAGGACGACCACTGAGGCGTCCCTGGGTAGTTCAGTCGGTAGAGCACCTGCCTGCGAGAGGCAAAGATTCCGCATTCGCCTTCACGTCTAGCATACGGTTTTAATCTGACAGGAAGCTTCATATGAGCGCACATTCCGCGGCAGAGTGAAAATTTCATTCTGGGAACATCCGCCAGGCTGTAGCTAAGCCATGTCTCCACATATCTTTCTTCCAAGAGTGCTAGCCTTGCAAGGCTCGCAGGAGAGCTGCCAGCCGCTGTGACCGAGCGGTTCTAAGCGCTTCAGTCCGGAACCGCTCTGCTGCTACGGTCGCAGGTTCCAATCCTGCCTCGGGCATGGATTTGTGTGATGTCCTTAGGTTAGTTAGGTTTGAGTTGTTCTAAGTCTAGGGAACTGATGACCTCAGATGTTAAGTCCCAAAGTGCTTAGAGCCATTTGAACCATTTTGAGCAGGAGAGCTTCTGTGAAGGTAGGAGACAAGGTACTGGCGGAAGTACGGCTGTGATTGGGGGGGGGGGAGGGGGGGCGTGAGTCGTGATTAGGTAGCTCAGTCGGTGGAGCACTTGCACTTGCCCGCGAAAGGCGAAAGTCCCGAGTTCAAGACCCGGTTTGGCGTATACTTTTAATCTGCCAGGAAGTTTCAGAATAACATCTGTTTCTTTCCTCCATCATCTGCTAATCACTCATCTGTTGATGGGATAACAGATCATTAATAAGATTCAAGTAGTGCCAATAAACAGTATTAGATATTTCACTCATTATTACTCTTTCAAGTCTGCGAGAAAGCAGCATGGCTGCGTGCTCTTGCCTTTAAAGTGCGCATCATTTATGTTGGCGGCCGAGTTTAGGTTCGTTCTGCGCATCTGACGTCACAAAACACAGTCAGCCAATGAACAGAGAACGACGTTGCCACATCTCGACTGCAGTGCAGAGCATGGACGAGTGTCTTCAGTTTTAGAAACGTTCAGTCATAAATAAAGTAATAGAACAAAAGCTATGTCTTGATAGCAGACATTCTTTTATAGAAAGTTTGGAAAAAGCATTCTTTATACCAATTGCTTCATATTCTATTAATTAATTAAACCAAACAAGCAATAAGACTCCTAATTCAGGCGATAGCAAGGAAAGGTGTATGTACCACTCTCACGAACCGCTTTTTCGCAATAAAGAACAGCGGTAATTGTTTATTTCCTATTGTACTTCGACGAAGCGTGAGTAATTCATAGTCATACCAACAGTGTTTGTCAGTATTTTGCGTGACGTGTTATAGTCCTCATGAGGACATGTACTTGTGCGAGGTGCGTTAGTGTAGTGGCTGGGGTGTTGGGCTGCTACGTGAAAGGTTATGAGTTCAAACCTTGTGTGGTACTTAATATTTTCATTATTTCAAAACAATATCGAAGTGCCTTACTTCGAGAATTTTTTGAAATTTCTAGTGATTTGTCTCTTCATTAACCCTTTCGCTGCTGCAGACACGTGCTCCCCGCATTCCGCGCTGTGCGCGATTTTGTCATCACTGCACTGCTCGCCTGTGCAGACACGTGGTGTTCCCACTGCTTTGACACGCTTATCATTCGATTTCACAAAAACTATTTGGCCCAAAAATTTGATTTTTACACGTCTTCTTGACTGATACCTTCCCCCCCATAAATGACTTAATTTTGTTTCGATGTTCAACGCAGTTATTGTGCAGCATTAAATGTAGTCAACCATTGCACGAAATTTTGAAGAGTTTGCAGAGGTAGAAGTCCATAGCGTATACTTTCCGTATGGTCGATTTTAGTTGCCACAATGTTGAGAATGAAATGTGGACAAGATACCTAAATTTCATATAAAATTTACTGTATAACAATATCTCATTTAATTTAAGTACGACATAGGTGTCGTACGTAATATTGAGAAATATTCCGTCTTTCGCGACTGTAATAAAAGTTTTATTTACACCGGACGCGTTTGGCTTTATTTTAAAGCACTTCTATCAAGGAAAGGTATGGCACATACACAATGGTACTCATGTTCTCTTTCTTGTTTTTGTTCCACAGTCGCAGTTTTACCAATGGTACTGAAATATATTCCTCTTCTGCAACTGTAATAATGGACTTATTTAGACCAGACGCGTTTCTCTCTTTTGAAGCATCTTCAGTGGACAGTATTTTGTCTCTTCCATTGCCAAGTCACCTTTCGTAGTTTTGTGCTGCGGTAACACAATATTCAACGTTTGTGTTGGCAGATCAGTGTCTTAGCAAATAAATGATGTTTGTGTGTGCCACACACAAAAATTATATTTGACATAGCTCAGAGCACTTCACTGATAGACGGTATATTCAAGTCCTAATGTTTTTGTAAGTCCACAGTTTTGTTTAATGTGTTTTGTCTACTTCCTTTTGATTGATTGAAGTGCTTTAAAATAAAGCCAAACGTGCTCAGTGTAAATAAAACTTTTGTTACAGTCGCGAAAAACTGAATATTTCTCAATATTACATACGACACCTATGTGGTACTTAAAATAGCTATTGTTATACAGTAAATTTTATATGAAATTTAGGTATCTTGTCCACATTTCCTTCTCAACATTGTGGCAACTAAAATCGACCATACGGAAAGTATACTCTATGGACTTTTACCTCTGCAAACTTCAAAATTTCGTGCAATGGTTTACTATATTTAATGCTGCATAATAACTGCGTTGAACATCGAAACAAAATTAAGTCATTTATGGGGGGAAGGTATCAGTCAAGAAGATGTGTAAAAATCTAATTTTTGGGCCAAATAGTTTTTGTGGAATCGATTTATAAGAGAGTCAAAGCAGTCGGAACACGATGTGTCTGCACAGGCGAGCAGTGCAGTGACAAAATCGCGCGCAGCGCGGAATGCAGGGAGCACGTCTTTGTAGCAGCGAAAGGGTTAATGCGGCCGTCGTGGCTTTACTTCATGAACTGCGCGCTCCCCCCTAAACGTAAGTTTGCGAACTATGCTATACTATGGCGCTGCTTCTATTGGCGCGTGCGTCGTGTGCAACTGGCAACGCAGCAATCTCCCGCGTCTGGGCGGGCATGCGCGAGCCGCCAAGATAAATGAATTGAACTATAGTGATAAGATAGAAACCACTTATAAGATTTCAAAATCATTGAAAATAAAAAAACTGAGTGTTTAAATGGTGATTCCCTAAACCGCGTGGGAGATCATTAGGTGGTTTGTGGAGTACGATGCCGATGTAGATGAATACTTGTATTTCGTCGTCGCACCATTCTAGAAAAGAGGAAGAAATATGGAAGTAGTTGACCCTATGGATATGAACTCTGTTTCGAGGCCTTAATCTCATTCAGAATTAAGGGTGAAGGGTTTGAACAACCACTGTCAATCTTGTTCATACAGACTTATTCTCATGGAACCGAAGTCACTGATCGACATGTGCAAAAATTCGGATTTTGGGCCTTTGTAGGTTCCTAAAATCATATCATGCGGTTCTGGGATGATCCTACCAAGAAGGCCACGATCAAATTCATTCACTGCTCTTATTCATCTGAACTATCACCCGATTTCCACTACACACAATGGCGATGGGTCGATAATACCTTATCTTCCTTTACTTTCTCCGCTCATGAAGGGTTGAATTCGTTGTATGACCACGTTGTTTTATCATGATACCCCATGATATCCTATTATCATTCCATACAAAAATAGGCGGTTGTAAGCTATGTGGAATGCCAACTCTCACACAATGCATCGTACAGTTTTCAAGGAAGCATTAGAGAACCAGTCTACATATTTCGTATAAGCTTCGGGAAAGTGGAATAACTTGCATTCGGTAATGTTACTAAGGTAGGCTCTATAGCTAACGCATGTTACTGCCTTTGCTTTCAGGTGTCAATCATCTGGGACGTTGTACCATTTTCACATATCTATTAGAAACTGGTGTATCTCTGCGACTCTAGTAAAATGGCGTACGAATCATACCGCTTCCGAACATGTGGTCCACAACTTTAATGAACGTCATCAATGTCATCTATCAGCCTCTCAACTTCCTTCTCAAAAAAATCATAAACTATAGTCTCTTCTTTGCATAGGTAGACGACACCGTGTCCAGTAGCGGTTGTGAATATCCAGCTGTAAGAAACACAAATCATTCATACAGAATGCTGGAAAAAAAGCTGTCTCATATTCCAACAGAAGACAATACTGGGCAAAAAGCTGAAAGAAAATGTAAACATGCGTACGGAAAGAAATACACGTTGGCATACAAGTCATTCAGTCCTATGGTGCCTTCTGCCTCCTAACATTATAGGACAAGACCCACTGCTACCCCCATTTTCTGAAATTTCTTTCTGAATATGTGATAACACCAACGAACAGGTACGGCGGCAAGTCGAGTCGCAGAACACAGTGCTAGGAAGACGTTGCAAAGGAAGTGGAACATCTATAGAGAACTATGACCAGCGAAGTGAGTGAATGAACTCAAAGTAGTGTTCCACTACCGATTCCTTTTTCCTTTGATTAGTTACCTACAGAATTAACATTTTAACCCGCCTCTGGGACACTGTTATTTGCAACTTTTGGCATAAATAATAATTAATAAGACGCATAGATAATACTTATTGTCTCTAGTGCTAATGTCAGGTGGGCTTAACGTTTCCGAGAAGTTAAGAGTCTTCCAGCATTATTGTCCAAGGTGTTCCGCCCAATGCCCAGTCTAATAGGGAATAGTGGAATAATTATAAAGTTTTACCATTTTGACGAGCCCGTTTTATAAACAACATCCGATCGCGAGTGCTAGAGCAACTGCCGTTAAAAACTCACCCCAGCACTTTGGTCTTTAGAAAGTGAAACCTAGGCAGTAGTGGAGAGTTGTGTAGCGGCCATTAGCCTTACTGTTGAGCGACAGAGACTGGCGGGATTTAAGGACACTGATACAGTTCAGATAAGTAAAAATAATCAATAACTTTTCAATTACGACTATGGGGGCGTTAGTGTATCTGTCGGAATACCATAACAAAAAGAATTCTGATAATCAAATTATTGTCGTAAAATTAGGAAAAAAAACAATTTAGTGAGAGACGGTATTGCAGTGTCTGTGCTGTTCAGAAATAGCACTGCAATATCGTATGTACCCACAGACACCGAGCAGGCGACACACAACGAAATTGCCCTCCCTGTACGGCAGTACACATAATGAATATACCAGTGCAGGGTTGCAGACACACGGTTGACGACGCTGTCGTGCTCGAACATAGCTCCGTTTCAGCCGCGCTAGATAGTGGACGTTGTTTACTGCTGCGCTGCACTCCCGTGTTTACATCGCTGTCCTTGTGCTTCGCCGAGTGCTGTCCGTCCGCTAATCTCCGTGTTCGTTCATATTCCTTATGATCTGATCGCTCCTTCTGGTCGTGCTGCTGCTAATTGGAATTACGGTTGTTTAACCGAAATTTCGTCGCTGGATTAACCATGGCTACAAACCTGAGGAAGAATACTCTAGTATTTGCTTTTGACAAGGAATCCCGTCCTGTTCAGCCGACATCCCTGGAAATAAATGACTGGATTACACAGGTATTTGGTCTCAGTTCTGAAACCGTCCATACCTGGCAACTGGATCAGGAAAAATACTGTACCGAGCGAGGTGGCGTAGTGGTTAGCACACTGGACTCGCATGCGGGAGGACGACGGTTCAATCCCGCGCCCGGCCATCCTGATTTAGGTTTTCCGTGATTTTCCCTAAAATCGCTCCAGGCAAATGCCGGGATGGTTCCTTTGAAAGGGCACGGCCGACTTCCTTCCCCGTCCTTCCCTAATCCGATGAGACCGATGACATTGCTGTTTGGTCTCTTCCCCCAAACAACCCAACCCAAAGATACTGTGTTTTTGTCAAGTTATTCAGTGGTGCGACTGTTGATACAGTGTTACGAAAGTTGGGCTATGAAGTAGATTTTCTGTATAGAAATGGTTATAAAAATAAGGTTTCCATCTATAGAGCTGTCTTAAATCTCCCCCTTGAAATTAAAAATGATAAGATTAGCGGAGTTCTTTCAAACTACTGGCACGTTAAATCAATTGCAAATGAAAGATGGTCGCCTCGGTTAACACTGCAATGTTTCAACGGGGTCCGCTGTGTAGAGATGGACACCAAGACAAATATTCCGCCTCACATAACTGTTTGTTTATTCAAATTGTCTATACAGGTCAGGAAGCTACATGTCATATATGTAACGAAACCGGCGACTTCAGACAGGAATGTCCGAGCGAACTGCTGTCCTTAAAAGTACTTTGATACAGCGTCTGAGACTTCCCTTAAAACCGAGCGGGGTGGCGCAGTGGTTAGACACTGGACTCGCATTCGGGAGGACGACGGTTCAATCCCGCGTCCGGCCATCCTGGTTTAGGTTTTCCGTGATTTCCCTAAATCACTCCAGGAAAATGCCGGGATGGTTCCTCTGAAAGGGCACGGCCCCCTTCCTTCACAATCCTTCCCTAATCCGATGACCACTCTGTCTGGTCTCCTTCCCCAAACCAACCAACCACCCAACCAACTTCCCTTAAACGATCTGTTACCAAAGAATAACCCGGATCAACTGGTTGCGGATATTAACGCAGCGGGCCAAGTTGATGTCCCCCTTCACAATAACAGTCAATTTCCCCCGTTAACAATAAAGGGAAACCCTGTTAGCACTACTCGTGAAACTAAAATGCAACCGAATAAACAACCTCTGGAGACAGCTGATACTTGCTCAGAGGACGAGCTGTCCTGTACAACTCCCTCAGTTCGCAACCAAAAACAGTGCGATGCGGAGGCAGAGGAACCGGAAGGTAGAATGTGAATGGAAACTTATGAACAGAAAGATAATAAACATGCGGAACTAGAAAATGAAGGGGGGTGTAGTCAGTCTTAATTTGCAACAAACAACAGGTGTAGTAGCTGATTGCACAGATCAGCAGCTATCTGTTAGTAAATAAATTCAGGGAGAGGTTGCAAAACTGCCGTCTCCATTTGTTTCCCTCGATCAGGAAGTAAGAGATATTAATAAAGAACAATGAAGTGGTGGCCAAAATGAAGTCATGGTCAGCACCGCAGGGTAGGCGCCAGCAACAGAAATTGCGAAAGCGTCTGCTGGTACTCCAGATGGGCCGCGAAGTAAAATAGACACGCAACCAAATGTGAATGTAGCTCGTAACCAAGAGAACGGAAAATTTGGAAAGGGCGACCCAATCCCAAAGAATGTTCGGTACCAGACGGTCCCACACGAATCACTGGAGAAAAAACAGAAAGCTCACAATGAAATGTCTGCTAGCGGTACAAGATAAAACCTCAGAAGTTGAAAAAAAAAAACAGGACAGTAACTAATAAACTGATTGAAGTGTTATTCCATATTCAGCGTTCCGAGAAACCTGTTAATAGTTTAAGTGAACCCTGAACCGCAGGAAACTAAATTAGTACATCAAAACAACTACATAGTGACAGCGCAATGACGCAATCGTATTCTGTCACCACTATAAACATAAAATTACGTCCGGTTTGAAATTATCAGCACTTAAGGAATCCGCCCCTGATATTAGCCTGTTACAAGAAGTTTTAATGCCGGATTTAGTAATTCCCGGTTATGTCAGTTACATAAATGTGATTCACGAAACAAGTGCTGGAACAGCTGTTTTGGTGAGTGAAAAGATTCCACAAAGTGAGATGGAACTAGTGGAATCCGGAAGGGTAATAGGACTACATATCTAAGATGTAGCTATCATCAACTTGTATGCCCCTGCCGGAAGTTCTCACCGAGCTGACAGGGCACGTTTCTTCAAAGATGAAATGATATACTTGTTAAGGAAAAATCCAAGACAGTTATTACTTAGAGGTTATCTTAATTGTGTTTTTAATCGAAAAGATCAGTTACCTAATTTTAATTTCTCAAGTGAACTAAGACAACTACTTACTGGTTTAGAGTTAAAGGATATATGGGAAATCAAATACCTCTCCATTGTTGAGTTCATTTATGTCACGGCAACATCTCGTAGCAGGACTGATAGATTATCTATTTCTACAAATCTTGGAACTTCCGTGACACAAGTAGAAACCATGCTTGCGTAGTTTTCAGACCATTCAAGTGCCTTAGCTTGCATAAATCTAACAAGACAGCCAGTTCGCCGATTCAAGAATCAGTGGAATTTGAACATTTCCTTGTTAGTAAATCATGATTTAGAAAACCTGATTAAAGAAGCATGGGCAATATGCCTGCGTGCTCGTAGTAGATATGCCACTTCTGTCGACTGGTGGGTTAAAATGGCGAAGCCAAAGTTGAGGAAGGTTCTTATTCAATACAGTGCCCAGAGCGCAAGAGAAATGAAATGCACTATGGAATATTACTCTTCCGTTTTGGGAGATCTTTATGATCAGGTCTCAGCAGGTTCCTCACTTCGGATAGCAGACATCAAAAAAGTCAAAGTTACGTAATGTCAAGAGAAATCAAATGGAAGGGTTGAAAATAAAATCGAAGGCAAAATCGGTGTCAGAAGAGGAAGCTACTTCCCTGTATCATTTAGTGAAGCATACGAAAAACGGACTTTTATTCATGAAATTCCAACAAAAAAGGTACGATTCTCAGAACCCAGCAGGATATCATGGAGGAGATCTATCGCTATTATTGCGAGCTATATTCTGTAAATCAAAGTAGTGATGCATCCTCGGAAGAATTCCTGGACATCCTAGCACCACAGCTGACAGAAGATAACAACGAAAATTTTCTCAAGGTTGTCAGTGAAGAGGACGTGTATGAGGCTCTGTGAGCCTCATCATCAAAAAAATCCCCGGGACTGGATGGTCTGCCAGCAGAGTTTTTCATCCGTTACTGGCCAATAGTGGGTGCGAAAATCACGGACGTTGTAAATGAGGTTATTCAGGGTAAAATGATTCCGGCTGAGTATAAGGAGAGTAAAATTGTTCTTGTGCCACAAAATAATGGAAACAAAGATTTAAATAGTTTTCGCCCAATTTCACTGCTGAATTTTGATTATGAATTAATAGCTAGAATAGTAAACAAGAGAATTTCATGCCTTACAGATAAAATTATTAGTAGACATCAGAACTGTAGACAAGGCTGAACCATTTTTCAAAATCAAGCAGAATTCAGGGACATCATTGCAATAACTTCTGTAACAAACATAAAGTGTGCTTTATTTTATTTTATTTTATTTTAGATTTTTATACGGCCTACGATGTAGTAAATCATGAATATCTTCTACAGGTTGCAGAAAATAGGTTTCAACGATAGGTCATACAGTTGATAAAAAACATAGCAATTGGAATAAATGCAAAAATAGCGGTGAATTGTCAACAATCCAGGCCGATACAAATAAAACGAGGTGTTCCTCAAGGAAGTCCTCTGTCCATGCCGCTCTTCGCGATTCCACTGGAACCTTTCCGCTGACATGTCCTTGCTAGATTAAAAGGCTTAACATCATCAGGAAATAAAACAGTTATAAAAGCCTATATTGACGATATAGGAGTCATTATAAGGAATACTGAAGAGGTAACCATGCTAGCAACAGCGATTCATACGTACTGTAGAGCATCTGGAGCCAATGCAAACGAAAAAAGTAAGATGATAAATCTCAGAGGTTTTGATAATATCAGTGTCGAATGGGCAAAATTAGTCCGACAACATAAAACACTTGGAACACCCTGACAGCATTCCTCATGATAATGACGGCTTTAAATTGGAAAGTTGCAGCAGATAAAGTGCAAGGAGCAATTATAGATAATCTAACTCGACGTATGAACCAAGTTCAAAGAACAAAGTATAGCAACTCATTCATCCGTGCTAAAGCTTATTATACTGCCCAGTTGTATCCAATAGCGAGAATGATAGCAGGGAGAATAATGTCCAAAATCACCAACTTTTTGTGGAAAGGTGAAGTGTTCAGAGTACCTGCTAAAGTAGCCACTCTAGATCCTAAAAATAGTGGACTAGGATTAACTGATATAACGGATAAGGCCTCTGCACTTTTTATCGAAAGGCTAGTTAATTTAATAAGAGACTCGAGAGAAAGCATAACCAGCCAACTTTTCGAGATAATTAAACCTAGAAACCTGCTTCCCCCGATTGACGTGCAGAATACTAACAGTCGTTTAGAGCATGTGAGCGTTTTCTATGTTGAGTTCAGTTATATAAGTGCCGAAATCAGACAGTCACGACACTTAGCTTCAAGAGCCATAATGTGGGAACGAAAGAAAAGCGGAGGAAGGAACAAAATAGAACAACAGTTTCCAAACATTGATTGGACTGAGATTTGGAAAAACATTAGTTCTAATGTAAAACAGTCATGGTACAAGACAGTTAACAACATATTTAGCGCCAATGAAAGACTGTACGCAGTCGGTCTCTGAAAAAAATTTGTCAACAATGCCATCTAGTTGGCACAAGAATTCATAGATACACTTGTAGGGGTCACATGAATAGTTGGAAGTGGATCCGGGAGGAAATAGTTCTGATTACGATGACATCCCCTGAGAATTTATCGCTATCATTGATACAAAGGCCTTAAGCATGCTATTTCCCAGAGGCAAAAAATAACGCTGTGTACTGGTTGCTCGGAAATTTTGTTAATTACGTCATTAACAAACTAGTATCCGACAGCACCATAGAGTTCAAGGTACACATGCTGCGTGAATACCACAACATTAGAAGGTATTCGAACCACAAGAAAAAGTTCGGTAATATGTTATTACAATTATATTTGAAAGAATGGGCATTGATTAATATAAAAAAAGGCTGTGTTGACAGTAATGTATTGTAGTTACCTTAAGGATATTATTTAAATTTTTACTGCGAATTTTTGGTGTGTGCTTTTTCTACTTCAGAAAGTAGTTTTTGAAATATTATAAGCTAATGTAAAGAACTTATGTGACAGTCAGATTGTGTGTCTAATAGTGTCAAAACACAAAACATTAAAGCTGTATTATTGGTTTATAGTATATAAAAAAGGGTGGCTTAATGGTAAGGCGTTCCGCTCGAGATAAGCGGGAAATCCGGCTTCGAGTCCCGGTCAGGCACAAATTTTCATTGTCGTCAATCGATACACAGTTGATGGTTGTCCATATTCGCAATAGGGAATACATTTCATGTAGGATTATGAGGTGTTATCAGTTTGTAAAGCGCGAAGAGTCATGAAAAAATATAAATGTTCAATAGAACCAGAACATTAATACAATCAAGCAGTGATGTTACAAGTGGTGCAGAGCATGACAGAATAATCATGCAATGAAGGCTTTCACTACCGGATGGTACTGTTGTTGATAATTCTTCCGGGTTATATGGCCGTGGTCCATGGAAGAAATATCAACAACATGACAGAATAAATCTGAGAAAATCTGTCGTATTAAGAACCAACCGTGTTTGGATGCAATTTTTGGATTTTAGAACTGCGAACAGAGTGGAGTTGAAGAGAAGTACGCTAAATAATATGGGGCGTCCCAAGGTCAAAGCATTGACAGATATTAAAGGCACAAATATCAAACAAACGTGGCACACAAAAATAATGGGACAATACGAGCATAGTAGGCTTAGAAAAAGAAAAGTAGGATGTATCCGATAATGATGAGGGACCAGACGCGAAATATATTAAATGTATTCGCAGTTGTGAATATGGTTCAAATGGCTCTGAGCAGTATGGGACTTAACATCTATGGTCATCAGTCCCCTAGAACTTAGAACTACTTAAACATAACTAACCTAAGGACAGCACACAACACCCAGCCATCACGAGGCAGAGAAAATCCCTGACCCCGCCGGGAATCGAACATGGGAACCCGGGCGTGGGAAGCGAGAACGCTACCGCACGACCACGAGATGCGGGCTAGTTGTGAATATGCATAACCATCCGCTGTATAATGGAAAGACGACAATGAAAATTTTTGCCGGATCAGGACTGGAACCCGGATTTCCCACTTATCGCGATCGGTCGCCTTACCATTTTTTTTTTTGTTTTATTTTGTTCGATATAGTTCGTTGCGTTTGGTCTGGGCGGACGTCACGAGACTTCTGTTCAAATTGATCGTTGATTCCTTCACTCCGTTTTTTTTTCTTTTTATTACAGAGAGCAAGCAGCCCTCTGTACCATTTGGCCATCCGCGTATGGTGCACGGCCACACCCAAACATCCACATGTCGTCAACCATGTGTCTACAACCTGTACTGGTATATTCTCGTGCGGGGGGACATTTTACTTTAAAGTCGCTTGCCTTGTGTCGGTGGATAAATGTGACATTGCAATGCCTGTGTTATTCGGGAGAACACCTGCAACACCGGCACTGCATTATCGTAGATACGAAAGAGGATATTATTAACGAGTATTTCAAGAAATTAGTTATAAATTTAAGAACTGAAAGAGATGAGAACAGAACTACTTAACAGTCAGAAAAAGCGATAGGAGCAGGATACATGTTAGCTCCAGGGCAAACTGAAAGAAATAATGGACGAGACGGTTGAGACATTTGCTGCTTCTAGAAACAGAAGTACATGACATAAGTAACATGACGAAGAAAATTACAGGATGCATGAATGAGAGCCGGATGAAAATGTAGGACATGAATAAGGGTATGGAAAATACGAAAAATAACATGAGCTCAATGAATAATGACATGAAGTCAACAATGACAAAATGTGCTCAGAGCTTTGCCGCAAAATTTCGTTAATTTGAGGGAAAGTCAACAACGAATGCAATATCGAAAGACATGGCCTCGACAAGTAAAGAATGATTGCAGCGTAGAAACAAAACAGAGTCATGAAGCTCATCACAGAAGTCTGAAAGAATTTCAGGAAATTCAGGTGAGTCCATATGATGTTAGCAAGAAAATAACTAAGAGAGGCTACTGATTCGAAGAGAAGGTGGGCGAAAAAATTACCGAAATTGCTGTAAAAGTGTTCTCGCTAGCAAAAGAAAAAGATCAAACAAAACTCTTTAAAAAATGAAAACATGAGACTTTCCTACCATTCCTGGACGAAATATGAAGAAAAAGAGTGATCTAGTCACGAGTTCATTTAACGCAGTTTCATACTGTAATAAGCAATTAATGACAGATTAAGTGTTCGATATGACAGGCAGAAGGCATCTAGTGGTATTCTGCGACAAATGTTGAAAAATTTTAATGAACAGGGTACGAGAAAAAGACGTATCATTCGAGCAATTTCTTTCAAGGGATATCTGAAAATGTATACTGAAGGTCCGAATGGACTGTGTAAAATCTGAAGAATGTCCAAAACACGGAAACGAGGAAATGAGAAACAGCAGTCGGCCTAGGGTGAACACGCTAAAATTGAGATGTTTGCGGGTAAGTAGGTCAGAAATCGATTTCAGTTACGAAAGCAAATCTAATTAGACGTACGTGTGAGAGTGGTAGAAGGTCATTGCATTACAGCATGTGCAGCAGTTTTTTTTTTTTTTTTTTTTTTACATTTCGCAATATTACATGTAGTTGCTTCCCGGGTAAATGAATGATCAGCTCGCTTTCATTTAGCAGAACGTAAAGTACATGATGACCGGCTGTCTGCTGAAGGAAGTGTCACCCATAAATACATATCGAATATACTTAAAAATATCGAAATTTGAAAGAAGACAATAACCGTGGTTGTAATAGATTCCTTCGACAGTGGAACCGTCATTGTAGACAAATGGAGAGTGCAGTGGACGAAGATTATAAAGAGAAAAAATCGCTAATCTTAATTAACAATTCTGTTGCCGAAAAAGGAAGAGGCACGATAAAACACTAGACCCGAATTTTGGAAGACTCGTGAACCGTTTCCGCTTGGGTCGTCTAATATGGATCTTATGTATTTCCTCAAACTTATTAAATTAAGTGCTCGGATGAGACCTTTAATAGGATTATTTTGTGTTAGATGTCTAGTCCATGCCCAGTTGCTCTCGTGCTCTATCTACAAGAACCCCATTATCGTCAGGTGGTGCCACCATCGCGAAATAGTCCAGAGAATTGATGTTGTAATGTCCACAACAAATAGTATGAACAGTCATTAAATGCTTACCGAAAGGAAGGTGGCCCTCTGTATGGGGTAGACCCCGCCAGCAGTGAGACTCAGAGGTTTCTGTGCCCGAGCCATGACGACGAGCAATGCTCTCTGGAATTTGATGTCGGTATCTGGCCAGCCACAACTATATGCAGCCACGGACACCAGCTCACCCTAAAATCACAAAACAGACCAATATTTAACTATGCAAACTGCAGACAACTCACTACTTGAAGGTTCACAGGAATTGTTCACTTTTGGAGGGAATTACAGTTAATTCGTTATGAAAGGTATTCTCTAATTACATTTCTGTAGTACAGACTAATATGAGCCTACTTCGTCGAGACACTTTTGTAACTTTGAGATATCACATGGATCCCTGTTGTTTCCGTCTATCTATTCTTTGAGATGATCCTATATATTATCTGTAAAGCCGACAATTTAGTTGTTCCCTGGTGTTCCATGAACTAATTTTGTTATGACCACGGTACAGTACAGACAGAATAACAGCAGTCGAGTGGATTAGAAGTGATAACTCTTTTATCCTGGAACAGTAACAAAAGGAGGTAACACTTAGCAAGTAACCATTTTACTTGAAAGTCGCTTGCCTTGTGTCGGTGGATAAATGTGATATTGCAGTGCCTGCGTTATTCGGGAGAACACCGGTATCACCGGCACTGCATTATCGTAGATAATGTTCACTTTTGAAGCGAATTAGAGTTAATTCGTTATGAAAGGAATTCTCTAATTACATTTCTGTAGTACAGACTAATATGAGTCTACTTCGTCGAGACACTTCTGTAACTTTGAGGGATGGATCCCTGTTGTTTCCGTCTATCTATTCTTTGAGATGATCCTATGTATTATCTGTAAATCCGACAATTTAGTTGTTCCCTGGTGTTCCATGAACTAATTTTGTTATGGCCACGGTACAGTACAGACAGAATAACAGCAGTCGAGTGGGTTAGAAATGATAACTCTTTTATCCTGGAACAGTAACAAAAGGAGGTAACACTTAGCAAGTAACCATCTGATTCTGTGTGAGTTACAAAAACAGATAACATTTGGCAAGCAACTCCTTTGAGAGTTCGTGATGGAGCCCTAACACAGTGAAGCAAGCAACACAGGGTTACATCTGCGGGCCGGCGTTGCGCCGAGAGGGGAGGTGCAGCCACAGTCGGCGGTATTTGGGAGCATATGTGCTGCGAAAGAGAGACCTTTTAATAATCGGAGTAAATTGTCGACGAATACTCCAACGTCGACTGTCGTCGGTGATTGGGAGCACATGAGCTGCGAATGAGTGACCGCGGGTCGGTGTCTTTACGTGCCCAGTGTTTACTACCGACGAGGACTGGCTGTCGGAAGCCGTGCGCTGCCCTAACTACTGCCTTGGCGAATGACCACAGCGTGAACTATTTTCAGGCACGTGATCTTTGCAAAGGTAAATAGTCAAGTGATGGCTGCACATTCTGGCGTCGATATGAACGCAACCTAATTAGCGAGACGTGGCTGGCTTGCTGGCGCCTTTGCTGGCTGTCAGACAACGCCTGAAGCTTGGCAACCCGCTGCTTGCACTTGTGTGTGCCGTCGTCGACCGGTCAGAGGGTAGGCCCATGTACCAGGAATTTCTCATATGAGACATCCCTTAGTTATTGTCTTGGAATGCCATGGATCAAGACAGTCATGTAGACGCCGTATTTCTTGACATCCGGAAACAATTTGGCTCAATACCCGTCCTGCGCTTACTATAAAAAGCACGGTCGTACGTAGTATAAGGAGAAATTTGTAACTGGATTTTCGGTAGGGGGCACGCAGCATTTTACCTCAGCTGGACAGTCCTCGGCCCAATTAACTTTAGGTATGCCCATGGGAATTTTGTTGGAGCCATCGCTGTTCATGTTGCATATTAGTATTAACGATCTTGCACACAATGTTAATAATAACTCAGAGCTCTCGTAGATGCTGCAGTTATCTGTAATAAAGTATACTGTCTGAAAAAATCTGCACACGTATTGAGTTGGACCTCCATAAGATTTAAAAGTGGTGTACTGTCATGTGACTCAGTATCAAAGACTCACAATTAGAGTCGATCAGCTCATACAAGTACATGAATGTTACTGTAGCGATATGAAATGCATCCATTATATAGGCTGACAAGGTAACATCACTGATTACGACCGAATCTACCGTGTATGCAGGGCTTAGACGGAAACGAAAGTGACAGAAGGGGGATTTCCAGATGGCCAAGCATTTAGAAGTAAGTAGCATATTTGTCGCGGGACTGGTAAGGCATGATGCAGGCAGCGGTTGGCGCCGCGGGAAAAATACGGAACGGTAATCTGAAAGCCTGTGATCGAGCTTCTATACGGAACTGCTTTTATTTTCAATTTTTACGTTAGTTGCACTGCAAATAAACCGAAATAATGCTCAATACGTTGTATTTGTTAATATTTTCATAAAAGGCATGAAAGGATAGACAAAAGAAACTTTGGTGGATGAGCACGTGGCAAAATATAGGAACGTCGTCATTACTTCATCAAAATCTGGGAAACGTACGTCAATCTTCTACAAAAACTTTGTGACTGAAGTGAAGAAGCTTTACGTGCAGCAGAACAAAATTCTTCTGTTAATTGGCTCGTGGGGAAGACAAGCAAATCCAAAATTTTACAACGAGATTTTCCAAGATGAGTAAGGAGTGCCATCATGCAGAGTTAAAGTGAATCCACACCCCCAAATGCACTCGCTGCTGCAAGCCTGCGATATCTATTTTTGTATCAAGTTAAATACTTGATGAAAAAGCTTCAAAACATTCAATTTACAATCTTTGGCGAAATCAGCTTTACGCGTGGTTCACTACCATATTGTACGACGAGAGAGACCATTTATGAATGCAAACTAAAGCTGTTTTCCCACAGGAACTTTAAAACCACCACGTAATTGTAAAAAATGTGACGTTTATAGCTGTGCAACAAGCCAACAAAATTACTGGTTCCTCTGTTTTAAGATGAAAATCACGGCAGAAATTGTGAATCATTAATTGCAAAACAATAAAAGTATGTAATTTTATGTACGACATTCTCATGTACGCCTTACGATGTTTTCCTGGAAATTTATTTGCAAATCCAAATTTTCTTTGACTTCTCCTTTACACCCCTTTTATGAAAATAGTAATAAATACAATATATTGAGCATTATTTCGTTTTATTTACAGTGGAAGTAACGTAAAAATTGAACACAAAAAAGAAAAAATACTAAGTAGTGTCTCGAACCCAGCACCCTCCGAGTACCAATCTGTACTCTTTTCGCTGCAATAACCGCTACTTCAAAATTACGTTATCTTAAATATCACATGCCTCGCTTGATCCGCGCCAAATATGCTATACTGTTCTAAACGCTTCGCCATCTGGAGCTCCCAATTCTGTCACTTTCATTTTTGGTCAAGCCAGTAGTAGACTTCTGTTTACAAACAGAATATACCAGGAAAATGTAATCAGTCTGCAAAGGAGATTACTTACAGAACACACGTGTGACCCATCCTAGAACATTGCTCAAGTGTGGGGGATCCGTACCAAATAGGACCAGCAGGGGATTTCTACGAATAGAAAGAGGGCAGCACGAATGATCAAAGGTTCTTTTGATCCATAGCCGACCGTCACAGAGATGCAAAAAGAACTAAACTGGAAGACGCTATCCCTTGAAAGCCTACTGAGTGAGTTTCTAGAACCAGTTTTAAGTGATTAATCTATGAATATACTATGAGCCCCAAAGTTCGCTCACGTCGGTATCGCGAGGACAAGTTTAGAATAATTAAAGCGCACATCGAAGCGTTTAAACAACTCTCTCCCGTGGTCCATACATTAATGGAAAAGAAAGGAGCCCTAATAACTGGTACTACGTGTAGTACTCTCTAGCATGCAGTTCACAGCGATTTACAGAGTGCGGACATAGATCTAGAAAGGTGTTTATGCAGCCTTCACCATTCGTGGAGCCGAGTTTATTGCGTATGTCTTTGAAATGGTCTCTTCTAGACGTTTATGCTTCAAATAGTAATTTAATGAGATTCTTAACGTAGGTTCTTAAACCATTGAAAGCGGTCATTAATTGAGCATTGACCGTTTGCTTAAATTTACTAACTTGCAAATTGTTTGTTGATTACTGTATAGGAAGTTCTTTGCCAGTCTCTATACGTTAGGTTCTTCTTCTGACCACAGTTTTCACACTGGTTGGTCTATGAATGTGTGTGTCTCAATTGCTGATACTCTGTTCGTGCAGTAGAAGGAACTGTAAATATTAGTCGAACCAGGGATATTGCTGTTGCACTTGATGGGACATGGCAGCGTCGAGGACATCGTTCCTTGAATGGTGTTGTAAGTGCTACTTCTCTGGAGAATGGGAAAGTTATTGATGTTGGGTGCTTATCTAGGAACTGCCACACTTGCCATTGTAACACCGAAGGACAAATTGAACACCAATGTTCTAAGAATTATTATGGTTACAGTGGAGGTATGGAGTGTGATGGAGCACTAAAAATCTTTCAGAGGTTGGTGCCCGTTTATAACATTAGATATACGAAGTGGACTCTAAAGCTTTCAATAAAATTAATGAGTTCAGTGTTTATGGTGATATCTTGGGAAAAAAACTGGAGTGTTGTGGACACGTGCAAAAGAGGATGGGTGCTAGATTGACAAAGCTACGAAGAGAAATGAAAGGAAACTTGCTATCTGACAGAAAATCTCTGTCTGACCGAGGTAAATTGACAGAAACTGAAACAGACTTTCTTCAGAGTTACTATGGACTGGGCATTAGACGGACTGCACCTCTGAATGGTGTTACAGCAATGAGAAAAGCTGTATGGGCCACCAACTTTCATACGTTGTCTACAGATGACCACACTGTTCACGGATATTGCCCTAAAGGAGCAGATTCTTGGTGTGGTTACCAAAAAGCAAAAAAAAAGTGGTCAAATATGCCATCATAAGCATTCTCTTCCTGAGCCTGTTATGAATGAAATAAAACCAGTTTTTAGAGACCTGAGTAGCCCTGTTTTGCTTAGTAAATGTCTTAATGAGGGCACTCAGAATACAAACGAAAGTTTCAACCATCGCATATGGGAAAGATTACCCAAGAAGGTTTTTTTTTGGACTAAATACATTAAAAGTTGGTGTAATAGATGCAGTGATATGTTTAAAAGATGGAAGTCCTGAGAAATTTAGGCAGAATATGTGGTTCTAATATGGAAGATCAATTGCTTGCGTCTGACAGACAATGGGTGAATGAAGCTGAACGATTCGCTCTTCAAGTTACCAAAGAAGCAAGAGGTGCTAAAAGGAATGCCAAGAGGAAGCTTGAAGATGAAGAAATGCTGCAGGATGAAAACAATGCTTCAGGAATGTCCTGAGGTACAGTTTAATTGGACTCATATCTTCATTCGCAAATTCCCGCAAGCTTTATTTTTCACAATTCAGGTACAAATAATTCCTAAAGTTTATGAAGCATTGCTCTAATTTTTTCTGTAACTTGTAGTAGTCAATACTTATGTAGTAGACCTAATCTTTATTGCAGAATCAACAAAATTATTGAAAAAATGACACTTTTATTAGGAACAAAATTATAAAAATTAGAATGTAAGATGTGATATTTTTTATCCTTGTAATATACATAGTAGGTGGAATCAAATAGGTCTAGTACCTCAGCCATCATGTTATGCATACCTTGTAAAAATTTGGTCTCCTTCAAATGTATAACATTGGATTAAATGGCACCTCAATTTGAGGAAGCATTTAGGAAAAAAATTGCGTCAATTTCTTTGTAATTTTTTAATAACCCTAAGCAGGTTAAAAAATATTCAAAATATTTCTAATTTGTTTAGAAAGTGTGCTGCATTACCTGACATCAACAAAAAAATCTGTAAAACATATACCTTATAAACAGCGCCTGAAAGAAATAGGTGTTGATTTTTACATAATATTCAGCTGGAAAAGTACCCTGTATCCTTAAACAGGTAAAAAGGTAGATTATCACAAATAATGACTGTTTGTCTTCATACATAAGAGATATGCTTGATCTTACTGTTGGTTGTGATTTAACTGCTGGAGCTAGCCTTTCGAATGCTCAAGAATACAATTCTAGGTCTATTCAGTCAGTAACAACGCCTGTTACATTAAACATCACATCACCTGGCCAAATGTCCTTCCCAAAACCTGAAGAGGTCAGACCATTTGCGGAATTGTGAAAAAGAAAAGAAACAGCAAACAAACGAAAGAGAACTTGAACAATACTGACAGACACAACGAAAGACATGTCACCACGCGAACCAGCAAGCCTCCACACAGAAGAAAAGAGAACTCCGTGAAGAGAAATATTTATGGTTGGCGTAAGAACCTGTTTCCTCAACAAGTGACAATGGTAAACGTAAATCACATTATAGAACTCCTCAAATAAAGGGCAGAAAGAAAGTAAGCATCCCTGAGAAAGTTCTTCAAGATGAAGAAGACTAGGATTATTCGTCTTAGGTGTCTTAAACCTTTTTCGCCCAGCAATCCGTATGATGAATTGATTCAATATTCAAGTTTTAAGAGGTATTCATATCTGTCATGTGTTAAAAATAATGTGAAAGGAGTTTCTTATTAATGTTTAACCTGTGAAGATCCTATCGGGCATTCAGACAATGAATGATTAAAATTTTGTACATACTTTTTATCAGACTCATTACAACAATGATACATGATTTATGAGAATAGTTTTTGTCATTAGGTTTTAGTAATTTGTATTACAACAACTTGAGTATAAACTAGATATATTTTCAGTTAATAACTAATCTCGTAGCTAAATTATATGATAAAATCTTATGGGCCATCTTGTCCAAGCTGCTGAGTCAACTTGCCCTGTGGGTTGACCCCGGTTTCATTACTATACTAAATATCTTTTTATGAATTGACAAATAGAATGAAGCCAAAATTAAATAGTTATAAAGCCGCTGGAATAATGTACCAATGATTCCACATAAAAAGATCTATGTAAAATTTGAAAACATAAGATGGAAAGAAACAACAATAAAAAAGGGGCCAATCTGCCCTAGTCTACCCACTTCATTGGGTATGTAAGGACCTTCACTGCGATGTCAGCACTAAAAAATGCGAGTCTGCAGCAGTTGTAGTGCATTCTTACACGAAATTTACAAAATTTCGGTGGAATATATACAGAATTACAGAAAAATATATGCAGAATTTTTTTATACAGTATACCCCAGGATTTTGTTGATTCCTTTTGTACATGACTTCGTAATGGAGTAATCTATATCTACGTCTACTTGGATGCTCCGCAGATTACATTTAAGTGCCTGGCAGAGGGTTCATCGAACCACCTTCACAATACTTCACTATTATTCCAGTCTCTAACAGAGTGCGGAAGAAACGAACACCTATATCTTTCCATTCGAACTCTGATTTCCCTTATTTTATTACGATGATCGTTCCTCCCTATGTGGTCGGCGTCAACAAAATATTTTCGCATTCGGAGGAGAAAGTTGGTGATTGAAATTCCTTGAGAAGATTCCGCCGCAACGAGAAACGCTTTTGTTTTAATGATATCCACCCCAAATCCAGTATTATTTTAGTGATACTTTCTTCCTTGTTTCGCGATAATAGAAAACGTACAGCTCATTTTGAACCTTCTCAATGTACTCCGTTATTCCCGTGTGATAAGGACCACAGACCGCCCAGCAGCGTAGTGTAAGCAGTCTCTGTAACATTTTCTTAGTGTTTTGCCAATAAAACGCTGTCTTCGGTTTGCCAACCCCACAACATTTTCTATGTGTACTTTCAAATTTATGTTAATTGTAATTGTAATTCCTAGGTATTTAGTTGAATTTACGGCCTTTATATTTGACTGATTTTTCGTCCAGCCAAAGTTTAACGGATTCCTTTTTGCACTTTTCATTATTTAGCGCCATTTGCGAGTTTTCACACCATACAGATATCTTTTCTAAAGCGCTTTGCAATTTGTTGTAGTCTGCTAATGACTTTACTAGACTATAAACGACAGCATCATCTGCAGGCAACATAAGATGGCTGCTGAAATTGTTTTCTAAATCGTTTATATAGATAAGGATCAGCAGAGGACCTATAATACTACATTGGGGCACGCCAGAAATAACTTCTATTTTACTCGACGACTTTCTATCAATTACTACCAACAGTGACCTGTCTGACAGGAAATCATGAACCCAGTCACATAACTGAGACGACATTCCATAAGCACGCAATTTCACTACATTCCACTTCTGTGGTACAGTGTCAAAAACCCTCTGGAAACTGGAAATGCGGAATCAATTTGAAACCCCTTGTGATTTTCACTCAGCACTTTGTGTGAGTAAAGAGCTAGTTATGTTTCACAAGAAAGACGTTTTCTATATCCGTGTTGGCTGTGTGTCAAACACCGTTCTCTTCGAGGTAATTCCTAATGTTTGAACAAAATATATGCTCTAAAATCCTGCTGCATATCGACGTTAATGATATGGGCCTTAATTTAGTGGATAATGTTGTTTATGCTGTTATATCGCCGTACACAGTTCACAAAAATGACACAAGTTTTAGAGAACGTGACCAACTGAATGGAACTCAGTTTTACTGCGATAATACATAACTGTCATGTTATACAACACAACTTAATTATTAAAAACGTTTTTTTACTCACATCCTACAGAAAAACCTATAACGTCATCCATTCTTGAAAATAGTTGATATTAAATGTGAACATTAGCACAACATGATTCGAAACATAAATTAGTTACTGGGCAATCATGTCACTTGGCATAGTAAATCTACTTTATTAATATGGTTTTTATTTACTTCACTGTACACGTTTTGGCCAAAAAAAGCTCATTTTTTCTGGAAAATGACTTCCTTTTTGATTAAATTAAAACAAAAGTTGCTCAGCAATTGCATATTGTCACAGTGTCGGCAAGAGGACTAAAACTTGGGGTCCGTCCTTAAAAGATTATGCTTGAACTCTGCCAAAAACTGGCTAACTAAGCCAGATTTTTTCTTTCATTTATTTTTACTCCCTATTTTGTCGTCTCATACGCGAGTTATAGGCTATCAGTTATGTAATGTCAACCGTCTCTCAGCTATGTGTTTTCATACGCCTCAGATGTTAAAATTTGTAACATTTCTATAAAATACGTGTTACTGAAATATTACATTGTGATTATTGTCTGTTATGATAGAGACAGAGGTATGTGTCAGTAAACGGCCAAAGCGCAGTGGAGTGGAGTACGCCACGGCCTGTAGAAGTCAGTCAGCTTCATTTAAGTAAAGAAAGAAAGATACACTGTCAGTCCGAAGAGTTCCGAGAGAGAGTTTTAAGCGACGTCAGCGCAGTGACTGTGAAAGCAGTCTGAACTAACAACTGTAAATCATAGATATCCATTTGACCAATCAGTTGTGACAGGCAGTGTTAAGTGATGGACATGCGACCGTTGTGTGTCAAAGTTGTTCTGCCACAAACCGCAGTGGAGTAACAAACTGAACACCGCTAAATCAAACGTGCAACATATTCTTCAGAACGTTTTGAAGAAGAGAAAAGAGTGTGCAATGTTTTCCCCACATACCTTGACTTCTGCACAAAACCAACGAAGCTTGGACAACTAGCAAGACGTTTGGCAAACTCATCCCTGGTGACGAGACATAGTGTTATCAATACGAACCTACCACAAAACGACAAACTGGAGAAATTCACTTAAAGGGTCACCGCTGTGATGATACAACGGATATTCAAGGCAATGTGGCGTGAGATTTGAATAACACCCCAAAGAAGGACTTTTCTTGCAGTTTCACATGGTTGTGTGAACATTCTGTGGGCTGTACTCAAGTGTGGAATACTACGTAGAACACCCGAAGCATTAAAACTCCCATCTTAAAGTTTCTATATTTTTATTAATCCAGTTTCGATCGGATATGTCCCACCTTCACTTCAAATTTGATAACTGAGTTCTGCAAAAGGATACACATTTCAGTTTTTTGTTGAAGGATGTTTTTTAACAATACCCAAAAGGCCAAAAATTACGCTGTCCTTAACCTTGCCACAGCAGATTCATAGAATGTAACAACGAATTTAATGGTCATTGCTAGTTTGCTAATTTGATGGCTTAAAGTGTAGAACGTTCACCAATGGTTTGGCGAGCTTGGAAGCGGCAGTAAGAGCGTACTCTGTGAGAAGTTTTAAAATTCTGGGAAGGAGTTAAGGATCTCGTAGTGAAAGTATGGAATATTTTACGGGGCGGAGCGACCTCCGAGAAATCTCCAAGAAAATCGTTGCTTCATGCATCCCTTCCACTGGTGTGTTATTAACTTCTGTTCGCAGAGCTGAGTATATATTGAAATAATCTTTTTTTTTGTGACGTGCTGTTGCATGTCCTGTGCGTGATGTGAAAACAAGAATGGCAGATAATTAGTGCTACACGAATTGTCAGATAGATCTTTCTCTGACTTCTGATATGGATGTAACAGTACACTGAAACGTCTTTTTCCTAGAGAACTAACAACTAACGAATAAACATCTGATCCAAGACGTGCAACCGTACTCGCTGCCAAGAAATCGGTGGCTGTATTAAGAGGAAGCTATGTCTATAGAGTCTATGATTGTTTTACTGACAGGAAGCTCTGGCATTGTGAAAATTTGCCTAGGGTAACCGTCAACATTTACTTTACGCCTCTAGTAAATTATAAAGATGGGAGAATTTTATCGATGACTACTGCTGAGCAACCAGACGAAACACCAACAGAAAAATGTGTTTATGCTAATTTTGCACAAATGTGTTACAGAAGCAATAAATTATAACGGGTCTCGAAGAACCCTGATTTGCTGGCGTATCTAAAAAACAGTATCTCATGCCAAAATGTCCGAGCAACGACGGGAGGCCTCAATTCAGACCTCTTCTTTATACTCTTGACAAAATTAGCTGCAAACTATTTATTTCTTGTTGATTACATACGTTCACGATCGATGTACGTGTCATTGTCAAGTGTTCCTGTTGACATTACCTTTACATATCATTTTACTCTACGTCAGTATAACAGTACTCTGCAATTTTATATGAAGTTTTATCTTATATATACATCGAGATGAAGTGACGTCCGTAAAACAGCTTAGAACTTAATTCTTATTGTGTACTACGTTGTTAACATATGTCACGTATTTACTTTCTATAGAAGAATAATAGCGAAATTTCGTATTATCTTTTGACAGTTACAAATTTGTAGGTCATTCCAATGTCAGTGTAATACTACTACGAGATTTTATCTTATATTATAGTTACTCACGTCTAGGTGAAGTGACGTCCATAAATCATTTTGTTATTTTATGTACTTTGTTATTAATAATCTATAAATATTTCGTGCTATTTTTTGACATTTGTAAAATGACAAATCGTTCAAATGATGTTTTATGTTTACAAGTAAATTATTTCTTAGGTAGTCGGAGATGTTTTTTGCCAAAGATATTGTGCATTTGTAGATGAGAGAATTTAATGCATTTTATGGTTTTTTGCTTATCGTATTGTGTTCAATCCTTTCCTCTGTTATGTCAATGAAGTTGTCCCGGTAATTTCTGTGTTTGAGATCCGTCCGTTCATTTAGAATGTCGTTCAGAATGGCATTTGCGCCGAAACAAGCTTGCCGTGAACTAATGTAATCAACAAGAAATAAACAGTTTTCAGAATTTTGTCAAAAGTGTAAAAAATATGTCATATCACGACGTTATGCAAGTTGTGCGCGCATCAGAGAAGAAGTTACGCAGTTCTCCATTGTGCTGTAATTTCGAACGATCGATGCTCCAGGCCAAGATTAAACGTAGAGTTGAATGTGTTTCATACCGAAGTGAATCTTAGTCACTGATTTTCCGGCGCATAGCTTGTAATGTTTTCTGGAAAAATACACGAAGAATTTTGTTGCTGCATTCGCGCTTTTACGGTTGGCGGTTCGAACTTGGTGTAAGTGAAGGTTTTTGAGTGATAATATCGCAATTTGATCGTTGCTTGAAGCCTTATAGCTTGAAAGGTATTATTTGGAAGTGTAATTGATTACCTGCATTACGTAGACAGCTGATTAACTCACTGGCTGCATTGCTCATATTATTGACGATATTTAAGATAAGACTTAAACATTTTGTTCTGATAATTAGACTGTGAATACACTAAGCAGATTCAGAAGGATGTAGGTTGCAGTAGGTACTGGGAGATGAAGAAACTTGTACAGGATAGAGTAGCATGGAGAGCTGCATCAAACCAGTCTCAGGACTGAAGACCATAACAACAACAATTAGACGGTGGGACAGTGGAAGGGAAAGATGAATATAAAAGTGCTTAGCTGACATATGTGGTGAAAGAGATTGTTTTGAGACAAGATAAAATCCGTTACTAGTTAGAGTGATTTTGCCATGAGTGATAAGGTCCTGATAGCATCAAAAGAGGAAGAGGTCAGTGAAGAGAGTAGCGTGTCTCGGGAAGAAAAGAAAGGAAATTCATCTACTTAGCGTTGTACAGAATATGTTACTAGAATTAGACTCTAATGTAAGAGAGTGAAACAGTAAGATGGATGCCAGTTACAACGGCATGAGATTTGATAGACAAAAATTAAGATATAAGTTAGACTCTAACATTGTTAATTCAAATTCTAATAGTGTCAAACCGGAGGGTAAAACAGATGATAAGTATAAGTTACTTAAGTCTGATCTGTACAAATTCGAGTCCAATTTTTAAACATTCAAATCAGATTTAAACCTAAACAAGTGCACTTAGAAGGGTTTTTTTAGGTTGACTTCAGTTTAATCCAAAATGCATTGGAAATGACTGTGTAGTAAGAATTGAATAGATGCCACGAGAATTTTTCAATGTTTAAGGAGGGAGTCTCTGAGGGAGTACATAACTTGAGCGCTGAAACCACGGCACTGACAGGTTGAGGAAGAAACAGATGTCAGACACTATTGGTGCCAGTAACACTTAAGTCACTGAAATAACGAATTTTTGTGAACTAGCATTAAGAACAAATTCGAGGTAATTGAAACATTATCCACTGATATAAGTAAGATGAAATCTGATATAACACAACAGGTGGAGGCAGTACAGGAGAAATGTATTGACTAACACAGACTAAAGTGCTTAAATCTGGTGTCGAAAACCTATAAATCAAGCCAATCGGTACCTAATGTATGTACATATGTTAGACTAGCGTGTAAGAGGGATTCAGCGAGTAACGATAAATTTGTACTATCTAGGTGGATTAATGATGATCCAGCAGGCAACCTACGCTCAGCTGCTATTGTCAAATTATTCTAGGGAATGGAAGAATGTAAAGAAAATTAGTATTTTGGTTGATATTTAAGAGGAGGAGTAACTGTATAGCCTACCAAGTATTTAGATAACTTTAAGACATGAGATGTGTTCCAGTTAACCCTTAGAAAGGCATTTATATGTCTGAGCTAGTACAGTGGGGTGTACCTTTAATAGATCGTTAGAAAGTAAAGACTTGGGATGTGTCTGCTGCCAGAATCCCAGTGATGGATATGTTATAATGGGGACTCCCGAGATCATTACAGGTGCGGTATTTCTCATGTTGCCAGTCACAGGGCTGGAGGGACTTTCAGTTATGTCAAAGGATGAACAGCAGAAGTTAAACCATTGTAGTTCTTTACATCGATTTTCTTTTATTTACTTATCTCAGGAGAGCAATGGCCTTATCATACATTTAATTGCCTGCTCTTGGAGGAGAAGAGTCGTAGTATAAGGATTTTATATCACTTCATAAAGCAAGCAACACTCTTAAGTATTAAGTTATTTTGTTGCCGCTGCACGAAATCACTGGAGCGGCGACAGAGAGTACATTTAGTGTTAAATTTGTTCGTTGGTGGCACTAAAGCGTGGGTGCGTGATAGGTCATGGAATTACTTTTGTGGAATCCCATACTGTGAATATTTTACTGTCGAAAAAGATTTTTTGGTAGTATGCGTGTTTCCCATAATGTTAGTTGTATAAATAGAAGAGCTTTTATGTTAAACCAATGTGTAAAAGTGTTGTTGTAGGTATAAATTATTTGAGTCGTGAAAGGGGGGAAGAAACGAGAATAATTGTCTTCACCTGTTCCCGGACGCTGTGAGCTCCGAGACAGTAGACCAGCAGCTGCATGCTGACTGCTGGTGCCGTTACCAACACCTTGATCAGCGACCCGCTCTCGGCGTTCTGTGAACAAACGATATTCCCCTCATTTCTTCATCGATGTTTTAGTGTCACACAATCTGGATTACGAAGCTCGAATTTCTCCCGCTTCGGCAACACACGGTAACGAGAGCAAAAAATGTGTGTTTTATGTATTTACTAATTATTGCATAGTGTAGGAACTGAGTGGTCACTTCGTGTTTCCTGTCCAGCGAACGACACTGCGGACGAGTGAAGTCTATCCAGTGTAAGTCACAAACGTTCAACGGAGCTGTCGATTATTCACTCCAAGACAAAAAAGCGACGCACCACGAAGGAATTATCCCAATGGGACGGACGTTAGTAGATGTGACGTACATGTAGCCCGTTCATCGGGGCTCATTTAGAAGTGGGACTCATCACTGAAGACAATTCTACGCCAGTCAATGAGATTCCAGGCCGAAGACGCGTCTGGAGTCGCCACAGATAGCGCTGCTATACAACCGGACTGATGCCCGACATACGGCTCGACAACCAGAAGAGAAGATGTGGGGTGCCACGGTTTTTCATAGCAGGTCCCGTTTGGTTGTCATCTGCGGCACCTTTGCAGCACAGCGATACGTCGACGATGTTCTGCGCCCTGTTTTGTTGCCCTTTGTGGCAAGTCATCCTTGGCTTACATTTCAACAAAGTAATGCCCGCGTGCACACGGCTACAGTTTCTGCTGCTTGCCTCCGTGCTTCCCAAATTCTACCCTGGCCAGAAAGGTTGCCGGATCTCTCCTCACTTGAGAATGTTTCGAGCATTAGGGGCAGGACCCTCCAAACATTTCGTCATTCTGACGATCTAACGCACCTGTTGGAATGAATCTGACACGATATCGCTCAGGACATCCAATGACTCTTTCAATCAATGTCAGCTCGAATAATTACCAGTGCATAAGGGCCAGAAGTAGACCAACGCTTTATTAACTGGGTCAATTTGTGAAGCTCTTTCTCTTGAATAAATCATCCAGTTTTTCTGAAATTGTTTCATTTTTTCGTCTGTACAACGTATGAAGTCACGGTGAGAGTTTGCGACCACGAAAGGGTCGACTTCGTCATTAGTGGACATTATTATTTTATAGTTCGGAAAGGCTGTTATACTGAATTGTTTTTCATTTGTACTTTAAAGTATAATATACGGTTATTTGAATAACGTTTGGAGCTTAATATTGTACGTGTTTTGTTCTGGGAGTTGTAGTGATAATTGGTGAGATTATTTTTTTTTTCCTTTTTTTAATTATCAAACAGAAAGAGTTCGCCAGAGATCGTGCAAAAATGTAACAAGAAAGTTAAGAAGTAAGAAGTGCAAAGTCTGATTTATCTAAAATATTTATCAACGCCGTCCTTCGTATCAGTGCTAAAGTCCGAACCTGGATATTGAACGTGTACAAAGAAGGGTAACACGAATAGTCACATGGAATACCGTCACGGACATGCTGGTAAAACTGAACTGCCAGATGTTTGAAGGTGGCGCAAACTATCCCGTAAGAACTATTTATAACGTTTCAAAGACCAGTAGGTATATACTACGATACCCTGGGATCAAGAAGACTAGTTATAGAGCACACAGACGCATTTAAGCAGTTATTCCTCCCGGGCTTCTTAGGTGAATGGAATGAGGAGAAGCCCCAGTAACTTTTACAATCGGAAGTGTCCTCTATCATGCACTTCACAGTTGTTTGAGAAATGTATATGTAGATCTATATGTAGAAAAACCCGAGTAATACTTCTATTGAAAAAAAGCGGTTTATATTACTACATTATGAACTTCTCTATCCGCGTTGAGGTAGAACGAAATGGATAACTAATACTTTATAATGAAATCAGCGAAAATATGTTGCTGACTACAAGCCTACAGCAGCTCTGTAATATTGTTCAGAGCTGTACTCAGTGGATGAGGATCAAACAAAAGTATCACACATCGTTTGCTATAAGACTCCAAGAATATAGAAACTCAGCCAGGACCAACACATGACGGACTACTGAAATTAATTGCCGGCCGCTGTAACCGAGCGGTTCTAGGCACTTCAGTCCGGAACCGCGCTGCTGCTTTGGTCGCAGGTTCGAATCCTGCCTTGGGCATGGATGTGTGTGATGTCCTTAGGTTAGTTAGGTATAAGTAGTTCGAAGTCTATGGGACTGTAGACCTCAGATGTTAAGTCCCATAGTGCTTACAGCCATTTGAACCAATTTTGAAATTAATTCACCACACAAAGTCAGTACTCCCAGAAGGAGCACGTAACACCGTAGTTTCTGTAGACCCGGTCAGTTTCAATGCAACTGCAGTTTACAGCTCTACTAATACTCCTTTTCTTATTCGCCTATATATATAAGCAAATTGGGTTGTCGAGAGAATGAAGGAGGAATTGATTGTTCTACTTTAGTGCATGCAGCGAAAATTCAAGCTGTGTTCTCTGCATATCAACAATAATTACATATTTTTATAGTTCGTGTATGAAGCAATGTTTAACATATACCTTCTTCCCACTGCTCATGCACACTCAACTCAGATTATTAGTGCTGATAAACCTCTTACATTATTTGATTTTCAAACAGCTGAGCAAAACTGAACGTACTCAGACATTACTCTCTTTACTTATTCTCATCAACACTAAACTGACACACAATATTTTTAGCGCAAAGCAATCTGACTTTCAAAAATCCCTACAAAAGAATGGCCCTGACTAACATTAACCTATACATTTCACAAATCACTTACCTCACAAAAATCTTCGTTACTCGAACTACTGCAATGCAGCGAGCGCCACTACTGCCAGCTAAATAAAAGATTCAAACTACTGAAGGCACTAACTACTGATAGGCATAATTAGCAAATGAAAGATTTTGATAGAGAACAAACAATGTATTTACCTTAATAGTGTTCAAAAGTGATTTTATATATATATATATATATATATATATATATATATATATATATATATATATATATATATATATATATATCAGTCCATGATATCCAATATTACAAATTTACTCTTTCTGATGGACACACGTCCAGATCGTCCGCTCTCAAAATTCCGCCATCTCTCTCCCCACATCCACCACTGCTGGCGGCTCACCCCAACTGTGCAACGCTACGCGCTGTTCACATCCAGCTGCCCAACACTACAATGGCAGACAACAATGCAAACTAGCCACAGACTGCACACAGCACAGCCAGTGATTTTCATACTACGTGGCGTTACCAATAAGAAAACCTGAACAGCCTACTTACAGTACTAATCCTATGTTCCCGTTTTGATTTTTCTGCAGCATAATTGTGCATGCAACTTCATAAATCTTAGGTTGCACATGGTATATGTTCAATAATTTACATGACCGACGCTTGTGGTTGTGGACACTTCTTATTAGACATCAATTTCAACCTAGCGATACTTCAGTTTGCAGTCACCCTCTTCGCATCTTTACCAAAGCATTTCACTCAGATTAGTGCCTACTGGAAATTTCCCTATGAAAATTACTCCAATATAGATGAAACCTCATATAGGACAATTATTGTTCCTCAACACTTACGAGCGATTGTGAATCTTAAACACTTGAGCCAATTCAATACGAACGCAACTTTTCAATGACTTCTTATATTACTCTTTCCCCTACATTCTTTAATTAACATTCTATCGCACTTACACTTCTTGCCTCTCGTCTATATTTAATTAACTTTCAATACTTACTATTATTCAGTATCATCTTGTTTCATTCTGCCTGCATTCCCACCAGTTGCAACCTACTGGCCGACTCTCTGACAATCCACTCTCAACTCCTGAAGGACGGACTAGCGCACAGATCGTACAAGCTGTACAGTCAGAAAGAAAGCGCCCAACGCATGATCGCTTCCAAAAGAAAAGTTATGGTATGTTTGTTCCTCGTGTGGTGGCTGTGCCTTGCCTCTCATACAGACTTCCTCTGAGTCGGACGTGCTATGAACGGAAGTGGCACCGACTCCATCTCGCAAAGCTTCTCTCAGGAAAGCGGAAGTGACAGATATCCTACCCCGTTTGCCATTCGATGGCGCCGTAGACAAACGACATGACGGACGAGGGTTGTCCTGCACTCTTTATGTTACAATCCAATAAAGATCAAAATAGCCCGCCCGGCTAGCCGCGCGGTCTAGCGCGCTGCTTCCCGAGCAGGGAGGCATACCGGTCCCCAGCACGAATCCTCCCGGCGGATTAGTTGCGAGGTCCGGTGTGCCGGCCAGCCTGTGGATCGTTTTTAAGGCGGTTTTGCATCTGCCTCGCAGTATGCGGCCTGGTTCCCCTTATTCCGCCTCTGTTACACTGTGTCGGCGGTTGCTGCGCAAACACTGTTTCCACATATGTGTACACCATAATTACTCTACCACGCAAACATTTGGGGTTACACTCGTCTAGTATGAGACGTTCCTGGAGGGGGGGGGGGGGGTGTCCACTCGGGGCTGCACTGGACGGTAACCCTGTGTTCGGTGTGGGGTGGGTAGACCGCTGTGGCCTGTAGTGGGGTTGTGAACCACTGAGGGCTGCGGCGGGACGAAGCCTCTCCGTCGTTTCTAGGCCCCGGTTCAATACACAAGATCGTTGTTGTTGTTGTCAAAATACGAAAAAACGACGCAACGCTGTACATCATAAATACACAACAGCTACTGTAGTTCTGCCCCACGCGACAAGATTTTTAGCTAATGAAAAACTGGGAACAAGGAAATAGCAGTCCACGTCATCTGATTTGTGCCGGTAGTTCATGCCACTGCCAGCACAAGCGCGGAGAGTTTCATCAACAGAAGAACTGCTATCGTTTCCTTATTGAAAAGGTTTATTTTCACGAACACTGTACAAGTACTCGTATACATGAAATGTATTCGCAGTTGCGAATCCAGACAACCATCAGCTGTATAAGGCGATGACGACAATGAAAATTTGTTCCGGTCCGGGACTCGAAACCGGATTTCTCGCTTTACACAAGCAGTTCCCTTAATTGCTTGGGCTATCTGTGTACAACTCACTGCCAGACCCAAACTTCCATATGTCGTCGTTTCTGCGTCGCAACCTGTAATTGTTCACACATTTAATTGAAAGTCACTTCATTGTAACGGCGGATAAATACGATATTTCAGTGCCCGTGTTATTAAGAATAACGATACGGTGTTCCTTCGCACATGCATGCATGATCTCAGGCAGCGACTTTCAATTAAAATTTCCTCCCCTGTACGGGAATTACATATTGCATGTACGAGTATAGGCTTTGATACTGGGACGACGACATATGGAAGTTTGGGTCTGGCTGTGGGCCGTGTATGGATAGCCAAACAGCCACCTGTCATGGTTAGTAGAACCGTGTACGTCAAGATGATTAACGACGTGACGTGCGACGAAAACTTAAGGCCCACGCCAGTCTCGGCGTGCAAACGATAGGGATGTACTAGCTGCCATTCGAATTACTCGCAGACGCCGTCACTGCGGCGCTCCGAACTACTGCAGTGGGATCAGGCAGGCTTGGATCGATCTTCAGTCACTTGTCGTTCTGTCTTATCGAAGGCTGCCCTGCCATTATAACGTATAACGGTCAGCCCCGCACTTCCACTTGCGGCCAGGAGGGCCATTTTCGGCGATGTGTCACACAGCTCCAATTGTCAGAAGCGTCCGTGCCACCCCACGCTGACCGCCCTGCCAGTAACTTGCGCGGCGACCCTCGCCACGCCTACAGCTTCGCCCAGCACGTCGCATGGTCTCTCCGACCGGCACGCCCCTCCACCCCACCAACCTTCGGACGGTGCAGTCGCTCCACCTGACGATGTGGCCGGCATCAGGACACCGAGGACGGTCGCCAAAGACGGTTACCTCTCCAAAATACCCGCGTAACTCCTTCACTGAATTGACAATAGCCTTCGAATCAGGCAGACGCTCCTCCTTGCCATCCTCAGATGCTGAGGAACATGTGAACAAACAACGCTCACCTCCTCGTCGCAGACGTCGTCTTCACTCGCTCATAGGTCTTCACGAGACTCCTACCCAAGGTAATGGAGACGCTGCTCAACCAGCAAACAGTCCCATGTAGGTGTCGGTGGACAGCTCTAACGATGATCAGCACGTTTTGTAAGATGGGCAACCAGTGGCAGCCGCCACAAGCGTAGTACCGGCCAGTGTGCAGGTTAACATGTCTGTCTCCCTGCTGATGCCTGATAACCTCTCTCACTGTAATGACGTACACATGGACACTGAACGAACATTTGCACAGGGGTGTAGGATAACAATATGGAGGAAGGAATGCCTCCTCCACAGGGCTATCTACCATCCACCCCCCAAATAGATTGCTCGTTAATATTGGAATCTACACCTGGTTGCCAGAGGGAAGGTCTCTCCTTGAGGTCCACTAACTATATTGCCGCCAGCGATGGTAGATGTACGTCCGCCCCTGCTAACACGGACCTACCAGTTCATCACATTGAACATCAACATGATTGGCACCACACCAAAGCTGCAGCTCCTCTATGGTGTGATCTGGGCCTCCAATGTCGATGTCACCGTTCTTGTGGAAGTTTATGTTGCCACAATACCGGGGGTTTACGGCTATGACTCATAAACGTCTGTAGGAGATCTCTCGGGGCGCAGATTGGCGTTTTACATTCGCAAATGGATAACAGGCATAGACGTTACAATCCTCCCACCTGGCTGTGGCGTGGCTGACACCATCTTTGACATGCACGTAGTCAATATCTATGTCCCATCTAGCTCCACAAATCGTCAGCAGTGGTCCACATTATTTGCGGACGACATGACTCTTCTGTTTTCCAGATGTTATGATCGCTTCGTCGTGGGTGGCGATTTCAACTGGGTAGAAAGACGAGACACCTGGTTATTAGCCATGCCCAATGCTGGGCACCTTAGTTGAAGACTTTCAACTCGAAGTTCGGGAAAAAAATCACAGCGACGTTCAAATGGCTCTGAGCACTATGGGACTTAACATCTGAGGTCATCAGTCCCCTAGAACTTAGAACTACTTACATCTAACTAGCCTAATAACATCACACACATCCATGCCTGAGGCAGGATTCGAACCTGCGACCGTAGCAGTCGCGCGGTTCCAGACTGAAGCGCCTAGAACCGCTTGGCCACCGCGACCGGCACTGTCCCTGGTTATGCCAATTATACAGCGCATTTTACGAGCAGACTCGATCGGTTTTATGTCTTTGTTCATCTTGGAAACACAGTCTTCCAAGTAGAAAAATGGCCCCTTGCGCTTTTTGGATCATTGCGCCATAATCTGCACGCTCATTCTACCACCTCAGTCTGTCTGGTGCAGCAATGGGTTCTAGAAGCTTAACGCTGCCCTACTTGGAAAACCTCATTGCCAACAATGTACCGCCACTATATGGGTATCGTGCGAAAAGCATGCCTATTGCACTGGTGGCTCAAATGCGCGAAACCTGCAGTCACAAAGATCTTCATGCAATGTGGCAAGGAAGCAGCAGCCTGGCATCGGGACACCGCCAACATTCATTACACCATCCTTTGTGAGCTCCATGCTGGTGTCCATAGGGAACATCAGTGCACTAATCCCCGTCTCCTCTCACTCCAACGCGATAAATTGTGCGGGATCGTGGCGAGATCGCGACTGAAGTATCTTCTATATGAGGAATCGCTGTCCACAATTCACGCAGCATCTGACCATCGTCGCTGACGTAGATTTTGGTATCTAAACTCACTAATTCCTACAGTTGTCGCCACACAACGCAGTCAGCGGTGGCGTCTGCCGTCGCCGTCCACTACCGCCACTTTTACGACAACTGTTCGATGGCGAACCCAATTCCTGATAGCTCCGCCTTGCTCCTGGACGGAGTCTCAACATTGCAAAGTCAACACCAATGATGTATGCGATCACTGCGGATGAGGTGGAGGACGCGATTGACAAGAGGGTGAAGAACAAGTCGTCGGGACCAGATGGTCTTCCAATGGAGTTCTACTGGGCGTTCACCACTTTAATGCTCCCTCGCTGGACAGAGATGCTTCAGGAACTCTGTACTTCTGCCTTCCAAATACCACACGAATTTGTCACTGACGTTCTTCTACCAGTGCCTAAACAATCAGGAGCGACCACTGTCGCTACATATCACCCCGTTACATTAATGAACGCAGATTATAAAACCTATGTGTGCCCCTTAGCAGCGTGCACACGCACAGTCTTACCTTAGGTCCTTTTACCATAACAGACAACATGTGGTTGTAGGGATACCCTTCAAACGGCTTTGGGGGGAATGCTGTGACCTCATCACGATAGCCACAGGCTGTCATCTGTGTGCGCCGCTGATCTCCATTGATTTTACAAGTGCCTTTCGTCACATTCGACATCCATTTCTCCTCACAGTTGTGGCACGTATGGGGTTTCCGCAGCTCTCTTTGTGGATACTATTCGCCAGCTTCTGCTTCGTGGTGTCCCCGTGGTCCATGTCAATGGGAGACTTGTTGGATCAATACCTACATGCCACTGTATTCCACTCTGTGCGTCAAGGATGCCACATTCCACGTTACTGTAGGCCATCGCACTGGAGTCCCACATCACCAGTCTTACAACTCTCCCACAGAGTCTTATCTTGCGCAGTCATACCTATCGCTGCAGGGCCTATGCAGATGAGCTCCTGAACCACTCCATACCGGAACTCAATGACACTTTCCACTGGATCAAGCAGAATGGACATATTTTGGGTAGCATCCTTAACTTCGGCAAATCAATGACGATGCATATTGGACATGCACTCGAGACTTTGGCGCTGGACCTGCTTCCTAGCTGTGCCACTCTCTGTTGCTTAGCGACAAGTGCAGGGGCTCCGCACGCTGCGCCGTGGCATTGCTTACTGCCAGTTTTTACAGCCCATACTGCACCATAAGAATCATAAAAGAAGGTTGTATACCTGGAAGAATCCTGGAGATACTAAAAGGTATCAGATAGATTATATAATGGTAAGACAGAGATTTAGGAACCAGGTTTTAAATTGTAAGACATTTCCTGGGGCAGATGTGGATTCTGACCACAATCTATTGGTTATGAACTGCAGATTGAAACTGAAGAAAGTGCAAAAAGGTGGGAATTTAAGGAGATGGGACCTGGATAAACTGAAAGAACCAGAGGTTGTAGAGAGTTTCAGGGAGAGCATAAGGGAACAATTGACAGGAATGGGGGAAAGAAATACAGGAGAAGAAGAATGGGTAGCTCAGAGGGATGAAGTAGGGAAGGCAGCAGAGGATCAAGTAGGTAAAAAGACGAGGGCTAATAGAAATCCTTGGGTAACAGAAGAAATATTGAATTTAATTGATGAAAGGAGAAAATATAAAAATGCAGTAAATGAAGCAGGCAAAAAGGAATACAAACGTCTCAAAAATGATATTGACAGGAAGTGCAAAATGGCTAAGCAGGGATGGCTAGAGGACAAATGTAAGGATGTAGAGGCTTGTCTCACTAGGGGTAAGATAGATACTGCCTACAGGAAAATTAAAGAGACCTTTGGAGAGAAGAGAACCACTTGTATGAATATCAAGAGCTCAGATGGCAACCCAGTTCTAAGCAAAGAAGGGAAGGCAGAAAGGTGGAAGGAGTATATAGAGGGTTTATACAAGGGCGATGTACTTGAGGACAATTTTATGGAAATGGAAGAGGATGTAGATGAAGACGAAATGGGAGATAAGATACTGCGTGAAGAGTTTGACAGAGCACTGAAAGACCTAAGTCGAAACAAGGCCCCGGGAGTAGACAACATTCCATTTGAACTACAGATGGCCTCGGGAGAGCCAGTCATGACAAAATTCTACCATCTGGTGAGCTGGATGTATGAGACAGGCGAAATACCCTCATACTTCAAGAAGAATATAATAATTCCAATCCCAAATAAAGCAGGTGTTGACACATGTGAAAATTACCGAACTATCAGTTTAATAAGTCACAGCTGCAAAATACTAACGCGAATTCTTTATAGACGAATGGAAAAACTGGTAGAAGCCAACCTCGGGGAAGATCAGTTTGGATTCCGTAGAAATGTTGGAACACGTGAGGCAATACTGACCTTACGACTTATCTTAGAAGAAAGATTAAGAAAAGGCAAACCTACGTTTCTAGCATTTGTAGACTTAGAGAAAGCTTTTGACAATGTTGACTGGAATACTCTCTTTCAAATTCTGAAGGTGGCAGGGGTAAAATACAGGGAGCGAAAGGCTATTTACAGTTTGTACAGAAACCAGATGGCAGTTATAAGAGTCGAGGGGCATGAAAGGGAAGCAGTGGTTGTAGCCCCTCCCCGATGTTATTCAATCTGTATATTGAGCAAGCAGTAAAGGAAACAAAAGAAAAATTCGGAGTAGGTATTAAAATTCATGGAGAAGAAGTAAAAACTTTGAGGTTCGCCGATGACATTGTAATTCTGTCAGAGACAGCAAAGGACTTGGAAGAGCAGTTGAACGGAATGGACAGTGTCTTGAAAGGAGGATATAACATGAACATCAACAAAAGCAAAACGAGGATAATGGAATGTAGTCAAATTAAGTCGGGTGATGCTGAGGGAATTAGATTAGGAAATGAGACACTTAAAGTAGTAAAGGAGTTTTGCTATTTAGGGAGTAAAATAACTGATGATTGTCGAAGTAGAGAGGATATAAAATGTAGACTGGCAATGGCAAGGAAAGCGTTTCTCAAGAAGAGGAATTTGTTAACATCGAGTATAGATTTAAGTGTCAGGAAGTCGTTTCTGAAAGTATTTCTATGGAAGTGAAACATGGACGATAACTAGTTTGGACAAGAAGAGAATAGAAGCTTTCGAAATGTGGTGCTACAGAAGAATGCTGAAGATAAGGTGGGTAGATCACGTAACTAATGAGGAGGTATTGAATAGGATTGGGGAGAAGAGAAGTTTGTGGCACAACTTGACTAGGAGAAGGGATCGGTTGGTAGGACATGTTTTGAGGCATCAAGGGATCACAAATTTAGCATTGGAGGGCAGTGTGGAGGGTACAAATCGTAGAGGGAGACCAAGAGATGAATACACTAAGCAGATTCAGAAGGATGTAGGTTGCAGTAGATACTGGGAGATGAAGAAGCTTGCACAGGATAGAGTAGCATGGAGAGCTGGATCAAACCAGTCTCAGGACTGAAGACCACAACAACAACAACAACTGCACCATGTTCGCTGACATGTCCACTGTAGTTGGTGTGTGTTCTACATCAACACATATGTGGCCCCTAAACCGGTACACGTTGCCCAAATCCTCCCAATCCTGTTACTCCTTGGTCACCAGTTTCAGTTGGCTTTCGGGTACTTCATGTCAGCTGGGACCGTTTTCAAGGTCCACTTCAAAACTCTACCACTGCCTCCTCTAAAAGGCGTCCTTGGACTTGTCAATGTGTGAGCATCATCCACCGCTCTCTTTCCGCATACTATGTTGCAGCATTGGCGGGGGTTCTGTTCATCTCTAACACGCAGTCTCTTGGATGTCCTTTGCCTAGCATCTCTCCAACCCGTGATCGGCTAGCACATATCTCTCCGGTGTTATTCCTTACCATACCGTATTTCGTCGAACTCAGTTACGTTTAGAACAATCTCCCAGTCACCCACGCTCCCTGTGGGAAGGACTTTTATCCTTGTTTACATCGTCCACTCCGCCTGCACCATGGAGGTACAGCACCTAGACGTTAACTGGCAGATGGCTTGGTGATTCTTCCATGTACCCTCTTTACTATCGAACTTGTCTGTACTTTGGTATGTCATAGTCACCGATACGTTTCCGACCAATCGATGACTACAACATATAGGACTGGTTACGTCGCCACTTTGTTCTGACTGCCAACAGCGAACTCCGTCTGAAGTGCCCCCTGAAATGTGACGTATGGCTCCTCATCCAACGCATCATGGGCTGTAACTTACGCGCCCCGCCATGACAGTTACTTCGGAGTTCGCGCTATGCCCAGACTTCACACTACCTTCTTGCGAAGCAGCATACCCTCATCTGGTTTCGAGGAAGGCTTTAGAATAACTCTTTGACAACGGCCCACATATAGTCTTCGACTTCTAGAATCGCGCTGTGATCGCGCACAGTACGCTCACCCGGTCGCCCCATTACCAACGAAATTCCGCCGAATATATCGTCCACAGCGTTTTTCCCTGACTCCGCCTCCCCTATAGTTGGAGTGTGCCCCGTCTCCCCATTTTGTGACGCATCCCTGATCACTTTCCACCGTAAAATGCACTAACATGTAAAGGCCAATGAACGATATTGTACTAACACAAAATAATTAAAAAAATTTAAAATAAAAAGCAAAAAATCAAACCTTGTTTTATGGTTATTTGTATCTTCTCTCCGTCATTAATATCGCCCTTAAGGATCGACGCTCAACGGATGCCCCATTTTAGTTTCCTTAGGAGGGAGGGGGGCGGGGTTAGGTGTAGTTGGGACGGCAACGCCTGAAGAGGGATCGGTTTAGTTTTGTTTGATAGGGTCCCAAGTGGCGGTGTCCCGTAAGGCTAGTCCTCATTTTTTGTTGTCTTTTGCTATGTACCATTAATGCACCAATCCGAAAATGAAAAAAATAGCGGTTAAGGGAAGCGCTCGTGTAAAAGTGGGAAATCCGGTTTCGTGTCCCTGTCGGGTACAAATTTTCCTTCTCATCCTTCCCTTATACATCTGTTGGTTGTTCTTATTAGCAACAGCGAATACATTTCAGGTATTTCATAACGGCTGCAGTCGCCACAGTGCCTTGTTATTAACAACACGGATTCTGAAAAAATCATATATAACACTGTACAGCCTAATGGTCTATCTACCAATGTTGAGTACTGTAGAAAGAAAGATGGACGCATTGTTACACTGATGCGGCAAAACGCTGTAACCACGCGACATCGCGCGGCTGAGTGCCGCCTCGTGGCCTTGCAGGCACGTGACACGGTGCAGGGCGTACTGTATGTTAGCGGAACAGAGACGGATGGAGAATCATTCTAGCGACGATACGGGACGCAAATGGGAAAATTCAGTGACATAAACGATTTTTACAATAGCCAAATCCTTATACCCTGGCATCTGGGAACGAGCATCTCAGAAGGGGCGAAGATGGCTTTTCTTTTCCTATTGCGTGAGCATCTACGAAAAGTGATTGAAGGAAGGTGAAAACACGAATAGGCGGCAGCGTGTTGGCTGTCCACAATTCATCACAGAACTTGCTGGTCGGAGGCTTGCCCGCTCTGTAAATCGGGATAGGCGGCGATCTGTGGCAAATCTGACGAAAGAGTTCAGCGCTGGTGTAGGCACAAGTGTTTCGGGGCACGCCGTTCAGTGTACGTTGTTGAACATGGGGATCCGCAGCAGACGACCCCTGCGTGTTGCCACGTTGATCCAAAGACTTCGTCGATTACACCTGTAGTGGGCAGAAGATCGTCGGGACTGGGCGATGGATGAATGAAAACGTGTCACCTAGTCTGATGAATCACGTTTCTTGTCACACCAAATCGAAGTAGTCCTGCTAGTGTAGTACTATTATGTGGTGATATTCTCGTGGTATTCCACGGGACATGTGATAGTAATCGACAACAGCACGACAACTTTGCACTACGTGAACATTATTGTGGACCATCTACATCCCTTCATACTTGATGTCTACCCTGACAAGGATGGCATCTACCAACACGACAACTGTCCCCTTCACAAGGCCAGAACCCTACTGGCATAGTTTGAGGAGCGTGGTAGTGAATTCCTGTTGATCTCTAGGTCATTAAATTTTTCAGATATGAATCCGATGAGACATACAGTATATTGTACGCAATCGGGGGTCCTCTCTATGGCCACAAACTACTGGTTTGTAATTTACAGGAATTGCGTGACCTGTAAGTGTACATTTGGTACAATATACCAATCGAAAGTTACTGAAGGCTTGATGAATTGATACAGAATTAATGCTGAATTGTGTTCCACATATGGATCCACACACTATTAAGTGGTGGTCATTGCGTTTTGGGCCATCAGCGCCATTTCTGGTACTTGTTCTATGCGTCATTAATAACGCGTATCTCGGGTATCTGAACAGTAAGAGCCAGCTCTCAGACATCTCCGAGACTTAAATATCCACAATACGTCAACTTTCGGTACTATAGTTACTATCCCCCGTCCCTTTCTCTTTCAGGGATCCCATGGCTTTTTCCTGGTTATAGGGGTAAAGAAACTAATAACCAAGGTATTGAACACCAGCGTCTTATTACATGCGCTGTACATCTCATGACTAAACACATTCATACCCGTATGCATGTTAACACGCTGAACATTAGCGAGCTATATCAACGCTCATTCGACTGACTGCAAGAGTCTCGGGCTCACGAACGTAGACGACTTTCAAGTGACTAATAGTCACATTTCTGTGAATCGGTTTAACAACTCGTTAACGGCGAGGTTATAAAAGTCGGAGCACAAGCTTCCTGAAGGTAAGTGTGGGTAATTTGAGCCCCGTTTTAAGCAAAAGCTACTTTTTCATGCTTCTCAATGTCTATGACGTCATATCTCCTGAACTATGTATCGTACAATGACATAAATTTGCGGGTACTTTCAGTGGTATACGTGACTAGTGTCTGTTGAATTTGTTGCGAATGGAGTCTGTAGGAATAAATAATAAATTAAAGCGTCATGCCCGGTGCCAAAGGTTTATTGCGTGAACTGCGAAAGTGTAGTAAGCAATAAAGTTTTGTCCTTTCATTATTTTGTGGGATGTGTCTGCGAGAAATGGTTCATACAGGTTATGAAATTATGTGTAAAATTTGTTGGAAGTTGTTGGGTTGTTGTTGTGTCCTGAGACTGGTTTGATGCAGCTCTCCATGTTAATCTATCCTGTGCAAGCTTCTTCATCTCCCAGTACCTACTGCAACCTACATTCTTCTGAATCTGCTTAGTGTATTCATCTCTTGGTCTCCCTCTACGATTTTTACCCTCCACACTGCTCTCCAGTGCTAAATTTGTGATCCCTTGATGCCTCAGGACATGTCCTACCAACCGATCCCTTCTTCTAGTCAAGTTGTGCCACAAACTTCTCTTCTCCCCAATCCTATTCAGTACCTCCTCATTAGTTACGTGATCTACCCACCTAATCTTCAACATTCTTCTGTAGCACCACATTTCTAAAGCTTCTATTCTCTTCTTGTCCAAACTATTTATTGTCCATGTTTCACTTCCATACATGGCCACACTCCATACAAATACTTTCAGAAACGACTTCCTGACACTAAAATCTATACTCGATGTTAACAAATTTCTCTTCTTCAGAAACGCTTTCCTTGCCATTGCCAGTCTACATTTTACATCCTCTCTACTTCGACCATCATCAGTAATTTTGCTCCCCAAATAGCAAAACTCCTTTACTACTTTAAGTGTCTCATTTCCTAATCTAATTCCCTCAGCATCACCCGACTTAACTCGACTACATTCCATTATCCTCGTTTTCCTTTTGTTGATGTTCATCTTATATCCTCCTTTCAAGACACTGTCCATTCCGTTCAACTGCTCTTCCAAGTCCTTTGCTGTCTCTGACAGAATTACAATGTCATCGGCGAACCTCAAAGTTTTTATTTCTCCTCCATGGATTTTAATACCTACTCCGAATTTTTCTTTTGTTTCCTTTACTGCTTGCTCAATATACAGATTGAATAACATCGGGGAGAGGCTACAACCCTGTCTCACTCCCTTCCCAACCTTGCTCAATATACAGATTGAATAACATCGGGGAGAGGCTACAACCCCGTCTCACTCCCTTCCCAACCAATGCTTCCCTTCCATGCCCCTCGACTCTTATAACTGCCATCTGGTTTCTGTACAAACTGTAAATAGCCTTTCGCTCCCTGTATTTTACCCCTGCCACCTTTAGAATTTGAAAGAGAGTATTCCAGTCAACATTGTCAAAAGCTTTCTCTAAGTCTACAAATGCTAGAAACGTAGGTTTGCCTTTCCTTAATCTTCCTTCTAAGATAAGTCGTAAGGTCAGTATTGCCTCACGTGTTCCAACATTTCTACGGAATCCAAACTGATTTTCCCCGAGGTCGGCTTCTACCAGTTTTTCCATTTGTCTGTAAATAATTCGCGTTAGTATTTTGCAGCTGTGACTTATTAAACTGATTTCACATCTGTCAACACCTGCTTTCTTTGGGATTGGAATTATTATATTCTTCTTGAAGTCTGAGGGTATTTCGCCTGTCTCATACATCTTGCTCACCAGATGGTAGAGTTTTGTCAGGACTGGTTCTCCCAAGGCCGTCAGTAGTTCTGATGAAATGTTGTCTACTCCCGGGGCCTTGTTTCGACTCACGTCTTTTAGTGCTCTGTCAAACTCGTCACGCAGTATCGTGTCTCCCATTTCATCTTCATCTACATCCACTTCCATTTCCATAATATTGTCCTCAAGTACATTGCACTTGTATAGACCCTCTATATACTCCTTCCACCTTTCTGCTTTCCCTTCTTTGCTTAGAACTGGGTTTCCATATCTGAGCTTGTGATGTTCATACAAGTGGTTCTCTTATCTCCAAAGGTCTCTTTAATTTTCCTGTAGGCTGTATCTATCTTACCCCTAGTGAGATAAGCCTCTACATCCTTACATTTGTCCTCTAGCCATCCCTGCTTAGCCATTTTGCACTTCCTGTCGACCTCATTTTTGAGACGTTTGTATTCCTTTTTGCCTGCTTCATTTACTGCACTTTTATATTTTCTCCTTTCATCAATTAAATTCAATATTTCTTCTGTTACCCAAGGATTTCTACTAGCCCTCGTCTTTTTACCTACTTGATCCTCTGCTGCCTTCACTACTTCATCCCCCAGAGCTACCCATTCGTCTTCTACTGTATTTCTTTCCCCCATTCCTGTCAATTGTTCCCTTATGCTAAGTGGAATCATTTTCAATTACTGCATGAATATATTCTTGCTGTTTGAACGCGGTGAGTTACGCTGCCCCACGGCACATACACTCAAGGAAGCTTCGGATTAACGTCCCGTCTACTTCGAGGTCATTTCAGACGGAACATATACACTCTTTCTAAGTGTAATACTTGCCTTACTGTGTTAAACCTTTAACATAAGATTGTACCTCTTAATGACATTATTATTATAGCGTCCTAATTTTTTTTAATCCGGTCAATAGCTACATGAAAATTTGAGAATCAGATCTTTGTTGTCCCCGGAAGCAGTCAGATAGAAAACCTAGGTATGAACCAGCTTAGCCGTTTAATAATATTTTTCTGTATGTAATATGTTTCTGTAATTCTTGAAGTCAAAAGGAAGAAAATTATGTGGTCGTCTGTCGCTTATACAAAGACTCCAGCTTTGATATCACTATGCTATATTATATTTGTATGTTGGAGCAGTAAACGCCATCAGGTCTGCTAGTCTAACAGCTTTCAGGTTGAGCCTGATACCGGTCTGTACAGACTTTGAAGGAGGAAAGGCTGTTAGTGTCAGGTTAAGTGGTAAACCTGTAACAACAGTTTCAATTCTAGCTGGAGTACCTAGCTCTCCTGCGTTGACGTCATTCCCATTAGGAAACATCATATTCCGAGATTACATTGTCCCCTCTTTTATTCCAAAAAATTCTCATTTTTGTTCATTGCGTATTTGTTAGCATGAAACATGCAAAGTTTCCCAGTGGTTCGGAGTCCACTTTATACTGTAAGTCCCTCTATAACAGTCTGGGTAAGTCCGTTTAAAGGTTGGAGGAAGGCAAAGGCATACCACCTCGAACAGGGCCATGCCTACTTCAGCACTCTGGTGTCCAATCCAAAATTCAGGTCGAAGAAGGTTTCAAATTACTCAAGGAAGAATGAGATAAGCGCTCGGCGCCGAGCGCCGCGATCTCGGGGTTTGAATGTTACCTATTCATAGTGGTCTGTATTATAAAAATTAAGAACCAGTAGCATTCCTGCAGCGTCTGTAAGAGAATTGGAATACTTTCTTGGGCAGAAATAGAACAAAAATTCATATAGCACTATTCGGGATTTATATAAGCTTTTAGGATGCTTCGGCCATCAGTATTTGGTTACACCCTATTTCCCTAGTTCTATAACTACAGTCATAAATATTACTTAATGATAAGTGAGTATATACTAACGGATAGGCTAAACCACTCTCCTGACAAAGGTTCTTTTTTTGCGGCAGCCGCAACTGTATAAGTCCATTTTGTAAAATAAAAAACCACACAGCAATTGCTTACTCCACTATCTTTTATTGTGTAGAAGACCGGTTCCGCAACACTTAAAGTTCCATTATGTGGTGTAAACTGTAATGGTGAAAATATTGTGTTATACAAGAATGGGAGGGGATCCTAAAATATGACGTATCAGGTAACGAGCTATACTGCTAAACTTTCTAAATTAAAAGAGAGAACAGGACGTTACTTAAAAATGAAATTACTTAATTATCGGAAGTCATCCTCACGCCAGTGTTGTCATGGTTCCATGTCAAAAGGATAAAAGGGACCTAAAAATCAGAAAAAACAGACATCACGACCGGACACGAAAAGCCACCAGAATCTTGAAACACGTAAAATGCAATAAAACTTGGGGAGGGGAGGGGGGAGAGAAATCGTATATTGTCTGAAATTACTCACATAAATTTCGTTAAAACCGTTCTCCTGTGCTACGCGACAGGGAACACGAACAGGAAAACTATGTAATAGTAAATACTAGCCTTGGTACACAGGCCGCACATGACCCATAGCATAGGCACGGTATGAAACATACATCTGATTGATGACCTGTTTGAACTGGAATAGTGGAAAGTAACAGCAGAGAGCAGATGGAATCATCACAAAATCAGGAGGAAAAGAGGACCTGTACATTTAAAAGAACGGTGAAAAATATTACGTAATATAGACACTTCAATTTGTTTGGATAATGTCATAATTACCTAAAATATTTTTATGATACAGGTCAGAGTTTTCATTAATCTTATCGAGAGGATGGGAATGAAGACTTCTTAACATTTAAATTTCTTACAGGACATTGAGTGTCCGACCTTACCCTGCTGTGTGTAAGATAGTTAAGTTATCGCTAACCTGCTGCAGTTCATGCGGGTTGTCGCTCAAATGCGTTGTCACAGCTGACCTGGAAATGGCCAGCTCTTTATGTTCTTTAAATGTCGTATAAAAATTGCTGCCTGTTAAGTGATTTTATTTGCAAATAACGTCCTGTTCTCACTTTTCATTTATTCTGGTTAGAAATTTTGCCACATAGCTCCTAATCTGATATTTCAGACTCGAGGATCCCCTCCCATTCTTGCGTAGGACAATATTTTCATCATTACGGTTTACACCAAATAATGTAACTTTAAGTGTTCTGAAACTGGTCATGTACGCAATAAAATATTGCGGATTAATCCACTGCTGTGCGTTTCTTCATTTTACAAAGTGTACTTGCCTCACAAATGTCAAAAGAAAATAAGTTGCCGCGTGAGCAGAGTGACGGAGTGCAAAATATGGAACTGTCACTGTCCACATGAACAAGAGCGTATTCATTAATTTCGTCTCCCACAACAACAATAAACATTCTGTGAGTTGTTAGCAGTTCTTCCTTAGGCTACTGGAACGTGCTAACGGACAGCAACGCTCCGAATAAATCTGTCCATGTCAAATTTTCCATTGAAATATTATAGGAATTTTCATGCAAATATCAGACAACCAAATTCGTTTTTGGCGTTTGTTCTACACCGATTCGTCTGCGGTCTTCAGCGGGGCGAGGCACACTGAGGTGACAAAAAGTCATGGGATAGTAGTCATGGCGGTAGTATCGCGTAAAGGGGCAGTGCCCTGGCGGAGCTGTCGTTCTATGAGAAGGCGGTACAATCACGCAATCGGCTCGTCCGTGGCCTGGACCACCAACCACACCTCAGGCCAACAACACGTTGGCTCGACCTGCTGCTAGAGTAATTTTCTCCCAGCAGACACAGAATATCATCACCACATCATCCAAGAACAGTTCGTGTAGGTAAGGATCTTCTTTTCTTCCTCACAGGAACAACAGAAACAGCATTTCCGTGCTAACACTGCCCAACACGCGGAGCAAGGAAAGCTCGTCAATGGAGCGTCAACGTCAGGAGCTGTGATTTGGACTCAGATGATTCATGTGCAAAGGTTTCCGACGTGATTATGGCCGCACGACGGGAATTAACAGACTTTGAACGCGGGATGGTAGTTGGAGCTAGACGAATGGAACATTCCATTTCGGGAATCGTTAGGGAATTCAATATCCCGAGATCCATAATGTCAAGCGTGTGTCAAATTTCAGGCATTACCTCTCACTATGGACAACGCAGTGACTGACGACTTTCACTTAACGACCGAGAGCAGCAGCATTTGCAGTGTTAACAGACAAGCAACACTGAGTGAAATAACCACAGGGATCAATGTAGGCCATACGACGGACATATTCTTTTGGAGAGCGTGGCGAAATTTGGCGTGTGATGGGCTATGGCAACGACCGATGGGCGTGCCTTTGCTAACACCAAGACATCACCTGATTAGCCTGTCCTGAACTCGTTACCATATCGGTTGGACCCATGACGACTGGAAAACAGTGGCCTGGTCAGATGAGTCCCGATTTCAGTTGGTAGGAGCTGTTGGTGAGGTTAGAGTGGCGCAGACCCTACGAAGCCATGGACCCAATTTGTCAACAAGGCACTTTGAAAGCTGGTGGTGGCTCCGTAATCGTACTGGCTGTGTTTGCATCTAATGAACTGGATCCAACTGAAGTGATCATTAACTAGAAATAGCCATTCGTGGGCTTCATGTTCCCCAACAACAATGGAAATTTTGTGGACAACAATTCGCCATGTCACCGGGCCACAATTGTTCGCGATTGATTTGATGAAAATTCGAGCGAATGGTTTGGTCACTCGGATCGCCCGACACTAATCCATTCGAATATTTATGAGATATAATCGAGAGGTCAGTTCGTGCACAAAATCCAGCAACGGCAACACTTCCGCAATTATGGACGGCTATAGAGGCAATATTTCTGCAGAGTACTTCAACTGACATGCTGAATCCATTCCACGTCACGCTGTTTAACTCCGCCGCGCGAAAGGAAGTCCGACACGATTTTAGAGGGTATCCCATGACTTTTGTCATCTCAGTGTATATTATGCATAATCACGGATTTAGTTTTAATGTAGGATTAGGTAATTTTATTGTTCAGTGGATGGTGTATTTCCGTTGTGTCTGCTGAATTAGTCTATAACGATGGATATTAACTTACTATAAATAATGAGGACTGGTCCAGGCTCTAGGCAAAGAATTGTTTGCACGGTAAAATATGAGACGATGATGCTGGATCATGTTGGAGAAAATTCATCAATAAGCACATATCAACCTCGAAGAACACAGCGTGGAACTGCACTGACGTCTCTACCAAAAAGCCGTAAGCATGCAATGGTGCTACATGTTTCGCATCCCTGTGTCAGTGCAGAGTGGCGGTCGTCATTCTGAACAGCTGAGGTGACTTCACGTTGTTGGTCTGGGGAATCGGAGCTGTAAGACTCTTGTAAAATGTCATCGATTCTTTGTTAGAATGGTTATACTGCATTACAGAAAACACACTAGAAGAGAAAAAATAAAGTTTTGGGAACTATACCTCGCATGGTGCGGCGAGGCATCAAACTTAATAGTGTATATGAGTGGCGGCCACGGAACACTGAACAGCTTGTATACGGCTTGGTTTCGTATTTCATATTTCTCAACAACATAGATCACAACCAAACAAATTTTCAGTATTATTTAATTATTTTTGGCGCGTTGAAGACATAACAAAATTTATATTTAGCATCAAATGCCAGCATAAGGGCATACGCAATTCCTCAGTTTTCACGTTACCACACAATCTTGACTTAGTTTCACAACAGAAAAAAAGCCTTTCACGTACATATGGTGTTCGAAACATTGTATCACGTTTGCAACCTCATTATAGGGACGTGGAAACTTTTCGAGACGAAAAGAACATACAACTCCTGGACAGTTTTAACGTAAACGAATTTGTCTTGTAAACGGGATTTTCAGTAGAGGTCGATCAGTCCCGTCTGCACATGCACAGGGGTGCTTAAAAAAAAAGGATGAATTGTTGGCAGCACCCTCAAAACATTTTGGAAACTATTCTTGTAATTATTTCAACTCCAAAATGAATTCTTAAAAATTGTCGTTTCTTTAACGCCATTGAGCTCATGGAAACGGATGTTGTTTTGTCAGAATTTGTGCCTTCCACACCGCGATTTTCTTTTTAAGTGCATCCGCATACAGTCATAATTAGTTGTTTCTCACCTTGCAACGGCCTGCGTAGACAGTGTTCAGTCAAGTGCACTTACAATGCTAGATCTACGATCCGTTCCTGATGTTCTAATTTTCGTGTCTACTATCTTTTCTCCTTCAGAAATTCAATTACAGCAAGTCTTCAATCGAAAAATTGTCCCAAGTATGACCTTTGATTTAAACGAAGTAGTTTAAGGTAATACATAACGTCTCCATACTCTTCGTACAATAATTCCCTTTGAAACTGTTGCAACTGTCGGTCTAATGATGCGACTAACTTCTGAAAATGTATTATTCGTACCACAAATGCTCCAAGCCTTCAAATTTAGCACATAGAGCTTCTTGATGTACAAAACAATGAATCTCATACAACCCGGCCGCTGTGGACAAGCGGTTCTAGGCGCTTCAGTCCGGCACCACGCTGCTGCTACGGTCGCAGGTTCGAATCCTGCCTCGGAAATGGATGTGTGTCAGGTCCTCAGATTAGTTAGGTTTAAGTAGTTCTAAGTCTAGGGGATTGATGACCTCAGATTTTAAGTACCATAGTGCTTAGACCCATTTTTGGTGGTGGTGGTGGTGGTGGTGGTGGTGGTTAGTGTTTAACGTCCCGTCGACAACGAGGTCATTAGAGACGGAGCGCAAGCTCGGGTTAGGGAAGAATTGGGAAGGAAATCGGCCGTGCCCTTTCAAAGGAACCATCCCGGCATTTGCCTGAAGCGATTTAGGGAAATCACGGAAAACCTAAATCAGGATGGCCGGAGACGGGATTGAACCGTCGTCCTCCCGAATGCGAGTCCAGCGTGCTAACCACTGCGCCTCCTCGCTCGGTGCCATTTTTGCATCCCATGTAAATCATCTTCGATAGTTGTAATTTTTTGTTCTTTCATTGTCAAGTAAACCTTTAAATTGTTTCTGCTTGGTGTTGTAATGCCGTTCCATGGCAAATCTGCGACACCTGTTGCTTATTAGACTGCGCAATAGATATTACGAATTCTCGTCTTTCCTTACTGCGATTTCCATCCATTTTTAAAGTTTTACGGCAGTGGAGCGCTAGTGTGCCTCGTTTTGTGCAAACAGCCACTGGACCCGTGAACTTCCTTTCAACAATGAGCAAATAGCAAAGGTTAAACAGCACAGACAGCACGATTCTATCGAAATAAAGAAAGTTATGTTGACAGGAAAATGACGCACCAAATGTCAGGAGAAACGGTGCAACGTCGCATGCTAAATGATATGTCGCGGCGTACGCAGTTCCGAGAAGGACCGAGCAAAGCCCACACGTACCGAAGAGTGCTGTGACATGCAGAACCTTGCTATGCATGCATGAAGCAACTTGTACATGTGAGCAGTTTTGCATGCCGTGGCTGACACTGCTGTAGATGGAGGAGGAGAGGAATGATATTACTGTTTCCAGAACGAAATTTTTACTCTGCTGCCGAGGGTGCGCTGATTAAACTGTGTGCTGGACCGAGAATCGAACTCAGGACTTTCGCAGTCAAGTGCTCTACCGGCTGAGACACTCAAGCACGATTCACGAGCCGTTCTCGCGGCTTTACTTCCGCTTGTAGGAGGGTAGGAGATGATGTACTGGCAGAAGTGCAGCTGTGATGGCGGGTAGCGAGTTGTGCTTGGTTAGTCCTCAGAACCTCGGACCAGCACGCAGTTTTAATCCGCCAGGATGTTTGATATTACTATTTCCTGTCGTATTGTCAAACCAGTACCTTACCGATGAAACAATAGCTCCCACACATGGTAAGTGATATGAATAATCAATGCTTGAGGGAATACCATCTGTCGGAAGGGGATGCGCAGTACTTATAACCATCGTCTGTGGGCGTTTACCTAATTATTTGAATAATGGGACATATGAAGCCTCACTGGGAACTCGGACCCAAGTAACTCGAACCTAATGGTACGAATTCGTCGTTTTCTAACTTCTCTGTAATTAGTAAAAGTAACGTTAATCTTATTTGTCAACATAACCTTGCAAATCGGTTTTGATGTATAACACATAGGCTATTGATTTATGGTGTATGGTGGTATCTTCAAACCCATTTGTTCATTTTTCTGAGTGAAACAGTAAATGCAAAAATACCGTAATTCAAACTTTGATTGGCGAGGTAAACGATACCGATATAACTCGCTGTGGAGACTCGTAATAACGTTGCTTCCTGAGATGAGTTCTGTCTTCTATGCTGGCGTGGATAAGAATAGTCACAGAGATATTGTTTAAGACTGTGTAAGTTTTTCCAATTCTTATTTATTTCCAAACCATCATGCTATTAAGGTAATGGGCAAAATTACTCGCATACAATTCTAACACAAATTTACTTACATACGCTGCCGGGAAAATGAGCATACAGCCGTTGAACACCCCGAGAGCCAGTTGCAGCAGTGCGATGGGATTCATCACCATTTCTAGGTGTTTAATGAACCTGAAAAGTGAAGAAATAATGTAAGTGACAAAATAATAATGATGTGAAATGTAAATCCGTAGTCTATGCGTTATTTGCATCAAAGGATTATTCCATTCGCATTTTTGTAGATCCTTAATTTTACAGGGTGTTCGGAAATTCCCGTTACAAACTTGTAGGACTTGTAGAGGGGAATGAGACATAATATTCTGAATAGGAACTCATTTCCAGAAAGGTAACGTTTCCGTGCTACAGCCGTTTGAAAACATGTTTACTAGCTGGGTAGGTAACAGGGTAGCTGTGGTGAGCGATGGTTACGTGGGATCGACTGATGACATTTGACGTCCGTCCTACTTCTCTGTCCTGCTTCGAGCCTTATTCACATGTCTTTGAACATGACTGAGTTCACATTTGCAGAATAAACCGACATGATACTTCAGAACGGTGAAGCTCACGGTAATGGAACTTTTGCTCGTCGCCTTTATCAAGACCGTTATCCACGAAGTCCGACTCCATCGCATACCCCTTTCGCCACAATTAAGCAACGGCTTCGAGAAAGAGTATCTTCAAGGTCAGCAGGTGTGACTACAGTGCTCTAAGGAGACGCCGCACACCCGAACTGGAAGGAGCCGTACTGCATCACGTTGAAGAGAACCCGCCAACTCGCCAACTAGTACACGAGCAGTTTCTTTGGCTATTAACGAGTGGAACCTCAAAACAAGTGATGTACTCGGTCACGCCTAACCAATTACTTGTAAAAGTGGTCGCGTTACCAACATGTTTTCAAATGGTTGTAGCACGGAAATGGTAAGTTTCCGGACATGAGTTCCAATTCAAAGTATTATCTACTCACTGCCCTCTACAAATCCTAGAAGTTTGTAACAGGAGTTTCCGAACACACTGTAAAATTGCCTTGAGATTTTATGACACAGACGTGTAAATTAAATACATCTGTTAATTAGCATCGCTGTCTAGTGGTATATCGGTCAGGTATTAAATGATTCTCTTCGCCAGCTGCGCGACTGCTACGGTCGCAGGTTCGAATCCTGCCTCGGGCATGAATGTGTGTGATGTCCCTAGGTTAGTTAGGTTTAAGTAGTTCTAAGTTCTAGGGGACTGATGACCTCAGATGTTAAGTCCCATAGTGCTCAGAGCCATTTGAACCATTTTCTTCGCCAGCTGAAATTACAGAGGCTTTTAGAGCAGGAAATTATATTATGATCAAAATTGTTGTGGCCACCATTCTCAAAAAAATATGCTTTCTTCCTTTCTTTCTTCGATCCGGACATGCCTCTGTACCGCTGGATTGGTCATGGCCATGGTCATGGCCTGCATTTTCGCAGTGTATTTTCATAAGTTATATTTTATTTTGATATCTGATTATATACCTCTTTAACTTGGTTGAGACTAGCGTCACTTTACTAAAGCTTGTTGGCTGTATCTTGTAATGTTTGTACTTTCACATATTTTGTGATAACTAATTTAAGTTTAAGATTAAATTATTGGTATCTGTTTGCTTGAGCTGCTTGTTCATTCTAACACAAATTCCATCTGATCAGGGCCTTTTCGGCTCGAGCATCAACGTCAGACCTTTCACATCGAAATTTCTGTTGCTTAATTGTTATAAAATGAAAACATGATGTTCAAGGCTACATCGCAGTTGCCACAGTCAAAATCACGCATTTGTCTGTGTTACTTAAGTCAGCAATTTAACTCGCTATCCGAACACAGTGCAGGCCAAATATTTGTTTCCATCCCCGATAAGTTTCATACATCTCATAAACGTGGCTTCCATGTGATCGAGCTTCCAAGCTTGCTAAGGGTGCTCGAAGCGTTCTAGCTGATCTTCTTGCGTCGTATATCTTCGAAGATTCAATCGGAAACAGTAAGATATCTTTCTCCATCAGCTGAATAACTGCGAGGCGAAGAATCTCACTGCTAGCATTTCAGATGTTGCCTAGCTTCTAGTAAGAGTTAGAAAAGTGAGTAAGCGCCAGTGCTGGAAACTGTTGAACATTTATCTGACCTCAGTTGGAAGTGATAAAAAAACTATAGGTTGACCCTTAATGTGCAGAAACAATAAGAACAAGAGTCTGCAGGTATGAAAACGAATGGTAGCGTACGCACCTGCCTCCGCATGTCCGCATACATACACACACACACACACACACACACATACTGAGAAAAAAAAGAATGCCGCACCACGAATGAGTTGTCCGAACGGGACGAAAATCGCTAGATGTGATGTACATGTACAGAGAAACAAATGATATCAGTTTCAGAAAAATTGGATGATTCATTAAAGAGAAAGAGCTTCAACAGTTGACCAAGTCAGTAACCCGTAGGTCCACATTTGTATCTTATGCAAAAGGGATACCGTGCCAAATTCTGTCCAATTGGAGCGTTAGATCGTCAAAATCCCGAGATGTTTGGAGGGCATTGGCCATAATTCTCCTAACGTTCTCAACTGATGAGAGATCTGACGACCTTGTTGGCCAAGGTAGGGTTTGGAAAGCACTTCGCCCCATCAAGAACGACGTGTTTTGTTAGATCCAGACAAAACCTGATTCAGTACCTGATTCATTGTTCTGCGATCGCTGATTTTTCAGCGTGGCCCTCAAATAGTGAAAGTTTACCCGTACATAAATGAACAGTGGATAACGTGGAAGCTCAGGCGAGACTTCGCGGACAATGTTGTTGTTTATAGGAAAGTTGCAACGGCAAAACACCGTAGTGAAACGCAGAAAGATTTCCGAAAGATCGATGATTGGTGCAGAAACTCTCAGTTGACTTGGAACGTATATAAATATAAAGCAATGAACATAAACAGGCAAGGACAGTCGCACTGTTCGACAATGCTGTTGGCCTATTGGCGGTCAATAAACCTGATTCAGATAAAATCTGATATAGCTAAAGTGACACATCACAATTTGTACCAGAGCCAGAGCTGCTCAAGCTTAGGGTGACTGTTCATGAGAAATAGGAAATCCAGTTTCACATTAAGTTACACATTCAGATTCAGTTGCACATCAAAACGGTCGTTGCCGTAATTTCTTCTCCATACATTTGTTGGTACGTCACGCCTGTTCACTTCGGAGTCTGTGGACACACCTCCTTAGCTTGGAGAAAACGGAAACATTGGCCGGTCCTTCCAAAGTGTGTGGCGTCTGAGATCTTCAGATTTTAACCCGTGTGACTTCTGGCTGTGGGGATATATGGAGGACAGGTTTTATCAACAAGACGCAAATATACGTTGGAGGTTGTAGATAAGCATAGCGAGGGAGGTATCCAACATCACATTTGAGATGTTTCGGGCGGCAGTACAGCAAACTCTAATGCGATTCCAGGCTGTTGTGGATGCAGATTTTCATCACATTGAGCAACTTTTGTAACCTGTAACGTAAACATGGTATCAGTTAACAAACGTAACCTTCTCATGTGGAAATTATAATGTGTTTGTTTCATTGTTTTATTCGTTATTTCTCTTCCGCATGTCCTCACACATGTTTCTACAAAGTTTCATTGTCCTACGATCACTTGTTTTTCATGGAGGCTCTATCAAATAGCGAAAGTTTAATTTATAACCATCCCATATATAAATGAACAGTAGATAACGTGGAACCACGGGTGACACTGTTCCCGGACAATATTCTTCTTTATAGGAAGACTGCAACGCCAAAACACTGTAGTGAAACGCAAGAAGATTTCCAAAATATCGATTATTGGTGCGGGAACTGGCAGTTGACCCGGAACGTAAATAAACACACTGCAATGCATAGGAACAGACGAGGAGGGTCCCATTGTTCGACAACTGTTGGGCTATTGACGATCAATTACTGGAAAGAATAACAACCGTAAAACACCTAGGAGCAACCATTAGTAGCGACGTAAAATGGAATGACTGCGTAAAAACAAGTTGTGGGGAAAGCATATGGCACGCTGATCTTCATTGGGAGAGACGTAAGGCTATGTAGCTCCAAATGGCTTAGGTAACAATTGTTCGACCGATTTTTCATTACTGCTCGTCAGTCTGGGAATGTTACCAAATTGGATTAATATAAGAGATAGAGAAGATCTAACGAAGAGCGGTGCATTTCGTCACTGTTTGGTTGGTAAGTGCCAGAGTTTTTCGAAGCTGTTCAACGAACTTCAGTGGAAGACGCTAGAAGACAGGCAGTGTGCACTACAGAGAGGTTTTCAGATTAAATTTCCAGGGTGTATGTTTCAAGAAGAATCAGATGACGTATTACATCCCCACAAACGTCTCGCGAAATAATCACCAAGACAAAATCAAATAATCTAGCGCTCATACGGAGTTGTTCTTCGCAAATGGAACAAGGAAGGAAGCAAATGATTGTGGTATCTGGAATCACATCTGCAACACATCATAAGATGGCCTACGGGTATGAGATGTAGGTATAGAATTTCTCTGGTCGTTGGTTAGCAGAGAACTGTTTGCGCTCTTGTGCTGAAGCGGTGGTGGTCCCGTGGTGGGAGAATCTCTGCATGTAAGACTCAAGCCGGCCGCGGTGGTCTTGCGGTTCTAGGCGCTACAGTCCAGAACCGCGGGACTGCTACGCTCGCAGGTTCGAATCCTGCCGGGGGCATGGATGTGTGTGATGTCCTTAGGTTAGTTAGGTTTAAGTATTTCTAAGTTCTAGGGGACTGATGACCTAAGATGTTAAGTCCCATAGTGCTCAGAGCCATTTGAACCATTTTTGTAAGACTCCAGGAACTGTGAAGGAATCATCAAGAGACAACGAGAAATTGGATCAGTCCAGCAGGCTTGCTTAGATAGCCTAGGCGACTCCTCATGAAAGGCAGCAAATTAGTCTAGTCCCAGTCCTAGAGCAAATTTTCTTGTGGTACTTTCAAGCAAATGTTTTTAATTATATGTTCTAGTTTTATACATACCTTGTGATATCCTGGTGAGTCTGGATACAGAGACATAAATCCTTGTAGGTGTCATCAATCATCGAATCATTCTTCATTGCTACGTTTCGCGGATGCAAATCAGCGATTCGCGAGGCCACTAGTTTCAACTGAGCTCCGATGAGTATCATAACTGCTGTAAAGAAGCAGTCCAAATGCACGTTGATTAAACAAATGATTATCACAGAGCTGCCCTGTAAGGCGTAGGACAGTTCGTACAGTGGGAAGGTTGTCGTATTCGCCATGGGCAGCTGCTGGAAGGGCAGCCTCTTGTCGCCAGAGGAAGCGATCAGTGGTGCAACGGTCCACAGGCTGAGCAGGGACAGGTTGTACGCGTCCAGACCTTTGGAGATACGACTGGCGCGTTGCCGAGCTTTCCTGAAGATTGCCTCGCGCGACGGCTGGTCCCGCACGTACTCTGGCTGGCGCTCCACCAGCGCGTCCAACCAGCGCACCAGGAAACAGAAACTGCCCTCGTTACGGAGGAAGATCGCCACCTTGAGCACGCCGACGATTATCACCGACACGTTGGACAGCGCCAGTGTGTAGTCTTCCAGCTCCCCTCGCAGTGTGCAAAGGTTGATGCCGGCTTCGGCAATGTGACCCATGCACAGTGTGACTATGGTGGCAATAAAGATGCGAAATAGTTGCAAGCCTTGCAGTGGCCACAGACCAGATATATTCAGAAAACGCACGTTGTATTTGAGAACGGAGCTAGCAGTGTACTGCCATGTCAGCGGCTGTGATCTCTGTGGATCCCAGTCCATGACGAACAACGACCAAAATCAGAGACTGCTGCGCTCCCAAGCCCCTTCCTTGCCTCCACCGTTCTCTGCCCGGCACGAGCACCACTGACGTGAATAGGAGGACACTTTTCCAACATCGGCTCCGTCTCCCACACGATCGCTGCTCTTATAAACGAAGAGTGCGAGATCAATACAGAAGACGCCCAATATTTTCATTACAAAATTTTCTGACATTCAAATAGGTTTCACCGCTAGTTAAAGAGAATTCCTAATCCGTGTAGCGGAATCTCTTAATTAAATGGGCATGACGCTGATTTACGTCACACCTCCGTACATAACTTATACCAACGGCTGTAAGGAATGTATTGCGTAGCCTATCACTAAAATCCGACAAGCGTAGTCAAGTACCCCTACAAATAAGTAATACATTCCGGTTTGGAGTGCCCCAGCTTGCATCATTACAAATATTATTCAAAGGGAATATTCCTCACTCAGCACAAATTCTGTTTCTCGTCGTCTAAACGAGAAAATTTATGGACGAATAATTAACCAGACTCGATTAAAACTACGAGTAATTGCAAGTCAGCTGTAAACACAGCTTGCGTACCCCGAACGGAATCAGATTTCTAAGCTAATTAATAAATCACTTAGTGCTTCTGTTTTCTAATTTATGCTGGAGGTGGACCGTTCCTCAGTGTCGGTAAACTGAACGTATATTGTACTAGAGGTTCCCCTTTCCCGTTCAGCAGAGTAATTTACTCGTAGGACCGAATGTAGCACAGTAGACGGGAGGCGGAAGAGGCAGAAACATGTATATATAATTTCAGAAACGGGTTTCCTTCCATGGTTAAAACGTGGACTACTGCCTACACTCTGACCTACTGACAGTGCAGTTTTGCTCTCAGCATACCTTGTTGTACTGACGTCTCCGCTGTTGGAGCTATTGTGCCAAGGAAGTTTCTGCTGAGGTTTGCCTTCGTTGCAAGAAACGTTAATCTGGACATACAGATTACTAACAGCTGTCTGTAATTGACAGCAGTTACTGAAGAGGAATGCAGATGGACGTATCTAGCAATAAGTCAGTGTATTTATTATTGTGTCTTTCTAATTATAAGACGTAAGTATACAGAAATCTTCCTCCTCTTTTTTCCTAAAGGTTGTGTATTATATAAGAGTTATGTATAGGCATATTAAGAAATCTTATAGTATGTTGTTATATTTTCCAAACAACAAAAAGTCAGTCATAATTCACCCCTCTCTTTAATCATTTACATCTGGAAGTGGTACCCTGAATCGTCAACGTTCTTCGTCGCCGCTCGAATTCTTTTTAAGCTAATCAAGACTGTGGCAGTTTATTCGTCACAGACACAACACCGACGATCTTCAAAGAATTACATCTTGAAACATACAAAGAGACCTCTGTCTTGCAGACTCTTATCTACTTCGCTTGTTGTAAGAAAGGTGGTTCGAAGACTTTGTTGATATCAGAGGATCATGCAGTCTCAAACACTTTTCATTAAAAAAACTCATCCACTTTCACTATGATTGTTGAGTGAAACGTTGAGCGTAAATACTACGATGCAAAAAATTCTTCAATTTAAAACTGTAATGTTCAGGTTAGTTCTAGACATGCTGAAACTTGGAAATGTCGCGATAAGACCTACGGATGCTATTCGAAAATTGTTCAGAAATACGGAATACAGATTTTTTGACTATAAGCAGAAGAGAGCACTCCAAGCTATAGCTCAGTTATATCTTAACGGAATTTTCTGAACGGAAACAAAATATTATGGCAATGAATTTCAGTGAACTGCTAAAAACGGGTTCTCACGGTCCCAGTGCCCTATATTCATTGCCTTTGTGTGCAGGGCGGGAATCAAATGATGTTTTCTTGACTAGATCCTGGAGATGGTTCGATGTTGTTTTTCTCTGAAATTGCGATGAAACATCTTATTGTATTATCTAAATTGAAGATGGAGGGGGAGAAAAGAAAGGAAAGGCAAGGAACTAATGATGTCAGCTGCATCACGACTTCATGCGAAATCAGCATCGACGAGTGAAAATGTGTGCTGGACCGGGGCTCGAAAACAGGATCTCCTGCTTCCTGGGCAGCTGCGTGAACCACCGCCCCATGCGTACACAGTGTTTACCGCAAATGCGGGAACAATCTCGGCACACTCCCCAGCTGCCCCACACTCCCGTCTAGCGTCACCTATTTGCAGTTCCCGTCCACGCCCTTCATACTTGCTAGTTTTAGAGTCCTACTGGAGGTCGAAAATAAATGTGCATCTGCGATGAAGGTTACGGATTCACTGTCCATCGAGGCGAATCGATAATAATGTCGTGTGGCTAGGGCCTCCCGTCGGGTAGACCGTCCGCCGAGTGCAAGTCTTTCGAGTTGACGCCACTTCGGCGACCTGCGCGTCGGTGGGGATGAAATGATGATGATTAGGACAACACAACACCTATTCCCTGAACGGAGAAAATCTCCGACCCAGCCGGGAATCGAACCCGGGCGCTTAGGGTCGACAGTCTGTCGCGCTGATCACTCAGCTACCGGGGGCGGACGGCGAATCGATTATATGAATGCATACTGTTTGCTCTTTCGAACATCTCTGAAAGAACAGACACCATGCATTCATATTGTCTTTGTGTATGTAATTCGAAGTTGACAGTTGAAACGAGTGTCTGTGAAATGTAGAGGAGACGAATACGAAAGCAAAGGAAGGGAAGGGAAGGGAAGGGAAGGGAAGGGAAGGGAAGGGAAGGGAAAAATGCAACCCATAACAGCCGTATAGCCACTGCTGTCAAATAAGACACCGAGCTAAATTTCCCAAATCAAAATAGAGAAATCATAGACAGCAGTTTTACATAAAGTAACCCTATGAGACAGCGACTACAAAGAAAATCCCGCCGACAACGATATAGCTAAAAACGGAACATAAGTTCGGAAAGGACAAAACATATAGTACGCTGCTTCAGAGACAGATTTGCTGTGGTGTGATACTAAAAATGGAAGTCCAACGAAGCAGAAATAGCCACGGTAGTGAGACAATAACCGAACACTAAAGTTCGCAATATACTTTGGCATATTTTTCCATTAGAATTATTTTCAACGTGTTTTATTATCTTTCACTTTAATCTTAAGACAAAGTAGACTACTCGTGCTAAGTTCTACTACGTAACCAGCTAATCATTCTCACTGGGCATTTTCAACGTCCTTTATGGTGAATGTTGAACATATTTGGCAAGTTTTGCATACAGGTAGTACGCCTTATGAATTTTGGGAAACGTATAATGCTGCTGTTCGTTATTGGGAAAAGCAATCGTGCAGTGCTTGTAATGTAATAGCTTCTTTGTGCTGATAATTTTTTCTGTAAAATATCTGTTCTCATTTAACAAATTTATTTTCCTTGGGACAATTTTTTCTTTGTTTCAGTAAGATGAAACGAACTAAGCAAATCGAAATCTCTTTTGTGAGAGACACTAGAAAAGTTATGAAGAAAACGTAAAATCATTGGAGAAAGTTGACACGGAAGTAACACTGCTCTGCGGCGTAGTTGGAGCAGTCGGGAGCTTGCGCGGGAGTGGATGCAGCAACTTACGGGAAGCGGGCGGCAGCAGTCTGGTGTGCTGTGGCTTGGGCCCTTTGTCACCCATGCATATCCTTGACAACTGCCGCCACTTTGTCGGCGTTGTACGCATCTCGCCGGAAGTGGCAGACGGGTACTCGAAAGGTATGAGTGTTTTTATGTGCCAGTCTTCCCCTAAAAATTTCGTTGGTATTTGCGATAAATTTGAAGGTCTTATCTACAACCAGCTTTTCTATTAGTACAGCTTGATGGTCACCCATTGCTGGTACTTGGTGTTACAGTTTCAAGAACTGACTTCCAAGTACACTTTTCGGTAAATTCTCGCATACGTTCAAAATTCTTTAAAAAGAACTATTGAATTTTGATACATGGGGGTGCCAACGTTTCAGGTTTCTAGAATAAAATAGATATGTTTTTATTAACACAGTTAAGGTTAAGAGTCCTATAAACGCAACAATGATTTCTAGAGATCGATTTCACTTATCAGCATTACGAAGTTCATTCAAACAGTACATCAGTGTCCTAGCTACATAAATCGCAGGACAGAACAATCACTTGCCTGAATTATAACTAATGCTTGATTACGTGTATTGTATTGAGATTTTTTTGACATGGACATTGTCTTTATATAATCTGCATTGGGGTTCGTCTACAAAGCTGTAAAAAGAGTCAATGTTGCTATCGTGTTGTTTTCAGCTTTCCTGGCCTGTACAGTGTCTGAAGTATTACCTAAGACTTCCAAAAGACACTAGTTTAACGACTAGACTGGGTGGGAATTACTACAAGAGCAAAATTGCAAATTATTGTGCATGTACGACCTCTAATACCTTCTATTACATTGTCACGTCTACTTGCTTCTTACTAACATCCGTTGAAGCAGAAATCATCTTATGTGTGCCATTAAAATGATTTCACTCAGTATGCAGTTTTAAGCATAATTTTACGTCTTTAGAGTTGTTGTATTGTACGGTACAATCACCATGAGTTAAACAGAAGCTTTGCGTTGTATTTTGCTACGATCCACTCGCTGCCTAATTAGACTGAAAACCATATTGTTTTCTAAATTACTGTTTTGGCAAGTTCTGAGCATTTTCTCCGTTCTATATCCAATTTTATTGTACTTGTAATTTACTCGTGTCCCATCTTTTTCTTAAGATCCGTTTTGGTAGAGTCGGATGTACATCTCGAATATGGTGTTTAACTCTAGCAATACCAAAGTGTTTTCCATAACACGTATTACCAAGAGAGGGAGGGGCTGGGTACTTTATGCTCACCACGAAAAAATTAAAGAAAAAACAAATTCTGTTAATTGTTTTTGATTTTTATTCACAGCATACTATTTAAAGATACATGGATATGTAAGAAAGATCTACAACTTCAAAATACGAATATAACATTAGTTGCAAAAAGTCACACTTGCTACCAAGACTTAAATGTTTGGACTGATTTTTAGTGAATAATTCAAAAGAACGACGATACATGCCATAAGAACTCATTAACGTATGTTCAACTTAAAATAATCTATAAATATCTGAGATTGCTTAAGTAAAGTACAGTTTGTTCCTTGGTTGCTGTAGTGATTTAGCATTTGTTCCGTATAGAGGATGGTCAGAAACTGACTGAAAACCTTGTAATGATATTGCAGGGTAGAATGTGCCGAGAAATAATTATTAAGAAAAAATCCGACACGTTGCACCGTTTCAGAGTTAGTTAGCATTGAAGTTAACCAATGAACTCGTTGAGGTCGCAAAATTTAAGCGGCCCGCCAGAGACGCTGTCCCCAAACGCGTTCTTCGTTTAGTTTCCTAAAATCGAACAAGAGAGCGATACAAAAACTGGACACGGGACGGCAGTAATCGTCGGCCCTGAGCAAAAGGCTAAGCAGTCTCCTATTCGGGCCGCTTGTATGTACGCGCGATAGCCTGATTGCCTAACCTCAATGCTGATTAACTCGAAAACGGCTCAACGGGGCAAATTTTTTTCTTAACAATTATTTTTCAGCATAGTCTCTCATTCAAACCCTTACAGGCTTTCCAGACTGTTTCTGACCACCATGTATATTGAGATACTTTTTCTGGTAGAGAAATATGATACACTGATGATTTTTATTTCGTTGTCACTATTCCACTGTTCTATTAATCTACCTCCTCCTTCACCCTCTTTTTTCCAGCGGTTCCTCCCCCACGTTCTCTGTCCACCTCATCATGCATTGCCTCTCTCTGGCCTCTTCCCCCCCCCCCCCCCCCTTGCCACTCTCTGTGTTATACCTTTTCTGTCGCCGGCCAGAGTGGCCGAGCGGTTCTAGGCGCTACAGTCTGGAACCGCGCGACCGCTACGGTCGCAGGTTCGAATCATGCGTCGGGCATGGATGTGTTTGATGTCCTTAGGTTAGTTAGGTTTAAGTAGTTCTAAGTTCTATGGGACTGATGACCTCAGCAGTTAAGTTCAATAGTGCTCAGAGCCATTTGAGCCAAGCCTTTTCTGTCCCTCTCTCTGTCAGTCTGCATTTCCATTCTATCCTCTCTGTCTACCTCCTCCTCCCTCGTCTCCTTGTCCATCTCTTTTTCCCACTGTCTGTCCATCTCCCCTCTCCCATCTCTCTGTCCATTGCCCTCTCCCTCTCTCTGTTCATCTCCTCCTCTCCCCGATCTGTGTCCATCTCCTTCTCCTTCTCTGTCTGCTGTCTATCCATCTCCTCCACCCCGTTCTCTCTCCACGTTGTCACCACCATACCAATAGGTGACTAGTCATTTATACCCCCACAGTATTTCTTTCCAGATCGTGACCGAAGGTGAACCAAATTTAACTGAAATATTAATTGACGTTTATTAAATTTGATTGAAATCGTTCCATGTCTTTAGGATGAGCTTTTTACCCTTGTATTAGCCCACCTATTCACATGTCAAATATATTTCACATATATTTAATACATATGACAAGTATATGTAGGCACATTTCACCTGGATCTCTAGCGAATTTCGCCGCACTGTTTCATTTTCACACAGCTCCATGTTTGTGATTTTTTATCACTTGAATTGTGTCGTACAATATTCTAATTTTGCTGGAACACCCGGTGGTATATGTACACACTCCCTGCGAAATATGTTGCGAATAGAGTTCGTAACAAAGAAATAATAAAGTTATACTTCATACATCGAGCGGCAGTTTTTCACGCATCTCGGTGTTTGACGTCTTATCTCATGACCTATGGGCCGTGCAATGATATAATTTTGCTGGTACATACAGTAATATACGTGAATACTATCTGTAAAACTTACCGCCAATACAGTTAGTAGTAAAGAAGTTATAAAATGAAACGTCATACCTCATGCGGTAGTTTTACTGCCTGAATATCGAAAACGTAGCAAGCGATATAGTTTTCTTTCCTTTCATCATTTTGTGGGAGTAGTTGTCGAGAGAAAATGTCGTAAACGTTTGGACTCACATTGTCCAATACTTGGTGAATAACTTACGAATACTCGCGCGTCGTGCATTACAATGCTTTTACAACCCCCGCCCTTTTGAGAGGCAGGTAGTTCTTATCCCAATAGCGATTCTTTCCATTTGTAAGTGATACGGGTACCAAGTTTGGTTGAAATCAGTCCAGTGATTTTGGAGGAAATGCGGAACACACATGAATAGATTCATAAACACGTACATCCATTTGTTTATTTATTTATTATCTTTTATTCGTTCATAGACATTTGGTACAATAGCATCGGACATGTCAGAAACATTACAGAAACAATATATACAATTAAAACATTAACAAAATAAGATAGGATAGGGTGAGGATGGGGCAGGAAATCGACAATAGCTTTATCAAAGGAACCATCCTAGCATTCGCCTTAGCGACACGGGGAAAGCATGGAAAACCCAAGTCGGGATGGTCGGACGAAGAATAAACCCTAGTCCTCCCGAACTCGAATCAAGTACATTGCGACAGGAGTAGACACCTCCCTCGGTACGTGACTGGAAGGTGACTCACAAAATGCATCGTCTGCACTGTGAGTGCAACATACAGAATAAGTAAATCAATGAACAAAAAAATTTGAATACAAAAACACTACTGAAAAATGGAAATAGTTGAATAATTCACATAACACTGCAGAAGAGTACAAAACACATAGTAATCAGTCAATGATGTAGGCAAATCATGAAACTCTAATCTCAAACACCCATAAAAAATGAAACACACAAGCACATTATGTAGAACTGCTAAAAAGTATAACGCACGAATGCACAAAAAGCTGCCGACACTACAACCATCACAATTAGGCTAGCACCAGATCTCTTCTCATAGAGGAAACGGAAAACTAAGATTTGAAGCGTTCCTTACAAGACAAGCATAGCATAAGGTGGTACACTACTTAACAGAATCGAAAGAATTCGGCAATGAGTGAGGTCCTTCAGTCTTCTGACCGGTTTGATGCGGTCCACACAAACTTCTCTCCTGTTCCAACCACTTCATCTCAGAGTAGCACTTGCAATCTACGTTCTTAGTTAATTTCTGTCTTCCTCTACAGGTTTTGCCATCTACAGCTGTCTCTAGTACCACGGAATTCATTCCCTGATGTATTAAAAGATGCCCTGTCATCATGTCCCTTCTTCTTGTCAGTGCTTTTCACATATTCCTTTCCTCTCCGATTCTGCACAAAACCTGCTCATTCCTCACCTTATCAGCCCACCTAATTTTCAACATTTGTCTGTAGCACCACATCTCAAATGCTTCAATTCTCTTCTGTTTCGGTTTCCCCGCAGTCCATGTTTCACTACCATACAATGCTGTGCACCAAATGTACATTCTCAGAAATTTCTTCCTCAAATTAAGCTCTCTCTTTGATATTAATTGACTTCTCTTGGACACGAATGTCCTTTTTGCCCATGCTAGTCTGCTTCTGATGTCCTCTTTGTTCCGTCCATCATTGGTTATTTTGCTGCCTAGCTAGTATAATTCCTCAAGTTCATCTACTTCTTCCTTAGAGTCGACGTCCCCTTAGAAAAATTAATTAATTGTTGTGCTGATAAACCTCTTACATTATATGCTTTTCAAACAGCTGAGCAAAACTGAACGTACTCAAACATTCACTAAAGTGACACACAATATTTTTAGCGCAACGCAATCTGACTTTCAAAAATCCCTACAAAAGAATGGCCCTGACTAGCAATAACCTATACCTTTCACAAATCACTTACCTCACAAAAATCTTCGTTACTCGAACTACTGCAATACAGCGAGCGCCACTACTGCCAGCTAAATAAAAGATTCAAACTACGGAAGGCACTAACTACTGATAGGCATAGTTAGCAAATGAAAGATTTTGATAGAGAACAAACAATGTATTTACCTCAATAGTGTTCAAAAGTCATAATGTATATAGCAGTTCATGACATCCATTCTGTACTCAAAATCCTTATGTTAACTTTCTCGCTCTTCTCATTTCTGCTAATTCTCATTACTTGCATCTTTCTTCGACTCATTAGACTCTTCATTCCATTCAGCAGATCCTGTAATTGTTCATCACTTTCATTAGGATAGCAATGTCATCAGCGAATCATATCATTGTATCGTTTATATCCTTTCTCCTTGAATTTTAATCGCACTCTTGAGCCTTTTTTTATTTCCATCATTACTTCTTCGATATACGGATTGAACAGTAGGGGTGAAAGACCACATACATGTCTTACACCCTTTTTAATCCGAGCATTTCGTTCTTCCTGTCGTCATCTGAATGGAAACCTACTTGCTTTTTCCGTTACATGGACGACACGTTCGTCATCTGGCCACAGGGTATGGATAAACTCCTTGAATTCCTTACACATCTAAACTCCATACACCCCAACATCAAATTCACTATGGAGACTGAAACGAAGGGTAAATTACCTTCCCTTGACGTCTTGGTCAATAGAAGGGTTGACGACACCCTAGGTCATGGGGTGTATCGGAAGACAACACACACTGATCTGTATTTGCATGCAGACAGCTGCCACCACCATTCACAGAGGAATGAGGTACTTAAAACTCTAGTACATAGGGCGCGCCCTATCTCTGACGCAGAGAGTCTATCCCAGGAATTGGAACGTCTGAGAACTATATTTCGAAAAAATGGGTACTCAGAGTGGCAGATTCAACGTGCCCTCCGCCCAACCACTACAGCACAACCTGTGGAGATGGATGAAATCACGAGGGAGGATGTAGGCACTGCGTTTATTCCCTATACAGGCGCACTCTCGGGGAAAATCGCCCGCATTTTGAAGAAACACCGGGTCGGAACTGTGTTTTGTCCTCCGAATAAAACTCGTGCACTGGTGGGGAGCGCCAAAGATGACCTCGGTTTGAGGAAGGCCGGCGTGTACCAGATTCCGTGTCAATGTGGCAAGTCGTATATTGGTCAGACGATGCGTACCGTCGAGGATCGATGCCGTGAACACCAGAGGCACACTCGACTGATGTATCCGAGCAAGTCGGCGGTCGCTGAACATTGTTTGTCGGAAAATCACGCTATGGAGTATGAACGCACGAGGATTCTGGTACAGACGTCGAGATACTGGGATAGCGTTGTTAGAGAGGCCATTGAAATTTGCACCAATGACGGCCTCATAAACCGTGACTGTGGCTATAATCTTAGCAAGGCTTGGGAAGCAGCGATTGGGTTAATCAAGAGTAAATCGAGCAAACGTATAGTTGTGACGACCACGGCGGACAGAGCCATCACACCGACATCATCCCAGACGCCGTCGCAATCTGTTCCACCGCGCGACCGTGGCGCGGGGCGCGGACAGCGGTGGGAGCGCGCCGCGGGCGGAGGGTATTTAAATCCGAGCAGCCATAGCGTACGGATCACCGTGCCGGCACGTTCACAGGAGCTCAGTCCGTCAGTTCACCTGATGATGGCGACATGTATGATCGCCGAAATATTGTGCCTGTTGGACACTGTAGACCGGTAGTACACCCGTGGGTGGATATTTTGATTAAATTACTAACTGTTTCATCAATGTAATTACGTATCGCTGTTTCTCTACTCCTGCCTGTACGAAAACCCTGCTGATTATTATTCTGCAGGCTGTGGTCTTCTAAGTACTAGGCGATTCGTTGTTTCATTTATCACTCAGTTATTTCAAAGAATCTCGAGAGTAGTGAAATAGGTCGGTAGTTTTCAACTATATGGCTATTTTCAGGCTTCAATAGAGATACCACTTTCGATATTTTTAATCATGCAGGGAATACATCCTCAGTAAATGATAAATTAACAATGTGGGCAAACGGCTGTGCAATTTGTGAAGCAATATCAATTATAAGTGACACTGGTACATCGTCTACAACAGCTCACAGTTTGCAGTTGACGCTTTTAAGCACCTTTACTGATTCATGCTCATTAGTGGTAATTAACCTCGTGCTGTAGGCTGGTGTGCAAAACCTAAGTTTATCCTGATCTGTGAAATTTAATTACAATTCTATTTTTGTAATATGTATGGATTCACGGAAATTGACAAGTTGACAGATTATATCTCTGTGCAATATGATTCTGAAGGTAAGTTTGTCGTCAATGTTCTGCGACAAGACAACTGTTAGCGTTGGTCCAACTTTTCTTTCTGTGGACTGTATTGTATTGCCTTCAGATCTCACACAGAAACTGACCTTTCGATATTTTACACATCATGGTAAATGTATTGCATTAATCAAGCTATTCAGTGGCAGTTCCTTTGCTTTATGAATGTTGTTATGAATCAAATAAAAACTGCAAAAATGACTCTAATTTTGTTTTCGGATCTCAATATCCATTTGACTACAGGAAATGGCTGCTTACACCACCTGTACTGGAGGTAAAAGTACACTTACCAGGAACCCCTTGAGTGCGACGTCGCAAGTTCAATCTTTATTAAGGCTCATTTGAAAGTGTTGTGTTAACAGTTATGCAACATGGTTTCCGGTAACAGCGATCGTGTGAGACCCAACTCGCTTTATTTGTTCATGAGACCCAGAAAATATTAGATACAGGCTCCCAGATAGATGCTATTTTCCTTGACTTCCGGAAGGCGTTCGATACAGTTCCGCACTGTCGCCTGATAAACAAATGGAATATCAGACCACCTGTGTGGCTGGATTGAAGAGTTTTTAGCAAACAGAACACAGCATGTTGTTATCAATGGAGAAACGTCTACAGACGTTAAGGTAACCTCTGGCGTGCCACAGGGGAGTGTTATGGGACCATTGCTTTTCACAATATATTTAAATGACCTAGTAGATAGTGTCGGAAGTTCCATGCGGCTTTTCGCGGATGATGCTGTAGTATACCGAGAAGTTGCAGCATTATAAAATTGTAGCGAAATGCAGGAGGATCTGCAGCAGATAGGCACTTGGTGCAGGGAGTGGCAACTGACCCTTAACATAGATAAATGTAATGTATTGCGAATACATAGAAAGAAGGATCCTTTATTGTATGATTATATGATAGCGGAACAAACACTGGTAGCAGTTACTTCTGTAAAATATCTGGGAGTATGCATGCGGAACGATTTGAAGTGGAATGATCACATAAAATTAATTGTTGGTAAGGCGGGTAAAATTAATTGTTGATAAGGCGGGTACCAGGTTGAGATTCATTGCGAGAGTCCTTAGAAAATGTAGTCCATCAACAGAGGAGGTGGCTTACAAAACACTCGTTCGACCTATACTTGAGTATTGCTCATCAGTGTGGGATCCGTATCAGATCGGGTTGACGGAGGAGATAGAGAAGATCCAAAGAAGAGCGGCGCGTTTCGTCACAGGGTTATTTGGTAACCGTGATAGCGTTACGGAGATGTTTAGCAAACTCAAGTGGCAGACTCTGCAAGAGAGGCGCTCTGCATCGCGGTGTAGCTTGCTCGCCAGGTTTCGAGAGGGTGTGTATCTGGATGAGGTATCGAATGTAATGCTTCCCCCTACTTATACCTCCCGAGGAGATCACGAATGTAAAATTAGAGAGATTCGAGCGCACACGGAGGCTTTCCGACAGTCGTTCTTCCCGCGAACCATACGCGACTGGAACAGAAAAGGAAGGTAATGACAGTGGCACGTAAAGTGCCCTCCGCCACACACCGTTGGGTGGCTTGCGGAGTATAAATGTAGATGTATATGACAGGAAAAATATTAGCTGCTAATGAATCACCATGTGTATCTAGAGGGTGACAGAAAATGAGAGTCTGGGAGCTGCACAGATCAGTCTTCTATGGGATTTATGTATTACACTTCACAAAATGGGCATTCAAGAAATGTTAGCTTGTACCATTAACATCAACTGAAAAATGGAGCGCCATACTGATCATAAAGGTTCGGACCATCAAGATCCAAACCGAACTCCTTGGGAGTTATAAAGCGTGCAGGACGTTCACCTAGGTATCCACTCTTAAAGAATGCATGTATAATCATTTTGTTGTAACGAGGTGATCAGAGCTGATGGAATGTGACGGTATGCAACTGAATGCGAAACAATCTGACGTGGATATTATCTTAAAATTGGCTATACTTTAAGGCGCAGCTGAATGTAGCGCGGTAATCTGTTTTGCAGGCACTGAAAAAACAATCATCCAGAGGCTGAATTTGTCCAGGGGCTCCAGGAGGTATCAATTTCTACGAGTGCCACACACTTCTCAGGAGGTATAGTTTAAAGGTGTATATTTTTACACACAGACCAGCAAACAAGCAAAAGTAATTTATTTTGACCAGCTATTTATTGGCAAGAAGCAGTGCTAATACCATAGTTGTAGTTCTCTTAGCCTATTTTTCTACTCTTGCTTGCTGTGTCGTAAATTGCAAGATCACGCACACGAGAAAGAATCATGGGGGGAGAGCATCTCCAACTTCTCGCAGCACAATAAATGACTTTCCAGACAAGTTACCATCCAGGCTTACAACCAGCATAATCATATATGAATGCGTTAAGGCATTGATGTTAGTTGATCTTGACACAACTCCCTTGGTACCTCTAATTTGTAGGGTTCCTTTCATACGCATTCCCTCTTCAAAACCCGATTGGTCGATGTTGAAAACCATTTCCTTGCTGAAAGACGAGATAAGTTTGTTTATCCTATCTACAAATTTTCGGGCCTATTCCGCAGTTTACTGTGCGTTTACGATTTGACACTTGATCCGAAATTTCGTTATCTTACGTCTTCCAGTTCTGTAGCACCGTCTGAAGCTATGCAAAAATCCACTGCTTCACTTCAAATCACTGTAATCTATACCGCGCACAATGTGATGTGCATAACGTAGCAGGTCACTACCATGGTCATCGTGTAAATTGTATGGGGCATCCTTGAAACGCGCAAACACCTGTTTTGGTAACAAGCGAGCCTTGTCTTCCCTTGAATATCCGTAGTTTTTTCTTATGCCCTACATGGTCATGTTGCTGTGCATTTATTCGAAATCTGTTCATAATAGTCTTTTTACTATGCTGAGGGTGACCTTCCATGTACGTAATTACGTTTAGTATCCGCTCCACGGACAACAGTTGTGCTTTACCAAGTTTCACTGGAGACGGGATCTGTGGCTCCCTATCCTACACCTGTTTCAATATCACTCTCACTTGTTAACCACGCATTGTCATCATTGTGCACCTCATGTTCATTGTCCGCACAGTCGAGCGTATACGACACTACACATTCCATTGACTCGTGCAGAAACGCTAATATTTCATCTGCCACGTCTTTCTCACTCTGCGAAATCCCTTGGGCTCCTTTCTGACGAAATGTCAACTTCAGCAACTGTTGTTGTAGATACAATGCGATGATTGCTTTGTTTATCGTTGCCATTGCTCTACTCTGAATCAACGCCACAAGCACTGCAGCACTCGTTGACTAAGTAGCTCAACTACCCTCCATAGCGTAAAACTGTGATCACTATCGGATGCCTCGAGTCCCGCCCTCTGTTGCCACTAGCAGCCAATATTGTGATTGCATGGTAGACAATATGTGGAGCGTCGAATGCCGTGAACATCGTTGGTCTTTTACGATCTCGCACTCAGAAAGTTCCTTGTCAGATTCTCACAACGGAGTTCAGCAGAGCGCGCTTTGTCTCCAGTCGTAAATGGGACAAAGCTACTTGTGTACACTTGTTCAGCTTGTCAACATGTCTCGAAGGGTCTCGTTTGCCGATTGGACCGTGCCCGCATTCTCACTTTATGCAAGGTGGGTTGTCAGCAGTTATATGTATCCTCTGAATTAGCGTACACTCCAGCGGCGTCTTTCGAATGTTTAACCACTGTAGCGAATATCTGCCTCATAGTGGTTGTTAGAGATCCACAACGCCAGTTGATCACCGCACCTTCAAATTACTCCGTGGAGAAAGCAACGGAAATGCGCGCTGCCTTTTTTTGCAAACATCTAGGGTGGCTGTGACGTCACACAGAGAGTGCTACCGTCTATACACGATCAATGCAGCCTCCAGGCGTCCATTACGAATAACAGTACAAAACTTCCGGCTCTGTGGTGAATGACACACGTGGGCAAGCGAACACCTGGACTGGAGCTTTGATCTACAGCGTCTGTTTCTCATCGCCGACAAGTTCAGGATTCTTCTGGTGTCTAATGAAGGACGTAATAGAGTGTGTAGCCGCCCGAATTCCGCGGCAGGTCATGGGACAGATTATATTCTAAGTCCGTTATCTATTAACGACGTCATCCTGCTTTCGGATTACTATATATAGTGCGTTTCAAATAAGTTGCGACTGTTGACAGTTCAGCACTGAGCGAGTGGAGGGAAGCATACTTGAGCCAGCGTGTGTAGCGTGCGTCGCCAGATGACCACGCACGGAACGTGGCAGGGTCGCTTGATTGCGTGAACAGCAAGCTGGCCGCTCTGCAATCTTTCTGAAATGATTTTAAGAAATCCATTCTGTAATAAACTCTCATTCCCTCACATCCTATAGTTTAAGTCGTCAGCTTCATGACGAACCACCTATTTTGTAAATGGTCATAGTTATTGTGATATTTCGCTAGTAGGTAAATTACTACAAGAAATTTAATTTGCAGTGAAAAGTAGGTGTCGCTATGAATTTGTGTTTGATGCGTGTTATGTTACATGTTGCGCCGGCCGCGGTGGCCGTGCGGTTCTGGCGCTGCAGTCCGGAACCGCGAGGCTGCTACGGTCGCAGGTTCGAATCCTGCCTCGGGCATGGGTGTGTGTGATGTCCTTAGGTTAGTTAGGTTTAAGTAGTTCTAAGTTCTAGGGGACTTATGACCTAAGGTGTTGAGTCCCATAGTGCTCAGAGCCATTTGAACCTTTTTTTCTTACATGTTGCTGTGTATTGTTGTTGTTGTGGTCTTCAGTCCTGAGACTGGTTTGATACAGCTCTCCATGCTACTCTATCCTGTGCAAGCTTCTTCATCTCCCAGTACCCACTGCAACCTACATCCTTCTGAATCTGCTTAGTGTATTCATCTCTTGGTCTCCCTCTACGATTTTTACCCTCCACACTGCCCTCCAATACTAAACTAGTGATCCCTTGATGCCTCAGAACATGTCCTACCAACCGATCCCTTCTTCTAGTCAAGTTCTCCCACAAACTTCTCTTCTCCCCAGTCCTGTTCAATACTTCCTCATTAGTTATGTGGTCTACCCATCTAATCTTCAGCATTCTTCTGTAGCACCACATTTCGAAAGCTTCTATTCTCTTCTTGTCCAAACTATTTCTCGCCCATGTATCACTTCCATACATGGCTACACTCCATACAAATACTTTCAGAAACGACTTCCTGACACTTAAACCTATACTCGATGTTAACAGATTTCTCTTCTTCAGAAATGCTTACCTTGCCATTGTCAGTCTACATTTTATATCCTCTCTACTTCGACCACGATCAGTTATTTTGCTCCCCAAATAGCAAAACTCCTTTACTACTTTAATTCTCTCATTTCCTAATCTAATTCCCTCAGCATCACCCGATTTAATTCGACTACATTCCATTATCCTCGTTTTCCTTTTGTTGATGTTCATCTTACATCCTCCTTTCAAGACACTATCAATTCCGTTCAACTGCTCTTCCAAGTCCTTTGCTGTCTCTGACAGAATTACAATATCATCGGTGAACCTCAACGTTTTTATTTCTTCTCCATGGATTTTAATACCTACTCCAAATTTTTCTTTTGTTTCCTTTACTGCTTGCTCAGTATACAGATTGAATAACATTGGGGAGAGGCTACAACCCTGTCTCACTCCCTTCCCAACCACTGCTTCCCTTTCATGTCCCTCGACTCTTATAACTGCCATCTGGTTTCTGTACAAATTGTAAATAGCTTTTCGCTCCCTGTTTTTTACCCCTGCCACCTTCAGAATTTGAAAGAGAGTATTCCAGTCAACATTGTCAAAAGCTTTCTCTAAGTCTACAAATGCTAGAAACGTAGGTTTGCCTTTCCTTAATCTAGCTTCTAAAATGAGTCGTAGTGTCAGTATTGCCTCACGTGTTCCGATATTTCTACGGAATCCAAACTGATCTTCCCCGAGGTCGGCTTCTACTAGTTTTTCCATTCGTCTGTAAAGAATTCGCGTTAGTATTTTGCAGCCGTGACTTATTAAGCTGATAGTTCGTTAATTTTCACATCTGTCAACACCTGCTTTCTTTGGGATTGGAATTATTATATTCTTCTTGAAGTCTGAGGGAATTTCTCCTGTCTCATACATCTTACTCACCAGATGGTAGAGTTTTGTTAGGCCTGTCTCTCCCAAGGCTGTCAGTAGTTCTAATGGAATGTTGTCTACTCCCGGGACCTTGTTTCGACTTAAGTCTTTCAGTGCTCTGTCAAACTCTTCATGCAGTATCATATCTCCCATTTCATCTTCATATACCTCCTCTTCCATTTCCATAATATTGCCCTCAAGAACATCGCCCCTGTATAGACCCTCTATACACTCCTTCCACCTTTCTGCTTTCCCTTCTTTGCTTAGAACTGGGTTTCCATCTGAGCTCTTGATATTCATGCAAGTGGTTCTCTTTTCTCCAAAGGTCTCTTTAATTTTCCTGTAGGCAGTATCCATCTTACCCCTAGTGAGATAAGCCTCCACATCCTTACATTTGTCCTCTAGCCATTCCTGCTTAGCCATTTTGCACTTCCTGTCGATCTCATTTTTGAGACGTTTGTACTCCTTTTTGCCTGCCTCATTTACTGCAATTTTATATTTTCTACTTTCAACAATTAAATTCAATATTTCTTCTGTTACCCAAGGATTTCTACTAGTCTTCGTCTTTTTACCTACGTGATCCTCTGCTGCCTTCACCACTTCATCCCTCAAAGCTACCCATTCTTCTTCAACTGTATTTGTTTCCCCCATTCCTGTCAATTGTTCCCTTATGCTCTCCCTGAAACTCTCTACAACCTCTGGTTTCGTCAGTTTATCCAGGTCCCATCTCCTTAAATTCCCACCTTTTTGCAGTTTCTTCAGTTTTAATCTACAGTTCATAACCAATAGATTGTGGTCAGAGTCCACATCTGCCCCTGGAAATGTCATACAATCTAAAATCTGGTTCCTAAATCTCTGTCTTACCATTATATAATCTATCTGAAACCTGTCAGTATCTCCACGCTTCTTCCATGTATACAATCTTCTTTTGTGATTCTTGAACCAAGTGTTAGCTATGATTAGGTTGTGCTCTGTGCAAAATTCTACCAGGCGGCTTCCTCTTTTTTTTCTAACCCCCAATCCGTATTCACCTACTACGTTTCCTTCTCTCCCTTTTCCTACTGACGAATTCCAGTCATCCATGACTATTAAATTTTCGTCTCCCTTCACTATCTGAATAATTTCTTTTATTTCATCATCCATTTCTTCAATTTCTTCGTCATCTGCTGAGCTAGTAGGCATATAAACTTGTACTACTGTGGTAGGCGTGGGCTTCGTATCTATCTTGGCCACAATAATGCGTTCACTATGCTGTTTGTAGTAGCTTACCCGCATTCCTATTTTCCTATTCATTATTGAACCTACTCCTGCATTACCCCTATTTGATTTTGTGTTTATAACCCTGTAGTCACCTGACCAGAAGTCTTGTACCTCCTGCCACCGAACTTCACTAATTCCCACTGTATCTAACTTTAACCTATCCATTTTCCTTTTTAAATTTTCTAACCTACCTGCCCGATTAAGGGATCTGACATTCCACGCTCCGATCCGTAGAACGCCAGTTTTCTTTCTCCTGATAACGATATCCTCTTGAGTAGTTCCCGCCCGGAGATCCGAATGGGGGACTATTTTACCTCCGGAATGTTTTACCCAAGAGGACGCCATCATCATTTAACCATAAAGTAGAGCTGCATGCCCTCGGGAAAAATTACGGCCGTAGTTTCCCCTTGCTTTCAACCGTTCGCAGTACCAGCACAGCAAGGCCGTTTTGGTTAGTGTTACAAGGCCAGATTAGTCAGTCATCCAGACTGTTGCCCCTGCAACTACTGAAAAGGCTGCTGTCCCTCTTCAGGAACCACACGTTTGTCTGGCCTCTCAACAGATACCCCTCCATTGTGGTTGGACCTACGGTACGGCTATCTGTATCGCTGAGGCACGCAAGCCTCCCCACCAACGGTAATGTCCATGGTTCATGGGGCGGGGGGGGGGGGGGTGCTATGTATTAAATATAGATAATATGTTGAATTATCCTTTCAACTTGCCAGGATATCGCTGTCTGTTACCAATCTTGAGAAAATGGAGTGTACATAGAGCACTCCGGCACGAACTCGTGCGTCAGTGACAAAACTAGAATGAAATATTGATAAATTCCTCGTATCTCAGAAATGTTTTGAGATATCGAAACAAGATTTTGGCGAATGATAACGATTACAGGACTGTTTTGCCATATGATTAATATGCGGAATTCCCGTATCTACAGCGATATTCTTTTTCAAAGAAATAATTTAATTATTGAGGACCATGGTGAAACGTGAACTGCTGTGGGTTTTGTAACAATATAAGTGAAGACGTTACACGTTTACTTTTATACTGAGAATTTGCTGTTTCGTAACTACTGAACTAACTTGCACTCAGTTGTTAGTTTAATAATACACTATTTCAGGATTATGTCGCAATTTCAACTGCATTACAAAGTAAGTGGAATGAATATTTCTAGTCCCTACTGTGTTTTAACAAGAGAAGATTTTAAAGGGGCAGCAAGAGAAGTTACGTATACCTCAAAACTCGTCGCAGTCCTTCATGAATCAATGTCTCCTCAACTACCTTCATGGTATTATGGCTGACAACTTAAGACCAGCCATGTCGTGTAACATTTGCAGTAGCTTCTTTAATCAGCATTTCAATCACAGTGAGCGTAAACTTCTTGCTGTTTCTTGCAGCATTACTTTTCACCTAGGCCCATATATTCTGTCGAATTTAAATGAGTATGATGCGGATGTAGACTGATTAAACTATGTCCTTTACCGTTTGCCAGTTCGCGTGAAGTTCCATTAACGATGCCTTATACATGCTAGGTTAAATTTCATCTCATGGAACATTTCTTTATACCCAGAGCAAAATGTCCGCTTTCGTCCGTTGCATTCTTGGAGCTTTATGCACCACAACAGAGTGGTATGGCGTTTCGTTCATTACTGTTGTCTAATTCCAAAGAATGTTTCGCAGCAGAACGTTATCTCCCAGCGGTTGAACGTGTTCCTGGACGACACTTTTATTGCAAATCTCGTATTCAGATGTACTGCACTGTTCTCATTAATGGAATGCCAACACAAAACACTTGTTCACAATACCTGATGACTACAGAACACTTCAACCCCAGAAAATACGACTTTACTAAGAGAGCTGACAATTGTTGATGAATCTACAGTGTGACACCATGTGGTACTGTTCACTCACGGTTTGGCAACAGGGGCGCTTTACCAGCCGAACCGCTGGCGACGTGGTAGGGAAAGCCGGCTCGCCATTGGTGTTACCTAGTCAACGGCGTCATGTCCCCCTCTGGCCAGCCAAACATCAAAAGTTGCAACTAATTCTAATCGCACTAAAAGTAACCACAGGGTTGCACATTTGCGGAGCAGCGCTGAAAAGAAATGCCTCATTTTTTATATGAAAACTCTTACGGCTTTTTAAAATAAAACAAACTTTATTAACTTTCTACATCTTACTACTCGTGTCTGCCGCTAGAGGGCTCCGAATTGTAGCGTATGTAATGACGGTTTGTGACATAACTGTCGGTGCGTGGGAAACAGCATGCTGTAATCGAATTTCGATTTCTAAGAGTTCGACCACACATGAAGCACCCTCTACTTCGGCATGACAATACCAGACCACACACGAGTGCAGCGACATCTGCAACGACCCGACGCCTTTAGTACACTGTCGTCGATCATCCTCCATACAGTCCCGACTTGGCCACATCCGACTGTTATCTGCTCTGAATCTCAAGAACACCCTCGACGACTTCACTTTGATAATGATGCGATGCTAGCGGAGGTGAGATTGTGGCTCTGTGAAAAAAATTCAAACATTTTCAGTGAAGGTGTCAACAAACTAGTCTCTCGTTGGGAGGAATCTGTTCACCACGAGGGTTACTATGTTGAGAAACAAACATGTACACGTGAAGAATAAAGATGTAGAATGTTAATAACGTTCGTTTTATTTAACAAGCTTTGAGTATTCATAGAAAATTTAGGAGGCATTGCTTTTCAGCATGTTCTAGTTTTAGTTGCCGACGTGCCTCCACGACGTGTTTTGGCTTTCTAACATCTACCAATAGCTTTATGACTTTGAGATAGCCTATAATATAGCCTATAATATAGCCTATAATATAGCTGCTGCCTATCAGCCTTTATTCCATGGTCCTGCAGTTGTGCAATACTATGTGGTAGTATTCAGCCTCAGCTAGTTCATCTGCTGTTGTTTCATAAACAAACATTAATGTCTTATAATGATGACATCACAGAGAGTAAGGTTTTCCAAAACAGTAATTTCGTCTCTGTTATTCTTATTCATACGACTAGCCCAATTTTGGCCGCCGTTAAGAACAGTAGGTTAGCACGAAGTCAAACTTAATACTACACGCAACTGCAGGACCACGGAATAATATTGTCCGAGACTCTAATAATTGTTCGCGTAGATAATAGTGACACTGACTGTTTTGAAAACTCTTCTCCCAGCGATGTCATCGCATACAAGACATTAAAGTTATTCGAGACTGTGTTGTCATATTCTGACTCCGCTGGTGCATCTGTTGCTGTTGATAAAACGTTGTGCTTTCCAATATTGGTGTACATGGCGGTCAAAACTGGGTTACTTCACCTGTTGTTCGTGCAGATAATACAAGCTGCGTCTGAAAAATCGATGAATGGTCTCATTTCTTAAAAACCGCGCTGGGTAAACACACAGTGAGAGACATGACACATCTCCCTCTATACTCATACTACAAATATTCGAAGTGAAGCAGTGGTGCCCGCTGCGACCAAGGTAAGGGAGGCAGTGTGGGAACTTGTGTCAATGCTAAATGAAGCAACACGTTAACGTGGAGTTTTGTTCAAATTACGAAAAACGGTGACGGAGATTCATATAGGCAGCTAGAGTACGGTGTTAAAGCAGTGAGTAAAAAGTGTATTCTCGAAGGGTTTAAACGCTTTAGAGACGGAAATGAAGGTGTCGAGGATGGGCCGCGTTTGGGTCGACTGTCAACAAGCACAATCTCAGAGGACATCAACCGATTGCGATGGATCATTACAAATAATCGACGGCTGTCTTTAAGAATGATATTACAAGAGTCGAAGATAAGCGAAGACAGTGTAAGCGCTATTGTTCACGAACATCTGAAAAAACGGAATGTTTGTCACTGGTTTGCACTGCACACCCTGGCAGACGAGCAGAAGCAAACACTGATGGAAACGTCAGGAAGTTTTGTCGACATATCAGACCGAAATCAGCAGCTTTTGGAAGCCATCATTATTGGATATGAGACATGGTGCTGGCAGTACGATCAGGAGACCGAGAGACAGTCAATGCTACAGTGTTCATCGTCCTGTCGCCTCGCAAAAAAAGAAAAAGAAAAATATCTAACTACAAAGCTAGCGCAAGTTGCGACCGCAGTTGCAACAAAGTTTTGGTTTGAGTATGAGTTTTACATTTACAGTACAAATATGGACACAATATTTGCCATCGACAGTTACACTGCATTTCACAACGTTCAGTCACAGAATTCAAAAACTAGGGTGGCAAAAGATTACAAGGATGAACATCGACAGAGTATAAAGTGCCAGAAACGGATTTGTTTATCACTTCATGAAAGCCTACAGGAAGACGTCTTCCGACTCACATCAAAAATACGTTCGGGCGGTGTTCGAAACCTCTCTGGTCTGAGGTCATCAGATCCAGCTACAGTTCATGAGTACTGAACAAAGTCTGCGAAGACTGGAGAACAGAACTGATTGTGGAGAATACAAATCAGCAACTAAATTGAATTCTTCGTCGATGGTGCGAACTGTTACTCGTTAAGGGTACTGTGGTCTCCGATCTGCTTCAGCACCGCCTCAATCTGTCGGAAGAGCAGACTGTAAGGTGTGCATCCAGGAGGCTGGTCTTGACTTTGTACGTAACAAAGTTAGAATCCCAGTTGGTGTGGGTGGTGCTGGATTGAGAGGGTATTCACCAAACTTCAGACGTCACTAAAAACGTCCATTTTAATCCGAGCATTACCACATTCCAACAAGGTCTGAACACTTTCCTTCCTACCCTAAGTGAATTTTCGGTCAGAAATTACCAAGCTTCTTTAGCATAATTAACTCACTGGGACAAGCCAAACACAAATGACCATAAGTTCAGCCATGCTTCAGCAACTAGCGTATAACCTGTTAAACTTATCTACACATTTACTCAAATGGAACAGACAGAAAGCTCCAGTAACAGATCTGCTACGTTTGTCTCTTTCTTTACCAAACTTCGTTAGTTTTTATACGTTCGTCAGAAACTTTACATTCGTTCACATTCCCCAGCAACTTAAATAATTGATACTACAGCAGAAACATTTATAACAGAGAACATTTCTTTCACATTTAGTTAAAGTAGGAACCTCCAGACCTTGTCGTCCAACAAACAAAGTTATTCATTTCCCTTACTGACAACAAGTCACAATAATTCAAGTAATGGGCACGACTAGTGACATAAGACTAATGCATGTCCCACTTGGGTTAGTCAAGAAAGCAACGTCCTGTCGCCCATAAACGAAGAACAAATAACCATTAATATATCGACTGACAGGAAAACTGTGAAACGGCCATAAGCCACCCATAATTTTTATCAGGCAACTTGTCAATGAATACTTGTCAAGAATTTAACGTATGGTATCAGGCCGCACAATTACACGCAGTCCCTAGCTCATACTCAGGTGTTTGTGGGTTGAAAATTTAACATACATACAAACAACTCCTGAAACTAAACTAAACCAGTTACAAGAAAAATACAACAATAAATATCACCCACCAGACTATTAATCGTAATAATGATATTTCCAGTGAATTTAAAAAAGTTCTGAATGAGCGGGACCAGGATTCCATAGGGCTCCTAAGATCACTTTCTCAAAAAAGATTAAGTCACTTTAAGTCTCATCAATAAAAAAACTTCAGCTTAATGAAGTTCTCATGATACACGCCATACATCTGTTACGTGAATACTGACTACATTAAAAAAGCACAAGAATTTTTATGTTCCAATAGTGTATACAATTGCACTTTTGATCCTATTGCTAAATTCGTTGGTGAAACAAGGCAGTCATTAAAATAAGAAACTTTTTAACTCCTTTCCAAAAAAAGACCCTTGTGCCTTTGAATCCTAGAACAGCCACCTTGTGTGGCACACTTAAGATACATAAGAGTGATGCAGTCTGATGTCAGTCGTTAATGGAATCGTTTCTGCTGATTATCTTTTATCTAAAGAGTTAAATAATTTCCTAAGCAGGCATTATTATTTTCCAACCTCTAACACTGTGACAAATTAGGATGAACCCGTAAAACTTTTAAGTCAGACCACCACTTTCCATGTCACCAAAATGTGTACAAATATCCCGACTAAAGAAGTAATACCAATTACAGAATCCAGTCTAAGGCAACATGCTAACTTAGAGTTCCAAATAACTAATGAAATTCTTGCTCTCCTAAAGATGGTTCTAGACCACAATTGCAATGGTGCACCACGCTACCAAAGTACCCCTTAGCGAAAAGGAATATATGATAAAAATGAACTTGAAATTATTAGGTACATTGTGAGTTCTAAGAGCTACCCAATGTGGGCTGTGGACTACCTTATCCAGGTACACAACATAAAGGGCTTCATAGATTTCATCGTGGAATTACTGCACTGACATCCCTCCAAGAGCCCATTCTGTGTAGTTCATACACTAAAATACCAATTTAGGTATTATTTCAGATTAGGTTGGCCAATGCCTCAAAAAAGCTGGGGTCACTGTGGCATTTTTTATACCAAACAAAACTGGTCTTCAGTATAGGCACCATGAAGCTAAGGCCCAAACCACCACATAGGCTCAGGCATTTATCAAATTAAGTGCAATGTTTACCAGTGTCTCTACATTGGGCAGATTGGGTGCACTTTTAACATATAATTCAAGCAACATCTAGACCATAATAATTCTAAATCCACTTTGTCCAGTCATTTGAAAATCAAGGGCCACTTCATTGGTGACATAAATACCAATTTTAGTGTCCTCCATCGTCACCACAAAGGCCGCATCATTAATTCATTAAACGAAATAGAAATTACGCAAATCTTACACCAGAACACTTCAACAATACTAAATGAGCAAGCCACACTGAAACACATGTATCTTCTACATTCTTATTATTGTTTTTTGAAATAGCGCTCAGACCTCATCAATATTCCTCTTAAACTTCTCTCCCAAAGGAACTGTAATTTTCTTTTTATACCTTTATTTTAGTCGCCAACTGGCGTTATTTTGTCCTTGTGTATACTCACTTGCCGCTATACTTAGTTGTTTAAACCAGCTTGCCACTATGGGCTCGTTTGTAACTTCTTTAAGTTTAAATTTTACCTTTTTATAATTTTTAACAGACAGTTGGGCGCTGGCACTATTTATGCCCAATTACATTACTTTTTTTTATTTGACAATGAATGTCTAACCATCTTTCATTCATTTACATACTCGTATTATGTACCCATTTGTTAATGATCGTTCTAGTCAGCTCTGACGCTATTTGCCAGTAGAGGGCTTTACTTTCTCTTGCAAATGATGGTCGTTAGCTTTCGTGAACAACAGCTTTCTACAATCACATCACACTGTATCTCAGCTTCATGCACAGCTGTCACCTCCTGAAGCCTGTAGTCTAATGTATGGTGGCCATACACCTCATGGTGTAAGTTATCTTACGTTGTTCATTGATACTCTTTGTCTTTCCCCTTTTTTTCTTCCTTTGGCTGCTCGCTTCTTTAGGTAATTTTTTTGATTATCTAGTGCGACACCATGTTTCATTGTGACTAACTCAACCATATAAGTTTCACATTTACTGGTGGGTAGTGTATTCCCACCATTCTTATAATAAACAAGTGTTAAGTGGCAAACATTATCTTGTCATAGTTTCTCCATTTTCCTACTGCAGCCTTGTTCGCCTGAAGCGAGGCTTATAGTCTCCCAAAACCACTCGTGATTGAACCAATAAAACTATTTCCAGCTGTAGTGGTTTGTTGTCTGAGACCATTGTGAAATTTTTCGATATTAGGGAAGATCCTAGTGAATATGTGAGTTATCTGATGTCTGGTCATCTTAAAAATACCTAATTCAACTCGTGTCTGATAGTGATGGGGCTGAAGATTATTAAACACTATACAAAAGTAATGATGCATAAATCCTGGTGATGACAAGGGAAAAGATAAAAGGTTTCTTTACAGCATTTGGATGATATTAGAAAAAGAGCATAGTATCAAGTACTCTTGGAAAAATCTGGCAGAGATAAATAAACAACTGTATCCAGAATGATGGAGAAAGTATCCAAAAGTATTTTTAACCATTTCACAGACAGTCTAAGTAATAGTAACCAAAATTTGAACTCTATAGAGACCCCAAGTGAAAATGGTAGTAGAAAGAAGAAAGGACACAATTCTGCATGAACGTTACACTAGATGATGGTTATCTAACATCATTATTAGTAGTAATGGTAGCAGCACCGAAATAAATCTCATACAGTGTGGTAAGTTAAAGAAACATGTTGATACACATCTTGTAAATTAGGGGGAGAAAACACACATTTACCCACCGGTGTTGGTTGAAAGAAAAGCATTTATTTCACAGACACATTACCTCAAGAGAGTATTAATCATTTCAGAATACAATACAGTTGGCAAACAAAGGTACTGAGCTGTGCAATGTTATTTCCTTTGAATTGCTGGTCATTGTAATGAAATTCTTTCTCTTATTACAGCCGTCTTTCAGTTGCACTCACCTTCTTCTTTTCATTTGCTTAGGAGTCCATCAACCATTTCGGTGGCTTGACTTGTCACCCAGAATGTTATTATAAGTTCTTGTTGTTCACAGTTATCATCATTTGTTGCGGAGTAATTGTTCTCAACATTCTTATCACCCCTTGCAGTCACCTTTTCTACATATGTTCTGAAGCCATGCTTGTTTCCAACTCTTTACTTTGTTCGACGTCAGGTGCTTCTCTTGTTCCTTTAATATCTATATTCAATTATGCTCCGTCATCTGCAGTGTGTGTGATCTTCAGACAAATCACTTTTGAAACGCCTTTGTTCAGTTTTGCAGGGAAGACATCTCTAGCCAATGTTATTTTTCCTTTTTCTGGATGCCCAGTCCGTAAGCTTTCATGATTTCTGAATATTCAACCAGTACATGAGGTTGTCTTTCTGGTTCAAATTTGGCAAGTTCGTTTTTCATTTTTGCCTATGTACGACATCCGATTAATCGCAAATGACTACTATTAGGTTCTAGTCCATCCATCGTTTGTAGAGAGTTACTCCATCGTTTGCCGTCGTCAGGCACCTATTTCGTAAGTACACTCCTGGAAATGGAAAAAAGAACACATTGACACCGGCGTGTCAGACACACCATACTTGCTCCGGACACTGCGAGAGGGCTGTACAAGCAATGATCACACGCACGGCACAGCAGACACACCAGGAACCGCGGTGTTGGCCGTCGAATGGCGCTAGCTGCGCAGCATTTGTGCACCGCCGCCGTCAGTGTCAGCCAGTTTGCCGTGGCATACGGAGCTCCATCGCAGTCTTTAACACTGGTAGCATGCCGCGACAGCGTGGACGTGAACCGTATGTGCAGTTGACGGACTTTGAGCGAGGGCGTATAGTGGGGATGCGGGAGGCCGGGTGGACGTACAGCCGAATTGCTCAACACGTGGGGCGTGAGGTCTCCACAGTACATCGATGTTGTCGCCAGTGGTCGGCGGAAGGTGCACGTGCCCGTCGACCTGAGACCGGACCGCAGCGACGCACGGATGCACGCCAAGACCGTAGGATCCTACGCAGTGCCGTAGGGGACCGCACCGCCACTTCCCAGCAAATTAGGGACACTGTTGCTCCTGGGGTATCGGCGAGGACCATTCGCAACCGTCTCCATGAAGCTGGGCTACGGTACCGCACACCGTTAGGCCGTCTTCCGCTCATGCCCCAACATCGTGCAGCCCGCCTCCAGTGGTGTCGCGACAGACGTGAATGGAGGGACGAATGGAGACGTGTCGTCTTCAGCGATGAGAGTCGCTTCTGCCTTGGTGCCAATGATGGTCGTATGCGTGTTTGGCGCCGTGCAGGTGAGCGCCACAATCAGGACTGCATACGACCGAGGCACACAGGGCCAACACCCGGCGTCATGGTGTGGGGAGCGATCTCCTACACTGGCCGTACACTACTGGTGATCGTCGAGGGGACACTGAATAGTGCACGGTACATCCAAACCGTCATCGAACCCATCGTTCTACCATTCCTAGACCGGAAAGGGAACTTGCTGTTCCAACAGGACAATGCACGTCCGCATGTATCCCGTGCCACCCAACGTGCTCTAGAAGGTGTAAGTCAACTACCCTGGCCAGCAAGATCTCCGGATCTGTCCCCCATTGAGCATGTTTGGGACTGGATGAAGCGTCGTCTCACGCGGTCTGCACGTCCAGCACGAACGCTGGTCCAACTGAGGCGCCAGGTGGAAATGGCATGGCAAGCCGTTCCACAGGACTACATCCAGCATCTCTACGATCGTCTCCATGGGAGAATAGCAGCCTGCATTGCTGCGAAAGGTGGATATACACTGTACTAGTGCCGACATTGTGCATGCTCTGTTGCCTTTGTCTATTTGCCTGTGGTTCTGTCAGTGTGATCATGTGATGTATCTGACCCCAGGAATGTGTCAATAAAGTTTCCCCTTCCTGGGACAATGAATTCACGGTATTCTTATTTCAATTTCCAGGAGTGTATTTTGCCGTTGCTATTGCTTCGCTCCAGAAATTTTGTGATATTTCACTCTCCAAAAGCATACATTGCACAGTATCTGAACTGCTTTGGTTGAACCATTCTGAGACACCTATTAGTTGAGGCATGGCAGGGGTGATCAATTTCCTCCTCTTTTCGCTGATATTTTTCGAATCTTTTACTCATACGTTGGTCTCCATTGTCCGAATGTAGCAATCCTGTTCTTTTCTTCTGAAAATTTTCGTCATAGACTTTGTATTCCTTGAATGAATGCAACACTTACTTTTTACTTCTTGTAAATATATTACTGCATATCTAATCATCAATGACTGTGACAACATATTTCACTTCACCAAGTGACTGTAAGCCGGAGTCACTCCTTACATCACTGTGTATCAAATGCGGTTATCACAGAAGGAATGCAGGTGGTCATGTATCTTCAGACTGCGTCTCTATTGCCACCGGAGTGTGTCAAGGCTCAGTACTGGGTCCACTGCTTTGCCACTGTCTACAGAACATGGAAAAATCACCATATTTGCTGATGACACCGCTATGTCAGTTAATAATTCTTCAGGAAATATATTAAGTGAGATAGTAAATAAGATATTTCCAGATGTGTTAAACTGGTTTAGAATTAAGTCTTTCAGCCAGTCTAAAAAAAGACAAATTACGCCCACAGATGGAATAAATCTAAAAATGAGTGAGCTCGAGACTTTAAAAGTTGAGTTCTCAAAGTTTTTGGATCTGCACATCGTCAGAAAACTGAAGTGTCACTACCATAATCAAGATCTCTGCAAAAGATTAAGCACAGTAACATATGCCTTTAAAATGATACCTATTAGGGAGATGAGCAAATAAAAGAGCATACTTCGACTATTTTCATCCACTTACAGTCTATGGTACATTATTCTGGGGAAATTAACGGCTAGCAAAAAAAAGAAGTGTTCCATGCACAGACGTCAGCTACAAGACTTGTGTGTGGAATCTATCCTAGGCACTCATGAAGAAATTTGTTTAGAGATCTTCGAATCTTTACAACCACTGCTCAGTATACCTTTTTCCCTGATGTGTTCGTTACTAAAAATAGCAACTTGCTCAAAACCAGTAGTTCATACAATAATTACAACACCCATCGGAAACTTGACGTTCTCTGTCATCTAAAAAAATGGCAGGGTGCAGAAGGGGATTCCGTACAGTGCCACAAAAATTTTAATGGCCTCCCACCACACATAAAGATCTGGCTCGAAACATGCACAAGTTTCAAGAAAAACAGAGTCAGTTACTTCCAGATGGGTCTCATTATAGTACAGATGAATTTCTTATCGACAGTGCATAATATCTCCTCAGTATGTTTAAATCTATTTTCGTTCCATATATGGCAGGTTCATAATTCTTTGCTTATATGTGGAGTAACTTAATTTATGCATATCTGTATATTTCAAGTGAAGTCATGTACGGTAGCTTATATGTTGAATTGTTTATTAGTTTCTGTTATTTGTATCATATTATCAATATAATAAGTTAAATACACTTACGAATTAAACTTTAACTGGTAAAAAATGACCCGTTTTATATCCAGTGATCTGTTCACATATCGATCTGTGGAACTAGAAATTAATAAATAAATAAAACATAGACATTCATTTGTGCTGTTTTCAGTTTGGGGAAAGACGGCTTTCATCTTCCGTTCAGTTCACACTATGCATAACTGCTATATATCCGGTCGTCTGATGCTCCGAAAGTTATTCCACTACATTTGACTTGTTTCACAGTTTTATCTGCGTAAATGTGGCTTATATAGTCTATGGTGCCACGCCATAAATTCATTTCCCGACTAGTGCTAAGATCTGCGACAGGACCACTTCCGTGCACTGAAATAATGGCGTTGCCTTCACTAATGTAGTACGAATTGCCTTTCTTTGAAGCCTTTGTGATTATTTCCCTGCTTTGTTTCGTGATTTTACCTTCAGCTCTTGTGAAAGATATCATTACTCCATTATCGTCTGAGGGACTGATATCAAATTGCACTTGATGTCTGGAATGAACAACGTATTTTGCAAGTCGACTATTTACCCTCCATATTTATGCACACATTCCCAAAACCCGGACGTTGCAAATATCCACAACCAGATACTTTTACTGTCACACCATGTTGTGAGAAAGTGACGAATTTTTCAAGTTGTGCAAGTCATGTGGTCTGTTGCTACACAGTCCAGAATGCTCACATCGCTTCTTTCGTTTTCTCGGGAAGTGGTGTGTATCGCATAAGAATACGTAATGGTGTCCAAGATGATCGCACTTAATTCATTTTTAGGATGACATTTTATGTCATTGTGTTTCGCTGTCAGCAACGTACTTTTGCTAGCAATCAGTGTACCAGAATTTGAGGATGTTTTGTCTGCGTCCATTTTATGATTTGCTTGTCCGTTGTTCCAAACGTGATCGCCAACTTTTGGGCATTATTTACCAACATATCAGTGCTGTTGACAACGAAAACATCGTGGACAACAATTACCGGTACATGTTTTTTTCGTAATTGCCGCGACTGTGCCACGGCTTCTCTTACAGAATTGCGTTTCGCCTCGTTTGTAAGAGAAAACTTTAAATGCTCAGGCGTCCCTTTCGCATTTCATGTTTCTAAATATTCGTTCTTATTCTAAAACACGGTCTGTGAATTTCTTAAGAGAGAAATCCGCCTCGTTACACTGGATACTTCTTGCAAAGTAATTGGAAGGCAGACCCACAAAGGTAAGCATAGCTGCTTACCTGCTTCGCAGTCTTGTATTTCAACTGAATTATCATCTACTACTGTTAGCAGAAGTTCCGTCGCCTTCTCATTTGCTCTTTATTCGTCCGCTGTGGTTGTATTTCCCATGCCATGGCCGATCGCAGGCTGATACTTATGCTTATGAGAATTCCCTTAATTTTTTGCGACCAGTGGCGGTAATCATCATTATTCAAGAGATCGAATTATCGCTCAACCGCCATGACCGGTCGTTCAGTTAGCCCCTATGTGCTGTAAATATATCGCGCAGTAAGAAACTTTTTGCACTTATTTTCGTCGAATTCGGTCACGTCTCTGACTTTTACACTAGTAGTGTCTAATGAAAATATCACTTGCAAATCTTCTTCGCAATCCGCAAAAAACGAAAATTTTCACGACTCATAATTTCTCAGAGTTTCGAACGATTTTCTAACTGTCTTGTTATTTATAGGTTACTCTCACTTCCTGTCGCTGTGGATCGGCGATCACTAGGCCCTTAACCTGTGAATATTCTTAAGAAAAACGGCAGGGAACACTAAAAAATGCACAGCACACTGCATGTGAGAGAACACATTTATTTTAATGAATTGTACCCCGCCGAGAAAAGCGACACAAGTCAAAAAATGGCAGTTTTTAATTTGTCACTGAAAGAAATGGTTCAAATGGCTCCTATGGGACTTAACTGCTAAGGTCATCAGTCCCCTACAACTTAGAACTACTTAAACCTAACTAACCTAAGGACATCACACACATCCATGCCCGAGGCAGGATTCGAACCTGCGACCGTCGCGGTCGCGCAATTCCAGACTGTAGCGCCTAAAACCGCTTAGCCACTCCGACCGGCTGTCACTGAAAGATGCAGATGAATTTGCTGCTTATAATACGTACTTTAAATTTGAAGGAATGATTCTGCAGAGTTGCAAGATTTTAGTCGAAAGTGCCGTTTCGTTATTTCTCAGTCTAAGGAGTCTTATGCTGATAATACGGTGAGAGGTGCTATCATTAGGACAGCCCCTAATAAAGAGATCCTCCAATAGGCACTGCAATTTGAAGACCCCCTTGGAAGAAGTCCTCTCCAATGCGCAATCATTTGAAGATTCTCAAGCGGTGGGCCGTCACTCAGATTCCTCAGCGGATATGGCACTGTCAGCCTGGACGACAGTCACACTTGAGTACCACCACAACTTCGGAAGCAAACATCTTGGTGGTGCAGCACGCCTGGCTGTCACGCAACACACAAACACTGTGGCTGCAGACTGGTACCGGTATCTGCAACCCCTGCCTTTCTGCCCCATTTGTATTGTTCAACATGACCGGCCGGCCTGCTCTTAGTGCTGGTCTTCCTGCTGCTTCAGTCAGAGGAAGGGACTCATTGCCGCAGAATGGGTCAACATTTAACAAAACTGCTTATCTCAAAGGTTTATTTATAGTTACCACACGATGAGGAATCATGGCAGTTACTTCTATCAACACGCCGTGTCATCTGCAAAAGTGCAACTGGTTGATTTTCAGGTTCATGAGTCTCTGGCTCTTTTCCAACGTTTTTTGGAGCAACTCACACAACGTGTTACTTGCTGTATAAACTAACTAGGTGACGCTGCAATCATTGGTCCCAACACCGAGGAACATCTACACAACCTTAGGATTCTGTTTCAGACCCTGCATAACGTGGACCTCAAGTGCAATGTGGATAAATCACATTTTTTTCCAGTCCTCCATTGATCCACCTGGGACACGTTATTTCCCACCAGGGGATCCAACCAACAAACAGTCATGTTGTGGCTGTTGAGGACCCCCCTTCACCCATTTGCATAAAATAACTCCGGGCGTTTTTAGGCAAGCTTCGTCATTACTACATATTCATTCTACAGGCAGCTACTGTGGCAAATCCTATAAATCAGTTACTGAAAAACGGTGTGTCGTTTGTTCGGACGGCAGCATGTGATCAAGCATTTGAAGGACAGTCTTCGTTCAGCCACGTGTCTGGCCATTTTTTAGCTGGGTCGACAGCTTGTTGTGGCTATGGATGCATCTCATAAAGGCCAGGGGTCCATATTGATTCATCACAATGCCGTTTGTTCGGACGGCAGCATGTGATCAAGCATTTGAAGGACAGTCTTCGTTCAGCCACGTGTCTGGCCATTTTTTAGCTGGGTCGACAGCTTGTTGTGGCTATGGATGCATCTCATAAAGGCCAGGGGTCCATATTGATTCATCACAATCCCAATGGTTCGGAACAGCCGATAACATTCACCTCAAAGACACTCAATTCAGCATAGAACACTTATCAAAGGAGGCACTTACTAATATTTATGCAATCAAGAAGTCTCAAGTGACTTGTGGTCAAGAATCACAAGCCTTTAGTCTCCCCATTTAGCCCTACGATGCATCTGCTGGATAAAACAGCATGTAGACTTCAACAGTGGGCTATGTTTCTCAGTCGTTGTCACTACCAGATTCACTTCTGCTCTAAGGCTCCGTGCTCCAACGCAGATGCACTCTTATATCATCCTATGGCTCCGGACCCCAGCTTATACCAGGAGGAAATCTGTGATTTTTACCTTGACAAAGCGCCACAGCAGACTGTGGCTGGATTCCCTATTACAGACTTCCAAATCGCTCATACGGTTGACTAGATGCTGTTCTCCACCACATGTGGAAGCATATCCAGAGAGGGTGCCTAGAATGGCTTCTGGCTCGAGTGTCAGATCTTGGCTGTCACTATTTGGTGCTGTGCCATAGACTAACTCTGATCAACGGTGTAATTTTGTTGATTACAGAGCACATAGTCACGCCAGTGGTCATTCTAACATCCCTAAGGTGGCACAATTTTGCCTCTTGCACCATGTTGACTGGTGCATAAGGACGAAAATTCTGGTTTGCCAAAATATCTAAAGGCTGGGGGTCAACTGCAAGACTGAACATTTAATTGCTACTTGTCCCAAATGTGCAGGCCATCAGTTTGCGCCATGGCAGTGTTACTCACCACGATTGGAACCTTCATGGATGGGAGCACATGGGCCGCATTTTGGACATACATTGGTTTCCATATATCATAAACTGCCAATCCATGGTAGCACAGCCGATGGTGCAAGCCCTCACCTGAATATCGTGCACATAAAGCCTCCCCTGCACCATGGTGATGGAGAACAGCCCACAATTTATCTCACAGACTTTTCAAGGCATTTATGTGAAACATGGTATCCACCATGTCAGAGCATTCCTGTTCTATCCTCAGTCAAATGGAAAGCAGCAATGCCTTGCATGAGCTTTCAGAATGCAGATGAAGTAGTATATCAGAGACGTCTTGGGAGAAGTACTGTTGACAAATGTTCTCAGTTCTTACAGGTCCACACTACTTGGTGAGGAGAGTTTTGCAGAACTGCTGCCTGGGCGCCAGCCACACACGATGCTGCATCTCGTGCTGCCTATCCTGTGCCCACCTAGGGCACCTCTGTCACCACACTATGTACTGGGCACCCTCATCTGGAATTGCACCTTTGGTTGACATGAGCATTGGATATCAGCATTCATCCACGGTTGGCAAGTCTTCACGCTGCAGACAGGGCACATGTTGTTGGCCCACTATCGCAACTAACTATGCCCGTGGGTGGAGGCACAGCTCCCAAGCCTTCCTCCCTCCTGCAGCCCAGGTTTCTGTCTTCCCTTCTCTGGTTTTAGATCTATTTCCTGCCCTGAGCTCGCCTTCACCCACCACACCCTCAGCTGCTGTTTTTTCCAAGCCTCCAAATGAGCAGTAGTGACCAGATTCATATGAGTTTCTGTGGCAGCCAGAGTACCATATAGTTTAGAGTTGCCATTGTGGCCAGCTCCTACTCCTGTCTGCAAGGTGCTCGATGACCCCAGGGGCGCAGCTCCAGTGTGGGCTTCCCATGTGACTGGTGACGCACGATTGAGCAGCTGCCCACAACAAAGTCATAACCACCAGAATGATGTCTGGCCCCACTCTCCAATTGCAGCCAACAGGGGGCTTCTGGCCATGCTGGGGGCACACACTGAGAGTGCTCTAAAGAACATGAATGCTGCTTTCATGGTTACCATGTGGTATCCCACACTGTGGGGAAGGATGCTGGGGTTTGACCCCTTCTGTCACTATTCCAAGGATAAAGGACTGTGGTAACACTAAGTTACCACTCGTGTCACATTGACACCTTACCAGCCTTTACCATAACAGGACACAAGGCACCAGAGCAAATCAAGCTTGCTTGTGCCAGTGCCCAGGGGGACAGGTCCAGCCACCCAGTGGCAAAACAATCAAACACTGGATGGTGTGCCACACTGTGGTTGGCCTGTAGACAATGGGCAGCACCACCTCAAGAGGCTGAAAAAGAATCTACATGATATAATACCATAGCAGAATGCATTCAGTCCCTTTCTCAATATTGTGTTTTCTTGAGTTAACTTATTCCTGCTCTTAGGACTCTCCATGTTGTATTGGATTCAGCCTGGAATTTCACATGGACTGTGTATGGAACTTCTAAACTGTTTTCTCATAAAAATTATTTACACTCTGCATACTTATCTGCATCTGTAGTTACTACAGGAAAAAGTACAGGGAACGTCCTGGGAATCAAACAATTTTACTAGGAGCTGGAAAGAAGAACTAAAAGCTATTTTACTTAAATATAGAAAGGTATTCCCTGATAAATCAGGAGTAATAGAAGAGTATTTATTTGAGTTTGAAACAAAGGATAATATGTCATTTTTAGCAAACCATATCCAATCCCCATAAGCCTACAGTCAGCAGTACAAAAAGTAGTTCAACACATGGAAACAGAGGGGATTGTGAAATGAAGTCAAAGTGTATACAACAACCCTTCACTGGTGGTAAGCAAATCAGCCAGAGGAGTTTTTTTATTTTTTTATTTATTTATCTCTTGTTCCAGTGATCCATGTTGTGACACTATCATAGGATATGGAACGTGTCAATTTTACAAGCTTTTGGCCAGAATTTATGGTAATACATAAAACAAAACAAAAACAGTAAACAGTAACTTAGGTCCCACTACAAAAAATATATTTTAGAGATAGATAAAGATTACAAAATAATAAGTGTTACAGAGAAATAAATATTACAAAATATATGTTTACAATAAAAATATTCGGTATTACAAATACAAATTTGGGTATACAATTGCAATTTACAATACAAGAAATGTTAAACACTGTAGTTCAGGAACTCTTCTATTTTATAAAATGATCCTTGCAATAGGAACTGCCTTAAGGTTTTTTAAACAAGAGATCATCATCTACCAAACACTTAATTCTTGAAGGGAGGGCATTAAAAATCTTACATCCACTGAAATGTATCCCTTTCTGCACCATACTTAGATTTGGCTGTTCATAGTGGATATCATGTTTCCTTCTAGTATTGTGACTGTGATATGCACTATTCAGCTTAAAGATGGATTTTTCTTTCCTTATGAAGCACATTAAAGAGAATATATATTACGCAGTGGATGTAAGTATTTCAAGCTTCTTCAAAAGATTCCTGCATGTGGCTCTAGGATGGACTCCACACATGAATCTTATGGCTTTTTTTTTGTACACACAGTACTATTTTAGCCAGTGGCTGATTTCCCCAAAATATAATTCCAAATGCCATAATTGCATGAAAGAAACCATAATACGCTGACTTCATGGTTTCCATATTTCTATAAGAAGAAACAATGTGCAATGCATATGTTGCTGAATGGAGTCTTTTGTATAGATCCAGGATGTGGTTTGACCAATTCAGTTTGCTATCAATATGTAAGCCTAGGTATTTTGAGGAATCTACTCTGGTTGTCTGCTCACCTATTTTTACTACTATTTCCTCACCTTTGGATGTTGTGTGGGTCTGAATGTAGTTTGTTTTACAGTAATTTAAAGAAAGACCATTAATGTTAAATCAGTTCACCATTTCATTTAAAACCTTATTTGCTGTTACGTCACGTTTATCTACTGAATTATCAATAAGTAGTGTAGTGTCATCAGCGAAAATGGTGAATCTACAATATTCCGTACAGAGAGGGAGATCATTTATAAATATAATAAAAAGTAAGGAGCCCAGAACTGAGCCCTGCGGCACTCCACATGTGATGGTACCCCATTCTGAAGATAATGGGACACCACCATGACTATCTACTACAACTTTTTGTTTCATGTTTGACAGATATGACTCAAGCCATTTCCCTCCTGCACCACTTATACTGAGATGTGCAGCTCTTTGTAAAAGAATTTGGTGATTTACGCAGTCAAATGGTTTTGTTAGGTGACAAAATATGCCAATCACTTTCAGTTTTTTGTTGATAGATTCCAAGAGTTTGCCAGTAAATGCAAATACTGCATCTTCTGTTGACCAACCTTTCTGAAACCCAAACTGACTTTTGCTGAAGATATTGTGTTCACTGAGATGCTTAACTATCCTGGCATGCATTAGTTTCTCTAAAACCTTTGAAAAGCTTGTCCATAGTGATACTGGCCTATAGTTAGCAGTATCCATCTTATCCCCCTTCTTATACAGCGGTTTTACAACTGCATACTTAAGCCTCTAAAGAACTATTCCTTGCTTAAGTGCACATCAAAAATGTAGCAAAGGACTTTACTTACATGGCTGGAGCAGTATTTTAATAATTTGTTAGAAATGTTGTCAATTTCAGCAGAGTTTTTACTTTTCAGGGATTTAATAACTTTTTCAATTTCTTGAACAGTGACTGTTTTTACCTTGAAAAGATTGATGGCTTGCTTCATGGACCCTTGTAAACCTATTTTTTCTGTTACTGTTAAAAAATTGTTGTTGAATGTGTCTGCAACTGCTTTTGGATCGCTAACAAGATTACCCTCACTTTTGATTTGGATATTTTCACTACAAACTGCATTTTCCCCGTTTCCTTCTTTACAAATTTCCAGATAGTTTTTACTTTATTGCTCGAGTTGTCAATTTCTGCCTTCAAGCACATGTTTTTTGCTGCCTGAATGGTCTTATTCAGAATTTTATTGTAGATTTTATAGTGTGTAATCCTACTGTTACCATTTGAACTCCTGGCTGCAGCATATAGTTCTCTTCTTGTTTTACAAGAGGTTTTGATGCCTTTAGTAATCCAAGGCTTGTTTCCAGATTTGAACAGTTTTCTCTCACTGATTTTATAGGATGTGCTTCTTCAAAAAAGCTTGTAACTTAATTGATAAATACATTAAATTTTGAATTAACATCAATGGTAGCATATGCAGGAGACCAGTCCTCAAGCTGTAATTGCTGATTAAAGGTTTCAGTGGTGTGTGTGTTTATAATCCTAAATGTTTTCCAAATGAAATTTTCTTTTCTTTGTACATTCATTTGGTTTAGAGTGAAGAATTGCGCTTCATGACCAGAGAGACGACTTATAATATTTTTCATGGTTAAATTATTGCAAATATCCTTATCTACAAATACATTATCTATTAAAGTGCTAGAGCTGCATGGTGTCAGACACGAGGTCACTAAATAAACATATGAAGATCAAAAGAGATCACTTAGTGAGTACTCAAGGATTGTTAGTGATATTCGAACAACCAAAATTCTTCAACCTCATGGAGCTGGAATGGGGAGTTGCTGGCAGGTGCCATTACATAAAGATTTGAGATCTTACATAGTCTGCTTATTTGAATGGAAATCATATCATTTTTTAGTACTTCCATATGGGTTCAAGATTCAAGATTCAAGATTCTTTATTAGCCATTGATCATGCAAGATGAAATAGGCTTCGTCAGTACATAAAATAATATTAATATTCCAGACACTATATATAAGGCATAGATATAATTAGCATATGAGTAACTTACAAATAACATAAACCTTAAGCAGGTGACTACAATGCTTAATACATATTCTTGTTTCAGATACATACAAAGGTACCAAAAATGAGTTACATTGTAGTAGCAAACACAGTAGTTACGTAACACATCATAACACTGGCAAATAAAGTAGTTACCTAACACAGTTGAAATACAAAGGTATTAAATATGAAATATTTTGTAACAGTATATATAGTAGTTAATTAAGTTAATTATGCAATTACAGGTTTATCTCTGTGCTACTCAGATCATAATATTCTTGCATAGAATAAAATGGATTGTCAGATAACCAATTGTACAAATTTTGTTTAAGAATTTTTGTGGGCATGTCCCGAGCAGATTGCGGTAGTTTGTTGAATATTTTTAAGGTATTCACTTTGTGTTTCAGTGGTGGTTTTCATTCACACAGTAAATAAAGAATTAGCAGATGATCTAGTGCAAGACTTTATTATATACCTGGATGATATATTAGTACTCAGGTCATGGGAGTGTGGCGATTCACCTTTGTTTCTTCGTTTGTTGTCCTCGGTGTCAATGCACTGGCTGAAAAAATTAGGGCTGGAAGTGCAGTACTGTCTACTGTAAATGATGTAGCCAACATGTGCACATTTGCATTTCACAGTTGTTTAGTTTCGATTTTCACAACCCCCCATGTACACATTTAATATGGCCATTGCACTATTGTTTAACTTTTGATAAGCCTCATTAATAGTTTTCTGGCAAACATCCACATACTGCTACTATAGTTCTCTGTTGAATATCTATGTGCAGTAAAAACATAACCACAAAGTTCACAGTTCTTGAAGAATAGAAAGGTACATATGGAGCAGACACTGTCATTTTTTTAACAGATGGCCTAAGTATATTACACTTATATCGCAGATGCATTGTTGTTGATCTAACCAATACAGTTTCCTCGTCTGAAACTTGGCCATGGACTGACTGTCTCAGGACAAAAAATTGGGCCCTTGTATATCCTCACAACAACATGTGCTGAAACATTACATTGTTTGATGTTAAATTTACAAAAATTACAGCTAAAACTTAACTCATTAAATTAACTAAACGCATCGAAAAATTGGATCTTTTTAACAGCTTCTTCTACTGGAAGAGTTAAGATGAATTACTTGTTTAAATCATGAAATTAACAAATATAGTTATGCAAACAATACTTTTGACAAACCGGTTAATTACTTTGGAATTAATTAAGGGCTGGGTTTGCTAACATGCTTTTGAATAGAGCCGAATAGATATTTTAAGATAACTAGCATTTCATCCTCCAAATGTTTATAGTTATTACAGGACTTATATTTGTTTATAAGTCAACAATAGAATTAAAGTTGCGAAACAATTACTGAAAAACTGAAATGATCGTATGGCATTGCTGGTGGGGAGGCCCCATTACTGATTTCACCTTATAATGTAAGTACCATATTACCTACAAATAGTCAAAATAAATTAGAAAATGAATTACATACATAAAACCAAGCATAAAATTAGATTTGGTGTCACACTCTTCAAAACTGAGGGCCAGTTTTTCTCTTTTATGAAAATACAGGTTATATTCACATATGTTAATGGAAAGTTAGAAGTGAAAAAACGAATTTTAAGGAGGCAGATGGAAAAACAGGAGGGCAAGTAAAAAATATCCCAGCTTGCTTCACCACAGGAGGATTATTGTGCTCTACTGATTAAGACTCAAAAAAGGTTACAGGAAAAGGGAATTAAAATAACGTTATCTAAGCTAGTGCAACCAGATTTCTAAAATCAAAATATGGGGCACAAATTATAAACGGAAATGAATTGAGATTTTGTGAAAACTTTCGTTAATACTATTAGTATATAGTACACTTACGTTAAAATAGTTGTTTTACGCTGTGACTACAAAGAGCACCATACCTTTTTGTTGAAACTCACACTGCATTGCTAACTGAGTAAATACTTTTTTCTATTGTTGCCACAAGCAAACACATCACCACTTTAACATAACGAGATCTATAACTAGAGTAGACAACTAGGCTCAACAATTATTATTGCACAGATAGGTTACTTGCTACTCGTTCTCAATTATATTCTGCAGAAGAATATATGTAATTCAGAAGTTTCATATTTCCAAATGAATGTGATATAGAACACTCTTTCTGCTGCAGTATTAGTACCATTTAAGGCTAGTGTAAAAGTAGTAATGAGCTGCCACTTTTTTTCAACAAATATCTTGATATGCAAGAAAGTTGAAAATGGTTGACCATTAATCACCATCACATGTACACTTCTATATTCATGGTTTCTCACTTCACATACATGTCTAACATGGCTCACTTCCTCAGAGACTTCATCTTTTTATAATTCTTGTAAAATGTTTTCGATGAACTCTAGTAAGATTTTGCTGAAGCAACTTCCAAAGAAGACAATATTTGAGCTGAAGACAGTGAAATGTTTCCTGCATATGAAACAAGGGAGCCTGTTTTTTAATCGAATCAATTAATGTCTCAAAAATAAACTTGAAATGTGTAAGAAATCAGAATCTTTCAGCAAACCATCTTGTGGTGATACACTTATTAAACACTGAATTCACATATTTTGAAAATTTTCCTCCCTCCTCAATGTCTTTTTCCTTATCAATATTTCTGACTTCTCCAAAACTCCACTTACAATTGCCCCTGACTAAAAGAGAGCCACACCATTTATTGAGGACTCCTAAAAAACTAGTTTGATATAGCAGGAAATTTTAAGACAAAAATAAGATTCTATTCCCTCATAAAGATCAATAACTCTGTTAACAGATAGTTCCAAGAAAGCCATCTGCTTTTAACAGTACTAAATACCCGATTATACTCCAGAAAACTTGCAAAACTCTTTCACTTCTCCAGTATGAACAATGTAAATGTGAAAATATTGAAAAATTTGTTTACACTGGTTTCTCTTTCTACTGGGAGAATATCAGAACTCGTATGTAATGCATTATGCACCAGGTGCACTGCAAAAGCTACGAGGGTTGCCCAGAAAGTAATGCACCATTTTTTTCTTGAACAATTCTTTATTGAACATAATGAGAATTACACATGTGAAGGAATGGTGTTTTATCTACACACCCTATTTTTCCATGTAATCTTCATCCCATTCTATGGCCTTCCTCTAGCACGAAACAAGGCCGTGTATGTGCTGTCGTTACCAATCCTTGTCCTGGTGGTGGAGCCAGTGCTCCACAGTGTGAAACACCACCTCATCATCCTCAAAATGCCTTCCATGAATGGCATCCTTTAATGGCCTGAACAAGTGGATGCTCACTGCTACATGTCAGGTGTGACAGCAGCCATGGTTGGTCTCCCTGACCACTGCAAATTGTAGAGCTCCACCGAACCGCCTTCTGATGACCTCATCTCCCATACCCAGCAACTAACTATACTTCTGTCAAAAGCAGTTGTTCCATAGACTTTGCACAAGTGTTTGTGAATATTCCCCAGTTTCTTTCTCTGCAGTGAGAAATTCAATGATGGTATGTTCTTGTAATGTACATCACCTACAAACAGAATTTCCAGACTGTCCTGCAACTACACAATCTGTTGGAAGTGACCGAAACTTGACACAGTCACTCAGGAGATTTCACATAATGCATATGTAACATTTTGCATTCGTTGCATTGTCTTTGGCTGAGAATAAAAATGTGTTGCATTACTTTCTGGGCAACCGTCATACATCATGAATATTGCTGTGATCAGGTGCAGTAAATTAAGCACAAAAATAAGCCTGTTTGTGCAGATTTTATTGTAATGTGTAACAGCTTACAACTAATGGCAGACAACAATACACATGCAGAATCAAGAGCAAAAGACAAAGCGTCTAAAGAATGGAAGGTAACATAAATCAAAGAAAAACAGTGTTGCTTCTTTAAGATAACATTAACATTGTACCATTAAGACCCTCCCTCAGCAGTAATTATCAATGTTACAAAACCAAATCACAATCTCTAAGTAGGTCCTAACAAGGCTCTAAATTTTTAAAATTTTATTTTACCTAGTGGCTTTGCCCAAACATCATCTTGTTGGTCATTTGGCCTAATGTCATTTAACATAACTTTCTTAGTAAAAATGTTCTCTCTAACAAATAAAATTTTTGCATCTCTATGCTTTAGTTTATGATGGATCAGTAGTTTCTTGCAAAGGCTTATTACTGGAATATTGTTTCATAAAGTACAACAGCTCTTTGACTGCCAGAAAGACTATGGTACAAATTATTGAGCCAACAGGCTTCACCAGTTGCCATATTTAAAGCTACAAATTCAGATTCTGTTGATGAAAGAGACACTGTGGTTTGCTACTTAGATGCCCATGAAACATAACAACCCAAAACTTTTTTGAGTTTTTCTGTCTACTCTGTCACCAGCCCAATCAGAGTCCATATAACCTGCTATAGGATCAGTACACTTTTCATCCATAGCTTATAACAGATGCAGTTTCACGGTTCCATTAATGTAACACAAGACACATTTTAAAGCATTCCATAAATCCAGACTTGCACTTGATTGGCACCCGCGTAGAATACTTACAGTTAAGCAAGTATCTGGTCTGGAACCTAACATGGCATACATCAGTGACGCTATTAACTTTATACAACTTTTCTCAATGTCTCCATTTTCAGGTTTTTCTCTTTTTACCATATTGTTATCAAAATTTTTCACCATCGGGATTGAAACAGAGTTACATTCAAACATATCAAAAACTTTCAACACTTTTCATGATTCGTGCGCCCGGGTTCCCGGGTTTGATTCCCAGCAGGGTCAGGGATTTTCTCTGCCTCGTGATGACTGGGTGTTGTGTGATGTCCTTAGGTTAGCTAGGTTTAAGTAGTTCTAAGTTCTAGGGGACTGATGACCATAGATGTTAAGTCCCATAGTGCTCAGAGCCATTTGAATCATGATTGGTAATTTGACAAATAGTAATAGTACCCTTTCTTAAATTCTGAACAGTATTTATTCTCAAATAGTTCCTAATCATAACCAAATCTTTCATTTACAGTTGTCACTCAATAACAGCTTTAAATTGTCAATTTCACTCTAGGAAGTTGAAGCTGTCAGCAGATCATCAATGTAAACAAGTATGTATGCTTTATGGCTATTTTCTGTCTTTACACACAAGCAATATTCAAAATCGCTTCTTACAAATCATACGCCAGTCATTACTGTGTGAAATTATCTGTCCAATTTTTGGGTGAGTCTTTTAAACCTTACACAGCCTTTCTAAGTTCACAAACTTTACCATTTATTTTACGGGAACTTCCACTAGGTATTTTAACTTAAGTATCCAACTATCTCTCCACAGAGAAATGCACTACAAATATCCAGCTGATAAATGGAAAAGTTATTGTCATTACAAAAAACTAGAAAAGGTCTGATTGAAGTTAGTTTTGCTACTGGGCTGTTTATCTCAACACAAGACAAGCTTTGTTGGAAATCTTGTGCTACAAGACAAGCTTTATAAGAAACAACATTACCTTTTTGTCCCCTCCCCCTGCAGGTCCTGGGATTAGAATAGGCCTGAGGTATTCCTGTCTGTTGTAAGAGGCAACTAAAAGAAGTCTCACACATTTCGGCCTTTATGTGATGGTCTCTTGTTGGATTTGACCTCCACCTTTCTAAATTTTTCTGAAGAGCGAGCCAATTGGAGAAGGGCGCCTTACATGGTTCATCATGTCCATCATGCATTGAGATCTGTAGCCCACTTCCTCGTCGTCGCATTGGAGTCCCACTCATCCTCCATCTCGGGTGAGGACACCTTCCTGGGTGCATTTTCCACCATGCACTATGCAGTGTCACTTTCTGCGCCAACGATGACCATGGACTTCTTAGCACCTCATATGCACCACGGTAAACAGTCCATTGTGGTGGGGTCACCATGTACCCTGTTGGTTGTAGCCCCCTGACAACATAGGGATCACTCTGCTGATGCCTGCATCATTAACTCCCCACATATGCCGAGGAGTAGATGCATATCCCCCTGGGGCATCTGGACTCCCGGCAATGGCCATCCTGCCAGGTGGCCATTGCTGGGGCTGGGTGGTGCCTGTTTGGAGGGCCCCTGGTTGGAGCGAGAGTCATCAGAGCGGACAACACACCATGAAGCGTAGTACCTCATCTCTTGCTGGTGGTCTACCACCAGCAGTCTCTAAGTGGGCAAAGTCTAACTTCAATGCTAAGAAATATGAAGCCAAATCATTCCCCTCCCAGACCGCACCATGGGAGGAATGCCAGGCAAAGAATGGCAGTGAAGGTTATTTGCCCCAGTACCTCGTATGTATGAGAGTTGATGGGGAATCTTTCATGTCTATGAAGCCTCAGTTTTTTGCGGAGCATTAGGAGGACAAGTTCGTGGAGGTGGAGGGCTTGCCTAAAAGGCGCGTGGGGCCAGTCTTGATAAAAACAGCATCCTCCACCCAGCTACTCACTTGTAACAAGTTGGGGGATGCTTCTGTTACCATCACGTCCTATATGAGCTTAAATATTGTCCAGGGTATTATATTGCACAGGGACTGTCTTTTGCAGTCTGACAACAAGCTGCACGCCAACTTAGAGTGACGAGGAGTTCATTTCATGTGGCACATCCATCGGGCTCAAAGGGATAATCAGGCTGCCACCAGTGCCTTCATCTTGGCCTCTTGGCCTTCGAGGGTGATACGTTGCCCGAAAAGGTCAAGGGGATGGTCTACCACTAGGACATCAAGACATATATCCCTCCACCAATGTGGTGCTTTAAGTGCTGGAAATTTGTCCATATGTCTTCCCACTGTACTTCCAGCAGCACATGTTGAGATTGTGGACGTCCATCACATCCCAATACTCCATGTGCCCCGCCTCCCATCTGTGTCAACTGCGGAGAGCATCATTCACCTTGCTCACCAGACTGCTGGATTTTACAGAAAGAGAGGAAAATCATGGAACATAAGACCCTGAAACCAACTGACCTACACTGAGGCAAAGAGGAAATTTGAGCACCCACGACCTCCTCTTACACCGCGGCTACGAGAATAGTTGTAGCATCATCAGTTCCTCACATTCCTGTCGCCTCTCAGAACCAAATGACTACACCTGTCCCCTTGATGGCGGGGGGTTTGGGGGGGGGGGGCACTTCCCTCCCTGTTGTTCCCGCACCACCTACTTCAGGAGCAACACACCCGCAACTATCGGAGACATCAGTTCCCACTTCTGAGCCGGAGAAGCATAAGTCTTCTTCGGCTTCTCTCGCTAGGAAGAGGTAGCTTGGGCCACTGCCCAGGTTTCTGCTAGTAGGAAAGATGACACCCACCAGCGGCTGAAGATCCCAAAAGCAGTTGGTCATAGGGCTTCATGCTCATCCTCAGTCCCAGAGAATGAATCAGTGAAGTCCTCCCAGCCAGGGTAAGGCAAGGAGAAGCGAGAGAAATCCAAAAAGAAGGTCCCCAAGACCAAGGGAATTGCGGTGGCCCTCACACCACCGCCCCCTACAATCTCTGCATTTGCGGATGAGGTGGAGATTCTGGCGTCCACTGAGGACCTACATCTCGTCGGACCCTCAGATGCAATGGTTATAGACTGCTGAGGCAAAAAGTCACTAGTAGCAGCTGACCCTGAAACCTCATTGAATCCAGAATGAGATTTTCACTCTGCAGCAGAGTATGCGCTGATGTGAAACTTCCTGACAGATTAAAACTGTGTTCCGGACCGAGACTCAAACTCGGGACCTTTGCCTTTTGTGGGAAAATGCTTCTTTTTTTTCTTTATTAAAACAGTCATACAAGCACATAAGCATAAAAACAAAATAATGAAGTGCTGGAACTGTTTCAACACGAATTGTAGCCTACAATAGACTGAAGAACACATTTCAATATAGTGCCATATAGGGCCATTTGGAAGCTTACAAAACAGAACAAAAATATTAAACTGACAATAGCATCTTCAGTCCAGACAGAGACATAGAACCAAAACGCAAACATATTAAAGAGAATTACAAAATATATATATGTAATTGACTGTCTTAACTAGAATTGCAGTTCTGTCAATTGATTCACAACCGTCCAAACTCTTCACAGAAAGTCATTTGGAGCATACTAACGGATAACGAAGACATGCACACGCAACATAAATTAATGAAAACGTCAAATGAAGTTAATGACACCATTGAGAAGTCGGGAGCAGTCCTAGGAACAGGTGTAACCCCTTATTCGTTGAGTATTTTGTTCGCTACATAGTCGTGTATGAAATGTGTGTCCTTACCGGCGTCGAGAATTACCCTACGCCTTGTTTTTCAAAAATTATGTCTAACATGTTACCAAACATCGTCCTGAAATTTGGGTAACGTTTCATCTTCCAACGTGCCATTCTCATATAAGCCTCGAAACTAATGAGATTATCTTCACTATTGTGGATGATGATATATGTCACAAACTGTCCTAACAGCCACATCACGGCGTTGTTCTTGGTAGCGGGAAAATGTTTCGTGTCCGGCCAGAGCAGTATGTCAGTGCAGTGGCTGGCTGGGCTGCTGCGGGTAATCAGGCCCAGCCTCTGCTGCACCCATTTCCAGTTAATGAGATGGCCGCGACAAGTGAAGAAATGACGTAAGGTGTCGACCAGACCACAGCGGACGCATTTATCACTGTCACAAAAGCCAATTCTATGCAACCTTCCATTAGTGGGTATAATATCGTTTACCACTTTATACCATGTGGACGCCACCTCATGGTTAAAAATATGTTGTCCCAAACTGCCTTCCAATGAACACTCGTGTATTTGCGTTCAGTGGGATTCCGGACTATTGGAGATGTCCATATTTTTAATAACAGTTGCATCGTCGGTAAATCCTGCGTGAAATATTGCCCATCAATTTAGATTACTTCGAGAAAGAACTGCTTGACATGTCGTAGTTTGTAATGCATTTCACCTACATCAATGAGTGGGTGCATATCGGTGGGTTGTAAGGTTCAGAAGAGCCAACTGGTTACGCTGAGAGGTTCCTTGTCCAACAAGTGGGTGATTCGTTTAATGTATAACGCAGTACACTTCCGGTTAATGTCAGGCATGTTGAGTCCGCCGGCCTGTCTGGAAGACGTCAACGTGGTGTATTTCACTTTGAACAGATGCCCTTGCCAGATAAATCTATTAGAGAGTTTCATCACTTGTTTGGCTTGCATCTTGGGGACGGGAAATATTTGGGCCGTATAGTACGTTTTACTGAATATATAGCTGCTGAGGAGTCGTATGCGTTGGAGAGTGTCAACGGACCGCCAATTTTTTGCATTTTATTGGTGACCTGCTTCCAATTTTTTGCATTCATTTTTAGCGGGCATTTGTCGATAATCATCCCCAGAGTGGTGTGGGCTTCGACACGCTTCGCCCAAGGTACAATAACTGCGTCGAATCCTCGAATGTTGACAAAGGTGCATTTATCGGCGTTGATTTTAGCACCGGAAGAACGACAGTACTCGTATACAGCGGTCTTGATGGTTGATACGTCTCCGTCGTTGCGCAGTAACACTCCGACGTCGTCGGCGTAAGCACGAACCACGAAGGACGTCCCGGCGATCGAAATGCCTGCAAGTTTGTCATGAATAGAGCGTAAGAGCGACTCGTGCGATAAAACAAATAACATCATGGAGAGAGGGCTCCCCTGCGGCACTCCTCTTTGGACCTCGATGGGTTGAGTAAGCTGTCCATTTACGCTGACTCTGGTTGTAATGCCCGTGACGAAATGTTGCACGACATTAATAACCCGTTGATCAAAACCACACCACTGCAATAGTTGTAGGAGGTACTCGTGGCGGACGCGATCAAATGCCTTTCAAAAGTCAATAAACAGCAATACGAGATTCACGTTAGTGACTGACGCTATAGTTATTACATCTCTGTATTCCGAAAGGGGTGCCATAATAGTGCGACCAGGGAAGCATTATTGATAGTTGTGAATCACTTGCTTCATTAATGGAGACAATCTGCTGTTGAGTGCTCTGGCAAAGGTTTTGTAATCAAAATTGAGTAAAGTAATCGGTCGGAAGTTATCTAAGGTTTTTCGGTGTTTGCTTTTTGGTATCAATACAATTCGACCTTCCTTCATTTCGGCCGGCACGTCACTCCCTCGCATCACTTCATTGAGAACATCTGTAAATGCGTGTCCGATTATGGGCCAGAAACGCACATAAAATTCCCGTGGCAAACCATCGGGGCCAGGGGATTTATTCGAGCCAGCTATCAGTTCAAGGACTTCGTCTGGAGCAAAATCGTGTACGACCGCCGAGTTCCCCGCAGGGGCGTGACAACGGTGGGCAGAGCACGCACGATATCGCCGTCGTCATCACCATATGTATCGCATTGCGAGTGCAGATCCGTGAAGTACCGGTAGACTGCAGTAAGAATATCACTCTGTCGGGTCAAACGGAGTCCATCATCTGTGTCCAGCTCCCCGATAAAAGCTCGCTTGCGATGGGCTCGATGTTTTATGAGGTGATACAGCGATGCAAGTTCGTCCTGTTGAAGCGATTTTGCTTTAGATCTGATCTTCAGTCCTTCAAGCTGCGTTCGCTTTATGCCTATAAGCTTCGCCTTTATTTGTTTGATGGTCGTCAGCTGCGTGTTGGTTGGTGACGTAGTCGCATACAACCCTCACAGAACTGTCTGGTAAAAATCAATCGTGCGTTTGACATCTTGCGCCCGTTGCCAACTGTAGTATCTTAAGCATAATCGCATTTTCCGTTTGACCAAAACATACCACCAGGCTGTCTTGCTCGGATACCTGCAGCATTGCTTGAGACAATCATCCCATGTGGAGATGACATCTTGTAGATGTATTCGGCGAGAATAGAAACATTTAGGCTCCACGAAATCCTATGCCATTTAGTATGCTGTTTGGCCAGATTTATCGTGACACAGAGGGCGCAGTGGTCGTAGAAACTAGCTGGAATGACATCGCCGTCCAGAACATGTTGGCAAATGTTCTCAAAGATGTACAAACTGTCTATACGGCTACATGCGGTGGCGGTCAGGTACGTGTACTTTACCAGGCTAGGAAATTTTAGGTCCCACGTATCCTTCAACTGTAGGTGACGCACCAGATCATGTAGTTCCCTACAGTAATTAAAGTTTGGCGATTGATCTTTCCTGTGGATCACACAGTTAAAATCACCATTAATTATCAACTGGATTGGGTTGCGGCGTAACAAGTAGATGATGTCTTGTTTAAAGAAGTTAGCTCTTTCTGATTTTAGGGTCGTTCCAGATGGAGCATAGATATTGACGAGGGTGGCGTCAAAAATTTGGCAAGCTATGCCTCTACCGGAGTCCAACATTTCGATATTGCTCACTGGGATTCCGTCTCGTGATAGAAAGGCCGTACCTGTACCCCCGTCTGCCGCGGTGTTAACGATTGTTGCAAATCCTGATACATGAAAACTTAAGATAGACACTTCCTGTAACAGAACTATATCAGCTTCAGACTCATAGATAAACTGCCGTAGCATTGCTAATTTTAAATCTGTCCTAACTCTGTTAATGTTCAGGGACAAAAACTTATAAGCTTGACTCATGATCGTCAGAGACGTGTGGGTGTTGGGAAGCGTAGGAAGCCCAGTACATCTCACCATCGGACTTCGAACGTACATCCGCAGGTTTTGTACCAGTTTTTGCGCTGACTTTACTTTTTGACTTACTTCCAGCCACGGAGTCATTTGGTTTAACTTTATTTTGCCGTTGCACAGTCGTCCGAAGTGTCATAGAAGATGGCGGAGTCGGCGAGTCATGGCTGTAAGCAGTATATGAAAGTCCTCGCTTCGGAACGGGTGACGGCAAGTCCGAAGACGCGGCTTCAGTAGGCTCACTGTGTTTGTTTGGAGCCGCACTGGCTGTTTGTATACAGCTTTCCGGTTCCTCGCGTTGTCTGGAAGCAGTTCCGAGGTGGCAGGTGTTTATGTTATGCTCTACACCGTGTGCATCATCCTCTCTGTTAACGATTTGCAGTTGACTGACTGCCGCCTCTTGTGTGTTGACCACCTGTGACGAGTCGAGAAGCGGCATCGGAACGGATTGCTGTAAACACTCGACTGCACTCATATTGACAGTTTCTGCATCGGGAGTTTGAACGTGAATTTGGCGGGTCGTAACTGAGCCATCCGACATATACGTGTCCTGTGTGTAGGTCCGTGACTCCGCGTCATCGGTTTGATTTTGTACGACCTGGTCACCGGAGTCACTACCGTCACTAGTACGGCGTCGTTTGTTACCGACAGATAATGCAACACCGGCGGCTAAGGGGTGACTGGCCACGGGTTTCTGAGGTAAGGGTGGGAAGGTGCCGTTACCGAGGTCGTTGTTCTCTGACACAGATGCACTTGGTTGAGAGTCAATCACAGAAGGCGTCTGATTTTGAGTTAGGACATCAGCCAATGTTAACCGCTGTCGTTGTTGCAGATTGTTTCGAAGTACGACGCCATGGGCAATCGTCTCGTAAATGGCCACTCTTGTTACAGATAAAACAAGTGCCTACTTATCCATCGTAAATGGCATGAGCCTTATAACCACAAACCATTATATAGGATGGGATATTGACTTTAACGGCCATGTCAACTGAGCGAACCCCACTATAACATTGGAGTTCGTGACGGAATTTTCGTTTCTAATCTGTCAGATGTCACCGTATTTGGCGAGGACATCTCTAAGAAAACAATTCTCAACCTCAGGAGGCAAACTGAACACTCGCACTTGTTTATAGTCAATGTCAGCGTTAGTTATTGAAACTGTACTCACCGACTCATCACGATCTCCGCTTTCCCACCAGTATTCACCAAAATTTTCTCCAGTTGTATCTGGTCTAAAAACTTCACAAAGAAACAGTATTCCGCCATGTCATAATATGCTGTGTGTACCTGGTCGGACGTGATGCCAATAATATCTACTATCCAGTCATGGATTTCTAGAGAACTCGGTTGCACATTCCTGGAAGATATCTCAAATGCAAAACACAGGGTATTCTTACGGAGTACACTGGGAGCCATAACTGCACTATATGAGCGGCCGAAACCACTGTGAGTGAATTAAGAAGCTTGTGTACGACGGTAGTGAAGAAGCACTGAGAATATCACAGGTCACAATCCAAGAATTTCTATAAACACGGCTTGCGGCGCTACGACTACGCGGAAGTACCGACACGTCCGGTCGCTGTCGCGTCCCAAGCGAAACTGTCCAACTGAGTAACGCAAGCACGACTCACGACCCGTCCTCGCAGCTTCCATTCTGCTAGTACCTCGTCTCTTACCTTCCAAACTTCACAGAAGCTCTTCTGCGAACCTTGCAGAACTACAGAGGCAAAGGTCCCGAGTTCGAGTCTCGGTCAGGAACACAGTTTTAATCTGTCAGGAAGTTTCACATCAGCGAACACTCCGCTGCAAAGTGAAAATCTCATTCTGGTAACATCCTGTAGGTTGTAGCTGAGCCATGTCCCCGCAATATCCTTTCTTCCAGGAGTGTTAGTTCTACAAGGTTCGCAGAAGAGCTTCTGTGAAGTTTGGAAGGTAAGAGACGAGGTACTGTCAGAATTGAACCTGTGAGGAGGGGTCGTGAGTCATGCTTGCGTAGCTCAATTGGTAAAGCACCTTCCCACGAAAGGCAAAGGTCCCGAGTTCGAGTCTCGGTCGGGAACACAGTTTTAATCTGTCAGGATGCCTCATTGAATGTTCCATGCCTCCCCAGTTTCACGATGATATCATCCTCCAGTGGAACTGCGGCGGTTTTGTCCACCACCTGGCTGAGCTAAGGAAACTGTTAAGCTTTACACCTGCTTCCTGCATTGTCCTCCAGGAAACCTGTTTCCTGGTAATGCCTTCCGTGCCTATAATGGATACTACAGGAACAGTAGCGACTATAATCGAGAGTCAGGTGGAGTTTGCGTTTATGTCCTAATCTCACTCTGTAGTGAAACTGTTCTCCTTCAAACCCCTCTTGAAGCTGTGGCTGTCAGAATAAGGTCGACGCAGAAATAACTGTCTGCAATGTATACCTTCCTCCAGATGGTGCAGTATCCCTAAATACATTAACTGCACTGATTGATTAACTCCCTAAACCTTTCCTACTTCTGGGAGATTTTAATGCCCATAACCCCTTGTGGGGTGGCACGGAGCTTACTGGCTGAGGCAGAGATGTCGAAACTTTACTGTCTCAGTTTAATCTCTGCCTGTTAAATACTGGAGCCGCCACATACTTCAGTGTGGCTCGTGGTAGTTACTTTGCCATTGATTTATTAATTTGCAGCCCAGTACTTCTCCCAGCTATCCACTGACGACCTGTGTGGTAGTGACCATTTCCCCATCTTCCTGTCACTGCCCCGGCGGCAGGCCCACTGACGCCTGCCCAGATGAGCTTTAAACAAGGCAGACTGGGAAACTTTCACCCGTGCTGTCACTGTTGAATCTCCCCCACACGCTAACATTGATGTGATGGTTGAGAAGGTGATTACAAAAATCGTTTCTGTGACAGAAAGCACGATCCCTCGTTCTTTAGGGTCCCCCTGCGAAAGACTGTCCCTTGGTGGTCGCCGGAAGTCGCTGAAGCAATTTAGGAGCGTCGACGAGCTCTACAGCAACATAAGCGGCACCCCTCCCTGGAACACCTCATAGCCTTTAAATGGCTCCGTGCCCACGTTCGCCAACTTATCAGACGACAGAAGAAGGAGTGTTGGGAGAGATATGTCTCGACCATTGGGTGCCATACGTCACCTGCACAGGTCTGGGCAAAGATCAAACGTGTTTCGGGTACCAGCCCCAACAGGTTGTTTCCGGTGTTAACATAAACAGCGTGTTATATACCGATGCAAACGCAACTGCTGAATACTTTGCTGAGTACTATGCTCGAGCCTCTGCGTTGGAGAATTACCTCCCAGCCTTTCACACTCTCAAAGAGCGGATGGAAGGGAAAGTCTTCTCGTTCACTACACACCACCATGAATCCTATAACGCCTCATTTACAGAGTGGGAGCTCCTCATTGCCCTTGCACATTGCCCCGACACAGCTCCTGGGCCAGATCAAATCCACAGTCAGATGACTGAACATCTCTCATCTGACTACAAGTGACATCTACGTGTCATCTTCAACTGGATCTGGTGCAATGGCGTCTTTCCATCGCAGTGGCGGGAGAGCACAATAATTCCAGTGCTCAGACCTGGTGAAAACCGCTTGATGTGGATAGATATAGGTCCATCAGCCTCATCAATGTTATGGAATGTATGGTGTGTCGGCGGTTGGGTTGGGCCCTGGAGTCACGTGGGCTATTGGCTCCATATCAGGGAGGCTTCTGCCAGGGTCCCTCTACCACGGATAATTTTGTGTCCCTCGAGTCTGCAATCCCAACAGCCTTTTCCAGAACTGGTTACCGTCTTTTTTGATTTACGAAAAGGATATGACACGACCTGGTGACATCATATCCTTGCCACATTATATGAGTGGGGTCGCAGAGGCCCGCTCCGATTTTTAACCAAAATTTCCAGTCACTTCATACTTTCCGTGTCCAAGATGGTGCCTCCCATAGTTCCCCACCCATATCCAGAAGAATGGGGTCCTGCAGGGCTCTGTATTGAGTGTCTCTCTATTCTTAGTGGCCATTAATGGTCTAGCAGCAGCTGTAGGGCAGTCCGTCTCACCTCCTCTGTATGCAGACGACTTCTGCATTTCGTGTATGCAGACGACTTCTGCATTTCGTACTGCTCCCCCAGTACTAGTGTTGCTGAGCGGCGCCTACAGGGAACCATCCCCAAGGCGCAGTCATGGGCTCTGGCCCACGGTTTCCAGTTTTCGGCCGCAAAGTCGTGCGTTATGCACTTCTGTCGGCCTCATACCGTTCATCTAGAACTTTGCCTTAATGACAATCCACTCACTGTAGTGGCGACATATCGATTCTTAGGACTGGATTTCGATGCTCGATTGACTTGGCTACCTAACCTTCGTTAGTTTAAGCGGAAATGCTGTCAGCACTTAAATACCCTCCGCTGCCTGAGCAACACCAACTGGGGTACAGATCACTCCACGCTGCTGCAGCTCTGCAGAGGTTCAATCCCGCCTTGACTATGGGAGTCTGGTTTAAGGTTCAGCGGCGCCCTCAGCATTGTGTTTACTCAACCCAGTGCACCACTGTGGCATTCGCCTAGCGACAAGAGCATTTAGGATGAGTTCAGTGACCAGCATCCTTATGGAGACCAGAGCCCCTCCATTGCAGGTTAGGCGTGCACAACTGCTGGCTAGTTACGTTGCACATGTTCATGGTTCTCTTGCATATCCGATTCACCGTCTCCTTTTTCCACCCACGGCGGTTCATCCCCCACATCGGTAGCCCAGCTCAGGGCTTCCAATTGCAGCTCATGTCCAATCCCTTATTTCCGAACTGGAGTCCTTGCCTTTACCACCTGTACTTAAGGGCCATTTACGTACACCTCCATGGTGTACACCTAGGCCGTGGATTCGCCTGGACCTTTCACATGGCCTTAAGGACTCAGTTAACCCCGTGGCTCTCCACTGCCAATTCCTCTCGATTCTTGACATGTACCAAGGTCACAAAGTGGTTTATACGAATGGCTCAATGGCTAATGCTTATGTCGGCTTCGCGTGTGTCCATGGAGTTGCCCACTGGCTGCAGTGTTTCCACTGCTGAGCTGGTGTCTATATCTTGTACTCTTGAGCTCATCTGTTCATGCCCTGGGGAGTCGTTTCTTCTGTGTCTGACTCCTTGAGCAGCCTACAAGCTATCGACCAGTGCTACCCTCGTCATCCTTTGGTAGTGACCATCCAGGAGTCCATCTATGCCCTGGAACGGTCCAACTGTTCAGTGGTGTTTGTCAGGACCCAGGTCATGTCAGAATCCCAGGCAACGAATTTGTCAATAGGCTGGCCAAACAGGCTACACGGAAACCGCTTATGGAGATCAGCTTCTCTGCAATTGACCTGCGGTCAGTACTATGCTGTAAGATTTTGCAGCTTTGGGAGACGAAATAGCATAACCTCAGCATGCACAACAAACTGCATGCCATTAAGGAGACTACAAATGTTTGGAAGACCTCCACGCAGGCCTCTAACAGGGCTCTGTGGTTCTCTGCCAGCTCTGCATTGGCCACACTTGGGTGACATATGGCTACCTCCTGCACCATGAGGACCCTCCTAAGTGTCAGTGTGGCACCCAGCTGACAATGGCCCGTATCTTGATGAGCTGTCCTTCTTTGGCTGCCCTGTGATGGACCCTTCAGTTACTGGAGTTATTGCCATTAATTTTAGCTGACAATGCCTCATCAGTTAATTTAGTTTTACATTTTATATGTGACGGTAGGTTTTATCATTCTATCTAAGTTTTAGGGTATGTCCTTTGTCCCTTTGTGTTCTCCATTGTAATGCTTTTAGAGTGGATGTTTTAATGTGTCACGTAATGGCTGGCTTTTCCTTTTATTCTCGTGGTCGGCCAGCCTCGGTCATCTGCTCTCTTGTTTTTACTCCTTCTACCTGTTTCTTGCTTCTCTCTGTGGTTTTCTTTTCCTGTTTTGTCCATGGTAGTGTTGGTTGTCCTTCTGTCATTCTTCTGGTTCTTCCTTTCTCCTGTTACTGTGCTGTATGTCTCCTTTCTTTCCTTCTTTCCCTTGTGTAATTATTGTACTGGGAAGAAGGGACTGATGACATTGCAGTTTGGTCCCTTCCTATCACTCTTTGAAACTAACCAACCTTTCTAATCTCTTTTTCCCCTAAAAATCTACTGTTTGTCAATAACATCACAATCACTTGGCTTACATACACAACCTCATGTGTTGTTTTCTTCCAGGACTAGCAGCTCTCTTGCTATGGCACTTTTCCAATTTTTAGTTTCACTATAGTACATTACTCCAGGATAAGTAGTGGGATTTTCATCATTCACTGTTGTCAATAGGTCCAGTTCACAATCCTCCCAGTAATTTGAGTTTGAATTATCTCCTGTATCTAAGATTGTATGTCTTCTTGTCATAAAAAACCACATCCTCCTCTGCATCCTCCAAAGAAATGTCTGTGTTTTCACTGTCCTTGCTGATTTCTAGTTCTTCTCTAGGCTGACTTTTATTGTCTTTCATGGCCACAGTCCTCGTTTCTTCTTTCTGTTCCTCTGAATCTGAATCTTTATCTATCTTCTCTTCATCACAACAGGTAGTACCTGGTTCTTTTAAATGAATATCAGTTTTCTTCCTCCTTTCAGATACTGCTGGTGGTAAGAAAATTACATCTTGATGTTCCTCCCTTCTCTTTGAGGGAGGTATAAACATTCTGTACCCCTTCACATCATTATCATAATCCATAAATAAACCTATCTTGTTTTTCGGGTCTAGTTTCAGTCTCTTTTCTTTGGGTATAAGGACAGACATGCAAATTCCAAATATTTTAAAATCTGCTAAGGATAATTCTCTGCCATAAAAAGCTTCAAACGGAGTTTCACCTTTGACAGGACTTGGACCAATTTGATTTAGTACATAAATCACCATGTTAACTGCTTCAGACCAGAACTGTTTGGGCATTCTTGAAATCATTGAATGAGCACCTTCAACAAAGGTACGCACTTCCCTTTTAGTTCTTCCATTTTGCTGTGCTGTGTACACAATGTTTCCTTTGATGGGTTGTGTACCTAAGTCAGTATTTATAAACTCCAGTCCATTACCTCTCCTTGGAACTTTAATTTTCAGTTTTTATCCCAGTTTTTGCAGTAAAGCTCCTAATCAAACCTTTAGCTTCATTCTTCTGTTACATAAAGAATACTTTGAGATAACCAGAGTAGTCATCCCTCAGAAGCTAAAAGTATCTTGCTCCTCCAAGAAAATGTGTCTTCTTGGGTCCACAGACATCTACATGAATCAGTTCAAGTGGGGCATTAGCTCTTGATGAATTGACAGGGAAAGGCAAGTGATGTTGTTTACCTGCCAAACATTCTTCACAAATGACAAAGTCATCAGTGAATGATGACACATTTTACATGCCAGACACTCAAGTTTTCACCACTTTTAGACAGACTGACCAGGCCACTATCAATGCTGACTGACAGAAGGTCACTAGTGTCATTACTGTCAACCTTTGTGTGTGTTTTATCCACAAACATCAAAGTAACCATTGACAGTTCTGACTATGTTCCATTTAGTGAAAACAACATATAATACATTTTGTTGAATTGTTTGGATAATGCACAAACTTCACCTTTACTGTTCAAGAATTCACATTGTTCCTCTTTTGATATTAAACACATATGTATGTCCAACACAGTTCCTACAGGAAACATTTTCAGTTCAGGCACAGAAAGCACTCCACTAACTACTGTGTTGATACATTTAACTCTGTTCCATGCATACAGTCGCACAGTAATATGCCCAGTCACATCAAGAAGTTTAACATCATCCACAGTAACTTCCATCGAGCTTTGTACACTGTCCACTTTTGTAAACAGTTCTCTCTTATTGGATATATACTTGCTAGTACCTGTATCCATGATCCAGTAATATTCTAGGTCAGCTCCTTGAGTCACCTTGATTCATACACATCAAGGCATTTACATCCTGAGCCTGTCTGTCTTTCAACAGCTCGCAATCTGACTTGAAATGACCTCTTTTCTCACAGTAATTTCAGCTTCTTGTTTCTCTCTTTGCTTTACTGTTAGATTCCTTTGCATAATGACCCTCCTTCCCATAAGCATAACAGGCAATTTTTTGCTGCCTGCTTGCACTGGCCAAAGCTACCTCCCGCTGATTGGATCAATTATTTCTCTCTTCCTCACTGAGAAATCTTGAAGTTAATTCATTAAGAATTTGCTTCTCAAAGGAGATGGACTCCCATGCTGAACATAAATGCTTATATTACTTTGGCAATGACATTAACACTATTGTTATTACCGTTTTACCTGAAAGTAGTTCACACCCTTGCTTCAATTTTGTGCTAATGTCTTCAATTTTTGACATAACCATAACCACTGAGTCATCACCAAACTGGAGTAAGATAAACTTTTGCTGAAATAGGTGAATATTCACTCTGGACTCTTATTCATACAGTCTTCAGTTTTGTCCACATGCTGGCTAACGTCATACATGAAAGTAGATGTATGAGTGGTGCTACCTCCACCCGCTTCAGAATAAGTTCCTGTGCTTTTTTGTCCTCTTCCTGCCATGGTTTACTTCAGCTTCTTTCTCCTGTGGTGACTTAATCAATGCCATTCACGGTATCGAAAAGGCCTTTTTCTCTGAACATCATTTCCATTTGGAATTTCCATACTGCCCAACTGTCCTCTCCAGACAACTTTAAACACTGAAACTGATGCATAAATGGTTCCATTGCATCATGCCAACACTGCACTGGTAACATCAAATTTCGCTATTATGCATGACAGCACCAAACAAATCTCTGCTACTACAATGAAAACCAGACATGCAGCTGGGCCCATAACCTGTGATCAGGCACAGTAAATGAAGCATGAAGATAAGCCTGTTTGTGCAGAGTTTATTGTAATGTGTAATAGCTTACAATTAATGGCAGACAACTACACACACAGAGATTAAACAGCAAAAGCCAAACCATCTAAAGAATGGAAGATGACACAAATGAAAGAAAAACAGAGTCACTTCTTTAAGATGACATTAATATTGTACCATTAACAGTCGCTCTACAGCAGTGGTTTGTCTTGTGAAAACATTTTGTCCCTTTCTTCCTGCACCTCCAAGGTTTTTGCTGCAGTTGTCATTACAGAATGCAATAATTTCATACTTCCGAAGGACTTTATTAAGAACTTCCATCATGAGATCTGTCATTCCATCTGTTATATTCTAGAAGACAGTCACGTTTACTCAAATACTTCTACATGCACAAAGTATTCAGTAAGTACTGGTATCAGTTTTACACTTTTGTGATTAGAAGTGTCAGCCATAATTGAAATGTATCTCTCAGCTCCTCACAATCTGATGCAGTATGTATGGAGCCAACTCGTTTACTATTATAGATTCACACTTTGTTCTGGAACAGGTAAGCATGGTACTATTCTCGCATTTTGTAACAAAAGACACCATACTTTGTGATGATGTTTATCTTGAAACAGTTAGCTTGTATTTCTTCACATTAACATGCTGCTCAACATCAGGTCAAACTCCACGGGTGATTGAAAAGGTACATTTACATGATATGTGTAATAATTTCTCATTTTGCTGTTTTAATTTCAGGAATGTAAACTGAGAATTAATTTTGTTACTAAATACACACTTTTTTGACATTTGTGAAAAGTTCAGCAATGCATCACATAAAGTAATTCAACCTGCGACTCTTACAATCTAAAGCCTTATTTCTGAATATGGCTCTTGAGACACTTGATAATGCACAAGAAAATAAAAATGACAAACTGCTTGCCACATGAAAGCACTTTATAGTTACATAGTACCAACCAAAGAACTTTGAAAATAGTGTATCATTATTTTGGTTTATTCTTTGGGTATGACCACATTTGTACTCCATTTGATTGTGCTTTATATTACTTAAAAACATATTATTTCAGAATAAACAGGACATTTAATGAACAACAGTATGATCCCTAATCTAAGTTTCATAATGAATGAGATAGATTTTAGTCCTAAAGGTCTCATAGAGGGTATAAAGGAGATAAAATTTGAATGAATAAGAGCAATGAAGGGTTGCCCTGGATGGTAAAATGTGAAGTAGTTAGGTTCATTCCTAGGTCTAGCTGGATTTTACCAATGATTTATAAGGGAGCAACTGGTTGACAATCCATGTCTCCTGTCATTGTTGAAACATTGAGCCAAATTGGTATGGAATTGGAGCCCAGAGGAGGCATTTCAAAATATAAATCATGCTCTAGTAAATGCTCTAGTTCTCAACCATCCAAGGAAGTACCAATCATTCAGATTTGTGACTGATGCATTCAAATAGAGAACTGCATGTGAATTGTTCAAACTCAATTGTGATCAAGAGGAGGGTGAGCATAATTCAATAGCATAAGCTTGAATAGGCATCAGTTGAACTACACATCAATGGAAAAGGAATTATTAGCCAACATGTAGAGTATAAAAAATTCCAAACTTCTATATGGGGCTCACAAATAGTCATTTATATAGTTCACCAGGCCTTGCCATTCCTCATGGAAAGCAGGTTGTTACATAGCTGCCTAATGAGATGGGCGTAATTTTTGGAAGAGTTTCAAATGGAGTCATGGTACATGAAAGGATCACAAAATTCAGTGCTGGGCACCCCATTCCAATTTTTATCAGGAATGAATAAAATGACTACACACACCACCTGGGCACATATGATCCCATACTTCCAAATTATTTGAAATGAATTACCACACCTAACTACTGGGTCTTCTCATATAGAGGCAATGAATAAAAAGTGCACTGTAGAACATTTGCTGAAATTTTCTGCCAGGCCACAATGAAAAAATGTAAATAATGACTAATGAGAAGATAAATAAACAGGTCAGAAAACAACAAAGATAATAAGCTTATTATAGAATGAGAAAACAGTCAAAAAGCCACTGCACTCAAGATTAACTTAGGTGTGTTGTTATAAAAGCCCAGCATCAAAACTGAAACCTGAGAAAAGAGGCTAATGAGTTTTTTTCATTGCTACAAGGGTTTATATGGAGTAAGACATCTCACATGCAAAAGCTTTATTTTTGATGGAGCCCTCTACAGATCAAGAGAAGGAGCTCTATAATATAAACATGTTAAACATATGTGTAATATAACAATTATTTTCTGGAAAGGAACTAAATTAATCACATGGTTCAGGTTGGGATACATAGAATTATTTCTTCAACCTGTTCTACATACAAAATTATATTATATTTTCTCATATTGTTCTAAATTCTTTTATTATTTTTTTACTACTACCTGCAGAAATACTGAGGGTCTGTGGAGTCCCTGTTACTAGATCACAAAGCAAAGGGGATAACAATAAAATGAATTAATTACCAATAATAAGCTAATCCCTCAAAGCAACTCTATTACCCACTTTCATCTAGAAAGTATGTGATATCAAGCTTCCCTATTAAGAATGCACAATGTAATGCTAGCAGCATACCCCAGGCATAAAGTGAAATTAAGAAATAGATAATATATATTTCTGGCTAAGCATTCATAGGGAGCTGAAAGAAATGAAGTCATAACTATTCTTAATTTTGGGGTTTACTCCAAGCTAGTAAAGTAAATAAACTTGCTGGTACTCAGTAACCTTTGAAAAATTAAATGAACAGAGACAGTGTTCGGAGCTCTGTTACTCAGTTGTAGCGTACAGAGCGTAAGTGAACTGGCAGTAGTACAAGTAACAGATGTTTGCAAATACCCTTCAGCATGTGACTGCCCTGAGCTGAGAATGAAGCCTTAATGAATTTGATGATACATACATACTTAAGTATGTGTCACAGAGCACATGCATTGTGGAGAATTAAAATAAGGAGTATGTACACTATGCGATCAAAAGTATCCACACATCCCCAAAAACATACATTTTTCATATTAGGTGCATTGTGCTGCCAGGTACTCCATATCAGTGACCTCAGTAGTCATTAGATATCGTGAGAGAACAGAATGGGGCACTCCGCAGGTGTCACAGACTTCGAACATGGTCAGGTGATTGGCTGTCACTTCTGTTACATGTTTGTACATGAGATTTCCACACTCCTAAACATCCCTAGGTCCACTGTTTCCAATGTGATAGTGAAGTGTAAACATGAAGGGACATGTACAGCATAAAAGCGTGCAGGCCAACCTCGTCTGTTGACTGACAGAGACCGCTGACAGTAGAAGAGGGTCATAATGTGTAATAGGCAGACATCTATCCAGACCATCACACAGCAATTCCAAACTGCATCAGGATCCACTACAAGTACTGTGACACTTAGGCAGGAGGTGAGAAAACTTGGATTTCATGGTCAAGTGGCTGCTCATAAGACACACATCATGCCAGTAAATGCCACATGACACTTCGCTTGGTGTAAGGAGCACAAACATTGGATGATTGAACAGTTGAAAAGCATTGTGTGTAGTGACAAATCACGGTATACAATGTAGCAATCTGATGACAGGGTTTAGGTATGGCAAATGCCCAGTGAACATCATCTATCAGCGTGTATAGTGCCGACAGTAAAATTCAGAGGCAGTGGTGTTATGGTGTGGTCGTGTTTTTCATGGTGGGGGGCTTGCACCCCTTGTTGTTTTGCATGGCACTATCACAGCACAGGCCTACATTGATGTTTTAAGCATCTTCTTGCTTCCCGCTGCTGAAGAGCAATTCAGGGATGGCGATTATGTCTTTGAACACGATCAAGCACCTGTTCATAATACAAGCCTGTGGTGGAGTGGTTACATGACAGTAACATCCCTGTAAGGGACTGGCCTGTACAGAGTCCCGACCTGAATCCTATAGGGCACCTCCGGGATGTTTTAGAATGCTAACTTCATCCCAGGCCTCACTGACCAACATCAATACCTCTCTGTGAAGAATGGGCTGCAACTCATAAGGATACAATTACATTGAAATATAAACGTTTGTGATTTTAGTACAAGGGTGGTTTGAAAAGTTCTCAGAATGGAATAGAAAAAAAGTACTTGCATCACTGAAGCTTTTTTTTTTTCAAGGTAGTCTCCTTGTAGATTAATGGCCTTGGTCCAACAATGTTCCAGTGCCTTGATCCCATCTCAAAAATGAGTTTGCTCCAGACCTGCAAAATAGTTGTCAACTCCGGCTATCAGTTCTTTGTTTGAAGTGAATCTTTGACCAAAAAAAATATTTTCAGTTTTAGGAAGAGATGGAAGTCTGATGGAGCCATATCAGGTGAATAAAATGGGTGTGGCAACAATTCACACCTTAGTTAGTGTAATTTTTCCATGGTGATGGCACATATGTGTGGGTGCACATTGATCCAGTGTCAAGAGTCACGGCACCCATCTTGCACACAATTTTTCATTTCTAATTCTTCAATTAAAACATGATATACCCTTTCAGATGACATCTGGCAAACATGATCAATTTCATGCACTTTCAATCAGCGATCGTCCATGACCATTTTGTGCACTTTTGCAATGATTTCTACAGTAGTGACACATCTTGGCTGATCACTGTGCAGAACATCATCTAAGCTCTCTTGGCCAAGTTTAAATTCATCTATCCACTTGGCAGCAGTTGAATATGAAGGAGCAAAGTCCCCCAGTGTGTTCGGGAAATCGGCATGAATGTACTTTGCTTTCATACCTTTCTTTACGAAGTACTTAATCACTGCTCAAATCTCGATTTTTTTCCATCTTTGTAAATTGCTATGTGGGAACAACAACAGAGCCATGTCATTGCCACAGCTCTCTTCCAAGAGCTCTGGTGTGGCATGTGTTTACAGGCAACAGTCCAATGAATATCACATGAACAACTCATTGCGCTAGTGTTGACTTCTCATGGTGATTCCGAGAACTTTTCAGACTAGCCTTGTATAAGCCATGTCCTCATTTTGAACTGAGCTGTAACTCACTATAAATTTATATAGCAAATATTTATTTTTGAAAGTGGGTATAAATAATGAACAAGAAAGAAATATTATCTCTGTTTACTGTGTTAAGTGCAAAGTCACCTGGAAAATAGTAAAGGATATTACAGTTGATTAGGTAATCAAGTGATATGACATCCTACAATTAAGTGTGGGATATGAGGTGTAACCTATCACATCAGAATAAGTGTTATCCCCTTCATCTCTCTATCTCTCTCACAAGCAAAGGACATTCCTGACTTTGAAGGAACCTCTTCTCTCGCCATGCAATTGTTTGGTTTTGGGCTGTATATTGTGTAGGACCACTTACCATATTTTGTTCAAGCAACATGACCACTGCCATTTCAATGTATTCACTCTTTCCATTATGTCGGTGATCTTCATTGTTAATCTTATTTCAACTGCTCTCTTCCTGTCTTTTTTTGTGTAACCCAACATTAGTCTTTCCATTCCTCTTTGAGCTACTGTTAGCTTCCTAACAATGAACTCATTTAATGTCCATGTTTCACAGTCATAAGTTATTACTGGCAATATACATTGGTCAAAAATAGATTTCTTCATCTCAACTGACATCTTAGATTTCAAAATTGAAGGTGTGCCTTCCGTTCAGTTTAATTCATCATAATATTTCTGGTTTTAAATCTCCTTTCATGTTTATCAGTTGACCCAGATGGATATATTCTGTGACTCTTTCGAGTTGTGTACATACAACTGATATACTTTCCTCAGGTATCCATTAACTGATCATTAACTTGCTTTTATCAATGTTCACTTTTAGTCCAACTTCAGAGCACAGTAATGCAAGTTCGATAACTATTACTTAAAGTTCTTCTATGTCAATTGCAAAAAGGACAATATCATTCACAAACCTCTAGTTGTTCAGTCTTTTTTTGAGAACTTGAATTCCCTTTTCTACCCAATTCAATTTAGAAATGGCTTTTTCTAGGACTTCTGAAAATATTTATGCAGATATATAATCACCTTGCTTTGCACCCTTTTCAAATGGAAATTCATCAGTATCTTCGGCAATGATCACAAATGCTGTGGAGGTTCTGTAAATGTTATGTAGGATTTTGATATAGCCCTGTTCTACTCCTTGTTCTTTTAGAGCCGCAAACATATCTGGGTGACTGACTGAATAAAAGCGTTTTGAAAGTTTATAAAAGCAAGGCAAAGGTGTATATGGTACTCATTTGTTCTACTAATTATTTCCCTTAGCATGAAGATATGGTCAACTGTGCTAAATCCTGCTCAGAAACTGGCTTGCTCTGTGGGTTGAGCCTGGTCAAGTGTAGTGCTCAATCTGGTATGGAAGATCCTAGTGGAAACTCTATACACTATGGAGAGTAAGGTGATAGGATGATAGTTCTTCATATCTTTGATACAACCTTTCTTATGTATTAGAATTATTTTGGCTTTATTCTGGTCTCTTGGTAATGTTCCACGGTGCAAACAACCTCAAAATATCTTAGCTAATTGCTTTATGGATTCCTCATCCATCAGCTTTAGAACATCGACCGGTAGGTTATTGCTACCTGGAGCAGTCCCTGTTTTCATATTGTCTATTGAATTTTTGACTTATGATGGGAGTATTTCTGGAATTTGGGATACAGAAGCATCCAATTTGTCTAGGATCAAGGTATCATCATTGATTTTACTGTATAGGTTAGTATAGAAACCTCTAATATATTCAAGTATTTTTTCCTTGTCTGTAATTCAGCCATGATCTGTGTCTAATGCTGTTAGCTGATTCCTTCCAACCATAATCATTCACTTGGCTTTCTTTAAATTAGATTTATTCTTAAGACTGGCTTTTAGCATGTCTTCTTCATACTTCTTGATGTCATCTTTCATGCTCTTTCTCAGAGCTTTGCACAGCTCTGCATATTCTATCTTATCTTTGTCTGTATCAACTTTCATTCTCCTTCTCTTCTCCATCAAACCTGTTGTTTTATTTGTCAGTTTGTTGGGTTGGTTTTGAGATTTACATAAGCCACCCACTTCTTCAGCTGTCGTGATTAGTACCTTTGACACTTCTTCTGCTTAACATTCTTTTAATTTTCTCTGAATTCTTTCTTGAAATTCCTCTTTCCATTCTTTAAGATTTTTGGCATTTAAAATGTTACTTTTCGTTTAATTAGTTTTAATCTTTCATATTTTCTATTAAACTCAAATCTTGTTCTTACTAATTGATGATCACTGCTTGTCTTCAACCTGTTTAACACAGTTTTGAGGCCTAATGATGAGAATGAAGTCTATCTCGTTTTTCACTTCAAAGTTAGGACTCCTCTAAGTATATTTGCGACTTGGGTGCTTCTTGAAAAATGTATTCATAATAGGTGTTTTCATGCATTCTGCAAATTGTACCAATCTCTCACTCTATCATTTCTTTCATCTATTCCATATTTGCCAACAACTGAATCACCTTCTTTGTATGTTCCAACTTTGGCATTAAAGTCTCCAACTATGAATTTATAAAAACAATCTCTGCCTTTCTCATAGGTTTCCTTCAGACATTCATAGAAAGATTCTATCTCCTCATCTGAGTGAGTAGATGTAGGTGCATGAGCTTGAACTGTTTGGATCTTATATCTGTCTGATATTTTAGGAAAAATCCAACCGCACTTAATCTTCCATTTGGTTCTCCACAGTAATATAAGAGATTCCCTGAATTCAACCGAAGGCAGTTGTCACCTTTTACGGCGCATTTCACTTAAACCAACGATGTCCCAGTTAATTTTCTCTAGCTCCTCTTCGACTTTCGTTAATCTGTCATCTCCCACTAGTGTATGACAATTGTACTTACATATTTGAAGGCACTGCTTCTCTTGTTTTGTTGACTTAGGATTTTGTGACACTAAAGTAGCTCCATCCGCAGATCTGAACGTTGGGCTTTACAACTCCAGAACATTTTACCTTACTGTCACACGTCATGACTCAAAGGTGAGAAGTATAATCATCATGCTTACTTCAGAACAGATTGGCGATATAACTTTCCAGGCTGCCCTAACATGGGGTACAAACACCATTGGCAGGCTGCTCTTTTGGAGTACAGATGCTGCCTATGCATGAGAAGTATAGGTTGGAAAATGAAAGACCTCTAGCCCTCGAAACGTAACAGCATCATGGTTCAAAAAGAACAAGAGTTGGCCGAGGATGGCAAGATAGGAAAGATAAAAGTGAGGAGCCTGTCATAAGTAAGTAGAAGCAATCCCGGGACTCGGCTCAGGGCCCCTTGGTCACCAGCCACATACTCACTATGGGTGAGTCCCCTGAGATGGTAGGTGGACTAAACAAGTCCTAGACTGGAGCCCAATTTACCAAACATGACCTAGAGCAAGACCACCAGACAGATGGGGCAGACATATAAGGAAGACTGTGGGATTCAATTGGCAATGGGAAACTCAGGATCGGAAGAACTGGAAGATCTTAATGTGATGCTTTGTTACATGCCGACTCAAAGAGCTCACATCATTAAGTGATAGAGCTGGTTGATGATGATGATGATGATGATGATGAAGATGATTGTGTAGAACATTTTGTGTTCTTCCGCACATGTCACAAAAGCAGGTTGAATGCAGCATATCTGTAAGGCAGCTTGATGAGCATCTGTATTCCTGCACATGGAGATATGTGCTGATTGGGTCATTTATTCCAGGCTAATGCCATCCCATGTAAGATATGCATTGTGGACTGCTGAAGCTCACCAGGCATGAAAATTTCTCTAACATCACTTGTTAACAAAAAGCAAGAATTGACATACAGATATTACATCTTTGAAGGAGGAATCTACTGCCTCAAGATATAGCAACATGGTTGTTTCATTAGATGCTTTCAGGTAAAACAGTCAATACAAATAAATACTGGCAACTGCAAGACCATCACACAGTCCACATCCATAAAACACCTGAATGATGGCACGTTTGTTTCATTCTACACTGTAAAAACAGATCTTCTGAGCTATTTCAGCGAAGTCATTATAAGAAACATCAGCTACCTGTCTATCATTTATTGTTTGTCTGCTTTCTTTAATAACAAAGTCCTCACACTGCTTAAGTTATTTCCTGATTGCTCTTTAAACTTTTGCCCATATAGATTTAATTTTGCATTCAATAACAATAATGGAAATTCTTGTATGCAAAAACATATAAAATAAGGCTAAGGCAACCCTTACCTATGGAGGAATGGTGCATAACACATAGAAACATATTATAGAAAGAACTTAATATTGCTTCCTCTTTTTCTAGTAAGAGCACTGAGCCATGGTAAAAATTGCTGTTTTGAAGAACGCACCACAGCGCGTAGTGTAAAGCAGTTGCCCTCCGTTTCTCATGGTGGCACTGCTGTGGCAATCACAGCTTTGGTGTCTCCCTCTGGTGGAAAAGGGGAAAGGTTGCCTCTTAATGTGCATTTAAGGGGTGCGATAAGCTCGCTAGAGGAGGTCAGTCAGAGGCAGTTGGTCAGCCAAGTCACTCTGAGTCAGGCAGTCGGGGTGAGTCTGGTCAGTTGGTCACCCGGCTCAGTGTGGGACAGTCAGTGTCTGTCTGTTGTCCGGAGTGCTAGTATATGTTAGCCGCCAGCATGCTCGAGTTTGTTCAGGCAATTGGCATTGGCGGTCGGATCGATCGGTTGGTCAGTCATGCACTGGGTCTCAAGATGACTTGTCCATCTTGAGCGTCATCACATGTAAGGTCACCACGTGAGTTCAGTGGGCCACACCGTATAGCAAGGGGTAGTGGCTTTGCGGCCAATACGAGAGTAACAGGAGCCAACCTACTACATCGGTCTGCCCAGTGCGAGCTGCGACGCCGTGAGATTGGCGTGCCATCCTGCATCCGCTGAAACGGCTGGCAGCGGACGGTTCGGGAGAGCGTTTTGGGAATGCTGCACCAGATATTCCCCAGACATTGCAGTTTATTACAAGTTAAGTGATTCGTGATATGTTGTTTCATTTACTTGTTAAAGTCAATTTGTTTTCTTGGTCAGTTTCTCATCCGCATTTGTTAAGCAGTTCGAGTCTGTCTGTCTGTCTGTCAGTCTGCCATACATTAATAGCTGCCTCTGTCATGTTTGTCGGATTTGATGCTAATGAATTTATTGCTTAAGGTGTAAAGGCCGAATTCCTGAAATATGTTTTTATCCTGCCTATCATCTTGCGAGGTTGTATCTGTGTAATGTAGAACATGTTGGTACATTTTATGTAAAACTCCATTTCATGGATTTTATTTAAATGGTCTTTTTAATACATAAAGTTGCCACCCTTCCACCGTAAGAGTTTTTTTAAAAACAAGTTGCACTTTCGGTGGCAAATAATTTTTAACGTGAGTGTTTGTACCATTTCCATCCCTCTTATGGGGTGCATAGTTTATGTGTTTGTGTGAGTTGATAAAATTTTTAGTTTAAAGTAATCTGGTGTGTTGCAGATTTGCACCAGTGTAGTCTTTCAGAGGTTGTTGTGAGTGGTCATGACTACGGCCGTGTTAAAAGGGAGCGGCATGGTTCTCAGCCTCTGAATAAGTTGTAACTTGGTATTTACAGGGTGCTTTCTGATTATAATTTTAAATCTGTTTAAAAAGAAAAAGGGCTTTTAGAAATAAATTTTCCATTTATTGAAAAAAAAGAAATTTTTAATTTGTTTCATCAGTTACCCTTTGGCAACTACTTCCACACTCACATAGTTTGATTAAATGTGTTAATGTTCTTGATGAATCACTAGTAAATAAAGTAGATTCTTAAGAAAAGGGTTCGAAAGTAAATTTACAGTTCAAGCACAAACACTCACACATGGAACCATACAAACAGCCAAACATACATGCTCACGGTAGCAGCAAGACTGTAATCCAGGGCTTTTTTTTGTCTTATTCATACTGAACTTCAGAGTTTTTTTTGGAAAAGTAGCTGTTAAAGATTGATAGAAACTAGTCTGTTAATATATTTAATTTGGAATTGACATTCATCATATTATACACAGGCTTCAAATCTGTTTTCTGTCCGGCTATTTTGAAAATTTCTATTGTTTTGTTCATTTATTAATGTGTCTTCCATGTTACACTACACTGTAATCAGGTAAGTTGTTTAGTATGGCTATTGTAAATTATGATTAAATGGGTCGATCACTACTGAAGAAAAATTGTCATGGATTAAGTGTTCATCTGCAAAAATGTATATTAGTGTACTACTATCCTGTCTAATTCTGATGGGAAAATTAACAATAGGAATGATGTTGTAACTGTTAAGTAGTATCTCAAAAATGGTTCAAATGGCTCTGAGCACTATGGGACTTAACATCTAAGGTCATCAGTCCCCTAGAACTTAGAACTACTTAAACCTTACTAACCTAAGGACATCACACACATCCATGCCTGAGGCAGGATTCAAACCTGCGACCGTAGCAGTCCCGCGGTCCCAGACTGAAGTGCCTAGAACTGCACGGCCACCGCGGCCGGCCAGTAATATCTCAAAATCTTTCCTTATTTGTCTGAATCTTTCAGAAAACTGATATTAATATGGCATGCAATCAGAAAGACTATTGCTACACTATTGTATGAGCCCAAGTTGCTTCAATTTTGAAGCCTTTATCATGATGTGAAATGTATAGCAGAATAATATATTTCTCTGTTCATTCTGGAACATGAGGTGTTGGAATTTTAAAAATAAGACTCTTCTTGTGTATGTATCTCACTTGTAGTCTCCCACTGCAGTTTCTTGAGCACTCTTGTAACATATGCTGTACAAGAAAACTTGTGACAAAATGGTGCAGCTCAATTTTGAATCTTTTTGTCACTACCATTACTTCAGCTTAGTAAGGATCCAAAGGTTTCAAGAGCTACTCTGAGATGAAGAGGTTGGCACACAAGAATAATTTGTAGTGGACCACATCAAACCAGTCTGAAGACCGATGACTCAAAAAGGATCCCTGGCCAACAAAAAATATTCAAGAAATGATTGAATGAGGAGAATACAGTCGATGGCTTCTCACTCCATCTGGTGCAACATGGCATACAAAGTCACCATGGAGCATGCTGAAACATAGTATTATATCGTACACAAGATTACGTAATGTTACATTCACTAATTTGAGCCCAGAAAGGTCCACTGGAAATCATAAGCTATATGCCACATGTGCTGTGATCACTTGAGTGTACACTGGTCTTGCAGCCGCTGGCTAATGCCACTGAAATTGGTTTTACATGACAGACATCCACATGTACTTTCACAAACATGTTTCCACATGATTTTTCTATTACTTTATGGTTAGAAAATGAATTAAACTGTATATGACCTTCTGACAGGCTGATGCTCTTAGCACACAGTCAGAATACATCTTAAGAAAGGAAGGAAAAGAATGGGTTTCATACCACAGCTTTGCATTCACACTGCATGATGTTGAGCCACGTATAAGTTATTCACAACAACAGCTCAAGTGGAAGTCCACACTTCTCACACTGTGTGCCGTGTATCCCATTATGACCAAAACATAATACTAACATTTGTGAAATTTAGTGGTTGGTTAGACTGAGGCCACCTTGTAATGGCTAAGGTGTGGATTTGATTTCCACTGGGGGTACCAGTTTTCAACACCCACAAACATACCCTCTTCACCTCCAGTAACGCCAAGTAAAGAACATTAAACATGCCAGATTGCTAATGACCAGAACAGAGTTGGATTAGTTTTGCCTGTCAGAGGTGGAAGTCGCTGCTTGCAGAAACTCTGTCTCTAGTAAGCTTTCTTACACTGGTAATGTTATTTTAGTTCATGAACCAGCCATTATGTAAGGTCATAGGATCCTCATTTCTTATTTTAAGTGACTTTGAAATTTTTAAAATGTTGAAAATGGACTGGGATTTGAGATCCAATTCCAATTTTTCCCTTTATTTGAATCCTCTGTGATGATACTGTCCCATCATTTAATTGTTTCCTTATGATGCCAAGTCCTCTGAGGTCTCTACAAGTTGTATGATCCTAAATACTGATGAAAGGAGTAATCTACCCCTCACTCACACCATTTGTTGATTGTCTTTGTCTTTATGTTTAACTCTTTCAATAAGCTTCACGAGGAGTAAGATTTACAATAAACTTTTTACTTATCTCCTTTTCTCGTAGTTAGCTCCAGTTCTGAAGAATTGCCTGCACTGTAATTTCTGTTTTTATGTTAATTTTATTCTCTCACATTCTTCTGTCTCACAGTGCCTTTATAATTTCCAGAGCAACAAAACCAAAAATTACATTGTTATTATGAAAAATAAAAATATGTCCAATCACATCAGAAGCATGCCCAGTACTACCTCATTACTATTAATTTATATTATTATTTTATAAATGAATCCAGAAATAAATTTAATAAATTGCAGTAAGTTGTGTAATTAATAACAGAAATTTTAAATGTGTCAAATATTTAGTAATTTTAAATGTTTCTAAAAGAAAAAACTTTGACTGTACATTCAGTGCTTGAACATATCGATTGTACCAATGAAAATAATGTAATTTCTTTTTATGGATTTTAGCCTGAAATATAATACATAGTGTACAAAATCATATGAAATTCTTTTCGAAAAACAACTGAGATAATATTAACCTGTTTAAAAAGGCGAAAATATTTTTGGTATCGACTACTTCTGTTGAGGAAAAGTAATGCTTGAGAAAGGCGTCCCTTCACAAAGGGAATTTTATAGTTGGTACCTCTTTATATGACAACAACAATGATAAGCATGGGGTTGGAGTCCAAGGCAGCACAGAACTATTCATTTCGTTGCCTACAGCCAAACACATGCACATCACAGTACTGGTGAAGAAACAATAAATATTCTATGTATATTCGTTGCTATAAGACAACAGTGAAAGGTGGTGGGTTCAAATTCCTCTTAGGCAAAAATTATTTGTATCATCATTTCAGGTTTCAGTATCATGCTATTGGTGAACAGACTTAATATGTGACAACTGACTGTGCTTAGTTAGCAATTCATATAGGTACCGGGTTCTACTCCCCATTTGTCACCACACCTCAACTTCAGGTGTTTCACACTTGTGCACTGAACTTTATTACATACCTTTCCTAGCTCTTCTCAGGGGAAATTTAAGCTTCATAGGATTCCCAGTACACCACTAAACATATAGTCATTTCCTTCCAGGTTCAGACATTCGGCCTTGTTAACTGATACTGCTGAAAATTTCAATCTTTTACATCTGCTTATGCCCAGTTGAGTCTCAATCAGACAGACAAGCTTTGTTTGGTTAATAGTGGGTTCAAGTTCAGATCATGAACAAAACCTCATCACATCATTTAATGACTGTGATAAGACTTCTTTAGTATCATTTATTGCAATGAAGTTTAATCTACAAGCGTTAGAGACTGTCTCATCTCTAATAATGTGTTTTCTAATATCTGTTGTATCATGGTATTAATTTACATCTGAACTGATTGCCATCATGAACAGTGTTCTCTGGTGGTCCTTTGTGGTAACCAGTCTATGTAGTGAAATGACTATACCCCACAGTTTCAGCGTTTAGAGGACCTGTGACACAGTTATGTTGTCTGTAGAGAGCAGTGGATCACATTTTTTTTTTTTTTGTCAAGTGTACATTTCTATTGTTTATTAACATTTCTATAATGTGTTATGGTCTTTGGAAGTATGGGGAATATTGTTAACAAATATATACATTTATGTCATAATTTTCTGCTATCAGTGTAGCTTTTGCATGGTGTCTCACTGCATAGTGACATAACATGATGAAACTTGGACCATGTATTGAAAGAACTGCTACAGTATAGTACAGAAAATAACTGAAAGAAGCACACAGTGAGATGTACAGCAGTTATGCTTTTAATCAAAGACAACTACTACAATGAAGTCACTGTGACTTATGATAGTCCCCTGGATATTACAAAAGATGGGACATGATTCTTAACTTTGGACAGCAATGCATGCTCTATAATAACCTCTGATGATGGCCACAAGTTTGGTAAGGAATTATCATGGTAAAGCAATTATTTCTCCACCAGAGTGGTCATTGGTGCCTGTGAACATGCCGCAATACGTTTCCCCAACACATTCCACAGGTGCTTAGTGAAATTTAACTTGGGGAATGGACAGGCCAGTCTATTTGCCAAATGTCCTCTTGTTCCAAGACCTCCTCCTACTGAGCAGTTTGATGTGGTCACACATTACCATACACAAAAATTAAACTAGGTTCAATGCACCTCTGAAAACATGTACATGGGTAAAGAGTACAGTATCACAATAGCACAGAGCAATGAATGTATCATATTCAAAGATCTTAAGTTCATAATGCCCATGGAACATTTTATGTTCCCACACCAAAGTACCTGGACCACAAAAACAATCATGTTCAACAATGTTCCTTGGTACATTATGTGTTCCCACCTCTTACAATATGAGGGTACGTCTTGCACCCAGAAAAAATGCTGAACATGATCATTTTGGTGGTCCAGGGGTCATAGTGTGAGGAGGCATAATGTGCATGGGTTTACTGATCTCCAAATCATTGAACTGGGTACACTCATTCATCGGTCAATGTTACTGTGAGACATACACCTCCACCATAAGCAAGACCTGTCCTATACATCCTCCTACCACCACCTACTCCAGTCCAGTCACTAACATCACCTATCCCATCAAAGGCAGGGCTACCTGTGAAACCAGTCATGTGATTTACAAGCTAAGCTGCAACCACTGTGCTGTATTCTATGTAGGCATGACAACCAACAAGCAGTCTGTCCGCATGAATGGCCACCGACAAACTGTGGCCAAAAAACAAGTGGACCACCCTGTAGCTGAACACGCTGCCAAACATGATACCCCTCATCTCAAAGACTGTTTCACAGCCTGTGCCATATGGAGCCTTCCCACCAACACCAGCTTTTCTGAACTGCGCAGGTGTGAACTTTCCCTGCAATACATCCTACGTTCCGTAACCCTCCTGGCCTCAACCTTCATTAGTCACTGTCCTCACCCATCCAGCCCCCTCCCTGTTCCCATTCAAGCACTACACAGCCGTTATATCACCGCCACATCCAGTCTTTTAATTTATTTTTATTTTTATTTTTACTTCTCTGCCTCCTGCTACTTGCTCCCTCCCCCCTCCCTACCTTCTCACCTGCCCTCAGTCTAAACTGCAACACTTCACTGTCTGACACTCCCACCATACTTTCCCTCCCCCTCCCCGCCCCAGCCTCCTCCTTACCCCCACCCAGTTGCCACTCTCATAATGCACAGGTGCCAAAAGCTATGAGTGTGTGAATCTTTTTATTGTGCCTATAGATACTCAGCATCTCCTCTATATGGTGAGTAGCAACTTTCCTTCTCTCGTATTGTCACATATAATACATATAATTACATATTGTCAATAAAAATTTGTTTCTATCATCAGTCCATGTACCATTTGTCATTAAAATTTTCATGTCATTTTTCCCATACATAGGACATTACATCACATATGCCTCCACTGTCTGCTGTAAGCAAAAACATCAGTATTTGTCAATGATAGTAGACAGTAGTTGCATAGTTCACTGAACATACAAAATTACAATTTTTTTGCATGTACAATCACAAAACTGTAAAACACTGACACAGGTTTCAAATTAGTTTTTATATTTGCAAGGTATGATTTTGCCTTACTTACATTCTTGAAAACCATTAGCTTAGGATCATGGTCTGGGGAAGTAATGCCTTTATTATTAGAAAAATGATACGTATGGGTCAACAGGAATTATTTGTGCCTTTTCTTCATTATTGTCACGTGTAGGGCCAAAGTGAAAGTTAAAACTAAAATTCAACAGAAATATAAAATCTGCAAACAACAGTTTTAAAATACTTAATACTATGCACAGGTTAACATTTTTGAACAGTTTTTTACTTTATGCTTTACAAGAGAGCATTTCCTATATAAAAATGTCTTTTAGTTATTTCTTAAGGAGTGACTTCATAAATTTTCATAAGTTCATGTCAATCAACATTGTACATACAGCATTATGGTTGTATTGTGTCTAACACCGTTTTCCCCTCAAGTAGCTTTGTTTTGGACCAACCGATGGAATGCACAGTGTTGTCAGTACTTCAGTTCATGTCAGTGAGCAGTACACTAGGCTGTACACTAGCATTTGCCTCGTACCTTCATGATATATCTCCAGGATACTATGATGGTTCACCCATGGCCTGGTAGAAATCAAAGATAGCACAAGATGTTGCATATAAAGCCAAGACATCAGTTTCCTAAATTAGCCACATAACTGTAATTTACTTTGATGTAGTCCATCTTACAGCTCTGGTTGCTGTTCTGTTGGAGCACAGCACATTTATAGCTTCAGTCATGCTTGAAATTATATTTGAACACTACACTTGACTGCAAAAATCACTTTATCACTGTAATTGAGAACCATTTACAGATATTCGCCATCAAACTATATCATTTTTTTCCCCTTTCTACAAACTTCACTTTATCTAAGTCTCATTTATCCCTCCCTCAATGTTCTGGTAACTGTCATAGTTAAGTACCGCTTTCATACATACTTTTACATACAGTGATCTTTACATATAAAGTTACATTAAAGTTCAAGTTCTTACTTTTGTGTTACAGTGAAAAATTTCCTTTACAGTAATTACATCATATAGTTCTCTTTTATTATGTTTTGTTGTCTATTTTCTCATGACCTATAAAGTCATAGTGTCTTGAAGGACAGTGGGCTAACTCATTGCATTGCAACAAGACGGAGTAATGAATTTCACAGAGAAGTGCATAAAAAGCCCAGTACAACAAGAGTGCAATATACCACCCGAAAATTCTCTATAGTGCTCTTCCCTTAAAAATAAAAAGGATTCAGAAGCTGAGCAGTTTTAAAAGTGAACTCAAAAGAATGTTAATTAGTAATAGTTGGTTGGTTGGTTGGTGTTGGGGAAGGAGACCAGACAGCGAGGTCATCGGTCTCATCGGATTAGGGAAGGATGGGGAAGGAAGTCGGCCGTGCCCTTTCAAAGGAACCATCCCGGCATTTGCCTGGAGCGATTTAGGGAAATCACGGAAAACCTAAATCAGGATGGCCGGACGCGGGATTGAACCGTCGTCCTCCCGAATGCGAGTCCAGTGTCTAACCACTGCGCCACCTCGCTCGGTTTAGTGATAGTTTTTACAGTGTTAGTGAATACATGAATTCTTCAGAAAGATAGCGTGCCTTCACCTATCTTATAAGTTACTCATATACAAACTTGTGTCGTGGGGTAGACTCTTTTATGTACACACAAAAATTAATTAATTTGTCAATATAGTGTTATAATCATTGTTTCTTGTTGCTGTCCATTATACACAGAATATATGTAACTTATTTGTGTCCCATATTGTTACAAATTTATATCATGTAAGCTATAATTGTTTTGCCTATATATTTAATTCAGATTGTTCACTGATATTTTTTACTTAATATGTTGTTATTCATATTTTTTCTGTATGTAACATATGACAAATCCCATATCATTGTACATGATAAAACGGGTGCTCAATAAATCAATCAATCAATCAATGTTATCAATTCCACATTGGCTATCAGAAAATCTTAACTAAACATCTATAATCTGCACAACAGCAATTAGATTTGACAACATCTAAGGAAGACTTTACTATTGTATCTACTTTGTAGCCTTTCTTGTGGCAGAAATCTTCTTCAAATAGAAAAGACATGACTGATGCCATGGGAATGTGTCACTGAAGCAGATATTAAAATGGATACTTTAGTGTAACCTAACATTTACCCATGGACCATTTATAATATGTTCATGTTTACATGGATAATTCCGAATAGGAGGAGACATCTTATTTACACTTTGTTCAGTCTAAACATTATTTCAAATTTGCATTGGTGGCATTGTTTGTACCTTTCCAACTTCAGTATGTTTTCTACACGTGCAAACATTCTTTATCATTGTAATCATCATTTTACCTTTTTAATAGCAGTAATTGTGTGTGTGTCTACCTTTAGTCATTTCTTCATCAGTCAGTTTTGTAACTATAAACATTTACGTAATTAATCTTGTTTTCCCATGTAGCAAGTCCTAGTAATCCATATCACTTTCACATTCTTATGCAGAAATGCATGACTGTTCTACTAAAGTAATCCCTTCATGCACAAGCAACACAGAGTATTCTGCTTAGTATAGGTGTTGTGCACAGTTCTAAAAATGTGTTTTATGCAAGCATTTTACCATCTGTTACTTGTTCTGTATTAATTTCACATGAAGTGCAAATGGTTACATCCTGATTGTGGATGAAAGGATAAATTTGCTCTACATTGTGAAATATTTTTACATTTTCAGCAGAAACGTACTCTAACAACTGTTGTGTAACTTGATTCTTCAGTGGTCTTCAGTGACTTGCTGTACATATCAGAACACACAGCATACATTTTCACCTCTTACATTATAATTATCATTACTTTTACATCCACAATAATGAGTATTCATACTGCACATGCTTTGCTACTCCATATATTGTTTGTCTTCACATACACTCATAGGTTCATACATAATTATACTTTTCATCAGTAGGTCCTCACATTTCCTACTACTGTATTTACACATACCCTCTTCTACTAATTGGTAGGTGCATCTGCATCATTCACTTAAAATTTACCACTAAACAAAATAATTAAATGCTTGGCTCCCCATAGGTTAGCCACTGTCCCATTCATATCTGAGCACAATATTTGCAAAGTAGTTTACAATGCATTATTTCCCACTCATGTGAAATGTTATCTATCCTCTACGTCTTCCACTGACCATAAGTGTGTTCACACATTAACTCTTGTGTTGGTAGGATAATTTGCACAATTTGTTGCATTTGTCACTGGTAGAATTTAATTTCCAGTATTTTGCTCATTGAATTGTATTGCAAGTACTTCATAATAGTATGATGTACTGTTATGTCTCAAAATCATAACTGATTCTACCCATATTATTCATTGCATTTAGCTATTCTGAATTACTGGAGTTACTATTTGTAAACATTAGTGCACATATTTGTAAATATTATGAGTTTAATTAGCTTGTAGTATAGTGCAGTTCAGATTTTTGTATATAATGATTCACATTTCCCTTCTTGGTCTTTTTTTCTTAACTCTAAACTTAAAATTAACATTAACATTTGTACAGTTTTACCAGTGCCTTCATCACTGGGTACATCATCTGAATATAATTCATCTCCAATATCCCGCTACCAGTCATACTATAAAATGTGTATATATTCACTTTGTGTGCCCCCAGTATTCCCATCAGTAGTCATCAGGGCACTTTGCATGATCAATCAGTGTTTTCCATTGGAAATGGTGGAGTAACATCACTATTGGCCCCCACTTCAACTATGTGGACCACACGTTCTCTATTGTGCCAGTTAGTATCCTGATTACTGGAGAAACCTTGATCCCCTTGCCTGACTCTCTGTTTTGTATCAGACCAGCATTCATGGGCCTATACTCATTATATGTCTCATTGCTTACTTGCCTATTGTCCAGAACACTTTGTCAGTTATTATATTGATCTCTATTGTCATTTTTAAGTTGGTTCTGGTACTCAGTTTTGCACCTACAATCTTCTTTATTTTGATAAAGGTTATTTCCTCAATAGCCAGAATTTTTAGGGCATATGGGTACAACCCATTGATATTGTTGTTGTTATTACTGAACTGTGTGTTCCCACTGCCCTGAAAGTTTGACTGTGTGTGCATGTTGCTTCCTTGACCTCTTCCTTCTTCATAAATTATGTCAATGTAGTCCAACACAGAGAAGAAATATTCAAGATCTATTTCTGGTGTTCTGACTAATTTTTCTCAGATGTTCAACACAAATCTACCATCTAAAATTTTTAGCACATCTACATGAGAGCTAGGTTTACTCCAGCATTTCATTTTATTTATATATTTCTCAAAATATTTTTGCAATCCCTCTTGTTTACTGTTGAACAGTTGAAGGTCAAACACTTCTCATTGTAATAGTTCCTGAACACCGGTAGACCAAAATATGCTAGAAAGGTTTGTTCGAACTTATCATATGTTTGACAACATTCTGCCACATCTGCCGCCCAGAGTAATGCTTCTCCTTTTATATTTGGTTCAGCTACATGTCATGATATTACCAAATGTTCTTATAGAAACTACTGGGTGAAACTTTTTTGATTCTGTAGTAAACTTCTGAAATTGGTAAAGCTTTAAGAGGCTTTCATCTACCAATATTGATGAAAGACAGGGTCATGTGTGCCCAGTATGAATCATACTCTTGTGTTACTTATATGGTTTGTCATTGGCACTGGCAATTGATTATACTTGCCACAATCTTTTTCAGCAGTATGGTGAACTGCAGAGTTGTAAAGGTATTTTCTCTTTCATTTTCTAAACCGTCCTGCATGTTTCATGTGTTAACAATACTCAATCCATTCAAGCTAATTCAGCCAGTAAGCAATTCAGAATGAATTCATTGTACGGCAGCTTCGATGTCTACATCTTCTTTGGTAACTCCCCAAACTAGGTTCCCTTGAACACATGTGGGATGCATTGGGGAGATATATTGCAATGTGTCCACATGCGTCATTGACCATCGAAGAGTTTTCACTCACACTGGTGGATGAATGGATTGCCCTACCACAAGAACTCCTGACCAATCTTGCAGCCAGCATGGAAGCGCTTTGTAGAACATGAACTGCCATCCGTGGTGAACACAGATCTTATTCAGAACAATGCCCTACCTTTTGTAATGTCTAGAGGACTGTCATAAATCATAGTGATGTCTGTGTATTTATTATCTTTGAATAAAAGTGTAATTTCTGTTTGTCCCACTGCCTATTTCTTTCAGTTACCTTCTGAACTAAACTGTAGCATCTCTAACTATCTATGGTCCAAGTTTCATTGATTACATTATTTGGCAGTGACACATCTTGTGAAAGATACTTTCACTTGAAAGTTTTGCACACTGTTGTATTTCAGTGGGCTTATCTACAAGTGAAATTATAGGACATGTTCTCACTAAGACTGAAATGTATAGTAAATTCAGATGTTCAAAAGCATAGACACATGATTTCAGATACAAAAGTTCTAAGGAACTTAATCAAATGGATACCAAACTTTTGAAAGAATGTTGGGAAACAGACAGTAAGATTACATCAAGATTACGGGTATAGATAAAAAGTTTCAGAAATCAGAAAGGAACTATATGCTCAAGTGGAAACCAAGATTTCAGAAACAAATAAATTAGTTGTATAATCAAAAACTGAACTGAGTACTCAGATTAATGAGGTAATAAATGAGTTAGGAAGCCAAGTAATGACTATAAGTGAAAAATTAGTGAAGTTCAGCAAAAGAGTAGGTAAGATGGGTGACAGAATAGCTAGCACACAGTCCAAACTGGCAAACAGTAGAACTGGAAGTGACTGAAATGGAGTCAGAAGTCAGAGATGAAACTGTAATTGCATAAGTTAATTGTAAGAGTGAAACTGAAAACATACCAGCCAAAATATTATTCATGTGAATACTTTAACTGAAAAGATTTAAAATAACAGACAGTAAAATGTCAAATTCTCATGCATATTTTGTTTATATTCAAAAACAAGTGCAGAAATTTCAAGTTGATTTGATTGATTTTGATTTTATTTCATGTTTCATAGGTCCAACTGTGTTGGGTTCAGAAGGACGTGGAACAAGTCCGTTTTTTAGCAAACACAGTATGATAATCTTACAGCATATACAGACATAATTATATACAGTACATAATTATATAAAAATTTATACAGTAAATTCTTTGAGCAGCAATACAGAAAAAAGATGATACATATTTTCTTAGAATCATTAAAGCACTACAGAAAAACAGATACAGACTACACACAGATACAGAGCTCAAGTTAAATAACATTCTTAATGGTGTTATGTCAATATGTATTATACAATACTAAAGTTTTACAATTTATTTTTATAAAAATTCATCTAGATTGTGAAAAGCTTTTTCTAGCAGAAATATCTTTAGTGCTTTCTTAAACTTACTCTTGTTATGAATCCCTGTCTTTATTTCAGGAGGAAGGGCACTGAAGAGTTTTGTTCCAGTGTAGTGGACACCCTTTTGTGCCAAGCACAAATTTCTATGCTCGCTGTGTATGTCATTCTTCCTCCGTGTGTTATGCTCATGATATTTACTGTTTGGTTGAAATATCTCTATATTTTTACAGACAAAACACATGAAATAAAAAATATATTGCCATATAGTTGTGTATATTTTGAGTTTTCTAAGGCTATTTCTACAAAAGTCTCTTGGGCGCAATCCACATATAACTCTTAAAGTTTGCTTCAGAGCAGTGACCACTTTCCTTGCTAATGGCTGGTTGACCCAAAAAATAATGCCATATTCAACGATTGAGTGAAAATAGCCATAGTATGCCACTTTTGCAGTGTTAGGTTCGACACATGTAGTGACTCCCTGTAAAGGATACATAGCAGAGCTAAGCCTCTTACAGAGATCTATCATATGCAAAGACCAGTTCATTTTCTTGTCGATGCGCACTCCAAGAAATTTTGTTGTTTCCATTCATTCTATTGGCTGATTACCACATGTCACACTTATCTCTCCCTCTCTTTCTGTTTTTGTACAGAACTGAATAAAGCTGGTCTTACTGGAATTTAATGAGAGACCATTCACCTTGAACCAGTTAACCACATCTGAGAGTATGTGATTAATGTATTCCTCAAGATTACTATCTGTTCTATTGCTCATAAAAATTGTGGTATCATCAGCAAATAACGTAAATTTACACAGCAGACTTGTGCACGATGCTACATCATTTATAAAGATCAGGAATAATAGTGCCCCAAGAATTGAGCCTTGAGGCACTCCACACGTAATGGAACTCCATTCAGAATGTGAGGAAACATCACATACTCCACCTGAGCTATTCAAGACAACTTTTTGTTTTCTGTCTTGGAGATACGGCTTTAGCCAATTGCCTGCAACACTACTTATTCCTACTAACTTTGCTTTTTGGAAGAGAATCTGGTGATCAACACAGTCAAATGCTTTAGACAAATCGCAGAAGATGCTAAGTGCTAGCATTTTTTCATTAAGGGTTTCTAGGACTTCATTCGCAAGTGCATAGATTGTGTCTTCTGAAGAACAGCCCTTTTGAAAGCCAAATTGGCTCTTGCTGGGAACTCCATTCTTTATGAGATGATCAGTAATTCTTACATGTATTAGCTTTTCTAGAATTTTAGAGAAATCTGTCAGCAAAGAGATAGGTCGATAGTTATTTAGTTCAATTTTATCGCTGTTTTTGTGCAAGGGTTTCATGATGGCATACTTAAGTCTATTCGGAAAAACACCTTTCTGAAAATATGTCTGAGAATATCCTTTATCCACATACAAGAATATTTCAGTAAATTACTAGAAATATTATCAACCCCCACAGAGTCCTTACTTTTTAGACACATGATGATTTTTTTGAATTTCATCTACAGTGACAGGATTAAGGTGCACTTCTGAAACTGTATTTGAATACAACCTGCAAATAGTTACAGCTTCATCAACATTGGGCTTGCAACCAATGTGTTGAGTTACTGATAGGAAGTGCTTATTAAAAATCTCAGCCAAACTTTTGGGGTTATCTACTAGGGTACCTTCATATCTGATCTTATTTACATCTTCTTTGCTTGTTGTATCTCTTCCCATTTCTTTTTTTCCAATGCTCCAAATTGTTTTTATTTTATTATTAGAATTACCTATTTTCTTCTCATAATAAAGGGCTTTTGATTTCTGTATTAGTTTCTTTAAAATTTTACAGTATAATCTATTGTGTTCTCATTTTTCTACATCTTTAGATAATCTTATTGCAACATAATTTTCACTTTTGATTTTACATGATTGTTTTACACCTTTTGTAATCCAAGGCTTACTTACAGAATTAGAAGCACTGTTTCTGACCCATTTCTTTGGAAATATTTCTTCAAAAAGAGTACTTCAGTTAAATTTAGTATCAACATTATCAAGGCCGCATACTAAAGACCAGTCCATTTGCTGCAACCTATGTTTGAAAGTTTCTTTTGCCTCTACGTTCATTAATCTTATGAATTTCCATTGAGGAAATTGTTTTTTGAACAGATTAACATCATAAAGAGTGAGAATTTGTCCATCATGATCTGAAAGCCCACTTATAACCTGCCTGACAGTATAATTCTGATGTCTACTTACATCTAAAAAAATGTTATCTATCATAGTTTGGGACTCGGATGTAATTCTTGTTGGGAAGTTTATTCCTGATATTGCATTATATAAGGTCATCACACTCTCAAAGTCAACTTTATTCTTATTTTCTGTCATAAAGTTTATGCTGAAATCACCTAAAACTACAATATCCTTTGCTTTTGCAAGTAACCCTGACAGCAGTAGTTCCATTATATGTAGAAAAGTTTTTATGTCACCTGAAGGTGCCCTGTAGACAGCTAAAGCTATTATTGTATAGAATTTAGTTATTACTTATGTTGCACATGCCTCAAAGTGTTGTTCCACACAATATTTCTTAATATACTCAGAAGTTTCTGTAATGTTGGGTATTATAACTGGTCTACACTGAGGTGACAAATTCATGGGATAGCGATATGCACATATACAGATGGTATCAGGTACACAAGGTATGAGAGGGCAATGCATTGGCAGAGATGAAATTTGTTCTCAGGTGATTCATGTAAAAAGGTTCCGACATGATTAAGGCTGCATGATGGAAATTAAGATTTTGAATGTAGAATGGTAGTTGAAGCCAGATGCATGGGGTATTCTATTTTGGAAATTGTTATGGAATTCATATTCAAAGATCCACGGTGTCAAGAGTGTGCCAAGAATACCAAACTTCAGGCATTACCTCTCACCATGGGCAGTGCAGAGGCTGATGGCCTTCACTTAATGACTAAGAGCAATGGCATTTGTATGGAGTTGTCAATACTAAAAGACAATAAAAGATGTGTGAAATAACTATAGAAATAAATTTGCGCTATACAAAAGACCTATCCATTTTAACACTGTGTTGAGATTTGGTGATAATGGGCTATGGAAGCAGACAACCAAAGCAAGTGCTATTGCTAAAGGCACGACATCACCTGCAGTGCCTCTCCTGGGCTATGACCATATCAGTTGGACCCTAGATGACTGGAAAACTATGGCCAGGTCAGATGAGCCCCTGTTTCAGTTGATGAGAACTTATGGTAAGGTTCAAGTGTGGAACAGATCCCATGAAACCAGTGAACCCATGTTTTCACACTATACAATCTGGTGGTGGCTCCATAATGGTGTGGGCTGTGTTTACATGGAATGGACTGGGTCCTCTGGTCCAGCTGAACTAATCATTGATTGGAAAAGGTCATGTTTGGCTACATGGAGAACATTTGCAGCCACTTCATGGAGTTCATGTTCCCAGACAATGAGTTCAATGTCACCAGCCTATAGTTGTTTGTGACTGATTTGAAAAACATTCTGGACAAGTAGAGCAAATGGTTTGGCCATCCACATCACCCAACATGTATCCCATCAAACATGTATGAGACATAACTAAGAGGTCAGTTTGTGCACAAAACCCTGCACCAGCAACACTTTCACAATTATGGATGGCTATAGCGGTAGTATAAGGGTATACACCCTGATGTTGCAAGCAGAAGATGAAGAGATAGTGAAAGTATATGAGGATGCTGAACTTAATAGTCATGCAGAATTGTAAAGTGGTTGTAGGGAAAGAAGTGGAAGAAAGGGTTATGGGAGAATACAGGCTTGGTAGTAAGGAAGACTAATTGAGTTCAGCAATAACTTTCTGGTGGTAACAGTGAATACTCTGTTCAAAAATCACAAAAGAAAGATCTATACTTGGAAAAGACTGTGAGATATATGAAGAGTTCAGTTAGATTACATCATAGTCAAGCAGACATTCTGAAATCAGATCCTGGATTGTAAGACATATCCAGGAGTAGATATAGACTCAGACCAAAATTCAATAATAATGAAGAATAGGCTGAAGTTTTAAGAGACTAGCCAGGAAGAAAAACTGAGCAAAGAAGTGAGAAATGGAAACACTAAGATATGAAGAGATACTTGTGAAGCTATAGATACTGTGATAATGAATAGCTCAGTAGGAAGTTCAGTTGTAGAGGAATGGACATCCCTAAAAAGGGCAACCACAGAAGTTGAAATGAAAAATGTAGGTACAAGGAAAGTGACTGTGATGAAACCATGGGTAACAGAAGAAATATTACAGCTGATTGATAAAAGAAGGAAGTACAAAAATATTGAGTGAAATTCAAGAATACAGAGATACAAGTCACTTAGGAATGAAATAAACAGTAAATATAGGGAAGCTAAGGCAAAATGAAAAATGTGAAGAAATTGAAAAGGAATTGATTGATGAAAGGAATGACTCAGTGTGTGGGAAAGTCAAAACAGCCTTTAGTCAAATTATAAGCAAGGGCAGTGGTAATTCCACTGTTAAATGCAGAGGAGAGAGTGGATAGATGGAAAGAGTACACTGCATACCTCTAAGACTTGTCTGCATATGTGATAGAAGAAGAAACAAGAGCCAATAGAGGAGAGATAGGGGATCCAGTATTAGAGTCACAGTTTAAAAGAGATTTGGAAGTCTTGAGATCAAATAAGGCAGAATGGATACATAATATTCCATCAGAATTTCTAAAATCATTGTGGAAGGGGCCACAAAACGACTATTCACATTGGTGTATAAAATGTATGAGACTGCCGAAATACCATCAGATTTTTAAAAAAGCAGCATCTACATGAGTCTGAAGATAGCAAGAGCCAACAAATGTGAGAATTATCACACAATCATCTTAACAGCTCACACTTCCAAGTTGCTAACAAGAATAGTATACAGAAGAGTGGAATAGAAAATTGAGGCTCTGTTAGATAATGACCAGTTTGGCTTTAGGAAAGGTAAGGGCACCCTAGAGGCAGTTCTGATGTTGCAGTTGATAATGGATGCAAGACTGAAGAAAAATCACAACATGTTAATAGGATTTGTTGATCTTGAAAAAACATTCAACAATGAAAACTGGAACAAAATGTTTTAAATTCTGAGAAAAGTAGGGGTAAGCTATAGGGGAAGATGGGTAATACATAACATGTACAAGAACCAAGACGGAACAATAAGAAGGGAGACCAAGAAAGAAGTGCTCGGTTTAAAAAGGGTGTAAGACAGGGATGTAGTCTTTTACCCCTATTGTTCAATCCAAACACCAAGAAGCAAAAATGGAAATAAAAGAAAGATTCAATTGCAGAATTACAATTTAGGATGGAAGGATATCAGTTATAAGATTCACTGATGGCATTGCTGTCCTTAGTGAAAGAGAAGAAGAATTACAGGAATGAATAGTATAATAGACACAGAACATGGTTTGAGAGCAAACCATAGAAAGATCAAAGGAATGAGAAATAGCAGCATTGAAAACAGTGAGAAACTTAAACTCAAAATTGGGGATCACAAACTAGACAATGTCATGCAGTTCTGCTATCTAGGCAGCAAAATAACACATGGTGGATGGAGCAAGAAGGATACCAAAAGCAGAAAAGCAGAAGAGCACTGGCAAAAAGGGTATTTCTGTCCAAGAGAAGTTGACTAGTATCGAACAAAGGCATTAATTTGAGGAACAATGCATAAGAATGTACATTTGATGCACAAAATTGTGTGGTGATCCTCTTGTCATACAAAGACTTACCTCCTACATCAAAGATACCAACCATTTTCTAGATCATCTGAAATCTGTGCCTGTCCCACTCCCACCACACAACTTGCTTGTCACCACTGATGCCATTTCCCTCTAAACCAACATCCCCCATGTACATGGTCTGTCTGCTGCTGAACATTGCCTACGCCAGTGCCCACTTGATTACAAACCTATGACATCCTTCCTACTAACTTTAATCAACTTTATACTTACCAACAACTACTTCACCAGGTGACCTTCCATTAGGAATGTGGGTGCACTCAATGACTATTTTATGACTTTCATATGATAGAGCACAGCAATCAGTTTCCCTTTCTTGCAGGTTTTATTCACAAATCTACATTTGGGCTAGTACCTAGCCATTATCAATGCACCATTTTATAGTATCAATGCCTGTCTTGAAAGAACTGCGCCAAAAGCCCTAACAACAGGAGTCTGATGTATTAGAACATGCATTGATATTCTGAAATGGTGCATTGATAATGGCTAGGCACAAGCCAAAATCTAGATTTGCCGAATAAAACCTGCAAGAAAAGGGCAACTGATTGCTGTACTCTATCATTTGAAACTGCTTCATCTTTGAGTTGCAGACATATAAAAGGATCAGGGGTAGGGTCATGTGAACCAGGATGGCTCCTTCCTATGCGGCCTTTTCATGGGTCACTTGGAGGGGCTTTCCTGGAATCCATAAGTCTTCAGCCCCTGGTTTGGTTTAGATACATTGATGACATCTTTATCATATGGACTCATTGAGAGACTGACCTATTAAAATTCCTGGAACCTCTGAGTAGCTTCTCCCAATTAAATTTCACATGTTCCTATTCTGAATCCTATGCCACTTTCCTTGATGTTGATCTTGTCCTCACCAAAGGCCAGCTACACACTTCTGTCCACATTAAACTTACTAACAAACAACAGTATTTATATTTTGACAGTTGCCATCCTTTCCATGTCATACATTCCCTCCCATACAGCCTTGGCATCCGAGGCAAACACATTTGTTTGGATGCAAACTATTTACAGCAATAATCACCATTCTTACCTCAGCCTTCACTGGATGTAATCGCCCCACCAGCCTAGTACAAAAGCAGATTTCCTGGGCCATCACATCCAATCCTGGTACTGCTGATTCCTCCAAAAAAAACAACTTCAGTGCACACTACTGGTCACTCAGTTTTAGCTTGGTCTGGAATGTATTACTCAGATACTTTGACAAGGCCATGACTTCTTAAAATCATGCCCTGAAATGAAATCCAATCTGTCTGAGATTTTACCCACCAGACCTGGAATAACTTTCCATCGCCCTCCCAGTATCTGTAATATTCTTGTCAGACCCTATGCTGACAATGAGGAAATCAAAGAAAAACTGGAAATGAATTCTATAAATGTAGCAGTCAGGGTGAACAGGCTTAGATGGTGGGGTCATGTTACACGTGTGGGAGAAGCAAGGTTACTCAAGAGACTCATGGGTTCAGCAGTAGAGGGTAGGCGGAGTCGGGGCAGACGAAGGAGAAGGTACCTGCATTTGGTTAAGAATGATTTTGAAGTAATAGGTTTTACATCAGAAGAGGCACCAATGTTAGCACTGAATAGGGGATCATGGAGGAGCACTGAATAGGGAATCATGGAGGAATTTTATAAGGGGGCAATGCTCCAGACTGAACGCTGAAAGGCATAATCAGTCTTAAATGATGATAATGATGATGATGATGATGATCCTATGCTTCTTCTGCACCCATCTCCCTACTCTATGGTTCCCACCCCTGTGACCATCCCCACTGGAAGACTTGCCCTTCGTGCCCTCCTACCACCACCTACACCAGCTCTCTAACTGGCAAAATATGTACTATCAAAGGGAGAGCCACCTGTGAAATGACACATCATATTACAGCTGTTATGTAAACACTGTTTGGCCTTTTACATTGGCATGACCACCACCAAATTATCAATAGACCTGGCAGAACTAGCTTTTCTGGAAGAACGGATACTGTGGAGTCTGCAGGAGAGCTTCTGTTAAGTTTGGAAGGTAGGAGACGAGGTACTGATGGATTTGAAGCTTTGAGGATGGGTGGTGAGTCATGCTTGGATAGCTCGGATGGCAGAGCAGTTGCCCATGAAAGGCAAAGGTCCTGAATTCAAGTCTCAGTGCGGCACACAGTTTTAATCTGCCAGGAAGTTTCACATCAATGTACACTCTGCTAAAGACTGAAAATTTCATTCTGGAAATGAAGCTCTGTTGATAAAATGTGGAAAAAGGTGAAGAAGATCATTGGAGGGATGACAGAATGCATGGCACACTTGATCTGTGCTGCGAAACAATTTCAACTAATATTTGACAGAATAATAAAATATGTTGAAAACTGGGCAGCTAGAGAAGCTAATTTACAAAATAATTGGAAGCACATTATGAATGCTGTTTCAGCAAATTAATGACAAGAGATTGCTCATGTCAAGTACAAGTAAAAGCAAACTGTCAAATTTAACTGTTTTATTGATACAATATGGCACAGGTGCTAAACATGACTTACATGATATAATGAGTTTTCTTCACTCAAAGCAATGAAACACAAAGAAAATTGTAATAAAAACAATCCCTGGAAAAGGCAAACTTTAGCCCTTTTCTTTTCATCACTAATTTATGTAATATTAATCGCTCAACTGTTTCAATTAAGGACATACTCGCATTACCCTTTGTTTTATTCTGAGGGCATAACTTGAGGAAAAGATGGATACAGAAAAAGTGATTTTATATTTGAAATACAGTCATGAAATTTGTCAAGTTGTTCAAATATGATTCAGAACATCACAATCACAAAAAAACTTGGTCAGAAATTTAAAATTTTCACTATGTATTGTAGATTTCTAAACAGGCAGCTGCACACAGTTCAGCATCATACTCTTTGCATTGGTAATGTGATTCTATTGATATTTTCTGATGCACAAACAGTGCCTCTTCTTATTTTATTCTCCTATACTTTGACACTGCTACATATGCTGGCGAATATCTTTTGATATGATACAGAGGATCATCATTTGACTAGCCCACTTTCCAGCTCTATCTTCCACATTTGGCTTGTACTTCATAATCAGCTTTCCAAACAGCCTCTGAATTATGTATTGTGACCTTCAGTCCTGGGCTTACATTAAAGGAACATCCTGTTGGTGTTAACACATCTATTACAAGCTCCATTACATCCTGCCAATCAAATAACGTATACAATTAAACTACTTTGTCAAGCTCGCTGTGCACTGAGTCACTTATGAGGCTACTACATCATTCCCTGCCTTCGCTGGATGTTTCCTAGTATTTTTCATCCCTACAGGCTTCTGGTCACAAAAGGATACATTCAGAATCATTCCAAAGACATTGCTTTGATGAACAAACCATGTTTACAAATGCACATGCGTATGAACAACCAAATCTACGAGTTTTACACACTGACCTGCGAAGAGGGAAAAGTGGAGGGGTTTGACAATTTTATTCTCAACTTCTTTCTGCATATTGTGCTGCCAACATTATAAATAGCTGTTTTATAAATCTACCTGTTAAAAAAGACAAAGAGAATGCTCAAACAGTTCCAATGATGGCAGCAGAGTGCACACTGACCAGAAATGGGTAGAGTGACAAATTATGAAGATAGGAAAAAACAAAATACAATGTTATGAGCCATAACATAATATTATCTCAGAATAAAGATAGATGTCCCCCAGCTCAGCTAAATATTAGTCAGAAGTATTAAAGGGATTAAGAACTTATGAATAGCAAATAAAATCTGTTTTTACTATACATCATACTAAAACCAATGTATGGTAGCTGCCACAAGCAGTAAGATGTAGATTTTGTTTTACATTCCAATTTTATAGTAACAAAAATAATCAGTTTTGAAAATATAATGTAAATCTACTCACCAAGCAGTGGCAGGAGAACACACATATAAAAGTTATTACATACATATTAATCAGTTACTTCAATAAGGGCATGGCCTCCTAAAATCGTACCCTGAAATAAGGTGGTGGTAGGAGGGCCTGAAATGAAATCCACTCTGAGATTTTGGATGGTTGGTTGGTTGTTTTGGGGAAGGAGACCAGACAGCGAGGTCATCAGTCTCATCGGATTAGGGAAGGACGGGGAAGGAAGACGGCCGTGCCCTTTGAAAGGAACGCTGCCTGGAGCGATTTAGGGAAATCACGGAAAACCTAAATCAGGATAGCTGGACGCGGGATTGAACCGTCGTCGTCCTGAGATTTTGCTCACCACATCTATTATAGCTTTTCATCACCCTACCAACACCCACAACATGTTTGTCACATCCTAGGCTCCTTCAGCATCCATCTCCCTACCCTATGGCTCCTATCCCTGTGACCATGCCCACTGAAGACTTGCTCTATGCACCCTCCTACCACCACCTATACCAACCCTTTAACTGCCAAAACATATGATATCAAAGGGAGAGCCACCTGTGAAATGACACGTCATACACCAGCTGTTACGTAAAAACAAGATGCCTACCCCCCAGTTATTAGTCACGATGAATGAGTGTAGGCAGAGGGTGTACACAGGCACTGCACAATATCCTGTTGCAGAGCACACACTACAACATGACAGTCAGACCACCTGGTGCCAGTTTCACTCTATTCCTGCCTGTTGTAAGAGGCAACTAAAAGAAGTCTTACACGTTTCAGCCTTTGTGATGGTCCCCTGTAGGGTTTGACCTACATTCTTCAAAATTTTGCCGAAGAGTGAGCCAATTGTGGAAGGGTGCCTTATATGGTGGGTCTGTCCATCATGCATTGAGATCTTTAGCCCCCTTTCTCATCGTCGCATTGCAGTCCCGCCCATTCTCCATCTCTTGGTTGAGGACACATTCCTGGGTGCGATTTCCACCTTGCACTATGCAGTGTCACTTTCTGTGTTGAAGATGACCATGGACTTGTTTGCACCTCATATCCAGCACAATAGCCAGTCCATTGTGATGGGGCTGCCATGTACCCTGTTGTTTGTAGCCCCCTGACAACACAGGGATCGCTCTGCTGATGCCTGTGCCGTTAACTCCCCACGTATGCCACGGGGTAGATGCCTGTCACTCTGGGGCATCGAGACTCCCAGTAATGGCCATCCTGCCAGGTGACCTTTTCTGCGGCTGGGTGGCGTCCGTAGGGAGGGCCCCTGGTCGGAGTGGGTGGTATCAGGGCAGAGGACACGCCATGAAATTTAGTATGTCATCTCTTGCTGGTGGTCCGCGCCAGCAGTCTCCAAGTGAGCGAAGGCTAGCTTTAATGCTAAGAAATATGACACCAAGTGGTTCACTTCTCTGGCCACACCATGGGAGGAATGCCAGGCTAAGGATGGCAGTGAAGCTTATTCGCCCCCGTACCTCGTATGTACAAGAGTTGATGGGGAATCTTTCACGTCCATGAAGCCTCAGTTTTTTTGTGGAGCATTTGGAGGACAAGTTCGGGGAGGTGGAGGGCTTGTCCAAAATGCGCTCTGGGTCAGTTTCGATAAAAACAGCATCCTCTGCCCAGTCACAGGCATTACCCACTTGTGGCAACCTGAGGGATGTTTCTGTTACCATCATGCCTCATAAGAGCTTAAATATGGTCCGGGGTATTATATTCCACTGGCACCTTCTATTGCAGTCTGACGAACTCCATGCTAACTTAGAGCAGTGAGGTATTCATTACATCTGGCACATCCATCAGGGTCCGAGGCAAAACCAGGTTGCAACCGGTGCCTTCATCTTGGCCTTCGAGGGTGACACATTGCCCGAGAAGGTCAAGGTGACGGTCTATCGCTGTGACGTTAAGCCATATATCCCCCCCACTGAATGTGGGCTTTAAGTGCTGGAAGTTCTTCCCACTTACTTCCACCCCAACCTGTTGAGATTGTGGATGTCCATTGCATCCCAATACTCCATGTGCCCCACCTCCCATCTGTGTCAACTGCGGAGAGCATCATTCACCTTGCTTGCCAGACTGCAGGATTTTACAGAAAGAGAGGAAAATCATGGAATATAAGACTGTGGCCTGACTGACCTACATTGAGGCTAAGAGGAAATTTGAGTGCCTACATCTTGTGGCTATGACCTCCTCATACGCCGCTGCTATGAGAACAGTTGTTGCCCTGTCAGTTCTGTGAATTCCTGTTGCCTCTCAAAACCGGGAGACTACATCTGCCCTGTTTTTGGTGAGGGGCACTTCCCCTAACAGTTGCTCCCACACCACCTACTTTGGGAGCAACACCCCCCAACCATCAAGGATTTCAGTCCCCACTTCTGAGCCAGAGAAGCGTAAGGCTTCTTCGGCTCCTCTCGCTAGGAAGCATTACCTTGGGTCACTCCCTTCCCAGTTTTCTAGTGGGAAAGATGACACCTGCCAGTGGCTGAAGAACCCAAATGCAGCTGGTCATAGGTGATGACATCGTCCAGTTGAATTGCGGCAGTTTTTTCCACTGCCTGGCTGAGCAGCTTTACACCTGCTTTCTGCGTTTCCCTCTAGGTAACCTGGTTCCTGGCAATGCGGACCCCTGCTTGTGGCTATAAGGGATATTACAGTAACCGTAGTGACTACAATCGAGTGTCAGGTGGAGTTTGTGTTTATGTCTAAACTCAGTCTGTAATGAAACTGTGCCCCTTCAAACCCCTCTCAAAGCTGTGGCTGTCAGAATATGGACGATGCAGGAAATAACTGTCTGCAATGTATAGCTTCCTCCAGATGGTCCAGTACCCCTGAATTTAATAGCTGCACTTATTGATCAACTCCCTAAACCATTCGTACTTTTGGTAGATTTGAATGCCCATAACACCTTGTGGGGTGACACCATGCTTACTGGCTGTGGCAAAGATGTCAAAACTTTACTGTCTCAGTTTGACCTCTGCCTTTTAAATACTGGGGCTGCCACACATTTCAGTGTGGCTCGAGGTAGTTACTCGGCCATTGATTTATCAATTTGCAGCCCCGGACTTCTCCCATCTATCCACTGGAGAGCACATGATAACCTGTGTGGTAGTGACCACTTCCCCATCTTCCTGTCACTGCCCTGGCATTAGGTCCATGGATGTCTGCCCAGATGGGCTTTAAACAAGGTGGACTGGGAAACTTTTACCTCTGATATCACTGTTGACTCTCCCCCACATAGTAACATTGAGTTGATGGTTGAGCAGATGACTACCACAATCATTTATGTGGCAGAAAACGCAGTCCCTCACTCTTTAGGGTGCCCCAGCAAAAGACAGCCCTTGATGGTCACCAGAAGTTGCTGAGGCAATTACAGAGCATTGGCGAGCTCTACAATGACACCCTTCCCTACAGCATCTGATAGCCTTTAAGCGGCTCCGTGCCCATGTACGCCAGCTTATAAAACGATGGCAACAGGAGTGTTGGGAGAGGTACATGTTGACCACTGGGTTCCATACGTCAGCTTCCCAAGTTTGGACAAAGATCAGATGTCTTTTTGGGTGCCAGACCCCAACAGGTGTCCCTGGTGTTACCATCAATGACATGCTATGTACTGACGCAAACACAATTGCCGAGCACTTTGCTGAGCACTATGCTTCAGCCTCTGCATCGGAGAACTACCCCCAGCCTTTTGCACTCTCAAACAATGGATTGAAAGGAATGTCCTTTCATTTACTACACGCCACAGTGAAACCTATAACTTCCATCAGTGTCATACCATTCATCCAGAACTAGAACTTTTCTTTCATGATGATCCACTCACTGTAGTGGAGACATATCGATTCTTAGGACTGGTTTTCGATGCCCAATTGACTTGGCTATCTTACCTTTGTCAGCTTAAGTGGAAGTGCTGGCAGCACCTCGAAGCCCTCTACTGCCTGAGCAACACCAACTAGGGTGCAGATCGCTCTACTCTGCTGCAGCTCTACAAAGCCCTTGTTCAATCCCACCTTGACTATGGGAGTCTGATTTATGGTTCAGCGGAGCCCTCGATTCTTGACGTGTTCCAGGGCTCTGAAGTGGTTTACACTGACAGCTCGATGGCTGATGGTCATGTCGGCTTCGCGTGTGTCCATGGATGACATATTGAACAGCATTCCTTGCCCCATGGCTGCAGTATTTTCACTGCAGAGCTGGTATCTATATCTTGTGCTCTTGAGCACATCCTTTCATGGCCTGGGGAGTTGTTTCTTCTGTGTACTGAATCTTGAGCAGCCTACATGCTATCAAGAAGTGCCATCCTTTGGTAGTGACCATCCAGGAGTCCATCTACACCCTGGACCGGTCCTGTTGTTCAGTGGTGTTTGTGTGGACCCCAGGACACGTTGGCATCCCAGGCAACAATCTTGTCAACAGGCTGGCCAAACAGGCTATGCGGAAACCGCTTCTAGAGATGGGCATCTCTGAACCTGATGTGAGCTCTGACTTACGCAGTAGGGTTTTTCGGCTTTGGGAGACAGAATGGCATAACAGTACACACAACAAACTGCTTGTCATTAAGGAGACTATGAATGTATGGAAGTCTCCCATGCAGGCCTCCCGCAGGTGATCAGTTGTCCTCAGCCGGCTCCGCATTGGCCATGCTTGGGCGACCCACGGTTACCTCCTGCACTGTGAAGACCCGCCTGAGGTTCTAATGAGTTGCAGAGTGGCTGGCTTCTCTTTATTCTCAGGGGCATCCAGCCATGGTAATCTGCTTTGTTGTTTTAATCTCTTCATCCCATTTCTTGTGTTTCTGTGGTTTTCTTGTCTCCTTTTGTCCATTTACATGTTTGTTGCCCTTCATTGTTCTTGTATTTTTTCCTTTCTGTCCATTTTTGGTTGTCAGTCTCATTTGTTTTATTCTCACACTTGTGGCACTGTTTTATTCAGAAAAAAGGACTGATGACCTCATAGTTTGTCCCTTTCTTCCTCTTTTAACCCAGCCAACCAACCAATTTCACTCTACATGTCCATTTGGATTCTTCCTCCAGACAGCACTTTCTCAGAGTTTTGCAGGTGGGACTGGTGCTTCATGTTCTTGGTTCTCGCCCCCCCCCCCCCCCCCCACCTGGCCTTAATTTACATTAAGCATTTCTTTGTAGTAGCTGTTTTTTTTTCTTCATTCCATTTTAGTTTTCTACATCTTTCATTTTCTGTCCTGTCTGTTTTTCATCCCACCTCTATCACATTCAATGTACTTAGCTTTTTGCTCTTATTAAATCATGCATGATGTTTTAGCAGTAATCTCTGTTTTGCATATTACCCTATCTTCCTCCTTTAAGCTATCAGGTTTTCAAATGTTATTTAATGCAATCTCCAACAATCAGTCTTTCCTTCTCACCCTATTCAGTAAGTGTCCACTGACCTGGGTTGTGGGTGACTTTTCCGAACTGCATCCCTTTTCCTAAACCTCTCCAGTACTTTTCCTTTGCCTCTCTTCCTTCCCCTTCAGCGCTTCTGCCAGAAGAAGGAGCCATTGGTTCCAAAAGCTTGCATATGTAATACCTTTCCGTTTTTCTTAGAATTTTTATGCAGTTTGTAATTTATTTTCTACATTGTACATTCAGTTTGTCGTCTGCAATACTTATTTTACCAGTACAGTTCATTTAAGTAATATTTTCAAGCATGTTTCATTTTTATTATGATTACTTATAAAATTATAAAATCTGAAAAGACAAAAATTACAGAAAAGCAGTTTCGTTGGGAGGATGGAGAGCAGCTTTGGGAGTCCTGCCTGGAACACAGGATCATCTTGGTATGGCTCTGTGAAAACAACATTATAACCAGGAAAGTGACATGCATCCTTCTCCAACAATGCCTGGAATGCCCCAACACTACTGCTCCCAAGGTGGGGTTTCTATAAAAGCTTTCAATGGCCATGTTTGATCTACCTTAAACACTTATCTTCACCCAAATTATTTCACATTCAGAATCCTTACTATCCTCACTAGATATTATTGCACTGCTTACAGCTATGAAAATGCTGTCACCACTGGTTTCCAGCCTGTCTTTTGCAATACACATTATTATCAGAATTTTTAATTTCATTGCTATTAAAATCTGCTTTCATCAGTTTTCTATCACTGATACTATGGGGGCATTATTACCACTTATAAGCAAGGCTAATTCTGGGACCTTTTCATGTATGGTCCTGCAGTTAACGAATACTATAATCACATTCTCTTTCTCCATTCTGTCATGACATGTACTTATCTCTGTGATTATTAGTGCTGCTATTTTTCAGCTTATGATATTGAAACTTTTTTTAGGGTTTCTCCATAATAAAAAATCTAAATACACTTGTCACACTTATTCTGCCACCCTAGTAGCCACTTCTTGTATGTAGTGCATCCCCACCTACTGAGAGAGGTCTTACAATTATCCATCTTACAAAGGGGTCCATAAATCTGCAACCAAGATTGTCATTGAACTGTCTGATCCTCTGGTTTAAGCCTTCCACTCAGCTCCCTGACCGTAGGACCATGATCGTTTCTGAGTAAATGCTGCAAACCGATAGCTCAGCTTCCACACCACATGTAAGGCAAGTTGTCTTTACAAGAGCAGCCGGATGTCTGAAGAAAATGAAGATGGCCTTAGACACTAGTTGACAGGTATTATAAGTTCCAATGAGAGTCGCAGTTTGCAGCTGGGTGCATCTTTAGTGTTGCCCATAATAGCTGTCAGTGTTCCTCCACATCTCTGAAGAGACCCCCAAGTGAACATACTGTGTGAACACTGGTCTTCCTTCCTGACCTGCTATTTCCAAAAAGGGCTCCACCAACCACCTACCACCATAATTACCAATGATCAGCAAACTTACTCACTGTGCTTGTCCAAACTGTTAAGGAAAATTGATTCCAGTTCCAAAAGACAAAGCAGCCCATTCTGGCAGAGATTTACTTTTAGCAATAGGCAATATCTAAAACCCATTTTTAAGGCATAAGGGGACAAACATGTTGCCAGTATCCACTTTTGCCTTTCATCCAAAGATTCATGAATTGCAACTGTTCATCCACCATACTCTGATGAATGCTGACCAACCAGTATTAGTGAATCTGAAAGAACTTGCAGCATAGGGGACACCAAGTGATTGTAAGGGCATGAGAGAAGCCACAGCTTTCTCCTAAGGTGCCTCAGTGCCACTGCAACCCGAGGCAGCAGCCTGAAGCCTGTAGACTACGCCCAACTCTGTTCCCAACTAATTCCATATAGTGGCCAATTCCTTCTGCATCTGTACACAATAACCACAGCCCCTGTCCACCATGACACTACATTTGTTTGTACAAGGAATAGAACATTAGCCCAGCAGTCACTAGACGCAGTCTTAGTGCTGCTGCTACAAGGCTGGCTGTCAACATGCTATAAAGTCAACTCAAGAAAGGTATAGCTCAAGGTATGTAAACACTCAGATAAATGTTACTAAACTCTACCCTACACAGATAAATACACTCATAATACTCACATCTCCACAGAAGCATGTGAAAAAGGACTAAAAACTAAATGCTGCGTAAAAGCAGAAACTGCTATTGCTGCTGGTGGCTCTACCCACAGCAGTTGGAATCCTGTTAATAATGGCTCCCACAGACTATAAAAAACAAAACAATAAATACATATTCCATATCTAATGATTTCCTTTACAGTTGCAGCTATGTCGCTGTAGCAACAAAAATGTAAGAACTACATGGAAAAATCAACAACTGCTTTGTACTACCACAAAATAGCAATATTGATGTGAAATCAGAAATTATTACAGAACCATTGCATTCACTTTTTATTACATCCACAACTGTACAAAATGTTATTTAAATTTATGAAAAGGAATATATTTATAAAAGTATGCAAAAGCTTTACAAATATCACATTGGTGAATATTATAAATATGACAAAACTCCAGATCAAATATTTAACATACAGATCATAAAAGATCAAATTAAGCTGGTCACACATTCTGAACACAAATTTTTACAGTCTTTTACAAGTGACATCCACAAGAAAAAATTCTAAAATGTCTATTAAAAATTCAACATTGTATGGAATTATATAGTGAAATACAATTACTATCAATTTAAACACTTTGTTTTCCAAAAGAATCAAAGATGTCATGAAGTGGCATTGCAGTTTTATAATGAACAACCATGTTATAAATTCTGTGATTCCTATTGATATACATTATTGTTTTATAGATAAATTATTACCTTGCTGATTTCAGATGGTACAATAACATGATAGAATACACCAAAGAAATGTAAGAATGATTTAATAAATTACCAATTTGCAAAAATTAAAGATTCAAAACACATAAATTTTAGCTGATGCTATCTTTTAACAACAAATAAACATTATCATAATTGACATAAGATTGTGGGTGATTAAAAATTCAATTCTTTTTACATTGCCATTTGTGCAATACATACTTGAAGCATATGCAACACATACATTACAACATATGAACAACAACTGCACTCCTCACCAACAACTTATTTTATTGAAAATATTTTTTGAAGAAAATAGAAAAATGTGCAGTGAACATACTTTTTTTAAGTCACACAATGATATCAAGTCATAAGTTTTATTAGATTCAGTTTAATTGAGGAGGAGGAAGACCAATAAAATTGAGATAAAGACCCCAGCAAAACTGGAAGAGTTGCGAAATATGGAGAAGTATAATATGGCAAAAAAACTCAAAATCTGGTTGGTATTAAATTGTTATATTTGCAATTTAATGTGGTAAACCAATAGAAGATGGGTGAGAATAATAATTTTCAGTATAATATTAATGTTATGTTACAAAAAGAGTTATACACCAATGGCACAGTGAAGCTATGCTTTGAATTATACGTATCATTGAGGGGGAAAGAAAGTAAGTGTATAAACACATAAATTTAGATGCTTTGAATTATACGTATCATTGAGGGGGAAAGAAAGTAAGTGTATAAACACATAAATTTAGAAAGAATAGAGGTAGACAACAACAATACAGCAGAAATGGAAAAGAATAAGATTTCCTACATTTGATTCACAGTACTTCTACTTTAATTTTGCTGGTGTTTTGACCATGGTAGAAATTTTTTACAGAAGGATTAGCATAAATCATTCAATAGCAATTTACCTATGCACTAGAGAAGAATTAGTAGAAATCATTCACTAAAATCTTACCTACACACCTGTGGACTGAAAAGTAATGAAGAAACATTTCTATTGTATGGCTGACAAAGGCTGCTAAGCTTAGTCCAGAAATATCATACACTTATTTTGCAGTAACTAAATTTACCGCTCAGTCTTGGCAGTATCTTGTCAAAATAGAGGAAAAAACAGTACTGCAAGGTTACAAATATTTTTAACGAGGAAAATTCAATATATATGTGATTATATTGAAAATACTCTCATTTTACAGGGACTTCATAATTAATTGTTTGATGTGTGTAATAAAATGCCCACAGAAAACACCCCTCTTGCACAGAGATGTACAGTAGGTGTTCAAGTGCATATGTGGACACATAGGCCTAGAACCAAGATTTTCACGTAGGCCCAGGAGTGTACTTCTATCTGATGGGAGCCAGTAATTTTCTCATATGATCAACTTCCTGACGTAATAACTGCTACAGTGGAAAGTACCACATTAAGAAGTAGAAAAAAACTGCTTGGAACTCATTTTTTGAAACACTGAGCAAAATATCAAGTTCTCATTAAATTTATTAACCTAATCCATATTTAAGGAAAGATTAAAAAGATACTGTGTAATTCAATGATCTATTAAAAAGATTTTGAGACACACCACACTGCTCATATTCACACTAAACAAAAGAATAAAAAGAGAAAATGTATAGAAATACTGTGACTAGTACTTGAAAATATCATCATTAAATGGAAATCATGTCACCTTGAATATTAAACTGTCAAAAACTGATAAAATGTCTCCATTTATTTAAAAAAATTCACAAGAATGAAGTGCAAATGAATGAAAGTTCAGTTTTTGCATTAGGTATTTCATAATGCTATTCCTGAATGGTTAGTATGTTATTTTCTGAACATTACTGCACTACTTATCATAAAAGGCACTGTTTTGTTTTTTAAAAGTATTACCACAGCAATTTTTCTTACATATAGTCTGACTGGTCCCTTGTTACAGTCGACAACCAACATTACAAAAGAACTCTGTTTAATAGCTACCATCTGCATTTGTTGGACAGCAGTAACCTCTGAGGCAAACAACCTCCAGAAACAAAAGTATGAAATGGATAAAAAATGTAATCATAGAAACACAATTAACACTTGATTCACAAAATTATGTATAAGGGGTAGAATATTCATGATATTTTCAGTGAACAAAACTTTTATTAGAGGCATTCTCAAAAATCAGTGGATTAAGTGTAGCTTAACTTCTCATATAAGGAAATGAAAACAATTTTTTGTGATTATTTTTTGTTTTTATATATTTGTGTGGCATCTGAAATATTATATGAAATCAGAAGAATGATTGTGTTTATTGTTGAAAAACTTCTCCAACAATCAAAACTTTATCAATGGAAATGTTGAATTGGGGTTGTCTAATTTTACGATGGAAGAATATTTTGTTGTAATCTTTGCACAAACAAGTAAGAGAGGAAAAATTCATTATATTTAATAGTGCAGTTAACTAGAGACAGACTGTAGAATAACTTCAAAACAGAAGAAAGACTGCAACATTTTCATGTGACATTATGAGTAAAAGAAGTGACAATAAGAGAGACTTATAGCTGGATGCAATGATAACACATTGCTCCTGGGTTTATTTCAAAGTATGAGAAGGTAAAGCTACAAGAACACTCAATGATATTAATAATTACCTACAAATTAAGATTTTATCATGTTAATGGGTTTCCCTGCTGCTCTTTCTCGTAACTTTCTTAATTTTGTTCTGTTACATACAACATGACAATGATTGATGTTCACATGCTGAATATAGTGTGTGCATGCTGCAGTTTGTAATTAATTTACATTTTTTCCATGCAGTTCAATAATTGTCACACTGTATGTTCTACTGGAGTTTGAAAATCTGCAAATGAGACTTAACCAGTTACCACTGCACAGTGGCTGTGGAGATGGTTGCATAGGTCCAGCTATAGCATCATGTACAAATCAGTTTATCTGTACCCTATTGTCACTTGTAAAATATTTAATATGAATAATGTAGTTTGGTTACTACTTTATGATTCTACCTACAACATTAGGTACTCATAAGAAACAATGAAATTGGCAACCTCACTTTTCCTCACACCAGTTGTCCTATGACAGTAATTAATAGCCAGTATAGTTCTCATGTAGAAATATAAGCTGGACTTAAACAGGGTAGAATTATCTGCATTTTACTTAAAATCTTATTAACAAACAATAATACCAAAAATGTTCGGATATAATTATTTTATAAAGTCATTAGTAATCATTACTATATCAGAAATGAGGAGAGATAAAAAGGACTTGCATATAAGATGCACAGAAGGTTAATACACATGGAAAAAGAAAGACTGAAATATTGGTTACCAGAGCCTGGGTTTCATTTATCAGAAGAAAGAACGGAAGAACAGTTTGAGTGAAGTTAAACTATTCAGTGATTTCACAAGACATCAATGGATAGTTCTATTTTCTCCAACCTTTGTCTGTCAGATGAAGAAACCCAGTGTTGTTTTTCTTTGTCTTTCGTTCTTGTGTATCATTTATACCATACGAAAATTGTAGAAAACAAAAGCTAAAATTTTACAACAATCCTATGAAAATTTTATGTATGTTGTTGCACATGCTTGATAAACTGACAACTAAATGCACAGCAAAATTTACCTAGCTGCGTAACTGCGTCAATCATCAAAATGAAAACTATTATTCATAAATATTATTTGATACAGTTCTTAAAATTACATTATAAACTACACATAAAATGGGAGATAAACATGTTTCATTCAAAAATAGATTAAAGCTTTTTGTATTTTTTAATCACGATTTTTGATGTTGTTGAACATTTTAAAAGTCATCTATCAATAATAAGAATCACAGTTTGAGCTTATGAAATGCATTTTCTGATAGGCAGTTAGAATAATAATTAAGACATACAGTTGTTACTTGAGGCAATGGTATGCATGCAGCACTTCTTTTTTGTAAGTGTTTTCATAAGAAAATTAAGCTCATATTTCAGAAGGATCAGAAACTTCTGCTTTACACTGAATTATAATTTTACTTTGCTTGAGAAAGAAAACAATGAAAACAGAGTATGGGATTAAGTAATTCAATGTACTTCAATAAAATCAAAACAAGATTCATTCATCCGAAAGAGTTCCTAATTTTTTTCAAAAATAAAAATAATGGTTTGGAAGAATGATTTCAGTTTCTATAATGCATCAGCAGTATATTCCAAGTTCACTTGGTATTTACTGTACCTGTGTGCTTATAAGGACTGTCTATTGGTAAAATAAAAAATGGAACAAAAGAAAATGCGGGTAACAGTCCATAAATAATGTTGCCATCAAATGTGCTTTACACAAAAACCTGCATTCAAGGATCATAACATATAGACTATCTAAAGTGAGGATAATCAAGAACATAAGTAATTGTTTTCCTGTGTACATTTATATGAAGCTTTTTGCTTTAATTGATCATTACAAATTTTTATTGTGTCCTTGTAAAATTAAATCTGATATCATCTTTCTGTATTGAGGCTTACCTATTATTCACAGATAGACCAGATATGACTCAGGCACAAATACTTATTTTTTAAGGTTTGCAACTTGCATCTTACTCATATTTTTAATGTAACTACAGAGTTCTCATCTAGAAGTTGTTTAAGTAAGCCCTTTTCCGTACTTACAGAGTAATGGCAGTAACTAAACAGACAACCACGTTTTTCTACATCTGAAGTCTTTTTCACTATTTTAAAACATTGTTTCTTTTAAAAGTAAAAGTTACAAGATGTCAGAGTAAGTGGCAGCATTAGCTACAGGTACTTTCCAACATGTATAATAGTTATTTACATATCTACTGTTGGTCTGAATTTGAATTGGTTGTCCCCCCCCCCCCCCCCCCCCTCGGGCAGCTGTTACAGTATGGTCCATCTGTATATTAATTCAGTAATTCTTCAGCTCAAAATGCCAAAAATGTCATTTAAAATTTGAAAAACTGTGATATGTAGTAACTCCATACAAAATCTCTTCTTCTTTTGTCAAAAAATACAAGCCCATTGTTAAAACTGCATACGCACACTGGGTCAGTCATTTATGTATATAGGTATATGAGTTAATACTGTAATGCAAAATACTTGTAAACATCAAAGAAGAAGTCAACAACTTCTCTTGCTGGGCACATATCAAATGTTACGATATTATATTACAGTGGAAACATTTTTAGAACACGTGACATGAGTTTCACCAATTTCAATAGATACAAGAAAAAAGAATACAATATGTAAAATAATACTTAAGAGTATTAAGGCAATGTCTGTGTTCAATAGCACACAAAGGAGATCTTTTTAGTAAAACTTTTGGGTTTTTTTTAAAAAATTAATAAATGTGAACAGTTTCCATTTTTCAGTCAATTATCACAATCTGATACCTTTCCTGCAAAGCACACACTCACACATAATAAATAAATCACACATTCAAAGAGTCTGAAGTTGAAGCTGATACTTTTTCCTTTGCACAGTTCAGTCATTAACTAAAACAAAATGTTACAACTCCAATAAGAAGTGAGACTAGCAAGACACCAATCACTAACACATCACTCAGATTTCACTGTCTATCGAAATCTCTCCTATGGTAACAACAAGCTGATTGAATGTAGGTCTGTCACGTGGACTCTCAGACCAACAGCTAAGAAGAAGACTTTGTAAAGATTGAGGTGCTGCTTTATGTGGTTTCCACTGTAGTTCATGTTTCTTCAAAGCAGAGAGAACTGCTTCATCACTCATTTTGGGGAATGGAAGCTCTCCTTGGTGGAACATCTCCCACACAAGGCAAGCAAATGCATAGACATCAGACTTTGTTGAATAATCGTCTTCAAATACTGCTTCATAAGGCATCCACCTCAAAGGTATCATCTGACAAATGACAAGAATACACACAATCAGTAATTAAATAACAATAATATAATTATAAATAAAGAGAGCCAAATCTCTTCATTGAATGATTTTGCACAGGATCAAAAATTTTAATGCTTTTTTGGCAACTCACCAAGTAATGAAAGAAGAATCAGAAACAGAAGGAGAATGTATACTCTTAAATGATATTGAAAAAGCTACCAAGCAATCAAGATTATTAAAGTTATATAGGGCAAGTTAAAAACTTAGTTACTGTGTATACGTGGCAGAGGCACTTCAGTAATGGAAACGAGGCCACATGGTTCATGTGGTAAGATAAGTGCCAAATGTTTCAGTGTGACTATATACTGGATGTTGTTTTCATCCTAATAGATTTTTTCTTTGATGATGATGAAGATGTGTGTGTGTGTGTGTGTGTGTGTGTGTGTGTGTGTGTGTGTGTGGGTGGGTGGGTGGGTGGGTGGGTGGGTGGGTGGATGCATGTGTGTTTGTTGTTGTTGGTAGTGGTGGTGGTGATTTTGGTGGTGCTTGTATATATCCTATTTCTTTTAAACAGAACCACTGTGATAGCATGCACCATGCACAATGCAGTGGATCACAATCAACACTGACATGGCATATTCTCATGAGACTGCAGGAAACTTTGTAGTTCAGTATGGGACACAGATGCAGAATCTGTTGACAATTTGTATGCCAGGTCAAGTACTTGAATTAATGAACTATTTTACATATTTCATGTTCAATGGTTTGGTATGTTTCATAGGTTTTTAAATGGATTATTATGCTATATTAATCCACTAATTCAATACAATTTGTAAATGGAATGATAAAATTAGTTCCTTTATCCTCCAAAAAACTTAGGATAGTGTTTGAGATTTATTATCACTATTGATTTTATATTATAAAATTTACCCTTCTGTTTCTTATTATAAACACATACAGTTAGCTAAATTCATGTTCCAGGGATCATTTTCATGATAAATTATAATTATGTGGAATGCGTCACTTTACATATTTACAAATTAATTTACTGTTTGAATGTATATAGCAAATTAATTTGTAAATATGGTTAGATGAAGCCATTTTTCAAATACACACAGGGGTTAGTTAGTAATTCCTACCCACCACCTCTTACAGGTTAAAAAATAGAAATTCTTCTGAAGAATAGGATTTCCCAAGGAGAAACTTTTTCAGTTTATTTTAGAAGTTTACTTTGCTTCCTGTCAGACATTTCATATCACTGCATAAATGATTAAAAATTTTGGCTTCAGCATTGCGCACCCCTTTTACTGCTAAAGACAACCATAATGTGCTGTAATACCTTCTAGTATTTTGATTATGTACATCATTGTTCCTTAGAACTGAAAGCAACAAGCTTAATGAGGGAATAAATATACTGTGAAGCAGTAGTCAGAATGCCGAACTCTCTTAACAGATGTTGGTAAGACGATAGTGGGTGAGCACCACATGTTATTCTTACAGCACATGTCTGATATATGAAGACTTTCTGCCTTGAAGATGAACAGTCACAGAAATTACGGTAATTGTTGATATGCCAACTTGGATTTTCTTAAGAAAGCATTGCCCTAGAACATTATTCCATATGACATTATTGAATGAAAATATGCAAAATATGTCAATTTACTAATTTGCTGACCCCAAGATTTACAATAATTCTAAGCGCAAATGTGGCTGAATCAAGTTGTTTTAGGAGTTCCAAAGTGGGCTTTTTACAGTTTAAATTCTCACCAGTATGAACACCTAAAAATTTTTAACTTCCAACCTATTTATTATTTCTTCACCATGTGTTAGTTATCCCTGGTGTAGTACCTCTAGAGGTACATAACTGAATAGATTTTCTCCTATTGAAATTGAAAGTGAGACCATTTACAGGAAACCAATCACTGATAGTTTTAGGAACATTGTTTACCATTTTGTCTGTGTTGTATGTATGTCTGGACTGATTAAAATAATAGTCCATCCACAAAAAGAACTAATTCTGCTCGTTGTTTATTACACAGAAAATTGTTTACATAAATAAGGAACAATAGTGAATCTAAGATTAAGCCTTGGGGAAACCCACACATGATTTCTCCACTCAGAAGAATCTCTGCTGATCACATTGGTTGAATTACTAAGTACAATTTTGTGCATTCTTTTGATTAGATATGACATTATATATTGGTTGGGTATAACACGAATTGCATAAAACCTCAATTTGTCCAGGAGAATATCGTGACACACACAGTTAACATTAGTTTAACTGGTCAGAAGTAATTGGCATCTCCTCACTCACATTTTTTATAGAGGAGTTTAGCAAATTTCAATATCTCTGGAAAGATACCGTGAGTTAGTGATGTGTTATATAGTTAAGATAATACATGGGTCATTACAGAGGAACAAATCTTTCGCATTCTATTGGGAATAACCTCAAATCCAGGTGAGCTTTTATTTTTGAGAGAATATGCAGGGTGAGTCAGGAGGAAATGTGCATGCTTTGAGGGGTGATAGTGTTTCTGAACAAAAAACTTTGTATGGATGTATGCACTATTCCGATTGGTTTCTGAGATAGAACACATTTAATATCACTTTTGTAATATATTTTCTTTTTTTTTATGTGTCACAGTACAAGATTAAAATATATTAAATTTTCTCCAAAAACGGTCCAATTCATTTTTTCTCTAGAACTAATGGTCTGTGCGAAGAGAGCACGAGAATGTTGAAAAACTTGCTCAATGCACATGTGCTGTATCGTATGTAGTTTTTGTAGGCCAATATGACGTAGCATATTGAGGTAGATGGGTAGGCCATATAATTAATGAGGAGGCACTGAAAAGAATTGGACAGAAGAGAGATTTGTGGCACAACTTGACAAGAAGAAGGGACCGGTTGGTAGGGCATACTCTAAGGCATCAAGGGATCACCAATTTAGCATTCGAGGGCACTGTGGAGGATAAAAATCGTAGAGGGAGACCAAGAGATGACTACACTAAACAGATTCAGAAGGATGTAGGTTGCAGTAGGTACTGGGAGATGAAGAAGCTTGCACAGGATAGAGTAGCATGGAGAGATGCATCAAACCAGTCTCTGTACCAAGTTTTTGAGGTAGCAAGTTGAGATGAACAGTTTGATACGGGACACTTGTGGTCTATCAAGTCGGGAAATATTAGGCCTCAAGCTAAGGGATTTAACAAGATGGAGCTGGTTCCTCTTGCTACATTTATACTCCTTAAATATTCATACTTACTTCTTTTTTAAGTTATCTCAATGATACATATACTACAGTTATGTGAAATAGCTAATTTCTTATTCAAGACGATGCTGCAAAACTTTATTGTTCACTAAGTAATTTCATGATTCATGGCCTGAGCTCCCAGTTGGTGCACATCAACAGCACAGAAAGATACGTATATAGCTTCTTTTCTGTGTTTACTACGTATATTCTTACTTACATTGCATGTGAGTTTCGTATAGGAGGTGTAATTTTGAGTTTTCGTTACTGTAATCGTAAATTCAGGCAGGTTGTAGCGCAGTCGTTAGGCATTTGTTTTGTTTTGGTACGTCAGTGGCACTAGTCTGTCTAGTAGGTTCTCAGAGACCAGTGTGGCCTGAGCTCCCAGTTGGTGCACATCGACAGTGCAGAAAGATACATATATAGCTTCTTTTCTGTGTTTACTTCGTAGATTCTTACTTAAACTGCGTGTGAGTTTCGTATAGGAGGTGTAATTTTGAGTTTTAGTTACTGTAATCATAAATTCAGGTAGATTGTAGTGCAGTTGTTAGGCATTTGTACAGGTTAGTTCATACATTCTTTGCATGTTTCCCTTGTGCTATCTAGGCACGGTCTCATGTTTCAGTAACTGCTGTTCAACATCGATTAGAATGGACCAGGACTGTGATTGCTGTGTTCGGATGAGGGCTGAGTTGGCATCCCTTTGCTCACAGCTGCAGGTGGTGCTGACTTCGGTCACACAGCTTGAGGCTGTTGCCAATGGGCACCACTGTGGGGAGCCGGACTTGGGTATCACGGGGATGTCAACCTCGTCCCGTCTGTCCCCAGATCGGTCTGCCGCTGTGATTGCCCCGGTTGCTGCCCGCATTGGGGCTGAGCCCTCGCCTGTGGTTGATTGGGAGGTTGTTCCAAGGTGTGGCAGGCAGTGAAAGACGTCCCTGGAGGTTGATCAGAAAGCCTCCCCGGTGCGTTTGACAAATAGGTTTCAGGAACTGTCTCTGGCTGAGCCGGATGCAGCTGCCTGCCCTGTTTCGGAGGATGATTCTCAGCCTTCGAGGCAATCGCAGAGGATGGGCTTATTGGTAGTTGGGAGCTCCAATGTTAGGCACATAATGGGGCCCTTAGGGATATGGCAGCTAAGGAGGGGAAGAAATCCAGTGTGCACTCCGTGTGCATTCCAGGTCGAGTCATTCCTGATGTGGACAGGGTCCTTCCGGATGCCATGAAGAGCACAGGGTGCAGCCAGCTGCAGGTGGTGGCACATGTCGGCACTAATGACATGTGTTGCTTTGGATCTGAGGAAATTCTCTCTGGATTCCAGCAGCCTTTAATAGGTTCCACAATGAAACACTGTCTCGAAATTTGGTAGAAAATCCAAAGAAAATTTGGTCGTATGTAAAGTACACAAGCGGCAAGACGCAGTCAATACCTTCACTGCGCAGTGTGAGTTTCTTAGAAGTAGATAACTTAGGGGTTACGAAGCAACTCAAATCGCTTGATACGGGCAAGTCTTCAGATCCAGATTGTATACCGATTAGGTTCCTTTCAGATTACGCTGATACAATAGCTCCCTACTTAGCAATCATATACAACCGCTCGCTCACTGATAGATCTGTAACTGCAGATTGGAAAATTGCACAGGTTGCACCGGTGTTTAAGAAGAGAAGTAGGAGTAAACCATCGAACTACAGACACATATCATTGACGTCAGTTTGCAGTAGGGTTTTGGAGCATATACTGTATTCAAACATTATGAATCACCTTGAAGGGAATGATCTATTGATACGCAATCAGCATGGTTTCAGAAAACATCGTTCTTCTGCAATGCAGCTAGCGGGATCTCAAGTTGATTCCGTATTTCTAGATTTCCGGAAAGCTTTTGACACCGTTACTCACAAGCAACTTCTAATCAAGCTGCGGGCCTATGGGGTATCGTCTCAGTTGTGCGACTGGATTCATGATTTCCTGTCAGGAAGGTCGCAGTTCGTAGTAATAGACAGCAAATCATCGAGTAAAACTGAAGTGATATCAGGTGTTCCCCTGAGAAGCGTCCTGGGACCTCTGCTGTTCCTGATCTATATAAATGACCTGGGTGACAATCTAAGCAGTTCTCTTAGGTTGTTCACAGATGATGCTGTAATTTACCGTCTAGTAAGGTCTTTAGACCAGTATCAGTTGCAAAGCGATTTAGAAAAGATTGCTGTATGGTGTGGCAGGTGGCAGTTGACGCTAAATAACGAAAAGTGTGAGGTGATCCACATGAGTTACAAAAGAAATCTGTTGGAATTCGATTACTCGATAAATAGTACAATTCTCAAGGCTGTCAATTCAACTAAGTACCTGGGTGTTAAAATTACGAATAACTTCAGTTGGAAAGACCACATAGATAATATTGTGGGGAAGGCAAGCCAAAGGTTGCGTTTCATTGTCAGGACACTTAGAAGATGCAACAAGTCTACTAAAGAGACAACTAACACTACCCTCGTTCGTCCTCTGTTAGAATATTACTGCACTGTGTGGGACCCTTATCAGGTGGGATTGATGGAGGACATCGAAAGGGTGCAAAAAAAGGGCAGCTTGTTTTGTATTATCACGTAATAGGGGAGAGAGTGTGGCAGATATGATACGCGAGTTGGGATGGAAGTCATTAAAGCAAAGACGTTTTTCGTCGCGGCGAGATATATTTTCGAAATTTCAGTCACCAACTTTCTCTTCTAAATGCGAAAATATTTTGTTGAGCCCAACCTACATAGGTAGGAATGATCATCAAAATAAAATAAGAGAAATTAGAGCTTGAACAGAAAGGTTTAGGTGTTCGTTTTTCCCACGCGCTGTTCGGGAGTGGAATGGTAGAGAGATAGTATGATTGTGGTTTGACAAACCCTCTGCCAAGCACTTAATTGACAGCAGATCATGAAACACGACACGGGGGTGGTGTGGGTGCATATGTTCGCTCTGATCTGAGACCTACTATACTATGCACATCGGATGCAAAGGGCGAAGGAGAAGCAGAGTTCTTGTTTTTCGAAATAAATACATCAAATCAGAAACTGCTAATTGGAGTAATCTATAAACCTCCAAACGTCGGTGCTATGTCCTCCTTTCAGTCCGCCCTGTCCTCGCTCGTGACACATAACACATAATCATTATGGGTGACACAAACATCGACTTACAGTTAAAATCTCCCTCTGCAGAAAAACTAAGGAGACTGTTCCACTCCAATGATATGAGTTTAACACCGCTGGACCCAACTCATCACACGCCACACAGCCATACACTCATAGATATAATAGCAACAAAGCAACCAGATAAAATAATTCACGCCAATCAGACATCCGCTCCAGGACTCTCTGCTCATGACGTGATATTCTTAAATTACTCAGTGCATACTACCAAAGAAAAATCTCACCTGGTAACCTACAGAAACCTAAAAGATGTTAACCATGACGCTCTTCAAAAGGATTGCTCAGACATCCCTTGGCATGATATAAGGAATGAACCGACTTTAGACGGAAAAATTCGGGAATTATGTCGCAAAATTATTGCACTGTATGATAAACATGCTCCTCAACGCACTTTCAAGGTAAAGAGAGCTCCCACTCCGTGGCTCACCACTGCATTATGCCAGTAAATGAATAAACGTGATGCTGCACATAGGGCCTTCAAGCATAACCCAACTCCCGAGGCGTACGAAGCTTATAGGAAACTCCGGAATAGAACCAAGCAAAGCGTGAGGAATGCCAAAATCAGACATGCCCGCTCTGTCGTATGCGGCATATCAAAACCTGCTGCACTGTGGAAAAAGCTGCGCAGGGAAGCGAAGATCTGACGCTGTTTATCAAGCGTCTACAGAAGAATTAAACGATTTCTTCTCAACAGCTGTAAACTGCCACGCAGCGACAAATTACCAGCCCCAAGATATCAATCTCTCGAGAGACAAGTTTTTCCTAAAACATGTCACTACCGGCACAGTACACAAGGCAATTATGAGAATCTCTTCCGAGGCAGTAGGAAATGATGGAGTGAGCATTGGCATGATTAAGAACGTCGTAGACACTATTACTCCAGTTATCACAGACATCTTCAACCTGTCTCTTGTCAGTAGTACATATCCTACTGAGTGGAAGCAAAGTTTAATTCAACCTATACCCAAGACTGACAACCCTAAGTCGCCAGGTGACTACAGGCCGATCAGCATACTACCTGCAATATCTAAAGCCCTAGAATACATCGTCCATGAACAGCTGACGGATTGTACAGCAACTGCATTAATCAAAGTAACTGATGACATTAAACATGCTATGGACAGACGTGAAGCTACCATCCTAACACTGCTTGACTTTAGCAAGGCTTTTGATACAGTTGACTTTGATATATTACTAATTAAAATGAAGCAGCTGAATTTCTCAAACAGCGCAATACACTAGTTCGACAGCTACCTCAAAAACAGAAGTCAACAAGTCATTTGTGGGTCGGAAAAGTCATCATGGAAAAACGTGCGCTCTGGAGTTCCCCAAGGCTCCGTCCTTGGTCCATTACTCTTCTCACTGTACATTAATGAAATTTCTTCAGTGATTCACTCCTGCAACTACCATCTATATGCCGACGACATCCAACTGTACATAAGTGCAAGCCCCAAGAACATTGCTGACGCAGTAGCGAGTATGAACGCAGACCTTTGCTCTGTTTCTCGATGGGCACAGAACCTAGGTCTGAAACTAAACCCCAAGAAATCCCAGGTCATACTTACATTTCATCCAAAGTTAATCAGTCGGTACTTTCGCAAAACAGTCCCTCAAATACTCCTCAATGGTACCCAACTACCACACCAAAAAACAGTAAAAGACCTTGGAATAATCTTGGATGAACACACCTAAACTGGGAAGAACAAACAGTCACAGCTTGCCGGAAATCACTCTCCTCCCTACATGCAATTCAAAAATTTAGAAAAATATTTCCAACCCATGTTAAACAAAAATTAGTCCAAACACTAGTCTTGCCTAATCTTTACTACTGTGATGTAGTTCAACAAGGCACAAATAGTGAAAATTCGAGATGCCTCGAGCTTGCGATGAATGCTTGCGTTAGATACATATGCAATATACGGTTGTATGATCCTATCAGTCCTTCATATTCCCAGCTAGGTTGGAAACGCCCACATAAGGCACGCGATCTCCACACGATGTGCTTACTTCATCGATTTCTTAGCCACTGGTGCCCCCAATACTTATCTTCTCACATTAAACACCTATCCTCATACCACAACCGCAATACCAGATTGGATACGTCTAGCATCTTGGCTGTACCTTTACATAACACAAAATCTTTCTCCGTGTCATTCTCCATCTCAGCCATACGACTATGGAACGCACTCCCCTGTGATCTGCGTCTTATCCAAAACCACTCAACATTCAAGAGGGAACTCAAGACTTACATATTAGGGACGGTATAGCTGTTGTGCCCCTCTCATCTTTTTCTTTCTCCTCTCCATCATAGCTTCGAATTTTACCATTCTATTTCTCTTCCTCTAACCTATCTACCTCTTCTATATCTCTTTCACCCCATTCTATCGTTTTATGTCTCTGCTTGATGAGAATAACTCACAAGCTGCAAGAATATAACGAGAAAATTCCCAACTAGCAATAGGACTGACATTCATAAAAGAAAAATATGTTCACTTTCATATACATAGTCATTACTATTATTATTATTATTATTCTTGATTGTTATAATTACCATTGTGCTACTTTTATAATCTCTATTTTTTTCTTTAACATTAATACTGTATAACATGTTATATGTCCTTAATGTTCCGTAGAAACTGAAATTTGTTGAATCTGAGTATGCCTGGTTAGGTGTAAGAGAGGGCCTGAAGGCCCTAATCTTGCCAGGTAAAATAAATGCATAAATAAATAAAGAAAATAAAATAAATAAATGTGAATTGCAGAGTAATCATGTAGATGTAGATGTAGAAACAAGGGAATAATTAGTTTCCCTGAAAAAAGCAAATTTAAAATTTTAAACTTCTATAGAACATTTGAAGTTGTGATTTTCAGTGAGCAAACAGCTAGTTATATATAAAATTATCTGAAAATGCTCACTTCTACTAGAAAAATGAGTTAGTTTATCATTTCTTTTATCTATAAACTTTCAATTTTTAGCCAATTTTAGTAGGCTTTGTGAATCACCACAGGAGGATAAAAAACATTAACATGGTTCCTATGATATGTCAACTTTCTCATTATGACACTTTTTTGAGGCAGTTCATGGTAGTTATTCAGAAAATTAACATAATGTAGTTTGCTAAGTGTTTAAAGAATATACAATACTACCTTCACAATTAAATTGTGACTATCTCTGTGAAATTTTCTGTTTCATTTATTTAGTCAATAGTATATAGTCAATTAATAATGGAAACTGAACAGCTTCTAGTATGGTGACTGTGTAATAACCTAACTTCATGTTATATGTCTATCAGAAATGGATTCAGAAAGTGTACTGAAAATATGTTGTGATTGTCAAATATTTGTACCGTAATAGAAGTGGTGACCTGATATGAATATAAATTATGGTATATGAGCTGATTATCATGATATATGAGCATTAATAAATGTGGAAAGTTGTTAAGCTAATAACAGCAGTGTTGTGGTCATCATTTAAAAACTTTTCAATGAACTACATTACAGCAAGGAGCTAGACAACAGAAAGTAGCAATACTCCACCAAGACATAAGACAGGTTAGTTATGTTCCAAATGGTTATAGATATTGGACATGCATATGAGGAAGGCACAGCATATGTTACATTGCAGTGACAAATAAAGGGAGGAAAAAACTGAATTTTCACCATCTCTCTCTGAAGTAGAATGAAATTTGTGCTTAATAAGCAATCATTCACAATTTTTATGTGCTTTCCACAATTTAGGCAAAAAAGGAAGGTGAATGGATTATGGCACTATCGAAAAATGCCAGCACTATACACAATAAACAAAATAACTTCTAGAAACTGTTCAAATGAAAATTACTGTTTACTTGAATGCACATGAATATGGTTTACCTGGTTATGATGACTGCAGTATTCTTTACTGTAAGTGTCCTTGCAAAGACCTGGCAAAGAAACTTTGACCGTGAGATTTGACGCAATAAGGCAGTTTCTCGCAGCAAGATCTCTGTGCACCAGTCTATGGTTGGCAAGATGCTCCATTCCTTGAGCAACTTGGTTAGCTAGTTGAATAATCTGTGTAACTGATAGCTGTGGAGGTTGAGGCCGCTGACTTTTGGTACGGATTCCATCTTTTCCTCCTCGTGTTGCAAGAAGGAATTGTTTGAGATCACCCTGGAATGTTTGCCATTTACAGAACATGAAATATATATTAACAGGCATTCAAATTCAACAGTCATTATTCTCAAATGTAAATGTGAGATTATTAACTTTTCCTGACAGTCTGATGCTGCCAGATGCAGAATAGATAACACAGATTTTTAAATCTCTAGTCGAGTCAGTGTAAGCTGATCCCTGACAGCTGGCAACACTGTTGCCAGCTTTTAACTATGAAGTGCAAATGACTGCAGGTGAAAACGACAGCCATCTATAGAGCTCTGACAACACTGAGGCACTGTCATAGAGATGTTTAGAAAAATCACATAATGTGACTAGTTGCAGTAGGCACATGAATCTATTGTGCCAAGCCCACTGCAACTGTCAAGGATCTCCTTATTACAATGACTCAACTGTAGCTTTCCAGATTTCCCCCAGTGAACAAACGACATACAAGTCCTGAATTCAAGAACTCCATGTCTGTTTCTTCTGATTTGCACATTTATTTAGTTAGCACAAGTTGTGATATGATGACAAAGAGAAAGTACAGTTGGTCAGAGCAATTGCCCATGAAAGGTCAAGGGACTGGATTCAAGCTCCATTTCAGCATATGGTTTTAATACGTTGGAAAGTTTCGAGGTGGAATTTTCAATAATCTTTCAGACAATGTCCCTCCTTGGCTCAGCATGTAGATTGAGGACAGGTTCATTGCAAACATTGTAATGTGTCAGGTGAAGAAACACTGCAATGAAGTGACCAATGCCAAAACTGATGTATGTCCCAATTCATAGATAGCGAAAAAGACAAACATTTTGTAATTACTGTTAAATTTGCCAATCTTAATTTTAATAAGCCACAAGACTACAAATGTTTCTATACTTTAAGAAGCATGTTGTTGGATGTCAAGTTATTATTATTTTATATAAAACTGTTTTTGTAGAAGATTTTGGAAAAATAGTACTTTCAAATTGCATACCATGAAAGTAACTGTTTTGAAATGTTAATCACTGAAACAAGAATCTGGGGGAAAGTTAGTAGTAGAAGTTTTCCCACGATTGAAATGAAAAGTAGAATCATTCTGGTTTGACTGTTTCGGAAGCATATTTTATTCATGTTAGTACTTAAAACGTACTTATACTGTGATTTCATTTGGATGAAATGTATCAATACATTTTGAAATGCTGAACTTCATATCTGCAGTCTTACAGTATTGTAAATGTTAATTGTAAGTCTGTTTTCTTAAACATGTTAATAGTGACACAAAAAACTGCGATTCTTGTGTGATATAAATAATAGGGTGTCAGAGCCCCAATCAGGCAGTCCGGAGTCAGTAGGAAGGCAAGCACAGCTTGTCTTCATTGTGTCAACAGATGATGTAATGTGAAAAGTTATGTTCCAATACAGCATCAAAATATATAAACCAGTCTCCCTTATTTAGTTAGAGAGATCATATGTGCATCAATAATCAGTTTATGCTATCTGCAGTGAAGAAACATGCTGACAACAAAGAAATTACTGTTTAAGTATCTACATCACGGCCATTTGCTACAATTTTTATCGGTAACTGTAAAAATCTCCACACATTATTTGAAGTAAATTAGAAGCCAATTTTAATGTAATTTTTTGAACCATTTAAAGCAGACTGTTACAGAAGAAAAATATATTAGGTTTTCCTTTCAATGTCAAATATGTTCCCAAACCCATTAAAGATTTTCATGTTTCTGTTTCAGTTATTTTCTTTTACTTCTATCTATGCCTCTCACATTTCCTACTTCTACCTACGCCTTACCCAAAAACTAACAAGTGGCAGCTAAAGATATCATTGAGTCAGATGAAATTTCCACATTTGTCTAAATGAAAATTCACAGTGATAATACTAACACATTTAAAAAGATGGTTTCTGTTTTAACCTCCCATAAGAGCATATCTCTTTAAATAAACTTTCTAAGAAATAAGGATGATTAAGAGAAAGGTTACTCACAATCCACAATGGAGCAGTTGGAAGTAGCATTTATGTGTGCATGAGATGTGATTGCTTGTGTGAATGTGTATGTTTCCTTTTTCTGAAGAAGGCTTTGGACAAAATCTCAATGCATACCACTCTTTTCACTGTACCTGTCTGCAACTCAACATGTCGTATTTACAGTGAGTAGCAATCTATCTCCTTCAAAATATGGTCAATATCTACAATTTCTGTTTCTCAAAATCTGATACATAATCTTCTATCAAGCTGATTACACTGGTGCCTCTATAAGTATTACAATTCTGTCTGTTTCCTCTTTTTTTATGGAACTTATTACAAAAATATTAAAATCCTCTGGTAGCTTTTCATCATTCCTCATAAGTTTATTAAAGAAGCATGTAAGCATTTCCCATAAAATACTTGGTTCATGTTTCACTAACTCCAGTCCAGTGGATTCAATTATGTTTTATCCATTTGACAGTTTTTTCTGCATCATTCTGCATCACTGGTTCCACATTCACAGTAGCTGCACCTTTCACCTGATATACTGTCTATTTGTGCTTATTTTTGTTCTCATTCAATAATTTTTGTACAGTTCCTCCCATTCTTGTACAATGATTATTGGAACATTAGCTTTTTCTACTCTGTCTGCTCTAAGGTGTTTTATTGTTTTCCAGGTGTCTCTTACTTTGTGATCTCCTCACACTTTTTGTCACACATAACCTGTTTTGCTCTTGAAATTTCTTTTTTAACCACTCTGTTGCACCCTATCCTCACTGTCATGTGTCTTAACCACTTCTGGTATAGTTGTTTCTTTTCTTTTACTACTTCTCCTACACCCTCTGTCCACCATTTCATATTTGTATTCTTAGAACGATCCTATATTCATACAGTATCTCATACTGCATTATGTCTCCACTCTTTCATCTCATTGTACAATGTTGCAGGCATGGATTCATAGATGTCCCTAATTTTATTTAATTTGTAGGCCACTCTCATCTTGTACAGATATCCCATGGAATCTTATTGTGATTTTTTCAGATTATATTTGTGTGCTTCAGCTATTTTAATGTTCACATCATGCTTACTGTGCGTGTAGATTTTCTTTTAGTTTACTAGAACTACTGCTTTGACTCCAAAATGGTCTGACCTACATTATACACTTTTGTAGACTGTAACACTTTACACCTTTTATTCTAAATTTTGCAGTTGTATCATGGATCTTAAATTATTTGCAGGTTGCACCCAGGTATGTTTACACATGTCTTTGTGAGGAAAGTCACTGTCCTGAATTCTTAGCGAGAGCACTCAACAAAAATCAACCAATCTTTGGCTACTTTTGTTCTCTATTTACTTGTTTTAAGTTAATAAATGTGGGAAGCTGCAACAGAAAAAATATAATACATTTTGGCATTTTGTGAAGTGCAACCTACTGCATATCTGAACATGGAAAGCAAGTTGCCAGTTTTTGAATCATTTGGATATCTTATCAAAGTATGACTGGGTATTTGTGCAGCTTTTTTCAGATAGTACTTCATTATAGATAACTGCATCACCTGCAAAAAGCATGATGCTACTATTACTGTACTGGTCCATACATATTTCATGCCAAAATATACACTAAATCCTTAATTTTGAAGGGAAGGGGAGAGAGAGAGAGAGAGAGAGAGAGAGAGAGAGAGATACTCAGTAGAGGAGGGAGGCAAAAAAAGTGCATTACCCATTTACAAGGATTGTTCACAATATATTCATACCTAATCAAATTTCTTATGAAAAACTGTATGTAATTTACACAAAAATACAGCCTCCTCTGAGTGCTATTCACTTCACTACAACTATTTGTTTCATCCCTTTTAGTATTTTTGACACTCTCCTCTCAAAGCATGTTGCCCTCACTACCATCAGGGTTCTGAACACACATCACTTCTTGAATCCTTTGATGACAGAATCTGCTGATACTGTGTACCACAAAAAAATAATCTACACACAAAGGATGACTGATGGCCTTTTAATCTTTCCATATGGAGAGAGTATATGATTGCATTCTACAAGCCAACTGGAATAGTGTTTTTGGATATGCTTTTTAAATGGTTTGTTCATAATGACAACAAGCACCTGAAGTTTTGAAATCATACTTCCAGGTATAACAACTACATCTGTCTTCATCACAGCATCTGTATTTGTTGCGCCAGGTGTGAGGTGGCCTTTAAAGATATTTGACAGTAGCACAGCTCTCTTACTGAGCAGCACATCAGATCAGTGAATTCAAAGAGTAACCCCTATGAGAAATTTGCCTAGAGCAAAAATTATGTGCTTCAGACTGATGCAGCGGACAGCTTTCCTCTATCTGAATGAACTGCATAACATAAAGGTATTCTTTGTTTTTCCTTTCCATTTGTTGACATTGAGATTCTTTGCAACACTTGATGCACTGCTTGGAATTTGTCAAAAGATGGGCTTCAGTTGCCATTGTCATTATGGCATACAGAGTAAGATTACATGCTTCTGGAAACAGACAAGATTGTCTGTAATGTCTTCTGGTAATCTTTGTGTTAGTGAAGCGCTTCCTCTAATAGAGAAGCAACTTCTGCACACAAACCTGTGGCACCATATGATACTCCCACAAAATTCTGTTTGCAGTATGTTTAAGATATTCAATTTAACAAAGCCTTTAACTGGGTTATCGGTCGATAGATAAGTAACACAACTTTACTTTTATCTTTTGACTTGAGGGCTAAGCTTCATAACAGTAATGACTTTACAAAGACATCTGCAATCTGAAGAAATCCTTTCGTAATTGAACCATTTTTACTTCAACACTATTAGCTCAAAAATGATTTTCAGGTTTGAAAAATGCACACTTTTCTCCTCTAATAGTCATAAACAAATAATTCAAATTATATGTTAAATTTAATTTTGGTGCTGCTTCCTAATGTTGTTAATAATTGCATTGGTCAACAATATAAATGTTAAAAAAAGGAATTTCATCTGATTCTTATGTAGTTGCATCTGCCAAATCCAAAAATGAAGTCATAAATGTTCCATCGCACACTGGGCTTTGTAATATTGAGAAATTGTTTTCTTGCTTATTAGCACTGTGTGTTAATTATAGTGATTAAATGAATAAAATTTTATATAATTGGATAAACAATTGCCATATTTACTTTAGGCGATTGTTGGCTGTGACTTCAGGAATGACAACAGTGTTCAACAACTAACTGTTCCTCACAATTATGGTTTATCTGCCCAGTACAAGGTTTGCTCCAACAACAGATAAGAAAGAAGATCTGTCACAAATGTAAAGTTTCCCACTTAGTTGGGACAGAGGAGTTGAAACTTTATTTAATGATAGAAGCTAATCCTGTTTGTTTTTCAGCTATCAACTGACAAGTGCTGTGTCAGTTAAAAACACTGGACTCACATTTGGGAGGACAACAGTTCAAACCAGCATCTGGCCATCTAGATTTAGGTTTTCTATTATTTCCCTATGGCATTCCTGGCAAATGCCAGGATGGTTTCTTTGAAAGAACACACCAATTTCTTTTCCCATTCTTGATATAATCTGAGCTTCTGCTCACTCTCTAATGACCTTGATGTCACCAGGACATTAAACCCAATCTTTCTTCCTTCCTTCTTTTATCAAATAATAGTGGATTTTATTAAACACTGTGTTTTAAAAGGGGGAACATGTCTCGCAAATTTATAGTGACAAAAACAAATTTTGTTACATTTGAGGAAATTTCTGCAAAAAAGTGCAGAGGCAAAATTTGACTCCACAAATTAATATGTGTTGTTTTGACAGTGAAATAGCCCAGAATAAGTCTTGGGCTGCTCAACTGTTGGGGCAAATGTGTAACACAATTAAATGGCTGATGAAAGGCATCACCTCATTTGCCTTTTGCAGTTCCTATGATATGGTGGAAATCTAAGGATGATGCAACAGATTGCTACTTCTGCTTGATAAATAGCTGGAATTCGTGCAAAGTTCAAACATACTGTTAAACATCCATCTTTAGAATCATCAATTCAACCAGTGCCTCATCTACCAGATCTTCCCATACCAACTCCATCAGATGACAAAAATGTGACTGAAGATTTTGAAAGTATTGATGATATCAGTGAATTACAACATTAGAGTGATCCGCCCACATTTTGTGGAAGTAGTTACTACAAATGAGCCTCATTTTCTGACACAGAAGGATCTAAATGGCTTGTTAGTGATCTCAGGTTACCTAAAAGTAAATCAAAATTGCTTCCTTCAAGACTGTAAAGCTGGTACCTCCTGCAGGATGGCACTAAAGTAAGTTCTATCTGTGAATTCCAAAAGGTTTTTGAGCATTTATTTTCTGAGCAGGTGGACCTATATTTCTGTAACAATTTTGATTCCTTGATCGGGTCACTGGGTGTTAAGCTTAAACCTGAAGACTGGCATTTGTTCATTGACTCCTACAAAACCAGCTTGAAAGGTGTCTTGTTACATACTGTAAATAAGTTTCCATCCATTCCTGTAGCTCATACAGTTGATATGAAGGTAAGTTACATGAACATGCATCACCTGCTATCCAGCAGCTGTTTTGATAACTATTCATTGTAGATAACTGCAGATTTTAAAGTGACAGCTATACTACTTGGATAATAACTTGGCTGTAAAGAATTTTGTTCCTTCTTATGTATATCGGATAGCAGAGTAAGAAACAATCATTATATTAAGAAAAACTGGCCATAGAGAAAGTCATTCAGTCCAGGAAAGGAAAATGTTTTCATCAACCACTTGTAAGAATCGATGAGATCTAATTGTCTCCATTAAATATCAACCAAGGTTTGATTAAGAATGTAGTAATATGAATCTGTGGGTGTTGGAAGAAACAATTCCTTTATTCCCACATACATTTAGCAATAACTTAACACTACACATATGAATGAATTGTGTAGACATGAACAGCACAGAATAACTAACAAAAGCTAAGTCAAAGAATAACTATATCACTGCACGTAAATTAACACTTCACGAAATGTTTATGAAGCACTGTACACTTGTAGGGATCGGTTGTCAGAAATAGGTCACTACATGACTCCCCCCTTTAATGCTAACGATACCGCAGATTAAATTTCACACGCCTTCCAGCTCTTGTAACTACTTCTTTCTTGAAACCGGGCGGTGTGTCACGTGTGTCAGTGGTTGTGTCAGGGAGTGGTGTAGTAGTCCTCGACATCGGTCTTGGTGTTGCAGTGACTGGTGTTCGCTGAGCGTTTTGGTGTTCATGGGGTACAGGAACACATCTTGTACCTTCTCCTGTCTTCTCTGGTTTGTGTTCAGTGGTAGCTGTGGTGTCTGTTGCATCCAGAAATGCAGGCTTTCTACGGTCCACTACAACTGTGGTGGGTGTACCATTAATCATTATGTGGAAAGTATTGGTATCCCTACTGACTACCAGTTATGGTCCGTCATATGGTGGCTGCAGTGGTTTACGCACAGTATCATTGCGTAAGAATACATGCGTGCACTTGTCTAGCTCCGCAAAAACGAACGAGTGTCTTCCAAGCTGGTTTCTAGGCATTGTTGGTCTCAATTGATGTATATGCTCTCTTAATCTTGTGGCGAATTCTGAGGCTGTGATTGTATCATCTGCCATGCTGTGCAGAAATTCTCCACGTAGGCGTAACATTTGTCCATACACCAATTCTGTTACTGTTGCTTTCAGATCACTTTTGAATGACGTTCGCAGACTCAAAAGTACGATAGGTAGTGTCTCTGTCCAATTCGGTGTTGCGTGACATCTCAGTGCTGCCTTTAACTGTAGATGAAGATGCTCAACCATGCCATTTGATGCGGGGTGGTATGCCGTGGTGCGTATGCGTTTCGTACCTAATAACGTAGCCAATGCTTTGAAAACGTAGGCTTCAAATTGTCATCCTTGATCAGTCGCAATTCTCACTGGAACTCCAAACTGGGCAATCCAACCACGAAAAAATGTTTGAGCTATAGTTTCTGCAGTGATGTCCTTCATTGGAAATGCCTCAGGCCACCTAGTAAATCTGTCAATCAGCGTGAGGCAATAACTGTAGCCTTCCGATGTCGAGAATGGGCCGATGATGTCAACATGCACATGGTCAAAACGCTGATTTGGTGGAAGAAATGTGCCTAATGGTGCCCTGACATGCTGTGTCATTTCATTCCTCTGGCACACCAAGCATTGCTTCACAAATGCTTTACAGTCTGTGTGCATACATGGCCATACAAATTTTTGTTTGACCAATCTGAGTGTGGCTCTTACTCCTGGGTGTGACAGATTGTGAATTGATGCAATTGCCTGTGTTCTGAATTGCTGTGGCACAAATGGATGTATCTTTCCTCTTGCTATGTCACAGTACAACTCAATGATTGCTTCAGGAAATGTCATGAGCTGTAGCTTCAATCCTTTCTCTTGTTGCAAAAGATCACGCAGCTCACTATCACATTGTTGCGCATGCGCGAGGGCTTCGTAATCAATGGCCTTTGTCACTACTTCCACCTGTGCGATGTCGTCTACTACTGTGGACACTGCTTCTATGTGACAAAGTGCATCAGCTGGAACATTTAGCTTCCCTTCCACATACACAATGCTGGTCGTGAACTGGCTGATATAATCTAAGTGTTGCAGCTGCCTGGGCAATGCTTTCTCTGGCTTTACCTTAAAGGTGTAGGTAAGCGGTTTATGATCTGTGTAAATCATGAACTGTCGCCCTTCTAACGTGTGTCTGAATTTTTTTACTGCCGCATAAGCGGCGTACAGCTCACGGTCATATGTTGCCCAACATTGCTGAGATGGTGACAACTTATGACTATAGAATGCAATGGGCTGCCATAACTGATCAATTTGTTGCTGAAGTACAGCACCAATGGCAGTGGACGAAGCATCAACCATGAGAGCGAGTGGAGCATCCGCGACCGGGTGTGCTAATTGTGCGGCCTCTGCTATAGCTTTTTTTTATAGCGTGAAATGCGGTGTCCACCTCGATAGTCCAATGCACACTGTGGTTAGGTTTAGGTGTGCCTTTAAGTAGTTCATTCAATGGTGCAGTTATCAGTGCATGATTGTGAATGAAGCATTGGTAGAAATTCACTACTCCCATGAATTGTCATAATTCTCTGACTGTGACAGGGCGGGGGTATTTGTTTATGGCCTCTACTTTACTGTGTGGCGGTCGAATACCCTGTGCATTCACCAAATATCCTAGAAAGTGGACCTCTTTCTCACCAAAAACACGCTTGGCAGGATTAATTACTTGACCATGTGTGCTTAGGCAGTCAAACACTTGTGCCAAATGCTGTAAGTGCTCCTCTTCAGATGCAGACATCACCAATAAATCATCTATATACACATACCAAAAATCTAAATCTCTTGTAACCTCATCCATAAAATGTTGGAAGGTCTGGGCGGCATTACATAGTCCGAATGGTATTCAGGTGAATTCAAATAGACCGAATGGTGTTGTCACCGCTGTTTTAGGAATGTCTTCTGCAGCTATAGGGATCTGATAGTAAGCTCGTACAAGATCAATGGTAGAAAATATAGTCTTACTGTGAACATTTGCAGAAAAGTCTTCTATATATGGAACTGGGTACCGGTCTGGAATAGTCCTTGCATTGAGTTGGCGATAGTCACCGCAGGGGCGCCATCCATTCCTCGTTTTAGGCACGATGTGAATTGGGGATGCCCAACTGCTACTACAAACTCTGCAGGTACCTTGTGACAGCATGCTGCGAAATTCCTGCTTTACCACTTTTATCTTTTCAGCCATTAAACGTCTAGGCCGAGCGTGAGTTGGTGACCCTGGCGTGGTCAAAATGTGGTGGACGGTTGTATGCTTGACTGGTGGGAGAGTAGGCGATTGCTGTGTGATCTCGGGGTATCCTTTCAGTAATCGTATATATGGTGTGTCGCCTGTGACTCTGCGTACCTCTAGAGGTGTGATACAATGGACTTTTCCTGTTGTATGCAGACTAGTAGTCAAATCTATTAGTCTTTTCCTGTTGTATGCAGACTAGTAGTCAAATCTATTAGTCGCTGACGTCACAGATCTGGCAGTAAGTCGTAGAAGGACAAAAAATCTGCTCCAATAATAGGCTGTGATATATCTGCCACTGTAAATTGCCATTCAAACACACGGCGTAGCCCCAAGTTAAGGAATAATGTTACTCAAGCGTATGTTCTAATTTTGGACTCATTGGTGGTGAATAGATAACAGTCGTCGTCCGCCGCTCGTGGTCTCGCGGTAGCGTTCTCGCTTCCCGAGCACGGGGTCCCGGGTTCGATTCCCGGCGGGGTCAGGGATTTTCACCTGCCTCGAGATGACTGGGTGTTTGTGTTGTCTTCATCATCATCCAGGAAAGTGGCGAAATTGGACTGAGCAAAGATTGGGTCATTGTACGGGCGCTGATAACCACGCAGTTGAGCGCCCCACAAACCAAACATCATCATCATCATCATCAACAGTCGTCGCAGCTCCAGCGTGATAGGTGGTTTGCTAGATTTACGCATACTTCTGCACCTGTATAGACGAGAAACTGTAGTTTTGTTTCACGGTCTGTCACAAAAAGTCGGCAAGTGTTTGCACTGGAAGCTATCGCTGCTACGGTGTCTGCTTCATGTTTCCATTTGCAAGGTGGCATACACTTTCGTGCATGATTACCAAATGTCTTGTGGTACCAGCATAAGTTCTGTAGTGATGGTGATCGATTGCGGCTTCGTGACCGTCAGCAGTGTGGCCATTGGCAGTTGTGCATTGTTTGTAATGCAGCTACCTGTGCGGTCAACTCTGCCAGTTGTGATTGTAGGGAGACTAGCGTCACTGTGGGCGAATTTTCTTGTTGTGGCGTTAATGTTGAGACACTTGATGTGGAATGCATTTCAATTAACCTGTCGGCCGTTTGTGCCAGTGCGTTTAAATCGCCTGCACATACCGTGAGAATTTTTTGAGTATCTGACAGCAACAGAGACAACCATATATTTCATAGCACATCATCAGTTACAGTGTTACTTGCCAGTGTGCGCAAACATCGTAAGAGTTGTGATGGAGTCCGATCTCAGAGTTCTTCAGTGCGCAGTAGCTTCTCTAGCCGTTTTGCCTCTAATTGTGACAAATGCGTTATTAATGTGTTATTAATGGATGCATAACGATCGGTATCCAGTGGTGCAGCTAGGATGTCTTGTACTTCTGCTGCTAGATCTTCTGTAAGTGCTGCAACCACATAGCTGTACTTAGTTTTGTCCGCCAATATTTGTGCGAGGACGAACTGGCTTTCTAACTGGGCAAACCACAATAGAGGATTATGTAACCAGAATGGTGGAGGTTTTATTGTCACCCTTTAATTGCACTGCTGGCTTCACGTCGAATTGAGACTGGCGAATTGGTCATTATCGTGCTGAAAAGAGTGTGACGTGGCTGGCACGGAAGTTACAAACAAGAATGTTGTGGAACTTCGTTAAAAGCTGAAGCCGACGCGGATGTTAGCGTAGTTCGTTGGGGTCACCAAATGTGGGTGTTGGAGAAAACAGTTCCTTTATTCCCACATATATTTAGCAATAACTTAACACCACACACATGAATGAATTGTGTAGACATGAACAGCATGGAATAACTAACAAAAGCTAAGTCAAAGAATAACTATATCACTGCACATAAATTAACACTTCACGGAATGTTTATGAAGCACTGTACACTTGTAGGGATCGATTGTCAGAAAATCAATCATAATGGGATCACATTGTTCTTCCTAAAAACTTAGTTCTCAACCCGGAAAACTACAGTCCTGAACATTACAGTGAACCAGTCAGTAAGTCTGTAACATCATGAGATGATCCTCAAGCAAAGTATACATACATTTTAGGTAAGAGAAAAAAAAAGTTAAGATTTTTTCATTTACTCAAATGTATAATTACCAGAAATGTTATAAACGTTATTACTAGCAATCTTTGGTTGATGGAAAAGTTCTGTAAAAAGATTGCAAATCAACACAAAAAAGTTAGAAATAATTAATTATTATACTTCTTTCAAAATTAAAAATCTTAAATTTTGTTGACCAGTGTTATTAACTATATCCTGTACTTGACTGAGTTCACATATGTTAAAACCATTACCTTTACATGAGAAAATGAAAGTGAAGGGAGTATATTACAGCAATTCATTATACAACTTTAGTTATTTCAAAAATTTGCACAGCCAGGATACAAAGGTAAATGGTACGTTGTTTCACAATATAAAACTTACCCAGTCAGTGTACTCAAGCACCATGTAATGTGGCTCTGCATCACGACATAAGCCTACAAGTTTTGCTATATTCTCATGTTGTAATCTGTGAAACATATCTAACTGTCTGCGAAATTCTTGCAGTAAGTTTTCATCCCTTGTGGACTGTAGTGCTTTTATCATGACAACAGAATCTTTGTCTTCTTTTTCTTTAACTTTATCATCACCTTCCAGATGCAAGCCTCTCATCTTGGCTAAAAATACTTCACCAAAGTCACAGTGCCCTATAAAATACATAAAAGTCCTCCAGTTTACAAAAAACAAAAACAGTTCAATGAAAAATCATTATTTTTATTGAAGATTTTCACAAAGGGACCCTGCAGTTAAATGATTATGTGGTAAAAGTATACAGTACATGTTGGTATGATCTAAGTGAAACATAATTACAGTATTCTAAAGCTATACAGTAGTTCACAGGTTTTTTATGTAATTAATACAGTTGTTACTTAATAATAAAATATCATGTAACTGTGGTTTTAAATAGCATTCCAGACTTTTTTTGTGAATGGTCAGCAACAGCCCATTTCCCAGATCAAGAGCCAGATTATCTATGGTAGGGATATCAGTCAAATAGTATGACAAGCCACAAAGAATTTTAAAATACTTTTACTTTAGAGCTATAAACAGTTTCAGGCATTCATGACTATCTTCAGATGGCTAACAACAAGCTGTACTTGACAACAATTATGTTACTGCTAACATTAGCCATCCAAAGATGGGCACGAATGCCCAAAACCAGTTACAGCTCTAAAATAAAAACATTTGTGGCTGTTTGTGATAATTGCCATCATTCATTAATGGCTGCAAAGTTCACAAGATCCAACATGGATAAAATAACATATGCAGTAATTTTAAAACATTACAGTAATGTGCATGAGTCACTAGACCACAAGTTTGAACAGACAAGGATAAGGGAACAAATAGATTGGATTCTTTTCAAAGGAACCATACTAATGTTACCTTAATGAGCTTTAGGAAACCAGGTAAAACCTAAATCTGGATAGCTAGGCATGGCTTTACACACTGCTCTTCGTGAATGTGAATATAATGTGTGAATGTGTGAATATAATGTCAGTATCACATTTTGAACAATAGGTCAACTTATGACATCAATGCATCAATAGATTCCAAAAGAAACCTTTGCTAACAGTTTCCAGCATGTTACATTTTTTTCTGGAAGTTTTCTGTAGTCATAAATTTTTTTTAACATCTTTGCAGCCCATGAAACAGATATAGGAAGATGTGCACTGCACGTTACAACACTGAAATCCAAGAGTAAAATTAAAACATTTTGCAAGCTCCATGAAAGACTGTCTCTTGTATTTACAGCAAGGAGCATCTTAAAAGTGATGGAATGATTAAAATGTGTAAACAGTGCAACTTTAAGGAGAGAAACAATAGCAATGTTCACTTATATGTTAATAGCACCGTTTATTTATAACTAGTCACAGTTAAGACAAGCTTTAATTTCATTTTTTTAGACATAAGAAAGGAGAGGAAGCTTAAGAATATTGGACAGAGAATTATGTATTCGTGAAATATTCTTGAATACAAAAGGAACATCTATTGCTTACTACACAAAAATTTGATTAACAGATTAACAATGAGAAATATCTCACCTAAGAGAACTAAACTATGAAGATCCTTGCGAGAGACTGAAACTTTATCATAGCCATTTTTAGAACGCTTGCTGTGGCCAGAACTGTGGGAATGGCCAGTGTCACCTCCATCACCTTCACTCCTTGGACCTGCACCACCTGTGAGGCACAATCCTCCAGTCTCCTTTAGTTCTGTGTGTTCCCCCACAGCTTCACCATTCTCTGCCTTTGTCACTGTTGAAAGATTATAATCAAATAAATATTAGTTACACTTAACTAGAAGTTTAAATATCTTCTTACAGTGGAGTATGGTAAAACACATGAGTTTGAGAAATGTGGTACTGTAAAGTCCTTGGTGGAAATAAATAATGGAAGGAGTAAAAGTAACACTTCACCATATAGTTGAGTCATTGACCAATAAAAGTGTGAACGTAACTTTATGGAGCACAGTATAAGACATGAGAACAAGAGTGGAAATGGGTGTGGGCCAAGGGCTACCAAAGTCTGAGACCAAGGGGATTCAGTATCATATGACATGTTGTAAGGACAGCTCCCAATATAGATTTCAGAGAAGCTGGAGCTGAGGAGGGGGATCTAGGTGACATGAGCTGCGAAGCAGCCATTAAAGTTAAGTATGTTTCCTCTCCTTCTCTCCTCTATGGCAGTGCCCACGAATTCTTTGAACACCTTTTACCCTATCAGTTCATAAGAGTTGGATTGAAAAGGTCTCGAAATAACCATGAGAGGTCAGTGCTAGAGCAATGAGTTGTTCATGTGATATTCATTGGACTGTTGCCTGTAAACATGTGCCACATCAGTGCTCTTGGAAGAAAGCTGTGGCGACGATGTGGCTCTGTTGTTGTTCCCTTGCACTGATTTGCAAAAATGGAAAACTTCACAAGTATCACAATACTAGAAATTCCAGGATGGAAACAAGAAATAAAAATAAAGAAATGGAACTACTGACTTGTAAAAAAGATGATGTGCTGGATGTAACACATTTTACTAGCTTTCAGGCTAACACCATTTTTCTAGTCTAATTAAACACACCATGACAGTGACACCCAAATGTACCCAAACGTGACTGTGGTGATACTATCACACTATTAGTACAATACAAGTGTCTTCTTTATAGCATCTAATAGGTGTTTGTAACTCTCAGCTTTCGCGCGCGCGCGCACACACACACACACACACACACACACACACACACACACACACACACAATATTCCATACTGCATTTTTTTAACCAAACATACTGTTCAGGAGTATGAAATATACTGAGATAATGTACATCTTACCTACTGATATCACCTTTTACTTTGGATGACACTTAAGTTAAAAATGCCTTATCATTAAGTACACATTAATTTCCAAAGCATCTGAAATACCTATGTCGCACTCTGCATCACAGTGTGTGCAACATGTAACAATCCATGCACTTTGAACATGTTTGGGGGCTGATGATGCAATTCCTGAGTCACAGAGACAAATCTCTATGCTGCTGATTTCTTATATAAAGAAAGTAAAAACACTATCTCTATTGACAATAATCACAATCTGAAAAGGGGTTTCCAATTATTGTTGCTGAAGTCAGAATGACATCATAAAACAGAGGAGTGGAAATGAGGAAAGCAATTTCTCTATTTTTACTAAACAGAATTTGAGCATTAAAACCATGTAGGGAGTTCTATGCATACAATCAATCAACTGAAACGACTGTCTCTTCATGAAGTTTATTACTTTTAATTATTTGCAGTATGGAAAGACATAGCATCTGCAATAGAAGCTACAATGCATCATATGACAGATGGAGTGCCTATTGTGCTACTTCTCATTTACAACTGTGCAAAATCAATAAGGAAAAAAATTCTGTTAGTTGTATGAGACTATTATTGCTCCCAAACATACCACATTACTCTCATACTGGCAAATTTCAGGTACTACAGCATTCTTATAAGCCCAAAAATAGTACGAATGTAAGATACTTACAAAGTGTATTTGTCCCTTCTGCTCCATTTGCATCCATGTACGCTTGTTTCCTCTTGCGCCTACGATAGCGACACCAAATCATCAGGCCTATTACAAGTACCATGTATGCAGCTGCAGCTGTCAATGTTATTGTCACTGTTTTTGTCATCATTGAATCCTCATCAGACCCTTCCATTGGCCGGTACCCTTCACCACCTATTATTTTATAATTTTCATGATTTTTTTTTTTTTGTTTTTAATTTCAGAAATATTTGACAGTATCAAGTACGATTTGATTTCACAAATTCAACAGTCTCTTTACAAACACTTATTTAAGACAATGAAATAATAATAATCAATAACAATAATAAAGACAGAAAACGGTAGCCCAATTTTTCAGAAGCACTCACTTTGTACATAAAGCACAACTTCTTCTCGCTTAAAACCACCACTGTTTCCTGCAGTGCATCCATACCGCCCCTCATCAGACAGCTGCACTTCCTTCACCCACAGGGTACCATTCTTTAGGACTGTAAACCTATAATTTTAATATTAAGAACATAATCAACTATTCACATTTATATTCGAGTAAGAGTATCACGTTTCCTTTCACCAGACAAATAACTTTATTAACAACATTGTAAAATAAAAGTACGTTCCATATTTTAAGGAAAAATTTCATTTTTTGTACCTGTCCTGCTCTAAAGCACTAAAATTGCTGTTTCTATCCCATTTGATTGTAGGTTTAGGATCACCTTCAGCTATACAATGAATCATAACTGAGTGGCCTTCATATGCTCTTGTTGGATTCTGGGGTAGTACAGTAAATTTTGGTGTCACTGGAACAGTTAATTTGAGAGTGGATTAGGCCATTTTGACAGGATTCTTAACTGTAAAATTGTTCATCTTATTGCACTTAATATCTGAATGTAAACTCACCTATTACATCAATGTTTATTGTTGCATTTATAATACCCTGAGTGTTTGTTGCGACACATGTGTATCGTCCCTTATCATTCATAGTAACTCTAGTAAAAACTAACGTGCCATTGTGGTCTTGCACATGCTTTGGAAGTTCAAACATATTTTCTCCCTCCTACATGAAACAAAAAATGCATTAAAAATATAATCATTAAGCACTGATAAAATCAACTACAGAGTTAATTAGGAGTAGCTACAGAGTAAGGGAATGGTAATGGGGAGAAGCCAACTATTTTCTCCTATTTCTGTGTTTAAACTGAAGTTTTCCAGAAACTTACAGAATCTCGTATTTATGTACCATCAAAACCTGTTGATGAAATAAATTTTTATTCACTACCAGTTTAAACAAAAATTATCACCATAAAAAATAAAATTATGCAATGCGATCTACCTATTTTCTATCAATAAAACAACTTTCCACTAGTCGGTACTAGAGATCAGAAGTGAGCTCCGTATACTCACTTTAAACTCACCAGCATGTCCTATGACATCATCTCTAATCTCGCAATCTCCATATGCCCAGAGACTCAGTTCGCAAATCTCCCTGCTACTGCCCACTTAACCATAAACTCATCACTTGAGTCTTGTGGGGTACATGTGGACTGAGTCTTGTGGGGTACATGTGGATTCTACCAGAGTGGAGAGGTGAGCTAGTACATGAGTTTGCAAATATAATCAAGTACTTGTGGCATTGCTGCTACATTGGTTGGGCATGAAGACTATTATACCACTACACTGACAGATGAGTGAGCTGTGAATATTGCTCAGTAATGACGATCATCATCATTATTATTATTATTATTATTATTATTATCATTGTCATCATCATCATCTGCAATGAGAGCCTATCGGATCATGCCAAGTTACTGTGTTTCATCTTCAGGATTCCCAAGCAGCTCTCATTTTTTCTCCACTGATTGTTTTTCTTTCTTCAGTCCACTTTGTCACTGGTCTGTAGGTTATTTCATTCTCTGCCAATACTTTCCTTTTACTAATTTTTGTCTGCATGATGTTCTGCTGTGTGTGTGTGTGTGTGTGTGTGTGTGTGTGTGTGTGTGTGTGCGCGCCCGTGCATGCAGGCGTGCTCGCGTGAGTGAAAGAAGGAGAGAGAGAGAGAGAGAGAGAGAGAGAGAGAGAGAGAGAGAGAGAGATGGTGCAAATATGTATCTATGTATATATAACTATGTATCCAGAATGAGATTTTCACTCTGCAGCAGAGTATGCGCTGATATGAAACTTCCTGGCAGATTAAAACTGTGTCGGAACGAGACTCGAACTTGAGACTTTGTCTTTCACGGGCAAGTGCTCCATCATCTGAGCTACCTAATCACAACTCACACCCCACCATCACAGCTTATAACTATGTATGCATTTATGCATGCATGGGTATATGCATATGTATGTGTATATATGTACATGTGCATGTATATGTATAAAACTGTGTTTTGAAGACTGCTGTAAATGTATTTTAATATACGATCTCAAATCAGAGAATGTCCAACAGTTACAATGGTGATTAATTATTGAGAAAATTTACATCAGTCTTTGAAAAAGACAACTGCCATGGATATACTTGACATAATTGATATTGTTTCACTAAAGTTACAGATCCTCAGTGTCATTCAATGTTTGAGATGATATTCAGCTTCAAATAACAAACATAAACATTAAATAATGTTATTCTTGATCTCCAGTACAAATAAATACATATGATCACTTTAATATGGTCATCAGTGTTGCCACTATGCCACTATTCAAAACAAAAATACAGTGTCATCTGAAGTGACACATCAGCTATCAGACCAACCATTCCCTGTTACTGCCACACACTGTCAATAATCTGCCTACCTTCATTAGAGCCAATTTTTAATCCATGACAACAAAGGTTTGTATGATCAATCAGTTTCTGTCTGAAATAAGTGATTAGATGTAGAACAAATGCTGGTCATTAGTCTTAGACTGACAAAAAAGCACTGAGAGAACAGAATTATACCACACAAAGCAGACTATACGGTATTTCTCCTACTGTGCCAACAATAAAAATAAAATAACTTCCTGCATCACTGCTTTCAAGATTAAAATGCATTTATACAATTCCAGAAACTTAGGATACTGTCCATTTCTGTGTTTCCTGCTGTTATGTGGAGTTCATTCTGCATACTGACCACTCCTCATTCATGTAAGTTTTGAATAGCTGGGGATTTTCAATTTCTCGCCTGGATTCTTAGTAAATGCTTTGTCCATAACAAACTGTTTGTGAAGTTCTGTGATGGATTAGATAATATATATTTTTAAAAATCATCAAATTACACTTCATCACATTTCAATGGCCATGGCTTTACTGTCAGGAAGATTAAAATGTAAACACTTCAATGTACACCTTGATGATGATTGCATGACCACTGAAACATTCAGTGATGTTTAAAATAAAAGTGACTGAAGCAGTATAATGTTCTTACTGCATGTGTCTGTAGAATGAATATTTTCTGACATTACCTGCAGTACCCCAAAGATTATACCACACGACAGTACTGAGTGAAATAAGCTAGCAATTTAATACATTAATCCCCACTCTAAATTTAGTTCCATTCTGTAGTACCATTTGTTAATGTGACCCTCTGTTTTCTGTTGTTGATACATCACTCCATCCATGCCTTTAAAAACATAATTTTCAATTTTGTCTAGTAGAATTTCATGATATAAAATCAAGGGGCTTGCCAATGTCATGCTATGGTTTCCTTGTCTTTGTTTAGTGGTATCTTATCAAATATCTCCCACTTTGTAAAATTATGCAATAGAAAGAGTGACACTCTTTCCATAATTTGTCAGAATGTCTGGACTCTGAGATGTAAATTCTGGTTAACACTAATGTCTGAGTTTAACAGGGTGTACTTTTAGCAATATACAGGCAGAAAGGTAGATGATTGCATTTATTGTATAGTTGTGTACGTGCATAGTTTGAAGTATCAGATAAAATTGGCAGCTGAGTAGTGTAAGACAGAGAGCAAAGGCTTTTTCCACTGTGTGTGTGTGTGTGTGTGTGTGTGTGTGTGTGTCAAGCTGACCACAGCTGTTGTAAGTGATCCTTGACAACCTGGATACTGGCATTGGTGCAGAGTTGATGTCCATACATTTTACATCGTGGACAGATATTAGGATCTTCCTGACCACAGAAGTATCCAACAGTAGACAGTTGATAGGGACAGGTAACATGTAGATGAGTACTGTCCTGCTGAAAAATGGCATCATGATGCTGTTCCTTGGAAGGTAATGCATGAGGATGCAGGACATCTGTGACATACCTGTGACACACCACTGTGCTATCAAAGTTCCCTCAATCACTGTCAGCTGTATCTTGAAATCATACCCAATGACTTCCCAGAGCAGACAAAAGGAGCAGCCCCACTGTGCATTTCCTCCCGCCAGGTGTGACTTCTTCATTCCATTCACAGTGATGTCTACATGTGGCGCTGTTCATGCCCCTTATGCACTGAGGCGATAAAAGTCATAGGATAGCAATATGCACATAAATATATGGCAGTAGTATAGCGCACACATCTATAAAAGGGCAGTGCACTGGCGGACCTGTCATTTGTAATCAGGTCATTCATGTTAAAAGTTTTCCATTGTGGTTATGGCTGCGTGATGGGAACTAGTAGCTAAATGGTAGTTAGAGCTAGATGCATGGGACATTCCATTTTGGAAATCATTAGAGAATTCAATGTTCCAAGATCCACAGTGTCAAGAGTGTGCCAAGAATACCAAATTTTATGCATAACATCTCACCACACACAACACAATGGCTGACAACCTTTACTTAACAATGAGGGCAGCAGCATTTGCATAGAGTTATCAGTGATAACAGACAAGCAACAATGTGTGAAGTAGCCACAGATATCAACGTGAGACATACAACAAATGGATCTGTGTGGTGAAATTTAATATTAATGGGCTATGGCAGCAGACAATCAATGTGAGTGCCTTTGCTAACAGCACGACATCATCTGCAGCGCTTCTCCTGGGCCTGTGACCATATTGGTTGGACTCTAGATGACTGGAAAACCATGACTTGGTCAGATGAGCCCTGATTTCAGTTGGTAAGAGCTGGTGGTAGAGTTTGAGTGTGGTGCATGCAACACAAAACCAAGGACCCAAGTTGTCAACAAGGCATTGTGCAAGCTGGTGGTGGCTCCATTACAGCATGGGCTGTGTTCGCTTGGAATGGAGTGTTTCCTCTGGTCTGTTCGGCTCCTTGGAGACCATTTGCAGCCTTTCAAAGCCTTCATGTTTCCAGACAACAACGGAACTTTTATGGATGAAATACATCATGTCACCGTGCCACAACTGTTCACGATCAGTCTGAAGAACATTCTAGACAATTCGAGCAAATGATCTGTCCATCCAGATTTCCCAACATGAATCATGTCAAACATTTATGGAATGTAATCAGAGATCATTTCATGCACAAAATCCTGCTTGGCAACACTTTCATAATTATGGACAGTTATAGAGGCAGCATGGATCAGTAATTCTGAAAGGGACTTCCAATGACTTATTGAGTCCATACCATGTTGAGTTGTTACACTGTGATGGGCAAAAGGAGGTCCAAAGCAACATTAGCAGGTATCCCATGATTTTTGACACCTCAGTGTATATCATACCCAGCAAATGAATAACGCTAATACATTCTGGTGGCCATTCTAGCTGCAGAGAGGATTGCAATTCTGATTCTTTTCACACATGCCAATGGTTTGTACATCTACAAAGTTACACTGACATCAGGAAATGTCTTCTTGGTGCTTCATTTTTCTTGTCAGGCAGTATACAAATATATGGAAACATCTTTTTATCTGATGGAAATGAAAAAAATAAAAAGATGTTTTGACAACATACGAATGAAACTGCTACGTGGATATATATAGGGAAATTTATTGATAAAGAAAGTAAAAGTAAATGACATACCTCACCCTGTGAAAGAAACTGTTATCTATAGAACACAATGAATGAATGAATGAATGAATGAATGAATGCCCAAAGCAGCTGCAGAAAAATTTTGAGCTATTATTACACAAACTACACTGACAGAAATGAAAAGTGTTACATCATATGCAACTTAGCTGGATGCTACCAAACTGATACTCCAGTATTTTCATGCTTGTGATTAAAATTTCATCCTTATGCAAGCCATTTCAGTTTTTGCCTGCCATGCAGAGATGAACTCACAATGACAGTGTGGCAAGAAGATTAGCCGTGGGTCCTGCAGAGGGTCATCATAAATCATCAGGAATGGATTACTGGAAGCTAGTTTGATTTCTAGAGTTGCCATGCATTGTTTGCTGCTGACATCATACCACAAACAATAGAGACTTGCATGGTGTACAGCCAGAGTCAACTGGGCCACTGACAATAGAGACTTGCATGGTGTACAGCCAGTCAACTGAGCCACTGAAAGTCATTCTGTGGTATTTATCGATGAGTCTTATTTCTGTTCATAGATGAACTAGTGAAAGATCACAGGAAGCAGAAATTCTCAAAACCCATATCACTTCAATTTTCTCATGGTGTGGATAGCTGTTGGATTTGACAACAGAACTGATTTGGTAATTGTTGAAGAAGGCTGAATACTTGCTTGTATGTAGCAAGAATGGTAATCTCTATGGTCATATCCTTCATCACATTTTTCAGCAGATAATACAGTTCACACATTCCTCAAATGTAAGGATCATTGCCTGACATCCTATTTCCCTGGTTTGTCACCCATAGAGGACGTTTGTGATGTGATGGGAAGACACATACCTTCATGTCATCTTCCCGCTGTCAGTCATCATGCCTCACAAACATGTTCTTCAAGTATGGCAAGAAATGTCTCAGGATGATATTTGGGGTTTGTTTCTTTGCATGCAACAATAATACAAGAGTATATTCATGTCTGTGGGGGAGGGATACACCTCACACTGAGGTTGGTGATGGGCATCAGTTCCAAATGGAACGAAAGTTAATCATTTAATTCCTATTGGGGGGTGAATATCTCGTCGAAGTTTGATATACACTGAAGAGCCAAAGAAACTGGTGCAGCTGCCTAATATTGTGTAGGGCCCCCACAGAAGTCCCACACCACCACATAGCATGGACTCAACTAATATCTGAAGTAGTGCTGGCACGAATTGACACCTTGAATCCTGCAGGGGCATCCATAAATCCATAAGAGTACGAAGGGTTGGAGATCTCTTCTGAACAGTATGTTGCAAGGCATCCCAGATATGCTCAATAATGTTCATGTCTGGGGAGTCTTGTGGCCAGCAGAAGCGTTTAAACTCAGAAGAGTGTTCCTGGAGCCACTCTGTAGAAATTCTGGACTTTTAGGGTGCCACATTGCCCTGCTGGAATTTCCCACGTCCATCAGAATGCACAATGGACATGAATGGATGCAGGTAATCAGACAGTATGTTTACATATCTGTCACCTGTCAGAGTCGTATCGAGACGTATCAAGGGGTCCTGTATCACTCCAACTGCACACACTCCACACCATTACAGAGCCTCCACAGCTTGAACAGTCCCCTATTGACAAGCAGGGTCCATAGATTCATGAGTTGTCTCCATACCCTTACACATCCATTTGCTCGATACAATTTGAAATGAGACTCATCCAACCACGCAACAAGTTTCCAGTCATCAACAGTCCAATGTCAGAACTGATAGGCACAGGCAAGATGTAAAGCTTTATGTTGTGCAGTCATCTAGAATACATGAGTGGACCTTCAGCTCTGAAAGCCCATATTGATGATATTTCATTCAAAGGCTCACACACTGACACTTGTTGGTCCAGCATTGAAACCTGCAGTAATTTGCAGAAGGGTTGCACTTCTGCCACATTGAATGATTGTCTTCAGTCATTGTTCTTGCAGGATCTTTTTCTGGCTGCGGCGTTGTCAGAGATTTCACGTTTTAAGGGATTCCTGCTATTCAAGGTACACTTGTGAAATGGTTGTATGGGAAAATCCACACTTTATCGCAACCTCTGAGATGCTGTGTGCCATAGTTCATGCACCAACAATAACACTACATTAAAACTCACTTAAATGTAGATAAACTGCCATTGTAGCAGCAGTAACCAATCTAACAACTGCACCAGACGCTTGTTGACTTATACAGGCGTAGCCAACTGCAGTGCCATATTCTGCCTGTTTACATATCTCTGTATTTGAATATGCATGCCTATATCAGTTTCTTTGGTGCTTTAGTGAATATTGCATAACACTGCATAGTACTGTCATCATAGATGGATATTATATGGAGTAGCAACAGCTGGATTTTAGTTTTGAGTAGATGATCTCATCATCCTTAGTGTATGCAAAAATACGAAATTGTTGGAAAGAAAGATGACACAGATAAATGGAAATGAACGAAGTGTAAAAATCTGTAAATAAGTGAGACAGGTTTGTCCATTTGCAACTTCATTCTTCAATACATTTATGAATTACACACTCATAACATGAAAGGGAGAACTGAAGTATTAAGTCAGAGGGAGAATCAATTTAACGAAAATGCTCACCAAAGAGTGCCTCATTGCTTGCACATTGAGGCAAAAAAAGGGCTATGAACAGTTCTCCCAGTTATTCCCAAAACATATTATTATAGAGATCAATTTTACAAAAATAAAAGTGTTGCAATGATACATATGACTTATTCCATGTGAAACTTAATGACCTGTAATAGTCCAAAATAATTCAAACCTTAATCATAACATTCTTAAATTTTTCACCTACATCCATAAAAAAAGTAGTGGCAGAGTGATTTTAGTGGCTACGAGAACACAAGGCTTTGATATGGATATTACATTGCAATATGACAATCCATTACATCAGAAAGCATATATGATGACATTTCTAATCTTGTTATATTCAAACATTCCACGTAGGAAAAATATACCTAAAAACAAAGATGATGTGACTTACCAAATGAAAGTGCTGGCAGGTCGACAGACACACAAACGAACACAAACATACACACAAAATTCAAGCTTTCGCAACAAACTGTTGCCTCATCAGGAAAGAGGGAAGGAGAGGGAAAGACGAAAGGATGTGGGTTTTAAGGGAGAGGGTAAGGAGTCATTCCAGTCCCGGGAGCGGAAAGACTTACCTTAGGGGGAAAAAAGGACAGGTATACACTCGCACACACATACATATCCATCCACACATATACAGACACAAGCAGACACATTTAAAATATGTGTGGATGGATATGTGTGTGTGTGCGAGTGTATACCCATCCTTTTTTCCCCCTAAGGTAAGTCTTTCCGCTCCCGGGACTGGAATGACTCCTTACCCTCTCCCTTAAAACCCACATCCTTTCGTCTTTCCCTCTCCTTCCCTCTTTCCTGATGAGGCAACAGTTTGTTGCGAAAACTTGAATTTTGTGTGTATGTTTGTGTTCGTTTGTGTGTCTGTCGACCTGCCAGCACTTTCATTTGGTAAGTCACATCATCTTTGTTTTTAGATATATTTTTCCTACGTGGAATGTTTCCTTCTATTAGGGAAACATTCCACATGGGAAAAATATATGTAAAAAGAAAGATGATGAGACTTACCAAACAAAAGCGCTGGCAGGTCGATAGACATACAAGCAAACACAAACATACACACAAAATTCTAGCTTTCGCAACCAACGGTTGCCTCGTCAGGAAAGAGGGAAGGAGAGGGAAAGACAAAAGGATATGGGTTTTAAGGGAGAGGGTAAGGAGTCATTCCAATCCCGGGAGCGGAAAGACTTACCTTAGGAGGAAAAAAGGACTGGTATACACTCGCACGCACACACATATCCATCCGCATATACACAGACACAAGCAGACATTTGTAAAGGCAAAGAGTTTGGGCAGAGATGTCAGTCGGGGCGGAAGTACAAAGGCAAAGATGATGTTGAAAGACAGACAAATTGAAATTAGCGGAGATTGAGGCCTGGCGGATAGCGAGAAGAGAGAATATGCTGAAGGGCAAGTTCCCATCTCCGGAGTTCTGACAGGTTGGTGTTAGTGGGAAGTATCCAGATAACCCAGACGGTGTAACACTGTGCCAAGATGTGCTGGCCGTGCACCAAGGCATGTTTAGCCACAGGGTGATCCTCATTACCAACAAACACTGTCTGCCTGTGTCCATTCATGCGAATGGACAGTTTGTTGCTGGTCATTCCCACATAGAACGCTTCACAGTGTAGGCAGGTCAGTTGGTAAATCACGTGGGTGCTTTCACACGTGGCTCTGCCTTTGATCGTATACACCTTCCGGGTTACAGGACTGGAATAGGTGGTGGTGGGAGGGTGCATGGGACATTTTGCCACGAAGAAAAATGATCCTAATCCTACTCCTAATGATCCAACTCCCCAAGACACTATCCAAATTGAACCATGCCTGGAACAGTTCCGTCCTCCGTCACAGCGTGACCCACCTCCTCTTCCTCAAAATCACCCTCTCCTAACCTTCCAGGAATTTCTGACTTCCAACCTTGCCTCTCAATCCTTCTTAAAAAACCTTAATCCTACTCCCAACATCACCACTGCTGAAGCCCAGGCTATCCGTGATCTGAAGGCTGACCGATCCATCGTCATTCTTCCGGCGGACAAGGGTTCCACGACTGTGGTACTTGATCGTCGGGAGTATGTGGCTGAGGGACTGCGTCAGCTTTCAGACAACACTACTTACAAAGTTTGCCAAGGTAATCCCATTCCTGATGTCCAGGCGGAGCTTCAAGGAATCCTCAGAACCTTAGGCCCCCTACAAAACCTTTCACCTGACTCCATCAACCTCCTGACCCCACCAACACCCCGCACCCCTACCTTCTACCTTCTTCCCAAAATTCACAAAACCCAATCATCCCGGTCGTCCCATTGTAGCTGGTTACCAAACCCCCACAGAACGCATCTCTGCCTACGTAGATCAACACCTTCAACCTATTACATGCAGTCTCCCATCCTTCATCAAAGACACCAACCACTTTCTCGAACGCCTGGAATCCCTACCCAGTCTGTTACCCCCGGAAACCATCCTTGTTACCATTGATGTCACTTCCTTATACACAAATATTCCGCATGCCCAGGGCCTCGCTGCGATGGAGCACTTCCTTTCACGCCGATCACCTGCCACCCTACCTAAAACCTCTTTCCTCATTACCTTAGCCAGCCTCATCCTGACCCACAACTTCTTCACTTTTGAAGGCCAGACATACCAACAATTAAAGGGAACAGCCATGGGTACCAGGATGGCCCCCTCGTACGCCAACCTATTCATGGGTCGCTTAGAGGAAGCTTTCTTGGTTACCCAGGCCTGCCAACCCAAAGTTTGGTACAGATTTATTGATGACATTTTCATGATCTGGACTCACAGTGAAGAAGAACTCCAGAATTTCCTCTCCAACCTCAACTCCTTTGGTTCCATCAGATTCACCTGGTCCTACTCTAAATCCCATGCCACTTTCCTTGACGTTGACCTCCACCTGTCCAATGGCCAGCTTCACACGTCCGTCCACATCAAACCCACCAATAAGCAACAGTACCTACATTATGACAGCTGCCACCCATTCCACATCAAACGGTCCCTTCCCTACAGCCTACGTCTTCGTGGCAAACGAATCTGCTCCAGTTCGGAATCCTTGAACCATTACACCAACAACCTGGAAACAGCTTTTGCATCCCGTAACTACCCTCCCGACCTGGTACAGAAGCAAATAACCAGAGCCACTTCCTCATCTCCTCAAACCCGGAACCTTCCACAGAAGAACCCCAAAAGTGCCCCACTTGTGACAGGATACTTTCCGGGACTGGATCAGATTCTGAATGTGGCTCTCCAGCAGGGATACAACTTCCTCAAATCCTGCCCTGAAATGAGATCCATCCTTCATGAAATCCTCCCCACTCCACCAAGAGTGTCTTTCCGCCGTCCACCTAACCTTCGTAACCTCTTAAGTTCTATGAAATCCCCAAACCACCTTCCCTACCCTCTGGCTCCTACCCCTGTAACCGCCCCCGGTGTAAAACCTGTCCCATGCACCCTCCCACCACCACCTATTCCAGTCCTGTAACCCGGAAGGTGTATACGATCAAAGGCAGAGCCACGTGTGAAAGCACCCACATGATTTACCAACTGACCTGCCTACACTGTGAAGCGTTCTATGTGGGAATGACCAGCAACAAACTGTCCATTCGCATGAATGGACACAGGCATACAGTGTTTGTTGGTAATGAGGATCACCCTGTGGCTAAACATGCCTTGGTGCACGGCCAGCACATCTTGGCACAGTGTTACACCGTCTGGGTTATCTGGATACTTCCCACTAACACCAACCTGTCAGAACTCCGGAGATGGGAACTTGCCCTTCAGCATATTCTCTCTTCTCGCTATCCGCCAGGCCTCAATCTCCGCTAATTTCAATTTGTCTGTCTTTCAACATCATCTTTGCCTTTGTACTTCCGCCCCGACTGACATCTCTGCCCAAACTCTTTGCCTTTACAAATGTCTGCTTGTGTCTGTGTATATGCGGATGGATATGTGTGTGCGTGCGAGTGTATACCTGTCCTTTTTTCCCCCTAAGGTAAGTCTTTCCGCTCCCGGGATTGGAATGACTCCTTACCCTCTCCCTTAAAACCCATATCCTTTTGTCTTTCCTTCTCCTTCCCTCTTTCCTGACGAGGCAACCGTTGGTTGCGAAAGCTAGAATTTTGTGTGTATGTTTGTGTATGTTTGTGTTTGTTTGTGTGTCTATCGACCTGCCAGCGCTTTAGTTTGGTAAGTCTCATCATCTTTCTTTTTAAATATATTTTTCCCACGTGGAATGTTTCCCTCTATTATATATATATATATATATGTGTGTGTGTGTGTGTGTGTGTGTGTGTGTGTGTGTGTGTGTGTGTGTGTGTGTGTGTGTGTGCGTGTGTGTGTTTTTCCCAAAATACTACAAGAACACTGGAAGTGGCAAATTGGCAAATGTGTATTTTACTTAGCATTTTCAACAATACCTGTGAATGAAAGAGTCCTTGCAAATTTGCAAATTTAAGTTATCACATATCATCTGAATCACTGAAATTTTCAGCAGGATTTTTCTATTTTAGGCAGCTAGAACTTCTCATCTGTTTTCTGTATCTGAAGTTAATGTGGATATTTGGTAAAGATTATAACTCATTACATATGTGCACTGCATACTAACATCAATATAAGTTGGCTTATGCTAATATCTGGCCTTGTATGAACAGTTACATGTTGCTTTAAATGAAGACATTAGGTTAAACAAGATAAATAACTATGAAACATGAATGACATTTATATAAGAGCATAAGTGTGTGCACCAAGGAAGTACTCACCTTAAACCATTTTATAACTGGTGGATCTGAACCCTGCGCCTTGCAATAAACGCGAGACTCAGAACCTAATTCAAGTTTCTTATTGACTGGCCGTGGATTAAATTTCAACTTTTCTGTAGAGAAACAATAGGAATATATGAATACAATCAAAGTTCTAAGCTAATTTTCTTTGAAGATTTTGTAAAAAAAGTAATATTCCAAATTAATAAAATAACAAGAAATATTCAAGAAATACTTTAAATTTGATGTTCAATTTCTTAATCTGTTCAACACATATACATAAATTTAAGTCTCATTTTATTTCATACATGACATAATCAAAATATTTCTTTGAATGACATAATTTAGACATGACTATAATTCCTAGTCAGCACATCTAAGACACATGCCACTAAAATCTCTACAAATACTTTCTACTTTTTCAAATTTTTATAAAGCTATGTATTGTTCATGCAATGAATGTGCAACTAGCTGAATTACTCAAAGAGTATATGTGTAAGGAGTTGATACCCATTATCAGGAACACTGCAACAGTACTTAACATTCACAATAAAGAAACAGAGAAAATATATGGAACTATTCCCAAAATAGTCCTTTGTCATTACTATAAATTATTTAACAATATTTCAGGCAAACTGTCTATAACTGTGTTGGGCTTTAAACATGGAAGAAAAGCAAAAAATTTAGGAAGTGGATACAGTATAGGGGACTGTCTGCCAATTCCCACTTTAACTAAGATCTATAAACTTACAAAAATCTTGTCACTAATACAACAAAATAAATCCAGTGTTAATAGAGAAAAAAGGGCTCAAATATAACTTACAAATAAAATTGTATTAATCAACAACTCAAGGAGTCTGTATTAAGAGAGAAGATATTAAGGAGTGACAAAGCAGTTTGACAAACTGACTGTACTTCAATTTTACTATTTCCTGTGACCTGGCAAGTGGTTTTTTAAATCAATGAACTGAGATGAAGTAGAAATACACATTAGTGGAAATGTCATCAGTTTGTAGATGATATTATTTTGTTTGCTTTGAGTGCAAAAGAAGTTCAACAAATAATTGAAAAACTCAACAGAGCGAGTGTGAGAGTAAGGTTAAAAACTAACTGTGGTAAGAACAAAATTATCAAAACCAGTATGCTGTAATAGTGTTGATGTTGGTCATGGATTGAAGACAAATAAATGAGTAAGAGAAAAGAAGTTTACATTTTCATGTGAATGTTAGTAAAATGGGCATACAGAAAGATATACTAGTGGAGTATGGAAAGAACAATGCACTACTGTTTGGGTGAATAACCATCACCAAAACAGGATGGTAAACTTCCAACATGTAAAGTTGAACACTAAAGTCATTAGCCACTGTAAATCAAAAGCAGCTAATGCTGAAGATGGTGGCTGGTATTTATCATTGTATGATAAACTTCATGCAACTGTAACTACACATTATTGGTGAAATGTATTTTATTATGTTTTCAGCTGATGTTTACCACTAGTAATAAATTATAATAATAATTTCATGTGGCATAATGGCCTGGGGTGAGTTCTTTCAACTGGACACAGTTTCAGCATCTCCTAGTACAGTTATCCAACATGAGAAAAGAGACCTACAGTTTAATGTGGGATGCAGACAATATGTCATTTTTGGTGACTTCTCATATCATTGAAAGGTGAAGGCTAGGTTAAAGGCTAGGTTAAAAAACAAACTGAAAAATCTGTGGCCCAACAAGGACTCAATGCCATGACCTCTCAATTTCCAACCACGTGCTTCACCAACCACCAGGCCTGATGGAGCAATGAACTAGTTCTAGAGTAACAGATTAGTGCTTTGCATTAACTTTCTTAATTATTTTCTGTTTCATTTTGTAACATGTTAAAACAGAACATACTGGCCTGCATGCTTGCAAAAAGCTTATAAAGATGAATTACAGGAACATACAAAATGAACTTTGTACTTTCATCTGTAACTCTGTGGCCTTATAAGCAGAATTAAGTATTCTTTAAGAGAGAGGAAAAAATGGACACATGTTGGTGACATTTATCACAAAATACAATTTCCAAGTCAAAAAGAAACAGCTTAAAAGCTGAATTCTTATATTTAGTTACTCAGATGGTCTGTCAGTAATGTTATCACCGATTGATTTAGAGTGAATTCACAGGTATACGGAGTGTTCATCTGCTAATGAGAATTTAAAAAGCAGTGATTTGCAATAAAATTAAAATATCACTACTCAACAAAACAGTAGGAGATATGACCAATAAAAATTCAACTGAGTGACTGATAAGTTGAAGGCAAATGATTAGCTTTTTCATAACCAATTGTGGATGACCATTCACTCAACATTATGCTAGTTTCAACATATGGTGCAGTAAGTATGACAGATGACAAGAAATAATTGTTGTCTTATAGCAAAATAAGTCATGAAGAAATTGGTAGGCTCGATCATCAACTATCTGAAGAGTTATAAAGTTAAAAGGAAGACAAGTGTTCATGTGTTTCTCAGAACAGATGAACTGGACATTTTAGTAAAGTAAGATCTTTCGTCCCACTTAAATTAAATTAAATTTTTTCTCGTTAAAAACAGGTTCATTATCAAGAACTAACAGAACATCAGTTGCTGCTAAAAAAGAATTTTTTGGTACACATTACATCTGAAGCGCAGCATACCATTCATACATTCTAATATTATGGCAATATTTCCTTTTAACCTTAACATACTTTACTTTATTTGAATATAAATAGATTCTGTTTGCTGAAGATTTAGAGGGTGTGCTTCTGAACTTTTGTTCATTTTCCAAATTTATTATAATATTGCTCAGTAAACAATGCCCTCTTAAAGACAGGTTGTTTGAAGGCTGGAGTTCGAAATTTAAAAGAGCTTTCCTGCTGAGGTTTTGGAATTTCAGAAATGGTAAAGTGTCTCTAGTAAGAGACAGTCCCTGTTAATGTTAGGGTAAAGAATAAACTTTTTTTTAAAAAAATGGTAATCCACAATTATTGTATATGATGATTAAAGACATAAAAGAAGAAAACTATAATAAAAGATCTGTAGGAGGTATACCAAATTATTTTGAGTGGATCAAATGGTCACAAGGTTTGAGTTTAATAATTTTAGAGTCTGGGTTCTCAGTATCATCATCTCAACATATTTATGTTGATAATCAGTTTCTAATTTGCATTCTACTAAATGAAAGATAAGAAACACAATCATTGAAGCCAAGTAAGGATCATGCCTTAAACTAAAAACAGTTCGTTTCTTCATGCCTATATAGAAAATTCAGAAAAAAAATAATAGCACGACACGCACGCACACACACACACACACACACACACACACACACACACACACACACAGAATGATTACAACAAAATTGAATAATTTATGTATTTTTGTTTTTATTAATTATATAAAAAATATTATTCTAATTTAATTATTAACTGTCAACATACATTTGCATCTCTTGTCTGATTTTTAAACTTCTGTAAGAAACACTATTTTCCCTTCTACAATGCACACCAAAATTAAAGGGTCACTTATATGAAACATAACTATTTTCTGCATTTGCAATACAGAAGTTCAAAATTTGGCTCAGAGGTGCCTAAAGTATTCCCTCAGTGCTTTATTCATGCATGTATCAATTTCACTTTCTCTATGCACATGCCGCAGAACATGGCAAAAAAGAGGGACGAAAATGCATGAACACCCTTTCCTGCTTCAGATCATGTTCACATTTCATGGAATAGTTTTGATCAGTCCCTCATGATTACACCCTGCACACCACAATGGAAACTGCAGTCATGCTACACTCCAAAGGAGTATGATCACAGTCAATCGGTCAATATGCTCTTAAAGATGGGTCGAATCACCTGCGGGATGTCAGTAGTGTGAAAGGTTGTCACGAATGTCATCCTGCTGCACACTGCATTGCAGACTGTCGTTTTCAACTGTGAAATGTGTGAAAATTGACAACACAAGGGAAGGTGTAGTTTCATTCACTTCCTTTATTACATCTCCTGAGACATTTTCATGTCGATTATGAGCAATAGTGAGTCCAAAATGTTTCCATTGACCATCATAACAAACCATCCAATTTCAGTGCTGAGCATTGTAATTCTGACCTCCTAAGCAGTGGTGTCAAAGAGATGGTGTGAGATGTGGGTAAGGGGAGTTGTGATGACCTTATAGTGTGGCACATCCACTGTGGCTAATGTGACATCATTGATCCATCTTGCACCTCACATGGACTACTGATGTATAGTCTTTTTCTGCATGTCAACACCTTACTTTCTAACTTATCGCTGAGCCTGAGGGTGACATCAAAGGGCATTACACTTCTGCACCATTACAGAGGAAGGTCAGAAGCACCCATATTCATGCCATATTTTTAATATCTGTATTGCAGTGGGACAAAATGACAGGGTTCAAAAAAAGTGAACCTATAATTTTGTTGCCCAGTATATACCTTAAGTTTGCCTTTTCCTATGTTGTGCAGTGGGAAGTTTGTAAATTGTACTGATCGTGCATAAGACATCTCATAAAAAAGTGAAATGTGTGAATAATGTCCTGAAGTAATACATTATCAATGTGTTATAGGTAAATGTATTCCTTACAAGTATATTTACACTACAATTAATATTTAATTAATGTATGATATATGCTGTAATATTTTTCGACCATAAAATCATCTGTGGAATAGAAGGACCCACTGACCAGAAATTAATACTCTTTTCTTTTTAAATTATTTTTGTTGCCTGTCAGAATGGATGATTCATTTATGATTGGCAAAACTTCTATAACTATATACTTCACTGCTTTTATTGCAAAAAGGGTTTCCATGGTGAATACTGGTGCATATTTTACTCCTAAGAAATGTGTAATAGGTCGTTAACCATTGATTAAAGTGTTAACCATTGATTAAAGTGTTGAGTAAAAGATGTTCGAGAGTCCACACAATACATTGCGCTATTTGCATCTTTCTTGGCAACGGATACATTAGTTATAGCTGTAGAATAGATAGAGAATGTTGTTCCATAAGTTTTTTTTTAATGAATGTGCTTGCATGAAATATAAGATTGTAATAATTCCATTGCTGGAATCTGCACTCAGACAAAGTGCAAAGGTTTCATAATATGTGAGTTACAATTCAAAATTAAAAAATTGGATATTGGGCATTTGCCAAACAATGTTCTATTATTTTCTCAAGTTCAGCTCTGAGTTATTTACCTAGTACATATCGTATTTACTCGAATCTAAGCTGCACTTTTTTACCGGTTTTTGTAATCCAAAAAACCACCTGTGGCTTAGAATCGAGTGCAAAGCAAGTGGAAGTTCTGAAAAATGTTGGTAGATGCCGCCACAACTAAGTTCTGCCGTCGAATATATGTAGCGCTACACAGGCATGCTTTGTAGGCACAAAGATAAATACTGACGCCAAAACCTCTGCGTCAGTAAATAAATTTAAAAAAAAAAAGGTGGAAGACGAGCTTTTTTTCTCCGCCCCGAGTTTCAACCATTGCATTTTCATATATTATCCAATGAAGTAAATACAAATTCCGTACTGTTCATCTTCGAATGTAGCAGAATTTCAACGTACTACGAAAATCCGACTGGCAAGACTGTTTGGGATGTTTGTCAATATGGCCAACTCTACGTTCTGAATTTTTTCCTACCTGTGAGAAGAGATCTTTGCTAATAGGAACCTGATGAAATGTGAATCACATGCATTATTCTCTTCACCATAAGAATAATACGAATATAAACATTTTGCCATGTATTCTTTCGTGTTTGCTGCTATCTCATTTAAATCCTGTCTGCCTAATAAACTACGAAATTAGAGTGACACAACAGCAAACGTGGAAGAATATACATATCGTATCATGTTTATATTCGTATTATTCTTATGCCTAATAGTGAGACAGTCAGAAATGAAGCACGGCAATTGACTAGATTTTTAAATCTAAGATGACCTAATTTCTGTGCAGAATTTGATGTTCTAAAGAAGCAGCCGCAAAGATTTTCAAACGGAGAAAAATTTTCGCGTAACTCTCGTTCAGAACATGTTCTATCATACGCAGCCTATTATTTTGTTCTTGTTGATAATTATCAAAGAAAGCAGCAGTGTAAGTAACAACAAATAGCAGTCTCTTGCCATTGTTTCGCTAATGAGACGATTCCTCTCTTTTTTTTTTATTGTAAGCGGTGGTACTGCGCACAAAAGCAAGCCATGCCGCGAGCGGTGATAGGCAGTAAACACGAACTACCAGAGTGCAACAAACAATGCATGACACAGTACAGTAATGCATTTTCAGCTTAGAGTGACGTAAACACCTATAACAAAGAAAACAGCACTTATCAGATCAAAGCAAAATAAGCAATCGATTCAAACCAGACGAAGCACGTGAAAAAGGAAGGGTACCCGTATAAATACGGACAGAGCGCCTGACGCATAGCAATGGCTACCTGGTAAAGCTTAACTGCTAAGCTTACGACTCGAACCAAACTACTGTGGCTGTATCATCATTCATTCGACCTAAATTGTGTCTCGTATTACAATGGACCAACTTTGTTTCGATTTGGAGGTGCGGCCTAAAAGTTTTCTCTCCCCTTGAATTTCGAGTCGCAAATTTCACGTGCGGCTTAGATTCGGGAATTTTTTTTTTCCCTTTATTTCAAGTCTCATTTTTCAGGTGTGGCTTAGATTCGAGTGTGGCTTAGAATCGAGTAAATACGGTAACACTCTTTGTTGTGTTTTGCTGAAATTTCAGTTCATTTGGAAAGAAATGAATCACGCTATAATTAGAGTTGAAACTTAATTTACCTACATTTAGATTCACATTTACATTCTGCAAGTTACCATATAATGTATGGCAGAGAGTACTTCTGATATCATTTCCCCTGTCACCCTTTTCATGGTCAATGTTGTGTGGTAAGAACAACTACCAGTAAGCCTCCATACAAGCTCTAATTTCTCTCATTTCCTTGTCATGCTCATTTTGTGAGATGTATGAGGGAGGAAGTATGAGATACATCCAGAAAGTAAGTTCTGATTGCATCCAGAGATGCCATGAGTAGTCAGACAGTCGTAAAGAGGAGGTATGTGGGAATAATGCAGCATGGTTTAAGTCTTGTGATGGCAGTGGATGCTGCAAAGTGCTAGGATGAAATGGGTGCTCTAATACTGTCTACCGCCAACTGTGAGGACCACACTGTTATCCAATTTTTGCATGATCAGAAGCAATCTCCAGTGGTGATCCATCTCCAATTGTGCCACATATAAGAACACAACATTATGAGTGACAGTATGGTCAGATGATGGTGCAGACATCCGTTGCAGGACGAACCAACATTCACAACAAAGACCACAGTAGCTGAACATCTTTGGTGACACCAGAACTGATGGAAAAAGTGTGGAGAGCAATTTTGCATAACCAGCACTTCATTATTTCGGAACTCTTTCCTTCTCATCAGTTCATCCGGATGTCTCACTTGCTGTTGCACAAAATTGTCTCCCAGTGACTTGGTTTTCATCAAGTGTGTGCACGATGGGTGCCAAGGCAACTGACAGATGAACACAAAACCAAACATCTGGCTGCAACATTAACATTACTACAGGGGTACACAAAGAAAGGTGACAAGTTTCTCAACTATGTTGTCAGTGGGAATGAAAAATGGGTGTCACATGCCTCACCAGAAACAAAGCAACAATCCATGCTTTGGTGACATAGTGGCTCAACCATGAAGACCAAATTCAAGTGGACAGTCTCTGTCAAAAAAATCATGTGCACTGTCTTCTGGGATCAATGGGTGTCATCTGGTGTGTTTTTACCATGATGGGTGACCATAAATCGTGAGCAGTATTGTGAAACGTTGAAAAATCTGAGGAAGAAAATGTTTCCACAACAGTGCAGAGGTGCGGACTAAAGTGACTTTGTGGCTCTGGATTTTGATGGTAGACTCCTATGACATGGGCAAGCAACTGATGGTGCACCATTGTGATAAATGCCCCAGAAATGGTGATGACTCAGTTGAGAAATAGACAGTGAATCGATGCAAATATTGCAATGAATGTTTTGTACTTATTGATGGTTTTGTTTTCTTTATTAGTCATCAGAACTTACTTTCTGGATGACCTCATAATATACTGCCTGACTAGTCTTGAATTTTATGGTCTCAGAATTTCAGCAGTAAATAGTGCACCTCTCTCTTATCATGCTTGCAACTGGAGTTTGACATGTTGCTCAGTATTGGATCTTCTCTATCTCTTCTATTAATATTACCTGTTGAGGATCCCAGACTGATAATCAGTACTCAGTAATCAGTGGAACAAGTATTTTGTGGATGAATTATGTTTCAGTGACTATCAGCCTCATTTTTGGTTTTCCTAGTGCTAGTTTATGTGTTCATTGCACTTTTAAGTCATTCCAGGCAGCTACTCTTAGACATTTTACAATTGTTCCTACTTATAGTGACTGATTGAAAATGTGTAATCAGACATTAACTGATCTCACTGCCTATTTATTCGCAGTGTGTTACACTTAGTTATGTTCAAGATCAAGTGCCAGCCCCTGTACCCAAAGTTAATGCTCTGCAGGTCTTCCTGCATTTTGCTGCTGTCTTCTGCTACACAAACTCTACAATATCTGCAAAACACAATACTTTCCCTCCATCCCCCCCCCCCCCCATTCCCTTCACCTATACCTGTATCAACACTTACATGTAATCTTCAGTGGATCTAACCTTATTTCTAAAAACTTAAAACTTGTGGTTAGTTCTCAATTTCAGGCCCAAACAGTGTAATATGTAGATTTTATCACTTTATGTAAGCATATCCTTGAGAACATGTAGCGATCATTTAAATAAAACAAGAAATAGCCATTGATACAACATGGACCCTCCATTACACGCACCGCGGACTGTGAGTCCACAGTTTTATCTTTCCATCAACAATCACTTATAAATTCAAGATTTGCATTAGCAGCTTTTTCTACCTTCCCCTCCTTCCGTAATGAATTATTGGCAACAATTGAAGTTAGTCATTATTGCCAGAAGCAGCAGTCTCGTGAGGTCCAGAGTGTCAGTCTGCGTGTGTGCATTCGTGTGGCGCGGTTCTATCATCAGTTCTTTTACGATGTATTGCAGGTAAGGAAGTTTCTTCCTTTATAATATTACAAAACATAGAAAGTTACATTTAGAAACTTTTTTTATTTATTATCCAAAGTGTCACACAATTATGAGCCTTTTCATTGACCAACACCGATTAGTGAGGTAAGTTATACACTTCCCCCCCCCCCCCCCCCCCAGAAGAACGGTGGATGATGATCAGGTTTTGCAGTGGTTGGACAAAGAGCTTGTTAATGAAGAATGTAGTGATCTGGAGTCAATATTCGAAAGTGATTACTATTCAGATAGTGAACAGTCGCTGGACGAAAGTGATTCTATCGAAAAATTTGACTTGTATTTTGGGAAAGACGGTATGCAATGGAGCCACCGACCTCTAATCCAAAACAGAAGAGTAAGAAGACCTCAACATAATATTGTCAAGCATTTACCGGGAGTCATAGGCGAAGCAAAAAATGCCAAGCGTCCAATTGATTGTTTACAACTTTTCTTCACAGATGATATTTTTAGGAGAAATTGTTTGCTGCACTAATATTTACATTGCTACCATCCATTCTAAATATTCCAGAGAAAGAGATGCTGCAGACACTAACATTACAGAAATCAAAGCTTGTTTAGGACTCCTTTTCTTAGCGGGTGTGGTGTGCGTACTGCAAGACCTTCGGTACACACACCATCAGATTATTTGACTTGTCGCTCTAACGAAGTAGGCGAGTGTCAGCTATATGTCTCGTGGTCTTATCGTGGCGTGTTTATCTTCTGCCGCTAGGTCAGACGATAGAAATGCCACTTGCAAGCTTAGAGTAGCAGACTGACGGTGACCAACTTTAAACAGAACTTGACTAATTTTCACATACATTTATTAAAATAATAAAAATCATAGAAATTACTTAACTTGATTCTGGATGCTGTTTACAATTGACAATCTGAAGTTCCTATGATCTTGGTATGTTAATCTTATTCTCACATATCTCTGATACTTGACAAAGTGTCTATTCATTTATCTTCATGGCTATGTACAGGAATATGATAATCTTATTAGGCGCAGACTGAAACTTGACTACAGACTAATGCAGACTAATGCGGACTGATGTAGACAAATGCAGACTGACTAATCAGAGGTCTCTACACTCTTTATAATACCTCAAGCTTTCAGGTATCACTGTGCGAGTGTGATCCGCGAGGAGAAAAGGTTCTACGTTAGCAGCAATCTCATTTGCTGCGTTACATATTAATACGTGGATTGGCGGAAGCAGAATTTGGTCCGTCTCTATGACAGCGCCATCTCGTACTGCGGAGACGGATGAGCGCTGCGCCTGTGCTGTTGTGCTTAGCAGGGCACACTCTAGTGGGAAAGTTCTGTACGCGCTGACTATGCGGAACTATGTACACAACAGCGGGTGTACTACGAATATCACACACAAATTTACTAGATCTCTGGGCTGCAGGTGGTACTGGAGTGGAGTACTTCAGGCTTTTAATGGGCATAAACCATTTTCGTTTCTTGCTGACATGTCTGAGATTTGATGATGTTAGAAACAGAGCTCATCGGAAGGAAACAGATAAATTAGCTGCTGTCCGATTCTTGATAGATCAGTTCAATGAAAACTGCAAGAAACATTATAGTTTATCAGAACTAGTTACAGTAGATGAAATGCTGGATGCATTCAAGGGCAGATGTGGATTTATACAATACATTCCATCAAAACTGGCAAAACATGTTATAAAAATGTTTGCACTTACAGATGCAAGGATGTTCTATACCAGCCATTTAGAAATAATCTGTGGAAATCAAGTGGATGGGCCTTATCTCTGTGATAACACACCTCATGCTATTGTCAAAAGAATGGAGAAATGCATATCCAAATCTGGCAGAAATGTAACATGTGATAATTGGTTCACATCAATTCCTCTTGCGGCTGACTTGGAAAATGACAAGCTGACAATGGTTGGAACAATTCGAAAAAATAAACGTGAAATTCCTCCATTTATGACAGTAGCAAAATATTGTCCTGTGGAATCCAGAATTTTTGCATTTAGGAAGAATATGACACTGGTTTCATATAAACCTAAGAAAGACAAGGTTGTTCTGGTACTGTCTACTTTACATGATGATGACAGTATTGACAGTGATTCGGAAAAGTGCAAGCCGGAAATAATAACATTTTACAACGAGACTAAATCTGGTGTGGATAAAGTTGATGAGATGAAATGTACATACTCTGTGACAAGAATTACCAGAATATGGGCATTTATAATTTTTTCCTCTCTTCTAAATATTGCTGGGATCAATGGATACATAATTTACAACAGCAATTAGGATTCAACAATTCCCAGAAAAGACTATCTAAAAGTTCTTGCCAAAGAACTGTTGCATGATTATATGACAATGAAGGTCAATCATCTAAGTACGGTGAACATCAAGAATAGTATCAAGGAAATTTTGGGATTACCAACAGCTGAAGCTCTTCCTAGACCTCCACAAACAACAGCTCGAGGAAGATGCAACTTCCGTGATAGGAAGAAAAAAAAAACAGACCGATGAGATTTTCCTGCAATGTGTGCAATAAATTTGTATCCTTGGAACATGTCAGTGCATATCTATGCAGTGAGTGCAGTGAAAATAACAACCATCACAAGTGATTTACTCGAATTGACAGTGAGGCTGTGAACTATAGTTTTCTGAAAAAGTTTCTGAACTAATTTACTTAAGATAAGTGTTGGTTAATATTCATTTAGAAAAACAGTGAAAAAACAGAATGAACATAAATTTCAGCGAGTACAATAAAGGTTCTTAATGGTTTACGGGTAAATTATGAGTTAAAATATTTTATGTACACTACTGATGCTGAAATACATTGTGTTTACAAATTCATTGTTTTATTTATGTTATCCAGTCTTGAATATATTATATTTACCAACTGTAATGTCAGAATTGTTCATGAAAATGGTATAAAACACAATGCACACACTCAGTCCACGCGCATGTAGTGGAGGTAAAAAAAATCGCACATGTAGCTGAGGGTTAAACAACACAGCACGTAGAAATAACAGGAAGTCCTGTATGGTGATTGTTGAACATGGTAATCACTGCCGATGGCTGTCGAAACTGTTTATTCACTGCAATTGCAGTTTTAAGAATTTGTCATTTTCATGCAATTGAAAGCATAATAACGGTAATAGAAAGACCTTCATAATTACATGTTTCAATTTATGGACTTCTATCTATAGGGTGATTCAGCTAAGCTGTTCAACTGTAGTATTTTGGGAATTGTAATTATGAGGAAGTCTCGACTAGCTGATGTATAGCCTTTTAAGTACAGGAATATCAGCATCACCTTTTTCAAACGAAACTATAGTAATTCCTGCTGCTAGAATTGTAATTCTAATAGAGACAAATTAAACAGTATTTCACTCTTCAAAGGGAATTACAACATTTAGAACTTAACATTTACCTGTTTTTAACATGAAATCGATTTCTGTCCTACATGGAAGTCTGTGATTTCCTATCCAAATAAGTAAATGCTTACTACCTGATAAGAAGGAAAGAGATTGCTGCAGCACCATGACACCAGTAAAAAAGGGACATGCAGGAAATATAGCTTTCATTCACAAGAGTCAAGTGCTGGTTAATTTGAAAAAAAATTATGTCTCACACACCTGAAATTAGATATGATACCTCTCCAGGGAGAATGCAGAACGAATGCAAAGACAGCAGCTGAGCTGTATGCTTTAAGGTATCCTAATGGACAGTATTTGACAAGAATGAAAATTCAGTCAATGTGTTAAAAATGGTATTGGAAGGGCACTAGAATACTGTACACATGGTAAGGAGGAAGCCAGCAATGAGTAGAGCAAATGAAATAGATGATCTGGCAGCTGTTTCTCATAATCCACCTTTTCAGCTCCATGGAAAATAGGAGTAGCTCAAGAATAAGAATGGATCCATAGTATATCATGTGTCACTTCAACAGCAGATTAATCACTGGTGTTGCTGAAGACACATGGAATTCTGTTGCTCAGTTCTGATGTGACATCAGGACAATATGTTCACACTTCAAAGGATTCCCTTAACCGATGAATGTACTGACTGTTTGAAACATGTGTTATTGGGTTGCTGAGAATAAGCATTGGCTGTGACATGTTGGTCACTGGAGGCACTGGAGTGTGAATGTTTCATGTGGGGTTATTGGAGATGATGTGATTGCTCTTTACTTCAATGAAGTAAGCTTCATACATAAAAAATACACATAATTTCTTACCAAAGTGCTACACGATCTATTAGAGGAATTACTATTGAAATATGTACATGCATGTGGTACCATCATGATGGACACACGGCTCATTGGTTTTCCATCACTAGACGATTTGAAGGCATTATTGATGCCACTGAGCTTTTTCTCTGGGGTAAACTCGAAGATGAAGTCCATGCATGAGTTTCAATGAACGTAAAGATTTAAAAGATCACATTATTGCAGCAAGTGCAATGATATCATAGATACTTCTTCAGTCTATCCAGAAGTCCTTGCACTGGTGGCTGCAAATGGCTGAAAATGTGTACTGCAGCAGGTAGTGGGCATTTTGACCATCTGATGACATAAATGGAATTTTAAGTAAGTGTATATGGCTATATTATTTTGTGATCCCTTTTTGTTGCTGATGCTAAAGTAATTTTGCAATGTAAGTGTTTTCCTTGATATTCTTTATTTAACAATATTATACCTCAATTTACTGCTTCACAATTCCATTCAATTTTTTGTGTGCACTTTGTTTTCAAAGCTGTGGAAAAAAACAAGAGTAGAACTGTTACTACTGTTAACTGATAAATCATCCTAAGATGTCTCGTCTTTTTCTTTCCGGTTGGTGTGTAGCTCCAACAATGTGTAGTGAAGTGTAATTAGTATCATTTTTAAACTAAACTTGTCTCCAGTTATGCTGTTGTAAGTAGACTCTCCCTGCTGCACTGAGCTTGAGTACCCAATCAGCCTGATATGACACTTCCATGTAGTAACACAAACTTCAGCACAAGAGAACAGTCAGTTTCATGTTTAAAATGGATAAATCACAAGTTCTATATATTGTAATTTGTCTGAAACTAGAGACAGGATTTTGCCATTGGATTCATCTATTTTAGAACTGTGATGCTAGTAGGTGAGATAACTTAAGTTTTATTTGGACAAGCAAATTAGATATTGATATCTCTGTAATTATTGTAGGTATGAAAAGAGACTATACATCATTTAGTGAGGACTTCTTTACAGTTCATTTGCATGGAAACAGAATTATGATACCTTAAATGGTTCAGGAAATATCTGACGTGAAGAACTTAACTGAATGACCCTGTACACCCTATACATGGTACGCTTTCTGTTTCTTGAAAATGACAAATGTTAAAAACTCCATTCACAATAAATAAAAATGTTTGATAGTGCTACATGATAGTTGGCATATTTTAAAGTTTCATGAAGGGCATGGGCTCATTCCCAAAGTTGTGATATTACCTCAATTAACTATTTCATTAAGTCACTGGTGAAAAAAAGTACTGCAGAAGTTAAATTATACTTAAGAAAGCGTTATTTTAAATTCTGTTGGGACATCTGAAATGTTCAAAATATCACTATCCCAGGATGTTTTACAACAGATGTCTATAAGTGTGAAAATATTTTAGACACTGCCAGAATTCAGTTGAAGGTTAGTCCTAATATGTAACACAGACATGTAAAAACTGTTGATCATAACTTACAAATACAATAGGCATGTGATTCAGTAAATGACAACCTAAATAATAGCACATTATGACAATTTGTTTCTTAGTGAATTCTCTTGCAATAGCACAATGAAGGTAATATAAACAGACCTAGATAAAATAACTGGAAGCTACATATATATAAAAACAAAATGTTCTTCTAATGAAGCATTTAAAAATATTAGTGTAACTGAATTATCAACATAAGAAATAAAAGAAATGAAGAAATAAAATACAAGATAAGTTTTTAGTATAAATTGCACAAATATCCAGGGGGTAAAAATAAAAGGTATTCTACATTAAAGACAGATAAAGCATATCTACTTAGCTAATTTATGTGGTAAGAGTGCAAATAGAAAGATAAAACAATTTACAAAACCTCAAGCTTGCAAAGTTCATAGTTGTGTATTTCATTAACAAACACAAAAAAGAGAAAGATACGGCAAAATTGAAAAAGCAAGTAGACGGCATGACATGACTTTGAAGACTTAAGATCAGCAAAAATATGACACATGGGGTTCAAAACAAAAATCAAAAAAGGAATGCAACAAATTAACATATTGTACATGATGTGCTGAAAAGTACTGCCTTTGAATTTTTTGTGTGAAGATTCTTAATGCTTTTAAAATAAAATAAATGCTGTTAACAATCTAAATCTTTATTGTTCATGTCCACATATTTACAGCCCTCGCCACTAGAGGACTCCAAATTGTAGTGCATAACATGGTGTGTAACATAACTATATTGGTGTATGAAAAACAGCATGCTGTAGTCAAGTTTCAAATTCAAAGAGTTTGTCCACACATGGAGCAACCTCTCCTTCAGCATGACAATGCCAGACCACACACCTTACTGCAATATCTGCATCAATTTGATGCCTTGGATTCACTGTCACCTATCATCCTCCATATAGTACTGACTTGGCAACATCCAATTTTCATCTATTTCCAAAATATAAAGAACACCTTTGAGAACTTCACTTTGCTAGTGAAGAAGTAGTGCAAGCGTGAGGCTGTGGCCCCATCAACAAAGTCAAACTTTTTACAGTGACAAAATCAACAAACTGGCCCTTCATTGTGAGAAACATGTTCGTCACCATGATGGCTATGTTGAGAATTAAATGTGTAGACATGAAGAACGAAGATGTAGAATGTTAATAAAATAAGTTTTATTTAAAAATCTTTGAGGGTTTTCACATAAAAAATTCTGAGGCACTACTTTTCAGCATGCCTTCACTCATTGTTGCTGATAAGACAACCAACACATCAACAAATATACGAGTAGCATCTCAAAAGGTAGAAAACCTTTCACAGAAACATCTGTCTTTAATAGACAGATATCAGAAGAGAAAATATTCTAAGAATTTCCTAGTCATGAAGTTAGCAAAAAATTCTCTCCTTAAGAAACTGGCACATGAAACATAGAAGATGGACGAACTGGTACCACAGTGGCTCCTTCCCATTTCAGCGTAAAAAAAGGAGGTCATTTACAGATCTGTAGCCTGCTGCAGTTACTGATATCTAGTACAGCACACTGACATATATTTATCACCTGTACATATTATTTCTATCTTCTGGTTACTTCTACAAACATTAAACTGACCAACAAACAGCGAAATCTCTTTTTCATGCTTGCTATGACTTCATCACTTTGGTTATAAACATAACAACTGCCTACATATTCGGCAATTATTTCAATCAGCTTCTGTTCTATCCTCAGTCAAGCTAAAATGTGATGTACATGCTTCTAGTTTTCTGTGAACTGGTCTGCACTAGACTGAAGTCATTCAATTATCTTGTTGGCCAAGACTACAGTTTTTTGAATTTAGGTCTTTAAAATAAGGCCACTGTAGCTAATTTTACTGCCATTCCACTATGATTATTTTTGGATCATTTTCCCTAAGGGGATCCACAGAGATTGATTAAGAATATATTTATTCACATCTTATACAAATTCACCATCTGCAAACTTGCACTAAGTATATTTTATTGCCATGTTTCTAGGTCTGTCAATGATGAGACATTTGATTAAAGAAATACAATGTGTGATAGAAAATAACACAATGATGAGGCTTTTGATGAGCATAAATGTTTGCATACAGACAATTCAAAAGGCAGCATCGAGTATCCTGTTATTAACATGCCTCTTCTTAAAATGGTTCTACTCTTTTCTTTTTATCTGTTTGATATATAATTATTATTTAGACAGACTTACTATTCCAATAAAACTGATGTTTTGTCTTCCCATCTTTCTGTTATTATTCTATTATTTTATGACACACAGATTACCTGTTCTGTGACAGCACTTTATTACCTTATCTAAAAGTTGGCCATTTGTCCTACAATTAACTCTCTGATGTTCATTGCAACTCTTACACATTTTATCCCTCTCAACTTAAGTGTTCTGCATTACTCAGTATTGTCTCCTTGGGGTTTTCTTGTTTTCAACATTCTTCCCATTTTCTTATCTCCATTCAGTTACTGAAGAGATAAAACTTGAAGATTTTGTGAATTCTTTTATATTTCTAGTTGCACTACAAACACATTAATATCTATAAGTAGAACTACTTTAAAAAATGTTATTTAAAAAACAACAATATTTTGAATTTTTGGGATTTTTCAGTTTGTCACCAGACCAATTTCTGCAACATATCTTAAAGAAACCAGTTTCTTTAAATAGGCCTACATATTACTTTGTCATATTCTAAACCATATCACTTGTTTTACTGATAAGCTATGTTACCAAATAAGCTCTTTCCCTAGATCTCATTCACAACAAATCCATTCAAAAGAAAATAAATTCATACTCTGTAACAAATAAGGCTTTGCAACTTTCTAACCTTTAACAAAAAGAGTAGCAGCTTTGGAGATTTGAGGTGGAAAGCCTGTAGTATTAACTTGGCAACTATACTGTCCTCTGTCCTCCAAGAACACTTCCGTAATGTTTAGAATTCCCGTCCGAGGATTGGTTTTCAAGTGTTCAGCTTCTCTTAGTTGTTTCCCATCCTTCAACCAGTGGACTTTAGTTACTGGAAAAGGCATAGCTTCAAACTGACACCTGAAGATAGCTGACTCTCCTTCTTCCACTGTCACAGGAATTGGCGATGCTAACACTGTTGGTGGAGCTGAAAATAATTTGCTGGGCGTTACTTAGCGTGCAAAAACTTCTCTGAAGTAATTGTGCACAATATTACTGAGGCTGTATGGCTGTTAACTTCTTGAGTATGTATATTACATTATGAAGCGCTTCATTTTTGTTTTGTGTAGATATGTCTGTACTAATGTCTTCAGATTCCATCATCATGGTATGTTATCTGTAATTTATTTTAGTCTTAGCAGTCATGACCACTGCACCTAAGGTATGAATTCAGATATCAGGGAAAAAAGTATTACTTGCATATAATATATGTACATTGAGTCACTTATGTGATATGCAAAAACTGGTAGACACCACTTCAAAGAAGCTTTTCTATAGCTCTATCCTTACATATTAGCTACATTCTCTGGAGATTCTTGAGAATGGATTGACAATATGACATCAAAAGTAGAATGCACATGCCAGAAAGCAAAAACTTGATCACTTGCACTCAAAACTAGACAAGAAGGAGGGAGCTGTCTCACAGATATCTGAATGAGGACATAGTGAAGATCCTTGCTAAATGGCTAAATTTTGCATCCATTCCAAAAATGCTACCAATAGCAAATTATATCAATTCTGCAGATCATGTTACAGCTTTATTCCCATTACAGCAGTAGAAGAGGTTCACTGCAAAACCTGTAGAACTTTTCCTGAAGCACCAAAGCTTGTATCCAAAATCTCTGAGAAAGAGAGAGTAACATCTAGAAATCTGCAGAAGGGCAAATACAGTAAAACAATTCTGCCAGCCGGTGTAGGCAACACCATCATTCTCATATGACATGGGGACAGCAGGATTTATGACTTTTGAAAGATATTGCCTACAGACAAATAGGAAACAATCCTACAAAACAAAATCAACAGGAAGTTTTTAGTGAATCAGGCTTTCCATTAACACCATTAAGGGTCTTAGAACACCACAGCTCTATGGGCTTCTTATGGTAGATGAAGAAGGCATTCCTGTAAGACTCATAGTTTGTAATATTGACACACTTATATATCAGCTGACAAAATACCTGAAATGTTTTCTCAGTAAATATGTGGGAAACTGCAAATGTCACAATCACTTAATCATGTCCAATTATTTCCTGTTTGATGGAAAATATTACAAACAAACAGATGGCACAACGATGAATAGTTCATTATCATTCAGAGTGGCAAACATATACATGAAACACTATGAATCAAACACACTAGAATCTGCCAGCCTGACACCTATATGTTTCTTTTAATACAGGGTGTTTCAAAAATGACCGGTATATTTGAAATGGCAATAAAAACTAAACGAGCAGCGATAGAAATACACCGTTTGTTGCAATATGCTTGGGACAACAGTACATTTTCAGGCGGACAAACTTTCGAAATTACAGTAGTTACAATTTTCAACAACAGATGGCGCTGCACGTGATGTGAAAGATATAGAAGACAACGCAGTCTGTGGGTGCGCCATTCTGTACGTCGTCTTTCTGCTGTAAGCGTGTGCTGTTCACAACGTGCAAGTGTGCTGTACACAACATGGTTTATTCCTTAGAACAGAGGATTTTTCTGGTGTTGGAATTCCACCGCCTAGAACACAGTGTTGTTGCAACAAGATGAAGTTTTCAATGGAGGTTTAATGTAACCAAAGGACCGAAAAGCGATACAATAAAGGATCTGTTTGAAAAATTTCAACGGACTGGGAACGTGACGGATGAACGTGCTGGAAAGGTAGGGCGACCGCGTACGGCAACCACAGAGGTCAACGCGCAGCTAGTGCAGCAGGTGATCCAATAGCGGCCTCGGGTTTCCGTTCGCCGTGTTGCAGCTGCGGTCCAAATGATGCCAACGTCCACGTATCGTCCCGTGCGCCAGAGTTTACACCTCTATCCATACAAAATTCAAACGCGGCAACCCCTCAGCGCCACTACCATTGCTGCACGAGAGACATTCGCTAACGATATAGTGCACAGGATTGATGACGGCGATATGCATGTGGGCAGCATTTGGTTTACTGACAAAGCTTATTTTTACCTGGACGGCTTCGTCAATAAACAGAACTGGCGCATATGGGGAACCTAAAAGCCCCATGTTGCAGTCCCATCGTCCCTGCATCCTCAAAAAGTACTGGTCTGGGCCGCCATTTCTTCCAGAGGAATCATAGGCCCATTTTTCAGATCCGAAACGATTACTGCATCACGCTATCTGGACATTCTTTGTGAATTTGTGGCAGTACAAAGCGCCTTAGACGACACTGCGAACACCTCGTGGTTTATGCAAGATGGTGCCCGGCCACATCGCACGGCCAACGTCTTTAATTTCCCGAATGAATATTTCGATGATCGTGTGATTGCTTTGGGCTATCCGAAACATACAGGAGGCGGCGTGGATTGGCCTCCCTATTCGCCAGATATGAACCCCTGTGACTTCTTTCTGTGGGGACACTTGAAAGACCAGGTGTACCGCCAGAATCCAGAAACAATTGAACAGCTGAAGCAGTACATCTCATCTGCATGTGAAGCCATTCCGCCAGACACGTTGTCAAAGATTTCGGGTAATTTCATTCAGAGACTACGCCATATTATTGCTACGCATGGTGGATATGTGGAAAATATCGTACTATAGAGTTTCCCAGACCGCAGCGCCATCTGTTGTTGAAAATTGTAACTACTGTAATTTCGAAAGTTTGTCTGCCTGAAAATGTACTGTTGTCCCAAGCATATTGCAACAAACGGTGTATTTCTATCGCTGCTCATTTAGTTTTTATTGCCGTTTCAAATATACCGGTCATTTTTGAAACACCCTGTATGTGTATAACACATTAAAGGTGTGGCAAGATGAAATTAAAAAACTGGAAGAATTCCTACAACATTCAAACTCTATCTATCCTAATACGAAACATGATGTAATTTTAAAAATAGGCTGGGGACATTTTCTCAACATGTTAGTTAAGAGAAAAACTGATGGAAACCTGGGTCACAATGTATATAGAAAAATTATGTGTACTGTTCTCTAACTTCATGCCTGTAACCATCATCATTTGTCACAAAGAAATTCCATACTAAAGGACCTGGCCCACAGAGCTCCAACGTTGTCAGAGAAGGAGAGTCTCACCAAAGAATTACAACACCATGAACAGTGTTCCAAAGGAATGAGTACTCATATCAACAAGTTAAGTGGGCATGGTTAGCAAACTCAACAGAACCTGAGGAAGAGGTTGTGACTGGGACAGAAAAGCCAAGGATCAGTTAGATATACGGCGTACAATGTATTTTGCTTGTCAATATAGATAAAAAGTTATGTTTCCAACATTAAAGACAACCCATATCTCCAAATACTGGATGAGTACCCTCTAAATATGACATCTCTAATGTCTGGCAGATTATTATAATAGTCAAGGAGAGGTGCAAAGAACATCAGCAACACACACAACTAAAACAACCAGCAAATCAGAAGTATCCAAGCACTGCCGTGATATTATAATAAAAGCAAAGACATTGAGAACACTGCTGTGGTGCAAATTCCAAGTTTCTAGGACAACATAATTAAGGGTTTCAAAACAAAATTGTCAGAAACCTAAAAAACCAGGGAAAAGCAAGGGTAAGGCCTCAATCTATTAAGATATCACTGGCCATTTCATTCATCATAGCTGGTTTCATGAAATAACAGTGCAGGCTCCGAAGAGCAAATGAGCATCAAAGGCAATAGTGGGCATAGGATGCCAAACACGGCTAAATATAGCAGTGTGAACCAACAATACTTTACAATCTGATGGAGTCCATGCAATGTATATACACAATAACACACTTCACAGCACCTGAAGAAGATAAATAGATCAGTTGTTGAATTATCATGTGAAAAACTGAGTCAACAACTTGACTGAACATTTGAAAGTACACAGATAAAGAAATACGGCCTTCTTATCCACTACAGAAAACTGAAAATTCTAAATGTCTTTCTATAAATATTTTATGCTTGACAGAACATGATTTAATAACTATCACATTACTGTAGTCATAACATAAGGAAATGGGGAACATCTGCATATACAAAAAGTGGAAAATTCCATGGGCATAGACATTGCATGAATAGTAATTTCAGTGCTCTGCTTCGGTAACAGACTTTAAAACTCACAAAATAGTGGTTATGATATATTATACCACAAAAATACTTTTAAACTTCACTAAGCAGTTAGACGGGGTACTAATGCAACATATTAGAAATAAGTGGTAAAGCATTGTACCATTGCATGTGGGAACATCAAAATCATAGATAGTAATGACTTAGGGCACTTGGAGTGCTCTTTTTGGCCCCATAGAGACATTTCCAATAGGAATAAAAGAACATAGGGTAACACTGATTGATAATTTATTTATCAAGCACACTGTGTCTCAACAATTAGATATGAGCCTCAAATGGTCATATGACAGCAACAAAGTATTTATATCATTCTGTTTTAACCACCAAGAGAAAAGTATAGTTTCACAGAATTATAAATGCTGACACAGTTACAGTACTCGGAGAAAGTAGTACAGTTTCACAGTATTATAAATGCTGACACAGTTACATTACCCAGAGAAAGTTTACTGGGTGAACAGTGGGACAAAGTTCACTGAGGGCATAGAGTAGGTGAGTAATTTAGCTCTTGTCTAAACATATTCTTACAACACTTGAAAGCAATAGTCCTTTACAACAAGAAAGGATATTACAGTGGAAGCCGAGAAAATGGGCAGCTCATATGTTGTACGAAATGTTTTTTGCCAGCAAGATAGAGCTACAGAGACTAGCTCTAACTAAAGTTTAAAGGTGCATTATAAGCAATACTGCAAAATTCTTCACTGTACCATGAATTATGCACCATGAATTCAAGTGTCCAAGAAAAAGCAAAGGCAATCTGGAGCATTAACAAGTTAAAAAAAGATAAACTTTGTAGGGCAAATGTCAACTGCTTCATGATAGTTTTAATAAGACAGATGGTGTTAGATTCAAATGATTGGGTACTAAAGTCAATGACTTCTCCCTAATAACAGTTGAAAACACAGGAAAGGAAAAATGAACTGTCAAAAGAAGATCAGTTAAGTTTACTTAGACAAGAAATGCATTGTGTAGACAAGCATTACATACTTCTCTAGAAGACATCAATTTTGCCACATCAACCATTAGTGAGATATAGCAAAAATCAAAAGATCGGTGAAAAGCAGTAATTCTTAAGTCAACGGGCGATTCTTGAAGGGCTGAAATATACAGTAACAATAGCCATTTATAAAAGTGGAGGAAAGTAAGTAACCTCAAATAAAAGACCAGTTTTCATGCTTCGAAAATTTTTTGAAAATCATTTACTTACTTTATTTAGAATATAGCAGAATATATGGTATTATTATACATTTTGTTACACATGTGCAACAATGACACTAATAAAAAACAGATGAAACAGAATACATAAATCTTACATATATGGGATAATAGTATATTGTAGAAAAATTTATAACATTAAATTTCATTTCTGAACTCTGTTAGCAGCATCCAGTGTCAGAAAGTCCTTTGCATTGACCGGATATGATGCTAAATTATACTCCTCCATACTGCGTTGATTGGTGTGGAGTGTCTCACTCCAGCCATAAGGCAGGATGCACATACTCCATGCTTTGTGCAGATTCTGTTAACTGCCTCCGATATGTGTCAGGCAAATTGAAGACTGTTGGCTTAACACAAGTTTTTAGATCAGTTTTTGCTGGTGATGCATTTTGAATTCACATTTGCTACCATTTATAACATATATCGAATTCTTCATCAAGAAGTTCTATAGCAGTTTTTATGGCTGATTGCTTGGATTTTAGCCTGTTAGATACAGCACTTGGGATACAGCCAAGAACGGGAAGCCTGATGTTGTCCAATATCTTTTTCTATTAATGTAACAAAGCTTCCAGTCTTCTGAGTTAATGTGGAAGGATGGTTTAGAGCTGAGAACCTGTAGGGTGGTGTAGTTTTGAAACAGCCTTTGATCATACACATTGTTATACTGAGTTAGGTGTCAAGACTGCTGGTATGGTTGCTGTTTGCCACACAGAAGCACAATATTCTTCTGTCCTTTACTCTAATACAACACAGAGCACCAGCTGATCTCTACATGGCACCACACAGCTTTACACTAATATTATTCCTGTGGTGAAATTTGGTTTTAGTATTAGTCAAGTGTAACATCAAGGACTTGGCAAGCACGACACATAAATACTTTAGGTTGGGTTGTGTTTCACAGCATTTTCACTAATGTAAATTTTCAGTTACAGGTTTGCCTACCTGTTACTGAGATGGAAGCATGACCATTTTGTTTTATTTTGGTTGGGGTTGAGGTGCCACTTACAACAGTACTGTCACAATACTCAGAGATTTTCTATCAGCACCCTTTCCATTTCCTCTATGAATATTCTGTGGATATCAATGGCTAGGTCAGTTGTGTAAGCAAATATCCTACTGTCAGTATGACAAATATTGCAGTACATGCTCTGAGATGACCAAAGTAATGTGATAGCTCCTAATACCATGTCGGACCTCCTTTTGCCTGGTGTAATGCAGCAACTCGACATGGAATGAACTCAACAAGTCATCAGAAGTCCCCCTTGGACCAGTCTGAGCTGTCGGAGAGGGCAGTCACGTGTACATGAAATGTGCTTGCTTGTGTAAATGAATGTGTGTGTGTTTGTGTGTGTGTGTGTGTGTGTGTTTGCCTTTGTCTGGAGAAGGCTTTGATTGAAAGCTGATGTATAACCGTCTTTTCATTTAGCCTGTATGCAAACGAATGTGTCTTCTTCATGGTGAGTAGCAATCTATATTTTCCTTATATTTTTGATTTTCCAATATAGAGTTTCCATTGTTTAATGCTCATATTAAGCAGAAAAAACTTTACCGGCTAGTAATGCTATATTAATGCTTGATATCAGATTAAAAAAGTAGCTCATTAGTGTTTGAGGAATACCAATAGCTCTTCTTATTTGCTAATAAATAATACTTTACAGAAGCTACCAGCTGCTTCTGCCATTTAATGAACACTGCTAGTCATTAAAATTGCAACACCAGAAGGATAGTAATTAATAAAATTTCAGCTATTTATGCACATAGAGTATTACAGGAAGACGGTTTTATTAAATTTGTAAGTGGTTTTGGGGGCAAAAGGAGTGTGAAATTTAGTACACAGAGTTGTCACCTTTAGCATAGTGACAATGACAAATACAATCTAGCAATGTTCATTCTCCTCAGAGCTTCTAAACACAAGATATGTCCAACATGATGCTACACAGTGAACCAGGACTTGTCTGAAAAGATGATGTGGTGCCACCCCTTTGACTAGTGTTGTCATTGGGCCCAGTACTGTCAGTACAGCTCCCTCTGCAGCCACAATAATGATCAACATGTAGAAAATCAATGATGCTCCAGATGCCCACACTGTCTATGTAAGATACTGACCAACACAAGCAACAATATCATGAACAAGACACTGCAACCTCAAAACCCACAGTCCTGCCATTGTCACATTCCATTATGTGTCAGAAGACATTACTCATTCTTACAGGGGAAAAAAAAACAACTTTCAAGTACAATTTCTGAATGAGAAACCCACAGTATACAGATTTTAAGTAGTATTACTCCACCTACTTTGTATAGTTGAACTGAAATGCTAATCATTTACATGTAGTACACTTCATGCAGTTCAAAGCTTTTTGCTGGTGCCTTCATTGTGTTACAGTTTCAATGGCCCTGAAGGCTTTGCTTTATGATCAGATTTGTGAAGCATGACGTGTTAATGAATGAATGAACGTAAACTGAGAAGTAGTGAAAGAAATTAATGGTCCCAGAGCAGCTGTAGTGGCACTTCCTAAGTGATTGATGCTATGGCAACAATGAAATTTTGAGGAAACTGAAGTAGAAGAGAGGGCTGACTGTAGTTAAGTTTGCAAAATTTTATGAAAGGGTTACAATAAATACAACCATAATATATGACACTGAGCAAGTAGAAGAAAAGTGATCAGAAAAAAATATGAGTGTCCAGAATGAAGTAGACAATAATGCTGTAAGAAAATTAAAATGTCACCTTAATTTCGTGAGGCAGCATATTTGAGAGACATTTGGTATAAATAAGTATTATAGCTTTGTGGCTACCGCAAGATAAAGAGGTGATATCTGTCAGAAGCACATTTATTATATGAAAACACTCTTCTCAATAAAATTTTGTTCTATTTCCTAGTAATAATTCTGTACTAATGCCAGAATAGGGATATGAATGAAAATTCATTTTAATGCCTAATTTGTAAATTGATAGAGAGAAGAGCAATTTTCTATTTTAATAACCTTCTCATTATAATGGAAAATCCCTGAGAAACTGGGTCTTACAAAGAGGAACAGGTTTGAGACATAGCACACAAAACTGTTATTATGTGAACTGTGATTTTATGAATAATTTCAGAGGTCTGAGAAGAGTACTCTAATTTAATTTTTAATAAGTGAAATCCAGCTAAGTATTGTGTGAAATAGGTTGTTGCGTTCTGAAGTTTTCCGGCGTATTTCCAATTTGAACAGTTCTCGGGTATCCGACTGGGTAGCATCATAATTTCTCCACAATATTTCGGCAGACATACACACTGCCATCTTCAGAAAGATGGCAGCATGTACGTCTGCTGAAATATTGTGGAGAAATTACGATGCTACCTGGTTGGATACCCGAGAACTGTTCAAATAGGTTGTTTTTGAATGAAATTATGTTTCCTTGTGATGAATTATAAAGCAAGTTGGTTAGGTCATCACAAAAGAATACTTTAGTTATTAAGTAAGAGCAAGGCATTGTTTAAAAGATTTTGCTTATGTCATAAAATTGTAAATGACTCCACGTGCAAATCATACTACTTCCTCCACTTTCTGCTAAGTCATTCAAGGGTGGGTATGTGGGAAATTTTGCTAGATAAGCTGTTATATTATGCAAATTACTTAAAGATCATATGTAATTCACTATAAGATAGGACTGTACTGACAGAAGCATGGTGGAAATGTTTCTGTAAAGGAAAAGAATACTCTTGGTAGGTCACTTTGGAAAAAAAAGAAAGAAGATGTGTCTGATTTTGGTCAATTTGACTGTATTATTGTAACATTTGTAATCTCTAATCTTGCAAATTTTTAATATTTTGGAAACTTTCATGAGAGCAGTTCAGGTTCGACATTTACAATGACATATACTCACAAGGTATGTTTTTAACATGGGAAAAGAAATGACACTGTTCCTTTGCTGAATGATTTCTTCTCTAAATGTATTCATGGATGGTACTGATTATTCCAGAAAAAGAACGTACATTGCAAGAAATTAATGGAAAAAAAGGATCTGTTTGAAGAAAACAGAGTTTGAAAAATGAATACATACTCCTCACATAACATGTTAGAAGGAAGTCACGTTCAAATCACTGTAAAAAATTTACGAACTATTTAGAATAATGAAATAAAAAAAAGTAATTTGTACTACACTCAAAAAAACATCCTTCTTGTAGATTGGTGTGACCAGTGCTTTCTTACAATCACTGAACACAATCTTTTATTCAAGGGACTTATGATATGTTTCAGTTAAGACAGGAGCTAACACATCTGCAAATTCTATATAGATTGTGACATGGATTCTATCATTCCATGAGACATTTTAGCAATTTCAGCTTCATTTCAATGTTGTAGACACTATACCCATATCACTTGCAGTGTTGCAAAAATTAAATTGGGGCAATACTTCTAAGTCTTCCTTTGTGAAGGAACATTTGAAAATAAGAGTTCAGTATTTATAATTTTGCTTTGTTACTCTCAATTTTGGTTCCTGTGTCATCCATAACTATTTGGATGCTAGCTGTGGTGTAAATGACTAGACTTCCCTTGGGATTTGTGAGAGGTCTTTCCATAATATTTAATAAAATTCTACTATGATGGCAATGAAAGCTTCACTCAGCACCCTTCTGACAGCCACATACATGTCATATAGCATCTCTCTGTCTATAGCCCTGTGCATCTTCTGTGCAACAGTTGCTGCTTCTTACACAGAACATATCTGTCTAGTGCTTAGTCATCTGTCCCTCTAAAATTGAATCACAATTGCTCCACATGCTCCTGCCCAGAGCTAAATGTTTTGAGTTCCTCCTGGAAATGTGATATTATTGCCTCTTCATCTATTGGTATTTTATCATAAGACATTAAACAGTTAACAAATTACAAGCACTATCCTGCTTTCTTACCATGATAACGCAGGGTGTATCAATAAGAATCATCAGATTTGGCATGTCTATATTTCTAAAACCAATAACTATATAAAATGAATTTTGTTTTTTGATGAATGGGAAACTCAAGAAGTTTTTTTCCCCCCTATGCCTTCTCATAAGTGTTCAATATATCTTCCTTGAGATGCACAGAATATGTCAATGCAGTATTCAAATTGCTCCCACACTGCCGCAAACACATCATGTGTTATGTGATGTTTCAGTTCATTCATTGTTGTTTGTTACAGAGGCACATAAACAGAGACTTTTATAAACCCCCACAAGAAATAATCACATACAGTCAGGTCTGATGACCTTGGAGGCCAGTAATGTAAGGCTGAATCATTTGGCCTAGAGTGACTGACCCATCGTTCAGTAATCCTTTGATTTAAAAATTCTCGCACTCCCAGATGTCAGTGTGGCAGTGCCCCATACTGTTGGTAAATGAAGTCATTTGAATCAGTCACAAACTGTGGGAAAAGAAAGTTCTCAAGAATATTGAGATATGTGTTTCTTGTAACAGCGTTCTTGGCAAAGAAAAGTAAACCACACAGCTTTTCCCATGAAACTGCACACAACACATTAAATTTTGGTGAGTCCCTCTCATGTTGTACAACTTTATGTGATTGTTTCATAGCCCATATTCTCACATTATGACGGTTCACCTTTTCATTTAAATGGAATGTTGCCTCATCACTAAACACTGAGCGTGGGAGAAAACTGGCATCCTCCATCTTTCCAAGAATGAAATTACAGAACTTCACATGCTGTTGTTTGTCATCTTCATGAAGAGCTGGCAGTAGCTGAATTTTGTATGTCTTCATGTGTCAACATCGACACAGCACAAGCCGGATGGACATCGGGGGCATGTTGAGCTGCCAAACCACATGGAAAATGGATTTCTGTGGAATTCTTGTTAAACTATGGTGGAAGTGTTCGATGTCTGCGTCAGACACTCGGGGATGGCCCAACAATTTGTCTTTACACAAACAACCTGTTTCTCAGAATTGTTTATGCCATTGTCTAATGTCTGTGCTGTAGGAGGATCCACACCATACCAAAGTTACACTGAACACTTATTACTGACCCGCACTGTTAAAAACATAAAAAACAAAATGCTTTCTGTTGTCCCGACACCATTTTTACTAGAACTGAAGTGGGCGCACACTGCTGCTACCTAGCAGGAATCATGTAAAACTTGAGAGTTTGCTCTTTCCAGCAGTATGTTGTTCACACACATATCTTCAATAACATAATAGTTATGATTTTTTTAAAGTCAGATAATTCTTTTTGAAACACCCTGTATGGTAGTGGGAAGTTTTTAAAGAACAGAATTAAATCTTTTCTATACAAACTGTGTCACGACATACAAAATCTATTTAAAAGAATAGAACAATGTTTAAAAATAATGTATTTTGCAACAATGCCCATAAATAAAGGTTTAACAACAATGTTTAAAAATGCTGGCAGTGGATCAAATATTTTACACACCGCAAAATAATATGAAAGCAACACTTATCTCACTACTGATACAACTTTTTCACACACACACAAACATACCCACACTTTCGTCATCTACACTGTATCACTGCACATGAGACATCATCTACGTGGAACTGATAACTCCTGGCTAACATTAATCTAAAACATTATAAGCGAGGTACATAAGAGGAGTGATTACATTCCCATGCCTGATAATATATGTACAAAATAAAAAAAGTCTGATACTGGTAAATGAGAATCAATAACCAGTAATTACATAGCATTGCCATTAACAAATATGCAGGGGTTCTTGGATAATGCATTGACACCTAAAATATTATTTTTACATTGTTTCATATTTTCAGCCACTAATTTTCAAATTATCTGATGAAAAATATTTCATAGCAAAAATATCTAAAATATCTCTGGCTCTGGCATACACTATATCTATAATGAAAAAAATTATAACATCACCTGACATTGGTTATTATTCTCATTATTAAAATGATGCAGAGTAAAGTTTTGACAAATTTACATTTATTCTCAAAAAAGTATGTTAAATATTAACTATTACCCTCATACATGCAAAAATGAGCCTTACTGGACTTACTAGACACAATAAGTTGAAGATTTGCAGTACTGGTTCCCGCAAGATTTTCCGCAATGCAAGAGTAATTTCCATCGTCCTTCCCTGGGCGTGCTGCTGCAATTATGAGCCGTGTGTCATCGACCCGCACAGGGCCTGTATCAGTAACGACACGCTCTTGTGGGTCAAGCCACCAGACCCGAGGTGGTGGATCACCATCAGGAGGCAAACAGGTTGTTTCAAATTCCATCCGCTCTGCCACCACTCTGATCCCATCATCTGGGAGTGGTGGTTCAAATGAATTGCTTGTGAGAGGTTGGAGGTCTGGAAAAAAGTGTTTCCAGACTGCACTTCACAAACAATTATACTGTCACTTTTGCCAAAAGAAATATGAAACTGAAGCACTGTGGCATTCATTAAGAATTGAAAATCTTTTAAAAATGAACACACATTACCATCAGAATTAAAGCTTATAGACTTAAGTTCATACAGAAGAAAAGCAGCAGATTACAGACTGCAACAGATCTAAGAACTATATTAGAAAGGCTCCAAAGATGTATGACAGGGATTAAAAACAATTACCTTTATTCATTAAGGACATGTTAGGTCGCAACTTAAAATTTTCCACAGTGAAATAGATGGTGAACCTTGCAGGTCAAAATGTTACATTTTAACAACAAAGATTAATACGACAGCTCCTCAGGTGCATTTGCCTAGTTCCCACTGACAGTATGCTTGTCACCACAACACTTGCATCGCTTCTCAGAGTTACAAATAAATAATTCCTTATTAACTCCAAGATGACATAATGACAATGTTATGAAAAGGATAGACTTCTGATCACCACATAGAGGAGATGCTGAGTCACAGGCAGGCACAAAGAAAAGATTGCTATACATTTTAACTTTTGGCTAAAATGCTTTCTACTAAAATACAAAACACATATACATTCACACAAGCACAACACATAAATACATGACAACTGTTGGTGACCTGCCAAAGTGGTTAGTTACAGTGGTCATGCGTGTGTGAGTTGTACTTGTGTGAATGTGTGTGTATTTTGTACTTTCAAAGAAGGCCTTTTGGGCAAAAGCTAAAATGTACAGTAATCTTTTCATTGAGCCTGTTTGTGACTGTTTCCTCTATATGGTGAGTAGCAATCTACCTACTTCATAGTAGATCCTTGTTAACATATTCACTATCAAGAGGCCACCATCAGTCACAATAGTGCCTCTTGTCTTATGTTGTGTCACTGCTGATGCCCACATTCTTCACTCTGCTTACCCAGATATCTTTGAATGGCATGTTCATAATACAGCTGCAAGTCACATGCAGCTCATTGATGAAACATACACTATGTGATCAAAAGTATCCTGATACCACTACATAATGTGGAACTGACCACTAGATGTCATGACAAGTTGACATGACAGTATAAAAGGAGGCAAGAGGTATAGTGTTGTCAATGGTAGCAGCAGATGCATTAAAAGCAGAAGTTTTGGTCAAGTGAGCTCAGTGGCTTTGAATGTGACTACTCATTGGTTGTCACCTGAGTAACAGATACACCAGGGACATTTCGATCCTCCTAAAGATGCCAATTCAGCTGTTCATGAGCTGATTGTGAAATGGAAATGTGAAGAAACAACCACAACTAAACCAAGACCAGGCAGACGTCTGCTCAAACAGACAGGGACCATAAACCATTGAGGAGGGTCTTGCAAAAAATCAGCATGAAGTAAGTGGAAGGAATCATCCATGAATTCCTGAGTGCTACGAGCGATCCAGCTAGCACAATCATAGTGCACAGGGATGAAAATGAATTTGTTACAATGGTTGAACGTCTCTTCATAAGTGAAATTTCTGTAGTCAATGTTAAGCGACACTTGATGTGGTGTAAAGTGCGATGCCACTGGATGGTGGATGACTGGAAATGAGTGATTTGAAGTGACAAATCATGCTATACCCTCTGACAATCCAATGGAAGGGTTTTTGTTTGAAAGATGGGGGGTGCTTTTGTTGGTTAGGATGTCGCCCCCATATTGCACTTAAGAAAATCCTACATGCAGAAGCATATGAATGCATTTTACAGCATTGTAAACTGCATACAATGGAGGAACAGTTCCAAAATAATGATTGTTTGTGTCGGTATGGCGGTACACTCTTTCATAAGACAGCACCTGTGAGACAATGATTTGTGGACAATAAAACTCCAGAAATGGACTGGCCACCAGAATCCCAACCTGAATATAGTGAGACACCTCTGGGATCAGTTGGGAAAAATTATAACGTCTTCCTCACTTCACACCCCGGTCTGCACACCACTTCCTTCTCTGGTTTCAGCTCTTGAGGACGAATGGGCTGCCATTCCTCCACAGTCATTCAGATAATCCTTTGAAAGTGTTTGCAGCAGAACTCAAGCCATCATAAAGATGAAGGCTAGACACATTAATGTGGACACACTCTACATAATGTCCACTAATAGGCGTCCAGACAGTTTTGAACATAGATGTTACATTGCCTGCCAAAGTAAATCTGACTATGTGAGATACTGTCAGCTGGGTCTTGACCACTGTTGTTGCTTCTCACATTTCTACTTGCTGTTTGTTTCCAAAAATTTTCAATAATGTTATTTATTCAGCACCAAACTTATTGATAATTTCTACACTGTTGTGAATAGTGAATACTGCTGTGAATGATTCTAGCTCAATTGGATGCCGTATCACAAAGCAGGACAACTTCCTGGATTAGTAAACATATAAAAATAGTCTAGGAATAGAGGAGACTACTCAGTTAATAGTACAAGTGTTGAGAGATTGATAGGATCACAAAAAGAATGAAAACTTTGCTAGCTTTTGGACAAATCTGTTGATGAGCTAATCATAAAGGATTCATCTGAAAACCAGTGTAGTATATATATAGGTCAATGCTGCTTCTACTATTTGCTGAGTGGTTTCCTTTGCTCCTAAATTGTTTATTTTCTGATGGAACATTCCTTAACATATAAATATATAAAAATGGTAGTTTTGACTGGTAACAGATTACTAATTATGTTGAAAACTGAGATGTTGAAACAAATGCTTCAGAACTACTGGAGCTTCCTAACAAAGAATGTAATGAAGATACTGCTGCTGCTGCTGCTGCTGCTAATGATGATGATGATGATGAGAATAACCATGATGTTGATAACAATGATGGTGATGATGATGCTGATGACATTTGTGGGACCAGTGGCAGGAACATCAGCTATTACTGGATCACAATATGATGTCTGTAGCAGTTGTCTGAGAGTGAAATATTTACTGGCCTGGTAAAAAACAAATAACATTTTTTGCATACTACAGATAAGAATGCTGTGTGACCACATCATATATTTTATATTTTTTTTACAAGAAACTAATGAATGCTGTGTGACCACATCATATATTTTATATTTTTTTACAAGAAACTAATTAATTTGATTGTGAATTAGACCAACATTTCTCACACAGTTTTTAGATGAGAAAGTCCAAGCAGAAGTACTGTGATTAACTAATCCGAAGCATTCATTAGCACCTCCACAGCATTCATTTCAGCTAAAGAAGAGAATATAACGTAAAAAATCAGACACATTACAGAGGAAATTTTGTGCAGAATATGTATTAGGCAGAACTTTCCCACTGATAAAATCATGGTATAATTTAGAGGACAGCTATCAGTTTTACAGAACGAACCATGTAAAACTTATAAATATGGAATTAACATTTTCAAATTATGCAGTAATATTGAACACACTCTATGCACATTAACTTGTACAGGCTGCATGACTATTGTGTCTAGAAACATGGCAGAGAAAGTTGTGCTGGAACAGAATGCATGCTCGAACAGAATGCATCTTCAACAGAATATTAAAAGTAGAATAAAAAAGTGGAAAATACCAGATGAAGAATAACAGCATTTTTGAGAAAAAATGGGTGGATAAATGAGAAGTATTATTACCGTCAAGAAAAAAATTGTATTACACGGTTCTATCAAACAAAAAAGATACCTCTGAAATTTAAGAGCTGAAACGAGCATTCACTGTGAAATATAACAAAATAAAAATAATATTATGGAAAGAATAGATTACTACTCATCATATAGTTGAGATGCTGAGTTGCAGAAAGGCACAACAAAAAGACTGCTAAACAAGTAAGGTTTCAGCCAAATGGCCTTCTTCTGAGGCAGACAACACACACCCACACTCACGTAAACAAGCTCACACATACGACCGCTGTCTGTAGTTGCCGGGACCAGACTGCCAGCAGCAGTCTTGGTGGTGGGAGTAAGGAGGAGGCTGGGGTAGTGGGAGGGGGGGGGGGTGTATAGCAGGGCAGGGATGGGAGACAGTAAGCTCCTGCTTGTTCTCGCCTGTGATGGTGGGAACTCTCAATTTACAACTACCTCTATGCAGTATATCCCACACTCCCCTAATCCTCCTGGCCTCAATCTTCAATAGTCACTGTCCTTCACACACATATCCTATTCCCCGTTCCCACTCCAGCACTACACAGCCTTCGGTTCCATCAGCACAACCACAGTCTTTTTACTTCTCTCCTTTTCCACTGCCCCCCCCCCCCCCCACATCCCCCCTGCCTTCCATCTAACCTCCCAACTGCACCTAGCTATGCCACCCTCTCCCCACCACATCCCTGTATGCTCCCAAAGGCAGCACTTTACCATCTCCCACCCCTACTCTGCCATCTGTCACTCCCAGTTCCTGCCCCAGCTTCAGCCTTATCCCCACTACCGAGTGCTTCTCCCAGCACGCACTGTTGCTCACAGTCTCGCCTCAGTACCACAGACTGGGGTCATATGTGTGTGAGTTGTGTTTACACGAATGTGGGTGAGTGTTGTCTGTCTCATAAGAAGGCCTTTTGGATGAAAGCTTACTTGTTTAGCAGCCTTTTTGTTGTACTTGTCTGTGACTCAGCATCTCCACTACACGGTGAGTAGCAATCTATCCCCTTCATAATATTGTAATTATTCCATGCTTTATTTTCCATTGTTTAAATAAAAATAATGATACACAAACCAAAAATAGTGTGTTGTTTTCATCCTTCCAAAAAGCCATTCAATATTAAAAAAAATACATCTACAAGTCGTTCTTTAAACTCCTCAATGGTAAATGTGTTCTTATACAGAATGCTAATAAGCAACTTCAGCATAGAGGTTATAAAACATTTAAATTTAGGAAAGTGGCAGCTGTTGCTCATTTATGTTCGTGAGGCACAGACAAAAATTCAATAAACTCTATAACAGAATTGTTCCAAATTGTTTGTTATATTCATCATATGCTTAACAAACACTAGAAAAATAGCAACTAAAGTTATTATACAGTCATAAACTTAGGCCTAATCCATGAAGTGCCATAGCTAATAGTAGAGTATATACAGAATGTAGCTTCTCTTACTTAATACTTACTCTCATACTTAAAATAAGATGCTGTTTATAACAAACAATTTACTTCATTCACATTAAAATCATTGTAAGAATACTCAAGTTTCAACCCCACAGTTTCAGAATATAGAACACTTTTTCCCATTGACGAATGGCAGTAAGGAAGGAGAAATGAATGCAGTAAGGCACGTGAAAGCGACTCAAGGTAGGTGGGTAAAGTGACACAAGTGGAAATTCGGGCTATGGGCAGGGATGTACTGAGGCCAAGGCAAGAGAAGTCCCCATCAAGAGTGCAGGCACAAAGGAGGCTCAAAAACGGGCCAGTTAAAATTTAAAAATGAATAAATAAAGCCAAAAATATGATTTAAGAATTAACTGGGAGAGGCATGTGAAGTCTCTTGCCCAACATCTTCCTATCTTCTGCCTGCGAGAAAAGCCTTCCCCTCAACAAAAGGCTGAAGCTGTACTCTGTTGTCACAGTGTCATTTTGTCCAAGCAGCACATCAAGAAATGACTACTATCAAACATGCATCACATGGGTTATGTGTCAACAGTGTGCTTGGTTCAAACAGCTACTGCTTACACAGTTACCTCATGTTCAACAATGGAGTTTTTGCTGCTACTTCATTACAGTATTGTAGGATCTCAAAGGCTGGCCATGGGGGTCTTGAAGTAAATGGTACATTGTTCAACTGAAGGCTTCCTATTTTTTTCAATTTCTGCCAACTGAGGACTGAAGTGAAAATGCTTAAGCTAAACTGCTTCAAAATATTACATAGAAAAATATGTGGAATGGGAAACAGATCTCATATATAATGCACCATTTCATCTCACTTCAATTTCCTGTCAAGAAGCTTTAAATTAGAGCTCTGTATTTATTTATTTTTTTTTCCCCCTTTAAGCATCGTATTTTGGTGACAAATATAGCAGAAACATTGATACAGTGGAGCTAGTTAAAGAAATAGCTGCTTTCAGATTCCAGTAAAAAGAGCTGACGAAGAGCACTGACACATATACTCACATGGACCCTATTTTTAAGCATGGGTTATGATACGCTTACCAAAACATCAAAATAACTTTGAGAATATTTATGACAATTTCAATACTGTTTCAAAATACTAAAGATGGTAAAAAACTACTGAAGGTCAAGTACAGGTGAAGCAGACTGTTATCTTGTCAACAGAGTAGTATACACCTGCTAAATTTGACTTCCAAGACATTATCAATGAGTTAGCTGCACTCAAAGTAAGGAAATGTTCTTGAATAGGGAATTAGTCTTTTTTCTGTTATTTCCATTACTGATTCACACACTATTAATAGTTTAATAGCAGCAAATAAAATCTTTTCTTCACTATAAACCAAGATAAATCAATGTACAATAGCTACCACAAATGATAAAACAGATTCTGTTTTACTTTCAATTATTTTAGAAAGTTTGTACAATTTAAAGTTTAATTTACCATGTAGTAAATAAATTTTACTACATGGTAAATTAAATTTTTTGTCTGCAATATTTTCTATCTATATAGCACATTGAAGTAATATTTTCAGTAACACTTCAGTTTTATTAATCCTACCTTACAAATTATGAAATTCCTCTATCTGTGAAGAGAAAAGTGCAGGAAGGCAGATTTTCTGGGATGCTGTTTTGGCAGTTCTGCCAGGATTGCAGAATCACCTAGGCATGGCTCAGCTATGGGCCTGAGCTGACTGGCCCTACAGATTATAAAGACATGCAGCCAGGCAGGCAAGGAGGGGAGGGAGAAAGCAGAGTTCACTGTGGCACAGCATGTGAGCTGGTCCATCCAGCAGGACTGCGCGAGGTGGCCGTAAGCTGATCTATGGTAAGAAGCAAGGTGTAGAAAGGGAAACAGTTCAGTCACACCTCTGTGACTGCAGTTTATAGCTCCAAGGGTGAAGAGGGTATAAAGACCACCCTACCCTGGCTCTCACATCAGATGTACGGGATGAGGAAAGGAAAACAGGCTTGTCACTGTGGGAGGATACGTTAAGGAGTGGGATTAGAGAGGGATAGCAGCAAGGTGTGGTCTGTCTGCTGAGATATTAGAGTAACAGCATGTCTCTGCAATGGAAAAGTGGAAACTGAGCCTGATTACCACTGGTCTCTATAAAAATTGTGTCATACTCAAACAGATATAATATTGAAAAATACTCAGAACAAAATCATATCACAAAATTTGTGGTGGGGTAGGGCCACTCTGGCCCTTAAGGATGAGCCACCCCCAACAAAGAGTGAACAAAAAATTATTACTAAGGCCAAGGAGCATGTAAAGATTACCATAATCCAGTAGCCCAAGATCAAAAGTTATGCTGCAATATTACTGGATGGCTGGAAAGGTTTCAGCTGAATCATTAAATAAGTAAGTGGCAGTCTCTTTCAGAAACTATAGTCTCCCAGAGACATGCAATATCCTAAAAGTGTATAGCTTGATTGCTAATCTATTCTAGGTAATACACATATTCACAGACAGAAAGGAATTTTTCTAAAATTAGACATTCTGTATAACTTACAAGCAACTTTCAGCTCAGCAGAATATGTCTGCTTCTCTTTTCCTCTTATTCCTACACAAGAGTAAGTGCCCCTGTCATCTGTTGGATGCTCATCATTAACACTGTATATAACAAGTGATCCATTAGAAAAAACTGAGTACCTGAAAATGAAAAAATTAATAACATTAATATTATATTATATCGTTTGAAATTTATCATGACACAACATGATTTTCAACAAATGAGATAGGATGTGTATAAATATGAATATATCTATAGTCATTTAAATGACAGAACCAGGAAATTTTACATTTTACTGTAAATCATTATCAGAAATAGATTCCCCATTAAACAGTTTTATTTAACCACAGATATTAATATTATTTAACACAAGCAATAAATAACTGCTGTGCTACCATAACATCAATTGGTTCTTGAAGGGACAATGCATAAAACTCAAATGACATTATGTAATTCAATGGTTTTATTACAAAGTTACCCCACACTACAAAGTCTTCTCACACTCCATACTTGAATGGAATGGGATAAGCCCTAATAACTGGTGCAATGGGACGTATCCTCTGCCTTGCACTTCACAGTGGTCTGGAGGGTACAGATGTAGATGTCAGTGAGTAAGTAGCCCATAAAACAACTCAATACATCACTGCTAAGAAAGCAACTTCAGCCACAGGGATTACTAAAATAAAGTATACTTTATCAGTTATCATTATAAATGAAATCGTCAGCCAAAAATTTCCATAATGTTCATCTCCATCACTTTGTTATATGAACTTTGTTATTTCAACATTACAGTAAAGTGTCTTTCAGAATTAAACAAAATGTCTGTTTTGGCAATATGGATATTACTTCAAGTGACATTACATACATTGTCACCCGCTGTTTTATTTGACGTACAAACTTAGATTTCTCATCATGTAATCAATACCAGAGTGGATGCTAACATCAAAGACAGAAACAATAAACATACATTTTTAATATTAAAACTGAGCAACAAAATAGCATTTTTTAATAATGTAACTCCGTGTAACTAAAAGTAATGATGCATTTTTATATTTTCAATATTTTGAATTGTTTAAAGATGTACTATGCCACTGAGATGACAAAAGTTTTGCTCTGATGACAAAATTTAACAAGCTGAATTCTGGTTACCACATAGGTTTTACTTCGTTAAGGAAAGATAGCTAAAATGTATTTAAAGTAAACTGATTCTATCAAAAAATGAAGAGAATTGCAGCACATTACACAACATAGTTCTGCATTCATTGAGTGACTACAGTTCTTTTCTCACAACTTGAGAGGGTTCCATCATTGCAGAGATGAGTGTTATAGAAACCAGTGAAATGCTCTTGAGAAAAAGCTGAGCCAAAATTGCTAAGACTGAACATGATTCCAGTGCCCAACTGAGTCCCTATCAGTTTATATACAGATTATGTGGCTGTGCCAACCACACTTTTAACCACAATATACAATGTATTTCTGATAAAAAAGAAATTGGGTCCAGTAGTTGGATAAAATTTCAGGTCACCAATTTTATAAGAAAGGTAACAGAAGTGATCGACAGCCACAAACATACCATCCAATATCTCTGACATACATCTGTTCCAGAATCTAGATCATATTGTGATGTCACACAGAAAGAGTTATCTCAAACAGAATGCCCCCCTCCATGCCAATTAGCATGGATATTAAAAGCATAGGACACGCAAAGCTCAAATTCCACTTTTCTCATATAACATCCTGAAAGCCGTAGATCAAGGTAGTCAACAGATACAGTATTTCTTGACTTCCAAAAAGCGTTTGACCAGTACCAACCCAATTCTTCTTAATCAAAGCATGACCATGTGAGTTATCAAACGAAATTTGTCAGTGGATAGAGGATTTCTTAATAGGGAACACACATTACATTATCTTAGATGGAGAGTCATAGACAGATGGAGTAATAACTTCAGACATGATACAGCGTAGCATATTGGGGCCTGCTGCCTATATTGAACATGAATGACCTGTCAGACAACATTAACAGTAACCTCATAGCCCGCCCGGCTAGCCGCATGGTCTAACATGGTGCTTCCCAAGCGAGAAGGCATGCCGGTCCCCGGCACAAGTCCACCCAGCGAATTAGTGTCGAGGTCTGGTGTGCCAGCCAGCCTGCTACGGTAGTCCCTGAAGGCATCACGCATTCCTCTCTTGGTATCCAAATTCATTTCAATCAGCATCTCTCTATTTACAGCCATACACTGTGTTTTACACCTATTATACAATAATCTCTTCTTCTTTAGAAGATTCTTTACGGTGACTGGATACCATGGAGGTTCCCTCCCACTATGAGTTGTTCTAATGGGTACATATCTATCCAGTGCATAGTCAACTGTTCTTTTAAATTTGAGATAGAGTTTCTCTACATGCTGCTTCCTTGCACTGAAAGTTTCAAGTTCCTCAGTGAGGAATGACACTACTGATTTTTTTATCTAGTTTACTGAACATATATCTTTATGCTTGTTTTAGTTGTCCTTTATACTTTGGTCATCACTGTTGCCACAACCGTGTTATGATCACTGATATCAGTTCCAATGTGGATATCCTCATAGTTGTCAGGCCTCTTTGTTACCATTAAATCCAATATACAGTATTTCTGTAATGAATGGGGTTCTCAACTATCTTTTCTAGGAAGTTCTCGGAGAAGGCATTTAGTAAAGTTTCACAGGGTGTCTTAACACACCCATCACTAAACTGTAATTTTCCCAATTAATTGTTGGAAGATTAAAATCTCCATCAATGATTGCAGTATGATTTGGGAACTTACATACAAATGAACTGAGGTTTATTCTTAAGTTTTCAGTTACATCAGCTGGTAAGTCCGGTGGGCAATAGAAAGATCCAATAATCATTTTGTCCCCACCCCTGAACTTTCGGAACTTACATACAAATGAACTGAGGTTTTTCTCTTAAGTTTTAAGTTACATCAGCAGATGAGTCTGATGGGTGATAGAAAGATCCAATAACCATTTGTCCCCACCACTGATACTGAATCTTACCCAAATAGTCTCACATGCAGCTTCAGTTTCTACCTCAGTGGATTTGAGTTTCTTGTCTAGTGCAACAAATACACCACTTTCATTTCCCATTTGCCTATCCTTTTGATATAAACTTCAGTTTACCCTAAAAATCTCACAGCTGAAATAATGCACTTTTCTATAATGAAGTACTCTTCAAAAGAAGCCAGACAAATATTTAAGCAGATTCTGATAAGGTTTCAAAGTGATGGAAAGATTAGCAACTTGTTTTTAAATTTTCACAAATGTAACATTGTGTGCATCAAAAGACAGAAATGTAGTACCCAATAACCACAACATCAGTGACTCACAACTGGAATCAATGGACTCAAACAAATATCTAGGTGCAACAATTTGTGGGACTATGAAACGAAACAATCAGACATGCTCAGTTGTAGGTTACGCAGGTGGCAAACTTCAATTCACTGATAGAATATCGGGAAAATGCAAGAAGTCTAAAAAGAAGAGTGCTTTCAAATCACTTGTGTGACCCATTCTATAAAACTGCTCAAGTGTGTGGCACCATACCACACAGGACTGGAAGGGTACATTAAATGTATAGGAAGATGGGGAGCACTTATGGTCAGAGATCCACAGGAGAGCATCAGAGATATGCTGAAAGATCTGAACTGTCAGACATTTGAAGATAAGACAACAATCACTCTGCAAAAACATTTCAAGAACCTGTATTAAGTGAGGCATCTGGGACTGTACTACAGCCCACTAAGTATTGATCTCAAAGGTGCAACGGATAAAAAGGAGTATATATTAATTAGTAATATGGTTGAAGATATTTTGATAGGGAGTTACTAAAGAACAGTACTAGTCATATACAAAGTTTCAACTAAATTTTCATAGTTCTCATGGGGAAAGTCCAGAACGACATTAACCACAGTGAAAAATGGTATTGTTACAACAGTGTCAAGAGTGAATGTAAACTGGAACTGTTGGAAACGAAATGCTAGTTGAATAAACTATGAGTATATTTATGTATGTTGCACATTCTGAATCACTGACTACTGACCGCACTTATACTACTGACTATTTTAATTGGAATGGATAATAATAAAATTATATTTATTCTGAAATAAGGACATACAATGGGAACTAATCAGATAGTCACACTTCTTTACCTTCCAGTATTTACCTGCATTTGATCTCTACCTTCCAACTAAATTAATTCTGTTTACTTTAATTGAACTTGCAACTGGTAATGACCATGAAATATAGGGCAGAGAGGAAGTGAAATCTTACATAATACTCTACTTTCTAGTCAACTTAGATAAAATACTTGTCCATTCTCATAAAACATGCAGGCCCTGTCCCATGCACCATCCACAACCTCCAATTGCACCCCTGTCACTGGCATTTCCTATCCTGTCAGAGGCAAGATCATTTATGACCATAGGTACTTCACACATCAACTTTGTTGCAACCTTTATACAACACTGTATACAGGTGCAACCACAAATTAATGATCCATACCCATGAATGGTCAGTGCTAAATAGCAGATAGTTCTTGATAGGATCATTAAGTGCTGGGACATGCTATTCCACATATAGTGACTGGCTTCAACAGCTCCTTTAGATCCTATGCTACCTGCATTTCCCTTCTCCACATAATGTACTCTGCATCACGCGCACGTGTGTGTGTATGTGTGTGTGTGTGTGTGTGTGTGTGTGTGTGTGTGTGAGAGAGAGAGAGAGAGAGAGAGAGGGAGGGAGGAGGAGGGGGGGGGGGGCATGTGTGCTAGTTACCAGATGGCTAAATTAGTGAGTGCATGTTCCCTACATATCTGCCCAAACCTCAACACCTCTTATTTGCAGAACAGTGAGCTATCCTGATACAGACATTGTCTGACTTTCATTGGTGTGCTTTCATGTCTAATTTCCCCTGAAGCTGAATGATGATTTTCCTCTCTGTATGCCTGTGCAGCACATTTAGAATGGATTTGTAACAGTCATTCTCATAACATATATAAGAAAAGTTGCCACACATTTGTAGCTAAGTCAAAAACAAATAATAAAAGATTCAGATCCAAAGTCAAAGAAGACACAGCATGACAGGCTAAGAAGAAAATGGACAAGTAAATTGCAGATAAATATAGAATTTGAAGAATGTGATTGTCAAATCTCTCAACATGAAAATATCCCATTTTCACTGAGAGGGATTTAAAAATAGTAAATATAGACAAAAAAATAAGACAAAGAGGCCAGCTATCTCCATTCTGTATTCAGTGAGTTACCACTGAGCCTCATCACTAACTGAGGTATGTACCATTAACGTAAGGAGAAAAGAAGTTATTCACATAGAAATGTCTTCAAACAGAGCAAGTGTGTATAAAGAAAGTGACTTCAAACAGGTGTGCCAATGGGCAACAGCAAATGGGGCCTGCAATCTCTTAGTAATATGAGACAATGAATGATGGCTATGTCAACATACCAGGGTCAGAAGGAAGGTAACATCTGTAGGTTCAGACCTTGTCAGTAGGAATATAATGGACACACAAGTAACTCTGAATAAGGTAGCTGGTGATATCGTGCAAGATTTACCATGAACTTTCTGAGTCCTCTTTAAATTCTATAATTTATAAGAGTACTTAAGCAATAAAAGGTACAATATTAGTCCTGTTGCACTGTACTAACTTTTTGATAATGTTTGTAATTGATAATGTAATATAAAAGGAAGAATGGGTGGGTGTCATAATGGAAGAGGGAATTTGGACATGGGTAGAAATAAAGCTAAAAAAACATAACTGCTCAGTAAAATCAAATGTGCACAAAAGTCAAGTGTGGGAAATCATCTAGAAACCACATCCAGGCTCGCTGGCACACTGACCCTCACCATTTAACACACACAGCTATCCAGGCAGGTACAAATTAAGAAGCACTAGATACAATATATTTAAAATGCAAAATCAACTATCACTATGACAACAGTCTTTAATGTCATGGACACCTGCAAAGATTCCAGATAAGTAACTGATTCCACAGTTGATATTGATGGAGCAAATCTGTATACTTTCATTAAATTATTTACTGTTGTCTTGTGATGTTACCTTAGTAAGACTGCCATCTATTGTAACTAATCCTCGTTCAGCTACATGGGTATGGGAAGGAATGGGGAGTGATGGAGAGTGGGGGAAGAGAGAGAGAGGTGGGAGGGGGAAAAGAGAGAGAGAGAGAGAAGGGGAAGACAGAAAGTCAATATGAGACTAAAACCAACTTTGGCATACATTGAACAACAGTACCTAGTTGAATTCTTGATTGCTTCAGAATGTGGCCAGAGGTACCATTCTGTTTCATCAGCATTCTCAAAAACACAGTCAAACACTGCTGTGTCCCCTCTTTTTACTAGCAGGTTTGATGGCGGTTGCAAAATTGATGCAATATTCTGACCTGAAAAAATAACAGTGAAAGGGCTTAAGCAACATTAACCTTATTGTAATTAACTAAATAGGCTCTATCCTGCACTCCTTCGGGCAAAATTCAAATACATTCATCACTGTTAGACTTCAACATTTATATCTGTAAGTACATTATTTTCTAGCAAAATAAAACCTTTTGAGATCCTTGTACAGAGAAAAGTGTGGGTAATGCACAACAGACAATGTTTTATCTTTATCGCAAAGGAATGTGAGGCAATAATAAAAAAAAGAAGGAATGTTGGGGGAAAATAAAAAAAATTAAACATAGTTTTAAAACATGAACCAAATTAGCAAGAATGAAATCAAACTAAGAATAAACTATAATAAACTTATAGATACAATCATTTTATAAAATGAAGGACATGGAGAACAGAGTTTGTTTGGGACTCTTTCCCATAGATAATGTGTGTGTGTGTGTGTGTACATATGAAAATACACTCCTGGAAATTGAAATAAGAACACCGTAAAATTCATTGTCCCAGGAAGGGGAAACTTCATTGACACATTCCTGGGGTCAGATACATCACATGATCACACTGACAGAACCACAGGCACATAAACACAGGCAACGGAGCATGCACAATGTCGGCACTAGTACAGTGTATATCCACCTTTCGCAGCAATGCAGGCTGCTATTCTCCCATGGAGACGATCGTAGAGATGCTGGATGTAGTCCTGTGGAACGGCTTGCCATGCCATTTCCACCTGGCGCCTCAGTTGGACCAGCGTTCGTGCTGGACGTGCAGACCGCGTGAGACGACGCTTCATCCAGTCCCAAACATGCTCAATGGGGGACAGATCCGGAGATCTTGCTGGCCAGGGTAGTTGACTTACACCTTCTAGAGCACGTTGGGTGGCACGGGATACATGCGGACGTGCATTGTCCTGTTGGAACAGCAAGTTTCCTTGCCGGTCTAGGAATGGTAGAACGATGGGTTCGATGACGGTTTGGATGTACCGTGCACTATTCAGTGTCCCCTCGACGATCAACAGTGGTGTACGGCCAGTGTAGGTGATCGCTCCCCACACCATGATGCCGGGTGTTGGCCCTGTGTGCCTCGGTCGTATGCAGTCCTGATTGTGGCGCTCACCTGCACGGCGCCAAACACGCATACGACCATCATTGGCACCAAGGCAGAAGCGACTCTCATCGCTGAAGACGACACGTCTCCATTCGTCCCTCCATTCACGCCTGTCGCGACACCACTGGAGGCGGGCTGCACGATGTTGGGGCGTGAGCGGAAGACGGCCTAACGGTGTGCGGGACCGTAGCCCAGCTTCATGGAGACGGTTGCGAATGGTCCTCGCCGATACCCCAGGAGCAACAGTGTCCCTAATTTGCTGGGAAGTGGCGGTGCGGTCCCCTACGGCACTGCGTAGGATCCTACGGTCTTGGCGTGCATCCGTGCGTCGCTGCGGTCCGGTCCCAGGTCGACGGGCACGTGCACCTTCCGCCGACCACTGGCGACAACATCTATGTACTGTGGAGACCTCACGCCCCACGTGTTGAGCAATTCGGCGGTTCATCCACCCGGCCTCCCGCATGCCCACTATACGCCCTCGCTCAAAGTCCGTCAACTGCACATACGGTTCACGTCCACGCTGTCGCGGCATGCTACCAGTGTTAAAGACTGCGATGGAGCTCCGTATGCCACGGCAAACTGGCTGACACTGACGGCGGCGGTGCACAAATGCTGCGCAGCTAGCGCCATTCGACGGCCAACACCGCGGTTCCCGGTGTGTCCGCTGTGCCGTGCGTGTGATCATTGCTTGTACAGCCCTCTCGCAGTGTCCGGAGCAAGCATGGTGGGTCTGACACACCGGTGTCAATGTGTTCTTTTTTCCGTTTCCAGGAGTGTATTAACTACAAAGAAAGCTACTGTTCAGGCACTTCATAATAGTGTAGTCACTTGTTTTAATAAATATCTTTGCTAAATTGTAAAGAAGTGCTCTCACTGTTTTCTGCATTATGTTTCATTTATGAAAAAACAGTTGTACACATGGGTCAAATAAAAAAGTATTGCAAGGAAACTAAGTCTTTCTAATTAAATTTCATACTAGAAGATTTAATGATATGAATTAATTCTATCAACATATAAGGCAATCTCTTATGACATGAAATCAGTCAACATATTCTGTCACATATAGCTGTACACTATTTCTGTGAATAAATGCTATCTGCTGCTGCTATCTATTCTTAAACCAGTTTATCCCATGACTGTGATAAATATGTGCACTTAACAACTATCACTATAGATTCAAGTTGTCAAAAACCTGAAATGACTTGTAACTGCAGCATGGATTAACAAATATTTGGATGGAAAATTGTAGCTGTTATAAAAGATGTAACTATGTGCTTGTCACTTACCTGGAACAGTTAGTACCAAGTTAACAGTGCTGTTTCTTGAACCAGCTTTATTGTGGGCAGTGCATCGGTACACACCATTGTCAGCAACACTCACATTTCTGATGTGCAGTCGATGTCCATGTATTCCAAGATGCTCAGACTTACTTAGTCTCTCACCATTCCTGTACAAATTTCATTATTGCAGCAAAACACTTTACCTCATACTTCTGTAGTTACATTCTGTCATATTTCTAGTAAGTTTTGGAATAAGTTTAACACGTATGGAAAAAATCTCAATATGAACTTGAAATGTTGATATATTTCAAGCGCATTTTAAGCATTCTGTGTTTGGGTTTGAAATTATCTGTAAAATGTATATGTTGATGCTAGTCAAGCAGTCAAAAGAATAAGAGGATTACTTAACTGTTATAATACCATCATTCTTCTACTAAGTATTCATTGCTTTAAAGTAATATAAATATTGTATCAGACTCGAATTCAGGACCTTTGCCTTTCTCGGGCAAGTGCTAAGGCAAAGGCCCCAAGTTCAAGTCTCGGTCTAGCACACAGTTTTAATCTGCCAGGAAGTTTCATCATGAAGTCATTTTAAAATATTTCATGAATGTACATCATACCACCGCATAGTGAAAAGACTCTGCACATTCACTGGAATATTTTCATCCTATTTTCATATGGTATAAAGTCTGCACCTGATAACATATATTCCAATATTTTAATTGACTTCATGATGTCTGAGGTGTGTAGCTGAGTACTGTTTTTGTTATATAGCTGTACAAAGCCTTTTTATATATACACATCTAAAGACAGCAGTTGCGTACTGAAATCAATAACGTGAATATTTCACGTATTTATTTAAGCTATAGTTGTTGTAATAAGTTATTATACAATTTATTACAAACTGATGTAAATTCATGACATAACCTGACAAACAAAAAAGAAAAGAAAATCTTTTCATAATGACAGTGTGTTTATTTCAGAAATCATTCTTAACAAATTATATGTCTTTTTCAATACATTATGATTCAAGTATAATTTGTGCTACCTTCCAAGAAACTCATTTTTCCGTTCTTCACCTATGACATTACAGACACCACTGATAGTTTCACCTAATATACTACATTCATTCTTAAGTTAATAATGATGTCAATGTGCTTGGATAAAGAATGGTTTGACAGTTGTTTAGGGTTGTTCGGTCAACAATGTGATAAAATTTAGCCTTTTGTTTCTTTTTCAAGGCCCAGAAGTATAGTTTGCAGTGTAATCCTTTGACAGACTTAAAGGCACATGTCCACTTGTTAAACTAATATGAATATTATGATACTGCCTAATAATGACATGTTTGTCTCCATACCCTTGCAACATTATGTGATGAGTTGTTATTAGATACATGTAAGTTTTATTCATAACGATGAATAACCATCTAAAGAAATTGAGACACCGTATGAGTGTTCTTCTCCCTCTATACTACAGTATGTATAGTAAACATAAAGGCCAACCAATGCAGGCAGCCAGCCGAAGTGGCCGTGCGGTTCTAGGCGCAGCAGTCTGGAACCGCGAGACCACTACGGTCGCAGGTTCGAATCCTGCCTCGGGCATGGATGTGTGTGATGTCTTTAAGTTAGTTAGGTTTAACTAGTTCTAAGTTCTAGGGGACTAATGACCTCAGAAGTTGAGTCCCATAGTGCTCAGAGCCATTTGATTTGAATGCAGGCAACATAAGTCTTGTTTGTTAGTTCCTAATGAAAGAAACTTCACACTAATCATCTGAAAAGAAAGTCAAATGAAATGTTTCTTTCCTTACAAACAGATAGTGAACCACCTCTGAAGACGAGATATCATGATTAATGACTGCCTAATGGAGACATGGGCTTGATTCCTACAACTTTCATGGAGTCTCCCATGGTGCTTGCTCTTATATGGATAGAGAGTAGAGTGTAAAACACATGTACCTGCATATTGTTGACCTAGTACATAATACACAAACATAGTGTGGTCAGGACTGTGTGGTCCTGGAAGCATTATCATTCAGCTTAGTCTTAGAGTGACTAATATGTAAGGCTAGACAGGATGATTTTGGAGAGACATGTGGAACTCTATCAGAAGGAGAAAATAGTGGTTTCTTCAAGGAATCAGAAAAGCAAACCGACGGCTGGTAATCAAATGCTAAATGTGTCTAGGGCATTATACCATATTTTATGAGGGCAACTTTCTAAAGGGATTGATGGGAAGTTAGTCTCAGCTGATTTAGATTTCAGAAACTGTAAATTATTTTTGATAGTTTTGCTCTATTTTTGTCTATATATCCAAATCAATTTTTGAAGTAATTATTTGTTGAGGCATTCATCAACTGCCTTCATTTCATCAAGCACTTTGGAAACACTGGTAGTCAAACTGGTCATTTATTTACCAGACTTCATTACAGTAGAGAAGTGCCAATCATTTTATAAAACACCATTCATGTCACTTGTAAATAATACAAGTGCAGAATTTGAATAATAGAAAGCTAATGTTTGTGCATCTTGTCTATGTCAATATCATAAGAGGCAGTACTGTATGTAATTCATGACCTTTCAAAGAGACTAGTTATATCAAATAGCTTAGTGAAATGACAGAACTAAATGTGGGTGACTGAATAACAATTTAAACCCATCCTAGGTAGGACCTGAATAATAGCTTTTTGTTTCTTTGCTTAAAAAAACATACCTTTTCATAAAATAACCTAAGATAATAAATCCATTAGGGAAATACATTTTGAGAAAAGTTGGGTAAGTTACTTACATTTGTAAGGTATTTATAACAAGATCCTCACCAAAAATCTTATCAATGACATATTTATATTATGATTTTTCTGAAGGAAAGTCAATGAGATGTTGCAAGATCTTATATCTATTTTTATGAACTAAAACTGCCTTGAAAGTAGCTTTTGTAGGTATCCTAGGGAGACACTTCAGAAATTACAATCAGAAGTTTCCACCTCCCTCGTTCACCATGATCATCACATTCATCATCAATAAACAGTGACCTGCTAATAGATGCATACCAATTGCACACTTTAACTTTGCCCATAGGTGGAGGATGCTGGAAGCAAAAGCTTGCAATGGGCTCATAGTGCATTACCCACTGGGAGAAGCGAAGCCTTCTTTTTCTGGGGCAACCAGTTCACAGCTTATAAAAGAAATGAACATGTACCAGTAATTAGTTAGTACATCAAAGAAAGGACATGAAAGTAAACATCACTTTAACGACTGAGTACTCAAAACTGAAATCTTTTTGTTATAAAGTAACTATTACTTATGAAAAATATAGTGAGTTAAGTAAAAACATATTAAACTATGAGGCACTTCTGCTGTTATTGCCCATAGCTGTGTTTGTGTGTAATTTAGTTTTAGTAGATGGGCAGAAGCTCATTCTTCCTCAACTTCTGATTATTGTTTTTAACTTCCAATTGTCACAATCTGTGCTTGTTCTTTCAACTGCTAATATTCAATGTTGGTCTTTAACTCATAAATCAATTGAGTGCTTCCCATTACACATTTTCCTTCTGCTGGTCATTCTACCACACTATGTAGAAGACAGTTACGTCTCAAAACATGGCTTGTCCAAACATATCTTCAGTGGAAGATAATTTTCAAGTCAAGTTTTCTCTCACCATGATGTTCTAGCACCTCTTGGGTTTTCATATTGTTTTTTCCACTCATGGAAAATGGCAGGCTGCACTGTGGTTTCAGTTGTAGGCCCACCTATACCTGATTAAGTAAGTCAGTCAAGAAGTTGTTAAACCTCCAATAGGACCACGCCAAGTAAAACACTGCCATGTTCAAAACAACCTTTAGATTGTAGGCTTCCCAGATCCGTTTAGTATGGTACATTACAACTCTGTCCACATTTATAATGGCACAATTATGTGTGTGAGTGTGTGTGTTTGTTGGATAAGTTTATTACTCACCACAGAACACACAGTGCCACTGAGAATTAAGTTGTATCACGGACACAAAATAATTATTTCACGGTATTTGAAGTAGCACATTCTTAACACCAAACTAAATAAATCTCATACTGCTGTCAGGTGCAAGACTTTTGACTGCTGACACTTTGGAACCTAGTGTGTAAAAGTCTCTGACAATTTATTTAAGGAGTTCCTCATTTTGCTCTACTACACTGAGTGGTCCCCACTGCAGATCCTCCCACCCTTATCAATAACAAAACTTTTCCACTCACAGTACACACTAAAGGCAATTTCACACACGAGGCTGTTCATCCAGATTGCAGACACCAAACACAATGCAATGGAGCCTCCCCGAGCCTGCCATCTACAAGAGTGTGGCAGCCCTGCCAACATAGCTGTCGCCGTGAGGTTCTGCTGGCAGTGCTGCCAGTTGATTGCAGAGTGGCTTCAGGTCACCCCCACACCAGGGCATCAGCAGACCCAAAACATGCTACTTGCCACACACCCGTATGGGGTGTCCCAAAGAAATGTATACACTGTTTTACAGCTCTTAATTGTAACACTTTTTTTTCCTTTTTCAGGTCTGACAAATTGAAAAATGGCTGTAATCAGGCTGAGTCTGGGCCAAAGAAAGTTCATTCTGAAGTGCTACTGGAAGACAGAGAAACAAAGTTTCAATAAGATGCACAATTGTTACTCAAAATTACTCATCTGGGAGATAATTATGAGGAAGAAGGAACTGTCCACAATGCCCACAAGAACCATTATGGAATACCAGAATCATCCACTGGCTCCATAAGAGGAAGAGAAGACATAAAAAGGTTTCAGCAGTCTCCTAGAAAGTCTGTGCAGCAACTGGCTCATGAGACAGGAATTCCAAAAATTAGCATCCATCACAGTTTGAAGTGTGTCCAATGGAAAAGTTTTATTCCGATTCCTCCACACTCTGAATGAGGACGATCCTGACAGGAGAATTGAATTTTGTGAGTTGTATCAAGCAAGATGTGCACAGGACAAATAATTTCCATACAAGACTGTTTGCGGCAATGAGGTAAAAAAAAAAAAAAGGTCCCCTAGAACTTAGAACTACTTAAACCTAACTAACCTAAGGATATCACACACATCCACGCCCGTGGCAGGATTCAAACCTGCGACCATAGAGGTCGCGTGGTTCCAGACTGTAGCACCTAGAACCGCTCGGCCAACCCGGCCAGCTAATGATTCAATTAATCATCACAGATGCCCCTAATGGGCAGTTGAGAATGTTCATATGACAGTGGAATATCATGTGAACCTACCAGGAGTTACAGAGTGATGTGGTTTATCAGCATTTGGTTTGAAGGGATCTTAATTTTTTGAGCATACAGTGCCTGGTGAATAAACTTGAAGTTACTCCAGGAATAAGTGATGCCATGCATCAAATAGATGTTGTGGGATGGAGAATGATACTTCCAGCAGGATGGAGCACCTTGTCACTACCATCATGATGTGAGTGCCTACCTTGACGAACGCCTCCCTGACAGATGGATAGTACAAAGAGGCAGTACCCAGTACCCTCCACACACAAAAAAAGAGTATGTACATTTTCTGGGATACACTGTATGTAGTTTTCTTCGTCCTGTGTGCGCTGAAACCGAAATTTATCTTCAAGATTCAGATAAGATGAGCAATTCGAGGCACTTCATCACAGCACTATTCAAACCACAAGCAGAAAGAAACATTTTGGGAAAAAGTTCTGGAAATTTTCGAAAGAGAATAATCGACTTTAGAAGACAAAAAAGAGGTAGGTGTGTCAAAAACATTTTATTTTATTTTACTTCATTTTAGTGACGGTAAGTATTTTTCAACTTCAGGGGATCTTGTTTAACTAAACACTTTGCACAGATCTCTGCCTTAATACCTAACGCTTTCACAGTTCATTACAGAAGAGGAGGAAGCATCCCGGGATTCTTTTGGTCATGAACTGCACTGCAGGAAATCCGCAAAGTGAGGATCAGGTGCAGAAGTAAGTAGGAGTGAGTATACATATTTCAATCAGGAGTCGTTTCTCAAGACCATTGCCAGCAACAAATCGGAGATGCACATGAAGAGGAATGTACCTGGCGTAGCTACTTTACAAAAGAAGGCAGAAAGGAGATTGATGATGATCTGTAAATTAAGGTGCTTAATACTAGGACACAGCAAAGGGAAAGCGTAAGAGGATAAAGACAAAATGTTTTTACTGTCTCTACTGAACCCGCTTCAAAGTATTCCTAAAGAAACGAAAATGACCGCTAAAATTAGACTCATGAGCGTCATAAACGAAGTCCACTTCGAAGGACTCAAACAACTTATAACAACGCTCTTTCAGACAATGGCCAGTTGGAGAACATGGACATCATCGTCCCTCAATTTCATCGCAACCTGTTCCTGGCGTTCCACTCAATCACAAGAACTTCACACCACAGACAAAGCATATTACCATCCGGGACGTGGAAATTTTCCCCAAAACTTGATTCCAGACCGAAATAACGCAGCTACGTCTCCTCTTGCAGCGAAGTGTCGCTTAATGAGTCCGATACGTTAGATGTGGGAGAATTATTTTCAGTAATACGATGTGTAAACAAATGAGGCAAGTCACATATTTTTTGTCTCAAATATTTAAGAGTTTATTGTAAAGCGCTTTTGAAATAATACCTGAAAATCACTGCTACCCAGCTAGCACTCAAGCTTATTTCAATGTGGATATTGAGTTTAGGTTGAGTTGAAAATTCAAGATTGAAAAATCAACCTGTTACACAGCTTACTTCAAGGTGGATATTGAGTTTAGGTTCAGTTGAAAATTCAAGATTGAAAAATCAACCTGTTCCTCAGTTTACATCAAACTGTAAAAATTTAGCTTGAATTAAAATAATTTTCCCAAGCTTTAAATAAACTGTAATTTCCCTGGAAGGCTGTACAGCAGATGCGCGCTCAGCATAGCTTCCATAGACGTCCATGGGAAGCACCACAAGCGTTTATAAGCCTTGCACTGACTCTGCTAGGTTTACGGCCATTTTACCTTTGTGACGCGCATTAATGATTGTTGACTGTTGTGAAGTTTGTTTTATACTGTAAAATAGTTCGGTAAGTGTGTGGTGTCTCCTGCCTTACTGCTACACCGGGTCTGAAGAGGGTATATAGTGTATTACAGGTACGTTGGTGCATTTTTCTCTAGTGGTACGTTAATACTACAAATGTTAAATATTATTACGTAACGTAAAGAAATATCATATTCTTTTACGTAGAAAAATTGAGCCTGGATGAAAGTGAAATGGATTACCAGCTAAGAATACATATTACAAGTTGTTCAGCAAACAGAGGTCATTTTAAACTAGCTCTCTAGTACGTGGCAACAATAAATTAAAACTTAATGTTATTTTACCGTTTTAAAATCTCGCCTTTATATATATATATATATATATATATATATATATATATATATATATATATATATATATCGCCATATTACATTTGTTTACTTGTAAGTATTCGCGTGTGTTGCGCTATGAATGAATAATCGTGAAGTGTGAAAAGTTTCTTTGCGAATACAAATAGTAATGACATGGTGAATGGGAAAAAGTACATCAAGAACAGTCACTACATAGGTGTCAGTCTTTTTTATTTACGTCGCTTTGACTGCTCTTTAATTGTGGTAATATGAAATTTCTTCCCATTAGTATGACACTCTTGTACAAAGTAAACATACTCAAGAAATTCAAGTCAAAGAAATCTTAAAAGTTGGGGCAACAGTAAAATCAGAGTTGCAGTTTGTTATTATGCCACCAGTATTGAGAGATTTTGTTGAAGCTGTTAATTCTTTCTGTGATGATGAATACAAAATTTCTTGTGACTCATGCTTGGCAAAAGTTAAGCATATTCATAATAAGTGTAACATTACTTTTCATGGTAAGTAGTGGCAAATTTTGGATCTGGGCTGTACTGTGAAGGCTGAATCTATTGAGCTGCTTACTCAGTGACGTTTATACTAGTTAATGATTCTTACTACATCAGTTAGTTTGAAGTTATTTTGCTAATCTGGGGCAAAAATTATATTTAGGTTGATCAGTTTCAACTTTTTACATTTTTTATGTATGGCTAACATTTTCTTTTACCTGTTACAGGATCATTAGCCTATACCGGCAGAATTCAGCGATATTTGATCCTGCTCTGGTCTGTGCGCTGGGGCCGGAGGGGCTTCAGAATAATTAAATTTTAAAATAAAACAATTTTAAACACTTTGAAAATAAAAATTTTTAAACATACATGTCTTTATAATTTTTTTCACACCATTTCCATTCTGATATTTATTTAATTAATTAGGTTCAATAAATTCAGATTAATAATTATGTAGCTTAAAACAAGCTGTAAATACCAGGCTGTATTCCACGTGTATAGATACAGCTGGAGCCAAACTTGATAAGTCAAGCTTGAAATATAGCTTTAACTCTGCCAACTTTGATGTTTGTTTCAAGCTTGAATCCAACTAACAGGCCTGAGCATTCCAGCTTTGATCAAGCTTATATACTTGAACTTTACATCTGGAAACAAGTTTGAAACCGGCTTACTGTGCTATCTGGGTACGTATTCGTTACAGTTATAACTAAAACTGTAAATACCACTGCTAACAACAAACGATTAGCTACTGATTAGACTTCAATGTCACGAAAATCTCTTGCCGCTACAAGGCTTTACTGACATACTCACGTAACTGAAAATTTTATCACAGTAACTTCCTCAATCATTGTTCAATGCGTGAAATAACCCTTTTATGTCACAATCTGCAATAAAAGTGTACACCCAAACTGCGATTTTTTCTGGATTCTCTTTTTATTCTGTTGTCGCACACAAAGCACAGCTGCTAGCTCTTTTACGGCCATTTTGATACTGAGCGCATACAGAAGAAACTTCTCTGACCCCACTGCTGGCGTGTCGTTGGCCTACTGGAGAGCTGGCGACAGAGATGCAGTGGCTCCTGGCACACGAGAGGCGCAGAGCTTCGTCCTCTCTGTAGCCGTCATGTAGCTCGTCAAGCGAATCGCTGCTACTGGTTTTACACAGATTCGTTGCTGCGTCATGTCTGGGCGTAGTCAATGTACGCTGGCGAACAAAATGTAAGGACTGAAGTAAATTTTTCATGATGTGTCATTGCCAAGAAACATAGCTCGACGAAACTTGCACCGTCCATTGAAAGGACTGCTGCAGTATAGTGTAGTACAGAGCAGAACAGATGATAACTGAAATAAATACACAGTAAGACGAACAGAAAGACTATAATTCCACTGAAGTAACCGCAGTTTGTAATGATTTCCTGGACATTACAAAAGGAGAGATGTGGTTCTTAATTGGCTGTGTGATCACCACGAACAGCAAAGGATGTTCTGCAAAGTGATTGCATGCTGACCACAAGGTTGCTACGAAGTTCTTGTGGCACAGTGATCCACTTTTCCACGACCGCGGTTGACAGCTACCTGGATGGTCTTTGGTGCATGTCGACGAGCTGCAGTGTCTCCCCACCGAATCCCACACGTGCTCGATGGGAATTAAGTCGGTGGAACGGTCAGGCCAGTCGTTTCGCCGAATATCCTCTCGTTCCAAATTCTCCTCCATCTGCGCTATGCGATGAAGTCGCGCACTGTCATCCATAAAAGTGATGTCAGAGCCGTATGCACCCCTGAAAAGATGCACTCGGGAAGGAAGTTATTGTCACAATAACGTTGAGCGGTGAGTGCTCTGTGTTCAGAGATGTAGTGGTCAGTATGTTAATGTAACATTATGCCACCCCACACTGTAATACGAGGACCACAAAAATAACCACGTTGGACAATGTTCCTGGGTGGATTCTGTAGTCCCACCACTCGCCATAGGTGGTTCAGAATCACTCCTCAGATCGAATTTGCGCTTCTCTGAGAAGAGCACATGACCACCCCTCGATGGTCCAGTCCATATGCACTCGATATTATCGCAAATGGTGCCCCGATATGCGGATGTCAGTCCAATACAATGTCGTCGCGCAAAGAGACCATCCCCTTGTAGTCACCGTGCCACTCTGAGTGTGAGATTGCGTGCCTTGCACTCCTGTTGTGTAGCAGATGCACCGCTGTTTGATGAGGTGCCTTCTTGCATATTGCACAATGTAGTGGTCATCTGCTGTTGTAGTTTATTATATGCCCGCATCTCGTGGTCGTGCGGTAGCGTTCTCGCTTCCCACGCCCGGGTTCCCGGGTTCGATTCCCGGCGGGGTCAGGGATTTTCTCTGCCCCGTGATGGCTGGGTGTTGTGTGCTGTCCTTAGGTTAGTTAGGTTTAAGTAGTTCTAAGTTCTAGGGGACTGATGACCATAGATGTTAAGTCCCATAGTGCTCAGAGCCATTTTTTGTAGTTTATTATGGTCGACCATCTCACCTTTGAGTAGCAGTGCCTGTTGTTCGGAACGCTGGCCACGCAAGTGGAACAACGCTGTGAGCAATACCAAGCTCTGGCTACACTCTTCAGACTTCGTACTTCTTCCAGTTTCCTGACGTTTCTTCCCTGTGCGAAGTCATCCAGATGTTGTCTACGGGTCATGCTGTAATGAATAACACCAACGCAGTGAACGATAACTGCTCACTGATTGTCACAATCTTTTCTCGTTCCTTCAACTGCCTCGTGTTGCCCGGCCAGCCATTTGGTGCTAGTCATGCTAGCCTCAGGTCATGTGACGTCCCAACTCCGTGTGCGCTACAGGGAGACCTCTGACAACATGCTCCCACACTTTCACTCGTTTCCGCATGATAGTTAATATGTTATGTTACTTTATATATATCATCCTTAACTTATGCGAAGCAGTGTAACTGGAGCACCGGTGGACTTTATTTGAACACCTTCTATTTAAGATGTTAATCTATGGGTTACAAATGTTTGGTTGTCGACAAATACGTTTTTGTTTTTATTTTGAGTCCGTTTAAATAGACTGTAATTAGATGTGTGGTGGTGGTGTTTGTACGACGGGCGTTCAATAAGTAGAGCAACACATTCTTTTCCCCGAAAGCAGATTGGTTTTATACACGATTCCAATACAGCTATTATGTTTTACCCACTCTTTTGGTTACAAAACGCTATTTTTCAACATAATCTCCGTTCGATGCGACGCCTTACGCCACCTTACTGGGAGGGTCGGTATGCCCGCATGGTACCACTCTACTGGTCGACGTCTGAGCCAACGCCCTGCTGCATCCATAACCTCCCCATTAACCACGTACTGCTTCCCACGGAGTGCATCTTTCACTGGGCCAAAGAGATGGTCCCTTCGATGCTCTTTACGATCTTCTGTTAGCTGGCGAGGAACCGAGCGGGCGCACACTTTTGGGTACCCAAGCTGGTGGATGAGTGTGTCAGCACTACCAACAGACGTCCAGCTGAGCAGCGAGCTGTGTGATTGTGATTCGTCGACCACATCGAATGAGCGTGTCCCCACGTTCCAGCACTGCACGGATCACAGCTGTGTGCGCCCAGCTGGCACGCGGGAGTTAAAGCAGTTTCGCGCGACCATATTGCTATGATCACACACGCCTTCAACGATTCACCATCCTTTTGCTCAACTCTGCCTGGAACGAACCTCCGTTACACTCGCTATTTTGAAGGCTACTTTTAGCGCCACCACCTATTGGAACTTCAAGAAACTACAGGAGCTGAAGCGGGAATATACCACGATGCCCTACAGAAAATTCCGCATTTCTTTCCGAAACTGGCCTAAAAAATTTGTTGCATTACTTATAGAACACCCCTCTCCCCCCCCCCCCAAATAATTTACTTAAACCTGATCGGAAAATAACGACGCTACGAGATGATAAGGAGAATATTCTAACTGTTATAGAATGTCTGTGTTCGTTCCTGAATAACAGTAGCGATTGATGGTATATTTGTGTCCTGCTATATGAGTGCATTCGGAACGAACCAGAGCGCTTTCATTATGATAGCTCCTGAATTATTTTTGTAAAAGTGTTTCTGCAGCCATGCCCCAGATCATGCATTCATACTCGTGTAATACAGAAGAAAGGACCCCTATCTTCCATATCTGTAATTTCGCACTGGTGTTCATTATACTGGTGTGAGGCAGTGAGCTAATTGGCATCTTTCGCACGCAGTTTCCGAACACATTGTCAAGTCAATAGCTCTATTGTTTTTCCCCACTGTCCAATGTTTATCATTACTGTACAGTAAAGGACAGTTGAATATGAATAGAGCGATCATAAACGGCTATTCTGAGATTCGTAACAACTATGAACCAAACTACTAGAACGGTCAAGATCAAAAATTAAATGAAAAGGAATGTACCCGGCATCGAAATCCCTATTACTACTGTAATAACGAAACCTAAGACTGCAGTGGTATTGGTGCATTAAGAGAATAGACGAGATAATAAAAGCCAGAAAATATTTTGAAATTTACGTCCAAGGCAAAAGAACACGTGGAAGGTCCAAAAACCGCTGGACAGGTACAGTGAAAACACACGTGGAGGAGAGAGGATTTCAGAGGGAAGACCTCCAGGAGCAGAAGATCCATGATGGCAGGACGTGGTGCCGGGCGATTGTACAACACACCAGGCAAATTGAAGCTGGGAAATAACGACGACGATAATGAGTTCGAAATGGCTGTAATTAGATAAATTGAATCTATACATGATAAAAATTATTATATAATGTAAATGAAAGTTTAAAATAACGATTGTTTCGCAAGTGCAGTGAATCGGAAGCCACAACGTCTTCGAAACCATTGGACTGGGTTTTGCTCTTGGCCACCTCCGAGGTCCGTGGGAAAAGTAGTGAGGCTAATTTTTTTATCCATCAAAGTTTTTATTTTTTTCAAGCAAAAATATTGTCCCCTTCAAAGTAGTATCCTTCGGCAGCTATACACGGCGCTGTGTCGTTGTAGCAGTGCTGAAAGACTTCAACTGGTAAGGCCTTTAAAATGTTGGTCACATTCTTTTGAATATTCTCCAGAGCCCCAAGGACATTTTTCAATTTCTGGAAGACGAAAAACACGAGGATTCACATTAGGTGAGTAGAGGGGCTATGGAACAACAGGACTGCGTTTTAAGGTCAAAACTTTCGTGATGGAAGTTGCCACATGACATCGACGTTGTCATGATGCAGCATCCACTACTCTGCAATCTCCGGTCTCACTCTATTCACCCTTTTCCTGTGCCTTCCAAGTACATCTTCGTTACAATGATTGACACTTTTTCCGGAGGAATAAGTTCTTAATGCACGACAACTCTACTGTCAAAAAGGCATATCGGGATTGTTTGATCTTTGATTTGCTCACACGAGCTCTTTTCGGTCGAGGAGACGTCTGTGTACCACTCGTCACTTTGCTACTTTTGTGTCAGGGTCGGATTCAGAAATCAGGATTCATCGTCTGTGACCACACGACTAAACCATTCGGTCACTGGCAATCCTCTCAAAAAGATTAACGCACACGCTTCTTTGATTGTCGTTCTGCTCAGTTGTGAGGTTTTCCGACATAATTTGGCCAAACCTTTCGCATGTGCAAATCCTCAGTCCAAATTTGATAAAAGTGTATAACACGTCACCCATCACAAGAGAGTGCACACGTTCGACGTTTCCTTCGGCTTTCCTGCACTTCTCGCAGCAAGTGCAGCGAAGACAATTGCTCGGGCTTTTGTCAGGGCGTCACATTAAAGTGACTGTACCGTGTGATACATTAAAGCTATTTGGAGGATATTGTCAATTTTTAAGTTACAGAGTTTTATGGTGGGTGATGACGATGAGGTCCCATACTCCTTGACAGAGCGTAGAGGACGATGCGGGAGACCCGCACCGCCGTATTAGGCCCTGTCCTAGCGGAGGTGGTTTGCCATTGCCTTCCTCCGACCGTAATGAGGATGAATGATGATGATGATGATGATGATAACGACACAACAATACCCAGTCATCTCGAGGCAGGTGAAAAACCCTGACCCCGCCGGGAATCGAACCCGGAACCCCGTACTCAGGAAGCGAGAGCGCTACCGCGAGATCACGAGCTGCGGACTCATGGTGCGTAAAATTCTGTATAATGTATTTTTGAAACTAGTTACAGTACGCGTGGACAATTATGCCGTATTTCGTCAGTCATGCACCGTCTTATGCCGTGAAACGGAAGGTCTTCTACCATGGAAAATGTGATATTTGCAAATGAGCTGGTTTTTGATAACATTTCTGTTTAATTTGATATCACGAACGTTATGTGATAAAGTAATAATGTAACAAAAAAATGGTTCAAATGGCTCTGAGCACTATGGGACTTAACTTCTGTGGTCATCAGTCCCCTAGAACTTAGAACTACTTAAACCTAACTAACCTAAGGACATCACACACATCCATGCCCGAGGCAGGATTCGAACCTGCGACCGTAGCAGTCCCGCGGTTCCGGACTGCTCGCCTAGAACCACTAGACCATCGCGGCCGGCATAATGTAACAGATAGACCATTAAATACAGTACTGAGAATATTTACTCAACTGCTACACTTTTAAATACGAACTGAATATTTGTTGCTAGGATCATGACCATGTGGTATGAGACTTGGAACCTTTTTTTTTCAAATTCGGGAAAAAAGCTTACTTTCTCACAGTAATTTTTGTTATTTCAGAAAAATACTGCAGCACAAATAAAGTGAATGCTATAATTTCAAAATGGAATAAGAAAATATATTAAACTTCTATTATAGGGCTGTCAGACAACAAATATGTACATCCAAATCGCTCACAATACAAGACAAGAAAAGTGATATGCTCTGTGTTTTATTTAAAAATTAGTGCGTCAGCAACGTCGAGAGATGGGACTTTATGAAGCAATAACCTCCCCAAGGATACCAAAGTTGAGTATCTCATCATATGGAGCACCTAAGTTATTATGTGAACTTTTATTAGCTGTGGTTGAAATTTTCTAGTTTTCACTCGTCGTACTTATGAATGGTGGGGTCCCAAACTATTAAGTTGCTCCGATGGTATGATCGACACTGTCCAATTATAGATAAAACTATAGGAACTGTATATTTAATTCTCACTCAGCGTCAGCGGTACCTGTAATTAAAATGCTACCCTCTACTCACATATGGGTGGCATTTTACTTTCCTACATCTACAATCGAAAGGGAATGTTCACACAGTTATTATCTTATATTACCTAATTGCTGTCTGTCATTCGCTGTCCGAAAGGACCTGTTACTGTGCCGCCTTTTTTCGAATTTGATCGTTGGATAAATACGCGATGCCATATAAAACTTCGTATCGTGTTTCTTTTCAAGTAAATTCTGTTGCAGGTAAGTATACTGAAAATCATACTTAACACATGTAAGGCTACTTTGTTTATGCTAAAACATCAAAAGAACGCTTGTCGCTACCACATGTAAACATGTGTGCACTACTACTATGTTGAAACTGATACTTGCTTGTCATCAATGTCATTTACATTAAGCATTTCATAGTATAATAATGTACATACATAGCTCAGTGCAGTAGGCAAACTATGCTATATGCCACATATTATTGGATTACAATATCGTATGTCAAGCAAGTGGAAGCTGCAAGGAACCATCTCTGCCATTCTATAATATATTTCAATGCCAAAACATTTTTAGAACAACTAGCGTTTATATGGCGGCATCTTACGTTGATGTTGCGATGGTTTCTTCGAGCCTCGTGTGTAAGACGCAGCTAAATACCAACGAGACAGATGGAAAGAAAGTAAGTAAGCTGTGTATTATTTCAAAAGTAATCGCGGTAACTGTGAGACAAGATGCAACTTATTGACTTCTTGCCCATCTCAAAAATGCAAATAAGCTATTATTTGACCTTCCTCTGTCTTTGTGTGTAACGTACCGTGTCTACAAGGGCACGTTGAGCTTGTTAAATGCATGTTTTACATTTTTTCTGTGACATTGGTTTGATTACTGCTACTATTAAGCAGATTTTAATAAGCCAAAATTTGAACAAAAGAATTCTTATAAGCAGGTTTATAACAACAAACACAAATTAATTCACAATCTCCGATTTACTGCCATTCATAGTATATTTCAAAACATTCTAGATACAATCCTACACCTGATTTCCCGTATTTTGCGTGAACTGCTGATGACTTCTGTTAGCAGTACTAGCTTACACACCTCCTCTTTTCCCCAGTTTTCTTCATGTAGTGTTTTATGCCGTCATATATCACTTGCAACACGCGATTAGAAAGGATTGGTAGAAGGTCCACCTGCTCCTTTTACACGCTTGTAAAATTTCTCTCCTGCATTCCTAGCTCCTGTTCCTTTCTTCGGCTCCCAGAAATTACGTACGTATATGTCGGTCAGCGAAGAAAGTAAACCCATTTTTGTTTAGAAACCTATTTTGTGACAATAATGCCATCATCCTGACAAAGTGAAAATTCTAAGTATCCCATTTCGTTTTTAAGTAATTCTTGGTTTGAAGAATGGGGCTAGATTTGAGAACTCTTTTTATTTTTCTTTAGAAGTGACTGTTCCTCCATTACTTTCTTCTCTTAAGAAAGACAGCAGATTCCGCAAAAAGATATTCAAAGAAAAAATGGAGCAGTAATTCCATTACTCCCAGTGTTAAATCATCTATAAGCTGAATGAGTGGGACAGTATCCGCACTAAATTGTTCTTCGTATACTGCATTTGGCGAGAAAAGGGAAAATTAACAAGATATCTAGAAGCGCTAGATAAACATCAAGCTTTATATACAAGTCGTATTGCCCCCCCCCCCACGGATAAACCGTTAGCAAGAGTGTCTCTCCCAAAATATTTTATATTGATTCACCATAAAACATATGTTGCTGAGGAACAAATAGCTTATTATATGTGTCTCTTCCCCCTTCATCTACATCCAAGAGAATTGCAGAATGAGGGAGTGAGTGGTACGTAGATTCCATCAGCAAGAAGAGCGTCTGTTTCCTCAAACAGGATGTCTAAGACACTCTGCACAGTTAAACCTGGTGGTAAAGATTCCGCGAGGCCTATGTTTTGAAATAAAAGAGAAAAAGAAACGAAACCAGTTTTGACTCTGTAACTGCCCAGCGTGTCCACACGGACACAACAGAAATACTGACGTTATAAACAGAAAATGTATCGATAGATAACGACTTCTTTGAAATGAAGCTCACGATAAACATATGTAGATTTACTGCAAATAGTTTCACTTGGAAAAACAAACAAGTTCTTCATAAAACAATACTTAGTTGACATCAATATCTCCCATTGCTGTTGTCGAAGTCCAACCTACAATGCAGACAATCACAACCACAATGGGAATGTTAACAATGAACTGTTAAATGATTAATGTAAAATTCAAATCCTCCCTGACAAGACTACGCGATTGGCAACGCGAAAAATAATTGTAAGCTGACAATAAATACATAACAAACTGTTGTGTTGTTGTGGTCTTCAGTCCTGAGGCTAGTTTGATGCAGCTCTCCATGCTACTCTATCCTGTGAATGCTTCTTCATCTCCCAGTACGTACTGCAGCCTACATCCTTCTGAGTATGCTTAGTGTATTCATCTCTTGGTCTCCCTCTACGATTTTTACCCTCCACGCTGCCCTCCAATACTAAATTGGTGATCCCTTGATGCCTCAGAACATGTCCTACCAACCGATCCATTCTTCTAGTCAAGTTGTGCCAGAAACTCCTCCCCAATTGTATTCAGTACCTCCTGATTAGTTATGTGATCTACCCATCTAATCTTCAGCATTCTTCTGTAGCGCCACATTTCGAAAGCTTCTATTCTCTTCTTGTCCAAACTATTTATCGTCCATGTTTCACTTCCATATACGGCTACACTACATACAAATACTTTCAGAAACGACTTCCTAACACTTAAATCTATAATAAATGTTAACAAATTTCTCTCCTTCAGAAACGCTTTCCTTGCCATTGCCAGTCTACATTTTATATCCTCTCAACTTCGACCATCATCAGTTATTTTGCTCCCCAAATAGCAACACTCCTTTACTACTTTAAATGTCTCATTCACTAATTCCCTCAGCATCACCCGAGGTAACTCGACTACATTCCATTATCCTCGTTTTGCTTTTGTTGACGTTCATCTTATATCCTCCTTTCACAACACTGTCCATTCCGTTCAATTGCTGTTCCAAGTCCTTTGCAGTCTCTGACAGAATTACGATGTCATCGGCGAACCTTAAAGTTTTTATTTCTTCTTCATGGATTTTAATACCTACTCCGAATTTTTCTTTTGTTTCGTTTACTGCTTGCTGAATGTACAGGTTGAATAACATCGGGGAGAGGCTACAACCCTGTCTCACTCCCTTCCCAACCATTGCTTCTCTTTCATGTCCCTCGACTCCTATAATTGCCATCTGGTTTCTGTACAAATTGTAAATAGCCTTTCGCTCCCTGTATTTTACCCCTGCCACCTTCACAATTCGAAAGAGAGTATTCCAGTCAACATTGGCAAAAGCTTTCTCTATGTCTACAAATGCTAGAAACGTAGGTTTGCCTTTTCTTAATCTAGCTTCTAAGATAAGCCGTAAGGTCAGTATTGCCTCACGTGTTCCAACATTTCTACGGAATCCTAACTGATCTTCCCCGAGGTCGGCTTCTACTAGTTTTTCCATTCGCCTGTAAAGAATTTGCGTTAGTATTTTGCAGCCATGACTTATTAAACTGATAGTTCGGTAATTTTCACATCTGTCAACACCTGCTTTCTTTGGGATTGGAATTATTATCTTCTTCTTGAAGTCTAAGGGCATTTCGTCTGTCTCATACATTTTGCTCACCAGATGGTAGAGTTTTGTCAGGACTGGCTCTCACAAGGCTCTCAGTAGTTCTAATGGAATGTTGTCTACTCCCGGGGCCTTGTTTCGACGTAGGTCTTTCAGTGCTCTGTCAAACTCTTCACGCAGTATCATATGTCCCATTTCATCTACATCTACATCCTCTTTCATTTCCATAATATTGCCCTCAAGTTCATCGCCCTTAGGCTTATCTCACTAGGGGTAAAATAGATACTCCCTACCTTTGGAGAAAAGAGAACCACTTGTATGAATATCAAGAGCTCAGATGGGAACCCAGTTCTAAGCAAAGAAGGGAAAGTAGAAAGGTGGAAGGAGTATATAGAGGGTCTATACAAGGGCGATAACAAAAGTATTCAAAAATTTGTCCACAGCGAAGTGATGGTTTGTGAACCCACCCTAACTCGGAGAGTGAGTGACAAACAATTATACAGATGACGTGCCCGCAGAGCGTTGTTTCATTCGACCAACAGAACTTGAGAGCAATGGACTGGCCAATCGGTTGTTGGAACCGGTCGGATGTCCCACGTTGGCGGGACGGGGGTGGTACTGACCTGTACCAGGCGTAGCGCAGGTCCCCGCTGCCGTCGGCCTTGCAGCGCAGCGAGACGTCGTGGCCGGGAGCGATGTCTGCGGCCGCCGACGGGCTCTGCAGCTGCACGCTTACCTGCTCGCCCAGCCCTGTAACACGTCCAACACGGCCGCTGCCAATCACTACTGCCTGTTTACTTGTCAAACAAACTCCAAAAAATAATTAATGTCATCACGTTTGTCGACTTTCAAAAAAGCATATGACGCTATAGACCGAGAATCTCTTTTTGAAGTATTAGCAGAATTTGGACTAGATCAAAAGACAACAAACATCATAAAAGATACACTCGCGGAGACCAATCCAAAGTAAAATTCATGGGAGAATTGAGCACAGAATTTGAAATAGACACAGGAGTACGACAAGGGGAGCACTGTCCCCAGTGCTCTTCAATTGTGCTCTTGAAAAAGTTGTTAGAGAATGGAGAAAAGCAGGTGCACCAGCACACAGACTGCGACCAAAACATAAGGGCATACAATTAGACTGTTTAGCATTTGCTGATGACATGGCACTAATCGCACAAGATATTACCGATGCACAGAAACAGCTAGAATTATTACAAGAGCAGGCAGCAAAAACAGGATTGCAAATTTCATTTGAAAAAACAAAATTTATGACTGACATCAAAGATGCACCTTCTGATCTCAAAATTGGTAATAAATACATCTCTCGAGTAAAAGAATTTAAATATTTAGGTGAATGGACTGCAGAAAATTGCAATGAAAAGAAATCTGTCAGATTAAGAGTCCAGAAAATGGAGACGGCGTTTCAGTTAACAAAAAACATTTACAACAAAAAGAGTCTCTCGTGGAACTGCAAAATACCGGGTAATCAAAAAGTCAGTATAAATTTGAAAACTTAATAAACCACGGAATAATGTAGATAGAGAGGTAAAAATTGACACACATGCTTGGAATGACATGGGGTTTTATTAGAAAAAAAAAGAGTATTGCTAGACGCGTGAAAGATCTCTTGCGCGTCGTTTGGTGATGATCGTGTGCTCACCCGCCACTTTCGTCATGCTTGGCCTCCCAGGTCCGCAGATCTCAGTCCGTGCGATTATTGATTTTGGGATTACCTGAAGTCGCGTGTGTATCGTGATCGACCGACGTCTCTAGGGATGCTGAAAGACAACATCCGACGCCAATGCCTCACCATAACTCCGGACATGCTTTACAGTGCTGTTCACAACATTATTCCTCGACTACAGCTATTGTTGAGGAATGATGGTGGACAGACATATTGAGCATTTCTTGTAAAGAACATCATCTTTCCTTTGTCTTACTTTGTTATGCTAATTATTGCCATTCTGAACAGATGAAGCGCCATCTGTCGGATATTTTTTGAACGTTTCTATTTTTTGGTTCTTATAAAACCCCATGTCATTCCAAGCATGTGTGTCAATTTGTACCTCTCTATCTACATTATTCCGTGATTTATTCAGTTTTCAAATTTATATTGACTTTTTGATCACCCGATACGACACTACACAACAGTAATTAAACCCGAAGCTCCCTACGCATCTGAGACACTAAACCTTCAACACAGAACACTAAAAGAGGAATTAGAAGTGAAAGAACGTAAAATAATGAGGAAAATCCTAGGACCAAGAAATAAAGATGGTGTGCATTATCCAAAACCCAATGCAGAAATATATAAAAATAACTCCGAAATAACAGACACAATGCGCATGAGAAGTATCCAATTCATGGGGCATTTAGAAAGAATGGACTCAAACAGGTTAACGCACAAAATCCATACATTTTTAAAGAACAAAACTACAAGACCGAACTGGTACAAACAGACGGAAAAAGACCTGAGAGAATTAGGGTCTCCAAATCTACATGATAGAAATGAAATCAGAAAAATCACAAACACACGGGGTTTTGAGGAAGAAGAGAGAAAAACGAAGCGACATACGTCGTCTACGCAACGAAAGCTAGCCCATTCGTTGTTTATGAAGGAATACTGGGCGAAAAGGAAGGCCAACAAATGTTGATTACGCGTGGTCCTAAGTGATCCATCCGCGAAGAAGAAGAAGAAGAAGAATTAATGTAGAGTAATGTTCGGGGATGCATTTGTCTAGGTAACGTACTTATGTGATTAATATTGCAAGATGTCAGGTTAATGTAAGCTCGAAAAAATCCATTGCAAATGTCCTGTATGTGCTTGACTGGAGGCAGATCTGGTGATCGAGCAGGCCAAGACAACATTTCGAGTGTAGGGCATGTTGGGTTATAACAAGTGTATGTGTGCGAGCGTTCCTGTTGGACAACATGAATGGCATCACAACATGCCGAATCACCACAGTGACGCACAAATCTGCGGTCAGGAAGCTTGGAATGGCCACGAGAGTGTTTCTGCTGTTGCATGAGATTGCTCCTACTGTCACGTGAAATCACACCCACGCCATAACTCCATGTGAATGTCTAGTGTGTCTACCACGAAGACAGATCAGTTGTAAGACCTCAACTGTTCTCCTTTTAACCAACACACGGCCATCACTGGTACCGAGGTAGAACCAGCTTTCATTAGAAATACAACAGACCTCCATCCTGCCCTAAAATGAGCTCTCGCGTGATACCAATGAAGTTGCAAATGTCGGTGTTTTGGGGTTAGTGGGATGCACGCTATGGGCGACTGGCTCGGAGCTGTCTTTGAAGTAACCGATTTGCAATAGTTCGTAGTAGCACTGTGGTGCCAACTGCTGCTCCAATTGCTGCTGTGGGCGCAGCACGATGCGCCAGATTCATACACCGACCACGGTGCTCTTCCCTCTCGGCAGTGCCAAGAGCCGTACGGTTTTTTTGTGACCGTACATTCTCGTGACCATCGCTGCTATCAATCATGTACTGCGGCTATATTCCTGCCAAGTCTCTGCCACCATGGCAGAAGGAACATCCAGTTTCTCCTAACCCTATTGCACGACCTCGTTCAAATTCAATGTGGTGTTGGTAATGGTGTCTTCGTCGCCTTAAAGGCATTCTTGACTAACATCAACTTACGGCGTCCAATCCCAAACGTAGCTAACGCTCACAACCATTACTGCATTTATTTAAAGCAAACCTGATTCGCATCCTCATAGTGGCGCTACTAACGCCAGCCAGTCTTCTGCAGATGGCGCGAAATTTGAACACTCGTCATCTTTCAGAAATACACTCCTGGAAACTGAAATAAGAACACCGTGAATTCATTGTCCCAGGAAGGGGAAACTTTATTGACACATTCCTGGGGTCAGATACATCACATGATCACACTGACAGAACCACAGGCACATAGACACAAGCAACAGAGCATGCACAATGTCGGCACTAGTACAGTGTATATCCACCTTTCGCAGCAATGCAGGCTGCTATTCTCCCATGGAGACGATCGTAGAGATGCTGGATGTAGTCCTGTGGAACGGCTTGCCATGCCATTTCCACCTGGCGCCTCAGTTGGACCAGCGTTCGTGCTGGACGTGCAGACCGCGTGAGACGACGCTTCATCCAGTCCCAAACATGCTCAATGGGGGACAGATCCGGAGATCTTGCTGGCCAGGGTAGTTGACTTACACCTTCTAGAGCACGTTGGGTGGCACGGGATACATGCGGACGTGCATTGTCATGTTGGAACAGCAAGTTCCCTTGCCGGTCTAGGGATGGTAGAACGATGGGTTCGATGACGGTTTGGATGTACCGTGCACTATTCAGTGTCCCCTCGACGATCACCAGTGGTGTACGGCCAGTGTAGGAGATCGCTCCCCACGCCATGATGCCGGGTGTTGGCCCTGTGTGCCTCGGTCGTATGCAGTCCTGATTGTGGCGCTCACCTGCACGGCGCCAAACACGCATACGACCATCATTGGCACCAAGGCAGAAGCGACTCTCATCGCTGAAGACGACACGTCTCCATTCGTCCCTCCATTCACGCCTGTCGCGACACCACTGGAGGCGGGCTGCACGATGTTGGGGCGTGAGCGGAAGACGGCCTAACGGTGTGCGGGACCGTAGCCCAGCTTCATGGAGACGGTTGCGAATGGTCCTCGCCGATACCCCAGGAGCAACAGTGTCCCTAATTTGCTGGGAAGTGGCGGTGCGGTCCCCTACGGCACTGCGTAGGATCCTACGGTCTTGGCGTGCATCCGTGCGTCGCTGCGGTCCGGTCCCAGGTCGACGGGCACGTGCACCTTCCGCCGACCACTGGCGACAACATCGATGTACTGTGGAGACCTCACGCCCCACGTGTTGAGCAATTCGGCGGTACGTCCACCCGGCCTCCCGCATGCCCACTATACGCCCTCGCTCAAAGTCCGTCAACTGCACATACGGTTCACGTCCACGCTGTCGCGGCATGCTACCAGTGTTAAAGACTGCGATGGAGCTCCGTATGCCACGGCAAACTGGCTGACACTGACGGCGGCGGTGCACAAATGCTGCGCAGCTAGCGCCATTCGACGGCCAACACCGCGGTTCCTGGTGTGTCCGCTGTGCCGTGCGTGTGATCATTGCTTGTACAGCCCTCTCGCAGTGTCCGGAGCAAGTATGGTGGGTCTGACACACCGGTGTCAATGTGTTCTTTTTTCCATTTCCAGGAGTGTAGATACATGCATACGCACTTCCTTTCATGTCGCACGACTCCTTCTTGGTGCTACGAATCTTTGTTTCGTCAGTGTATATTAAACTCGTCGCTCTTTTCATAAATCTGAGATTTATTGTGGTCAGTCGATCTAATCGATTGTTCCAAACCAAAACTCTTTAGCGCCCTACAGAGTATGGCAGAATAACGGCCTGTGTTTAGTCTCTGAAAGTGAAATAACACAACTGGCAACACTGAATGTTTGTCATGTGTTTCAGGTAGGTACGCCGATTACTGAGATGGAGTGAGCTTGGATGTTTTGTGACTTTGAAGGCCAGGCGAGAATACCGTCGTCAAATCAGCCTAAGAAGGAATGATACTGCACCATCGGCACATGCAGTTAGGTCATGGGTCAAAAACTTTGAAGCAACGGGAAGCGCACTTCAGTTGCAATCGCCAGGAAGGCCCAAAGTTGTCACTCACAAGAACGAACAGAGAAGTGTAGTATATTGTAATCAACAGTCCAGAGCTTTCTGTGAGACAAATTGCGGCAGTAACGGGAATGTCCAGTTGTAGTGTGCACAGAATTGTGCGGTTGCAACTTTAAATCATTTCGTAAAAGATTCAGGTTGTCCAAGAGTTAAATGAAAGTGATTACGAAAAGTGAATGATTCTAGAACTGTTGACTACAATTAGACACAACGGAGGCTTCTTAAATTTCCTGTTGATGAGTGACAAGGCACATTCATCTCCGACCCAGCCGGGAATCGAACCCGGGCCCTTAGAATTGACAGTCTGTCACGCTGACCATTCAGCTACCGGGGCGGACTATCGCAGTGGTAATGTCAACAAACAAAATTGCCTTTGCTGGTGCGAGAATAATCCTCAAGAACTCCATCAGCGTCACTTACACAGCCAAAATGTCACCGTGTCGTGCACTCTCTTTTCAATGGGCACAATCGGTCCTTTGTTTTGTAACGATGAAGATGGATGAGCCACCACAGCGACTTCTCACGATGCTGACTTGCTTGACAAATTCAGTCTCAGCAAGATGTTGTTAGCTCTAACTGTGCTCATGTTTCAATGGCAGTCGTGCACAGAGTGTTCCGTAAACACATCATGTTAATAATAGGACATTTTGTGGCTTCCTGAAACACAGGGTGTATCCTAGACGTCTACATAAAATTGCGAACTGAAAGACACCATTCGTGTAGAAGTCAGAAACATTCCTATGCAGATACTTGAACGTTCAGTGAACGATTTACATCGCAGACCTTTTTTTTTCACTAGCTGCTTATATTTTATGACCCACCGTCTAATTTCTTATGGTGGGTCGTATGTTGCCATTTGGCCGCTGTGACTGGGTCCGGGGTCCGGTGTGACTCAAAGTAACACCACACCGGCTCCCGTCCCCACTCACACCGTTGCCCGTGTTCCGCCACGTGGAGGCGGGCTCTATTTGTTTACATCCATTTGACATCTTTTTTCTGTGCAGCATTAGAAAAACTTATAACTAATACAAAATCAAGTGAGATATTAATAAACAAAACGAAATTAAGTATTTAGAAAGAAGGAAGGAAGAGGACTGAATATAGAAGAGATAGGTATAATATTGCCCGTCACCTGGTTGTGGGCGGCGGCCCGGGTCTTGGAATGACCCTCAAGACGCTGGCCATCGCTCACCATGCCTTTAACATCTACCATCGTAAAAACTAACTTAACTAGAAGAGATTAGGGTACGTTAAAGCTAGAAACTAAGACTAAGACCTCCATGTCCAGCCTGCTAAACTATTTACGTTATACAATAGAGAGGTAACTGGTTTTGTGCTTGGCTCAAAGTTGCTAACGAAAGGGTACTTGTGGTAAAAGTAATAAGGTAATGACGCTAACGGTTTGTGTTGAGCCTACAAAGCTCCTAGTAGAGTACATCAGGCGCAAGCACCTCCCAGCCCCGCCGACAACACGACCTAAACGGTGGTTTTCCCCGATCTACCATAGGTATCCGTCGGGTTGGGCTCAAAAGAGAGGAACCACAATTAAGATCCTTCCATCCAGACCGTGCGCCGCCTCTTGCCAGGGGGCGTAGGTCCCTTGAAGAGGTGCCTAACTGTAAGCTTCAGATGTAGTGTAGACTGTCAACGTAACAAGTGCGGCCACTTACAAGACAGCAACGATGATGATGATGATGATGTTTGGTTTGTGGGGCGCTCAACTGCGTGGTTATCAGCGCCCGTACAATTATCCAATCTTTGCTCAGTCCAATTTCGCCACTTTCCTGGATGATGATGAAATGATGAGGACAACACAAACACCCAGTCATCTCGAGGCAGGTGAAAATCCCTGACCCCGCCGGGAATCGAACCCGGGACCCCGTGCTCGGGAAGCGAGAACGCTACCGCGAGACCACGAGCGGCGGACGACAGCAACGAGAACTGTCTAAGGTTGCAGGTCGATAGGCGACAGTCACTAGAAGTGCCGCCCCTTGGGAAGAACGGCACGGACTCGACCAACACTTACGGACGATTATACGTTTCTGCGCCTGTGGCCCGTTATTTTTCGGGAGCTGTAGCCAATACAAGAAGTGTATCTTAAGCTGCCAATGGCTTCTCAACAAGAGGACGGAAGAGCGGCGGAAGGGACCAGGGGTGGTGGCAGCAGCAGGAAGAAGCCGTACAGGAGGAAAGGCTAGCCAGCCCAGAGGGAAAGGCGGCGCTCCGGAAGGCGACCCCGGTGCCCGGTGGCCGCGCAGGGAGCGGGGATAAATAGTGCGGGTAAACAGAGCGCAGGCCGCGCCGCTGTTTGTTTTTGAGGCCGGGCGGAAGCCGGCGCGGCGTATAAACACACATCAAAAGGCCGCCGCGCCGCCCTGACTGACAGCACGGCGAGCGCTGCCGCCGCCGCCGCCACAGCGGGACACGGGCTGCCCTCTGCCCTCCGCCACACAACCACTCCCCGCTGTTTCCTTATGGCATCTAAGGCTGCGGTGTCGGTGGCACCGATATCTGGAGATTCCGCCGACGACCGACATCCGCCGAAGTAGTGTTTGTGTTTCCACTTTTCAGTGCTTTGGATGTTCAGAATGTCTTATTCTAACTTTTATGTTTGTCTTCCACAGGTATGCTGAATGACAGTCATTGAAGGATACGTGTTTCGAGCTCTATCAGAAATCCGATGCTTACATTAAAGATGCAGTTCTGGCTCAAGTAAAACACTTCGATGTTTGACCGCTGGCGATTACATATTTCAGTATTTAAAGCTATATCCGCAATGTTCGAATACAGCATTAGTAGTGACCCGCTTGATACTGTCAACGACGTTTAAATACCCAGGCGTAGCGCTGCAAAGCGATATGAAATGGAACGCGCGTGTGAGGACTGCGGTAGGAAATGCGAGAGGTCGACTTTGGTTTATTGAGAGAAATTTAGGAAAGTGTGGATCATCTGCAAAGAACACCGCGTACAGGACGCCAGTGCCACTTATTGTTGAGTACCGCTCGAGTGTTCGCTGTCCGCAACAGATCGGATTGAGGAAAGAGATCGAAGCAGTTTGGAAGTGAGCTGCTAGGTTACCGGTAGGTCAGAACAAAACGCAAGTGTTTCGAAGGGTGCTTTGGGAACTCAAGTGAGAACCCGTGGAGGGAAGGCGACGTTCTTTTCGAGATATACTACTGGAAAAGTTTATAGAACCGGCATTTGAAGCTCAGTGTAGGACGATCTTACTGCCACCAGCATAAATTTCGTGTAAGGACCACGAAGATGCGGCTTTTCGCGGATGATGCTTTAGTATACTGAGAAGTTGCAGCAGCATTCGAAAATTGCAGCGAAATGCAGGAAGATCTGCAGCGGATAGGCACTTGGTGCAGGGAGTGGCAACTAACCCTTAACATAGATAAATGTAATGTATTGCGAATACACAGGAAGAAGGCCCCCCCATGAACCATGGACCTTGCCGTTGGTGGGGAGGCTTGCGTGCCTCAACGATACAGATAGCCGTACCTTAGGTGCAACCACAACGGAGGGGTATCTGTTGAGAGACCAGACAAAGGTGTGGTTCCTGAAGAGGGGCAGCAGCCTTTTCAGTAGTTGCAGGGGCAACAGTCTGGATGATTGACTGATCTGGCCTTGTAACATTAACCAAAATTGCCTTGCTGTTCTGGTACTGCGAACGGCTGAAAGCAAGGGGAAACTACAGCCGTATTTTTTCCCGAGGGCATGCAGCTTTACTGTATGATTAAATGATGATGGCGTCATCTTGGGTAAAATATTCCGGAGGTAAAATAGTCCCCCATTCGGATCTCCGGGCGGGGACTACTCAAGAGGACGTTATTATCAGGAGAAAGAAAACTGGCGTTCTACGGATCGGAGCGTGGAATGTCAGATCCCTCAATCGGGCAGGTAGTTTATAAAAATTAAAAAGGGAAATGGATAGGTTAAAGTTAGATATAGTGGGAATCAGTGAAGTTCGGTGGCAGGAGGAACAAGACTTCTGCTCAGGTGAATACAGGGTTATAAACACAAAATCAAATAGGGGTAATGCAGGAGTGGGTTTAATAATGAATAAAAAAATTAGGTGTACTGGTAAGCTACTACAAACAGCATAGTGAACGCATTATTGTGGCCAAGATAGACACGAAGCCCACACCTACTACAGTAGTACAAGTTTATATGCCAACTAGCTCTGCAGATGACGAACAAATTGAAGAAATGATTGATGAAATAAAAGAATTTATTCAGGTAGTGAAGGGAGATGAAAATTTAATACTCATGGGTGACTGGAATTCGAGAGTAGGAAAAGGGAGAGAAGGAAACATAGTAGGTGAATATGGATTGGGGCTAAGAAATGAAGGAGGAAGCAGCCTGGTAGAATTTTGCGCAGAGCATAACTTAATAGTAGCTAACACTTGGTTTAAAAATCATAAAAGAAGGTTGTATACATGGAAGAATCCTGGAGACACTAAAAGGTATCAGATAGATTATTTAATGGTAAGACAGAGATTTAGGAACCAGGTTTTAAATTGTAAGACATTTCCAGGGGCAGATGTGGACTCTGACCACAATCTATTGGTTATGAACTGTAGATTAAAACTGAAGAAACTGCAAAAAGGTGAGAATTTAAGGAGATGGGACCTGAATAAACTGAAAGAACCAGAGATTGTACAGATATTCAGAGAGAGCATAAGGGAACAATTGACAGGAATGGGGGAAAGAAATACAGTAGAAGAAGAATGGGTAGCTTTGAGGGATGAAATAGTGAAGGCAGCAGAGGATCAAATAGGTAAAAAGACGAGGGCTAGTAGAAACCGTTGGGTAACAGAAGAAATATTGAATTTAATTGATGAAAGAAGAAAATATAAAAATGCAGTAAATGCAGAAGGCAAAAAGGAATACAAACAATTCAAAAATGATATCGACAGGAAGTGCAAAATGGCTAAGCAGGGATGGCTAGAGGACAAATGTAAGGACGTAGAGGCTTATCTCACTAGGGGTAAGATAGATACTGCCTACAGGAAAATTAAAGAGACCTTTGGAGAAAGGAGAACCACTTGCATGAATATCAGGAGCTTTGATGGAAACCCAGTTCTAAGCAAAGAAGGGAAAGCAGAAAGGTGGAAGGAGTATATAGAGGGCCTATACAAGGGCGATGTACTTGAGGACAATATTATGGAAATGGAAGAGGATGTAGATGTAGATAAAATGGGAGATATGATATTGAGTGAAGAGTTTGACAGAGCACCGAAAGACCTGAGTCGAAACAAGGCCCCGGGAGTAGACAACATTCCATTAGAACTACTGACAACCTTGGGAGAGCCAGTCCTGACAAAACTCTACCATCTGGTGAGCAAGATGTATGAGACAGGCGAAATACCCTCAGACTTCAAGAAGAATATAATAATTCCAATCCCAAAGAAAGCAGGTATTGGCAGATGTGAAAATTACCGAACTATCAGTTTAATAAGTAACAGCTGCAAAATACTAACGCGAATTCCTTACAGACGAATGGAAAAACTGATAGAAGCCGGCCTCGGGGAAGATCAGTTTGGATTCCGTAGAAATGTTGGAACACGTGAGGCAATACTGACCCTACGACTTACCTTAGAAGCTAGATTAAGGAAAGGCAAACCTACGTTTCTACCATTTGTAGACTTAGAGAAAGCTTTTGACAATGTTGACTGGAATACTCTCTTTCAAATTCTGAAGGTGGCAGGGGTAAAATACAGGGAGCGAAAGGCTATTTACAATTTGTACAGAAAGCAGATGGCAGTTATAAGAGTCGAGGGACATGAAAGGGAAGCAGTGGTTGGGAAGGGAGTGAGACAGGGTTGTAGCCTGTCCCCGATGCTATTCAATCTGTATATTGAGCAAGCAGTAAAGGAAACAAAAGACAAGTTCGGAGTAGGTATTAAAATCCATGGAGAAGAAATAAAAGCTTTGAGGTTCGCCGATGACATTGTAATTCTGTCAGAGACAGCAAAGGACTTGGAAGAGCAGTTGAACGGAATGGACAGTGTCTTGAAACGAGGGTATAAGATGAACATCAACAAAAGCAAAACGAGGATATTGGAATGTAGTCAAATTAAGTCGGGAGATGCTGAGGGAATTAGATTAGGAAATGAGACACTTAAAGTAGTACAGGAGTTTTGCTATTTGGGGAGCAAAATAACTGATGATGGTCTAAGTAGAGAGGATATAAAATGTGGACTGGCAATGGCAAGGAAAGCGTTTCTTAAGAAGAGAAATTTGTTAACATCGAGTATTGATTTAAGTGTCAGGAAGTCGTTTCTCAAAGTATTTGTATGGAGTGTAGCCATGTATGAAAGTGAAACGTGGACGATAAATAGCTTAGACAAGAAGAGAATAGAAGCTTTCGAAATATGGTGCTACAGAAGAATGCTGAAGGTTAGATGGGTTGATCACATAACTAATGAGGAGGTATTGAAAAGAATTAGGGAGAAGAGGAGCTTGTGGCACAACTTGACTAGAAGAAAGGATCGGTTGGTAGGACATATTCTGAGACATCGAGGGATCACCAATTTAGTATTGGAGGGCAGTGTGGAGGGTAAAAATGGTAAAGGGAGACCAAGAGATGAATACACTAAACAGATTCAGAAAGATGTAGGTTGCAGTAGGTACTGGGAGATGAAAAAGCTTGCACAGGATAGAGTAGCATGGAGAGCTGCATCAAACGAGTCTCAGGACTGAAGACCACAACAACAACAACAGAAAGAAGGATCCTTTATTGTATGATTATATGATAGCGGAAAAAACACTGGTAGCAGTTACTTCTGTAAAATATCTTGGAGTATGCGTACGGAACGATTTAAAGTGGAATGATCATATAAAAATAATTGTTGGTAAGGCGAGTGCCAGGTTGAGATTCATTGGGAGAATCCTCAGAAAATGTAGTCCATCAACAAAGGAGGTGGCTCACAAAACACTCGTTCGACCCATACTTCAGTATTGCTCATCAGTGCGGGATTCGTACCAGATCGGGTTGACGGAGGATATAGAGAAGATCCAAAGAAGAGCGGCGCGTTTCGTCACAGGGTTATTTGGTAAGCGTGATCGCGTTACGGAGATGTTTAGCAAACTCAAGTGGCAGACTCTGCAAGAGAGGCGCTCCGCATCGCGGTGTAACTTGCTGTCCAGGTTTCGAAAGGGTGCGTTTCTGGATGAGGTATCGGATATATTTCTTCCCCCTACTTATACCTCCCGAGGAGATCACGAATGTAAAATTAGAGAGATTCGAGCGCACACGGAGGCTTTCCGGCAGCCGTTCTTCCCGCGAATCATGCGCGACTGGAACGGGAAAGTGACAGTGGCACGTAAAGTGCCCTCCGCAACACACCGTTGGGTGGCTTGCGGAGTATAGATGTAGATCTAGATAAGATACGAGAGATTAGGGCTCATATGGAGGCATACAGATAGTCGTTTTTCCCTCGTTCTGCCTGAGAGTGGGACAGGGAAAGGAAACTACTAATAGTGGTACAGGTTACCCTCCACCACGCTCCGTACGATGGTTTGCAGAGTATGTGTGCAGATGTAGATGTAGATTGTGTATTTCTGCGCTTAGGTAAGTACCCGTTGCCCAACCCGGCCATCTCGACGCCCTCGCCAGGACTCGAACCGCGCCCGCACCCGTCCTCCCTAGCAACGGACCTCCCCCGTCCCCCGGTCAAGGGCCACAGGGCAGGGAGCGGCCCTAATTGTACCGCCCGGGCCCGCCTCCGGCTCTGCGTCTGCTTCTGCCCGCAGCGCTGCGCTCATTTAAGACTTCCGGACTGCGCCCTCTCCTAATTGCGTACTACCGGCTCAAAAGCCGCCCTTCAACGTTATGCTCGCTTCCGCATTCGCGGCACGTGCGGCCGCCTTTCCGCGTGCGACTCAAGACAGCGTTCTGCCGTCCAGATCGCCTCCTCGCTGCTAATGCCGTCTTCCTCTATACTACCACCACCTCGAAGAAGCTGGCATTTGACAGCCAGCGAGCCGCACTGCTCCCGCCAGGAATACAATAATCACAGCCTGGCACTGTCGGCTCACACTTTGTTGGCACTGTTGTACAGCAAAATTGAGCGAAGAACGAAATTTTTGAGCTGTGTACGAGACGTCCATGTAAATCGCGCTGCCTGCCGCTGTGGTCGAGCGGTTCTAGGCGCTTCAGTCCGAAACCACGTGGCTGCTACGGTCGCGGCTTCGAATCCTGCTTTGGGGAATGGATGTATGTTAAGTCCCATACTGCTTAGAGCCATTTGAACCATTTAAAGCGCGCCTGCCGGTACGCAGTGGTTGAATAACGAGTATAATCACTCGGAGGCGCCGGAATACGAACAACAAACAAGCAAGACCACATTCTACATCTACATCTACATCTACATACGTCCTCCGCAAGCCACCGTATAGCGCGTGGCGGGGGATAGCCTATACCACCGCTAGTCACTTCCTTCCCGCTTCCATGCCCGAACTGAGCGTGGGAAAAACTGCTATATACGTACCTCCGTACGAGACCTAGTTCCTTGTGTCTTATCTTCGTGGGGTGTTGACAGATGTGAAAATTAACGAAATATCAGTTTAATAAGCCACGGCTGCAAAATACTAACAAGAATTCTTTACATACGAATGGAAAAACTGGTAGAAGCCGACCTCGGGGAAGATCAGTGTGGATTCCGTAGAAATGTTGGAACACGGGAGGCAATACTGACCCTACGACTTATCTTAGAAAATAAATTTAGCACTTGTAGACTTAGAGAAAGCTTTTGACAACGTTGACTGGAATACTCTCTCTCAAATTCTTAAGGTGGCAGGGGTCAATACAGGGAGTGAAAGGCTATTTACAATTTGTACAGAAACCAGATGGCAGTTCAGGGGCATGAAAGGGAAGCAGTAGTTGGGAACGGAGTGAGACAGGGTTGTAGCCTCTCCCCGATGTTATTCAATTTGTATATTGAGGAAGCAGTAAAGGAAACAAAAGAAAATTCGGAGTAGGAATTAAAATCCATGGAGAAGAAATAAAAACTTTGAGGTTCGTCGATGACATTGCAATTCTGTCAGAGACAGCAAAGGACTTGGAAGAGCAACTGAACTGAATGGACAGTGTCTTGAAAGGAGGATGTAAGATGAACATCAACAAAAGCAAACGAGGATATTGGAATGTAGTCGAATTAAATCGGGTGATGCTGAGGGAATTAGATTAGGAAATGAGACGCTGAAAGCAGTGAATGAGTTTTGCTATTTGGCGAGCAAAATAATTCACGATGGTCGAAGTAGAGAGGATATAAAATGTACACTGGCAATGGCAAGGAAAGCGTTTCTGAAGAAGAGAAATTTGTTAACATCGAGTATAGATTTAAGTGTCAGGAAGTCGTTTCTCAAAGTATTTGTATGGAGTGTAGCCATGTATGGAAGTGAAACGTGGACGATAAATAGTTTGGACAAGAAGAGAATAGAAGCTTTCGAAATGTGGTGCTACAGAAGAGAGAAATTTGTTAACATCGAGTATAGATTTAAGTGTCAGGAAGTCGTTTCTGAAAGTATTTGTATGGAGTGTAGCCATGTATGGAAGTGAAACGTGGACGATAAATAGTTTGGACAAGAAGAGAATAGAAGCTTTCGAAATGTGGTGCTACAGAAGAGTGCTGAAGATTAGATGGGTAGATCACATAACTAATGAGGAGGTATTGAACAGAATTGGGGAGAAGAGAAATTTGTGGCACAACCTGACTAGAAGAAGGGATCGGTTGGTAGGACATATTCTGAGGCATCAAGGGATCACCAATTTAGTATTGGAGGGCAGCGTGGAGGGTAAAAATCGTAAAGGGAGACCAAGAGATGAATACACTAAACAGATTCAGAAGGATGTAGGTTGCAGTAGGTACTGGGAGATGAAGAAAAACGGTTCAAATGGCTCTGAGCACTATGGGACTCAACTGCTGTGGTCATAAGTCCTCTAGAACTTAGAACTACTTAAACCTAACTAACCTAAGGACATCACACACATCCATGCCCGAGGCAGGATTCGAACCTGCGACCATAGCGGTCGTGCGGATCCAGACTGTAGCGCCTTAACCGCTCGGCCACTCCGGCCGGCTGGAGATGAAGAAGCTTGCACAGGATAGAGTTGCACGGAGAGCTGCATCAAACCAGTCTCTGGACTGAAGACCACAACAACAACATATCTTCGTGGTCCGTACACGAATCGTTCTGCAGTCAGCTTCAAATTCCAAAAAAACGGCTCTGAGCACTATGAGACTTAACTGCTGTGGTCATCAGTCCCCTAGAACTTAGAACTGCTTAAACCCAACTAACCTAAGGACATCACACACATCCATGCCCGAGGCAGGATTCGAACCTGCGACCGTAGCGGTCGCGCGGTTCCAGACTGTAGCGCCTAGAACCGCTCGGCCGCTCCGGCTGTGGCCGAGCGGTTCTAGGCGCTTCAGTCCGGAACCGCACGACTGCTACGGTCGCAGGTTCGAATCCTGCCTCGAGCATAGATGTGTGTGATATCCTTAGGTTAGTTAGGTTAAGTAGTTCTAAGTTCTAGGGGACTGATGACCTCCGATGTTAAGTCCCATAGTGCTCAGAGCCATTTGAACCATTTGAAATTAGTTGGTAACCGATGTTTGCGTCTGTGCAAAAGCTTCAAAAGCACTACTACAAATGTCGAAGTTTTTTAACTCACTTCTTAATTGCTATCGCTATTGCTATCGCTCGGCAACAGACCTGGCCAAAGTTGTGTACCACAATGCGCATGTCCACTGCTATTTGGAAAAAGTGAAATACCACGATGAAGGGATGTGATGACAGTTACATTTATTCGACCATTTAGGAACATGACACTACACAACTGATTAGCGTTACAGACCTGTACATGCTCTGTGATAGTGGAGCTTCAATGCGGAGCAGCGCTCCCAGTGTTGCAATCACAGCCACTAGATGTCGCGTTTGTCGCTTGGAATCAAAGACTCAGTATGCGAAAGGGGAATACTCTGCCAAACCGTTTGCAGGCGCGTCCCAAAAGCATTAACTGTGGCTGCAGGAGAGCCTGAATGAACAATTTGCCTATCGACCATACCAAAACATGTTCGCCGGCCGCGGTGGCCGTGCGGTTCTAGGCGCTTCAGTCCGGAACCGCGTGACTGCTGCGGTCGCAGGTTCGAATCCTGCCTCGGGCATGGATGTGTGTGATGTCCTTAGGTTAGTTAGGTTTAAGTAGTTCTAAGCTCTAGGGGACTGATGACCTCAGAAGTTAAGTCCTATAGTGCTCAGAGCGATCTGAACCGACTGAGCGTTGCGTAACACTGACCTGTCCGGAAGCACAAAAGAGGGCGCTGTTGGACCTCCGTGCACGCCACCTCTGCCGTTTAAATCACTTACTATGGCTCCACTGTTCTACACGTCCTCTTATCGTGGTGTGTTACAGACCATTTCTTGAGTGTTTCACGTTTTACAAACAGTAGTGTAATTTAGAGTGGACGAAATGCGTTGGAATTTTATGACAAAAAGACTTTAAATTTACAAGCTGGCAACTAAATACAAGACTGTTCAGGAAAATGTAACAGGAAACTACATTCGTAGAGAGAATTCTTTGATAACTCGTAGCGCAGATGCAAGCTTTCATCCACGAAGTGCAAAAGGTATAGTGACAGGAAACATCAGACGCCTTAGCTAAGGCTGTATACTGGTCGTTACAGACACGCGAGGCAACAGCGCGAAGCCTATTTTACGACTAAATGCAACAGTTTTTCTCTGGCGGGCCAAAGAGCCTAACGTGCGTTTGTCTCGGAAAGTTGTACGGGCATTATTCATTCGGGTTTTACATTATCTCAACACTGCAAGCGAGTATCTTCTGCGTCTCTTGGGACAACGTTTATAGACTCGACCGTATAAAGGTGGCGGCCCTGCGCGCCCCATAGTGGCAGGCTGCACGCGATGCAGCTGTCCGCCGCAGGCGCTGCCAACCTAATTGGCGGCCCGCATTTGCATGCCAATTGGCCGCTGGCCTGCAGGCTGTTTACATTTCATTTAGGGGCGGCGCGCCCGCGGCTGCCGCGCTCCTGGTGGCCGACTGCCTGCAGCACGCAGACACTTGGCCCAGCACGGGGCTCTCGCGTTCCTTGCTGCAGGTAGCAATTCGTTATCCTTGGTCGTGGCCAATCGGGTGACATATCCGAAAAAAACAGCCAAATATCGGTGCTAACCAAGACTATATTACTGAGCGATTCTCAATGTCTGCTGTGTACTGTCTAGGTCTGCAAGGTTGTAGTCATGTAGAGACCTAATACGCTGGGGGACCTAATACACTGACAGCAAATAAGGAATCCCAAGAATGGGGGTTGCGCGAAACATAAACAACTTGGTAGGCGTGTTTCTATTCCTGAAACATGATGATTATCCAAACTTCGGGACAGTCACATAAGAGTGGCGCTAGGAGCGCCACTATGAGGATGCAAATTTGGCTTGCCTTAAACAGGCGCTTTAACGTCGCGTGCTTTAGTTACCTTTGATATTGGATGTAGTGAGTTGATGTTAGTGAAGACGAAGAAGACGCCACAATGTACAGAACACTGTGTTTGAACCATAACCAGCATTAACCGCCTCTGTATTGACCGACCAAGTGCAACAGGCGTAGAACTCCATCCCACAAACTAACATCCAGCACATCTACAACACGATACGTGCACGTTTGCATGCTTGCATTCAACATTCTACCGGTTACACCGGTTATTAATGTACCAGCTCTTCATATCTGCAATGGCTTTTCTCGTGCTTACATTAACCTGTGATCATGCAACGTTAATCACTTGACTGGGTTACTTAGAAATATATATTACCGATTTTTTATTACCCTACAGTAATTATTTCTTGGTGTGAGTTCGTTTTTTCTCGCCAAACTGCTGCGAGTGCAATGAGCAGCAATAAAATTGATAATGTTAGCTATCAAAACTATTTGGCTGCTTTTTCGGAAAATGCGATTTCCGAGGTGGTGGTTAGCGTGGAACCTAGTAGCTCAGCTTAAATTGTTGCGAGTGAAACAGAATAACAGCTAACTTCATTTATAAAGCATAGTAAATTACGAACAATCAATGCCATTAATTGCCCACATCCGTCATATGATTCTTGTAATCATTTCCCAGTTAGTTACTTACATGTTGCAGATATCATTTGAACGATTCTTTAATAGAAATGATGTGGAACGAATGGTTTTACAGAATACTGTATGGATATACACTAAAGCGCCAAAGAAACTTGTATAGGCATGCACATTCAAATTCAGAGATATGTAAACAGTCAGAATATGGCGCTGCGGTCAGCAACGCCTTTATAAAATGACGAGTGTCTGGCGTAGTGGTTAGATCTGTTACTGATGCTACAACGGCAGGTTATCATGATTTAAGTTAGTTTGAACGTGGTGTTGTAGTGGGCGCACGAGCGATGGGACACAGCATCTCTGAAGTAGCGATGAAGTGGGAATTTTACAGTACGACCATTTCACGAGTCTACCGTGAATATTAGGAATCCGGTTAAACATCAAATCTCCGAGATCGCTGCGACCGGAAAAAGATCCTGCAAGAACGGGACCAACGACAACTGAAGAGAATTATTCGAAGTGCAAACCTTCCGCAAACTGATGCAGATTTCAATGCTGGGCCATCAACAGGGTCAACTTGCGAACCATTCAACGAAACATCATCGATATGGGCTTTCGGAGCCGTAGTCCCACTCGTGTACCCTCGATGACTGCACGACACAAAGCTTTGCGCCTCGCCTGGGCTTTTCAACGCCGACATTGGAGGCCGGCCGCAGTGGCCGTGCAGTTCTAGGCGCTACAGTCTGGAGCCGAGCGACCGCTACGGTCGCAGGTTCGAATCCTGCCTCGGGCATGGATGTGTGTGATGTCCTTAGGTTAGTTAGGTTTAATTAGTTCTCAGTTCTAGGCGACTAATGACCTCAGAATCCTTAGGTTAGTTAGGTTTAATTAGTTCTCAGTTCTAGGCGACTAATGACCTCAGAAGTTAAGTCGCATAGTGCTCGGAGCCATTTTTTTTGAACCGACATTGGACTGTTAATGACTGGAAACATGTTGCCTGGTCCGACGAGTCTCGTTACAATTTTATCAAGCGGATGGACATGTACGCATATGGAGACAACCTCATGAAGCCATGGACGTTGCATGTCAGCAGGGGACTGTTCAAGCTGGTGGAGGCTCTGTAGTTGTGTGAGGCGTGTGCAGTTGGAGTGACATGGACCCCTGATAGGTCTAGTTACGACTCTGAGAGATGACTCTGATCACCTGCATCCATTCATGTACATTGTGCATTCCGACGGACTTGGCAATTCCAGATGGAGAATGCGACACCCCACACGTCCAGAATTGCTACAGAGTGATGGTTGAAATGGCTCTAAGCACTATGCGACTTAATATGTGAGGTCATCAGTCCGCTAGACTTAGAACTACTTAAACCTAACTACCCTAAGGACATCACACACATCCATGCCCGAGGCAGGGTTCGAACCTGCGACCGTAGCAGCCGCGTGGTTCCGGACTGAAGCGCCTAGAACCGCTCTGCCACAGCGGCCGGCGCGTTCCTTTAACGCTTCAGTGTGTATGATTAGAGTTAACATTAATGAACAGATTGGTTTTTTTTTTGGTCCCACTCATGCAATTACACTTAGAAAACAATTTTTTTTCACTCTTTAAGCGAAGCGTTACGAACAGTAGTACGCAACGGAAAAACCGCTGGTACCGAGAGTACACTTTATCGGCGTCCGTCCTAGGCGGTGGGGATGGTGCTCTCTCTCAGTTGGAAAACAAGAGGAAAAGCAGCTGGACGCTGAGAGTTATACAGGTCGGCAGAAACAGCCCGAAAAGCTTGTAACGATGTTGCAGGGGATGTTGTGCTGAGAAATGATCGTTACGAAAAAAAATGTCGACACATTGCGCCGTTTCCGAGTCATTTAGCATTGAAGTTAGCCAATCATGTCGTTGCGCGAGCAAGTTCAAGGTGAAATGCGGTAATACACAGACATCTGTGTGTCCGCGAGTTATCACTTGTTCAAATGCTCGTTACCAGTTGCCAATTTAAGCTAGGTGAGCACCAGACGAAGAAAGAGTGTGGCGACACTTTCTCTGGCAGGCTGCTTGAAATCGCGCGAGCGACGACCTGACTGGCTAATTTTAATTCCAAATAACTCGGAAACGGCGCAATGTATCCTACTTTTTTTCATAAGAATTGTTCATCAGCAAGATACTTACATGCTCTTCAGACCGTTTCTGAGCATCTCGTATAAGGCGGCACTGAACAACTATTAAATCGCCTTGTAGTGTTACACATTGTTTCTGCATCAGTTCATTAGATACACGAAGGCAACTTCTGTCGGCTGTTGAGAAGAATGTGCGCGGAAGGAAAGGGGCACCCGCAATGCACTGTGCGCTATAGCAAAATGGTACTTGCCGTTCTAAAAAAATTTTCATCTGTACACTGGAAATATAAATTTAGAAACGCAAAAGCTGCAAAATATGGATAAAATTAAATTAAATTTTCATCTATGCAATTACAATGTTACTGTGACTGTCTTGTTGAGGTTCGAGCGACGTAAAAATATTAAATCGTTACACCTCTTGAGTTCACTGATTCTTCCAGAATAATACTGGTCAAATTCTCCGTTTGTCTGTAACCGGCATTATTAGCCGCTGCATAAATAATTAATACTGGTACGGCGTGCAACTAGTGAAATGCGTTTTCCTTCACGATACACGTTTCGTTTTATCCAGTTAACAGATCACCAACGGTAGGGTTTTCTCATCCGATTGTTGTCCATAACTGCGATGTGAAGTCTGCACACACGTTTCATCGGAATTTTCCTCCATAATACTGGCGCGGTACATAAAAAATAAAATAGGCTGGGAGAGGATAAAAGACTAATAATGCCAATAATGGTAAGGCAAAATTTTTCGGACAACCATTAACACAGAAGATCGGTTGCCGGGGAGAAGGGAGCGAGGAGCCGTTTCCCAGCTCCCCGCATCGTCTCTTCCAGATATTCTTCTGAGCTCCCCGCAGTAACAAAGTAATTTGCATACCGCACGGGGAAAGACTTCTCCTATAGGTCAATACGTAGCTCCAGCCAACAGTATTCAAAAAGAAAGAAAGAAAGAGAACGCCTTTGTAACAAACATTTGCAGTTGCCGCTACTATCGCAAATGCTGCAGCCGGTAAAGTCCAAGCAATGACTTCTTTTCTGTGGGCGGAGAAGAAAATAAACTCATCTACATTAACCAAGAAATTTTCGAGTGTATAGAGCTATGTTGCGACTGAGCAACGAATGTTCCACCAGACTCCAACTACCGTTTCGTTGCCGCCTGAAACATTTCACATGTTTTCTTCCCAGTACGCAGTTCGTGCCGCAGTTCGTAACCCTCAGCGGACTCGGAGTAACGGAAACGTTTTGTCACGCGCCTGTTTTCTTTCCCCCACATTACAGCCGACTCCGTGGTTTTCGTCTTCCTGCAATTTCTTATTCTCAGCGGAGCAAGTCATTAGTGTCAAGTGTCAAGGAGTCCAAATACATTTTGCCCGCGCATGCAATTTGTGTTAAGACTGATGTGGAGTCGGCTGTATTTGTAATCCTCCAAAGCGAATATAAATACTTTTAGCTTGAAAACTGTTAAGTAATGAACTTTTTTTGTGATCCTCTTGTAGGGCGCTCAGCCGTAAATCCTAGAAAGAGGCGAGAGAGTTTCAACTCTGTGACAAAACAAATAAACTCGCAGCCGAATAAAACGAAGTTTCTTCGAGAAACGTGAATGGGCAAGGCATGTAGTTTGGCGGATTCTTAGAAATGCACAGCACAGAACTATGGAGGAGTAAGAGACAGCCTATATATTGAAGGAAGTTGCCTTAGCCCTGTGGATCAAGACTACTCGGAAGAAACTATCGAGTGTCGCAGGGAGGAGGGTGGGAGACATATTTATCAGGAGTGGATAGTTACTACAACTATTTCACTGATTCGGATGAAACAGCATTATAAATTACTGTCCAGCCTTCGTTGCTCTGACTTCACTTACGCAGTGACAAAATTGAAGCTTGCACTGGAATTAAACGTTCCGGAATTTTCAGCGGTCGTTCATTATGAAAATTACAGCGCATAACAAAGCATGAAAATCACAAAAGAAATCGACAGATAAAGTAAAACTGGGTGTTGTACAGCCTTCTGTGTATTAAATAATGAACCTTTTTTCTTTGTGATCATTTTGCAGGGCGTTCAGCCATAAATCCTACTAGGAGGCGAGAGAGTTTCAATTTTTCGGCACCGTCTGAAAGACAGTTGTGTTGTTCGATGGCGTCAGTATCAGAATCAGCTTCGTTGCTATAACTGCATGAGCGCCATGACGCTACGATAGCTGTCACAGCGAAAATTTACATCCAAAAAGATTCTTCTACGCTAACTTAATTACAGCATAAATGTGGAAGAAGGAATCGCGGCACGTAATAGAAGGTAAATGGCGCGTTAACTATTCGATGTACCACAGCCCATTAATTCCCTTTCGGGGAGTCAGTTCCGCGCCATGAGGTTCTTCAATTTCTTTTACGACCGCAGAAACTTTCTTAAATGACCAGAATATAAGAAGTGCCTCTGCGGAGTATTCGGGAAATTAAAACGTTTATTGGGTAAAACTGCGATCTGGTGGTCAATTTACAATGCTTTTGTTGTATGTAAACACTTCGTTCTGACGTTCTGCAAATATTGACACAAAAAAGAAAAAAAGAAAAAAATGGCCCAATTTTTTCCTCAGAACATATTTATTCTTAAGAGTTACAATTTGGTGAAAATATCTTTTACATGCACTGTTTTCCTACCATCACGTTCTATAGCCTTACGTCAGACTTGAGTTAAGAGCATATATTCCCCGTTGGTGAAAACTCGCGTCCTGTACTCGTAGACCTGTTTTCATTGTATGAATCACGCCCTTAACATCTTCAAGTGCGTCCCTTGTACAAAAACCCCAAGTGGTCCAAACAGGTGGGTGTCTAGGATGCCAGGTCTACGCTATAACGCAGATGACGCAGTGACGACCATTCTCGCTTCTGGGACTCGTGTGTAGGCGTGCGTTGAGTTTATTCTCAGTCTTTATATAAGCTCCTGAATTAGTGGTTGACCGTTTAGGGCAAACACCGATGAGAGGCAAACTGTCACCGTCCCAAAAGACTGTCTTTATCACTTTGCCTGAAGAAGGAGTTGCCTTGATTTTTTTCTGTTTTGTAGATTGCAGGTGGTGCCACTCCACTGAGTACCATTCTTATTTCGGTTTCAAAGTGATGCGCCCAGGTTTCCTCAGCTACAACCGTCCGTGACTGAAAGACATAGACTGGTCTCAAACTGCGACAATAGTTGAGATGAGGTGGCTTTTCTTTGAATCTTGTGGTCTGTTGTGAGCATTCGTAGAATCAATCTCGAGTACATATTTCAATATCCAAGATTTTTAGTCACCGCACGCGCTATTCCATTGTTCACTGAATGCTGTACAGCGGAGTAATGCACTGGCCTACACAAATAATGGCATCTGGATGAATCACCATGTCGGGAGCAGTGGATGCGATCGGACGTCCCGGACGTGGCAGATAACGGACCACAGTTTCTACACTTTCTGATGCTCCAGTTCATTTTAATTATCGAGCAACTATGAACTGCATCACTATCATAGACTGCTCACGAACGTTTGTGGAAGTTCACCGTAGCTTCTTTTTCCGCAATCAAGAATTCATATTACGGCATGTTGTTTGTAACTAGTGCCTCGCGTAGATGCCATTTGGAGGCACTAGTTACAAACAACATGCCGTAATATGAATTCTTGATTGCGGAAAAAGAAACAGTTTGTCCAGTAGGTCGTGGACACGGCTTTCGAATAATTCTCCCTCCGATTACCAGAATGGGACAGGCGAGCATGGGAGAACAAGGCGTATGTTGCCAGCCATTCGTCTCGTTTTGTCTGCGCCAGTAGGGTCCGACGACTGCCGAAATTTGTGGAAACGTAACAAAGTTGCCATTCCAGAAAGCTCCGTGGACTAATATTTATTATTGGCTACTTAACGATTTTCCGTCGTTTAGCATTGTGAGGTGAGCAGGGTAACAGCCGACGGCCTTGCGGTGCCTGCCGTGTGTCCCGCGGAGCTGTGAGCGGAGCGCGGTGTGGTGTGCTGCGGTCGTTTCCGGCCTCTCCGCTACGAGGCGACGACGCGGCCGGCGCACGTGGCTGCCGACAAACACGGCCCCTCCCGCCGCGACCGTCTGGCCGCCTTCCCTATGCTGCCGCGCTCCCCGTGTGTACCAGGGTCCCCGTCAAAATGAAACCAGTACCGTAGGTGGCGCCCAGCCGCCGCATTCAAACCCAGCACTCTGACCGTCTTCCTAACACTGCCTGGACATTACGCCTTGACATCGAATTTTATTTATCCATTACTTTCATTTCCGGGTTTACTCTGCATACTAGTGTATTCTACCATGACACTAAATATTCCGGGTGATCAAAAAGTCATTATAAATTTGAAAACTTAATAAACCATGGAATAATGTAGATAGAGAGGTAAAAATTGACACACATGCTTGGAATGACATGGGGTTTTTTATAGAACAAAAAAAAGAAAAAAACCCCATATTGCTAGACGCGTGAAAGATCTCTTGCGCGCGTCGTTTGGTGATGATCGTGTGCTCGGCCGCCACTTTCGTCATGCTTGGCCTCCCAGGTCCCCAGACCTCAGTCCGTGCGATTATTGGCTTTGGGGTTACCTGAAGTCACAAGTGTATCATGATCGACCGACATCTCTAGGGATGCTGAAAGACAAAATCCGACGCCAATGCCTCACCATAACTCCGGACCTGCTTTACAGTGCTGTTCACAACGTTATTCCTCGACTACAGCTATTGTTGAGGAATGGCGGTGGAGATATTGAGCATTTCCAGTAAAGAGCATCATCTTTGCTTTGTCTTACTTTGTTATGCTAATTATTGCTATTCTGATCAAATGAAGCGCCATCTGTCGGACTTGTTCTAATAAAACTCCATGTCATTTCAAGCATGTGTGTCAATTTGTACCTCTCTATCTACATTATTCCGTGATTTATTCAGTTTCCAAATTTATACTGACTTTTTGATCACGAGGCAAAGGAAAAAAAAAAAGATGTGAAATTCTTTCTATCTAAAACCGGACGAGTCCTTACAAGACTCGCGCTCTGAGGGTTTCGTACAAATTTAATTGTGTATACAGACCTCGTTACCACTCGTTCTCCAGTAAGTGCGATACTGCCAAGTATCTGTGCGACTTGTGGGTATGATGTTCCCAAGTTCGTTATGACAATGATCCAACCTTTCTCAAATTCCGAAAGATGGCGTCAAACTGCACATGCACGTCGTTCGGGTATGACGTGTTGCGATCTCTATATGAATAGTTGCAGTAACGCTAGGCACACTCAACTGCCGTCAGCACTTACACCTTTCTTCCACTGATGAATGGTTTTATTGTTTACTAGAAACTACCGGAAATAATCTCGCATAATGATGAATAGCCAAGAGAAGTCTACTGTTATCAAACATAAGCCTTAAGTTGAGGAAGATATTCCTAAGAACGCACGTTTGGCGCAAAGCATTGTATCGTAGTGTAACAAGGACAGGTGGAAAACTGAATCACAAGAGAATCTAAGCATTTGAGGTATGGTGCTATAGAAAAATGTTGAAAATTAGGTGAAAACTGATAAGATAAGGAATGAGGAGGTTGTCCGCAGACTCGGCGAGGAAAGGAATACGTGGAAAACACTGACAAGAAGATGGGACAGGATGACAGAACATCTGTTAAGACATCAGGGACTAAAGGGGGCTGTAGAGGGTAAAAATTGTGGAAGGCAGAGATTGGAATACCTCTAGCAAATAATTGAGGACGGTAGTTGCAAGTGCTACTCTGAGATGAAGAAGTTGGCACAGGAGAGTAATTCGTGGCGGGCCGCATCAAAGCTGTCTGAAGACCGATGACTAAAATGAAACAAAGAAATTTTAATCAACTTATCCCAAAGAAATGGAAGCGCTGTCGTATCGGTTTGGTAGCTGTCATAACAGTTTCCATTTCCGTCAGTGTATGAAACGATGATGATAAGAGAGTAGCATTCTGAAGCGGCAGAAGAACACCTGCATGGCATTATTGTATTGGAGTTCCCACTGCGGGTTTAGGGGCTGGAATACGACAGCAGTTGCTCAAAAAAATGAGGACAGCAGGATGTGTAGCGTATTATTACTCGCGCAGTGCCCGGGAGGGGAGGAGACAACACGTCTCGATCTGTAGACGCGCCACCCCAGCGAGCTTTCCGAGAAGCGCGGAGTCGCAAATGTGCACAATGCGCGACGAGATATTACGAAAAAGCTGCGCCGTACACGGTGAATGAAGACTTAGGAGGCTTTCGCCGGGAACGTAAGTAGAAAAGGAGGAGTATTTTAGGGGGGAGGGGCCCAGGCGCGAGACGCGAAGCGCGCGCGGGCAGCGGCGGGCCGGCGGGTCCGAGGCGCCGGCCGCGGGGGCGTAATAATCAGGCCCGAGTGCGGCCGCCGCCGCCGCCACCCACACCGCCCCCGCCGCCCCCACTCATCACGCTAATGGGCCGCCCCTAATGCGCGGCGCCGGGCCTAACTGCTACTCGCCCGCTGGCGCTGGCGCTGCCTCCGCGCTACCCGGCCCGCGATTACGTCGTTTCCACGGCGCCGTCCTCCCCATTTCCTCCGCTCCCGCCCGGGTACTTTTAACGAGAACCAGCTGGCGTTGTTTTCCTCTCCCGCGCGAAATCGCCGCTCCGGGTCCCGCCTCGCTCACGAAACACTTCTGCCTCGCATTGTCGGAAACTCATCTGCTGCGCGAAATCCCTATTGGTTTACGTTAACGAAGCAGTGTTTCCGGATAACACCGGTTTCCAAAATGGATCTCACCTCAACGTAAATTACCTACGTTCACTCACTGCAGTATGTCGTTACGGTTCCAACTATAAACACTATAACCGGTGGCAGCTAGCACAAAATTTTACCAATGTGATACAATGTGGTGTCCTATAGCCTTTTGAGTTACAAGGACAGTTCAAATGGGTCAAATGGCTCTGAGCACTGTGGGACTTAACATCTGAGTTTTATGAGTCCCCTAGAACTTAGAACTACTTAAATCTAAGTAACCTAAGGACATCACCCACATCCATGCCCGAGGCAGGATTCGAACCTACGACCGTAGCGGTCGCGCAGTTCCAGACTGAAGTTCCTAGAACCATACAAGGATAGTAACCATAACTAAATTGAATATATTAATTACGTGTACATAAATTAAACAGTTTAAATATATTTGAATTTTTTTATTAATCGCCGGCCTGAGTAGCCGAGAGGTTCTAGGCGCTACAGTCTGGAACGCGCCACCGCTAGGTTCGAATCCTGCCTCGGGCATGTATGTGTGTGATGTCCTTAGGTTAGTTAGGTTTAAGTAGTTCTAATTTCTAGGGGACTGATGACCTGCGAAGTTAAGTCCCATAGTGCTCAGAGTCATTTTTTGTTATTAATCGTTTGAAAGTGGGAGGAACAAAATACATTGAAAAAAAAACTAGCAATGGAAATCGATCCCAAGCCGATGAATTACCAGTCAACACACTTGATCACTGGCCTACCACATCAACAGAGGATCTGCTGCTCAAGAATCTCTCATAATATATATCGTAAATCTTTAGAGGGCATATTACCTTTTCCTATGGCCCACTCAGGCAAAATATTCCACGTACCTGAAAGGGGCAGATACCTGCTCCTACTGACATAGTTTGAGCCTAAATGACGAGTGTCAACCCATACCATTCCGTTGTTAGATTTACACTTGGAGTAGATCTACCCAACTCCTTAAATCACACATTCTCCTTCAGAGATCTACTCGAAAATGGCCTATTTAGCAGGTAATCTACAGAAAACACTTTCACATACTCGCTTTCTTTACCGTCACGTATAGCCTTTTGACTTACAAGGGTAGTAATCGTAACTAAACTGAGTGTATACATATATAAATTAAACTGTTGAACTTCATTTAAATTCTGTAATTAATAGTTTAACATTGTGAGGGATAAAATAAAATGAAAAAATATAATGCTAGCAGTGGGAATCGAACTCAACCATTTCGTCACAGCACCATTATATCAACTGCTCCACAAAAATCCCTCATACTCTGCGCTTGCACGCAGCCTAGAAAAAATACTGACCTAGTGCTGTGAGCAATGTAGCACTCATAGTGCCGGGGGATGACGTCATAGCAAAGCAGGCACAGTCGAAGACAGATAGCTGTGTTCCTTCTCTGAAGTGATCATAGTGCGACTAACCATCATTTCAGCACTCAACACTGGTTTCTTGTAAGCGCAGAAAGAACGCAAAAAAACATGTGTTCGTCCGTTTTATATGCAAGCCAGCCTGCATCTGAAGTGCGATGGCGTAATTTTAGTGCGGTTTCCGGCACGCATTGGAAGAGAAATCGCATAATTTTAGTGCTATTTCTGGCTCATATACGAAGAGATCTGGTACAATTTTAGGTATTTTCAGTGTACTTTAGCGCATTAACAAATGACTCTAGCTACCACTAAAGAAGCTGAGATATGACGAGGTCTGCACAGATTAAAAATCTTTCATCTGCATCCACAGGTATTAAAATTTCGTATATCATTTCAACCCGTCCGGTACGCCAGATCTCTGACGTAGGATTACCCCCGCCTACATTTTCGTCTGTTGATGTCGGACCACGTAATTTACACTGATGAGCCAAAACATTATGACCACCCGCTTAATATCTTGCTTGGCCGCCTTTGGAGCGAAATAGATCATTGATTCTACATATCAGGGATCCGACAGTTTGTTGGGACGTTTGTGGAGGTATGTGGCTTTAGATGTCTACGCATAGGTCATGTAATTCGTGTAACTACAGGGTAGCTGATTAGCGTACGTGGTGAAATCGACCGATAGCGACAGAGATGGGTTTCATAGGATGTACATCAGGCGAATTTGGTCGCCGAAACATCACCGTGAGTTCACTGTATTGCTTCTCAAACCACTATTGCACGGTTCTGACGCCAACACACGAACAATTTTACGCTGTGGTGTGGCCGAGCGGTTCTAGGCGCTTCAGTCTGGAACCGCGCAACCGCTACGGTCGCAGGTTCGAGCCCTGCCTCGGGCATTGCTGTGTGTGATGTCCTTAGGTTAGTTAGGTTTAAGTAGTTCTAAGTTCTAGGGGACTGATGACCTCAGATGTTAAGTCCCATAGTGCTCAGAGCCATTTGAACCATTTGATGATATCGCCATCGGGGAAGACATGAAGGGTGCCGGAGGTTCGCAGCTTTCAGCGTGTCTTTGATCACTACCACGGATGCCATTCAAGCTTAGGAGAATGTCTCACATTGCATTACATGGCTCCCAACAGAATGCGTCCATGGCACGCTGCACGTTTCGAGCCGCCGTTCACCTCGACAACGTCGTTTCTGGAGACGACCATCGGCCTAGTGTAACAAGAATGTGATTCACCCAAAGAGCCGACAGGTTTTCACTGATCGACAGTTGAATCCTGATGGTCCCGTGCCCACTGCAATCATAACTGATGTCGTTGACTCAGCATGTGAACACATACGACTGATCTGCGGTGGAGTTCAATGCTCAACAATGTACGATAGACGGTGTACTCCGAAACACTTTGTGCACCAGCATTATGCTCTTTCGGCAAATATATCACAGATCACCATCCATCCTACTTTACAGAACAGACAATCCTCTGAACTGGACGTTATGCAAAGATTCCTGGACGTCCAGCTACTTAGCGCCTAGTCGTAGTTTCACTGTCATCCCACCTCTTTCCGCAGCCAGTAACAAGTGAACATTCGACCAGCTTCGCCGTTTTCGAGATACTTGTTCACAGGCGTTTGTCAAAGTCGCTTATCACAATCGATTTTCCCATTTGCAGCCCGTATCTTCGCTAGGGTGATCCCCCGTCTGTGTCTGCTCCACTTACATTCTTTTGTTACCTACCGTGTCACACGGCCGCAACGCCACCAGGCGGTGGCAAGTAGTCATAATGCTTTGGCTCATCAGCGTACATTCCAGAGGTCTATCGTGACCTTATTTAGTACATCACAGCCCGTAAGATTCTAGATGTTTTCAGGAAATCAGTTGAAGTCATATTACAAGTTATCGTCACTTATTGCATATACGTTAAACATATTTATTTTAACAGACTCAGTTGCAAATCGTCACAAGTGAATACAGTTTCAAACACTTCAATAATCATCTTCAGATACATACATGGAAATGAAACATTAATAAGTATCTATTTACGTATATTGCATACGCTGTGAAAATTTAAAATTCTGAAAATAACACGTTGAAAGTCAAAAAAATTCAGAATGTACTGTCTTTTCAATCTCGTGATTAATTACATATAATTTTTAGAATTTTCAATTTTAAATATTCTCAAGTGATGTTATCTCGTTATATATTTATTAATGTTTTATTTTTCTTTTCAAATCTTAATATGTTCATTACGCAATTGAAACTAGTAACATTATTCACCAAACGTTAATCACGTTGGGGTGCTACACTTCTCAATGTACTACGTGCTTTGAGATTTTGTACATATATTTAAGAAAGTAATTAATACTGCGGATTTTCGCAAATAGCGCATATCAACATCGGCGAGGACATTCAAAAAAATGTTCAAATGTGTGTGAAATCTTATGGGACTTAACTGCTACGGTCATCAGTCCCTAAGCTTACACACTGCTTAACCTAAATTATCCTAAGGACAAGCACACACACGCATGCCCGAGAGAAGACTCGAACCTCCGCCGGGCTTAGCCGCACAGTCCGTGACTGCAGCGCCCAAGACCGCTCGGCTAATCCCGCGCGGCGTAGACATTCATCCGCAAAGAAGTTCTTACTGTGGATATATCGGCATCCACGTAGGAGACTATACGGTAAGTGCATACTCTGCGCGGTTGATACGCTGGAGAAATACGTCGCAAACAGGTGTTTCCTCTGTTGTGGTTCTTTTTCTGTTGCAGAAGGTATTCGAAGCAAGAAAATTATCCACAGTAGATAACAACTACCGCAAAAAGGAAGGTTTTTTTGTGTCACATACTGAAATACAGTGGAGGAAGAAGTTTCTGTAACTGTGTAATGATCACAGAAAAAGAAATCAGAACCTATACCTAGCTACTGGTATAAAAGGATGCAGATAATGAAGTGAAGAGATTAAGTACGCACTATAAAGAATAGGGAGGGGGATAAGAGGCTACACAAATCATTAGAGAGAAGAAGAACTTTGCCGGAAGACGAACGGATTAGTGATGGACAAAAGGGGAGTAGTAAATGGGAAAAATCATAGGGGTACAGAATGTGCTAAACAGATTCTATCGAGATCGCTGGTTACGACAGACGTGCAGAGATGGAAGATTTTCCATAAGATAGGAGGGAAAAAAAGTAGAAATGGGTAATAACAAAGAAAGGAAACATGTCGCTGACGATGTTAAGATATATTTGCGCAATTTTTCTCTGTACTTTCTGTACATACATGAAAGCCTCTCTCTCATATACGTACGTCTGACGAAGTTAAGGCTGGATTATTTCTATCCTGAGAGCATTAAGCCTTGTTAAAAATGCAGCCCGGGAAAATAACTGCCACGAAGGCATGCTTCCTGGCGCCTTGGACAAAGCACTTAAGTGACTGACGTAGTAATATGGCGCTGCATCAACAAATTTAGAAGACTGTAGAACTGTACAAGCACTCCCGCAAAAGAAATGCAGAGTGCTTTATCATCGACAGGTGTTACGCCTAATAATCTATTCTCTTTCCATAAACAGCGGCGCGTGATACAGAGTGAGCATTCAGAATTTCGCTGTCGTACCGTACCGTATTTTTAATTCTCTTTTTTTCGAGTAGGTGTAAATCAATGTAACGGTAAAATGTCCCAGCCGACAGACTCCGGAATATCCGCTCGAGAAAATCCGCAAGGCAAACCAACTTGGGCGGGCAGACGTCAGCTCCCCGCAGTAGAAACAGGCGCTCTGCTTTTATCTCTTTTTCGGTCGGACAATACAGTAGTAAATAAAGGGGTCTCCTCGCGGCGGCAGGGCGCGAGCCATTATCTCCGGCGTCTTGCGCCGCCGAGCTGAGGTCTCACTCCCGAAACGAGCGTTTGTGCGTGGCTTCGACGCCGTTGCCTGAAACGTCGCACAATAGGCTAATTTTCGACAGTAAAAGAGAACCCTTTTAGCTTATTACTCCTCAACCGGAAGAACAGCTCACAATTACGGTAAAAGTGCGTGGCAGCAAACAAGCCCCGGCGAGGAAAGTATTAAAACAAGTCGGGACAGGCGGTGGGACGGGACGGGGCTAAATAGCTGTTTGCGCAGGCTGCGGCTTTCAGCTGCTGCATTCAGCGGCGCGCCGGTGTTTCCGCCGGCTTGCGTCGGCCGCTGCGAGGCGAGCGCGCCTCAAACGGCCCGCAAGGCGGCGCGCCGGCTGCGCTGCGCTGCGCCTCGCTTTGTCCGCGCCTGCCATTCACCGGAGCCCCGCTGCCGACTTTGGCTCGCTCTGCCGCCCAGCTCTCCGAGCAGTGTCACCGTCGAGCACCTACGGCTCCGGCCACAGTGGCACCGATATCGGTGGATTCCGCCGACGACCGGCGTCGGCCGATCTTTTCAATCAGCGCGCCACCAGGTGCGCGATTACAAATAGCCGATCTCATCACCCGAACGTACATACTTCCGACGACAATCGGTGAAATTCAAATCACTATTTTTTTTTCTTCGATCGAAACGACCGACGTTGTCACACGAAATGGCCTGAGAGAAATTTATTAGTCCTAGAATGCAAGAGTTTGGATGAAAAATAGCATAATCAGGAAACTGCTGAGAATCTTACAACTGAAATCGCAGATTTATTGCAAATCACAACTAGGCAAAATTTTGATCGGAAACTAGCTGCGACCCGCGATGTTGCCAACGGTTAAACAGACATTTATACAAAATTCCCTGGGTGTGTGTTTATTCAAATTTCCTGTTCGCTAATCTTCTCCTTCCGCTCTCTCGCCCTGCAGTCCAGCTCTCCGAGCAGTGTCACCTATGGCTCCGGCCACAGTGGCATCGATATCGGTAGATTCCGCCGACGACCGACGTCGGCCGATCTTTTCAATCAGCGCGCCACCAGGTGCGCGATTACAAATAGCCGATCTCATCACCCGAACGTACATACTTCTGACGACAATCGGTGACATTCAAATCACTTTTTTTTTTTCTTCGATCGAAACGACCGACGTTGTCACACGAAATATGGGCTGAGAGAAATTTATTAGTCCAAGAAAGCAATAGTTTGGATGATAAATATCATGATCAGGAAATTGCGGAGAATCTTACAACTGAAATCGCAGGTTTATTGCAAACCACAGCTAGGCAAAATCTTGATCGGAAACTAGCTGCGACCCGCGGTGTTGCCAACGGTTAAACGGATATTTATATAAAATTCCCTGTGTGTGTGTTTATTCAAATTTCCTGTTCGCTCATCTCCTCCTCCCGCTCTCTCTGTCCAAATCCTACTCCCTCTTCTCTCTGTCCATCACCTACTCTTTCCCTTGTCTTTCTATTTTCTTCTCCCACTCTCTCTGACCTTCTCCTCCCTCCGATCTCTGTCCATCTGCTGCTCCCCTTTCTCTCTCTACGTTATCACTCCTTCCCCAATAGAAAGCTGATGGTTCTTACCCCCACGCCATTACTGTTCAGAAATTAACTTATATGTGTACGAACTTTGGTTGAAATCGTTCCAAGGTTTTAGAATGAGCTTTTGACCTGTGGATTTGGCTGCGTACGCATATGTTAAATACATTTCGCATGTGTTTTAACATATTTCACACGTATTTATACATAGATTTCAAGTAGGTGTAAATCAATGTAACGGCAAAATGGTGCGGATTTTGTTGTGCTTCAAATATGAAGTAGAGGCACTTACGCTGAGTACCTGGCTATCCGGTTTTTTAGCGACGGGCCTTGGTTTTTGAGAAAATCGATTTTGAAGTTCATTGCGTGCTCTCTATATTCGTAACACGCCTACAGTGCTGGAGGTACCGTGTTTGAATCCTGTTCGTGTACTTTTTTTTCAAAATCGACCGAATTTTTCAATTTTATTTCAAAGCATTTCAACAAACAGTGTAAGGTGTGGGAAATTATAAAGATATATTCAGTTATTAATTTTTTTTTGTGTCATACAATATTACAAAATCTTTTTTTTTTTTTTTCATCGTCCACATTTAAAAGCAACAGACTTGCAGGCGCACGGTTTCTTCATGAGCGATACCAGGAAACACAACTCTTTTGCATTCAAAAACATTTCTCTTTCATCCACTTATTTCGATGCGAACCATGCGTATCTAATCATACTTTCAAAATTAGGTGCACTGAATTGATGCAGGATTAGCGAATGTAATTTTATCGAATCTTTCCTAGAAGCGATCTCTCTGTTGTCTTTCATCAAGTCGAGAGCACTCTGAATAATTTTCGTAATGATTTTCATCCATAGGTGGGACCACTTTTAGGGTGCAGGTGCTCGATTTCTTTTCATCAGTGAACAGATGATCGTATAAAGTTTAATCGGTTTGCCCTCCCCACGAATCGATAATGTAGGAAAAAAATTTCTGTCCCACGTACGGAAGAATTACAGAACGCAAAAGTTCTTTGTACACCAGTTTCCTGAGCTTCCCGAATTTCGTGCCCGACTCCATTTCTGTATTTCCCAGTTAATTCGTCTACTCGTTTTTGAGCGTTAGGACCAAATTTTCCGGACGATTCTTGCATACATAAAAAAACATATGAGAGCAGGATTCGAACACGGTACCTCTAGCAAATAAGCCGTTAACATTTACCGCCGCTGCTCTACGCCGACTTGCTCGGAATATATGTAATGTTACGGGTATACAAAGCGAGCAATGAACTTCAAAATCTATTTTCTCAAAAACCAAGGCACTTAGAAAGGTCTTGTGACTTGAGTTTGCGGTAAAGGAGCAATAAACTTAAAAGTCATACATGACGCAGCAGTTTTTCACGCCTCTTAATGTTTGTAACGTCATGTCACTTGAACTGTTAGTCGCAAAATGACATAATTTTGCTAGTACATTCAGTAGTATACGTGAAAACTGCCTGAAAAATTTGTCACACATAGATTTAGTAGAAAAAAGGTAATAAACTAAAACGTCACGCTTCATGCGGCAGTTTTACTGCGTGAACATCGAAAATGTAGAAAGCGATAAACTTTTTTCTTTCATCATTTTATGGGGGTTGTCAGAGAGAAAATTTTCGTAAGGGTTTGGTTTATGTGTAAAATCTGTTCCGAGTCACCAAGTGCTCTCACTCTCAAATACTGGGTGAATAAAGTGTGGATATTCGAGCGTCGTGGGCAACACTTCTTTTTCATCCACATCCCTACCCCTTTGAAAGATAACTTTAAGACAGCCTATGTGTTAAGTCAGCGTATAGGCTATCTCCATTCAAAATTTCATTTAATCCGCCCAGCCGCTTCAGTGTGAAAGAGCAAAACATACTAATACACACACTCACAAAAAATAATTAGTTCGAGAGAGAATCGGTGACGTATCTCACGCTTAAAGTTACTGTTGTGGATCTTTTTTTGGTTTGTAATAGTTGGGGATTAACTGTCTACGAATTATTACTCTATATGTCAGTAGAGCCATGGTGTTCGCCGGCCGCGGTGGTCTAGCGGTTCTAGGCGCTCAGTCCGGAGCCGCGCGACTGCTACGGTCGCAGGTTCGAATCCTGCCTCGGGCATGGATGTGTGTGATGTCCTTAGGTTAGTTAGGTTTAAGTAGTTCTAAGTTCTAGGGGACTGATGACCATGGATGTCAAGTCCCATAGTGCTCAGAGCCATTTGAACCATTTTTTGAACCATGGTGTTCCTGTTACTGTATACGACGGAGTTCACAAATGTAGTGTGTGTCTTTCCTCTTTTCTGCCTGTAGGTGTTCAGTGTATGTTCTTCTAAAACTTATGTTTGCTTTTACACATATGCTGAACGGCAGTCACTGTAGGTTAACTGACACACCGTGTCTCTGTTTTGCAGAAATTATTTGTAGTTGTGCAGTTGTAATGTTGCTTTTCAATGTCACTACGAATCATCTCGAGTAGGTAATTTTCTCTTCATTTCACTCGTAAAACACGTTTGATTATTCCAATAACTGTGGGACGAGTGTAAGGTACTCAGTACGTTGTTTTCGAGACAGATATAGCAATGCAGCTCTAAGTAGAGAGGCGTCGTGACATTCATCTCGCCCAAGGACGTTAAAGTAGATTGTAACCTCCTTGATAGAATAAACAGATTACATTCTATCCTAACCTCTGTGATGCCTCCAAAAAATGACGAAGGGAAACGGACACACTGCGGTCAGGCTTTCGGCCTGTGTTATCGGTCAGCCTCTGGTGACCGCTTGTGCCGACCGTTATCGGTGCCACTCTGAACACAGTCTTAGCACCACAAGCGGTTTCCGATCAAGTTACATGCCTACCGAGTAGCGACTTAGTTGTGCGACTGGGCCCGTGATCGTTACTGCAATCGCCCCGGCGCGTTTCCGGCGGATGGGGGAAGGGTTCATCCAGTAGAAAATGGGCTGGATTTTCCCTAATCCTGGTAAACGTGGATCGTTTGGAGATGACTAGATAGGCTTCTCCGTGACGGCCGTTGCAGAAAGGGTTCTCAATATGCTGTCAGGGGGCCGCACCTTGTTGGCCAGGAAGCGCCAGGCCAATGACAAACGCCCGTCAGACCTCGTGGAGCTGAGGTGGCAACTCGTGAAGCCTCTACGGCGGATTTGTGTTTTACAGTGGTTATCATTTCGGAGTTCTCGACTGAGGGGTCCTCCGTTATCAGAGGAGTTACGTTCCCGATACGGAAGGTCGGAAGAGTGTTCGAAGGTGTGTTCTCGAGGGCGGGCGTCGGTTACCGCGCAGGCATTTTCCTGTTTTTGTCTGTGAGGTTTGCATAATAATGAGCAAGGATTTTTCTATGAGTTATGTGCCCAGAGGAAACATCGAGCCTCTTGTGAGCCGTGTGGTGCAGTTTTCGTGAAGCTTAACCCTGTCTCGCGGGTTAGAGCGAGGCTGGCGACCGACATACACTCCTGGAAATTGAAATAAGAACACCGTGAATTCATTGTCCCAGGAAGGGGAAACTTTATTGACACATTCCTGGGGTCAGATACATCACATGATCACACTGACAGAACCACAGGCACATAGACACAGGCAACAGAGCATGCACAATGTCGGCACTAGTACAGTGTATATCCACCTTTCGCAGCAATGCGGGCTGCTATTCTCCCATGGAGACGATCGTAGAGATGCTGGATGTAATCCTGTGGAACGGCTTGCCATGCCATTTCCACCTGGCGCCTCAGTTGGACCAGCGTTCGTGCTGGACGTGTAGACCCCGTTAGACGACGCTTCATCCAGTCCCAAACATGCTCAATGGGGGACAGATCCGGAGATCTTGGTGGCCAGGATAGTTGACTTACACCTTCTAGAGCACGTTGGGTGGCACGGCATACATACGGACGTGCATTGTCCTGTTGGAACAGCAAGTTCCCTTGCCGGTCTAGGAATGGTAGAACGATGGGTTCGATGACGGTTTGGATGTACCGTGCACTATTCAGTGTCCCCTCGACGATCACCAGTGGTGTACGGCCAGTGTAGGAGATCGCTCCCCACACCATAATGCCGGGTGTTGGCCCTGTGTGCCTCGGTCGTATGCAGTCCTGATTGTGGCGCTCACCTGTACGGCGCCAAACACGCATACGACCATCATTGGCACCAAGGCAGAAGCGACTCTCATCGCTGAAGACGACACGTCTCCATTCGTCCCTCCATTCACGCCTGTCGCGACACCACTGGAGGCGGGCTGCACGATGTTGGCGCGTGAGCGGAAGACGGCCTAACGGTGTGCGGGACCGTAGCCCAGCTTCATGGAGACGGTTGCGAATGGTCCTCGCCGATACCCCAGGAGCAACAGTGTCCCTAATTTGCTGGGAAGTGGCGGTGCGGTCCCCTACGGCACTGCGTAGGATCCTACGGTCTTGGCGTGCATCCGTGCGTCGCTGCGGTCCGGTCCCAGGTCGACGGGCACGTGCACCTTCCGCCGACCACTGGCGACAACATCGATGTACTGTGGAGACCTCACGCCCCACGTGTTGAGCAATTCGGCGGTACGTCCACCCGGCCTCCCGCATGCCCACTATACGCCCTCGCTCAAAGTCCGTCAACTGCACATACGGTTCACGTCCACGCTGTCGCGGCATGCTACCAGTGCTAAAGACTGCGATGGCGCTCCGTATGCCTCGGCAAACTGGCTGACACTGACGGCGGCGGTGCACAAATGCTGCGCAGCTAGCGCCATTCGACGGCCAACACCGCGGTTCCTGGTGTGTCCGCTGTGCCGTGCGTTTGATCATTGCTTGTACAGCCCTCTCGCAGTGTCCGGAGCAAGTATGGTGGGTCTGACACACCGGTGTCAATGTGTTCTTTTTTCCATTTCCAGGAGTGTATCATCTGAATGTTTCCGATTAAATAAGCGCAGCACAGCCTCGCGCCTCTGGTATGGCGCGCCGCACATTGCCAAGAGGACGCAGATTCCGGCCGCAGCCTCGAGTGTGGATTCGCGCGATGCCACGCAAGTCTCGAGGGCGGACGAAAGGAACGTTCCATCAACCCAGGAGGCTCTGATGAAAATCTGATACATTTTTATTTTGTCCATCTCCGTTGCATGAATATGTAATTTATTGTTGAAGTTGTTACCGGTTTTGGGCTGACTCACCTATTCTCAAACCACACACTTTGTTATTAACCGTAGCTAGTTACACCACAATATGGTAGCAGAAGGTACGAACTGCTTAGTACAACAAACTGTGAGCAATATACACGCTCACTGACATGATAGCCCAAGTTTCACTTGAACGACACAATGAAACAAAAAAACTCCTCTGTACAGACCTACCGTGTAGAGTTTTTTGTTTTTTTTTTTAAAGTTTTTTGAAACAGTAGACACTAAGGCTGTCATATCAATGAGCATGTTTGTTGCTCAAAGTTTGATTTTCTTGTAGAAAGTAGCTCGTGCCTTCTGGTGACACGTTGTGCAACTACTGCAACAATAACAAGCACATTCATGCAACTGAGACGGACAAACCGAAAGTTTATCAAATTTTTCTCCATACTCTACAGCTCCGGACCTACAATACCGAAGCAGCACGCCTCCCAAGAAAACTCTTCCATTATAGATCGTACATCACTTAGTTTCCTTTCGGAAACACTGCTGAAATAGCTCCGTTTTTAGCTATCATACACAACCGCTTCCTAGATGACAAATCCATAGCCACAACTAAAAAGTTGCACAGGCCACACTAATATACTAAAAAGGTAATAGAAGTAATCCGCTGAAACACAGATCTGTATCACTGACATAAATTTTTAATTCTAGAACATATACTGTGATCCAAAATGATGAAATAAGTCTAAGAAAACTATCTACTGACGCACAACCACCAATGATCCCGAAAATATCATTCTTATGAAAAACACAGCTGTCTCTCTATTCAGACGAAATAGTGAGAGCTATCGACGGTGGATTTCAAGTTTTCCATGCTTCTAGATACCCAGAAGGCTTCTGACACTGTTCCTCACAAGTGGTTTCTGATAAAATTGCGTGCATATTGGCCTATCGTCTCAGTTGTGCCACTGGATCCGTTGTCTGCTGTCAGAAAGCACACAGTTCGTAGTAACTGACGGGCAGACATCAACTGAAACAGAAGTTTAAAAGCACTCTGCTCTTCCTCGGTTATATACACCATTTGCGAGACAATTTGAGCAACCATCTTAGGCTGTTTGCAGAGGCTGTCGTTTACCATATAGTAGAATCATTAAAAGATTAAGAGCTACCTGAAAATCATTTTGACAGGCCATCCGCATAGTGCGAAAATCGGCTTTTGACCCTAAACAGTAAAAACTGTGATGTTCTCCAAATGAGTAAAAAAATAAATCATTAAATTTTAGTTACGCGATAAATCATACAAACTTATAGATTGTCGATTCCATCAAATATCTAGGAATTACAATTACGAACAACTTACTATGCTGACATACTGCTGGGCAGGATGGGATGTTTCGCAGATAGGATTGACGGAGGACATCGATAAACCCCAAACGTCGTTTCACGTCACAGATATAATATGCGCGTGGGGTGGTAATCATTAAAACAATTGCGTTTTTCGACGCGGCGGATATTTTCACGAAATATCAATCACCAATCTTCTCCGCCGAATGCGAAAATGTTTTGTTGACTCATTTCTATAAAGGGAGACATGAAAATTATAATAAAATAAGACAATGAGTTCCCACGGAAACATTTGGATATTAACTTTCCTCGAGTGCTATTCGAGAGTGAAGAAATAGTCTGAAAGTGGTTCTATAAACCCTCTGCCAAGCACTTGGATGTGGAATGTAGCGCAGTTAGGTAGCTGTACATGTAAGGCTGTTCTACAACAGTGTCTTCTTCTATCAACCGACTACTCGTGGCAAGTTAGTCTATTGCAGCATCCCGCGCCCATTCTGCTCACTCATCAGTGATCGTTTATGTTTACCACAGACCACCATTTTACCAAAAAGACGAAATTTAGCAGCAGAATTAACGAATTAGGAATGACAGTAGAGTTTATAAATTGTTGTTGTTGTTGTGGTCTTCAGTCCTGAGACTGGTTTGATGCAGCTCTCCATGCTACTCTATCCTGTACAAGCTTCTTCATCTCCCAGTACCTACTGCATCCTACATCCTTCTGAATCTGCTTAGTGTATTCATCTCTTGGTCTCCCCCTACGATTTTTACCCTCCACGCTGCCCTCCAATACTAAATTGGTGATCCCTTGATGCCTCAGAACATGTCCTACCAACCGATCCCTTCTTCTGGTCAAGTTTTGCCACAAACTTCTCTTCTCCCCAATCCTATTCAATACTTCCTCATTAGTTACGTGATCTACCCATCTAATCTTCAGCATTCTTCTGTAGCACCACATTTCGAAAGCTTCTATTCTCTTCTTGTCCAAACTATTTATCGTCCATGTTTCGCTTCCATACATGGCTACACTCCATACAAATACTTTCAGAAATGACTTCCTGACACTTAAATCTATACTCGATGTTAACAAATTTCTCTTCTTCAGAAACGCTTTCCTTGCCATTGCCAGTCTAAATTTTATATCCTCTCTACTTCGACCATCATCAGTTATTTTGCTCCCCAAATAGCAAAACTCCTTTACTACTTTAAGTGTCTCATTTCCTAATCTAATACCCTCAACATCACCCGACTTAATTCGACTACATTCCATTATCCTCGTTTTGCTTTTGTTGGTGTTCATCTTATATCCTCCTTTCAAGACACTGTCCATTCCGTTCAACTGCTCTTCCAAGTCGTTTGCTGTCTCTGACAGAATTACAATGTCATCGGCGAACCTCAAAATTTTTATTTCTTCTCCATGGATTTTAATACCTACTCCGAATTTTTCTTTTGTTTCCTTTACTGCTTGCTCAATATACAGATTGAATAACATCGGGGATAGTCCACAACCCTGTCTTACTCCCTTCCCAACCACTGCTTCCCTTTCATGTCCCTCGACTCTTATAACTGCCATCTGGTTTCTGTACAAATTGTAAATAGCTTTTCGCTCCCTGTATTTTACCCCTGCCACCTTTAGAATTTGAAAGAGAGTATTCCAGTCAACATTGTCAAAAGCTTTCTCTAAGTCTACAAATGCTAGAAACGTAGGTTTGCCTTTCCTTAATCTTTCTTCTAAGTTAAGTCGTAAGGTCAGTATTGCCTCACGTGTTCCAGTATTTCTACGGAATCCAAACTGATCTTCGCCGATGTCGGCTTCTACTAGTTTTTCCATTCGTCTGTAAAGAATTCGTGTTAGTATTTTGCAGCTGTGGCTTATTAAACTGATTGTTCGGTAATTTTCACATCTGTCAATACCGGCTTTCTTTGGGATTGGAATTATTATATTCTTCTTGAAGTCTGAGGGTATTTCGCCTGTTTCATACATCTTGCTCACCAGATGGTAGAGTTTTGTCAGGACTAGCTCTGCCAAGGCCGTCAGTAGTTCCAATGGAATGTTGTTTATAAATTATGAAACCAAAAATTATAATGAATTTTCTTGGCGTACCATTCTGTTTCAGCTCTGCGGCAGAGTTCATCAACCATAGCTCCTGGCTAGTCCTGGCGTGCCAGTCTCTTGGCAACTCATGACCAGATCTTTTCAGTACGTGAGGGATCTACAGACTGTGAGCGCAAGCGCAACAGTCGAACACCTTCTGCATAGAGAAGGTCTTGAAACCACAGGCAAAACGCGGCCTTGGATTATCTTGATGAAAAATAAAGTTACGAGTACTTCGAAGACCGGGCACAACCTCCGTCCTTAACAAGTCAGAAATGTAACGTCTGCCGAGCAGATTTCCAGCTATGCGGACCAGGGGTGATCGTGTTGTGTACCCAATGACTCCACACGTTGGTCCTCTATGACGATTTTACAGCAACGTTCCTTCTCCTTCGTGTCTCCACAAACGGGAAAGTCCTTTGTGATACCACATGCAGAACCGAAATTCGATGCCATACACGGAACTGTGGCTCGCCTGACAACACGACGTGCTGCCGCTCCTGAGCACAGTTTCACTGGGCGCATCAGTGTTGGCGCGCCTGCCTCTGCTGTCACGCCAAGGGAAGCAGCAACAAGGATCGGCGTACTGTCAGTCACTGGATGTTGCAGACGTCGTCGCACCGTGCGTGCGGATATCTGCCTTGCTGCAAACAAGCTCATGTCCTGACTCAGGCTACGTGGCGTGGCCGTGCATCCGACACGGCCGAGCGAACAGTGTCCTCTCAGGTGCTGGTCGCGTGGGGCCTCTGACGTCCTACTTGGCGTACTGCATGGCTCTGCTGAACCCATCGATTCTATAGTCGCACGAGAGTAGTGAGATGCAGAGCATAGCGGGCAGCAATATCACGGTACTATAAACTGCACCGAGCTGACGCACTGGTTAGCACACTGGACTCGCATTCGGGAGGACGGCGATTCAAACCCGCGTCCGGCCATCCTGATGTAGGTTTTCCGCTTCAGGCAAATGCCGGGATGGTTCCGACTTCCTTCTCCATCCAATCCGCTGGGGCCGATGACCTCGCTGTTTGCTCCCCTCCCCCAAATCAACCAACCTATAAAACGCAGTCTCGATATGCCACTAGACGTTTCTCTTTCTTACACGAGGCTTCGCACGATCTCCATACAAAAAACTTTCAATTTTTGCTCGAGAAACTTGTTTTTTAATCTTTTTTTGTATGCACAGCATTACGACGTTACACCTACGAGGGACGTTCAATAAGTAATGCAACACATTTTTTTCTTAAAGAATGTTGGTGTTATTCAAGATTCCAATACACTATATTATTCCCCCTATTTTGGCTACAAAATCACTTTTTCAGTTTTATCTCCGTTCCATGCGACGGCCTTACGCCACCTTACTGGAAGAGCCTTTATGCCCAAATGGTATCACTCTACAGGTTGACGTCGGAATCAACATCTTGACGTATCAATAAGCTCTCTATCATCCACGTACTACTCCGAAGGTACGAGATCCGGGCTGTATTGTGGATGAGGAACAACAGTCCATTTAAGTTTTATAAGCACCTCTCGCGTGGGGAGACTTATTTGAGGCCTTGGATTGTGATAGAAAAGGAGACGTTCATTTGCATTTTTGTGGCGACGAACGCGATGAAGTAATTTCTTCAATCTCCTGAGGGTAGTACAGTCCAATTCAGTGCTGATCGTTGCACCATGACAGAGGATATCAAACAGAATAGCCCCAGAAAGAGATGGTGCGGCGCCTCTCCATGGATTGCCGTTTGTTTCCGGTCTGAAGTGATGAATCCATATTTCACCGCCTGCGACGATGTTGGGCAGAAAAATGATTACGATCAGCAAGCTATTCCGTACAGATGGTCCTTCGTTGCTCTTTACGGTCTTCTGTTATGTGGTGAGGAATCCACCGGCCACACACCTCTGAGTACCCTAACTGATGGTCGAGTGTCAGCGATTCGAGCAAAGATGTCCAGATTTGCGCGACCTTAGTGCTATGATGACAGGCGCCTCGCCCAACGACTCACTGTGCTGTTGTTCACTGCCAGCTCTCTGTAGATATTCTGCAGTCACCTATGAATATCTGGGATGCTCTGGTTTTCCGCCAAAAGAAACTCAATGCCATCTCTCTGCTTGGAATGCAGCTCCGTTACGGACACCATTTTGAAGACTACTTATAGTGCCGCACCTATCGAAACTTCATGAAACTATAGTGGCTGAAGCGGGAATATTCCAGGATGCCCCGCAACAAATTCGGCATTTTTTAAACCGAAATAGACTGAGGAAAAAATTTGTCGAATTGCTTATTGAACGCCAATCGTACGTACTTCGTGCAGTTTCGCTGAAATGCTTCTCATTTGGCGTTCCTGGTATTGAAATTTTAGGACTAACAGTGTAGCAGAAGTATCCATTAAGGGGCTCCGGAACGCCCTATACTTGCAATGTTAAAATAACGCTTATAAATTACATCTTTCCTCACAAAGTGTTTGAGGTAGGAAGTTGAACTTTTTACAGATTATTTATTGGAATATGGGCTACAAGTTAACACAGGGATTTTACAAAATTTTAGTTCAGTTATTAAAGATGATTTTTTTTCAATTGTAATGAAAATTCACAACATTTTTTTTGCAATTTTTTATTTATATATTCAAAAATATACAGTTTTTTGGAAAAAGGCTGTGTTAAATGATGCAGAAGGTACTGTGTAATATTTACTGAAAGTTTGAAACAAATATGTTTGGAAGATCCTTAGAAAACATGTAATTAGTATGAGAAAATAAAAGTTTTGGGAATCGAGCGACAAAGATTGGATTAACTTTTTAGTGCCTTCCAGGTCCATAGGATGGATTATCTTCATCCTCTGCAAACCCCTCCTCCAGCTTCCTCTTGTTCCTCCTCCTGTTTACTCTTGCTTGTATTTCTAGACTCTTTACAGCCCTGTCTGCAGCCCGAAGGCGTTCCTTGTCTAAAGCATGCATCGCTCGTACCATGTTAGAACCTATCTTCATTCCCATATTTCTAAATACCTTGCACCTTACAATGTTGCCATCATTGAAAGTCGCAACAGCATCATACACACCAAAGTGAAGTGTTTCTATTCACTAATACAGTCTTGGGGATTCTCGACCATATAACACTATTTACACTTTCATTGGGGTTTTGAGTTTTTCCGTGAATACACTTTTTCAACAGTTCAGGTGCTGCTAAGTCTCTGAAAATAGGTTTAGCCACAACACATACTTTATCTCACATCAGTAAAACGTACCTGATGAACACGGACGTTAATAATAACACCATTTGACAGCAGTTTAACAGCGCCACAGTGGGTCACGCCCATGTAGAACGCATTTCAAACAAAATTTAAAAATAGTTGTAGTCTTCGGAATTGAATAAATTATATATCTATTAAAAGGTAATAGTCTGCAGATTCAGAAAACGCAAAAAAGTAAAAATTGAACTTTTCATGATTTTGAGCCTTTCCGGAGCCCCTTAAGTACGGTACGGTGGTTTGCGGACTAGATATATGTGGCGTTCACGCCGCTTACAAAGCGGGAACGCGGTAGGGACTCTCGCAAACATACAGCGAGTCTGCACCAGCAGAGAAGGCGCCGAATCAATGCGCGGCTGCAAGCTGAGTCTGCGGGCTGTCGGCTGGGGGGCGTCTTAGTGCGCGAGGGTGCGGGTTATGGCCCGGCCGGGGGTCGTAACGGCCGGGGGTCGGGGGCGCCAGTGGTTCGTATTAATGAAAGGCCTCTCCGTGACTCAGCGCGGCCCACGCCCGCCGATAAGCGGAGCTCGGCCGACGCCAGCCAGCGGCTGCCACTGGAGGCTGCGGCGCTGCTCGGAACAAAGAGAGGACACACACCAATTCCCGGCCTTGACTTCGTAGGTACTGCCATGATCGTTCGATCCTTCTGATATTGTTTCGCCATTAGTATCACACTTCGACTTCTTCCAGTCGGAACACACCGCTGGTTCCCGATTTTCAAATGCCTTAATTTTGACGTATCAGGAGAGTAATGACACACTGCCTTTAAAATACGAGCATGAATGGTGGAAAAAACGAACTTGATAGCACAGAACAGTGTAGGGACGCCGAATCGATCAAAATTTTCCTGATAACCATAGCTCGGAAACGCAGCATTCTGGAGCGACAGCGATTAAACGGCAGTACAGAGTGTGCCGCAAATCAAAAGGTTTGTTTCCGAACAAGACACACAGGCAGAGACAGATATAACGGTAAACGGAAATAGGAAATCAATCAAAATTAAACTACTGTGTAACGAGCCACCGACCACGGGCCCTTTATGTCTGTAGCCGTATCATGTGACGTTCTCGTATATCTTGTGCGTAATGTGTTTCACAGCTAGTAAATATTTTTATATAACTCAATGAGCTGCCAATAAACAAACCTTTATTTTCTGTTACCTTTAATCTATCTGACTGACAGAGTCAATCTACACTGAGGTGAGGAAGTTACAGGATAATGATATGCGCTTGTACAGATGGCGGTAGCGTCGCGTACACAAGGTATAAAAGGGCAGTGCATTTGCGGAGCTGTTATTTGTACTCAGGAGATTCATGTGAAAATGTTTCCGACCCGATTACGGTCACATGATGGGAATTACCAGACTTGAACGCGGAATGGTGTTTGGAGCTATACGCATGGGAAATTCCATTTCGGAAACCGTCAGGGAATTCAGTATTCGAGCTCCACAGTGTCAAGAGTATTTCAGGCCAGGGGTTGAAAATACCGCATTTGTGAGGTTCTCTTTATTTAACACACGACTGGTTTCGGGCACTTATACGCCAGTTTCAGGTGACGTACTGTGGATTGTTGTTGCACGTCACCACATATATATCCCCACTAATTTAAAAACTTGCATGCCACTCGTGTAGAAGTTTCATTGCGTTTTACGGTTTATAGAAAAAATTTTATGTCGCAGCTTCCATTAAGTTTTACTGCAAGTCTGTACTACCCTGTTTAACATGTTCCTTTGCCACCCATAATGCACTTTTAACGTTTTTCATCGTGACGTACCAAATGAGTAAGGACACTCCGTCCTCAGCAGTGAGTATAAACGGTGGATAAAAACGCGATAACAAAACCAGTGCAGGGTAGGAACGTCGAATCTATCAAAATTTTCCAGATTACCATAGCTCGGAAACGCACCGTTCTGGAGCTACAGACATTAAACGACGGTACAGCGAGTAACGCGAGTGAATGGAACACGTTTGTTCCCAAATAAGATATACAACGCATACTGCCCACATCTGCACTGTTGTTAGGAAAAGGAAATCAAACGACCATGGGCCCGTTATACCAAGACACTCAGAAAATATCTCAGGCCAACATCCGAAGTTTGTCGATGTAACTCGGGTTCACGCCATATAACCATGCTACAGACTTTGACATCAATGACCCTCAGTCCATCGTCAAATCATAAATTTACTGCAGGCGGTGCATCACAGTTACTAAATATTAAAAAAAAAGTTTTATGTAACACAATGAGCTCCTGACAAACCTTTATTTGCTGCCAACTATAATCCGCCTTGTTATCACTTGTTACTGCAGCATATATGGCATCATTACTACTGAGGCTCAACAATAAAAATAACATTACTGCATGATGGCCACTTAAATTTATTTTGATGCCGCAGCAGTAACGATGCTATATAGACTGCAATAACAATTTTCATGTAGCCTGTAACGACCAGACAGATGGACACCAGTTCCAAATCAAGATTTCTTTAGTACTAAATCTTTGCGTTATATAAAAATAATTTTCTTTGTTGTCGACGTCCCACCTCTGTCGTTACTAAGGACGTTGTCCAGTAATTTGACTTCAACAACGTATTTTATTTTCAATTTTAGCGAAAAATCCTGACTGCAGTTGTCTTTAGGTTGTTGTATTCTATTCAGAAAATAAATAGCGTATCTGTTCTCACGAAAACATTTGTCTTCCTTGTAAGTCAAAGAATCCGACACCGAAACGAAAGAGATGTAGGGAACTAAGTCGATTCTCAGTTTGCTACAACCAAAAGACTTGCATAGATCTTGCATTTCAGATGAATTGTCGTTCTGCCTGGTGTCTACTATAAAATATTCATATCATTCTTTAAGCAGCATGTTCAACTGGGCTATCGTCACAAGCGATATTAAGTACACATAACACTACTCTTGTAGCGTTATGTACGTATCCGTTAGTCCTCCTTGGCGATTACCCTCTAAGACAACAAGCACACTTACATCGTCTGTTCCAATTACTGACTCGACATACTCCGGTGTTTTGCGAGAATCTATATAACAAAACTATAAATTAAGTACTTACGAGCACGCTTTGCAGCGTGACTCGCCGAGTGCAGAGTTATGTGGTCGAAAGATGCGACAGCTACAGTACGAAAAGAGGAAGGCTCCTTTTGTTTTCTATGTAAAACTACCACTTTTTCTAGGCCCTTTCATTTCACTGTAGGATTATTTTAGACTCTTAGACTCATAAAAAAGTACATTCTTTAAGTTCAGTATTATGACACGGAACCAAAGCGCAAAAAATATGAGTCAGAATAAATAAAACATGAAAACACAGTTCCAGTCACAACTTTATACATTCGAGCCGGATGTACCATACTTACATGCTGAAGCTAAGCCAATACTGGCTGCGAATACGCCGCACAGAAAGACAGCTACTAAGCCGACATGCGATAATGTTAATGGTGGGGACGTGTGCAGCCAGCAGCGCGGCTCTCAAACAGCACCCTCCCATTTGTCCAGGTGATGAACGTTGTTTGTCAGTACGAAATTGTGACGTATCGCTGCGGCGTGTGGACAGGTCATCCGTATGCATCACGTTTGTCGCGTCTGTTGATCCGTGCAGTGCGAATTTTTCCATTCACGTAAAGATACCCATCCCTCAAAGAGGCATGGTCTCATCCCTTTCGCGGATTTCCTTTGGTGGTAATAGCTTTCAGTTTATGATTAATTAAAGATCTGCCATCATTTTCCAAACTAATACGGGACTTATCCACACCTATGGAACGCCGCTCATCTGCAGTCTTCAGCGTACGCCATGTTAGCGTTCCCAGCGCAATCACTGCTTCCTCAGACGGTCGGCCCGTCGCCTCGTCGCCCCCTTAATCCTTTGAATATCTTTGGTCTCTGCCTGAAACCACCATTTTATTAATTTTCTGAGATACCAGCGTCTTTCACTTGAAACCACCAGTGCTATTGCAATACAGAGGCCTCCCGTGGTGCATTGGGGTACTTCTACGAATGTACAGCATTGCAGCAATCAATTACAGCGGTCAAACCAGTAGTGGGCGCGGAGATTGTGCTAGGTGATTGTAGGAGATCATGGGGTTCTTTTCCATTACTTTTTTTTACGTCAATTTGAGTTTGTACTACTCCTGATACGAGTGGCTCTGAGCACTATGGGACTCAACTGCTGTGGTCATAAGTCCCCTAGAACTTAGAACTACTTAAACCTAACTAAGCTAAGGACATCACACACATCCATGCCCGAGGCAGGATTCGAACCTGCGACCGCAGCGGTCTCGCGGCTCCAGACTGTAGCGCCTTTAACCGCTCGGCCACTCCGGCCGGCCCTGATACAAGTGGTTCCGAAATGGAACCACTGGAGCAGTATGTACTTTTGAAACAAATTCATTAAATTTTAGGCCCAGTTTTGCTTGTTATTTAGGACTATAATTTGTTTTAGGCATTATGAGTTCATGGAAGCTTCGAGATGTGGGACTGCGTATAGGAAAAATGTGAAATTGCTTTCAAATATATGAAATGATGGCAAATGGTTGAAATGGCTCTGAGCAATGTGGGACTTAACTTCTGAGGCCATCAGTCCCCTAGAATTAGAACTACTTAAATCTAATTAACCTAAGGACATCACACACAACCATGCCCGAGGCAGGATTCGAACCTGCGACAGCAGCGGTCTCGCGGCTCCAGACTGTAGCGTCTAGAACCGCTCGGTCACTCCAGCCGGCTATGAAATGATGGGTGGTCCCAGTGGTTCAAAAGTGAAACCACAACTTCAGAACGATTGATTGTATACTTTTTGCCAATTTCTTCTTGTATTCGTTGCTTACAATGATGATAATAATCAGTGGAAAGCAATTCCGCCTTATGCAAGACACCTTTGTAGTCTTGTTTTCACCCAGACAAGTCTCTGCACTTTTTGTGATATCTTTATTGGGTTTATTTTCCTTCTTACATGAAGCTATTGGATGATAATGCTAGTAGCTTTAGGTCTACTAGACAATCTACAACTTGTCATAGTTTTTGATGTTGTTGTGTTTTTGTAGAGGTAACACACTTATGCTAGTAGCTTTAGATCTACTACGCAATCTACGGATTGTCATAGTTTTTGCCGTTGTGGTGTTTTTGCTTCGTTTGTGTCTAGGTAACACCCTTATTTCTTGCGCTTTTGTCATTACATACGCATTTTCTAAGATTTGATCGGCAAGTGCAGAGTTTTCACATGTTGCTGTTGCTGTTGTTGTTGTTGTTGTTGTTGTTGTTGTTGTAATGGCGGCAAAAACTCTGTACTTACCGAAGAAATTTTAGAAAATGCGTGTGTAACGACAAAAGCGCAAGAAATAAGGGTATTACCTCGACACAAACGAAGTAAAAACACCACAACGGCAAAAACTATGACAATCTGTAGAGTGCGTAGTAGATCTAAAGCTACTAGCATAAACATCCAATAGCTTTATGTAAGAAGAGAATAAACAAATAAAGCTACTGATGATGTCACAAATAGTTCTGAAACATGTGTGGATGAAAACAAAACTAAAAAGGTGTCTTGCATAAGGCAGAATTCCTCTTTAATTCTCTTAGAAAGTACGGAAATACGAAGAACTGCCACATATACAAGATAATAATTAAGGTCAATTTTGTGAACACTTTTTAAATCAATTTTTTTACGATGCTGGAACTCAAAGGGTTAAAAGAGCTGGCTGGTCGCTTTGGAGCGTTGTGCGTGGCGTAGAACTGGTGCCAGGCCGCCGTGTGGCGCTCTGTAGCCGTCATCAGTCGTGGTGGCGCCAGCAGCATGTGTGCGCCAACACACTCTGTGGAAACACCGCAGTAAGATGAGTCGACGGCGAGGCATGGCAGAATAGCTCAAGGAGCTATCGTATTTGAACCTACACATGGCCACTCCGTATATGAAGTTACCCCATTTATTCGAGTACCAACAGGACTGTTCAACGTGACCGCGTGCAGTAGTGTACAACTCGCACCCAGATAGCTAGAGATCCGAAACGCGCTCCGTATACTCGCTTTGAACTCGCCAACGTCCCCGTGCCTCCTCCGTGTGATCGTAGACTCGACTCGAGTGTGTGCGCCGCAGCCCACTCGTCACCTGAGTCTGCTGTCGTGTACGAGTGGACTCGACTCGCTTAGAAAGGAGAGTACGCGAGTTCGTAAGTATAATCATGGACTCGCGGCGTTCCCACTACATACGCAACCGTTTTGAAAGGAATTTCTGCCATTGAACTGTCAGTTGCTATTCATTTATTTCACACAATCGTGATTTCGGTTTTATAGCCATTCGCAGGAACAAGTTGAAATATCACACTGTCCCACCTGCGTGAATGACGGAAGAAAGATCTCCTACAGCAACACAACCACTGATCGGTTGGTAATGAGTACTGTTCTGTTGATACAAAACCTTTTAGATGACTGCTGTGAATTTATTTTAATCTTTAATATCTTTTCAGAGAATGTCTAATACTTAAGTTGACAAATACACGATTTCGAGTGGTTACCATCTCCAACTACAATACAAGAAAGCATGGCATGAGGATGAAGTGCAATCTCTGAAATGAAATGTCGTGTGGCTAGGGCCTCCCGTCGGGTAGACCGTTCGCCTGGAGCAGGTCTTTCGACTTGACGCCACTTCGGCGATCTGCGCGTTGATGGGGATGAAATGATGATGATTAGGACAACACAACACCCAGTCCCTGAGCGGAGAAAATCTCCGACCCAGCCGGGAATCGAACCCGGGACCTTAGGATTGACATTCTGTCACGCTGACCACTCAGCTACCGGGGCCGGACAGTGCAATCTCTAAATGATGATTAATTATAAAAATAAATTACAGACACGAATTAAAAGCTACACAACTCGCTGCTAGCCCATAAACGTAGGCTGCAATGACCAAACGAATACAGAAATAGAGCGCTTTTTTGTCGCAGGCATATAACAGTGACGTAGTCCTGAACAGTTTTCGTTCGGCGCAGCACACGTTTGCTAATGGTGGAGATGAAATAAAGAAGACTACAACCAGTTTGTTGGCATTGGATGAAATTTGTCTTTTTTCCTCTGAGGCGTGTACTACAACATGAAACTTATTCCATATATCACTCCTCTAACACATTTAGAATTGTCAGCTTTGCACCAAATGATTTACGTTGTAATCCTCCACAGTCTCACAATCGGTCATTCTGCTTTGTCAGTGCAACTTCACAGTAGCAAGATCGTGTACTCATCTTCCATACTAACCATAAGCCACGACTAGCCTTACACTCATGCACGCTTGAGTAAGAGGAAACGGGTGGACGACTAAACCACCGTAGCGCCACAGTTCTCACACTCGCCATACTCGCGGCGGGTACGAAGGAAGCCGGTTAATGCTGATGTAATAGCGGCGCCTTGGTTTGTGGAGTATGCAACCCGAAACATTAGGCTCGTACTCGCTCCGTTTATGATCTCTAGTAACAGGGCGTATGGACAATGGTCATGAATAGACCCTAACCGACTGAGTCCGCAGGCGAGTGTCTGGCCTTGTCAGCGACGACAGAATTCAAACATGGTAAGAATTGCAGCTTTCCGTGAATGCAGGTCCACCCCAACCAGTGTCTGAGCGAACATTCTGAAGTGCATGCAGTAGCCATCTAGAGTCGCATACCTTGCAGAATGCTATACCTCACAACAGCGTGTAAAACTCCAAGTCTTCAGTGGGTTAAACAATACAGAAGCTGAACAGCAGATGACTGGCGTCGTGTAGTGAGGCTTTACAGGTGTTTATTTTGCCTCCTTTCGTACGATGCTAGACCTCGAGTGCGCAGATTCTCGAAGGACACGTTTAATTCGAGTGTGTGGAGCGTCTAATTCAAGCCGGAGGTAGTTCTATAATATTTTGGTTTTTTTTCGTATCACGACTTGGGATCGCTCATTCAGGGTATCGTGGACATGAAGCAGGATGTTTATTTCAAAATTTAATGTGAGCAAGTAATAGTCTTCTACATCTTTATGCTGTGCACACTATTGTATTCTAAGACGAATACATCCATGTTCACAGGTGTGCATGCATACGTTACTGGTTGGATGAACACTCAGTTACCTCTAAAACACCTCTACTAGCCCGCTAAATCACTAGTGCTAAACGTCACAGAAAATATATGGGACAATTTGGAACAGCAGGTGACACGTAGCAGTCAATGTCTACATCTACATACATACTCCGATGGGCACCGTATGCATGGCGGAGGATACGTTGTACCACTATTAATCCTCTTCCACTCGAAAATAGAGCGAGGGAAAAACGACTGTCTGTATGCCTCTGTATTACCCCTAATTTCTCGTATCTTATCTTTGTGGTCCTTGTGCGAAATGTAAGTTGGCGGCAGTACGATCGTTCTGCAGTCAGCTTCAAATGCCGGTTGTCTAAATTTTCCCAACAGTGCTCGTCGAAAAGAAACGTCGTCTTCCCTCCATCGATACCGATTTGAGTTCGCAAAGCATCTCCGTAATACACTCCTGGAAATGGAAAAAAGAACACATTGACACCGGTGTGTCAGACCCACCATACTTGCTCTGGACACTGCGAGAGGGCTGTACAAGCAATCATCACACGCACGGCACAGCGGACACACCAGGAACCGCGGTGTTGGCCGTCGAATGGCGCTAGCTGCGCAGCATTTGTGCACCGCCGCCGTCAGTGTCAGCCAGTTTGCCGTGGCATACGGAGCTCCATCGCAGTCTTTAACACTGGTAGCATGCCGCGACAGCGTGGACGTGAACCGTATGTGCAGTTGACGGACTTTGAGCGCGGGCGTATAGTGGGCATACAGGAGGCCGGGTGGACGTACCGCCGAATTGCTCAACACGTGGGGCGTGAGGTCTCCACAGTACATCGATGTTGTCGCCAGTGGTCGGCGGAAGGTGCACGTGTCCGTCGACCTGGGACCGGACCGCAGCGACGCACGGATGCACGCCAAGATCGTAGGATCCTACGCAGTGCCGTAGGGGACCGCACCGCCACTTCCCAGCAAATTAGGGACACTGTTGCTCCTGGGGTATCGGCGAGGACCATTCGCAACCGTCTCCATGAAGCTGGGCTACGGTCCCGCACACCGTTAGGCCGACTTCCGCTCACGCCCCAACATCGTGCAGCCCGCCTCCAGTGGTGTCGCGACAGGCGTGAATGGAGGGACGAATGGAGACGTGTCGTCTTCAGCGATGAGAGTCGCTTCTGCCTTGGTGCCAATGATGGTCGTATGCGTGTTTGGCGCCGTGCAGGTGAGCGCCACAATCAGGACTGCATACGACCGAGGCACACAGGGCCAACACCCGGCATCATGGTGTGGGGAGCGATCTCCTACACTGGCCGTACACCACTGGTGATCGTCGAGGGGACACTGAATAGTGCACGGTACATCCAAACCGTCATCGAACCCATCGTTCTACCATTCCTAGACCGGCAAGGGAACTTGCTGTTCCAACAGGACAATGCACGTCCGCATGTATCCTGTGCCACCCAACGTGCTCTAGAAGGTGTAAGTCAACTACCCTGGCCAGCAAGATCTCCGGATCTGTCCCCCATTGAGCATGTTTGGGACTGGATGAAGCGTCGTCTCACGCGGTCTGCACGTCCAGCATGAACGCTGGTCCAACTGAGGCGCCAGGTGGAAATGGCATGGCAAGCCGTTCCACAGGACTACATCCAGCATCTCTACGATCGTCTCCATGGGAGAATAGCAGCCTGCATTGTTGCGAAAGGTGGATATACACTGTACTAGTGCCGACATTGTGCATGCTCTGTTGCCTGTGTCTATGTTCCTGTGGTTTTGTCAGTGTGATCATGTGATGTATCTGACCCCAGGAATGTCTCAATAAAGTTTCCCCTTCCTGGGACAATGAATTCACGGTGTTCTTATTTCAATTTCCAGGAGTGTACTTGCGTGTTGACAGAACCTACTGGTAACAAATCTAGCAGCCCACCTATGAACTGCTTTGACGTCTTCCTTTAATCCGACCTAGTGTGGATTCCAAACACTCGAACAGTACTCGAAAATACGTCGCACTACTGTTCTACATGCGATCTCCCTTACAGATGAACCACACTTTCCTAAAACTCTCACAGTAACCGATGTCGATCATTCGCCTTCCCCAGTACAATCCTTACATGATCGTTCCATTCCATCTCTCTTTGCAACGGCACGGCTACATATTTAACCGACCTGATTGCGTCAGATAGGATACTACTAGTACTGTATTCGAACAATACGGGATTGTTTTTCCTACTCATCTGCATTAACTTGCACTTTTCTACATTTAGAGCTAGCTGCCATTTATCACACCAACTAGAAATTTTGCATAAATCATCTTGTATCTCGAATTTAATCGGTGTAGAGGACATAACCGTCAATGAATGGCTTCAGCTGTAGATGGGATATCTGAGGAAAGTAGTGAAATCTCATCTTCGCCGTTCGATGACAACGTTCTCAAAGCTGGGAGCTTTGTTACACGGCATTATTTTTCTGTTTCTTCTTTTTAGTTTTTTATGTTCTCACAGCACTTGTATGAAGCCTTCTGTGCACAGTATCACCTTTCCAGTGGCTCTGGCGGGTATAGAATGTAGTTGGATTGGAAGCACGTTAAGGAGTGCAAAAGCAGTTGTCGCAACCGCCACTTTCTGGACCGTCTGGGCACCTAACTGGAGCTCAGAATTTTTTTTGAATAACCAATGAACGATAGAAGGATGGACCTGTAGCCATTTGGACGTATGCTGCGAATGTCCGTCCACTGAAGGAGGACGCGTTCGTGACGCCATTCGACCACGTTGCCTGTCTTCACAGCTCTAACGGCCGTTCTGACCTCATAACCATTTTCGAACTAGTGCAAGGTTATTATAAATGATTGAAGCGATTTCACAAGTGTGGTTTAGCTATATTATTTCTCAAGTTCTTCCCACGTTCGGCGCAGCATGTTCCTATCAATCTGTCAGTCTGTTCAAAAGCACTGTTGATGGGAGCTCGTATTTCTGGTAGGTTTGTTGTTAGAGGGGGTGTGAACACTGAATCTTACACATAATCCCACACAGAAAAAAAATCACAAGGGATTAGATCGGGAGACCACGAAATGATGATCATCAACCGCACCACGACCGATCCATCTGTTTCTCAGTTTCCTTTTTAGAAATTCACGAACATCATGATGGAAGTGGTTGGAGTGCCATCCTCTTGGTAGATGAAGTCCACACTGTCGGTCTCCAGTTGTTGCAGGACCAAATTTTCCAGCATGTGCAGATACACTTGCCCTGCAACGGTCTTTTCGCGGAAGAAAAAGGAGCCTTAAACTTTAAAATGCGAGACGAATCAAAGTATCCGACTTTGTGATCGAGAGTCAGGGATTGTAGCATTTGCAAGAATTAAGACTTCAGCTACAGTCGTTCCCTTAAAATCTTCCAAACGGTAGGTTGTGGTATGTTCAGCTCCCTGATTGCTCTCTTAGTCGACTTCTGTGGGCTACGTGCGAAACTCGCCCGTCGCTGTCAACCGTTTCTTCACTCATTGCAGGCCGACCCGTTGATTTACTCTTGCAGAGCTTTAAGCTGCGCATACCATCGCCGAATGAATTGGCAGTTACTGGATCTTTACTAAACTTCGATCTGAAGTGTCGTTGCACTGTTACGGCAGACTGACGTGAATGCATTTCAAGCGTGACATACGCTTCCCGGCATCTGTCGCCATCTTGCCTAACTGCTCACAGCTACACTCTCGTGGCAGAAATCTGAAGAGCGGTTGCAACAGTACAAAACTCATAATTTTCTATGTGACTGTTGAGTTTTACGATAATATGTCAATTAATGTAGGTACAGTGAATTTACCTAATCGTGTCAATAATATATGAAGCATATGGCTATCAGCCCACCTGCCCGCAAGTGAAATTTTTGTATGACACTACTGTGTGAATAACGCATTCAGTTTCGTGTCATTTCCTCATACTTCCATGTGCTGTTGCTATTTTTGTTATTTTTTGCCTAATTTATATTGACAAACTGCCTATTGGCTTCTGTCTCGGGTACTTCGGCCGAAGATCGTCTAATGATTTTACTGACGTTTGTCCATTCACCACCAGCACTGGAGGCTGAAGCTTTGACAATGCCAGCCAGTCGTGCAGGCGAAACGTCAGTAACATCATCAGACGAACGTCGGCCGAAGAACCCGAGACAGAAGCCAATAAGCAGTTTGACAAATGGCCACGAAAGCCTTAACAGTTTTGTAATAATTAATATTCTTCTGAGGCAGGTTAAGAAAATTTCGATATTGGCGCGAATAAGCGACGGCTGCTGGTTGTATTATGAGTCATAACAGACAAAGCAAACGATGCGCATGTTGGGAACAACAAGTAGGCACTGCGGCGAACGGCGGTACATAAAACAGCATCGTAAAGCGCAACGATGTTCACGGCGTTTAGAATCTCATTACCGAGATGACACTCAGCGCCGTTCCTCGCCTGCGCGGGCCGTTGCTAATGCGTTTACGCTGCAAAATATATTTGTCGTCCCCGGTAAAAGGCGCAGTAAACACCAAAAGAAAGTGAAAATCTTAATTCAGCTGCGAGGGGAAGGTAAAAAGCTACCTCCTGCCAAATGCCTCCCCCTCGTTCTCAACTCTTCAAAGAAAAGTCCTGCCAAGGAGCATTTCCCGTGCAAGGGTCCTCGTATGGAGGAGCTCCATGATGAAATGGAGCAATTTACTTACCAATAAGAACGTTCCTCAACTTGAAGTACTTGTAAAGGCGGATTATGTTATGTTTGCTAAATGAAAATCATGATACTGTACTCCAGTATTTGAAGAAGCTTGTGATGAACATCATCTTCACAGACACCACATCCTTTTTCCAGCACAGGGCCGATAGAAAAAATTCTACCATACGATAAACAATCTGTAAATCATGTAAAAATACGAATATTCGGTCTCGAAAGGAATTACTATATCAGCAAGTTAATAGTTTCGTCGTTTTTAAACAACAAATAATTCTGCAAAGAGAGGAAGGAGAGAATTTTGTGATCTATGGGACGAAGAGAGAAATCGTTTGAAGAATTCCACAGACATCGACCTTAGGTCAACAACTACTGTTCCTCACAAACAAGAAGGACATTCTATTTAAAACATAAAACTGAATTAGGCTGTTGTTAGTCATTAAGGCGCCAGAATATATCCTAAAAGAGATAAAGCAATATACGAAACGTTAATCTTTTTAAAGGAAGTGATTGGTTTCCCGCAAACGATCAGGGGAAAAACCTTTGTATGTCGTAGGTACAGAGTTGCTCATAAACGTAATAACTCGTCAAGAGTTAATAAGTAGAACAGAATTTTATAAAGTTCATCTCTTCATCTATGAGAATGCATATGTTAGAAAGTCAACTATCGCTATTAGCTGGGTACATCCAATTATACCTCGGAAAAAAATTTTGATGCAGTTATAACCAAAACGTCATATTCGTTCACACTGGGAGTCGCATAAATCGCTCGACGTCTGGAAAGACACCCCCTACACAAAAATCCTTCGGAGGTAGTGGGAAGAACTTTACAGTGTCGACTCCTGCAATTTTGTGACAGCTCCAGATAAACGTGTTGGTGGATTGTCGTGGGGAAAAAGCACTTCTTCTACGCCAAATGGGCTAGTGTTTCCTACAATTTTTTGTCGAATTGGTTTAGTACCAGTTCGTAGTGTAACCCAGTGATCGTTTTCCTTCCTTCCAAGAAGTCTGTGTATATGATAATCTCCACTGTTCAAAGAATAATCGTCATAAATTTTCAAGCTAATGATACTGCCTTTGCACTCTGGTTCAAATGGTTCAAATGGCTCTGAGCACTATTACAATGTATCCAGTAGTGTTGAAGTTCTTTGCAACATAAATGTTTTAGTGAGGCCTGACATTGTCAGGGAGGAAACGACGGTCTTAATATAGTTTATTACATTTTTAAAGTAAAAATCTTTTAATGCGCAGACGGCAATTTTCATATTACTATTAAAGAACGATAACTGGGTTCGGTTGTTTTCTACAACAATACTGAGATCGCTAAAAATGTAAAAAAAAAAAAAAAAGTTGAATATGCACTGGAATGCATCATTAGCTGTAGTCATGCAAATGACTCGCCTTCGTAAACAACAAGAAAATGGCAGTACGTAGTTAAAAAACATCGCCATGAGCAAGCCAGGTTGCAGGCCGTAATCTCCAAGGATGACGGTAACAATGAAGGAGAATAGCTAATTGTATGAGTAAAAATTGTTCATGCAGCTGGCCATTTTCCTTCATTACTACCATCATCCTGAGAGATTACGGTCTACAACCTGGCTTCGTTGGTTCAAATGGCTCTGAGCACTATGGGACTTAACTTCTGAGGTCATCAGTCCCCTAGAACTTAGGACTACTTAAACATAACTAACCTAAGGACATCACACACATCCATGCCCGAGGCAGGATTCGAACCTGCGGCCGTAGCGGTCGCTCGCTCCAGACTGTAGCGCCTAGAACCGCTCGGCCACTCCGGCCGGCCCTGGCTTCGTTGCGGTGGTGTTTTTAAACCATGTACTGTCATAGTCTTGGTATTTACGAATCCATGCCACTGCATGACTATAGCTAATGATGCTTTCCAGTGGATGCTGACCGCTTTTTTACAAAAAAATTTGAACGATCTGGTAATGGTTACAGGAAGCATCCGAAACTACTTATTTTTACTTTAATTGTAATAGGAAAATTGCGGTCTAGCCATTAGGTTTTTACTTTAAAAAATGTCTTTAATAAAATAACTATATTACCTCCTACTTATTCCGACAGCAGCCGGCCGGAGTGGCCGAGCGGTTCTGGGCGCTACAGTCTGGAACCGCGCGACCGCTACGGTTGCAGGTTCGAATCCTGCCTCGGGCATGGATGTGTGTGATGTCCTTAGGTTAGTTAGGTTTAATTAGTTCTAAGTTCTAGGCGACTGATGACCTCAGAAGTTAAGTCGCGTAGTCCTCAGAGCCATTTGAACCATTTTATTCCGACAGCGGCGTTTAAAAGTAATCATGGAAACGTATTATAGCATATGAAGATGCTTGGCGTCATTCAATTCGACAGTTAGAAGTCAAAATGTTTAAGCTGCAGTTTAATAGGTTGAACAAGGCATCTGCGCTTCTTTTATAGTTTATAGCTTTAAATAATTATTTAGCAAAATAGTACTGCTGACACACTAATCTTCGGAGAAGGTCATTAAAACTTTTGAAAAACTTAAAGGAAGTCTCTCGATCCGTAACAACGGACCACCGTGTGACACAATGGCCAGGAGTCGCAGACGCTTCCAGTTGTGGTAAAACAAGCCTGAATGACGAAGAAACAAGTGGCAGTCCATTTCCACGTGAGGAACCGGGAATCGGAAGAGAACTGAAGGAACTGGTGCTCGAAGGTCGACGTATCACACTCGAAGCGACCATGGAAAAAATGAAAATAGTTCACGTACCAGTTTTTAACATCTTTCCCGTTTCTGAACACTGAACAGATCGCCGCCCACTGGTTTCTGCTTCTTTGAGTTGTCAAATTTTATCTCACTCCAGTATTCCCCTCACACAACAGCCGGAGACTTCTTCCTCTTTCCTCTGATGAAAAAACCATTGCATGGCAGGCATTTCCAGAATAATAACAACGTGATTATTAAGGTGGAACGTTTTCCGACAGCCAAAATGCAGACTCCTACAAGCAAGGTCTCCGCCAAGTTATCTGCCACTGGCAAACGTGTCGCACTGATAGGTGAATACGCAAGAAGGTCTAAGACTATCACCACACTTCGTGGTTGCAACATGATTATTTTCTAGGAGATAATTAAAAGTTTATGACTACCCCACTACTTTTGCAGCTACATGGTCCAGTCACATTAATGTGACTACAAAAAGTGGCTCTGAGCACTATGCGGCTTAACTTCTGAGGTCATCAGTCGCCAGAACGTAGAACTAATTAAACCTAACTAACCTAAGGACATCACACACATCCATGCCCGAGGCAGGATTCGAGCCTGCGACCGTAGCGGTCGCTCGGTTTCAGACTGTAGCGCCTAGAACCGCACGGCCACTCCGGCCGGCAATGTGACTACATGTCAAACGCCTGAATAACCTCCTTTTGAAGCGCGCTCGGGATGTAGATTATCAGTGAGGTTCTGGAAGGTACGGACAGGGATGCAGACCCATGCTGATTCCAGTACGGGGTGCGCTGGGTTCCTCGGCTGAGGATTCATAGCGCGAACAGCCCGATTGAGGTTGTCCCACAAATTCTCGATTGTGTTTAATTGTGGGGAGTTTCGTAGCCAGGGCAGTATTGTGAATACTCATCCTGGTAGTCTTCGAATCGCGGACGCACACTGCGAGCTATATGACGTGTTGCATTGTCCTGCTAGTAAATGCCATTATACCAAGCAAAAACAAATTACGTGTCGGAGTCGACATGTGCCCCAAGGATAGATGCATACTCTTGCTGATACATAGCGCCTTCCAGAATGAGGGGCTCACCCAGGGGATGCCACGAAAACATTCCCCAGACCATAACGCTCCCTCCTCCTGCCTGGACCTTTCCAAGTATTGTTGCACGGCCGTATATGCCAATGGCTATCAGTCCTAAGGTGCATAAAACGTGATTCACCTGAAAAGCCATCCGTTGCCGCTCATTGGATGTCCAGTTGTGGTATTGGCGTGCAAAGTCCAGCCTTCGTCGCCGATGACTTGCATTCAGCATGAGTCAGGCGCCTGCTCAGGAGGAACATACGGAGCAACCATCGCTGAATGGTCGTTGAGGAGACACTGTTGGTGGTTCCTTGGCTGATCGGGGCGGTAAGTTGCTCAACAGCTGCAAGTCTATTCGCCCGCACACATCTCCGCACTCGTCGATCAGTCCTGCCATCCACGGCCAGTCCTTTCTTATAATGATGTCCAGCCCAAATCCTGTATCATTTCTGTGACACTCTGTCCCATGTTTCGCGATGATACAAAACGTGCTGCCTTTCTTTGAACTTTTTCGATGTACTCCGTCAGTCCTGCCTGGTAAGGATCCCACACCGCGCAGCAGTATTCTAAAAGAGGACGGACAAGTGTAGCGTAGGCAGTCTCCTTAGTAGACCTGTTACATTTTCTAAGTGTCCTGCCAATAAAACGCAGCCTTTGGTTAGCCTTCGCCACAACATTTTCTATGTGTTCTTTCCAATTTAAGTTGTTCGTAATTGTAATACCTAGGAATTTAGATGAATTTACGGCTTTTAGATTAGACTGCTTTATCGTGTAACCGAAGTTTAATGAGTTCCTTTTAGTACTCGTGTGGATGACCACACACTTTTCGTTATTTAGGGTCAACTGCCACTTTTCGCACAATTCAGATATTTTTTCTAAATCGTTTTGCAGTTTGTTTTGATCTTCTGATGACTTTATTAGTCGATAAACGACAGCGTCATCTGCAAACAACCGAAGACGGCTGTTCAGATTGTCTCCCAAATCGTTTATACAGATAAGGAACAGCAAAGGGCCTATAACACTACCTTGGGGAACGCCTGAAATCACTTCTGTTTTACTCGATAGCACCATTTTGTCATGCACGGAATACTTTAACCACGGCCGCATGCGAACAGTTTACAAACGTAGCCATTTCGGAAATGTTTCCGTCCGAAAGCCAATGATCATTCCCTTTTTGACATCAGAGAAATCGTTCCGTTTCCGCATTACGACATCAACATCACTGTTTTCCGCGTGCCCCTGAAACGCTTTACGTAACCTCCACTGTTAGTACCGCCATATGATGTGTTGTTCAACACTGATGTCGAACAAATGTGTTGGTCACATTAATGTGACTGGACCGTGCACATTCCGCATACTGCTGTACAACCCAATGTGGAAGGAGCTGAGAACTGTTCCGCTCGCACGTGAATAACGGGGAAGCAGCAGTCTAGGCGTGTGTATCGTGAAACGTGACCCAATCAGCGTACTCGGAGACACTGTGATGGTTCTACCCCTAGAAGGGCGCACCCAATTCCCACCCCGTACGGCGATAGGCGTGGTGCTGCTGAAGCGGCCGTTTGCACGCACAGGGTGGTTCCGGCCATTTCACAGCGAAACGGCCCCAATCCCAGCCGGTGGCTGGTGATTTACACGGGGAAACTGACTCACGGTCGAGCGGCGTCTAATGCCTACAATAACGGCTCTGGGGAGACAGGCAGAGAGAGAGGACGGCCCGATGCTACAAATTATCGGCAGACGCCATAAAAGGCGCCGGGAGGGAGCCTGCACCGCTACTCGCACTGCATCCTGCCTGACAAAACACAGGCGCTCTCTGCTACAGAGAAAAATGTGATCTAACCATTTGCGTGACCTGTTGTCCACTTGAGTCTTTAAAGTGTTTGGTTGCCCTCATTAATTTCTCTATGTCTTGTGTTAATATTTTCAGTGCTGCGAATTAGCTTCCTAAAGAAATTTTGCACCCTTGTCGCCATCCGCAGCCCACGTCGCTCCAACGTACAGTAGAAATCGCGAATTGAGCCGGGTTCACACATGCAGCTAAAGTGATGCCACAGCTCGTGGCGTTCTGTAGTAGCACCGTGAGCTACCATTCACACAGTCCGGAAGGCGTTCGATACAGTTCCGCACTGTCGCCTGATAAACAAAGTAAGAGCCTACGGAATATCAGACCAGCTGTGTGGCTGGATTGAAGAGTTTTTAGCAAACAGAACACAGCATGTTATTCTCAATGGAGAGACGTCTACAGACGTTAAAGTAACATCTGGCGTGCCACAGGGGAGTGTTATGGCACCATTGCTTTTCACAATATATATAAATGACCTAGTAGATAGTGTTCAATGCGTCTTTTCGCGGATGATGCTGTAGTATACAGAGAAGATTCAGCATTAGAAAATTGTAGCGAAATGCAGGAAGATCTGCAGCGGATAGGCACTTGGTGCAGGGAGTGGCAACTGACCCTTAACATAGACAAATGAATGTATTGCGAATACATAGAAAGAAGGATCCTTTATTGTATGATTATATGATAGCGGAACAAACACTAGTAGCAGTGACTTCTGTAAAATATCTGGGAGTATGTTCTGTAAAATATCTGGGAGTATGCGTGCGGAACGATTTGAAGTGGAATGATCATATAAAATTAATTGTTGGTAAGGCGGGTGCCAGGTTGCGATTCATTGGGAGAGTCCTTAGAAAATTCAGTCCATCAACAAAGGAGGTGGCTTACAAAACACTCGTTCGACCAATACTTGAGTATTGCTCATCATTGTGGGATCCGTACCAGATTGGGTTGACGGAGGAGATAGAGAAATCCAAAGAAGAGCGGCGCGTTTCGTCACAGGGCTATTTGGTGAGCGTGATAGCGTTACGGAGATGTTTAGCAAACTCAAGTGGCAGACTCTGCAAGAGAGGCGCTCTGCATCGTGGTGTAGCGTGCTGTCCAGGTTTCAAGAGGGTGCGTTTCTGGATGAGGTATCGAATATATTGCTTCCCCCTACTTATACCTCCCGAGGAGATCACGAATGTAAAATTAGAGAGATTCGAGCGCCCACGGAGGCTTTCCGGCAGTCTTCCCGCGAACCATACGCGACTGGAACAGGAAAGGGAGGTAATGACAGTGGCACGTAAAGTGCCCTCCGCCACAGATCGTTGGGTGGCTTGCGGAGTATAAATGTAGATGTAGATGTAGAAATCCTACACACCTGCATTGTTTTCAATATGCCATCAACTGAGATCATATGGGGGGTATTAATATTAAAGTGCAAGCTACGGCATTAGAACTGCGACAAGAATTAAATACAAGGAAAACGAAACGCAAGTGTAGGATCCGAAAACAGATTCCACGCAGGAATAAAATAGGGACAACAAACACATTTATAAAATAAATAACTCTAGAAGGACAGGAAGCTGTCTGCTATGGCACAGCAGCCAACAGAAGGCAACAAATAAGATTTTAGAATTTTATTGTATTCGTTAATGTAAGCATTTCGAATATTGTACTTTTAATTTTTAGTTCCACAGCAACCACATCACACTCGGGCGCTATTTGTCAGATACAGTCCACAGTTTATACAACGATTGGTCTCTCAAATTACGAGATTTGTACAATTCGCGTGTTTGGTTACGGTACATAATAAGTTTATTTATTTATTCCTCGAAAAATTGTTCAAGATTGTGGGATATCTCTTTCATTTGGAATCACGTACACACACACACATACACACTCACACTCACACACACACACACACACACACACACACACACACACACACACACAAGGAGTTGCTCCTAACTAACGGTAATCATGTTGTTCTTGTTGTTCCAGAAGCTGCGAAAATGTACCTAAAGACCACGTTTCGACTTGTTTTACAGTAAGAAAATGCAAACACACTTAAATCCGATGGAGTACAGCAGCAATTATTTCACGAGAACTACGAAGGAATGTTGGTACAGCCACCAGGGAGCAGATGTATGATGCTATTCAGTGATGGGGAAGGCTGGGTACAACCGAGTTGAATTTTTTGTGGCATGACAAAGTTCCGTCTCTTGAGTGACACCACTGAAAACTGGGTGTTGCAACATGCAACTGCGGCGCCACTGCAGTATATGCTACTTGCTGTGGCGTCAGTGTAGTTGCGTGTGTGAAACCGGCTGTAGATTCCCGCCTCGGCATTGGTCGGCGGTTTTTAATGTATCTTCACTGTGCGTGTCACTACATCGTTTTTCAGCAATACTGTAAGACTGTTCACCGATGATGCTGTTGGGAACAAGCAAGTATTATCGTTTGAAGATCGCTAGGAAATGCAGAAAGGTTTGGACAAAATGTTCGCTTGGTGTAATGGACAAGATATTCGCTTAGTGTAATGGCGGATGAACCTAAAATAACAGTGAGAAACAATCCAATATTATCAGCTTACAACATTAATGGAGAACATCTTGAGTACGTCGCGTCCTATCTCCAACCGTTGAAAGAATTGAACTCCCATAGTCTATATAAAAGAGATGCAAGCATCTGATAACTTCACAAACTATCAGTGTGTTACATATTCCACTTTAAGCATGTAAACGAGAAAAAGTTTGGAAAAACTTTAAAACCATGTTTAAAGTCAGTTGAAAACTGCCAAGTACTCACATTATCAAACACTGTTGCAGTGTAGTAAGAGTAATTTGCGCTCCCTTTTAAGCAAAAGCTAGTTTTTCGTGCATCTCATTGTTTATGACGCTATATCTCCTGAACTATGCGTAGTACAGTTGCATGGTTTGGCAGGTACATTCCGTGGTATATGTGGATATTATGTGCAAAATGTGTTGCGAATATAGTAGTAGTAATGAAGTAATAAATCAAAGCGTCGTGGCTAAACCGACAGTTTTACGGCATGAACAACGAAAACACAGTAAGCAATAAACTTTTTTTTCCTTTCATCCTTTTCTGGGGCGTGTCAGGCAGAAACAGTTTCATAAAGGTATGGAATCATGTGTAAAAAGTCTGTTGTGAGACGCTAAGTACTCTCATTTCCAAATACTGGATGGATGTAATTTGGGTAATCTGTGCGCTGTGAATTACACTGTCTCACGGCAAATATGCGGTTTATTACTGTAATAGGCCAACTTGTCTTCTTGTGTCAAGCCGTTAACATAGTGTTATACCTCTTAATGAGTACATTATGACACCATTTTAAATTCGGTCAATAATTACGCTTGACTTAGTTGTTAATTGATGCTGTCAAACCTACTAAAAATATTAAAATATTAAACAGGTCTTCGCGAATATTGTTCAGCAACAAATTGCACTGATGAGACATTACATACGCGTATCTAGAATTCCGTCTGCGCTACACTGTACACTGCAGTACAACGTATAAGACAGCGCCAGCGTTATAAGTGTGTTATGGAAATAGCTTGATAGTGGACATGGAGCGGAAATAAGCTTATAGAACGAAATAACAACATCGTAATAAAACGTCTTTGAATATGGTTGCGTTTTGTAACCGTTCGTATAAGGAACAATATTTTGCTTTTGAGTTTCATGTGCTGCTATTGTAGTTTAACTCAGGATACCACGTTACTGATAAAAGCCTAGAAGCTTCATTCCGAGTGACTGTTACATCACTCAAAACGTCTTTATTATGCCCGTGACGTGCCCGACATTCGAGGACAGCCAGTGAATACCGAACGGCACCGTTAACGACGGAACACACGCTGAATGACGAGTGCGTTGAATAGCATCCAGTGGGCGCCGCAAAACTAGGTTCTTTCACTCATTTTTCTCTCTGCTTTTCTCTCTTCGCTCTTACATTCGCTGCCAAAACTTTGGAAAGTTTCATTACAGGCGGAAGCAATTTTGCTGTTGCGTCCAACAATGTCTAACGAACTCATCTGGTCGGTGGTCGGAAACCTCCAGATATCTGCGGATTTCCATTCACTGCAGTTTCCTGCATACTTCAGAACTCTCTAGCACGTTCTTCCGAAGGCACGAACCTCATTAAGCAGGTCTGAAAAGAGTGGCACCCGCAATGGCTCAACGCTAGGATGTTCGTACCCTCTTCCAGCAGTAAATACATCCATTCCTCCATAGCTGGAGAATATATTGCTGTTAAATCGCCAGCAGCTTGCACGACTGCAATGTAAACAAATTTCCTAACTTCGCATGTTCCTAATAGTACTCACACTAATCCATCACAGGGTCCATTGGTCAACGTCGCATTGACAATACGGAGAACGCCTCCACTCGTAAAGGCATAAATTATCCTCGCGTCCCTCACAACAGGTATTTAATAATGCATCAAACTCCGCCCAAACTTTCAAAATATCTTTCCGTGTTTAATATGATTCCAAGCATTTATAAACCTAGTCAATTTCAGTCAGGCAGAACTGTGGAGTTGTCTCCAGTATTCGTACAGTTTATGGCTCAGAAATGACGTCACGTGTCATGATTTGCACAAACAGAAGGTGTGTAGGCGCTTTAGATATCAACGGAACGTTAATTTGGTAATGGACTGAAGTTTGGAGGATTTCGGGGTGGGGGTGGGGGAATTGCCCGAAAAGTCCTTAACTATTTCCGTGGCATCGTCAATTTTTGTTTCTTTGTTACAGGTAATCTGAAAGACGTTGACGACAGAAGAACGAATCAGCGTCATAAGTTGGAGACACAATGGACTGCCCTTTGCTTAGATTAAAGAACGATTCCGGCGACGTTACCATACAGAGGACCCAACACGAACAGCCGACAGGTGTGGAAGGACAACCAGAAGAGGTTTTGTAAGGAACTCATACTTCGCTGTGGGGCGATTGGTATGGTTGAAAATGGGCACATTTCGTACGTAGCGATCGCAGTGCAGTACCTGTTTTTGTACGAAGATTACAGGTTTCAACAGTCTGCCATCATCTGATCTTACTGGATTTTTATCACGGTATGTATACGTGGCGAGGGCCTTTATGCGTTAGCTTCATGTAATGTAACATGGCAATTTTATAATAAGTTCCATAAGATCAGATGATGGCAGCGTAAGGCCGTTGAAACCGGTATCTTAGAACAATAAAACTGCCTACACCGAGATCGCGGCCTACGAATTCCGTAGAGGTTTGCTCAAAAAGTTCGAGCGAACTGAGAATGTTTGTGAAGAGAAACGTACTGGGCGGCCATTGACGTTGCAAGAAACTGTGGAGGCCATACGGCAGACTACCGGCAGAGTCCAAAAGCGTCGACACATCATCGTTTCAGTCAGGAACACGTCAGCCTGCAGTCAACTGTTTGGCAAAACTTGCGCTTCGTACTGAAGAAAACGGCTAATCAAATCCAGGTGCTACATCATTTTAAACTTGAGGAGTATGCGGCATACATGGCCACGTGCCACGACTTCACTATTACTGGGGGAATTTTTATTGGGTTTACTGGGAGAATGTTTGGAAAGTAGAGTCCATCTGTATAGGAGACCGCATATAGAACACTAGCGCGACACATTGTTGAGTACCGCTCGCATGTTTGGGATCCGTACCAGGTAGGTCTAAAGGTAGACATCGAAGCAATTCAGTGACACGATGCTGAGTTTGTTATCAATAGGTTCGAACAACTCGCGAGTATTAGGGAGATGCTTCGGGAATTCAAATGGGAATCGCTGGAGAGAAGGCGACGCTCTTTTGAACGAGCACTATTGAGAAAATTTAGAGAACCCGAATTGAAGCTATTGCCACCAATGTACATTTCCCCTAAGGATTACGGCGATGAGATTAGAGAATTAGGACACTATGGAGGCATATACACTACTGGCCATTGCTACACCAAGAAGAAATGTAGACCATAAAAGGGTATTCATTGGACAAATATATTATACTAGAACTGACATGTGATTACATTTTCACGCAATTTGGGTGCAAAAGATCCCGAGAAATCAGTACCCAGAACAACCACCTCTGGTCGTAATAACGGCCTTGATACGCCTGGGCATTGAGTCAAACAGAGCTTGGATGTCGTGTACAGGTATAGCTGCCCATGCAGCTTCAACACGATACCACAGTTCATCAAGAGTAGTGACAGCCGTATTGTGACGAGCCAGTTGCTCGCCCACCAATGACCAGACGTTTCCAATTGGTGAGAGATCTGGAGAATGTGCTGGCCAGAGCAGCAGTCGAACATTTTCTGTATCCAGAAAAGCCCGTACAGGACCTGCAGCATGCGGTCGTGCATTATCCTGCTGAAATGTAGGGTTTCGCAGGGATCGAATGAAGGGTAGAGCCACGGGTCGTAACACATCTGAAATGTAACGTCCACTGTTCAAAGTGCCGTCAGTGCGAACAAGAGGTGACCGAGACCTGTAACCAGTGGCTCCCCATACCATCACGACGGGTGATACGCCAGTATGGCGATGAGGAATACACGCTTCCAATGTGAGTTCACCGCGATGTCGCCAAACACGGATGCGAACATCATGATGCTGTAAACAGAACCTGGATTCATCCGAAAAAATGACGTTTTGCCATTCGTGCACCCAGGTTCGTCGTTGAGTACGCCATTGCAGGCGCTCCTGTCTGTGATGCAACGTCAAGGGTAACCGCAGCCATGGTCTAAGAGCTGATAGTCCATGCTGCTGCAAACGTCGTCGAACTGTTCGTGCAGATGGTTGTTGTCTAGCAAACGTCCCCATCTGTTGACTCAGGGATCGAGACGTGGCTGCACGATCCGCTACAGCCATGCGGATAAGATGCCTGTCATCTCGACAGCTAGTGGTACGAAGCTATTGGGATCCAGCACGGCATACCGTATTACCCTCCTGAACCCACCGATTCCATATCCTGCTAACAGTTATTGGATCTCGACCAACGCGAGCAGCAATGTCGCGATACGATAAACCGCAGTCGCGATAGACTACAATCCGACCTTTATCAAAGTCGGAAACGTGATGGTACGCATTTCTCCTCCTTACACGAGGCATCACAACAACGTTTCACCAGGCAACGCCGGTCAACTGCTGTTTGTATGTGAGAAATCGGTTGGAAACTTTCCTCATGTCAACACGTTGTAGGTGTCGCCACCGGCGCCAACCTTGTGTGAATTTTCTGAAAAGCTAATCATATGCATTATCACAGCATCTTCTTCCTGTCGGTTAAATTCCGCGTACGTAGCACGTCATCTTCGTGGCGTAGCAATTTTAATGGCCAGTAGTGTAGACAGTCGTTTTTCCTTAGCTCTATTTGCGAGTGGAACAGGAAAGGAAATGACCAGTAGTGGTACAGTGTGCCCTCCACCACGGACCATACGGTAGCTTGCGGAGTATGTAGATGTAGATGTAGATGTAGACGTAGAGCGTCGCTGCCCCAAGAACGTCGCTCGAGTGTCGCGGCGGCCACAAGACGCGCTATTGTTGCGCGTGGGGGGAGGAGGTCTGAGTGCGCAGCTCCAGAACAATGGTGGGGTGAGGAGGAGGAGGAGCGGGGGCGGCCGTGGCCGCGGGATCGTAACGAGCCCCATAAAAGTTTATGACCGGGGCATCGACCCAGCATTGCCATGGCAACCGGCCCCCGCTCAGCTCCCGGTGCGCCCACCTTGCCGCTGCCAACCTCCGGCAGCGTAATCCCCCCCGAGTAAACACTGTTGCCACCCCCGAGCGCCTCGAGTGGCTGCCGCGAGGGGCGGCGGTCGGCCTACCTGCTTACCGCGACCTGTATGCAACTCCGCGGGCCCGACGTCTGCGCGCGCTGTTGATGGCACCACACTTGCAGCAACTTTCTGCACCCATAGGCTCGAAGATAGCACCACTCCTCTGTAGAATTAAGTACAGATTATACGAGCACCGAGCGCGAGAAGCACAGCTTTCTCTGGTGGTTCGCGAGATCCAGAATGTCGTATGATAGTAACGATGCCACGTAGTTTCAAAGGTTGGCACTACCACGAGACACCGACGGCAGCGTCCTCTAGCTGGTGCTGTGCAGCTCTACGAGCTCCGCTACAGATTCTCCCCATTTCATCAGGTGCAGCCAGCCAGGACACTTCGCTTCAGCATCCCACCTTGCAAGTTATGTAATATGTTTGCATATGTTTATCCAAGTCGTTTCTGAAAGTATTTGTATGGAGTGTAGCCATGTATGGAAGTGAAACGTGGACGATAAATAGTTTGGACAAGAAGAGAATAGAAGCTTTCAAAATGTGGTGCTACAGAAGAATGCTGAAGATAAGATGGGTAGGTCACATAACTAACGAGGAGGTATTGAATAGAATAGGGGAAAAGAGGAGTTTGTGGCACAACTGGACTAGAAGAAGAGATCGGTTGGTAGGACATGTTCTGAGGCATCAAGGGATCACCAATTTAGTACTGGAGGGCAGCGTAGAGGGTAAAAATCGTAGAGGGACACCAAGAGATGAATACACTAAGCAGATTCAGAAGGATGTAAATTGCAGTAGGTACTGGGAGATGAAGAGGCTTGCACAGGATAGAGTAGCATCGAGAGCTGCATCAAACCAGTCTCAGGACTGAAGACCACAACAACAACATGTTTATCCACTAGTAAAGGTGCTTGTAACAGTATCGGCAGTACCGAGAGATTAGTACCTGTTCCTGTTCCTTACCCAAGCGCCGCCTTCCAGGCGGGATACAGATGAGGCATCTCTTGACTTCTGGAGAGGCTTCGCTACAGTTTCGCAATGTGGCCTAATAAACGAAGTACGTGCTGATGGGAATGTCGGAACAAGAATGGTATTGGGTTAGTGATTGTCTAGGTAAAGAACCCAGAACGTCATTCAAATTGAGAATGACACGTCAAAAACAGAATATGTGTCGCGTGCACCTCAGTGACGTGTGATGGGAACATCTCTATTCATAATATACAGGGTGGTTACAAGTACAGTGCATCCTCTCATGAAGGTAGCAAAAGTTGGTAAATACTCTAAGCATTACCGCGGATCCGATTTACGCTGGAAAATATAGTTGAAATTTTGGCCACCAGGTGCAAATCTAGCGCTGTGCAGCATTTCGTCAACCTCTCCAATGTTCATAATTGTGTAAGCTGCAGTTAATAATAAAATCGACATTATACTTTTTTACTTATTTGATTTTTCCTTACCACGCCCTATTTATAATCCATTATACATGGAGACATTTCTATACGTCTTTGTTGCAGATTTGCACCTGGTGGCCAAAACTGAAACTATTTTTTACCGATGCAAATGGTTTCTGGATTAACGCATTAGAATATGAATCAAATTTTGCTGCCAAACGATGATTGCAGCCCACAGCGATCCTCTGTGAGTAGCTGTACTTTAATTATAACTAAGTGGTGTGTAAACGACCTGGTGGACAGTCTTCCAACGCAGTTCGCAAACAAGTCAGGTCACTTTTTGGAAATAACAACATTTCGGTCGTCCTGGAAACGTCAGTGAGTCTTGAAATCCCTTTTTTTTAATTATTTATTTTCTGGCACAGTGGTTTTCTCAAAGGCTTAGGAGTAAAACTACTCCTTCCATCTTAAGATCTGAAGCTGTTCGGAGGCGGCTAAAACTGGTAATTTCTTGTTGACATTATATATGATTGGGCCGTAAATAAAGCACTTTTATAAAATCAATACGCATCATCTCATTACGAAGATGTTACGAAATGCAGGAAGCTTTGTATACGAACAACTCTTAGGCAAAGGATAGCAGACGACCCTCAACATTTATGAAAAGCGGAAAGAGAGAAAATACTCGATATCGTCTGACTACACCGGGTCTGATCAAGGCTCCGCGAGTGCAGCCGATTCTACTCGGCACTCCGGCTTCCCTCACCACTGTGCTATTCGGAGAAGGTAAGTAGTGAGACGGCTCTACGCTGAGGGAAACTTAAGAAGACGTTTCTGTAACACAGCACAACTACTTTTAAGAGACGAATATTGTAGGGTATTTTCATAAGCTGCATTTTATGGCGTGTGTTTATTTTCAACTTTTTATTTTTCTACCAAAGCAACAGCAAAAGTAGAAAAAGCTTTACATACAGGCGTTTAACACTGACTTGTGATGTTTCTAAATTCACACAGATTTCGATTTTAGAATACGTAATATATCGAGAACTATAGTTTGTGATACAGTCAGACACATGGAGTAAGGCAGGTTAAAATTTGTTAAATCCGTACCTTTGCGAGACTTTGTCAGTTTCATAACAGAAGAAAAGCTTTCGCACTCATGTGTTGAACCAAATATTGAAATAACTATAGCAGCTTGTCTGTGCAGTCGAGGATATTGCTCTTGGAGTAAAATAAATTCCTGGCATGGACAAACAGGTCACTGACCTGGTGCTATACTGTAAGTCTGTCAGTTCAAGTTGGAAGTAATGAGGTACATCGGCAGCCTAAAGCCTGAATGGCCTGAGAAATAAACCGAAATCTGTCTCCAGTAGTGCAACGTCTTGAATCTCTTTGAGAACTCATGACGAAGTGTTTCAGTTACTGAAACGTAGTCACTCATTGCAGGTCTACAAAAGACTGCCCCGAGTTTCGGGAAATTATCTACGTCATTAGCATGAAGCCGATTTTTCTATAGGATTACTTCTTCTTTGATTGCCTCATCTTGTCCGCCACATCTGTAACCAAATGGTTCTACCTCGCTTTAAGACACTTAATGAACTCAAATAATTGCTGATGTCGACCATAGCACATTTTGTCACCCGTCTATTTACCCTTAACTCAGTCATTTCGTTAATGGCCACCTTCACATCACATTATATCTTATTTGTGGCTGGCGTCGCAATACGTTCCAATAAGTGTTTTTCCAACTGATAATAGTGCGATACCTTCGTAAGCACTTCTCAGAGCCTTCAAACGATACGAAAAGTAAAGCAACTGTAATTCGTCATTGAACGACGTGACTTCTTCATTTCTTATTCTTTGGACAATAGGGAAGAGGTCATAGCTTTCCTAGAGCAGAGTGTAAATCTTATTTAACTCAAATAGCGTTGTTGGCAAACCGCAAGGACTGTGACAAGACGACTGCCTTCCTCTGGCGGCGGCCGGTTGCAGCCTTCATTTTCCTCTTCCTCCTCATCCCTCACCACTACACGCTACTGCGATCGGAGTGCTAAGCGGCAGAGCGGCAGGGGTGCTATTTGGCCAGGTCTGGACAACACAACCAGCCACTGGAATCAGTCCGAACTAGAGATGGGCAAACTCGTTCGTCCTTGGGAACTAGTTCACTGCCGATCGTTCTTTTTTGGGAACCGTTCATTTTTACTCGTTCACCGTTCATTTGTGCTTGGTATATGGTTCCTATGAAAAACTGAAAACTAGTAGTGCAGATGACTGAAGGATGGAGGGCACCAAAAGGGGGCACTTGCCTCCCCGCTGGAGTATAGAGCTTTTATTCATTACAGAATTCTTACACACTTTTAGAAGTAATTTTTGTGATTCTGCAGAACCTCTCGTTTTGAAAACTGTAGAGTTGTGTGGCTGATCGCAGGGAAATAATATAGGATGGCGCACGGAAAACAGGCCCCGAGTACAGACTGCTCGCCAATTACGGACAATGTGTTGCCCGTTACGAGCAGACACAACAAACAGAATAATTAGGCAGTGAAGAAATAACAAGCTAATGCAAGCAACAATTGCGAAACAATCGATGACGATGTGCAGAGAGCTGGAGAAGAGAACATGAAACTCTCACGCGACGCGCATGGGCTATAGCTCATGTAGTCTTGTAAACCTGTTGCTGGCTGTTTCCCTGCTTAATAGACCACAAGTGTCTTGTATAAAATTCTTCATTTCGACTTCCACTACATAGCTATGCTACGTTGTAAACAATAATCGTTTACACCCTGTATATACTTCACGTTGTCTCTGAGTTCGTAGGCGAAGTAGAGACTTTATGGCAGCATAAAATAAAATGTGGTTTTCTCATCATACTTGCGTCACACGCTTAGTAAAAATTAGGTTTTTATGTTGCATTATTAAAGTTAATGCAGCAATAATTATAATAAAGTTCGCGGTAATAAAGTTTTTGGTTTGGAAGCTCCTTCTGAACAAATGTTTTTGAGATAATAAGTAAATAAGATTTTATGGCAATCTATGTCTTTTCCAATGGAGAGGCACCGCTTTTCTTACTGAGCCAAAATGACCCACAACCCATTTTTTCCCCCAAAGAAGCTAACTAGCAGGTAATGCAAATTGGAAACAACCAAACTTAAAAACAATTAGAGCCTTCCTAAATGTAATGTTTTGTATATCAAAGATACACGAAAGTCGTTTCATATGAATTTTCTTACACTAAAAATTAAGCAAATTAGTGAAAGTTAATTGCTAAATCAAGTCGATGAAACCAAAAAAATATATGAATAACAAAAAAACTTGCCTTGTTATAAGTATGTCTTCTGCTGTTCATCGCTATAATGAAATGAGCTGATATGCCCTTTTGTTACCTGAAAAGACGTACCTATTAGATACAACGTAATTTTTATGTAATTTACGTAACTATAAAATACTTTTCGATTACCGGTCGTGGACGCTGAATAACCAGTACCAAGTGCAAGAAAAGTTTGGAACACATGTAAAATGGGCGAGCGCAGTGAACGAAACGAACAACTGGATACTGAGCAATTAGGATCAGTCGGCAGTAGAACTGAGACATGTGGTCATGCGAAGAACGACGAGTACGGCCGAGGGAGACCGAGACTGAGACGAGCACGCGACCGAGGCTGGAACGAGAACTGCCAAAGTGACCGCCGCGACCGAAGTGAACTAGTGAACTATGAACTGATCGTTCCTCGTTCCCGGGAACTACAAGTAGACCGCCGCGACCGAAGTGAACTATGAACCGATCGTTCCTTGGAATTCGTTCCTTGGTCCTTTCGTTCATCTTGGTGAACCGTTCCTTTACACCCGTTCGCTCGCGAAGTACCCATCTGTAGTCCGAACAACCAAATAGCTGGGTTTACCTTTTATGGGACTCGTTTTGTTCGATTTAGGGTGGCACTATCATATAAATCTAGGAACAGGGAAGGGAAGTCTAGCCTAAGATTTATCGGAAAAATCCTAAAATAGTGCAACTCGCCCACAGAGGAAGCTGATCGTAAAATTCTTGATCACTCAATTCTTGAGTGTTGTTGATTCATATGAAACAGTGTTGATTTAACGGAAGAGATTGGTAAAATTCAACGATGAGCCGTGTGATTGGTCACTGGCTAGTTTTGTCAGCGCGAGATTTACACAGAACTGATGAACAGTCCAGTAAGAAGGTGTTACACGATAAACTCTGTGCATTGTGGAGAACCTTATTGTCAAGAAACCGAGAGCCAAGATTTAACGCTGGTCAAAAAGCATTCTTCTTCCAACAAACAGCCGATGGTAGTATTATGAAAATATGAGCATATGTAGAAGGGAACCGACAATTTCTCGTTTCGTGCGCTCTCCTCCAAAAGAAAAGAAAGGTGAAAAATGAATCTGGTACAATATGTAACCCCAATCACACATCCTACTGTCAGTTGTTTGCTAAAGATAGAAATGTAGATCGAAGAATGAATTGCTGCTTAAGAACAGAGATTGCGAGAGTCCGAGTTCCATCCCGATTGAATTCTAGGAGCTGTTTGTGGCCTGTGCCATCAGTTAACTTCCTAAGCACAACAACGAATAATACCAGTATGCTTATTGGATTGTAACGTATGCACTTTCTAGTATCCAGAGGACAATTTCACGCGAAAAACATCAGGAAAATTAAATCCGATTACATTTGTTTCCATCTGTTTTAAGTGCTACAAAAAACTCCTTGCGTAGTATGATAGACCGGTTTCGAGTTAATAATTATCTCCAAATGGTCAAAATGGTGGATTTGATTCCGAAAGCGCTGGTGCGCTGTGAACTGCGCCCAGTGGTTGCGCCCAGGTAATGTCGAGGGAAGATGCACTAATACCTCTGTCCGAAATCCGCAATAGAAGAGCCGAGGTCTCAAGCCGATGAAGAGGACTAGAGAAGCTCAAACACGAACTCTAACGCCAATTTTTTTACAATTGGAAGTGGTCGTAATTTATTTTATTTTCTGTCTGACTGAATCACGAATTTTCCTGATCATGTTATTTGGCCCGGTGGTGGTACAACGTGCTCTTCGTTGCTTGCTGTTCTGGCATGTCACTAAATCAAAACCCACTTTGCACGTTGTCTCACTCTTCTGGATATATTATAGAAATCTTCCTCTCGCGCCTTCTTCTTCACCTGACAAAGTGTCATGTACTTCTAAGCGAGTGTCATCAGGTGCCTCATATTGATGCTCGTTTGAATTAACCGACTTCCAATCGTCGGTCTTAAACAACCCCCGGCAATGATGTGATGATGATGATGATGTTCGGTTTGTGGGCACTCAACTGCGTGGTTATCAGCGCCCGTACAATTACCCAATCTTTGCTCAGTCCAATTTCGCTACTTTTCTGGATGATGATGAAATGATGAGGACAACACAAACACCCAGTCATCTCGAGGCAGGTGAAAATTCCTGACCCCGCCGGGAATCGAACCCGGGACACCGTGCTCGGGAAGCGAGAACCCGGCAATGCGTTGATTTGTTTTGAAGAGCGCCAAACAGCAGCCTCGTTTAATTTGTTTCCCTCTACGATATACGAGTAACCTTCAAGTGGACGCGTGGCTCAATACACACTTCCATAGCAAACCTATAACCACACAAACACACGAGGTGCGCGGGATGAACACTGGAAAAATTAGAGTAGTACGAAGGGAGATTGTCCAGGCAGTCATCGACTGCGATGGACGGGTACTTCCGGTGCGCAAGTAGGCCATGACTTAGCGAGCAGGTAGCTTCCAGAAATATTGGGCCCAAATTTCACATGTTATTGTCTGTGCGCAAATTTCACTGCTTGCTGCTTTTTCACGCCGTGTATGTGGCCACACGTCGGAATGACGAGAGGTTACTGCCAAATTCACCATATCCTGCAGCCATAAAAGACTAGATACACCTTTGCGCTGTAGAAGATGACTAGACGGATGCCATATTCCTCGACTTCCGGAAAGCGTTTGACTCGGTGCCCCACTGCAGACTCCTAACTAAGGTACGAGAATATGGGATTGGTTCCCAAATATGTGAGTGGCTCGAAGACTTCTTAAGTAATAGAACCCAGTACGTTGTCCTCGATGGTGAGTGTTATCAGAGGTGAGGGTATCATCTGGAGTGCCCCTGGGAAGTGTGGTAAGTCCGCTGTTGTTTCCTATCTACATAAATGATCTTTTGGATAGGGTGGATAGCAATGTGCGGCTGTTTGCTGATGATGCTATGTTGTACGGGAGGTATCGTCGTTGAGTGACTGCAGGAAGATACAGGATGACTTGGACAGGATTTATGATTGGTGTAAAGAATGGCAGCTAACTCTAAATATAGATAAATGTCAATTAATGCAGATGAATAGGAAAAAGATTCCCGTAATGTTTGAATACTCCATTAGTAGTGTAGCTTGACACAGTCACGTCGATTAAATATTTTGGCGTAACATTGCAGAGCGATATGAAGTGCGACAAGCATGTAATGGCAGTTGTGAGGAAGGCGGATAGTCGTCTTCCGTTCATTGGTAGAATTTCGGCATGATGTGGTTCATCTGTAAAGGAGACCGTTTATAAAACACTAATACGACCTATTCTTGAGTACTGCTCGAGCGTTTGGGATCCCTATCAGGTCGGATTGAGGGAGGACATACAAGCAATTCAGAGGCGGGCTGCTAGATTTGTTACTGGTAGGGTTGATCATGACGCGAGTGTTACGGAAATGCTTCAGGAACTCGGGTGGGAGCCTCTGGATGAAAGGAGGTGTTCTTTTCGTGAATCGCTTCTGACGAAATTTAGAGAACCAGCATTTGAGGCTGACTGCGGTACAATTTTACTGCCGCCAACTTATATTTCGCGCAAAGACCACAAAGATAATATAAGAGAGATTAGGGCTCGTACAGAGGCATATAGGCAGTCATTTTTCCCTCGTTCTGCTTGGGAGTGGAACAGGGAGAGAAGATGCTAGTTGCGGTACGAGGTACCCTCCTCCACGCCAGGGTGGTGGATTGTGGAGTATGTATGTAGATGTTGATGTAGATGTTAATCAAAACCTGATTAGCCATACGATTGTTAGCCGAGTTTACAATAATAAACCTTATTTTACTGCTTCTGTTGTTTCGCGTGCCTCGGTGACGCACTACATCCCAAGGTCTACGATTCGAGGCGTCGTCGGTTCTAGGTTTTGTATCTGTCATCGATTCTCACCTCCGGCAATGTTTGTGAACATGAAAAATTCCAAGTTGCACACCATTGATCACTCTACTGTAACGACTGGTTAAGTCAGTTCGAAGATCGGAGGAAGGTAGAACCGTATTACCTCCAACAGAACCATGCTTGAAAAACCTACGGGTCGATGACGGGGTAGGTACCTACTTTCGGAGCCACCAAGCCGCACGCTCACCTACCGTATCGTGGAACGAACCATTGTCGGTAAACGTCGTCAGGTATTCGGAGCTCGCCGTCGGCCTCGTTCCCCGGAACGGAAAAAGGCGGCAGTAGGTGGCAGGTGCTGCACTCGCGTAAGGACGTGTCGAGCTGATACGCATTTTGAAACGCGGCAGTCCGAAAACTTCATTAACATTGTGTTTTCGCCCGGCGGCGGAATTAATTACGGCGCGTAGGCGCTCGGCGCTCCCCCGGCAGCCATTGTGGCCGCGGCCCGTAACGAACGGCGGGGGCAGAGGCGGGGGTGGAAGCGGGGGCGGCGTCGCTACGAGGGCCCCGCCGTCAGCTGCCGGCGCCTCCGTTTGTTAGCGCCTCGAGAGCGCGAGGGCCTGGCGGAACCAGCGCCGCGCTAAATATACGCGACGCGGTGCGAGGGGCGTGTGTGGGTGCGTGGCAGCGCGCCAGACACCACCCACTGCTCCAGTGGCGACACACTCGCATTACCACCAACTTCTCCACACTTTCGCTTGACGCACGAATACTGTCAGGACCACTGCGGGGAGTCCCGCGTGCGGTCCGTCAACTCGAGTTGCCTGTCTAGCGGGTGGCCTGCTGGCAGGCGGCGCCCCTGTACGACCGGTAGTCACAAAGTTTTGTCACCTCGAAAAACTCAAGCTGCGACCGTACAACAGTGCCGGTCCTTAATACCTTCGTGTTCATTCCACAGTGCTACATTTATCCAAATGATTAATGCCTTGGCGGAAACTTTGGCTATACAGTGCGATCAATCGTTAACGCAATTGCTTTCGTAGTGTGAGGCCGGCTGCTGCGTCCGCGGTGCTGGTGACAGAAGGTCCGCAGTAAATACAGTAACGTTTGCAGTAAGGTATTTCTAATATGTATAAATACTTTAAAAAAGTAAATTACGCCGGGCACATTGAAGTCACAACACATAGGTCATTAGAAGTACTAAATAACCTCATCACGATAGGGCATAAGCGATTTCATCTCCCACCAAACCTCATCAAATTGTATCACAACACAATCCTTGTCTCCATCGTGGGCTACGGGTCCGGAGTCTGCGCTCACAGGCTCACGAGGGTCGTTCCTGCTATGGCCGTGAGGAGAGTGCAGCGGAACATGCTACTGCGCTCAGTCGGGGCATATCGTACATCTCCAGGGGGAGCACTGTTAATTCTCATGGGGCTGTGCCCCCTAGATGTAAAAATCAGGGATCACGCCGCATGGTACTGGGTAAAAAAGGGGCAGATCGAAAAAACCGGGGACATTATGGAGGTCAGAGTGGGGGATAAACTATCAATCAAAAGAAGGGGATGGAACTTTGGCAATAAATCTGGGATGGGGATGAGACAGGGAGAAGAACATACCAACTATTACCAAACATCCAAGAACGATTGAGAATGAAGCATTTTCAGCCTACTAAGGGACTGCTGCACTTCCTCACTGGGCATGGACCGTACCCGGCATATCTCTGCCGTTTCGGGACTTTGGTGCCGGGATAGGTACACCGGACCACGTGGTCTACCAGTGCCCCCTTTTCGACGACGTTGCCACTGAGTTAAGAAATTCACTGCCAAATACAGATACCTTCCATCTAATTAGGAACCCAATCACCTTTACTATCATTGATAAATTGGCCAGCGAGGTATCCGCCAAAGTCCTGAGAGAATATCGTAGGGAGATTGAGTAGTAAAAGAACCAAAACGTGACATCACGCACCATCCCATTCCGCCAGGATGCGCACTGCCGACCGCCGTGACGATCGGGATCCGTCGCGTCTAGGACTAGGGGGAGGGTGCGAACTTACCGACTATAGACAAAGCACACCGATTATGACCTAGTAGATAGAATTACTTGTAGGAAATAGATAGTAGGATATTTTTAAAGACCTGCAGCTATTTGCATTAAGACCAGCCCAGTGCCAGGGGCACGCCCACTGGGATTATCTCGGTGGGCACGGCCAAGAGATAGTAGGTTTATATCTTCTTACTGCCACACATTTAACGCTGCAGGATGTAACTGTTAGTAGAGTAGGATAGAGTAGATAGCATGGTAGACTAACAGTAGATCCAATAGTAGGAATACCCATAGAACTAACTTCCCATCCTGTAATTGATACTAACAATAGGTAAATACAGTTTAGGTAAATGCTGCTGGAAATTTGTAACTTTGTATGTAAGTTCGACCCACTAATGTCTTTAGGTGGTGGGTTATGTTGTATGATATTGGTTTTGATGAATAAAGGTTTTTTTTTTTTAAATTACGTATATTAAGCATAGAGATGCTCACTGCACTCTACACTTCCCTCTGAGAACTGGCAGCAATTTCTTGACGCGAATTAGTTGTAAGTTCATCTAAAGTGTGTTAATTTTACACTCCTGGAAATTGAAATAAGAACATCGTGAATTCATTGTCCCAGGAAGGGGAAACTTTATTGACACATTCCTGGGGTCAGATACATCACATGATCACACTGACAGAACCACAGGCACATAGAAACAGGCAACAGAGCATGCACAATGTCGGCACTAGTACAGTGTATATCCACCTTTCGCAGCAATGCAGGCTGCTATTCTCCCATGGAGACGATCGTAGAGATGCTGGATGTAGTCCTGTGGAACGGCTTGCCATGCCATTTCCACCTGGCGCCTCAGTTGGACCAGCGTTCGTGCTGGACGTGCAGACCGCGTGAGACGACGCTTCATCCTGTCCCAAACATGCTCAATGGGGGACAGATCCGGAGATCTTGCTGGCCAGGGTAGTTGACTTACACCTTCTAGAGCACGTTGGGTGGCACGGGATACATGCGGACGTGCATTGTCCTGTTGGAACAGCAAGTTCCCTTGCCGGTCTAGGAATGGTAGAACGATGGGTTCGATGACGGTTTGGATGTACCGTGCACTATTCAGTGTCCCCTCGACGATCACCAGTGGTGTACGGCCAGTGTAGGAGATCGCTCCCCACACCATGATGCCGGGTGTTGGCCCTGTGTGCCTCGGTCGTTTGCAGTCCTGATTGTGGCGCTCACCTGCACTGCGCCAAACACGCATACGACCATCATTGGCACCAAGGCAGAAGCGACTCTCATCGCTGAAGACGACACGTCTCCATTCGTCCCTCCATTCACGCCTGTCGCGACACCACTGGAGGCGGGCTGCACGATGTTGGGGCGTGAGCGGAAGACGGCCTAACGGTGTGCGGGACCGTAGCCCAGCTTCATGGAGACGGTTGCGAATGATCCTCGCCGATACCCCAGGAGCAACAGTGTCCCTAATTTGCTGGGAAGTGGCGGTGCGGTCCCCTACGGCACTGCGTAGGATCCTACGGTCTTGGCGTGCATCCGTGCGTCGCTGCGGTCCGGTCCCAGGTCGACGGGCACGTGCACCTTCCGCCGACCACTGGCGACAACATCGATGTACTGTGGAGACCTCACGCCCCACGTGTTGAGCAATTCGGCGGTACGTCCACCCGGCCTCCCGCATGCCCACTATACGCCCTCGCTCAAAGTCCGTCAACTGCACATACGGTTCACGTCCACGCTGTCGCGGCATGCTACCAGTGTTAAAGACTGCGATGGAGCTCCGTATGCCACGGCAAACTGGCTGACACTGACGGCGGCGGTGCACAAATGCTGCGCAGCTAGCGCCATTCGACGGCCAACACCGCGGTTCCTGGTGTGTCCGCTGTGCCGTGCGTGTGATCATTGCTTGTACAGCCCTCTCGCAGTGTCCGGAGCAAGTATGGTGGGTCTGACACACCGGTGTCAATGTGTTCTTTTTTCCATTTCCAGGAGTGTATTTCTACACTTCCTATTTTAACGTCTCACCTCCCCCCCCCCCCCCCCTCAAGAGGTAAAAAAAAATCACAAGGGGTAAGCGGGTCATATGTTGTTAGTGATAGCTCTCTCTTGAAGAGGGCAAAAAATGGCCGCAAAATATTTTTCATATATGTCTCAGTGTTGTTTCCTGAAAAAAATCAGAGCCAATTTTCTCTGGCTACTAATACTGCGACACACTTCTGTTTTTTGATTATGTACGGTTACATTAGGCTTTTCAGAACTCCAGTACTGGTTATTCTCTGAATTAACGTATCCAGTTAGATGGAACCATGATTTGTCAGAAAACACCGCACCCTATTCAAAATCCATTCACAAAACTACAACCTTCTTGCAGGGTCACCCAGTTCTCATACAGCAGTTATTTTGTACGGTTTTTACTTCGGTTCCTTTATAGCTGTTTGAATAGAACTATAGCAAAGTTCCATTTGCTGAGAAAGACATCCAACTGATTTTCTTGGAGACCTTTCGAGAGCGCGTCAAATGTTACCCAGAGTCTCTTCTGTGAGTACTGTGTGTGGTTGTACATTTTTCCGTCAAGAACACTTTCCGTTTCACGGGAGTTATTGACCAATCGATGAATCGTACTCCGATTAGGAAACTGAACATCAGTAAATTCCTCTTGAAATAATCTCCTTACGGCATACGCTGATTCTGCACGGAGGTATGAGTAATACATTAGTACTCTTTGGTGGAAAGAATACTTGTATTTCCCCATTTCACTTGAGACGCTTTCACGTACACACCTAACGCCTAACGAACACATCCTACTTGAGCAAGATTTCTACACAAGTCCTCGCAGCGGAGGGGAAACATACTCCCCGCAAGTGCCGAACCGTCTGTCAATCAGCGAGTGAAAAGAATTCTCACGAGGCGGTTACGTTAACGACTGATCACGCTGTAGAAGTTTGCGTTCTGCTAGTTTTCAAATCGTTCTACTCACCTCCTCGTCCGTATGGAAATGCCCGTTACGCAATAGTTTCATCATTCGAGGGAAAATGAAAACGTCACAGTTCCATGACAGGAGAATAGGGTGAGGATGGGGGGTGGGGGAGCCAAAATTTGGTAGCCCAAGAAGCAGTATATTTATATACTATGCAGAACAGACTGGGGCTTTGTGGAGGAAAACACCCTCTTCAATAGTATGGTCCGGTGTCAACTTGCTACTGACGAACTGATTGCCATACCATGGCAGTCGGAAAATGAAAGCTCGGCATCACATAGTCCGAAGCTGGATTGGTCTTCAACTTCTTCGGCGGTAACGAATCTACGTGTTTCAACCGCTTTCTTCGATCCTTTGTTTACAGTGTGTAAACTTTTAGATGGCAGACCTCTCCCTAGTCCTGAATCGGTAGAAGTCGGTAAACGTCGGGAGGCTTCAGTAGGCACGCAGTTTCGACTGCTGCCAACATTACATAGCTGACTGTGTTGTACAAGGTAGGCATTGTCGTCTGCTTCGTTATTGTTTTGCGCTGTTCTGTTCTGCATGGTTTTATTGTGCAGTTGTGCTAAACATTATCAAAATGAGTGAAGAGGCAGTTGCTGGCCCATCTCGGGAGTCGCCAACAACCCCTACCGGTAGGCCTACGGTTAGAAGGGAACCGGTATTACGTAGCGATGCTTGCAAAATTATCGGATGAATGGTTTGTGAGCGCATAGTAGACAAACATATATATATATATATATATATATATATATATATATATATATATATATATATATATATATATAGTTTAAGCATGACGCGCAATTTGTAGTGCCAGCACTGCAACTGGTAGGCGTGCCTTGCCCCCCCCCCCTCCAACAGCACAACTCCCATCGCCAGCCAATGCTTGCTTCCTCCTCTCCCCGCACTCCCCTCACAACTCAGCCGTCTTACAGTTAACACACTGTAGTGGTCACTGTGACCCACCCAGCACTCGTCCATTGCGTTGAGGCGGCTAAAAATGTTTTCAGGGTTGGCCTGACAGATGCAACATTTCCGCTCCTGTCACACAACTGAGTGCTTTGTCACCGTCTCCGAGCAGTCGCGGAACTCACCGGGCAGTGACCTTTGTCAAGTTGAAAATCTCATGGAAGACGTTGAAAACTGATCCGTCACTGATTTTCCACAGTCGCCTCGGGTGTGATACGCCGGTCTACGAGCACCAATAGCTGCACTTCTGTTGCGATTCCCGTCTCTTCACAAAGAAATGTTCTGCAACATACTTCTTCGTTATTCAGACCTGTTCGGTCACAATGGAAGCGGCTACGTCGCCTAATCAGTGTATCATATGATGGTGCATTTTTCTTGTCCACTTCCAGTACCTCAATATGGATTGTTGCAGCGTTGTTTCCCTTCAAATGCTGACAACTAATTACCGCACGATATTTATCAATGGACTACGCCATTTTGCTGTAATTCCTCGAGCGGCGTGCCATGTTACTACGGCGCGGATATTTCCTTGTGTTCCAGGATCGAAGTACTTGCAAGCAAACAAAAAATAAGTTCGTAACTAATTTTTTTCAAGATGATACTAAAACTATTGAGTCTCTGTAGCGTCGTTCTGTAACGTATCCGGATATGAGCTCCCATGCTGAATTTGTTCTTCGAGAGCACCGATCAGAATAGTTATTAACGTTTTAGGCCGTGTCGCTGCTCGCTGCTACGTTATACGAATGAAAGCTGCTTCCTTAGTCTGAGATAAAATTCTTTTTTAATTATTCATTCTATCAAAGCCCCAACCGATACATAATATGCAGCTGAATTAATCACTAATAGCTACTCTTTACAACTGTTGTTTCTATTTCACTTTATACTGCGTATGTTTACAGTCTTTGTTGTTCCATTATCTATCACCCCCTGAAGAAGCCAGTTCCCATTGCTAGCCACGAGAGGGCAGGCGCTTAGCACTACCTGCGAAATCGCAACATAGATACTCATTAATCAGTGTTCTATTTTCTGAAAAACTGAAAACTGCTTCTACTTCACAGCACTAAGTTAAAAAAAAGAGAGAGAATGAAGATCTATTTTGGGCCCCGCTGTCTTTTGAATCAACGAAGTTTCTTCCTGGTCGACCGACGTATCCGGTTATGCCACCATCGAGCCGAATGGTTACGCGAAACATGTAATGTGCCACGGTCGCACACTGGTAAGGACAGTATTATGCTATGGGGGACATTCACTTGGGCTTCCAGGGGGCTTGTGGCAGTAATCGAAGGCACAATGACAGCTGCGGACACTGCCTACATGGGTCTCACAGTGTCGTGCATAGCGCCCATAATCTACTGTAATGAACCAGACAATACACCACTTGCTTAACAGCCGGTTGGTCAACGTTTGAAGCGCAATACAGCAGCAGTTCTGCATGACATGGATTCGATTAGATCGGCCGGACGCTGTGACCGAGCGGTTCTAGGCGCTTCAGTCCGGAACCGCGCTGCTGCTACGATCGCAGGTTCGAATCCTGCCTCGAGCATGGATGTGTGTGATGTCCTTAGGTTGGTTAGGTTTAAGCAGTTCTAAGTCTAGGGGACTGATGACCTCAGATGTTAAGTCAAAAATGGCTCTGAGCACTATGGGACTTAACATCTGAGGTCATCAGTCCCCTAGAACTTAGAACTACTTAAACCTAACTAACCTAAGGGCATCACACACATCCATGCCAGAGGCCAGGCTGAAGCGCCTAGAACCGCTCGGCCCCACCGGCCGGCTAACAAGCTTTTGTCAGAGATGCTTGTGTCAGTAGATATCGTAATCTCGTAATGTTCGGTCCGCGTCGTCGCTAGAATGATGTGCCTCTGCTATATGTATTTTTCTTGCTGCGTCACGTGCCTGCAACGCCACTAAAATTTCGCGGTGGGACATGGTCATAATGTACGTATATCATACCGCTGGGACAACATCTTGATGCTTCCGCATACACCACTATTAAAACCAGTACGAGCCCACATAACACAGTAAAAATGCAGTCTTCTCTGGCCAGCAGTAAAATGGAAAGCTTTTTCTAGAAGTAGTATATTTTGCAATAAAAATGACGAAATAAAACGCGAAGGAAACCATAATCCTCGAGAGAATATTGCGGGGACTTCAACCGCAGTTCGTTAAACACAGAAATTCTTTTGTGATGGCGGGAAGTAGAAGGGAGCGGGCTTAAATCCGGGCCGTATAGCACAGCAGATGAGGCTGGGGGGGGGGGATATTGGCCGGGCAGACAGCTGGGTAAGCTGCGCGGGGCCCCCTTTTATAGGCCAGACGCCATCCCCTACCCCCGCCCCCGCCCCCGGCGTACACGGCCCGCTTATGGTGCCGGAAGTCGCCTTTTATCTCTGGGGCACGAATGATCGCCGGCTGCGAGATCGATAGCGGCTGCACCCCGCTCAGCGCTCAGCGTCGTTTATGACGTACGGCGCCTCCTACAGCCCCTCCGTTTCGCTCTTCTCTTCTTTCCATCGAACGCTCAAGTTACGCAAGAACATCCTAAACGTACTGTCTTTCTACGTCTACAATCATACTCTGTAAACAACACATGTACTCACTGGCATAATTACACCACCCGGAAGTGCCATTGGTGAAGTATCTGTCCGTCCCTTCACTATCTTTGCATACGCTAGGAAATAAACAGCCACGCATTTGTGACAATGAAGACTACGAATTTAACTGCCGCTCGTTTCACTCGCAGCAATTTAAGGTGTCCTTTCAGGTTCCCACCTGACCACACACACGGAAATCGCCACATATTCGGAAGTAAATATCCTTCATTTCCTAATCAGACGTAAATGTAAATAACATCTGCTACTCCAGAACATACTCGTATTACATTCGTAAGAAAGTCCCAGAATGTGTTAAAACGCTAAGATTCAAAGAAAATTAGCGAATTAGAGAACGCGAACCTACTTCCATTGCCTCTGTAATCCACATCCTTTCCACTATGCTACACCGAAGACGTAGATATTCGTCTTTTGTGTCGGTTATCATAGTTTGTCTTGAAGGCTTATGACGCTGTTGCGTCATTAACTGATATTTAATTACAAGGGTGATGTGTCTGTGATAAATCTTGAATGCCCTGTTGCCTTGAAACGTCACACTGCAGGTTATAAAAACATGTAAATACGCCAAAACCAATATGGCGTGTGCCGCATACAGCGACAAGTCGTTTTGACGTCTCTTCTGTTGGTCTGATCCTGCCGTAATCTAGTATGAAGTGAATGGTAGTGGACACCCAATTAGTATGGGTTTCTTCCTGTTCCAGTATGAAAAGAACCTAAGTCTACCCTATGTTTTACCTACTACTGAGCCCACGTGTCATTCGATTTCACGTCTCCACCAGTCGTTACACTAAAGTATTTGTATGAGTTGATTCCCAAAGTAGTTGGAGACTATCTTTCTGCGCTTCGTGAAGTATACAGTTTTACATTTCTGTACGCTTAAAGCAAGTTTCCAGTTTCATATTGCAATCTCAAAACTGAGTGCATTTTTCTGCAGCTGTTTTCAGATGTACATTACAGACAACAGCAGCATCTGCGAAATGTTTGAGGTTACTACTGTCTTCCAGTTAATAAACACACATAAAAAAAAAAGTTTTGCATGACCTCGGTTCCGAGAGTTCCCGGAACCTGTACAGAAAATTGGAACAGAGGTCAAAATAAATATCATTTCCGAGCTTTTTATTGCATATTGTACCACCATACAGCGACACTTTCAGAGGTTGTGGCCCAGAGTGCTGTACACACCGGTACCTCTAATACCCAGTAGGACGTGCTCTTGCACTGATGCACGCCTGTTTTCGTCGTGGCACACTACCCACAAGTACATCAAGGCACTGTTGGTCCAGATTGTCCCCCTCCTCAATGGCGATTCGGCGTAGATCCCTCAGAGTGTTTGGTGGGTCACGTCGTCCATAAACAACCCTTTTTAATCTATCCCAGGCATGTTCGAGAGGGTTATTGTGTGGAGAACGTGCTGGCCACTCACGGCCTCACCCAGAATCCTAACGAGTACATCAACAGCGTAATCTGGGTCAGAATTTCGAAGATAGTGTTTTTGTCTATTAATACACTGCATTTTGGCATCTTTGATGTAGTGGCAACGTTTAACGAAGGAGATGTTGCAAAGTGTGAAGTTCTGAAAAGACTGTTACAAGCTGCTGGTCGCTTCACAGTGAAACAAATGCTCAGTTTAGATGAAGAAAGACTTAGGGCATCAGAGAGAGCTATTAGAGATCTTGAAAGAAGCGCTGGACAACGCAGACGAACACGAAAAAGGACATTGCAAGATGAGTTGGAAGAGGATACAAACAATCCTGTTTGCGGAGCTGGAATGCATTGGGAAATTTTATGGCTGTTTTCCGTAAGTTGCATTTTTTAAGAGTAAAGTATACCTTTTCTCAGCTTCTACTAGCCAGAATTTGTCCAAAAATTAAAGGATACACTAATCTGGGTATTGTGCATATTTTAACACGGGAGTTTTCCTATTTTGTAAACATCAAAAAAGTTAGAGCCTTATGTAGTTAGAAAAACGTAGACAGTTTCTTATTTTGAAGTCCACTTCCTACAAAAATAATTATAATCTTAAAGCTAATTAATATTTTAGAAATTCTTCTGTTAAAGTGGTAAGAAATGTGTAATCTACAAGTTACGTTTTTTTAGTACTTTTTATTCCTAATGGTTTCCAATAAAAGGAATCTTTCATATGAATAAATTTTATATTATTTAAGATAGGCATTACCCTCCACCTCGGACCTTAAAGCACATTAAACATTTCCTAGAACCGTCGATTTAAACGCGTTAACAATATGCTTGAGTTCTGGGGACAGTGACAGCATGTATCCGACGGTACTTGTCAGAGAGGAGTGGTGCTTTATTGCGGCGCGCCGTATTGGTGGCCTGTCCCCGCGGCTCGGAGGGTCTCCTCAAATATTTGCGCCTCTCCTCGGCTCTGCCGTGCGCTGCCGAACGGCCCGATAGCGGCTGCCCGACTTGACTCAGGTGCCATCCTGAACTCGCTGCCTCCAAACCGTCTGACGTTTTTCTGCTGCCATCGATCCATCGGAAGAAACAGCTATTAGTGTTATGTACAACCGTTTATGCGGAAGCTTTCTTAATACACTACAAGCCGTTAAATTGCTACACCACGGAGATGACGTGCTACAGACGCAAAATTTAACCAACAGGAAGAAGATGCTGTGATATGCAAATGATTAGCTTTTCAGAGCATTCACACACGGTTGGCGCCGGTAGCGACACCTACCAACGTCCTGACATGAGGGAACTTTCTAACTGATTTCTCATACACAAACAGTAGTTGACCGGCGTTGCCTGGTGAAACTTTGTTGTGATGCCTCGTGTAAGAAGGAGAAATGCATACCATCACGTTTCCGACTTTGATAATTGTCGGTTTGTAGCCTATCGCGATTGCGGTTTATCGTATCGCGACTTGCCGCTCGCGTTGGTCGAGATCCAATGATTGTTAGTGGAATATGGAATCGGTGGGTTCAGGAGGCTAATACAGAACGTCGTGCTGGATCCCAACGGCCTCATATCACTAGCAGTCGAGATGACAGGCATCTTATCCGCATGGCTGTAGCGGATCGTGCAGCCACGTCTCGATCCCTGAGTCAACAGATGGGGACGTTTGCAAGACAACAACCATCTGCACGAACAGTTCGACGAAGTTTGCAGCAGCATGGACTATCAGCTCGGAGACCATATCTGCGGTTACCCTTGACGCTGCATCACAGACAGGAGTGCCTGCGATGGTTTACTCAACGACGAACCTGAGTGCACGAATGGCAAAACGTCATTTTTTCGGATGAATCCAGGTTCGGTTTACAGCATCATAATGGTCGCATCCGTGTTTGGCGACATCGCGGTGAACGCTCATTGGAAGCGTGTATTCGTCATCGCCATACTGGCGTATCACCTGGCGTGCTGGTATGGGGTGCCATTGGTTACACGTCTCGGTCACCTTTTGTTCGCATTGACGGCACTTTGAACAGTGGACATTGCATTTCAGATGTGTTACGACCCGTGGCTCTACCCTTCATTCGATCCCTGCGAAACCCTACATTTCAGCAGGATAATGCACGACCGCATGTTGCAGGTCCTGTACGGGCTTTTCTGGATACAGAAAATGTTCGACTGCTGCCCTGGCCAGCACATTCTGCAGATGTCTCATCAATTTAAAACGTCTGGTCAATGGTGGCCGAGCAACTGGCTCGTCACAATACGCCAGTCACTACTCTTGATGAACTGTGGTATCGTGTTGAAGCTGCATGGGCAGCTGTACCTGTACACGCCACCCAAGCTCTGTTTGACTCAATGCTAAGGCGTATCAAGGCCATTATTACGACCACAGGTGGTTGTTCTGGGTACTGATTTCTCAGGATCTATGCACCCAAATTGCGTGAAAATGTAATCACATGTCAGTTCTAGTATAATATACTTGTCCAATGAATACCCGTTTATCATCTGCATATATTCTTGGTGCAGCAATTTTAATGGCCAGTAGTGTAATATTGGGAAAATACACTGCGCATCATAGTTAAATTACCACTTTTTGAAACGCCGAATTCCCACCCATTGCGATCCACGGACTTGTCCCACGATTGGAAGGTCGTGTCATCCCTCTTAACCTAATTTCACCCCTCCTTATGTCGCCCTCTGCGTTGCAGGTCAGTACCGCGACACCCAGTGTTGAAATCATGCGGTTTTCTTATGAGTGGCCGAGAAAAACAGCCCTGACACACCGCTGCTCAGAATCGGCCTCATGGGGAGGCGTAACGGGGCGTCAATGAAACCACCACTTTCCCTGGACCGTTGATTCCCACACAATTCATAACCGGAAACTACAGTTCGCAGTGCGAGGAGCAACAGGGAGGTATTCTTCACAATGTCATTGCTGACACCCTCGGGCGGTTCACCGATTCCCTAAGGATAGGGCCGCATTCCCATCGAACCTGATCACCCCCTTTGGAGTTAAGCGCTCGTGTGCAGGATGGAACAACTAGAGACCGTTCAAATCCATTTGACGGAACTGCAACGTGATCCGAAGTAGCAAAACATGCTTATGCTTTTTCAGTGCTCATATTTGTCTCCTACGGTGGCGTGATCACGGGAGAATGCGACACTGACACATGCCTGAATAAAACGGCAATTGGTCCCTCCCTCTAAGACACCACAATTTGGCAAAACCTTAGATGGCACCCACCTTCCTTCACAGAGAATTTTAAAATGTACCTGTACAGACAGAACCCTGTAGCCAAATACTAGGCGCTTGCAGACGACAACCCCTTCGATACATTTCGGTTTCAGATGGCCAATTATCAGTCGCAAGAACAGCAATGTAGTGGCGAAAGAGCACCAGTGTAGGCTGCCAGCAGACGCTCACCTTTCCTCAAGGGTTCATTCAGTGAAGGTGCATTTTTAAGGTGCTCAACAAAGGTGGGTGAGTGCACTAACGGTTTTGCCGAACTGCGTGGGGAGAGGGAGGGGGTGGAAGAAGGACCCTTTGCCGTGCCGTCGGTTTATTCACGCGTGTCACTGTCGCACATCCACCCCCCCCCCCCCCCCCTCCGATCACGCCTCAGAAGGACGCGAAATAGGAGGGATGAAAAGCATAAGCATCCTTCGCTGCTTCGAATCAGGTTCAGATTTCGTCGAATGGTGTTGAACAGTCCCTTAGTGGTTCCAACACGTACACGAGAGCAAAACTTGCGGTCGCACTGTACTCCAAATAGGCCTGATCACGTTTATGGGGATGCAGCCCCACAACGTCCTCCGACAAGGATTGAAACGTCGGAGGATGACACTTCCTATTGCTTACCGCGGACTGTCGTTTTTGACCGCGAAATGTGTGGAAATCAATGCCCCACGGAAAGGAGTGGTTTCATCGAGGTCCTTTATGCCACACCGTGAGGTCTTTTCGTGCCGATTCTGGGAGATGGCCTGTATGGAATATTTTCCTCGGCCACTCATAAGAAACCCGCGTGATTTCAACCCTGTGCGTCGCGGTTCTAACTTCCATTGCAGAGGCGTCAATAGAAGGGGTGAAATGTGGGTAAATGGGGGTGTGACGACTTCGGTATCGCGTGATAAGTCCACGGAGGCGTTGGGCTGAACTATGGTCAGTTTTGGTGCTAATGTGGCATCATTCACCTACCTTGTATTGCATGTTAACCGGGGACCTAGAAACGACGGAGAGGCTCCGTCCCCGCCGCAGCCGCAGTGGTCCACAAGCCCACTACGACTACCGCAGTCCACTTCACCCCTCCGCCGCCCTACACCAAACCCAGAGTTATTGAGCGGTTCGGCCCCCGGTGGACCCCCCAGGGAACGTCTCACACCAGACGAGTGTAACCCCTATGTTTGCGTGGTAGAGTAATGGTGGTGTACGCGTACGTGGAGAACTTGTTTGCGCAGCAATCGCCGACATAGTGTAGCTGAGGCGCAATAAGGGGAACCAGCCCGCATTCGCCGAGGCAGATGGAAAACCGCCTAAAAACCATCCACAGACTGGCCAGTTCACCGGACCTCGACACAAGTCTGCCGGGCGGATTCGTGCCGGGGACCAGGCGCTCCTTCCCAGTCCGGAAAGCCGTGCGTTAGGCCGCACGGCCAACCGGGCGGGCATTCACCTACCCTACGCGTCACATGAGCTTCTGAGCTGTGCTCTTCTTCTCCCGTGTGTCGACACTTTGCTGTTAGCAGCGTCGTCCAGCCCGAGCGTGATGTCGCAGGGGGCTACGCTTTTGCACAAGTACAGAAGAAGGTTGTACGCACCTTTGAGCCAAATTTCAAACTTACGTTGTTTAAAAAAAGCGATCCTTTAATGGTGTTGCGCAGTCTGCCTCACGGATCTTCTGATCGGGGGTCAATGCTTACGAGAACGAGACTTAAAATGGGAGAGAGATATGTTAGATCTACGAGTAAACTTCAAAAGTGGAACAGAACTTATCTATAATATATCAGACACACAGAACCCGGATACACCAAGGCAGCGAATATGTGTGTTCTTCCCCACTTGGAGGGAAAAGCTTCCAGTTGACGTATTCTTACCTCATGGAGATCTTAGAAGACACCGATATTTACACAAGGTACTTTAAAAACGATGCAACACTGGAATACAGTCTTTCATCCCTATTGCTGAATCTAAACTTCGAAGTAGCAATGACCGAAATAAAAGTTCTGGACTGGGAGTAATATTTGGAGTATTTTAAGGATATAATGATAAGATTCTTTTTTTCAGAGAAAGTGAAGAAGAATTGCACGACTTGTTGAACGGAATGGCCTGTCCAATGAGCACACACACTATTGATTGAGAGTAAACCGAATGAAAAATAAAGTGGTGAATAGCAGGGATGTGATTATTGATAAACTTGACATCTAAACCGCGAAATAGACGAAGTAGAGCAAATCTGATACCTTGGAAGCAATAGAACACATAACGGAAAAAGCAAGGACGACATAGAAAGCAGAATAGCAAAGGCAAACAGGGCGTTCCTGGCCAAGGGAGGTCTACAAATATCAAACAATGGCTTTAATTTGAAGAAGAAATTTCTGGAAATGTATGTTCGTAGCACAGCATGACGTGCAAGTGGATCGTTGATTGCAGGAAAACTGGATTAGGAGAGAATCGAAGTGCTGATGCTATAGAAAGTTCTTGAAAATCGAGTTGACTGATAAGATTAGCAATGAGGAGGTTCTCTGCAGAATCGGCGAAGAGAGAAACACGTGGAAAACGTTGACAAGAAGAAGGAACAGAATGGTAGGACATATGTTAAGGCATCAGGGAATAATCTGCACGTACCGACGGACCCGCAGAGGATAAAAACTGAAGGTCTGGACAGAGATTGGAATACATCGACAAATAATTGAGAACTTTGGGTGCAAGAGTTACTCTGAGATGAAGAGGTTGGGGCAGGAGAGGAATTCGTGGACGGCAGCATCTAACTAGTCAAATGACTCAAGAAAAAAAATTGATAGCTAAGACTGTGGAGAACTTGGAACAATCGACAATACTGTTTTTCATGCCGTGTTCATTTCAGAGCCGCAGCTGAATGTAAAGGGCGGATATAAACAATACTGTGCTTCGCTACTTAGTGGCCGACGTTAGTGTCCTAAGCCACAGCACGCTTGAAAAAATGACGGTTAGAAAATACGGACTCGTACATGCCGAGGGCATTAGAGCGCAGTAAGGCTGCCCGGACCACATAAGTCTGCGAAACAAATGAGGTAGCAAGCAGAGACTTGAACCCTAACAACGAGATCAGTGTTTCAACCACTGTAAACACTATCACTGTAGACATCACATCCAGTTTCGATGACCCGATAACAAACGACGGGCCATGTCGCCCTTGACGCCATCCTGGAGAAAACACACACTCCCGACAAGTCCAACCAATTTTTGCTGCACATTATGTCAGAAAATCGAACTGAATAGATGTTTTACTGCGTATGAGGTTTTTTCGTAGAACGTAATCCGCCAAATTTAAAATAGAGCACAGGCGAGCTACGAATCAAAAGGTGGTAACGCTTATAACTGTCACCTGCTTCCAAGTACAGAAGACAGCAGCGAGTTCCAAGTCTCCCCCTGATCATCGCGATTTATGTTTTTGTTGTTTCCCTTAAGTGGTTCAGATGGCTCTGAGCACTATGGGGCTTAACTTCTGAGGTCATCAGTCCCCTAGAACTTAAAACTACTTAAACCCAACTAACGTAACACACACATCCATGCCCGAGGCAAGATTCGAACCTGCGACCGTAGCGGTCGCGCGGTTCCAGACTGTAGCGCTTAGATCCGCTCGGCCACTCCGGTCGGCTTCCCTTAAATCACTTGAGAGGGGAGGGAGAGGGGGGGGGGGGCAGGACGGTTCACTCAACAAGATCGTTGCCTGCCAATTCCTTCTCGCATTCTTCTTGTTCTAAGCTTGTCCTCAGTCACCAAAGCGGTGCATGTACATGACAGAAGACCGCCAATAACACAAGGTTAGAGAGAAAGGTCGGTCGTCAGAGTGAATGGTTCGGTTCTGCTGTTGCGGCTGAGAGGGCTGGCCCGGGCTGCTATCTCCGGAAGTGGCTATCGTCAGCCACTCGGCTTCTCTGTCAGAATCACTCTTCCCGCCCGCCACCCTGAGCGGCAAAAAGAGAACCACGCAACTTAGACACCCACAGCAAGCGAGTCTTCTTTGTAACAACACAACTGCAGTCTGTTTCAGTAACGTCTGACTGACCTATCGTGCACAATATAACGGTAATTTTTCAAGTAGTCTCCGTTTGTGTGTGTGTGTGTGTGGTGTGTGTATGTGTGTGTGTGTGTGTGTGTGTAAGTTTAATAAAAAATGTAAAAAAAACCACCTAAAAAAATTAAAGACAACAACATCCTCATAAAAATAATAGTAGAATATTCAACCAAAAAATTACAGTGTGTGTGTGTTCGTGATTTTACTATTTCGAGGACAGTCAGATCGTTAAGACAGAACACTACTTCAAATTTGACGAAAACAGCCAAGAACACAGAATTTCTAATTGAATTATCGTGCAGCATGTAATTGTCATTCGCTTTGTCAAGTAGTCTCCATCTATGCTGTGTGTGTGTGTGTGTGTGTGTGTGTGTGTGTGTGTGTTTCATAGCCTTTGTATTGAACGTCTATAGGTGATATACAACGGCATGAGGAACATCTCTTGTAAAAGACAAAAAGTCTGCTGAAGCTTCCCGGCGACGCTAAGCGTCTCGTTATGCAGGTCGCCGGCCTTCGGACGATGTCACCGAACTAGCAGGGTCCACCAACCAGATGTGCTGCATCTGCATAGTAAACACGCTAAGTAAACTGATAGAGTGATATTGAATAAGAAAACTTTAAGAATGAGTGTCTCTACGCGGAGAAAGATATTTCCTCAGCGAATCAGGAACTTCACTTTAACTCTGCCTACCCTCTTTCACGTGTAGCAGATGATACATACGATTATAGGCCACACACACACTGTATACGGCCGGCCGCTGTGGCCGAGCGGTTCTAGGCGCTTCAGTCTGAAACCGCGTGACCGCTACGGCCGCAGGTTCGAATCCTGCCTCGGGCATGGATGTGTGTGATGTTCTTAGGTTGGTTAGGTTTAAGTAGTTCTAAGTTCTAAGGGACTGATGACCTCAGATGTTAAGTCCCATTGTGCTCAGAGCCATTTGAACCACTGTATATGCATACCACAGAGTGCCTACGGCCTGCCGTATCTCATTGAGGTAACCAATAATAAAAGAGCCCTAGGTCGTCGGGAAGCGTCAGAGAACATTTTGTCTCTAACAAAAATTGTTCCCCATGGCTTTATCTGTCGCCCCTAGATGTTTGATGTAAGAACTTCGAAACAGTGATGCGGCGGAAGTGTGATAAAGGAAGGTAGGTAGGTAGGCGGTTAGTGTTTAACGTCCCGTCGACAACGAGGTCATTAGAGACGGAGCGCAAGCTCGGGTTCGGGAAGTATCGGGAAGGAAATCGGCCGTGCCCTTTCAAAGGAACCATCCCGGCATTTGCCTGAAACGATTTAGGGAAATCACGGAAAACCTAAATCAGGATGGTTGGAGACGGGATTGAACCGTCGTCCTCCCGAATGCGAGTCCAGTGTGCTAACCACTGCGCCACCTCGCTCGGTGTGATAAAGGAAGCATAAACAGATGTAAAACGCCAGTTTTAGCAGAAATGGAAACGAAAGCAGATGCAGAAGCGGAATGTATATACTATGAAAAAAGTAATAGTTCCTTATCAAACACTATTTTTTATTATATTAATACTCAAAATTTATAATGGCAGACCGTACCACATTTAATAGAATTTCACCCTGCGATCCGTTTCGATATTCTTCGTATATGAGGCCAACTCCACTGAATAATCGTTCACTGGCTACGCTACTGGGAGGAGCTGACATATTGGTGAGCTAGTGGCAATAAACAGTAGTACTTGCGTCCATTGATTTCCACATTAGTGGATCATATTTAAAGGAAGTGTTTTTTTTTTCCTTTTTGTACTCCAGTAGGTTTGATTGTAGCACCAAAAGAAGATTGTCGTTTTCGTTAGTCGTAGTCGGGTTTTGCTGATCTTCGTCCATATTAACATAAATTCTAACGTTTGTAACGATGTTTCTAATTGAGATTCTATGATTAAGCTACTTGTTGAAGGCTGATTTTCAATTTGAAATCGGCATATTTAGAGCTAATGCGTATGCAGTCATCTTGAGTTTGGATCTCTGTCTTTCTTCACCATCAAACTAAGTATTTGGAATACAACTTGCTCTGTGACGATGCTACTGAAAAATTTCGACTTGTATCACGGATCTAAATACGTCGCAATTGTGTACTTATCGTTTTTGGTCAGTTCTCCAAATCTTGCATGACCCTCTGAAATGTCGGAACATCGATGCTGTCAATGACCTCTTGATTGGCTGTTTTCAGCTCCGTAGTGGTTTTGGGGATATTGCCGTACATCTTGTATTTAACATAGCCCCACAAATAGGAGTCGCATGTGTTCAGATCCGGAGAACACGGGGATCAATTGAGGCCCATGCCAGTGGCCTCTGGGTATCCCAGAGTTAGAATACAGTCCCCAAAGAGCTTCTCCAGCACATCAATCACTCTCCTGCTTCGATTGGGTCGGGCTCCGTCTTGCATGAACCACGTCTTGTCGAAATCAGGGTCACTTTGGATAATGGGGGCAAAATCATCTTCCAAAACCTTCACGTACCGTTCGGTAGTCACCTTGCCATCGAGGAATATCGCACCGATTATTCCGTGGCTGGACATTACACAACACGAAGTCACCCGTTTCGCGATTGCGAAATGCGAATCCTCAGTTCCCCAAATGCGCCAATTTTTCTTATTGGCGAACCCGTCCAAATTAAAGCGGACTTCGTCGCTAAACCAAACCATGCATGTGTATACTAACACGCCGCACGGGATTATCCGAACGGTCTAGGGCGCTGCAGTCATGGATTGTGCGACTGGTCCTGGCGGAGGTTCGAGTCCTCCCTCGGGCATGGGTGTGTGTGTTTGTCCTTAGGATAATTTAGGTTAAGTAGTGTGTAAGCTTAGGGACTGATGAACTTATCAGTTAAGTCCCATAATATTTCACACACATTTGAACATTTTTTTTGTATACTATTTCCCATCATGCCCCGAGGCCATCTGTGCGCGAAGTTGCACAGTGGTTAGCACACTGGACTCGGGAGGACTACAGTTCAATTCCGCCGTCCGGCCATCCTGATTTAACTTTTCTGTAATTTCCACAAATCGCTCCAGGCAAATACCGGGATGGTTCCTTTGAAAGGGCACGGCCGACTTTCTTCCCTATCCTTCCCTAATCCGATGAGACCGATGGCCTCGCTGTTTGGTCTCCCCCCGCCCCAAGAATCCAATCCAACCTTGCACCGTTGTTCAGAAGTTATGACGATTTTGTTTCGTGTAGTTCAATAACTGTCAGCCTGTACCTGAATAAAACAGAAGAAGCCTTATACACTCTAACACAAAAAACGACGCACCACGAAGGAATTATTCGAATGGGACGGAAATGCGAATGTACAAACAAACGTACACAATTTCAGAAAAATTGGATAGATTATCCAAGGCAAAGAGCATCCCAAACTGAGCAAGCCGAATATGCGTTTGTCAACATTTGGCCCTTATGAAAGCAATTATTCGGCTTGACATTGATTGACTGAGTTGTTGGATGTCCTCCTGAAGGATATCGTTCCAAATTCTGTCCAACTTGTGCGTTAGATCACCCCCCGAGCTGGTTGGTGGGCCTTTGCCATAATGCTCCAAACGTTCTCAACTGGGGAGAGATAAGGCGACCTTTCTGGCCAAGCAGTAGAAATTCTCATGTGCGGGCGGGCATTATCGTTCTGAAATGTAAGCCTGAGATGGCTTGCCACGAAGGGCAACAAAGGGGCATAGAATATCGTCGACGTACCGCTGTGCTGTGAGGGTACCGCGGATGACAACCAAAGGGATCCTGGTATGAAAAGAAATGGAACCCCAGACAATCACTCCAGGCCGTCAGGCTGGTCTCCCACCGCTGTCCGGGAAGTCTCCAGACACGTCTTCGGCCTGGATTCTCATTGACTGGAGTAGAATTTTCATCAACGACGAAGCCTGCTTCGAATTGAGCCCCGATGACCAGCGAAGATTTGTCTCGAATTGTCATGGACAGCGGTGGGATACCAACCAGACAGTCGCGTGCCATACATCCCGACAAGCTGGAATGATGATATGGGGTGCCATTTCTCTCCATAGCAGCATCCCTTTGATTGTCATCCGCGGCACCCTTGCAGTACAGCGGTACATCGACCTTAATCTACATCCCAGTTTGTTGCTCTTCACGGCAAGCCATCCTGGGCTTACTTTTCAGCAAGGTAATGCCCGCCCACCACGGCGAGAATTTCTACCGCTTGTCTTCGTGCTTGTCACACCCATCTTAGCCAGCAAGGTCGCATCTCTCTCCCCAATTGAGAACGTCTGGAGCATTTTGGATTGGTTCAAATGGCTCTGAGCAGTATGGGAATTAACTTCTGAGGTCATCAGTCCCCTAGAACTTAGAACTACTTAAACCTAACTAACCTAAGGACATCACACACATCCATGCCTGAGGGAGGATTCGAACCTGCGACCGTAGCGGTCGCGCGGTTCCAGACAGTAGCGCCTAGAACCGCTCGCCCACACCGGCCGGCAGCAATCTGGGAAAGGACCTCTAACCAGCTGGGGATTTTGACTTTCTAACGCGCCAATTGGGCATAATTCAACACGATATCCCTCAGGAGGACGATCAATAACTCTCGCAGTTAATAGGAAGCCGAATAACTGCTTGCATAACGACCAGAGGTGAACGAACGCGTTATTAACTTGCTCAATTTGTGAAACTCTTTCTTTTGAATAAATCATCCAGTTTTTTTCTGAAATTATAATTATTTGTTTGTCTGCACATTACACCACATCTAGCGATTTTCGTCTATTCATTTAATTCCTTCGTAGTGAATCTTTTTTCTTATTTTTCTTCTCAGAGTATGTTATACTTAAATAACTAAGCCAAAGCGGCATCGTCATAAGATGTAAACAAATTTCATTTGCCATTGTCGTACGATGTAAACAAATTTCACTTGGCATCGTCGAATAGGTATAATAATTAGGTGCAGGACAGGCATTGTGCTGGGGAAAACATGCGAGACGCGTTCCTGTTCACAGCGGACTGGGGCGCAGGCTGCGACACGAAAAACAACTTTGTGACGGTAACTCGTCAGATTTCGTTACTGCTCAGAGCAAAGAGTATCTGCCGCACTCTTGGAACGGTTTAGACGGTTTGTGAAAACTGTAATATCGATTTTGCTCGCCAGGAATCCAGATCATTAGCTGCACCCACTGTAAGTTATAAATCAGACAACTGTTGATAAACATTGCTCTATTGCATTTTATCTTGGAACTAGGAAAGGAACGTTAGAGTTTAACGCCCCGTTGACTTCCAGATAATAAGAGTCCGAACACAAGCTGAGAATGACGGAGGCTGGGGAAGAAAGTCGACCGTGGCCTTTCAAAAGACCCATCCCGGCATTTGCCTGAAGCGATTAGGGAAATCACGGAAAACCTAAACGTGGGTGGTGGGACAAGTAATTGAACCGCCGTCCTCCCAAATAACAACATGTTGTCTTACCACTTCGTATCTCACTCTGAGCTTTGAGAATTCACTGCTTCATTTGAAATTAGCCAGTTCTACTCAGTCGAACAAGATGACCAAGTTCAGCTTCATAACTACGTACAGCACATAAAATAATATTTATTAAGCCAAATATATTACCTCGCTGTTGTGTTATTCATCCCTGTTTTTGAAGTTATACTGCGAACAATTTCAAAGTCGTAAGATTCTTTCTTGCGGCCCTTTTAAGGGTGCTGCGAGTAAGCGACAATTCCCAAGGTGAAAAACTCTCAAAAACCCAGAAAAAAGCTATCTTCAACGGATGCGGCATGTACCAGGAGCACCATCAGGTAACATAAGTAGTGGTCATTAGCTACTTGTCAGGTAAGCGCATGTCACGGATTGCGCGGCCCCTCCCGCCGGCGGTTCGAGTCCTCCCTCGGGCATTGGTGTGTGTGACGTTCTTAGCATAAGTTACTTTAAGTTAGATTAAGTAGTGTGTAAGTCTAGGGACCCATGACCTCAGCAGTTTGGTCCCTTAGGAGTTCACACACATTTGAACATTTGAACATTCGGGTGAGCGCTGGTGAGCGGTGTCTACAGTTGGGATATCAATGCCTGTTGATCTCGCTAAAGGTCGTATCATCGACAATGGGCGCGGACTATGAAGCAACGCCACATTCCTCCGACAATCACTCTACTATCGGTGTAGCAGATTGTTGGAGTTAAGAGGAATAAGCACTGGGGATTCCCGGTCGTCCACGTCTTCCATCACAGGTAATTCTTCGGTTTGAATACGTAGGTACAGTTTGCTATGTCGTATACTGAGGTGTTCAGATAGAGAAGGCCTCGCTACACAGAATGGCAGGATTAAAATTTTATGATCAGAATGCCCTTCTAACTTGAAACCTAAAGAAAACGTCTGGGGTCACGTGCACGATGCACTATAGTTAGACGGCCGTCCGCCACTACTTTGCTAGTGAATGATATTCATCTTTAAAGTCAGTACCGCCATTAGACTTTTTATTTGCAGTGTTACATTTGCATGATGTTCACTCTCGCTGAGACGCGACAGATTGTCCCTACGAAAGAAATCCGTTTCCCGGAGGTCGTTAACAATGCAGTGGTGGCTTCGTACCATTTCCTTTAGTCTTCTGACTGGTTTGATGCGCCCCACCACGAATCCTGTCTCGTCCCAACCTCTTCATCTCATAGTAGGTCTTGCACCCTACGTCCCCAGTATCACCTGAGGGGTCACTGATTACGGTTCCCTTGCCTCTTCCCAACTACTGTCGTCTTATCTGCACCTAAAATGTGGAAGATTTTCTAGTTACCTCGCCTCTAGAACCGCGTAAACAATATCACACTGTATATTAAAGGGTCTCGTTCTATGTATCTCCAAGCCTAAAGGAAATTTATCCTTAAACGTCGTGTCTCATCTCGTCTGATCAGCTCTATTTGTCTCTTACAGTTAACTAACGACACTATTAATGCTACTTACTGATTAAAAATGCATGTAGGGAAATAATTTCAGAACAGTGTAGAGAAAACGGCAACATAAAACGAGTAATATTTCGGTTCCAACTTCCGTGACGCACCAATGGTCGTGCGCTATCAAACAGAATACATGATTTTTTATGACCCATAATCAGACGAAATTTGTGAGCTGTTACAGTTAGCTCTATCTTTTGCGGCTTTCAAGTCGTGTTACAGCGACGGGAAATGGGCGTAGCAATAACGGAGGCGGGAGTGTGCGATATCTCACAAACAAGCCAAGTATCTTATGGAACGGCAGCAGTAAAAGCGCATTTGATGTCGCGTTATCTGCGAGGGTGAGAAAGCCGTGAACGAACGACTTGTGGACAGGCGATGTTTCGTGGGGCGCGGCTAAAAATCCTAAAAGCAAAGGCGGCTGACGGCCAATCAGATGGTGGGCTTGTATAGCGATAGCAGGCACAGGCATACAGTACACACACACACACACACACACACACACACACACAGCGGGCTGGCACCTCACAGTACGCGCGCACACCTCCGCAGTCTCTCTGCTATCCTCAACACTCCCGAACAGCGGCAAAATTCCATATCGTACTCAAAGCTGCGTATAGATAACAACGTTTCCGGTCAGGAATTTGCATGTGATCGAATGTGCGTTCTCAAGGCTATTCATGTTGCAAAGCCAGGCAATAAGTTGTGTAGACACTTGCAAGCCCTAATAGCGTCGTAAAAACACTCTAAGGCAAAAACAGAACGACGCTGCCTTCAGGAAGATTCTGAAATGCGACCACTGTACTCGGAAATACACACTGCTGACAGTCAGTACACTGTCTCCAACTGGTCGCTTGCAATCTTCACAAGAGTAAAACAGCGTCATAGTAGAAAGTTATATTAGAAACAGAACACTATAATATGTTTCCACGGAAATCTTATCTTTAATGAAACCCCCTCCATCTAGAGAACGGTTGCACGGCATAGTAAGCTAACTCTCAAGGCACTTGAAAACTTCAGTGGACGCCACCTTTTGCTTCGCTAACAGCCAACGTCCCCAAAGAACGGCTGTGCGTCAGGTGACACTCAGACGGAAATAAGAACCTCGCCCTCAATGCGAATCGGCTAATTCTTCCTCCGAACCTTCGTTTAAAAGGCACAGAAATTCTTTGTCCACATACGTAAGGACGTTCGAAAGAATCATTCGGAACTTTCAGGGGTGATTGTCGACCGTGTAAAGTCTCCGTATGGGTGTCTGGTCGGGTGATTTTGTGAGTGCTTTCATAAAGTAGCGGAACTCAGATCAAAAGACAGACCAAGAGCGAATAGAACTCGTGCATAGAGGATTCCATACAAGATGAGACCGTGACTGTGTACAACTAATGTAGGTTGATTCTTACAAAGAAGAAGACAGCAACCAGCCACTATTAATATTGCTATATTTCGCCACAGTGGAAGAATAAAAATAAAAAAATGACGATTATGTAAAGTGTATCTTGAAAATCTCGTGAACAGCCGTCTGAAGATGAACCTGTCAATTCGAAACCGGTTACGGCGCTATTTACTTAAATAAATAGCAATATTAATAGGCTGGTTGCTGTCTTCTTCTTTGTAAGAATCAACCTACATTGATTCCATACAAACTTTACTACGTAGACAGACAGTTCATCCTTTCCATAAATCGAAGATCTCGACGATTTTTGCCTGTTATCGATATTGATACTGGCATGATATCGATCGGTCCCAGGGATTCTTCCAAGACTTTCAAGAATGTCTTAATCTAAAGCCTGAAGTCTGATACCGAATCACAAAAGAAATATTTTATTTGTGTGATATAATTACAAAGTCACAGTTTTCTGATTCTTTTCCTTTAGTTGTACAGTACAAGTATTTCTTGCCAAATTTCATGATGCTAGGTGAATGGGAAGTACCCTACAGGTTTTGATGAGTGAATTTGCGAGTATCAAAAGATATCACATAAATGACCGTATCATTTGGTTTTACTGGCACAAATTTCAACTTGATAAATCTACGCGTTCCTAAGAAAACCGTTTTGAACAGCCGGACAGACACAGACAGACAGCGGTACAACAATGTGATCCTATACGGGTTACGCTTCTATCGAGTGAGGAAACCTAAAAACATAAAAAGAGGAAAATTAGGATTTACCGTCCCATCGATGAAGAAATCATTTACAGATGGAGCACGAGTCCGGATTGGTGAAGGAAATCGACCGTTCTCTTTCAAAGCAACCATCACAGGAAATCTAAACCTGGACGGCTGACAGGTATTTGAATCGCCACCCTGCCGTATATGAGCCATCTTACCGCTCAGTCGGTCAAATCACTGATGTAACGAGTTATGGCGTATTAACCCGTCTCGTTTGTAAAAATGATTTCTCAAGTACAGGCGCGCAGAAAGTCCATCAAATTGCTCAAGTTTTCTTAGCGACAGTAATTATATTGAGCTATAAAATAGCGTGTCACCGCACACAACCTTGACCGTATGCAGCATGGCAACATAAGCCTTACAGATCCAACAGACTTCCCGGAACGAAGGACGAATGTGACTAACAAGGAACTCCTTGAGTGCAAGGTCGCTAGTTCAATCTTCAGAAAGACTCACTTGAAAGCGTTGTGTTAACAATTACGAAAGGAAAAATAGCAGCTGCTAATGACTCATCATCTGCTTCAGGAGGGCGACAGAAAATGAGTGTCCGGGAGGTTCAAATGGCTCTGAGCACTATGGGACTTAACATCTGAGCTCATCAGCTCACTAACCTAAGGACATCACATACATCGATGCCCGAGGCAGGATTCGAACCTGCGACCGTAGCGGTCGCGCGGTTCCAGACTGAAGCGCCTACAACCGCTCGGCCACAACGGCCGGCTGTCCGGGAGGTGCAGATATCAACCTTCTATGAGATGTAAGTACGAAACTTCACAAAATGAACATCGTCGACATTCAAGAAATGTTCAAAACAAACCATTAACTTGAATCATAAACATAGAATGAAAATTGGCGCGTCACAGTGACCAAAATGGTTCGCGCCATCAAGATCGAAGCCGAACTCCTTCGGAGTTCAGCTAGGTATGCACTCTTAAAGGATTCGTATAGAATCATATTGGTGTAAAGAGGTGATGAGAACTGATGGAATGTGATGGCACGCAACCGAATGCGAAACTGTCTTTCGTGGAGATTATCGTGAAACTGGCTATCCTTTAAGGTGTAGCTGCAGATAGTGCGATAAAATGTTTTACAGCCAATGAAAAAGCAAGCATCGAGAGGTTGAATTTGTGGAGTGGTTCCAGGTGAAATGAATTGCTGTGTCAGACACTTTTCAGGAGGGATAGTTTGCTCTAAAGGAGTATAATTTTACACAAAAACCAGAAATCAAGCAAAAGCAAGTTATTTCGACCAGCTATTGGCCAAAAGCAGTGCTCGTACCATAGATCTAGTTCTCTTACGCCCATTTTCCACTCTTGTTTGCTGTGACGCACATTTTCCCTAGTCCCTTTGCAAGACAAAGCACACGGGAAAGAATCGTTGGGGACAGACCACTTCCAACTTCTCGCACCACAATAGATAACTTTCCAGTCAATTTACCATCTAGATTAATAGTCGGAATAATTGTATACGAATGCGTTAAGGCATTGATCTTAGTTTATCGCAATACAACTCTCTTGGTACCTCAATTTCTGAGGTTCCTTTCATATGCATTTCCTCTTCAAATCTAGACTGGTCGGAGCTGAAAACGAATTCCTTACTGAATGATGGGATAGGTTTATCTCATCTACAAATTTTCGGGATGATTGCGCTGTTTGCTGTGCATCATCAATTTGACACTTCGTGTGAAATTTTTGTTATCTTGAGTCTTGCAATTCCGTGGCACTTTTTGAAGTCGTGCAACCATCCACTGCTTTCCATGAAATCACTGTAATCTATGTCGCACACAATTTGATGTGCATAACGTAATAGGTCTCTGTCATGCACATTCTGTAAATTGCATCGAGCATCCTCGAAACGTGCAAACACCAATTTCGGTAACAAGTGCGCCTTGCCCTCCCTTGGATATCCAAGGACTTGTTCGAAATCTGTTAATAGTTGCTTTTTTCCTGTACGTAGTTACGTTTAGTAATATGGCTCTAAGCACTGTGGGACTTAACAACTGAGGTCATCAGTCCCCTAGACTTAGAACTACTTAAACCTAACTAAGCTAAGGGAATCACACACATCCATGCCCGAGGCAGGACTCGAACCTGCGACGGTAGCAGCAGCGCCGTTCCGGACTAAAGCGCCTAGAACCGCTCAGCCACAGCGGCCGGCTTTACGTTTAGTGCCCGCTCCTTGGAGAAAGACTGTCCTTGACTACGCTTTACTGCAGACGGGATTTGTGGTTCTCTGTCAGAAAAGATGATGTACGACAGAGCTCGATACATGTTTCACTATAACTTTCACTTGTTAAGCACGTACCGTCATCATTGCATATTTGATGTTCATTGTCCACACAGCCGAGCGTATGCGGCGTCACATATTTCCCCGACTCGTCTAGCAGAAACGCTAATCTTCCATCTGCGACTTCTTTCTCACTCTGCGAAATTCCTTACGTTTCTTTCTGACGAAATGTCAATTTCGGCAGCTGTTGTAATGCAATGTTTGCTTTGTTTATAGTTCTTGTTGCTCTACTTTGTATCACCATCACTGGGACTGTAGCACTTTATGATGCACTCGTCGACTAAGCAGTTCAACTACAGTCTGTAGTCTCATCCTATGCTCACTACTGGATTCCTCCTGCCCCGCCCACTGATTGTGGTTGCATGGTGGGGCGTCGAATGCCGTAAACATCATTGGCCTTTTGCGACCACACATTCAAGGGAGTGCTTGTAAGTAATGCAGACAGGCTGTTGGCTTTATTTTCACAAGAAATTACGAGGGCTATTCGGAAAGTAAGGTCCGACTGGGAGCGAAATGGAAACCACAGTGAAAATCCGATGAAGCCTTGCATAGAAAAGTTGGGCAGTGTCTCTAGTATGCCCGTCGATCGCGTCACGTCGCTCTTTTCAGTTCTGAGCGTACAGTGAGCACGTAAAGCTGCTTAGAAGAATAGTGCCTCCCGCCAAGTACGAGGGCTGGTGTGACATTTCGCCTGATGTCATGCATCCCACATAACTTAACTGTCATACTTTTCCTTCTGCATGACAATTCTCGGCCGCATTCTGAATTACAAATAAAGATGCTCGTGCAGCGTTTACGATGGGAAGTGTTTGGCCTCCCACAATAGAGCCCATAATTGACTCTCCCTGAGTTTCATCTCTGCTCGCATGAACCTGCCAATTTTCTATGCTGGTCTACGCTCGTTGTCTGCGCCACAACGGTGTCTTCATAGCTGCTATGAAGACAATGTTCTGGTGCAGACAACAATAGTAGACCAGCATAGAGAATCGGCAGGAAGCACAAGCGGCTTGATTCTACGACGAGCGTGTTTGAATGTTGGTACAACGCTACGACAAATGTCTGCATCGGAGTGGCGACTAACTGTTGCAAATAAAACATTTTTGATTTTCACAGTGGCTTCCATTTTGCAACCGATCGGACCTTACTTTCCGAATGGACCTTTCCGAATCGGCTTTTCTCGGATGATGCTGTATTATAGAGAGAAGTTGCAGCATTGGAAAATTGCAGCGAAATGCATGAAGATCTGCAGCGGATAGGCACTTGGTGCAGGGAGTGGCAACTGACCCTTAACATAGACAAATGTAATGTATTTCGAATACATAGAAAGAAGGATCCTTTATTGCATGATTTTATGATAGCGGAACAAACACTGGTAAGAGTTACTTCTGTAAAATATCTGGGAATATGCGTACGGAACTATTTGAAGTGGCATGAGCATATAAAATTAATTGTCTGTAGCCGGTCTGGGTGGTCGAGCGGTTCTAGGCGCTACAGTCAGGAACCGCGCGACCGCTACGGTCGCAGGTTGGAATCCTGCCTTGGGCATGGATGTGTGTGCTGCCCTTAGGTTAGTTAGGTTTAAGTAGTTCTAAGTTGTAGGGGACTGATGACCTCAGAAGTTAAGTCCCATAGTGCTCAGAGCCATTTGAACCAATTGTCTGTAAGGCGGATGCCAAGTTGAGATTCATTGGGAGAGTCCTTAGAACATGTAGCCCATCAACAAAGGAGGTGGTTTACAAAACACTCGTTCGACCTATACTTGAATACTGCTCATCAGTGTGGGATCCGTACCAGGTCGGGTTTGACGGAGGAGATAGAGAAGATCCATGAAGAGCGGCGCGTTTCGGCACAGGGTTATTTGGTAAGCATGATAGCGTTGCGGAGATGTTTAGGAAACTCAAAAGGCAGACTCTGCAAGAGAGGCGCTCTGCATCGCGGTGTAGCTTGCTGTCCAGGTTTCGAGAGGGTGCGTTTCTGGATGAGGTATCGAATATATTGCTTCCCCCTACTTATACCTCCCGAGGAGATCACGAATGTAAAATTAGAGAGATTCGGGCGCTCACGGAGGCTTTCCGGCTGTCGTTCTTCCCGCGAACCATACGCGACCGGAACAGGAAAAAGGAGGTTCAAATGGCTCTGAGCACTATGGGACTTATAATCTATGGTCATCAGTCCCCTAGAACTTAGAACTACTAAAACCTAACTAACCTAAGGACATCACACAACACCCAGTCATCACGAGGCAGAGAAAATCCATGACCCCGCCGGGAATCGAACCCGGGAACCCGGTCGCGGGAAGCGAGAACGCTACCGCACGACCACGAGCTGCGGACAAAAGGGAGGTAATGACAGTGGCATATAAGGTGCCCTCCGCCACACACCGTTGGGTGGCTTGCGGAGTATAAATGTAGTTGTAGATGTAGATCTACATTTCCTTGTATCCGAATTCTATTTGAAATTCTGTTTGAAATTCTATTTGAAATCCGACGCCATAGGTAGACTTTCGTGCTTCTCTTCCCCGAGTCGGCCGATTAGACCTGAATTACTGAGGGCTGGGCGTACTTCCAGGTGAATGGCGCGTTGGCTGTCTCCCGGAGCCCGCAAGTAATTTCTTTCCGGGACCTTGTCAGATTCGAGCAGTGATCCGTCTCTAAGGGCGTCGACGTCGACGGGATGCGAAAAGCCGCAAACGGGACGAGGCGGGAGGCGAGCTTTAGAGTTGGCCCGCGACACAGTGGCGGCCCGCCCTCGAGGCGCCCTCCAGCCGGCACGCAGCGCCGCTATCAGCGCAGATCCGATCGGCGGGTCCTCGGCGCCGCTTGTAATTGAAGACGGGCGGGCCGTCGCACCCAAAGGCAAGGCGGGCAGAGGAGAGCGCCGCTCTCAGGTCATTAAACGGCGCCACCTGGCGACGGCACGGCACGGCACGCCTCGAGAGCCCCGCCATTACCGCCGCCCGCCGCTAACGAGAAGCCCGGTCGCGACGCAGGCGCTGCCGCAGCCGACGGTCACAGTTTTCGCAGCACCCGCACAGATACGTACCTAACGCTATCGTCACGAATGGTAACTTGCAAACAATCGCTTGCCGGAAAATAAAAAATCCCAACTTCTTATTACTCCTCGAAATCCAATCCCTTCTGTCCGCGTTTCCTTACAAATAGATTCGTTTTTGGTGCCGGTCCGCCTTGTCCCAAACAAACAATTTAATAGCAAATAAACAATTTTTTCAGCCTTCAGTTGCAAGGTAATTTTACTCGTTTACCTAGGTTTCGATTCCAGTGATGGAATCTTCTTCAGAACCTATAAATTAAACCACATACGGACATATATTACTCACTAAAATGCATTATCAGTCTAATGATTGAATAATGAAGAAATTGTGATACTTACAAAAAATGAAATTATTTTGTGAGCCAAACACTGGCCATGTCACAGATTAAAAATTAAAACATTAAAGACGCATAATCATAAGATTATGTCAGTCAAAATTAAAACCATTACTGGAATCGAAACCTAGGTAAACGAGTAAAATTACCTTGCAACTGAAGGCTGAAAAAATTGTTTATTTGCTGTACATTTCACAGTTGCTGACACGCTGCAATATGTTAAAGATTTGTAAACAATTTAATGTTTTCTTCTAATTGCCTGATATGATACGCTGCAGTTTCAACACCATCACGGGGCTATTACTTTCTTTCTATTACACTACTGGCCATTAAAATTGCTACACCACGAAGATGACTTGCTACAGATGCGAAATTTAACCGACAGGAAGAATATGCTGTGATATGCAAATGATTAGCTTTTCAGAGCATTCACACATGGTTGGCGCCGGTGGCGACACCTACAACGTGCTGACATGAGGAAAGTTTACAACCGATTTCTCGTACACAAACAGCAGTTGACCGGCGTTGCCTACTGAAACGTTGTTGTGATGCCTCGTGTAAGGAGGAGAAATGCATACCATCACGTTACCGGCTTTCATAAAGGTCGGGTTGTAGCCTATCGCGTTTGCGGTTTATCGTATCGCGACATTGCTGCTCGCGTTGGTCGAGATCCAATGACTGTTAGCAGAATATGGAATTGGTGGATACAGGAGGATAATACGGAACGCCGTGCTGGATCCCAACGGCCTCGTATCACTAGCAGTCGAGATGACAGGCATCTTATCCGCATGGCTGTAGCGAATCGTGCAGCCACGTCTCGATCCCTGAGTCAACAGATGGGGACGTTTGCAAGACAAGAACCATATACGTCATCGCCATACTGGCGTACCACCCAGCGTGAAGGTATGGGGTGCCATTAGTTACACGTCTCGGTCACCTCTTGTTCGCACTGACAGCACTTTGAACAGTGGACGTTACATTTCAGATGAGTTACAACCCATGGCTCTACCCTTCATTCGATCCCTGCGAAACCCTACATTTCAGCAGGATAATGCACGACCGCGTGTTGCAGGTCCTGTACGGGCCTTTCTGGATACCGAAAATGTTCGACTGCTACCCTGGCCAACACATTCTCCGGACCTCTCACCAATTGAAAACATCTGGTCAATGGTGGCCTAGCAACTGGATCCTCACAATACGCGAGTCACTACTCTTGATGAACTGTGGTATCGTGTTGAAGCTGCACGGGCAGCTGTACCTGTACACGCCATCCAAGCTCTGTTTGACTCAATGCCCAGGCGTATCAAGGCCGTTATCACGGCTACAGGTGTTTGTTCTGGGTACTGATTTCTCAGGATCTATGCACCCAAATTGCGTGAAAATGTAATCACATGTCAGTACTAGTATAATATATTTGTGCAATGAATACCCGTTTATCATCTGCAGTTCTTCTTGGTGTAGCAATTTTAATGGTCAGTAGTGTAAAAAGGAAAACTGGTCTTCACTACTTTTACGCATATCAATTTAAAACAAGTTATAAACTCAAATTCATGTGTCTACAATCAGTAAAGAGCATTTTTCCTGTTTAACAGAAAGAAAATAAAAGCCTCCTGATGATGCTGATATTTCGGCTAAACATGTCTGGAACTTAGAAAAAAAGGTAAAATCATATTTTGCTCAAGGCGGGCCCCCTCCAAAAACAAATATATTTTATTACAGTATCCTGTTCGGACTAATGAAGCCAGTATCAAACTATTTTGTAGCCACCGATGTAATACCTTTCCGTCAAATGGTAAGGCCCTCTATCCAATATGTGGCATGGGAATCCGCCTCATGTCGAGCGAAGTGGCCATACGCAAGCGATTAAAAAAAATCGTCACCTTCACGAGATACCAAACTAATTTCCTGTAACACCACCTCTAGCCGAGATAATGGCCATTAGACATGCCAAACACAGCTGAAGTCATTCACTGCTGAATCAGGAGGACAACAATTCAATCCGCCTCCAACCATCCAGATTTATGTGTTCTGTGATTCCCCCCAATCGTTTCAGGCAAATCCAGGGACGATTCATTTGAAAGAAATTACCGTTGCCCTATCCCATCATTGAAACCACCCGAGCTTGTGCTCTGTCTCTCATGAGCTCAATGGCGAAGGGACATCAACCCAAATCTTTCTTCTCTCCTTCTTTAACGACTACATCTCGTAAAGATGCCAAACTTCGGGGGTACTGACTGCTACGTTACACCTCATACTGTGAGTAGTCATATACCGTTTTCATGGGATTAAGACCGGGTAATTTAGTGTGCCAGTCGAGATGCGATAGGGTGTCTGAGAGTTCCTCCAACAGGAAAGCCTGTTTGTAGAATTGCGCTCTACCAAAATTACGGTTCGGCACACTGTATAAATGACGTTGTAAAACGTAGGATTACCGGTAGGAAAAGAAAAATAAATGTGTAAGAAAGAAATGGCAATCGACGACTTCTCTCTGTGTTTTGTTTGTTTGGTCGGTTGTTTTACACATAATTCACTGTGTATTGTACATCCTTACAGAATATGAATTGCACTTTATAAGTAATAAAATTTAGTTCGCCTAACTTTTGCTCTTTTATGTACCTAAAACAATTACATTTCATGCAAGTACAGTTTACATACACAAACATTTTATATTCATGATCAAAGGCAAGATTTTTCTGTCATTATTAACAAATACGAAAGTTGTTTATGAATAACAAAAAAAATGGTTCAAATGGCTCTGAGCACTATGGGACTCAACTGCTGTGGTCATAAGTCCCCTAGAACTTAGAACTACTTAAACCTAACTAACCTAAGGACAGCACACAACACCCAGCCATCACGAGGCAGAGAAAATCCCTGACCCCGCCGGGAATCGAACCCGGGAACCTGGGCGTGGGAAGCGAGAGCGCTACCGCACGACCACGAGATGCGGACTATGAATAACAGAAGTATGTTTTATATAACTACGACGAAGTATTGAGCGATGTCAGATATTAGTTTAGTTTTGGTGACTTTTTTCTTATTTTACATATTTGTTGAGGAAATAGCGTTTTCTAGCGCTATATGATAAATCTGTATAGTTTTCTTTACTTTTTCTACCACATCCCTCTGTTTCACGTTACATATCAACAACTTTCGAATTAAACTTGAATTAAACTTTGATAGTTTGTTTTGCTATAAATAGTGTTAATTCTATTGTAATAGGAGGGTAACTACGTAGAACAAAAATGTTCCATAGGTGACGCAGTCCTTTACACATTCTCACTCAGTTTCTGGACTGTTCACTGTTTCCGTATTTTAGGGGAATTTAGTTTTGAGACAGTGAGCGCATATGCAAAGAAAGTTTCCTAAGAGGTAACACCCGATAGGTTATGCAACACACCCAACTAAAGGGTAATGCAGGTACGACCTCAACTGACAGAAGCTACTAGGAAAACTACGCTTACTTACGGCAGTCTACGGTAGCCTGCAGTAGTTCTACAACTATTTTAACCTGTATACAACAGCTGTTGTCATACTGTAAGATGGGAGTGTCCACAGCATTATTATGACGAGTAGAGGGAAGAGAGACACTCGGTTATCGAAAATATTGAAATCAACATCCTGGTTCAAGGTCATGGTAGCTAGAATGAAAGGGCCCAAGTCGCGGTACCCCCCCGAAACATCACATAACCACCTCCAACCTGAGGTACATACTCCATGCAGTGTATAGTTAACACGTCATTGGTCCGTCAGAATACTCGATCCTTTGCATAATTTAAAAATTTGTAAAATAGTGAGTACGCCTCCAGTCAGCTACTGTTCAGTTTTAGAGCCTCATTGGAGACATGCAGTTTTACGTGTCTCTGTGAGCAATAGCCTTTTGCGAGATACTCGGTTCCAAATTAAATGCAGTTCCTTTCGCAATGTTTGCTCGGATCTCAGCTGAGATGGACCTACATTAACTGATTTCAGCCATTCCTGTCGGCATGGGAACCGATTGTCATTGCCTAGGAGTGACACACGTCTCCGGCCCCTGTCGGTTATGGCTGTTTTACGACCACTATTCCTATACATATTACAAGCCTTCGATTGGTACACCATTCCTTGTATACGGTGTTCAACAAACGTTGCAACAAACTTCAAACTTTTAGGGGAGGTGTGGCATATAGTAAGGATTGAGAATTGCATAGCAACTATAAAGTTACGCGTAACTAGGCGACCTAATCGGCGGCCTAGAATTGCTACGAGGTGAGGTGAATTTATTTGCGAAGTCGTGGGGCCCCAGGACCGAGAGCACTCGTTGGCGGGTGGGCCGCCGCAACCGATGCAGGCCATCCAGGTGCAGAGTTGAGCAAAGGGCCGAATATGGGGAAATTCCCCATACGGGGAATTTTGACAACCGATGGGCGCTTAAGGGGGCAGACAGTGCTCTAAGAAATGGCAAAGTGTCAGACAAGCTGAAAGATGACTTCTTCCTGCTCTTTAAGAATCTGTGTAATTCTGTCAAATATTTCAAATCTGAATATATGGGTGATCTCAGAAAAATGAAGTGCATCCAATGACAAAACAACATTTGCAATATCTTTAAAACTATAGAATTTTATATTTCACAGCTAATAAACTATTTTCATGATGAACCTCTGAACTAACAACTTTTAAACGCTACTTGCGATTTCAACACATGATATCTCAGACGATAGCATCGCACCTTAGCTATCATCCCTGAAAGCTACGTATCCATATCTATTTTCTTTTTCTTCCTGTTTCCAATGGGTCTACTTTGGACCACGCTTGTTCAGCGGTTGGGCTTTGATCTTTGCCCAGTACTGTCACAATTGCTGCCGATGTAACTCCTTCCTTTCTTCAGTCCAGGGGATACATTTCCTTCGCGGCTTTTCCTGAAATCCTCGGGCTTCCTTCAGGGTATGTCTCACAGACTGTTCTGGAGATCAATTATGTCCTTTCCAGTTCCTGTCAGTGGTGCGAACCTTCTTGTTTTTCCACAAGGTGAACAGACGGCTGGTCAATTTGTTTGGAGGCAATCTTGCAACAAGGCTATAGAAAACTTCTTCTGTAACACAGTCAGAGAGCCTCTCGATATGTTCGTAGAGCTCCGAGTTACGTCGCCTTCTGAATTTCCCGTCTTCTTCTACCGGGCCTAGAATGTTCCTGAGGATTCTTCTCTCTCTTACTTCCAATTTCTCCATCAGACCTCTCCTGTTCATGGAAAGACATTCTATGGCACCGTATCTATTTTATTTATTGACTTATGACGTCTTTTATATCCTTTTATTACACAAATGTTTGTCGTATTCTCCACATGTACACAGCTACAGATTACCATCTGCAGCGAATTAGCTGCAGCGAATCAAAGCAGACGTGAGCGGCTCGAACCTATTACATCGAGCAAAGCCAGTTACCTAAAGTATGAGTAACTACAGGTAAAGATGCTTGCATTGTACGTGTTTGAGCATTGTCCTGCAAAATGATGGTCAGGTCCTGCAGAAAGTGTCATCACTTCTGTCTCTAAGCTGTTCGTAGATTGTGTTCCAAAAATGAACAGCATAGAGAAAGAAGTGGTGACACTTTCTGGAGGATCTGCACATCATTTTACAGGATGCAAGCTGTTACTAATTTGTTTGACTGATGGGGCTGCTAGGTGCTATACCAACTACTGCACTCCCCTGACTTAAGCCCTCGTGAGTTCAACTCGATTTCTAAACTTAAGGATCACTTCACGGCATTCGCTTCAGAATTGCTACAGATTCGTCGGGCAATAGACCGCGCCGCTCGAACTGTCAACACGACTGGCACTGCTAAGAATATCCTACGACTTCCACATCGCTGGAAACGGGTTATAAACAATGCTGGTGACTACTTTGAAGGTCAGTAAAACTTTGAAACACGTATCTATTTTGTACGACTCATAAATAAATAGCTGCCACTATTAGAGTTCCAACCCTCGTAACAATCAATACGAGGTCTCTTAAAGGTGTAGTTCAGAGGGCGTGTTCTACTGTCGGTTCCGTTCCAAAAATTTTAGCCTGCTATATTTAAATGCAGTCGAGATAAAACTTTTTCTGTTATTAAAGCCATCTTAACTCCACTCATATAAAAATTTCGAAGACAGTAGACAGATACGCAACTGAGTTATTACATAATATGTGCCGGAGAAAGCAGCCACTTAGATGCTGCTACTTCGGCATAGAGCGGATGACGGCAAATATTCCGTTAGGCCATCCGCACCCATATATAAATACGGCCTGAGAGGCAGTGACAGACACACACTTTGCTCCGAGCTATCACTCTGTCCGCGTCAGTCAAACGCCGGCTTACGTGCTGCATCGGATGACGTCACAGCCAATCCGCAACTAAACGGATGTTTCGGTATAAATAGGAAGTGAACTCGCGAGGACTGTACACCGTCCTGGATCGCTTAGATTTCACGTAAGTAACTGTTGTCGTGCCGCCAGTAATGTTAACAAAACCGCGTGGAAAGTGGTGAGAGCCGGCCGCTGTGGTCGAGCGGTTCTAGGCGCTTTAGTCGAACCACGCGGCTGCTACGGTCGCAGGTTCGAATCCTGCCTCGGACATGGACATGTGTGATGTCCTTAGGTTACTTAGGTTTACGTAGTTCATAGTCTAGGGGACTCATGACTTCATATGTTAAGTCCCATAGTGCTTAGAGCCATTTGAACCATTTTTTTTAAAGTGGTGAGATTATTTTCAACTTTTGTGGAGAGCAATTAACTTTGATGCTTGGAAGTCAGAGCTAAAGACCATTTAATTGGAACTTACCGCAGAGGTCGCCTCTGAAATGTTCATAGTGCTGTTTATGATAGACATATTATTATTGTTATTATCATTATCATGATAAAGAATATTACTATGTGCGTGAGAACTATTACTGGATATATTAATTACTTAGAACGCAAAACTTTTATTTACAATCATAGTTCCTGTCCCGCTGAGTAAACTGGGAGAAGAATGTGGACTTGCAGACTGGAAACTATGGTCAGTATATTCACGCTTTCTGGTTGACCGCTAAAATAGTTTTCAGGGTGTTGTAAAAGACGGCGATTACACGATACAGAACTATTTTATTAACCTGCCACCCGACAACAGGAAAGTGCGGCTAATAGATCACTTACTGAAAACCGGACCATCTACTCTAGTAACACATAAAAACATACTCCTAAGTAGTTTATGGAGCAAGTCAAAAATCCCATAAAATCTCAAAAGTCTTATCACATTCGTTTCAGTGTCTGAGGAGAAATCAGTTGTTAAAATATCCTGCTATCTTGTCTGAATATAGAATGCATTCCTTTAAAATGTGCCGCGCGAAGTAAGTACCACACATTGGACTGTACGCCCACTGGAGCAGGAAGCCATGCGTCAGCGGATTGTGCTCTGTTATAAGGCGAGTGAGAAGTTTGTCTCGCTTTAATGAACGGATGGAGGCACCGCAAGCCCGAGTAGTTAGTTGTAGCAAAGGCAATTTATTGTGCAGCACCACCTATACATGCTTCTTCCTGCCGACGCAAGACGCAGTACCTTAACAGCAAGGACAGAGCATGTAGGAATACGGCACACTGAGTCATATAACTTAGAAAATACGCTTCCTTGGCTGCCACACCTGCTAATTCACTTCCGTAAATTCCCTTGTGCGCTGGAGCACAGAGGAATTACACCTCCTTCCCCAGACGTTGCACGCCGAGAAAGGGGTCCTGGACGTTCCGAACATATTTATCTACATCTACATGGTTACTCTGCAATTTACACTTGAGTGCCTAGCAGAGGGTTCATCGAACCATTTTCATACTATTTATCTACCATTCCACTCTCGAATGGCGCGCGGGAAAAAGGAACACTTAAACTTTTCGTTCGAGCTCTGATTTCTCTAATTTTATTATGATGATAATTTCTCCCTATGTAGGTGGGTGTAATCAAAATATTTTCGCATTCGGAAGATAAAGCTGACGACTGAAATTTCATAAATAGATCTCGTCGCAAAGAAAGCCGCCATTGTTTCAGTGACTCAAATGGCTCTGAGCACTATGGGACTCAACTGCTGTGGTCATAAGTCTCCTAGAACTTAGAACTACTTAAACCTAACTAACCTAAGGACAGCACACAACACCCAGCCATCACGAGGCAGAGAAAATCCCTGACCCCGCCGGGAATCGAACCCGGGAATGTTTCAGTGACTGCCACCCCAACTCGCTTATCATATCAGTGACACTCTCACCCCTATTGCGCGGTAACACGTAACGAGCTGCCCTTCTTTGCACTTTTTCGATGTCCTCCGTCAATCCTACCTGGTAAGGATCCCATACCGCGCAGCAATATTCCAGCAGAGGACGGACAAATGGTTCAAATGGCTCTGAGCACTATGGGACTCAACTGCTGTGGTCATAAGTCCCCTAGAACTAAGAACTACTTAAACCTGACTAACCTAAGGACATCACACACATCCATGCCCGAGGCAGGATTCGAACCTGCGACCATAGCGGTCGTGCGGTTCCAGACTGTAACGCCTTTAACCGCTCGGCCACTCCGGCCGGTAGAAGACAGACAAGTGTAATGTAGGCAGTCTCTTTAGTGGGTTTGTCGCATCTTCCAAGTGTTGTACCAACAAAGCGCAGTCTTTGTTTCGCCTTCCCCACAATATTATCTATGTGGTCTTTCCAATTTAAGTTGCTCGTTATTGTATTTCCTAGGTATTTAGTGAATTGACAGCCCTTAGGGTTTGTGCGATTTACCGTATACCCCAAATTTATCGGATTTCTTTTAGTACCCATGTGCATGACCTTGCACTTTCCTTTGTTTAGTGCCAATTACCACTTTTCGAACCATACAGAAATTCTCTCTAGATTATTTTGTAATTGGAATTGATAGTCTGATGATTTTACTAGGCGGTAAATTACAGCGTCATCTGCAAACAATCTACGGGGGCTGCTCAGATTATCACCTAGATAATTTATGTAAATCAGGAACAGCAGATCGCCTATGACACTACCTTGCAGAAGGCCAGGTATCACTTCATATCGATGATTTACCGTCTATCACTACGAACTGTGACTTCTCTGGGAGGAAATCGTATCCATTCATACAACTGAGACGATACTCCATATGCACGCAATTTGATTAATAGTCGCTTGTGTGGAACGGTATCAAAAGCCTTCTGGAAATCTAGAAATATGGAATCGATCTCAGATCCCTTGTCGACAGCACTCATTACTTCATGAGAATAAAGAGTTTTGGCTATGTATCAATAAGTCATTTTATTCAAGGGTCAAATGACTCTGAGCACTATGCGACTTAACAACTGGGGTCATCAGTCCCCTAGAACTTAGAACTACTTAAACCTAACTAACCTAAGGACATCACACAGATCCATGCTCGAGGCAGGATTCGAACCTGCGACCGTAGCAGTCGCGTGATTCTGGACTGTAGCGCCTAGAACCGCTCGGCCACCGAGGCCGGCTTCTTCAAGGTAATGTATAATGTTCGAGTACAGTATATGCTCCAAAATCCAACTGGAAACTGAGGTCAGTGAAATGAGTCTGTAATTCAGTGGGTTACTCCTATTTCCTTTCTTGAATATTGGCGTCACCTGTGCTACTTTCCAGTTTTTAGAAACACACCTTTCGTTAAGTGAGCGGTTGTATATGATTGGTAAGAAAGGCGCTATTGTGTCTGCATACTCTGAAAGGAACCTGATTGGTATACCGTCGGGACCGCAAGACTTGCCTTTCTTAAGTGATTTGAGTTGTTTCGCAACACCTAAGATACCTACTTTTATGTCACTCATGCTAACAGCTGTTCTGGTTTCGAATTCTGGAATATTTACTCCGTCTTCTTTCGTGAAGGAATTACGGAAAACTGTATTTAGTAACTCCGTTTTAGTGGCACCATCATCGGTACCATTTCCATCGCTATTGCTGGGTACATTCCTCGAATAGGTTTGATGGCCCTACACGATATTAGGGAGAATAATTACTTTTGGCGCCTCGTTGCACTTTGGAAGTTAGCGCGCAAAACTGGGCTTCAAGAACCAAAAGCGCTGGATACCTGTGTCGCCGTGCCCACCTTGTGCATGGGATGTAGAGCGAGCGCCTGGAGCACAGGTTTTCCGTCATAATTCTGGAGTCCCGCGGTAAGGAAACACGGGCTGGCAGCTCGGCGCGCCCTCTTGCGGCGTGTTTGGCCGCCGGCCCGGCGAAGCGTAAACACACTGACAAAGGGGCGCCCGGCTTATTTGCTCGCCCCGTGTACTTATTTGTACGGGAAATAAATCATCTTACCGTCCGCACAAGAAACCACCGCAGTGTCTACAGATATCGCGGCTCGTCTCTCCAACTTTCAGACTCATCGTATACCTACTCACGCGTGCCTTTTCATGCCGACCACTGGTCGATAGACCAGAACATCTCTAAAGATATGCGTCTAATTAGATGCATGTGTTACTGATCAGTTGTTTCGCTCTACTACCTACGAAAAATACTCCCTTAAGAATCCTGGAACAGGCAGTGATATACTGCGAGTTTAAAAACAAAAAAGTCCTAGTTCTTAAATAAGATAGTTCTGGTGCAAACTAGAAAAAAATAGTTCTACAAACAGATGTCCGGAAACAAGCATTTCCTAAGACATGGGCCATTTTATATCTGTCCAGAATGGTCAGTGCCCATTCGTTAAGTCTATTGGCCGTTTTTGATTGTTTGTGTTGCTCTCTGTTCTTGCTGCACTGACTGTGATGCTTATGTCAGACAGAACTGTTTCCTACCTAAAGCCGTCGGCACACGGACCGTGCATCCGAACGTTGAGCGTTGAGCGTGCCGAGTTTCTGACGTCATAGCGTGGAACACCACGTTCGGGAGTCTTTCCGAACGTGCAGAGCAATATCTGGCATGTCAGATATTATGAGCGTGCGTCTGAGCGTTGACCAATGACATGGCACCACGCCACCTACGTCACATGTACGTCGTCTCCTTTCAGTAGAGTTGTGAGGCGCCATATTGGCATTCATTCAAGCCTATATGTATATATGCCGTTTCTGAGCACCAGCAAATTGAGAATCGCTGGAAAACCCGTTGTTAATTGTGTGATTCGTTCCTGCCAGCCGGAGTGGCCGAGCGGTTCTAGGCGCTACAGTCTGGAACCGGGCGACTGCTACGTTCGCAGGTTCGAATCCTGCCTCGGGCATGGATGTGTGTGATGTCCTTAGGTTAGTTAGGTTTAGGTAGTTCTACGTTCTAGGGGACTGATGACCTCAGATGTTAAGTCCCATAGTGCTCAGAGCTATTTGAACCATTTTTTTGTGATTCGTTCCAATAAAATAATGAGAAACATATTCGTGGCAAAAGAAGTATTGTAACTTGCGTATTATGAGAGTAGGCTATTTGACTGCAGCGACACCCTGAAGATCCACCCAAAACGCATTGCTCTTGGTACAATTTGTTATAATTAAATCTCAATTAGTAACGTATCTACGATAAAGGTTTTCAGCAAGGCGTAAGATAATACGATTAGAGGCAAAGGGGCTGGTGTTGGTTTAGCCGGCCAGTGTGGCTGAGCAGTTCTAGGCGCTACAGTCTGGAACCGCGCGACCGCTACGGTCGCAGGTTCGAATCCTGCCTCGGGCATGGATGTGTGTGATGTCCTTAGGTTAGTTAGGTTTAAGTAGTTCTAAGTTCTAGGGGACTGATCACCTCAGATGTTGAGTCCCATAGTGGTCAGAGCCATTTGAACCATTTGGTGTTGGTTTAGACTTAAGCGTAGTGAGTAGCGTCCTGTATTGAGTTGTTAGGGCGGTGGTTCGCGCCTTGACACCTCTAATTTTTTTTTCCTAACATTCGCGTTTTTATTAGGTTCTGATATTTTATTATTAGTTTAATATAAGTATATACTATAATGTTTGATGTTATGTAAATATAGGTTCACCTTTTTTTGCGCGGTGACTTTGTTCGTTTGGCATAATCTACAGGACAGCTTGCGCTACTTGTGTAAAGATATTTTGCTCCTTTTTCTTTTACGCTTCGTAATTCATATGCTGCAAAGATTCTGCTACTGGGTAGAAACAGTGATCAAGTTAGAGTGACCCTCGGGTTTTACTAAAATGTGCGAACGATTAAATAATGTTTATCTTATGCGGAGAAGTATTCCAAGTATTCCAAATTTGTACAGCACTGTTTGTAATGGTACCTTCATAAGTATGTGTCCTTATTGATTGAACATGGTACTTTCCTTTTCGTGGACGATGGAGGAAATGTGCGTTTTAATAGAGCTAACGTGGGAATTTTACGCGCACCCGTTGAGTAAACAGTGTGATTTATGAACTAGAAACATCCCGCAACTGCCGCTGGAGTGCTTTGCGATCGCGTATACCACGTTGGGGCCCACGTACCGTATGCACAAGTCGCATCGTTCCTGAGCGTTCAGCAGCACGTCGAACTTGGCATGCTCAACGTTGACGTTCGACAGCACGGTCCGTGTGCCGACGGCTTAAGCCATCATGCCTTACGTGTAGTACTGAGCGTTTACGATCTGCAGACCACAGCTAGCATTTTATTCACGCATTAGGCGGGATCCACACAGAGTTTACCAGAACGTGTGGGAGAGTACAAAGCCTCAAGCGATTATGAAAGAAAGGCGACAGGTTCGCTATAGTATAAATATGTGGTCAGAAACTGTGGTTGAGAGAATGACAGGGCCAAAAGCTTTGCCAGGCAAATTAACGGGTGCTGTTTATCGCTGCTCTCTGCGCGACAAATTACGGGAGGTATTACCCCTGCAGAAAGGCGACGGATATAGTCGATGCATGACGCGGAACCATCCTATCTTATTCGTCTCAATACCTGAAACAGACGTTTAATGAACGATGGGTAGGTCGAGGAAGTCAAGTAGCAAAGCCTCGCCGTTCACCCACTTTTAATCTCTTACGTTTCCGCCTCTGGAGGGATATAACGCAATGATACATCCTACACCCACCGGTATTGTAGATACACTGCCAGAGTGCGTCCCATGCGTGTGGCCAAATACGAAGCAGCTGCTTTTCAGTGTGCAATATACCAATATTCTTCAGATGCACATCTAGCGAGGGTGGCACCTACTTTAGAGCCTTTTCCGCGCTTGATTCGTGACCAGACCAAGAACACACTTAATATATGCTACAATTCGAAACAGCGTCCGAGATGCACCTTACTGTGATTTGCAGAGAACAAATGTGAATATTCATTGGCGCTTATTAATGCTGGTTAGTGTTCCTAAATGTCCACTTCACGGCTTTCATTATTGACTGCTGAATTATGAAATCAGGAATGAAAGTGCATCAGAGAGTACAAAGATGTCTCACTAAGCAGTGGCTATTTCGTAGACTGACAAGCTGTTCCAACTACTGAAAGGAGCGCGATGGTAGGAAATGAAACATCTCTCAACAACGCACTCATACAGTGATCGCCTGACGTGAAAGTGGAGAATGCTGTAAGTGATAGCCAATAATGGAGAGCGATTATGGGAAAACAGCAGGGGCGGAAAGAGCCCGAGCAGCGACGCTGAATCCATAGGAGCGCGGCGTGAAGGGTAAGGCTACACGCCGTCTGGAAGGGGAGAAGTCCCTGCCGGATCACCTGTCGCCTCGCACGTCCACCGCTACCAGCTTCCGGTAGGCGCGGAGCACTACATCCCTGTGTGCTGAATCACTCTGCAGTCTAAGCGTGCCTTCTGACGTAATGCTTGCCAGTATTTTATTTTTATCTGAGAGACCTATGCTCATTAATCGTATTGTTAATGCCTGTTAATGTAAACGCGGTGATAGCGATAAAATTAGTGTACTGTAAAGTAACAGCTGGTACGATTAATTTATAGACTATTACAAGTGGGAACTATGTTTCACGTTGAATCGTATGCGTCGCCCCTCTTTCTGTAAGTATTGGCGTCCAGGGTGCGCGCTCTTACAGTAATGACTGCTCGCAGGAAACATTAAGTAGGGTTCAACAATTATACACAAGGAAAAAAATATACTTTTTGTTAGGTAACAGCTTAATCCCATGGTTTTTTGGGCAATGAGTCCATACCTGGGACTAGAAAATTTGTATTTTAATGACGTATAAATAAAAAAACATATCTTACTACACAGAAAAACACATTCATTGCGTTACACTTCCCTCCTCTCTTGTCCTTAGAGCATGTCCCGTCATGCTGGAGCCGGCCGGAGTGGCCGAACGGTTCTAGGCGCTTCAGTCTGGAACCGCGCGACCCCTACGGTCGCAGGTTCGAATCCTGCCTCGGGCATGGATGTTTGTGATGTCCTTAGGTTAGTTAGGTTTAAGTAGTTCTAAGTTCTAGGGGACTGATGACCTCAGAAGTTAAGTCACATAGTGCTCAGAGCCACTTGAACCGTCAGCTGGAAAAACGTTTGAGACTGGATTATTAACAATAAATAAAAGGTAAGTTGGTAGTTTTAAAGCTTCAAGTGTTCTACATAGTCTCTCTCCGCTTGAGTGCAACGCACAAATCGTTCATACAACCTGTGAACCTGTCAGAAAAGTTATTTTCTTGTAAAATTCCCACGTCACACTGGCTTGAATGTCGGTTAAGTCGTCACAGTGCTGACAGTTCATGTGTCGTTTAGTGGTAGTTTCGTACTGGCAGAAACCACAATGATTTTTTCCACAAAACAACTGTCCGCATTTTATATTTCAATCAAGTCGCGACAGTCGTCCACGCATCATTCGAGAGCCCAGGTGTGCGGGACAAATTCTGCACACACTTTTCTCTTCATCAAAGCATTGTGGAGAATGTCTTGAACAGTTGATTTAGAGTTGGGTTAGATAGAGCAGCAATCAGTCGTGGAATTAAGTTGCTTTAATATGACATTTATAGTCACAACGCAGATCAGATTTCGACCTGTGTCAGGTCATTATCAATGCAGTGCGGAATTGTAGCAGTTGTTCGTGCTCAAGTGAATGCTTTGAGTAATGGTTGAACTGTGTAAGCATTCACTTGAGCACGAACGACTGCTACAATTCCGCACTGCATTGATAATGACCTGACACAGGTCGAAATCTGATCTGCGTTGTGACTATAAATGTCATATTAAAGCAACTTAATTCCACGACTGATTGCAGCTCTATCTGACCCAATATAACCACAGTCGTTGCGCGCACCCACCCCATGGAGGGCCACCTGATGATTTAGAGTTGTTACTCCATTGCGATTTGCGGCACCACAACGCTCACACACTATGGCTGCAAATCCACTACTTAACACTGCCTGCTCACGACTGACTGGTCGAATGCACATCTGTTGTCTACAGCTGTTAGTTCACGCTGCCACGGTAGTTACTGCGCTGATGTCGCTTTTACGCCAGGAATACAATCAATCTCGGAACTTTCTGGGCGGAAAATGCGTAATACAGCTACTTCTCTAAATCAAGTGGCTCTGAGCACTATGGGACATAACATCTGAGGTCATCAGTCCCCTAAAACTTAGAACTACTTAAACCTAACTAAGGACATCACACACAGCCATGCCCGAGGCAGGATTCGAACCTGCGACCGCAGCAGTCGCGCAGTTCCGGAGTGAAGCGCCTAGAACCGCTCGGCCACCGCTACTTCTCCGATGAATTGTTTTTTGTACATGTCGGTGAAGCAACTAACAGTAGTTTCCCATCACAGAAGTATCCTAGAGGCCCTGATAGAATCCTTCCTTCACTGTAATGTCTTGGTGCAAGCGCTCTTGTTCCTCACCGACACCAGCAAAATTCTCTGGAAAAAAAGAAAAAAAAACAATGTGACAGTTCAAAAACTGAATCTCGACGTTCTTCCAAAAGTTTGTGTTCCTGAAGTTTTCCGGATACGGATCACCAGAAAGTATTTAAAGCGTACTAATAATACGCCTGATTCTTTGTTCTTCAGAGCGCTTCCTTGCCACAGCGATCAGCGAGGGCGAACGCCCCCGTGTACTCTCGTTAAAATGTGGCGTTAAAGCTCCCCTGAACGGTGCGTAGCGTCGCTCGAAGTCGAGATGTCGGTACGAGAGATTATTAGGCAGCAGCAGCGCTTTACGACACGGTCGCGATAGTGCACCGGGGTGGGGTGGGGTCCCTCCAGTGTCGGGACCCAGAATAAGCCGCGTGTCGCTGTAGGGCTCAGGCCCGGGGCACAATGGCGGGGCGCAGCCGGCGAGGGCGGCCGGATGGCACCGCCGGAAGTCCGACTGCCCGCCCGCCACCAATCGAACGGCGAACGTGAACGGGGGAGACGGCCCTACCCGACAAAGGGGGCGCGCGCCGCATACGCAAACGCGACGCGGGCCGTCCTAACTTCCAGGAGCACCTGCGTCTGCGACTGCGTCCGCAGGAAAGGAAAAGTTGCAGCCGCACTTGGCGGAGAGCCTCGGCCCGAACAATGCCCACGAGGGGCAGCATTGTTCTGCGAGCACTTCCCGCGGCTGCGGCCGCGGCCGGATGGCGGCCAATGCACGCAGCCAGACTGCTGTCTGCAGTCAGCGCACTCTTGGCGTACCGCGTCTCCAGTCCACGCTGCTCTCTGGGCACAGCATACGTATCCGATTCGAGCCCGAATGAGTTGAGATTCTCCATATCCGTCATTACCCAACGTCATAAGCGTACCGTAAAATTATACGAGAGGCGTTCGATACGTAATGCAACACGTTCTTTCTTGACCAGTTTCGATCAAAAAATGCGGAATTCCTTGTGTGACATCACGGTATATTTTCGCTTCATCCCCGATATTTTCATGAATTTCCGATAGTTGGCGGCACTATAAGTATCTTCAAAACGGCGTCTGTGACCGAGGCGCTTTCAACTACAGAGCTGTCGTCGAGTTTCTTTTCGCGGAAAACCAGGGCATCGCCGATATTCATAGGCGCCTGCAGAATGTATACGGAGATCTGGCAGTGAACAAAAGCAGGGAGAGTTGTTGGGCATGAGGTCTGTCACAATCGCAATAAGGTCGCACACACCTGTCCGATATCCAGAGTGTCAGCCGGCCGCACACAGCTGGGACTCTTGCAATGCTGGGACAGGGGGATACTCTTATTCTAGGTGATCGACGGATCACAACCAAACACCTCGCTGCTCAACGTCTCTGTTGGTAGTGCAGACACACTCGTCCACCAGCTGTGGTACTCAAAGGTGTGCGCCTTGTGAGTTCCTCGACGCCTAACAGGAGACCATAAAAAGTAACGAAGGACCATCTGTGAGGAATCACTTGCGCAGTACGACGCTGATCGTGACAGCCGATGAAACTTGGGCTCATCATTTCGAACCGGAAACAAAATGGAAATCCATGGAGTGGCACCACCACCTTTCCTCCGAAGAAAAAGTTCTAAGCTGCATCCTCAGACGGTGAAGACATGGGAATCGTCTCCTGGGACATTGAAATGGTTATTCTGTTTGATGTCCTCCCTCACAGTGCAACTATCAACTCAAGCATATTGTGCTACCCTCAGGAAACTGAAGAAACGACTTCACCGTGATCGTCATCTCAAAAATGCAAATGAAATTCTCCTTCTCCATGACAACCCTTTGCCTCACACAAGGCTGCGCGTTGGAGAGCAGGTCCCAAACCTTCACTCGACCGTTCTTCCTCCTGGCTCTCGCACCTTCCGTCTTCCATCTGTTTGGCGGAATGAAGGCTGCACTCCGCGGGAAGCAGTACGTGGATGATGGGGAGGTTACTGATGCAGCAAGGAGGTGGCTCAGACGTCGACCAGTAGAGTGGTACCATGCAGGCATAAAGGCTCTCCCAGTAAGGTGGTGTTAAGGCCCTGTCGCACTGAACGGAGATCATGTTTAAAAAAAATATGGTTTTGTAGCCAAAAGAATGGGGAATAACGCGGTGTACTGAAACTCTGAATAAAACCAACCTATCATCAGAAAAAAAATGTGTTGCGTTACTTATTGGAAGTCCCTCGTCTGTCACTCCAGTTTAATAGTTCATCGGTGACTGGATCATGGCAGTGGAATGGTGTGTATGTGCAAATCAGTTGTCTGGACTCAGTGCAGTACTACGGGTCGACGTGACACAATTGCAGAAAAGTGATCGTTGGACGTGCTCATGTCACACCGTAATCAAGTTGACAGATTTGTTCATGTATCAGTGCGGTCTTTCCATCGTGTCTAAAAAAAATACTATCACTCGCAGTGGCGTTAACACGGTGTTCGCAAAAAGATCCTAACCTATAGGAACTTGGGACGAATGTCGTCTGGTTTCATACCCGACAGGAATTGGTGCAAATAGTGAACGAATTTGTGAAGGGAACGGTACGTAATGGACATCTGGAGTCGGGTACCGCACAAAAGTCCATTGCTCATAGCAGCACTTACGGCTGCACGTCTTCAATGGGCTAAACGACACAGAAAACGGATCGTAGCTGACTGGTGGCGTGTAATGGAGTCTGATAAGTCACAGTTAGGAATACAGGAACTGGGTGAGGCGGAAAACCTGTGATTAGTTAGGGCGTAAATCAGGCCAGAAATGGTTCTGTGACGTTTTAAGGTGTTTTCTGTACTTGAAGTTACCGTGAACTTTAATTAGGATACTAATTTCAACATTCTCGGTGACCAAGCATTGCCCTAATGTGTATCCCGCCTGGAAGGCGGCGCGTGGGTAGGAGCAGGAGCAGGAAAATTACGTCGGTACTGCGGTGAGTAAAGGTGGTTTACTGGTGCAAGAAAGAGTACATAACTTTGTACAGATGCCAAGTCTTAGACCCGTCGTATGTAGAGCAATGCTGAAGCGAAGTTTTCTGGCTGGCTGCACCTCATGAAAAGAGGCGAATCTATAGCGGAGCTCGTAGAGCTGCACAGCACCAGCTAGAGGGCGCTGTCGTCGGTGTCTCGTGGTAGTGCCAACCTTTCAAACTATGCCGTAGCATCGTCGCTAACGATATACCCTTTCTTCTATATCTTTGTGAAAAGTGTACTGTGGATACTCCTGTCATCCAATATGGCAACAGCCATGTTCACAAGGTTGCACACATACAATCTTGTATGATCAACTGTCGACTGGCCTACTGAATCATCCTGTCGTAAAACCATAGAAAACGTATGAGACTATTTTGAATTGCGGGTGACAGGTTGCCCCACAGTTTGGTAGCTCTGCGGGATACAATCGTCTATGATTGGCTTCAGGTACACAGGAAATACCTGAAGACACATGTGGACTGTCTTCATTGCCTAACTGAAGCCACAGTCCTGACTAAAGACGGTGATACATGGTGTTACCGTGATGTTTCGCGAGTATGATTAATTCAGAGGTTATAGGAACATGAGAACGTAAATCGCCAGCCGGAAGCGTATTAGCCAGTTTGACATTCTCGTTATCAGTTGCTGGAATCGTTGAAACCGAAATAGAGCTTATGTAGTGGACGCATCTCCAAGTCATCAATATAACACATCACTTATGCCTAAGAACGACCCATCGACTAATTCGAAATGCTGTACGGGACACAAAAAGCTGTGTTGATCTCTAGCTGGAATATCCAATAGCTTTGCACTGACAGCTGGGCTGCAGGACAGGGTCATGAGATGACACATAACTGCAGAACGTACTTACGGGCTTGGTTCTGCCCTGATCATGTCATGAAATTAGGCATAACCACTGCTGCTCATGTCGATAACAGACGTATTTTGTACCTTGCTCCGCCTTGGGTGAGTCAGGAAGTTAGGCATTCGACTGGCCACATCGCCTACAGGTGGCTTGTTTTTTTATCCTTTACGGCAAGAGTACTCATTGTCTGTTGAGAGACATAACTATCAGAATGAAACACCATACCCACTCGTAATTATATAAAATGAAAGACGAGTCTAAACGAAACTAATTATGATCCTGAACTCATCATCACACGATGTAAATCCGTACATATTATAAAAATGTTCGTATGTATTTACCCGTATGTGTTTACGTTACACATCTCCTACTAAACAACTGGGCCGATTTCATTCAAACTTGGTACACATGTCCTTACTGTCTGGAAACCATCGCTGTGGGGGTAAGACACCCCCCCCCCCACACACACACCCCACCTATCAAATGGGTGGGGATGGGAGTGAAACGTAGTGTAGCCCACTTTCATACTTTAGTCACGAAGTATTTGAGAATGAGAGAACTTGTGACATAGAACAAACTTAACACACAATTTCAAACCTTTACCAGACATTTTCTCGCTGACAACCCTCACAAAATAATGAAAGTGTTGTAACTGACAATTCGAAAGTTTTTACAACACAACTTTTATTTACGTGAGTCTACATGGAAATGACTAAATAACAACGAAAAGTCACAATCACAAAGTCAGTGAGAATTTCCTGCTAGAGGCATGGAAGATAACTTCTAAGTTTCCCACATGGGTCTGTAGTAACACACATATACTTAATTCCAAGTCCTATTCCGATGGCGAAGAGATAGTCTTCCGTGGAGACGTCCCAGCTTAGTACGCTGCTCTACAGGCTACAGACTTTTATTTTAAAAATGGAAGAAGAAAAGAAACAAGAAAAACAGGCGATAAAACGGTGACGTAAAGTGTAAAATGGCGGAAAAATGCGGAAAGTTAAAACGGAAAGCAAAAGGGGTTGGAAATGTTAATAAAAGACACAGGAATCAGACAATTAACATAGTACAGACACAATTTAAAAAAAAAAGAAACACAGCGACAGTCTGGTTTCTGTTCTCAAGAGATAAAAAGCACACCCAGCGACAGTATGATGGCCGTTCGCAACACTTCCCAAAAAACACAACACGGAACACTCACTGTAAAACACTGCACGAAAAGGGCGGCACAAAGATGACACTCCCGAGCCAAAGGCAGATTGGAGGGGGGGGGGGAGGCGTCCAGTGCTGGTCCTAGCCTTTAAATAGTATTGGTCAGCCAATCAGATGTTTGTGTAGCAATACTTCGGCAGGCCATCTCGAACTCCCTCTGTAGGAAGTAGTACACGGAATGTCTGTTTCCAAAGCAGCCAATGTTTACCATTGCTTACGCCTTTGGGCATACGCAACCTCGGTCTTGTTTCGTGTTAGATGTGTTGCAGGCCCGCAGGGGCTACCTTGGCGACGGCGTAACAGAAAGGAAAAAAGTTTATCTCTCAGTACGTTTCCCTGTTCATGCAATAAAACTGCCGCATGAAGCATAACGTTTTAATTTATTACTTCTTTACTACTAACTTTATTCGCGACAAAGTTTTGCTTACAGTTTTCACATATACCACCGAAAGTACTAGCAAAATTACATCACTGTAAGACACATAGTTCAGGAGATACGACATCTTGGAACACTAAGATGCGTTATAGTTCATGCCTGTTTTTGTTACCTATTTGCTCCTAACTATATTCAAAGCACATTCCGTAGACAGTAGCCAAATATGACACTGCATGCACCTGCAAAATTATATCACTGCACAGGACAGAATTCAGGAGATACGACGTCATAAACATTGAGCTGCGTGCAAATGGAATGGCAGGACAAAACTCGCTAGAGATATAGGTGAATTATGTGTACAAATACTTGTGAAATACATTTGACATGTGAATATACAGGTAAAGCCAAGAGTAAAAAGCTCATACTAAACACTTGGAACGATTTCGACCTAATTTGGTACACATAGCCTATTATTTACGATCTGGAAAGAAATACTGTGGGGATAAGAACTACCAGCGTTCTCTTGGAGTGAGAGTGATAACGTGAAGAGAGAAGGAGGAGGAGGAGGAGGTAGACACAGATAGCAGGAGCAGGAAAGGGACAGAGAGAGGAGGGGGGGGGAGAGAGACCGAGAGGGGGGAGAGGAAGAGATGGACACAGAAAGGAAACAGGAAGAGATGGACAGAAACAGGAGGAGGAAGAAATAGGCAGAGAGAATGAGGAAGGAAATAGAGAAAGAGAAGAGAAGGGCAGAGAGAGGGGAGAGAAGGACATGGACTGGGAAAGAAAAGAGGAGATGAACAGGGAGAGGGGTGAGTAGAAAATGAACAGAGAGGAAGAGGAGGAAGAAATGAACAGAAAAAGGGTACAGGAGGAGATAGACAGAAGAGGGGTAGGGGAGTGAAGGTTGAGGATGGTCAGAAGGAGATAGACAGAAGAGGGGTAGGGGAGTGAAGGTTGAGGATGGACAGAGAGTGGAGGAAAGAGAAGATAGACTAATAGAAGACTGGAATGCCAGGTACACAGCTAATTATGTATAATTTCAGAGCAGAGGAAGCATGATTGTCCTAAAATAGCATGCGTTGACGTGAGCGCTTTGTGCACGGCAGAGTTGATATTGGGCAGCGGGGTTTTGCACAGAGAGCGGCCGCCCTGTGTGCAGTAGCCTGAGCCGACCCTGCTGGGCCATCGTATCCCGCTACTTGACGGCGCCTGAGTGGGTCCTATCCCTGTCCTTATCCCCGGGCCCGTGTTGGCGGTTATTAGGCAGGTAGGGCAGGCCGCATTGTGCGCACGCGCCCGGCCGCCTGTGTGGAGCGGGGTGTGGGGTAGCGCTGATTCACAGCCGGCCGGCCAGCACTGTTGCCAGAACGGCGCACCCTCGCGCAACCCCAGCTGACTCCCTGTAAGGCCAGCTAGCAGTCAGCGTCTTCGGGGTATCCCGCAAGACACGCTAGCTCATAGTTACTGCGTGCTCGAAACGTCTGACATTTTCTTATGACAGGTTTGGCGTAGGTTTTTAATATTACAACTGCTCGATTTCCATTGATCGCAGCTGTCGATAGCTCGCTCTGAAAGTATGTGTTCAAGCAACTTCTGATGTCGACGACGAAAGTACCGTCAATGATGGCTTTAAAATAATTTAAAAAAACTCCACGTTTACTTGATTTAAGTAGCATACGATGCATTTCAGTAGATAAGTGTTTTTGTTAGCTGAAAACTTTTTGAAGATAATGTTTGCCTTATGTGAACAGCTGACTTGTTTTGGTAACTTCCCTGTAGCACAAGCACGGGTGAATTTATCGTTAGCGAAATTATGAATATTTTTCCACTAAAATTAAAAACTTAATGCCATTAGTGATATTCCTAAGAGTTCTAGAATTGTACTGTCGTTTGTCCTGTATGTTACTGATTATATGTTTTCGCTTTTAGTACTATCCCATTGTACCGGACGAGTTGCGATATGTGGCCGTGCGGTTCTGAGCGCTACAGTCTGGAACCGAGCGACAGCTACGGTCGCAGGTTCGAATCCTGCCTCCGGCATGGATGTGTATGATGTCCTTAGGTTAGTTAGGTTTAATTAGTTGTAAGTTCTAGGCGACTGATAACCTCAGACGTTAAATCGCATAGTGCTCAGAGCCATTTGAACCCTTTTTGAAGTTGCGATATAAATGTACCGTATTATATTCCTGGTGTCAGCCCTTGAAAGCGACTGCAGTGTGGAAAATACTCCGCAACAATTCGCTGATGACAGTTTCGTTTAAGTTGACTTAACGTGACCAGAACTTCCTAGGATTTTCTGTCAAGTCGGTACATAGAATTTCACTTTCGAATTCACTGAACGCTTCACGCATAGCCCTCCTTACGCTAACTTTGACATCGTTTAGCTTCTGTTTGTCTGAGAGGTTTTGGCTGCGTTTAAACTCGGAGTGAAGCTCTCTTTGCTTTCGCAGTAGTTTCCTAACTTTGTTGTTGAACCACGGTGGGTTTTTCCCGTCCCTTACAGTTTTACTCGGTACGTGCCTGTCTAAAACGCATTTTACGATTGCCTTGAACTTTTTCCATAAACACTCAACATTGTCAGTGTCGGAACAGAAATTTTCGTTTTGATCTGTTAGGTGGTCTGAAATCTGCCATCTATTACTCTTGCTAAACAGATAAACCTTCCTCCCTTTTTTTTATATTCCTATTAACTTCCATATTCAGGGATGCTGCCACGGACTTATGATCACTGATTCCCTGTTCTGCACTTACAGAGTCAAGTGAAAACTAAATGTAAAGAGACGTGCGCTTAAAGAATTTCTATCAGAGATCGAAGAAAGTAATATTAAGTTTTAACAACCCATCGGCGAAGAGGTCATTACAGAGCACAAACTCTATTTAGACAAGTCAGTGTTTTTTCGAAGCTACCGTCCAGATATCTGACTTAATTGATTTAGACAAACTACTGGAAACATAAACCTTTGTGACTGGACGGTGACTTGGGCCGGGCTCCACCCCCTATGTTGTACCCAGTGAGCTGCCTCCGGCTCGTAGTTCAGCTCGAGCCTATCTCCCCTCTTCAGTGACAAATTCCTTTACATTTTCGTGATTTTAGTGAGCCTGTGTTACGGTAATCGATGTCTTAGCTGTGTAAAGCTGGTGGGAGAACCGTAGTTCAGCGGGGGACGCTATTGAACCCACAGGCGGTATCATCGTATGAGGACGCGGAAGAGGCGGCTGCCGTGCCGCCTTATGCAATATGCATTTCCAATATGAATTCTGTCGGCACTTCTGCTCACAGCAGCGGCTAATCTATTCATTGACTCCCTGGTCCGCCTCTACCAACAAAATGGAAGAGGCCCGTCAGAACACGTTTGGGCAATTGCTGTTTCCTTCACTCGCTAAGCAAATTGAAAGGGGAGTTATTCTCCCCGTACTTGTCCATGCTAATCGTTTGCGAGAATACAAGCAACTGTTGCGCCTATGGGCTTCATGCAGCAATTAATTCCATACGACATAACCCACCAACGTTTACGCCGATGACATTACTGACACCCATTCGACTAAAATCACTAAGTTTTGAGTTCGTGTGGTTGGAAACAAGCCGCTTATTGTGACAGCACACCCAACGTCTGAGGTTCTCGACGACCTACAGCAGATGACATGAAGCGTAATACAACGGAACAACGACTGTCTTAAATGGTATTTATCTAGGCATTACAGAGGATTGCTGTTTTCCAAGCACTATATGTAGTAGTTTCAAAGCTTTTGTCATAATATTGCCTAAATATGAATACCGCCCACTTTCCTTCATCTGCTAATCTCCAACCTAGATGTTTCTGTTGACTTTGGAGGGCAGCAGAGAGGTGCTGTCACTCTGAAGTTTTAATTGGAACTGGATGCTCGTTTGGTAAAAGCACTGACCGCAAAAGGTAAGAGTCTGGGTTGCATTGTGCGAAGGTACACCAAGTCCAAAAAGAAGGAAGTTAATTCTTACATGGAGAGGGCAACAACTACGCCACTACGATACTCCAAAATACGTAGGCGTAAAGTTGGATCGTAGTGGCACATTTAAATATCATAGCCAAGAAACAAGGCTGAAAGTGTCTGCTCGGAGCAACGTCTTACCTAAACTTAGTGGCACCACGTGGGGATTACAGCTTAACGTGCTCCGTACATCTGCCCTGGCAGTATGCTTCCCTGCAGCAAAATATGCAACACCAGTCTGACGCGACTCCAGACATGTTAAACAGGTTGACGCGGCACTGAATGAGAGTTGAAGCGTTGTGACTGGCTGCTTACGACAAACTACTGTCATTAAAATCTATCAAATTAGGACTATAGTGCCAACTGATATCGGCGAAGAGGTCATTACAGAGCACAAACTCTATTTGGACAAGTCAGTGTTTTTTCGAAGCTACCGTCCAGATATCTGACTTAATTGATTTAGACAAACTACTGGAAACATAAACCTACGCTGAGGTCAAGAAGGAGATTCATGCACATAACATCAGCAATTCCGTCAGCACCTGGAACTCTTCGAACAGACCTATGGCAAGATTTATTAACTGAAATGATTAGGAAGAACATCAAAGAGGATCTTGCCGCCGGATTTCATCTGCCATAAGCGACATGGAAGGCTCTAAACCGACTGAGAACAGGAGTGTCAAGATTCAAGGCGAACCTCAGGAGTCGGACAGGGTGGCCGAGCGTTTCTAGGCGCTACAGTCAGGAACCACGCGACCGCTACTGTCGCAGGTTCGAATCCTGCCTCGGGCACGGATGTGTGTGATGCCCTTAGGTTAGTTAGGTTTAAGTAGTTCTAAGATGTAGGGGACTGATGACCTAAGAAGTTAAGTCCTATAATGCTCAGAGCCTTTTTTTTTTTTTTTTTTTTTTTTTTAACCTCAGGAAGTGGGGCTACACCACTGAGGAGGAATAACGTGAGTATGGCGACCTACAGGACACATAACATCTAGTCTGCAGAAACTTGCCCGATCCTTGCACCAAAGAAGATCTTTATGCAGTAAATGATAAGATCATCAAAACAGCGGAATTCTGAGGCTTGCGGTCCATTTAATAGAAAACAATATGTGTTTTTGCTGTGTTATGTTATTACTTTCAGTATCTTGCATTATGGTGCTGTACTTTTATTAACCGTGTTGCATTTTAATTAGTTTGTATATCTATGTTCTGGACACGTTAAGTAAAATAAATAACTACAGAGTGAAAGACTGACCTTCAAACAGTGTCTACGGAGTAACACTTTCCATTCTCAGCTGCGTATCACGAAGACCCCTGTCCTATCACACCTGCAGGATGACTGATGTACAGATGTCGAGAGTGTCATTATATTTCCGATTAATAGCGGTTCGGTTGTAGCGGCACTGCTCCACAAGCGTGGTGTGATGTGCCAACTGCGTGTTCTCAGAAGGCTGTGGGGGCGTTCGGTCACTTACATTCCGAAAGAAAACTTTCCAGTGGATCGCTTTGTCTGTCGACATACGATTACTTCTTTCATGGAATCCGGTGATTAACGTATTTGCACCAACTGAAAATGAAATACAGTAAAACCTGCTACCATAGATAATGTTATGTGTAGATCATCATAAATATCACACGCCCGTCGTAGAACCTGGGTGTTTCACACGAAGAATTTCATCACTTGTCGATGGTTTTAAATTTTTTAGAAAGTGCAGCGTCACTAACAAACTTGATGCTGAACCGATGTTAAAGTCCGACCTTACTTCTTTTCTTCTCACAAATGAAGTATAAGGGATCTTCTACCTTAATGTTGATTTGAATATCACAGTGGTTTACTAGGAATAGTGTAAGTGGAGGTGGATTGCCTCTGTTTTCCTCAGGCCAGAGAAGCATGTCTCCCAGCCATTTACAGCGAAAACAACAGTTTAACGTGGAATCCGATCAGAGGCACGGAAATGAGTCTGGACCTTCATCTTGACGGCTTCACACTTATCTGAGCAACCGAGAATTCTTTTCGTGTTGTCACAGCCAATAAATGAACGAAAAAAAAAACGAGGTATAGTTTCCAAAATGCAGTGCTCCTCCAGCCAGCCATATACGAATATTACGCGGAAAGCGACAGCACGAGAGCACGAACATATTAAGCAGGAAACTAGCATTTTCAACCAGGATTTATTTAATCTGGAAAAAAGCGGAGCATAAGTCCATGGAAAAATGTGATAGTATTCAGAGTCTATGACAAAAGAGAGAGCGCAGAACAGGCCGACAGTAAAGTCGGCAAGAAATGTCGCGAATAAGAGAGAATCAGTAATACGAGTATGTTACTTCAAAAGTAACAGAAGACGCAGCTAGGTAGGCAGTGAATAAACGCGAGGAGAAAAAGGCAGTAAGTCTCAGAGAAAATGGAAATAAATAAGTTCAAGGTTTATTTTTCTCTTATTGCCAATTTGCGTAGAGTGGAAACATTGTTCCAAAACGCCATTCAGATATTCGCGAGGAAACATTCTTCCAAGAAGCCATTCAGCAATTCGCAACAAATGTTTCAGATATACCGCAGGAAAGTAAAACCTGGATGGCGGGATTGGTATATAAACACCGTTCCTTCTGAATAAGATTGCAGTGGCCACTTGATATTAAAAATAAAAATTTTTGAAAAATTGATCAAATGTTTTGTAAAATGATTTGCCTAAAAGTAAGCACTAAAACAGACTAGAGAAATATTTGACTCACCCCATTTGGTATATATGATTTCGAGCATCATTCAAAGGCGCGTCGAATGTTATGCTAATCTGTTTTACTCTTACGTTTAAACGAATTCCTTACGCTTAGACAAATCAACTCACAAAACATTCGGCAGATTTTTTTCAGTTTTGTTTTGATTTTCAGGCTTTGTTCAGGAAGCATGATTTAACTGACACCTCATTTGCTTTTTGTTCTTGAAATATCTTGTATTTAGAACTTATTTCAAACGAAACCATTTTGGCAGTTAAATATCACACAAAATTGCTAGTGTCTGAGAAAATAAGCTTTCTGACATCTTATTTGTCATGCTCGAGCCTGCTGTTCTCGAAATGCGTAAATTTAGTACAAAACCATTTTTAAAAAATCAGATACCATACCGATATAACATTTTATGTATAATACAAAGCTTTCAAGAAATGAACTTTTTGACACCTCATTTGAATGGCTATCAGGAGAAATTCGTGAAATATTTCGATTTTCTCTGAAATCACAAATTACGTTTTCCTTAATCATCCTCATTAATTTCAATCAATCAAATATTATTTTGCAAAACTAGACCTCACACTGGGAAATTTGATATCCCATTTGTCTATTCCCCATTCTTCTCTGGTTCTGAAAAATTCGGATAAAAATCCATTGTGTAGTTTGCAAGGAACCTTGTTTTCGCTCCGCTCAAACACCTGTCCAAAGAGATGCAGCATGTAGTAGGAAAAGAACTGCATTAAAAATGTTCACGAAACCTGAAAATGATTTTCAAGTAAATAACGAGAAAGAGCAAAGAATAAGGATGAATGTAGTATTATAGCTGGAAAGCCAGGAAAGCTGTAAGGTAAGGGTTTAGAGAGAGTGTCACTTTTATAACCTCGCAAGTTACGTGTTACTTTTCTTAAAACAACAGGGTACGAATATATGGGAGACAGTACCGCCGCGGGTGCAGTACAAGGGGTAGAAATGAGATTGCAGAGAGCCGGAGCGAAAGACAAGGGGACAAACAGACTCCTTTTAGGAGTGGGGACCCGGTGCGTGTCGCGCTAGCGGACCGTGTAATGAGGCCGGGCTCCGCGCTCCGCCCACATGGCGACACGGGCGCTGCACTGCCCTGCCCTGTCCTACCCGAGCACACCGCAGCACCTGCTGCTGGGACTCTCAGCACGTCAGTAACTGTGACTCACGGCGAGCTTTATTACTTATTTTACGCAATTTAGCCTCTATGTATGATCAGTCTTTTTCATGTTTAGGCAATAAGAGACCACGTCAAGTGTCTTCCAGATTCAGTATCATGCTCCTCAGATCCTTCATTACTTCCTTGAACCGTTTATCGGTGACTTTATGTCGTTCAGACTTCGTTACTCGGACTGCCTCTATCCAGAACTGATCTACGCAGAACTTCAATCGTTTTTTCCTTACTGTCTTCGTCTGCTGCTCGATTATCCCTGTATGGCTCTCCCCTTCGTCGCAGTCTATATTGACAGCCTGTTACCTTAGGAGCCGTTACTTTCCGAAGAATCTTGCACTCGAAGTTTCTCGGCTTGCCCAGTCCAGCCCCTCCTGCCATTCTGAGACATTCACTTGCATATAGACTGTGTTATACTGTAAGGGTTTAGCTTTTATTGAGATTGTCTCTAGCGCCATTTCACACTTATCCGTGTGCCGGGGGAGTTGTGGCCGGCACACGGCTGCTGGGCAGGCACTTTTCCATTAACACAGCTGCCGTGTAAAACGGCACCCTAGTTTGCGCCCGCAGAATGTAGCAACTGCTATGTGTTACTAAGTGGATCGCAACAAACTACTGCCTTGATCGTCTTGCTTAGACGCCTCAAGATTAAAGAAGGAATATGATGCAATGTGCTCACCCAGTCGACGTGAAAAGAGCATTGTATATACTGTTAGGGAACTTGAGAAATTATGGTTGTTGTTGCTGTTGTTGTTGTGGTCTTCAATCCTGAGACTGGTTTGATGCAGCTCTGCATGCTACTCTATCCTGTGCAAGTTTCTTCATCTCCCAGTACCTACTGCAGCCTACATTCTTCTGAATCTGCTTAGTGTATTCATCTCTTGGTCTCCCTCTACGATTTTTACCCTCCACGCTGCCCTCCAGCACCAACTGGTGATCCCTTGATGCCTCAGAACATGTCCTACCAACCGATCCCTTCTTCTAGTCAAGTTGTGCCACAAACTCCTCTTCTCCCCAAGTCCATTCAATACCTCCTCGTTAGTTATGTGATCTACCCATCTAATCTTCAGCATTCTTCTGTAGCACCACATTTCGAAAGCTTCTATTCTTTTCTTGTCCAAACTATTTATCGTCCATGTTTCACTTCCATACATGGCTACACTCCATACAAATACTTTCAGAAACGACTTACTGACACTTAAATCAATACTCGATGTTAACATATTTCTCTTCTTCAGAAACGCTTTTCTTGCCATTGCCAGTCTACATTTTATATCCTCTCTACTTCGACCATCATCAGTTATTTTGCTCCCCAAATAGCAAAACTCCTTTACTACTTTAAGTGTCTCATTTCCGGATCTAATTCTCTCAGCATCACCCGACTTAATTTTACTACATTCCATTATCCTCGTTTTGCTTTTGTTGATGTTCATCTTATACCCTCCTTTCAAGATACTGTCCATTCCGTTCAACTGTTCTACCAAGTCCTTTGCTGTCTCTGACAGAATTACAACGTCATCGGCAAACCTCAAAGTTTTTATTTCTTCTCCATGGATTTTAATACCTACTCCGAACTTGTCTTTTGTTTCCTTTACTGCTTGCTCAATATACAGATTGAATAGCATCGGGGAGAGGCTACAACCCTGTCTCACTCCCTTCCCTACCACTGCTTTCCTTTCATGTCCCTCGACTCTTATAATTGCCATCTGCTTTTTGTACAAATTGTAAATAGCCTTTCGCTCCCTGTATTTTACCCCTGCCACCTTCAGTATTTGAAAGAGAGTATTCCAGTCAACATTGTCAAAAGCTTTCTCTAAGTCTACAAATGCTAGAAACGTAGGTTTGCCTTTCCTTAATCTAGCTTCTAAGATAAGTCGTAGGGTCAGTATTGCCTCACGTGTTCCAACGTTTCTACGGAATCCAAACTGATCTTCCCCGAGGCCAGCTTCTACCAGTTTTTCCATTCGTCTGTGAAAAATTCGCGTTAGTATTTTGCAGCTGTGACTTATTAAACTGATAGTTCGGTAATTTTCACATCTGTCAATACCTGGTTTCTTTGGGATTGGGATTATTATATTCTTCTTGAAGTCTGAGGGTATTTCGCCTGTCTCATACATCTTGCTCACCAGATGGTAGAGTTTTATCAGGACTGGCTCTCCCAAGGCTGTCAGTAGTTCTAATGGAATGTCGTCTACTCCCGAGGCCTTGTTTCGACTTAGGTCTTTCAGTGCTCTGTCAAACTCTTCACGCAGTATCATATCTCCCATTTCATCTTCATCTACCTCCTCTTCCATTTCCATAATATTGTCATCAAGAACATCGCCCCTGTATAGACCCTCTATATACTCCTTCCACCTTTCTGCTTTCCCTTCTTTGCTTAGAACTGGGGTTCCATCTGAGCTCTTGATATTCATGCAAGTGGTTCTCTTTTCTCCAAAGGTCTCTTTAATTTTCCTGTAGGCAGTATCTATCTTACCCCTAGTGAGACAAGCCTCTACATCCTTACATTTGTCCTCTAGGCATCCCTGCTTAGCCATTTTGCACTTCCTGTCGATCTCATTTTTGAGACGTTTGTATTCCTTTTTACCTGCTTCATTTACTGCATTTTTATATTTTCTCCTTTCATCAAGTAAATTCACTATCTCTTCTGTTACCCAAGGATTTCTACTAGCCCTCGTCTTTTTACCCACTTGATCCTCTGCTGCCTTCACTATTTCATTCCTCAAAGCTATCCATTCTTCTTCTACTGTATTTCTTTCCCCCATTCCTGTCAATTGTTCCCTTATGTTCTCCCTGAAGCTCTGTACAACCTGTGGTTCTTTCAGTGTATTCAGGTCCCATCTCCTTAAATTCCCACCTTTTAGCAGTTTCTTCAGTTTTAATCTACAGTTCATAACCAATAGATTGTGGTCAGAGTCCACATCTGCCGCTGGAAATTCATTTCTTAGCCCCAATGCATATTCACCTACTACGTTTCCTTCTCTTCCTTTTCCTACTGTCGAATTTCAATCACCCATGACTATTAAATTTTCGTCTCCCTTCACTACCTGAATAATTTCTTTTATCTCATCATACATTTCCTCAATTTCTTCATCATCTGCAGAGCTAGTTGGCATATAAACTTGTACTACTGTAGTAGGCGTGGGCTTCGTGTCTATCTTGGCCACAACAATGCGTTCACTATGCTGTTTGTAGTAGCTTACTCGCACTCCTATTTTCCTATTCATTATTAAAGCTACTCCTGCATTACCCCTATTTGATTTTGTATTTTTGATCCTGTATTCGCCTGACCAAAAGTCTCGTTCCTCCTGCCACCGAACTTCACTAATTCCCACTATATCTAACTTTAACCTATCCATTTCCCTTTTTAAATTTTCTAACCTACCTGCCCGATTAAGGGATCTGGCATTCCACGCTCCGATCCGTAGAACGCCAGTTTTATTTCTCCTGATGACGACGTCCTCTTGAGTAGTCCCTACCCGGAGATCCGAATGGGGGACTATTTTACCTCCGGAATATTTTACCAAAGAGGACGCAATCATCATTTAATCATACAGTAAAGCTGCATGCCCTCGGGAAAAATTACGGCTGTAGTTTCCCCTGCAAGGCCGTTTTGGTTAGTGTTACAGGGCCAGATCAGTCAATCATCCAGACTGTTGCCCTGCAACTACTGAAAAGGCTCCTGCCCCTCTCCAGGAACCACACGTTTGTCTGGCCTCTCAACAGATACCCCTCCGTTGTGGTTGCACCTAGGGTACGGCTATCTGCATCGTTGAGGCACGCAAGCCTCCCCACCAACGGCAAGGTCCATGGTTCATTGGGGGGGGGGGGCGAATTAGGGTGACTTTTTTTTAAAAAACTATTTCCGGATAAGCATGAAATTTTTTGCCGATACAAAGAACAAATAATTCAGTTCAGCGCCGAAACACATCCTTCAGAGAATCCATCCAGCCTATGCACATGTATGCAGTGACAGATGTGTGGAAAAAAATGAAGCATTTTAATTATTTTGTAATTTTTATTACTGTTTTAAAGACTTTGACGATGTTGTGTATAATAAAGAGATTTAAGAACCAATGAAGTTCGTATTACTACAGAAAATACAACAAATTTTTAATAACTTAAAAAAAACGAGGGTAGGAACATTAATAGTGGCAACTGTTTATTTATAGCTAGTACAACATAGATAAGTGTTTCAAAGTTTTGCTAACCTTCAAAGTAGTCACCAGCATTGTGTGTAATCCGTTGCCAGCGATGTGGAAGTCGTAGGATACTCTTAGCAGTGCCAGTTGTATTGACAGTTCGAGCGGCGCAGTCTATTGCCCGACGAATTTGTAGCAGGAAGCGAATGCCGTGAAGTAATCCTTCATTTTAGAAATCGAGTTGAAATCACGAGGGCTTGAGTCAACGGAGTGCAGTAGGTGGTATAGCAGTTAGCTGCCCCGTCAGTCAAACAAATCAGTAACAGCTTGCACTGTACGTGCTTGAGCATTGTCCTGCAAAATGATGGTCAGGTCCTGCAGAAAGTGTCATAACTTCTGTCTCTATGCTGTTCATTTTTGGAACACAACCTACGACCAGCTTAGAGACAGAAGTGATGACACTTTCTGCAGGAACTGACCATTTTGCAGGACAATGCTCAAGCACGTACTGTGCAAGCTGTTACTGATTGGTTCGACTGATGGGGCTGCTAAGTGCTATACCACCCACTGCAGTCCCCTGACTTAAGCCCGATTTCTAAACTGAAGGAAACACTTGACGGCATTTGCTTCAGAACTGCTGCAAACTCGTCGAGCAATAGACCGCGCCACTCGAATTGTCAACACAACTGGCACTACTAAGAGTATCCTACGACTTCCACATCGCTGGCAACGGGTTATACACAATGATGGCGACTACTTTGAAGGTCAGCAAAACTTTAAAAAACGTATCTATTTTGCACAAGATGTAAATAAATAGTTGCCACTATTAAAGTTATAACCCTCGTATTTAATATTTAATTTAGAAACAGAATGTATCAACTGACTGACTGAACAGAGTTGTTTGAAACAGTAAGGGACATGCAAAATGTCGCTGCGAAGTCTTGGTAACGGGGCTTTAGGGTACGGTTCTGGCTGTGCTGGATGGTATCCACGGGATGTGTTAGAATAAGCAGCCACAACTATAAACCTTTCTTGCGTTTTTTCACTATAAACTGGAATTCCACTAATTATTAGATAGCGGGCAACAAGAAAAAAAGTTAATTCCACTAATTCATCGTAATCGGACGGAATTATTCTAAGCACGATTTGGTTGGGAATGGTGTAATAAAATATGCTCTTCTGAGGCAAGCTGGGGCCAGCTTCTGTAATTACTCCTTGATATTCAGGTACAGGCACTGGGACCCGCTGTGCCGTCAGAGTTCCCTCAGCCACTACCAGCCGCGAGTTGAAGTCATACACGATGGCTACCCGCGCCAGGACTAACAGAACTGTGCCTCTCCAAGCCATTCGAAGAATGTAGCCGCCATACACGTCGACGATGGTCATACGGGTAGTGCACGACCGCGATTCATCACTGAGCACAATGCGACGCCAATTATCAGCAGTCCACGCTTCCCGGTCACGGCACGAAACCAATCGTAGCCGTTTGTGTTGCAATCATCCAGTATCCACCAGCCATACGCCAGAAGTCACTCAAGTCGTCTTGGGTCTATCCTTGGATCACAGACTTTTCAGTATCATCCAAGAGTGCAGAGAAAGCCTACGCATACGACACTAGTCCAGCTGTTGCTAGTCTCCGACTAATAATGCTGGATGACACAGAATAATGTAGATAGTCCGTTACTTGTTCTCGGATTGTAGGCACAAATGTGAAGGGGTTATGATGTGGTTAGTGCATACTATGGCGACCCTCCCTTGTGGTTGTCAAACGAGGTCGTCCGGAATCCTGACGACATCGGGTCACTATCACATACGAGCGCTTCGGAAATCTGAATATTGCACGATTCGACTAGCCGGACAAATCGAGATCGACAACGCGGCCTGTTTCAAAGTTTGTCAGGTGCTGATAACGCTGTCTCATACGAGTACGCGGCATCCCCTTGTCCGTGACAGTGACAACATCTGGTGCCGTTCACAACTAACAACAGTAAACACGAAGTACACTAACGTACTGTGGCAGACGTTCTATCTGTCACAATTGCAACTATAATTATTTACATACCCGCCGATGGTGTGTGCCTGATCGAATTTATAATATCAGACAACGTCTTGCGTGTGCTTCGCTTTTTTCTTCTCAGGCAGTGTAGCTACACGTCTGAATAAAGCCATGACGATCATCCAGAATCCACCAACTATACGCCTGAAGTCACTAAAGCCGCCTTGGATCGATTCTAGGATAACAGACTTTTCTATATCATGCAGGAGTGCAAAGAAAGCTGGACTGAACGTTCATCTCAGAACGTCCACCTAATTCAAAACCAACTGGCGAACGTTGCACAGTTTGATCTTCCCCGTCGCCAATGGTGCAGACTGAACCACATCGGAACATGACAAAGGAGATGCGGCCACATCTTCAAGAATTGGGGTGGTTACCTCCAATCATTTACACGGTTCCATTAGTGGTCAACATCTATGAACTGGCTTCTGTAGAATACTGTAAAGGCAGTGTTATGTTTTGGTAGTTAGTCGGCCGCGGTGGCCGTGCGGTTCTAGGCGCTCCAGTCCGGAACCGCGCTGCTGCTCCGGTCGCAGGTTCGAATCCTGCCTCGGGCATGGGTGTGTGTGATGTCCTTAGGTTAGTCAGGTTTAAGTAGTTCTAAGTTCTACCCCTGATGACCACAGAAGTTAAGTCCCATAGTGCTCAGAGCCATTTGAACCATTTTTTTGGTAGTTGATGGTTGCAGACACAACATTGCTTTTACAGTATTCTATGGAAAACAGTTCATAGATGTTGGCCGCTATCTGGATCGTGTATACGAGTGTAGATCACCCCCTCAACGTCACGTCCGGCAGGAGAATGGTGTACTGAGTGACCGAACCTGGTTGCAATATAATAACACAGAAACGACAGCTGCAGGTGTTCAATTTTTTTACTTAAGGGAATGGCCGAAGTACCGCAGATTATCAGTCATAAGGACAGACATACAAAAAATCCAGATTTAGATTTTCCGTGATTTCCTTAAATCGCTGAAGGCAAATTCCGGAAAGCTTCCTTTGAAAGGGCACGGTCGATTTTATTCCCAGTCCTTGAAACAGTCCGAGCTTCTGATCTGACTGTAATGACATCGACGTGACTGTTCTAGAGCATTACGTTACGTGTCACTCACTGAGTTCACCCTTTCTTTTTCTTCCATTCACAAGCACAAAACAGCTGTTTACAAGTGGCTATCATTGCCACCCTCAGCAGACATATACACATTTGAGAACCTACGCAGAGAATGTACATGAATAAGCTTATGAAAAGTTGTCGAATACATATTGTGGAGTGTGGTGTTCTCCGAAGCACGGTTCAACCGTTATAATACAAAATCTGCACACACGAGAGCAGCAGCGATCGTAACTCTGTCGGCCGGGGCGCAGGGCCACAGCCGGCGAGAAATGCAGTCTCGTAACGAATTTGTCCGTCAAACTTCGTGAATGCTCGGCTCCATGCTGGGCTTACGGGAGATCAATATGTGATTGAAAAGTTATCCACTAAAGGTCTTAACTTAGCCGTGTGGTATCGAGAGCTTCCATGTATTTTAAAGCGCAGTCAAGAATTATTACACTCGTCTGAGATTGATACCCGCTCCCCGCCGGAAACGGCTGCTGGCCTAAGACCTGCTGTAACACGTGGTGAGACGTACGCGCCACGGCCTGTCTCTGGAATCGACTTTAAATCGCCGCCGGACAGCCTCTTCCCGGGCCGTCACAGCCCTCTAGCGGCCTGCGCCCGGAGCCGCCTTCCACTCGATTACGCTTTACGGCAGCATTAGCCCAGGCAACGCCAGGGGAGCCCCGATTGCCCTAAGTGGCTGTCGTTCGCCGTGACGTACGGCCTGCAGATATTTCAGTTTGGCGGAAACTTGTGGCTCTAACTCTTCGACAGCGAAAGCGGGAACGGCTGCACTCTCTTAGATATCTCATGAATTCGCTCACCCTCCACGTCATCCATTTATTGTTCTCATCCTACCAATTCCAGAGATCCTTCCGCCTGTAGCTTTTCCGAAACGGCTGAAGAAGAAGGTTTGCTGCTTTCTTTCCTTTCGCTCCTAGCATCTTTTGTTTAATTCAAATTATCCACTGATCAGTACAATGGTTTCTGTGCCCCAATCTGTAAAAACGGAACCCTTATATCGCTTTGTTGTCCGTCTGTCTGTCTGTCCGACTTTAAGAATCGCGTTTCTCAGGAACCAGTTGAGTTGTGTTGTGGTTGTTGTTTTGGTCTTCAGTCCATAGACTGGTTTGATGCAGCTCTCCATGCTACTCTATCCTGTGCAAGCTTCTTCATCTCCCAGTACCTACTGGAACCTACATCCTTCTGAATCTGCTTAGTTTATTCATCTCGTTGTCTCCCTCTACGATTTTTGCCCTCCACGCTGCCCTCCAATACTAAATTGGTGATCCCTTGATGCCTTAGAACATGTCCTACCAACCGATCCCTTCTTCTAGTCAAGTTGTGCAACAATTTCTCTTCTGCCCAATTATATTCAACACCTCCTCATTAGTTATGTGATCTATCCATCTAATCTTCAGCATTCTTCTGTAGCAACACAGTTCGAAAGCTTATATTCTCTTTTTGTCTAAACTATTTATTGTCCACGTTTCACTTCCATACATGGCTACACTCCATACAAATACTTTCAGAGAAGACTTCCTGACACTTAAATCTATACTCGATGTTAACAAATTTCGCTTCTTCAGAAACGCTTTCCTTGCCATTGCGAGTCTGCATTTTATTTCCTCTCTACTTCGGCCATCATTAGTTATTTTGCTCCCCAAATAGCAAAACTCATGTACCACTTTAAGTGTCTCATTTCCTAATCTAATTCCCTCAGCGTCACCTGATTTAATTCGACTACATTCCATTATCCTCGTTTTGCTTTTGTTGATATTCATCTTATATCCTCCTTTCAAGACACTGTCCTTCCGTTCAGCTGCTCTTGCAGGTCCTTTGCTGTCTCTGACAGAATTACAGTGTCATCGGGGAACCTCAAAGTTTTTATTTCTTCTCCATGGATTTTAATTCCATCTGTGATCCCTTGGAGGTGTAAAAATTTTAAGCTTCTATGTCGCTGCAGTCGAAAACTAACTCATCAAAACCTAGTGGGTGTTTTCCATTGATCTAGAATCATGACATTTGGCAAGAAGCAGTGTTTTACAGTACAAGTAAAGAAAAAAATCCAAAAATTGTTAATTTATTATTATATCACACGAAAAATTATTTTTGTTTTTTTATCCGTCTGTCTGTTTGTCCATCTTTCAAGACCTCTTTTTCTCTGGAACTGGTTGGCGTTAAGTTGAAATTTATGTCGCGTACTAAAGGCTATGGTCCCTTGGCGGGATAAAATCTTTAGGTTTCTAAGTTAATGCATTCAAAAGATTCGTTCATTTATATCACATATTTTAATACTTGCAAACTCACTCATCAAAACGTATAGGGTACTTTCCGTTGACCTCCCTTGAAATTCGGTAGGTAGCAATGTTTCATAGTACCAGTAAAGTAAAATGATATATCCGAAAACCAATACTCGCTAACATATGGACCGATTTACTTGTGACGAATAATGTGTAGTATTCGTTGGTGCGGTCAATTACAAGAAATGGCACAGTAAATTAGCACAATATGCAAATCCTCGAGCAAAATGAGTAACTGTTAGTGCTACAGAAAAAAATGAACATGATTTTTTTTGTGTAAAATGTTGTTAAAATCTGTACTGGGATACACTTTCGCTAGAGGCGGCAGTTTTCGAATTATTGAAAGAAAACATGCAAAAGTCACCTTCAAACGCGTTTTCTTGAATAACTCGAAAACCGTGGCCTCCAGCGAAAGGCCGACCGGGGTGGCCGAGCGGTTCTAGGCGCTTCAGGTTCGAATCCTGCCCCGGGCATGGATGTGTGTGATGTCCTTAGGTTAGTTAGGTTTAAATACTTCTGAGTGTAGGGGACTGATGACCTCAGATGTTAAGTCCCATAGTGCTTTACGATTTGAACCATCTTGCGCTTAAAACGTAGCTTTCCCTTCTGCTAATACTTTGTAAATGCTGATATACGAAATTAAATTGTGAATACATACAGCCATTCGTATTTCACATGAGATCTAGGTTAGATGTACCACCTTTACAGGACCATTCGTAGCAAGGCATTGTGACAGTCACACCAGCATTCGAAATAGCAATAACATGTGATACAACTGCCGATCAATTTTTATTATGTAAAACAACGACTCTGGGGTGACGGTGGCCCCGGGAAGAAGTGCAACGTTTTGGTGGGCAAGCGCCTGTTGAAGTGCTCGCCCTGGAGATCCGGCAGCGGGCGTCTGTTGCCAGGAGGCTGGCGCTCGGCACAGATAATACGGCGCTTTGTCTGGCGCGGTAATGGCGTAAGAGCCCATGCCGCCGCCCCTAATTGAATGAGCACACAATGGCGGTTAATTTGCCCGCCGCAGAGCCGCCCAAACAGAAGCGCGGAGCTGGCGTGCCGCCAGCAGAGCGACTAATGGCTGAAATCAAATCGGCCCGCGAGCCGCCGGCTCGGGGGCGCGCCGGCAAGCGGAAGGCCCCGCCGACGGGCAGGCTCTGCTTCCTGCGGCAAGCTTCTCAGAAGTCACGGCGGGACAATATTGCGAACTTTCGTCAGCAACAGCAAGAGTTTATAACAACGAGGCTGATACAAAAAGGTTTTTAATGAAGTACTTACACGTATTTTCAAATAGTTAAAAAGTTGATTACGTAATTTTTACTGAAACTACACGAAGTCACTATTCCTCTCCCCCTTTTCTCTCACTTTCTAATGAAGTTACGACACTGAAAATGTTACAAGAAGCACTGCAATTCACTGAGTACAAAATATCTTCAAAATTCACCGAGTACAAATGATCTTCAACGAGAAATGAAGAATTGCGATAACTATTTATCTCGTGCGGACGATGTGGAGTGTCGATTCTCAGCGCAGTTCAGTGCAGCGCACGGACGGGTCAATGGTCTTCAGTAGGTCAATGTACCTCGAACGGTAATTTCAAGCTTACACTGCCCACTCATTGACACTTTGCGGAAAGAAGGGTTGTCAGCAAGGGAACCTGGCTACCGATATCACAGAGACGCCATTCGTATACACAACTGTTATTGTGAGACACAAAACTTAAATTATATTTACTAAGATGGTAAATATATAGTTAAGTTTCACCGGCCACTTGACCATCTTCTTCTTCTGTGCAGATGCACAAACAGTGCCCGAACTCTTACGGGAATCGGCAACGCGTCGCGAGTAATGAGTATAATGGGCGGGGGCACTGCCAATGTACTGCGGGACAATACGTTGAGAATGTGGGTTTCGCGCGAGGCGTGCCAGAGATAAATCCCTGCAGTCGCGCTATCCTCTGTGTCCTCGGTAGCTCAGATGGACGCCGGCACGGTAGCTCAGCGTGTACGATCAGAGGGCTGCGTGCTCTATGTAATAAAAAAAAAAAACTGAGTCAAAGAACCAACGATCAATTTGAACGGATGTCTTGTGAAGTCCACCCCGACCAAACGCAACGAACTATATCGAGGGGAAAAAAGAAAAAAAAATGGATAGAGCGTCTGCCATATAAGCAGAAGATCCCGGGTTCGAGTCCCGGTCGGGGCACACATTTTCATCTGTCCCCGTTGACGTATGTCAACGCCTGCAAGCAACTAAGGGCGTTCATTTCATTGTAAAACTTAAATTGGCTTTGTAGTAGTCGCCAGAGACCAGCAACATCGGCTGTTGACCATCACCTATCACTTATGATGGTCGTAAACCGAGAAGAATGCAACCCAACTGCGTGCCGCCTTTTTGGGGTCAAATACGAGCGCAGTGTAGACACTGGCAGTTCTCAACTCTATCCACAGTATCATTTCGGCCTCTAGCAATCCAAGGAGATACAACAGTAGACAGCTCTGCACTTTGCTGAGCACAAACGATCTTCAGCGGGAAATCATGAATTACGGAAACTAATTCTCTTGTACGTGCGTGGCGGAGAACCGATTCTCAGTGCAGCGCACGGACGGAAGAACGCTGTTCAATAGGTCAACGTGTATCGTGGTTCGCGAATAAGGTAAGCAAGGGAACAAACAGAATGGAACCTGGGTTAATGGCATCGAGTTCCGTTCACCGAATGACGGCTGTAGTATTTCTCTGACACCTGTCGATAATTGTGGAAAAGTGTGGACGCAGCCAGGAAGGTAGTTATACGAGTTCGGCTACATGGGTGCGTCAGACAGTTGCGTCTGGTATCGCGAGCTTAGTTTGGAGGCCTCATATCGATATTGAGGGTAATTTGAAGGCTGTGCAGTATCGGGACAAGATCTCCAATCTATTGCCCAGCTCTACGTATACAGTTTTCGACGATGGATTTGTCTTTCAAAACGATAATGTGCGGGAACACTGCGTCCCTGCCTCCATGAGGATGTAATGACATTAACCCAATTGAGGAACCTTGGGACCAGTTTTACCTTACGGTGTTCGCCAAAAGAAAGCTCCTTACACACGGGAGCTGACGTCGAAGTGAGGGAGGCTTCGGCAGCAGCGGGTCTAAAACATCGTGGTATCCATGCCAAGAAGGGTCCAAGCATGTTACAGTTGTTGCAGTACGGCCAACACCGCGACGCCAAGCCATTTTACCGTCCCAAAGCGACGCAGGTGACGGTACAATCGACCTACAAAGCGCCCCAAACTTACGTCAACATGTGGAGAGACACTGCGGTAAAGACGCGTCGCGCTGCACTGCGTCAATGTTCTGTGTGTGCCACCGCCGCCAGACAGCGGAAAGTCTCGGTATGTGGGCGCTACAAATAGCTAAATACCAGCAGAGAAGGGGTTAACCAAGAGTTCGGCGACATAGTCGAGCGGATCTGTGTGACGGGTCACACAGCCTCATGCTATTATTTTAGTTATCACGATAATTTCATATGGATAAAACGTTAATGTTTTTAAAATGTGTTGTACTAATTTAAAAAAAAATGACATGTTGCCAACTGGAAGTATGCGACCTTTGTAAATGTCTGTATACGTCGCGATCGCTTTGGTACATGAAAAGGGTTCACATTACCGGTTTCGGCGAGGAGTTGGCATCTTCAGATGCTGTTCATGTTTTCCGAGAATCCCAAGGTGTGCCGCTGCTTCAGGAGTGGGTTTACGTAGGTTTCCTCAGTAGACAACTCCTACATTTCGGTAAGCCTGCACACTTTAGCACTGGCTCTGGCTCTGAGCACTATGGGACTTAACATCTATGGTCATCAGTCCCCTAGAACTTAGAACTACTTAAACCTAACTAACCTAAGGACATCACACAACGCCCAGTCATCACAAGGCCTTTAGCACTGAAACATAGCTTCTAAATTTTCCGTGCAGTACGAAATGTTCCATGTGGATTGCGCCGGAACGTTCGTGCAAAATGGACAGCGCTCGGAGAAACGCGGTTGTAAACGCATCAGTGCGGAAACAGTTGTTGGATGATACCGTGCGCCTGACACTGGATAACGCCGGCAGCTCTCGTTCCATGGGGAAGACAGCTTGATCACGCGCGTTCTGGTGGCCGACGGGTGTTTACCACTGAATGGGGAAGGAGTCCATATTCGTTGACACAGAAGTGGGGCGACTACTGAGGGAGGGCGGTGGCTTTGTCGCCTTGTGGGGCACTCGTCACGCACTCCAGACGTGTGTTGGGGACGCTCTGTGTATACTACACACACCAGTAATTGAACTGAAAGGCGCGTAGATGTATGCTGGATGCGCACCAATGGAAATGGAATACGTATGGAAAACAAAGTACTCCTTCCAGCATTTGTTTAGAAAAATAAGAGAAAGCTGGATAAGGAAGAAAGAATGAAAGACACTGAAATTTTAGCTTGCATAGGTCTGCCTCACGCTAGTAAGCTGCTAGCACCAGCGTATTTTGTGTGCTTATCAATAATCCTCATAACTGTGCACACACGAGTCTACATAGAATATGTGAAATAGCTTGCTCCTCTTCTAGCAGCAGTTTATAGTAGGTATTTAGAGGAGGTAAGTTCCAGATGATAGAAAAATGCGTAGATCCTTCCCATTTTCAAGAAGGGCCATCCGATAGAAACAGAACTACAGACTTATATCACTGGTGTCAATGTGTTGTACAAATACTCGCATGCTGTGGCCTTTCTGGAGATAAGAAACCTCCTGCTGTAGGAATCAACATGGATCCCGTAAAGGCGGTCTTCCGAAACTGCCTACTTCTCTTCGTCCACGAGGCTCAGAAGGCAGAAGGTGTAGGCTTCCAGCTCGACGTCGTGTTTCTCTGCTTCCAGAGGGCTTTCAGTGCAGTTCTGCACTGACAGCTAATGAAACAAAATAAGAACGCATGGAAAATTATACCAGGTTCGCGGTTGGATTCAAGAGTTCCTAGCAGATAGGATAAAGCACATCGTTCTCAACGGAGACAAATTTTCAGACATAAAAGCAGCGTACCTCAACTCTTCGAAATGCACATAAGCGATCTAGCAGAATATGTCGGAACTCAATGAAACTTTTAGCAGATGATGATGTTAGTTCGCGTAAATTCCCGTGATTTTTGATTACACGACTGTAAAACAGTCACTGGAAACAACAGTTAAATATCTGGCAGTATGCGTACAAAACGATTTAAATTTAAAGGACTACGAAAAGAAACTGTAGTAAATGCGGATGCCACACTGACTTGAGTATTCCATCTCAGACTGGGACCCTTACGAGGTAGGGCTGACAGAAAAAGAAGTGCAGTGACAGACGCTTCAAGAGAGAATTGTACGTCACAGAATGGTGAGTGCACACTGTAATGTTTCTGGCTTAGTCAGCCATCGTATTAAGCTCCAAGAAGCTGTTCCCAGAGCAGTGGAGATGCAAGAAGTATTTAGATGACGAAATGTGGTGTGAGGTACCTGTGACAGATGTTAGATTCGGTACTTCCCGTGAGAAAGACCGCCTGCATAATGCTACTGCTCTGTGATTGGCTGCTGTGTTCGGAGCAAGGGCGCCAAAACGTTAAAGTATGGTTATTATTACTAGTTAAACTACTCATTGGAATGACTTCACTTTTTAATATAAAAATCTCTCAACAGCTGATGGAATGACTTCACTTTTTAATATAAATATCTCTCAAAAGCTGACTATCAATCAGTCATTTTAGAATTATTAAAAACAATTTAAATCAAAAACAAAAGACTGACGAAATTGCCGACGAAGGAATTCGGAAGCGTTCGGGTCGCGCCTTTTCTGGTTTGGCGCGCGAAGTGTTTCGGGCTGTTCGTCACTCTGGATTAGGCAGTCGAGAAGAACAAACATGTTGTCTGTCGTAGGATGTGTTTCCAATTTTTATTTAAGTTCCTGTTCGTCACTCTTGATTAGGCAGTCGATATGTACGGTCATGTTGTCTGTGGCAGGATGTGTTTGCCAGTATTCAGTATTAAAAGGTTCACTCCGGTAGTCATGAGGCACAGACACGTGCCACAAATAGTGTAAAGATACATTTTATTAAACATTGTGTTTGATCATGTACTTTGCTGTATAAGAAGATGTTGTATTAAGATCATGTAGTCTTCTCGTGTGGCATTATTTCAGAACAGAGCCTCGCTAAAAGCCAGTTTCAGCCTCAAGATGCAACCTAGGACCTGCGTGCTGTTTTCTGCGCTGGGGACATCAACTTGAAGACAGCAGGTTAGTGAACTATAACAGAACCTTCGTATTCCACACAATGCAGTGGAAACAACTAGGCACCTCACGTGTACTGCATGCACAGAACAAATGTGCTCAGTGACACGACATCTGCAGTAATGCAGAGGAGGTAAAGAAGGATGATCGTTATTAACACCAACAATCAATTCATTCTTCCTTTCTTGCCGTAATACGTACCTAGGAGAGTCAGCCAACATAATGTGTCCTCCTATATCTGTCTCGCAAAAAGATCAAGAATGAAAAATTAGAAAGATTCCACTTCATACGGGCGCTCGGCCGACAGTGGTTCTTGCTGCGCACCACAGGACAAACGAGAGTATTCTGCACTATTTGTCGTAAGGTGGCTTGAGAGCAACAAACGTGGGTACAACTCTTGCCGTAAATAATGATGGTGTTCCATACAGCTGGCCGTGCTACTGATTCGACCCCACGCGTGCCTCGGGCAATGATTCGGAGGCGCACACTGCTACAAGAGCGACATCTCCGGTCCCCCCCACTGCCTGTGTTGCGCCCCGCGACACCGCCGCAGCCACGGGCGGGCAGTGTTTGCCGAGGGGCCAGACGCTGCCTGCGCCTCTGGCCGTGTCCCGCTCTGCAGTTTGCGAGGGCGGCCGACCCGGCTGGTCCCTGGAAGCAGCCGGAACAACAAACAGCCCAGTGACTCAGGCCGCCATTAACGCCGCCCTAAGCCGATTGCTGTGATCTGCATGGCACCCCTTGCATACCACATCCCTCACTCGCAACGCACAACGGGAGCAACATTCCGTTTCGTTTGTTCTCTTTGATTACGCGCCTATTGCCCGTTGGGCTTCTTTCTTTCTTTGTCTCGTCCTCGTCCTTTTTCCCTCTATTTTCTTTCTAGTGTACACAATTACACTACTGGCCATTAAAATTGCTACACCCATAAGAAATGCAGATGATAAACTGGTATTCATTGGACAAATATATTATACTAGAACTGACGTGTGATTACATTTTCACGCAATTTTGGTGCATAGATCCTAAGAAATTAGTACCCAGAACAACCACCTCTGGCCGTAATAACGGCCTTGATACGCCTGGGCACTGAGTTAAACAGAGCTTGTATGGCGTATACAGGTACAGCTGCCCATGCAGCTTCAACACGATACCACAGTTCACCAAGAGTAGTGACTGGTGTATTGTGACGAGCCAGTTGCACGGCCACCATTGACCAGACGTTTTAAATTGATGAGACATCTGGAGAATGTGCTGGCCAAGGCAGCAGTCGAACATTTTTCTGTATCCAGAAAGGTCCGGACAGGACCTGCAACATGCGGCCGTGCATTATCCTGTTGAAATATAGGGTTTCGCAGGAATCGAATGAAGGGTAGAGCCACGGGTCGTAACACATCTCAAATGTAACGTCCACTGTCCAACGTGCCGTCAGTGCGTACAAGAGGTGACCGAGACGTGTAACCAATGGCACCCCATAGAATCACGCCGGGTGATACGCCAGTATGGCAATGACTAATACACGTTTCCAATGTGCGTTCACCGCGATGTCGCCAAACACGGATGCGACCATCATGATGCTGTAAACAGAACCTGGAGTCATCCGAAAAAATGACCTTTTGCCATTCGTGCACCCAGGTTCGTCGTTAAGTACACCATCACAGGCGCTCCTGTCTGTGATGCAGCGTCAAAGGTAACCGCAGCCATGGTCTCCGAGCTGATAGTCCATGCTGCTGCAAACTTCGTCGAACTGTTCGTGCAGATGGTTGTTGTCTTGCAGACGTCCCCATCTGTTGACTCATGGATCGAGACGTGGCTGCACGATCCGTTACATCCATCCGGATAAGATGCCTGTCATCTCGACTGCTAGTGATACGAGGCCGTTGGGATCCAGCATGGCGTTACGTATTACCCTCCTGAACCCACCGATTCCATATTCTGCTAACAGTCATTGGATCTAGAACAACGTGAGCAGCAATGTCGCGATACGATAAACCGCAATCGCGATAGGCTACAATCCGGCCTTTATCAAAGTCGGAAACGTAATGGTACGCATTTCTCGTCCTTAAACGAGGCATCACAACAACGTTTCACCAGGCAACGCCGGTCAACTGCTGTTGCTGTATGAGAAATCGGTCGTAAACTTTCCTCATGTCAGCACGTTGTAGGTGTCGCCACCGGCGCCAACGTTGTGTGAATGGTCTGAAAAGCTAATCATTTGCATATCACAGCATCTTCTTCCTGTCGGTTAAATTTCGCGTCTGTAGCACGTCATCTTCGTGGTGTAGCAATTTTAAGGGCCAGTAGTGTACTTTCAGACAGAGACCTTCTCCATTATTTTTTCTTTTTTATTTTACTGATCAAATACTTTGTCTGACTTACACAGGGCGTTTAAAAAAAGTGTCACACATTTCCACAAGGGGTAGTGTTGTGTATAATGATATATCCGGAAACCAACACCCGCTACCATATGGACCGATTTACTTGTGACGAGTAATGTGTAGTATTCGGTGGTCCAGTCAGTTACAAGAAATGGCGCAGTAAATAAGCACAATAAGCACGTGCGAGCGGATGCAAATTCTCGAGCAGTCATGGAGGTGACGCATCAGAGAATGGGCAGGAACTGTCTATGATACCCTCAAATGGCCATTCACTTCACCAAACAGATTAACAGGTGCAGTATATCATAGATTTCTGCGCGATGAAGTACCAGCGCTACTGGCGAAAGTTGCCCTTACAGAAAGACAACGACTGCAATTTATGCACGACGGGGCATCACCCTATTTTTTACAAACCGTAGATTGATCGAGGAGGTCCGGTAGCATGGCCTCGTCATTCAATGGACCTAAATCCGTTATGTGTCTGACTATAGAGACATTCAAAGGTATTGGTGTATGCCCAAACCCATCAACAATGTCCTTACGTCGCATTACGGCATCTACTGCAGTTTTCTTCCCGGGCCTTTTAAATGTGGGAGATTAAATTTATGTAAGACAGATCCATCTACTATCTTTTCATAGCGCTTTTACTTTGCCAATGTACATTCCACGGTCGCAGCTTCATTGTCAGGCCTTCAGTTACACACGTGGTTTTAGCTGTCTCTACTGATAGGTTTTATGCAATCTGCAATGCATTCAAATAACACGCCAAGATTTTCATATTCTCCCACACTCTATGTGAAGACTGTTGCATGTAATGATATATCCGGAAACCAATACCCGCTAACATATGGACCGATTTACTTGTGACGAATAATGTGTAGTATTCGTTGGTGAGGTCAATTACAAGAAATTGCACAGTAAATTACCACAATATGCAAATCCTCGAACTGTTAGTGCTACAGAAAAAAATGAACAGAATCTTTTTGTGTAAAATGTGGTTAAAATCTGTCATGGGGTACACTTTCGCTAGAGGCCGCAGAGAATTATTGAAGAAAAACATGCAAAAGTCGCATTCAAACGTGTTTTTCCTTAATAACTCGAAAATCGTGGCCTTCAGCGAAAACGAAATCCAATATAAAAAATAATTACATTAAATTTCAAGGTCCTGTTTATCTTTTTCTGTAGGACAAATGGTTTGCGCTTAACGAGCGAGAGGATGTAAAAGTCTCACATGTGTTTGAAGGCCTTGCGGATTGCATAAAATTCGTCCGCAAGAGCAGCTTAATCACCCTGTATAAGGGTGTCCTGCGATGTCAACGTTCGTATTTGCGGGTTTGCTGATTTCTTGTATGTGACATTAAAATTAAGTAACTCAAGTATGTTCAAGACACATACTGTAGTTGCCCTGATGACAAAGCTATGACTTCTAAATGTACATTGGCATTGTAAAACGCTATGGAAAGGTAGTAGTTGGATTTTATTACCGAGTTTCCAGTTTATTTCATTATCTCGTTTTGTCAAAAAAAGGCTCTGTGGCGACCATGAAATACGAAAATTGGAACAATGTAATGAAAGTTTTGAAGAAGAATAAAAGAAAAGGATGATCATTATTCTTCTAGTCTCTATGACTGCAGCGAAAGTGCACGCCTGGAAGCGGAGTAATTCACGGTTCCAGGCAGTGTATCTTCCAAGACGTGGAGGCCGCAGGCAGAGAGGACGGAGCAGGATTAATACACTCCGCCGGTGGTCGGACGCAGGTAGCTCCCCCCACCACCGGACCCGGACACACGCATGCGCACAACGGACGGCCGGCAGAGCGCCGTGGCGGCGCTGTCCTCGAGGCCGGTAATTAAAGATAATTCCCGGTATATTTTTACACGTTGTAAGAAAAAAGCGCCGGCCGAGGAGTAAGCAAATAAGAGTGTCCTGTAATTACGGGCGGCGGGGTTCGGCGCCCGCCTTCCTCAAATTGGAAACGTGCTCGCACTGCCAATGGCTCAGGCCTGCCAACGTAGGCGAGCGGGCGAGCTGCTCTTCCTGGCCTGGGGGGAAGGATACGGCCGACACACCACGTCGCTTTACGGCGCAGTAAGAACCTTGAATGAATCCGTTACTCGCAAGTTAGATACTCTCTGAAAAGCAATTTCTCCGAATTTTTTGTGTGAAAACTCTTACAAGCGTTTTCAGTAAAACAAAAGTTATTAACATTCTACATCGTTATTCTTCTTGTCTACATATTTATAGCCTTATGCCGTTAGAGGTCTCCGAAATGTAGCGTTTAACGTGGCGGGGTGTAACGCATCTATGTCTGTGAGTGAGAAACGCGTCCACACATGGGGCAACTTCTCCTCAACTTGACAATACCAGACCAGACAGAAGCGTTGCGACATCTGCAACAATCAATCGTCTTGTATTCACTGTCATCAGTTATCCTCCATTCATCCCGACTTAGCCCCATCCGACTTTTCTCCTGTTTCCAAAAGTTAAAGAACGCCTACGAGGACTTCACGTTGATAGTGATGAAGTGGGGGAGGTGAGGTCGTGGCTCCGTCAACCAAGTCAGGCATTCTGAAGTAGCTGTAGGCTACAACAAAATGGTCTCTCGTTCGGAGAAATGAGAACTAAATTTGTACACATGAAGAATAAAGATATAAATTGTTAATAACGTAACACCTGAGAGATATTTTCCTGAAGTGCGCTGGGAATCATCAAAAGCTACTGCGATGTCATCGAAATAAGAACAATATAAAATGACCTCTCACAATCAGAAGCAAGATGATACTTTTTACTAAACTGACATTTACTGATTTTCATTTTTTCTTTTGATTTATTTGCTGCCGTACCTGACGTTTTCTGTATTCATAGGGAGAGCGTAGCCCACAGTAGCTCATTCTTCGGGTAATATTCATTTCACAATTCCCGCAAACGTGACGGCATTTTGACGTCACGCGCAATATCGACTACCGCATGATCGGCTATCGACTTTGTGACAAAGCTGTACTCTTACGCGTCAGCCTAACCATACACTCGGAAATAGCCACATATTCTAAAATAAAGAACTAAATATTAGTGAAAAAGCAGAATATGAATTTTATTGCTGTTCGTTTCAGTTGCAGCAATTGAAGCTGTACTCTTAGGTTCTTGCCAAACCACACCATCGGAAAACGCCACACGTTCGTAAACAAACAGCAAAATATTTATGACAAGGAATAATATGAATATTAATGCTCTTCGATTCACTCGCAGCAATTTAAACTGTCGTCTTAGGTTCCTACCTAAGCACATACTCGGAAATCGCTAAATATTGATTTCATCCTTCGTTCTCAGATCAGAGTGCATGCAAATAACATCTAATATTGCAGAACATACTTGTATTACATTCATAAGAAAGTAACAGAATGTGTCAACAATGCCAACATGAAAAAAAATGCATGTGACAGGATCCGAGTCAACAACTTTCAACTCCAAAAACCAAGACGTTATTCATTATGCTAGCACTAACCAAAGTGATTAACTCCGGTCTTGCTTATCATATTCTGTCTTGAATTCTTGTATCGTTGATCCGTTATTCAGTGGCATTTAATGAAAATGGTGATACGTTTATGATACATTTTCAGTGCTTCGTTACACTGAAACGGTATACTCGAAATAATAAAGCAAGTGAGTAACATTCTTATTTGAACATTACTGACGATAATAACTCACTCCTAAGAGAGCACTCTTATATGAAGGCATTAACCGTCAATAAATCATTGCGTGACATTTTATTATAGCAATAATTATAATAAATCATTCCAAGAGTGACGTGTTTTTGTAAATCTGCAGTACGCGCGTCCGCAGCTCGTGGTCGTGCGGTAGCGATCTCGCTTCCCACGCCCGAGTTCCCGGGTTCGATTCCCGGCGGGGTCAGGGATTTTCTCTGCCTCGTGATGACTGGGTGTTGTGTGCTGTCCTTAGGTTAGTTAGGTTTAAGTAGTTCTAAGTTCTAGGGGACTGATGACCATAGATGTTAAGTCCCATAGTGCTCAGAGCCATTTGAACCATTTGCAGTACGCGCATGAAATTTCGTGAGAAACCCGTATCGATTAGTAACGAAAGTCGAGAGCCGATCGTGCGTCGTTCGTATTGTGTGTGACGTCAAAATGACGTCACGTCTGCGGGAGTTGTGAAACTAGCATTACTCTCATTCCTCTACAACAGATTTGGCCGTAGGAGAACGAAAGCATTTAACACTGGAAAAAAGGCGACTGCTTTTTGTAGAAACTGTTCAGAATCTGTGAAACGTGTTGGCCTGTTCCGCTTACTTCAGTGTTAGCTTTAAGCCTTTTAAGCAAGAAAAGGACAAAGTTCGCCTTCTGGCCCTACATGGGGCGAATCAGGCTCGACCGAGTGCCGAGTCATCATCTGCCGAAGTCGTCACCGAGTGCGGTGTGGACAGGCATGTGGCCAGCGCGCCACTCAACCGGTTGTTGTTCGGTTTCTTGGCATTGGAACGCTTCTAATCGTCATGTAATTCCTCTCTTGGCCTCAAGAGCCTGAGTGCACCCCGTACCAGGGAAAAATCCCTGGCAGTGCCAGGAATCGAACGCGGGTCCTCCGCAAGTCAGTCAGCCGCGCTGCGGAGGTGGACTACCTATTAAGTATCTCAGGTGAAAACGGATAATCCACCTAACATTAGCGTCACGGTACTGAAAACATCTGAAACTGCGATGTGCCAGATCGTGGTTTGCCATCCCAAGCCACTGCCAATTAGATTTTACTGTGTGGCGATAAAATGGAAAGTTCTTTTGTTAAGCTACTTACAGAAAATGCGTAAATTTTCACTGTTATTTTAAACTCAGAATTAGTTAAACGATGGTTGTCCCAATTTGGTGGTTTCAGAAAACGGCGGTAACTTGATCAACGGGGAACTCGGAGGAGTGTCGAGGGAGCAATATCCGCTGGAAGGCAGAGGGAAGTGGAGGCAGGCGTTGCTTTATGTGCTCAAGTTTTGGACGAGGCGAGTGGGAGCCCTCAAGAGCTGACTGCTGTCTGCTAATTTAGCACGACGCTAGTCTATGGGGCAAGTTTCTTCTCGCTAGTACGCTCCAAGGAGTACCTCTGCACTGGCATAGTAATACTTAACCAACTACAAAAGCTGTGACTATCAAACTTGTCTGGAGTATTAAACTGAGACGATTAGGCGTGGATAAATAAGTTAATATTTTTCGGAACAGAAAGATAGGGGAAGGGAGGGGCGACAGCTATTTTATAGGAAGACTTTTGGACCTTATAACGTCAAACTGAATGAACACAGAAATCACCTGCATGCTGCAACATGTGGACCGGAAGCTAGACTGTCTTTTGGAGGTCAGATGTGTAAATTACATAAAGCAAAGGCGCCTTAGTGCAGTCTGGATTTACTGTGTGGCGCCCAATATGTTTCTCTAGTATTTCCTGTCTCCTAGAAAACTATATAAACTTCCAAACTTTGAAGAAATTCCGAGGTCTTCGAATACGCCAATCAAAATATTCACTTGTATGTCGTTCGGAAAGGCATTTGCTGCTATCATGTTACTGTAGGTGAATAAGATGTTGGTAACTAGATGATTACTGGATCATGGATATTATCCATTTCTGGTTCGCTATTAGAACTGGATTTAACAGCGTAGTTGAACTCGATTCAGAACAGCCTAATGAAGAAGTGTATATCTTCGCAAAAGCACTCGTGCCCTTCTGTGGAGAAAGAAACTGTGGGGAATATTCACAAACGCTTGTGCAAAGTCTATGGAGCGCAATTTTGTCGACAATCGACTCGTGAAGTATAGAATTTGAACTTATTTGTTCTTACATTCTGCACATTTAAAACTTTTTAATTTTCACTGTAAACGTCTATCCACTTTCCAATAAAAAAACATGTCTACAATATAACAATTATTTACGATACAGCAAAGTTCCAGCGTCTTTGCGTGCTGTCATCTGCTGAAAATCTCGTATAAGCATTGTGAACTCAGTATTACACATGAAGAGACCTGTGACTTACAAAGATGGGTCCTGTTATACGGGGGTTGCCCAGAAAGTAATGCACTGCATTTTTCTCTCTCTCTCTCTCTCTCTCTCTCTCTCTCTGCCGAAAACAATGTTACGAATGCGAAAGGTTACGTATGTATTATTTGAAGTCTCCTGAGTGAATGCGCCAAGTTTTTGTTACTTCCGACAGATAGCGTAGCTGCAGGACAGTTTCAAAATGTCGTCTATAGGTGATGTACTTTACAAGCAACGCGTTGTCATTGAATTTTTCACTGCAGAGAAAGAAACTGAGGGGAATGTTCCAAAACGCTTGTGCAAAGTCTATGGAGCATCTGCTGTTTACAGAAGTACAGTTACTCGCTGAGCACGGAGGGTGAGGCGGAGCTCCACGATTTTGCAGCGGTCGGTGAGACCATCCACGGCTGTCATACCTGACATACCTGACCTAGCCCTCTCGGACTTCCACTGGTTTGGGCCATTAAAGGATGCCATTCGTGGAAGACGTTTTGAGGACGATGAGGAGGTGATTCACTCAGTGAAGCACTGTCTCCGCCACCAGGACAAGGACTGGTACAGACAGGGCATACACATCGTTATTTCGCGCTGGAGGAAGGCCATAGAACGAGATGGAGATTACGCGGAAAAATAGGGTGTGTAGATAAAACACCGTTCTTTCTTTCGTGTGTAATTCTCATTACGTTCAATAAAGAATAGTTGAAGAAAAAAATGCGGTGCATTACTTTCTGCGCTACCCTCACAGATGGTGATCCGTCTTCGTATGAGACATTTTAAAAGACCGGCGGCTCCGTTAGTGGTATTTAATGGGATAAGTTATGCACTGGAAACAAGTTTCATCCTCTTCCTTCTGCCTCTCAAATTCAACAAGAAAAAACAAAAAAACACTTCACTTAGACTACACGCACTGCTCACAGTCGCGTACATCCATACATTTGGCAATTACATCTGACCTGTGAGACGAAACATCTACAAAGCGCACAGTTAATGTGTCAGTGTTCTAATGGATAAACCCTCTATCCGGTTAGACGGTTGAACCAAATCCTCCGAGTCTCCCAGCTAATAACGACAAATGAAAGATGCATTTACACGCATAACACAAACTGCATATTTCTGAGAAAGAAAATATGTCAAACATCACTCGGAAATATTGCGTCAACACTAATTGAGACCACATGCTGGGTAACACTGCAACAGTTGCGGTGATGTATTTCCCGGCAAGAAGATATTACACAGCAAACAACAGTGCCACAAAAATGAATAGAATCATCCCTTAATGCCTCAAGAGAAGTCCTATTATTCGATGCCTTGTTTTAGTCAAGTTTTTCCACATATTTCTTTACTAATCAATTCGATTCAGTACCTATTCATTAGTTTCCCAATATACCCATGTTATCTTCAGTATTCTGCTGTAGCACATTTCAAACGCTTTTACTCTCCTCTTATCTGAACTTCATAGTCTACTTTTCACTTCCGTACAAGCGAAAACTACAGGAAAATGCTTCAGAATAGATTTCCAAACACTGGAATTTATACTCTAAGTTTAAAAAATTATATTCTTCAGAAATGCTTTTCTTTTTATCTGTCGGTCTGCATCTTACCTCTATTTCGGTTGTCGTCAGTTTCTTTATTTCCCAAATAGCAAAAGTTAACCAACAACTCTTGAGTGTCTCATTGCAAAATCTAGTACCTTATCATCGCCTGGCATGTCGACTACCTTCAATTACTCTTATTTTACTTCTGGCGATATTCATCTTATAACATATTTTGGAGACACTTGCCCTTCCTTTCAATGAGACGGGAAGTATTTACAGATGAAAAGGAAAGTATGAATCGGCGGTCTCAAACATTCTCGTGACCACATGGACAATGCTGGCAGTCCCTTAGCAACAGCCTGCTCGTGTCCACTCTCCTACAAATTTGGTCCGACTATTATTTACGCCAAGGTGCGTTTTGGGCTTTCAGCCACCTACAAGTGGCGTGACATATATTTCAATCTTTCGTCAGTACATCGTCAAAAAGATAGACTGCTGTTTGGATGCTCCACCTGGCCTATGCAAAATAACAATTTTCTTCCGCGAGTTGTAAATTTGCAATATATAAGGGGCGATCAAAAAGTTACTGTTTTCATGGCCAGTCAGGCAAAATCACCGTGAACATTGCGGTAATCATCTCACTGACTTACCAGGTTGAAGATACCTGTTTAGCAAAACACCTTGTCCCGCTGCGCGAAAAAGTGCGTAAGAGCCTGCTGCACCATCATCGTCCGGCAGGACTCGTCGACCCTTAAAGACCATTTTTAAGGGACTGAAGGCGTGATAAGCGCACGGTAAGAGTTCAGGACTATAGGGCAGATGCTCGAGTTCTCCCACCGTTGGCGTAACTTCTGCTTTACGACATTTGCGATATGGGGACGTGCATTATCAAAAAGCTCCAGCACCCCTTGTTGCAACAGCTTTCATCGCCTGCAACAATGCGCTCAAGAAATGTGTTGCCATCGACAATGAAACGTATCAGGTGCTTCAGGCGAACAGCAATGCCAGATCAGTCAGCGTCTTGTGTCGAATTGCGACGAGCAGGAAACTTGTTCAAAATGGCTCTAACCACTATGGGACTTAACATTTAGGTCATCAGTCCCCTAGACTTAAAACTACTTAAACCTGGCTAAACTAAGGACATCACACACACCCATGCCCGAGGCAGGATTCGAACCTGCGACCGTAGCAGCAGCACGGTTCCGGACTGAAGCGCCTAGAACCGCTCGGCCACAGCGGCCGGCAGCAGGGAACTTCGTGCGCCATTCCACAATGGTGGTTCTCGTCAGACATGCTGCTTCATACTCATTATTAATTCTGCGATGGATGTCTACCGGCCTTTGCCCTTCGGCAGCGAATAAATGAGTAACGGCACATGTCCTTTTAGAACGCAGTTGGCAATATCATCGCCATAGTTCACGTTTCCGCATTTACCGCACGTACCTCAGAACCACACTAATCCTTTGCCTAGATGCTGGTGCTTAAATACCCACATCGGGGTCGCACTACGTTGCATATACGCTGCAGCAAGGCCCTCGCACGCAAAGTTTTTGACCACCCCTTATTAGTCGTTAGATGTATTTGGTTGCTACTCTGTTTGTTGCTCCGATTTTTGTATTTCTGATCGCGGCTCTAACACTTTTTCATTTGTAATTTGCATAAAAACTGCGCAATATCTGCCACGTTGCGCGCTGAAATCTGTCTTTACATTGGAAAATTGTGTCTATGATCAAAGTTGCATTTTGCATTAGGTTCTTAAAGTACTGTTGATATCAGTTAGGTGTATACATGAAATATTTTTTAATTGAAGTTTCTGTATGATTAGCAGTCAGTACACCTTCGAGCTACTTCTATAAACAGTCGCCGCTCAGACTGAGACCTTTGTCGTAGCATTGCACCACCTTTCCAATAACCTCGTTATAGAAGGCAGCCGCCTGCGCTTTTTGCCAATTTTCTATGCTGGTCGGCAGCTTGTTATCTTTGCCAAAATGTCGTCTTCATAGCCAGCGGTTCATACGAGCAGAGATGAAAATGAGTTAGCCCCAAGTCCGGGCAGTATGGTGGGTGGTGCCACACTTCTCACCGGAAACGCTGCCGGAGCGTCCTCATTGCCCCTGCAGTGTGTGGCCGAGAATTGTCACGAATAAGGGAATGCATGACAGCTGTGTTGTGTGGGCTGCATGAAATCGGGCGAAATCCCTCACAGGCGGCAGACACTAGTTTCTAGGCGTCTTTACACGAGCACTGTGCGCTCAGAACTGAAAAGAGCGACGTGAGGCGATCGCGGAGAATACTAGAGGCACTGTCCGACACATTTGTGCAAAGTTTCATGGGATTTTCACTGTGATTTACATATCGCGATCGATCGCACCTTACTTTCTGAACAGCCCACGTAAGCTGAATATTACAAAAATAATGTAATATATTTTATATAAAGGAATTAATACTACGTGTTTTGCTCACAGTTAATAAATTTAATAAGTTGGATTAACACTTGGAATGAAAACACTATAGAAAATGCGCTTGAATTATAAATGCGAAAATCGAAAAAACAAATCAAATAGTTCAAATGACTCTGAGCACTATGGGACTTAACATCTGAGGTCATCAATCCCCTAGAACTTAGAACTACTTAAACCTAACTAACCTAAGGATATCACACGCATCCATGTCCGAGGCAGGATTCGAACCTGCGACCGCAGCAGCGCGGTTCCGGACTGAAGCGCTTAGAACCCCTCGGCCACAATGGCCGGTCAGAACAAGAAGAAACAGAGTAGAAAGCAAGTACATCTAATGAGTAATATATCGCACATGTACAACTCGCGAAATATAGTAGCGGGCAAAATTTTTATTCCACAGGCCAGCTGCAGCATCCAAATTGCAGCCGATGTGCTAACTTTTTAAGACTGAAATACATATCACGCCAATTGAGATGAACGGAAACTCGTATTAGCGTAATTCTTACAATATAATTCAAATGTTTTATTGCTTCGTTTCGTCTCTGTTGAGCTCATGATACTGTCGTTCGGGGATGTTAAACTTACAAAGGCTGATTTCAAAAACCTTCACACAGGTAGTGTCATTCAAAGTGGGAAACGCTTTGTGGCGTTGCTTTTCGCAAAGCTTGCGTGTATATTTATTCGAAAGTGTCAGACTCGCGGTACAAACCCGGCACAACTACCATCGTGACGGTGAAGGCGGTTTCGATAAGGCGGCGCAGGCGCCAGGGTTTTATCCCGCTGTGAATGACTGGATCGTCGCGCCTGCAAAAGAGGCGGCAGGCGGCCGCGGGTGGCGCTGTGGAGGGTCGGGCTGGTGCTGGTGCGCTTTGAGGTGCTGGGCGGCCGTACCTACCCACCTACCTGCCTGCCGCTGAATAGAGACCCACTGGTCCCGGGCTTGTTTGGGGCGCGGTGACAGCCGCCGGCCGGAGCGGAGACATCAAACACGGCGCGGACGCTAATTATTCCCGCTGGCCCAGCCTTCTTTTTCGAGTCGGCTAATCCTGCCCCTAATTATAACGCGGCGACGATCAATCCACCGCTTGCACCCTCAAAAGTCCACATAAAAATATTCCCCCGGATTGATTTTCTTTCTCTTTCTCCCGCCCTCACTCGGATCGTCAAACGGATCGTGACTGACGAAGCGGTACGGAGGCGCGGCCTACTCGGTGTCCGTAGCACCGGGTGTCATTCTCCGGGGCGGCTAAATATCAAAGCTGAATCACTGCGCGCCACAGCACACTCCGCTTACATTTCGCATTTCCGTGCATTTTCTTCCTAAAAGCAGCGGCGTTGCCAAACGAGGACGAAACTCTCGGATTTCGTGCGTTCTGTTCGGAGTTTCACGCAAAGTAAATATCGGTGTTAATTCGTGCATCCCTACTGAAAAGCTGGAGCAACTTTCCAAATCAAAGAAGAAGAAAAAACCTCGATGTTTGTAGCCGCAGCCCTGGCTTCACAATTTTTTCCCTCAAAGTGCGAGTCTCTGCGTATTCGTTGATATTTGAACCATAAAATAAATAATATCTACGTTTATCATAAACATACTCGGAAAATCATCGTCGCCGGCCGGAGTAGCCGAGCGGTTCTAGGCGCTACAGTCTGGACCCGCGCGACCGCTACGGTCGCAGGTTCGAATCCTGCCTCGGGCATGGATGTGTCTGATGTCCTTAGGTTAGTTAGATTTAAGTAGTTCTAAGTTCTAGGAGACTGATGACCTTAGAAGTTAAGTCCCATAGTGCTCAGAGCCAAAATCATCGTCATAAAACTCACATGGAAATACAACACAATTGTGCGTAACGCAAGAGCGTGTACTCTATGAGGAAACTGCAACTGTTAACGAGGGGTATGGCTTATAATCTAAAGTAGTTAACGATAGTGTGGAAGCCATGCTAGGTCACTTTTGTACGAGATAAACCGCATATAAACGAGATATCTGGGCGAATGGACACAGGACTTTTTGCGTTGCCCTTTATAGAAAATGTTGAACACTACAATTAGGATGTACACTGAGAAAATTTCCAGCAGACACTACTAACTGGTAACGATATTTCTGTTCTGGGGTATTTCTTTGTCTTTTAGCTGTCTTCCAAGTGTCACGAGGCTCATCGTTCATTGCCGATACTTCCCCGCACCTGTCTATATGTGGAAGCTCTCCTCGAGCTCAAATAACTTAGCGGGTTTGCTGCCGGGTGACGTCGTCGAACACCGCCGATATTTCGACAGGAGCACACCCTGCCATTCTCAAGGCAAAAATGCAATGAAGAAAAAAGGTGCAAGCAAATTTAATACCTCGGTTCACAGAGGAGAAACAGAAGAGATTCTGGCTTGCACGTCCAGCTATTGGGTTAGCGTTATTAAGGAAGCTGTTGAAATCAGACTATCAAGCAACCTTATTAACAGAGATGGTGGATTTTGTTTAAATGCTGCTTGGAATCCGGCTCTGTCTCTCATCAAAAAACAGAGGGACAGAATTAGTGGGAGTCAGTTACAGAGAGAGTTATATTAGAAGTATTCTCTGCCACAACCATACAGTTTTCAGGCTGTAGTTGTACAACTCCTTACAGCTATAGTTGACAAATTGTGGAATGGAAGGAAAATAGCCATCAGATAGTGACGAGGACAACTTGGAAATGGACAAGAATGGAAAAGAAGAAACGATCGTGTTCTTGTTCAATCAGCCACCTGCGTCGTTCGACACGAGTAATACGGAAACCACAGAAAACTCAAATATGGATGGCCAGACGGGGATATGAACATCGCGTCTCTCTAATACGAGTCGGTACTACCCCATCTCACTGTGTAAAATTTGTGGAAGGTGGGGGCGGTCCCTACCAACATCCGATAGCTTCATCTGTTACAGAGTGAGCTACTGTTGCAAATAAAAGGAAGGGAAAGCACATCACAAAGCATAAAGAATACCTAAGCAATATCGTGCAGGGATGTGAAATGCTTGTGCAACTCTGTCGGAGAAAAGAAATGGCAAGAGTATTGCTCTCTGCAGGGTACCGGAGAAGATTGTTTAGAATGATGGCCGTCACACGAGAACAAAGGCGCGTGGAGGAGACAAAGCGGGAACAAGACGCGAACGCAAATGTTACAGAGGACTGGGCGCTCCAGGTGGGAGGAAAAGGCTGCACTTTGCGACGCCGCGGCGCCTCTAAAGACGTAAATCGAAAGGCACAACTTTAATTTCGCGCGGCAGGCGCGGGCATTAGAGCGCAGTGGGTATTAGAGCGCAGATTAACCCTGCTGTTCTGTTCGGGTCTATATGACCCGAAACGAATATGAACGTTATTTTACATTATGTAAATACCAATATATATTTATGAAACTTTGTGACTTTGTCTGAAAATGGATGAGCAGCATGTGTTTTAAAAGGTTTTAAAAAAGTTTAAGAAGTTTGGGCTTCAACTGTAATAGTTGCATATGTAATGTTCGGGTCATAATGACCCGACACAAATATGTTTAGTGTAACTCGTATTTATTTCTAAAATCTGGAAATGGCGAAAATTATTTTTGTTGTGTTGTGTGGGAATAGTGACTGCATCATTCCAACTTACTCTCAACAATCACCTAAAGCTCCATGCGTTCACAACAATGGGCTTGTTTGTTGCTTTCCCCAGGAAATAATAATTGGCAGTTCTCAATAATTGGAATGCTTTGTTTCTGCCCAGTTTGACTTGTGACACCATGGCGATGAGACCATTGAATGATCGTGAGTTGGAAGAAATAGTAAATGCCTCACCAGATGAAGGATCACTTTCTGAGTTTGAAGATCACATCAGCAATGCATCTGAAAGCGAGTGTTCCGATGACAGTTACGACAGTCCACAGCCCATACAAAATAGTGTAGAGACTTTTCTTTCTAAAAATGGGAATATAGAATGGCAGTTGCATCCACCAGCACAACATGGTCGCCTACCAGCTTCGAACATCATCAAGAGTACCCCAGGAGTTACCAGGTATGCAGTCAGCAGAATATCTGATGTAAAATGTTCATTTGAAGCAGTATTTCACACAGCGCTTCAAAATGAAATAATAGAGATGACAAATATTGAAGGGCAGCGAGTTTATGGTGAACAGTGGACAGATATTGATGGTTCTGTTTTCCATGCATACTTAGGACTCTTACTCCTAGCGGGTGTATATCGATCTCATGGGGAGTCTACAAAAAGTTTGTGGGATAAAGATACTGGGCGAAACATATTTCGAGCAACCATGTCTCATGAAACATTCTGTAAGATATCACGTGTCCTGCGATTTGACAAGAAATCTACTAGAGAGGAAAGACGACGTACTGACAAACTTGCCGCAATTCGTAGTATTTGGGAGAAGTGGGTAGAGGTCCTTCCTCAACTGTATAATCCAGGAGAAAATGTTACTGTTGACGAGCAGTTAGTAGCATTTAGAGGTCGCTGTCCATTCAAGCAGTATATCCCAAGTAAACCGGCAAAATATGGGATCAAAATATGGACCATGTGTGACAGCAAAACTTCATACGTACTGAAAGCCCAAATTTATACAGGAAAGGTGAGTGGAGCGGCACCAGAAAGAAATCAGGGAATGAGGGTGGTATCTGATCTCACTTCTGAGTTACGTGGTCAGAATATCACGTGTGACAACTTTTTTACGTCGTACAATTTGGGGCAGCTGCTTCTGAAAAGGAAATTGACTATGTTGGGAACTATACGGAAAAATAAGCCGGAGCTTCCACACAAAATGACCAACAAGGAGGTACACAGCTCTTCATTTTACTTCACAAATGACACTACTGTGGTTAATTATATTCCTAAGAGACACAAGAATGTTGTACTTATGAGCACTCTCCACCATGATGCGGAAATCAGTGACAGGGCTGATAAGAAGCCAAAAATGATTTTGGACTATAATTCAACCAAAGGTGCTGTAGACACGCTTGATCAGTTATTAGGTACATATACATGCAAACGAAAAAGTAATAGGTGGCCAATGATAGTTTTCTACAATATTCTTGATGTTTCTGCTTATAATGCATACGTTTTGTGGATTTCGGTTGACCCTAATTGGAATGCAAGCAAATTGACTAGAAGGAGAATATTCTTGGAGGAACTTGGAAAGTCACTGATAAAAGAACATATTGCATCAAGAACGCATTTCCCAAGAACAGAAGATTCTTTGAGAATGGTCACAAGCATCCAAAACCCGAATGATGTGGGTGGTGTGTCAGAATCGGTAACAACAAGAAAATCTACAAAACGTGCACGCTGTAAGTTCTGTCCATCAAGTAATGACAATAAAACAAACATGGTGTGTGGAAAATGTAGTAAACATATTTGCAAGAAACATGTAACCTACTTGTGTCCACAGTGCAAGCAGTAAGAAAAGAACTGTAGTATTTTATAAGATGATTGTATTGAAAATTCTGTTGTTTCAAATTTATGTGAATACTTGTGCCTAAACTACAATCAGTAAGAAGAGAGGATTCTAAAGTTGTAGTGCTTTCTATGTTGGAATGTAATAAAAAAACTGTAGTGTGTTCTGTACTGTAGTGTGCTCTAAGATGAATATCTGTAATGACAACTGTCTGTTGTTAGAAAATGTCAATACTTACGTCTAAACTGTCAACAATAAGAATAGAAGTATGGAAAAACTGTAGTGCTTTCTAAGTTGAATGCCTGTAATGGAAACTGTCTGTTGTTTCAAATTTATGTGCATATTTAAATGAAAAATATCCCTCAATAAAGTTGTATGCATTGTTATTATTATTATTATTACCATTATTATTATTATTATTATTATTATTATTATTACTAACAAGGTACTGGAATAGAACAACAATGTCGATAGCTAAAACTGTACCAAAATTTATGTTTCTAAAGCATTTTGATATGTCGGGTCATATTGACCCGAACAGTATATATGTCAAGTAAAAGTGAACAGAACAGCAGGGTTAAATGAGACGGGGCGGCGGCTTCCTCGCGTGTGGGGTGCGTGTGAGGCAGCCGACAAAGGCCGCGGGACCACTCGGGGGCGTTTTTACGGCGGGCCTAAGAGCGGGCGCCGCGCCCGCGCCACTGTTATTAAGCCGCGCGGCTCGAGGGCGGCCACACGCCGACTCCTCCTGGGCAAACAGCTCGTGGGAATGCAGCCCGACGGTGCCTTCGACAACCTCCGATATTCCGATAGGTGAACACCTGGTCAATTTCCATTTTACAGGCACAGATGAAACGAGAGAGCGCTGTGCAGGGAAATACGGCGCATGCAGAAAGATAACACACATGCGCGTGCGCGCGCGGTCACACACACACACACACACATCGTAAACAACTAGCGCCACCGCACAATTAAAGATGACCACTGTCATGAATTATCTATAGCGAATACCAAAATGAAAAATGCTCTTATCGTAACACAAAAATGGCGAATTTGTCCTGGGTAGAGTTAGGTACAGTAGAACCCCTCTAATCCGTCACCTTCGGAACGAGAAAAAGGTCGGATTATCCGAAAAATCTAATATTTATCGCAAAAAATATAAAAAGACATTTAGTACAAAAAATTAAACGATTTAAGAACTAAAAGTTGTCTACAGTAATATAAAAGGATGTTTTTTACACAGTGTTAAGCAGTATATTAACTAAAAAACGTCTACACACACTATAATATGTATTGGTTTTGAAAGGAAAAACGACAAACAAATTACAGCACTGTACTGTACATAATAACGTATAAACGATATATACTGTAAACTAAAAAATGTTTATAGCACTGTGTATAAAAAAGTAATTTTTTACAAAGAAATAAACTACTGTATGTATAAACTAAGAAATGATTATATTGTATGCATTGTTTTTCAGTAAAAACGAAAACAACTTACTTGGAAAAAAAAGTCGAGGATACATTTTTGACGAGTTTTCGAAGGATCAATCCAGCCTTCACTGGCAAAAAATTTGCTTTCGGCTTCCAGTTTTTTGTGCGGAACTATCGCTTTTTCTTTGAGAATTGGCCCGGATATTGGAGTTGCTTTCCTTCTTTCTTGACAAAACCACATCCACAATGCGTTATCGAGCAGTTCAAATTTAGGCTTTTTTAATGTTTTGCGATTCTTCAGAGTGTTTTCACCATCAATCGTAACTGTATAGGAGTCTTCCTCCAATCCTTAATTGTCCTAACACCTACATTCAGTTACTTTGCAATTTTTGGAGCGAATCTCCTTCGTCCAGACTTTGTAGCACTGCTAATTTTTCATTTAGTGAAAGAGGTACGTGTTTACGTTCGAATCCAGACATGTTCAAAAACAGACAACTGTACACACAGTGAATCTACAGTAACAAGTACGGTAGAGAACACGGAATAAAGCAAACAACGAAGTTTTTTAATCCCAACAAAGGATAAAACTGCACAATAACGGACAGTATAACAATATGCTCAGAGATAGACACCGCAACAATGGCCCGACAGGCGTCCAGTCAGTTGGCACAGGCTCGCGAGCCTCAGTATAGTCGGACTAACCGGAGTGATGGACCATCCAAGGTCGGATTAGAGGCGTTCTACTGTATGTGAAAGAAGGGAACTAGCTTTTCGACTTATCTGCAGCTTCAAAGAGTTTTAAATCAAAACATCATGACATATTCGTGGTGTAAGGGACCAAACTGCTGAGGTCATCGGTCCCTAAGCCTACACACTATTTAATCTAACTTAAACTAACTTACGCTAAGGATAACACACACCCATGCCCGAGGGCGGACTCAAACCTCCGACGCAGGGAGCAGCGCGAACCGTGGCAAGGCCCCTGAGACCGCGCGGCCGATATATTCGTGCTTCTTTATTTGTTACTATTAGTACCTATGAATACAATATACTGCACCGTGTTAAGTGTACTAACATGATACATGATGTAATGTCGTATAACATGACACATGACATCATGTCAGCAAACATGGCATTTGTCATGGCCTGCAGTATGACACAATTTATCATTAAAGTTCAGGATGCATACATCCGCACTCAGAGATACATCCTATCACCGATGTGCCCCCACTCTCGGATACTTCCTATTGTAGATGCATTCCACTTTCTAGAAGCACGTAACATTTGTGTCTACTTCTTCTTACATCACTCATCATCCACGTAACTGTGGGTGCGTCTATGAGAGCTCACTGCGCTGGGGAAGTAGGGTTAACTCGTAAAAAGCGCAGCTAGATCAAGATGTTTTGATTTAAATATCTCTGAAGCTGCCACGTAAGTCGAAAAGCTAGTTCCCTTCTTTTCAAATGGTTCAAATAGCTCTGAGCACAATGGGACTTAACGTCGGAGGTCATCAGTCCCCTAGATTTAGAACTACTTAAACCTAACTAACCTAAGGACATCACATACATCCATGCCCGAGGCAGGATTCGAACCTGCGACCGTAGCAGTAGCGCGGTTCCGGACTGAAGCGCCTAGAACCGCTCGGCCCCTAACTCTACACCAGTACATATTCGCATTTTTTTATGCAACGATAGGAGCATTTTTCATTCTGGTTTCCATCTTCCCCTCTATCACAATTTTGACATTAGATCGCCATAGCTTGGCAACCGACGTAGTGTATGATTCTTTACTGTCTTTCGAACCATGTTGCTTATATCGTGGCAATGGAGAAAGCCTCCACAAAACAACATGACGACCACGAAATACGTGTATTTGTAAAGCGATTCGCACGACTCTCAAACACGGAAGTGGCGAGCGTGAAAAACTCACAAAAAGTGTTTTTCGCACGTAAAATCCAAATAAAGGTAGATCTTTGAAAGCGCGTTTTCTGTTTTATCGTAAGAATGCATTTTTTGTTTATTTGATTCACGTTAATTCACATGAGAACGAATTTTACCTGCTACATTTAGCTCGAATTTAAACCATCGTATCTCGACAAAGATAAAGATTACTGGATGAAAAGAATTCTGTTAGTGTCTATTCATTTATCTACCTTCGTGCAAAGTTTGAACCAATTAGTACAAGTTTAAAGTATAGAAGTGGCGCACTTCAAAACTTCCCAGAAAAATTTGTTTTTAAACGTTAAACATTAGTGGTTAAAAGTTAGACCTGGGTCCAATACACCGGAGGGCCAAATTCGAACCATCAATCTACCTCCATTATGAAGTTATTTAAGGGTTACTGTTTTTGCAGGCACTTTACTAACGAGGGTGACTGTTTTTGGTCGTAAAATCCGAGCGGTGCACATGCAAATGGTGTTCTTGACTGATAATTAATTTCAGCTCTATTAAAAGCTTTTGAATAACGAATTAATCGATTTTTGCCTTGACTGCAGCTCCGATTTTCGCTCAAACCGAATGGCTATACAATGGTCGCTGGTCCGAGCTAAACCAAAAGCTTTTTACCCCAGATTCCTGTCTCAAATAGAAATCAAACACCAAAACCCCTCAAACCGCGATTCTGAGCGCGGTCTTTCCAGACATGTTTGTCACAGCACTTACGAACTGAGGTGATCAATCATAAACAGGTGAGCAAGTAGCATTAACTCTGTTGTTTTGATCGGGGGGGGGGGGGGGTGCAGGATTCCAAGCAAAATTTAAACAAAAATCTCCTTCTATATTATTTTGTAAAGTCACTTGCTTATTTAATCTCAGTTGTTTCACTATCGATAACTTCTGAAGTTGGTCAGCTTTGCTTGTGTGGTGGCGCTAGCTGTTTACGGTGCGTGTATGTGTGTATGCGTACTTGTGTGTGTGTGTGTGTGTGTGTGTGTGTGTGTGTGTGTTTGTGTGTGTGTGTGTGTGCTCTGTCTTTCTGCATATGCCGTGGTATGCTTCTTGATCGGTGTAGTCTTGCCTATTGAGGATTTTTCGAACAGCGCTCTTTCCTTGCATTTGTGCCTTGAAAATCGCGAGCTGTTCGTCTGTCGAAATATCGGCAGTTGTCGAAGACTTCAGCTGGCTACAATCCCATAAGCTGTTTGAACATTGTGCATGTCAGGAGAAACTGAAGTTTCGCCTTCTGGGCAGTTTGGAGGAAACAGCGACCCGACGCCACTGTTCGCAATCTTTGACGAACACGTTCGACAATACACTAACATTTGCTGAAGTCTATGGTAACAAACTAAAATTGCTGAGAGAAATTAAGAACTGGAATTCGAGATACCTTTTCACTATTGTAGCACGGCGAGTACAAGCGAGAGGGCTGGAAACGTAATTATGTGGGATAGTCTAAAGATTTTAATTATCACCTTCATTTGTCTGTTTGATGGTAGACGTCAGCAGTCTGAAATCCCCTCGCCACAGTACGACAGCGCACCGCTGAGGCAGCCAAAACAAACTGACACAACGGATTGGTGAAGTATGGTGTGGTAATTCGTTTCCTTCGTTTGAAAGAGAACAACGCTGCAACAATCCATGTTGAGTCGTCATATGACAGTCTTTAGGTGACAGAGATGCTTCCAGTGTGGTTAACATGTCTGAATGACGAAGAAGAAAGTGGCAGACCGTCTCTCTGTGTAGAACCGAGAATCACACGAGAAGTTGAGGCTCTGGTACTCGAAGACTGGCTATCATAATCGAGGCGACTGTGGAAAATCAGTCATGGATTGCTTTTCAACATCCTGCATGATATCATCCACCCGTTGGAAAAATATGTAGCGCTATGAGTGAATATGTAGAGAAGGACTGATACCATTACAGTACCACGTTCCAAGGCCGCAGCTTGATTCTTTCGGGCTGATACTTCAAAGTTTATGACGACCTCTCGTAATGAAAATGAAAATTTTGCTGGAGGTGTAGCCTGGACAAAGAGTAGTAGGTGAACCATGTAAGTTCGTCCGCCTCAGTAGCTGCGTGGTGAGAGCGGCGGATTGCTAACCGAAGGAGTCCGAGTTCGATTTCCGGCTAAGACTCGTAGCAGCATTAACGACGTGCTCCGTTAAATCTATTGTTAATGTAAAATGGAAAGGGGGGGGGGGGAAGGTCGTTATATATGCCTCGTGACGACAGTGTGCAGGGGGTCGAGCGGTCAGCACTTTAGAGGGGGCATCCAAGGCTGCCGTTAAATGACAAAACAGGAAATTAGGTACAATAAAGAGGATATATTTCAATGTTCGGTTACAAGGGACAGGGACGCACCTAGGGTCGGAAGTTACCAGGTTTAGGCCAGTCTACGAAGTCCTTCCGAAAAGACGTCTGTTCTGCTCGAGGTCTGGATTACAAGAGAGAGAGGCAACTGTGTTCCGCACCGCAGAATACTCCAGAGTCCACACACGTGACCTGTATCCCACGCACGCTATTGGCTAACTCCAGTGGCGTGAATTCGCAGCAGAGGGCTCAGGGCGTCTCTTGTCATCAGTTTTAACTGGGCAGAACTGCCTCGGTTTTGCAAGAAAGGCGACTTCTGTCACGTAGGTACAGCGGAAGATACTCTGGGAAAAAACTTGTAAAGATTTCACTGGGTCTTTTAAATAAATTTTTTAAACCAATTTCCTAAAATATTCCTTGACTGGCTGCCACCATGTATAGTATAATGACCGCAGACCACCTGCGCAACATTATATAGCAAATTAAAAGAAGTTGGCTAGCGCAGTTATTTTCTCTCATTCTTGTAGCAGCAATTGTCTTGTTACGCTCGAACGTACAATTCTGCACTATGTAGAAATCAAAAGACATTTTGTTGAACACGATAAGGTGCATGTACAATATTTAATTCAAATTTTGATGGAACATACCTATAGGAAAACAGTGATCTTTATAACACTGTAACTTATTTCAGAACACACACAGTCATGATCGCGTTTAAGTTATTTATTTTTATTTTCAGATGGCCAGTGTCGATCTTCTAAGAAATCATCTTCAGATCGTGCATTCTTAATGACCGTAGAAACCGTTGGCGTGTATCTGGTCGATCTGTGCAGACGTGCAGCACACCGAGCAGTATTCTCCACGCCTGCACAAATGGACCAGCTACACGCCAACGGTTTCAACGGTCATTAAGGATGCACGATCTGAAGGTTATCTCTTCGAAAATTGAAACCGGCCATCTCACTCCTCAGCGGCTCACTCCCCAGCGGCTTCTGATTCAGAGGACAAACAAACAAATGTGCAATTATTGGTATTTATAACACGATAGCATTTGTATACGTAACAGTAGAAACATAAGGATACTTGCATATTACGCACTTCCCTATCATGTGATGCGTGTGTCAGTTACAAAATATCTATGATGTCAAAACTGAAGTGTATCTAGAAAACATTGAACTACTTGCGTTTATAAAATGCAATCATAATTATGTCTATATGGTCACGATAGGATCTAACATCCGTTATATCTCAAAGTGCACAGGTCGTCGGGCCTACATGTTACAGTTGCGAAACGCTATACGGTCACACTTCATGGTCATACAGGACGCTACAATCACGAGGTTCTGTGTTTTGTAGATAGATATCAGTTTCTACATCAGATATTTTACATTGGTCACGTCATTTGATACGGACGTGCATAATATGTAAATAGTCTTACTATTCTACTGTTATGTATGCAAATGTTACTGTGTTGCAGATATCAATACGAGGTGCATTCAAGTTCTAAGGCCTCCGATTTTTTTTCTAATTAACTACTGACCCGAAATCGATGAAACTGGCGTTACTTCTCGACGTAATCGCCCTGCAGACGTACACATTTTTCACAACGCTGACGCCATGATTCCATGGCAGCGGCGAAGGCTTCTTTAGAGTCTGTTTTGACCACTGGAAAATCGCTGAGGCAATAGCAGCACGACTGGTGAATGTGCGGCCACGGAGAGTGTCTTTCATTGTTGGAAAAACCCAAAAGTCACTAGGAGCCAGGTCAGGTGAGTAGGGAGCATGAGGGATCACTTCAAAGTTGTTATCACGAAGAAACTGTTGCGTAACGTTAGCTCGATGTGCGGGTGCGTTGTCTTGGTGAAACAGCACACGCGCAGCCCTTCCCGGACGTTTTTGTTGCAGTGCAGGAAGGAATTTGTTCTTCAAAACATTTTCGTAGGATGCACCTGTTACCGTAGTGCCCTTTGGAACGCAATGGGTAAGGATTACGCCCTCGCTGTCCCAGAACACGAACACCATCATTTTTTCAGCACTGGCGGTTACCCAAAATTTTTTTGGTGGTGGTGAATCTGTGTGCTTCCATTGAGCTGACTGGCGCTTTGTTTCTGGATTGAAAAATGGCATTCACGTCTCATCCATTGTCACAACCGACGAAAAGAAAGTCCCATTCATGCTGTCGTTGCGCGTCAACATTGCTTGGCAACATGCCACACGGGCAGCCATGTGGTCGTCCGTCAGCATTCGTGGCACCCACCTGGATGACACTTTTCGCATTTTCAGGTCGTCATGCAGGATTGTGTGCACAGAACCCACAGAAATGCCAACTCTGGAGGCGATCTGTTCAACAGTCATTCGGCAATCCCCCAAAACAATTCTCTCCACTTTCTCGATCATGTCGTCAGACCGGCTTGTGCGAGCCCGAGGTTGTTTCGGTTTGTTGTCACACGATGTTCTGCCTTCATTAAACTGTCGCACCCACGAACGCACTTTCGACACATCCATAACTCCATCACCACATGTCTCCTTCAACTGTCGATGAATTTCAATTGGTTTCACACCACGCAAATTCAGAAAACGAATGATTGCACGCTGTTCAAGTGAGGAAAACGTCGCCATTTTAAGTATTTAAAACAGTTCTCATTCTCGCCGCTGGCGGTAAAATTCCGTCTGCAGTACGGTGCTGCCATCTCTGGGACGTATTGACAATGAACGCGGCCTCATTTTAAAACAATGCGAATGTTTCTACCTCTTTCAAGTCCCGAGAAAAAATATCGGAGGCCTTAGAACTTGAATGCACCTCGTATTTGTACGGTTGTTTGTTTGTCCTCCGTATCAGATGATCCTGACGCTGAGCTCTATATCCAAATACCAGTCTGTCAATTACATATTTTACATGTAGCTCATAGTGTACACCTATTTACTAGTTGCGGGGTACCCAACTCACAAGAGTTTCACACGTATATATGAGGCAACCAGACTGCAAAACTTTGTTATGGACGTCGTAGTTTTGCACCGCTCTGCTGTGGTACTAACATACTCCGCATTCGCGTCTATTGTTTTATGTTATTACGATTGTATGGGCTTCTGTGTGCAGTAGCAGCGTAAGGCACGCCGTCGTGTTTCCGGTCTGCCAGCCCAGCAGTTTTTCGGCGGAAGCGGCGACGACGCGTTGCCCTTGGCAACGCAGGCACGATTCGTGCGTGACTCTCGACTTACGAGGGGAGCCTGGAGCCGCTGCAGCAGGCGGCGGCCGGCTCGATTCTGCTGATATTCTCCACACGCCGCTCGTAACACATCACTCTCCGCTCTCTCCGTTGAATGGAAGGACACCCACAACTTCTGTTTCTTCAGCTAGCCTTCCTCAAATACGATAGCACTATCACGCGCACTGGTGCAGTCATGCCACTCACCTTGTAGCCCCTTTTTAATTTTCGTCTTCGTTCAGCAGTGACCCTACTACGTACAAGCAAGTCGCAGCGGCTGCCGCTGTCCCCCACACAGTACTTTCCACGGTTCGATCTCTCTTATAATTAAACTGTCTGTAGTATGTGTACCACAGCCACATCTCTACTTCCAATCAGTCAGTTTAACAGTTAACACTCGTGGTGGAAACACTCAGTAGCTGTCTGCTTATCGAAGTACCGGTCTAACACAATTTCCCCATTTCATTCTCTGAAACGGGTGAGTATACCTGAAAACTTTCGTTATGCCCTTAAAGGAGACCAAAACGCCTAGCTTTCATAATAATGCTGGCGCGGCTTACTGTCTGATGGCTGAGCACTCTTCACCATCACTATTTGGCTCTCATGTTCCCGAATACGTCGCGGTACAATTTCATAATCATCAAACCGTGGTGGCGAGTTTTGAGTTACGTATTTGGTCTCTTCAACCAAGAATAAGGATAACTGTCGTTCGGTATTCGAGTAATACGGCAGTTGTACTCGCCGATACTTAGGGAACACTGGTGACGTTTATGTTTTCATACACTTATTCATAGCGGTACTCTAAACAAAGAACAACACTCAAATCTACCTCGAAAATATCTCTGAATTACAGCTGGACCCCTGTGTTTCACATGAACGTATGCACACACGTTTTAAATTTTCTTCTTATCTACTAAAGTAGAAGGAAAAATTTTAGTTTCTGGTCGAAATGTCTTTCAAAGGGAAAATTGACATGTTTTGCTGTTCCTAACAGGCTGAAAGCTATTCAAGTAACCTGCATTTTACCAGCACTGATGTATCATCTCAAAAACTCATTAGAACTGTGCTTCAACGTGACCTAATATTAGGTATCCCCTGCAATAGCATCACCAATCTATTGAGAGGTTTCACATTCCCAAATGTTCGTATCCGATGTCAAATTCCCGTTGTCTTGAGCTGTTTCCCTTCACTATTACACTCATTTTAACAAGGCGATCCTCGAAAACAATGCCCTGGACTTCGTTGTATATACTTATAATCTGATCTCCACTCGACTTTAAAGACAATCGACAGCACTTGCGTCCTACGATCATAATTAAATTGGATAATATAAGTAAGAACGAACTAAACTGGATAGTACACCTATGAGCAATTATAGACGACGCAATACATTTCCTAATGCTTTCCCTGCTTTTTTTCTTGACTTTTCTTTTTCTCTTTTTACGCAAGTACTAGCGGTATTTTTTTCAGTATTCGACCTTCATTACACACCATCTCTGCATAGGAACTATTACTTTCAAATTTTCGCACTCTCTTAAAGATTTTCTAATATTCGGATGACACTGAAAAACGTTCGCTTGCAGACACAGACACAAAAATTCGCTATTTGTCCGTGATCTCGTCTCCCTGGATCGAACGCCTCCCCTCCGATGGTTTGCCTTCGTCTGTGAACTATCAGTATTCCTTAGTACATCTACATTTGCAAACATATTCCGCAAGCCACCGTTCGTTGCATGGGCGGATGGTACCACATACCATTGTTAGCCATTTCCCTTCCTGTTCCCGCCGGCCGGTGTGTCCGAGCGGTCCTAGGGGCTTCAGTCTGGAATCGTGCGACCGCTACGGTCGCAGGTTCGAATCCGGCCTCGGGCATGGATGTGTGTGATGTCCTTAGGTTAGTTACGTTTAAGTAGTTCTAAGTTCTAGGGGACTGATGACCTCAGATGTTAAGTCCCATAGAGCTCAGAGCCATTTGAACCTTCCTGTTCCACTCGCAAATAGAGCGACGAAAGAAGCCTAAGAGCCTCAGTATGAGCCCTAATTTCTCGCATCTTACCTTCGTGGCCTTACGCGAAATGTACGTTGGCAGCAGAAGAATTGTTCTGCAGTGATCTCAAATGCCGGTTTTTCAAATTTCCGCAATAGCGCCTTGCGCAAAAGAACGTTGTCTTACCTCCAAGGTTTCGCATTTGCGTTCACGAAGCGTCTACCGCACTAAAGCCGTCGGCACACGGACCGTGCAGTTGAACGTTAACGTGCCAAGTTCAACGTGCTGCTGAACGCTCAGGAACGATGTGGCTTGTGCATACGGTACGTGGGCCCCAACGTGGTATACGCGATCGCAAAGCACTCCAGCGGCAATCGAGGGATGTTTCTAGTTCGTAAATCACACTGTTTACTCAACGGGCGCGAGTAAAACTCCCACGTTAGTACCTCTATTAAAACCCATATTTCCTCCATCGTGCACGAAAAGGAAAGTACCACGTCCAATCAATAAGGACACAGGCTCATAAAAGTTCCAATACAAACAGCGCGGTACAAATTTGGAATGCTTCTCTGCGTGAGATAAACATTATTTCATCATTCCCACATTTTAGTAAAACCCTAAGGTCAGTCTTACTTGATCACTGTTCCTACCCAGTAGCACAATCTTTGCAACATGTGAATTACGAAGCGTAGAAGAAAAAGGAGCAAAATATCTTTATACAAGTAGCGCAAGCTGTCCTGTAGAGCCGGCCGCGGTGGCCGTGCGGTTCTGGCGCTGCAGTCCGGAACCGCGGGACTGCTACGGTCGCAGGTTCGAATCCTGCCTCGGGCATGGGTGTGTGTGATATCCTTAGGTTAGTTAGGTTTAAGTAGTTCTAAGTTCTAGGGGACTTATGACCTAAGATGTTGAGTCCCATAGTGCTCAGAGCCATTTGAACCATTTGTCCTGTAGATTAAGCCAATCGAACAAAGTCACCCCTCAAAAAAACATCAAATATTATAGCATATACTTATATTAAACTAATAATAAAGTAACAGAACATAATAAAAACGCGAATGTTAGGGAAAAAAGAACTGGAAGTGTTAAGACGCGAACCGCCGCCCCAACAAAATGTCATACCTGGCCAGAGACGCTACTCATTACGCTAAACCAACTACTCCCTCCTTGTACATAACCATATTGTGTTACCCCTTGCTAAAAACGTTAATCGTAGATAATTATGTCACTAATTGAAATTTAATTATAACAAATTGTACCAAGAACAATGCGTTTTTGGTGGAGCTTCAGTGTGTCGCTGTCTTCAAATAGCCTACTCTCATAATACGTAAGTTACAATAATTCTTTTGCCACGAATATGATGTTTCTCATTATGTTACTGGAACGAATCACACAACTAACGACGGGTTTTCCAGTGATTCTCAATTTGCTGGTGCTCAGAAACGGCATATATACGTATAGGCTTGAAAGGATATATACATATAGGCTTGAAAGGAACGCCAATATGGCGCCTCACATCTCTGTACTGAAGGGAGACGGCGTGCGTGTGACGTAGGTGGCGTTGTGCCATCTCATTGGTCAACGCTCAGACGCACGCTCAGAATATCTGACATGCCAGATATTGCTCTGCACGTTCGGAAAGACTCCCAAACGTGCTACTGCACGCTATGACGTCAGAAACTCGGCACGCTCAACGCTCAACGTTCGGATGCACGGTCCGTGTGCCGACGGCTTAACGGGTTCATATTCGGAAGGACTGTGGTTTGCTTCCCTGATCTTTCGCTTTCCGAGCTCCCCGTGCTCCGCCTCTCATGTTCTCGTCGTTGATGGGATGTTACACTCAAGTCTTCTTTCATTCCTTTCGTCACTGAGGTAATGGTCGAGGAATTCACTTACATGCGTAGCTGTCGACTTCCTACGTATAAGAATGCCTGCAAAAGTCCTTGACTGGAGACCGGAGACACGATTGTAACCTGAAAGCGCTCGGTACATAACCGTAGAATATGGTGACAGCGACTTGCCGAGCACTGGACGTGTTTTCCTACGTGCAGACAGCTCCCAACGAACCCTCGGGGAGACGTGTGGGAACGGAGGACACGGCACGGCCTAGCCGGCGCGCCCCACGCGTGACGGCCGCTCCTCCCTCCGTGTTTTTGTGCGAGTACTGCGAGAGCCCCCAATTCGCGACACAGGAGAGTTAGTTTTCCCCTTAGTGGGGCTGCGACCGGGGCGTGGTGCAGGTGGAGGCTGCAGTGAAAGATGGACGCGTCGCGCCGTGATTAAAATTCCCGATGAGCGGCGGAGGCGGCAGCTGTGATCAAAGGCGGCCCATTGTCGCCGGCGCCGCTGTTTATTATTGGCGACGCGCCGGGGACTGCGGGCTGCAGCCGCCTGCCCCTGCGTCTGAAGCCTGGGGAACCAGCGTGCTGTCTGTCTGTCTCCTCAAAGGCACTGCTTAACACACTGCACTCGCATCCGGCTGGCGTTCACGCAAAGACACGCGCCTCGGAATGGGGTCCTTTCAAATACCCCTTTGATAACCTGGTTTAGGTTATCCATATTTATCAAAATCAGTAAGCTGAAATATAGGATGGTTGTACACACACACACACACACACACACACAAAATTTCCCGTGACTCGACACACACAAAATCTCCCGTGATTCGCAGTACTCTCGGGTGTGGCTGTATTAACTGCAAGGGAGGTAAGCATGTCGGACAAACAATTAGTCCCGCCAGCTGACACACCCTAATATGGTGTATAACTGCCCTTCACCTTGGTAATGGCCTCCATTCGGCGAGTGACACGGTCCAGAACTTTCTTCAGATATGCCATAGCCAGCTGAATCCAGTCACTGACGATTAGATTCCGCAGAGCTACCAAACTGGATGATATTGATTACTGTATGTCACCCGTTGTTACACACAAACATTATCTATGGAGATTGAGTGCATGTGCGACAGGCTGCCTGAGTGCTCGTCAAACCAGGAAAGTGTGCGTGTAGACTTGTGAACACGACTGTTGTCAATTTGGAAGATGGGAGTGCTTACGGGATCCTGATCATGAATGAAGGTCACCGAGATTGTTGAAATAAGCATCCCGGTTCACGTCCACGCTTACCTGAATGGGTGTGCCCTAGTTATGGTACGATAAACCTTCGGCCTAAACTACATCGTCCACACACTGCAGGTTAAGCTCATCACTGGGCTTGCAGCATTTGAAACGAGGCTAAATCTCGATATGTCGGACCACACTAGGCACCTCTAGTGACTTACAGTCCACTGTCTGTGTTGTTTGGTCCATTGAAGACGCGAGATTTGGTTCAAATGGCTCTGAGTACAATGGGACTTAACTTCTGAGATCATCAGTCCCCTAGAACTTAGAACTACTTAAACTTAACTAACCTAAGGACATCACACACATCCATGCCCGAGGCAGGATTCGAACCTGCGACCGTAGTGGTCGCGCGATTCCAGACTAGACTGTAGCGCCTAGAACCGCTCGGCCACCCCGGCCGGCACGAGAGATTTATGTGCTGCTGTGAGCAATGGGGTTTTCCAAAGTACCCGACTCCAAATATCGATTGCATGCAGTTCTCTCAACTATGTTTGCTCGAGGAGAGGTTGAGATAAACCCTGCAAATGTTATCGGCTTTGAAATCAGTTGTGACGGAAAAGGCGGTACACTTGTCTCCAGCCCTGTCGGTTAGGTTGTTTTTACGACCACTGTTCTTATGCAGTGTTACATGGATTCCTTGTAGACCAGTTCACTCCGCGTTGATACTCCAACAAATTGGGCAGTTTTATTCACGTTGTGGCAATGGGCGCGTCCAAACAGGATACTGTTATTTTCGAAGAATACATCATCCATGAAATTCGTTGCATGTCAATGCAAATAAACGTGCATTGTCTTTTGCATAATCTACGAGCAACCTGAGGTAAATCGGCGTTCGTGATTTAGATCTTGTAGAAGGTACTCTAACATGCTGTGTTACATCTACTTTTCCCCTAAAGAGGATTAGCCTTGTCTATTATCTACATTTATTAAACTCTGTTTTCGAGTTTTTAACAATTACAATTAAGCTCACCTTCTAGGAAACTAGTAATTATTACCACAGGTTTTTGTGTTGCCTCAATAGAAATCTCATTTTATGCACATGCTTCAGTTCCCATACGAAACTACCAATTATCAGGTCAGTAGATTAAAATATGATCAGCGGGCTTAATTAAAAAGTTATTTGTTCACTGCCCTGTAACACATTGTACCAGCCAAAATGCAGCTCTACTATGAATGCTGTTCTTGAGCACGGGATGAGTTGGTTCACATTCGTAAGCAGCTGGAAATCGCCCTGACTAACGATTTGCAGCTGCTGCGAATCGGTGAGTTGGAGGAGCTCCCAAGAGTCGTGTACCTGTGGTACAGGTACCAGAGGTGCCTCAAGCATTATCCCTTCCTGTGGGTCCTATCTCCTTTGCAAAAAGTACAGGATCTGTCATTGCTCGTCCACCTGACTGCAAGTGGTGAGTCAGTCGTAGATCTAGGCATCCTGTACAGGTTGGACGAGGACCAAGCATTACTCAAGGCGTTGCACCGATCGCCCTGACCAACAAGTTTGGGGTGCTATCTTTCACTGAAACTGAAACTCAGCCTGTTTCGGGGAACCCTGTCCGGTGTCAAGAGGAGGCAAATGTAAATTAATCGTCGGCAGTTCAAACGTATGGCGAGTGATAGGACCCTTACAGAAATGGAAGCAAGGACAGGAAAGTACACCAGATGCACTCAGTGTATAAGCCTGGGGGCCTCATTCAGCATGTTGAACAGGCTATTCCAGCACCCACTGAGGGAATAGGGCACAACCAAATGCGATTATGGCCCATGCTGGAACCAATGATGCCTGCCGTCTGGGCTCCAAGATCATACTGCGGTCCTTCCAGTGAATGGCAGAGGAGGTTGAGAAGACCAGCCTTGTGCATGGAGTTTCAACGAATCTCACAATTTGCATCATTGTCCCCAGAACTGACCGTAACCCTTTGGTTCGGAGTAGAGTGGAAGAACTGAGCCAGAGACTTCGAACGTTCTGTGACAAGTTAGGCGGCAACTTTCTCGACTTACACGATAGTGTTGAGAACTGTTGGGTCCTGTAAATGGATCATGTGTGCACTACACGTCAGAGGCTGATACTCAGGTATCTGATTCTGTGTGGGAAACACACGAAGATCTTTTAGTTTAGGTGACTCTCCATCCAATCCAGATAACGATAGCTCTAGGAAACACAGAAGTTTCAGAGTAAGATCAAAAGAAATGTCTCCCATAGGTGAGAGTTAACTGCCGAAGCATTCGCAATAAAGTGCCAGAGTTTGAAGCCCTCCTGAAAAGCAGTGAAGCTCCCATAATGCTAGGTAAAGAAAACTCACTGAAACCTCAGTTTGGTAGCAGTCAGATTTTCAGGGTAAATTTGAATGTATGTCGAAAGGATAGGCAAACGGGAAATGGAGGTGGTGTATTTGTCGCAGTAGACAAGAAACTCAGATCCACTAACCTCTCCGCAAAAAAATAGAAATTGAAGCTTCGTGTAAGATTGTTTGGGCAAGTCTCAGTGTCAGAGGTGGACATAAAATAAGAAACCTCAGTTCCCTTGTACGCAAGCTCCCCATCATACAGTAATCATCTGAGGAGACTTTAATCATCCAACAGTTATTTGGGAAAATTACAGTTTTGTTAGTGTTGGGCGTGAATCCTGTGAAACATTAGTAAATGCTTTCTCCGAAAACTATCTAGAACATATAGTTAGGAAACCCATTCATGATGAAAATATATTGGATCTAATGGAAACAAGTACAACTGACCTCCTTGAGAATGTCCGCATCGAAACTGGTATCAGTAACCATGATGCGGTTGTGGCAACAATGATTACCAAAGTACTAAGGACAACTAAAACGAACAGAAAGATATGTTCAGTAAACTAGATAAAAAACCAGTAGTGCCATACCACACTGAGAAACTTTAAGCTTTCAGCACAGGGCAGAAGTATGTAGATGGACATGGCTCAGGTTTTAAAGAATAGTTGACCTTGCACTGGACAGGTATGTACCCAGTGAAACAGTCTATGACGTCTCCATGATATACAGTCACTGTAAAGAAACCTCTATGAAACCGGAGATTACTGCGTAACAGGTGTAAAACAAAGTGTAGGGCTATAGATAAGAGAGATGCTGAATGAAACGCATTTGGCTGTCAAGAGAGCAGTTCGTGATGCCTTCAATGACTACCGCTGCAGAATAATGTCAAATGATCTTTCACAAAACTCAAAAGACATTCTGGTGGTATATAAAGGCCGTTAGTAGCACCAAAATTGGTGTCCAGTGAAAATTAGAGAATGAGCCAGGAAATTGATAGTAGCAAAATTAAATGCTGAAATGTGTCTTTACAGTGGAAAACGCAGGAGGACTGCCCCAACTTAATCTTCGCACCACTGAAAAGATGAATGAAATAAGTATTAGTGTCAGTCGTGTTGAGGAGAGCCGAAACTGTTAAAATCGAACAAAGCTTCAGGGCCCGATGGAATCTTTTTCAGATTCCATACTGAATTTCAGGCAGAGATAACTGCATCGTCGGCAAAAATTCTGATTTTACTATTGTCTGCAAGGTCATTAATATAGAACATGAACAGCGAAGTTACTGCTACGTCTGACAATGACTCTCCATCTAAGATAACATGCTGTGTCCTCCTCACCAAAAAGTCCTCAATTCAGTCACAAATTTTACTTGATACCCCATATGGTCGTTGTATGAATGTTCAGACAGGTCTTGGTAAGATTGCAAAGTGGTGAAAAGATTGGTGACTTTGAAATCTTCTCGGGTTATCAACCGAATGGTGTCGTCGTCTTGTCGCAACGCTTCAGTAGATTCCGTATCCACAATCTTCAGGCGAAGATAGTGGATACGGAATCCACTGACGCGGTGCTATAAGACGACGCCACTCGGCGGGTAATCCGAGAAGAACACATAGCTGAAATACGCCTAGGAAGCCTGGAATCACATAGATTGACAACTTGCTTTAAATGTTCTAAAATGTAAAAGGAAACACTTTGTAAGTATGAAATGGTATGATGACGTAGGCTCAGTTGTGAGTAAAGCAGGATTTCGGTTTATTAGTAGAATGCTGGGGAAGTGCAATCAAATCACTTGTGCGACCGGTTCTAGATTGCTGCTCAAGTGTGTGGGTTCAAATGGCTCTGAGCACTATGGGACTTAACATCTATGGTCATCAGTCCCCTAGAACTTAGAACTACGTAAACCTAACTAACCTAAGGACAGCACACAACACCCAGCCATCACGAGGCAGAGAAAATCCCTGACCCCGCCGGGAATCGAACCCGGGAACCCGGGCGTGGGAAGCGAGAACGCTACCGCACGACCACGAGATGCGGGCGAGTGTGTGGGACCCATACCAAATAGTACTAACGGAGGATATTGAACGTATACAGAGAAGGGCAGCACGAATGGTCACAGGTTTGTTTGATCCATGGGAGAGTGTAACAAAGATACTGAAGGACAAACTTTCAAGAAATGCCTTTAAATCATGACTTTTTTTCTAGGGATACACTATAACCCCCTACATATCGCTCACATAGAGATCGTGTGGATACGATTAGAATAATTAGTCCACGCACAGACGCATTTCATCAATCATTCTTCCACACGTGAATGGAACGATAGGAAACCCTACTGACGGGTACAATGGGATGTATCCCCTGCCGTGCACCTCACGTTGGTTTGCACGATGTATGTCTATATGTAGATCATTACATCATCCTGCGTGACGATGGCCTTTCTTCCTGTCTTAAGTATGTATAATAGACTGATATATACACATCACGTCACTGCGATGGCTTCGACTTGGGCACCAGGTGCAAATCTGGCGCTGTACAGCATCTCGTCGATGTCTCCGTCGCTCATACTGAGCAAACTATGTAAGCAGCGGCTGATAATAAAATCAAAATTATGCCTTTCTCACTTTTTGGATCTTTGTCCACGTTCCGTTCCTAATGCATTACATAAGAAAACAGTACTACACGTGTTTCTAACACTCACAGCGTCAGGTTTGCACCTGGTGGCCACAATTGGAACCATTTTCTTCAGCGTAAATCGGTTCCGCATTAACGCATTAGAATATGTACCAAGTTTCGCTGCCATAAAATGATTGCAGCCCACACCGACCAGCAAAAAATAACAGTTCTTCTCTTCTCTGGTAGATACCTCTCACCAAAATCACACTTATCTGCGCTTCGAAAGTAATGTATTTTCCAATAGTATCCATAATTAACGAAGTCAGTACCGGTCTCCACGGGTGTAACCCAAAGTACATCGAAAGTGAGATAGTCGGCTCGAATCCTGACGTCGGGAAAAAACTTTAATCCCAAAAACTGGCCACTAACGGTAGGTGGAATGGCAACGTACAGTTCATGGCCACCAGGCTGCGATATGCCAGTGTGCTGGGATCAATTTGAAATACACATGCAGCTAGTGCACAACGAACGACTGAAAGTGACTTGCTTCGGAGGGACACTAATGACAGCGACCCATTTTGCATTTTGTGAGTCTCGGTTGAGCGCTGCTACTGGATTTTAGCTTGCCTGTTCCTAATTCTGCACAAATAACAGGCGCAGCATTCCACTGCACAAGCACTCGCTGCGTTTACGGGAACCTCATGGCTACACCTGTGACAGGTCCGACAAGCGAGCAGCTGAAACGGTTTACAGTCGATCGACGTGCTTCACGATTCGGGCCCCGATTTCAATAGCTTCTCACAATTCGTTAGTAGTTGCTGATCAATCTGCGATGGTTACTCTTGGAGGAATTATGCTTACGAGTGATAACTGGTACTCGTAGCTAAGATGTTATTCGAAGCTTCAGCTTCTTCTCCAAGAGAAATGTGAAATGTTAGTGACTCTTTTCAAAATAGTGATTGCGCAGTTTGCTTTAACAAGAACCCAGGCATATTAATTGCTGGGCGGTTTAGATTGCAGTCAGAAAACGTGAGCCTTTCGGTAAGCATCCGCAAACAAACCGAGTGAGCGCTATTCTGGTGTCGGCCTCATTAGCTTCCTCTGGGCTGTTTAGACCGTTTCACGTGACTGAACGACGGAACGTAAGCTCCACGGCCTTTCTTTTAATCACTCACAAACAACAATCTTTTCTGAACGCGACGCGTACGTTAAGTTGCACAAACATCGGGGTAAACGCTGAAATTATGTCGTTCTAGTCGTTTCTGAACCTCCCGTGAAGTTATTTCACCGTGAAGTGAAGCTTCTGCTGTGTTTTACTTTTGCCGTGGTAATCGTGGTACCAATGACGATCTTATTCCCCTCTGTAGAGGTGTTATGGCGAGCAGTCTTTTTCACTGAAATATTCTGCTGGAAACATTGAGCTGTGTGAACAATGTGCTGCACCAGATCATTTACACGAAAACATATTTATAACACTAATCGAAGGTTCTATGATTTCTTCCACTTATAATAAATGCAGTAACTGCCACTCTCACCCCTTTGCTGCTATTGCTTTATGAACAGAGTGCTTACACGCAATTTTGCTGTGATGATCCCTATAATGTTCTGCTGTTTCTTTTATTATTCAGCCAGATAGAAATGACAATTTTTAGCGTGCCATGTGTAACAAGATTCGACCACGTTACCTCGAAATTACCTCGATACCGATCAAACTAAAGCAGAACGAAAGAAGTGGTCCATCCGATTGATAACGACTACGGGAAAAAATACAGCTTGGCCGCAAAAGTTGGACGACGGGTTCAGTATATCGTTATCTACATTACGAATCATTAGTTCCAATGCCATAGTTCAAGTGCTCAACAAAGTAGCTTCAATTGCATGCTATAAGCACAGCCGGTTCAGTTTACTCCGTAAGTGATTCAGATGGTGCACAATACTTGTACTACAATATGGCCAAACTACAACTGATGCAGAAACTGTTTGTATAGTCCAACACGAGAAAGTTATCCTTTTTAATCAACAGGAGAGTTGTTCTTCATGGAAGATGCTAAAAATTGCTGAAGTTGATGTCGACGCTGTACTGTACGTAATTTATCCCAGTGTGAGACACGGAAGAAGCGCGTCGGGAGTTTTTCAACATGTCGCCCATATAAATATCATACGAAAAGAAAGCAGGACATTTCGATGGCCGGGAGACTTTATCGTCATCGCTGACTGTCCCCTCCACACGGGGCATCACATGAACTTGCGCCATGGTTGCATGTGCGATGTGTGCTGCTGTTCAATCTACTGTCAGTTAATCCATGAATGAATTAAACACGTCACGGACATTCTGTTTGTTATTAACAGTTCCGAACCAGTTTTGTTTTGAGCATCGTCACCGTTGCATTCTTATTCACCATACGCTTCATTTTCAAACAAAAAATTACGAACATAACATTTTGAGGTTTGTAATTAAACTTGGAGCCTTTTTGTAGCCGTGAGAGGCCGGCCGGTGTGGCACGGGGGGTCTAGGCGCTTCAGTCTGGAACCGCGTGACCGCTACGGTCGCAGGTTCGAATCCTGCCTCAGGCATGGATGTGTGTGATGTCCTTAGGTTAGTTAGGTTTAAGTAGTTCTAGGTTCTAGTGCTCAGAGCCATTTGAATTTGTAGCCGTGAGAGAGGTGACTATCAGGTTGTACGTCGTCTTTCGAGACGAACAAAGGACACCAAAATGCTGCTTACGTTTGCATGCATTTACCACTTATCTATAGTGTTGTACTTGCATCCACTTCTTACGGTCACCACTTTATAAAGTGAAAGCACCACAAATCAAGCCGAACACCGCGACGTGTTGTCGTGTGCTACAGTCGCTCGTGCATAAGCTTGTGCGAAGACTGGTTATTTTCACATATGACACACACACACGTTTGTCATGGGATAATTCAACTACTGCCTGTTATAGAGATACTGATGATGACGTATTATACCGTCGAAACCGGTAGCCTATAAAATAAATTGGAAATGAACTTTCAGCTGACGTTATTCATGATATTTTTGACGATAAGTGTTGGAATGTTTATGCATTACCACAAGATGAAAGCTGAATGTTCATTCGACGACGAGGTAGTTGGGAACAAACACAGATTTGAATTTTTTTATTAAAAATGAAACTCCTCCAGCCGTACTTAAGATTTTATATTTATTTGGAGACTAGTTTCGACGTTGTGTCAATGCCATCTTCAGGCCCGTACACTTTGAAGCCCGCCATCCATGTGGAGCACGTGTTGGTCTCACCGCGGACTTCTAGTACTGAGTCGCACACAATTGATTTCATCAAAGTATACGAACCTGAAGATGGCGTTTACGCAACGTCGGAACTAGTCGCCAAATAAATATAAAATCTTAAGTACAGCTGGAGGAGTTTCATTTTAATAAAAAAAATTATACCAGCTGTGTCCCACATTCATCCTATTTAAATATGGATGTACGAAGATCAAATTTGAATTGGTGGATCTGTTAATCAGCTACAACACTTTAAAAGAAACCCTCCCGGCACTGGTCTAAAATGACTCTGGAGTAATACGAGAAGCCTAAATCTGGATGGTCAGGCGCGAGGTTGAACAGTGCTCTACCCAAAAGCGTGGCAAGTCATTAACCACGATATTACCTTGATCGCTACGTCCACAGAAGTGGTTACTAAGAATCGCAGAGACATCAGACAGTACCTCTGGTTCTCATTCTTTTCTACACTTTTTATCCATATGTAATAGAAAATAAATTAGGTCTTTTTTTTTACCTAAAATTCACACCAGAATTTCGTATGACTGTATGAAACTTGGAGCACTGTCAACAAAGGTTGCTTGTAATACATTTTACCTATGTGCTCCGGAGATTTTCTATTAGTTTTTAATGCTGTCGAAGGCTGTCGTTTCTATGATCTGACCCCGTTCCCCTCCAACCACCCACCCGCACACGCACACACACACACACACACACACACACACACACACACACACACACAGCCCTCTTAGTTTATGCGTGCCATTTAGAATGAAGACATTGGACAGTAATCAAAGGCCGGCCGAAGTGGCCGAGCGGTTCTAGGTGCTACAGTCTGGAACCGCGCGACCGCTACGGTCGCAGGTTGGAATCCTGCCTCGGGCATGGATGTGTGTGATGTCCTTAGGTTAGATAGGTTTAAGTAGTTTTAAGTTCTAGGGGGCTGATGACATCAGAAGTTAAGTCCCATAGTGCTCAGAGCCATTTGAACCATTTTTGAAGTAATCAAATAAACGCGCCGGGTGCATGGGAATTCATTTTTATTTGTCTGTGGTTCTATTATCTTTCGAAGAAAGTAATGCATAAGGCAGACCACTTAAGGTAGAGGCCCCCAGTTAGATGTGCACCGATGTATATACCAGCGGTTTTTTTCTTTTTTCTTTGTTCCGCCACCTATTGGTAGCCTGTCCAAGGATACAAACATTGTCTAGTTAATCAAGAAATTATCACGAGGGCGAGAGATAACAGAATTTTGCGGCGGTTGCCATTTTCCCACGCCGCAGTAACCACTTAATCGGCGTCGAGCAGCAAACCAGTGTGGACAGCTACACCAGTGCGGCGCTGCAGACAGGGGGCGGGAGACGCCAGCTGGCGGCGTGGCCATGTTAATGAGGGGCCCGGCAACCTGTTCCCGGCGGCGGCGTCCGCCCAATGTAAACAAGCTCCATTACAATTTGCATACTTTAACATTCGTCCACTTATCTGCCAAATTAAGGGCAATACGTTTCCCTGGCGCGGAACGCGGACGCCCGCCTTCAGATCCGGTGCCGTCCCGATCGTCCTCCCGCCAACCGTCGTACACGTCCTCCGCAGTCCAGCCCCACCGCTCACCTCCAACTCGTCTGTCACAAGTGCCTGTACCTGTGTGATTCTCCAGGCTGTTGCTAACACAATTTCAGTTGTGCAGTCTGAGGTTTTGCCGGTGTTACGGCTGCGGAATCAATTCGCGGTCATGGACACGGGAGTGACTCTTTAGCTGTAACTATATTTCAGTGACGCAACGCGTCTCATCATCATGTAACAGCAGCATCTGTGCCGGCTCCTAATGGCGACGAGCTACAGCAGCGTTTTGTCTTTCTGACACTCACACCGGGCGAGGTGGAGCATTGGTTTGGCCAACTGCATTCGCTTTTGGCAGGACTGCTGTTCAAATGCACGTCTGGTTACCGGCATTTAGGTTATCTATGGTTTCCCTAAGGCGAATGCCGATAAAGTTCTTTTGAAACAGATACGGTCAATTCCTTTCACCTCCGCAGCTCGTGGTCGTGCGGTAGCGTTCTCGCTTCCCACGCCCGGGTTCGATTCCCCGCAGGGTTAGGGATTTTTCTCTGCCTCGTGATGACTGGGTTTTGTGTGATGTCGTTAGGTTTGAGTAGTTCTAAGTTCTGGGGGATTGATAACCATAGATGTTAAGTCCCATAGTGCTCAGAGTCATTTTGATTCCTTTCACTGTCCTTGTCCTATCCTGTAAGGAGCGATCAATAAGTTTCGGTTTCAGGGTGTTGCTGCAGCGTATATGCCACAAAGGGCACCTGCGATGCTGATATATAATCACCGACATGTAGGCAAGGGAATAGGGTGGCATTCGTGTCTTTCCGGCGGGCGTGAGGTATATGCGGAAACGCGAACTATCACTCACTCACTACCTCACTGGTCACACCGGACTCGAGAGTCCATTACCGCAGCAACGTATTTTCGCCATCTGTCCCTCTCTCGGGCTATTTCCTTCCATTCACCTTCAATACCCAGGCTCCTCAGATCAGCCTTCACATTGTCCTCCCATCTACGCCTCGGTCTCCCCACAGGACGTTCTCCCTCTAAGTGCCCTACCAGTACTCTGCGCGCTGCCCTGCCCTCATCCATTCGAGCTACGTGACCCGCCCATCGCAGCCTACGTGATTTAATAATACTAATTATGTCAGGGCTTGAATAGAGTTCGTGAACCTCTTCGTTATGAACTATGGCGACGTTATTACCAAATGGGTCCAAACGGTACCAACGTGTTTCTTGGCTGCCGAAGGACAAACACCGGTAGACATCCATCGGAGAATGAAGAACGTGTATGGGGGCAGCATGTCTAACGGAAGCCACGTCCAGGCAAACTGTGACAGTGCTGCTTCACGTTAGGAGGCACATCCCCATATCGCAAATGTCATAACTCTGAAGTTAACCCAACTCAAGTGGGAGACACTCGAGCATCCGCCCTATAGTCGTAATCTCTCACCGTGAGATTACCACGCCTTCGGTCCCTGAAAAAAGGCCCTGAAGGGTCGACGATTCCTGTCGGGCGAGTAAGTGCAGCAGGCAGTTATGGACTTCATACAGCTGCACACGGTGTTTTACCAAACGGGTATTTTTAACATGGTGCGTCGGTGGGATGGTTGCCTCAGTGCTCCCGGCGATTTTGCCTGATTGGCATACCAGTTCTGGACTGCACGGCCTTTGAAAGGAAGCTTTTTCATCACCCCTTATAGACTGTACTCCGCCCCTAACGGTCTCGTCGTCAGTGGGATGTTAAGCCCCCAGTTTAGCTGACATATATTTAAACTCTGTCCAGGAATAATAGATCCTGTATCGAGATCGCAAACTGTTTGCAAATATTGTGTCTCAATTCCTTAACTGCGAATGTTATGCAACTGAGCTCCTAAGTCGGAAGATTGTAGTTACGTCGTCGGTTCAAAATTGTTCAAATGGCTCTGAGCACTATGGGACTTAACTTCTGAGGTCATCAGTCCCCTAGAACTTAGAACTACTTCAGCCTAACTAACCTAAGGATATGACACACATCCATGCCCGAGGCAGGATTCGAACCTGCGACCGTAGCGGTTGCGCGGTTCCTGACTGTAGCGCCTAGAACCGCTCGGCCACTCTGACCGGCTACGTCGTCGGGGCGCCATAAAAGATCAACTCAGCTGAAGCTCCTATTTGTTAGGTTTTGTATTATAACTTACACCCCATGAATGTATGCTGTTTATAAGCACCAGCACAATGAGGATATCTAGAAAACGCGTCGTTATTGGCACGATCTGGCGCAATAAAATGACGGGAAATGTCATATTGATCATTAAAGATTTTCATATTATAGCTTGCTCGTTATGGAAATATGCAATTTTAAGGCATCGGCACATTGAAGATCCATCAAAAACGTGTTGTTCGTGGTTTATCACAATTAACAACATAGGCGACTAAACCCTCCCGGAGATGCTAATAAATTTTCAGTTAATATATTTCTAAAATATTCCGGAAAGCCAGGGATTTACAGTTCTTATGTATTTTCCAAAAATAGCCATTGGGTGCGATAGTAGTACATCACAAACATTTCTTAAAGCTAAAGCCCTCCATTTCAAACACCTGCTTTCCTTCCAGACACACTGTAGTTTGCCAAATGTCATATCACCTCCCATCGAACAAAAATGCAACTCTTCTCGTGTGTTGAAATCAGATTATGTGGATTTGTGAGAAAAATTAATCTCTTCTTTTGTCGTGTGTACGATTAAAGCAAGACTGATAAAAACATTCTTCAACGATTCAACGTGTCAATGATAATTAGGTCGCCCAGGGCCGACAGATTTATCGTGAAAGGCATTTATCCATCACTGAGGTACTTTATTAAAGCTGGTCAGCAGCTACAATATGAATGAGTGCAGATATGATACTTTTTCCATGGTGGAATCCCGTGAGCATAACTATGCAAAATTAGTGTCTCTAAAACTGTTCGCTCTATTACTTCACTTCATTTAATACTATCATCTACTACAAGTAAACTACAGTAAGCCTGCCCGGTTAGCCGTGCGGTCTAACGCACTGTTTTCCGAGAGGGAAGGCGTGCCGGTCCCCGGCACGAATCCGCCCGGCGGATTAGTGTCGAGGCCCGGTGTGCCGACAAGTCTGTGGACGGTTTTTAAGGCAGTTTTCCATCTGCCTCGGCGATTGCGAGCTGGTTCCCATTATTTCGCCTCAGTTGCGCTATGACGGCGAATACTGTGCAAACACTTTCTCAACGTGCGCGTACACCATCATTACTCTACCACGCAAACATTGGGGTTACACAAGTCTGGGCCGGCCGCTGTGGAAAAGCGGTAGTAGGCGTTTCAGTCCGGAACCGCGCTGCTGCTACGGTCGCAGGTTCGAATTTTGCCTCGGGCATGGATGTGTGTGATGTCCTTAGGTTAGTTAGGTTTAAGTAGTTCTAAGTTCTAGGGGACTGATGACCTCAGATGTTAAGTCCCATAGCGCTCAGAGCCATTTGAACAATTTTTTTGAACCTTTGACAGTTTCTAAGACTTGTCGATGGTAGGAAATGTCTATCTTTCTATGGTTCGTAAGGCATTTCAGACGAAGGGCAGGATGGATTCGATAACAATCTCGCAGCATGTCTACTGCTGACGACTTGATCTAAGAGGCTTGATGTCGCGGTGATATTAAATCCTGTTCTGCGTCACTTACAAGAAGCGCTCCCGGAAAACATTCCGTGTGTTCTAGGGGTCACCGAGCGCTGTGAATTTCTGTCCATCGTGTATAGTTAGTAACTCTGTAGAATCTGCAGTGTAGACCGCACTTTTAAAGAGAGGATACCCAGAGCAAGTTGATACAAATTCGCAGTACGCCGCCACTGTAACAAGACGAGAAAACAGCGATTTGTAGTGAAAGGAAAGTGTCGGACACTGCTTCATTAACGCTGATGGAATTCAGAGAGCCCGACAACATTGTATTCAAATTTACTGAGGAACAGTCGTCCGATATGCATCTCGTGTACGGGTTCACTGAATTCAATGGAAAACCGATAGACCGTCGCTATGCCGAGCTTTTCCTGAAGTGGCGGCAATCACATCGCACTACTTCTGCAACTCTTCATCACTAAACCTACCACACTGCTGCATATCGGTGTTGACGTATTTTGTTTTTTTTTATCTCTCTGTGGAATTGGGCTTCGCCCTATATACTCTCGACCGTTATTTCCCTTTTTGTTCTCGACCTCATCTACGTACCACGCACAGTTAAAAAAATGCGACTAATCTATAAATTCTTGCTAAGCGTAGCTTTAAATTTTAAAGTATAAGCTGAGACAACGAGATATTTGAAAAGTATGCAGGATTTGTTACGCACGCTTCAGAGCACGAAGTAGCACGCAACCTGCTGGAAACACGCAATGCCACGGCGATAAGTGAAACAAATGCAACGCACGCCAACTTTTTGTAATTGTGTCTGCTTTTGCTGCAGGGTGCAAGGGCATTATGGACAGTGTATCGATGCAACGCTTACGATGCAACTGCATTCTCAATACGGAGCTCTTCTACTGTTCATTTAATTGGCATAAATTAAGGGACAGCAAGATGCTAATATCAAGGGATCACGAGATAGTATAAGTAGAAGTAGTTAATATCGCGTGGAACGTGTTTATCAGGTAGGTCCTTATTAGTTATTTCAATTGGATTCTTGCGTGTGTTATGATATGTCGCCTGATGTGAGCGCGGCCTCAGGGTGACAAATCTTCAGAGTTTCAACGTGGAAAAATAGTGAAGCGGGAAGCCTAGGACATTCCATTTCGGAAGTTCGAAACGGAATGTCCTTGGCTTCCCGCTCCATTATTTCTCCACGCTGAAACTCAAATTTGTCTTCTAGTGGCTCGGTTACGTCACACGACAAGAGTGCGGCCCCAGTGGTTTAACGGACAGAGCACTGGGCTCCGGCCCTGAAGGTCCTGGGTTCAATCCAAGACAGGAGCGCAGGCTTTTCGTCGTTCCTCTCCCTCCAGGACGGCCTCAGCCCTCTCAGCCTGCTATCAAATGATTGTCAGAGGGATCTTACCCAGCGGTAAAAGGCGATCGAAGCGCTGGCTTCGCCAGTGACGTGCCCTACGTGAAGTTAGGCCAATAAACAGGTAGCGGGCTTGCACCACAGATTTTACATTTCTTGAGTTAAGAGTGAACCAATGACAGCTACCTGATGACATGATATTCTATTTCAGGTAAAACAATGGCCAACAAGTACGTAACTGAGTGATCGCTAACGTCTGAGGAGAGTCGTCAGCGCTAATAAATAAAGTCTGTAGCAGGATTTAAACCCTATCAGCAATGTATCTGCACGCTAGCTAAATAGAATATCGCAGCAGAAACCCAACGAAAGTTCTTATACCATACAAAATATTGGGCAATAGTATCTTTTTCTCTTGCGCGCGGGACACGATGTGAGCCATCAGATTTTCACGTCGTACTATCTTCAAAACTTTTGATCCGCAACCTGCTCTTCCACGTATGTTTCGACTGCGAGTTTTGCAATTACCGTCGGACCGACGAGGAGAGACCACACCCAGTACCCACGGAACTGGACCAGCTTCGGCATATTAGTCAGGGGCCATTCGAAAGTAACTTTGTGAAGGACCAGTACGCCGAAGCTCGTCGAAATCGCTGGGTCGGAGGGTCTGGTATCTCCTTGTGTTTATCGCTATATAGTCCGGAGATAAGTCTCCTACGTCTCCTATATGTGAGAAAGCATATGCGTCACATATGTTACGAAATTCATACGACGTTAAAGAGTGGTCCTGGCGGTGGCTTCCGAACGTATTCACGATCACGCAGTAACAATTTTCGACTGATAAGTTTGAAGAGAACGACACCCACGCTGACAGTCAGCGTAAACATTGATGCAGGAAATTAAGCTGTAGGTCTCCTTGTAACTGGCGTAGTAAATGGCTGTGTGTCCTGATGCGCAGATTGGAGGAAGGAGAGAGCGCATCGCAGGCAGTAGGACTGCCTACTAGGGACTTGCCAAACTTCTATGACAAGAGCTTACATGTTCTTGTTCCAACCAGTTAGCAGGTTCCAGAAACGTATTCTGTTTTGTGAAATAAAGACATTATTCGAGAAACATGGCCGTTATGTGATACAGAAAAAGGCGTACTGCAGCAGTCAGTCACAATTTGGTTTTGTTTTCTGTATTGTAAAGGCATTGGTAATGGTTTTGAATGTAGACGTCCATCGTCGGCTTACATGCTTTTATAAAAATACAAAGACGTTGGCCGGCCGGAGTGGCCACGCGGTTCTAGGCGCTACAGTCTGGAACCGAGCGACCGCTACGGTCGCAGGTTCGAATCCTGCCTCGGGCATGGATGTGTGTGATGTCCTTAGGTTAGTTAGGTTTAATTAGTTCTAAGTTATAGGCGACTGATGACCTCAGACGTTAAGTCGCATAGTGCTCTGAACCATTTGAACAAAGACGTTGGTTTAAAGATGAACTGACGTAAAATGACCGCCAGGAACATTTATTTTTATCGTCTTTCTAGAACGAATAACGCTTGTTGTTCATCAAGATTTCAGGTACACTAACAGTAGACTTCGTTACTGTTCAAATTCATGAGACAACAACGCAGACTATTTACTCGCAGCACTTGTTTTGACTGCCTTACATCTGCAGTGAAACGACTCAGTACTCGGCAGTGTCAAGCTCCAACTAACTCTTAACGAACAACTAAAAATGTTGCACGCCTACGAGCAACTAACTACATTAACACTGCTCATAGGTGGTAGAACAAGCTCTTTAGTTGCTTTTATTCCTCTTAGCAGAATAACAATTTCGAGGCGTGTTACGAAGCAGTTTGAAGAGGTGCAAACGCGGAGATATACAGTTACGTATTATGAAGAAGATGATGACGACAGAGAGTTGCCGGCCGCGGTGGTCTAGCGGTTCTGGCGCTGCAGTCCGGAACCGCGGGACTGCTACGGTCGCAGGTTCGAATCCTGCCTCGGGCATGGGTGTGTGTGATGTCCTTGGGTTAGTTAGGTTTAAGTAGTTCTAAGTTCTAGGGGACTTATGACCTAAGATGTTGAGTCCCATAGTGCTCAGAGCCATTTGAACCATTTTTGACAGAGAGTTTCTCTCCATGGACAGCAGGGAAAGGACAGAAGTGGCCAACACAGCTGTTACTGGCGTGAGGCGCGTCATGGCAAGCGCTGGTGGCAAGAAATCAGCAGAGAAAGGATTAGTAGCTACGTGTCTGCCATCTAATATAGTAAGGTGCTCTTCAAACCAATCTTCTGAATGGTGTTAGTTTTGCTTTATAGTTTATACCGAAGATACATTTTTTCCTTTATTATTTTTGATAGAATGAGATGTACAGGGGATAGGCAAAACATGCAAACACCAAAAGCACAACACATTACCATACCTAATGCGGCGTAGGAAAACCGTTGACGCTTAAAACAGCTTCCACTCGTCTTGGAATGGATAAATACAGTTTCTGTTTGGTTTTCAAGGGAATCTGACACCATTCTTCCTGACGAACAGTGGCTAGCGGATAGCGATCACACACCCTTCGCTCTATAAAGTGGGTCACAAAAACTCAATAATACTGGTATCTGGTGACTGTGGTGCCCAGAACAGATGCCACGATTCATCCTCGTGCATACAGAACCAATTCTTGACGATTCGAGCTGCGTGAGCAGGGGTCCTGAGGTTTCGGAATACAGCATTACCACTGGAGGATAAACAATGTACCACTTGATGGATATGATCAGTCAAAATTATCCCATAATACGTGGTTGAATGAATGACCTTGCAAAGTAATCATGCAGCCTGTGGAATACCACGATATGGATCCCCAAATGATCACCGAATCAACGCAATGTTTCACACTTGGGACGTAAACTCGACTAGAAGTTCGAATGTTGTGAAGCAAGACTCATCCGACCAAATAACATTTATTTCATTGCACAACAGTTGAGGCACTATGGCTTCGGCACCACGTTTGCCTGTTACGGACATTCGCATCACTGATGAGAGGGCCGGCCGGAGTGACCGAGCGGTTCTAGGCGCTACAGTCTGGAACCGCGCGACCGGTACGGTCGCAGGTTCGAATCCTGCCTCGGGCATGATGTGTGTGATGTCCTTAGGTTAGTTAGGTTTAAGTAGTTCTAAGTTCTAGGGGACTGATGACCACAGCAGTGAAGTCCCGTAGTGCTCAGAGCGATTTTGAACTGATGAGATGTTTTGGAATTCTAGCTTGCCCTGCAGTTACCAGCTTGTGAAGCCCCTTGTTTTATTTTTGCAACTGTCGTCCTCTTACTTTTTGTCACAGTCCTCTTCAGTGACCGTCCGTCACAACTACTCAACACACAGTTTCATGAACGTTGTGACTTAGCGGATGACCTTTTTTCGTTTTCCCGGTATGTGATACACATCACCGGTACGGTACTTCTTAAATCACAAACACTTCGGCTACCTTGATTACGGAAGCACCGACCATTCGAACGCCAACAATTTGCCAACGTCCGAATTCACTTAACTGCGACATAATTCACTCACAACTACACAGAACACTGTTACGACTACGACTGACGGTTCCAACGGTTCAAATGGCTCTGAGCACTTTGGGACTCAACCTCTGAGGTCATCAGTCCCCTAGCCTAGAACTTAGAAGTACTTAAAGCTAACTAACCTAAGGACATCACGCACATCCATGCCCGAGGCAGGATTCGAACCTGCGACCGTACCGGTCGCGTCGTTCCAGACTGAAGCGCCTAGAACCGCTCGGTCACCTCGGCTGGCTACGGTTCCAACACACTGAAAGCACTGCACAGCTGCCGCTGGTTGTCAAATACAACAGCGAACCGTGCAGGCTTGGCTAGCATCTGAATTTATATTCAAGTACGCATTTCTCGCGGTGTTTTCATGTTTTTGTCCAACACCTGTATGCGGAGGAGTGGGAAGGAAGGACACAGAGGGTAGAAAATCGAAACATCACAAGCAACAGCCGATCTCATGTTATACTGCCTGCACACAATACGTGGGGACGGAGAACAGGCAGTCTCCGCCTGCACGTGCTGTGTATACGCAATATGTTGGCGTAACAAGAGATCGGCTGTTGTTTCGGTAGTAATGACAATAAACAAATGAACGAGAAAGAGAAGGCAAGGTCTGGCGGCGATGGGCCAGCTGGCCGCGTTTTGTGCAGCACTAGTGTTCAGCTGACTGTACCAACTGGAGCGAGCAGCCGGGAAGAATTAATTAGGGAGCGGAAGGGCGCTCCGGCCGAGACTTTACAAAGGAATTCGTTTACCGCCAGACTAGTAACTCATCCGAATGGCTGCGTGTGTCAGCGAGGAGAAAATTGGTCGGCGGGGGCGGAGGAGGAGGCCCGGCGGAAGGACGACAAGACGAGGCGGCAGTCGCTGTCAAAACAGCAAGCGCCACCGAGGACGGCTCCCATGTGGCTCCCACGGGGCCGGCTTTGTTTGCGGAAACAATGGCGCGACGCGCCACCCGCAATTCCGAAATGAAATCCGAGGTGCTCTGGCGGCGGCAAATGGCTTCACGTCTTTCTCAAAGCGCGCCGCGGAAATACTTCCCTCCGAGCGCGCCTGTTCTGCGATTAACGGCGCGTTCGCGGTACGTCGCTCAATAGCGACTTGGCCGCGGCACCACAAGCAGGAACGGGCGATGATTATATGTTGGGACTGTGAGCTAGTCTGCCGGGACTGCAGGCTGGCGCACCGTTACAACTGCAGACGCCGAACACCGGTTTCGAACGTAGGGTAGCTGTTCCCAGTACGTGACGCTGCCGGCATCCAGGCGTCTGACCTGAAGATCGTCAGTGGGAAAGGACAGGATGCTCGTGTATTTTAGAACAAGGTTTTATTTTAAAAAGCTCTGAAAGTGGAGAAACAATGTTGCCGAAACAGTAACACCTCTCTTCGTTTTTATACACAAATGCCGTGGTCAGACATAATACGATTTTTGGATGAATAGCTGGAGCTCAGTCTCTTAATGACCTCGTCGGCGATGACACTCTTTCATAACAATCGTTCTTGGCTTCCTCTGCAACGTAGCTACTACCTAACGAAACATACAGTAGTAACTCACCCTGCCATTCTTCGTACACTCTTATTCACCACAAGCTATACGTCCGTGCATCGCATACAGTCGCTTCTAAGGATTCCTCAATCGTTAAAAACGGAACCCTTAAAGGATCACTTTATCAATAAATTAGTTTTTTCTAGCCAGGAAGTCAAGCTACTAAAAGAAGAAAAGTAATTTTGTTTAGTCTTTAATACAAAAGGCAACCAGTAAATCCGTAAATCAATGTTAGTTTGTACTCGTAAACGTAAGACTGCGGCGCTTAATTCTGCTACTTCCGAAAATACTTCTGTCACTGAGGTAAAAAAAAACTAACAGCTGAGCAGACTACTAAAACTTTAATTTGCGGTATCTTTTTTTCGTGGTCCGATTTTGATGAAATAATGTCTGTACGTTTCCCCAAGCTTCGTTCAATTTACCTTTGAAAACGCCATGAAAATTTGTCTTTCAGTTTTGGAGATTTGGTTGTTCAATCAGACAGACGGTCACCGGATTACAGATAAAACTTTCAGTACGTTGATTATTTTTTTTCCGTGATCCGATTTTGATGAAATAATGCCTGTAGATTTCCCCTAGCTTTACACTTCCCCAAGCTTCTCTCAAGTTACCTGTGCAAACTCCATGAAAATTCGTTAGCCTAGTAGTTTTGGAGACTAGCGTGTTCAAGTACACAAGCAAGAGAGACAACGGTTTTATAGTTTTTATTCTTAGTACTTCACCAACAACGTAAATAACGTTATTCGTCTTCGAGGCCGAGAATGGCAGGGTGGGAGAAATACAGTATACTCCGAGGAGTGCAGCTGCCCGTCAGACCATTCTGATTTAGAGTTTTTGAAAATAACTGCGAGCGAATTCCAGGTCGATTCTCTCCATTTAGGATTGCATGACCTAGGCTTTCTGTAATTCAGTTTCTTCTCCGAGTTCAGTGATTCAGTATTCACAATACTTGTAAGCCTAACTTCCTTTCCTTTGGTCTTTCTTGTCTGGTCGTAACTGTCACATACACTGATTAGCCTTATCAGCACCTGCCTAGTAGCCGGTATGTCCACTTCTGGCACGGATAACAGCGGCAACGCGTCGTGGCATGGAAGCCACCCGCTTCGTAAGACACTGTTTGGAGTTGGTACCACATGTGCACACGCAAGTCACCTAATTCCCGTAAATTTCGTGGAGTGGGGCGATGACCTCTGACGCCACGTTCAGTCACATCCCAGATGTGTTCGATCGGGTTCAGATCTGGCGAGTTGGGGAGCCAGCACTTCGACTGGAACTCGCCACTGTGTTCCTCGAGCCATTTCATCACACTCGTGGCCTTGTGGCATGGCGCATTATCTTTCTGAAAAATGCCACTGCAGTCGGGAAAAATGATCATCAGTAGGGGGTGTAACCGGTCTGCAACCCGTGTACGATATCCCTTGACCGTCTTGGTGCCGTGCACGAGCTCCATTGGACCCATGGATGTCCACGTGAATGTTCCCCAGAGTATAATGGAGCAGCCGCCAGATTGTCTCCGTCCTGCAGTACAGCTGTCAAGGAGTGTTTCACTGGGAGAAGACGGATTCGCGCCCAACAATCGGCACGATGAAGAAGGTATCGGGATTCATCGGACCATCCAACGATCTTCCTCTGAGCCGCGTCCAGTGCCCATTTCAGTCGTAGTTCCCGATGTCATGACGCTAACACTGGCAAATGTATGGATCGTTGGCTGCGGAGGCCCATCGTTAGGAGTGTTCGGTGCACTGTGTGTTCAGACACTTGTACTCAACCCGGCATTGAAGTCTGACGTTGGTTCCGACACAGTTCGTCGCCTGTTCTTTTTTACCAGCCTACGACGTCCGACATCTGCAAAGAGGCGTGACCGCCCAACCCTACGATGTCTGGACGTTGTTTTACCTTTGTTTCGCCACGTTTGAAGACACTCACCACAGCATTCCTCGAACACCTGACAAATTGTGCTGTTTCCGAAACGTTCGTGCCAAGTCACCGGGCCATCACAATCTTCCCTCGGTCAGATAGATTGCGCGAATTCCCTATTCTACGCAAGGACAGCACGCTCATTGATACTAGATGCACCGTGCGTGTGTCTGACTAGCCGCCGTTCCTCACCATGTGACGGTGCTCTCGCTGGACGGGTTTATGTCGATAGTAGGTCGCTGATCATAATGTTCTGTCTGGTCAGTGTATACATATGTACAACTCTTCGTAACTTATACATCTAGGTGACTGTAATTCACACTTAAATGCCGGGAAGAATGATCTTCGATTGTCCTTCACACTAATTCTCTACCGTCTCTAACAGCGCGTGGGAAAAACGAGCACTTAAACCTCTCTGTACGAGCTCTGATTTCTCTTATTTTATTACGATGATCATTTCTCCTCTTGTACGTTGGCGACAATAAAATAATTTCACATTCAGAGGAGAAAGTTTGTGACTGAAATTTTTAAAAAGAGCTTAAAACAACTAAATAAGCCTTTGTTTTAAAGATTACCACGCCAACTCGCGTACCATATCCATGACATTCTCTTCCGTATTTCCCGATAGCACAAAACGAGCTGTCCTTCTTTGGACTTTTTCAATGTCCTCCATCAGTCCTATCTGGTAAGGATCCCATACCGCACACCAACACATGAGTAATGTAGACAGTTTTTTCAAGTTGGTGAACGCAGATTATCGCTTTGGAGACTCAACTACGGAACTACTGCCTTGTCGAGAGAAGCTTTCTAAGGGGATGGAATACTTGTGTAGAATGACGCTTCTGCAGAGACATTTATGTGCAACCTGGGGCTCTTTACGAAATAAGCGGCTTTTCGCGGTTTTTTGTGAGCTGGTGAACCCAACGAATGTGAAAGCAAGAAACCTAGGTGTGTGACAAACTGATCTCTAGCTTAGCCCAAGGTCTAGGTTGAGGTGGAAAGTGACAGCTTGTGATTAGGCGAAATAATGAATGTAAAAGCAAAAAACTACGTAAAGTGCCTTAGGCTCCGCAGAAACATCAACATATTCCATCTCCGCACAAGTGTCACTCACAAGGGCACCGTACCAACTTCCCTTCACCAATTCGATTTATATTGACAGGGTGTGTAGGGCACGGTTAGAACATCAACATGTGTAAACAGAAAGGCGCAACACTCAACTGTCTTCGAGAAAACCGAGTTTGAAGATTTTAGGCGTGATTATATACTTTGTATGGTTGCAAGGACTCTCCAGCAGAGCTAGTAAGCGCGTAGTTTCATAAGCGCGAGGTCTCTGGATCGAATCTAGCCGCCGTAGTCGGTGCTATCCTTCGATGTGCGTGTTATACCACGAAAATATGTGACGACCGAGAACGAAGTTTGTTATGCAATAGACGCATTCCAAAAAACAACGGACATATAAAAATTCGGAGTTCACTACACATGCTGTATGTTGGGGTAATTATATTGTTTTCCATGTTTCAACGATCAGTATCATCCTGATCAATACAGTGCTACGTAGGTTACACGTTATACTTGTCACAAATCTATTTACAATAATATACATAAAATGGCTACACTGATTTGACTGAAAGTGTTCGTGTATCCTTTTTTTTCCTTTTCTGTCTCCTTAAGACAAAAAATGTTTCTCCTCTTTTCATGTTAAAGATTAGGAAAATAATAAATGAATTATTAAGTACTGATACTTTGCACGGTCATAATAAATCTGTTATTAGAATTACTCGGGACTGAAAAAACCTAGCGGCAGTGAGATTAGCTCCAGAGACCTTGCGCTTATGAAACTAAGTGCTCCCTCTCTCGGCTGCAGCCTCTGTGAACACTAGCGACCTTATGGAGAGTATAGCATAAGCACGCCTATAATTTTCAAACACGATTTTCTCAAAAGCGGTTGAGGGTTGTTCTCGTTTACATGTGTTTTAGTCGTGCCTTACAGTGTGAATCAAATAGGTGAGGGGAAGTTCGTACCGTCCCCTTGCCAGCAGAACTGTCACAAATTCCATTTTCTTAACATCAACAGCTCACATCGGTGATCTGATGAGATTTCTGACATCGCTTCTCTACAAATACAATCGTCGGTTAGCTGAGTGTGTTTGACAAACTATACCTCTTAATGATGATCAGAGTTCCAGATTATTCTCAACGGCAGAGAAAGATCTGCGAAAAAGTCTCTGTAGCATGACCTATCAACCAAGGGAATTGCGTCTGATAAATCTGCGTCTGATAAATCTGCGTCTGATAAATCTGGGGATTCTTCGAACAATCAGCCCGTAACCTAGGTCACTCTAATTGGCTACTAATAAACTCGCACCTAACTCCAATGAAGTTCTGTGGGTGAAAAAGCGAATGTTCTACAGAAGTGTGAATCTCGATAGGGAAATTCGTCATTGAGATCATTTCCCGATGAGCGATGAGGCGGCAGTAGCTGCTGGTTTGACTGCAGTCGCCTTGTTTGCCTTAGCCCACACTGGCTCGATGTTCTTCCCAAGGCCGGAGTGGTACAACTGGATTGCCATCACAAAGGTTGTCGAGTGGGACACAAAAACCACGTGGCAGGACGAGACGGCCGGTACGCTCGCCGCCCGCCTGCTAGCAGCTGACGCCGCGCCGCGCCGGCGCAGCCACCACGTCTCGTGCTGCCTTCCCCACACAACTACGCAACTTCGCATTTCTTTACCCGTCCAGAGCCGATGTGTGATAACGGAGAGCGCGTCGGCCACCTACCCTACACCACGAAACGAATCATGTCATCGTTCATATTTGAATAAAGTTTGTTTCTACGCCCGGTTATAAGTCTTCTCTTGTAAATAACTATCGTCATAAGCAGTAAAGTCAACTGCATTACCAATAAGCGTCCTGTAGACTGTTAACGGAGGTCCGAGAATATAGACTGGGTTCCCAGAGACAGGAGTGGCTCAAAAACTCCTTATGTAACAGAACCCACAACGTGTTCCTAGACTGCGAGTACTGATAGGGTAGCGCCAGGAGAGACTCAGGGAACAGTGATAGGACCACTGCTACTCTCCATATGCGGTGATCATTAATAAACCCGACAAACTGCAGGGACGGATTCCTGGCTGGAAAGAGACAAAAAAAGTCTTATGAACATGTGTGCGAAAATGGGCAATGTGTGTGCAACGACAAATCTCCGCGGAACACAGTACAGACCTGTATCGCCATTCATGTCACAACAAACGTTCAGATCGGCCTCCATGGGGCTGCAGGTGGTAGGGATAGTAGCGGTTGTCATGCAGGATACACATAATCGTACTTCGGCTTACACAATATTGGCGGGCCACTTGCCTGGATCTTGTACTGGGGTTCCCATAGGACCCGGACGTACAGATCTGGCGTACGCACAGTCTGCTACCACCCTCCACATTCGTCTGTCTGAAAAGACCCTTGATTACACAAACGTCCAAAAACAGCTTGAAACATTGTGTGATGTGGTTGGTGTGTGTGTGACGGTACTTATTTTGCTATAGCCGTGCTGCCCCTCGACCGTTTCCATCCGCTTGGCCGTACACAAACAGCATCTCGGCTTGTTCCCTACATGAATACCGGGCCATTCTGCTGCTTACACTTCACTGCGTCAATCACACAATCCACAACACACAAGGAAAACACGGGACGTGGTCATAGGAACTATTAGAGAGCCTATATGGAGGGAGAGATTGGCCAATGGTGATAGCGTCGTTTATTGGCTGAGAGCCGAGGCCGCCATGTTTTTACCAAATTGACGCTAACTTGGTACGAGTATAAATAGACACTGCGTGTGATTCTGTACTACTGGTGCTCTTCAACGCTTCGAACGCCAACTACATTGTGCAATTATGTACAGGTTGTAATACGGTATCTATTAAAAGACTTTTGCACGTTCTCTGTCGGTTCTATTTACGTAAATTACCTTACAGTCACTCTATTGATCGGATCTATGACGATACTTTTAGAACTTCACAGCAATTTTAGAGGCAAAATTTTTATTTAAAGTGATTTACTCTGTGTCACTAATAATATGAATTACAAAACCATCAAGGACAGTCAAGAGGAATGCCTGGTTGCTCCGCTGTTGGGTGCAAAAACTCTGGCGACTCGCACTTGGTTCTGTAGTCTTGGCTATTCACATTCCTGTAAATTATAATTATCCTGTGGATATTCAGTTACCTATTTTGTATTACTTTCTGCTGTTTCAGTAGAGAACCTAAGTATTGCAATTTTTCCGATTTTCTGTGGTATAGAGTTCCTAAAAGTGTGTACAGAATGACGTGTTTTGCCAGCATAAGAAAATGTTATAAAACTGACACACACTTAAAATGCATTATGTGAGGTCGGAAAGAGACAAAAGTTTACCAATTTCAGCAATGAATTTCTGCACGGAAAAATCTGAAATAGCATCATGTACTCTGAGATACATTAAATGAAACTTCTTCTTCTAATTAATCAGTTGTCAATGTTTATATAGCATCATAAAACACAGCTGTTGAAATTCGGCAGTCATACACACTGCTTCACAATACTTCCATTTGCTCACAAATTTATTAGACCTCTATAAACACAGACGAATGGCATTTGTTTTAATCACGTAACAAGTGTTAAACTAGAAGATCTGCTTTGGTCTCATGCGTCAAACACATGCCTTATTTCAGGGCTTCTCAACCTTTTCAGCTGGCGGACCCCTTCTTCAGTCGAAAATCCATGGCGGACCCCTAATCAATCAAGAACACAGTAACTTTAACTTTCAGAGCGAAACCCATGGGAACTGAAAGCTTCTTAATGCAATTGCCATGTTCCAAATGACCCCCCTCCCCCAAGTATGAATAGCCTTTGGTTTAGAGATAAATGAAAACAACGATCCAATTTGAATTCCCACTGTATCCAGACACTTGCTAGTGGATTTATTCCCTTTTTTCAACACACTATAGCCTGATTAAAATTACTTTGTAATTGACATTTCACACCTTGGAGCTGCCTTCGTCCAAGAGCAATCAACGTCACGTGCAAACTGTTCGCTGATTGGTCGACAAAGCTAGCTCCGCGCATGCGTAAAAGGTTTCAGCGCATGTAGCGCCGTGAGCCGGCACACAAACGACCCCGTATTAACGCGAAACAGTCCAACAGAGAAGCTTCATTCTCCTCCACATTTTTCTTTTGTTTACTTTATTGCTTGCTCAACATACAGATTGAATAACATCGGGGAGAGGCTACAATCCTGCCTCACTCCCTTCCCAACCACTGCTTCCCTTTCATGCCCCTCGACTCTTATAACTGCCATCTGGTTTCTGTACAAATTGTAAATAGCCTTTCGCTCCCTGTATTCTACCCCTGCCGCCTTCAGAATTTGAAACAGAGTATTACAATCAACATTGTCAAAAGCTTTCTCTAAGTCTACAAATGCTAGAAATATTATAATTATAATTATTGAAGATATTTTAAACCCGTCTGTGCAACTATAAGAAAGTGCGAATTTTTCGTACCAAACGATTTTTTTTTTACGAAATCAAAATTTGGACCGACTATATTTAAAAAAGTTTGCGTTAAATCTTTTGTTTTTATTCTGAGGCCAAAACCTTTTTGAACGCTGCTACAAACCTTATTCCCTCTACGGGAATAATGTCAGTGGCACGTGGTGCAATGACAGACTGTTTCAATCTCGTGTATTATGGACTACGTGATACATGCTAGGCAGCTATTAGCCACTTTGTTTAACGCGCCTCGCGCTCGCTTCAGAAAGGGCACGCTGGCGCACGATACTCGACGAGAACAGACTGTCCCGATCGAACAATAGGCCCTCGCGAGACAAGCTATGTGGCCCCCCAAAGAACTCTGTGGAAAGGTATTCAGGCCGATCTTAAACCAACAGAGGGGCCGCGCGCTCCAGCCACCAAAAAACGCCGCGGCGCGCCCGCCTCGCCTCGCCGCGGCAAAAACCAGTGGCTGGCCGGCCGCTTGTTAACGTGCGCTGCAGTCTGCACCGGTACACAGCACGGAGAAGCACCCGCCGCCACACACTCACATCTCCAAAGAGCGCTAAGTCAGTGCGATTCGAAGCTGTTAGCTGCCAGTCCAAAGCTGAACTGCTAAGATGTAACGCTACCAGTCTGTGGGTCCGTATGCAAATATCAATCACGAAATGTGAAGGCTAGATTGAGTGACATATAGCTCGTGGACGAGATGGCTATGACTGAACCACATCTGACTGTGCAAAGGCTTCCAGCAGATCCTGCATCATTAAATACGCCACGTGGCTAAGCTTTAGTAGATGGTGTGCTACCATCTGAATTTGTCTACAGCTAAATTATATATTCACTAAAGAACACAAAAACCACACAAAGTAAAGAAAAAGTCGAATGCAATCTCCACCAACCATGTAATACAGATAGTTGTTGGGGTTGTTTTTGGGGAAGGAGACCAGGCAGCGAGGTCATCGGTCTCATCGGATGAGGGAAGGAAGTCCGTCGTGCCCTTTGAAAGGAACCATCCCGGCATTTGCCTGGAGCGATTTAGGCAAATCACGGAAAACCTAAATCAGGATGGCCGGACGCGAGACTGAACCGTCGTCCTCCCGAATGCGAGTCCAGTGTCTAGCCACTGCGCCACCTCGCTCGGTTACAGATAGTTATGATGTTAAAATTTAGATATGTTCTTCATCATAAAATTAGTTGCGACTACGTACTTTTCATTACACAAAAAATATCGTAATATAAAGGTTGTGCCAAGGCAAAGACTCCGCTACAATATCACTCAAAGATCAGCCTCTGCATAAATAGTTACGTAATTATCTTTATGTATAGGTAAGACATTCTAGTTGTCCAATCGTCATTTTCCTACAGGAGTAAAATACGAGCATAAAGAATTAAACTGCGGATTGACTAATTTTCTGCAGTCCCGATCCACAACGAGAAAAGTAGAATATAACAGACAGTTTCGGCTGGGTGCAAAATTAATTTTTTAATAATGAAAAGCCAAAGCAGCTTTCAGATCTGTCTTATTTGTTTAATGTAAAATATGTTTAAAATCTGTAAATAATTTCAACTGGCGGTCTACGAGTTAAACGCTGATATGACTCAAGTAGTGGTCACATTTCCAAGTTGTCGACGAGGAAAGCAGCATAGGTTCACAGTCTGTTGTCGATGTTGATGGTAAAGGGAAGAACTGTGGAGCCTATGAGCCGCTGGTATTAGCGTATATTAACGTCATCCACAGTTTGGACTTATTAAGTCTTGATGCAACAGTTACCAATCGTGAAGATGAGTTTATTCGTTGAGTAAGCTTGAACAAATGTTGCTGGTCTTTATATTTATTAATTGTGAACATCGGCATCTGTACGGCCACCAATAGAGTGAAGGTGTTTTGACTGAAATAAATTTGAACTTGAACTGTAAACTATATCGGATACATCACTGAAAAAATGGACCATGCCAAAATTACTTGACTTTTTCATAGTCACACGTGCTTACTGAATTAATATAGGGCTCAAGGCAACGGCTTCTAACCAACCCTCCGTGCAGACGAGCCATCTAACAGGTTGTGCACTCGCCCGCTGGTAACGTTGCAACTGCTAAGCGGTTTTCCAAAAATGGTTCAAATGGCTCTGAGCACTATGGGACTTAACTTCTGAGGTCATCAGTCCCCTAGAACTTAGAACTACGTAAACCTAACTAACCTAAGGACATCACACACATCCATGCCCGAGGCAGGATTCGAACCTGCGACCGTAGCGGTCGCGCGGTTCCAGACTGTAGCGCCTAGAACCGCTCGGCCACTCCGGCCGGCGCGATTTTACACTTGTCCATGCCATCCGTTACGCGGTCTGGATGGCGCATTAATGAACGAACACACTGCACTCCGAATTTTAAGCCCAATTTCATTGAAATTACTATTTCCAATTTTTGCGAGTAGTAAGCGGAAGTGTGATAAATAGGTAATCACGCTGAGAGTAAGTAGAGTAGATAATTGGACCAATTGTTCGCCCACAAAAATGTCTTGATGATGAGTACGCGAAAAACAGTACAGTTCTTTTAATTGGCAGTCCTGAGAATGTTGTTCAGACGGCCCACGCCGTTCGTCGCAGAAAAGGACATACTGAATTGTCATTCGGTCGCGCGCTGCAGGAGCGGCTTTCAAACCATCGATCAGGCTTGCTGGCCTATGTTTCTGTGGTTTCCCAAAATTGTCAGGCGAATGCCAGCCAGTGTGGCTCCTTCAATAAGGCTGAGGACAAATCACTATCTCTCGTACTGAGTCACTGCTCAGTCCGTAACGATCGCGGTGTAGTATAGAAACAAGACACGTCAGCTCCTTAAAGTGCTGCTGCAGAACAAGCACGCCTGTCTGAACACACTAAAATACAATGGTTGTTAACAAAACGCTTCACGGGAACTTTTGCGACTATACATAAGTTGCGAATCAAAAACTCAAGATAGACGCACTGTGCGAGCATCGGTAGCTGATCGAACATAGTCCAGGGACGAAATCCGGGTATATGTTCCAACCCCTGTGTCATGAAGAATCACTGGGAACCTCATGCTTGCAGCAGGATTAAGATCACATGTCCCTCAGGCCAGACTAGTACTGACACCACGACACCGCCAAGGATGGCGATTCTGGTGACGAGAAAGAGTTCACCGGAGAGTGGAAGGGCACTCTGTTATCTTTGGTGATGAGAGTAGGTTGTATTCGTATGCGAGTGATGGACGCACACGGGTATGGCGTAGACCTGGCGAGCTGCCTATTACAGAGTGCATGCCGACCGCTGTGACCGAGCGGTTCTAGGCCCTTCAGTCTGGAACCGCGCGACCGCTACGGTCGCAGGTTCGAATCCTGCCTCGGGTATGGACGCGTGTGATGTCCTTAGGTTAGTTAGGTTTAAGTAGTTCTAAGTGATGACCTCAGATGTTAAGTCCACAGTGCTCAGAGCCATTTGAACCATTTTAATCAGAGTGCATTCGCCAACGACACACAGGTCACATCCTAGGCTTCATTGTGTGCGGGACCAACAGTTACAACTCACGGTCACACTTCGTGTAACTAGTGCTTGCTACATTTCACAGGCTGTTATCCCCGTGCTACTGCCATTTCTTCAACAGAAAAGTCATGTGTTTCTTTTTTCAACAGGACAATGCACGTCCACATACGACTCCTGCGACGGAACGTGCTCTTTGTGGTGTACAACAACTGGCCTGGTCAGCGAGGTCACCAGATCTCTCGCCAGTTGAACACGTCTGGGATTAAGTGGGAACTTCCTCGTTCTCCAGAGCCTGCAAGAACCACTGCTGAATTGCAAGAAAAGGAGCCAAAATGCTGGCGACAATCGCATGATTCGGCACCTTTATGATCATCTGCATATTAGAATGCGTTGCCGGCAGAGGAAAGGGGCGGGGTTCTTTGTTTACTGATACGACTGTTCTGACACTCTTTCTGCGACATGTGTTGTTCATTTGGGTTGAATTAGTTATCATACAGTTCTACAGTGATGAACTACCTGCCACCTCACACGTCAACAAAATGACCTTGTCCTTGAGGGATTTGCGTTCTTTTTCCGGCGGTGTGCTTCAAAGCGCTAGCGTTAGAGTAATAAATTCAGATTTCTGTATCGTAATATAGTTACGACAGGAGATCTAGCACTTTAACCAAAAGAAAGAAGACAGTATATACATTACTGGCCATTAAAATTGCTACATATAGAAGAAATGCAGATCATACACGGGTATTCATTGGACAAATATATTATACTAGAACTGACATGCGAATACATTTTCACGCAATTTGGGTGCATAGATCCTGAGAAATCAGTACCCAGAACAACCACCGCTGGCGGTAATAACGGCCTTGATACGCCTGGGCATTGAGTCAAACATAGCTTGGATGGCGTGTACAGGTACAGCTGCCCATGCAGCTTCAACACGATATCACAGTTCATCAAGAGTAGTGTCTGGCGTATTGTGACGAGCCACTTGCACGGCCACCATTGACCAGACATTTTCAGTTGGTGAAAGATCTGGAGAATGTGCTGGCCAGGGAAGCAGTCGAACATTTTCTGTATCCAGAAAGGCCCGTATAGGACCTGCAACATGCGATCGTGCATTATCCTGCTGAAATGTAGGGTTTTTCAGGGATCGAATGAAGGGTAGAGCCACTGGTCGTAATACATCTGAAATGTAATGTCCACTGTTCCAAGTGCCGTCAATGTGAACAAGAGGTGACCGAGACGTGTAACCAGTGGCACCCCATACCATCACGCCGGGTGATACGCCAGTATGGCGATGACGAATACACGCTTCCAATGTGCGTTCACCGCTATGTCGCCAAACATGGATGCGACCATCACGATGCTGTAAACAGAACCTGGATCCATCCGAAAAAATGACGTTTTGCCATTCGTGCACCCAGGTTCGTCGTTGAATACACAATCGCAGGCGCTCCTGTCTCTGACGCAGCGTCAAGGGTAACCACAGCCTTGGTCTCCGAGCTGATAGTCCATGCTGCTGCAAACGTCGTCGAACTGTTCGTGCAGATGGTTGTTGTCTTGCAAACGTCCCCATCTGTTGAATCAGGGATCGAGACGTGGCTGCCATGCGGATGTCATCTCGACTGCTAGTGATACGAGGCCTTTGGGATCCAGCACGGCGTTCCGTATTACCCTCCTGAACCCACCGACTCCATATTCTGCTAACAGTCATTGGATCTCGACCAACGCGAGCAGCAATGTCGCGATACGACTAACCGCAATCACGATAGGCTACAATCCGACCTTTGTCACAGTCGAAAACGTGATGGTACGCATTTCTTCTCCTTACACGAGGCATCACAACAACGTTTCACCAGGCAACGCCGGTCAACTGCTGTTTGTGTATGACAAATCGGTTGAAAACTTTCCTCATGTCAGCACGTTATAGGTGTCGCCACCGGCGCCAACCATGTGTGAATGCTCTGAAAAGCTAATCATTTGCATATCACAGCATCTTCTTCCTCGCCCGCATCTCGTGGTCGTGCGGTTGCCTTCTCGCTTCCCACGCCCGGGTTCCCGGGTTCGATTCCCGGCGGGGTCAGGGATTTTCTCTGCCTCGTGATGGCTGGGTGTTGTGTGCTGTCCTTAGGTTAGTTAGGTTTAAGTAGTTCTAAGTTCTAGGGGACTGATGACCATAGATGTTAAGTCCCATAGTGCTCAGAGCCATTTGAACCATCTTCTTCCTGACGGTTAAATTTCGCGTCTGCAGCACATCTTGGTGGTGTAGCAAGTTTAATGGCTAGTAGTGTAATTTTTCTTAACTATTGCAAGCAGACAACCTTGAAATTGTGGACCGTTTACAGTGGAGTGCCGTTTTGTGCTAGCGATACGGAAAAGTGTGTTTAGTCCCAGTTAAGTTATCCTGAGATGCAGTGCGGTGGTTTCCGTATAAGTGCTACCAGGTTAGTGAAGTTAGGGACGCTTCGGTTTGCAAAGTAGGAAAGGAAGAGGGAGGCAGGCAAGCTGAAGCCCTGCAGCACGTAAGCACAGTACGCGAACTCGCAGCGGTTTGAGATTCGGTCTGAGGCTCAGTTTGATGAATGGGGGGGGTGTACCTTCCATTGTTTGCTACCACTGGTGAAAGTGCTCGGCGCAAATAACGATGGTATCAATGATTCCACATTTCGTGTAAAAGGAAAAGTTAAGAAAGGTTTGTCGCTTATTGTCGCATAGTTCCTTGTTATAATCACAAGAGTAAAGTGGTATGGGGTTGCAGCAGGAATATTCTTCATTGTCAGCGTATACAGGCATTCGGATTTTTATACTTTTAACTCCTTCGTCCGTTCTTCTTTCTAGCTTCATACATCTTGGTAGAGAAAAGCAGATTGTTTGCTAGTATAATGTCATCACCTTGGCAAAAGTCCTTCTTGTCGATTCACTACGAAACGCCAGACAATGTCACCACGAGTTTTCAAAGCAAAGAGGCTATTCACAATACTAATGATGAATTCGGTGACGGTGACAAAGGGAAAAAAATATAATTAATTCGCGATGTTCTCGTTACGTCTTTTGCTCGCAAGACGGACGACGCCTGTACGCGAGCAAAGACAGGACACACACACGGGCTATTCTTCCGCAACTCGGCCGGCCGGTTTGTTTAGCGGTTACTGGAGGCGAGCTACGGCGGGGGACAAAAGTTGCGGCTGGCGGGGATCACCCCTCTCCGAGAACAATGTGCACTGGCGCCGGGGCAGGCTTGTCTGCTCGTTAGCAGCATCTCGTTATCCGCGCCACGGGGCGCGACAAGCTGCCTGTGTATTTGCATTCGTCGTCCGCAACCGGGACGCCTCGCCAGCTCCGCAACCACAGCCTGAGGCGCGCGCGCGTACATTGATCCCTGCGCGGCCCACTGCGAGCCGCGCCGCGGGCACGGGCTTCCGACGCGTGCTTCAGTGCTGCGAGTACTCCACTAAGTCCCTCACCAGTACCCAAAAATCTCTACTACCTATCCCATATTCTGCTTTCACATATAGCTCCTGCGTGCTCAGCAAATGACCAAAGCACTAAAGGAGGCTGCCAGCAAATTTGGGCTAAACATAAACGAAGACAGAGTACCTCGTTATGACGCGTGGTCATTGTCAGACTGCTGATCATCTACAATCACTGCAGGTTGGGGACCAGTCCTACAAGAGAGTGCAAGAATTCAAATACCTAGGGGCACTTTTCACTGAGAACTCGTCATTTGAAGCAGAGATCAACGCCAGAATACAAGCAGGAAACCGATCTTACCACAGCCTAGCACAACTGCTTCGGTCCATATATCTCTCCAGACAGTTCAAGATTCGACGGTACAAAACCCTGATTCAGCCTGTTGTTCTATATGGGTGTCAGACATGGAATATCCGGAAACAGGACTTCCATAAGCTCCTTGTTTTTGAGAGAAAAATGCTTCGTAAGATCTTCGGTCAGGTTCTGGATGCAGACACAGGGGAATGGAGGATCAGATACAACCAAGAGCTTGAGGAACTATACCAGCAGCCCAACATAGCAGGAACTGTCAGAGCCAAACGAATGCAGAGGGCTGGCCATGTGGCCCGGATGGAGGATCACAGTTGGCCTCGGGAGCCCCTGGATTTCACACCTACAGAAAAGAGACCGCCAGGGAGACCCAAGAAGCGTTGGAGGGATGGAGTCCATGAAGATTTAAACCAAGTGTCAATAGATGTGAACGAATGGCGGATAACAGCAATGGACAGAACGCAGTGGAGGAGGAAACTTGTAGATGCGTGCGGTCGACTGGTGATGGCCCAGTTCTATAGCAGCTTCAAGATTAGCGACTTGGATAGCAGCGTCAACGTTAGGCACTTCGATAGCAGTTCAGGACAGAATTTTGTCAGTTAGAGATCAGCAGTGACTGCAAAATCTGATTATTTCGTATTTCGCCCTTTGCTTGCTACAAATCTGTGTAGTTGCCTAAGTTAAGTATTATATTTGATTAGTTGTAATAAAACTGATTCATACGAATTGTTTGGAAACAAAAGAAAAGTTCGGAGTAGGTATTAAAATCCATGGAGAAGAAATAAAAACTTTGAGGTTCGCCGATGACATTGTAATTCTGTCAGAGACAGCAAAGGACTTGGAAGAGCAGTTGAACGGAATGGACAGTGTCTTGAAAGGAGGGTATAAGATGAACATCAACAAAAGCAAAACGAGGATAATGGAATGTAGTCGAATTAAGTCGGGTGATGCTGAGCGAATTAGATTAGGAAATGAGACACTTAAAGTAGTAAATGAGTTTTGCCATTTGGGGAGCGAAATAACTGATGATGGTCGAAGTAGAGAGGATATAAAATGTAGACTGGCAATGGCAAGGAAAGCGTTCCTGAAGAAGAGAAATTTGTTAACATAAAGTATTGATTTAAGTGTCAGGAAGTCGTTTCTGAAAGTATATGTATGGAGTGTAGCCATGTATGGAAGTGATACATGGACAATAAATAGTTTAGACAAGAAGAGAATAGAAGCTTTCGAAATGTGGTGCTACAGAAGATTGCTGAAGATTAGATGGGTAGATCGCATAACTAATGATGAGGTATTGAACAGAACTGGGGAGAAGAGGAGTTTGTGGCACAACTTGACTAGAAGAAGGGATCGGTTGGTAGGACATATTCTGCGGCATGAAGGGATCACCAATTTAGCACTAGAGAGCAGCATGGAGGGTAAAAATCGTATAGAGAGACCGAGAGATGAATACACTAAGCAGATTTAGAAAGATGTCGGCTGCAGTAGGTACTGGGAGATTATGAAGCTTGCACAGGACAGAGTAGCATGGAGAGCTGCATCTAACCAGTCTCAGGACTGAAGACCACAACAACAACACGAATTGTTTGATTGTTTGTCTAGCGAACCGAGCATGCTGGATTCCTAGCCACTGCAGTAGGTGTTCGAACTAAGCAAAATTAAAACCCAGACAGCGATCCAGCTGTTACCAATCAAAAGCGCTACTGGTAGAACCATGCGGCTCATCAAAAATTGTCATATTTGATATTTCAATTGTAATCCGCACGTACCATAAATAACAAAAATCCGAGTGCCCTCTGGTCTCCTTCTTAGTGTCTCCTTATATCTTTGATATGCAGAAAGTCGGTGTATCTTGACATTTTGTTTCAAATTCAGTCTCCTTGAAGTGTTTTCGCGTCGTACGAGACCTTTGGTCTTTAATGCCGGTGAAGTCCCTTGTTATAATGGAATATATTACGTTATCATTCATTAGTAAATCATTGTCTCACTAATGAGTGGTTATTCTTTCAATTAAAATTCAAGTAGTTTCAGTAATATCAGCATTACGGTGAGGGCGAGCGGAGTTTTATACATTTAGCGTATTGCCGTAGCCGAGCAAGTAGAAGCGTTTGGTTCCGGGCCCCGGATCGAATCTACCCCGCGGATTAACGACGAGGCTTCGTGTTCCGGCCAGTCTGGATGTGGTTTTTAGGCGGTTTCCCAAATTCCACTGGGTGAATACCAGGCTAGTGTCCAAGTACCGCCTCAGTCACACGATTCGCAAACATTTAGAAAACGTTCTCACGTGAGATTAACACTCGATGCAGCCATATTCTGTCACAAGGGGACATGGTGGCTTCGGCAAGGGCATACGGTCACTCTGCCGCTAACAATGCCACACTGAAATAACATGCAGACCCCGTGGAGACGTGCGTTGAGGCCAGGTAGTAGTAGTAGTAGTAGTAGAAGAACGTATTGCCATTAGGGCAATCTCAAGATTCCCGCGTCTGATGAGAGAAGTTAATAATAATTCGAATAATAAGCAACCGGTGACGGTTTATCCGTACATTAATCTCAACGGTCACTGCGATGCCTCTTTTGCCGTGTTCGTGCTTTGTTACGCTACTGTTCACATTACTCGAGAGAACAGCCGGATCACTCCTCTGGGTACTCGTCAGTATCGGCTGTATCGACCTATGCCACCACTACCAACTTTTTGCCAGCCTGGATGCCTATTGAGGCGAGGTGATACACAGCGACTATTAATGCAATAATCTTATGTCTGTTACAATCACGTAAATCTGCGAATACACATAAACTTTGATACATACTGTAAGGGTCCTGAAGCAAGCTGGATAATTTTACAGTTGTGAAGTAAAGTATTCAGTCTTACATTTTCTGGTTATGCTTCTTAGATGTACAAACGTGACAATCATTCAGTGTTTTTCATCCAGGAAGATGGGGTACCACAAGAAGCCATCTTATCTCCTTTACTATATAGTATATACACTACCACTGTACCTCGCCTAGCTCACTGGAACGACCGTTTAGCGTTATACGGAGAGGCGACTGTGCACTGGTGCCACGAAAAAGCAACAGAATCTATAAAACAAAACAATATGCATTACATCACCAAAATAGCAAAATGGGGTTCAGCCTGTGGTTCATAAAACATAATGCCCAAAAAAATACGTTCGTTAAATCAGGCATAAAAATTATACAACAAAATAAAAAGAAAACAAGAGCAGACGGAATACTTCAGTTACAGGGGCCAAAAATAATACTACAAATGAAAGCTAAATATCTTGGACTGAGTGTGGCCACTACACTATTCTCGAAACCTCACACAGGCAAAATAGCAAAAGCAAGACAACGAGTCGGGTTCTTAATATTTATTAAAGGACCCATTAACGGCGCTTAAAGAGAAACGTTAGTTCATACGTAAACAAGACCTTCATTAGAGCAATTCTCGAATGTGCAGCCCCTGTCTGGACGGCTAACCCAAACCGAAGAAAGAGATGGTTCAAATGGCTCTGAGCACTATGGGACTTAACGTCTAAGGGCATCAGTCCCCTTGAACTTAGAACTACTTAAACCTAACTAACCTAAGGGCATCACACACATCCATGCCCGAGGCAGGATTCAAACCTGCAACCGTAGCGGTCGCGCGGTTCCAGACGAAGAAAGAGATTATTCAACTTTGTACGAAGAACAATGCCACATCAGAAATAGTCAATACGAAACCTTTAAAGTATCGATTCACCGAATTTGCTAGTAAAATCACACTGAAGAAATTAAATGCCAATGCAATGACGACAGCTTTACTTAAAAGATGCAAACTTAACTGTCAATTTTCCCACATACAACAGCACAACGCGTGAAAAAAACAGACAAAGACTATAACGAAACAGAACTGCAAACAGGACTAGCCAGAAACATCGAACATCTCTTATACGAAAGGCAAGAAGTAAACCTAGGAAAACAACACTCACACCTATAGTCCACAAAATAATCCTAGGTGAGATATTGGAAGAGTTTCCCACCCCTGTAATATGAATGCTATGGTTATACCACACCTCCTCAGAATTAAAATGAACAAATATTAAAAACTAAAAACCAAAAAAGAAGTGTAGACAAAAAAGAAATTGCTCTTTTCTCCACAATTACTAATAAACAGAGTTCAAACAGAGCAACAGAACCTGTAACTGAAAAGAGCATAAGCTCTCTCATCAGCCGCTCTCTTTCTTCAGGAGAGAGAATGAAAGATTAAAAAACAAATAAAAAGTGACGTCCCACCGAGCGGAAAGAGAATTGCGCAGCCCGGCAGCTCTTTCTTTTCCAGGAGTTTCCCTTTAACGACAGGGCACATTTTCAGTGCGTTGGTTCCATCTCTGAAATGCTATTCAAGAGGGTGTGTAAAACACCCATCCATAACTGCATTATCTTTAAGGCTGATATTCCAACAGTCATCTCCAATTAATTACAGTAACAAATCACCTTATTGGATTGGCGCAACTTTTTTGCTATCCAAGCCTCTTCCCTATGCTATTTCATCTTGTTGTTCCTGTTGCTCTTTGCAGTATTCGACAGCTAAATTTTTATTCTTTGAAAGCTAAGGAGGAATACCTTTTGGATTCCTGGAAACACATTTCTCACAGATGAAAGACATCGTTCATTTTGCTGCAGCCCCACATTCCTCCACTCGTTTCTTTAATTGCTGTTTCCATTTCGACCTGTAATGCTGGGCTGGCGTTTTATCCGTAGCAACAACTTGACCCACGGCATTAGTTAGAACCTGTTCAAAAGGAGTCGAATATTATCTTGTGCTTTTCTTTTCGTCGGCATTCAAGCAATGCAGCAACCATTTTACAAAGCTAATTCTTCGTGGAAAATATACAGTATTCTTTTTTCTGACATTACAGATATTTCCTACATCTTTAATCAGTGATTTCGTATGCTTTAATCTCCGATCGAACTATGCCATAGTGAGCTTATCGTTGATTTTTTCATCTGCCGTTGTAGTTTTGAGACGCCCTCGATGCGAATCTTCTTCAGAAGCAGAATCATGTTTCGATTCCATTTCTTAACTCATAAAATGAAGAAGCAGGCTCTTCATACAAACAATGGTCTCTCTGGAACATGTTTCGCTGTGTAAAACTGTCCAAAACAAAGAATTTTCAATGGCATTATATTCCAGTTAGTCTGTAGGAAGGAAAGAATATTAGGATCGAAGGTCCCGTCAACGAAGGAGCCAGCAGAGTCGGAGGGCAAACTCGAAATGGGGAACGAACTCGAATTGGCAAAGGAAATCGGCCCTGCTCTTTCAAAGGAACCAGCCCAAATTTCGCCACAGGAAAACCATATGCAACGTAAATTTGATGGGCTGATGGGGACTTGAACCACCGTTCTCCCAAATCGGAGTCTAGTGTCTTATCACTGGTGTCACTTCTCTTGGTACCAGTCAACTCTAATTACGAAGACCGCACATGTCCACCTACGCTACAATATCTCAGGCAGAACACACCCAAATTGTTCCATAAACGGCGCAAGAAATCGAGGAAGCCTAGTGATGAATATTCCTTAAAATTTTATTTTTCTGTCAGGATATTGAAATAATTGCATCATTAAAACATAACGATGTACTTTTTTTTAACTGCTTATCACAGGTCTGAAAAGAGGGATATTGTAATGTATGTTAATTATACGCTTTTGGGCCAGCGCTTTACAATACAATAAAAGCCGGAGCAGATTCAACATTTAAGATCGAAGGTAACTTGTACATAGCAGTAATGCGCCTATTACTAAAGTTTATATGGCAAAGGAAGGCTGCGTTGTATCGGCAGCCGTGGTCTTCTTATCTGAGCTAAGGTATCAGTAACCGGAAGTTAATATTTCAAACTGCAAGAGGATTTCGATAAGGCACGTGTCTGTGAACTGTTATGTTTCTGCCGGCCAGTGTGGCCACGCGGTTAAAGGCGCTTCAGTCTGGAACCGCGCGACCGCTACGGTCGCAGGTTCGAATCCTGCCTCGGGCATGGCTGTGTGTGATGTCCTTAGGTTAGTTAGTTTTAAGTAGTTCTAAGTTCTAGGGGACTCATGACCTCAGATGTTAAGTCCCATAGTGCTCAGAGCCATTGTGTTATGTTTCTCAACAACTGCCTGCCGTCGCGCTAGCGCAAAAGACACGCAGTCTTCTGGGATGTGTCCGCGGCGCTGGGACGTGTCCGCGACGAAGTTTGTCACTCGTTGCCGCTCAAGACCGTTTGCTGAAGATGGAGCGTTACACGCTCTTATGATTACATGTAAGGTGCAGCAGAAGGTAGCTTTCGCAACTCGTACGAATGTACAAAGAGAAATTTAGCAACAGGCGTTTTCCTATCCCGACAGGGCGTCCCATTTTAATCTATACCGGCCGATATCGCTGGAGCGGCACAATTCTGCAAAAAACCTCTCTAGTAAAAGTTGTAAGGTTTGAAGGCTGCCATTGAATGGTTACCTCGAAATGATCTTGACTCCTGTTTTCATGGTCAAACCAAGATCAAGTTCGTTTTTGCAAAAGGTAACGCCTATTTTTTATTCCATGTTCGCATTCTACGTGAAAAAAGCGCATTGTTTCTACTGAACATTTTTCTCGAAAAACCAATGGTTTGTCGCCAGGGAGCACTTCATTGTAAGTTTCCCAGGTTACCAGTATCTCGAGAACGAAGCGAGATCGGGAAAAATTTTCAATGAAATCTTGTATGGTTTCTGAACTCTGTCCGCTGGTGAAATTTTCGTCAACTTTAAAATTTTTCCTGATCTCGCTTCGTTCTCGAGATGCTGGTAACCTGGGAAAGTTACAATGAAGTGCCCCCTGGCGACAAACCATTTGTTCTTCGAAAAAAAATGTTCCCTACAAACAATGTGTATTTTTTCACGTAGGACACGAATACGGAACAAAAAATTGGGGTTACCTTTTGCAAAAATTAACCTGACCTTGGTTTACCTTGAAAACAGGGTTCTAGGTCATTTCGAGGTAATGATTCCATGCCCCTTTCAAACCTTACAACTTTTACTATAGAGGTTTTTTTTGCAGAATTGTTCCGCTCCAGAGATATCGGCCGATATAGATTAAAATGAGACACCATCCTGTATAGTGATTTGTGGAAACTGTGTCGTGTCATTCAAACCACAGGAAGTGGGCACGGTTCGATTTGTTCGCACAGTATAATTTGAAAAGATTGTGTTGGTTCGTGCAATTACACGCTGATCATTAACAGTATGTGCAAGCAATACTGCCGAAGGATCAAATCTTTGAATCGATTATTTTGTCATTGATAATATTGGTTCAGCCCCGTGGCTGTAGATTAAACTACTTGAAGAAATGCACCAACCAGACACTTTATATACGGTCCAGTCATATTAATGTGACCACCCCCTAGGACCGACGCCAACGCGCAATAACTACTAACAGATACCGTGTGGAAGAACCGGCAGTGGAGGGTGTATAAAGCGTGTCAGGGGGACGCGGAAAACAATGCAGTCATTGTCGCAATGAGAAAACGGGGCGATTTATCTGACGTCCAAACAGGGAGTGATCACTGGCTTTCGAGGAAGGGTGAAAGCATTTCCGAAGCGGCTAAGATAATAAGCTGTTCGTTTGCCACCGTGATTGAAAATTGCTCATGGCACATTGCGCCATCCAGAACCGCCGCCGAGGCAACTGTGGTACACCATGGGCCATAGAAGACGAAGCAAGCAACTGCTGCAGAGACGCTTACGGGAGAATAAACGAGCAAGTGCTGAGCAAATGACCGCCCAGGGCCTCTGTAGTAGTTGCCTATGCCGACTGCTGTTCATCAGCGACGAAAGCTGGAATTTGCACGCCAAAATACCGCAACTGGACGACCAGTCAGTGGCAACAGGTGGCCTTTTCAGATGAATTATGTTTTATGCTCCATCGGACGTATGTTACCATGAAGTGCCTCCTGGCGACAAACCACTGGTTTTTCGAAAAAAGTGTTCCCTACAAACAATGCGTATTTTTTCAAATAGAACACGAATATGGAATAAAAAATAAGGGTTCCCTTTTGCAAAAATGAACCTGACCTTGGTTTGACCATGATAACAGGGTTCAAGGCCACTGTCCAGAAACTACAAGCTCCTCCGACTGCAATGGGCACGTGAACACCGTCGCTGGGATTCTGAGTGGCAACATGTAATGTTTTCGGATGAGTCCCGCTTCAACGTGTCCTACAGTGATGGCCGCACACCAATCCGGCGGTACTGTGGTGAGCGTTGGCGTGTGCGGTATGAAACGTCTGAAAGCAAACACGCTGCAAGGGTCCTGGACGGAGGAGGGAGCTTTATGGTCTGGGGAATGTTTTGGTGTCATTCCATTGGTGATCTCGCCATTCTGGAAAGTACAAAGGAACAACGCAAGAATACATCTATCCTTGGGGATCATTCCGACCCCTAAATGCAATGTGTCATGTAGCTCACAGTGGACGTGTGTGGTTCGAAGAGAACCGAGATGAATTTACCGCACTCCCCTGGCTACCAGACTCCCCGGATTAAAACACAATCGACAATCTGTGGGAGCGCACATCAACAGAGAAACCTAGCACGGCTGGCCACAGCATGGCTCCACATCTTCTGTCGGCGGCTTCCAGAACCTCACTGACTCTCGGAGCGCTCCGTGCTGCAAAACTTGGTTATTCATGCTTTACACGGGTGGCCACATTAATTTGATTGGACAGTGTATGTACACTGCAGTTTGTGAAAAGTGCAACACCGAGAAGGAACTACCCGAATAGCGCCACACTTGGTGGATTTGGCGACGGGTGTGCAAGCAATACGTGATACGTTTTGCAGTGAGGTGGGGTACACGTAGGCCGAGCAGAGCCCTCTCGTGTCGGTCCGACAGGGTGGGTGTTACGCCTAGTGTAGTCGGTGCAGAGCTGTTACACAAGGTGGAATCAAGACAGTGACTGCCAGTATGCCTCGTAGACGTGAATGATGGGTCTCCGGGAAACGGGGTTGTCACACAGACATTTCGCCCGCCCCACCCCCACCCCCGCCACACACACACAGGGCATGCTCCTACGACAGTGATGCGTGTGTGGAAGCAGTGGATAGGAGAATGTCATACGCAGCGACGACCGGAAACTGGACCACGGAATATGACCACAGCACGGGATGACCATCTTCTCCGTATGGCCATTCCGGACCATACAGCTTCATCCACAGTGTTGGCTCGTCGCTGGAGCATTGCAACAGGTGTGAACTTGTCTGCATCGACGGTTCGTCGCCGTCTGTTGCAGGTCGGACTGGTCGCACGCATGTCATTACGTCGGCTTCCGTTGTCCAGAAACCACAAGCTCCTCTGACTGCAATGGCCACGTTAACACAGTCACTGGGGTGCTGAGTGGCAACACGTAATCTTTTCGGGTCAGTCCCGCTTCAACGTGTCCTACAGTGATGGCCGCATACATGTCCGGCGGTACTGTGGTGAGCGCAACCTAGTGGGCTACATTGTAGAGCGGCATAGCGGACAGACACCAGGAGTGATGGTTTAGGGCGCCATTGGTTGCAACAACCGATTTCGCCACGTACGTATTGCGTGCACTTTGAACAGCAACGGGTACCTAATGGAGGTTGTGGAGCCTGAGGTACTCCCCCTGCTTCAGGCATCTCTACAGGCCACATTTCAACGGGACAGATCAGGACTCTGTGCAGGCCAGTCCATTACAGGCATGTTATTGTCGTGAACCACTCCGCCAAAGGCCGTGCATTATGAATACGTGCTCGATCGTGTTGAAAGATGCAATCGCCATCTCCGAATTGCTGTTCAACACTGGAAAGCAAGAAGGTGCTTAAAACGTCAATGGAGGCCTGTGCTGTTCTAATGCCACGCAAAGCAAAAAGGGGTGTAAGCCCCTTCCATGAAAAACACGACCACACCATAACACCACCGCCGTCGAATTTTACTGTTGGCACTACACACGCTGGCAGCTGACGTTCACCTGCGATTTGTCATACCCACACCCTGTCATTTGTGTGCCGTGATTCGTCACTTCAGACAACGTTTTTCCACAGTTCAATCGTCCAATGTTTACGCTCCTTACACCAAGCGAGGCGTCGTTAGGCATTCACCAGCGTGATGTGTGGCTTATGAGCAGCCGCTCGACCATGAAATCCAAGTTTCCTCATCTCCTGCCTAACTGTCATAGTGCTTGCAGTGGATCCTGATGCAGTTTGGAATTCCTGTGTGATGGTCTGGATAGATTTCCACCTATTACACATTAAGACCCTCTTCAACTGTCGGCTGTCTCTGTCAGTCAACAGACGAGGTCGGCTTGTACGCTTTTCTGCTGTACGTATCCCTTCACGTTTCCACTTCACTATCACATCGGAAACAGTGGACCTAGCGCCAAGTCCGTGAGTTCCGCGAAGCGCCCCGTTCTGCTCTCTCAAGACGTCTAATGACTACCGAGGTGCAGTACAATACACCTAGTATGATAAAGGTATGTTTTTGGGGGTGTCCGGATACTTTTGATCACTTAGTGTAACAACTCGGTTAGCGACAATGTTTCTCGATTTATGTTGTAATGCATGCACTGAGACGGCGAACTCTTGCTTAAGATGTAACTTGTTCATGGCAGTACAAACTAATTTTTCGTAAGCGTTACCATCCATACCTAATTTGGTAGCTATAGAAAGTAGTCCTTCATGCCCTTCACAGAGCCGCTGTATAGTTCCAGATAATTAAGTTCACGCTTGATATTGTAAAGGCGCCTGATGTTGCAGAAGTTCTATAGACGAGGGAAACAATGAGTATGTGGTATTTATTTCAACTTAGAAAAAAAAAGTCTTTCATAGCCGTGTCGCAAGCTTAGTGGTTAGCCGTAGCGTAATAACCGCCATACGAGTGAACGTTTCGCCACGCTATAAACAGCGTGTACGCTCGGCAGGTAATAGCAGCTTTCTTGTGGGCCGGTCGGCAGCCGCCAAACGGCTCTATCGGGTGCACTCACTCCATTACGTAAAGACCGCGGCGTACCTCGCTCTCCGGCGCCAGCTTTTCACGCCGCGAGCTGAATTATCCCCGCTAATTAAATCCTAAATTGAAATCGTGAGTTTAATTAATTAACGTAAAACGCCACAAAAAAATCGCGCGCCGAGATTACCGGCAGGCGGACCAATCTACGATATTTTTACGGCAACCTGTCTTTGGAAGTAAAGCACTGGTGGACGCGTCGTGATTGCCGCTTACGGCTGTTTTCGCTACGCCTCTCTACGACACATTCAACACACTTTTTTCACACTTGAGAGATTCGAGATGCAAAGGTAAAGTCACGACATTTCACAGGATGTTCACAGCACCGCCCCATCGCAGGATGTTCAGAGCACCGCCCCATTAATCAGCGGAGCTACGGTCCTTTGGAAATGAACATATTTTTGTAGGTCATATACTGACAAGGAAATTGAAAAAAAAAGACTATCGCAATTTCGGTTCCATTCGTAACCTGTTACTGGAAGGCTCAAATTTTCGAGATGCCACTGCCCTGCTCACTGTCTGCTTTGTGTGTCTGCCACAGATGTTACACATTCATCATTCACTGTTACAATGAGAGTTATTTTATGCGTAAAAGTAAATAAAAACCAGACAAGTGCGAGTAGGACTCACGCTATGAGGGTTCCATACAGACTTAATTATGTTTTAAGATAGTTCATTTACAGGGTGTCCCAGAAATGTCGCGATAAATATCGAGGCATTGTGGAGGGCGTCTTGAGGAACAACTCGAAGATATGAATCCTTGTCAAGAAACGTCATCCACCGACGCTACAGTGCATCGGAATTATAGGTGCCGGCGCCTGCCATTAGCCCACCCCTTTGGCAACAAACGTGACTGTGTACGCTCACGAACTGTAGGCGGAACATCTCGCACTGTTGTTTGTTATTCAGCGATCGCGATTGATTGCCACGATCGCCAATACAGAAGATGGAGATAGCTGCTGCGTAGACAGGCCTTCTATGTGTGCAGTGCTTCGTTGCCTTGGTAGGTGATCGGACACAGGTATCCACCTGCAAATTATTTTTCTCCTGCAATCATCTAAAATCTTTGACATTTTCCCCTTTATAGGAGAAAAATAAAGTGCAGATGCAAACCCATGACTGAAACCGTCATCCACCAAAGCAACAAAGCATTGCATTCACAGGAGACAAGGCCTGTCCATGCAGCAGCTAGCTCCCCGTCTTCTCCGCTGCTAATCACTCACAGTCACTGAATAAAAAACAACAGTGCGAGATATTCCGCCTACTGTCAGTCAGTGTACAAAGTCACCTTTGCTGCCGAAGGGGTGGCCTAGTGTCAGGCGCTGGCGCCTATAATTTCGATGTTCTGTAGCATCGTTGGGTGCTGTTGGGTTCCTGTCCTCGACTTGGTCCTCAACACACTCTCTACACCCGCTCTTAGTTTGTCGCAACATTTCTGGAACACCCTGGGTAGATTTTAATGAGCATCTTTTGATTACACTGACTTAGAAACTTAACTTTCTTACGTCGCCAACGCACTGTAGACGTTAGTAATTGACATAAGTGTCAACTTGAGGCCTCTACCCATTCCTGAGAAAAGGGGTCTTAATAGATGGGCAACAGAGTGATCCTATAAGGGTTCCGTTTTTATCGTCTGAAGCACGGAACCATAGAAAGTAATTCAGCAATCAGCCTCACCGAATCACACCATGCCTACCAGCCGCAGTTTCATTTTCTGTCATGTGACTTCATTCGGAAGCAGGATGGAGTTGCACAGCGCCAATGCTTTGCTCTACACGCTGTTGTCAACTTTCCAGACAGCGGAGGCACTGGATGCGGTTCGAGAGCGCCCCACGTGGCATCAAAAAACCTGAGTGGAATCTTTTTCTCCTTGTATTCCTGGCACTTAAGAGATTTGAGCCCGGGTCCTCCTCATTGCAGTTAAAAACGATGGTCGCTAAGCAACTGAGGCGGACATGCGACGAATTTAATGAGAAGTAAACAAAGCGTAGAGCACTTAACGCGGCACAATTAAAATTCGTGAAAGCAGTTCCATAAAAACAGTTTATTTTATGATTTGATGTATTTGAAATTTACTGAACGTATAAGTCAGTTTGGCAACAGCAATGCAGCGCCAATACAGAATGCAGGTACTGCTTACAGGAATATAGCACGTACGACCTCGTTCGATGCTGCTAATGCCTATGGTCCGCGTCTCGAGATGAACTGAATTCCGTTCTTATAAATCTGTTATCCGAAGAGAAGCGCTGTGAGGGCCTACCCCTCCCAAGAGCGACCTAATTAACGGTATGTAGGCTGCGAGATGGGACTACTCAGTTCATGAGCCGAACTGTCTGCTACTGGAGACGAGCCCTGTTCTATCAAATATTTTTCTCTTGCACAACGGAAACCTGCTGCAACGGCAAACAGATGTGCATAAGCAACAAGGATACGGTCTCTATGGTCACCGCACAAGTTGGAAATCCATAGCAGTCTGTGCGTTAACATAACGACAGATTATCTTATGCATTACAGCTAACATGTCCGAAGCTGTGTCTTACACAGATGTTACATAGGTGACGACTTCTTGAGGTTTCTCAGCAAATTAAGACACAGCTATTCTGATGTGTCGCTTTAGACACGTATGTTCCGAGTTATATTATGAGGAACCAGAAAGAACTTCCGTGATTCAATAGTCATAATTAGAATACTAATGTTTGGTAGTATCGTTGTTTTATCTTGAAATTACCATTGTGTTCTACTGCTCACATCGATTAGACGTCTTTGTGACTTTATCTTTGAGGTTACAAGTACTTTGGTTACTCAGGTTGTGTCCTGACTACATGTGTTCTATTATTTGTTATTGTATGGGACGATAAATGCTGACGCGGGAAAATGATTGTCTACCTTGCTATTGTTCGTGAGCCTGATAGTGTGATTTTGTGTTTCTGCATGGGTGACATGTGATTTGTATTGGCCAGTTTTTCGCTGAGTAGTGCTTTTGTATTATCGTTGTCTATGTGACATTTCGTGTTTGAAGTTCTGTTGCACTTTTGTGTTCTTAACATTGGGACACGTACCGGGCCAGGCGATGGTCTTAGACCGAAACCGGTAAAAAATAAATTGTTCTAATGCAGCTCCGTATGATGAGTTTCCTGGATGCTAGTTACTTTTCTATTTCCCCCATGATTTTTCATATGAGCCGTCATTCTACTCCGGGGGTCGATTTAGACTGATATGAAAATATAATTCCAAAAAGCTACGGTCGCTTTAACAGAGAATTTATTCAGATTACCGGTTTCGGCAAACTATGTTGCCATTTTCGGATCTGTAAAGCATAAACCGAGTAAGCACGAAACTGAATGTGAGATATCTACATAACATTTTTAACAAAATATGGATCCATAACGTACCTTAAGCACTACACTTCAAAGAAAATTGTCCGTGTGTACAACAATTCGCGTCACATAATAAGAAGACATTCCATGAACATGAATGGAATAGTATAGCGGCATGTCAAAATTAAAACACCCATTATAGAGGACGTTAAAAAAGTGTCGAATAATTTGAGAGGTGGTAGTACTCATCGAAACAAGATGACAATAGACATAGGTCCGGAAATGCATACCTTCTGAGACAGGTCCAATAAACATGGGTCCGGAAACGCATGCTTTCTGCGATAAACACGTGTTTACAGGAGGTATTCAACGTGGCGTCCATTCATGATAATGCACCTCTCTGCCATCCGGCTTAAGGAATGACGCACCCTTTGAAGTACACCCAGCTATTGTATTTGCTGGCACGCATTGAAGACGCGACATAGTTGACTGGCGTGGCTTAGACCAATTCCTTCAAGTGTCCGCATAACCAGAGGTCTAGGGGACTGAGGTCTGGGGAACAAGCGGGCCAAGGTGTGCCTCCCCCTCCCACCAATCCAGCAGTCCTGAGATGTCTGCGTCAGATGTTCCCGCACATTGTGAGAAAAGCGCGTTGATACGCCATCATACATGAACCACATTTGTGTTCGTTGCTGCAATGGCACAGCCTCCAGCACGGTAGGCAATACATTAATGAGAAAGTCCAGATAATGAGCCCCAGTTAACTTCCGTGATAGGACTTAAGTCCCCATTACTCTATCGCTAAGTACGCCTGCCCATACGTTGACTGAGAATCGGTGTCGATGCCCTCTTTCCTGAATTGCTTGGGGATTCACATCTGCCCACACATCCTGATTATGGACATTCTCAACACCATCTCTTGTGAACCTGCCTCGTCGATAAATAAAACCTTGGATGTGAGCAGTGTATCTGCGGTACAATTTTGCAACAGCCATTGATAGACCCGCCGTCTGCGATGATGATCTCGTAGCCTTAAGGCCTGAACGATCTCTGGATGGATAAAGCAAGTGTTCATGAAGTACCCCCCCCCCCCCGCTCCCGATAACAGAGTGAGACACGCCTTCTGCTGCTGCTCGTCCGCAGCTCGTGGTCGTACGGTAGCGTTCTCGCTTCCCGCGCCCCGGTTCGATTCCCGGCGGGGTCAGGGATTTTCTCTGGCTCGTGATGACTGGGTGTTGTGTGATGTCCTTAGGTTAGTTAGGTTTAAGTAGTTCTAAGTTCTAGGGGACTGATGACCATAGATGTTAAGTCCCATAGTGCTCAGAGCCATTACTATATTGCTGCTGCTGCTGCTTATTATCGCACTACCAAACATTTCTCCATGTCAGACGTCCGGGCTGTGCGGGGCCTTCCACTATCGGTCTCCCGAGGTGTAAAGGTACCTGTGTCCCTCTGACGCTGGAAAAGCCTGCCGAACAGCTTATCAGAGCGCTTTCTGCGCTATGGATATTTTTCAGAGTAGAGGGCACGGGCTCGCAGGCTACGTCCTTTTCCTAAACTATAGCAGAGTACCAGATCCGCCACTTCACTCGTTGAGTAGCAGGTGTCAGTTCCTAATAAGTGGTGGAAGTGATAAAATGTAAATGTACTACACCATTTGTACGTACAAACAACGCAATAATAAAACTTCCTGGCAGATTAAAACTGTGAGCCCGACCGAGACTCGAACTCGGGACCTTTGCCATTCGCGAGCAAGTGCTCTCTACCATCTGAGCTACCGAAGCACGACTCACGCCCGGTACTCACAGCTTTACTTCTGCCAGTATCTCGTCTCCTACCTTCCAAACTTTACAGAAGCTCTCCTGCAAAAATCCTTTCTTTCAGGAGTGCTAAATCTGCAAGGTTCGCAGGAGAGCTTCTGTAAAGTTTGGAAGGTAGGAGACGAGATACTGGCAGAAGTAAAGCTGTGAGTACCGGGCGTGAGTCGTGCTTCGGTAGCTCAGATGGTAGAGCACTTGCCCGCGAAAGGCAAAGGTCCCGAGTTCGAGTCTCGGTCGGTCACACAGTTTTAATCTGCCAGGAAGTTTCGTATCAGCGCACACTCCGCTGCAGAGTGAAAATCTCTTTCTGGAAACGCAATAACAGTCAACATATCTGTGAATCGGCGTTTCGGAGAACGTAAAACACCACGGTACGTACCCAGGATTGACAGTACTGCAAAATATGGCACATAAACGAAAACTGAACTAGCCTACAACACGACTCGAACCACACAGCTGACTGCGACCACCTAACGGTAGGTACAGTAGTGTGCGTAACACGTCACAATACCTTGTCGACACATGACGGAGCGACACCACAACGACTGTGCTAATATCCGCAGCCAAGCGACGCGCAGCCGTTCCTATACCCCTCATTTATCTCGGAAAGCATGCGCTTCCGGACCCATGTTTATTGGACTCTCGATGAGTACTACCACCTCTCATTGTATTCGACACTTTTCTTTTAACACCCTGTGTACAATATCACACACAGTGCGCCGAATATAAACGCTCATTGAGGACGATCCTAATCAGGGTATAATTTTTTATTTAAAAAGTAACGTCTTGAGAAAAGCTTCAAGGATATTTAACTTCATAATTCATTGTTAACCATTAACGAAAATGTTGCATATCCATAATTATTATTCAATGTGTCTTGAGGGCGCAAAGCGTATGGTATGCTAAAATTAAATGTTTACTACACAATCTCAGTCTACATCCAGCTTTTGAGCAAGCATGATCATTTACATTCGGTGCACTGTGTACGACATTTTATATAATGATTCTGATCTAAAACCGCGAACTCCCAGTTCAGTCCGGCAGTTCCGCTTTTATCGATCTCTCCCGTACCAAGGGTGACACGAGTAGTGCTGCCATCGCAGACTAATTTCTCCGTAACATCGATAACAACTCCGCTGCAGTGATAATCTCTAACCAGACGCCTCCTGCTGGAAATCTTGAGAACTTCCGTTATTTCGCAGTGCTTGACTGAGCCACTGCTATCTTTGGGAATTTCAAGAATATCAATGCGTACTTCATTCAGAATAAAATAAAATTAGAGTTGTAATAGCTTGAACGTAATATTTAAGCGTAATAGGCAAGAACACGTGGAAACGCAACTTTCGGATTCCTGTCCGTGTTTGCCCAATACACCAGTTGGTAGCGTTTTATCACGGACATCTGACTCGCACCGAGTTCTCTATTAAAGAGTGGGACAGAGCAGGAATCGTATGCTCAGAGAAGAAGCGTGCGGAACACCTTACTGACAAGGGAACCTCCCCATCGCATCCCCGTCAGATTTGGTTATAATTTGGCACAGTGGATACGCCTTCAAAAACTGAACACAGATCAATCGAGAAAACAGGAAGAAGTTGTGGGGAACTATGAAAAAAATAAGCAAAATATACAAACTGAGTAGTCCATGCGCAAGATAGGCAACATCAAGGTTAGTGTGAGCTCAGGAGCGCCGTGGTCTCGTGCTTAGCGTGAGCAGCTGCGGAACGAGAGGTCCTTGGTTCAAGTCTCGCTTGAGTGAAAAGTTTACTTTTTTTATTTCCGCAAAGTTATGATCTGTCCGTTCGTTCATCGACGTCTCTGTTCACTGTAATAAGTTTAGTGTCTGTGTTTTGCGGCCGCACCGCAAAACCCTACGGAATACATCTCACGTATTTAATGCACTCTCGTCCAAAGTAGCGAACAGTCAACTGCCAGTCAGGGAGCCTCGTTAGCAGGAATACTCTCTCTTCCATGCGCTGTAGTCGACTGACGTCGTGTGTTTCGATGCTTGTTTAGGTGTAGCGTCCCCATACTACGGCTAAGTTACCTCGCATCGGAAGGACGGACGGAGAGATAATAATTGTCTGAAAATAAAAAATTAAACTTTTCACTCGAGGGTAGACTTGAACCAAGGACGTCGCAACTGCTCGGGGCGAACGTCGTAAGACACCTTTTTAAGTTCGTTGTTGATCGATTAACTCAGTTTTTTTTTATTACAGAGGGCAGCTACCCCTCTGACCGAACACGCTGAGCTACCGTGCCGGAAGATTTTTGTTTTGTTTTTGTTTTAAATCTCATTTTGTTCGTTTTCGTTCGTTGTATCTGCTCCGGGCGGACGTCGCAAGACACCCGTTTCAGTTCGTCGTTGACCCATCAACTCAGTTTTTTTTTTATTACAGAAGGCAGCTAACCCTCTGACCAAACACGCTGAGTTACCGTGCTGGCAGCTGATCACGCTAACCACGGGACCACGGCGTTCCTGAGGTGCCCGCATCTCGTGGTCGTGCGGTAGCGTTCTCGCTTCCCACGCCCGGGTTCCCGGGTTCGATTCCCGGCGGGGTCAGGGATTTTCTCTGCCTCGTGATGGCTGGGTGTTGTGTGCTGTCCTTAGGTTAGTTAGGTTTAAGTAGTTCTAAGTTCTAGGGGACTGATGACCATAGATGTTAAGTCCCATAGTGCTCAGAGCCATTAGCCGTTCCTGAGGTCATACTCTACTTGATGTTGCCTATCTTGCGCATGGACTACTCATTTTGTATATTTTCCTTATTTTTTTTCATAGTTCCACACAACTTCTTCCTGTTTTCTCGATTGATCTATGTTCAGTTTTTCAAGGTCTATCCACTATGCCAACTTATAACTAAATCTGAGGGGGGTGCGATGGGGAGGTTCTCTTGTGAGTAGCACACGGCTAGGGTTGGGTGTAAATGTGTGTACAGTCGGAGGGACGGAGCAACTGGCGCATGCGCAGTGTGCGGCTCGGCGCTGCTCCGCCGTGGTCACAATTTGCGCGCGGCTCGGCTCTGCTCGGCGCGGCCGCTGCGGGCCGTGGCAGCGCCCTCTGAATTATTGAGCTCAGGGGAGGGCGGGGGTGCGCCCCGGGAGGTCTTAAAACGAGCCGCTAATATTTCATGAGCCGGGGCTGGGGCTGGGACTGCCTGCGCACGTGCTGTGCGCGCCCGATATTACCAGCCGTGTCCGCGGAGCACTTACCAGCTCCGTCCGCGCAGCGACGGCGTAAAGTCTCGATAACAAATTAGGTGAACGTCTCCAGTCATGCTCAGCTGCTGTACTCGATATTACAGTCGGTAAATCACACGCAGCAGCGACGAAATTCTGTATTCCCTGTACAAAAAAGAGCCAGTACTGGGACAAACGGCGGAAAACAGAATTCAGAGTTCTTCTCAACAGAAAGGAATGCAATGCTGCTAGTAGAGAAATTGTCAGACTCCTCGAGGGTTATTACTTTTAGGGACAAAAAGTGTCAGCACTCGAATACTACAGAGGGGTCCAAAAAAAGTACCCACTGTTTAAAAGTCCATAACTTGCAAACTAATTGACGGAGTTGTCTCATTTTTGGTGAAAGTGTAGCTTAAAGTCCAGCTTAAAGATATCACTGTAGGTGTTCGAAATGGTCACCATTAACATCCACACACAAACGATGCCGCCTAACTGCAGCACGAACTACTGACTCCAACTTGTTCAGTTGGATATTTGCACATGAATGTACGGTGGATTCGGAAAGTTCATCCAATGTGCGTGGCCTTTGTCGATAAACGACGTCCTTTATTGTTCCTCACAGGTAAAAATCCGGAGGAGTTAGGTCTGGGGAACGTGGTGGATACTCAACAGCACCTCTACGGCCAATCCATCTTTCCTGCTAGATTTTCGCCGAGATACGCCGTAACACGATTTTGGTAGTGGGCTGGGGCACCATATTGTTGAAAATAAACTCTTCCGTCTCCATACAAGTCTCGGATGGCAGGTAAAATGGATGTCTGAAGCTTCTGAAGGTACACCTCACCGGTAACTGTGCCGTCAAAGAAGAATGGCCCAATCGAGCCCCGGTAAAACAACCCACACCACACATTTACTCCTGGCAAATTCACGGCTTTGTCTACATGGACGTTCGGATTTTCGGCGGCCCAGTAGATGCAATTGTGGCGATTTAAGGTACCATTGAGTCTGAGCTGTGCCTCATCAGACCACACAATCGTCTCTGCAAACTCTTCATCGTTGCGCACCATGTTAGTAAACCAATCGCAGTACTCCATTCTACGATCTGGGTCGTCCTCATTCACTGTGTGTAGCAATCGTGGGATGTAGCACTTCCACTTTGCTGTCTTCAAAATTCGCCGAACACTTGAGCGACTCACACTGTCTCTCAGACTTCTGTGGTGAGCGAGTGAATTGTTGTAACACACGACGGAAGTTAGCTGTACTTGTTACTGTTACAGGTCGGCCAGATCGTTGTTTGTGTACATCTTTAACACAGCCTTCGGCTTCAAATTTGTCTCGAATGCGACGAATCGCTAAATGTGTCGGTGGCTCTGTTTGATACTCATTTCGCCATTGCCGTTGAACCTCATTAATGTTTTCGTACTTAATATACCACTTCAAAACTGACTTCCTTTCATCGAATGTAAGCCTTGCGCCAGCCATGTTTACTCGAGTAACTAGGTGCAACTAAGAACAAAACACTGACTATCTGGCGACTGTCATCTGACAAAACAAAACAACGCACTACAACGCTTGTGTGCCCGCATCTCGTGGCCGTGCGGTAGCGTTCTCGCTTCCCACGCCCGGGTTCCCGGGTTCGATTCCCGGCGGGGTCAGGGATTTTCTCTGCCTCGTGATGGCTGGGTGTTGTGTGCTGTCCTTAGGTTAGTTAGGTTTAAGTAGTTCTAAGTTCTAGGGGACTGATGACCATAGATGTTAAGTCCCATAGTGCTCAGAGCCATTTGAACCATTTTTTGAACGCTTGTGTGGCGATTGCCGGAACTATAAATTATTACACTACCAAAGATGAGACAACTCCGTCAATTAGTTTGCCGTTACGGACTTTTAAACAGTGGATACATTTTTTTTGGACCCCTCTGTATTTAAAAGTTCTTTATTTAATTTTCGACCAACTTTAGATGGAGATGACAAAAGTCATGGGATAGCGATATGCACATATACAGATGGCAATAGTATCGAGTACATAAGGCACAAAAGGGCAGTGAGTTGGCAGATTCAAGGGAAATGGTTTCCTATGTAAGTGTTGCCGATTATGGTTCAAATGGCTCTGAGCACTATGCGACTTAACTTCTGAGGTCATCAGTCGCCTAGAACTTACAACTAATTAAACCGAACTAACCTAAGGACATCACACACATCCATGCCCGAGGCAGGATTCGAACCTGCGACCGTAGCGGTCACGCGGTTCCAGACTGAAGCGCCTTTAACCGCACGGCCACACCGGCCGGCTTGCCGATTATGGCAGGACGACCGTAATACTAGTTAGAGCCAGACGCACGGAACATTCCAGTTCGGAAATAGTTAGGGAATTCAATCTTCAGATTCACAGAGTGAAGATTGTGCAGGGAATAACAAATTTCAGGCATTACCTTTCACCATCGACAATGCAACGGCCGACGGCCTTCATGACATCGCACATGCAGTGCCTCTCCTGGGCTCATAACCATATCGGTTGGACCCTAGACGAATGGAAAACCCTGGCCTGGTCAGATGAGTCCCTATTTCAGTTGGTAACAGCTGACGGTAAGATTCGACTGTGGCGCAGGCCTTACGAAGCCTTGGACCAGAGTTGTCAATAAGGCACTGTGCGGGTTGGTGATGGCTCCGTCATGATGTGGGCTGTGTTTACGTGAAATAGATAGGGTTCTCTTGTCCAAGTGAACTGATCACTGACTGAAAATGGTTATGTTCGGCTACAGACCATTTTCAACCGTTTATGGACTTCATTTTCCGAAACAACGACTGAATTGTTACGGATAACGATGCTCCCTGTCACTGCGCCACAATTGTTCGCGACTGGTTTGAAAAACATTCTAGACAATTGGAACGATTGATTTAGCCACTCACGTCGCCCGACATGAATCCCACTGAACATTTTTGGCATGTAATCGAGAGGTCAGTTCGTACACAAAATCCTGTACTACAATACTTTCGCGATTATGTATGGATATAGAGGCAGCACCTCTCAATATTTCTCACTGTACGTCCAACGAATTGTTGAGTCCACGCCACGTTGAGTTGCTGCACTACACTGGGCGAAAGGATGCTGTATTAGGAGGTACCCCATGGCTTTTGTCATCTTAGTGTATAGCATTTGATTTCTGAGCACCAGTCTGACCTTTGCTATTTGGGCTGCAAAATAACTGAGATGAGCGCAAGTAGGGAGGATGTAAAACTAAGAAATAGAGAAATCTGATAACATGGGATATAAATTTATGTGTTACCAGGCATATTTCTTCTGAACGTATTTGACTGGAGTGTAGCCTTATGTATGCCTGGTTACAGATTGCACGTTAAACAGTACGTCCCCACGTAACTGCCTGAGAGAGCGGGTTATCGTACGGGAGAAGGCCAAAGCTTCACGAACTTCGATAGAGCCACAGCTAGTAAAGCAGCCTCTAGATTGAAGCTTGTTCTATTTCTTCACTGAACGAAACAGCAACTACCGGCTACGCCATGCAAAATATGCCAATGGCGAAGTGATGATCTAGTTTACGTGCCCAGTATATACTTTACTCCAAAGATCTAGAAGACATTATGCACCACCAGTTGTTTGATAATAGACTCATGTGAGATTAGAAACGGTCTCCACCTTTGCATCGACGAGAGAGGAAATCTTCGTAAGGTGGCACAGGAACTGCCCTATATTCATTACTTGGCTCTGTTCGATTCTCACAATTTCTGACCCCAGAGACTAATTAGTTATCTGAAGGACTGTCGAATTTGTTGAAACGCTTACATATGCCTTGCCAATGGCCTTCCCGCAGTGGTAACACCGGTTCCCGTCAGATCACCGAAGTTAAGTGATGTCGGGCTTGGCTAGCACTTGGATGGGTGACCGTACCGTCTGCAGAGCGCTGTAGGGAAGCGGGATGCACTCATCCCATGTGAGGCAGCCCAAGGGCGTCCGAAACTCACTTGTACCCAATATTCGTCCAGTGTCTGCTCAACTTCTCTCTGCTGAGTAAGTGGAAACGGGTCGATTACGTGCTGCTAACGGACATAAGCAGCACTGACAACAGTTATTGGAAAACATTCCAACTGGTTGAATAAGTTATAAGCAGAATGAGATTTTCACTCTGGAGCGGAGTGTGCGCTGATATGAAACTTCCTGGCAGATTAAAACTGTGGGCCGGACCGAGACTCGAGCTCGGGACCTTTGCCTTTCGCGGGCAAGTGCTCTACCATCTGAGCTACCCGAGCACGACTCACGCCCCGTCCTCACAGCTTTACTTCTGCCAGTACCTCGTCTCCTACCTTCCAAACTTTACAGAAGCTCTCCTGCGAATCTTGCAGAACTAGCACTCCTGAAAGAAAGGATATTTGCAGGAGAGCTTCTGTAAAGTTTGGAAGGTAGGAGACGAGGTACTGGCAGAAGTAAAGCTGTGAGGACAGGGCGTGAGTCGTGCTTGGGTAGCTCAGATGGTAGAGCACTTGCCCGCGAAAGGCAAAGGTCTCGAGTTCGAGTCTCGGTCTGGCACACAGTTTTAATCTGCCAGGAAGTTACAAGTTATAAGAAGTTTCAGATACTGACTGAAGTGGAACTGATAAGACGCAGTTATACACCGTAGCGAGATACGACACAGACACAACTACATTTCATTAAGACAAACTCCACAGATATTTTTTATTTATTGCCAAATTATAGACCTGTTACCAGATGTTTAAAACAGGTCGTACATCTTACAATTTTCGTTTTTCATCTTTTTACAGTTTTCTTTTCTTTTGTTTATCTACAACATTTACAGAGAATGATACTTTCCAGATAGCTGCGCGCATTACCATGCTGCTTCCTGGATCCGGGGAGCTGTTCCGGCCCCGGATCGGATCCCTATAGAGGTTTAACAACGAGGGCCGGATTGACGGTCAGATTGAATGTGGATTTTACGCGGTTTCCCACATCTGACTAGATGAATACCGGGCTGGTACCCATGCCCCGATTCGAAAGTATTTCAAAAATGTTCTCTCGCTTTCAGATGGCTAACACTAGACGCAAACAGATTGGGTACGCAACTTTCGTCCCGGTGAGGAAGGGGTGGCGAGAGAAAGGGCATCAGGCCACACTCTATCGTTGACATTGCCGAATCCAGATTAATATCTCGACCCCGTGAAGATACGTGGTAAGGACAGGAAAAAGGAGAAAAGAAGAAGAGGACGGTGGCGAGGCGGCCGCCGTGTGCAAGGGAAGCAGCGGCGCGGCGCGAGGAGAGGCGAGGCGAGGTATTGATTGGCGGCGGTGTGTGTGGCTGTGGCTGTGGCCGTGCCGCTGCAGATCACGTACGCGGACGGCTCCTGGACGGCCGTCACGTACCGACCGTCTCCTGGAGCCTGGAGGCAGCTAACCACCACACCCGAGCACACTCTCAATTACTGTATCGGGTTCCTCTGAACTCGCTCTACCGTAAGATCCACAAGTCCCGCGAGGGATTACCACGCTAGCGACGGTCTCGTATCATAATAAAGATCGTAACATAATCTATCGATAAAATGAAGAGCAAGTAAGCGAATCCCAACCAATGTCTCCCACCTATTTCACAAGCCATCTGCTATTGCCTGTTCCTCAAGATTGTGCCGATCCTTCTGCAGCAGGCCTTTTAAATCAGTGACGACGCGGTAGCCAGACACGCCCGGAGACATCTTCGTAAGCACTTTTTTTTAACCAGTCTTCTGACTCGTTTGATGCGGACCGCCTCGAATTACTATCTTGCGCCATCCTCTTTCTAAAAGTAGGCCATGCACCCAGCTTTCTTAGTTATAAGGAACAGTCAAGTGCAAAGCGACACATGGAAAAAAGTAAGTAAACTGTTTATTATTACAAATGTAATCGGTATAAGTGTTAATACATTTATCCTACTGTGCAACAATACGGTCAGTGCCTTCATGAAGTAATGTTCACAGTTGCCAGGCGCGGCCGGCCGGTGTGGTCGAGCGGTTCTAAGCGCTTCAGTCTGGAACCGCGCGACCGCTACGGTCGCAGGTTCGAATCCGGCCGCTGGCATGGCTGTGTGTGATGTCCTTAGGTTAGTTAGGTTTAAGTAGTTCTAAGTTCTAGGGCATTGATGACTTCAGAAGTTAAGTCCCATAGTGCTCAGAGCCATTTGAACTTACCTCTGCCCATCTGTCTTGTTTCATTTGAATGCTCTTATGTTTGTTGGATATACTCCGGCATCTGTCTTGCCCTACAGCTATTACCCTCTACAGCTTCCTCAAGTACCATGGATATTATTCCTTTTGTTTTGAAACCTGCCCTATTATACTGCTCCTTCTTCTTGTCAGTGTTTTCCGCAAGTTCCTCTGCTCCTCGATTCTGCAGAGAACCTCCCAATTCTTTATCTGAATACAGCTTCTAGACTTGATAATGATTTCCAGTTTTTCTACCGAGCGAGGTGGCGTAGTAGTCAGCACACTGGACTCGCTCTCCTGACGTCGATCTGTGAAACCCGCGTCAGACCGTCCTGATTTTGGGGTTCTTTCGTTTCCGTAATTCACTTCAGACACATGCCGGGATGGTTCCTTTGAGAGAGCACGGACAATTTCCTTCCCTACTCTTACTATCCGAGCTAGAGCTGCGTCTCTAGTGACGTCACTGTCGACGGTACGTTAAACCTAACTAACCTAAAGACATCACACACATCCATGCCCGACGCAGGATTAGAACCTGTGACCGTAGCGGTCGCGCGGTTCCAGACTGTAGCGCCTAGAACCGCTCGGCCACCCCGGCCGGCGTACGTTAAACCCGTCTTCGTTCCTTCCTTACTGTACTTCAGAGGACACGAGAAAACAGCATGGGCACAAGAACACTGCCACTAGACGTTCGGATCACGGAAAAAAGTCGTTCGGACTGATGAATCCCAGAACACGCTGGCACAAGCCGATGACGCAGTAAACCTCACGAGGCCATACATTGTGATAGCTGGCAGGCGACGGCATAAGAATGTACGTTTCTCACTGGCGAACGGTACGGGAACGTGACGTGTATCTTCAATAAGACGATGCACCAGCCCATCGCTCTGGAATCGTGAAGTGTGGATTTACTCACATTTGGTGGATATGCAGGTGCTCGTGCGGACCCGCAGTTTCCCTCACTTCTGTCCTGTTCAGTACACCCGAGACGCCTGCAAGGGAGACCTATAATCTCCGTGAGTCGATGGAGGTGGTTGAGCGATCTGAACAGCTGCCCGTCGTTTCCGATGTCCATGCTTCATCAGTGTGATAGGTCGTTCTACACACTACCACGCAAGTGTCTGTAACTCAATTGTTCAGGAATGCACTACAAAACACTAACAGGCATTACTTTGCATCTGAATCTTAACTCTACCTTTTCACGTCATGGGGCTTAGTTCCACCGACCGGTGGGACAGAAACGGAGGGTAATAAAGAATGTGTTACAAAATACAGTGATACTTCATATGACCCTCGCGAGGGCTTGGAAAGAAGACGCCGGCCGTGTTGTGCGCGGCACTTCAAAGGACGATGAATAGCTTTCAGCGGGCAAGAAACAGCCGGCAGATCCTAAGAGGCTGTCCCAAAGAGGGTTGGGAAGGGGGGGGGGGTCGGGTGGGGCAGAGGGTTAGGCTGCAAAAACAGCCAGCGGAACCCCCCGAGACACAGTGGGACCCGAGATACCTGTCTACTGTCTGCTCCCGTCGCAGCAGTGGTCCACTGGGCGCCCGTCTTCCTTTTCAATTCTGCAGTGATGCGTACATCTTACGTTCACGGATAGCGTGTATCATTAATTATCATATATGTACATTATGTGTCCTACAAACGCAAATGGCTTACATATTCGGAATTAATTCTCGAAAACATGCAAACAGGTTGCAAAAGTACGAAATTATCTATCTCGCTATGGACCTTGAACCGATTTGTTCAGTTTCTAGCGATTCCAGCTCACTGCAGTCTATGAATATTGGAGGAGACAGATTTGAAGTTTCCGTAATAACCGCTGAGGACTACGCGACAAATCAGTTTAATGGTCCCTTAGTTAGTGTGACGCATCAGATCGCAGAGATCTGAGTCTTTCGATTGTGTACTCCCCCTTTTCCCGAGTCTATGGTAATTCTGAGCTGTCTGGTATTCTGCGGCGTAATATCGTTTAAGGAGCAGTCAAATGAAAATTAGGCAAATGGAAAGAAACTAAGTAAACTGTTATAATCACCCTAACACCGTAAGTATCAATAGTTTATTCCACTGAAAGACAAGACGGCCAGTACCTTCATAGAGAAATGATCGCATTTGCTGACGGAGCCATGATTGTATCCAGGTCGACTTTCTTTGGACGAAGAGGTGCACGGCTGGCTACAATCATGGTTCCGCACGCAACTGCGAACATTTTTACATGAAGGCACTGACTGTCTTATCCCGTAGTGGGATAAACGTATTTCTGAACCGACAAACAGTTTACTTAGTTTTTACCTATCTGTCTCGTTTCGCTTGACTGTGCCTTACATAAATTAAAAAAAATTACAACATGGTCACAGTGTGTGTGTGTGTGTGTGTGTGTGTGTGTGTGTGTGTGTGTCGCTAAAGCATTATGCCTCGCCAGTGTCAGATTAACATTTAGTAGGGGACGCCAGAGAAAACCGCAGGACTCCTGATCACGTGAGTCAAACTGACTTGTGATACTGCGAGGGGTGTGGGCTGCCCACACGATGTACACGCAGTGCTCTGCTGTTAACGATTGCTCTTGACTTGCACAAAAGCGTTATTGTTGTTACCGCTTAGACGACGTCCGTTAACTACTTGAGGGTTTTTCTTTGGAATTTGCCTCCGCCCTTGGTGAGCTATGTTGGGACCTTCCGCCCGCCTCACCCCAGTCCCCTCACATAAAGTTCACCCCGTAGCCGGGAAAAATAGGTGAACACGGAATTTTTAAAATTTGTTTCAAACATTAATTTCAAAAAGTGATTAAAATGATCTTATATTTACATATTACCGACATCAAATATCACTGAGCCCTTACTTACTTCGCAGATGTTTCTACCTTCCATTCATTTTACCTTCCTTTCAGCCATACGATTACGTAACTTTTAATTCTCTTTATTTACATAACTTCAACTTAGCTTCCTTCCATGAACTATTAACTTTTTGCTAGCACGCGTGATTTGGCTTGTCGGCATGACGCCTAAAATATACACTGTAAAAGTTTTGATACAAATCCGTGTTGAACACGATAACATCTGCTTTATATGCATTGCAGAATATCACACACTGACATTGAGTGATTTCGACCGGGGCGGCAGAGAACTCCCCGAATGAAATAGGGGACTTGTTTCAAATCGAAAATCCTGGACACACATACGTGTAAAGCTTTCAGCTCAGTTCAAAGAGCCCATAAAGACTTCTGTATACATCAGTATTGTAAATACTCAGGATTACGAGTCACGCTCCGTCCTCACAGCTTTACTCCTGCCAGTATCTCGTCTCCTACCTTCCAAACTGTTTCATATCAGCGCACACTCCGCTGCAGAATGAAAATCTCATTCTGGAAACATCCCCGAGGCTGTGGCTAAGCCATGTCTCAGCAGTATCCTTTGTTTCAGGAGTGCTAGTTCTGCAAGGTTCGCAGGAGAGCTTCTGTAAAGTTTGGAAGGTAGGAGACGAGATACTGGCAAAAGTGAAGCTGTGAGGATGGGGCGTGAGTCGTGGTTGGGTAGCTCAATTTGTAGAGCACTTGCCCGCGAAAAGACAAAGGTCCCGAGTTCGAGTCTCGGTCCGGCACACAGTTTTAATCTGCCAGGAAGTTTCATATCAGCGCACACTCCGCTGCAGAGTGAAAATCTCATTCTGATCTGACTCAGCATTAATTATGTAAAACAAAATGTTATGCGTTATTATAACGTATATTCTTTGAATTATAAAGCTGACTTGATATTTTCATGCCCCCCCCCCCTCCCCCTCGCTCCTCTACAGAGCACTTGACCCCTGTCGCCCCGTTCCGAGCTCTCGTAGTTGGTGGGCGTCCGCACGCAGTGTGGCCGGTGCCCCGGGGGCCGCCAGCTGTGCCGCCGGACGGGCGACGCTGGACTCGGCCGGGAACCGGTCGGCGCTGCTCCGCGCATTCCTTCCCACAGCGCGGCCACCGCGCTTTGTGCCTCGCTTTACAAACACACCGCAGTCACAAATAAACGACGCGCGCATCGCTCCGCCGACCGTTCATCATATCAGCCTTCGCGCGCCAACGGGGTCGCTCCTCGAGAGCAAATTCCCACCGCGAAATCCCCAACTTCTTTTTTCTCTTCTGTAGCTTTATTTTGAACGTCTAGAACAGAAAGAAACATGACTGCAAATCTTCCTGCAACGTGTTGCTTAGGGTCATCTAGCGACGTTCAGGTAAAAACTCTATTCTTAATCCAAAGTAATTCGCCTTTGGCGATTTAAGGAAACTGCAGAATACCGTAAGTGAGAATGGCGGTAAGAGAGAGAGATTTGTGAGCCAGCTCCTCGTGAATACCTGTCGGGAGATTTAATCACTGTGCTACGTCATTCCGTTATTCAGTCCAGTACAGTGGACTGCAAACTGCTAGCAGCTCATTCAACCATTTATACAGGGTGAACTATATGAAATAAAATCATCATAGCTTCTCAACAGTTTGCCTTACGACGTTAAACTGCACGGTTGGCCGCGGGGGTCCATGGCAATTATTTTGCGCATGCTTGGTTTGGTTTAACGACGAAGCCCACTTCCTTTTCCATGGGTCCGTCAATAAGCAAAACTGGCGCACTTGGGGGACTGCGATCCGTATTTCGCGATCGAGAAGTCTTCTCACACTCAACGGATGACTGAGTGCTGTGCAATGTCCAGTCACGGAATAATCGGTGCGATATTCCTTGATGACGCGGTGACTACCGAACGGAATGTGAAGGTTCTGGAAGATGATATCGTCCTCATTATCCGAAGTGACCTGATTTCGACAACATGTGGTTCACGCAAAATGGAGCTCGATCCCACCGAAGCAGGAGAGTGTGTGATGTTCTGAAGGAGCACTTTCGGTACAGCATACTGGCTCTAGCTCTGAGGTACCCAGAGACCACTGACATGGGCCTCGATTGGCCGCCATATTCTCCGGATCTGAACACATGCGCCTCCTTTTTAATTCAAATGGCTCTGAGTACTATGGGACTTAACATCTGAGGTCATCAGTCCCCTAGAACTTAGTACTTAAACCTAACTGACCTAAGGACACCACACACATCCATGCCCGCGGCAGGATTCGAACCTGCGACCGTAGCAGTCGCGCGGTTCCGGACTGAAGCGCCTAGAACCGCTCGGTCACCGCGGCCGGCGACTCCTTTTTGTGGGGCTACATTAGAGACAAGGTGTACAGCAATAACCCCAAAATGATTGCTGAGCTGAAACAGCCATTCAAGTGGTCACTGACAGCATCCATGTTCCGACACTTCAGCGGGTCATGCAGAATTCCGCTATTCGTCTGCGCCACATCATCGCCAATGATAGCAGGCATATCGAACATATCGTAAACTAATACCGAATAACTGTAGTGACATTTATATGTTCAATAAATTGTGTGCACGCCGTAGTTTGTAACTAATTTACGTTTTTTTCATACAGTTCAATGACTATCACCCAATACATCTATGTCTACAGCACGTAACAGAATTAATGGCGAGAATGTACACGACAAGCTGTGTTCGTGAACGCACTAGCCATTTTCGAGATACATAATTGCGAATGTGTAGTTATCAGCCGCCACTGAATTCAGTATGAAATATTGAACCATTTACTACACGTGTACCTACAACAAAAATTTATTCTTCACTATCTGTGAATAACCTCATACGTGTTACTGAAGACGGGAACGATCACTCTGCCGGCCATTGTCACCGAGCGGTTCTAGGCGCTTCAGTCTGGAACCACGCGACCGCTACGGTCGTAGGTTCGAATCCTGCCTCGGGCATGGATGTGTGTGATGTCCTTAGGTTAGTTAGGTTTAAGTAGTTCTCACTCTCCTGCTCTAGACCCGCCGATTGACGGTTGTGACGCAGCAAACGAAGGGACCTTGGACACGTAATGCTTACCCACAGGCTGTTAAAATGGTACCCATACTATGAGAGGTGGTAACATGGACGAAAACAAGAAGAACATGTTTGTAAATGCCATACCTTAAGAGTTATGCGAACTTGTTCAGCTTTGCTACTGTGTAACGCATCTCTTCTGCTGCAAGCTTTGTGCCATTGTCAATGACCTACAGAATGTAGTAAACAAATGAAGACACATATCATTGTCCATTCATACACCACACTGTAAACATCTGCTAGTTTTGTAACTGTAAGACGGCCGCGGTGGTCTAGCGGTTCTAGGCGCTCAGTCCGGAACCGCGGGACTGCTACGGTCGCAGGTTCGATTTTGTAACTGTAAGACGGCCGCGGTGGTCTAGCGGTTCTAGGCGCTCAGTCCGGAACCGCGGGACTGCTACGGTCGCAGGTTCGAATCCTGCCTCGGGCGTGGATGTGTGTGATGTCCTTAGGTTAGTTAGGTTTAAGTAGTTCTAAGTTCTAGGCGTCTAATGACCACAGATGTTAAGTCCCATAGTGCTCAGAGCCATTTGAACCATTTTTTTGTAACTGTAAACATTAGTCGAAGTTCTGGGTAGGTGCAGCGCATACCTTAGTTCTAATGAAACCAGTTTGTGTTTTGGTAAATTTGCGAAATGCTTTCATTGTATATATTAGTTTTATGTTTACCCTTACCACGATAATGGAAGCCTATTATTTCACACGAGAAATTGCTCAACGGTTATTTCTGTTTGCCACGCCATGGCAGAAAATCATGTGTGCCATTTCCTATTTGGAACAATAGGCTTCTATCATGCTGGTATCTGCAAAGGTAAAACTACAACGTAAAGCATTTCACACGCATATCAAAACACAAATTCGTTCCATTAGAAATATGCGGTGCACTCAGCGAGAACTGCGAAAACGGTTTACAGTACAACACTAACAGATGTTTACTGCATGCTGTACCCACAGACAGTAACGAAGAAATGTGTCCTCATTTGTTCAATCCATTCTGTACGTCGTTCGTTTGTAACAGCAAAGAGCTTGCAGTAGAAGAGATGTGGTTCACAGCAGCGAAGATGAACAGGCACTTTTAGTTCTGAAGGTAGGCATTTTAAAGCCCATGTTTACTAGTCTTTTTTGTCTCTTTTTGGTCCGTAATAACACTTCTCAAAATATGGAGTAATGTCCGCACACACTGCCTAGACGGTTTGGTCGTAGACCTAGCGTAAACATTATGTCCAGAATTTGTCCCTTGTCAGAATACAACGAATGAAATAAATCTAATGACTGGCTGAAAATGTGGCAAGCTGTACCAGCATTCTCATACATGATAGTTGCGATAGCGCCAACAATATTTGGCAAATGATGAACTGAGGCGGTGATATCGCGGGGATACGGATGGGGAGGGGGGGGGGGGGAGGTTAATATATGATTGCACACATGCGTAATGGTCTCAGAAAGGTTAGGAAACACTGGTGTAGCTCATGTGTAAGGTGTTTCTGTGATACTTTGGAGGTGTTTTTTCGTACCACGACTTGCGTCCACTCATTCAGGTCACCCCGAACATACGGCAGAATGTTTATAGCAACATTCTTGTAAGAAAGTGTTGCCCCTTCTTTTACATAGTGTGAGTATGCTGTGGACTCTCTGGTCTTCCAAGAACACAACAGCCGTGTTGAGATGGCTGCACGCCTGCCGTCTTGGTTGGACTAACACAGAGGCACCCTACTGAACCTGGACTGGCCCCCTCTTAATCCCACTGAGAATGTCTGGTACCATTTGGAACATGAACTGAACGTAGCAATCAGCGTCCCCGCAATTTGGAAGCTTTACGGGAACGAATGATAACTGAGAGGCCCGCATCTCGTGGTCGTGCGGTAGCGTTCTCGCTTCCCACGCCCGGGTTCCCGGGTTCGATTCCCGGCGGGGTCAGGGATTTTCTCTGCCTCGTGATGGCTGGGTGTTGTGTGCTGTCCTTAGGTTAGTTAGGTTTAAGTAGTTCTAGGGGACTGATGACCACAGATGTTAAGTCCCATAGCGCTCAGAGCCATTTTTGATAACTGAGAGGCTTCAACTGACTGTGGCGTACCCGAAGAAACTTATGGGCTCTCTTCCTCGTCGAACTGGGGCCGTAATCATGTCTAGAGACCGTGTCTTCTGGGGTGCGTAACTTTTTTCCTTGTGTGCCTCTCAAGCAAAAGCTTCAGCATAACTATGATTATTCTATTTTCGATTTCTTCCACCATCTATCAGGTTTGGCACTTTACTTACTACCCAGGAGCGTACCCGCAAGTAAAATATATAGCTCGTAGTACTCACTGCGTCCGCGCGCTCCCTGGAGCGCCGAGGAGCTGGCTGTAATGACTCGCAGCGCCATCGACATGTCTGCCACGGAGCAGCCGCGGCGAGTGTGCTCCTCGCGGCGCGGCTATTAATGAAGATGGACTCGTTAGCGGCAACTTTGGCACGCGGAGCGGTCTCCGTCCGCTCTCCCACTTAATCACGCCGGCGCCGCGACCGGGATTCACTAATTGTGCATACCATCTGAATCTAAAACAACGCCGCCGCTCCGTGGGGTGCCAGGCGCGGTCGCCACTAGCAGTGTCCGCTCCTTAGACGCCGTAATTGCTGCAGATTACTCTGTCCGCGAGCCAGTAGCCGTGTGGATACATTTTGTTTTCAGCGAGTGAAGTGTGGGGAAACCGGATTGTGTAACGTGGACGTAAGTACTGGGAAGTACTGGCAAGGTAGGAGCGATGCGGGCAGTGTGTGTGTGTGTGTGTGTGTGTGTGTGTGTGTGTGTTAGGGATGGGGAGGAGAAGGACGAGAAGTGGTTCTTGTTGCTATATCCATGTTTAATTTATACAGCTACTCCAATGACACCTCTAGCATTCCAGTCCAATCAGGCACACTTGCCTCAACGATTTATTTGAACAGTTGCTTAATAACAAAGGGCTGTTCTTCGACGGTAGTTGCTTGTTAAAGGGAAGAATACATCTAACGGCATGTCTATGGCAAAGAGTTGAGCTCTATTTTTTCATAACTGCATAGTTATTGGCGCAGCTGTCGCTAAGCAGAGTGTTTCTGACGGATTACGCTCCACAACAAACTTTTGTTTCACATGGTGATTTCAGGAAACATGTGAATAAACTTATATTTACCAGCCACAAGGCATGAGTCTCCCACGAATATTAATTACTGTTTCATATGCTAAAGACTTAAAAAAGTGAATCAATCATTAGGTATTGGATTATTTGAAGAGAAAAATACACTGAAATATACTAACTGATCAAGAATCTCTGCCAAGGTAAAAGAATGTCTACAATTGCGTTGACATGTATGGTTTTACAGAATACGGTATCCCCTTGACTTCATACCTGCGAATCAGTTGTTTCATCAATTCATGGACTCCGGATTGTCCATTTCCAGGGAGAGAAATGGCGCGTTACTTTTAAACACTGTGCTTTTATTGGAAAAGGAACGGTACTACAACCATCATGGTAAGGGCATTTCTTGGTTCCCATAACTCTCCCCAGACGAAAGGTTCGATAGTTGTTGACCCCTTCCTAGCATCAACGTTCTTCAACTGTGTCTATGTTCCGCGAACGCTAACCTTCCAGGAGCGAACTGCGGGGAGAAGAATCTTAGTACAGAAACAGCTGCATGCATGCAGTGCAGCTCTAGCTCCGTGATCTTCGCTGAAGTTGCTTCCAGAGTCTGCACACCTTAGACCAGCGTTTCTCGGCTTTTAGTATACGCGACCCAATTTTACAGATATCTCGCAAAAATACACCCGAAGGCCTCTCAACTGCCAAAGAACAAGTCTTCACGGACTTCAGGGCAAGTGGTAACATCAAAAGACAAGTTAGTAATAAATCGCTCTTTGAATTTTGGGCAGGATGCATTGTTGAGCATTTGGTATACTATTACCATTTGCAACATCCTTACTTAGTGAAACCGGATTTTCTGCTTTGGTTGCCTTCAATAAGTAACATAAATCTCAGCTAAATACAGAAAAAGGCGTACATTACTTCGAAAAAATTTGCTCTACAAACCAGGCGCAAGGGAGTCACTAACAATCACAACTGGTTTCTAATTTGCACTGAAAATCTAATTATTAAATGAACTGCGCAGGACTTATATAGTCATGTTTTAAGCACATTATATTAGTGTAAACGGGAATTTTCATTTGTTATTGTGTCAGAATATATTTTACTTTTCTTCTCTTTCAGTAAATACTGTAGATCAGCCTTCGAATAGTATTTTTTTCTTTACGATAAGCTCGCGCCCCCCTACGGCGCCCCCACCAGGTAGCTAATCTCTGGCTAAGGGACTAAGTGTCTCGTTTGCCATACTCGGGAAGAATGTACATTCTGAATTCTGTGGACTTTGTTTTCCTTAGAGTTTGAAGAACTCATTCCTTATTCTTTGTGTATTTCTTCTGTATAGCCCACCAAATCTGACGTTCAGTTAAGTACAATAAGAACCTTCGATGAAGTACGGTACATAAATAGTTTAACAATCAACATCTTCTTTAATGTACTCTCCAAGAATTCAGCATTCGACAACTGAGCCCCGTTGAACTGATAACTCAGCGGCTCCTACGCTGACACCGCCGTATCGGGCCAATCATCGTGGCTTGTCAACAGAATAGATAGAACAGCAATACAGTCCGGCGCACAGCGAATGTCTGACAGGAAAATAAAAGCATGTGAATCAGAATGTTCAACTATCGGACGATGTTATCAGTGACGACAGCAGCAGCTAGGACTGCATACAAGCCGCGCATCTTCCATTGTACTCAGATCATCTAGTAGGAAAGCAGACACAATAGGTGCATTTGACGTATGAAAGAGGCGTCATCCTCAATTGCCCCTGCAATCCATGTTCACAGTTCTCCTCACAGAAAATGTTACTTCAGCTGCGGTTGTTTTATGAAAACTACCAGAAAGGAGGAACGACTGAAATGCAGACGTTCTCTTCTCATTGATCCTTGCTTACTCTTGAAATCTAGAAGATTTCCCTCGATACTCTAGCTGGTGGTGGATTTCTCCACCTTCGCAAAGTTTTCGGCATCGTTTCATACTTACGAATTCGTGTATCGCTGCGTCTTAAAAAAGAATCAATCAACACCAACGAAAAACCACTGTCTCTAAAGTAGATACAAGTAATAAATGGCCTAAATGATTGTTCCAATTAACACTGTACGGGCAGATTAAATGATAATTCACAGCATCACCATGCATACTATGCATGAGCCGCTAGCGTTGTTAGCTTTCAAAGTTATCAGTAATCACTAGAATAATGTTCAGAAATCTCCCTCCCCCAACTCCAGTCTCTCTGTCTTGGCGTACACAAATCTTTAAGTTTCAAATGTTTCAAAAGCAGAAAGAGGCTCGAAGTAGTGGATAGCAGTTAAGGATACACACATTCACCAAAGCAATTATCGGAATTCCCTCTGCTGAGAAGTAAACTTGGTATGAAAAATACTGACCTAGAAATCAGAGCGTGAATTACAGGAAGTTGCAATTTTATGGAAAACTGTAGAATCAGAAGAGGACAACCGATAGACTCAATTTGGATTTAAAAGAATTAGTGAAGTAATTATTAACTCGGACGTGACGTAAATGGTTTGTCTTCATAATTTTAGCTTTCGATTATGGAGTTAATCAGCCAGCTGAACAACTTTTTTATCTCGCCAGACACATATAATCATTCCTGCCATTGTTTCAATAACTAATCAGAAAAGAAACATGGAATAAACACATAAAACGCAGTAACTGCGTATAAAACGCTTATAAGTTCCCGTCGCAAGCACTTGGGGCTGAAGGCGAGACTGATTTCTAGACCATGCCCTCTTAGACAAATTATAGATTCAGGAATATCTTCTGAAGAAGGCTGAATTATTTGGGTTGAAACCTAGGTAAAGGTTGGTTTCATTACCGCAATAGAGGCTGATAGTTTTTTATATATTGCTTGTATAAATCGTTAGAAGTAAGAAATCGGTGTAAAAGATACGTGAGAACCTGAAGCAGTCTAGCGCATTGATAAAGGAAAAGTGAATAATGGGCAAGGTGCTAAGGAGCGCCAGCGGTGCACCTCGCTTAGAAACGAAACCTACTGGAATTTAAAAACAGTGAAACCAGAACGGTTGAGGGAATTTTGAGAAATTGCTTAATGGTTGTAGGAAGCACTGCCGTTTATCTATATAGAACAGAGGAAGAAAGCAGGCTAAGGTCAAGAGAAAGGTGAGCAGTATTATTAAGCTGCTGACGGAAGGAGCGACAAAACGGAAAAACTACAGGAATTCTAATATACAATTAGTAAAACCGAAACAGTCGGGTCTAGCAAGTAAGAAGCGATGAAGAGACTGGTCAAGGATGGAAGGAAATGGCGGATAAAATAAAGCAATCGAAAAACTATGAAAATAATTACAAATGACGTCACTGCATTCGAAAACAGGAAAAAATGAAACTTTTTAGCGGCAGGTTGCGTGTATTGATGTGATGTACCTGTCCTGTAGTGTAACGAGCAACGAGATGCGGAGCGCAGAGAATGGCAAGAGGCTGTGGCGGGAAGGGCGCCGCTAATCAGCAGAACGTCTCTAGTAACGAGCCGGCTAATTTGCGTGCCGAGCAGAGCGGAACCGGTCGGGCGAACAGCGGCTGTGATACCATCGCATCGCATCAGGCCGGACCAACAGCCGCCGACAGCCGCCGCCTGTCAGCGCGACGCGACGCGGCCGGCGCACAAAAAATGGTTCAAATGGCTCTGAGCACTATGGGACAAACATCTGAGGCCACCAGTACCCTAGACTTAGAACTACTTAAACCTAACTAACCTAAGGACATCACACACATCCACGCCCGAGGCAGAATTAGAACCTGCGACCGTAGCAGCAACGCGGTTCCGGACTGAAGCGCCTAGAACCGCTCGGTCACATCAGGCCGGCGTAAAAAGTTTAGCAGCCATCAATCCCACGATTGTTTTGAACACCACAATGCTTCACTAGGGTTGGTCCTGTTGGAGGTGGTGCGCCGTTACCTTCTTCTGAGCTCTGAACTAATCTCCTCAGCCAGTTATAGAGAAAGATGCTAATAAACGTAGATTCCGAACCACGGTGCAAATCGGAATTTTTCACATCAATGCACATTCCCAGAGGTGAAAGAAGTGATCATTAACAGGAAAAAAATCCTAGATTCACCGGGGATCGAACCAGAGAATTTCGCCTTTGTGGGCTAACACTTTTATTTTTTATTGTTATCTTCTTTATTTCGGATTGTTCCTTCGTCGTCATGTCGTCAGTGGTTCTCTGCGAATGTCGTATGCCCTCTTTCAAATACTATCGATGAGAACTTCACTCAGTTTTCTTATTACGGAAGAAGGCCAGTCCCCTGATCGGAAACGTTGAACTACCGTGCTAGCAACCCCTGATTCACCGAAGCAATCATGGACAGTGAATGAACTGGGAAATAAGTTCGACGTAATGGATGCAGTACTGTCTTAAAGAGAAGATATAAGACAAACCTCGACGAAAGTCAAACAAAAGCAATGAAATGCAGTCGAACTAGATCAGGTGAGTGCAGAAGAAATTAGGTTAGGAAATAAGGAACTGAAAACAGTAGATACTTTTTACTATTTGGGCAGATGATGATGGCGCAAGTAAAAATGATACAAAATGCAGACTTGCAGTAGCACTAGAAACTTTTCAAAAATACGGTATTGATTAGTATAAAATATAAATTTAAGTATTCGACAGTCTTTTCTGATGAAAGTATTTGCAGGAAGTGTAATCTTATATGAAGCTGAAACTTGTATTACACTAGAGAACCAAAGAAACTGGTAATCTGTTTAATATCGTGTAGGGCCCCCAAGAGTACGAAGAAGTGCTGCAGTACAACGTGGCATGCACTCGACTAATGTCTGAAATTCTGGAGGGAATTGACACCATGTATCCTGCAGGGCTGTCCACAAATCCGTAAGAGTGCGAGGGGGCGGAGATCTCTTCTGAACAGCACGGTGCAAGGCATCCCAGATATGCTCAAATGGTTCAAATGGCTCTGAGCACTATGGCACTCAACTGCTGTGGTTATAAGTCTATGCTCAATAACATTTATGTCTGAGGAGTTTGGTGGCCAGCGGAAGTCTTTAAAGTCAGAAGAGAGTTCCTGGAGCCACTCTGTAGCAATTCTGGACGTGTCAGGTGTTATATTGTCCTACTGGAAGTCCCTCGGAATGTACAATGTACATGAGGGATGCAGGTGACCCGACAGTATTCTTAGGTACGCGTCACTTGTCAAAGTCGTATCTAGACGTATCAGGGGTCCCAGATGACTCCAACTGCACGCGTCCCACATCATTAGGGAGCCTCCACCAGCGTGAACACTTCCCTGCTGACATGCAGGGTCCATGGATTCATGATGTTGTCTCCATACCTGTACACGTCCATCCGCTCGATACAATTTGAAACGAGTCTCGTCCGACCATCATCCGATCACCAAAAATCCAATGTCGGTGTTGACGGGCACAGATGAGGCGTAAAGCTTTGTGTCGTGCAGTCATCAAGGGTACACGAGTGGGCTTTCGGATCCGGAAGCATATGTCGATGATATTTCGTTGAATGGTTCGCACGCTGACACTTGATGGAGCACCACTGAAATCTGCAGCAATTTGCGGAAGTGTTGCACTTCTGTCACGTTGAACGATTCTCTTCAGGTGTCATTGGTCCCGTTCTTGCAGGATCTTTTTCCGGGCGCAGCGATGTCGGAGATTTGATGTTTTACCGGATTCCTGATATTCGCGGTATACTCGTGAAATGGTCGTACGGAAAAATCCCCACTTACTCGCTACCTCGGAGATGCTGTGTCCGATCGCTCGTGCGCCGACTATAACACCACTTTCAAACTCACTTAAAACTTGATAACCTGCCATTGTATTTCCATTAACCGATCTGACAGCTGCACCAGACGCTTGTTGTCTTATACAGGCGTTGCCGACCGCAACGCCATATTCTGCCTCTTTACATATCTCAGTATTTGAATGCGCGTGCCTACAGCAGTTTCCTTGGCGCTTTAGTAAATACGCAATATAGAAAAGAATAAAACAGAAATTTTAGATAAAATACTTTTTTGGGACAACTTGACTAAAAGTACAGGTGGATTCATATGGCACATTCTGATGTATCAAGAAATAGCTGATGTGGGAATGGAGGAATGAGTGGGGATTAAACGTTGTAGAAGAAGACCAAAGATCGACTACAGCAAGCGGCTTCAAATCGTTGCAGGTTGCAGTCGATATTCAGAGATGAAGGTTGTATTTGCACATGACAGACTAGCGTGGAGAGCTGCATCAAACCAGTCTTCGGATTGAAGACAGCAGCAATGAGGACGGCAAGTTTTACTTTGTACACAATATGTTTAAAACATATTCATTAGCAACTCCCTTATCATGATTAGTTGTGTTTTGAATGCTGGCAGGTGTACGGGTGGTCTGCAGAGTTTGTCCTTCCTTCTTTAGGATCCGATACGGATGTCTTACTTAATATCTGTTTGTCTTCAATTTCTTCCTCAACTGACAGTATTTCTGTTGATATTTATTTCGTCAGTTAATTGTTCTTTTTCTTTCCACTCAACGTTTTCCTTTTCTAATCTTACGTAAAAGACATTTCCGGATTATTGAATTAGCTTTTATGTGAAAAAATGGCTCTGAGCACTATGGGACTCAACTTCTGAAGCCATCAGTCCCCTAGAACTTAGAACTACTTAAACCTAACTAACCTATGGACAGCACACACATCCAGGATTCGAACCTGCGACCGTAGCGGTCGCGCGGCTCCAGACTGTAGCGCCTAGAACCGCTAGGCCACCCCGGCCGGCTTTTATATGAAGGATACGTCTCATAGCAGTTTTACTCTCACCAAACTGTTTCAGCACCTGTTGTTTTGTTACATTGACACTTTATATAACTTTTTGTCCTTCGCCGACCGGAGTGACCGAGCGGTTCTATGCGCTACAGTCTGGAACCGCGCGATCGCTACAGTCGCTGGTTTGAATCCCGCCTCGGGCATGGATGTGTGTGATGTTAAGTAGTTCTAAGATCTGGGGGACTGATGACCTCAGAAGTCCCATAGTGCTCAGAACCATTTTTTTTGTCCTTCCCCAACATCATAGATGAAAGCCCCCTGAATATTTTCCGTTCATTTTTCTTAGTGTCCATGTTTCAGAGGTCCATACAGTGCCACTACGGGCTTCACAGATACTTGAAAGCGTTTAAACTCTTCTGCGTTGTTTGATCACACATTTGAGGGCAAACTATATCTGGATATTATAATGAGTTTTATCTTTCCTATATTAACTTTCATGCTACATTCTCACCCAATGCAAACTATTAATTTTTTCGCTCTATATCATCTGCATATTTCATATTCTTTTGACTCATTCTTCTACTTCATTTAAAAAAAAACGCAGTAAACGTCAACAGTTGTCTGGAGACTCCCCTCCGCCACTCCTGCTGCACCTGGGCAAAGTAACCGTCACCCAAACGATGACAAATGGAACGTTGTGAAATGTCAGTTGCGGAAGCAGGAGGAAGACCGAAGCAGGCCCGCAGTGCAGCCAAGGCGGCAGAAATAGAGTGCGCGCACATCACAGGCGACAAGCCGCTCCCTGGAGGCGGCCGGCGGCGACAGACGTGGAGCGAAGGGTCTGCAGGAAGCCAACGCGCCGCTCCAATATAGCGGCCGCGCAGTAAATCTCCCGGCAGCTGCAGAGAGAGCCCAGCAGCCAGAGGCCGGGCGCTACACGCCGCCCCACGCCTAACCCTGTTACCGCGCCATTTCTGCGGACGCGCGCCGACAATATTGTTTGTCCGCGGAAGCTGCCCCCTGCCAGGGCCTGCGTCTTCTCAGACGTGGTGCTGCCCCACGGTGTCCACGTTCTGCCGCCGGAAAAGAGCCAGAAGTAGCGCACTGCGCCTCACAGTTCCAATACACTCCGCCCCACACAGTGCTTGAGTAATGGACGCTGAGGAAACAATTTAAAAAAAGTGGTTCAAATGGTTCAAATGTAACAACTACAGAGGTATCTCTTTAATCAGCATTGTGGGTAAAATCTTCTCAGGTATTGTTGAAAGGAAAGTGCGAGTATTAGTTGAGGACCAATTGCATGAAAATCAGTGTGGGTTTGGGCCTCTTAGAGGTTGTCAGGACCAGATCTTTAGCTTACGGCAAATAATGGAGAAGTGTTATGAGTGGAACAGGGAATTGTATCTATGCTTTATAGATCTAGAAAAGTCATATGACCGGTTTCCTAGGAGGAAGTTATTGTCTGTTCTACAAGATTATGGAATAGGAGGCAAACTTTTGCAAGCAATTAAAGTTCTTTACATGGATAGTCAGGCAGCAGTTAGAGTTGACGGTAAATTGAGTTCATGGTTCAGAGTAGTTTCAGGGGTAAGACAAGGCTGCAACCTGTCTCCACTGTTGTTCATATTATTTATGGATCATATGTTGAAAACAATAGACTGGCTGGGTCAGATTAAGATATGTGAACACAAAATAAGCAGTCTTGCATATGCGGATGACTTAGTTGTGATGGCAGATTCGATTGAAAGTTTGCAAAGTAATATTTCAGAGCTAGATCAGAAATGTAAGGACTATGGTATGAAAATTAGCATCTCCAAAACGAAAGTAATGTCAGTGGGAAAAAAATATGAACGGATTGAGTGCCAAATAGGAGCAACAAAGTTAGAACAGGTGGACGGTTTCAAGTACTTAGGATGCATATTCTCACAGGATGGCAACATAGTGAAAGAACTGTAAGCGAGGTGTAGCAAAGCTAATGCAGTGAGCGCTCAGCTACGATCTACTCTCTTCTGCAAGAAGGAAGTCAGTACCAAGACTAAGTTATCTGTGCACCGTTCAATCTTTCGACCAACTCTGCTGTATGGGAGCGAAAGCTGGGTGGATTCAGGTTACCTTATCAACAAGGTTGAGGTTACGGATATGAAAGTAGCTAGGATGATTGCAGGTACTAGTAGATGGGAGCAATGGCAGGAGGGTGTCCACAATGAGGAAATCAAAGAAAAACTGGGAATGAACTCTATAGATGTAGCAGTCAGGGCGAACAGGCTTAGATGGTGGGATCATGTTACACGCATGGGAGAAGCAAGGTTACCTAAGAGACTCATGGATTCAGCAGTAGAGGGTAGGAGGAGTCGGGGCAGACCGAGGAGAAGGTACCTGGATTCGGTTAAGAATGATTTTGAAGTAATAGGTTTAACATCAGAAGAGGCACCAATGTTAGCACTGAATAGGGGATCATGGAGGAACTGTATAAGGGGGGCTATGCTCCAGACTGAACGCTGAAAGGCATAATCAGTCTTAAATGATGATGATGATGGTTCAAATGGCTCTGAGCACTATGGGACTCAACATCTGAGATCATCAGTCCCCTAGAACTTAGAACTACTTAAACCTAACTAACCTAAGGACATCACACACATCCATGCCCGAGGCAGGATTCGAACCCGCGTCCGTAGCGGTCACACGGTTCCAGACTGCAGCGTCTAGAACCGCTCGACCACAACGGCCGGCAACAATTTTTAAATGATATTTTAGCAGATTTCCAAAGCACGTGAAAAAAAGGGATATAGAATGATGGATCTTGTCATGGTATCCAAAGAGATTATCCGCGCACAGAGACGGAAGATAAAGTGCAAAATAAGCCAAGGAGTGCTGCCACAGAGCAATTTCGCATTCACATTGACATCTAGATACAGGATGTCTCAAAAAGAATATGTGTATTTCGAACACATATATTTATTAAACTGTAAGACATGTAACTACGAAGCATGGGACGCACATTTACGGATCTCTTAAGTTCAGATTACAGATTTTCAATATGTCGTCCACCAGCGACATGAACAATGGCACATCAACACTCGAATTCCTCCCACACTTGGGTGAGCATGTCCATCATCGTTGATGTTATGCAGTATGGATCCAGTTCTTTAGACCTTCTAATTTATGTGGTAGTGTTGGTGCGTAACTGTTGTCTTTAATGAAACCCCACATGAAGAAGGCGAGAGATTACGATGGAAAGCGGCTCGAATTCGTGCGGCATTTTCGCCAGAAACACGAGGGCAGCCAGGACTCATTCCAGCCGGCCAGTGTGGCCGAGCGGTTCTCGGCGCTTCAGTCTGGAACCGCGTGACCGCTACGGTCGCAGGTTCGAATCCTGCCTCGGGCATGGATGTGTGTGATGTCCTTAGGTTAGTTAGGTTTAAGTAGTTCTAAGTTCTAGGAGACTGATGACCTCAGATGTTAAGTCCCATAGCACTCAGAGCCATTTGACCCATTTTCACTCATTCCTTTACATACACAGTCTGTGTCTACAAATCGTCTATATCGTCAGCGAATGTCTCATCCATTAGGAGGATCAATTTGGTACGAAACTTCCTGGAAGATTAAAACTGTGTGCCGGACTGGGACTCTAACTCATGACCTTTTCCTTTCGCCGCGAAAGACAAAGGTCCGGAGTTCGAGTCTCGGTTCGGCACACAGTTATAATCTGTCAGGAAGTTTCATATCAGCGCACACTCCGCTGCAAAGTGAAAATCTCATTCTGGATCAATTTGGTTGAAAAATGGTTCAAATGGCTCTGAGCACTAGGGGACTTAACATCTGAGGTCATCAGTCCCCTAGAACTTAGAACTACTAAAACCTAACGAACCTAAGGACATCACACAAATCCATGCCCGAGGCAGAATTCGAACCTGCGACCGTAGCGGTCGCGCGGTTCCAGACTGAAGCGCTTAGAACTGCTCGGCCACACAGGACGGCGATCAAAACGGCACCTCTGATTTCTGATGATGAGTAACCATTTTGCAACATGTCACGGGAACCAAGCAAAAACAAGATAACCCATGTCTAGCCCCAATAAATGTAAACTAGACGATGTATTCGTTCCAACAATGACCGAGCCGTGGCGACGCTATCGATAGTTTTAATAACATAATACTCTGTAATACGGATGTTCTTCGTGGCACACCCTGATACTCCGCAAGACATGGTAAAGAGCGTTGCAGAGGGTCCTTATCAATGTACCAACTATTGGGAGTTCCTTCTGCCTCAATCGCGCTCGGAGTGCTGAAGTATGATTCCTTAAAGGCCTCTGGAGCATTATACTTACCCTAATCTTGTCTTCACGGTCGCTGCTGCAGCGATATGTTTCCAGATTCGTGCCTTAATACTAGTTCTTGACATTTTCTACGCTGGTTTCCTCCGGATAGCTGGCATGTGTCTTCACCTGTCCGCCAGTTCCGCTTCTTCGGCATCTCGATGACGACCTTCCATGCCCAAACAATCCCGTGACCATTCGTGCTGCCCTTCTCTTCACATGTTCGATAACAGCTGGTAGTCCTAGTCCCCCAATATACCAGTATTCTACGAAGATGGACGACAAGTGTTTTCTATGTGGTCTCCTTTGTAGCCTGAGTTTCCCCTGCATCCCGCCAATAAACCGAAGTCTGCCACCTGGTTTATCTACGACTGAGCCTACACTAGCCGGTAAAAAGTATCCGGACACCTATTACTGGACATTAGTATGGGGTGTGTCCACCCTTCGTCTTTATGACGGCTTGAACTCTGCTGAAGACACTTTCAATGAAGTGTCCGAATTTCTGGGAGGAATGGCAGCCCGTTCTTTCTTATGAGCCAAAACCGAGACAAAAAAGTAAGAGCGTAATTATCTGCATATTATAGCTAAAAAAAAGAAAAAGGCAACGTGAAGACACATGCTTGAAGCGAATACTTCAATGCAATGCACATTATACATCACTCATCCACGCGAACCGCTCTGCCACGTTATGTTTACGTAGCTAAGCAAACTGTGACGGATGGGCTCGAGCACCTGCAGCGGATCTTGTGATGAACACTACACATCATCAAACACGCACTAGAGTTTAAAGTACGCGCCTGTATATTTACCGTGCCAACATGCCTGTCAGTTGCCTCACGTTTCTAAGCAACTAAAACTGCAACAGAAACTGTGTAATGACATGTACTCTAAAAACGGGTTAATAGAGAAACATCTATAATAATTAGTGGGTAGTTGACGTCTTTACTGACGATTTTCTATCCATATTTTTGAGGCAGACCTACATTAACCATGATGACCGCTTCATAAAGATTTGCGATATCCGAACATCTACACACTGTTTGATACTTTCACAAAACGTTACATTACTATGCGAAAACAAAGTATTGTGTGTTTTCCAAGCATTGGTGAACAAGCTAAACTGACAGTATAGGAATCCACCGAGACCGATGCAAATGAATTTGAACGTACTAGCCGGCCGGTGTGACGAGCGCTTCTAGGCGCTTCACTCTGGAACCGGGGACCGCTACGGTCGCAGGTTCGAATCCTGCCTCGGGCATGGATGTGTGTGATGTCCTTAGGTTAGTTAGGTTTAAGTAGTTCTACGTTCTAGGGGACTGATGGCCTCAGATGTTAAGTACCATAGTGGACCACTCCCTGGGTTGGGTTGGGTTGTTTGGGGGAAGAGACCAAACAGCGAGGTCATCGGTCTCATCGGATTAGGGAAGGACGAGGAAGGAAGTCGGCCGTGCCCTTTCAAAGGAACCATTCCGGCATTTGCCTGGAGCGATTTAGGGAAATCACGGAAAACCTAAATCAGGATGGCCGGACGTGGGATTGAACCGTCGTCCTCCCGAATGCGAGTCCAGTGTGCTAACCACTGCGCCACCTCGCTCGGTTAAGTCCCATAGTGCTCAGAGCCATTTTTTTGAACGTACTAATAACATAGCGTCAAGATCATTTATTTTTTATTCGCTTTGAGTCATCTTGCAGCGTTCTAAGGAACATGCATCAGTTGAAGGAGGAAAAGTTAAAGATTGACTTCTCGTCAGTGTGTATATGGTTAAAGTCCGAAACTAGTTCAGTTGGATAATTATAGTGAAAAGAGGTTAATCGTTACTGTAACGAATGAAATACCCACAAATTTTCCTTAAGTGATCTGAGAACAACGGATAAATTTTAATTAGGAACCGAATACTGATTAAAATATAGTTGCTCATCCGGACCCCTGAATCACTGCAGGTGCGACGAATGTCCGGAATCTTGGATGCAGACGTTCCGGAACACAACAGCCTGAAAACTGAGCTATGAAGCAAGTTCGTCAGTGGTCCTCATGTTAATGTCGAGACATGAGAACACTGTTAAAAGGAACGGTAAGTATAAATCAGGAGCGTTGTGTCTTGTTAATGCAATCAACCTCGAATGGACTATAATTCGACTAAGTATGAACAACAAAGTTATGTCAAAAGAACGCACTACCTCAATAAACAAAATCTCTATGAAATATTAGCGAAATATATTCTCGACAGAACTGGGAGATGTGACTCGTTGAATCCAAAGTCCAAACATGTTAAAGACATTTATTAAACTGACGGGAGGATGTCACGAAACGTCAAGCAATATAGGTTGAAGGAACACATTAACATCTCATTTCTTTTATGTTTCATATCTATTTTCTGATGATTGAAAACATAGTCTCTCTCAATTATATATTCTTATAGCGACTAAATGAATAATATAATCTCGTGAAATTAAACTGACTTTTGTTGGGGCACATAAATTGAGGCAAAGAGAAACAGAGGCCTTATAGCAAATTACCGTTAATGTAGTTACCAGTTTATTAAAACTGTGAAAAAGAAGAGTAAATATCGGATAGGTAAACGTGATGCGTTTTATATTTTATGCTCGACCACAATCTGACGATATCAAGGTAACATTAACGAAGGCCACAAGAAATCATGAACGAGCTACATAATAGGCGTATTGTACACATTAACAGACATTAATTCGTGGGTTGTCCGTGACTTTAACTTCTACGTTAGGGATATATTTTAACCGATAACATTCCGTATTCAGTCAAAATGTTTTTATTTTCTATTTACTGTATAATGCGTTTCGGAGCTACAATTCCATTTTCAAGGACTGTAAAATGATGAACGTTACATCTGCTTCAGCTTTTTGCTAACACTGACAGAGCAACACAGTTGTTGGTTTTACGAGAAAACTGTCTCAGGCGGGATTGAAGAAAAAAAGATAAAGTACTGTAACACATCACTTTAGTTTGACCAAATAACATTCGTCTTCTGCACTGATGAGGAACTGCCACATTTCCACTAACATTTTTAACGGATTTAGTAATGTTCACTATGGTACTACATGACTCAAACTAAGCATCTCTAGCATATGTCACAGTGAAGTGATTCATTATTAAATTTCTGTTTAATAAGAACAACGCAATAAAATAAATCAACGCTTATAGTAGTGACACTAACAATGTTCAACGCGAAATCGGACATGCCTATTGAAATCCAGAATGATCCAAAATACTCGTAACAATTTAATGGTTCTGTTGCTAAGTGTGTAATTTATGCCTGTTGAGACTGTTATCTAGTAATAACGTCGTATTACTTTAGTTTATGCATACAAACGAAACGAAGCAACCTACTGCAATGTGGCAGTGAGTACGATATATGAATTAGTGGGAGGAAGTGAGGAGGGTGGCTAGAGAGAGATAGAGATAGAGAGAGAGAGAAAGAGAGAGAGAGAGAGTTGCTTACTGTAGTCGACCTTCCGTCTCCATCTACAGCCCCCCCCCCCCCCCCTCCCACAAACAAATACGTATTCTACCATCAGGATGTGTCGTGTCAACCTGTTTCTTCTCCCTGCTGTTGAGTATGTAAGTATGTAAAACAAAACTGTCACTCCTCTATGATTTTTTTATTTCTTTATTGTATTTAAATAGAAATAATCTAAATTCATCGCATCACAGCACTTAACATAGATTAAAAAAAAAAAAAAAAAAAAAAAAAGAAGAAGAAATGGTTCAAATGGCTCTGAGCGCTATGGGACTTGACATCTGAGGTCATCAGTCCCCTAGAACTTAGAACTACTTAAACCTAACTAACCTAAGAACATCACACACATCCATGCCCGAGGCAGGATTCGAACCTGCGACCGCAGCGGTTCCAGACTGTAGCGCAACATAGATTACAACTGCGTAGTTTGAGTCGTGCATAACTATCATAAATACGCCAAATTGTTAAGAATGTAAATGCAAGTATGTCAATTTTTCATCAATGCAGAAGATGAATGTTATGTGGCCAAACGCAGGTAATGTTACAGTACTTTATTTCTCTCGTTTCCATAAGACTTCTCCCATTAATTCCGTCTGAGACAGTTTTCCCGTAAAACTAACAACTGTGTCGTTCGGTTACTGTTAGGTGAAAAACTGAGCATGTGACGCCCATTATTCTACCCTCCTTGAATTTGTAGCTTCGGAACGCGAGCTGCAGTAATTAGAAAATAAAAATATTGTGACTGAAAACAAAACAAAAAAAAAATATATCCGTAAGGCATTAAACTCACATAGTAATAGCTTGGCAGTAACTTAGGTCCACGGCGAATGGTTTCACGTGTTCTCCTGCGATTATGTGGCGGACGACTGGCTCACAAAAGGATGATGAAGAGGAGTCGTAGAGAGAGGAGGGAAATAAGAAGTCCCCTTGTGGTCGCCTTATAGCGAGTAGCAGTGGCGGAATGAAATTGAGTTAGCGGCGAATGAGCTGGCAGGCAGCCGATAACCCGCCGGCGGGCTGCTGACGGCGCAGCCTCCTGGATTGCCGTCCCCAGCAGAATTAATGCCAGCGCCGCGCCGGAGCGCAGTCCAGTGCAGCAAGCGCCTATCCGTCACAGGCCGCGCCGCTCCGTCTCCGGAAGCGAGCGGGCCAGTGGAACGCCAGTGGCGTCGTTCGAAACCGGGAGGCCGTTTTTACTGGCACAAGGGATTAATTCATATTCGTGGCCAGCAAACCACACAATAGACAATAACATGTTCTTAAAATTATAATCATCTGAAATAACACACATTGTGCATTATAACGTTGGATCGAACAATATTCTACAAAATACTACATTTCATTACCACCCAAACCTTAAAAACATTGACAAACCATTCGTGGCACTGTGCGTTCCAAAAGCGTTTCAAAAAGTAATGATAACACTTACTCTTCTTCACAAGGTGTATTATCGAAAATAAACGTTACAACATCAAGTAGTTCCTAGTCAGAGTGGCGGAGAAGTTAGATTGGTATGAGCTTCAGTGACACGCGAAATTAACAAAATTCATAAACCTGCAACTGTTAATCTGTATACATCTACAACATAAGGTGAAAGGTCTCTGTTGGATTCCTTTCATGTTAATTTCTTAAATATGTTGTCATTTACGGCATAAATTCCTCTTCTAAATTTACTGTGACGTTTCTGACTATCTGGGAGGAGACTGAGTAGTGGAACGTGTTACTTTTACACATAAACGAGAACGATTTGTCACACTACTACACTTTAAAACACAGTTTATATGTAATTCATGTCACACAGTTTCATACAGAACCTACATCCGCTTTCTTTTATATACCGTATATGATAAGATACTGTCATCTTCCTTCCCTTCTGTGTGAGAGGATGAATGAGCAAATGTGTTTCTAGTTGCATGATTGAGGGTAGCAGACAAGCCTGTCTGCTAGAGAACAGTAGGACCAACGTCGGAACAGGTAGCTACGCTTTCTAAAAGCAGAGAGGTTTCTATCCTTAGTATGGTCCTGTCCGTCCCTTGTCATGTTGGTATAGGAAGCTGCCCCTCTGGCCACTTCCGTTTGTATTTGTGAGCCACCCTCAGGAAGGGACCAGGTCAGTCTGTCCGTGGCGAGCGTCTAAAGTGGTAAGATCTCCGGCTAAGCGCGTGTCTGCTAAGTCCGTAGGACAATGGATTTCTTAAGTTCAGCCTAACTGAAAATTTAATCACCTTTATTTCAGGTTTAGCTCTAAAATATCTAATGTTATCTTAAATTGCAGCGCAGTGTAATTCTCGTGTGAAGTTCAGAATATATTCCGGTAGTTGCTTTGTTACTACTTTGTGAGTAAAGTGGAACCACGTGTTGATCAGTAACTCTAACTAAGATCATCAATCTTAAATGCGAATGTGCGTGAGATTATAACGTCTCGTCTTGACAGTATTGTTCAATATAGCAACTTTTCTTTATGTTCAACCCACGTGGGGTGTACTTTGTGAGACCAGTACCACGTGCTCATGCAATGGTTTGACCCATCAGGTTAATAGTAAGACGATAGTAACCAGTTTGAGGTTTTTCTCTTGTAAATTGCTTTTCGATCTAATTTATTTTAATTATGAAAATTATTGTGGAGTTACACTCTTTGTGTAAACCAAGTTGAGCACGTGAAGCATGTGGTGTAATCATCAAAGTAGCCCTCAGCTACTCTTTTCGGGAAGATTTCACAGGGAGTTAGCATGAATTTAGTATACCAGTGTGTGGTAATTACATGACGGACAGGATTGTGCTACGAACGTAACTTCTTTGGGTCAAAATTGAATCGGTTGCTTGTGGTTAATTTCCTCTTGCATATGTTTCAACGTTCTTCGTGTGTTATTTGATGAATGCAGTGTTGTATGCAGTCTCCCAATCTTGGCTCCATATTTGATGTGTTCCGTAAGATTACAATCTCACATTTTCACAATCCTAAATAAGGCACCAGCTTAGTTATGAATCGAGTTTAATATGCTGAAATTTCAATGATCAATGTTAAAATAAATTTCCAAATATAAACTGATTTATTTATTTTTATTTAAATTCTCTTTTTTATATACATATCACCGGTTGTCGTATGACTATTAAAAGATTATAATTGATGCTAGTCTGGTTGGGAATTTGGTAAGCTAGACTGGATACCTGGTGAAACAGTTCGTCAGTAATGCAAGGTTAACTTCCCCAGACAGCTCACAGCTTTTAAACCGCTTTTATTGTCTATCAGCACCGCTTTCATACCAAATTAAAGCAACAACGTTACAAAGGGTTCAGCAGGTCTTCCTTCAAAAGGTCCGAGTGTCTACTCTTGTGACAATTATTGTATGTGGCGATGTCGCTGCATCGACACTTGCGCTGATCGTCTACCGTGGAACTTCGTGCGCTAACATGAAATAAATTGATCCGTAAAACTTCGGGCGTGCAGCCGCATAAATTTGACTTCTTCTTCTAATATTTCGGCTGAATACCGTCCAGCCATCTTCAGAGTCAGCCGAGGTGACTGACGCTCCAGTTTATTTTTTCTTTATTGGATTTCAATCCCCCCTCCAGAGGAGAGGGCGGGCTGGCAGCAGCGTAATATGCTGCCCTTCAGCCTACAGAAAAGTTAAAAAATAGAATACAGAATAGAAACAACAAGAAATACGGGCGATAAAACGGTGACATTGTAAAAAAAACTGTAAAATGGCGGTAAGGTGTGGAATTTAAAATATAAAAACACTGCGGTGACGATGCGGATGAAGAAGTAGACAGGCACAGTTAAAAAACAAACGGCGACAGTCTGGTTTCTGTTCGCACGAGATAAAAAACACAACTGGCGAAAGTATGGCGGCTGTTCGCAACACTGACGGGACACACAACACTTAACACTCACTTATGACAACACTATACAGGTGACACCGTGGCAGATTGGCAGGGGGGGGGGGGGGGGACGCTCCATCACTTGCTCCGTTCTTTTAAGGCCGCGGACCGCACCACTGCGCATGCGGCCACAGATACACAAGGCGCCAGAGACAGCGCAGTCGATCCGCACAGTGACATCGTTGTATCACTGCGAGCTGCACCGTCGCGACGTCTTTGTGATTTTATTACAGAATTTCCCGAATTCCAAGATTTGTCCAAGCTGAAGCCGCTATCTCTATTCATTAAATTCGTCGCCAAGCGACTTTCAATTGCTTCCTTCACTACTGAGTCCCAGAAGGACTGATGTATCTGTGGCCGCATGCGCAGTGGTGCGGTCCACGGCCTTCAAAGGACGAAGCAAGTGCTGGAGCGTCAGTCACCTCGGCTCACTCTGAAGATGGCTGGACGGTATTCAGCCGAAATATTAGAAGAAGAAGTCAAATTTATGCGGCTGCACGCCCGAAATTTTATGGGTCAGTATTTGCGCCGAGAAAATATGAATATGCACATGAAATAAATTACTCATGAACATTTGCATATTCGGTTCAGAACACTTGTTTCACAGCAGAGCTTTGTACTGTACTGTCAGAGGGACCACAAGTGGGCGCCATTTCTGGTCTGCAGAAGGGACTGGTCTCATTACTGAACGATGTATGCTTTTTGACGTTTCATCAATGTTCCTTAACTTTTTATGTATACTAAGCAAAGCAGCACGCCAAAATCCGACAGACTTTTTTAGACGACTGCCGTCCAAAGTCACAGGACCGACCCTGTCTAGCTCTTGTCAAAATTCAGCAGTCTGCTGTTTTGTCTGTTCTCAGCACACAGGTCGACTGAATGGATTCTCCCTATCTGCATGTTCCTAACACTACTTACCATGGCATTCGCATATTTCCCGATAGAAGAGGCGAGATAATAAGTTGGTTAAGTAGTCTGTATTTTATGCTGGCATTCTCTACATTAGGGGCAATGGCAAGTGTGTGGTCTCTCCATCATAAACGGGTCTCAGTTGGGTGGACTTCAGAGCGGAAAAAATTCAGTTAATTCATCATTTCCTCACCACACGAGAGCAAGGTGAAACTTAGCTAATTCGACAGCGAGATGGCATTGATGTCAAAGAAAATTTGTATCTGTTAGGTTAGTATGATGCACATTAACGTATGTCAGGAGGAACCTGATTTCCAGTACAGTTTGAGTACACGGCATTTAATTACTCGCGTTGGGTGAGTTTCGTTCAAATGCATGAACTGGAATACAAGGCTACCACAAAATTCCGTTCACCCGAACGGAAATTCCTCCAAAATTGCTGAATAAATTTAAAGAATTTGCTTCATGTTAAAAGTGAGTGTTAGAATTCAAACGTAATCGTACTTCTTTTGAACAGAACAGCGCCTAGAAAGTGCAGCGCAGAGTGATTATGTCGGCAATAGATAGTCGTTTCGCAGAATTTCCAGATCTGCTTATCATGGATTGAATATATTTGGGGCAATCACATGAAAACGAGACAGATAGGAAAAAAAGGAAGTAAACCATTTATTAATTCAAAAGTAATCGCCATAACTGTTAACACATTTATCCTACCGTGGGACAAGGCGGTCAGTGTCTGCATATGAAAGAGTTTGGGGTTGCCTATGGAACCTTGATTGTACTCATGCGTGAACCTCTTTGTCCGAAGCAAATCAACGGACACGAGCGACTTTCTTCGTGGCTCCAAAACTACGGAAATCGCATGGGCAGAGACTTTATGGAGGATGTGTAAGGGTGTCCCAGCGAAACTTCTGCAGCGTAGTCGAAAGAACCTTAACAATATGTGGGCCCCTCCACACGGTTTTGGGACCTTGAAGAAACACATCCGTGGCCGTCGATTTGCTTCGGACAAGAGGTGCACGCCTGTGTACAATCAAGGTTCCGTAGTCAACACCACTTTCATATGCAGGCACCTCACGATGGGACAAATATATTGAAAATTACCTCAACTGCTATTGAAATAATAAATAGTTTACCTACTTTTTACGGTTCCGTACCTCAATCGGTAAAATCGGAGCCCTTATAGGATCGTTTTGTTGTCTGCCTGTCCGACTGTTAAGAACTTTTATTCTCAGGAACGGTTAGACACATCAAGTTGAAACGTAGGTCACTAACTAAAAATGTTAAAATGTGTGTGAAATCTTATGGGACTTAACTGCTAAGGTCATCAGTCCCTAAGCTTACACACTACTTAACCTAAATTATCCTAAGGACAAACACACACACCCATGCCCGACGGAGGACTCGAACCTCCGCCGGAACCAGCCGCACAGTCCATGGCTGCAGCGGCTTAGACCGCTCGGCTAATCACGCGCGGCAGTCACTAACGTCTATGGACCCTTGGCTGTGTGGAAACTTTAAACTTGTAAGTCAATTCAGTTAAAAGATACGACCATTTACGTCACATACTTTGATACTCGCAAACTCACTTATCAGAACCTATAGTGTATTTCCCGTTGTTCTAAAACCATCCAATTTTTGGCACAAGTAAGGGGAAAAATCTAAAAATTCTTTATTTATAATTACGTCACACAAATTATCCAACTGTCAGTCAGTCCGTCGTACACCGCGGGTCAAAGGCCAGTCCACTCGACACCTTGCATCATTGTAAAGGAGTCGTAAGTCGCCATTCGTCGGAGCACAGTACAGCTTCCAGTCAGCTACTGTCCAGTTTCTGAGTTGTCTGGCTTACTGAAGACGAACAACTTTGTGTGCCGCTTGGAGCTATGGCCTTTTACAACGTAAGGTCCTCCTAATGTCTACTGCAGGAAGTTGCCTTTGCAGTCTTAGTTCAGAAAGGGGTTGAGATGGAGCTGCATTCATTGACAGCAGTAACTGGTGTCACGTTGGAAACGATTGTTAAAACTTCTTAAAATTTTTTTAAAAAATTTTTGAATAGTCTAGATCGCAAAAAATAAGTGTATACAATGTTGATTACTAGTTTCGATTGCTAAACAGTAATCTTCAGATTACTCATGACAAAGACACAGTGCCTCCCACACTGCAGGCTAGAATCTCATCGTCCGCTATTGTAGCTCGATAGTATATAAAGGCGTAAGATATCGTGCTCCTCTTGAATGAACCAAGTTTCAGTACACTGTTGGCTATTATAAGGAAGCTACAGGGTGCAACTCTGAACAACGCTTATTAAGATGCGCATATTTTTTGAATGTATTTCATAATTCGTAACGAAGCTGTGTAAACCTTGTAATCAGGTACACTCTTAATAAATATGGTTCAGTATTGCACTGTGTAACTTCATTGGTACAGTCAACAGTGTATTTTCCATTTCTTTACGGAGTAAAGGTCTGTAATAGCAGGCGGTGGCGTTCTAGCGTACAGTGTATGTAGGCACAGTGTCTTTGCGATGAGTGATCTAAAGATGGTTGTTCAGTATCCGAAAACTAGTTATCAGTATTGTATGTAATATATACTTTCTGCGATCAACGCCATTAAAAGATTTTGTAACAAATGGTTAAAAAGTTTTAAGAGTGCATAAGACAGATTTTTCCCATCACCTGATAATGTCAGGTCTTGCTGAAAACGATAGTCATTCACAAGGCTTCCGTCTTGTCTGTTAGCATCTTCTTACGACTACTGTTATTCCGTCATATTGCAGGGCAGCATTCTTTGCACACACAATGGGCAGTCCGCGTTGCTAGTCAAACAAATCGGGCAACTCCACTCACGATGTGGTCGTGGGTGCGCCAAAAATCATACCTCCTTTCTGCCACGTCAATTCACCTTACCGTACAAACATATATACTTGACTGCCATGACTTACGTCAGTGTTGGACAGTCACATGTTCACCTGGTATCAGATCTACACCACCTGCAGTGCTCCAAAAGGATTAGTGTTCTGTTTTAAAGGGTCAGTTAATAATTCGTCCGGTGAACTTACGTTGAAATGAAATACGTCATGATTTAAGCGTTCACACACGGGACGAGTTGGCTAACGTTGATGTGAAGCTGTACAAGTTTTGTAACGTCACCTAATGTTATTTCAGGTTTAGGAGCCATTGTCTCGACTGAAACGTAAAGTAAGGTCTGCGGTATTTCGGCAACGTGCTACGAAAGGCTTGAGCCAATAAGAGGCACGAAAACTGTACGGCACAAGCACTTGCGAGACGCCATAACTGTACTTATAGTTTTCAGCTGAAGCTCTTATTTCGCGGGTGTTATATTGTAACTTAACCCTACGTATGTATGCTGCTCCTAAGCACCCGCACATTAAGAATCTCTCGAAAACGAATCATTTTTGTTACGATTTGCTGTAATAAAAGTATGGGAAAAGTCATATTGGTCGTTAAAGAATTTTCGTATTTCGTTATGTGTTAAACCTCGCGTCTTACGAAAATACGTCGTTTTGTGGCAACGGCACACTGAAAACGCATCATTCATGGAACTATTTGATATAATTAAATGTCAGTTAATAATAAATCGGCGAATGAAGCCTTCAGAAAATCGTAACACAAAATACAAGATCGCTTGTTGTTGAAGTTCAGCGGAGCGTAGTTGCTACAGGTACCGAGTTAAAAAATAACGTATAGAGGGTTTACGTTTCAATGTATAGCTTCTGCAGTTGCCTAAGCTGTCACTTTTATTTAGATGATTCACGTGAACTGATTTCCGACGAGATTATGGCCACAGGACGGTAATTAACAGACTTTGAACGCGGAATGGTAGTTGGAGCTAGAAGCATGTGACACTCCATTTTGGAAATGTTTAGGAAATTCAATGTTCCGAGATACACAGTGTCAAGAAAGTGACGAGAACACCAAATTTCAGGCATTATCTCTCACCACGGACAATGCAGTGACCGATGGTCATCACTTAAAGACCGATAGCAGTAGCATTTGGGTAGAGTTGTCAGCCGGCGGCGGTGGCCGTGCGGTTCTGGCGCTGCAGTCCGAAACCGCGGAGCTGCTACGGTCGCAGGTACGAATCCTGCCTCGGGCATGGGTGTGTGTGATGTCCTTAGGTTAGTTAGGTTTAAGTAGTTCTAAGTTCTAGGGGACTTATGATCTAAGCTGTTGAGTCCCATAGTGCTCAGAGCCATTTGAACCATTTAGAGTTGTCAGTACTAACGGACAAGCAACACGGCGCGAAATCGCCGCAGATATCAATGTGGGACGTACGACGAACGTATCCGTTAGGGCATTGCGGCGAAATTTGGCGCAAATAGGATATGACAGCAGACGATGGCCGCGAGTGCCTTAGCTAACAGCACGACATCGCCTGCAGCGCCTCTCCTGGGTTCGTGACCATATATGCTTGATCCTAGACGATTGGGAAACCGCGATTTGGTCAGATGAGTCCCGATTTCAGTTGTTAAGACCTGATGGTAGGCTCGAGTGTGGCGGAGACCCGGCGAAGCCGTGGACTCAAGTCGCCAACAAGGGACGTAGCAAACTGCTGATTGCTCTATAATGGCGTGGAGTGTGTCCTCTGGTCTAACTGAACAGATCATTGACTGGAAATGGTTATGTTCGGCTACTTGGAGATCATATGCAGCCATTCATGGACTCCGTATCCGCAAACAACAATAGAATTAAGTGCAGGTTCTGCAGGTACGCAGGAGAGTTACTATGAAGTTTGAAAGGTAGGAGACTAAATACTGGCAGAAGTAAAGCTGTGAATACGGGGCGTCAGTCGTGCTTGGGTAGCTCAGATGGTAGAGCACTTGCCCGCGAAAGGCAAAGGTCCCGAGTTCGAGTCTCGGTTCGGCACACAGTATTAATCTGCCAGGAAGTTTCATATCAGCGCACACTCCGCTGCAGAGTGAAAATCTCATTCTGGAAACAATGGAATTGTTGTGGATGGCAATGCGCCATGTCTTTGCACCAGAACTGTTCGCAGTTGGTTTGAAGAACATCCTGAACAGTTCGAGCGAATGATTTGGCTACCCATATCGTCCTACATGAATCCGCTTGAATATTTATGGGACAATACCGAGAGGTTACTTCGTGCAGAAAATCCTGCACCGGCAACACTTTCGCAATTATGGACAACAGAGGCGGCATGGCTCAATATTTCCGCAAGGGACGTCCGACGACTAATAGAGTCTATGCCACGTCGAGTTGCTGCAAAAGGAAGTCCGACACGATATTAGGAGGTATCGCATGACTTTTGTCACCTCAGTTGTAAGCTGATGTCCTTACTGACTGGACACGGAACTTTTCTTTTAACCCTATGGCATATTCATGGATACTTAAGTTTTTATTTATGTTTACTACAGAGAGAGCAACATGACTAACCTATGGACAGGGAGGAAATGTGCGTGTTAGTATAGCGTACGAATTTTATGCGCGTCCTTTTTCGTAGCCAGACTGTGTGGTTTACGAGCCAGATAAGAGACAGCTACCGCTGGAGACGTAAACAGTCGCGAATCACGTTAACTAACAAGTGCCATGTGACGAAGGCGCAGTGTCTCGTGAAGTTTGATTTTCATTCCGCGTCCACGTCAACGTTAGCTGCCTCGTCCCGTGTGACGTGGCTTTAGGCTTAGGTTAACAGGTGACCATCTGCCGTCTCTAAAGTCTGAGAGACTTAGCCTGAAGTCACTTCCTTCTGAGCCTATTGTAGTTTTATTTTGAAGTCCTGTTTATGCTAGCATCCACAGAATATTTTTTTTTTTGTTCCAGCTCTTTAATTTGATCGGCCGGCAACCTCAACACAAAGGAAACAAACTTCTGATCGTCGTTTCACAAAGGCACTTCGGCACAGTTCTTATGTCTCAGTATCTCCGGATTTCCGCGACGGTCGTTTCGAGCATTTCTGCCGTGTTATGGCTGGTGGGAAAAAGCGGAAGCCCGACAAAGGCGGTGACAAAAAGCGAGACTGTGTCCATCGAATTGGGAGGCCGCGGCGGGGCCGGAACGCCGGCGAAGACGCGCCCGCAAGAAGCGGCCTCCGCTGCCCGGCTCAGCTAGCCAGCCATCGGCAGTCCTGTCACGCGGGCTGGCGCTGGCGGCTGCCGGCTTTTTGCCCGCTCCACGCACCGCCCATTGTCTGCACCGGAATTACGCGCCGCCTTAATTAAGGATCGCGGCTCACATTGCTGCGGAATAACGCGTCGCTCCGCGAAAAACCACCGCGCCCGACGGCGGGCTGACCCTCGGCACGGAGTGAACGAAAATTGCCGGCCGCGCGCGGGACTCGCCGCGGTTTCGCATTCCTGCCTCCTGCGACGACGCCGGGGAGCGGCTGCCGGAGACCGTCCGCTGCCGCGGAACTCGGCCCCCGCGAATACCACTGCCCACTTTAGGCATCTTTCTTCCGAGTGCCCCATTAACATACCGACGGATTGGTGTAAAAGTGAAGGCCAGAGGTACGAAATGCGAAACGACACCCATATCGAGAGCGATTGTCTCTTCGACACAATGGTTCCTCGTAAGTGCTCCGCTGAAATGAAAGATGCTTACAAGATTCCACTAGAGGTAATAGCCGAATGACACAAAGGTAAAGGCGAGTTCATGAAGGCGTATTCCGTCTTAACTACATGAAACCCAGTTTGTTTCTTGCCATAAACGTTTTCTTATTTATGAATTATCTTCAGTTGTCTGTAATAGACGTTTGTTTTTATATAATAAATGCATTATGTAGTCGTTACAGATATGTCACTATCTTACGTTTTCTCATGTTTTGCTCTTGTTTTTCATATGAGAAACGACTGTCGTAGCACAAGTTTCGCGAGGTTAAATTATGGTTAGGTGTTAACGATTTCCAGTGTTGCCAGTCCATGTGTGTGGTCCTAGAGATGTGTTCATTCGGTTCCCATACTCCAGATGGTCGATTTCCGGCGTTTTTTACTCACATTTATTAAAGCACTTGACTTTCTTTTTATCGTGTGGTTGACGAGTGTGATTTTACAATGTGTAGCGTTGCCAGCTGTCGCTTTGTGTTTATCTTTCGTCTTTTGTTTGTGTAATGTGTGTGGTTTGACAGTATTCATGTATTTTCTGTGCCTGTTCCTACGTATGTCTTTCGTTATGTGTGAATGTGTCATTTGTTGTAAGAGTGCTTTAATGTGAGTGAGAGTGTGTATTTTGTTATGTGTGAATGTGTCACAGACACACACACACACACACACACACACACACACACACAAAATGAAAAAATATCAAACCACACACACTACACAAACAAAAGACGGAAGATAATTCACAGCGATACACGTGTTGATTGCACAATGAAAAGTACAAGTGACGTGCTGTAGATCGAGGAAGCCCCATTCGGGGAAGTTTGGCCGCCGAGTTGCAAGTCTTATTTCAGGTGACGCCACTGTAGGCGACTTGCGTGTCGGTGATAATGAAGATGACACAACACCCAGTCCATGAGCGGAGAAAATCTCCAACCCGTCCGGAAATCGAACCCGGACCAGCTGCATGGTAGGCAAACGCGTTGCCACTGAGCTAAGCATGTGGACTGTGCTGTAATAAATGTGGGTGAAAAACCGTCGAGAATGGGCCAGCTGGAGTATGGGGATCGAATGAACACAGCTCTGGACCACACAAATGGACTGGCAACATTGCAAATCGTAAGTAACACCAACCGATAATTTAACCTCCCGAAACTTGTGCTACGGAAGTTATTTCTAATCTGAAAAACAAGAGAAAAGTAACATAATAACATATTGGTAAACACTACACAATGCATTTATTATATACACACATCAATAAAAGTTCTGCATCACCTCGATTCCGAGAGTTCCGGAACCTGTACAGAAAACTGGAATAGAGATCAACAAACATCATTTCCGCCCTTTTTACTGCGCACGAAAACCACACACTGCATGTTGTACCACCATACAGTGAGACCTTCAGAGGTCGTGGTCCAGGTTGCTGTACACACTGTTACCTCTCATACCCAGTAGCACGTCCTCTTGCATTGATGCATACCTGTATTCGTCCTGGCATACTATCTACAAGTTCATCAACGCACTGTTGGTCCAGATTGTCCCACTCCTCAACGGTGAACGTCCAACGCCAGCAAATTAATATAGTAAAAATAGGCAGGCATTGTTTCAAACATTGAAGCACAGCGGTAGTCATCAGCTGAAAGATAGGTTTCAATGCAACAATGTTATACAGGAAACCATTTCCCGACACGGTACACCCTTCCCTTACTCCCAGCCTCTGAGCCGACCAGTGAATCAGTTCGGAAGATCTCCAATGTTGAATCAAAATCCTTGGCAAGCTGATGTTTTTCTTCCTATTCGCAGTCTTGTTAAGTGCTGGAAGGAAATACACTTTTATCAACACGTACGCATTTATAAGCTCGAGAATTTTATTCGAATTGAAGCAGCTTGGAAATCGAGAAAAAGTTGTTTACACTACAGCCTTAAAGGAGTTACTGCTAACCTCTGACTAAGTCCATAACACGTTTCATCGTTAAAGGTGTATGAAACGTCCTCGCGCCAGGAATGGTAACTTCACCTTCGGAAAGCCACGCTTCGCCAATCAGGCGCTTTGTCAGCGTCACATCTACGTAAATACCTTTCAAGCACTCAAGGTCTTGTTGCCTCATCAAATAGTCTTACAGGAATCATGGAAAACTTGTAGGGTACTGAAGCTTCAGGTAAATCCGACGTTTCGAAAAAATGGATGTGTTATCTGGCAGCCAAGTTCATTGATCACCGAAGTCTCCGAATCATGTCCTAGTACGTTTCTCGGTGTGATGATGAAGAAAAAGTGAAGTATATATAGAGGAAGTAATTGCTGAATTTTTCATTTACAGTACTAGCAGACTGACAGCATAAAAAAAGGGAAAGTTGTGTGTTTCTCAACGTTCGTTGTTCTTCTAGTGTTCTATTTATTTTAGCATTCAAAAGTGTACAACTCACATGTCATCTCATACAAACGATTTCTGTTATGACTCGGTTTCATTATCAAATATGACATTTCTGTAGCACCCTTTGAATTCCCGAAAAGTCTTTTCCAATGTTCTTCTTCAGCAATTATTGTCTGGAGTTGGCCTAGTGAGATGAAAGTAACTGACAAGATAAATACAATTTATGTAGTTAAAACTGAAATCGCAAAAAAAAGAGGCCGCAAAACAAAGACAACATGAATAGGTTACATAAATACTCGTACTCTAGAATAATTCGTTTTCATTCTCGAGCTCGACTAGTAGCGACACAACGTTCCTTTAAGAAAGTAAAGTAATTTCATAATTGTTCTACACCCCAGAGGGGGAAAGAAGGTGGCTTAGAAATTGTTCCGTCGACAACGAGATCGTTAGATACGGAGTGCAAGCTTCGTATTGGATTAGGTACTTTTAGTGAAACCATCCCATCACTTGCCTTAAGGAGGGTATGTATGCATGTACGTATTAAACCGGGGACCTAGAAACGACGGAGAGGCTTCGTCCCCCCGTAGCGCTCAGTGATTCACAACCGCACAACAGGCCGCAGCAGTCCACCCACCCCACAGCCGCCCTACACCAAACCCAGGGTTATTGTGCGGTTCGACCCCCACTCGACCCCCCCCCCCCCCTCACCCGCGCGAAAGTCTCTTACCAGACGAGAAGGAGGGTACTTTTTTCTTATTTCTTAAGAGTAGAGTGGAAGGACTGTGGCTTAGTTTACTCAAGAAGAAAGGCTGCCACTCACCATATGCGATTTTGGGAAACTGTGAGAAATTTAAATCTGAATGGCTGAACACGTAACTCGAGTTCAGCAATCAAACACTGTGGGTCATCAGAGAGTAGTAAGAATCACTAATCAGCTACTGTCGCGGTAACAGTGAACTGCACCGATAGTGCATGGGAATGTGCGTTTCTATTAAACTGGTTATTTCCAGGTTCCACAAACAAACTTCGCGAAATCTTGTTTTGAAGCGGAATAACCAAAACATACATACAGCAGACCATCAGGACTACAGATCGCATAAAATTTTATTGCTCGTTCATTGATAATGATGTTAATTTAATTCATTCAAATTAGTAGAAAATAAAGATTTCTCTTATCTGCGAAGCAAGACCACAGAAAATATCCGAAGAAAGACCTATATTAGAGACACATTGGCTCAGACAAAAAGTCTGTCGCCCCTAAAGCAGCTGTAATGTTGCCAAATACTGGAATGAAATTGAGAAAGAATTTCCCGAAACTGTCAGTCTGGAGCATAGGATACTGTGACAGTGCAACGTGGACTAGGAAAGAGAATGGGAAGCGTCTGAAATTAAATGCTTGAAAAAATGTTCAAAATTAAGTGGACAGGTGAACTACGACATGAAGATGTACTTGGAAGAACAGATGGTGAACGTATTCCTTGAAAAATCGTAGTAAGGAGAGAGAAGGTATCTGTACAAATGCCTCCAGGAGTGGAAGAAGCAGCAGAGGAGACAATCCGACAAATGTAAGTGCGGGCGTTGGTGCAGGTAGATATATAGAGATGGGATTGAAAATAGTAAAAGATATAGTAGATTACATCATAGTAGTACTTAAAACATAGCCAATGCTCAAGCTTGCTAATGCACTTCGAAATCCGCATTACAAATAATGATTTTCTTTGCTTTCCAATTTGTCTATTGAAGAGGAATACTAATATTCTTCAGTTGTGTGACCATATTCTCCGTGGTTGCTTTACCCTTGTTGAACGTATTTTAAATCCGTCTGTGGAATCACAAGGAAGTGCGCATTTTATCACAAAACGCGTTTCGTTTTATCAAACCACAGATGAATGAAAAAATTTTAGATGAAGTGAAAACCAAAACTAGGCATAAGTTGGCAACACTACGCACACAAAGACACAAAGAGACATGTTTAGCGAGAAGAACGCAAACAAAAATTGCGTTGGGTTTTTCATAAAGAAACGTGTATTACTGCGAAACAGTGCGACATTAGGCAAAAAATAGTAGTGACAACCGAGGGAATATCTAAACATCGTGTAATTGACGACACTTACTGATGTGAGCGTCAGTAAAATCAACATCTTTTGTGACGACCTGTTTTTAGATCTAGAAAGCAAGCCAAATTGAGGATATGTCTCATTAGAGACCACTGATGATCGTTTAGATCAATATGACGAAAATCTTTTGGTGACATCTAGAAAGCAAGCCAAATTGTGAATATGTTTCATTAGAGACCACTGATGATTGTGTAGATCAATATGACGAAAATCTTTTGGGGATGTGAAAAAGAAACTTTCCTACATTTCCACGTACAATTTTAAAACACCTTTAAAAAGCCAAAGGTTTCAATTATACTCAGAACCTAGTGCTCTTGCTTCTTATCTTTAGTAGTAGTACGACACCACTATTTCGCCTTGACTGGTGACGCAATTCTTTCCCTTTACCCGAAATCTGCCTAGTTTCCCGACATGCAATGAATTTCAGTCGCAAGATAGGCTATTTTAAGATACGGTAAGAGAAGCGTAACATATAATTCACACAGTGTTATCACAGTAATGTTCGCATAGCGTGTGTCTGAAATGGACCATCAGCTTAGGAGTTGCCTAAAGTAACTGCGCAATATTCTTATAAACAAGTGGCAACTTGGTCAATGAAACTGCTGTTGCGCACTGGTTTACGGAGGCCAATAAAAGACGTACTGCGATGTCACGTCAGCTAAACACCTGTAGCGCAACGAAAAGTGGACTTCACTCCGATACATCTAATGATATCCGCATGGAGTTGCTCCGCGATCTGTTACTGGTAAAGCAAGAAACTTGTTTTGTCAACTGGACTAATACTAATCAAATTCTGCTCTCATTTCAGTTCTGGAAAACTGAGGTATCATTACGCTCTTCACAAATCTTCTCATCGGAATACCTGTTAATCAGCAGACAGAAAGTAATTCACTGGTGAACAGCCTGCGGGTATTAATTGCCGCCTGTCCTGGGCAGTACCAGCGCGCCGAAGGTTAAGAGCTCGCGGCGAGCAAGACGGATGGGCTGGGGTTGCGCTGATCGGACAATGGTCGGTGGCGTTCCACACGCGCCGCGGCGCCTCGCTAAAATTAACGCCAGTGTCAGCCACACGACGCCAGCGAACGGCGAGCCGGCCTGGCCTAGCTGTGGTAACGCGCCCTCTCCTCTCCCCTAAACTCTCACAGCCGTGTGTGTAAAGACTGCAGCGCGCTTCTCATTACCGCTCATATTTCGTGTCAAGTCGAGTCGGAACCCATCAAAATACACCAAACCTGATACATTTATTTTACTGGTTCTTTTTGCAATCGTACATCCATCTACAATAGATGAAAAATACTCTTCTTTACCCACACAATCACATATTCAAGTAACACGCACGAATCTATTCACAAATCCCCATAACAAGTCTACCATGATATACAGGGTGTTACAAAAAGGTACGACTAAACTTTCAGGAACCATTCCTCGCACACAAATAAAGAAAACATGTTATATGGACATGTGTCCGGAAACGCTTAATTTCCATGTTGGAGCTCATTTTAGTTTCGTCAGTATGTACTGTACTTCCTCCATTCACCGCCAGTTGGCCCAATTGAAGGAAGGTAATGGTGACTTCGGTGCTTGTGTTGACATGCAACTCATTGCTCTACAGTACTAGCATCAAGCACATCAGTACGTAGCATCAACAGGTTAGTGTTCATCACGAACGTGGTTTTGCAGTCAGTGCAATGTTTACAAATACGGAGTTGGCAGATGCCCATTTGATGTATGGATTAGCACGGGACAATAGCCGTGGCGCGGTACGTTTGTATCGAGACAGACTTCCAGAACGAAGGTGTCCCGACAGGAAGACGTTCGAAGCAATTGATCGGCGTCTTAGGGAGCACGGAACATTCCAGCCTATGACTCGCGACTGGGGAAAACCTAGAACGACGAGGACACCTGCAATGGACGAGGCAATTCTTCGTGCAGTTGACGATAACCCTAATGTCAGCGTCAGAGAAGTTGCTGCTGTACAAGGTAACGTTGACCACGTCACTGTATGGATAGAGCTACGGGAGAACCAGTTGTTTCCGTACCATGTACAGCGTGTGCAGGCACTATCAGCAGCTGATTGGCCTCCACGGTTGGTTCATCCAACAATGTGTCAATCCTCATTTCAGTGCAAATGTTCTCTTTACGGATGAGGCTTCATTCCAACGTGATCAAATTGTAAATTTTCACAATCAACATGTGTGGGCTGACAAGAATCCACACGCAATTGTACAATCACGTCATCAACACAGATTTTCTGTGAACGTTTGGGCAGGTATTGTTGGTGACGTCTTGATTGGGCCCCATGTTCTTCCACCTACGCTCAATGGAGCACGTTATCATGATTTCATACGGGATATTCTACCTGTGCTGCTAGAACATGTGCCTTTACAAGTACGACACAACATGTGGTTCATGCACGATGGAGGTCCTGTACATTTCAGTCGAAGTGTTCGTACGCTTCTCAACAACAGATTCGGTGACCGATGGATTGGTAGAGGCGGACCAATTCCATGGCCTCCACGCTCTCCTGACCTCAACCCTCTTGACTTTCATTTATGGGGGCATTTGAAAGCTCTTGTCTACGCAACCCCGGTACCAAATGGAGAGACTCTTCCTGCTCGTATTGTGGACGGCTGTGATACAATACACCATTCTCCAGGGCTGCATCAGCGCATCAGGGATTCCATGCGACGGAGGGTGGATGCATGTATCCTCGCTAACGGAGGACATTGTGAACATTTCCTGTAACAAAGTGTTTGCAGTCACGCTGGTACGTTCTGTTGCTGTGTGTTTCCATTCCATGATTAATGTGATTTGAAGAGAAGTAATAAAATGAGCTCTAACATGGAAAGTAAGCGTTTCCGGACACATGTCCACATAACATATTTTCTTCTTTTGTGTGTGAGGAATGTTTCCTGAAAGTTTGGCCATACCTTTTTGTAACACCCTATACTTGAACAACAAGACTCGCACAAGCATGATAAATAAAAAAAGAAAAAGGTAAAACTTTCATCGGCCCGGAGACTGATTTGAACACAACAGTGCTTTATTAGTCAAACTCCTAATTGTATCGGAGATGCTATGCTGTCGCCTCTGAAGTGACTTACTCGTTTACAGGTGGACCTGTACTTTAATATGGACTGCGAGCTACATTGTCAGAGGTCAAGGACGTAATAAGTAACAGACAAAAAATCCTTGGATTGATTGAGGATCAAACCAGAGCGCTCTAGATCCACAGTCTGGCACGTAACTACCCAGACAACCGAATACAAATAAATTACTAAAAATTATCATTTGATAAAAAATTATAAAATAAACTACTAAAAGGCGGCATTATGATGTTGCGGAGACATCGTCTTGATCTGTATATATTAACTGTCTGAATAATGAAGACTAGATCACAGTTTTATTATATTTTTAATGACTTTCAGCCAGTATAGGCCATGTTCAGATCTAAAAACTCGGCGCAACAACTGTTGGGCGAGTTGACATAGCACAACACTTGATGTGATGGATATTTAGATCTTACGATGGCCTACAAAATATAATAAAATTGTGTTTTAGATTGCATTATCCAGATTGTGTTATCTAGACGCTTACAAAAAAAAGTTCAAAAATTGATGACCGCCTGTTTCGGGTGCTTTTTCACACTGAATGGTGCACTTTGTTCCATGCCCCTCAAGTGGAGGAATAAGGAATGCGTCCCTCGGTCCGTCGTTGACACCAAAACACGGTTATCTTCTTCCTCTTCACGTTAACAGCAGGGGGAGTCCATTCTTTCAAGTGCTGCACATATCTTTTGTAGCGTTTGTAGACAAACTTCAAGTGTGAGGCGTGTCACCGTCACATAATATCTAGGTTGGATGCTTTGTCTGGAATACCATTTACCGGCTAAGACGCACAAATATAGCTCACTACAGAACCCCCTCCTCCCAGAGGCGCTAGACAGATATTTTCCATTTACCATCGGACTGATTTTGGTGATGGCTTCAAGGGCGCATGAAAATCTAAGTTTGGGGCCTTCTTCTACTCCTGAATGGCAGTGTTGATCATGTCGTTTACTAAACTGGTGTTGATCATGTCGTTTACTAAACTGTCCGCCAGTTTGTTACCCCGGAAGACCACCAAATCGGTAATCTGTTTTGGTTTGTCCACACACATCTAATGATAGGCGGCGTTATCGATTGTTTGAGCATTGTTGTAATCGTATAAAGAGATTCAGAACGGACCTAGCAGCGAAATACATCGCAGTCGTACCCTCATGTATGCGGCTGGATTCTTGATGATGTGAATTCATACCGTCGTGACACTAGTCGGTATTGAGGTCGAAAAAAGTTTGTGTGAGAAAATGTAAAATAAAATTTAGTACAGAATTACATAGACAAGTCGACGTACTAACTCTAAGTCACTTTGTTGGGTCCACAAAGCAGACAATTATTCCGAAGACGAAGCCTAACTCAACAGACTATCTTCCTGTAAGAGAAGTGTTCTGCATTCAATACTTTTCCTATACACTTCTGAAAGTATTCGTCAATCAATAGTGCGACCGAACGATGAGATGGGTCACTACAGACTTGTTTGGAGGAACGAGGTTCGAAACCCACTTTACCGCCCAAAATTTAGTTATTTTTTAACAGTTTACGTAGATCACTTCAAGTAAATTTAGCAATCACTCCTCTGAATAGGCCGCAGCAGATCTCCTTTATTATCGCTTAGTCCAAAGTGTCTGCTTGTCGCTCTCCAACTCCTCCATGTTGACAGGACTGTACAATCTATAGCGGGAGGCGCTTCTAGGGTCTTGACAGATCGGCATAGCCCTGACGAAAGTGTAACAGAAATGCTTAGCGAACTTAAAAGTGAGTCTCGGAAAAAAAGACGCGGTAGTTATCGCGAAACCATGATGGACAGACAAAGAGAACCTCTTCGAAGAAGACCATTATGCTGCCATCATAGCATCGCACATCTAGCAGAAGGATCGAGAAAATATAACATAAAAAAGTAGAGAGGCTTAGATACATTTTCCCCCTCGCTCAGATCGGCCGGTGTGGTCGAGTGGTTCTACGCGATTCAGTCTGGAACCGCGCTACCGCTACGGTCGCCGGTTCGAATACTACCTCGGGCATGGATGTGTGCGATGTCGTTAGGTTAGTTAGGTTTAAGTAGTTCTGTGTTCTGATGACCTCAGATGTTAAGTTCCATAGTGCTCAGAGCCATTTGAACCCCCTCGCTCAATCCACGAATGGAATAGACAGAAAATCGATAATACTGGCTCGATGTACCCTCCGTCACAATGTCGGGCTGATTATGTACAGGGGGTGGAAGAAAATATGGAAACGCCAGAAACACTAAACATTACCATGCCTAGGAAATCACTCGTCTCGGAATGGATAAACACAGGGCCTGTACGGTTCTGGATAAACACTGTTCCTGTAGGGTTTTCAAGGGTCTTACACCAGTCTCTACAAAATAGTCGCGAGCTGAGATAACGATGATATAGGTGGATTGCTATCACGCACTCTTCTCTCCAAAGTAGACCGCAAATGGTGAGTAATATTGTGATATGGTGATTGTGATGGCGATAGGAGACGCGACAATTCATGATCGTGATCACAAAACCAGTCCCGAACGATGCAAGGTGTGTAAACAGCGCCCTGTCGTCTTGGAATACACAATCACCATTGAGGAACAAAACATTCTACCGTGGGATAGACCTTATCAGCCAAAGTGGTTACATAATGCTTGGCATGAACGGAACCTTGCAGAGTAACCATGCATACCATGGAATACCACTATACGACTGCCCATATCATCACCTGTAATGGTTCTTTATTTACGTGACCATTACGGCACTCCAACCCCAGTTCTCGATACAAGTAATATTGTACTACTTTTCTGGAAAGTAACAGACATATTTTTGTGACAATATTCACATTTGGTTTTATTAATGTATAGGTACTCCGACGTATCGATATATTACAGTGATATGGTTCTTGTGTGTATTCATTTCTGTGGGACTGTCGTAATCTTTGACTTACTTGTAACCGTTTCGGCGCGAATGCGCACAGAGCAGTCTTTGTTTCACTTCGCAAAAGTTGTTATTTCGCTTTGTAAAAGAACAGTCAAGTCTTGTGTTTGGTTAAAGTGGAAATTAAATAAATGAAGATTGATACAAAACTATTTTCTTGATGATGTTACAATTAAGAAGAAGTATATGTGAATTTACAAGACGTTTAATAAAAATGTGGATCGTGAACACCAAGTCAAAAATTATTTCTACCATACCATTGTTCTGATCTCGGATTGATTGATCATTAAGAATTTCCTGAAAAACGCATTTGTTAGGTCTTCAAATATTGCTGAAATACAGATCTGGACCTTCTAGCAGTCAAAGTGGAATCACCCTAGAATCAACAAGTTGAGCCATAACTTCGACGAAATCTACGTGGGAATCCATTCAAGATAAGTGCCAAAATTAATGACTTTTTTACAATGACTTCATTATTTCCATTCTGACGATACCATCCACAGTCAATAACTTTGTTGTTGCCCGATAAAGCGAACATATGCTGCGTGAGCAACATTATTAATCCGATTTCTAAACTACTTTGCAGGTGGTGGTATTGTTAGACACCGAACACACTCTTGAGACATAAACTCGGTCAGCAGTTGGAAACAATGTGGAACAAGACTCGTCCGACCAAATGACTTTCTTCCGTTGCTCCACAGTGCAGGATTTTCTGGCTTCGGCGCCACGTTTTCCTGCTACGGGCGTTTACGTCACTGATGATCGGATGTCGAATTCCAGCTCGCCCTGCAATTCCCAGCTTATGGAGCTCCATCCAACTTGTTTTGATACTGACGGGGTTCTCGAGTGCAACATTCACTTCTGCAGTGACTTTTGCAGCTGTCATCCTTGTTTTTCGCCACAATGCTCTTGAATGACCGTCTGTCACACTTTCGTCCGCGTTGACAATTAATTGTTGATGTTTTTCCTATTTCCCCGTATGTGGTACAAATATTCGATACCACGGTGCCTCTTGGAACACAAAATACTTCGGCTACATCGGTTATGGAAGCATCCGCCATACGAACTCCAACAGTCTGCCCTCATTCAAATTCACTAAGCATCGACATAATGCACCCCCAGCACAAATACACAGAACTGACACTTGCAACATATTGAGGACTTTTCACAAGTCCCGTTCGTATTCAAATACAGTACTAGCCATTAAAATTGCTACATCACGAAGATGACGTGCTACAGACGCGAAATTTAACCGACAGGAAGAAGATGCTGTGATATGCAACACAAGGTTGGCGCCGGTGGCGACACCTACAACGTGCTGACAGGAGGAAAGTTTCCAACCGATTTCTCATACACAAACAGCACTTGACCGTCGTTGCCTGGTGAAACGTTGTTGTGATGCCTCGTGTAAGGAGGAGAAATGCGTACCATCACGTTTCCGACTTTGATAAGGTCGGATTGTAGCCTATCGCGATTGCGGTTTATCGTATCGCGACATTGCTGCTCGCGCTGTTCGAGATCCAATGACTGTTAGCAGAATATGGAATCGGAGGGTTCAGGAGGGTAATACGGAACGCCGTGCTGGATCCCAAAGGCCTCGTATCACTAGCAGTCGAGATGACAGGCATCTTATCCGCATGGCTGTAACGGATCGTGCAGCCACGTCTCGATCCCTGAGTCAACAGACGGAGACGTTTGCAAGACAACAACCATCTGCACGAACAGTTCGACGACGTTTGCAGCAGCATGGACTATCAGCTCGGAGACCATGGCTGCTGTTACCCTTGACGCTGCACCACAGACAGAAGTGCCTGCGATGGTGTACTCAACGACGAACCTGGGTGCACGAATGGCAAAACATCATTTTTTCGGATGAATCCAGGTTCTGTTTACAGCATCATGATGGTCGCATCCGTGTTTGGCAACATCGCGGTGATCGCACATTGGAAGCGTGTATCCGTCATCGCCATACTGGCGTATCACCCGGCGTGACAGTATGGGGTGCCATTGGTTACACGTCTCGGTCACCTCTTGTTCGAATTGACGGCACTTTGAACAGTGGACGTTTCAGATGTGTTACGACCCGTGGCTCTACCTTTCATTCGATCCCTGCGAAACCCTACATTTCATCAGGATAATCCACGACCGCATGTTGCAGGTCCTGTACGGGCCTTTCTGGATACAGAAAATGTTCGATTGCTGCCCTGGCCAGCACATTCTCCAGGTCTCTGACCAACTGAAAACGTCTGGTCAATGGTGGCCGCGCCACTGGCTCGTCACAATAGGCCAGTGACTACTGTTGATGAACTGTGGTATCGTGTTGAAGCTGCATGGGCAGCTGTACGTGTACACGCCATCCAAGCTCTGTTTGACTCAATGCCCAGGCATATCAAGGCCGTTATTAAGGCCAGAGGTGGTTGTTCTGGGTACTGATTTCTGAGGATCTATGCACCCAAATTGCGTGAAAATGTAATCACATGTCAGTTCTAGTCGAATATATTTGTCCAATGAATACCTGTTTACCATCCGCATTTCTTCCTGCTGTAGCAATTTTAATGGCCAGGTGTGAAAACAGCGCAACCTGTAGGTTTGGCTAGCATCTGCATTAATGTCCAAGTACACATTTCTCGCAGTGCTTCCATATTTTTATCCAACCCCTGTATGTAGATGCAGATGTAGTGTATGCAGTAACGGGAGGCCTCAACAAAGCTGTGTGCCTCCAGCGAGGAATGTTCCACAGCTAGACTGCTCAAACTGCTATTCCATAGTAGTCAAGATGTTGGTTACGTTGAACGTAAAATAACGTACTAGCTGAAGTAAAGTGAAATGTCAGGTAGTAAAGTGCCACCGAGCGTTAAGGACGAAAGTCTACGAAGACCAGAGACACACGGACAGTGGAGCGTGAGAAGGTGTAGGTGCAGCTAAGGCCTTTGTTCGTTCCCCAACAGCCTTGTTGTGGGAGTCGTGCCCGCGCCTTCGAGACGACGTAGCGGCCGGTCACGCGGAGACGGCGCCAGGAGGCGGCGCAGCCGGCCGGAACAGAACCGGTGCGGCGTGGGCGATGACAAACGGCCAATAAAACGCGAGGGCGGCGGCGGCGGCAGCTGATCTAATAAGTTGTTTTTGTGCCGGGCCGGGGGGCGGCCATTGTGCCGTGATCTCATCAGCGCTCCCCGCCCGGCGTCGCCGCTCGGCCCGCAGGCATTCCGATATTGATTCAGCACGGGCCTCGGCCGGCCTGGCACACGCCGCCTAATTAAGCGGACCCTCCGCCGAGCTCCTCAGGGCCCGCCTCCGCGTCTCACCTGTCACCGCGGCCTCCCACTGCAGTCCGACAGTTGTGACCTCTCTGAATTATCGATGAAGTGGACTACCGCCGGCAAAAAAAATGCGACACCCTCAAGGACGAGGTCGTTTTACTGACAAGTGAGCTGACAGGTAATTCGTTATCATTGAAGATCATACGGTAACGAATTCGGACCATAGTAAAGTGTGCCCAAACAGTCGTATCAGTACACAGTATACCCCCTTTGGTGGCAATGCAGACGTGAATTCTCGCATGCATGCGATCATTAAGGTGCCGAATGACGTCCTACAATACTGTGGTGTGCGTACTGTAAGGCCTTCGGTACACACACCATCAGATTATTTGACTTGTCGCTCTAACGAAGTAGGCGAGTGTCAGCAATATGTCTCGTGGTCTTATCGTGGCGTGTTTATCTTCTGTCGTTAGGTCAGACGATAGAAATGCCACTTGCACGCTCAGCAGTAGCAGATTGACGGTGACCAACTTTAAACAGAACTTGATTAATTTTCACACACATTTATTAAAAAAATAAAAAAATATAGACATTACGTAACTTGATTCTGGATGCTGTTTACAATTGACAATCTGAAGTTCCTTTGGTCTTGGTACGTTAATCTTATTCTCACAGATCGCTGATTCTTGACAAAGTGTCTATACATTTCTCTTCGTAGCTATGTACAGGAATATGATAATCTTATTATGCGCAGACTGAAACTTGACTATATACTGGTACAGACTAATGCAGACTGACTAATCGGAGGTCTGCACATGCGTTATAATACTTCGCGCGTTCAGGTATCACTGCGCGACTGTGATCCGCGAGGAGAAAAGGTTCTACGTTAGCAGCAATCTAATTGGCTGCATTACATATTAATACGCGGATCGGCGGAAGCAGAATTTGGTCCGTCTCTAAGACAGCGCCATCTCGTAGTGCGGAGACGGACGAGCGCTGCGCCTGCGCTGTTGTGCTTAGCGGGGCGCGCTCTAGTGGGAAAGCTGTGTACGCGCTGACTACGCGGAACTATGTACACAACAAATACATTATGCCAAGTATCTTGAGCCTATTCCTGCAGTTCGGCAATGGTTCTCGCATGCCCTGGAAAACGCGAGAGTTCCCGCATCACCAACTTGGATCTTGTGGGCTAGGACTGTTGCTGTACACCACAAACAGCTGACTCGTCGCACCAGCCTAGCTGAACGTGCACTGTCATGCTGAAAAAGCACATCACCTTGCTGTCGGAGAAATGGTGGTAGCATACAGATAACAGCTTGTGCAGTTATTTTACGGTGTAGAAAAGCCCAAAGCTGACCGCAAGTTGTAACTGTTGGCCCCCTACAGCACGAAGCCTTGGGTGGGACCTGTGTGTCGTGGGCAAACACACTCTGGAATAGGTTGCGGTTGTTTTTGGGGCGGAGACCAGACAGCGGAGGATCTACATCTACATCTACATCCATACTCCGCAAGCCACCTGACGGTGTGTGGCGGAGGGTACCTTGAGTACCTCTATCGGTTCTCCCTTCTATTCCAGTCTCGTATTGTTCGTGGAAAGAAGGATTGTCGGTATGCCTCTGTGTGGGCTCTAATCTCTCTGATTTTATCCTCATGGTCTCTTCGCGAGATATACGTAGGAGGGAGCAATATACTGCTTGACTCTTCGGTGAAGGTATGTTCTCGAAACTTTAACAAAAGCCCGTACCGAGCTACTGAGCGTCTCTCCTGCAGTCTTCCACTGGAGTTTATCTATGATCTCCGTAACGTTTTCGCGATTACTAAATGATCCTGTAACGAAGCGCGCTGCTTTCCGTTGGATCTTCTCTATATCTTCTATCAACCCTATCTGGTACGGATCCCACACTGCTGAGCAGTAGTCAAGCAGTGGGCGAACAAGCGTACTGTAACCTACTTCCTTTGTTTTCGTATTGCATTTCCTTAGGATTCTTCCAATGAATCTGAGTCTGGCATCTGCTTTATCGGCATGGGTGCGTGTGTTTGTCCTTAGAATAATTTAGGTTAAGTAGTGTGTAAGCTTAGGGACTGATGACCTTAGCAGTGAAGTCCCATAAGATTTCACACACATTTGAACCAGACAGCGAGGTCATCGGTCTCATCGGATTAGGAAGGGCGAGGAAGGAAGTCGGCACTGCCCTTTCAAAGGAACCATCCTCGCATTTGCCTGAAGCGATTTAGGGAAATCAAGCAAAACCTAAATCAGGATGGCCGGACGCGGGATTGAACCGTCGTCCTCCCGAATGCGAGTCCAGTGTGCTACCCACTGCGCCGCCTCGCTCTGTCAGTGGGTCATGTGTACAAGTACGTCCATCGCTCGCTTACCGACAGAACCTACTGACGGCAACAGAGCGCCATTCCACCTTCCAGTCGATTCCTTCACGGCACCAGAGTAACTAAGGTTAGCAATGTCCTAGTGGCCAGAGGTACACGTGATCTTTATCTTGCTGCAAGCAGACGATTCTCGGTGGTTCCTGATGACATAGGAGGTGGAACATGTGGCCCCCATTTCGTCCCTGGATGATGTTCGGTCGGCCAGCACTGCTCGCACGATCTTCGCATGCGTCTGGTTCAAAAATGGCTCTGAGCACTATGGGTTCAAAAATGGCTCTGAGCACTATGGGTTCAAAAATGGCTCTGAGCACTAAGGGTTCAAAAATGACTCTGAGCACTATGGGTTCAAAAATGGCTCTGAGCACTATGGGGTTAAACTTCTAAGGTCATCAGTCCCATAGAACTTAGAACTAGTTATACCTAACTAACCTAAGGACATCACACACATCCATGCACACCTTGAGCATGTCGGCTTTTTCTGCATTGGTAAATTCCATCATCCGCTCACGAACAACTGCTTGGACTGTCACACACTAATTGATTAGCAAGTCGCAATGCTCTCAAGGAACACACAAGCACACTGTACGCAATCATAACAACATTGTACCTAGCAACTACAAAGGCTGAATGGCACTAACTCGTGTCGGCGGGGAAAACTATTCAGAATACGGCATCTCGTAAACAAATCGCGCTAGATTCCTGCAACAAACACCAATGACATACTACTTTACTCCATATTTAGTTTGTTAACGTCAGTAGCTATTGTTCCACTAAACAGTGTATATTTGCACAAAAAATACACTTTCAAAGTATTATCACAATCTGTTTATTGGCTAACAATACGACCCGCTGACTACCAATCCACTGTGTGAAAACCGCACATCAATAGCACTTTGCAATTCCACAATATTTGCGATGCAAGTTACAGGTGATTCACCCTGTAAATACTGTATATGAGGGTCATTCCATTAGTCATGGGAACTGTGGCAACTCGTGCAAACATGTGGCATCACCGTAATCTCAGTAAATACAGAAGGAAGCCCGCGGAAAGCAGTACCGGAATCTACCGACAGAATGTAACTGCATGCGAGGATGGCTCGGTGCCAGCGCCTGAGACATTCACTGCGAGCTTGGCCACGTTACATCATGGATGTAAGCAGAACGGAATATAGAGCGTAAGTGAAAACTGCATTTCTCGCTGGCAGAAATGCTAATCTGTATTATGCGGAACTACGAGCAGTTATACGGCATTGTCCTACGGAACAGCTGCATGTTGGGTGGAAGCCTTCCGACGTGGACACGAGGCGACGACACATTTACCGCGGAATGGGAGGCCCGCCTCCGCCCGTACCGACCTGTCCGAGACCGCTATTGAACAGCGTTTAACAGAAGACAGACGCTGGACTGTGCAGGAATGAATGACACGGACTGGTATGTCGAGGGCAACGGTGTTCCACATTTTACGGCATAAAATGATCCAGCTGCGCATTTCACTGGAGGTCGTTAATTTTCGAAATACTGTATTCAAGAAAAAAGTACAAAAGTGATCTCCAAAGATGTTTTTCTTGAATAGTTGGAAAACCGTGGCCTCCTGGGAAAACGCTTCCCAGTGTAAAATTTAACTACATTAGATTCACTACAAAACAAAAAACTCCTGCTCATTTTTTCTGTAGGACTAATAGTTAGCACATAGCGAGCGGAAGAAAATGAAAATCTCGCATACGGTTTTTGAAGCCGTGGCGGGCTGCATAAAACCGAGTGGTAGGGACACCTGGATCACAACTGAAAGTGCAACGAAGAGTGGTGCGTCTCCCGAAATGAGAGGGAATATCAGAGAAATTTAAACTGATACGTATGCTTCGCGACAGAAACGCTTCTTACGAAGCATTTGCGGGTGCAAAAGGAAAGGAGAGGGGGAATTATAGCGGCACAAGAAGAATGCTCTGCCACACACTGTAAGGTAGTCTGTGTGGTACAGATGTAGAAGGAATATTGAAAGTCGACAGTGTCCGTCGGTTTTCAAGTCAGTCAGTTTTGTCAGGAGCCGGCCTGTGTGGCCGTGCGGTTCTAGGAGCTACAGTCTGGAACCACGTGACCGCTACGATCGCAGGTTCGAATCCTGCTTCGGGCATGGATGTGTGTGATGTCCTTAGGTTAGTTATGTTTAAGTAGTTCTAAGTTCTAGGGGACTGATGACCACAGATGTTAAGTCCCATAATGCTCAGATCCATTTGGACCATTTTTTTTTTGTCAGGAAGATGGACAGGACATGACTCGTCCTACAATAGTTTTCGTCCGATGAGTGCACTCTTATCTGTCTTTCGTGTTCCCTATGAGATCTTTTTAATAGACGACCAGGTGGCCAATGCAACTTCAGACAGCGCGCTGGGGACTGAGGAAGTGGGTTCCGAAAAGCGTGCAGTGAGCTCGGCATTAAGTGCGGTGTTCCCGGAAGGAGTCGCAGGCAGGACGTGGAGGGTGTGGGAGGAGGAGGGGGTGGCAGGTGTCGGCGAGTGCGGCTGCTCAAAGCGGCTCCTCCGGCGCGGCCCGCCCGCTCTCAGGCGGAGTGGCGCGACATCAAAGGCGGCGCGCGCTGATGGCCCTCCTTTAGCACTTACTCCCGTATCAAAAACACGCCGCGCCAGCTGGCCGCGAGGGCGCTTGCCGACACCTCGCTCCCTCCCAAAAGAGCATATACCTCCCACACGGCGCCGTCTGCCAAAACTACCGCACGTGGCCGTTACCATTAGGCGAGTAGCACAAAGTGCTTCTGGCTCGTAGTGTAGAGCCAAGTCTACTTCGCACAACAAGTTGTGTACTCTTGCAACTCTACCGAGAATCTGTCTTGCCACAGATATCGCCCTCATTTTACGGTGGAGGGAAATAGTTTCCTCGAGAAATTTCAGATGAACTAGGAAGACGAAAAAGTTTTCGCCCCGACATCCCTTTATGTGTCCGAGGCCAATAGTAGCATCCCTTTGGAGGCTACAGTTTTCCTGTTTGGGCGACAAACTGTTACCGGATGCAACTCTGCAGTTTAGTCACGCCGCTGGCCTGCGCGAGAGAATCGTCCAGTTCGAACTGTCTTGTCGCCAGTCACCTTTCCGCGCTGAACTTCCATCTTGAGCCCCATGAAAAACACATGCTTTTGGCGTTTATTGGAGGGCTAACAGAACTCTGGTACATAAATGATATGACCACATTCCAATCGTGTAAAAATAAATCCAAGCATATATATATATATATATATATATATATATATATATAAAATAGACGACCAGGTGGCCAATGCAATATATATGTGTGTGTGTGTGTGTGTGTGTGTGTGTGTGTGTTTGTGTTCCACATCTCCTCCTAAATCACTGGACCAATTTAAACCAAAATTGGTACACTTATCCCTTAGTGTCCGGCAATAATCACTGTTGGGGAAAGAACCACCTACCTATTACAGCTCAGGAGATGTGACGTCATAAACAATGAGATGCGTAAAAAGATGATGTTTACATTTATTGCGTCTGTGCTGCTAGCTCTGTTCACAATAAATTACGCAGACAGAATCCACATATGCAGCTAAGTGCACATACGAAATTATACGAAGGTACCACAGATAGTTGTATGCAGATATGACGTCATAAACAGTGAGTTGCGTGAAAAACTGCCGCATGGTGCCCGAAGTTTTAATACATTTATTCTTTGTTACTGACACGCTCCTATAGTGGAGTCACCTTAAGGAAATCCATGACACCCGGCAGCGCTTTTGACAGCTTTGAACGCGCAAAAGGCTGTAGGCGAAAACAGTCGCCATTTTTAGAGCGTTGGAGAGACGTTGTCATAGACACGTTTACAAAATCGCGTTGTAGACACGTGAAGTAGCAGCGCCCAGCGTACAGAAATAGTCCTGGATATTACGCTACAAACACAGATTTTTTTTTCGTTTCTAATAGAAAATTGTCAGAATGAATACCCGGGCAATGCCGAGTTTGTCTGCTATTAATTAAAATAAAAATAAAAACATGTACAATACGATACTTTAATAGAAAATATGAAACTCCTAGAGCCGGACAAGAGTCGTCATACTCGGCTAGATTTGCAGTTACTATTAACCGGTTTTTAGGGTTCGACACCTCAAATGGTAAAAACGGAAACCTTAAAGGGCTGCTTTGTTTTCCATCTGTTTGTAGCAAGTCTGTCTGTGCAACTGTTAAGACCCCTGTTTCTCAGGAACGGGTAGAGATATCAACTTGAAGTCTGTGTCGAGAGCTAAGGTCTACGGTTTCTTGGCGTTGCAAAAAAATTAAGCTTCTAAGTCGATGCACTCAAAAGATACGGCCACTTATGTCACATATTTTGATAACTCACAAACTCACTCATCAAAAGCCATAGATGCAGTACCTATATACAAGTAAGGCCCTTTGGTCTAGCAGTAAAGTGAGTACCTGGAAACCGAGAGGTCGCGGCATCGAATCTCGGTCGGATCACAAATTTTTCAGCTTCAAATGGTTCAAATGGCTCTGAGCACTATGGGACTTAACATCTGAGGTCATCAGTCCCCTAGAACTTAGAACTACTTAAACCTAACTAACCTAAGGACATCACACACACCCATGCCCGAGGCAGGATTCGGACCTGCGACTGTAGTGGTCGCGCGGTTCCAGACTGTAGCGCCTAGAACCGCTCGGCCACTTCGGGCGGCAATAATAATCCTCATTTTTTCTTTTTTTTTGTATGTAACCTTAATAGAGGGATTGCTACTCGCACTTGTCCGGATTTTTTATGCGAAAATGCCGAAAACAACGGAACGAACTGCGTGAATGTTTCCGGATTTGCAAGTACTTGGCGTATCCGTGGTTGGGGTAAGATTTCCTCGTGGCTGTCGCTTGGAAATGTACAAAGCAAATGAGTTTTCACGGTCTCTGCCCGAGCCGCCCTCAGCCCGCAGGAGGCGACAAAGGCCGTTGTTTTAATGACTCGCGGTATTTGCATAAGGTAAACGCGCGCGCGCCGCCCGCCTACTTAAGTCTTAATAACCGGTCGTTACTGCGCGCGCCGCGTCATTACACGAGTTAGGAGCCGCGGGTGCGTAATTGGAGAAGGCGCGCTGTCCTGCCCCGCTATCGGTAATGAAGCGGCCGGCCCGGCCACCCGCAGGTGGGCCGAGTGGCGGCGCGCGCCCTCCAGTCGAGCCGGCGTCTTGCCGGGCGCCCACTCGGCGCTAACAGTCCGCGCCGGTCTCCATCCGGCTCGAGGGCTCACCTCGTTACCGAAGACACGCGGCGAGTCGCGCCGCCTCAGAGGAGCCGTTTAAACCCCGTAACGCTCTGGGTGCTCTCTGACGTCCGACTGGACGTGCGCACGATCCGGTCGAATAAGGCCCCGCAGGGAAGTTCGCAGTCCGGAAACTATTCCGGGCTACTTTGGCTCTGCCTACGACCACCGACATCACAACGTACGCCGAGGTGACAGAATCGTGGGATAGCGATGTGCACATATACAGATGGCGGTAGCATCGTGTCCACTAGGTAGAAAAGGGCAGTGCCTTGTCGGAGCTGTCATTTCTATTTCTCATGTGGAAAGGTTTCCGACGCGATGAAGGCCGTTCGACAGGAATTAACGGACTTTGAACTCCGAATGGTAGTCGGGAGCTAGAGATACGGGACATCCCATTTAGGAAATTGTTAGGGAATTCAATATCCCGACGTCCAGAGTGTCAAGAGAGTGGCGAAAGTACCAAATTTCAGGCATTACCTCTCACCACGGCCAACGCAGTAATCGACGGCCTTCAGGTAACGACCAAGAGCGGCGGTGTTTGCGTAGAATGGTTCGAATGGCTCTGAGCACTATGGGACCTAACTTCTGAGGTCATCAGTCGCCTAGAACTTAGAACTAATTAAACCTAACTAACCTAAGGACATCACATACATCCGTGCCCGAGACAGGATTCGAACCTGCGACCGTAGCGGTCGCTGGGCTCCAGACTGTAGCGCCTAGAGCCGCACGGCCACTCCGGCCGGCGGTCATCAGTCCCCTACAGCTCGTTGTTGTTATGGTCTTCAGTCCAGTTTGAAGCAGCTCTCCGTGCTACTCTATCCTGTGCAAGCTTCTTCATCTCCCAGTACCTACTGCAACCTACATCCTTCTGAATCTGCTTAGTGTATTCATCTCTTGGTCTCCCTCTACGATTTTTACCCTCCACGCTGCTCTCCAATACCAAACTGGTGATCCCTTCATGCCTCAGAACGTGTCCTACCAACCGATCCCTTCTTCTAGTCAAGTTGTGCCACAAATTTCTCTTCTCCCCAATTCTATTCAATATCTCCTCATTAGTTACGTGATCTACCCACCTAATATTCAGCATTCTTCTGTAGCACCACAGTTCGAAAGCTTCTATTCTCTTCTTGTCTAAACTATTTATCGTCTACGTTTCACTTCCATACATGGCTACACTCAATACAAATACTTTCAGAAACGACTTCCTGACACTTCAATCTATACTCGATGTTAACAAATTTCTCTTCTTCAGTAACGCTTTCCTTGCCATTGCCAGTCTACATTTTACATCCTCTCTACTTCGACCATCATCAGTTATTTTGCTCCCCAAATAGCAAAACTCATTTACTACTTTAAGCGTCTCATTTCCTAATCTAATTCCCGCAGCATCAGCAGATTTAATTCGACTACATTCCATTGTCCTCGTTTTGCTTTTGTTGATGTTCATCTTTTATCCTCCTTTCAAGACACTGTCCATTTCGTTCAATTGCTCTTCCAAGTCCTTTGCTGTACAAATTGTAAATAGCCTTTCGCTCCCAGTATTTTAATCCTGCCACCTTCAAAATTTGAAAGAAAGTATTCCAATCAACATTGTCAAAAGCTTTCTCTAAGTCTACAAATGCTAGAAATTTAGGTTTGCCTTTCCTCAACCTATTTTCTAAGATACGTCGTAGGGTCAATATTGCCTCACCTGTTCCAACATTTCTACGGAAACCAAACTGATCTTCCCCGAGGTCGTCTGTAAAGAATTCGTGTTAGTATTTTGCCCCTAGAACTTAGAACTACTTAAACCTAACTGGCCTAAGCACATCACACACATCCATGCCCGAGGCAGGATTCGAACCTGCGACCGTAGCGGTCGCGCGGTTCCAGACTGAAGCGCCTAGAACCGCTCGGTCACCACGGCCGGCTGTTTGCGTAGAGTTCACAGCGCTAACAGATAAGCAACACTGCGTCAAATAACTGTAGAAATCAATGTGGGACGTACGATGAAACTATCCTTTAGGTCAACGTGGCGAATTTTTGTGTTAATGGACCATGGCGGCAGATGACCGACGCGAGTGCTTTTGCTAACAGCACGACATCAGCTGTTGCGATTCTCCAAGGCTCGTCACCATATCGGTTGGACCCTCGACGAACTGGAAAACCGTGGCCTGGTCATGTGAGTCCCGATTTCGGTTGGTAAGAGCTGATGATAGGTTTCGAGTGTGGCGGAGACCCCACGAAGCCATGGACCCAAGATGTCAACAAGGCAGCTGGTGATGGCTCTTTAATGGTGTGGCCAGTGTTATCTCCTTCAACTGTACCGATCACTGACTGTGGCTATGTTCCACTACTTGGAGACCATTTGCAGTCATACGTGGACTTCCTGTCCCCAAACAACGATGGACGTTTTATGTATGAAAATACGCTATGTCAGTGGTTCAAATGGCCTTGAGCACTATGGGACTTAACATCTGAGGTCATCAGTCCCCTAGAACTTAGAACTACTTAAACCTAACTAAGCTAACGACATCACACATATCCATATCCGAGGCAGGAATGGAACCTGCGACCGTAGCGGTCGCGCGGTTCCAGACTGTAGCGCCTAGAACGGCTAGGCCACGCCGGCCGGCCTATGTCAGTGGACCAGAATTGTTAGATTGGTTTGAAGAACATTCTGGACAGTTCGAGCGAATCATTTTGTCACCCAGATCGCCCGACATAAATCCCGTCGAACATTCATGGGACATAATCGAGAGATCCGTTCGTATAGAAAATCTTGCACCGGCAGCCTATTCACAATTATGGACGGCTATAGAGGTAGAACCACTCAAAATTTCTGCGGGGGAATTCCAGTGTCTTGTTGAATTCATTCCACTATCAGGAGATATCCCACGACTTTTGTCACCTCAATGGATACCGGGAAGAAAGTCGCATGTCGCCATAGAGTTTCGTGTGACTATGTCTGTCATAAATGTATGACGGAGGTAGCCCGCATTATGTGTTCCGTTTACGGTTATTGTCTACGACATGATCGGATTATAGCGGAAGGAAGCTGTCTTCAGCCTCGAGCTGATGGGTCGGTCTTTCTTTACTCCTAAATGGGTAGTGGCCGTAGACTACAAGACCCGTTTACAGGTAGAATAATTTACGCTATGACTTCTTGTGTTTGCATCCGTTGCAGGAAACGTTTTTAAAGCCCTGTCAAAAAAAAAAGCATGTTACAGAAGCGCTACTTGCGTGAGCAGGTAACGCACAGTTAAAACGCCTACATTTTCCTCCTGATTCTGGCTGCAGGGAATGAATGCCTAAAAGCAATATCATTTGGTGGAGCGGTGTGGGGCTCGCGGAATCGAGGTTTCTGTCAGCAGCCCTCGAAGAGTGTACGAGTCGTCTACCTCTGGGGCTGGGATAGTGTTTTCAAATCAAATGGTTCAAATGGCTGTGAGCACTGTGGGACTTAACATCTGAGGTCATCAGTCCCCTAGAACTTAGAACTACTTAAACCTAACTAACCTAAGGATATCACACACATCCATGCCCGAGGCAGGACTCGAACCTGCGACCGTAGCGGTCGCGCGGTTGCAGACAGACGATAGTGTATTCGTTGTGTGCTTTAGACGTCGGGCAAATGTGATACTTCGTGATCAACTAAGTTGCGTATTGCAGTACGGAAAACTTAAGAGGATCCAAAGTGCGTTCCGAGGTGCGGGCGTAGAATTCTGCTTAGCATGTTCCCTTTTTTCTCACGGCGAGTGTTGCGCATTAGGAAGTGTTCACCTATTCGGCAAAAAGAGAAGCCTCAGAGCAGAGTATGGGGCCATCACCTATCTGGAGGTGGTTTTGGAGTTTCATTTGTTTACTCCAAATTTGAAAGAGATGTTTTTGTGTGACTCTCTCCCTGCTGACTATGAACTGTATTCCTGCTCTGTTGTTGTCGAGATTATCGGCGAGTTCAAATTCAAATGCGTGTGAAATCTTATGGGACTTACCTGCTAAGTTCATCAGTCCCTAAACTTACACACTACTTAACCTAAATTATCCTAAGGTCAAACATACACCCATGCCCGAGAGAGGACTCGAACCTCCGCCGGGATCAGCCTCACAGTCCAGGACTGCAGCGCCTCAGACCGCTTGGCTAACCCCGCGCGGCTTTTCTGCGAGTATTACGTACCCTCATACGGCGGGTGGTGCGACCACGTAATGACCCCAGATACTTTGTCGAAAATGATCGTTTTGATGGTTCAGCTTTTATCGTATGGGGATCTAATGCAGAATGGCCGTATTGCCCCCCAAATCTCTGAAGACTCATCGGTCAACGTTATTGTGACACTGTACTCCTGTCGCGCGGAATTAGCCGAGCGGTCTCAAGCGCTGCAGTCATGGACTCTGCGGCTGGTCTCGGCGGAGGTTCGAGTCCTCCCTCGGGCATGGGTGTGTGTGTTTGTCGTTAGGCTAATTTAGGGTGAGTAGTGTGTAAGCTTAGGGACTGATGACCTTAGCAGTTAAGTCCCATAAGATTTCAGACACATTTGAACATTTTTGAACTCCACTTCTCCCCTATGTGCGTCTTTTCAGAGCTGCATTCGACCCTCACTTCACTTTTTTGGATGACAACGGGCGACCACCACGAACAGCACAGGTGGAGGAGGTCTTGGGAGGAAAGGATGTTCGGCGAATGGACTGCCATTTCCGTCCCCCCGATTTAAATTCATAAAGCACGTGTGGCGTGTGTTAGAGAGGCGTATTACAGTTCGACCACGTGCACCAACGACCATCAAACAGTCGGCAACCGCGCTCCAGGAGGAATGGAAGGCCCTGCCAAAATTGCCGTCCACTGTGAGCACAAATCCTCCTAAGAACCATGTCCCGTCTTTTCTATCATCCAGTAGACCATTATGAACTGCGGTGACTTCAGGGTAATTATTATCTTTCTTCTATTCGTCTCATTGGTATTTACTTCTGTTACCTTCTGTACTACTTTGGGCGCTAATGACCATAGAAGTTTTGCGCTCTAAAACCACAAACAAAAAAAAAAAAAAAAAAAAAAAAAACCTTCTGTACTACACTGTAGCAGTTCTCTCAACATATGGTCCATGTTTCATGTTACTTGGCACTGACACATCATGCGGAACTTATTTTTGTTCTTAACTTTTGCACATTGGTGTATTGAAGCAGTGTCTCATTTAGCCCACGAGAATGAGTCGACCCCGCCTTCCAACCGCAGAAGGTTACCGTGAACCATACCTTGAATTTCTGCGTCTCTAAATAGCGTTACAATAGAAAGTTAAAATTACGGGAATGCATTATGGTGAAACGTCAAGCGAAGAATGAAACGTGTGAAAACGCCTCAGCAAATGAAAGGACACGTTGGATGAATTCATAATAACATATACGGGAATAACGTACTCGATACAGGAACGAGCATAGATGGTGGAAGTTGCCGGCGATAGATCTACTGTATCAAAAGATAACACACGTTAGGAAGAGATGGAGGTCGGCTAAAGCAAATAACTCAAAGGCGTGAGGCAAATAATGAAGCAAATTACAATTGCAGATCTTCGCTTTTCTCTCATCGGTTAGGGCATGCAAAAATAAGAAATGTTAATTATCTAACAATTAATCACGTATTATTAGTTTCTGAATGCACACACAGCATGTTTCGAAGTCTTCGCGACAGACTTCGTGGAGCGATAGATCGCATCGTGGGGAACAACTTTATGTAGGGACAAAATGTTCGCCGGCGCTTACCCGCAGCGCCGAGTGTTTTAACGCTGGTTATTACCCTGAGAGGTGCAATATGGGTCGTCTGCCATACAGTAATCTGCTCCGCGTGAATGGCGGTAGGCCTAGCAAAACTGAAGTTCCCGATTCGCTTTTGAAATACCTTTCTCCGCGTAGAAACATTCAGTCTTGTGGTTTTCATGTCGAAAATCGCTTTGTCAATTTACTGAGGACGGTAGTGTGCTGCACACCTGGTTAGCAGACCATTCTAGTTAGGCGAAATCTCGTCGTCTTGGGGCGTCGAATACCAAAGGGCGCCTAACGTCTCTGGGAAGCGTTGGCGAACATTCTGTCACTATTAAAAATTTCCCTTGACATGTTTGACGCACAGACGTTGAAACACCCTGTGTATGTAGTTGCAACAATAAATGATCGCCGTGTACGTAAATGAGAGACTATTTGGGCGTCACTCCCTTTGTATGTGGTCATGTGCACCGGACAGAGGTTACAAATCTGAAACGATGTTAGCCCGCGCCGCCAGTAGAAAGCATAGCACATCATTGTGTAACACCCCTCAACCACCCCAAAGCTAGTCCCTGTAACTACCCGTCATTGTTGCAGCAGCTGATGGGTTTCTCAGCTGGAGACGCAGTCCAGCAGGTGTTACCTGGTCGCTGCTCGCGCAACCCCTTGCGGCCAGAGCCCGCAGCACACGTCATTAGCCGTCTTATTTTCCGCTCGCCTGCGCATTAATTGACCCGGCCCATATCAGTATCTGTACTGGGGACCGATGCCGCGCAGACCCACTGCGTGCTGAAACGACGCTCTGTTCGCGCCATGTGTAAAACACGTCGCATTTTTTCCGCAGCAAACCTCTTTCACAGTCTGTCGCAAGCGACCGTGATAAACGGTACAAGTAGCAACTTATTACTTTTGGCCCGTTACTCAATCTCTCAATGCCCATCTCATGCATTTTTTGTTAGTACTACTACTGGCCATTAAAATTGCTACACCACGAAGATGACGTGCTACAGACGCGAAGTTTAACCGACAGGAAGAAGATGGTCCGATATGCAAATTATTAGCTTTTCAGAGCATTCAGACAAGATTGGCGCCGGTGGCGACACCTACAACGTGCTGACAGGAGGAAAGTTTCCAATCGATTTCTCATACACAAACAGCACTTGACCGGCGTTGCCTGGTGAAACGTTGTTGTGATGCCTCGTGTAAGGAGGAGAAATGCGTACCATCACGTTTCCGAGTTTGATAAAAGTCGGATTGTAGCCTATCGCGATTGCGGTTTATCGTATCGCGACATTGTTCTTCGCGTTGGTCGAGATCCAATGACTGTTATGAGAATATGGAATCGGTGGGTTCAGAAGGGTAATACGGAACGCCGTGCTGGATCCCAACGGCCTCGTATCACTAGCAGTCGAGATGATAGGCATCTTACCCGCATGGCTGTAACGGATCGTGCAGCCACGTCTCGATCCCTGAGTCAACAGATGGGGACGTTTGCAAGACAACAACCATCTACACGAACAGTTCGACGACGTTTGCAACGGCATGGACAATCAGCTCGGAGACCATGGCTGCTGTTACCCTCGACGCTGCATCACAGACAGGAGCGCCTGCGATGGTGTACTCAACGACGAACCTGGGTGCACAAATGGCAAAACTTCATTTTTTCGGATGAATCCAGGTTCTGTTTACAGCATTATGATGGTCGCATCCGTGTTTGGCGACATCGCGATGAACGCACATTGGAAGCGTGTATTCGTCATCGCCATACTGGCGTATCACCCGGCGTGATGGTATGGGGTGCCATTGGTTACACGTCTCGGTCACCTCTTGTTCGCATTGACGGCACTTTGAACAGTGGACATTACATTTCAGATGTGTTACGACCCGTGGCTCTACCCTTCATTCGATCCCTGAGAAACCCTACATTTCAGCAGGATAATGCACGACTGCATTTTGCAAGTCCTGTACGGACCTTTCTGGATAGAGAAAATGTTCGACTGCTGCCCTGGCCAGCACATTCTCCAGATCTCTCACCAATTGAAAACGTCTGGTCAACGGTGGCCGAGCAACTGGCTGGTCACAATACGCCAGTCACTACTCGTGATGAACTGTGGTATCGTGTTGAAGCTGCATGGGCAGCTGTACCTGCACACGCCATCCAAGCTCCGTTTGACTCAAAGCCCAGGCGTATCAAGGTCGTTACTACGGCCAGAGGAGGTTCTCAGTACTGATTTCTCTGGATCTATGCACCCAAATTGCGTGAAAATGTAATCACATGTCAGTTCTAGTCGAATATATTTGTCCAATGAATACCTATTTATCATCTGCATTTCTTCTTGGTGTAGCAATTTTAATGGCCAGTAGTGTAATTAGCTAGCCACACCAACTGACGCACTAGGCTCTTCTTACGCCTGTAGTGCCTTCCTTCAGGATCTATTTCAGTTCATATTTAATCACTTTTCTTCAGCAGCGCGTGAACGTCCTTTAGCATCTCATTTTGTTGTATACTAAGCACATTTTAAGGTTTCTTTAATCAGTCTCATTTGTGGATAACTCTACACAAGGTAGTTTCGATCAGTCTTTTTAACACCCAGAATACAGAATCATTTGCACTTTCACGTGATGTCCGCATCTTCTAGTTTTTTTCCCCCTTGATGTTACATTGTTCTCAGCGTCCGTGTTTAACGAAACTTCTGTTCTTGCCTCATTATGGTGGAAGGTATACAACAGATCTGCAGACGGCTAGGTCATTACAAGTGAAGCGCTACCTGGATGATTGGCTAAGAAAGCTGGCGCCGATCGGTCGTTATCTTGTTGATGGAACCATCCTCATAGACATAAAACGTTATCCACCAGTCATATATATATCGCTAACAGTAATGATCCTATAAAATCCACCTGGAAAATGGCTGAAGCTACTTTCACATGTCTCCAAATTAACAGCGACGTGCTGAGTTCTACAGTGAAATCACAAAGGTAGACCGATATTCCAAAAGCTTGTATTTTTGTTTAGATTACGATGCTGAACTGTGTGGAACAGCTTCCGGAAGTGAAGGGACACTGCATAAGCCGAGCTGATCTCTGGGTCTCACAAACAAAGAGTGTAAGCTGAGTTTCACAAAACCGCTGTTTCCAGATTGCATGCTGACTTCTAAAGAGGAGCTTTGGTTCTCCAAACAGCGATATAGGCATTCGTCGGACGATACTTACGGACAAAGAGAAGGCCGTGCACATTTTCGAATCGTCTGAAACGCTTTGTTGCACAAACGATCTAATACTAACAGTCGTTAGACAGGGAGCTATTTGTTTCATGTTGTACAGAATCGTAGAGGTAACTCAAGATGTACAGTCGCTTTCAGGGATTTATCACTAAACGGTAGAAGGGATCTGTTGGTTTGATACTTTCTCAGGTATCAAAGAAGCCTCCGTTTGGCAATGCGGGAAGTGTTTGAGGGAGGGGAGGGGGGCAGGGAAAAAATTGAGAGCGAGATTAAATCTTGAGTACATCAGCAGGCTCAAATGAAAGCAAGTTGCAGGAAGGAACAGGCTTGTACACAACAGTCACATGGAGAGCTGCATCAAACCAGTCTTCAGACTGAAGACCACACCGCAACACATCACTGACCTGTGACTGCTTAACCTTATCTCGCGAGTCCCAGCCTTATCTACACGATTTAACGAATGTACTAGTTGATGCGGGCGCGACGATAAATGTTTCCTTATTCAAGTGCGAAGCGAAATCGCTTGCCTTTCACATAGCCTGGGTCATATGGGCTACGGTAGTAAACATCTGTTTCGCGACTATATCAGAAGAGGAGGAGAACAAACATTTAAGGTCTCGAAAAGAAGTAACTTCCCTTGCTGACTCGACAGCCACAATTCTACGAAAAATCGTTTCGGATGTTTCAGCCAGTGGTATGTCGGAAGTTACCAATAAACGCTCGTACCTCTGCTGACCGACGAGAACTTCATGTGAAGGTGCAATAGTTCACGTGACAGCGTACTATTCTTTACCTTCCGCAGGCCTCCTCCCAGGCGAAGTGTGGTAAACACCGGGCTCTAGTGACATTCAGGAAGGGTTCTCACGAATCCTCTGTGGGAAGCTTAGTTCCTCGGTCGCAAGAACAGCAGACACTTCAAGATCAGTATCAGAGGCCACAGATCCTGCCTCGTGCGAAAAAGCTCTCGAGTGTCAGCGGACCGCAACCATCCAGTCTTCCACAAACAGAAGCCGCTCTTCTGCCTGCGGTCGCTGCGTCCCAGGCGGAGCTTGTAGATTTCTTTGAACACATCAGAAGCCCGCCATGATAGTTGTTAAATGACGTTCTCGAGCAGTTTCCAACATCCATTTTCATGAAGAGTTATATATCGAGCGAGGAGGAAGAATCATCGTTTCACACAATACATCATAGTTTGTAGCACTTCGTTACCAAGAAAGGGTGCGAGAGACTGTAGTTGGCTTCCCGTCTTCAAATAGGCACACCGTAATATACAAATTAATGGGATATTGCCAACTGATGAAATGAATCATTGGCTTATAACGAATCCGTTCATTTAAAACAGTTAATTAAAAACTGCTTATACTTGGAGTTCCAAACTTCAATCGGCCAGTTAAACTCAATAATTGTAAATTGTCGGAACAAGTAGTCACCTTACTAAACTGTGCTCACTTTTACTTTCGTCACATTACGTCCTACCAGGATGGCACATTTATTTAATTTATCAATTATGTTGTAAATATGCGAATGAAAGCCGCTACGAGTGCGAGAAAAAGGACATCTATTGTGGCCGTTAGGCGTACGGATACCAGGTTTCTCGACTGCCCAGCGCCAAAGGTGCTCCTTGACAAATGCACATAAGGCGCATCCGCTGCCCTCGGCTCTTTGAGGTCGCCACTTGCCAATTGTGGTAGATGGTTGCCCTAGGCTTGCGCAAGGAAACATCGGGGGTTATTCCCTCAGCTTCAACTTGAACTGGTGGGGTGGTGAGAGAGCCGACATCGGCGAGGAGTCTATCTGTTGAAAGTTTAATTGTCTTACTCAGCTGCTCTCAGCCCAGTTTGTGAAGAGCCCGCGAACATGTGAGCAGCTTCTCCACACGAGGTGAGCCCGTCTCGTCATTTTCCTTTACTGCAAACTCCATAATCTCGACTACGGTTAGGTCCTTGACAAATTGCTCCTTGGGATGACCAGCTACGGAAGAGCAACGCTGTTATATAATGAACACGGTTCTGGTAGCCAAATTTCAACAATGTTCTCACTGCTTAGGGCATCAATATAAAGCTTTTATTAGAATGAAATTTTCACTCTACAGCGGAGTGTGCGCTGATATGGAACTTCCTGGCAGATTAAAACTGTGTGCCGCACCGAGAATCGAACTCCGGGCCTTTTTGGAAGGTAGGAGAAGAGGTACTGGCAGAAGTACAGCTGTGAGCACGGGGCGTGAGTCGTGCTTGGGTAGCTCAGTTGGTAGAGCATTTGCCCGCGTAAGGCAAAGGTCCCGAGTTCGAGTCTCGATCCGGCACACAGTTTTAATCTGCCAGGAAGTTTCTTAAAGCTTTTATTTCTTATTCACTGATAAATATCTCTTTTTTGTATCAAGTAACTTGAAAGTGGCGGTAATTAGTAAATCAGCTATCATCAAAAGAACAGAACACTAACTCCACCTCAAAGTATGAAAAAGAAGACCCAATTGCTTGTGCAAGAAACAAATGATATTTATTGACGTTTAGTGTGGAATGACTTCACAGCCCAGTAACGCCTCTCAAAAGACTGTTCCTCTGCTCTTCACCCCCGCGTCACCACAAACTCTGCTCCTCTCCCTCGCGTTACCGCAACCTATGCGTCGTGACGGGCCAAGTTCTCATAGTTTGTGATCTGATTTGACTTCTTGTGATTCGAACGCGACTTGAGTGAGAGCGGCATTTATTCAAACGCTTCGTCGATTTTCACGTTCTTCGGGTTTTCTACACTTTGGATATTCTCTGCATTGCAAGCGTTGAGGTTGTAACAAAACTCTCATAAAATTATGAACAGTTAAGAAATAGTCCACTCAGCTAACGATCTCGAAAAAAGAAATTGACGAATGCAAATTATTTCTTTGTGGCAATGTCACCGTAGAATGGGATAGGAATGATGATGGAAATAGGATCACATTTGAGGAAGTGGAAAAAATGGTCAATAGATTGCAGTGCAATAAAGCGGCTGGGGTGGATGAAATTAAGTCGGAACTCATCAAATACAGTGGAATGTCTGGTCTTAAATGGCTACACAGGATAATTGAAATGGCCTGGGAGTCGGGGCAGGTTCCATCAGACTGGACAAAAGCAGTAATCACACCAATCTTTAAACATGGAAACAGAAAAGATTGTAACAACTACAGAGGTATCTCTTTAATCAGCGTTGTGGGTAAAATCTTCTCAGGTATTGTTGAAAGGAAAGTGCGAGTGTTAGTTGAGGACCAATTGGATGAAAATCAGTGTGGGTTTAGGCCTCTTAGAGGTTGTCAGGACCAGATCTTTAGCTTACGGCAAATAATGGAGAAGTGTTATGAGTGGAACAGGGAATCGTATCTATGCTGCATAGATCTAGAAAAGGCATATGACCGGGTTCCTAGGAGGAAGTTATTGTCTGTTCTACAAGATTATGGAATAGGAGGCAAACTTTTGCAAGCAATTAAAAGTCTTTACATGGATAGTCAGGCAGCAGTTAAGAGTTGACGGTAAATTGAGTTCATGGTTCAGAGTAGTTTCAGGGGTAAGACAAGGCTGCAACCTGTCTCCACTGTTGTTCATATTATTTATGGATCATATGTTGAAAACAATAGACTGGCTGGGTGAGATTAAGATATGTGAACACAAAATAAGCAGTCTTGCATATGCGGATGACTTAGTTGTGATGGCAGATTCGATTGAAAGTTTGCAAAGTAATATTTCAGAGCTAGATCAGAAATGTAAGGACTATGATATGAAGATTAGCATCTCCAAAACGAAAGTAATGTCAGTGGGAAAGAAATATAAACGGATTGAGTGCCAAATAGGAGGAACAAAGTTAGAACAGGTAGACGGTGTCAAGTACTTAGGATGCATATTCTCACAGGACGGTAACATAGTGAAAGAACTGGAAGCGAGGTGTAGCAAAGCTAATGCAGTGAGCGCTCAGCTACGATGTACTCTCTTCTGCAAGAAGGAAGTCAGTACCAAGACTAACTTATCTGTGCACCGTTCAATCTTTCGACCAACTTTGTTGTATGGGAGCGAAAGCTGGGTGGATTCAGGTTACCTTATCAACAAGGTTGAGGTTACGGATATGAAAGTAGCTAGGATGATTGCAGGTACTAGTAGATGGGAACAATGGCAAGAGGGTGTCCACAATGAGGAAGTCAAAGAAAAACTGGGAATGAACTCTATAGATGTAGCAGTCAGGATGAACAGGCTTAGATGGTGGGGTCATGTTACACGCATGGGAGAAGCAAGGTTACCCAAGAGACTCATGGCTTCAGCTGTAGAGGGTAGGAGGAGTCGGGGCAGACCGAGGAGAAGGTACCTGGATTCGGTTAAGAATGATTTTGAAGTAACAGGTTTAACATCAGAAGAGGCACCAATGTTAGCACTGAATAGGGGATCATGGAGGAACTGTATAAGGGGGGCTATGCTCCAGACTGAACGCTGAAAGGCATAATCAGTCTTAAATGATGATGATGATGATGATGATGAATGTCACCGTTTGGCTTCGTAAAATAGCTGCCGTACCGTGTGTGTGTGTGTGTGTGTGTGTGTGTGTGTGTGTGTAAGTGACAAATGTATGAGATGAGATATCTTTAAACTTTACGTTAAAGCGATCTAAGCTGTCGGAACCAACGTCGCGTACGAGTAACAGAAATATACTGGTTTGATAGTACCACGAAGCTGTACATCGCAAAACGAAGAATTGCACACTTAGAAAACTTCTCGTTAAACTAGTGTCCGAAGTTCTGTTCAGAAGTATCTGAGAGGCATTCGCATTTTTCTGAAGCTACCCAACAATGTTAGGATCTACACGTGCCGCCAATTGTCCAAAAATCTAGAGTTTTCCTACCGACTATACGTTTTCATCTAACTTGCTTTCCTTGCCGTAAATTTGTTTCGCCCCGGGAGAGGCGATAGCGTTAGCAAAAAACGCCGTCTCGGGCTTTGCAGTCCTGCGGCTGAATCTCCCCCCCCCCTCCCCCTTCCAGAGGCAGATAAGCATCACGGATTGTTCGTCTTCCCCGAGTCCCATCCATCTAACCGATGATCCCGACATCGCCCGAACACCGAGCTGCTCTAACCGTATCCTCCGCCTACAACGCGTCGCCGAACCCTACAGAAGGAGGTGCCACGAAACCGGAGTGGATGAAACAGAGAGGAAACGGGTCCCATAGGCACTATCTTTCCCAACAGCAGAATCAAATTCGATACTACTCGGTAAAGCTATTGGCAAAAAAGTCAATGTCTTTTTCAGAGTTTCATTCTATCACGACAAAGAGAAAATTTTATAATAAAAACAATAATCTGAGAATGTAATATTCCAAGCTTCCCCTGCGAGATTGATTAGCATCCATATTTCCTAGTTTACACGATATTTCAACAGCTATGAGGCGCCGAACTTTCGCGTCAACGTAGTGATCGAGGCAACGGTGATGAGAATGACGGACAATTTAATGAACAGAGATGCACACCTAAGATTGAGCAAAGCGGCGCATCTGCCATTCAATTTGTTGAAATATCTTTGGCCATCATATCAGTGCAGCACATTGAACGCCTTGGGAGGGGGAGGGGGTTGCGAATGAGGAAGGGGACGCCTCTATCTCTCCTGGGAAACTGTCGATGTTATGAAGAGTGCAACTGGAAATACTCTGATCCCTTGGTTAGCCGAGAAATTCTCACAAAAACATTCATAGTGTTTTTATAATAATCCGAAAAGTCACCTCTGCTCGGAGATCCACCCCAAAGAATATGAGAGAAAGTTCTACTCCATGCGCTGATGCGGATGCATCCTATTAAGAAATCCACAGAATGACTGCCCCTCGTCTAAATTACATTCCAGCTCACGCTGCAACCGTCAGAGTTGAGGTCCGTAGGAGTCACTCCTCGAATCAGACCACGAATTGGATAATTTACTGCGATGTAACCTCGTGCATGCAGGCTCGGGAACGGTACGATCCAAAACTGTTTTTATTGACCTGTCAAAGGAGGAAACTTCAGCGTATCATTTAGCGAAATGAGATAACTGTGGAAAGGGAACGATTGAAGAGTCCGATTAGGTAGATTTGCAAAGCCCACATAAGGATGGTGTGCCTGGGCTTTCGCCGATTACGAGTGCAGATTACACCGCTGGGGAAACTTTCGTAACGAGGAAGAACGTATATTTGAAAATAATAGCTGCTACACATGATGTAATTCTCGAAATGAGCTACTTTCATTTATGGTAACTGAAGAAAACTTGACAAGCCAAGATCGCTAAAAAGGCGTTTTACTGGATGACCAGTTCCGGCAGAGTCATCGGATCTGCAACAGGATGAACAGAAACTGATAGAAAAAATATTTTACAATCATGATACCGAACTCGATGAATTGTCTTGTAACACAGCCTATGAATTATAACATACCTTAAGTTTTAAAATATTACAACATACGGTTCATCAGTTTTGCTAGTCGTTTCACATTGCATTTTCGTTTCCCATTAGCATGAAAATCACCGCAGTTCCGCATGTCAAATGGAAAATTACTGCGTCCACCAGGTGGAACTGTGGCGACTGACTGATGGACGTACGTGGTGGTCGTTGGATTTACACCATTTCTCTGTCAGGCGCCTGCTACTGGTGAACATGAACTTTTGTAATCGGCCCAATACAGTTGTGTTTATGTTTGTATATACTAATTTTACATTTGACATGCCGAACTGCAGTGATTTTCACATTGCATTTACACTTCCCACTAGCATGTAGTGGGAACTGTAAATGCAATGTGAAACGACTAGCAACAATGATGAACGGTATATTGTAATATCTTAAAAAGTAAGGTATGTTATAGTTCCATTGGCTGTGTTATAAGACTGTTTATCGAATTGTGATCTCAGGATCGTAAAATATTTTTCCTATCAACTTCTGTTCGTCCTCTTGCAGATCCGATGGTTACTGATTGGCTCTGCCGAAACATCCAATAAAATGCCTTTTTAGCGGTATTCGCTAGTGAAGTTTTCTTCAGTTACCTTGCGTTGTAAATCTCATCCATATTGACAATATCCGGAATATATCTTTCATTTATGTTAAGGGTTCCTCAGATTCTAGGAGAGAAAATGTTTTGCCACGGGATACCACTAGCTTTACACGTCCAACAGGACTGACTTTAGGGGAACGCTTCTGCATGTGATTTGTTTAGTGATTTATTACTGTTAGCGGATGATGCGGTTGTCTATAAGAAAGTACCAAACCAAAAAGATAGTATCGATTTGTAGAATGACCTGCAGAGGACTGATGAACGGTGGAGACTCTGGCAGTTCACCCTGGACGCAGATAAATATAACATACAGCGCACATAAAAGAAAAGAAAAAAAATGTTCAAATGTGTGTGAAATCTTATGGGATCAGTCCCTAAGCTTACACACTACTTAACTTAAATTATCCTAATGACAAACACACACACTCATGCCCGAGGGAGGATTCGAACCTCCGCCGGGACCAGCCGCACAGTCCATGACTGCAGCGCCCGAGACCGCTCGGCTAATCCCGCGCGGCTAAAAGAAAAGAAATCCACTAGAGCACAACAGCGCAACTGACAAATTGCAGGAAACAGATCTACCATAAAAATCTAGGACTAACTATCCGGAATGACCTTAGGTGGAATGACCACGTAAAACAAGTTGTAGAAAAAGCAGATCCCAGACTGAGATTCACAGGAAGAATCTTACGGAAATATAGCTCACCCACGAGAAAAATGGTTTACAAGGCACTTGATTCAAATGGCTCTGAACACTATGGGACTTAACATCTGAGCTCATCAGTCCCCTAGAACCTAGAACTACTTAAACCTAACTAACCTAAGGACATCACACTCATCCATGCCCGAGGCAGGATTCGAACCTGCGACCGTAGCGGTTGCGCGGTTACAGACTGAAGCGCCTAGAACCGCTTGGCCACAAGGCGCTTGTTCGAGCCGTTCTTGAGTATTGTTCATCAATCTGGGATAATTATCAGGTAGGACTGATAGAGAAATTCCAATGAAGAGCGGCGCGTTTCGTCACGTAATCGTTTAGCCTGTGCGAGAACGCTACAGATATGCTCAACGAACTGCAGTGGCAGACGTTACACGAGAGGCGCTGTGCATCACGGAGACGCTTACTATTGAAATTTTGAGAGAGCACTTTCCTTAAGGAGTCGGGCCACATATTACCTCTTCCCACATACATCTCGCGAAAAAATTGCGACGAGGAAATTAGAGAAAGGTGTGGAACAGCGAAGGAGGGAACAGCCAGTTGTAACATTAGTGCTCTCTGCCACACACCATTAGTTGGCTTGCGGAGTACGATATAGATGGCCGGAATGAAGCTTATAGCTGAATGTCAACGTGCACGTCGTTAGTGTTCGGACAAAGATGCGGAAGGATATCAGCCGAGGACTTGCTAAAGGAAACACGCCGGCATTCGCCTGAATGAGAATGAAAAGGCGAAGCTTTGAACCACATTCCTCTCGAATACGACCTGAGTGTCTTAGCTACGGCTCCACGTCACACCTATTGCAACTGATGTTAAGCAACAGAGTTTTGTGACAAGTTGGTTGAACGTGGTGATTGAGTGCCTTACCCGTCCTACCTAAATTCCTGGCATTGATTGGAACGAAGCAAATTCACACCTCAGTTATGCACCGGGACATGGTTGGTGACAAAGACTGTAGACCACGAGGGAGATGCGATGGCATCATACAAAAAGCGTTGTTGACTGTCGCTGGACCTTTTTATGTAGGTCACGGGAAAACAATTTCATTCACGCCTAATAAAGCTGTGCTCGTACGAGGAGGCTGTCGCAAGGTACCGCGATTCTTGAACACAAGGAGTATCTGTGTTGTCGTTTGTGTCTGTGTTAGGTACTCATTGTGGGACGCTTTAGAAGCTAAAAATAGCTAACATACGACGCAATGCTGGAGTGTCATCTGGTAATGAAGCGTACATTACTTCACTTTTTCTCGCGAAAGCAGATTTACTTGTTGTTTTGCTGTGAGACTGTACTCCATGGGAGGTCACCCGTATATATTTGCCGTTGTTTGCTGGAGTCACTTCGTGTGATTGCCAACATTGTTGCTTGAAAACAGGCTACTGCCGATGCTCACTTCTGTAGTGAATGAGTACCGTACAAAGTAAGGACAACCATTTTAGGTTCCCAATCTAACGTAATGTCCCACAATTTTCCAAAAAATTTTTCTTTCAGCCACGGTTAGAATCTGGAGTCGGGCGTGGTGTCCGCTGTGGCGTGTCTATTCTGGGAGCTCGGGGATGCAGATGGGGTCATCTGAGGCTGACAGCAGTAATTGTGGCGAGCCGGGTAGCGGCGGCCCTCGCTGGCGCTGGCTTTATCAGAAGTCAAGATTTATGGCGCCCCGCCTGTGTAAACGAGATAAGGAATGCGACCTGCCGCAGCTGCATCCGTACACACTCGTCTGTTCGACGGCGCCACTTACCAGCGCCACGCTTCTCAATAACGCAAATGCTGCGCAGCGCTGAGCGGAGTGGTTCAGTTACACGACGGCGTTCTCCAGAGACTACCAGCAGGCGGCCTTGAAAAAAATGTGAGGGCTGACAGATTCGCAGTGGCCACGGGGTCATATTGTAGTAGTGTGATGGAAGGGGAGGGAAAACTGTTAGCAGACTACGGTGATGCTTTTAGATGAATACCGGTTCATTGTTAACGAGCGATTCTGGACTCTACCTGGAGCATATGCAGGGAACGGGAAACACGTGACGTCTAAGACATAGTTATAGGATAGGACCTCGTGTCTGGGTATGTACCGTATTTTCGGCTCCGAATTACGTACGCCATTCACCGTTCACCTAATGTCCCATGCCCACTACAGGTTTGTTTACATGCCACGCATTTGGGTCTGTAATCTGTCCAGTGAGGCCTGGACGTCCGGTAGTGCTTGTGGCGATGGGTCACACTGTACTACTGCACAGCAGTGATCATTCTACATGGAGGTCCATTGATAGTGACCGGGCCAAATATCTCACGAAATAAGCGTCAAACGAAAGAATTACAAAGAACGAAACTAGTCTAGCTTGAAGGGGGAAGCCATATGGCGCAGTGGTTGGCCCACTAGATGGCGCTGCCATAGGTCAAACGGATATCAACTGCGTTTTTTTAAACAGGAACCCCCATTTTTTATCACATATTCGTGTAGTACGTAATGAAATATGAATGTTTTAGTTGGACCATCTTTTTCGCTTTGTGATAGATGGCGCTGTAATAGTCACAAACATATGGATCACAATTTTAGACGAACAGTTGGTAAAACGTAGGTTTTTTAAACTAAAATACAGAACTTAGATCATTTGAACATTTTATTTCGGTTGTTCCAATGTGATACATGTACCGTTGTGAACTTATCATTTCTGAGAACGCATGCTGTTACAGCGTGATTACCTGTAAATACCACATTAATGCAATAAACGCTCGAAATGATGTCCGTCAACCAAAATGCATTTGGCAATACGTATAACGACATTCCTCTCAACAGCTAGCAGTTTGCCTTCCGTAATGTTCTCACATGCATTGACAATGCGCTGACCCATGTTGTCAGGAGTTGTCGGTGGATCACGATAGCAAATATCCTTCAACTTTCCCCACAGAAAGAAACCCGGGACGTCAGATCCTGTGAACGTGCTTCGACGACCAATCCACCTGTCATGAAATATGCTATTCAATACCGCTTCATCCGCACGCGAGCTATGTGCTGGACATCCATTTAGTGTGTTGTTGTTGACAAAGGTGAACTACGCGTTTGCGGAATACTCCGACATGGTCGGCCGTTGGTGGTCGAGCGGTTCTAGGCGCTTCAGTCTGGAACAGCGCGACCGCTACGGTCACAGGTTCGAATCCTGCCTCGGGCATGGATATGTGTGTGATGTCCTTAGGTTAGTTAGGTTTAAGCAGTTCTAAGTTCTAGGGGAGTGATGACCTCAGAAGTTAAGTCCCATAGTGCTCAGAGCCATTTTGAACGCCGACATGATCTCGATATAATGGGAGGGTTCCTCGTCAGTTGCATGCGAAGCGTTTTCGATACCACCAGACACCTTCGCACTCCCTCTTTGCTACGGTGTACCAGCGGGCTTCGGAGACGGGTACTTCCATCACCAGCAACGGCTGACTGTGGCAGTCCAAGGCGGCGCCGCACACCTGAGTTTAAGGCGGTGTACTCTATGCAGTGGAAGAAGACGCGATGACGCGTACCAAAGATACAGCAGATAGACTGAATGTCGATCACTGAACTGTCAGTTAAGGAAATTCAGTTACACCCTCATTTTAATAGTTACTATAATAGTGCGTAGCTTCTCAGCAGGGTTGAACAAAGGAGAAAGGTAACATACCAGTCTCGCTGGGGAGATGTTTGACTTTTCCGCAGTGTATCCACGTAAAAGGGTGTAACGTGCCCCGGTAACTTCCACGCTTCAACGTGCCATGTTGTAGTCATGTCTTACCCATATCGTTTCTGACCAATTTTAACAGGAAACATTAACAGAACTACGTATACACAGTGTCAGTTTCCCCTGAAAATTTTCTTTACATTTTGGACGTATGTCTGACGCAATTTCATATTTCTTCTTTGCATGCCCTATTTAAGCAACCGGTTTTCCAACATTAAAAAAGGACGAGAAGAATACGGCAGGTGACTAAGTTGTGTCTGAAATCGAGACCCTACATCCACAGGCGACTCACTTGGACGTGCTGGAAAAGGGACATGAAAGACAGCTGATGTTGAAGAATAGTACCAGAGATGTTGTGTTTGATTGTGCTGGCTGAAATGATGAATTAAAGCTATCTGGAAAAAAATAAGATGAATAATAATAATCACTGTTGCAGAGGATAACGGGACTGCAAACTTATAAACACAAGATATATCGAAAAACATATGACCAGACGCTCGCTATTGACTCGCGAGACCAGTGGGTGTGTTGGACCTTCCATTGAGCTACAGACCCCCATGAAGATGTCCTCCGCAGACGGGGACAAAACGTTGGGAATTGACACAGAATTCATCAACCGACCACGGCATAACAGCCCGGATAATTATAGTGGACATGACATTTCCGGCCGTGAAAGTCTACTAGTATCAGAGACGTAACCGTTGTTATTATTATTGCTGCTGCTGCCATTCCCTTACGCAAGGAAACAGGTGTTTTATCGCGAAACTTCTTGATAAGAGTGGCTTCGTTAAACGTGATGCAACGGAATTGTCATCTCTAGCGAAGACACTGTGGCAGCCATCTTGTCGAGCATGTAGTCCAACTAAGAACACATACGCTCTCTCTCTCTCTCTCTCTCTCTCTCTCTCTCTCACACACACACACACACACAAATGCACCAAAACATGACCTCCGTCCAACGCGAGACGGAATGCCCCCTGGTGGCGTGCGGACATGTGACGCTTCATTAGTGTATCATGAAATGGTTCGGGGTTAACGGAAATGGCTCAATCGCTAGTAAGGTCAGAAGCAAGTTTTGCAACAGTGGCGTACCTGTTCCTTTAGCCAGTCTGGACTACGTAGCAATACATGCTCGTTCGCAACGTTCCCTATCAACAGCGCATGCAATCGTGTTTTTCGCTCGGCACCTACCACTGGTGCAGCGTTGTGTTGTAGTATGACGACCGGCTCCCGGAAATGCCAGCATGCGCTGGTGGGGTCGTCGCAGGAGGCGGTTCGCAGTCGGCGGGCAGAGCGCAGCCGCACGGCTGCCGAGCCCCGCGCGGTGAGCGGTGAGGGTGGCGTGGGAGGCGGCGCCGCGCCCAAGGCCGTGGGAGCCGAGCTGTGGCGGGGGAGGCGCACGGCCCGCCTGCAAGTCTCCAGCCGTGCTGGCGGCGGCACCGCTTCTAAGCGCCCAAACTGTCCTCCTAACCGAGCCGCCGCTAACTGTCGGGAAGACCGTATCGACAACGACAACTGAAGAGAACATGTCCGCTGCGCGTAACTTAACCACATTGATTATATTTATAACTTGTTCGGGGATGTATTCTGAGTGTTTTGATATAAGGAACCGTTGGTTGCCCCTGGCTTGTTACAGACCAATCACATAATTACGATTAATTTGGTATGTTACTGCAGTTAAATTCGTTTTTGTTCAAAATGGTTCAAATGGCCCTGAGCACTGTGGCACTTAACTGCTGAGGTCATCAGTCCCCTAGAACTTAGAACTACTTAAACCTAACTAACCTAAGGACATCACACACATCCATGCCCGAGGCAGGATTCGAACCTGCGACCGTAGCGGTCGCGCGGCTCCGGACTGTAGCGCCTAGAACCGCTCGGCCACTCCGGCCGGCTTCGTTTTTGTGAAAATGTTTCTGAGTGGGTGTTCTGGCATACGCCACAGGCCGGTATCTTCCATTCTAATCCAGAAAGATCGGGTTCTCGCAAGGGCGCCCATACGGTAGTTTCTATGGGGAAAGGGGCGCAGACCTGGGGAATGGTGTATTTTTAATATTCTGGAAGACGAATGGCGAAGTAGTCATAAAAATTTCAGGTCTTACAACGTTAAAAACCTGTGTAACACTGACTTGTAAATCGTTTTCTTTAGAGAAAAACACCTAAATACGCTGTGTTTTTTCCTTTCCCTGAAAGCTGGGGAGGGGGCGGCCCGCCCTTGCCCATACCTATGGGCGACCTTGGTTCGTAGGCGACTGTGCACAGATGCAGAAGTAGTGCGATGGCTTTGCCGTCGCCGCGGGAACAGCTCAGCATGCCGTTGTTTTGCGTCTCTTCCATTGCATTCCCAGACACTGCCTGAATTCTTTCCTCACTTAAGACACCCATTCACTGTTTTCACTAACTATCCTCGTCCGGCCACCATCTGAGACAGGCAGAGCGATCCCAGGAACTCTTAGGTACTTACTTTGTTGATGAAAAGTTATTCTGTGACTGGACGCAACGGCTCTTCAGCTATCTCATATACAGATGAAGTTACTCACTGATGCTTATACCTCATGAACGGGGAAGTTCACTGTTGCGTTTCACCTCCCGTTACAAACAGTGTCAGACATTTTTATGAGGTGAAGACCGAGTGATTTGGTGCGCTAGTCGGATGCTTGAGTGCTTGTTCACTCAAGAGTGTACGCATATAACGCGGGGAACGTGGCTGATGTCATTGAGAAAGATAGAAGTATCCACAGCATACTTATCACGCAGATGGAGAACAAAAAGCAACACTTCTTCACCGAAAGTGCTGAAACAAGCATCCTGATTCATGTTCACAGTTACCTACCGAGCGAGGTAGCACAGTGGCTAGCACACTGGACTCGCATTCGGGAGGACGACGGTTCAATCCCGCGTCCGGCCAACCTGATTTAGGTTTTCCGTGATTTCCCTAACTCGCTCCAGGCAAATGCCGGGATGGTTCCTTTGAAAGGGCACGGCCGACTTCCTTCCCCGTCTTTCCCTAATCTGATGACACCGATGACCTGGCTGTCTGGTCTCCTTCCCCAAACAACCCAACCACCGCAGTTACCTGAATGAACGGTCCAAATCAAAGTACAAAAGCCGTCACAGAAGTACCTGTGGACTGAACTACACCCTCCACACACAACGGGTTAAGCGCCTCAATGGGCCGTCAGCGGACTGGACGCCTTGCATCATTTCAAAAGAGGCAAGGTCGCGACTTTTCACAGGACACTAAACGCCTCCAATTAGTTGCTGTCCTGATATTGTGTCAGGTTAATTGAAGAGGTGCACTTTTATGTACTTCTTTAAGCAAGAACGTGCTGCGGAGTATCCGACTCCAAACGCCCATTGCCTACAGTCCCTGTCACAATGTCCGCACAGAAACATTTGCCACGCCGGACATTTGCCACACTTGCCCCTTCGCCAGGTAGCTTGAGTAGCGAGCCCTCAGGTAAGGGACGCCCTTCGCCGCACTACCTCTGCCCGCCGTCTCCACATCTTACTCGATACAACCAGTACGTAAGGGACCTTCTTCTTCGACATCTTGGTCAAATACAGAGCTTCTTTTCCGAAACCGAAATATTTATAACTTTTGGGAAACGAAAGCAATACCGACGATTATGTCAGCATGTAATTAGTTCTGCCAAGTATAAATATAGATTCCTCTGTCTGTACGGTAGCTTCCTTTCACGCTTACTGATTGGGATAGAAACAGTCCATCGGCATGGGAGCAACAAGAAAGGAACGATGAAACGAGAATGCAAATGTACGCTAATCATTTCTTTTTTATCACTGCATCTGTGCCTACTTTAATTACTACAACTGCATACCCAAAAGACACTAGGGAAAGAATAAATGGGTTTGTGAATGTTCGAAAAGAAGAACGACATACTCCACATTAATTTACTCTCTAAAAACATTAGTTAATAAAGTGTAGCGGGACAATGTTCAAAACAACTGAAAACACGTTCACTAAATAGAGATAAGAACATTTATGATTGACATGTCATCTAAAGTCGACTTACAATTTTAAAATGTTAGAAATAAGGAAATGAAGTAATACAGAATGCTACGCTTGTAACGTACGTTGTTGTTCTACGTTGTTTAGCTCTGGTATTTACAGGGTCACAGAGAAAGCATCTTAGGTTCTGGAGGGAAAAGCCGTAATTGTAATTATCTGCGCTACAACAGAAACAAGGAGGACAACTTACGGAAAAAATAATGTGAGCTCACTATCGACTTTGAAGCAGATAGTTCCTGTGACTTAGTATGGGCAGAGGGTATACTCGACAACCGGAATAAATTAATAACTGGCTCCTTTTACCGACCCCCTGTCTCAGATGAAACAGTTGCTGAACAGTTCAAAGAAATGAAAATTTGAGTCTCATCACAAATAGGTACCCTACTCATACAATTATAGTTGGCAGTTACTTCAATCTACCTTCCCCATGTTGACAAAAAAAAATTTCATATCCTATTGTAAATAGAAAACAACTTCCGTAATCGTTCTAAATGCTTTTTTAAAAATTATTCTTAACAATTAGTTGATGAGGCCATTCAAATTGTAAAACACACTTGACCTCTTAGCCACAAATAATTCTGAGCATCACGACGGATACAGGGATTAGTGAACACGCAGTCGTAGAGAGGCTCACTTCCGTAACACAAAAATTCACCAAAACTAAACGCGAAATATATGTATTTATAAAAGCAGCTAAAAATTCAGGTGGCGTCTTTCTAAGAGATAGTCTCCAATCCTTCCAAACTATGTAAATGGAGACCATATGTGGCTTAAGTTCAAAGAAATAGTATCAACAACATTCGAGATATTCATACCAAACAAATTAATAAGAGACGGAACTGATCCCCCATAGTACACAAAACACGACAGAAGGCTGTTGCAGGAGCACCGCAAAAGGCACGTATAATTTAGACGAACGCAAAATCTCCAAGATTGGTGAAGTTTTACTGAGGCTCGAAGTTTGGTGCGGATTTGAATGCGAGATGCATTTAATAGTTTCCACAACGAAACTCGCTCTAGAAATGTGGCGGAAAATCCAAAGAGATACTGGTCCCATGTTAAGTAAACCAGTGGAAAGGTTCAGTAAGTACCTTTACCGCGCGACAGCGACGGTAATGTTACTGATGACAGTGCCACTAAAGTGGAGTTAGTAAATGCATTTTCCGAAATTCCTCCACCAAAGAAGACGAAGTAAATATTCCAGAATTCGAAATGAGAACAGCTGAAAACATAATTTAGAAGTAAATATCCCTGGTGTTGCAAAGCAACTGAAATTACACTGTCAGTGACAGAGGAAATGATCAAATATCTTTCAAAAAGTCTCTAATGTATAAGAAAAGTAGGTATAATACATTTGTTTCTGATGTTCTTCAGTAACAATTAATTTTCAGTAGTAAGCTCCTTGCTTTTACTGACCTGTTTAAAGATAAGCAACAATTTAATAAGAAATTTTAATTTTTAAACGACTATATCTAAATGTACTTAAGTAGATTTACATCTACTATAAATGTTTGCAGCTAAACTTAAATAAAAAATATTTGAGGTGTCTACCTCAGCATCAGATCAGTTTTGGGATGTCAATTTTAGGTGCAATTCAAAGGTTCAGTTCCCATTTTCTTTTACGAAAGCGTATATTATCAGTTTAACAAACCATGATATTTTAGGTGATAGTTGCGATTCTGAAGCTTCAGAAAATTATTTTAGAACTCACAATTATTTAATAGTATGGCCATAATATTGGAAGGTAGAAAAAGTAATCTTAATGTGACAACAATAGGGATATTTTTGTGAGGCTTGAAACACTTTTTAATTTTTACATTAAAGGCTTATTCGCATCACACTTTGCACAGGCTTAGGACCGTGAAAATGATAAATGACCATCTACCATTCTGGCGTGTGTAAAATCAGCCTAAACACGCTGAACTAATGTACACTCTATTTACAATTACAACTTAATATTAGCTCCGATAATGCTGCTTCCATGTTTTAATAATTTTATGTCAGTAACCTGCGAGGACTCGGTGGTCTTCATAGTTTTTAATAGATTATTTTTAACGTATTTTAGTCCAGCTTCTGAATATGGGCAATGGCTTTCAAGCAAGGCCTAATGTTGCCAGTCTCTTCATAATTCTTTATGATTCTCTCTATCCTGTCGTCCAGCTTCAAGTACTTCTTCTTCCTCTTCTTACCTTCAAGATTCATTTCCAATTTCATGTACATACAGTTTGTGAGCTGTGCTTCCCTTTTCAAGCACTCCACCAAATAGTTGATTTTAGGGTGAGGGTTTCCAATAATACTATTTATTTTGTTGTGCCGCCCTTCAACAGCATTCGTCGTTCGGTGCCTTTTTCCGCAACAGTCCCACATTTCTATTGCGATATTCTCATTCTCTAGCCAGTTATCCACAAAGTAGTCAAAAAATTGAGAGAACCTTCCGTTATCAGGAGCTTCTGCATGAATCTCAATCCATCCATTGCTTACGTCCTCCAGTTTTACAACTGCCAGCGCTGCACACATGCTGACGTGAAGCCTTAAATCCTCGTTCTAGCGGTACTGCTCAGTTAGACCGAGAATTTGAGTTCTTCTCCATAAACTCTTCTTCATATGGAAACAGAATCCATTTATTTCAGTTGTGGGAAAAACTTGACGAATGGCCGATATCGCAGCTGCCTCAAAGTCCATCTTTACTTGTTTAGGACACCACTCAGAGACTGCCTGTTTTATCAGACGAAACAGACGAACATATGTGTCTTTCTTCTTATTAGGGAGCAGTGCAAATACAGTAGGAAGAATGTTTGTTTCTTTAATCGGACCTCCTAAGTCTACGTGTATGATGTAGATCTGTACAAACTGCTTGCTGCATCTCTTAAATGTTCCATCCATAAAAAAATGGGAACATGTTTTTAAACTTTCTTTTCCTTTGCTTCCACTAAAAATTATTATTTTCACCTCTAATCTATCGTCTTCCAGAAGAAAACTACTGCAATCTCCCATTTTTAATAGATCTTCAAAGTCATTACGTAGATTTCCCATTTCATTCGCGTATATCTCCGATAACTGTGTAGTTTCTTCTCGAGACCTTCTCATCGCTCTTTCCACTTTCAGAGCTGCATCGTCAGGTGGTCCACAGAGATGTTCTAATACGCTCAACACTTCTCCGTTCCTCGAAAGCAGCTTTCCCTTGCAATGGTCCGCTTTTCGGCGTAAGCCCATCCATGTAACAACACCTTCTCTAGATTCCCTCTGTTTAAGACACGCGTAACCTTTCTAATGAGCAGGAGGCCTGCCCTTGTTCGTTGTAATAACTTCCATACTGATGGTCACGTTAGGAACTTCGAAAGCAAACTGGGCGGGCGACTGAGGAGGAGGAGGAGAAGGAGGGAGGGGGTGGGGAGGGGAGACAAGGGACCGAACCCTTCGGAGCAGGTAAAACCGTGGCAAATGTCCGGCGTGGAAAATGTCCGGTGTGGCAAAATACCAAACTGGTTGAGGTGGGCCTGCATTCACCAACACGAGCAGTTCGGTCTGGTTTGAAATCGATTGTCATTGACAGGGCGTACCACTCGTCCCCGGAACCTCAGATTGGAATCTTTTCATGACAGCTGTTCTTAAGACACCCAAGTCGACCCTTCTTACTGCGCTGACTACATACATCCGACAGGCGCATACGCAACACCTGACAGTCGCGACTTATGCCAGAGAGGATGGTTCACATGACAGTCTGCTGCACCAGCTACAGTTATACAAAGCGATCAGACTGCCCTTTTAACGGGCTGACTAATTTTTTGTCCATTTCCATAATTTCCACACATTTTACAATGATCACGAGTTGACGAATTCGCGTTTTTGGATTTCATTACAAGTGACAAATTTGAAGTATTTAAACGCAGTTTCAACGCTCAAGACTCACATCAACGATTACTCCTCTCTAAACACGAGGGCGACAGTTTTCCAGCCGACTTCCTGTTGCTAATATACTCCCCTTGCGGACGCATTTATCCCAGAGAACGTACCTAGTTAGCACGCTTTCACGTTAATGGTGTCTTCGTATCGCACGAAGTGGGGAGCCCAGGGTTTTGCGTAAAACGCAGCAAAAAAGCGACGGGAAACCGATGACGTGAAAAGGCGTATCCGCGCGAGCGGCGCGTCGAGTGCGTTCACTCCGCAGGGAGGTAAATTCGGAATTCTTTTGCCCCGCGAACATATTCAGCAGCGCGCGAGTACGCGTACGCGAACAAAATAAACAGGATTCCTTTTTTTTTTTCGTTTTTTTTTTCCCGCGAGCGTCGCGTCGCGCCACACAATGGGCCGGCTCGGTGGCGCGGCCAGCCGAGGGCGCACAATTAGGGCGCGCTCCAGCGGCTGCGCGGGTAATTAGCGTGGCGGCGTGTGCGCATGCGCAAGTGGCCGCCGCCTGCCCGACACTTGACAGAGGCGCGGCCTCCCCCTTCTGCTCTGCTGTCTATCTCCAGCCCAGGCACGAGCCGGTCTTCGCTGTCTCGCGGCGACTCGCCGAGCGAGTGCCGAACACTGCTGGGGAATAAATGTTCTCACCGTACCACCAATTTGACTCGATGGAATAAAATTTAATTAAAGATGTATTTATGATTATGACCATACTCCCTAATGTCCGCCAGGTTAGCCGTTCGGTCTAACGAAATGCTTTCCGGGCGGGAAGGCGTGCCATTCTCCGGCACGAATCCGCCTGGCGAATTAGTGTCGAGATCCGGTGTGCCGGACAGTCTGTGGATGTTTTTTAAGGCGGTTTTCCATCTCCCTCGGCGAATGCGGGCTGGTTCCCCTTATTCCGCCTCAGTTACACTATATCGGCAATTACTGCGCAGACACTTTCTCCACGTACGCAATTACTCTCTACCATGCAAACATTGGGGTTACACTCGTCTGGTGTGAGACGTTCCCGGGGGGGCGGGAGAAGGAGGGGCGTGTCCACTGGGGGATGAACCGCACAATAACCCTGGGTTCGGTGTCGGGCGGCGTTGGGGTGAGTGGACTGCTGTAGTCTGTTGCGGGGTTGCGTACCACTGAGGGCTATGGCGGGGACAAAGCCTCTCCGTCGTTTCTAGGTCCCCAGTTCCATACACTACAATACAGTACTCCCTAACTGTTGATGTTGTGTACGACTTCGTACACAAGGGTAAGGAAAGGAGGGCTACAGGTTTCAAATGGTTCAAATGGCTCTGAGCACTATGGGACTTAACTTCTGAGGTCATCAGTACCCTAGAACTTAGAACTACTTAAACCTAACTAACCTAAGGACATCACACACATCCATGCCCGAGGCAGGAGTCGTACCTGCGACCGTAGCGGTTGCGCGATTCCAGACTGTAGCGCCTAGAACCGCTCGGCCGCTCTGGCCGGCGGCTACAGGGTGATGAGGTCACTATGGTCTGCACAGGAGCAGAAATGATTAGCTAACGAATTAACTTGCATTTCTCCAAGCCAACAAATAGTCATTATAAATAGTGCGGCAAGAAATAGAGGCCAAGCTCTCTACGTCAACAAGCAAGAGGCTGGCTGAACAAAGCACGAACGACGAAGTGGCTCCAAGTGGAAATCGGCTGCGTGGCTGCCGCCGGCCGTCCTGTATTGCGGCAGCAGAGGGCGCTCCCAGACCAGAGCCGCTGCAGGCGTGGCTTAGTGGCCATTACTGCTATCTGCGTCTAACGGAAACTTTCAATTCCGTTGCCAACTTAAAGAAGCCGCAGGGTGGCATCGATACGTGATGCCTCAATGAAAATGTAAAAACAGCGACTCATTTGTAATATTTATTCACATTCTAATGCTGCTGCTACATTGTCTTCAGTCTTTTCTCCTTTTTTTATCCTCTTCCCAGGATCGAACTCCATATTACAATAATTCCCCATCTACTAAACGGTTAAGGGTGCAGCCGAACTTACATACAATATATCAGAAATTATTTTTCTCTCAAAAAAATATTTTCCATTTTTGTTACTTTGTGTAATGAACTATTGTTCACCATATGTTAACAGAGTTAAATGAATACAATTAACTCTATGTATTTCGATGCAATTAAAGGAAACTGAACGCTCCAATGTGCTTCATAATAATAGGAAACAGTAGTTTTTCTACAAACGAGATTGATTACGAAACAGCTCTAAGGGATTTATAAAGCATGAAACGTTAGAGTAACAAGAACATCAAGCACGTATTCCTCCAGAAGAACGGGACGAGAAGATGGGCTGATGGATGGATGAACAGTAACAACTGAATTCATGCAGAGGTTACAGGCAGAATGTGGCCACGAGCCGTCGGGCATAGATAACTGGAAGCTAGTCTGAAATCTCAAGTTGCCGTGCGTCGTTTACCGTAAACAGCACACAACAGGCAACAGAGATTTTCATGCTGTAGAGATAGAGTCAACTGGGACATTTACGTGGTGTTTAGCGACGAGTTTCGCTTCTGTCTGTGGCTGTCAGATCGACGCCACCGCAACCGTAGACGAGCTGGTGGAAGATCTCATCATTTATACCTCTCGTGGTGTGGGGAGCTATTGGATATAACAGGACTCATTGGGTAGTTGTTGAAAGGATGCTGAATGCTCGCCAGGATGTGACAAGAATGGTAAACCCTGATGTCATGCGCTTCATGAACAGGGTCTCAGCCGGCCGGGGTGGCCGAGCGGTTCTAGGCGCTACAGTCTGCAACCGCGCGACCGCTACGGTCGCAGGTCCGAATCCTGCCTCGGGCATGGGTGTGCGTTATATCCTTAGGTTAGTTAGGTTTAAGTAGTTCTAAGTTCTAGGGGACTGATGACCTCAGAAGTTAAGTCCCATAGTGCTCAGAGCCATTTGAACAGGGTCTCAAACGGCATATTCCAGCAGGATAGTGCAAGACCCTACGCCACAGTACACACTATAGATACTTTGACGAAATTATGGAGGCTTGACTAGCTTACCCAGTCCCATGATCTGTCAGCCATTATGCGTGTCTGGGATGAGACGAGAAGGTTTATACTGTCGCACCAATCCCAGACAGCAGTCCTCAGGAAATGACTCAGAACGTATGTCAGGTATGGCACGGAATTGCTCAACATGACATTCTGAGGCAGTTTGCTTCCGAGTCACAACGAATGAAAGAGAGGATTCGTGCCGGTGCTAGTTACACCTCATACTGATGTTGGTGATGGACATCAGCCCGCATGTAATATATCTGGCTTAGTCAGTCATCATATTAGGCTTCAAGAAGCTGTTCCCAGAGCAGTGGAGAAGCAACAAGTATATATATGACGAAATGTGGTGTGAGGTACCTGTGACAGATGTTAGATTCGGTACCATTCCCGTGAGAAAGACCGCCTGCATTTTGATACCTCTCTGTGATTGGCTGCTGTGTTCGGAGCAAGGGCGCCAAAAAGTTAAAGTATAGTTATTATTGTTAGTTAAACTACTCATTGGAATGACTTCACTTTTTAATATAAATATCTCTCAACAGCTGACTATCAATCAGTCATTTTAGAATTATTAACAACAATTTAAATCGACTGACGGAATTGCAGACGAAGCACTTCGGAAGCGTTCGGGTCACGCGAAGTGTTTCGGGCTGTTCGTCACTCTGGAATAGGCAGTCGTGAAGAACAGACATGTTGACTGTCGTAGGACGTGTTTCCAATTTTTATTTAAGTTCCTGTTCGTCACTCTGGATTAGGCAGTCGAGATATACAGTCGTGTTGTCTGTGGCACGATGTGTTTGCCAGTATTCAGTATTAAAAGATTCACTCCGGTAGTCATGAGGCACAGAGACGTGCCACAAATAGTGTAAAGATACATTTTCGTAAACATTGTGTTTGATCATGTACTTTGCTGTACAAGAAGATGTTGTATTAAGATCATGTAGTCTTCTCGTGTGGCTGTATTAAAATACACGAGTGGCATCCCAAAGCAGTGATACATTATTTCAGAACAGAACCTCGCTAAAAGTCAGTTTCAGCCTCAAGATACAGAACCTACGACCTGCGTGCTGTTTTCTGCGCTGGGGACATCAACTTCAAGACAGCAGGTTAGTGAACTATAACAGAACCTTCGTATTCCACACAGTGCAGTGGAAACAACTAGGCGCCTCACGTGTACTGCACAGAACAAATGTGCTCAGTGACACGTCATCTGCAGTAATGCAGAGGAGGTAAAGGAGGATGATCGTTATTAACACCAACAATCAATTCATTCTTCCTTTCTTGCCGTACCCAATGGAATGAAAGTTTAATCGTTAAATACCCGTTACGGGATGAACAATTCAATGAAGTTAGATAAAGATAGCTGTAATTGTCGCCATTCCGGATCCAGAGTCTTCTGGTTGTCGACGAGCTTCATGAGGACTCTGCGTTTCTGCACCGTATTCCAGTTTATAACAGCGAACCATTCTCCAGCATCTCTGAGCTGCATTTACACCGCTTGTCTGAGTTTAGCACAATTTCACTTCGATATGCAAGTAACCCTGCAATTTAGCAAACCTACCGTCAGATGAAGATGAAATGGGAGATATGATATTGCGTGAAGAGTTTGACAGAGCACTGAAAGACCTAAGTCGAAACAAGGCCCCGGGAGTAGACAACATTCCATTGGAACTACTGACGGCTTCGGGAGAGCCAATCCTGACAAAACTCTACCATCTGGTGAGCAAGATGTATGAGACAGGCGAAATACCCTCAGACTTCAAGAAGAATATAATAATTCCAATCTCAAAGAAAGCCGGTGTTGACAGATGTGAAAATTACCGAACTATCAGTTTAATAAGTCACAGCTGCAAAATACTAATGCGAATTCTTTATAGACGATTGGAAAAACTGGTAGAAGCCGACCTCGGCGAAGATCAGTTTGGATTCCGCAGAAATGTTGGAACACGTGAGGCAATACTGACCCTACGACTTATCTTAGAAAATAGATTAAGGAAAGGCAAACCTACATTTCTAGCATTTGTAGACATAGAGAAAGCTTTTGACAATGTTGACTGGAATACTCTCTTTCAAATTCTAAAGGTGGCAGGGGTAAAATACAGGGAGCGAAAGGCTATTTACAATTTGTACAGAAACCAGATGGCAGTTATAAGAATCGAGGGACATGAGAGGGAAGCAATGGTTCGGAAGGGAGTGAGACAGGGTTGTAGCCTCTCCCCGATGCTATTCAATCTGTATATTGAGCAAGCAGTGAAGGAAACAAAAGAAAAATTCGGTGTAGGTATTAAAATCCATGGAGAAGAAATAAAAACTTTGAGGTTCGCCGATGACATTGTAATTCTGTCAGACAGCAAAGGACCTGGAAGAGCAGTTGAATGGAATGGACAGTGTCTTAAAAGTTGGATATAAGATGAACATCAACAAAAGCAAAACAAGGATAATGGAATGTTGTCGAATTAAGTCGGGTGATGCTGAGGGAATTAGATTAGGAATTGACACACTTAAAGTAGTAAAGGAGTTTTGCTATTTGGGGAGCAAAATAACTGATGATGGTCGAAATAGAGTGGATATAAAATGTAGACTGGCAATGGCAAGGAAAGCATTTCTGAATAAGAGAAATTTGTTAACATCGAGTATAGGTTTAAGTGTCAGGAAGTCGTTTCTGAACGTATTTGTATGGAGTGTAGCCATGTATGGAAGTGAAATATGGACGATAAATAGTTTAGACAAGAAGAGAATAGAAGCTTTCGAAATATGGTGCTACAGAAGAATGCTGAACATTAGATGGGTAGATCACATAATTAATGAGGAAGTATTGAATAGGATTGGGGAGAAGAGAAGTTTGTGGCACAACTTGACCAGAAGAAGGGACAGGTTGGTAGGACATGTTCTAAGGCATCAAGGGATCACCAATTTGGTACTGGAGGGCAGCGTGGAGGGTAAAAATCGTAGAGGGAGACCAAGAGATGAATACACTAAGTAGATTCGGAAGGATGTAGGTTGCAGTAGGTAGAGATGAAGAAGCTTGCACAGGATAAAGTAGCATGGAGAGCTGCATCAAACCAGTCTCAGGACTGAAGACAACAACAACAACAACAACAACAACAAACGTCACCAGTGACCAGTAACTGGTGCCTTCCCGAGATGCGTTCGCGGACGCCGTGTAGTGCGCCTTGTGTAGCGTGTAGTGTGTCGGCAGGCAGCGCCAGCCGCCGCGGGCGACTCTGGGGCGTGGAGAGGCCTCTGCTGCTGCTGCTGCTGCTGCTTCTCACGGCAGCCCCTCGCCCCCGTGACGTGACGTGACGCCCCCTGCGCCCGCTCATAGCATCTGCCGGGTCTTCTCCAGCCACAGGCGCAGGGCCGGTTCGACAATGCTTCTCCATACAAGCGAAGCATCGTGTATCATTTGGCGGTCCCCCTCCCCCTCTCCACAGCTTGCTCATACATTCGTTCCTTTCCATTCAGCTCTTGTAACACCTTCACAAATAAATCTAAACTTACCAACCGTGGAATTTAGATCTCTTTTCTTTTAAAATAACTTCTAAAATGAATTCTGTTTTCTTTGAAAATACACTACTGGCCATTAAAATTGCTACACCACGAAGATGACGTCCTACAGACGCGAAATTTACCAACAGGAAGAAGATGCTGTGATATGCAAATGATTAGCTTTTAAGAGCATTCGCACAACGTTGGCGCCGGTGGCGACACCTACAACGTGCTGACATGAGGAACATTTCCAACCGATTTCTCATACACAAACAGCAGTTGACCGGCGTTGCCTGGTGAAACGTTGTTGTGATGCCTCGTGTAAGGAGGAGAAATGTGTACCATCAAGTTTCGGACTTTGATAACTGTCACATTGTAGCCTATCATGATTGGTATTTATCGTAGCGCGACATTGCTGCTCGCGTTGGTCGAGATCCAATGACTGTTAGCAGAATATGAAATCGGTGGGTTCAGGAGGGTAATACGGAACGCTGTGCTGGATCCCAACCGCCTCGTATCACTAGCAGTCGAGATGACGGGCATCTTATCCGCATGGCTGTAACGGATCGTGCAGCCACGTCTCGATCCCTGAGTCAACAGATGGGGACGTTTGCAAGACAACAACCATCTGCACAAACAGTTCGACGACGTTTGTAGCAGCATGGACTATCGGCTCGGAGACCATGGCTGCGGTTACTCTGCTGCATCACAGACAGGAGCGCCTGCGATGGTGTACTCAACAACGGACCTGGGTGAAGCAATGGCAAAAACGTCATTTTTTTCGGATGAACCCAGGTTCTGTTTACAGCATCATGATGGTCGCATCCGTGTTTGGCGACATCGCGGTGAACGCACACCGCGCGGGATTAGGCGCGCGGTCTCAGGCGCTGAAGTCATGGACTGTGCGGATAGTCCCTGCGGAGGTTCGAGTCCTCCCTCGGGCATGGGTGTGTGTATTTGTCCTTAGGATAATTTAGATTAAGTAGTGTGTAAGCTTAGGGACTTATCGTTAGCCTTTAACTCCCATAAGATTTCACACACATTTGAACATTTTTTAAAATTATTTTGTGAACGCACATTGGAAGCGTGTATTCGTCATCGCCATACTGGCGTATCACCCGGTTTGATGGTATGTGGTGCCATTGGTTACACGTCTCGGTCACCTCTCGTTCGCATTGACGGCATTTTGAACAGTGGACGCTACATTTCTGATGTGTTACGACCCGTGGCTCTACCCTTCATTCGATCCCTGCGAAACCCTACATTTCAGGAGGATAATGCACGACCGCAGGTCCTGTATGGACCTTTCTGGATACAGAAAATGTTCGACTGCTGCCCTGGCCAACACATTCTCCAGGTCTCTCACCAATTGAAAATGTCTGGTCAATGGTGGCCGAGCAACTGGCTCGTCACAATACGCCAGTCACTACTCTTGATGAACTGTGGTATCGTGTTCAAGCTGCATGGGCAGCTGTACCTGTACACGCCATCCAAGCTCTGTTTGACTCAATGCCCAGGCGTGTCAAGGCCGTTATTACGGCCACAGATGGTTGTTCTGGGTACTGATTTCTCAGGATCTATGCACCCAAATTGCGTGAAAATGTAATCACATGACACTTGTAGTATAATATATTTGTCCAATGAATACCCGTTTATCATCTGCATTTTTTCTTCGTGTAACAATTTTAATGGCCAGTAGTGTAACTTCTAAGTACACATTCCTCTTTAACAGACATAAATCTTCGTATCTTATTGCAGTGATAATATGAAGAGAAGAAACCAATCATTTCCATGTACAGTAATCACAGGGATCTTTAACAGCTTTTAAACAATGCAGAAAGAAATCTGTGTATCCCGTTGTCCAAGCTACAATAAAATTTTGCTATCCACAAACTGGGATTAAATTTCTGTTATTTTTTCTACATTAAGTGATTACTCTGCTATTCACAATAAAGTAATTGGCAGAGGGTTCAATGAACCACCTTCATGTTGTCTCTCTACCGTGCCACTCACGAAAGACACGCGGGAAAAACGAGCACTTAAATTTTTCTGTGCGAGCCCTGATTTCTCTTATTTTATAGTGATGATCATTTCTCCCTATGTAGGCAGGTGCCAACAGAATTTTTTCGCAATCGGAGGAGAAAACTTATGATTGAAATTTCATGAGAAGACCCCGTCACAACGAAAATCGCCTTTGTTTTAATGATTGCCACTCCATTTCACGTATTATGTCCGTGACACTATCTCCCCTACTTCGCGATAATACAAACGAGCTGCCCTTCTTTCTACTTATTCGATGTCATCCGACAGTCCCACCTGATGCGGATCCCACACCGCACAGCAATACTCTAGAATAGGGCGGATAAGAGTAGCGTAAGCAGTCTCTTTGGTAGACCTGTTGCACCTTCTAAGTGTTTACGTGTTTAAGTGTTTAGTTTAATATTGGAACTTCTTAATAATGTAATTCACAAATTATTTCACTTTCCATCGGAAAAAGTGCAAGAGAAACATTTAAAAAATCACATAATTTTACATTGACTTATTAACTGTAAGACACTGTTTAACTGCGGAAGGTGTTCGTTACATTTGAAGATAACTCACCAGTAAGTAGTTAAATTTTACGAAGTTTTCCGTAAAAGTAGTTCAGTATGGAAGAACATCACCAACTTCTTTTGTATGCAACGGAGAAGGATAACAAAAATTTATGTGGGGAACGAAAGAAACGCGTTGGACCTCATTTCGACTACCGATGACAGCACCAATTGAAACTGACACGCCCTCAATATAATAGTGTCAGATGAAAAAATTTGTACCCAGGTCTGAGGTAAAGAAGTTTTATTATTTATCTATTAAAAAAAAAACAGTCTGTTGGCTTCTATCTCGGGTTCTTCGGTGGACGCTTGTGTGATGATTTTTCTGACGTTTCGCCAGCAAGAGTGGAGGGTGAAGCTCTGAAAATGCCACCCATTCGAGCTGGCAAAACGTCAGAAAAATCATCAGACGAACGTCAGTCGAAGAACCTGAGATAGAAGCCAACGGGCAATTTGTCAACAAGTGGCTACGAAAGTCTAAGAGTTTTGTATATAGAAACACTATAATAAACGTTTTGTTATTGTAAAAATGCGGCGGAACACAATTAATACTGAAAACGCACACATATGGAAGTGTACGATGTTGTGGTCTACAGTTCAAAGGTTGGTTTGATGCAGCTCTCGACGCTAGTCTATCCTGTAGAAGCCAGTTCGTCTCTGAAAAGCTACTACAGCCTCATCCTTTTGAGCCAGCTTGCTGTATTCAAGCCTTGCTCTGCATATTTTTACCCACTAAATACTCTTCCACTATCAAGCTGACTATTCCTTGATGCTTCAGAATGTGTCCTATCAATCATTCCCTTCTTTTTGCATAATTGTGCTATAAATTTCTTTTTTTGAATCGTAGACTATCCTGTTGCGTCCCCGTTTAATTTAGCTGCACTCAAATTCTAATGAGGACAGTATTTGATACGAAAGTCAGTGTGGTTTGAATTACACATTCGCAATTACGTCAAAACAGATCGTTTCTGGACCCGTCTTTACTGGGGCGTTTTTGCTACTATTATCGCATATTTTCTCCGTATCAGTATTTCCTACTAATTGCGATACACCCGGCATACAAATTTTTCACTAGGGTCCTTTTGGCACTCCCGTCAGGGTGGCGCTCGAAGCTGCCATTTGTGTAGCTTCGGCCTTAAGCCAGCCTTGCACACACGTTGCTGCGACATAATATGCCGAGACCAGCACCTCTTCTGGAATGCCATTTCTTGTTATAACGTGTTAACGTTGTAGAAAGTGCCGGTGCAGCATAAAACATCCATGGCGATGACTGTAATATTATTATTAGTCATGCTATGAATGTTCCATGAACAAACTCTGTGCCCTTTTCCTTGCCAATACGAGAATGGTCTGAAAGTCTGGTAAAAAATCAAGAAAAAAGGTTTGTTTCGTAAAAAACTCACCTTACTTCTCGACATACGCTCCTTTGAGGTCAAGCAATCCACCAACTTTATCATCCGAACGGAAAAATGCGTTCTGCCAAACTCTGCAAAATACTCGTTGACTGCAACTATCACTTCTTCATTTGATGAAAACTGCTTCCCAGAAGGCCAAAGTTTCAATTTAGGGAAGAGGAAGAAGTCACCTGGGGCTAAGTCTGGTGAATAGGGGTCTTACCAGCTGATAAAATGGTTTTTGCCTTCTTCGATGCACTTTCACCAGTCTTTGCCCATTGATAGACTGCCGTTTTAACTCTGGCGTGTTATGATGGATTCAGGTTTTGTTAGCAGTCACAGATCGACGCAGAAAGTCTTGCAGATTCCGATTAGACATCGCCAGACATTGTGTTGAAATGTGTTACCGGATGCGCTTTTCGTCGCTGTGAGCAATCGCGGCACCCACCTCGCACGCAGCTTCTTCACAGCCAGTTCCCCGTACAGTTCACTCAGCTCAGATGCCTACAGTCTCAGCAGTCTCATGAGTTTTTATTCGGCGGTCTTGCATTACCATATCATGGATTTTGTTAGTTTTTTCCTTTGTGGTGACCTTAACTGAATGACCGGGGCGCACCTCGCTTTCAGCGGTTGCTCGATCACATTTAAATTCAATAGTCCAAAAGTAAATGACCCTGAATGATGGTGCAGTGTCACGTGAAATTCATCCAGTTCTGTTTTGATCTGTACGGCATTCCAGCCCTTCAAATGAAAATGTTAATAACAACACGAAACTCAGCTTTCCCCATTTTCAGTCGCAGGCGACACACTGACCAATTGATACGGCTATTACGAACGAACTGTCCGTTGTTCATTGTTGAAATTCTTTATACGATCCTTCGGAATAACCAAGCTTGTCAACCGTGAAGGAGCAACAAAACGTTCCATTTTTTCATAGATATTTACTTAATTTATTAAGTCACCCTCGTAACAGTCGTAATGATTTTCCATCAAAGTTTCGAGATTTCGTTTTAGAATCTCGAACCTTAGAAATTTTTATGGATAGTGGGGTGCCGGCCCATTGATCCAAATATCAGCCTGGAGAGCCAGAATCAGACATAGAAGTTTACTCCCCTAGGAGGTTTGGCTTCACTACGCCTCCCCCCACAGCAAGTCGTGTTGGTCTAGCGACGATATTTGTCTTATTTATGTTTGTTGCCCCCCCCCCCCCAGCCACCACTTTTTCACATCACTGACACGAAATTATTGACTGTACGAAGGGCAGTTATCACGGTTTATTTGTCACCTCGGAAAAATAAAGTTACGTAATTATTTTTGTGCTTATTTGCAGGTACATGTCTGCAACACTGGTGCACAAGGAAACCCTGCACCACTTTACCGTATGCCATGGTGCTTCGAAGATTGGAGTGTAGCACTTCACTGATAATTTGCTCAAGAACATATTTCCTTTATATTTATTAACTACATTGAAAACTCCTCCTGTGGAAACTATGTGGGGTCGAGCAGATAAACAACATTTACTTCTTTCGTACTTATGAATTTGTGTATTCTGTACTATTTTATGTTGTTACAATATATTGTTGTATTTATTCCGCCTCTTACAGTTAGCACGCCAAATGGCGAGTACCTACAGTTGTAAAACCACCGTGGGTTACCGTAGTCTACAATACATAAGCGTACACTACGGTAGATTTCCAAGTAGCTTTGGTCAGTTAAGATAGTAACCACGTTACGTGTATGTTAGGTGTGTTGCATATCTATTGGACGATACCTCATTTCGATTGTTTCGTCTGCTAATGCGGTCAGTGTTTCACTAGATTTCCCTACAAACATGAAGCGGTGAACCATGTAGAAAATGACTGAGGATATATAAAGGTCCGCGTAACGTACCGAACATTTTTGTTGTACATTGTTACCCTCCTCTCTGTTACTAAACGTTATTTACAAAAAAACTGAAATTATCAATGTTTAACTCAGATTTTATTAAAAAATGGTTATATGTAACGCAAAACAGAGGGATGTTGTAGTAAAAATGAAAAAAATACAGATTTATCGTGTAGCGCTAGAAAACGCATTTTCTTCCCAAAAAAGGTAAAATTAAAAAAAAAAAAGACTTTCGCACTTATCAATAATCACAATAAACTCTTCCCTTCGATCATGGTGAAGAACTTTCTATTGAATACAAAATAACGACGATAACTATAGAGATTTTTATGTTTGTGCATGTATACTGTACTTGTAGGAAAAGAATTGTCTTGGTTACATAAAAGCGCTGATGTTAAATAACCAGCTGATTTTTTTACTTGTAAGATTCAATTTATATTTTGTGAAAATTGAAAACACACAGTGGACCAACACTGATCGATGTGCAGTTCAAATCATGTGCAAAACAAAGAGAAGTCGCCTCCCATACACTCATTTATGTTTATTTTCCTACCAATGCTACCAATATTCTCGGTAACCTACTGCTTACTACGTCATTTATGTACTGCACCAAAACTACCGAACAACAGTTTTGGAAGGGTGCAACACTAATAACAGTACCCGTCCCTAATGCGAGGTCGAAGTCGGATTGCTACTTACGAAACGAATAACCAATTTACACATTTAATGAGTATCCTTACTACAGGGGGTCCAAAGAAATGTATCCACTGTTTAAAAGTCCATAACTAGGAAACTAATTGACAGAGTTGTCTCATCTTTGGTAGTATAATAGTTTGTAGTTCCGGCAATCGCCACACAAGCGTTGTATTGCCTTGTTTTGTTTCGTCAGATGACAGTCGCCAGATAGTCAGTTTTTTGTTCTTAGTTGCGTCTAGTTACTCGAGTGAACATGGCTGGCGCAAGGCTTACATTCGATGAAATGAAGTCAGTTTTGAAGTGGTGTTTTAAGTTGACAGCAAAGTGGAAGTGCTACATCCCACGATTGCTACACGCAATGAACGACGACGACCCAGATCGTAGAATGGAGTACTGTGAGTGGTTTACTAACATGGTGCGCAACGATGAAGAGTTTGCAGAGATGATTGTGTGGTCTGATGAGGCACACTTCAAACGCAATGGTACAGTAAATCGCCACAATTGCACCTACTGGGCCGCCGAAAATCAGAATGTCCATGTAGACAAAGCCGTGAATTTGCCAGGAGTAAATGTGTGGTGTGGGTTGTCTTACCGGGGCTTGATTGGGCCATTCTTCTTTGACGGCACGGTTACCGGTTACCGGTGAGGTGTACCTTCCGAAGCTTCAGACATCCATTTTACCTGCCATCCGAGACTTGTATGGAGACGGAAGAGTTTACTTTCAACAAGATGGTGCTCCAGCCCACTACCAAAATCGTGTTAGGGCGTATCTCGACGAAAATCTACCAGGAAGATGGATAGGCCGTAGAGGTGCTGTGGAGTATCCACCACGTTCCCCAGACCTAACTCCTCTGGACTTTTACCTGTGAGGAACACTAAAGGACGTCGTTTATCGACAAAAGCCACGCACATTGGATGAACTTCGAGAATCCATCGTACATTCAGGTGCAAATATCCAACTGAACACGTTGCAGTCAGTAGTTCGTGCTGCAGTTAGGCGGCATCGTTTGTGCGTGGATGTTAATGGTATCCATTTCGAACATGTACAGTGATATCTTTAAGTTGGACTTTAAGCTACACTTTCACCAAAAATGAGACAACTCCGTCAATTAGTTCGGAAGTTATGGACTTTTAAACAGTAGATACATTTTTGGACCCCCTCTGTATTTTACCTAATAAATTAAACTAATCACTGCTGGACGTTTCCTTATATTCAAGTGTACGGACACAATTGGTCATTGCACCGAACAGATAGCCGTGACAATTTGTCCAAAACACGCCGCACATGTTCTGGACTGGATGTCCTTCGATTGCGACCGCAAGAGACTTCGTACTGAGAAGTCGCCGATCGTCTAAAAGCGCGCCGTTCGTCTAACGATCTTCGCTCTGGCTCGCCGCATTTCCGGTCAGAACACTCCTCTGATTGCAGCACTTCTCCCGGCGACCGCACAGTGCGTGTGGCAAACAGCGAGATTACTCGGTGAAGGCGGACTGGGAACTGCCAGGGGCGATAACATTTCCTTCATCGACTGGGAGCGGCGGCGCGAGCTATTTCGCAATTTAATTTCGGACATTAGCAAATGAGATTACTCGCGAGGAGTGCCTCTGGAGAGATTAATCCGCCGCGCCGAGATTCCAGTAATTACATCTGCAGGGGACGCGGGCGCGTTTATTAAATACGCCACGTCACGGCGAGTGCCGGCCGAGGCAGATACGTCACTGGAGGAAACCCGAACATCTCACCGGAATTGCAAAGACCTTATTTATATACCGGAGCGTACGGTAGGAAGAGGTAACGGAGCTCCTCTGAGACGCCTCGCCGCTGAAGATAGCACGGCGTCTCTGCCTCGTCCCCCGCGTTTGAACCTCCAGCCGCTCCACGATACAGTCCACAAATAATTATACAGTAATACGCCACTAGCTTTGATACAACAACATGGGTGTAGTAGGATTATTTTTCTTTAGGATAATAGTGTTTCGTTTGGTTTCATGTCGACTCTCTCTGACCCTTTCATCTCAGTGTACTGTATGTATAAATCGCAATGCCTCGCTCGTGTTTACCACATTTCACATCTTCGACACTGTCTATTACTACCCCACTACTGTCCATTCTTCTGGTAAAGGTTTTGCGTAAGTTCCTTTCTGTGCTTTTTATTCCTATAACCATTTCGTTTTGCACTTCATCTATTCCAGTAACGTTTTGCCATCTTCCTGTAGTGGCTCTTACTCTTATAGTTAATGGAAAAATCTTCTGAGTTGTTGGGCCGCATCATATTCCAATTTTCCAACATCCGACATTTCTATTCCCCCGCTGGGATCTTTTTCAGATTTCAGCAGATGGACGAAACATCGAGTACTTGAGTAGTTTGACGACGCGGTCTAACAACTGAGCAGCTTTTTCCAACAATGATAGCGGCCACAAATGCTTGAGGATTTACGTAAAATACTTTTCGTAATGCTCAGAATTGTACAGAAGATGGGTGTGGAGAATATGTCGGATGAGAAGAATTAGCCAAATCACTGACTACGGCGAGGGCTGACAATCCACATATTACTGACTACATGGTACTGACTTAGTTTCACTCTGGTAGTCAACAAGCCTTATTGATTTTTGTGGATATTAGTGATGAAAATATTTTATTAGCAACCTTCATATTTACGCTATGGAAGCGACGGCAAGCTTCAGTACGTTTCTAAAACATCAGCGCACATACACATCTGCAGATGCCGCGCAGAGGAAGATATTTTTTGTGATAAACGTACCATACCTACTTAGTTCGTGTAACCTACCATTTTTATAAGAATTTCTGTTATTGACACGTATTTTGCAACCATTACATAGGGATCAGTCTTGATAAACTTTAGCCGATAAAGTTGTTTCGTATCAACAGCTGGAGCCTCCAGCTGTTGCACGGGGTTCTCGTATTACGTGAGTAAGAGCATACCACCTCTGCACTGCGGAATTACACGGGTCGCATCATGCCGCATAAATAATGCGATTGATTCGTGACTGCACCATGTTTAAAAACGATTTCTCATTACGCCACAAACCGCCAACGGCGTGATCTCAAATTTGTGTCCTATTACCATGCGCTGCTTATTCACTTGTCTATTTTACCGACATATGAGATTATGATTACTTATAGATTTATGACCGCAGTTTGAAAGAGAACAGTACACAAAATAAAAAATTAAATTATGAACTGTATATTTTGGGTGGAAGATATGGTCGAATGCCTCGACGATGCAGCACTCTGACAATGCCACCTCGTCCTGTCTACAGTGTCAGCTCGTTTCCGTGACTCACCGGGAATGCTTGAGGAATCAATTTTGTGAAACACGACAACGCTCGAAACACGCAGGCGTTTGTGTGAAAACCCATGTTCTGTCTGTGCGCTCAATCGCCGCAGTATCGACGTATGCTGAGTCTACTATTACGGCCACAGTTGACTACTTCCTCAGTCATTGTCAGGGAAAAGTAATGTTTCCCATAAAGGTACTATCAAACGTGTACTTCACACTGTACAGAGAGCAAAAAGAAAATAGTTGTAAGTTACGTTTGAAAGATGTGGTATTTTATGCTTCACAGCTGTCCTTAAGGATTCTTTCATTTCTTTTTTTACTAATTACTAATTACGTTCATCTTTAGACAGTACCTAAATTTAACGACGACTCGATCACAAGTGTGATACAATAATTATGTACAATTTCAATTAAATTATGATTAGGAGATGTATATAGTTAGATATAAATTATATATAGTTATATTATGCGGTAATTATAACGTTAGAATTGTAATATATCATGTGCATCGCTTCTTCTCGCAAGACAGCCTAAATCGTGACTACTGAAAGTCAGTGCTTAGTGTTGGACAAATGCATGTGTCATTGTAGTCGGAATGAATATATAACTTTTATCTTTATGCCATTCACGAATTACACGGAATCCTAATATTTTGCTGATTCGTTAATATTTACTGTACTCGCGATATACGTGGCTTTGGTGATAAGCAATCACGTCGAGAATCGTAATTGCGACCCTGAAACGTCCAGAGGGTAGTTGTGCATATGTACGGGCCAGACGATTAAAGGGTACATGGATTTTAATTAATTGTATCTATGTATGTGAACTTAGGCAGGCAAACACCTGATCGAATAAATTATTATGTACACCACATTTATGGATATATCGACATTTGCATAGTAATATAAGTGTTAACGCTAATAACAGTTATTTAGCAAATTTTGTTTCAGTCTGTTCGGTTAATGTTTTGCCTGAAAATACGGCCTGGCGTACATATATTTATACTTATTCTAATGTATTCAAATATTGTGAGATTATTTCTTATGTTTATAGCCTTGCATCGTTTTCTGCATAGATGCGCACCTAATGTGGAAGGATTACTTTCACGTCTTCTCCGTAACTCATCATGTTAAGCCTCCGTCTTGTTTGACCAATGTAACAAGAGTTTCAGTTCTCATTTCTGATTTTATATTTCTATTCTGGATCTATTAAATTCTGAGAAAGTATCAATTTTGCGTTGAGAAGCTCGTCTGTTCTATATTTTCGGCGCGGTATCGGATATTTCAGTTAGTTTTGTGAAGAGCGTGTGCTGTTGTCGCGGATATTTTGCCTGCGTATAGAATAACCGCATATTTTTTTATGTTTGTTAAGCATCTTCAAGTGAAATAATCGAAGTCTGAACAGGAGCTATGGTGAGAAAAAAATGTTTCATATCTCACTTAACAGCACGGAGGACAACATAAAATGATGAGCCAAAACATTACGACCACCTACTTAAAAGCTCTGTTGGTCCATCATGGGCAGAGAACATCGGCTGGTTAAGTAATTGTCAATGTCAATGAAATTCACCTACAGCCGCGTAACTTAAGATATTATTTTATTTTATTTCGAAGGCTACCAGTTTCAGCATTTCACTATGCCATCTTCGGGCCCCGTATGCATCTCTCCAAATAAACGAAAATGTCATACAGAACCATAAATCTCTGGCTGTCGTGAATTCAATCGTTATATTGGTGCTTGATTCGAAGACTTGATAATAACTCTGCTGTCAAGAACATCATCGGCGAACAGCCTTGTGGTCCGGTTACGACGCTGACCACTAGTTCATTTATTTGTAAATAGACAAGAGATCCTGTAACAATTCGTTGAGGTCGCTCGACATTAATTATACGCCTGAAGATTCCGTTTAGAATCGAACGCATTCCGAAAGTCAAGGAAGTCTGTAAACACATCATACGATCGATGGCGGTAAGTGGAAGCAGTGGGTGGGACTAGACGTCTGCCCTATATTGGATTACAAATAGAAAACAGCGAAATTCACGTGTGCCTCTCTGCAGGCAGAGGCGGGAAGGTAGGCAGATGGCGTCTGATTGGTTATTCAAGGAACACTGAGCTATGCTGCGTCTTAGTACGGGCTCTGCTCTGCCGTTGGATTTTGGTCCATCAATTCAGCACTCAACGTAGCGGGACGTGTAGCTGGCCATAACAATTTGGCATTGAACTAAGTATCTTAAGGTGAAATGGAAAGGTAATAAAATGTATTACTTTGTATGGATCCGTGTTTCGACTGACAACTGGAGTTGAACAATGACACAAGACAAATAAACGCACTCAGTACTGCTGTTACAAGACGGCTCGTCGCTGCCGGTTGCCGACACACGGGAGCACCGCAGCCGCACACCCAGGCTGGCCACCCTCTGGAAAGTTGGGGCTGCGCTGCCGCTGGGCAGGCACGTCACGTCAGCGCTAATGCGCCGCCCGCTGTCGCCTGCATAAATCACACCGGGGGCACGCCACGCCGTGCCACGCCGACGCCCCCTGCCCCCGGCCTCGCCTGATGGCGCTGTGGATCGCGTCCCTCACGGCCATCCAGCAGCCTGCATTCTGATTCTCTGAAGACGATTTTGACCCGATTCTTCCTCGCGGCACATCACATAGCGTTTGTTCTTCAGCTCGTCCGTCCTCCAGAGATTTTATCCTCTGATCACCTACGTCCTGTACAGTCTACTAGGAATCAGTGTCAATAGCCGCGCGGGGTAGCGGCGCGGTCTGACGCATCTTGCCGGCTCTCCCGGTCGGACGTTGGAGTCCCTCGGGCATGGGTGTGTGTGTTGTCCTTAGCGTAAGTTAGTTTAAGTTACATTCAGCAGTGCGTAAGCTTAGGGACCGATGACCTCAGCAGTTTGGTCCCATAAGACCTTACCACAAATTTCCAAATTCCCAGTTCAATAAATGGTGGCTCCAAATAGCGGCGATTTGGTCTGCCATTCCCACATTTATATAGTAATATAAACTCTGAGCCATGTCTGTCTTTTTACTGACTGACAATGCAGACGTTTACTTTTGAGTGCTACACACTGTACGCGCATTGTAGCTCGGCCGTTCTTGCCGAAGCTGCTAGGAGCAAATGTAGGACATTCTAATACAACTCCACTCCAAGCATCCCTTGCGCGAAGTGTCGAGTTACAATGAGCGTATAATACCTCAACATCTACACTCCGTAAGTCATCTTACGGTGAGTGGCAAAGAGTACATCGGGTAGCACCACCTTCTTCTTCCTTCGCTGTGGGAAGAACGACTGTCAATAAACCTGTGTGTGGGCTCTTAATTTCTCTGATTTTCTTGGCGCTGTCACTTCCCGAGATTCATTCGGAAAGAAGTAATATGTTACCCGAATCTTCGTGGAACAAACGCTCCAGGAATTTCAATAGCAAACCTTTCGGTGATGTTCATCTCCTCTCTGACACCAGAGGCTCAAATGACGTGAGCAGCCGGAACTCTAAGCTGCTGTGAGACTACCCGGCCTGAAGAAATCATGTAGAAATAAAAATTGATGATTTATTGCGATCTGCATTTTCTATTTTTTTTAATTGCAATATAGTGTCCTGTGGTTCCTAAATGACGGCCAAAATTACTGTTTAATAAGTGTTCTGTAAGCCATTTCTTTCGTGAATTACTTCTATTTAATAAACCCTATATCTATATACCGTATATACAATAGGACAAGACGCCCACTGATCCCTTCTGTACAAATGCACACGCACGCTCGACCTCGCACGGCTATAAGCAATATGCTCGAGTATTGAGGATAATGGGGAGGTAAGTTGAAAATCTGAAACGGTCAGATACCGAGTCCGGATGGCCGAAGCGATTAGGGCAACAGCTCGTGATAAGCGGTAAATTTGAGTTCAAGTCCCAGTCTGGCACAAAATTTCAGCTTTCCCCATTGTCTTTGTTTCATTAGATTCACTTTTATTTAAGATTCTGCGAGTGGGTCTCAGACTGGCATTTTCTTTTCGTATTGTTCGTTTTTCGCGATCATTCCACTTTAAGTTGCTCCGGATGGTTGCTCCTAGGTATTTTACTGTAGTTGCTGTTTCCAGTGATTTCTTGCCAGAAGTTTGAGCGAACAGTGGTGATCTCTTCCATTACTCACGCGCAATACTTTAAAGCTCAATACCAGTCTCTGCTCCAGTCGTTGTTGCTCTGCCGACCTTCCGGCAGTTTGCTACAGTCTTCTAGTGTAGCAGGTAGAACAAAAGCGATATATCTACAATAAACAGAAAAACCTTCTACTCACTATCAGAGAAGATGAAAAAAAAAGATTAGAATAATATGAATGTACCACAATGGTATCTAGCACATACGTCCGAAATCGAAAGCGTAAGACTGAATTTTATTTACGATAGCAACAACCGTTGACTTTAAAATAACAACGAAGAATTCCATGTCCAACGATGTACCAGATATTATTTATTACCTAACTGTCTTGTCACCTGAAACTAACAGGAAGCAAACATGAAATGAACGAAGGAAAATTAAGGTTTAACGTCCCGTTGACGACTGCGTCATTAGGTAAAGAACTCAAGCTCGGATTACGGAGAGACAGAAAAGCAATGATCCGGAATTTGCCTCAGACTATTTAGGAAAACCACAGAAAACCTAAAGCAGGATGGCTGCATTAGGATATGAGCCTCTATCATTTTGAATGAGAGACTAGAGTTTCAGAACTACGCCACTTCACTCGTTGACTAAGCAAACATTGTTGTTGTTGTTGTGGTCTTCAGTCCTGAGACTGTTTTGATGCAGCTCTCCATGCTACTCTATCCTGTGCAAGTTTCATCTCCCAGTACCTACTGCAACCTACATCCTTCTGAATCTGCTTAGTGTATTCATCTCTTGGTCTCCCTCTACGATTTTTACCCTCCACGCTGCCCTCCAAAACTAAATTGGTGATCCCTTGATGTCTCAGAACATGTCCTACGAACCGATTCCTTCTTCTAATCAAGTTGTGCCACAAACTTCTCTTCTCCCCAATCCTATTCAATACTTCCTCATTAGTTATGTGATCTACCTATCTAATCTTCAGCATTCTTCTGTAGCACCACATTTCGAAAGCTTCTATTCTATTCTTGTCCAAATTATTTATCGCCCATGTTTCACTTCCATACATGGCTACACTCCATACAAATACTTTCAGGAACGACTTCCTGATACTTGAATCTATACTCGATGTTAACAAATTTCTCTTCTTCAGGAACGCTTTCCTTGCCATTGCCAGTCTACATTTTATATCCTCTCTACCTCGACCATCATTAGCTATTTTGCTCCCCAAATAGCAAAACTGCTTTACTATTTTAAATGTCTCATTTCCTAATCTAATTCCCTCAGCATCACCTGACTTAATTCGACTACATTCCATCATCCTCGTTTTGCTTTTGTTGATGTTCATCTTATACCCTCCTTTCAAGACACTGTCCATTCCGTTCAACTGCTCTTCCAAGTCCTTTGCTGTCTCTGACAGAATTACAATGTCATCGGCGAACCTCAAAGTTTTTATTTCTTCTCCATGGATTTTAATACCTACTCCGAATTTTTCTTTTGTTTCCTTCACTGCCTGCTCAATATACAGATTGAATAACATCGGGGAGAGGCTACAACCCTGTCTCACTCTCTTCCCAACCACTGCTTCCCTTTGATGTCCCTCGATTCTTATAACTGCCATCTGGTTTCTGTACAAATTGTAAATAGCTTTTCCCTTCTTGTATTTTACCCCTGCCCGCTTCAGAATTTGAAAGAGAGTATTCCAGTCAACATTGTCAAAAGCTTTCTCTAAATCTACAAATGCTAGAAACGTAGCAAACATCATACCTAGATAAACATGCCGTAATGTAAGCTATCAATGCGGAAACTTCTATCGTAATCTACTTGTAAGCAGAAAGTTATTCCCAGTATATGTGCTTATGAAAATAATGATATACGCTGTAGTGAAGCTAAATGGTAATTTTCGAAAATCGTACCAGCGTGAAGCGAAGATTGCAGTCTAATAAGGGGACTGGCAAGACACGAGGAGAGCTATGGTTGGGGGCGAGAAACGGCGACAATCGTAAAACACTATCTAAGACATCTGCACGAAACAACTGGACAGAATTCAACCAGTTCAAGCAATTCTCGCTGCAGAGCCAGTTTGCCAGCACTGCTGTCTTACCCACTGCAGCGGCAGAGATAAGTGGAAGGGGAGCTTTGCACCGCGGATTCGACTTGCTAGCACACCTGCCGCGGCTGCTGCTGCTACTGCCGATCGACTCGGGGCTTCCCCGTGATTGTGTTTCGGACTGGCGACACAACTAGGATTGCGTAACAGCCGAGCGCCGCACTGCAGGGACACTTGCCTCTACGGCCAACCCAACTTACGGAAGACTGACTATACACACAGCTGAGTTTGCCTTTCTCCCTTCACGCTGCCGGCGTGGCCACTGTGCACTACTATCTCCGCTAATTTCTTGCAACCACGGCTCGTCGCCTTCTCCCACGTGTAAACTACACGAAATATTTGCATTTTGTCATATGTTTGTAGCGAAATCGAGTCAGCGCCGCTTCAAAATATTTTCATAAAGCACAGTTGCTTCAGAACCACGACCACAAATCATTATTAATACCAACTCACGTATTCTGTTTCCGCCCTGAAGATAATCGTTCATTATCTAAATTTCTTAAATATTAATACATTGATTACTCGCCGATCAGCCGTTAGCTGGACGGACATCCCCGGTATCCGGCCCGCCAAATACTTGAGGTGGTGCCTATACTGCCAGCAATTGAGTTTCGAGGCCTATCGTGACCAATACACCGCGACATTGTCGGAGCTCTATCTTTACAAAGCGGAAGGTCGTGGTTAAACTTGTGGCTATCCACAATAAACACACAGACCATTCTCCTTGCGATAGTGAAAAAAAAAGTTAACAGATTAGTTTGGCGGAAACATTTTAAGTAAAAAAATTCTTTGTATTTTATTCTACTCACGAGTCTGGTGCAACTCTTGTACATGGACGCTACTTCGGCGACTAGCCTTAGTAATCAATCATTATGGAAGATGCTTCTTAGGCGAGGTTTCACTTTCTTTACGTATTTCGATTTTCAGATGTTCCTTGTTTCTTCGAATTCAAACTTTGTATTGTCCCACACCTACTAGTACAGCGCATAAAACACTAAAAAACTCGTGAGACACTCGCAACATAGACACAATCACGCAACAGAACTATCAAATATATGCTCTGGCTTTGCTACTCGATGCTCTGGCTCTGCTACTCGCTACAAGGCTACATAACTAAACTTATTGTTGCGCTGCTTGAAATAACAATGCGTTGACATACTCTACCTCTGTTACGTCTTGTAGTAATAGTGTTGCTAACAATGATTTTGAGATTTCGTTAACTTTGCAGGACGCTTTCGTGAAGAATGTGCAGTGACATACTTTTTTGTCGGTGAAATTCGCCAGAATAAAATATGCCAGAAATTCGGTCAGGTACGTCCACCAATCAGAATTATGCAATTAAATAAAAATCGTAGTTCGTTTCAGTGCTAGCTATTCCCACAACCTTAGATTTTTGCGATTTCATCTTTCCTTTAGCCTTACATTACGGTGATCATGGAGTGCTAGGGCTCTTTAATCCCACTTGGTAGATCTTGGCCCTTATGACTTTGTGGAGGAATCAATGTGGCCCGCAGACTAAAACGTTTGGAGACCCCTGGTCTAGCTGATCTGCATATGATTCTTCAATTTCTCCCGGCGTACTTCATGAAGAAAGAGTTCATCACGGTTGAACACGTGGCTGTTCACCCGTGAACTCTTTCATCATAATGTGTATATATTTACAAAGCTACGTCGCAGGTTCGAAACCTGCCTCGCGCATGGATATGTGTGATGTCCTTAGGTTAGTTAGGTTTAAGTAGTTTTATGTTCGAGTGGACTGATGACCTCAGAAGTTAAGTCCCATAGTGCTCAGAGCCATTTGAACCATTTGTTCTGTAACTCCTTGGACGTTATGCTTGTTTAAGCGCAAATGATGGCTTCTCCAATAATTCTGCATGTTCTCAATATAACTGTTTTCCCCTTGTATGTTCTTCTTGTACCGCAAGAACTTTTGACAGGAAACAAAGTTTACAGGTCACTTAAATGCATTGTATTTCCACTGCATGTACAGTAGTATAAGGCAAGCGTTTATCCAGAGGAAGAATACGAAGGCGAACAAAGAGAAGTGCTCAGGTTAATATGATGTCTGCTGAAAAGCAGTTCATTAAAACACGTTAGTAGAATCCTTGTAGATGTGGGCAACATGGGCTGGATGGGTAAAGGACTCAATCGAATGGCATAGCATATAGTGAAAATATTTAAACTTGTAGCTTTTTAACTTAATATTTAGTCGTGTCCATTATGGTACTGTCCGTCCATAATGGCATCATGTAGGAAGTAACAAGGTTAAGGTCAGATACCTCCTTCGTGAAAGCACCCAGCATTTTTGGAAAGTAAAATAAATGCACCATATCATTGAATTTCTTGTTTCAGTACTGCTGAACACTGCACAGTTTGAGCTTCGCGTAGTTTTTAAATATTGCGAATAACTTCTAGTCTTCAATAGACAGATAATTATAGAAAAATAACCCAAAGACAAGAGTACCCGAAAGAGAGTTCAGAAATTACTATGATTTCCATTAGCAGCAGCATATGACATGTTTTGTAAAACCCGTGAATCTCGAATCAGAAACAGCTGGCGACGGAATGAAAAGGATACGCTATAAAATTAGAGGAGCGAGTCTAGTAAATTACCACTTACGGGGACAGTTTTTTGAGGCACAACATTTAATGTCTTGCATAGGTTCGCGCACGCTCTCAATAGAGGAAGGCGAAGGCAAAATAAAATAATAAAAGAAAACAGATGACTAATAAAATGTGAAACGCTTCGTTTTTTGAGAAACGCTGACACACACCACCATAGGTGGTATGGATCGATGGCGTATATAACAGCAATGTGTTTCAAGGTGTAATGTACCCATCATTAGTAACTTTGCGCAAAATGGGGGGGGGGGCGGCGATTGTGTAGTGAAAATAACAAAGATGATTCCTTTTTCTCCCGTAGGTATTTGCAATGGTTAGATGTGTCCCGTAACGATATTCTCTTCTGACCAACTCCTTCCATCTCAGAGTACTCAGTTATTTGTTAGATGAATTCCAATTGCTATTTTTCCCTACAGTATCTGCCCTCTGTCCAACACAAACAAAAATCTCTCGTTCTGAGAGCAGGAAAGCCGTATTACAAATGGGGATACTCTTTGATTTGTGGTTTAAATTTATTTCTTTGAAACTCATGCAAAAATTAAGAGTCTCTTGTGCATAAATAACTAGTTGTGATCATATACATATATAGTTGAAATGCAAAAACTTACGCGGTTGACAGTTATGAAATGGTGTTCAGACGCCATCTGCTTCATTATGGAAATATACGGAAGGTGAAGCAATCAGAAGCAAGGGCAGTAGCTAGCTCCAGGCAGCTGAGAAACACGATTCGCGCAACGAAAAGAAATTCATTTGACTCCGGGGAGCTGGAGATGGGTGGTGGTGAAGTGCTGGTGTCACCGTTCGCACACACTTGAGGTGATTTCGTAAACATGATAGAGCCGCTAGCTCTGGCTATTACATGTGAGGAGGAAGACAAAGAAAAAGACTGCGTGCCTATGATTCACTTCATCAGTATTTTCAGAAATCAATGCATACATTAGAGGTCTGATTTGCATACAGTTGGCCTGCTTCGCCAGAAGCAAATGGAAGCTTGTACAGGTGAGAGCGTCGCTACGTCGTAAATTAACGAAGGAATGCAACACAGAGCCGATGCCCGCAAATGCTATTCACCCGCACGCAATTCTTAAAGAAGATGCACTTAGGAAATCCTTTGTATCGAGTTTCGTACACTACGTTGATATGGAATACTCACAACTTCATTAATCCATCGTTCACTTGAAGAACGACTGTCATTAAGCATCCGTAAGAACTAGAATTTTTCTGATTCTACCGTCATAATGAGTTCACAATTTAAAATTGGCTACCCCTCTTCGTTCACATTTCACTGTCATCGGTAGTGAAATCTTAGCAAAGGTGGAAATAGAGCTAGTACGAGTAATAAATAACTATACACAAGAAAGTACCTTAAGGGTCCAGCAACAACTATGATGCATTGTATGATATCATAAGGGGACTGCCAGAAGCCCGTGTTAACGGCACAGGAACAACATTGAGCACTGAAGAAATACGATACTTCTCTTTTGCTATCCGGGATTCTTCTGACACATTTTCTCATCCTTTTGGCCCACAATACATGTGAAGTATTTAGTACTAATTGTTTTGTCTGTCGTAAGGTAATAAAAAAGAGAAATCCTTTTTGTGTATCAGAAAACAAATGCCATAACCTTTCAGGCAGATGAAAAGGGGCAGTCTTCTTTTGGTGAACGGCCGTAAGCATCCTCCTACCTCACTGACTGCTGTTTGTAGTTTACCTCGAAGTGGAGGACCCAGGCCCAAAATAGTTGGATTCTTTTTAGAGAGACCCAAACATGCAAGGATATTTTGCTTCCGCAACTGCTTTCAATCGACATTCAACATGCGCAAAAATCGCCTTACACGAAGCTTTCTCATACTCATTTCTTTATGTATGATGTTCTGTACGCTTTCTTCTGGCAGGCTGAATAGCGTCTCGCGTTTCATTCACTATTTAATCATCAATATTGCAACAGCATTTTGTTGTTATCTCTACGGTTTCATCTGTGGTCGCAGGTTTGGGCAACCATCGCGTCAGTCATGTTCGATGGACTTTCGGCAATGCTCATAATTCAGCACTAAGTTCCAGCTGAAAATAAAACAGCAATCTCCTTATAAAACTTAACCTGCTGTGGATGCCAATAAATATTTGTTATGACACAGCATTCCAGTTTACCCATTTGAAAGTATTTTAAATACAACACAAGTACTTTACAAGGTCGTCCAGAAAACCTTTTCCGTACGTGATGCTGCGCTTGACTTACGTTACAGCACGGATCATACACCAATAAGAAGTGCCAATTTTCACTGACGAGGAATAGATACAAAGTTTTAATCATCACCTCGAAAAAATAAAATTACGTAATTATTTTTGTCTGTTTGTAGGTTAGCGACTCCAGATTGCTTTTTTTTTTTTTTTTTTTTTTGCAATTTTGGGGAATAATTTTTTTGCGGAGGTGAACTTTTGGGGAACCGAGACCCTGAGGAAATTTTTTGGGAAGAAAATTTCGTTACCTGGGAAATATTTTATCTATCCCAGTCTTACTACTAATGCGATCTCCGATATTTTATTTTAAACAACAGATACTTAGTTTTCTAGATACTGAATACCTTTAACAGTCTTTTCAGATCAATCGATACACCTTCCCTTTTGTGGGAGACGTTAGGCTCACCACGCTGATATTTTTCCATGACTTCTCTATGATGTGTACGTGCCCATTTCGACCGTCTGACTTGTCTATCGACTTTCGTGGTTCAAAAAAATGGCTCTGAGCACTATGGGACTTAACTTCTGAGGTCATCAGTTCCCTAGAACTTAGAACTACTTAAACCTAACTAACCTAAGGACAGCACACACATCCATGCCCGAGGCAGGATTCGAACCTGTGACCGTAGCGGTCGCTCAGCTCCAGACTGTAGCGCCTAGAACCGCACGGCCACTCCGGCCGGCTACTTTCGTGGTCGTCTCGAGTTCTGAGGAGCGACCGTATTGGATTTCGTCGTTATAGTTCAAGCTTGCATTTGATCGGTTTTATACTATAACGTATTTCCTAAGTATATATGGTGTTCCCTATGAATATTGACGAACTCTCGAAAACGCGTCGGTAATGGTACGACTGGTTACAATTTAATGTAAGGTAATGACAGATCGGTGGTTAAAATCCTACAAGAGGTGTAAGTAAAAAACACAAGCATTGATTTTGTATGCTCACAGCAGCATAGTTGATAGAGGTATCGAGATGCGAAATGAGATACAGGTGGTGCGCTAATAGTAAATCAATATAACAATAAAAAAATCGTGGAGAGAGCAAACGTGGGTCCCCTAGAGAAGGTTGTTTAGTTTTCTGTCGGAGTATTTTTTAATTACAGATTAAAAATTTTACTTTATGTACTAAACAGTGTATCCTAGTTCCGTTAGGATATTTTGTGTGACTTTCCAAACTGCAGTGCTATCTCGTGGCTAGTTGTGGTGGTACGATCCATGAAGTTTCAAAAACAACTGTGTAGAAAGTCAAAGTGGTAGCATTGCTGCAGCTGTGAGAGGAACAGTACGTATCGGAAAATGGCAGTGGAGCAGTGAGGCAATATCAAGTTTTTTGGGGTGCCCCCCCCCCCCCCAGCTGGGAAATATTGTACGATTGACGTTCGAGGCGGTCGGAAGCGGCTGCAGACCGTAAACACGCCTCGCGCGACCTGCAGGCCGAGTTGCCGCGCTCTATGCAGTATGCACGGCCTACGCTACGAAGGTAAATCCTCATCCACCCTCTTTTAAGCAAAGTTTGAATCACAATAGCTACAAGCGTTACATCACTATACGCGTCTTTTCCTGAGCGTTCGAATGATGGTAAAAAAAGTATAGCGTCCCATTTAAAAAACATGTACTTGCCTCATTATCTCGGTCAATATAAACGTTGTGATTATTGTGCATGTAGCAATGTATGTGCCCCATAGTCCGCTATGATTTACCGAAAACCGCATGCCGATACGTTCAATCGACCCCGGAATAAAGGGGGTGTTACGTCTTACGCGTCTCACCCTATATATATATATATATATATATATATATATATATATATATATATATATATATAAAGCACGTAACTTCATTTTCTCGAGGTGATTATTTCGAACTTGATGAACACTCCTCGTATTTTGTATGTCTGTGAGTTTCAAGGACGACTCAGCCGACTGTAGTGAAGCCAGATGGCAGATGAGCGCGGCGCTGTGGCTGGATTCGCGCAGGTACTCACAGTGTATGATGAGCGAGACGGCGCGGCTGCGCAGCGAGAAGCCGGTGGAGGTGTTGGTGGCGATGCAGGCGAACTCGGCGGCGTCGCGGTGGCGCAGGACGCGCGTGAAGTGCAGGTAGGGCCCGCGCTGGTGGCGGCGCGTCGTGTTGGCCAGCCGCGCGCCGCCCGCCTCCCAGTAGTAGCTGATGGCGTCGGGCCGCGAGGCGCGGCAGCGCAGCGTCGCAGGCCGGCCCTCCACCACCTCCGTGTCCGATGGGCTCTCCGCGAAGTAGAAGCTCTCCTGGGACACCGCCGCGCCTGCGCACCACACCACGCGTCTCTTAACATGCGAGCAGTGGTTATCACAATTCCTAATCGTACTGCATCTGCTGTGACCCTGTTGATGGATGAGATGCTACGGAACGACCACCATATAAAATGGCTACTCTTCGGGAGAGGGCACAATGTGTATCACGTTTTATCGAAACCAAATCGTACATGCACCCAAACTTCAAAAGTACGGAAGAGATCCGTCGTCACATCCACCAACGTGTACACTGCACGAGAAATTTATAGAGATGGTGGCAATCTTCGATAAAGGGAGGCACAGATAACTGAAAACATCTGAGGAACATTTCGATCGTGGATCCTCCCATAAAGTCTACTCCTACTACTGTCAAGCAGTTACAGCTACCTCAACAGCACGCAAAGTCGTATACGAGGTGCATTCAAGTTCTAAGGCCTCCGATTTTTTTTCTAATTAACTACTCACCCGAAATCGATGAAACTGGCGTTACTTCTCGACGTAATCGCCCTGCAGACGTACACATTTTTCACAACGCTGACGCCATGATTCCATGGCAGCGGCGAAGGCTTCTTTAGGAGTCTGTTTTGACTACTGGAAAATCGCTAAGGCAATAGCAGCACGGCTGGTGAATGTGCGGCCACGGAGTGTCTTTCATTGTTGGAAAAAGCCAAAAGTCACTAGGAGCCAGGTCAGGTGAGTAGGGAGCATAGGAATCACTTCAAAATTGTTATCACGAAGAAACTGTTGCGTAACGTTAGCTCGATGTGCGGATGCGTTGTCTTGGTGAAACAGCACACGCGCAGCCCTTCTCGGATGTTTTTGTTGCAGTGCAGGAAGGAATTTGTTCTTCAAAACATTTTCGTAGGATGCACCTGTTACCGTAGTGCCCTTTGGAACGCAATGGGTAAGGATTACGCCCTCGCTGTCCCAGAAGACGGACACCATCATTTTTCAGCACTGGCGGTTACCCAAAATTTTTTTGGTGCCGGTGAATCTGTGTGCTTCCATTGAGCTGACTGGCGCTTTGTTTCTGGATTGAAAAATGGCATTCACGTCTCATCCATTGTCACAACCGACGAAAAGAAAGTCCCATTCATGCTGTCGTTGCGCGTCAACATTGCTTGGCAACATGCCACACGGGCAGCCATGTGGTCGTCCGTCAGCATTCGTGGCACTCACCTGGATGACACTTTTCGCATTTTCAGGTCGTCATGCAAGATTGTGTGCACAGAACCCACAGAAATGCCAACGCTGGAGGCGATCTGTTCAACAGCCATTCGACGATCCCCCAAAACAATTCTCTCCACTTTCTCGATCATGTCGTCAGACCGGCTTGTGCGAGCCCGAGGTTGTTTCGGTTTGTTGTCACACAATGTTCTGCCTTCATTAAACTGTCGCACCCACGAACGCACTTTCGACACATCCATAACTCCATCACCACATGTCTCCTTCAACTGTCGATGAATTTCAATTGGTTTCACACCACGCAAATTCAGAAAACGAATGATTGCACGCTGTTCTAGTAAGGAAAACGTCGCCATTTTAAGTATTTAAAACAGTTCTCATTCTCGCCACTGGCGGTAAAAATTCCATCTGCCATGCGGTGCTACCATCTCTGGGACGTATTGACAATGAACGTGGCCTCATTTTAAAACAATGCGCATCTTTCTATCTCTTTCCAGTCCGGAGAAAAAAAATCGGAGGCCTTAGAACTTGAATGCACCTCGTACCAAGATTTGCGTTTGTACACTTACCAAGTGCAATTGTTAGAGGCACTGGAGCGAAATTGTGGTATAACGTATCGGTACCATCTCACGGACGTCATGAAGTTGGCAACGGACTTGCAGATTTCCGTCAGATGCCGATAACGGTCGTGCGGTACAGCGTCCTCTGCTGCTGCGATATGGAGCGGCCACACACCCCACTCGCACTGGCGCTACTCAGACGCCCCCTAGTTGTGGCTCCGACACCATCGTTTCTGCTTTAGTTCAGAGAGCCTCATCCCTGTTGCTACTGCATTAGCTGGACTCACTTATTCGGAAAGTAAGGAACGATCGGTCGCGAAATGGAAACCACAGTGAAAATCCGTGCACAGGTGGGTTGGGCAGTCCTGAGAACTATATTTTATTATTTATTCTTTAGTAAGGCTAATTATAGTTTTACTATTTAAGCAAATAAATTTGTTCTTTATAAACCAAATTTACTCAGCCAGAAACATAAAAGCTGGAATTAAATTTATAATATTCTTATGACAATATTATTATTTTCAATCCTGCTGACTCAAATAAAATATCCAATAGGATGAGAAAGAGAATTTATTCCCTAAATAATAATCAGATAAAGATTTAATAAAAATTGACATAAAGATGAATGTTGTTCCATTAAATGATTTTGGTCCTAACAACGTTTTAAATTCATTATGTAAGGTTAAGTTTAGTTTATTTCAGATAATATTGATTTGTATGCCCGTCGATCGCGTTACGTCGTTCTTTTTAGTTCTGAGCACACAGGGAGCACATAAAGATATCTAGAACAATAGTGTCTCCCGCCAAGTACGAGGGCAAGGTGATAAATTTCGCCTGAAGCTATGCAATCAGCATTACATAACTGTCGTGCAGCTTCTTCTTCAATTCTCAGCCGCATTCTGCACAGGCAATGAAGATGCTCCTGCATCGTTTTCAGTTGGAAATGTTTGATTACTCACAATACAACCCGTAACTGTCTCTCTCTGAGTTTCATCTGTGCTCTCATGAACCGCTGGCTATGAAGACAACATTTTGGCACAGACAACGAGCTGTAGGCCAGCGTAGAGAATTGGCGTAAAGCACTGGCGGCTGTCTCTATAACGAGAGTATTTTCCGAATAGCCCTCGTAGCTACATTATTTGTAATGAATTTTCGCACACTTGGAGAAAGCAACTAGTTACGTAAATCTTCTGTTTGCTTTGCTAACTTATTCGATAATTATTTCTGCTTTTGTCTATGTTTCCTAAGACCCAATTGCTGTACCACTCTGTGCGCCACATCTTCGAAGAAGTTGTACAAGACAGAAATGATCAACCACGACGAAATGATTATTAAAGGTATTTGAAATCGGGCTTTACAACTACTAAAACATGCGTATCTGTTGTACCATACGCGCTTAGTTTTCTTCATTTAAAACATCGTCGGTGGTCTGAAATGAAGTATATTTACAATTTTCATTTCTTTCCACATTCAACAACAGCTCTTTACAAAAGATTTTGAAGTGCAATTTTTATTTAGAGTATTTTTCTCTGATTTCCGCTTCATATGGAATTGTCGCCTCCTTCCACATTTGTCAGGTATTGCAGCGTTTCGTATTAACGTCTTTGGTCCAGTTTCACGTTGGCTTGCACCACTACTCATTTCTTGGTGTAAAATCGGAAACACTAAAAGAAGTTTAAATACATTCCATTCCAGACTAATAACGAAGCTTAAATCAATTAAAGGAAACGCAAATGGTAAAAATTATATTCAATTTTCAGTATTTGCAAAGACGATTTCAGATACCTTTAATATTGTAAAGCAGCTACTGACACTGTGGCCATACAAATGAAGACCTGAAGACGACAAGAGTCTACAGTCAACACGACGGAACGAATATCTACAGATAAAACCTACCTCACCAAATTTTGTTTCAGTCATGAGGCAACCATTCTCGTTTCAGGGAAACTGAATACAATTTCAACTAGTGGGGAACAGGTCCGTTTAAAGAACGATCGTAGTTCGCGCAGGTTCGCATTGTTGCCGGTTCCAAACGACAGTTGCGATACGCGCACAGACGTGCTTTGTACTTGAAGAAAGCGTATATTCTGCAAATTACGTGTGTCGCTTCCTTCTGCAGAATTTGTTGCTTACCACCACCACCAGCTACAACTCGCAACAAGTGAAATAAAAAAAACTCACTAGATAACCCGCTCCGATAACGTTTAAGGCTCGCATTGGGTACGACACTCACAGCAGAGCGCTCAGAACACTACTGCACGTTCATTGGCTGTTGGAGAATGCGCGACGTAGATGTGCAGAACAAGCCTAAATTCAACCGCCATCGTTCGTCATTCCAACTACAGGGCAATTGAGCGAGAAAGTCCAAAGACGAATGCGTAAACGCCATCATCGGCGATGATGGCGAGACATCAATAACCGTAAACGTTTGCCTGGCCCTATTGACAGAATACTTGTCACCACTACTATATGATTTCAACCGATCATCATTTTCCATCGAGATGGTGCACCACCGCATTCGGGACTGCCTGTTGGTGAGTGCTTCAACGAAAGGAAAGACCGTGGATGGGCACCTCATTCACCAGATACGACTCCCATCGACATTGTGATCGCACTAAAGTACAGGACATTACTGATCTCAAGCGGAGGATTACTGTTGCCACTGCCACCATTTATGATGGTCTGCTATGGCGAACACGGCAAGAAATCGAGTACCGCCTTGACGTGCTTCATGCAACTAATGGTGTTCGTATAGAGCTGAAGTAACTGGGACGAAGAAACGTAAATTTCGTCTCATTTAATAATAAATTTCGCATTTATGTCTTTTTATTTGCCTGTATCAGATATTTTTGAATTTATAATGAGACTAATGGACACCCTGTATAAACTCGGTGACGAGCCTAACTTTTCACTTCAACTTTTGACTTTGTAACATCTTTTCCCGCAAACGAATAGTGACGAAGAGCTCCCTGAACAGAGAGCAACCCCTTTTTCGGAACTTCATCAATCACCCAGGTAAAGGCGTAAACGCCGCTCGGGGTAGCCGCGTGGTCTATGGGTGCCTCGCCACGGTTCGCGCGGTTCCCGCGTCGGAGGTTCGAGTTCTCCATCGGGCATGGGTGCGTGTGTTGTCCTTAGCGTAAGTTAATTTCATTTAGATTAAGTAAGGTAGTCCGCAGCTCGTGGTCGTGCGGTAGCGTTCTCACTTCCTGCGCCCGGGTTCCCGGGTTCGATTCCCGGTGGGGTCAGGGATTTTCTCTGCCTCGTGATGACTGGGTGTTGTGTGATGTCCTTAGGTTAGTTAGATTTAAGTAGTTCTAAGTTCTAGGGGACTGATGACTATAGCTGTTAAGTCCCATAGTGCTCAGAGCCATTTGAACCATTAAGTAAGGTGTAAGCCTTGGGACCGATGACCTCAGCAATTTGGTCCCATAGTAACTTACCACAAAAAAAAAAGGCCTGAACTTATTTCAGTGGAAGTATGGTATTTTTTGCAACAGATTTCGCTGACCTGTTTGATACAAATTTAGTGATATAACTCTTTCGTAGACCTTCCCAGAAACTACAAAGAAAAATTACACGGAATATGCAATTTTTGTTTGTTTGTTTGTTGGTGCGGCCGTTTGAATACCGTGCTGCCAAGGACTTAATGCCACTTTCCCTGAAAAATAGTGCCGCCGAGGCAAGCGATACGTCACTTTTATACGCTATCTCGATGGAGACCTGCGTCGTCAAGACAAGAGGTATTTCATCAGTTGTGTGTTGCTCTTCTGGCGTACGTAACAGTCCCTTTAGCACCGCACAAAAATGTATAAGCCCTTGTGAAGTCTAAAGCTCAAGTATGACGTTACGTCTCGGAAAAATTTCCATCAGGCTGAGGAGACAGCTAGTACAGCAGGTGTCCTGCTGTTTGGAAAACATTTCGAAAATCGAGTATGGCCGTCTGAAAGTCCGCGATTAAATCGCGTAAAAATACTAGATGGAAATTCGTATCGAACAATTACTCCACACCTGTCGACATAGGAAAGATACGTTATGGAGTCGTTCAGAAGAACCTAGTGAGTGAAATAAATTGAGAAAGTTGAGAGATACACGTTAGTGTAATGGATGGTGAAACGCAGGGTTTGAGCTTATAATGACAGATGTTTAACTTGGGTTGAAACACATCGTTTCCGCGTCTTGTTTAAGGACGTAGCATTGGATCCTTCGGGTGGGATTTTAAGTCGTGCTGGCCTTTCTCTGACATCGAGGACGATGAAAGGCTGCCACACCTGCGGTGCAATTTTCGTATCGCTGAGACGAGCTAGGGCATCCGGTCGGCTGCGAAAGCGATTCCAGAAGTCTCACCACCTCGCTCGGTTACAAATCGGAAGCTGTTGAGAGGCCGAGCTGACGTGACGGAGCTGCACCCAGTTTTGTTGCCACACGTCTAGCCCGGCTACCTGCTGCCGGGGCTAGAACATTGTCGAAGCAGACGTCCAGACCGCCGTAGTGGTAACCTGGATTATGCAATGCCTGATTCAGACTTTACGTCCCTTTCATCGTCTGCGACATCAAAAATGCTGTGTTGTCACAACAAGGACGGGTCTAGTGGCTAGAAATACCGCTCGCTCCAGCTAAGTAGTATCTGTCACCGTTCGCAGCAAGCACCGAGGAGTACTCCACGTCTGTCGTCGATCTGATGAGGGTCATCCAGTCTCCACTGGTACTACACGCTGCCTCCGCCAGCTGCAGGACTACGGGATGCTCCTAGTTCGGATGCTGTTGGGAGTTGAACCGGTGTGTTCCCACTGGGTGCCAATTGCCGGCTGACTTCAACCGACTTCAGGGCACATATTCGGTTGTCCTCGGTTCGGAATCCACGCTCGGGTGTCTCTTGCACTGGACCCACCCAGGCTGCTGGCTGATAACGCATTTGCGATAAACGGTGTGACCGGCTCACATCGGAGTTTGGTGCTGCTGCATGCCTGATGCCTGTTCGAGCCAGCCCCATCTCTGTGTGCCCGGAGATGCGCTGCCACTGGGTCCATCACCGGCGTGGCGACTCAATCCCGCCGCGTGCAGAGCTGAACAAACGCTGCTGCCCAGAGTCGGCGCTCGACTCTGATGCGCCCAACGCAGCGAGGCGACGCCTTCGACAGTTGTATCAACTTTGATAAATAAACTTACTGTTATTCCGTCACTGCCTCCCTGACTCTAAGATGGCCGACCACCTGATCTACGTACCTGCTGCCCTGGGAACCCTTCCTGCAACAACATCGTGGCCCGTAATGAGGTCAAGAACATTTAAGTCCATCGTGGCCGCGCTACAAACATTACGAGTTTTACACAACAAGTTACCATTCAGGTAGACAGATGAACGACTCTAAAGAATAAGTAAATAATGCAGATTCTGGGAAATCTTAATTTGATTGCTGTTAAAACTATGGTTCTGTCGGTACTGTAAACTTTTTGTCGATAACTGTAATTTATTGACACATCATGACAGACCAGTTTAGACCTTAGATTTTCGAATTATACATGTATAGTTAAGACAATCTTTAAATTTGTCAAACGTATCCACAGACGAAAAAGTTCATGGAACAAGAAGCTGCTAAATACATAAATTACCACAACAATAAGCTTAAGGACTTCATTGCGGCATGGAATGAAAAGTCACTATGCAGCAACAGTAGAGCGGAAATTTGACCGAGATAACGAGAATCAGAACTTATGTGAAGAGTGTTACATCTGTAATCCGCAAGCAAGTGCATGGCGGAGTATAGCAGATTTTGGGTGTACTAGTAACCGAGAAGAAACCATGCGTAACTCAAGAAATACTCCAGTTGACCGATAAAAGAAGGAAGTGCAAAGATGTTCAGGGATATACAGGAATACAGACATACAAGTTAGTCAGGAATGAAATAAATATGAAGTGCTGGGAAGCTTAGTTAAAATGGCTGCAGGAAAATCGCGAAGAAATGATTGTCGGAAGAACTGACCCAGCATACAGGAAAGTCAAAACAACCTTCGATGAAATTAAAAGCAAGAATGGTAACATTAAGAGTGGAATGGAAATTTCACTGTTAAATGCACAGCAGAGAGCACGTAGGTCGAAAGAGTACACTGAAGGCCTCTATGGGGTGAAGGCTTGTCTCATGACGTGATAGCAGAACAAACAGAATTCGATATAGAAGAGATTGGTGATCCAGTGTTAGAATAACAATTTAAAAGAATTTTGCAAGACTTAAGCCAACGGCCGTGCAGCAGTGGTAACACCGGTTCCCATCAGATCACCGAAGTTACACGCTGTCAGGCTTGGATGGGTGACCGTCCGGTCTGTCCAGCGTTGTTGGAAAGCGGGGTGCACTCAAACTGAGGAGCTACTTGTCTGAGAAGTAGCGGCTCGTCTTCCCTCTGTGCTACGCTACGTGGCGGTTTATTCTGTACACTTCAACTGTAGCTTATGAATATTATTCGGATGTTGATGAAAATCTTTTTTTACCCGAGTCCACAAGATGTGGCTGAACGAAATATATAGGCCTATTCATTTTTGGTCATTATTGGCCTGAGAATGATGGACTTTATTTGTCCGTTTTCTTTCGTTCTCGGCACATTTCGGGCTTATTTATTTATTTCGATATGGACGGTTTTCTCTGCAACTTCACCCTCTTTGACTAGTACTGGCTATTCTCAATTCGAACTATCATCAGGTCACCTCTAATACAGACTTTCTGTCGTAAGCCAAACCATCTCTGAAAGTCGAGATCCTTCGCACCAAGCAGTCTGAAGCTGTCTATTACTCCGTATACTCCGAAAGGCAACTAAAGTAAAGTTTTGGAGTCTATTTTCTGTAACCTTAGTGTGTTTCAGCCAAATTCGAACCCACTTATACCAATTTTAATTATTTTTTTCCAGGATGTGTGCTGCGGATTCGCTGAAGTCATTCTAAGTGGCCAAAATAGTTCATTCCAAATTCCCCAAATGCATTGAAGCAAACCCGAAGTTCGTTTTTCATATTACTTTAGTTTAAAAAAGTATTTGTCTGAGCCGGCCGCGGTGGCCGAGCAGTTCTAGGCGCTTCAGTCCGGAATCGCGCGACTACTACGGTCGCAGGTTCGAATCCTCGTGCATGGATGTGTGCGATGTCCTTAGGTTAGTTAGGTTTAAGTAGTTCTAAGTTGTTGGACACTGATGACCTCAGATGTTAAGTCCCACAGTGTTCAGAGCCAGTTGAACCATTTTCTGCCTCACAAACACATGAAAACTTTCCTGTTGGACTTGGGCTCATTATCGTGACTGCTATATATTCCCCAATTCTTAATTGCTCCTCAATCTCCTTTAAGTTTGGTTTGTTGATTTTGCTGCTCCGCCGTTGTGATAAATGAGTAGTAGTAATGAAATAACCTAAGCAAATATTCATCTGGCTACTATGTAGTCACGTTGGATTCAGAGAGCAAACTATTTTCTGCCTGAACGGTTCCTTGAAGGCAGGCGTGCGGAAACCCAAGCTGGCCTGCTTTAATCACTGCGCTTCAGTACGCGCATACAGTACCGGTACTCTTTTATCTCCGTTGCGGCAGGTTGAGCTGCTTTAATAGTTGCGGCGGAGACATGGGAAGGCAAGCTGGAAGGAGAATTTGTACACCTCTGTTGGGCTCCCGAACACTCGGGAAGTACTTAAGAACAGGTCACAATAATGTCCTACACACGGTCTCCTTTATGCATTACGTTTCTTATGACCTCGGTGTCGACAGGCCGTCAAACCCTAATCTTCCTTCTTTACTTTTGCTTCATAGACGAGCCGCACTTTCCCAAACTTCTAGCTATAAACCGAAGTCGACCATTAGCCTTCTCTACTACCGACTTTTGTGTGTTCTTTCCATTTCATATCGCTTTGCAGCGTTACTCCTAGATATTTGTTTGACGTGACTGCGTCAAGCAACCCACCGTTAAGACTATATTCGAACATTACAGAGTTGTTTTTCATACTCATCCGCATTGACTTACATTTTTCTACAGTAAGAGCAAGCTAACAGGTATGACATCAAACTATTCGAAGAAAACAAGTGAAATCGAATTATCTTCGTTCTAGTTCGTTTTATCTAAATTGTTTGGAATATCGCCAAGCCATGATACACTGGATCGAGACTATATTGAGACTTCTCACCATCCACAAGTAGTGCTGTGATGGGTCGCGCCTGCTCGTCTGAGAGATGGGAGATGAGCTGATAACATCCTGATCCCAGCAGCACGATACCAACACCAGCGCATTTCTTCGCTGCGATGTCTTGGAATTGTCTGACGAGCACCTAAATGCAAGCTTTTAATGCAGTGCTGTACGTATTGAACTGTGGACAATGCCTGCCTGGAATGAGAAAATTTATTTAATTTTGTCTTGTGCACCATTATCAACCAGTCTAAGTAGACAGTGATTCCCTTCTGAGACGCAACAATGGGGTATACGTTAGGCAGGTAAATATACACGCATGTACATTACCTTACCTCTTCTCCAATGACCTCCTTGCTGAAAACACATGAAGGATCGCGGAAGTAAATAATAACTGGCTGTAAACGATATTCAGTTCATTCTCACTTTTATTGCTCGTAAAACGTAGTTTACGACCCAGTAAGTTGCGGAGTTGAGTGTTTTACAGTAAGAAATTATGCGTCCCGGCTCTGCAAGCTATAAAGCATTTCATACTCAGACGTGAAAGATAATGAGCAGCACTGGACGTTGTAATGGAGAGGCGAGAGAGGGTAAGTAGAGCGGTAAAACCTACTGCAGGGAACGGCAAACAGCTAATTTGCTGTCAGCCAGAGTGACAGAAAGAGAAGAAACTCAAGTCAGAGTTTAATGCTTCGCCGACGTAGAGGTAATAGAAGATGCAGTGCAATTATTTCTCTTGTTTTTTATGTATGTTTGCATTTATTCATTTTTCCTTACATTCCATGGTGTTGTGCGAGCTGAATCTACTCGGTCACGGAATAAGTGACTAAATAAAGGACACAAAATGGACCTGCTGGAATAACTGGAGGTATATCACATCATAAAAAATACGAAGACAAAATAATAAATGAAACACTGAAAAGTCATTCGGTGCATTTCGTCAAATGCTTCGACAGTGTTTTCAAATCATATACATATATAAAAATGGATATATCCATATCTCCGCCTAGACCACTTGACTGCTTTCAAATAAATTTGGTATGCATACCACTTATTGTCTGGAAAGATGTACTGTTGGTATAACAACCACCTAGCGGTTACAGGGAAAGGAGGGGTTGGAAGTGTTAGTAGTGGCTGACATCTCGGCTGCCCAGCAGGACAAGCATGTTGTGTGGGTAATATCATCTACATCTTCATTTATACTCCGCAAGCCACCCAACGGTGTGTGGCGGAGGGCACTTTACGTGCCACTGTCATTACCTCCCTTTCCTGTTCCACTCGCGTATGGTTCGCGGCAAGAACGACTGCCGGAAAGCCTCCGTGCGCGCTCGAATCTCTCTAATTTTACATTCGTGATCTCCTCGGAATGTATAAGTAGGGGGAAGCAATATATTCGATACCTCATCCAGAAACGCACCCTCTCGAAACCTGGACAGCACGCTACACCGCGATGCAGAGCGCCTCTCTTGAAGAGGCTGCCACTTGAGTTGACTAAACATCTCCGTAACGCTATCGCGCTTACCAAATAACCCTGTGACGAAACGCGCCGGTCTTCTTTGGATCTTCTCTATCTCCTCTGTCAACCCGACCTGGTACGGATCCCACACTGATGGGCAATACTCAAGTATAGGCCGAACGAGTGTTTTGTAAGCCACCTCCTTTGTTGATGGACTACATTTTCTAAGGACTCTCCCAATGAGTCTCAACCTGGCACTCGCCTCACCAACAATTAATTGTATATGATCATTGCACTCCAAATCGTTCCGTACGCATACTCCCTGATATTTTACAGAAGTAACTGCTACCAGTGTTTGTTCCGCTATCATATAATCATACAATAAAGGATCCTTCTTTCTATGTATTCGTAATACATTACATTTGTCTTTGTTATGGGTCAGCTGCCACTCCCTGCACCAAGTGCTTATCCGCTGCAGATCTTCCTGCATTTCGCTGCAATTTTCTAATGCTGCAACTTCTCTGTACACTACAGCATCATCCGCGAAAAGCCGCATGGAACTTCCGACACTATCTAATAGGTCAGAATGTGTTCCACACGGTGAATGAGCAGATAGGGATTACTGGGCAGAAGTATGGGGGAAGGAGGAGGTGGATAGTGAGGGGTGAGAGGAGGCGATGATTAGAAAGAGGAAAGAAAAGATAGCAAGAGAGAGGGGGAGAGGAGATGCACAGAGGGATGAGGAGACACAGAAGGAGGAGAGGAGAAATAGATCGATGGGAATGGAGAAGACAGGCAGAGGGGAGGAGGAAATAGAAAGAGGGGGGAAGAGGAGGGGATGGAAGGAAAGAGGGAGAGGAGTGAGAGATTTAGGAGACAGATTGAAGGTGGACAGTGGGCAGGTGAAAAAGGAAGAAGGTGTGACGTGGAAGATGGATAAGAGGGACGATGTAAGATGGCAGACGGAGTTAGTTGGAAGTGAGAAGGGTGTAGGGAGGCAGATAGTTGAATGACAGGTTGTGAGGAAGCTCGTGGAAGAGGAACAGATTATTAGGGGGTAGGTGTAAGAGATATGGGGTGTGAGGAGGCAGGTGTAAGAGGGATAGAAGACAGGGGATTCAACCATATGTGTGTGCAACACAAGTGACATACACTAATAAGACAAAAGATTATAAGCACTGCCCACCACGACGTTGGATGCCGCTTGGTGGTGTTGCGGGCACGTGACGCGGTAACAAAACTATGTAAACGGAACAGACACGGACGGGCGATCACCATAGCGATTAATAGTGTGCTGCCGGGTGTTCAGCCGAGTTGTTGTTTCCACTTTATGTACAATATTTCGGACTATAGGCCGATTAAAATTACTTGATAGTTGACGTCTATCACTTGCCACTACTGCTTTGTCACATCGGGTGCCGGATACCGCTCGGGTAGAGGTGATACACGCATATGGCGGGTCATTTGTCTAACGCTGTTAATCTATAACACGGAAGTGGCCGCTGCGAGGTATGTCGAAAATGCGAGATTGTCGACGGCATAGTGACCAATGACCGAACTGCGGCAGACGACGCGTTTTGTGCCCTGCATTTAAACTCATGTCCTAAGCTCGTCACAACCTCATGATGTGCAATTTTTATATGATAAAAAGGACGTCAACAATAGGCGGCACGCGGGGTAGCCGCGCGGTTTAGGGGTTCAAATTGGTTTGAAATCTTATGGGACTTAACTGCTAAGGTCATCAGTCCCTAAGCTTACACACTGGTTAACCTAAATTATCCTAAGGACAAACACACACACCCATGCCCGAGGGAGGACCCGAACCTCCGCCGGGATCAGCGGCACAGTCCACGACTGCAGCGACCGAGACCGCTCGGCTAATCCCGCGCGGCGGCGGTTTAGGCGCCTTGCCACGGTTCGCACGGCGCTCCCCGTCGGAGGTTCGAGCCGTCCTTCGGGCATGGGTGGGTGTGTGTTGTCCTTAGCGTAAGTTAGTTTAATTTAGATTCAGTAGTGTCTAAGCCTAGGGACCAATGGCTTCAGCAGTTTGGTCCCACAGGAACATAACACAAATTTCACAATCTGCGGCAGAACTAAATTCACGATAGCTCTTTTCACAGCGATTGAAGCTAAACTCCACGACCAAACCCAAAAACTCAGTCCCAGCGCTTAAAAGCAAACTGTAATTTCTCGCTACGACTGGTTTCCTGAAACTATCGTCACGCTAGCTACAAGAGGTGCCGCGTTCCCAACCGATGGGCAGCCCACGGTGGCATTTGGCTTCAGACTGTATGCGACACCGGCAGATTCCAAACGAAAAAAGAATGATATGAGGAAAAATAAGAGCAAATTAAATCAATACGATGATGAAAATGACGTTCCAAAGAACAGAAATAAAAATATTACATTTAAACTAATTAACTGAATAAAAATAATAATCAAACTATTTCGACTAGATTTAGAAATAAAATATTTCGCTACTTTTCACGAGATTCAAACGCGTCATCTTTCGTAGACGGGTTCGATACTCTAATCTTTACACTACAACGCTACGATAAGCAGTTAATATTTGTGACTGCAGTGCTCCATTCGGAACGCTGAAATGGCAGCCTTCAAAAATTCGGGTTCGCGTAAGGTCGTGCGAACCTTATCTAATGTAAACCGATCTCTGTGATTATGATAACTGTATATGCAACGCTGAATCGCATCTCGTGCCGAAGTACCCCGCCCTGTTTGGTTAGTGCTGTATTTCATGAAAATCTTTTTGTGCGCATTTATGTTGTGTGTGTGTGCGTGTGTGTGTGTTGTTTTTGGTGTGGTTATCATTGTGATGTGTGCCAGGCCCATGAATTGGGATCCAAAGACTTGAAGAAAATATGCCGGGCAAGGGACTGGATGAGAACTGACGAGTAGTTGTGGCAGTTTGGCAACGGCGAACGGCTCGGGCGTGACGCTGAGAGGAAACTGATTGAAGGAAACTAGATCCAACGTGTGAAGTGTCAACTATCAAGAAATTTTATCGGACTATAGTTGGAGTGCAGGTAGCGAGCACACGTAACAGCAGAGCTCGCACGCCCCAAGAAGACTACTGGGTCGGTTGTCGAAAAGTTGTTCGTGAATGGAAACCACTACGCGGCTGAACACCAGGGAGCACACCATTAAAATTCTCCCTGCCTTCCACATGGGCGTCTAGTCATCTTGTGAAGCTGCTGAAACTGCCAAACATGTTTGAAAGGGGAATCGGGCGAGGCAGGCACTAGGAAAAGAACCAACGAACTCGTTTTCATTCGTCGAGGATTGTAATGCGTTACTGGAGTGAACGAGCACGGCGAGACAGGGGAGTTATTTTGTGGATGGCCGAGTCTTTCCGCTGCCGGGCAATAGACAAGAGTGCAGCGGCGTCGTGGCACTCACAGACATTCGCAATCCCCGCAGGTGGAGCGCCGCATTAAGGAATGAGGAGCGTGGCCTGGCGTATTGATTATGCAGATGTGTGCGTGTGCCCCGGCTCCCCATTTGCGCGGGCCTGAGTGGGACGCTAAGGGGCTCGGGCCGACCTCAATGTTGCTCCTTTCGCCGTGCTTCCTGAAAGGGGCGACAGCCTGTAACAGCTCGGCACAACAGCCAGCCATTCACCCGCCTCCGAGTTCCGTCTCGCTCCGATTTAACCGTAAATATAATCGCTGTTTAAAATTCTCGACATACGAATGGAGCCAATGGTGAACTCCGTGAGTACACCAAGACGGCCTCGCTAGTTTCTCAGGAGACCGCCGTCTTCTACTACTGAGAAGCGGAAGGTTACCACTACCTCCGGAAATCTGCAGGACGGATGTTCTAATGTAATCTTGATTACCTAGGAAGGTTGCCAAGTCCTCAGAGTCAACCAAGATATATCTGGCAACAACTGAACTTGTGGCTGAAACATTATTGTGATTAGCGCTGTAGATTCAAATAATTTCCCGGAATTCGGCCAGGCAACACTTTCAGCGACCGCCGATATTTCGACGGGAGAACACCCCGCCATTTTCAAGGCAAACTGCAACGGACAGGCGGCGTACATGCAAATTTAAAACCTCGGTTCTCGGACTGAAGCAGGAAAGACAACACACACACTGAACACTAGTGCCACCAAAGATGATCAAAGTCAGAGCTACCGATAGTGAGACTATGAATTCGCAGGTGAGGTAGCATTGACTCTGCCCCTCTGTTTTTTGACAAGGGAGAGAGCCGGATTCCAAACAGAGTTTAAACAGAAACTTCCATCCCTGTTAACGAGGTTGCTCGCTAATTTAATCTCAACTGCCTCCCTAATAACACTGTCCCAATAGCTGGACGTGCATGCCAATATATCGGTGTTATTATATAACATGGGGTGACCAGTATCGAAGCAATGTTCGGCAGTAGCAGATCTACTTGGCTGCTGTAATCGTGTGTGCCGTTTATGCTTAGTACATCGGTCCTCCACGGTCCTGATAGTTTGACCAATATATGCCACGCCGCAGCTACAAGGAATACGATATACAGACAGTAAAATTGACACACATACCTAATATAAATATCTCCCGAAAATACGTTCTTCGCGTTGTAGGTAGTTCGTGCAATAGACGACAAATTGCTTTCTTATTTACTTCACAACAATAAATCAGTTAATTGAGAACACAAGACAAAGTATTGTGTTGATGCATATGTTCGTAGTGTTTTGCCATAAGTTTAATAGACACAACAGATACACATAACAGAGACTTTAGTCATCAATAATATATTTTCCTTCCTTCACTATTTACAACAGTGTACCAATGATGGGCTAACTTTCCGATTCGTGACTATAGAAATCACGTGGTTTTGTGGCGGAGAACCCTTCGGGCCATGTTCGGAGGGCATTTTCACACGGAAAGGATATTCCTTGAAGGTTGTTCGATATAGAGCGGAATAGGTGAAAAACTGGGGGCGCATGATCAGGTGAATAAGGTGGGTGTGGAATGACTTTCCAACCAACTTCTTTTTTATGTCTTTTGTCAGTCTAGCGGAATGCGTACGGGTGTTATCGTGGAGTAGCATCACTTTACGCATCCTTGCTGGTTGTTCAGTATCATTGTACGGATTGATAATCCACTGCGGTATTTCTATAATCAAAATACCTCAAACCGAGTTTCAAAGTTTGTGTGAAGAACTTACAAATGTTGAACATAAGCTGAAACGTCATCATCATCATCATGGGTTGTCTGTGATAAATTCGGAAACTGGAAAAATTCGCGTTCTCCAATGTTTTACTTAACTTGTCTAATTCTGCTAAGAAAAGTTGAAACGATGGACTTCGTTTTCATCAGATTGTCGTCTTGTAAGTGCTAGTTAATCTCATTAAATTTAGTAAATAAATCTCTTAAATCAGCAATGCTGGTTTTCACTTGATTAAATTTTCTTTTGGAATAAGATTTTAGCATCCAAAACTCTAAAACAGTCTCAAAATCTGAGACAAATCTTGCCAAACGTAATTTTTTGACAGCATACTTCACTGTGAAGGAGTAATCATAGTCCTCGTCATTTTCTTCACACGACTGCGCAAATTACCTAAATTTCAGCTTCTCGTTTCGAAGTTTGTTAACTGCGTTAATAACAAATTGAAGTGATTAACGCAACTTACAATTCAGATCTTTAGCAACCAGAGTATTGCAAACACACCGGGTACATTTTGTTTTAAATGGCTTATACATCCTCGATGGTGCACAAACATGGCACATGCTTCATCTGTTACTGCAGATCTTATATTTGGTAATGAGATGGCTTTTCCATGAAATAATCTTTCAAAACATTAAATATTGATCGACCTTTAGTGTCTTTTGTTACTAACAAAACGAAAATATGCCAATAATAATGCTCCGTAACCATGTAAAGTTGATTCGTCTAGTTGGATGGATAAAAGAGTCGTTTGAAGATAATTACGCAAGATGTTTCCCATATCGTAGCTCATTTCACCAACACGTCTTAGAACTGTGTTGTTACTCAAAGGAATGCTTTTGTGTACATCATATGTAGGTTTGTAAAAGCTCTTCAATGACTGGCAGAATTAACTGTTCCCACAGTCTGCTGTTTTCCAGATTTTGTTGTAAGTAGCGAGATATTGTAAGAGGCCCGCAAACCATCATCATCTTTCTGTGACATGGAAGCGAACATACTGTCGGCTATGGGTGCTTTTTGAAGTTTTCCTTTAAGTGTTCGAATATGTTTCAAGCATTTAGCTGTTTTATCTAGGTGAAACCTTCTCAGACGATCCTCCAGCTTGGATGGTTACGTAGCACCACTGGTCAACACTTTGTTACATAAAAGGCACATAGGTAATCGTTTGTCTGACAACGGTGGAGCGAAGCCAAATTTCAAATAATGAACACGGAACTGTCTGCATTTCCTTTTAGATTCTACCATGTTTAGTATCAGTTATCAGCGGATAAAATTTAAGCTATTTAGGTAAAAACGATATGACATAACAGTAAAAATCAACGCTTTCATCCTCGAGTCACTATCGACAAGTCTCTAACCAGTCTACCAAACTACGAAAAGAAAATTTGATAAAAAATAATTTATCTACCTTTCTCTGACATTGCCAAACAACCTGACATTGTATCTCTTCAACTTGTATGTTACATTACTATAGTCCTTTCACAGATGAACGAGTGCTCGCTAGTTCTGGATCGACAGAAGTCGGTAACTCCGGTCCGCTCACGTTCTGCCTCCGATCGCTGCCAATCTCAGCGATGTAATACAGACCCTTGCGTATGTAGCCAGTGTGAAGTAGTTGTGCCGCGTTGTGTTTTACTGCGAATTAATGCACCTCCTGATGAGTGACGAAGCAGTACCTGGCCCATCAGTGGCAGCACAATATACTCTTTCTACTCCTCGGAGAAGGGCAAGGAGTAGAACTTCACGGGGTGGAGCCAAAAAAATAATTAGTAATGTCGCTGAATGTTACGAGCAGGAGAGCGAAAATAATGATATGCTCCACCTCTGTCTCAGTCGATGAGACGAACAGTGGCGTACACCGGAGCAAGCCTCTGTGAGAAGAATTTGGAATTCTGATTGTGACCTGCCTAAATGGGATGCACTCTAGCGAAGCCCCATTCACATCTAATGCATCTCCATTTTTTTTTTGCGCTGGCGCTGGCAGGTTGGGGTCGACTCCTGGGATCAATGTAGACCACTTTGGAAGTCACTGATGTACACGAATCTTCTTTTGACCCGTACAAAAACAATCGAATTGAATAGGAGAATAAAGGCACTACCTGAGAGCCCGCTTAATGAAGCAGTAAGTGACCCGTAATTACCTGGGACGTGCTTGGTGGACAGGGTTAAGCAGGCGGCGCGCGGAGCGCCAGGATCAGCGGCTGACGCCGACGGCAGATGGGCGCGCCGGCGGGGCAGGCGGCAGCTGCGGCGCACCACGCGCCTTTTGTTTCCGGTATCGATTGTGCGTGCGGACGTGCGTGCGTGCGTGCGAGCGAGCGCTCCAGACGGCTACGCGCCGCCGCCACGCGCTACGCAGCGGCGCCCGACATCCCACGCTGCCGCGCTCGCAGCGGCTGCGAAAATTGTCTGCAGTTCGCCGAGTATTCTGCATAGACAGCGATTCCGCGGAGAGGGGGTAGAAGCGATAGGTCACCGAATCAAAGCCGAGGAAAGGCGGTAGATACTGGAGCTCGGGCAGGCCTTCCGATACCTATCTACACTGTCTCCTAACGGACAAAATGCCAGTGTACGAGATTCAGACGAGCTTTCTGACTGGATCAAACAGTTCCTAGCACGATATTTGTAACGGGGACAAATCTTCAGATGTATAACAAACCTCGGGAGAATCCGAAGGGAATGCTTACAGGACCATAGCTGTTCGCAATGTTCAGGGAGAACACGAACTGCACCGTCAAAATTTCGTAGGTTGTTCAGGGATGTGTCTTTTGTTATATGGGACCTATGACCACTGGTGGTTCGTTATTGACTAATAATACCAGGTGACCAAAAAGTCAGTAGAAATTTGAAAACTGAATAAATCACGGAATAATGTAGATAGAGAGGTACAAATTGACACACATGCTTGGAATGCCATGCAGTTTTATTAGAATCAAAGAAATACAAAAGTTCAAAAAATGACCGACAGATGGCGCTTCATCTGATGAGAATAGCAATAATTAGCATAACAAAGTAAGACAAAGCAAAGATGATGTTCTTTAGAGGAAATGCTCAATATGTCCACCATCATTCCTCAACAATAGCTGTAGTTGAGGAATAATGTTGTTGGTTGGTTGGTTTGGGGAAGGAGACCAGACAGCGAGGTCATCGGTCTCATCGGATTAGGGAAGGACGGGGAAGGAAGTCGGCCGTGCCCTTTTGAAAGGAACCATCCCGGCATTTGCCTGGAGCGATTTAGGGAAATCGCGGAAAACCTAAATCAGGATGGCCGGACGCGGGATTGAACCGGTGTCCTCCCGAATGCGAAATAATGTTGTGAACAGCATTGTAAAGCATATCCGGAGTAATGGTGAGGCATTGGCATCGGATGTTGTCTTTCAGCATCCCTAGAGATGTCGGTCGATCATGATACACTTGCGACTTCAGGTAACCCCAAAGCCAATAATCGCACGGACTGAGGTTTGGGGACCTGGGAGACCAAGCGTGACGAAAATGGCGGCTGAGCACACGATCTTTCACGCGTCTAGCAATACCCTTTTTTTTTTGTACAATAACCATTTTTTCAATTTGGTACCCCAGTTATCATTGTTTCTGTGGAAGCATCTTCAGAACACAGAACAAGCCTATAATATGCAATCAGCAAAACGTACAACAGAAAATCCCAGAGCAATTCAGCATTTCTCAGGCGTACCTTGTGTCTAAATACTCAGAAAATATTCCTCAACAACGTCCGAAATTTATCTATGGCGTTCCCCCTGTAGCTAGACAGAAATAAGGTAGACAGAAATCCTACACAGAGTCTTCAGCAACTATAATCCACCCACGAAGGAAGCAACTTACAAAATTCTCTTTCGACCGGTACTTGAGTATTGTTCTTCAGTGTGCGGCCTCAGCCAGAGGACTGATTGAAGAAATAGAAAAAAATCCAAAGAATATCAGACCGTTTCGTCACAAGTTCGTTTAGTACGCGCCAAAGCGTCAAGGAAATCGTAATCCAACTCGATCGGTATACGTTAAATGAGCAGCTTGCGCACCACAATGTGTCTGTGCATTCTTAAAATTCTGAGAGCATATTTTCCCAGAACAGTCAACGAATATATTGCTTCCTCTACGGATATCTCTTGAATTCTCCATGAAGATTCGAGTTCCCGAGTAGGCTTACCAACAATCGTTTTCCCCAGGCACCATTCGCGACAGGAACAGGAAAAGGAGGGAGAACAGTAGTAGACAAAGCGCCCTCTATAACACATCAGAAGTCGCCCTGCGAGGTATAGATGTACACGTAATTACATGCGCAACACGAGGGGGGTGCAGACAAGCGAACGATAGTTCGATGCGTGGGATGATTAACGGCGAACGATTCGGGGGAAAAAGTGCTGTGGGCAACAACATGTTGATGGCAGGTGTCGACACCTATTAATGAGAATGGCAGCAACAGCTACACGAACCGCTCGCCATTTCACTGCTGGGCAACAAGTGGCGAGCTCCACATCAGCCGGGAACACACCCTCGGTATGCAGTGCAGAAACCACCTCGCCGCCGGTGTGCCTCTGTTTATTGCAGCCCAAGGCGCACAGAGATTAGTATGGGCGCAGGGACGTCATCACTAGAGCCCGAAGTGCTGCAAAGGGTCACGTGGACATCTTTGTCGAGGTACACGTTGGTATACGCCGGTGGCAGGACACGAATATATCGCAAACCACATGCGGCGATGCGCTCCACGTGTCAAACGCGTCGTTCAGGTACACGGGACGTCAAACCCTAATCTTACTCTCTCTTGTTCATGCAGATGGTGGACGTATTCCCGTATGGGATGTTACTATGATGAAACTCGGTCTCTAACATGCCTGCCATAGTGTCTTAGAGGCAAATCATACTGGAAGTGTGGAACCGACTGTCCGACCATCCGCATCTTTGACTTGAATTTTCAGCAAGACAATGCCATGACTAGACACTTCCGCAATGTGCCAGAACCGTTTGAGTGTGCTTGTGTGCCCCCTTAGGTAATCTTAGTAGGGAGATCTGTGACGCATTCTTGGATCAGCTCCGGCCAGTGTCCGTGAGTTCTCGACGGCGGTTGAACGGTCTTTTGGTGTCTCGAGGAGACCATGAGAAGACGCGTCGCTGATATCAAGTGCTTCACACACTATTTGTATATAAGTCTAACTCAATTACTCGTGAGATTTTACTGTGAATATGATAGCTGCCCAAATTTGACTTGACATATCTTTTGACACACTTCTTACAAATCTTAACTTGGGGTTAATCTTAATTTTAATAACCAACAGCCTCAGTTGCACCGTTTACCTACAATTTACCTAGGTTTCAGTCGGGATAACCCAACCTTCTTCAGAATAACAGTAACTACCGTTTGTCAAAAGTGGACATCGTCAAGCTAAAACTACAAATACATAAATTATCGTCAGACTGTAAAAACTTATCTGGCACTGCCTCGGCCTCACTTCGCGACCGCGATGCGGCAGCCACGAGTGCTGTACTGGAACTGACCGCAACGTCATGAGGCCCGCCTAGGCGTACACAATACATTACCCCTGCACATAAACTGTATGATAGTTACTTGTTGGGACAAGACGGGAACTTAACTTCTGACCTTGAATTTACTAGTAAAGTGAAATAAAAGGTATAGCTGAGGAAAAGGGCGTATATGTTATCCTGTGCAGAACGTACTTAGATCGACTGTCTTAACATTTATGAAGTATTCATTGGTCATGATATGAGGAAGACATCATGTACTTACAAGGTATGGCCTATCTAGGAAAATTTTTGTGTTTAAGCACGAAGTTTAATCACCTAAAAAGAACTTAGGTCTAGAAATTTTTAAGTCGTCGTTGTTAAGCACTTGCTTAGCTATGGTTACAATATCCTATTGACCTAGCACACAAATGGTCATGATTGAACTTATGAACAAGTGTATATCTAATCTGTAACATCCGGCAATACGGGCCATATAAAATAGATGGTCATTGTTCAAGATTAGTGTGTTTGACCTGAAAAGGTCTAGAATCAAGTCAAAAACTAATGCACGTGCCTGATTGAGGTTCTTGGCGAAGTTATGGCTCTGAGTTGCAGAAAACACTATAGTAAATTCAAGGTCAGGAGTTAAGTTCCCGTCTTGTCCCAACAAGTAACTATCATACAGTTTATGCGCAGGGGTAATGTATTGTGTTGGCCTAGGCGGCCTCATGACGCTACGGTCAGTTCCAGTACAGCACTCGTGGTTGCCGCATCGCGGTCGCGAAGTGGGGCCGAGGCAGTGCCAGATAAGTTTTTACAGTCTGACGATAATTTATGGATTTGTAGTTTTAGCTTGACGATGTCCACTATGGACAAACGGTAGTTACTGTTATTCTGAAGAAGGTTGGGTTATCCCGACTGAAACCTAGGTAAATTCTAGGCAAACGGTGCAACTGAGGCTGTTGATTATTAAAATTAAAATTAGTATTTATACTGTTGCTGACAGGGCCGCGAAACGTTGAAGATATTTAACTTGGGGTGTTGTTACAACACATATCCCTCAATATCACATGAAAATTAAACTAGAGTGGCTGCTCAGTTTCAGTTGCTGAGGTGAAGCAAGATTTGTTGATGTGTAACGTAACTTTCCTAAGACTGTAGGGCCATCTCTAACAGTAGTAAACTATCAGAACGGGTTTTTAATTCTGGTAGTGGTTTTACGTACATCGAGTACAGCGCACGAGGCCGACGCCGGTGGGATGTGATTTTCCCTGTCAGGGAGACGACGGAATTCCCTACCGTATCCAGCCGTCGGTTCGTCATCATGAACACCAAGAGGAATTGCGCAATGTTTAACACAAGTCTCAGAATCTGCACTCCGTCAGCCAGATCTAAGTTTCCCGTGATTCTGCTAAATAAAATGCGAATGCTGCGATGGTTTCTCTAAATAAGACAGCCAATATCCTTTTCTGCCCTGTCCTATTCGAATCGGCGTTCCGTTTTTGGTATCTTAGTCGCCGACGGGATGCTGTAGAATAATGTTTCTTCCTTTATCCGTCAAAAGATAGGTCCTCTTTCAAGCGCTTGAATCAGGCAAGTTTCCCTCATATGAGCAAAGCTGACTTCTTGATATTCCCATTGTTCACAGAGTACTCCTATAGCACATTTTTAGTAGGGTTTTTCATGACATCAGAAATATCTTTCTCTGCACATTAGGTTGTAAAATGCAGGGTGTTAGGGGTACAAATCCTGATATCGTGATCATTGGTACCTTAATATGTACCGACTTCAGTGTGTTAGTCATTTTTTCTCTGCGTCTAACAGTCTTCCCACACACACGTCACACAACTTATTACCTGATATTTTCTGCACAATGGTAACTGCACCATTAAGTGGACTATACATGTCGGTATAGACTACCGTTTTGCGTCCACTCGTTCACACTTCAACATCTGACCTGCTTCCCAGAGAAAAATAACCATTAATGGACTGCTCTTGCCACTTGTAATTGGAAGTACTAACCAACCTAAAAACATACTACTCGTAATAGTTATAATTATTAGTCTGCAGATGAAGCAAATACTGATGTAAGTGATGACTGGGTGTTTTGTGATGTCCTTAGCTTAGTTAGATTTAAGTAGTTCTAAGTTCTAGGGGACTGATGACCATAGATGTTAAGTCCCATAGTGCTCAGAGCCAATACTGATGTAATGTTGTTCGGCATACTGTCCTCAGTCACCAATGAAAATATCTGCATTTACATCCCTAACATCCTGTACAGTAAAGACAAGTATTACAAGAGAACAAATGTTATCAGAATGGGGGTATTCAATGGAGTTTTTGTTATCTTTACAACAGCGATGATCAGCTAAATTTGGTGAGGTGCTCGGCTCTCGAGAGATGAGGAGTCGGCCATGGACCATCGTACAGTGTAGAGACAGGTTCAGTTGCCTGCCAGACGGCGGACGGAAGGCAACATACTCACAGCTACTGGCTATGTTAGCTTCCATTACGATGGGTGAGTACTGAATAGCAATTACGTTCTCTTTCGCAGGCACGAAGTATTATCAATGTTTTAGAAATGGAATGTTGTAATTTAGTTCAGGCGCGTATGATTTCTGTGATTGCCTTTATTTGGTAATACGTGTCCTACAGTTTAAAAAAAAGTTGAAAATATTGTAATTCATCCCAGGCGGGAGTTTTAGTTTCTGGCGACAGCCTCGTGCTAGATGGGTTAACTCTTTAACTGACAACTAGGTAAAGGGTTTGGTCGAAAGAGTTGTATTAACGAAAGATTTGTTGTTATAGAAGTAAACCGGAATATCTACTTGGAATCAAATGGTTTTTATTTTATTATTTTTATGTTAAGTGTCTCGACTCGGATACTGTAAGAATATTGTCACGTCGAAGCCACAATCAGGTTCCCATCCGAAGGCAGGATCGTCAGTGAAGTACACCACCTCGAACTGGAAGCACGTTTATCTCAGACGCCAACACAAAGCCAGACTTCCTGGACTGAGAGAGCAGCTGGCGTCTGAAATTTCCTGAACATCGTACTTGTCACAGCAATGACGTACTGTTGCGAACTGTATGTTTATACGTAGACTCACCCCCTGCCCCTGGAGGACCCTTGCCAGTTTTTCATCTGCACGTCTGCTGCTGAAATTCAAAATCCTTCATCGGAAGTTGGCAGCTGGAATGAACACAATGACTGGAGCCAAGACTTTCAGGTACAACATACGCTGATTATCTCTTGAATGTTTGCTAACAGCTAATCTTCTGGAAACTATGCTCGTTTCAGTGAGAATTTCGCTTGGATATATTAACGTTCTGTACAAAAGTTACGGATTGTATCCGATTGTATCCGAGAAATACAGCGTGGACCTCAAGACTGAAAAAGCAAAAACCATGGCCTTGCTGGAAAACACCCAGTACGAAACAAGATCTGTTTGAGAAACGAAATTATAGACAGAATAAACACATACACATATTTAAGCTGTAAAATATCGCTTTTGCAAGAAACAGACCTAGCTGAAATAGCCATTAGGTATACGAAAACATTGACAGTTATTACTAATGTAATGAAACCATTCCTAGTCCAGAAATACTTTAGAACACGTCTTTATAAGACCACAGAAAGACCCGTGCTGTGTTGTGGCCGTGCAGTCTGGAGACTAAAAGCAGAAGATGCAATGAGTATATAACAGCGTGTGAACCTGAAATTCTTGAGACGAACAGCTGGTTACACCGAATTAGGTTCATAAAAGGAATGAAGACGTGTTGAAATAACTTACTGTGGAACCCATAACACATTATATTCAGAACTAACGAAACAGCTAGAGAAAACATATTCAACGAATAAGCTCAAACAGGGTCCCACATTTCATGATACACTACTACCCCAACGGTGTAAGATGGCTAGGACGGTCAATGGAAAGATGAAAGAACTTATCAAGGCCTGATACCTGGTGGGAAGAAGAAGATGATGATATTAACGTCCTATGTGAACGTTGTTTGTTAAATAAGTTCGAAAATTTAAGGCCCAAGAGTTACCACTAACAAATATTTGGGAAGAACTAATCGTCGATCCTGAAAAGAAACCTGCCAATATTCAAGGATGTACATGAATATCTACGGTAAGCTACCTCATTATTATTTCTTCTGTAGTCGGTTCCAAGCGACGAACTTAAATCTACTGTGTAAGCAGCGTGGAGGGTAAAAATCGTAGGGGGAGACCAAGAGATGAATACACTAAGCAGATTCAGAAGGATGTAGGTTGCAGTAGATACTGGGAGATGAAGAAGCTAGCACAGGGTAGAGTAGCATGGAGAGCTGCATCAAACCAGTCTCGGGACTGAAGACCAGAACAACAACAACAAACTAGTAGTTACGCTTCGAGCACTGAGAAATGTCATGGACACAGCTCCAAACACCAATTATATGTCTTTATAAAAATTATCAAATATAAAATTCGAAACATGTATGTAAACAATTACGTCACCAAAGTAACAGATCAGTGCATTCCATGTAACAGAGAAGAGAAACACGTAGAAATGATTTAGTTCAATGTAAATTATAAGTCAGGTATCGTCAAGATGTAAACATATTTGCGAGGGAATCTTTACTAATAGGAACACCTTTAATTATAAGATTACCGCAGACATAATTTTATGTCTTCATTAAATCCCACAGTTAAACGTTTTGGCAAATAAAGGAACATAATTTCAAGATAATTAAAAGGCAACTACAACCCAGAAGTTCGAGACAAAATCGCATCGAAACCTTGGATACTCCCATATCAACTACAGAAGGAATAACTTCTCAAGCTTGGCAAGGATAAAGCTATAATACGGTAGTTTTCCACGTAATCTGCAACCTCTAGGACTTGGTGAGACATCCGACTTGAAACAGCTGTTGGTGTCAACCGACTTTACTTAACTTTGCTTTCGTTTAGCATTCGACATGAAGATCCAATAAACGAAAATACTTATCTCCCAACGCCCTTCTGGATCGGGAAAGCTGTTTCTATGATCTAGTGTGTGTGTGTGAAATCTTAAGGGACTTAACTGCTAAGGTCATCAGTCCCTAAGCTTACACACTACTTAACCTAAATTATCCTAAGGACAAACACACACACCCATGCCCGAGGGAGGACTCGAACCTCCGCCGGAACCAGCCGCACAGTCCACGACTGCAGCGCCTCAGACCGCTCGGCTAAGCCCGCGCAGCTCTATGGTCTAGTGTTAAACTGCGTCAATAAAAGTAGTTTCTAAATTCAGTAAAACTTCACAAGTAAGCAAAGGGTGTAGAAAATAAAAGTGGGCCGGACGAGTGGATATGGTTGGACGTGAATGTATGCACGTCAGAGGTCAGTCTGCTCGCGGCCCTACTTGCGCCCCCCCCCCCCCCCCCCGGTAACCTGATCTGTCAGTATGCGATTACTTTCTGTGGGGAACCCTCAAGCCTAAGGTGCATCGCAACAACCATCATAGTCTTCAAGAACTGTAGCAGACCATTTCGGATGAGACTGCAGCAATTACGGCAGTCCAGCTTCGATCCGCCTTCACCAGTTTGCTGACCAGGGCTCAAAAGTGCCAAGAGATGAATGGTGGTCGCTTTCAAAATCTGCTATTGTCAGGTTAGTACTGTAATTTCTTTTCTCTGCTGTGTTCCTTTGCACCCTGGAACTCTGTTCTCCGGGCCACTTTTATTTGCACCACCATGTATTTGAAGAGTAGCTAGCAATTAAGGCATGTATAATGTATAAAATTCTCGTGCAAAAATTAAGATTGTAACTCCCGAGTGTGTTAGTTAAAAGTATTCCATTAACCTTCTTTGCCGTAATTACGCCAGTGATCCTAATATGTGCCCTGACCCACCTGTTTGTTCTCATGCCTCTCCCAATAATCAAATGGTTCAAATGGTTCTGAGCACTATGGGACTTAACATCTGTGGTCATCAGTCCCCTAGAACTTAGAACTACTTAAACCTAACTAACCTAAGAACATCACACACATCCATGCCCGAGGCAGGATTCGAACCTGCGACCGTAGCAGCCGCGCGGTTCCGGACTGCGCGCCTAGAACCCCTAGACCACCGCGGCCGGCCCCAATAATCCATCACTCCCTTGATGGCTGCCGTTGAAGGGAAAATCTTCTAAGTTGTTAGGCCGCGTCACGTTCCTCTTCAGTTTCTTCTTCAACAATCGGTGTTTAACCTCTCTGCAGGGATCCTATTCGGGGCCTTCTGGTATTCCAGGTTAGCTGAACGCTATATAAGTGTCGCGTTTACTTACAAGAGAAGTTTTCCCGTTATTATTCTGAAGAAGTGGGCTCATTGGGCAACATTACTTCAGCTATCATTAGTGGGCCATCGTCATTCGTTAGGTAGAGAAGCACACAGATTGAGAGGGGAGGGGGAGTATGTTTCGCAACAGCAGATTTCACTCTGTTCTAACCGCGTGGGGCGTTCGTGCTCTTTAATACGTTCTTTTACGGTTCTTCCTGTTTCACCTCTATACACTTTGCAACTGTCGCACGTGATGTCATACACTCCGGAGTGTAGAAGAAACCATGTGCGTCCGTTATGTGCCAGAAAAAGTCTTTTCTTCTATTCTGATGGAGAAGTGTGGTCTTCGCACCTTTTTTAGAAAAATTCTGCTCTTGGGTCATTAATTCTAAAAACGAACTGCCCTCTAACAGAATGAGATAGCGATTCCTCCTCCTTTTTATTAGAATCATTAATAATACTTCGTTTTAAAGCTTTGTTGAACACATTGTACAGGAATGTTGCAATAGATGTTTTAGTGGAGGCTAGAACGACACAGTCAACGCCTCGCGAAAGCACTGGATTGGATAGACTCTCTGGATATCAGTTTGTGATATAATTAGTGAGCATAACTCTACACATTCCTTTTGTTACGTATAAATATAAATATTTCTTTTGTGTTGTGTAAGTATCATTGTAAATTGTGTACTTCCATATGATAAATAAAAAAAAACAAAAAGCATGACGTATAGCACAACTAAAGCCTTCTTGTTGGCCTCGTTACGTGGATGCCACAGTTGTTATATGGTCACACAGCAAAGAAGAGTTCCGTAGATTCCACAATTTCTTAAATGAGATTCATCTCAATATCTTCCTCACCTTGGAGAATGAGAGTGAGATCGATCTCCCATTCCTAGATGTGTCGGTCTATAGATGATTTCACGATGCTCTAGACCACAGAGTGCATAGAAAGCCTACAAACACAAGACAGATATCTAGATGAAAATTCACACCATCACCCAGCCCAGAAGTAAGCAGCACTCAATTCTGTGTTCACGAAACTTACATATCAGTGACAACAACGGCTTAGATTCGGACATAAATTTCTTTAAGGAGACACTGAAGGCCAGCGGCTATGGTGGTTTGTCCACAAATATAGCTTCCAACGAAATGTTATTAATGATTCTAATAAAAAGAACGAGGGAACGATAGGACTTCAATCGAAATATTATTTCAGGCAAACGCTTGCTCAGGTACCTTCCCTTCACTTTTCATCAGTTACTGTACGTCCAGCAGCGGTGACCTGCAAACAACAGCGAGCGTGCCTAGGCTATCACGGCAGGAACTCTCAACATTCCAGCTGATGGTACTAATCGTCATTAAAAAAGGAAAGATTTTTACAAAGTTAATATTTATTTATCACCTCATTTTAGTAACGAAGATTTTACAATAAGCGATTAAAAACGTTTTAAATGAGAAGCTGTTGCAGTGAGCGGTTAGCAGTAAGTTTCCAATCAAGAGCGTTTACACAAGAGATTGATGCACAGCTGTTCAAACATATGGTACGCTGGTGATTTGTCAATGTTGATTGTGTTTAGAGAGGTAAACTAAGCAAACATTAGGATTAACTTTGTTAACGGTACTGTGTATAAGGTGTCGCGCATCACACTTACGCGGAGTACGCTGACACACCGAATTTTTCCTATTTTTGTTATGGTAATTTCATAGTTGATGCAGACTATCGCCTATGCTAATGAAGTTGCACATTTACAAGTCGACGTTTGCCGTGCACTGTGTTAAGAGTAGACCGTATCCAGGTATCCAGGGAAGGACGATGTGGACAGAAAAGCTACTTTCCGATTTGGACACTTGTCGTAGCGTGGTCTCAACTTTCCAATACCCTCGTAATAGAAGGCAGCCGCCGATGCTTTCAACTGTTCTGAACTGGCCTTCGTAGACGTGCAAAGGTCACACTGAATGATTATGCTGTGATGGTCGTGCCACGTTCCATGAATTCCACCGACAAAACTCCCTTTTCTGTCCCAGAACACAGTAGCCATACACTTTCTGATGGACCACGTCTGTGGTTTACTCGGGGAATGAAAACGTATCCAGTGTTTTGAGCCCTCTTATGCTTCTTCATTTCCGAAATGGAGCAATGTCTCGTCCCCTGAGACAATTTTGTTAAAAAAAAAAACTTCTCCTTCATCTTGGTAGAGCTGGAGAAACGTTGAGGCGGCGCATATTCGCTGTATTTTATGATGATCGAATAGTATTTTGGGACTCCATCTCGAAGAGAGTTTGCGGTCTTGAAGTTTTTCATTCCTTCAAATTTCGGAAAACGAACCACTGTGCCGGCCGGTGTGGCCGTGCGGTTCTAGGCGCTTCAGTCTGGAACGGCGTGACCGCTACGGTCGCAGGTTCGAATCCTGCCTCGGTCATGGATGTGTGTGATGTCCTTAGGTTAGTTAGGTTTAAGTAGTTCTAAGTTCTAGGGGACTGATGACCACAGCTGTTAAGTCCCATAGTGCTCAGAGCCATTTGAACCATTTTTGAACCACTGTACACAGAAATTGTGAACCGACCATTTTCTTGAATCGCCTGATACAACTGTTGAAAAAGAGCATTGACTGACACTTGCTTTCTTCCCTGACTGTCTGCATCATGAACATCTGAACGTCCTGCATCAAAATTCCTGCACCGTTTCCCCATTTTTCTGTCACTCATGAAATTCTGACCGTATTCTTTACTCATCCGTCTATTATTTCGGCTGCATTATATCCCTCAACATGAAGAAATCGAATGACAGCACGCAGTTCACACTTGTCGAGAGATTCCATTGTTCCAGGAATGTTTAAGTGCTCAATGGGCGCTCAGAACTGACAAATGCGACGTGACGCGATCGACAGCACACTAGAGACGCTACGCAGCACATCTGGGCAAAGCTTCATCGGATTTTCGCGGTGGTTTTAATTTCGCGACCGATCGGACCTTGAGGAAGGAAAGGGTCGTCGTACCATTTTCTATATTGGCTGAATACGTGTAAGGTGAACGCTACAAGGTAAAAGCCTGAACACATTTTACTTTCAACATGTGAGTAATTTGCACACAGGGGTCAGTTATGGACAGTGTCAACAATTTTTCACGTACACATAACAATAATTTACAGAATAACTCCATTAATTGGGACTATTGTTTCCTGCTATTTCCGAAAAACATTTTACTTGATAAACATTGGTTGGTTTCAGAATAGGCGGTACCCGAAACCGGTCACCGACTAAATAAACATCTGTTTTAGTTGCAACTCTCTTTTCGCACCACAATAATTTATAGTGTCCCAATAATCGGTCCGCATCCGTGAACAAGTGGTCAGCGCCTTGCCATGCAGAAACCCGAGTTCGATTCCCGGTACTACCGGGTATTTTCTTTGGTGGGGAGACTGGAACAGGTTCCACTCAGTCTCGTGACACTAACTGAGGAACCAGTTGAACGAAAAGTATTGGTTTCAACAACAGCTGGGAGAGCGATGTGCTGACTTCACGCTGCTCCATACCGCATCCTAATGACGCCCATATGACAGAGGAAGACACGACAGCAGGTCGGAGGTCGTTGACCAGATCGAAAATTTGAGTTTAGTTTCCCCATAATTACCATGAACGGCCTTCCCAAAATTATGGCATACATGTACTTTCGATTTCGTTTCTGAATCAGTGCTTGATTAGGTATGATGGGCGGCATGTTGCTAGGTCTCAAATGTCAGACGGCAGTTGGACAAGGTTATACGCCACAGATATATGCAAGATCCCTAGCCAGCTTTTCTGGAATAAGTTCCATTCGCTACACAATTGGGTAAACAAGTTTTAACTATAGTTTGCTCACGACGACATAATCGAGTTTTCAGCAGGGTCCGGGGAATAGAGAAAGCAAACTCCGCCTACCGAAGCCTAGTACATGGACAACCGCGGCGAGTGTGGAATTGCTGGGCAAAAGAAAGTGCTTTGCACACGCAACGCTAGTGCTACGCACTACTAATGTGGCACGCCACGACAATCAATACCTAACGTCTATGGTACTGCATCGTTGGATCGTCAACGTTGGCAGCCGCCGGACGCAAAACACTCGTGGGCCGAACTGCCTCGTGCTGGAGCTTATGAACCAACAATATAAAATGTTGTCGAAGTATCAAGACACATCGCTCACAGATAGAAGAAAATATGTCATATTGACATGGGTCAAGGAACGCTTACGAAGTGTGGCGCCGGCCCCTGTGGCCGAGCGGTTCTAGGCGCTTCAGTCCGGAACTGCGCCACTGCTACGGTCGCAGGTTCGAATCCTGCCTCGGGCATGGATATGTGTGATGTCCTTAGGTTAGTTAGGTTTAAGTAGTTCTAAGTTCTAGGGGACTGATGACCTCAGATGTTAAGTTCCATAGTGCTCAGAGCCATTTGAACCATTAGAAGTGTGGCTATAAAATATGTCATGTCAAAAACACACATTTTTGTTATTGTCATCCTCAAAATACTCCCTTCCCCTACGCCTACAACGCTCCATGCCAATTTTCCACTGATGGGAACAGTGCCGGAAGTCTTGCTCTGCAAGTTACTTGATGACGAATGCCGCTTCTTCTTTCACTGCTGCAACGGACTGTAACCTTGTCCTTTTAATGCAGATTTCACCTTGGGCAACAGATGAAAGTCACATGGTACTAGGTCAGGTGAATAAAGTGAGTTGTCTAATACTGGATGCTGCAATTCGTTAGAAATCCCTTTAAGAGACAATGCTGTAAGAGCTGGTGAGTTGTGTTGATGCAGGATCTGTGGCTTAGTTCCTCAGGGAGAAGCGTAACAGCCTCAAGTTAGTAGCATTGATTAATAGTTTGGCACTCCGGAAACCAGTGTAGGTACACAAGTCCATGAATACCGAAAACAAGAATCACCATAGCTGATTTACTCATTCGAGCTTTTGTCGCTCTCGGTGAAGTTAGACCCTTCCAATGCGTAGACTAGCGCTCAGTTTCTGGATCATAAGTAAAAAATTAAGATTCATCGCAATTTGTTACTCTTTCCAAGAAATTTGGATCATTTTCAATGATATTCAAAGTGTCAGTACAAAAATTTTCACGAAATTCTTTTAGTTCGATCGTGAGAATTTTCAGCATCAGTTTCGCACATGCTGTTCTTTTGTTAAATTGGTTACGTAATATTTGCCTTACACGTTCTTTGTCAATTCAATTCAGCAATCGATCGAATACTCAACCGACGGTCAGATCGAATCAGACCACTTACTTTTTCGATATTTTCATCCGTTTTTTATGTTGAAGTGCGTCCCGGAGATGAGTCATCTTCAGCGTCTTCTCGGCCATTTCGCTAACGCTTGAACCACTCAGAAGATTCATGTGAAACTTCACGACAATTCTTTGCTCTATTATTACACTTCAAATTTTTCCGGCAAAACAAAATAACAGCTCTTATAGAAACGAAAGCCACGGCCACATGCCTTGCCTATAAACACCAGAGATGTCACATTCGACTGGGCAAGCTTCACAGCTAATGGTCGTTGATCTTAGGCGCGGGTGTACTTTGTGTCAGCATCAGTCCCCTTTATTTTATAGCCACACCTCGTACTTCCGAGTTAAAGGGAGCCGGAGGTGGCCAAATCCAAAAAATTACTTTTTTTTTCTACCGAAAATTAATTGGAACATTCCTCTTTGTAAACTTTGAATTACTGTTCTACTCGCCCTGGAAGTGGAGTTATTACCATTTTCCCCCACGCATGCAGAGGAAATGGGCGGGCGCTGAATGCATCTAATACCCTCTCGTGACTTCCTGGCGAACTGCTTGGGATTCTCTCGGCCTGTTACGCATACAGCGCCTTATGTTGCGCATACAGCGAGTGTGCAAGGGTTGGCTACATTGTTTTCTGTGACGAATGAAGCGCTAAGAGCGCGGAACATCGTCTCTGCTGTTTACCGTTTCGAATTAGTTCAGTGCCTGTTGTTGGTAGTATTATACTTCTTGTGTAAAGCGTTGTTCTGGTTACGATGCCACGTTTTAGTAACCGCGTATATAAGAAGAGGAAGAACGTGGGGAAAAGAAAATTAACACTAATACCAAGTTGCGATACCACAATCACTGAAACAGTGCGTTCTTCTGCTAAGCAACACATGGCCGGCCATAGCGCTGTAGCACCTTCTAGCAAGAAGCTGACAGGTGGAAGTGACAGATTTCGTGAATATGTTAGTGACAGTGATGATATTTTTCATGACTTAGCACAGCCAGAATTGCCAGACAAATGTCTACACGGAAAGACGCAGAATCCTAATGAGAGTGTAAACAATTTGATTTGGAAAGTGATTCCTAAAAGGGTGTTCGTTAAGCATAAAAACACTGCACTTTGGCATTTATGATGCAATAGCAACCTACAACCAAGGGAACAGTGTGAAGTGTGAAGTTCTGAAGGCATTAGGATTTACAGCTGGGGTGAACACTGTACGAGCACTAAGAAATATTGACAGAGAAAGGATAAGAGGAGCAGAAAGAAGAGAAAGGCATATTAAGTATGATGGAACAACAGGCCAGAAAAGAAGACAGAAGAGGAAGCTTTTGAAGGATGAAGAAGAAGACCCTGATAATCCATCCTATAGTGCAGGAATGTATTGAGAAACTTTGATAGCCATTTCCCATAAATTAGAATTTTTCGAATATAAGGAACATTTTCTCAAAATCCACTCAAGCTAGAGAGATGAAATTTTTATACAGCACTCCTAGTGGTCAAACTTACATTGTAACAGCCATTTGGCAATATGTTCAGTAGTTTCAAATGGTTCAAATGGCTCTGAGCACTATGGGACTTAACATCTATGGTCATCAGTCCCCTAGAACTTAGAACTACTTAAACCTAACTAACCTAAGGACAGCACACAACACCCAGCCATCACGAGGCAGAGAAAATCCCTGACCCCGCCGGGAATCGAACCCGGGAACCCGGGCGTGGGAAGCGAGAACGCTACCGCACGACCACGAGATGCGGGCTCAGTAGTTTCATTTCAGTTTAATTATAAAGCAATTATTTGTAAAAAAAAATTGGGTCATTAATAAAAAAAATAATTGGAAGGAAACTAGAAAAGATACTCCAAAATCCCTCTGTCATAACTGCTATACTAAACCACTCTATATGTAAAAAAAAAAAAAAATTCAAATTTTTCTATTTGGTAGTTTATTCATAAATGTTCCTCAAACTTAGTGATTTTAACATGGGCAGCATAGGCACCTCCGGCTCCCCTTAAGTCATTTTCTACAAATCTTCATAGTACATTAATAATGGGACACAGTCCGCCCCCGGTAACTGAGTGGTGCCGGCACGGTAGCTCAAAAAAAAAAAAGTGGTCAGCGCGACAGAATGTCATTCCTAAGGGTTCGGGTTCGATTCCCGGCTAGGTCGGAGATTTTCTCCGCTACGGGACTGGGTGTTGTGTTGTCCTAATCGTCATCATTTCACCCCCATCGACGAGCAAGTCGCCGAAGTGGCGTCAAATCAAAAGACTTGCAGCCGGCGAACGGTCTACCCGACGGGAGGCCCTAGTCACACGACATTTTATTTTTTATTTTTATGGGACACACACAGGATAAGAACGTGGACACACGCAGGATAGGAACGTACAGCATACTGCATGAAGTTCTTCCTTACATTAAATCTCGTGTGTAGAATAACCTCGGTCGCGTAATTCGGACCTGTGTTCAAATTAATAAGGGTAAGCGTAGAAAACAAAGTAAAGTTGCGCAGCGCTGTAAGCTCCACTTTGTAGATGGAAATACGAGTGTGAATGATCAGGAGGGGCGCGCTTCCCGCCGGTGACCTCTGGCTTCCTGACATCCGCCCAGCCCCGTCCCGAACACAGTGATAACGTAATAACGTCGTAATTCTCCGCTTTATCGATAATCTCTTTTATCCCCCGGGCGAGCGACCAAACACGAGGCGGGCCGTCGATAGCGGATGGGCCCGTGCCTGCCTGCGTCTGCCGGATTAGGGCCGAGTCAACAGGCCGGGGGACTCATTGTCGCGCGCACGCCTTCTGGTATCGACCGTCGAATTACAGATGACGGAATGATGGCCAACCATCGCGGCACCGCTGCCTTCTGGCACCTCAGTCCCTATTTCGATACCCAGTGCCAACTCCATAGTGCCTGCATCTACAGGGTGTTACAAAAAGGTACGGCCAAACCTTCAGGAAACATTCCTCACACACAAATAGAGAAATGATGTTATGTGGAAATGTGTCCGGAAACGCTTAATTTCCATGTTAGAGCTCATTTTAGTTTCGTCAGTATGTACTTGACTTCTTCAATTCACCGCCAGTTGGCCCAATTGAAGGAAGGTAATGTTGACTTCGGTGCTTGTGTAGACATGGCACTCATTGCTCTACAGCACTAGCATCAAGCACATCACTACGTAGCATCAACGTGGTTTTGCAGTCAGTGCAATGTTTACAAATGCGGAGTTGGAAGATGCCCATTTGATGTATTGATTAGCACGGGGTAATAGCCGTGGCGCGGTACGTTTGTATCGAGACAGATTTCCAGAACGAAGGTGTCCCAACAGGAAGACGTTCGAAGCAATTGATCGGCGTCTTAGGGAGCACGGAACATTCCAGCCTATGACTCGCGACTGGGGAAAACCTAGAACGACGAGGACACCTGCAATGGACGAGGCAATTCTTCGTGCAGTTGACGATAACCCTAATGTCAGCGTCAGAGAAGTTGCTACAGTACAAGGTAACGTTGACCACGTCACTGTATGGAGAGTGCTACGGGAGAACCAGTTGTTTCCGTACCATGTACAGCGTGTGCAGGCACTATCAGCAGCTGATTGGCCTCCACGGGTACACTTCTGCGAATGGTTCATCCAACAATGTGTCAATCCCCATTTCAGTGCAAATGTTCTCTTTACGGATGAGGCTTCATACCAACGTGATCAAATTGTAAATTTTCACAATCAACATGTGTGGGCTGACGAGAATCCGCATGCAGTTGTGCAATCACGTCATCAACACAGATTTTCTGTGAACGTTTGGGCAGGCATTTTTGGTGATGTCATGATTGTGCCCCATGTTCTTCCACTTACGCTGAATGTAGCATGTTATCATGATTTCATACGGGATACTCTACCTGTGCTGCTCGAATATGTGCCTTTACAAGTACGACACAACATGTGGTTCATGCTCGATGGAGCTCCTGCCCATTTCAGTCGAAGTGTTCGTACGCTTCTCAGCAACAGATTCGGTGACCGATGGATTGGTAGAGGCGGACCAATTCCATGGCCTCCACGCTCTCCTGACCTCAACCCTCTTGACTTTCATTTATCAGGGCATTTGAAAGCTCTTGTCTACGCAACCCCGGTACCAAATGTAGAGACTCTTCGTGCTCGTATTGTGGACGGCTGTGATACAATACGCCATTCTCCAGGGCTGCATCAGCGCATCAGGGATTCCATGCGACTGAGGGTGGATGCATGTATCCTCGCTAACGGAGGACATTTTGAACATTTCCTGTAACAAAGTGTTTGTAGTCGCGCTGGTACGTTCTGTTGCTGTGTGTTTCAATTCCATGATTAATGTGATTTGAAGAGAAGTAATAAAATGAGCTCTAACATGGAAATTAAGCGTTTCCGGACACATGTCCACATAACATATTTTCTTTCTTTGTGTGTGAGGAATGTTTCCTGAAAGTTTGGCCGTACCTTTTTGTAACACCCTGTATAATTGTAGGAGTGGGAGGTCTGAAATGCGGCCTCACGAGTCTGCTTGGGCGATTAAACAGCGACACTAAGACGCGAGTCGGCCAGCTGCTGCTTCAGATTGAAAGGTTAGCACAAAACCGATAGCTGCAGAAAATTTAATTTTTCTTTCGTCACTGTCGGCTACAGGGTCATATAATGAACGCCATGAGTCTGACAATTTTGAATCCTATTCCGCGCAGATAGTGTTAGCGCTTTGAATGCAACAATTGCCCGAGCATTTGCCTTAAGTATCTACATCTACATATATACTCCGCTAGCCACCAAGCGGTGTGTTGCGGAGGGCACAATTCCCGCCTGAGAGCAATTGCCCGAGCATTTGCCTTCAGTATCTACATCTACATCTACATATATACTCCGCTAGCCACCAAGCGGTGTGTTGCGGAGGGCACAATTCCCGCCTGAGTCATATCCACCCGCTCTGTTCCACTCGCGGATCGCGCGAGGGAAAAACGACTGCCTGAACGCCTCAGTACGAGCTGCTGTAATTTCCCTTATCTTTGAATGATGGTCATTACGCGATTTGAAAGTTGGTGGTAATAATATATGTTCTACATCCTCGGTGAAGATTGGATTTCGGACTTTAGTGAGCAGCCCCTTCCGTTTAGTGCATCGTCTGTCTGCAAGTGTCCCACTTCAAACTTTCTATGAGATTTGTAACGCTCTCACGATGGCTAAATGTACCAGTCACGAATCTTGTCGCTCTTCTTTGGACCTTCTCAATCTCTTGAATCAGATCCAACTGGTAAGGGTCCCCTACAGATGAACAATACTCTAAGACTGGACGAACTATTGTATTGTAAGCAATTTCCTTTGTTGAAGGACTGCATCGCTTCAGGATTCTACCAATAAACCGCAATCTAGAGTTCGCCTTACCCGTTACTTATGTAATCTGATCATTCCATCTGAGATCATTTCGAATGGTCACACCCAGATACTTGACTGATGTTACCGCTTCCAAAGACTGATCATTTATTTTGTACTCATACATTAATGGGGATTTTCGCCTTGTTATACGCAGTAGGTTACACTTACTAATATTGAGAGATAACTGCCAGTCATTACACCACGCATTTATTTTCTGCAAATACTCATTGATTTGTTCACAACTTTCGTGTGATACTACCTACTTTCCTGCAGACTACAGCATTATCGGCAAACAGTCTAAGGCCGCCGTCAATACCATCAACCAGATCGTTTATGTAAAGCGTAAAAAGCAGAGGAAGCGCGCACTTTTTGTAGCAAGCGACAGTGCGGAACTGAGTCGAAAGCCTTTCGAAAGTCGAGAAATATGGCATCAACTGGGAGCCGGTATCTAGAGTAGCAATCTTTTTTTCCTATAACAAAGGATTTTTTATTTGTGAAATTCATAGCACATAACGTTTTGCTCATGATCCTTGATCTTCTGGCATCTGCCTGCACTTCTATATAAATTTCGGCAACTGCTCCATACTCTGATTTAAATTAGTTGGCATCTGATGTTTGATGTCCAAAGTTGCGACCCTTGCGAGAAGTACTGTATGCGCCAGCCGCCATAGCGATCCGCTATCCACAGCGGTAGAAAATCACTTTAAGTCTTGATTGTAGCAAGTGCAAGTGTGAAGATTAGTCAAGAGTGAGAGTGACCAGTTGATTGTGAAGCATCAATGATAGTAACTCATAGTAATAAATAAATAATAAATTGTGGTAAGGTTCATGGGACCAAACTGCTGAGGTCATCGGTCCCTAGGCGTGCGCACTAATTAAAACTAACTTACGCTAAGGACGACTCACACACCCATGCCCGAGGGAGGACTCGAACCTCCGACGGGGGAGCCGCGCGGGCCGTGACAAGGCGCCTTAGAGTAATTTCTCAGTAAAAATATTGTTATGAGACAATAAAAATATTGTTATGAGACTTGTAACAATATTTTTACTAACAACGTAACAATAGTTTCCCATACCTAACTCGTAATACGAAGGTATGGGAACTATTGATGTTATATGTCCGGTAATAGTGACTTTCGAGAAGATTCCGAAAAACGTATCGTTACTATATAGGTCCTCTATCGAGTGCACTAGAAAGTAACGGAATCTACAGTAAAAAAGTTTCACACACATAAATTGCCGGATGACGTCATTACTGGAAATTCGTCCTTATATTATTCGTCGTAAGGTACATATTGGCTTGTTGCTTTCACAGTAGGTATTGGTTCACATTCCATAAAGGTCTGGAAGCGAAGATTCTATCAGCGAATGTTCTAGAAACAACCGAGCCACATATATAAGGGAAGATGAGTATGTAATCAGTTTAAATAAATCTTTCTTAAACTTTGCATGTGACTTGATTAGTTTTCAATATGGTAAAAATAAAGGCAGCTCAAGATATCTTTAGCGACCCCTCCTTGAGGTTTTTCTGCTTTCGCCACTGGCCTAGATCGGGCAAAAACCCTGATATTCACGTATGATATAGATCTCTGATCCTCGTTCGACTATCTTTCATCGCAGATCATAAGGCATGCAAAAACTAAACGTTACACGAATCGCCTACTGCTACGGTTCACTTTAAGAACTGGCGGGTACAATGCTTTGCGCAGCAGAAGTGCCAACACAGTGGCAGCCGACAATGCGACAACCCTCGCCCGCACCCTGGAGTGAGCAGTCCAGCCCAGAAGCTGTCAAACTCCAACTACACCTAGATAACAATAACAAAGTGACAGACAGACAGACAGATAGTTGTTAACATGTAAGCTACCACAGCAACAACAACAGCACGAGTTCGGTCACGCCTTCTGTTTTGTGCACAGTTGTCATAATTATGTCTCTACTTCCTCAGCTGCCAGCCACACTCAGCTGCTGACGTCAGTTGTGATCTAGAACACTATATTGTTATGATCATCATCATACACATTACTTCTCAAGTCAACATCTCTTTCTCTTACCACATACTAATCGAACAGGGATGAATGAGGTATCGTTAGAAAGGTTTTCAACTGGCTTCTGACAATGCATACCGTTTTTGCGCTAAAAATGTTTGTGGAAAATTTTAACATAAAACTTATAATTATCATAGGCAAAAGGGCATCACGCATGCCCAACTTCATGCCTACATTTGTCGAAGTTAACTTATTAATGACGATTACGACTCTCTTTTCATATTGTCTTGTTACAACTGCCATTTTATTTGTATTACATTACTTATTAACTGGATAATTTGTATACAGCAGTCATAGCAATAACCGTGAACACAGCGGTAGTCCATTATCTCTGCCTTTCGCACAAGTTGATTTTTCTAAATGAATAGACTTTCCGAAACAACAAACATATTTGTCATTGTCGCCTTGAATTGTGATTTACCTATTGCTACAACGGCCCAACGTGTTTATTGTAACTGAAGATGTTTGTCGAGTTATGTGGTCCTACTGACACACCATGATTTCTGTCCGTCGTACAAGCTGGGACAAACGTTACGCATACAAAACACATTTTTCATTTTTGGCCACATTGAAATGTCGAAGTATAATAAATTCACGATTATTACTTCATGTCGTTCGCTTCATTTTCAAAATGTTTTCATTCCCGCAACTACCCAAATCCCACGACAGCACTTATTCCAAATACTGCCATTATTCAAAACTATAAAAGTGGGAAAGTTTCGCACGGTTCCTCTGGTTTGTTCTTATATGCTTTGTTTCTGGGAGTTGTACTCTTCTTTTACGGAATGTGGGAAGCTAACTGAAATGTTAGGCAGGTCAGCCTGTATGTTTCTGCACCAATCCAAATTACTCAATTTTACGACGGTGTGGTGGGAATTATGCGATTTGTATAAGGAAGGAAGTTCAAAAAATGTTCAAATGTGTGTGTAATCTTATGGGACTTAACTGCTAAGGTCATCAGTCCCTAAGCTTACACACTAGTTAACCTAAATTATCCTAAGGACAAACACACACACCCATGCGCGAGGGATGACTCGAACCTCCGCCGGGACCAGCCCACAGTCCATGACTGCAGCGCCTGAGACCGCTCGGCTAATCCCGCGCGGCAAGGAAGGAAGTAGTATATTCCTTGACTCCTACTCGAAGCTCGCTTCTTACGTTAACAAATTTGTGAAGAACCTCTCTAGAGTTTATTGAGCATATAGTGTATGTGGTCTTCTTACTCTCATGTTAGGGCGGTTTGATACGGATTCCAGAAAGAGATAGATATTGGGTAGCAAGTGAGGAAAACGTCTGCATCTTAATTTATTTACATTTTGTAATCTGACAATGCACTGCCTCTTTGCCTGTTTACATGGTTTATATTGTACATAATATCAGACTTTTACTGTATTGCCAGATAGTTTGATATTAGGCGTCAAGAAAGCATAGAGTTTGCAAAGATAATCGTTTTTGAGATCATGCTTCTTTATTACGCACGAAGTCAAAATATTGTCTGGGTGTCAGTGCGGAGATGAGTTCACAGGTCTGTTCCGTTATGCCTTTGGTAAAAGCTGTAGTTTGGACTCTTCTTCTCCTAATACTGTTTTTCTGCACTTAGAAAAGTTGCGAGATTCCAAAAACTGCTCCGTATGATTAAACCAATAGCGTGCAAACCACATGTGTCCGCAGCTGTTTTCCAAGGGGAGGGGGAGGGGGAGGAAGGCTAGACTAAAATTGCAAACTTTGATACGACATGTCGTTCAGTTCGAGACATGTCATGCCATAAGAGCTAAATTTATAGGTGACGCTGAAACTTATATCCCAGTGAACTGACGCTTCCATTTCTCATTTACGGTCGCTACCGTAGCCACTGCGTCACTGAAATATTAAGCAGTCTTGATCTTGGCACTGACAGTTCTTTTCGATAAGACATGTAAATTTCATGAATTATTCCGTGGTTCTTAAACTGTACACACATTTCTGATTTCTTTCTTTAACTGTCAAGTCCGAATACAGAGATTTTTGTCATTATTTAGTTACTACAGTAATCTGCAATTAATTTTTGTCGATTCTGGGATACGAGTAGTTAACTTTTGCAGTCTCCGCGACAGTCAAAAAATTAGAAGCAATTTCACAGCATGTCCAGATATGACTCGAGTGTCTCATGTTTGACAACGCCACGATATTGTGATACCCGTTACTGCAGCAAATGCGTCCCAGCGACCATAAAAGAGGGTACGAATTTTGCATTTCATTTCTCCAGAATACGCCTGACAGCACTTTTTCCGAACGACTCATCTTTTCAGACGAACTGACGTTTCATGTACCGGGTAAAGTAAACTAACATAGCGTAGAATTTGGAAGTCACAAAATTTTGGCGTCGTCGTCGAACATCGAAGAGACTCACCGAAACTGAGTATGTTTTGTGCCGGTTTTGTTCACGAAGTTTATAGACCTTTCTTTTTTGCGAAGGAAACTGTGACCGGAGTGTCATGCTTGGACGTGCTGCAAAATTGGTTGTTTCTTCAATTTCACAAAAATTTTAATGACTTCACTTCTAATGCATGATGGGGCCCTGCCTCACTTTCACACTGAGGATCGGCGTTATCTTAAGAACACCACAACGTTGGATTGAAAGAAGTGGACAACAAGATCTTGTTCATGTTTCGATGTTTCTACAGCATCGCATGATGCTCGTATTGATTGTATGGTATAGCGTCTGTGCGAACATTAAACTTTAAACCTTCCTCTGCCGGCCGCGATGGTCTAGCGGTTCTGGCGCTGCAGTCCGAAACCACGGGACTGCTACGGTCGCAGGTTCGAATCCTGCCTCGGGCATGGGTGTGTGTGATGTCCTTAGGTTAGTTCCGTTTAAGTAGTTCTAAGTTCTAGGGGACTTATGACCTAAGATGTTGAGTCCCATAGTGCTCAGAGCCATTTGAACCACTTTTGAAACCTTCCTCTAAATGGTTCAAATGGCTCTGAGCACTATGGGACTTAACATCTGTGGTCATCAGTCCCCTAGAACTTAGAACTACTTAAACCTAACTAACCTAAGGACATCACACACATCCATGCCCGAGGCAGGATTCGAACCTGCGATCGTAGCAGTCGCGCGGTTCCGGACTGAGCGCCTAGAATAAACCTTCCTCTATCCAGTGACATGCACATTGTGTTTTCATTATTCATAGTTTGTCTGTAACAAACAACTGAAATCTGTCGTTTCTTTTTGAATCATCCTTTACTCTCGTATAACCTACACCGACCTGTAAGGATCCTAGCAGCACATATGTGAATTCTTTTTATGCCCGTTGTGAAGCCTACTTGATAAAAGCTCCAAGGACTGGAACAGAACTCTAGAATTAGCCACATTAGCGTCTTGTTTGCGCATCCTTTACAAATACACTGCATTTCCCAATACTGTTCCAACAAATCTAAACCTTCCGTTCCCGCTCCCTAACTCTGACTTTACGTGATCATTCAATTTCTTATGGCTAGCACGTCGCTGCCAGGATTCGAGGAAGCGCACCCTTGATCGAATCCAATAGCCAATTAGTGAGGAGGGTCAGTGTACCGGCCAGCATGGATATGGTTTTTTGGCGGTTCGCACACCCGACTAGGTGAACACCGGACCGGTACCCACGCCCCGCCTCAGTTGCAAGATTCGCAAACATTTCGAAAACGTTCCCACACTTTCAAATCGATAACGCTACATACGATCCAAACAGTTGGGATAAGTAGCTTCCGTCTCAGTGAGTGGGGGTGGGGCGGCGGTAGCACAGGAAAAAGCTTCTCAATATAGCCTCTGAAAACGAACACGGTGTGAAATACGATGTTCACTATTAATATTTTAAAATTACACTGTGGGAAATATTGCAACCAGCAACAACTTTTACTAAAATGATTTTATAGTGCCATTACTACTTTCGGGCATAAGTCCATTGTCGGCGGCGTTGACTATCTTGCAAGCTTTACATTTGTGTCTTCATGAAAAGCTCTACTTTACATATAAGACAGAAGTTTTAAGGAAGGCTTTTCATGAAGACACAAATGTAAAACTTGCAAAGAAGTCAACGTTACCGTCTGGTGATGGGTTCATGTCCGAAACTAGTAACGGAACAATAAAATCTTTATAAAAAAGGTTCTGGCTGGTTGTAGGCATGTCCTACAGACTAATTTACGAAAACAGCTGCGGTATTCTCTAACCATAATGGATAAAATAATTATCTTTTCATAGGGTACCATCCGGTCTTCTCTCTTTGTCAGAGACATGACAAATATCATGGAATGGCGATACGCGCGTAAAAACAGTGCAGTATCGCGCACACAAGGTACAAAAGGGCAGTGCATTGGTGGAGCTGTCATTTTTACCCGGGTGACTCAATCTTTAGGACATTCAATATCCTGAGATCCACAGTGTCAAGAGTGCGCCGAGAATACCAAATTTCAGACGTTACCACTTCCATGGACAACGCGGTGGCCGACGGCCTTATGTCGAGAGTGGCGGCGTTTGCGTAGAGTTATCATTGTTGCCAAACATGCAACACTGAGTGAAATAACCGCAGAAATCAATGTTGGACGTCGACAGTGCGGCGAAATTTGGCGTTGCAGGGCTACGGCAGCAGACGAGCGACACGAGTGCCTTTGCTAACAGCACGACATCGCCTCTCCTGGGCCCATTACCATAACAGTTGGAACCTAGACGACTGGAAAACCGTGGCCTGCTCATATGGGCCCCACTTTCAGTTGGTTAAGGGCTGATGGTAGTTTCGAGTGTGATGCAAGACGGCAATAAAGAACTATGCAAGCTGTTGGTGGCTCCATAATGGTGTGGGATGTGTTTACGTGGAATAGACTGGGCCCTCTGGTAAAACATAACCGATCACTGACAGGAATTGTTTCTGTTCGGCTACATGGAGACCATTTTCAGCCATTTATGGACATCGTGTGCGCCATGTCACCTGATCATAATTACTAACGATAGGGTTGAAGAACATCCTGGACAATTCGAGCGAATGATGTTTGAACTTAGAATGTCCTCTAGGATCCTGCTACACATGGACCTCAGCAATATTGGTCCGTTATTCTGTGCATCCAAACTTTCACCCTCTTTGCAAACAGCTGTTTCCTGCGCCGTTTTCGAATCACACAGTCCTATTTGTGATTCACTACAAATATGAGCTAAGAAAAAAGCTAATTCCGCAGCGTTTTTAATGTAAAATCTGGGCCATTTGTGCTCGCTGTAAGTAGTTTCGATCGCTTTTTTTTTTTTTAACCCTGGCGGAGGGGGAGGGGAACTAATACTAATGTTGGCATCTCTCATTTGCCAATCAGGGCGGCGGGTAAGACATACAAGGTAGTACTAACCTCATGCATGGACAAATTTTTAAATGCGGAATTTAATATTTTTGTTTGCTGTCTAGCGCCTTTAGTTTCAACACTAGACAAATCCACGAGAGACTGAAGGGCAGATTTGAATCCGAACGTTGCCTGGTCATATTTTTAGGATTTTTTTGGCAGTTCTTTCGCCATGATCTGATTGGATATTTTTGTACGCTTCACGTAAGATTCTTCTAACTGATGCGCGAATTGGTATAATACGTCAGTTTCCGCAACGTCTCTTCTAAAGAGCGTCGAGCAACCTCGGTTTTCGAGGCGTTATAGTAGGACGGGTCTTCGTCAACTTTTACCACTTCATTTCGAACGCATTTATCCACATCGCAGTTTATAGCGTCTTTCAACTTTACCTACAACTGTTCTGCGATTGTCAAATGCCAACGAAATACTCGCAGATCGTTCTTTAAGCAGTTGATAGCGATACTCTATTACGATCAAAGTGTAAAAATTATGTTTTTCCGTGTTTAAAAGTAAGTGCAAGCCGACTGTAGAACTTGCAGATGACATGCTGTATGCAGAAGAAACAAAAACACAGAAAATATGCCGGGAATAACGGCAACAAATGCGAAAACCATGCTGTGATTACGAATAAAAAACACTGATGATGGTGATATTGTCGCTAAAACTAGTTTTAGAAAGAAAATAAAATAAATAAAAACAAAAGTTTTTTGCATCAAGCCGGACCAAAATTGCATAATGTCGAAACTCTTATCAGTTCGTTCTAAACTAAATTCTTTCCTAGCCTTCTTGATAGCCTTCCTGCCTTTAGTGAATATTGTTCTTGTAATATCATCATGGTCGCTTCCCTCATTAGTTAAACTCTCGAAAAGATTCCTTGTGTTTTTAAGTACATTCGCTACAAAATCACGACGCGTGTAGCAGTATTTAAATTCTGCATTCTATTTTATTCTGTTCTCTTTACTGCGACAGATTTTCACGTTATACGCTGCTACCCTTCGTTGTCCTCTAACAGGTACATTACTTACACAGTTCTGCATGCGAGTTAACTGATTTACATTTTAGGTCCGCAAGAACAAACCGTCTCTAGACATCTAGCGCGAAATATCTACAAACACAGTGACGTAGTGATAAGTTTTAGAGAAACACAGACCTTATGAGGCCACATCCACTGTTTGGCTCCCTCGGGCAAAATCAAAGTAGGCGTTGATGGAACCAAGCGTGAGCGGAAACTAACCTTCTCATTAGAATGAGCATCGATTTTCCGGTTGTGCTTTCGGGAATAACGATACGACGGCGGAGGTGGTCAACTCAGAGCAATATTGACAAAATTGACACTGCAAAATATAGCTGAGATTATTTGACGGTGGAAGCAGGGAGGTACGGCTTGATAGAGAAACATTGCTCCAATACCTCTCGTATTTCTTAATGAGATCTGTAGATTGTTTAGTTCCAAGATAATTCTCGAAGTTACGATCACTTACTTCGGAAAAAAAAAACAATGTGATGAACAGTGAAATGAAGCTTCGATAATAAGTACTTCTTCCACTTACGAATAACGTCCTAGGTCTACTTCAAAGGCAACAGGGTCTGATTCGTCCAAGAAGCACTAGATACATACCACCTTAAATTGCGTGCTGCATTTCTTCTGTCCTTCACTGTGTAACTCAAATACAACAAGCAACAAAATCATCCACGAAATTATCTTGACCGAACGGCCAGTTGGTCGCGTATACGTACGAGGAGGTTGCTACGGCAAAATGCGCTGGTTGACTACTTTCTACATCACGCACTTTGAGGGAAACTTATGTACCACGTCAAAACAACTGTTGTTAAAATATACTGTCCTTACAACAGATACCATAACAAAAACCCGACAGAGGTGCCTAAAAATTGCAACCTTCTACCGAAACGATTGGTGACTGTTTAAATCGTGAATACGTCTAGCTATCTGAAGCAAGATGATGAATCTGAATTTTAATGTATGTAACAGGTGGAAAATAAGGTCAAGTTAGCGAAATACGTGCACCTGACAGCAACTCTGGCGATACCCAACGCAGCCAATCCTTTGTACGACGACTGTAAGAAGTCTGCGAGTCGTCGGTGAACCATGTTCATATCCACTTTTTTTATTTCGAGCTATTACAGAAATACTGTTACGATGACCCTTCCAAAATGTGTAAACTAGTGAAACACTCTCGACATCCTTTTCGTAGGATAGGCTCTGGTCTTGAAGAGACTGAAAACGACCATATGCAATTTATATGAGCTATAATAATGTTCCATGCCTAATCAAAAAATCAAAATTCTTTTCTTTAGCGTTATCGCTTCTTTCTAATGACCGATTATCGTCTTCAATGTCGGTATTTCACTGTTGTAACGAGATACACTAAGAAAAAATACAGTTCTCTATGATAAAATGAGCTACATAGCAGTAATCATGTAATCTGCAATAGAAATGTTAATACTGTACTTAGTTGAAAGGTAAATTGTGTTGTAAATACCACTCAGTTGTCTAAGGAGACGTCTTCCGATCTTCTCGCTACCGCTTCAATAATTAATGGAAACGTATGTTTTGCTTCGCTTTCACACGCATCTAAATGACCATGCGGCTTGCGTTAACAATGAACGTAAGTATTTTGACGAACGTAAGGTTTCCCAACGCTATTTGCACCTCGAGAGGAGCGAAAACAAGTAAATCACTGAAACGCCGCGTCCTGGTCCTGTGCGGTGTAGCCAACCGAGGGCGTAGAGAAACAAATGCACTTTTGAGAACTGCTCTGAGGAAAAAAAGTAGGGTTCAATTGTGTTCTTATTTTGTACATACGCGTCAGGAAAACTGTGTTCGTTTGCGTAATGGTCAAACAACGAATCCAGCCGGTCACTGAGAACTACACAATTAAAAAAAAAAAAAAAACTAAAACAAAATCGAGTAAACTGAAGCGTCTGTATCGAAAACCGCACGGTTTAAACACATGCATTCAAGAAATGTAGCATATTAATTCTCTAGTAAAACCAATGTGCACTGCAACAAGAAAACCCTAAATACAAGAAGAAAGATTATTTTCAACAAAGTATAAACTAGTTGATGAGCGACGCAACAAGCCACAAACTCTTTTTTAAATGTTTTACTTCTGTTCCATAACGGGTTTCGGCCTGCCATATCCATCTTCAGACGGCTGATATTACATAGGCATTTCGATCCACAGAATTGTCGTCTGCTCTTGCACTGCTACAAGAATATTTAAATATTTAGTACCAATTTATAAGTTGTTCCGTTAGTCAAAACACGCTAAAGTGCTTGCATTTATTTAGATATAATGTAAATAGCAGTATTCACTTGCATAAGTTCCAGAAAACGGCAGTGTGTTGTGTTCCATACGGTTTTCCATGTATGTATATGTAGCTGAATTACAAACAGCACACATATTTATAAATATTGTTGATCAAAACATTTATGTAACTGAAAATATTAGCCATCTGAAGATAGGCATGTAGCTCGAAACCGATTATAGCACTACAATACAATATTTTAAAAAGGTTTTGTGGCCAGTTGCTACCACTAACGGCAGCGGAGTTCACAAAATCCAACATGTATAAAATAACAAAGTTTAAACTGTTTTACGGTGATAAAATTTCTCCATTTTTAAAAAAGTTATCCAGCAGTTCAACTCTTTATTGCCCCTGCTACCTTTTCATCTATATGTCTACGGCATGCACACCTTCGATCCAAGTATTGTTGCCTAAAAATTACAGAATACAACTGTTGTAACAGTTTTCACGAATTTAGTTGATTTATACAATGAAGAACCAGTCGCAAAAATTATGAAGCCATTGCACAAATAATCGATCAACACAGTTATAAATCTAAAATTAGATATAAATTTTTTGTTGTTCATTTATTTTATGTCAAAGAATATATTCGTTTTAAATAACTGTTTACAGGAATTTTTTGTGTAGCGTTTGATTTTTCTGTACACTAATTCGATGAGTGCATAAATAGAAGCGCACAATAATGCTGGAAATAGGACCTATGAAATAGTTGTCTCTTTTAGTGTTCTATTTTTTGGAGAAGAGAATGCATATCGTAAATGTGTTTAAAAATGAAGATAAGAACGCCTGCATTTTTCCTCAAAGCGTAATTCGTACGCAAAATTAACGTATCAGATTAAGAAGCGCAAAGAGCGCGGGGTTCCACGTGCAACCGGCTTACGGCTTTATCTGAGCACTGCATCTCGATCACGCAAACAGCCCCGAGCCGGATACGGCTATCCAATCTACAGTGTTTACCTTTGGAATTAAAACCCGTACTTCGCCGGTTCCTGGCGCAGCGAAAGAACCTGTTTCGTCGGCAATAACCGGCCGAAGAGAACGTGCGGAGCAGAAAATAAGAAGACAAAAAAGCGTTACTCGAACAAGAGATGTAATCGAGGCGACACTCACCGACAACGAACACCAACAACGCGAAGGAGGTCTTCAGTGGCATGTTGATCGAAAATTCATTGACGATGATAGAGCTGCACCATTTCACGAGGTCCGTCCCTCGCACGGTCCAACAACAGACTAAAACATTTGACAGGTCGATCGCAGCATCACGCTGCTCCGCGAACGCAGCGCCTCTTGCGGGCGCTTTGTGAACAACGTGGCGGGGGAGCACGCCGTAGCCAACCTGTGGCCGGTGCAGGGGAGTATCTATTCGTCGTGCTTTTTTTTCGTTTTTTACACGGTGCTAGTGGAGAAGACTAATAAAGGGCAGTGCAAACGTTGGACGTATAGCGCCCACCTCTCGATACCACGGGCTAATGAAGTTACAGCTTACTTTTGTCGTAAAGTAAATCAGATCCGTGACCCTCTATCCTCTATATCGCGATAAAACAAAACGAGCTGCCCCGCCCCTGAATTTTTTCGATGTTCTTTATGAATCCTATCTGCTGAGGATGCCATTTAGCGCAGCAGTACTCCAGAATGAGGAAGGACAAGAGTAATATAGACAGTCTCTTCAGTGGATGTGTTGCACCTTCTAAGTATTCTGCCAATAAAACCCAGTCGTCGGTTCGGTTCGCCTTCTCCACATTTCCCATGAGATAATCCAATCTAAGTTTTTCGCAGTTGTAAGTCTCAGGAATTTAGTTGATTCGACAACCTACACATTTGTGTGATTTATTGTTTAACCCAGAGTAAACGAACTTTTTTTTTTAGTTCTCATTTGAACGAAATTACACTTTTTATTGTTTTAGGACAATTACCACTTTTCGCACCATGCAGATATCTTGTCTACATCGCCTTGCGGTTCATGTTGACCTTCTGATGACTTTATTAGACCGTAAACAACAACATTATCTGTAAACAATCTAAGAGGACTGTTCAGATTGTCTCCCAAATCTACAGGGTGATTCACGAAGATATGCAAATATTTTAATATGTTATTCTACAACTAAAACTAAAGAAAATAGTTCATATAAACATAGGTCCGCAACTGTTTAGTTACAGAGTACGGCTAATAAAAGATTTTGCCTGAAATTTAGCAACTTCGCTAATATGAAGCCATCGCAAAACATCAAGAGATTAAAGCGAAGCACGATTTCCATTTATTTTGTTGTTATTGATCTGGTGAGTGTAATAAAACATGTCCCAGACGTGTATCTGCAGTGGTTTTCCAGAACATACAGGGAAGTTTTTAATTTATTAACTACTTGGCCCAATATGTTTTTTAAATTCTAGACAATTGCACAAACTTTTCAACAGAAGATGTAGAGAATTTAATTTTTGGAAAAATGATGGTTATAACGTTAACTGAAACTGCAGTATGAATGTGTAAGATAATCTTCTTTTGTTAATACCATAGCACACGTGAATTCATGTTAAACCGGAAGAAACAAAGCTCAATGTTAAGGAAGTTGTACAGCGTATAAACAATTTCACAATACATTCGCAATAAATGTCCAAACCCCCGAATTCAACGCATTTAGCTGCACGTATATGAACAGATTTTGTTAATCGTTTCAGTTTCGCAGGGTTGTTCTTAATTTCGTCTATTGCATTCATACTGCGAGCAAGTAATGAAGATACACTCCTGGGACATGTTTTATTAAATTCACCAGACCAATAACAACAAAATAAATGAAATCGTGCTTTACTTTAACCTCGTACAGTTTTGCAATGGCTTCATATTAGCGAAGCTCCTAAATTTCAGGCAAAATCTTTCATTAGCCGCAACTCTGTAACTAAACATTGCGGACCTATGTTTATATGAACTTTTTTCTTTATTTTTCCTTGTAGAATAAGATATTAAAATATTTGCATATCTTCGTGAATCACCCTGTACAGATTAAGAACAGCAGGGGTCCCCATCGTTTATTTGGGGAGCCCCAGATATCACTCCTGTTTTACTAGATGAGTTCCCGCCAATTACTGCGAACTGTAATCTTTCTGACTGGAAGTCACGAATCCAGTCACACAATTAAGACGACATTCCAAGATCACACAAATTGAATAGCAGCCACTTTCGAGGAATGGTGTCAAAAGCCTTCTGGGAATCCAGATTTATTTAATCGCCCAAGATTAAGGTCATCACACCCACTCTTACAACTAACTAGACATTCTGCACATTTTGCCTTACATATATTACAGTAAACATGTTGTACTACATTTAGAAATTAAAACTGCAGTAGTACAGAAATAAATAGAAATTACGGGTTTGCAGGTTTTAATTATGAGCAGTAGCAGTAACGGGCGTGGAAGAGAGACAGAGACACAGGAACGTGACAACACACAGTTAATGAATATAAAGAAAAAGAAAGTGGCTTGGCTCATAGAGAAAGGAAAAGAGAGAAGCGTAACTGGGAGAAGATAGGAGCATTGGCTTTACCGTCTGCCAAAGGGAATACTGGCCACATATGTTAATTTGTCAAGAAACGTTACGAGGGCGGCAGAATGGACTTGAGTTTCTTCATAAAATAGGCAGGGCACTGAATTGTGCGTATAGCGCAAGGCAGCTTGTTCCAGAGGCGGACAGCAACATTGTACTTTGTTTTATGAATGAACACACCTAGGATCCCACATAAGTGGTACCTTATGTTTCGATATGATGAGATGACAGGATGAAAAGATTTAAAAATTTACACCTCAGAATTAGATAAACTTACGAGGAATAAACAAGACGCTTATCTTCAGTATTTCAGTGAACCTACAGAGGAGAACTATCAAATTTACAAACAATAGAGAACCACAGCAAATACAGTAGTGAAACGAGCTCGTCAGTAATCTTGGATAGGTTTACAAGCACATAATACTCGATATTGACGGAAGGTAAACGACAGCTTATAAAACAATGAAAATGCTAAATCAACCAGAAAAAGAAGATTCCCCAAAAAGTAACAAGCAACAAGCAAAATGGATAGAACATTACATGAACTTGTGGTATGAAGAAAATAGAATGTAGAGGATGAAATTGAAATAGGATGTGTAGAAGATTTATGTATGGATGAATTAAGAAAAGCTCACAAAATAAAAAAAAGAACAGAAAAGCTACTGGTATGGACGGTATAAACGCTGAAGCGTTAAAATATGTAGCCACTCTGCTACAAAAAAGATTACTATATTCGTTAATATGGGCTGGAGAAAGGGAGTTATTCCAAAACCATGGTCACTAGCAAAGGGGATGTCACTATTTTAAAAAGGACACTGTAATAGCTGCGAGAAATATAGAGGAATTAGTTTACTTGATACCGCATACAGAGTGCATGTAAGAATAGTGAATAAGAGATTAAAGGTTATAGCTGAGAGTTTAAAACGCGAAGAACAAATGGGATTTCGGAGGGGCAGGCTCGACAGCAGATGCCGCATTAATAATTAAACAAATAATGGTAGAACAGAGGGAGAATAATAGGGAAACCCACTTAGCGTTCATTGATTTTATTAAAGCATTCGATGGTGTTAGTAGAGAGAAAGTGTGGAAAATTAAGAGAAAAAACCGATATCCACAACATCTAATAAACGTTTTAAAAAGACTGTAAAAGACGCGACAGTAATTTTATATATAAACGGCACTCTAACACAGCCTACAGCAACTAAAAAAGGAGTTAGACAAGGGTGCAGCGTTTCACCAACACGTTTTAAGATTTGTTTACATGACGCCATTCGTAAATGGAAGGAGACTTTTAAGGGGGGTATTAAGATTAATAGTACCGCCTGAATTGTTTTTTATATGCAGACGACGCCACACTGCTGGCGGATAACGAAAATTACCTACAAAGTGAAATACATTATTAGGTAAGATTTGTGAAGAGTACCATTTGACGATTTCAGAAAAGAAGACAAAATCAGTGGATTTAAATTGAAATAGTCTGTAAGAAAAAAATTGTGGCCAACAATAGAACAGGTCAAACATTTTAATTATTTAGATTTGGAATCCCATATGAGTATGTCGAAGACACAGAGAAGAAATTAGCAGTCTGGGAATATATGTGGAACAATGAACAAATGCCTAAAAAATAAAAGGAGGAAAGAAACAAGATTGAAATTTTATAAGACAATGGCAGTTCCAATTATCGTTTACGGAAGTGAGTCTTGGGTTATAGATGAACGTCAAGAAAGTTGGATACGAGCAACGGTGACAATGTTTCTAAGAGCAGTAAACGGATGCACAAGAGATGCCAGATTTCGAAATTCGGAAATTAGGCAAGAGCTCAACATATTTGACATCCTCGACAAAATACAAGAAAACAGAAGAAACTAGAATGAACATCTCGAAAGAATGCTGAAGAAAGGTTACCTCTTCAGAGAAGAAGATTTAAACCAATTGGGAGAAGAAGTCAACGACGAACGAGGAAGCAATGGATACCGTAACAGGCAAATCAAAAAATAGCCCAATGCTTGAAGTAAAGATGATGATGATGACAGGAGATTAATCTTTGATGTGATGTATTGGGGTGACTGCGCATTGAGGAGCCGATGAAGTAGACATATAGCGTGTTGTAGACGATAACTTCTCTGGCCGAAACCATTCTGACTGGGCGCGCGAAGCACTGACTTGGTCATATAGGCGAATGTTGCAGACGTAACGTACACAAGCAGTCATAGTTAATTCGAACCGTATATTATTTTACTACTACTCGTACCGTGTTGAATTACATCATAATAGTGGAGGTTAGGCAGAACGAGTGATTGCACAGGATTACATTTTACATTCCGTGGAAATATGTTCGGAACTTTTTGAGGACACAGCGGAAGTCTTCCTGTACATGGCGACAGTATTTTCCGATCACGTTGAGATGCTCATCCAGAGTTTCTGATACGGTATAAGGCCACTGTCGAGCAGGGTAGGGGGCAATTGTTTGTGTAGTTCTGCACTTATCAATTGCTGATGGTATACTAAGATTTTTTCAGATGTTTTTGCATTTTATTCAGTCCCAGATTTTGCGACCATACCATCACCACTGACGACAGATCATTTATCTAGACAATCGCATTACTGATATCTTCAGGTCTTAGGTAAAATAGGAGGTCGTCAGCATGATATTTACAGAAGGACAGAACCGACCAAATATCATTGGCATACAAAGAAAACAGAACTGTGTCTAGCACTAATCCACGAAGCACCCTTTAGAGAACACGCTTCCAGGATGTGGATGACGCTGGAGTTGTCGTCCGATTGTGTCCCCTATGTGCTCGGTTGGAAACAGATCTGGCGATCGAGCAGGCCAAGGCAACATGTCAACATTCTGTAGAGCACGTAGGGTTACAATAGCGGTATGTCGGCCAGCGTTATCCTGTTGGAAAACACATTCCATGAAATTATGTTGACGAATGGGAGCGCAGCAGGTCGGATCACCATAATGACATACAGATTTGCAGTCAGGATGCGAGAGATAACCACGAAAGTGATCCCAGACCGTAACTACAGGTGTAGGTCCAGTGTGTCTAGCACGCAGATAGGATGGCTGCACGCCCACAACTGGCCTCCTCCTAACCAACACGCGACCATCACTGGAACCGAGACGAAACCAGCTTTCATCAGAAAACATAACAGACATCCATCCTGCCCTTCAATGAGCTTTCATTTGACACAACTAAATCGCAGATGACAGTGGTTTGGGGTCAGTGGAATTCGCACTACCGATAATACACTACTGACCATTAAAATTGCTACTGCGAGAAGAAATGCAGATGATAAACGGATATTCATTGGACAAATATATTATACTAGAACTGACATGTGATTACATTTTCACGCAATTTGGGTGCATAGATCCTGAGAAATCAGTACCCAAACAACCACCTCTGGCCGTAGTAACGGGGTTGATACGCCTGGGCATTGAGTCAAACAAGGCTTGGTTGGCGTGTACAGGTACAGCTGCCCATGCAGCTTCAACACGATACTACAGTTCATCAAGAGTAGTGACTGGCGTATTGTGACGAGCCAGTTGCTCGGCCACCATTGACCAGACGTTTTCAATTGGTGAGAGATCTGGAGAATGTGCTGGCCAGGGCAGCAGTCGAACATTTTCTGTATCCAGAAAGGCCCGCACAGGACCTGCAACATGCGGTCGTGCATTATCCTCCTGAAATGTAGGGTTTCGCAGGGATCTAATGAAGGGTAGAGGCACGGGTCGTAACAAATCTGAAATGTAACGTCCACTGTTCAAAGTGCCGTCAACGGGAACAAGAGGTGACCGAGACGTGTAAACAATGGCACCCCATACCATCACGCCGAGTGATACGCCAGTATGGCGATGACGAATACACGCTTCCAATGTGCGTGTAATTCTGAAGGCGGCAGGGGCAAAACACAGGGAACGAAAAGCTATTTACAAAATGTACAGAAACCAGATGGCAGTTTTAAGAGTCGAGGGACATGAAAGGGAATCAGTAGTTGGGAAGGGAGTGAGACAGGTTTGTAGCCTCTCCCCGATATTATTCAATCTGTATATTGAGCAAGCAGTAAAGGAAACAAAAGAAAAATTTGGAGTAGGTATTAAAATCCATGGAGAAGAAATAAAAACTTTGATGTTCGCCGATAACATTGTAATTCTGTCAGAGACAGCAAAGGACTTGGAAGAACAGTTGAACGGAATGGACAGTGTCTTGAAAGGAGAGTATAAGATGAACATCAACAAAAGTAAAACGAGGATAATGGAATGTAGTCGAATTAAGTCGGGTGATGCTGAGGGAATTAGATTAGGAAATGAGGCACTTAAAGTAGTAAATGAGTTTTGCTATTTGGGGAGCTAAATAAGTGATGATGGTCGAAGTAGAGAGGATATAAAATGTAGACTGGCAAGAGCAAGGAAAGCGTTTGTGAAGAAGAGAAATTTGTTAAGATCAAGTATAGATTTAAGTGTCAGGAAGTCGTTTCTGAAAGTATTTGTATGGAGTGTAGCCATGCATGGAAGTGAAACATGGACGATAAATAGTTTGGACAAGAAGAGAATAGAAGCTTTCGAAATGTGGTCCTACAGAAGAATGCTGAATATTAGATGGGTAGATCACATAACTAATGAGGAGGTATTGAATAGAATTGGGGAGAAGAGGAGTTTGTGGCACAACTTGACTAGAAGAAGGGATCGGTTGGTAGGACATGTTCTGGGGCATCAAGGGATCACCAATTGAGCACTGGAGGGCAGCATGGAGGGTAAAAATTGTAGAGGGAGACCAAGAGATGAGTACACTAAGCATATTCAGAAGGATGTAGGTTGCAGTAGGTACTGGGAGATGAAGAAGCTTGCACAGGATAGAGTAGCATGGAGAGCTGCATCAAACCAGTCTCAGGACTGAAGACCATAACAACAACAACAATATGGTTCGGAACTGTCCTTGAAGTAACCGATTTGTAACTGTTCTTTGTCTCACTGTGGTGCCAACTGCTACTCCAACTGCTGCTACAGATACAGAACGATGCGTCAGAGGCATACGTCGAACACGGCGGTCTTTAGACAGTGGCACGTGGCCTACCTGGCCCGGTCTTCTTGCGACAGTACATTCTCGTGACCAGCGTCGCCAGCAATCATGTACAGTGGCTACAATGCCGCGCAGTCGTTCTGCAGTATCGGAGAAGGGACGTCGAGCTTCTCGTAGCCCTGTTACACGAACTCGTTCAAACTCAATGAGGTATTGGTAATAAGGTCTTTGTCTCCGTAATGGCATTCTTAGGTAACAGTAATTCATGACGTCCATTCTCGAAAGTTACTAATGCTCACGAGCGTTACAGCGCGTATTTAAAGCAAACCTGATTTGCACACTTATGGTGGCGCTACTATCGGCACACTTTTGGGACTGGCTCGAGGTTTGAATAGACGTCTCATTTAAATGTAGAAACACGTCTATCAACTTTCATTTATGTATCTCAGCTCCTTCATGGTGCTGCGATTGTTTTCCGTCAGTGCATTAAAAACATCTCACTCAGAAGACCACACTAAGTTTTGAGCTTTTGTAAAGCATCACCAGTATTGGAGATCTTACATTCTTTCCAGTGAGACATATTTTTTTCTTTGTGTCTGCAATATATCATGATCTGTTGTGTGTACCATGGGGGATACGTATGTAGGCGTATAATCTGTCTTTCTTTGACATGAGGAACAGATTACACCATTTGCGTCTCGAGGACCAACAGATTAAACTAGAGACTGATCCGATTCGCTTTTTGATATTTTCACATAAGACGTAAAGGTCGTGGTTAATGCGGAAACAGTTCTGCAACTACGAGCACAAATCTCAAGTTTAGATTACTGATGTGATATTGTAGAAACCAAGCAACAGATACGTTATCGGACGCATTATAAAACATTTACCGAAACTTTATAATGTAGGATAAAGCCTCTCGTTGATGTTACCGAGATGGTTGTACATTGGTCTTGCATTTTAGAGGAGCGGAATTCAAACTTCCGTCCTACATGTTGTTTTAGGATTGCTATGATTTCCCTAAATCTCACAGAGAATACTCTGAAGGGAACGTCACAGCAGACGCTGACTTATCCCCTTACGCCAGCCCTGTCTTAACTTGTCTTACGTCTCCATCTCGGGGTGGATGTGTTGCGAACGTGTCTTTCCTTTCTGTCTCGCTGTTATCTCATTCTTATGATTTAGACACATGGACGCAAGGGAGAGTGCCACGCACAGCTCATAAATAAGTGAAAATAGGCGTTTGCGAATCTGTTTAGAGCAAGCTGTTATTAGGTGTGCTGCACCCTATATGGACAATTACAGTTATAACCTGTTTCACATCGAAGAAAACAGTTGGACAAAATAAAAATTTTTCTAGCTAGCTAAGAGGGATACATTTTAGCTATAGCAGACCGCAAGTTAAGCTTTTATCTAGAATTTTGCACATTACGTATAACTTAATATGTTTGTTGTGTAACGGGAAACAGTGTGTCCCGAGTATTTCAACTGATCAAGTGGCTTCTGTTGTCCAGTTGTGAGCACTTAAGAATGGTCTATGGGTTGAATCGTGTAAAATATTTTGGTGCCACTCGAGTTGCCATTCAATAACATTGATATCGACAGGTGCGGATGCTCTGTGTTTAAAAGAAATAATACTGGAAAAAATAACAACTACAGACATAATGTATACTGTCCTGTGATATTAGAAAGTTCTTTTATCCTGCGAGTTAGATGCTGGTATGAATGTAATTTCGAAGAAGACTTGTTTCTCAGCAGCAAGCATGAATTTGCAATTACTGCCGTGGATCTATATGCGTACGAGATGCAATATTTTAGATGAGCAGGTAAATGCGTATGTAATGTTCGCTGAATTGTTTCGTTCAAGCAGCGGGTATTATAAAACACACTTACTTCTGCAGATAAATACGGCTCTTGTCTGTATCTGCCACGTGGCCCAGACGTGTGCCTCTATCGCCCACACTGGAAAACGACGGTCTTCATGGAGATTTACGTGTTGTGTGGAAGGACACTATCAAGTAATTTACTCTTTGCACAGCGCCCGACTACTGGCCATTGTGTTAGACAGAAACTTATACCGCCGTTGCGAGACTGTAATGGAGTAACTTACAGATCTTTGCCATAACAAACAAATGCTCTATATCTCGATAGATTGCGCTGGACTTGCAGGTGCGATCTACGTTGTATAGGAGAAAAAAATCACCATGCAGTTATGAAATACGTTTTTTTAACGTACCGGTTTCAGAGCATTGTAGCTCTGTTTTCAATTAAAACAATTCATTTAGGATTGTGCAAGTAGTGTATAACTACATGGCGTTTTTACAACAGAATAAAAGTTGAAAAAGCCACATATTTAATTTAGGCACTCATTACATTAAGTTTACAACAGTTTTTCCGTCCAGTTGTCTCCATGCCAGTTATTTTGACATATCGCAGTCGGCTCTACGTCTGCTGGATCTCTTTCAGCCACAAAAAGGTGAACCAAACAAGCTGTATAAAAAAGTATCAGAGAAAGATAACATACGTAGATACAGGGTGTCTCAAAGAGATTCATCCGATTTCATGACAGTGTGTCTTCTACATGAATGAAGACAGAAACTTGAGGTGAATTCTGACTTACGCGTAGGACTGCTAAGTTTTTATTTTCAAAAGAGCCTTCCGATTTTCCAAGGGCATATCTTTTACATGTATGTTTCCAATTGTCTCTAGCAGCAAAGCGTTCCTTCAACTTCGCAAATGTTCAGTGTGTCCTTCACCGCACGCACAGGACACATCCTGACGATAGCCATACCACTCTCACACTTTCGCGAGCATGTCTGGAGTTACTATATTCGTTGCTGTTTATGTGCTAGCTATTTTTACAATTGGAGGGGGTCACACTTAGTGGTAGCAATGGTTCGGCCTCAGAACATGGGAAAACTGCAGTGTGACAGGCAGCAGAACAGTGTTCTTGAACGGATTACTGTACGGTTCAACTTAAAAAGTCTTTGTCGTGTCGCAGCTGGACTTGAAGAATCACTCCTGATAGCTTGGTTATGAAATTTTCGCGAGAGATGGGCTTCGTGTAGTCACAATCGCTAACGTTGTGTACAATTTTTTTTTATTCTGAAGAGGTGATTTAGACTTGATCACATTCGCAGCAATGGAAAAATAACTGAACTTCTGTTTCTTGCGGTATTTAGACATCTCGCGAATCAGAATGGCTTTGTTGTTAATGTTATCCTGGCTCCTTAGGTGCTTATATGTTGCACTTTATGAACACTGGTACGGGTGAAGTTGTACGATACTGTATATTTAGCTTTGATCCTTCACTACATCGGAAACTAAAAATTGCTACAAAACCTTTGCTCGTTAGGCATCTTAGAAGCAGTAATTGTAGCTTGATATAATCTGACAAAACTACTATTTGAGAATTTTAACTGCAAGTAATCAATAGTATTTATTTAACCAGCATTGTTTGTAATTGTACAATTAATGGATAAATTACATTATTAAATCAAGATATTCGCGTTGTGCCGTCTACGCTTACAAGTTGCGGGCTCTTAGTTACAGAATAGATGTCCAGAATTAAGTACATTAATTTGCAAACTACGCAAATCTATAATAAGAAGACAAACAAATACAATTGTGTGTGCGATCCTATCCTACGATATCAGAGAAGAGCCAGCGCTACACAGTAAAGTATTACATATGACAACTCAGCATCACATAGGTTGAACTCCCAGTCTGACTGAGTGCTTCAGATTGTAAAATCTTAGATCCTTATCACATAAATTTTCGAGTAATACTCCTAAACTTGTTGTGATGAAACGTAACAGACAATTTCGGCTGCAACATGTGAAATGGTTTGAAATTATCCGTCTTTTTTTATTCCATACATTTTACTTAGCATTGAGTGATTCAAGTTTCACTTCTTGTTTGCTTTTTACAAATTGTGTCTATCATTAACGAGAGGGGACGATCAAAGGACAACGTTGTTCTATTGCAGCAGTTCGCATTGGACTACGAACTACAGCAGCTGTGGTGTAGTCACTGCTAGGCCCTCCCAAGCCGTACAGGGCTCAGCTAGTGAATCATACATAGTGTTCCCCCAACGTCCACCACTCTCATATCTCATCCTATAATAAGGTGACTATATTTTTGAAACAAGAAAACGGGACATTTTAAGTTTTTCTCGATGAAACAAGAGACAAAAGATGATGTGCGTAAAGATTTTTTCATAAATACCAGGTTTACATTCTAATAATTAATAAATAAATAAGGCGAAACTTACATATACTCTAGCCAAAAATACCTGTATAATTATTAGTGCAGTAGCCACTCCTCATTAATATTCTGCTGGGAATTGATCTTCTTCAGTAAATCCACTTAACCACAAAATATTTTGTAAAGATATACACAAGTGTGATTAAAGTTCACCTTATTAATGGACGTAACTTTCAACGTCTCTACTGAAAGAGCGTCCTTGTCATTTGTTCACAGATTATTCATGTGAGAAAACACTCGTTCAGTTGGAGCATTAGCTCCAGGTAAACGAACAAGAAATTCTGTTATTTTAAGAAAATTGGTATAAGGCACATTGTTTATATTACGACGCGAAATAATTTCTACCCAACAGTCCAACCTGATTTTTTTTCCAGTTTCCATTTTTCTAATACTTTCGGTGATATATACTGTTCAATATTCACATACTTATCATACAGACCGGTATCGTCTATTATTGTTGAAGGAGTCATTTCACGAATGTAATCTTCAGTCTTTTGTATACCCTTCCATTAGGGAACTCCTGCCGTTAAGTGTTACCCAACTGCAGTCCCGAAAACTCTCTATGGGCTCAAGCCACTTATTTAGATATTCAGCTGCAGTTTGATAAAAAGTATGGATATACTGTTTAAATTTTGCAATCTCTGATGATAAATCCTCATTTTCCATTTTATCAAGAATTGATCAGACATCCTTGGAAACCAAATTCTTCTTCGCCCTTGGAAACCACATTAACTTTTAAATAATTTGACACAAAAATTACTTCGAAAACTGTAATTGTTTCAGACGCTGCTCTTTGAATCACAGTATGAAGAGCTGACGCTTGGTTGTGAAGGAAGTACAGCTAAGCTACTGATAAAAAATTTGATAAAAAATGGACATTTGTTTGAGATTACAAATATGATTTCAGAGGAACAAACATAGTCAGAAGACCAGAATGGATTTTCACTCTGCAACAGATTACATGCTGATATGAAACTTCATGGCAGATTAAAACTAAGTGCTGGATCGAGACTCGAACCTGGGACTTTGCCTTTCACGAGCAAGTCCTCTATCCAAGCACGATTCCGAACCATCCTCGCAGCTGGACATCCTCCTTACTTCCGCCAACACCTCATCCTCCACCTTCCCATATTTCACAGTTCTCCTGTGAAACTAGAGGTACAGCACATAACCGCAAAAGGCAGAGGTTCAAGGTTCGAGTCTCGGTCTGGCACATTGTTTTAGTCAACCAGGAGGTTTCACACCACACATTCTTTCTGCAAACATCCCCCAGGCTGAGGCTAAGCTATGTCTCCGCAATATCCTTTCTTCCAGGAGTGCTAATACCTCTAGCTTCCTTGTCTGAAACAGTGCTGGGGAGAATAGGCATCACGAATCCCGCAGAGCTGTCCATAAATCCGTAAGAGTATGAGTGTGTGGAGATCTCTTCTGAACAGCATGTTGCAAGGCATCCCAGATATGCTCAGTAATGTTCATGTCTGGGGAGTTTGGTGGCCAGCGAAAGAGTGTTCCTGGAGCCACACTGTAGCAATTCTGGACGTGTGGCGTGTCGCATCGTCCTGCAGGAATTGCCAAAGTCCGTCGGAATGCCAATGGCCATGAAGGGATGCAGGTGATCAGACAGGATGCTTACGTACGTGTCACCTGTCGGAATCGTATCTAGACGTATCAGGAGTCCCATATCACTCCACTGCAGACACCCCACACCATTACAGAGCATCCATCAGCTTGAACAGTCCCCTGCTGACATGCAGGATCCATGCATTCATGAGGTTGCCTCCATACCCGTACACGTCCATCCGCTCGATACAATTTGAAACGAGACTCGTCCGACCAGGCAACATGTTTACAGTCATCAACAGTCCAATGATGGTGTTGACGGTCCGAGGCGACGCGTAAACCTTTGGGTCCTGCAGTCATGAAGAGTAGACGAGTGGGCCTTCTGCTCCGAACGCTAACACTTGTTGATGGCCCAGCATTGAAATCTGCAGTAATTTGCGGGACGGTTACACTTCTATCACGTTGAACCATTCTCTTCAGTCGTCGTTGGTCCCTTTCTTGCAGGATCTTTCTCCGGCCTTAGCGATGTCGGAAACTTGATGTTCTACCGGATTCCTGATATTCAAGGTACACTCGTGAAATGGTCGCGAGAGAAAGTCCCCATTTCATCGTTACCTCGGACATGCTGTGTCCCATTGCTCGTGCGCCGACTGTAGTACCACGTTCAGACTCACTTAAATCTTGATAGCCTGCCATTGCAGCAGCAGTAACCGATCTAACAACTGCGCCAGACACTTGTCTTATATAGGCATTGTCGACCGCAGCGCCGTATTCTGCCCGTTTACATATCTCTGTATTTGAATATGCATGCCTATACCACTTTCTTTGGCGCTTCAATGTGTGTGTGTGTGTGTGTGTGTGTGTGTGTAATAATTAAAGCTGGAGAACCTACGCTAGCCAAAAGATATTGAGACAGACATTTCCCATCATAGTATAAACATAACGAAAAGATACTCAATAGCTCAATAGAGTACGAGTTTCTGTCCCAACAACGTGATACCCTAATGAAATTCAAAATCTTTATGAGCGTCAACAAGGGCTGTTAAAAATAATTCACATTGCAGGATAGTAATGGGAGACTTTAACACAAGAGTTGAAAAATGGTTGCGGATTCTATACCAGGAACGACAGAGCCGACGTGCTAGTGGAATTCGTAGAAAAGCAATGAATATTTTTCAGAGAGTCTCCAGGTGTAAAATGTATACTGAAAGGAACAAATGAAATTGAACATGAAAGTGACTACGTGCCGCCAGATAATAAACAGATCGTACAGGACGCGTCAGTTTCAAACCAGTCCAGTGTGGCTAGTGACCATAAGCCAGTAATAAAGAGGATTAATGCTCTAGAGAATGAGGAAACTCTAAACATGACAAATTAAGTTTCATTAAATGGAGAAAAATGTATAAATATGTTGTAGGAACAAAGAGAAACAGGCAAAACAAAATTTCATGGGGGACAAGAAGAGAAAATAATAACAAAACTATTCGTTTTATAAATAAAAACCACCTTTTCTTGCTGCAATATATTTTGTTTCTTCCTGACGCGTTTCGCCTTTTACTTTAAGGCATTTCAGTGGAATAGTTCTTCGCGCTTTAGTTGGTATCTACATTTCCTCTCATCTGGTCTCTTGCTGAACGTCACACTGTGATGATCACGCAAACAAAACTATTCAGAAACGTTTACGAGAAGGAAGAAATAAAAAGTTTAATGAGAACATTATATAGGACAACCGAGAACAGCCGATGACAAAATGAAACAGTCAATTATGTTGGATAGACATCAAATCAATCTGAATGTGAGATGGCCTCTGACGAAGAACTGGGAGACGACGCTAAAGGTATTCGAACATTTCTTCAGAGGTATTTGTAGTGACCTAACGAAACAAACACTTAAGTAATAGACTGGGAGAATGAATGCATTCCACAAGTACTATCAGAAGACGTATAGAAATCAATTTGGTGTATGGAAAGAAGAGTAATACGCAGGAAATAACAGAAGAATTCCTAAAAACAGGAGGAAAGGTAATGAATCAAAATTTGCACATTCATTCGTAGAATATTTGCGTAAGAAGATGATATCAAATAAATTGAGCAATGCTGTAGTAATCCACACGAAAGATGGCAAGAAGATGCGAAGAACTACAAATTCATTAGTCTTTTTTCAGCGGTGTATAATAAAATTTTTTCGAGAATTATTACTAATCATCTAGAAAAAACTTTAGACTTTCATCATGGAAAAGAACAGGCCGACTTAATAAATAGTTATACCCCAACTGAACTTACTTACAGGCTATCGACGAAGTTATAGAAAAAAGCAACGAATGTGAAGGGACCACTCTGTACGGGGCTTACAGACTATCAGAAAGCGTATGACACTGTTACAATAAAATCCTTGCTGGCATCACGTTAGAACCAAGGCAACATACGTACCTACAGCTATTTGTTGAAGAACAGACACAATAAGGCTGCAGCTTCCATTCTATCACGTTAGAAGAGTGAAAAGTTCAGAATTGGGAAGGAGGTAGGCAAAGTGATTCTGTTTAACCAAAACTGTTGTCTGTAGCCTTGAAAAAGTTCTTCAAAACATTTAACTAGAATAAAGAAGAAATACGTATAAACAGATTCTATCTGAAATTGATACTTTTTGTGGATGACACAGTTTTGTTTCCTTCGGATCCAGTAGAACTTCACCAAAGGGTGGAGGAACGGAAAAAAGTAAATATGACAGTAGGCCTCTAGATTAATTACAGTAACACCAAAATAATATACAACCTGTAACAGTCTGAAAAGGTCGTGCGCAGAATCGCGGTTTTGGGGGGGGGGGGGGGGGGGTTCTTAGTGTTTGGTTTGGTTTCTATTTGAGCTAGGAAAATGGGGTGAAAAGATTTTGGTTTAGCATGGATCAGCGGCCATTTGTATAGCCACTCGAACATGTCTTACAGCAACTTTGTCACAGTATATTAAGCAACGTTTGGACGACGAACCGGAGCAGGCACCCAGGCAAATTGTGCGAATCGATTAATCCCTTTTGCAAAAGATTTTAATTGGGCTGAAGTAAATGATTAGCTAAAGGCACCTTTTTTAGGTGCACACTTCGTATTTTACGTGCAAAAATTTGCAAAAAACAAGTTTTTCTGGGAGGTTTCTAAAGCGTGCCACTTCTGTACATTAATCTTGTACGAATAGGTTCAAACTTTGCAGGAAGGTAGATAAATGGATAAAGTCAATTACCCAATAATCTTTATCCGTTGTCGAGGTACAATAGTTTAAATTCGAGCTACATGTAGCACGTAAAATTTATTCTTCCTTGAATCAAATAAATAAAAAAATGCATTCTTACGATAAAATTGAAAACTCTCTTTCAAAAATCTAGATTCAGTCGGATTTTACGTGCCGAAAACACATTATTCTGAGTTTTTTATGCGCGCCGCTTCCGTATTTCAGACTTGTGCGAATCGGTTCAAATTTTGTAAGGAGGAAGACAAATTGCAATCAGGACTGGTTCCCGCGATCGTGTTGTCCCGTGTGAAATATTAAAGCGCCGCCCCCTCCCCCCGGTCTCCAACCCCCTCGGCCTAACCCTCCTTGCAATTTCAGACAAACTTTTTCACAATGACATTAACCCATGACGTGTTATTTTGCATTCATCACTTACTCAAACGTCTTTTTGACGTGAATACGTCTTTAAGACCAAAGCTAGGCTAGATATGGGGCAGCCGTCAGTGAAACAGAGATGAAACGTTTAAAGTGCAATACATTTTGACTTATAACTCGAAATTCAACTACGCAACCAAAATTAGGTTATGTCACTCGCTGAGTGTAATAGGACAACCAGTGACTTACACATAAATGCTGTATTTGTTGAAAAATAGTGTATAAATCGTCAGCGCCTATTCAGTTTGTCCATAAAACATGAAGGAAAAACGGGTATGGTCGAATATCGAGATGGAGTGCTTCCCGACATCGCATGACCATGATTTATGGTTCAAAACAAGCCGTTCTGAAAGCACTTTCATTTGTTGTAGTGAGAAGTAATAGCTGTGTGCTAAATAAGTTGTCGGAACACAAACCGTGTGAAATAGACGAAACTGCGTAACAGTTCGTGAATTTTGGCTGCAGTGGGTGTCGCAGTGGGTAAGGCACGACAGCGCCCTACGTATCGTCCCGTCATGACTTGGAGAAAAAGAGAAGTCGAACTACAGCGCGTTGTCACGTCCTTGGGTCCTATCTTTTTTCTTAGCCATTTCTTTATTATTCTGTCAAAAAAATTGTTCAAATGGCTCTGAGCACTATGGGACTTAACATCTGAGGTCATCAGTCCCCTAGAACTTAGAACTACTTAAATGTAACTAACCTAAGGACATTACACACATCCATGCCCGAGGCAGGATTCGAACCTGCGAGCGTAGCGGTCGCGCGGTTGCAGACTGAAGCGCCTAGAACCGCTCGGTCACAACGGCCGGCCAGTTGTCAACATGGCACTGTGTAAGCTGCTGGTGGCTTCTTAATGGTGTGGGCTGCGTTTACGTGGAATGAACTGGGTCTTCTGGTCGAAATGAACCGCCAATCATTGACTGGAATGGTTATGTTCGGATACGATGGAATTTTTGTGGATGACAATGCGCCACGTGACTAGGCCACGATTGTTTGCCAGTGGTTTGAAGAACATTCTGGACAATTCGAGCGAATGATTTGGCCGCCCAGTACGCCCAACAGGAATCTCATCGAACATTTGTGGGACATAATCGAGAGGTCAGTTCGCGCACAAAATTCTGCATCGCAGCACTTTCGCAGAGGTCGTATGGCTGAGTATTTCTGGAGGGGACATCCAACGGCTTGTTGAGTACATTCCAAGTCGAGTTGCTGCACTACGCCGAGCAAAAGAAGGTCCGACACGATATTAGGAGGTATTCCGTGAGTTTCCCCACCTCAGTGTATTTGCGCTGTTGACCACTACCTTCATACGCTGTCGGCCATTAAAACAGTGACAACATGAAGACGACAAGCAATAAAGTGTACTACATGCTCGGATTTTCAAATCGTTAGCTTATCACCTTCATTTTGTAAATACGGAAATGTTGCATAGTGGCTTTCTCATTAGGAAATCGCTGTTTGCCAGAAAATCGTGTTCCCATTTAACATGGACAAACGTCTACCAGCACGTGCCGGAATGCGACAGCGGCAGCATCCTGGTCTGTCGAGTTTACGGTTTATGTTTTCACGACATTTGCTGTTCGTATTGGTTGGGATCCCGAGACTGTCATGAGAATACGATATCGAAGCGTTCAGGAGGTCCGTACTAGTCGTCACGCAGGAACTCAGCGGCCCTTTGCACAGACACGTCGTTTGCTCGGTCGTGCAGCGTCGTACAGTCACGCCTCATGCCTTCAGTTAGGGAATGGGCTTGTTTACGGCAAGACAAGTACCCACACTACAGTGTGAAGATGTCTCGACTAGCAGGAACTCTCAGCATGGCGATCATTGTTGCGACTTCCCTTGACGCGGCAGCAAAGAGTCATGTGCGTCCAGCGACACATGTGTGCAGAGGTTCCGAAGGTAACCACATCTGGCGTGTTGTATTCGTAATGTCACATGGACCTAGTACCTAGCGAATTTGAGGTATTGTCACTGGGTACACAACGCGATCAGCTCTGGTTCTCATAGCCGGTAATTTGGAGAAGCAGGCATTACATTTGTGACGTGTTAGGCTGGCGGCTGTGCTCTATAGTCGGGGTCTGTTTCAACAATACAACGCAACATCGCGTGTTGACCGTGCTGTCCCGACCTTCCTCACTGCATGTGGCGTTGAACTACTGTCCTGGCCAGCACTGTATACAAATTTCTCATCCACTGAAAATATCTTGTCACGAGCTGGCGAGAGACTGGTACACCGCCACTCGCGTAGCCACTGCGATTAATGCAACGGGGAATGGCGTAACCCTATCTGTCATTGAAGCTCAGTTCGAGTCGATGCCCAGATAGTCGTTGCAACCAGATGTTTCAGCTCTGTGTACCAAATTTCGCAACACGTTACTCCCAAATCGCCTACTATAATGTATACGCATAAAAAGTAAAATTTCTGTGTTTGCTATCCTTCCTGCTGTTGCAGTATTAATGACCAGCAGTGTATTTGCACTTCATCTCTTCTGTCTTATTCCAGTATATGACTTCCTCGTATACTCCTCCGTCTTTATTCTCTGGAATTTTAGCATGCCACCCATCAGTAATAGGTTATAATCTAAATCCGGGCCTGGATATGATTTGTGGTCTAGTATTCGAATTCGAAGTCTTTGTCTAACTATGACATAGATCAGAAGACATCTTTTCATGTTTTTTAGTCTTGTACACGGTCGTCTCTTACCATGTTGAACTTGGTATTGTCTACATACATTTGAATCTTTCAGAACTCTACAAACTCATCCTCCCTCTTGTTCCTTACTCAAACCCCTTATCTCCAGTAATTCGTTCTACCTGCTCTTTCCTACTGTAGTATTTCAATCAACAAAGATCATTCAATTTTCATTGCCCCTCAAATATTTTATTAATTCAGAAATATACTCAAATATTCTCTCTTATTGCCATCATCGTCTTGTGTTGTGACCTCTAAACCAGTACAATTGTGAAAGGACTAGGCCGTTATGCTTCAAATCATTCACAACTTAATAATTCGATTTTTATGTTGATCATAGTAACATCCTCTGTTTCCTTCCTTTCTGCTAATGATAAAGCGAACACCAATTACAACATTTGTCAATATTTTTATTATTACCCCATTATATTCTGGTAAAAAGTGCTTGTGTTTTCCATTTCATTTTACTAATTTCTAAAAGATCAAGCCTGAGATTCGCCACCTCTCCCTTCAGATTTTGCAGTCCTGTGGATATAATTTTGTGTCGTTAAATCAGTGTTTTCTATTGTTTTCAGCATTCCCAGTCTTTAATCATCGCTGATCCTTCCACCATTGGGTCAATTTTTCATCTCATACGCACTCTTTTAAGGAGGTCGTTGATGGAATGAGCGTGACTTATTATCCCTCCGGAGCTCATGACTATTCTTCATGGTCTAAGCACTGACTGGGGGTCGAACTCAAGAGTTTTATGTTACTACTCCCAGACAGTGCCCACTCTTGATAGCACTTGAAGATAGCACGGGTTTCACATTAATGATGCTCAGCACTGCATTCCGTTCCCTCCTTTATAGCCACGGCTGTGCAAAGGTGTAGTTTGAACTCTAGGCGCGAAGAGTACTGCATCGCGCTAGGAAACAGAAGTGCATTCAGACTTGCACCACTAGAATGACAATAACAGCCTGGAAACGATTCAGAATTTTAATTATGCGTGAGTAAACAACAGCAGTGTACATTGTGTGCGCGCTGCAGTTTGTTTTCTCACTTCGAACAGCAATGGACGCGGCTTATAAGACCCGACATTCTGTCAATACAAAGGCGCTCCTGCATACACAAGTAACAACGGCTGCTGTCGACCATGGATTCCAAGAAGAATAAGCCAGTCTCGTCCACAGTAAGACGCTTTACCTCGCTCCTGTGCATAGGCTAAAACTAACCAATATCCGAAACTGTGCATGTATACCTGACTGTGGTTGTAAGTTGGATTGGCACATACCATACGAGTATAGAGAAAAACACTGGTCTTATCTTGTTTAAGGAACCGCCCCGGTATTCGTCCAAGTGGCTTAAGGGAAATACGGAAACCGCAGGCATATACAGAAAATACTACACATAGATATCTTAGTGACATTGCGAGTAATCAGTCGCATTCAATTTTCAAACTTTTACTGATTTCTTCACAGGACCTCTACAATATCCAACAAGGCCATCGTACTTCCATTCTATCTTCCCTGCTATCTCTTCTCCTTAATGCCCTGGTGGACGCATTCTCCTTGCTATTCAATATTATGTCTCGTGTTTTCAAGGAAGAAGTTTATATGTGAATGTGAGAAGTGAGCTTTTTGAGTCACGTTTCATCTCCAAATTTTCCAGAATGGTTTTGACAACTTTTTTGTAATTTGGATTTGTTCATTTCCTAGAAAGTATTCAGTAATGGACCAGAAGGCAGTCCTCGCATTTTTTCCTCTAATTCCCAAATTCGTGGTTCTTCATCAATCTGTGAATTTGAGAAGCAACGAAAATTCCAGGTTTCAGTTTTTCTACGCTGATGAAGTTAAATTTCATAGAAAGGTACTTAAAGCGGTATCCATCTTGTGGAAGCGTCCTTACAGATAACTCCAGTTTGGTACGTAATAGTAGAAGCAATATTTTTTGTGATCTAAAAATAGTTTCTGTAGGATGTTTTTAGTCTCACGCACAAAATCCTTCATAGTCCAATGCTACTGCCGTCTGGCTACCTGTCTCACATGAGAAGCAGATCGGTGACGGAGTGTCGAGATGGCCTGAAGTGCGCGAGAGATTCTCTATCGGAGGTGGATGTTGTCCAGCAGAAGAAGGCAGCCCACGGATAGCAGTGCCCTTTATTGTTTATTGTTTTCAATTGATCGTCTTCGTGGGCACAGGTGTTGCTCTCTGGGACCTCGGGGAGCGCAGGAAATACGCCGCCACAGTATTTTCTGGTGCATGTCCTCAAAGCGCATACCGAGCGCCTGCTGGTGCTGCCTCAGGTCCCATAAACGTCTCGTGTAAGCGGGAACCGAGCCCGTAGCAAAAAAATGGTTAGCAGATCCGGCCGCCATGTATGTTGTCTTAGGGAAGGTGGCCAAGTGACGGTAGATTGACACAGCCCCCTGCATTCCGTACTAGAGGTTGGATGATTACGGTAGACTGTATCAGGTCCCAGCGTCGCGTGGCTGGAGCGACTTCAGTTCAAACCTCGGACTGTGGGAAGGTGGCTGGATCCTTGTGAGTGGTGGCAGAGTACAGTGTTGTTAAAAAGCCTGGGCAGTCGGGCACAACATGGCCTACATAACATAGCCCAGATGTACGATGATGATTAGCTGGTCCCGGCGTATATAAATACTGCTGTCAGGCGGCTGGTTATGTGGAAGAGGTAGCACTGACACATTCTTAATCACAAGGAAGCTTCTCAAACGGTGGTGAGTGTCCGAGGACTTGGTCATTGCCTCGCAGAAGAGGCTCGCGGCTGACGGTTTACCTATTCGTCCCCGCATCACCTGCTACAAGTTCACTTTAATAATTGACTACCTATCTCTAACGACTATCAAACAGAATACACATACTGTCGGGCAGGGCCTTCATTAACGTCTGGGGAACAAAACTGACCTACACGAAGTGAGTTGTGCGTGCGCCACCTTATTGTTTGGTGAAACTGGCCTGCGTGAAATTTACAGTTTGTGCACCGTCCCATTGTACTGTATTTTTCTGTTTATAGACAGTTGTCCACGATGGAAGCTTTGGGGTCAGCGTGGCTGGATGCCAACCAAAGAGGCCTGTGTTAGATTCCGAGCCGGGTCGAGAATTTTCTCTACTCGGGGACTGGATGTTCTATTCTCGTCATTATCATTTCATTATCACCGACACGTATGTCGTCTGAATGGTGTCAACTAAAAAGACGTGCAATCAGTGGCGGCGAGCCGCCACAATAAAAAAAAGAAAGTTTTATAGTTAGAAAAACTTATTCGCAATTTTAATACATCCATGGTAACCTCTCTTTTGTCGCGGTCTGAAAACACTGTGGCCGGAGAATCTACCAGAACTTCCATAATCTACTACTCTAATTACCCTTCATTAATTATTCTTCTCGCTTCAAGAGATTTATCCAGTGCATCATGCTACAAGAGCTCTCCGTTACCGCTGACCTCCTGCTACGTCACATATTTCGCTCGGCTAGCTATTGTTGATGGGTCTACCGCCATCGTGAACAATGCTTCTCGATGGTCAGTCGGGTGTGGCCAGAGACTCATCCCTCATCCTGTGGCATCTCAGGACTTTGCTTTTATGAGGCAATGCTGCACGATGTGAAGAAAGTAACACCAAACCCAACAATAACGCTGTAATTCCTTGCTCTTGTTCTAATTCATTGGCGCTGTACCATGGCTTATACTTACTATATCGAACTAACTAGTAACTGTTTGGTATTCTGCTGGATGTCACATTGTCGCAATGTAATATTTCCTAATATTCCTAACTTTGAATCAGTGGGTGCGGTATGACATATTATCCAATGTGATACACGTCCTTAACTGCTGACATACATGGCACTCATATCGTCCTTAATTGTCCTAAAACATATAGTCTAGTCTGTAAAATTCCTATATTGAAAAACCCCTATGGTTATTCAGTCCCATCCTTAAAAATCACCTAAGTTTTCGGGGAACGGAAGATTTCCCTCGCCTGAGCAGGCGACCTGTCAGCACTAGCTTCTTTAGCGCCTTTTTCACTGGCGTACGCAGTGACTCAGTGCACGGAGCGGAGTGTCCTGCTGAATTGCACTTGGTGCGTTGTACAGGTGTTAATCCTTCATCGTTCATTCCTCAATGCTTTACCGGATACTACAATAGTATCTAACCCCGACATTATTACTGAATACCAACCTGAGAGTAATAATTGGGAATAAAAACGGATGAACGTCTTACCCAGTGTATACCGATCAAAAAGGGTCAAATATCTGTACTTCACTCTCCGGATGAACTTAATTGTGCTGAAGCTATATTAAACTGAACACGATGGAACGTGGTAACTAGGAGAATAGTGAATCTGAAAGCGCTGAAATCAGTGAGGAAACAGATCAAGCTTAAAAACATCGTCAAAAATAGCTCCCATCGCATTCCTCCGGCGCAGTAGGCTGCTGCTCAGTTCTAATCGTAAAACTGGAACATGATTAAGCTCTTGAAATACATCTGCATTATAGTGTAGACCGACAGTTAGAGAGAGGTGGGAACCAGCGACTTCATATGTCTGGGGTCATGTGGAGAGGGCAGCCTTTGGGAGCTTCAAGCACTCGCTGGTGAACACAGTGTGGCAGCTGTAGAGTGCCATGACGCCGCACTGTCACTTGTGCTTCCCTGTCATAGCACGCAGTTGGGTGGATCCGTCTCCACAAAAAAAGAAAACAAATCTGGGTAATGTTCGGTATGTATCCTCCCACGTATAATCCGGGGTAGAGTCCGAAAGGCTACGTTAAGTCCAACGCTGCTAACGCCGCCACCACCGCCCCGCTCCTGCAGACATCTCTGCCCCCATTTGTCCCCGCCGTCGGTGGAAGGAGGGAGTGGGGTCGCCAGTGGGGAAGTGAGCACACAAAATAGCGTAACTATGCTGTGTGTGTGTTTACAGCAGAAGAACATCAACACTCTACCCCCACAGCAATCCACGCACCGCGTGTGCGCGTTTTAGCGTTGACTTTGGCACTTACGAGGTAGTGTTGACATTTGTATGTCCTGGGACTCGAGAATCTCAGCAATTTTTGCCTGTTTTGGATACTGGCAAGACGTCCGTTCCTGGAATTCCAAGACAGAATCAAAATCTCTACAAGTAGTTCCTCAAACCAGTCCGAAAATGTGACAAGAAGTGAGTAGAGGACTTCAATTTTATATATAGGTACAGGCGATTTACTAAAATATTTTTTATTTAATCTCTAAAACATGACTACAACTTAAATTTTTTGTTTGCATACAGTAATGTTCGCCCATTATGCTTTTGACAGTTGATGAATGCAATGCATATTCTGATGGCAAGTAGATATTTTCTATGACATATAATTACAGATCAACAATTTTCAGGTTTTTTTACTTTACTTGTACTGTGAAGCCAAATTTCATGATTCTAGGTCAATGAGTGAGTTTTCGTGCATGCAAATATGTGACATAACTGGCAGCGTTATTGTTTGCACTGATTTAGAATGTTAAAATTTTTAAACCGACAGGGGAGCATAGCACTTAGCATTTGACAAAAATCTGAACTTGATACGCCAATCTGTTCAAGAGAAAAAGAGGTCGCAGCAGACGGACAGACAGATAGAGATACGGATACAAAGCGATCTTTTGAGGGTTCCGTTGTTACAGACTGAGGCACAAAACCCCAAAAAATAGCAAGGAACACCTGGTTATGTAAGCAATAAGAGTATATATAAGGTCGAATTGTTGTCCGTCTCTTGTCTGTCTGTCCTTCTGTTAACAACCTATTTTCTCTTGAACGGGTGTTGTATCAAGTTCAAATGTATGTCACATATTAAGGTGTATAAATGGATATATACTGAAAGATGTGGAAAATGTCAAAAATTCACTGAAAGCAATCCGGATACGATATGGTCACAGAGGATATTTGCAGTTATACTTAAGAGTGTAGACGACATGTCTGTCTGGAGAGATATCTAGTATAATTTTCTAGAAATCTACAAATACGAGAGAATTATTAGAACCATCTACCACCAAACTGAAGATCTGCGCTAAAGGTTGTAAGGGAGAATTTATCGTAGATCACTTGGAAAAAAATAAGAGTTTTGGGTACTGTCATGAATACAGAAAAAATCACATTAACCCTAATCCTTGCCTTGGGGTATTCACCTTGCAGCACGCACGTAAACAGATTGCAACTACATCTGCACTTAGAGCAGGGGCGGGCAAACGTTGCACGCGGCTCATGAGCGCACAGCGCTGCACGTGTGCTGCTCGCGTGCAATCGTCGACTGGGGCAGTGGCGACAGCCGGCAGGTTTCGGCAGTGTAGTGCCAGGCTAAGCTGCGGACGTTGATGCGAAGCGAGCACTATGTAGTGAACGTTGTATTTCAAGAAACGGAAAAGTGGAGATTTGCTATCTTTTAAAAAGTAATGCGAGAATCATTTTTTCTATGTGCAAAAACGTGAAAATTCGAAATGTTTAATATGTGGCAGCATTCTCGCTGGTCAACGGAAGTTTAGTATTGAAGGCCATTATAATAAATTTCACAAGGACGAGTACAATTTATTGTCGGATTCTGAGCGGATGGGGAATTGACTGAGCTTAAGAAGAGCGATCTGACGATACCAGATGAATCTGTCGTAGTTGGCCGGCCTGAGTGGCCGAGCGGTTCTAGGCACTACAGTCTGGAACCGCGCGACCGCTATGGTCGCAGGTTCGAATCCTGCCTCGGGCATGGATGTGTGTGATGTTCTTAGGTTAGTTAGGTTTAAGTAGTTCTAAGTTCTAGGGGACTGATGACCACAGCAGTTGTCCCATAGTGCTCAGAGCCATTTGAATTTGTCGTAGTTGCTGTTGTCACGAGAGATCTGCGACTTTCTCTCGTCATGTCTCTCATCTAACTGATTTAAAATTTTATGGAGCACTGTTTTCAAGTTTTCAGGACGACAACAGTAGTCCAGCGGAATGTGCAAGTTATAAGACTGCGCTTAATATAGCGAGAGCTGGAAAACCATTTGCTGAATTAATAAGTCTCGGTTAAGAGCAAACATCAGTGACGAAAATTTACGTAACTGTTTGTGTTTGTCTGTATGTAGAAATTTTGTTCCAGATATTAAACGTATTGTAAACTCCACCTGTGATAATTTAATAAAACATATCGTAGGTAATAGGTACTCTTTCAAACCATGATTTCCTTCAAGCACTCCTACTAACCTTATTCATTCACTCAATAAAGCAACCTAGGAAACAAAGCGCATTACAGAGGAAGGAGCGGACGGAAGGTATGGTGGGGATGGGAGATAAGCGGGTGGCCAGCTTGCCCCTGTGCGCACGCGGAACACCTGGTAACTGCACGCGTGCAAGTGCACCGCACATGTGCAGGATTCCTGCCCGCCCCTGACTTAGAGGGTATAGCCAAAGGTGCTGCCATCTTGAGCCTTTACCTGGATTTTTTTCGATTCATTGACTGAACTGTTGGGGTCTAAGACAAAATATTACCTATCTGTCTATAATTTTTAAATATTTACAGTGGAAATCGACTATGGAAACTCGTGCCGTAGGTGTGTGCTGGTATAAAAGTAATAATGGACGGCTGGTTTATTGGCGGGAGGGGACCAAACAACGAGGTCATCTGTTCCATCGGATTAGGAAAGGATGGGGAAGGAAGTCAGCTGTGTACATTGAAAGGGACCATCCCGGCATTTGCCTGAAGTGATTTAGGGAAATCACGGAAAACCTGAATCACGATGGCCGGACGCTGGTTTGAACCGTCGTCCTCCCGAATGCGAGTCCAGTGTGCTAACCATTGCACACCACGCTCGCTAAGTAATAATGTATTCTGAGCCGTTTAATACTACTGCAGTATGTGCATAATCACTAGCCTAAGGGCCTAAGTATGGATTACGCACATTATTTGATCGAAATACACGCCTTAGTTCTACTTAAAACGATACTAAAGTCATCAAGTTATCTATATATTATGGCGATCCTCCATGCTGGAGTAGCATTATCATGTTATTCCATGTAACTGTTAGGCTTGGGGGGCTGCATCTCACATATTTACAGACATCTGCACTGAAACTTTAATAAATATACACCGCTAAGTATCCGTGTTTGATGTGCAGAGTAGGACTGTGCATATTGCTTGTTGTTGCTGGACTTCACACTCCCACTCCATGGCTCTGAGGTGTCCATGTCACGACACATACAGTTTAATGCAAGTTCAGTCATATTTAGAAGATCATAAGACTGGAAGTGTTGCCATCACGCCTTTAACCGATGGTTTTTATTTTTGTTGTTTTATTTTTTTGCTATTAGAGTGAATAACCATCATGAACAAAAAGCAATTGCTGTTGAAGATCACACTGAATTTCTAAGTGTTTGTCCTACACTTTTTTCATGAATGTTAATGTAGATTGATGTGGCATCTAAACCAAAGTCTTCTGGAGAATTAAATACTGTTGTTTCGCATGGTTGTGCATACATTTAATATAATCAGAGTCAATAATTGGTAATAATGGTGTACTCTGTATGCCTATCTTTTTAATTACTTAACGTGGAGATCGATTGCTTTAGCTACCAAACAGCGATGCTGCAGTGTGCGATTTGTTTTTTTACCAGTGGTGGGGGATGTCTTAGGGGCTTAGTATAATTACATATGTTACTAGCTTGGACCGTGGCGTTACCCATGGTTAAACAGTTATTTATAAATAGGTGTTACGTTTTCTACGTAACCTCCCTGGATTTCAATGCAGTTTTCCCGATGTTTTACGAGTTTTTTTTTTATTTCATCAGAAAATACGTTTTTCGGTTGCATCTGTAACCAATTTTGCACCGCAGCAATGACGTCTTCATCACTTTCAAATCTTCTTCCCTGTAGTGCTTCCGTTAAGAGTCCAAACATGTGAAAATCACTTGGGGCCAGGTCTGTACTGTATGGTGGATGTTCCAGCACCTCGAATCTCAACTCCTCTATTGCGTCCGTTTGGCAGAATGTGGGCGAGGATGACACCTCTTCACAGTTTTCCACGACGTTTGGATCTGATTGCAGGTTTTAGTTTCGTACGCAACACATCACATCCACCATACAATACAGACCTGGCTCTAAAGCCTCGTTTACGCTGGGGCGACGTCTTGCAACATTGTGGCATCCTACGGAAATGTGGCGTGCGTCGTCTTGTAGCATGCTACAACAAGCAACATCTTGCGGCGTATGTTGCTTGTGGTAGGTTAATTTATACCAAAGCAACAGAATTTGTGCCACATGTGTGTCAGTCTTGCAGTATAAAGGATGATAAAGTATCGCAGCGGCGGCCTACTTGGTACTTGCACATGCAGCTAACAACGGAAATGAAAACCAAAGGAAAAGAAAACGATGGTGGAAGAGAAGAGTATTTAAAGAAGGTCCACGAAATAGTATCCCAGGAACTAGAAGCAGATGATGGTGCGTTATTTAGTAATGTGTGCTTTCTCCCAGGCGCGTTAGTCTGCGCCATACCGTTGCCAAAAGGTGGTCTAACGGTAAATGTTCGCACAGGTACCGGGCCGGTCACCACCCTGTGTCAGGGCCCGGGGTGGGAATATCAGCCCCCAGCTCGCCCAACTCTGCGGTACGACTGCTGCGGTATGGCTGCCACACTACTCCCCTCGCAAGCTCGCAAGTAAACGGATGACGCACCTTAGGCGAAAGCAACAATGGCAACATGAGAATGATGATTTAGTTCTAAATGTTTTGAAATGCTTAACCACTACATAACACTTTTTCAGAATTAACAAGCAAACATAGTAATAGTATAAATAGTAAGACTGTATTAAAAACTTTCAGTGTTCGGCTCCACAAATTTAAATTATATGTTAAGTTTTACTGCAATGCGTGGGAAATAAACATCCCAGGTTGGGATGCATAAACTAAAGCCAGAGGAGGGGATGGTCTGATGCAGAGGGGGGAAATCCCCCCCATCCCCACCTGCAAATCGCACACTGCTGACAGTACTATTGCGTACTACATGTAGGTTGGATGATTGTCTATTCATCGTGAGCACAAATATATGGGAAACAATACATTTTTTATAGTGTTAAGAGCACGAAAAATTCCAATGATCGTAAATAAGAGACTGCACAAAATAACTACGCTTCTCTAGACCATCTGACTGGCAGAGATATAGAACCCCCAGTTATACTGTCCTAATCAGTAAAGGAGGCAATGTGCGATGAGCAGACCTAGACCATTACCTATTGAAAATAATCATACATGTAACGCTAAGATCGTTCTGCAGTTCGTCTACTGGGGAAATATCACTAGCTCAGATGGAGTTGATCGTGACATGTTTTTTGGTTCCGGCTCCGAATATTCGAATGCAAAAGTGCTATATTTCTTAGCTGGATGGCTACATGTCGTGGAAGATTATAATTTTAATGGATTATTCAGTAATAGTAGGATGCAATACCATACATCGACAGTCTTTTTAAAAAAATGACAATCAGGACCTATAATGATTTGCTAATGGTGGATGATGTGTGCGTCTATTCATCTAATCGTTTCGTCGGCCAAGTTAATGATGTCAGAAACATGTTTGTTATTTGCAGTTACTATGGCCATCAAATTCACAACAGTCCCTAGAGGTTTTTGTTAGTGAGTTAAGAATATGACAAACAAAATCTAATGACAGAAATTCTGGTAGTGCGAAGGTGTGTCCTGGTTGTCTTGCTGGTAACAACATAGAGTAAATTATGCCTTTCTGATATGTAATGGAGGAATTGTTTGTTAAGTAGACTTAGACAATTACCTATTAAAGTTTTCTTGTATGTAGCCCTAAGATCGTTCTGCAACTTGTCTGCTGGGTAAGTTATACTAGATTACATGTTGTTGATCAAGACATCTTTTTACTGTTGCAGCGCCTAAAATTGGAAGACGTAAGTGTTATATTTTTAGCTGGATGTGTACACGTTATGAAAGACTGTAGTTTTAGTGGATTATTCGGCAATAGCAGGAGGTAGTACCATACCTCGACAATGTACTTGAAAAAGACAATTTGATTTATAAAACTATGCACTGTGTGCCTACAGTTTTAATGTGGAAATTGATTACACGAAAAACAGCAATACTAGCATCCATCTTATGGTTGAATTCAAAGTTCACTCAGCGCTAATGTCAGTATGGCGTTGTGAATAAATATCTTCTATTGGCCTTCGAATCTTTAACTATTTATCATATACATAACAGGTTTAGAATAAAGTGGTGTGTTACTAAGAAATACGGGATTTTATTGACAGTCTGAGACACTTACCAGATTGGATTAATGGATGTGGGCTATGAGGCACTTACCAGGTAGGATTAATGGATGTGGGCTATAATTATTGCGAGTAGTACTCCCATAGAACTCTGTTTCACTGTGTGTCTAATACATACACACGTTTATCTTTGAATAAATATTAGACACAGATTCATTCTGTTTTGTTTATGCTTGTCTGACCACTAGGCTGCTTATTAGAGGATCACATGAACATGACATCCCTCTTCCTAAGACACACACTCATGCCATTCACAAAAACGGTACTAGAGAGGATCACGTCATCGGACGCTAATTTCCCTTATCTTATGCGAAATGCACCCTGGCCATAAATCTCACTCTTTAACAGCGTTTTCACTCCTCAACAGCATTTTCACAAAAAGTGCTTGGTCCCGCGAAGTGGCCGCGCGGTTTGAGGCGCCTTGTCACGGATTACGCGGCCCCTCTCGCCCGAGGTTCGAGTCCTCCCTCGGGCATGGGTGTGTGTGTGTGTGTGTGTGTGTGTGTGTGTGTGTGTGTGTGTGTGTGTGTTGTTGTTGTTGTTGTTGTGGTCTTCAGTCCTGAGACTGGTTTGATGCAGCTCTCCATGCTACTCTATCCTGTGCAAGCTTCTTCATCTCCCAGTACCTACTGCAACCTACATCCTTGTGAATATGCTTAGTATATTCATCTCTTGGTCTCCCCCTGCGATTTTTACCCTCCACGCTGCCCTCCAATACTAAATTGGTGATCCCTTGATGCCTCAGAACATGTCCTACCAACCGATCCCTTCTTCTGGTCAAGTTGTGCCACAAACTTCTCTTCTCCCCAATCCTATTCAATACTTCCTCATTAGTTATGTTATCTAGCCATCTAATCTTCAGCATTCTTCTGTAGCACCACATTTCGAAAGCTTCTATTCTCTTCTTGTCCAAACTATTTACCGTCCATGTTTCACTTCCATACATGGCTACACTCCATACAAATACTTTCAGAAATGACTTCCTGACACTTAAATCTATACTCGATGTTAACAAATTTTTCTTCAGAAACGCTTTCCTTGTCATTGCCAGTCTATATTTTATATCCTCTCTACTTCGACCATCATCAGTTATTTTGCTCCCCAAATAGCAAAACTCCTTTACTACTTTAAGTGTCTCATTTCCTAATCTAATACCCTCAACATCACCAGACTTAAATCGACTACATTCCATTATCCTCGTTTTGCTTTTGTTGATGTTCATCTTATATCCTCCCTTCAAGACACCATCCATTCCGTTCAACTGCTCTTCCAAGTCCTTTGCTGTCTCTGACAGAATTACAATGTCATCGGCGAACCTCAAAGTTTTTATTTCTTCTCCATGGATTTTAATACCTACACCGAATTTTTCTTTTGTTTCCTTTACTGCTTGCTCAATATACAGATTGAATAACATCGGGGAGAGGCTACAATCCTGTCTTACTCCCTTCCGAACCACTGCTTCCCTTTCATGTCCCTCGACTCTTATAACTGCCATCTGGTTTCTGTACAAATTGTAAATAGCCTTTCGCTCCCTGTATTTTACCCCTGCCACCTTCAGAATTTGAAAGAGAGTATTCCAGTCAACATTTTCAAAAGCTTTCTCTAAGTCTACAAATGCTAGAAGCGTAGGTTTGCCTTTCCTTAATCTTTCTTCTAGGATAGTGTTGTTCTTAGCATAAGTTAATTTAAGTAGTGTGTAAGTCTAGGGACCGATGACCTCATCAGTTTGGTCCCTAAGGAATTCACACACATTAAAAAAAAAGTGCTTTGTCCATTTTGAGTTCTCGTAATATAAGTGTGTTGGTTGAACATACTGGTACCAAGTCCAGCATTACATTATCGTTTTTTGTGATCAGTCTTCCACTTATTAAGGGTTGTGTTACAAGCAAGAAAAGATTCACTGCAACGAACTGTGGCCAGTAACCTTAAAAAACTACATTACTGGATTTGCCCATCTGTCTGAAAGACCCATACCAGATTGGCATAAATATAATTATCGACCACCCTATCTTAAACAAATGATCCCTAAACTATTACCCCCAGAAGAGTCTATAAGAGGAAAATAACACATGCAAGGATTATGGACTTTTTTCTAACGAAATGTTGCACTTAACACCCTAGAAGAGAACATAAAAAATATTGATTAATGTCCTTTATATAGACTTCTGCTCGCGGTGGAGTCAGAGTCTGAACTTGACTCCAATATTAGCTGATTTATTCTTTGTCATCAGTGACTATGTAATTGACAGAGTGTTGTTGGAGCTCTAATGACGTATCTGAACCAGGGCTGAAGTGGTAAAAAATCTTAACGTCCATCACTTTATAGATGATGATATTATTTTAGCCAGTAAAAAGAGGGTGTGGTTTTGCTTCTAAATAATGCATTTTTGTTAATAAGACTGTGTGGGTGAATCCAGCAGCTCACAGACGACTAACAACAACACAATCGTAGTCATATATACAGCTTTTGGCAGTTACAGACACCGTCGCTAGTGTGTGGGCGCTGCTCATGTATCGCTTCTTAATGTTCTGGGTACTCCGATCACGGGTGGTGGGGGAGGAATTTCTTGACCGTTACTGCTACCAATACACACAAGACGGTGATCCCCTCCATTTATTAGCTTTGCATAGGCCTTTAGTCCGCGGTTACTTTCAGCCAATGTCCGCACTTTAAGGTTGTGGTTCTCAGGACTAGGCATCTCATTTACGCTGCGATTACTGTTGCTGTGACGCCTGTAGCCTGAAACTTCGTGGGGGTCGAAGGGATTGGGAAGAAACTGCGGTGGTTCTGCTATTATCAGGTATATACACCTTTTTTTCCAGCAGTCACTATGCGTGTGTTGTCCGGAATTTTAATGACGTTGGTGGTCAGGTAATTCGTCTTTGGAGAATACGCTTATTGACAGACAGTGCTCGATCTCTGAGGTCGTATTTTTTATCATACACGGTGTTCCAGGAGGAATGATAAATATTTTATCAGGTGGTAGCATACAAGAATTGCAATAAAAAAGGCCATACAACATGTGTCTTCTCAGTATTCTCGGAAGATGGGACGGAAGATATGGGCACGTTTATTGGCCACCGAGGTCTCCGGACCTTACCGCTTTGGGTTTTTGCCTGTGGGGATGGCTGAATGGCGAAGTCTACAAAGAAAAAGTAACCCCAAGAGCCGATGTGATCGTTGGGATTTCAAGTAGTGCAGCCCTCATAAAAGAACGCAAAGACAACCTCAGAAGAGTTAAATGTGGTTTTATCAGGAGAATTCAAACGTGCATTGAAGTTGCCGGTGGAATTTTTGAAAATCAACTGTGAACGTACTCATTTGCCTTTGCTTTAAGTTTGTTTTTGGTACGTACTAACAGATGTATCTCTGTACTCAATAAAAATTGTACACGTATTATATGGCATTTTTTATTGCAATTCGTCTATAGTACCACCTCCCAAAATATTTACTATTCCTTCTGAAACACCCTATGCAACGGGAGAGACATCGTGACCTCTATGAGTCTAAGACTTTCTGCGTGGGAAGAGTTTATTTTTGCTGCACTGAGGTCTTTGCTCCGTCTCATTTGTTTGTAGAGAGGACGCGCACAGATCAGCCAGAACATTATGAACACCGACTTACTGTCGATATAAGCCCATCCAGGCGATAGCAACGTCACCTGGAGAGGAATGACTGCTACTGAGACACATGCTAGGAGCATGTAGTATCAGTGAGAATGGGGAAGGAGCACGATCTATCTCAGATTGACCGAGGGCAGATTGTGATGGCCCGGAGGCTCGGCACAAGCACTTTGGAACCTACACGACTTTGCGCGTGTTCGAGGAGTGCTGTGGTGAGTGTCTTCAACACGTGGGGAAACGGAGGTGAAACCACGTCCAGACGTCGTGGGGTTGGGCGGCTACCCCTCATTACGTATGTCAGACGTCGTAGGCTGAGAGACTGGTAAAACAAGGCAGGCAGCGAACTGTGGCGGAACTAACATCAGACTTTAATGCTAGACAGAGTGCAAGTGTGTGTGAAAACACAGTGCACCGAATACTCCTAACGGTGGGCCTCCGCAGCCGACCACCCATGCGTGTGCCAATGTTAACACCACGACATCGGCAACTAAGACTGAAATGGGCACGTGACACTGAGCGAGCACTGGATGTTGGCTCAGTGGAAGAGCGTTTCATGGTCTGACGAATCCCGATACCTTCTTCATCATTCGATGGGAGAGCACGAATCAGTCGTCTTCCAGAGGAACAGCTCCTTGACACCTGTGCTGTGGGACGGAGACAAGGTGGCGGTGGCTCCATTACGCTCTGGGTCACCCATGGGTCCGTGGAGCTTGTGCATGACACCATGACGACCAAGGAGTGTTGAACACTGATTGCAGACGACGTACAACCCTTCATGACGATCATGTTTCCGGACGGCAGTGGAATTTTTCAACATGATAACGCTAGGCTAGAAGTGTGATGGAGTGGTTCGAGGAACGCAGTGGCGAGTTCCTGTTGGTGTGCTGACCCTCCCAACTCGCCATATCGCAACTCGATCAAACACAATTGGGATGTGTTAGAACGTGGCGTCAGAGCTCGTCGCCTCCCTCTCAGGAATTTACGGGAATTACGTGACTTGGCGTGTGCAGATGTGGTGTCAGCTTCCTCCAGCGACATACCAAGGCCTCATGGCTTCCATGTCACGACTCGTCGCCGCTGTTATCCGTCCCAAAGGTGAACATACCGGCTATTAGGCATAATGTTGTGACTTCGAATTATTCTCACATCTATTTAAGAGTCTTATAGTGACGTCGTACACTAATAGTGAGAGTTACATGTCTCTGTATTCTGCCTGGGATCCCTGGCGAATTTCATTCACAGTCAGTGAACTTGCAAGATCGTATTTACAAGTCTTATAACATCTTCACAAACCAATAATACTGCAGGGTTTATTTGTATAAATATCGTGTTATGGTAGGTTACTAGTAATGTCTTGGCTTTCCGCTACTAAAACCATACATTTATATGCCGTATCACTGATTATTAATGCAGAGATAAGTTTTTGTAAAATATATTTTTTAATATTGCAGTGTGCTTGTTGTCCAACGTTGTCTTTGGAATTCTATGAATCATTCGAAATTACGTTAATAGCGATGTCCATACTCGGATTTTTCCCGTAGTTAATATACGAGAGTTATGGTAATGCCGCATATATTAATAATATTGCAGGGTTTATTTTGTTTAGACTCCTTAATTGTAATTACTTGTCCTCACCTGAGAGCGCTGTCTGGCTGCAAATTGGGTCGCCAACGCAAGTTTTAAAAGAATGATAGCTGGGGGAGGAGGGGACCTTGTTTTTTATTGGTGGAGAGTGTAAGGGGTGTAGGGAGGGTGACACGTTGCATCTCTATTTTTGCTCATGTTCCAGTTTACCTTTATAATTTCTCCCGGAGACCAGCACATCATCGTGAGATGGGTAGAGCATCTAATTATTAAAACATGGTGCCGGTATCTGACTTTGACAAAGACAGACACCATCATTGTTCAGAGACGAATGACAGAATCATTTGTAACACCTCTCGCCATGAATGATTTTAAGATAGACTAAACCGATCTCCGGCTCGCTGATTGGTATGAGCAAATACAATTTAATGACTGAACGCAATACGCGTTCGGTCATTGCGTCTCTTCACAATGATTTGCAGGCTCCGCTGGATCTATGGCAAAAATAAAAGTATAAATTATCCAAATGGGAAGAGATAGAAATTAAAAACAATTACAAAAGTTCTTAACAGATACCATATTTAATTAATCTAAAGCCAGCAAAAACAAAAAGGTCACAACAGAACGCATGCAGCACGTCTGCTTGCTAGGGCAGACTACGACAGAAAGACAAAGTAAGAGTGAGTGATCCCGTTCTCTTAAGCAAAAACAAAAGAAAAATTTTCCCTACTCTATTCTGTTTCAGCAAGAGGCCATTTCAGTATCGCTGATCATCGATAAATCTGCACTACCGTGTCACAGGATACAATAATCATTAAACATAAAGATTGGCACAGAAAATTAAATATTTATAGTAAACTGGCTATTTACAAACATTAAAGAAAATGAATTGTTCCTCCTATAAGTGACACTTTATTGCCCACTTAAGGCTATTCAATTTGACGGATACACTTCAAGGCTTCGACCAAAAAACATTGGAGGACTTCATCAATTTGAATTCTGTTAGAAGGCAATTTTATGGTTATAAATCTCAACAGAAAATGGATAGGTTATACTAATTAAGTAAGTACATAGTCCGTTTCCTTTTAGCAGTGACTCAAGTATAGGTAGGAAAAGAGTAAAGATATGTTCACAAGATTACACTTAGCTAAGTAAAGCATCATGTATTTCTTTCTTTCAGAAAGGACGAATAGTGAAACTGCAGTAAGCAATTATTGAGTATAGGGAGGCTCCTATCTTGGTTGATTATGTCTACATAACTTTAAAAAACGATTTTACTTACTCGTGTTACGCTTCAGAACGAGTATTTATCAATTGCGAAGTATTTGTCATTAGCGTTAATGATTTTTCCAAGTATGAGGTTAGTAATTTGGGTTACAGTTCCCTGTATTACGGTTAAGGGTTTTGACAAGCTTCTCCATTATGTTAACGACAAATTAAAATCTTGATTTTATATAATACAAAGCAGTCTTGCTGCCTTTAAATGAGTTGGAGACGGGAGTTGAATTGAGAAATATTTGACTGAATGTAATGCAAAACAAACCCGATTTCTTCTGATGTTCGGGCAACGGAAGGTGAATTAGACTCCTTGACTTCAGATGGGCAAGCGATGGTACATGAATTTAGAATATTCTTTACTGATTAAAAACCAAAGTAGACGCGTTGATTTCAGATTGGCAGGTGAGTGTAAATGTATTTAGAAAATATTTTACTGCATGCAAAGCAAAGGGGGCTCACTGACTTCACGCACTCAGTGGCATCGGGATCAGGGTAGAGAAGGATGTTGGGCTCCGCCTACACTGGTGTTGATGTCAGATAGGCGCCAGGACCTGATCAATATAATTGCAGCAGCCTCCATAGACAGCAGGTGATGGCTTACAGACAGCCGGACTGGTGGGTGCTGCCAACCTTCCTCACCAGCATTCGCCGGTTCTAATGAAACAAGGTGAGAAGGCAGTATTAATGCACGATACAGGCCGGAAAGCGCAAAGCAACCTTTGTTCAGATCCCTGATGGAATCACCTATCGTCGTAAACAAAACTTCATTTCCTTAACGCGTAAAAGATTCGCATCTTTAGGGGCTTAATGTTATTCGCCGATTTTATGTTGGCGCTAGTATTTATGTTTGCTGGCTTTACAAACTACTTGTATTAAAAAGTAAACTGATTTATTTTGCGCCTACTGGAATCAATGGTTTAGTGGTCCTCTATTTATTCTTAATACTTTACTACACGCACTACAAGAGTGTCCTTTCAAGGCAGATGGGTATAACCTACGCATAGCCAGAAGTATAACTTGTCCGTATACTCAACACAACGCGCCAACAATTAGGTGCGTAGCAGTAGCAGTTCCCAGTATTGTCGGCTGCCATCTTTTACAAGCAACTCTTCGTGGGAATATTACACATAGCTATGGCTCGCGTGCTTGTGAAAGTGCCTGCGTTAGTGTCGTACAGATTTACAGGATATTGCGTTTTCGGCGAAGCCATCACTCGACTCCACCCTACTTACTGCTGGGCAGAGGTGAGTCTTCCTTCACCGTGCAGATTCATTTTTTTCACCGGCACTTTGTTTTCACTTCTCGTCATATTCTTCACCAATACTATATTTCTTTCATTCTACTACCTGGATCGCCATACGTAGAAAATACTTTCACGTTATACATGTTTTTCTTTTACAAAGTATGATTCGTTTCACATCGATTATTTACCCTTCATTCGCGAGGTGACTATTCTGTAACGTTTACCAAGAGGTGGAGTCTGGGACCCCTATGTTTAAACGGAGATTTAAGGCAAAAATCATATGAAATTTTTAATTTATGCTACATAACATTTATTTTCACAATTATGTAAGTGTTGCTTAAATGCTTCTAGTTTATTTTACTGCACTAAACAAAGCCTGCACATTTTACTATTTATCATGCAAAAGCACATACTTTTGTGTGGTTATTTTAAGTAGTACACATAAATGGACTATTAGAGTACTTAATTTTACATTCTGAAAAATTATACAATCTTTGTGGCAAATAAATTTCCGTATAGAACTAAATTCAAGGGTTTAAATTTGTGCATAAAAATTCCACCCGATAGCTACAGAAAGAAACTGTCAAATTCACATGGATTGCTGGAAGCCACATTTTTCTTATCACCCCTCAGAACACATTCGATTTTAATAGACATTTAAAGTATTTCAATGAAGAAATAGACAGATCCCCATCACAACTTTCCTGAAGTTCTTCCTCTGAATGATACTTTTGTTCGATAGATCTGTGATCACTGGCTAATGTAAAATCTTATTCCGTTTATTTCTTGATCTATATCACTGACACCTTCCTCCATACCGACTAACACTTTCATCAAACTCGGGAAAGTTAAAACTGACAAATTCGTGTGAACGGATTTTGAGCTATACGGTGCCGTACTGAAGAAAACGGCTACGTAGTTCACGAGGAGCCGTCTAGGAGACTCCAGCACCTATCAGTAACACGGTCAACAATAAACGTAGAAAGCGATAACGCAACCGACAACAAAACATCGTAGGCTTGTCAATCGAAGGAGGGTATGGGGAGTAAAGAAGCATTCCAAAACAACTGACCTTGGAGAGCGAGTTCGAAAATTTACGCGCGGTCTGAGAGACCGTACCTCGTGAGTTACCTATTGACTGTGTTCTAATTATGGAATATATTTGGGTCATACACATTCTTGGTCCAGTACCTTAAACAACAGAACGGAAATGATTAGGACATCAGGCTTTGTAGACTCGCACATAATGTGGTTTAAGGTACCTAACAGTTCGGAATGAAATGCAAAATAGCAAACCAAAAAGAACGCGTGAGACATAAATTGTCAAAGCATAAAAGAAATTCTCTAATTACTTTGCGTGCAGAAACTTTTACAAAAACAACTCCTGGCTCAGTTTGCCTTTTGCTAGCATGTCAACTATAGCATAAAAAACAGATGGCCTACTAGCTACGTGTGTTTCTCATTATACAGCTAAATTAGGTCATGGCCTGGGCTCTGCCACGGCAGTTATGATCACTCAATCTTTCCGAGTAATCGGCAATCCTCATGTTAACATACAGTGTATTTAAAACATGGGATTAAATGATGATTTCATCTAACAGGTAATTCAAGTGATACTTTTGTATACATATTACATTTGTATGGAAATCATTTGCTTTCACTCTGGGAAGTATTCCTTCATGGAACACTACAAAACAGAAATAATACATCACTCCACAGGACAATATACAGATACTGTGAATACATTCATAAAATAAAATGTACAGAACGTCATCGCTGGACGAAGTGGCCGTGCGGTTCTAGACGCTGCAGTCTGGAACCGCGAGATCGCTACGGTCGCAGGTTCGAATCCTGCCTCGGGCATGGATGTGTGTGATGTCTTTAGGTTAGTTACGTTTAAGTAGTTCTAAGTTCTAGGGGACTGATGACCTCAGATGTTAAGTCCCATAGTGCTCAGAGCCATTTGAACCATTTTTTTTTGTCCATTCTAATGGACTGTTCATTTGCAATGCGAGAAAAATTTTCATACAGTTTACTCTTTAGTTTCGCCGGCCGCGATGGTCTAGCGGTTCTAGGCGCTCAGTCCGGAACCGCGCGACTGCTACGGTCGCAGGTTCGAATCCTGCCACGGACATGGATGTGTGTGATGTCCTTAGGTTAGTTAGGTTTAAGTAGTTCTAAGTTCTAGGGGACTGATGACCACAGATGTTAAGTCCCATAGTGCTCAGAGCCATTTGAACCATTTTGAACTCTTTAGTTTCGTAACACGAGAAGTCATCATTTAAGCTAATTTTTCAAATAAATCGTCAAACTATGTAAGAGGTTGTCTACTCGGCGTTAACATCCGCACGAATTGCCACTTTTGTCCAGCTTCCTGGAACAAATCACTTACAGTAGAACGTTACAGCAACTACGGATTCTGCAGTATCAGTATCAGGATCTGTTTTGTCCATAGCCGGAGCGACAATGTTTCCGCTGTCAAAATGGAATTGTTTTTCTGTATCGGGTTCCAGTTCCATCATTTCCGGTTTCCCGAATTTAGTCGTAACATCAGTTTCACACATTATCGTAATATTTAAAAAACAGAATTATTCACAGAGCCTAACTTCATTTATTCAATAATTGTGCTCCGCAGTAATTATTGGCTACTTCAAATAGGAGACATGGATGCTCATGTAAGTAACAGAAGAGCAGCTAGCACTCATTATCTTTCCAATGCGCGGCGCAGTAGCGGCCGTGTTTGACAACTATACAACAATGCGCAGAACGAAATTATACACAATAAAGTTTTCATCTAAAATTCAAAATGAGCCAAGAGTAATTTAAGGAAAATTTTAAAAAGTTGTCGAGCATTAAAGGCGGGCTAGCCATGCTGGCATCTCTTACATTCTCCTTAATAATGTTGCGTTGCACCGTACAAAATTTTCCTCGTCCAAAAATATAATTACAATCTTGATAAGTCTTACATTGACTTTAAGCGTCTCTCTGTGTTTTTACGAGTTTTGTCTTCCCATGTTTGATTTGATAAGACACATGAAACAGAAAATATCAAACAGTTATAATAGACAATTATTTTCTACCACGCCCCACCTTGGGCGTCAGAATGAAGCGTTGCACCTCTCTCTAAGTTTTAGTTTACCTTTATAATTTCTCCAGGAGGTCAAAACATAATTGTAAGATGGGTAAAACATCTAATTTGCGAAACATGGGGCTGTTGTCTGACATGGGCAAAGACCGACAGCATCGTTGTCTGGAAACGAATGACCGAATCATTTGTAACCTCTCTTGTCGGGAATGATTGCAAGATAGATCGAAATTATCGGCCGTTGAACTCAGGGCCGGTCAAGTATAAATTAATGACTGAAAGCAATATTGCGGAAACAAATCATGTCATAGATTATCTAGGTGGGAGGAGGTATAAATTAAAAATAATTGCAATATTTCTTAACAGATACCACATTAAATACCAGCAAACAAATAATGATTTTAGCAGGACTTACACAGCACGTATGCTTGCTAAGACAGATTACGAGAGAAAGACAAGGAAAGAGTGATAGTGTGATCTCCGCTCTTAAACAGAAACAAGGGAAAAATTTTCCCTGTTCTATTCTGTTTCAGCATAGGCCTTATCAGTATCGCAGACCATCGATAGACCTGTACTACTGTGTCACAGAATACAATTATTCTTATACACAAAGACTGTTACAGAAAAAAGACACACTTACAGGAGACTGGCTCTTTACAAACATTAAAGAACATTAAGTAAACTTTTAAGGCGAGTGCTTGACACTTAAACTACACTCCTGGAAATGGAAAAAAGAACACATTGACACCGGTGTGTCAGACCCACCATACTTGCTCCGGACACTGCGAGAGGGTTGTACAAGCAATGATCACACGCACGGCACAGCGGACACACCAGGAACCGCGGTGTTGGCCGTCGAATGGCGCTAGCTGCGCAGCATTTGTGCACCGCCGCCATCAGTGTCAGCCAGTTTGCCGTGGCATACGGAGCTCCATCGCAGTCTTTAACACTGGTAGCATACCGCGACAGCGTGGACGTGAACCGTATGTGCAGTTGACGGACTTTGAGCGAGGGCGTATAGTGGGCATGCGGGAGGCCGGGTGGACGTACCGCCGAGTTGCTCAACACGTGGGGCGTGAGGTCTCCACAGTACATCGATGTTGTCGCCAGTGGTCGGCGGAAGGTGCACGTGCCCGTCGACCTGGGACCGGACCGCAGCGACGCACGGATGCACGCCAAGACCGTAGGATCCTACGCAGTGCCGTAGGGGACCGCACCGCCACTTCCCAGCAAATTAGGGACACTGTTGCTCCTGGGGTATCGGCGAGGACCATTCGCAACCGTCTCCATGAAGCTGGGCTATGGTCCCGCACACCGTTAGGCCGTCTTCCGCTCACGCCCCAACATCGTGCAGCCCGCCTCCAGTGGTGTCGCGACAGGCGTGAATGGAGGGACGAATGGAGACGTGTCGTCATCAGCGATGAGAGTCGCTTCTGCCTTGGTGCCAATGATGGTCGTATGCGTGTTTGGCGCCGTGCAGGTGAGCGCCACAATCAGGACTGCATACGACCGAGGCACACAGGGCCAACACCCGGCATCATGGTGTGGGGAGCGATCTCCTACACTGGCCGTACACCACTGGTGATCGTCGAGGGGACACTGAATAGTGCACGGTACATCCAAACCGTCATCGAAGCCATCGTTCTACCATTCCTAGACCGGCAAGGGAACTTGCTGTTCCAACAGGACAATGCACGTCCGCATGTATCCTGTGCCACCCAACGTGCTCTAGAAGGTGTAAGTCAATTACCCTGGCCAGCAAGATCTCCGGATCTGTCCCCCATTGAGTATGTTTGGGACTGGATGAAGCGTCGTCTCACGCGGTCTGCACGTCCAGCGCGAACGCTGGTCCAACTGAGGCGCCAGGTGGAAATGGCATGGCAAGCCGTTCCACAGAACTACATCCAGCATCTCTACGATCGTCTCCATGGGAGAATAGAAGCCTGCATTGCTGCGAAAGGTCGATATAGACTGTACTAGAGCCGACATTGTGCATGCTCTGTTGCCTGTGTCTATGTGCCTGTGGTTCTGTCAGTGTGATCATGTGATGTATCTGACCCCAGGAATGTGTCAATAAAGTTTCCCCTTCCTGGGACAATGAATTCACGGTGTTCTTATTTCAATTTCCAGGAGTGTATTTGCAACGTTTATCTGCAAAGGAGTCATCGGATTTCCTCTGGTGAGGTGTCTGCGAGTTACGACTGGTTTGCCTAAGTGGTATGCCTCCTTCCTGACTGACTGACTAATTTACGCAAGCCACTAGGCCGGAGACCCCCCAGGTGGCTCAGGGCCTGGTTACCTATATTTCTTGCGGTTTTGTTCCCTTTGCCTTTTCTCTTTAATCCTTCCTTTTTGGCGTTCTTGATCCTCTTTGGGGCCTGACCTTAAACTCTAAATTTTCTGTCTGTAGTGCGAGTCGTTTGAGGAAGAACTCCGTCCCTAGCGTCTACGGCGTGGATTCTTCTCTTCCTACCCCTCTTGCTCCCTGCTGTACTCCCCTCCATCCTGGTGGATCACCGGCAAGTTTAGCCAGCCTTTGTGGTGGGGGTGTTATGTACCCATCTGGCTAAGACCCCTGACAGCACAGGGATCATACTTCTGATACCTGAGCTGTTGCCTCCCAATGTATAATGAGGAGTGGTTGCTTGTCATTCCGGAGCATCGCAACTCCTGGCAATGGCCGCCATGCCAGACGGTCCTTACTGTGTCTGGGTGGCGCCCATGGGGAGAGCTCCTGATGGGAGTGGATGATATTAGGGTGCATGCTTTGTGTATGAAGTGTATCAAGCTCCACAAATCTAACCATTCTTCTATGGTCATCTCTTAAAGTGGTAATGGATCATTGAATGCTGTTTCTTATGACCCCGCGGCGTTCCCTTCTCTGGTTACACCCTGGAAGAAGAGCCAGACTTGCCATCTTGGGGTGGAACACTTTCCCTGCTACTTGGTCTGTACTAAAACGGACAGGGAAACATTTACCGCCACAAATCCGTTATTTTTTGTGGAAAATATCGAAGACAAGTTTGGCGAAGTGAACTCTCTCAGTAATAAGCAGTCGGGTTCCCTGTTGATCAAAATTTTTCTGCCGCTCAGTCTGCAGCTCTTTGTGCTTGTGAAAATCTTGGCGACGTCCTGGTGTCCATAACACTCCAGTCTTTGAATATGATCCATAGAGTCGTTTTTCATAGGGATCTCATCCATCAAACTGATGAGAACGACAGGGCATTCATTTTGCTCGGTGTGTGCAGGAAGGTTATAAGGACAACTGCACCAATACTGGCGCCTTGATTCTGGCGTTTGAGAAAGATACCCTCCCAGAGATGGTCAAGGTTATGTGTTGTTGCCGTGACATAAAGCCATATGTCCTGCCACCCATGAGGCGCTTTCGGTGCTTGCAATTCGGGCACATCCACATGTGTACAGCGGATTGTCTATGCGGTGACTGTCGATGCCCATTCCAAGAGGGGAGGTCCAGTTTCGGCCACCTGTGTGTGTTAATTGGCACGGGACTGCTACGGTCGCAGGTTCGAATCCTGCCTCGGGCATGGGTGTGTGTGATGTCCTTAGGTTAGTTAGGTTTAAGTAGCTCTAAGTTCTAGGGGACTTATGACCTAAGATGTTGAGTCCCATAGTGCTCAGAGCAATTTGAACCATTTTTTTTTGTTAATTGGCAAACCATCGCTCTTCATGTGTTGTTGGTGTGACATAAAGCCATATGTCCTGCCACCCTTGAGGTGCTTTCGGTGCTTGCGATTCGGGCACATCCACCTGTGTACAGCAGATCATCTATGAGGTGACTGTCGACGCCCATTCCAAGAGGGGAGGTCCAATGGTCGGCCACCTCTGTGTGTTAATTGGCATGACCATCACTCTCCACACTTACCAAGTTGCCTGGCTTATAAGAAAGAAAAAAATTACGTGAGTAGAAGTCCCTGGATCATTTATCTTACACTGAGGCCTGTCAGGAATTTGGTCAACTTCATCTTGTGTCACTGACTTATACTTTTGTCTCTGTTATGTCCTTTCCCCCTTCTCCCTCTTCTTTACCTCAACCCTGTTCCACTCTCCTTTCCTGCTCCCATGCAGTTTCCACACCCTCATTAGGGCGCTGCTCCCCCTCACTGGTCAAAGAAATGTCCCCCCTTCTTCAATACCTGCCCTCAAAGGGCTCCCTTCTGGGACCCCCCCCCCCCCTTACTTCATCTCTCAGGCCAGAGGCCTGCTGATATATCTCGACCACAAGACACACAGTCTGTGCACCCCAAGGTCACCTGCTCTCTTTCAGTTCTGGATCTTGTAGAAGCCTGCTCTCCCTCTTCCCTCCTCAACCTATGAAAGAGAAGAAGAAATTCAAGGACAAGGCTCTCACCAGTCCCACTGGAGGTGCCATCTCCCCCCTCGCAACTTGAGCCTGACTTCTTATTTATGGATGTCACCCTGTCCTCGTTGGTGATGGATGCATGATTGGCTCCAGTCCGTTTGCCTCCAACTTGGATACTCACTGAGTGCTTATTCAGTGAAACTGTAATGGATATTACCATCGCCTCCCATAGTTGCAATCCCTTACTGCCTTTTACTCGGCAGCTTGTCTCATTCTCCAGGAACCTCTTTTTACTGATGCTCATTCATTGATCTTTCGTGGGTTCTGTACTTTCTGTCGGAATTGGATCGTCCATTTGAGAGCTTCTGGTCACATCTGCATGTTGGTCCATATGGATATTGTTAGTACATGGATCCCACTTCATATCCCATTGGAAGCAGTTGTGGTCTGAGTCCACTTGGACTCTGTGGTCATGGATTGCAATCTCTTTCTCCCTCCTGAGAGGCCACCTACATCTGCTGCCCTAACTGCACCCCTTCAGTAGTTCCCTCTCTTCCTTTCACCTCCTTGGGGATTTTAATGCCCATAATCCTTTGTGGGGCAGTGGGGTTTCATCTAGTTGGGGCTTCTCATTGACAAATTTCTTGAGGAGCACGACCTATGCCTTCTTATTGATGGTACCCCTAGTCATTTTAGTGCCACATATGGCACTTTCTCTCCGCAATTGATGTTTTGCTCTCTTCCCTTTCTTTTCTTTCTTCCTTACTCTGATCGCCACACGTTGACCTCTGTGATAGTGACCACTTCCCTTTGATTCTCTCGTTCCCTTCCCACCTCCTGATGACCAGGTTACCCTGTTGGGCTTTCCATTGTACTGAATGGTCTCTTTAAACCTCGCAGTCGTTTTTCCACCCTCTTTACCAGATTATATTGAAGTCGTCAGTAATCTGTCCAATAAGATAATCTGTGCTGCTCGCGTTGCCATCCCACACTTGACAGGCCCCATTCACCAATGGCCACTTCCATGGTGTGGCATGGCCACTGACAGCACTATCTGTGATCACATCTTAAATGGCACCCGTCCTCTGCCAGTCTTACCACGTCTGAAAGTTTTCGTGCAAAATATATTTTACCCATTCTCAGGTGGGATCCTACCGTGAACCTTTTTACTGAATGGGAGCTTCTTGTGGCTCACTCTTCTTCCCATGATGTAGCTCCTGGACCTGACTCCATACATAACTGATTGCTTAAACACCTCAGTCCTCTACAGTGACAGTATTACGTCCAGGTATTGAATCATATTTGACTCCAAGGCATTTTTCTCTCTCAGTATAGACACAGTATTGTGGCTCATGTCCTTAATCCTGGGAAGGATCCATCGTCTCTTGATAATTACCGACCTAGCACCCTGCCTAATGTCCCCTAAAGTCACTGGCATGGATGGTGGTGGCTCATTGGCTCAGTTGCATCCTTGAGACCTAGGAGAATGGCGTTCCTCAGAGTTCCGTATATGTTTAGGACAGGTGGTAGGGACAGAGCATCGAGTGACATTATACTGAGTGCACTATCCGAAAATTACCTCGAGCAATTAAACAGAGAACCGACTCGTGGAGATAACATCTTGGACCTACTGATAACAAACAGACCCGAACTTTTCGACTCTGTAACCGCAGAACAGGGAATCAGTGATCATAAGGCCGTTGCAGCATCCCTGAATATGGAAGTTAATAGGAATATAAAAAAAGGGAGGAAGGTTTATCTGTTTAGCAAGAGTAATAGAAGGCAGATTTCAGACTACCTAACAGATCAAAACGAAAATTTCTGTTCCGACACTGACAATGTCGAGTGTTTATGGAAAAAGTTCAAGGCAATCGTAAAATGGGTTTTAGACAGGTACGTGCCGAGTAAAACTGTGAGGGACGGGAAAAACCCACCGTGGTACAACAACAAAGTTAGGAAACTACTGCGAAAGCAACGAGAGCTTCACTCCAAGTTTAAACGCAGCCAAACCCTCTCAGACAAACAGAAACTAAACGATGTCACAGTTAGCGTAAGGAGGGCTATGCGTGAAGCGTTCAGTGAATTCGAAAGTAAAATACTAGGTACCGACTTGACAGAAAATCCTAGGAAGTTCTGGTTTTACGTTAAATCAGTAAGTGGCTCGAAACAACATGTCCAGACACTCCGGGATGATGAAGGCATTGAAACAGAGGATGACAAGCGTAAAGCTGAAATACTAAACACCTTTTTCCAAAGCTGTTTCACAGAGGAAGACCGCACTGCGGTTCCTTCTCTAAATCCTCGCACAAACGAAAAAATGGCTGACATCGAAATAAGTGTCCATGGAATAGAAAAGCAACTGGAATCACTCAACAGAGGAAAGTCCACTGGACCTGACGGGATACCAATTCGATTCTACACAGAGTACGCGAAAGAACTTGCCCCCCTTCTAACAGCCGTGTACCGCAAGTCTCTAGAGGAACGGAAGGTTCCAAATGATTGGAAAAGAGCACAGGTAGTCCCAGTCTTCAAGAAGGGTCGTCGAGCAGATGCGCAAAACTATAGACCTATATCTCTGACGTCGATCTGTTGTAGAATTTTAGAACATGTTTTTTGCTCGAGTATCATGTCGTTTTTGTAAACTCAGAATCTACTATGTAGGAATCAACATGGATTCCGGAAACAGCGATCGTGTGAGACCCAACTCGGTTTATTTGTTCATGAGACCCAGAAAATATTAGATACAGGCTCCCAGGTAGATGCTATTTTTCTTGACTTCCGGAAGGCGTTCGATACAGTTCCGCACTGTCGCCTGATAAACAAAGTAAGAGCCTACGGAATATCAGACCAGCTGTGTGGCTGGATTGAAGAGTTTTTAGCAAACAGAACACAGCATGTTGTTATCAACGGAGAGACGTCTACAGACGTTAAAGTAACCTCTGGCGTGCCACAGGGGAGTGTTAATGGGACCATTGCTTTTCACAATATATATAAATGACCTAGTAGATAGTGTCGGAAGTTCCATGCGGCTTTTCGCGGATGATGCTGTAGTATACAGAGAAGTTGCAGCATTAGAAAATTGTAGCGAAATGCAGGAAGATCTGCAGCGGATAGGCACTTGGTGCAGGGAGTGGCAACTGACCCTTAACATAGACAAATGTAATGTATTGCGAATACATAGAAAGAAGGATCCTTTATTGTATGATTATATGATAGCGGAACAAACACTGGTAGCAGTTACTTCTGTAAAATATCTGGGAGTATGCGTGCGGAACGATTTGAAGTGGAATGATCATATAAAATTAATTGTTGGTAAGGCGGGTACCAGGTTGAGATTCATTGGGAGAGTCCTTAGAAAATGTAGTCCATCAACAAAGGAGGTGGCTCATCAGTGTGGGATCCGTACCAGATCGGGTTGACGGAGGAGATAGAGAAGATCCAAAGAAGAGCGGCGCGTTTCGTCACAGGGTTATTTGGTAACCGTGATAGCGTTACGGAGATGTTTAACAAACTCAAGTGGCAGACTCTGCAAGAGAGGCGCTCTGCATCGCGGTGTAGCTTGCTCGCCAGGTTTCGAGAGGGTGCGTTTCTGGATGAGGTATCGAATATATTGCTTCCCCCTACTTATACCTCCCGAGGAGATCACGAATGTAAAATTAGAGAGATTAGAGCGCGCACAGAGGCTTTCAGACAGTCGTTCTTCCCGCGAACCATACGCGACTGGAACAGGAAAGGGAGGTAATGACAGTGGCACGTAAAGTGCCCTCCGCCACACACCGTTGGGTGGCTTGCGGAGTATAAATGTAGATGTAGATGTAGAAGTGTCGTTCTTTTTCTCATAGGTATTAATGGACTTGGGGCCTGTGTCAGACCGTTGGTCATCCCTGTTCTGTATGTGGGTGATTACCGTATTTGGGCTAGCTCCCACTCGGTGGCCTCTGCGGGATGACAACTCCAGGTTGCCATCCGGTGTGCTTCCATGTGGACATTCTCACACGGTTTTCAATTCTTTCCTCTTAAGTCGAAGGTGGTGCATTCCTATCACTGTACTATGGTCCATCCTGATCTGGAGCTCTGCCTCGATGCCCAATGTCTGACCGTGGTCCACCAGTTCCATTTCTTGGGTATTCTTTTTTAACAAGCTCACTTGGTTGCTCCTTATCAGTCGTCTGAAGTTTGGCTGTTTTCATAAAGTCGGTGTCCTTCACTTCCTTGCTCATACCTTTTGGGGAATGGATTGTTTGACCCTTCTCTGCCTATACCGGGCATTAGTTCTGTCTTGTCTAGACTATGATTGTCAAGTTCATGTATCAGCTGCCCCTTCCACACTAGTCCTCTTGGGCCTGGTTCACCATCGTGGTATTCGTTTAGGCACCGGTGCTTTTTATACAAGCCCTGTCGGTAGCCTTCTGTTTGACGCTGGGATCCCTCAGCTTTCGATTCAGCGGTCCCAGCTTCTGGTTTCCTGCGCCATCACTATCCGCCCTTCGCCTGCGTACCCCACATATTCTATTCTTTTTACGGCATTGGGCCATTGTCTGTCCGCTGCCCACCCTTGGGTAAGTTTACTGGTTGGGCTCTGCTTCGCTTCTCTCCACCTAGACTTCCATCTCCTCCCTTTGTCCTCTTCTCCACACTCGCTCCTGACCACCTCTTCTTGGTTAGTCTCTTGGTCCTGAATTTGGATGGATCTGATCTCTTCCTGGCTCCAAAAGCCTCCATAGTTGCAATGGTGTTACATTGTTTGTTCCAAACCTTCTTACAGGAGTTTCAGTTGTTTTTTACACTGTTGACTGTAAATTCGCCGATAATGTGGGTTATGCCTTCATGTCTTCTGTCGGCATGGAACACCATCTCTTCCTTGCCACGTGTAGTTGTTACTGCAGAATTGATGGCAATCTATCAGGCCCTCTGCTTCATTAAACAGTCCTCACTCGCCCGAGTTTTGTTATGTATGGACTTAATGAGTGGCCTTCAGACTATGGCTCATTATTTTTCCCACCACCCCATGTTCTCTGCCATCCACGTCCTTCTCGCTTATCTTGGTCATGCTTTGTGTCTGGTTATTTCCTTTGGGTTCCTGGCCATATAGTGGTGACGAACTTGCTGATCGTCTGGCTGGGGGTGGGGAGGGGAGTGGCCACCTACCCCCCATTCTTCGTGACCCCTCTGGGGGAGGATTTTCAGCTTTACATCAACTCACATTCTGCCCAATTGTGCACTATCCCCCTGTCTAATAAACTTTCGCGCCATCGGGGAGACACTCTCCAGTTGAAATTATTCCCTCTGCCTCTCTTACCGGGAATTTACCGTTCTTGCCATCTTCATATTGGCTATACTATGTTGACCCATGGTTGTGTACTCTGCAATGAGCTGCCCCCTTTGTAGTTGCAGGGCTCCCTTCACAGTGATCCATATTTTACTGGACCACCCCCTCCGTTTTGCCATTCACACTAAATATCCCATGCCACCTTCCTTGTCACAGGTGTTAGTGAATAACTTTCGTGTAGTTACATCTGTCCTCGGCTTTCTTCGCGAAAATGGTTTGTCCTCTGGAATTTGAAACCCTTAGTTGGCGTAAGCGTTAGTTATGGAAGACAGCCAGACTCCAAGCCGTTTCTGTACATCTTGTCTGGTCTGTTGTACTGTTTCGTTTCTCCTTTTCTTGTTTCTATTCCCCCAGTTGGCGTAAGCGTTAGCTATGGAAGCCTTGACCTTGCGTCCATACCAGCCAGACTCCCAGCCGTTTCTGTACATCTTGCCTGGTCTGTTGCACTGTTTCTTTCCCCCTTTTCTTGTGTCTTCTTCCCCCAGTGTTGTCCCCCTTCTAAGATGGTAATGGTTTGGTATGGTGTGAGTATCGAGGTTTTGGTGGTAGTGCTGGTGCCCACCGCATGTAGCATTTCTGAGGTACCCCTACTCTCTCCGTTTCCACCCACCTCCTCCTGTTCTTTCCTATCCATGCTACCATGATGTCCCGTTTCCCTCTGTGTTTGCACGTCATCCCTTCCCCTTGACTGACTGTGCTGTTTGCGTTGTTCCTCCCTTGATTTCTGCCATAGGATCGATGACCTCGCTGGTTGTTCCTCCCCCCCCCCCCCCCGTCCCAAAATCAACCAACCAACTAGGCTGGAGACAGCTAAACCTGCAACTGCCTCTACCACATCTGGGGAGATGGTCTGACTTAGCGTTGGGAAGCCATGTGGAGATCCCTCGTTCACAGCAAGGGCTATAGTGCTGGCCGCGGCCGCTTGAGGATTTCCAGCGTCTCATGTGGCTCGTTGGACCTCCAAATGCTGGGGGAGTTCCTCGGAATCTATATGTGTATTTGTAGCAGTCTTTGATATTTTCAAATGGTTCAAATGGCTCTGAGCACTGTGGGACTTAACATCTGAGGTCATCAGTCCCCTAGAACTTAGAACTATTTAAACCCAACTAACCTAAGGACATTACACACATCCATGCCCGAGGCAGGATTCGAACCTGCGACCGTAGCGGTCGCGCGGTTCCAGACTGTAGCGCCTAGAACCGCTCGGCCAATCCGGGCGGCTTGATATTTTCACTGACATGTTTGAATCTGTCTGTCGTATCACCGCGGGTGGGAGATACCTCGGCCAGAATTGATATACAAGGGTTGTTTTTTAAGTAAGGGCCGTTCGCGCGTTTAGTACCGTAGTTCGCGTGGACGCCGCAACAAGCCACCGCGCCACTCACCGGCATCCTTCCCGTTCACACTGATGTAAGTTGCAGCTCTGTAGCTGACGTGTATGCATCGCTGTGCTACTTTATAACGTTTACGATTATTGAATCGCCCGCCGCGTGTGAGATACGGTCAGTGTTACGTTTTTTGTCCGCGAGAAGCCTATCAGCTGCCGAAATTCATCGTCAGTTAACAGAAGTTTATGGCTTGAATGCAATGAGTGAAGGTAAAGTGCGTCAATGGGTTAGAGAGTTTAAAAATGGCCGTCAAAACGTCCATGACGAAGAACGCTCAGGCCGGCCCTCTGTGATCATTGATGATTTGGTGGCTGCAGTCGAAACAAAGATTCGTGAGGACAGAAGATTCACAATTTCCACTCTTTCTTTGGAATTTCCCCAAGTTTCAAGATCGGTTTTGTACAAAATTGTGTCTGAAAACCTAAACTTTAAGAAACTGTGTTCTCGGTGGGAACCCAGACTCCTCACAGAGGACTACAAAGGGAAGAGATTTGCCACTTCATTGGACTTTTTGATTCGTTACGAGGAAGAAGGGGATGACATGTTGAGTCAAATTGTCACTGGAAATGAAACATGGGTATCCCATATCACTCCCGAAAGCAAGCGACAATCGATGGAATGGCGACACACCTCACCCGTCTCACCCGTCAAGGTCAAAGCCAAACAGACGCTGTCAAAGCGCAAGATTATGGCAACTGTGTTCTGGGACCGGCGCGGTGTTATGCTAGTGGACTTTATGCCACGAGGAACGACAATCAGCTCAGATGCCTACTGTGCAACTCTAAAGAAGCTCCGCAGAGCAATTCAAATCAAAAGGCGCGGCATGCTGACAAAAGGAGTTTTGCTCCTGCACGATAACGCTAGGCCTCACACCTCTCAAAAGACTCGGGATTTGACTGATTCTTTTGGCTGGGAAGTTTTGGACCATGCACCATACAGCCCCGACCTTGCTCCTAGCGATTTTCACGTTTTCCGGTACCTGAAACACCATCTTGGCGGGCAGCGCTTCAATGACGACGATGAAGTGAAAGCGGCCGTGAACTCTTGGCTGTCGGAGCAGGCGGCCGAATTCTTTGAAGAGGGAATTAAAAACTTAGTTGTACGGTATGACAAGTGGTTAAATAAACAAGGCAAGTTTGTAGAAAAATAGGTAAAAGTGTGTAGAATCAGAAAATAAAAGTTTTTTAACAAAAGTATTTGTATCTTTTTTTAAAAATAAAAACGGCCCTTACTTAAAAAACAACCCTCGTAACATCTCTGCCTTTTATGTCAATATATAGCATCTGAGCCTTTTATGTTTCAAAATGCTACTCCAGGCGGGTGTAAAATGAATGTGCGCAACAGAAAATATTGAACGCGAAAATGAAAATTTGGCCCTGTCTGACTACCCCTTGAAGCATATCTTAGGATCTCTTAACGGTGATATGATCTCCTCCTTCTTGCTCTTTAACATATAAATTACAACATAAACATAAATGAATAATTAAGAGAACTAGTAATCACAAATGATAACCGCTGTTTCTGCTTATACATTTATTGTGGGTTAAAACCCCATTATACATTACAAATGTTTATATATCAATGTCCAATGGACATAAAGAGATACAAATGGATTTCCTAACTAATATGATTGACCAATTGCCCAAATCTGCCCCTTTTTTATGGCTACGGGATCTAATATAAATAACGTGAAATGACTGACATCACCTGCTTACCATACACTAGAAGACACTACTTTCAAAGATGATCTACAGTGGCGTGCAACCTTAGTGGAAATAAAATTTACGTGATTACAGCTGTATAGATTTATAGCCCTAATAAGCCGAAACATTTAGCGATATCACCGTATGTACTGCGTCCAGTCGTCGGAGTAACGGTCCTCGTACACATCTGCGACGACGGAAGAACTCCAGCCACAAAATAAAAAAATAAAAAAATAAACTCATTCAAACACTAGGACAGCAGAAGACTGTCCTCTGACTAGTATAATCTGATACTGTCTAACCCTCTCTGTGTTCTACAGACGAGAAACGCGAACTCCCAGTCACAACGATGGAGTTCGGATAACATCTCAACGTGAGTATAGGCAGAGGAAGTGCTCTCAGTCACTGAACGCTGCGTAATCAACGACGAGTCCCTACCCAGAGGCGAAGCCCAGAGTCGTATCAGTTCGCAGCAGTACAGTGCCTAACCGTTCTAACTATAAATCTCCTGAGAGCAAAGTCAGCAAGTTCGTCTGTACCAACAAAAGCTGACACTGAGCGACCGTCAAACACGGGCGCTCAAAACGGTAAACCTCTTTCTCTCCACCGCTGGCTTCCCAGCAAAGCTCGGCTCCCTTCTCTCATAACTGCAGAATCCGAATCATATTCTCGAAACCACGGAATTTCTCCCTCTCTACAGATTCTTCCGAACGCCCACCAACCATATTATAGTCTTTTGTCGTGCAGCGCGGAAAGTTTGCGAGGAAATACCTATCTCCGTTAATTAGGAATTCCTACAATAGCATGCTTCTCAGAGTAAAAATCCTCGGAAATAACCCAGCGTGTGTGATTTACAAAGAAACGCTTGCTTCTTCCTGTCTGCTGCGTCCAAGATTTTCAGAGTTTGCGGTTATCCTTGCGGCTCAGCTACAATAACCGGCCAGCCATCACTCTATTGTGCTTCAGTGCTCAGGTGCCCCGACCGTCTGGCTATGGCTACTTCCTCTGTTAAGCAGGACCAACACACCTGTGCGGGCTTTTCCACCCAGGGCCTGAGTTACGTCTACCGTTTCATTTCCACCGGCGTTCCAACCTCTACTAGTATAGGCAATGATTCATTACGCCGTTTTCATAATAATGACACTCCATCAACTTTTATGCAATAAGCATTAACAACTGTAGAAATTCTTCCAGTCCATATGTGGCATAACAGCAAACCGGTGCTTAACAGTATTGGTTAAAAACAGTCTTGGTTGCAATTTTAGTTTTTTTTATTTTTCAACGACGCGTTTCGCCTTATTTAGGCATCTTAAGGTAAAGGCGAAACGCCTTATTTAGGCATCTTAAGGTAAAGGCGAAACGCGCCGTTGAAAAATAAAAAAACTAAAATTGCAACCAAGTTTGTTTTTAACCAATACTATTAAAACTATTTACAAGGTGTACGCGACAATGTCAGTCTTCTTTTAATATCCATATATACGATGTACAACCTATCAAATGATACCTAATCACGGCAAAGTATGTAAATGAGTGCTTGTGAGGTGCAAAATTATAGCCACCTTGCAATGTCAATCACCAGGCTTGAGAGGCTCAAATGGTTCAAATGGCTCTGAGCACTATGGGACTTAACAGCTGAGGTCATCATTCACCCAGAACTTAGAACTACTTAAACCTAACTAACCTAAGGACATCACACACATCCATGCCCGAACCTGCAACCGTAGCGGTCGCGGGGTCCCAGACTGACGCGCCTAGAACCGCTCGGCCACTCCGGCCGGCGGCTGGAGAGGGTTATGCCTGTTATAATGCAACATTCCCGACTATCGCTAGCGCGCTGCTAGCGGCTGTACCTTAAATATCGGAGTCCGAGTGGTGGGCCATCCTGTAAGTAACATGTTTTTTGGCTACGGTTGTTGCAGATACTACTCAACTCTCTAAAGCAGGGGTCTCCAAACATTTTAGCCTAAGGGCCACACTGCGTCTTCCACAAAGTCCCGAGGGTCAAGACTTAGTTACAGTGTACAACCTTAGTTACAGTGTGTTTTCTTACTGCTCGGAACTCCTCAGTAAATTTCAGTAATTTTCGTGACGCTTACCACTGCTGCAGTCTTTTCGAGCTGATACTGAGTGGCACTGTAGTAGTCATTACAGAGTGAACTGCTAATCCTTTGACCTTGAGCTGTGGCCTTTATTTCGTTTCATATATATTTCTACAAATATGTACCACAAATAAACGTCACTGCAACGCGCATTCGCGCGACCTTGTGCCTTTTATGTCAGTCACCAAGCTGGACATGGGTCTAATCGTGAGTATTTAATTTAATTAAAATTGCTCTACTCGGAACCCTTGCTTATGATATTATTAATTGCCATCATTTTGATTTGCAATAATACTCCTTTTCTGTGGATTTGCACAAATATGGAAAAGAAACGGGAGGTAAATAGTGAGAACAGAAATTGTAAAGAGCAATGGGGACATCAGTATTTCATGATTGAGTCAAGTAGTAAGGCAATGTTTATGATTTGCAATGAAACAACATAAGTTCTCAGAGAATATGATATAAAACGTCGGTATGAGATTAAACATTCTCAGAGCTATTCCATATTTACAGGCAGCCAACTGTTAGAAACAGATAATCTTTGAAAAACGTTTGAAAATGAACAAGAAGCAGCAACTCGTACTATACTCCGTTCGTCATAAGAATAAACCTGATGTATACAAACACAAACTCGATGATTGGTCAGAAGCCTTAGCACACATACGCTGTTGTTACGCTCTTGGAAGTATGTCCTGCTTATGTATTAGATATATTAATACTAAATTACGTTAAATGAAACCTTAAGATATTCAAATGTATTAACTGCCATCAACGTTTTTCTTAATTACGCTTTGGCTATAAAGTTTTTATTTAAAAAATCGTGTATAGTCACAGCCTATGATTGTCGCGCAGTTAATACCCAGTATGAAAATGGCAGAAGCTGCTTCCTGTTCCGTAGTGAAACACGCGTGTAGAACATGGTTAAAAAGTGCCGAGAAATAAGTTGTTTTTAATGTTTGACATACACATACAGAGATAACCAGCTTTGAAAGTTCTCCAAGGCACTGTATTAGATATAGTTGCGACGAAAATGCAAGTTAGTGTTCAGTGGAAAACCGGCAGGTTAGAACAGCGTGTTTGCTCAGAGGGTTAGCTGCCCTCTGTAATAAAAAAAAAAAAAAAACTGAGTGAATGAATCAGCAAAGAACTTCAACGCGTATCATGGGACATCCGCCCTAAACAAATGCAACGAACAAAATGAGATTAAAAAAAAAAAAAAAAAAAAAACAACGCGTGTGTTATGGTATGACCGCCCACAACAAATGCAATGAACAATGACGAATAAAATGAGATCAACCAAAAAACGAAAAAAAAGTGAAATGGATAGTATAATAGCTTGATGACTTACTGCAGCACATGGTTCGCTGGTTCAAGTCTCACCTCAGTCAATTTTTTTTTCTCGTTGAATTTGATTTACCTACATCTCGTAATTGTAAAATTCATCATCATTTTTTGTGAATAATGCACCTCTTCTTGCTTTTAATTACATATTACACGCGAAATGCCTGTCATTTCAAATATAACTTCTGAATTATCGATATTTTATAAAAGACTGTTGCTTAAATTAAGAAGACATAATTTAATTTTTAAGGCAAAAATGAAAAACTAAATACTCTTTATTTGGACTATGTCCATACTTTTATACCACGAATGTGTCGTAGAAACATGAAAACAATCATTTTCACAGCATCGAGCACGCCATACAAATGGTGCATTTTTGCATTTTCCACTGTAGGCCTACCATTATAATATGAACCCAACAGAACTGATCTAGAGCCAAGTTAAGGGATTTGGCCCGAGAAATAACAAGACTTTAAGCTGCCAGACGTACTGGATCTAACGCTCGCAGCATCTTCATGTCACTGCCGAACGTTGGCTGGCTGTAGAATGACCCGTCATAAAAGAACATGAGAAAACGTGGCGTCTCGGTGGCTTCGTGGATTCTGTTGTTTATCGACTCGGTATCAATTACTGAAATGTATTTCTCGGATTCGGATAAGGACGCAGCTAAGAGATTACCAGACTGTAATTAAAACCCTTGGCAGCGACCGCTACTCACGTCGACTGCTGTGTCCGCACACGTTAGTTCCGGTCTCGCCATCCATAGATACAGTTGTGTCGCGAATTCAGTGACTGCACGGCAACAAATGAATGGCGTAAACCGCCAAGTTTGAATCCGCCGCCGCTTGGAGCACTGAATAATGCTGTTGCCTACTCCTTGAAATTATAACTTTTGTTTTTATGTTTATTCTGTTCCTTGGTTACTGTTTCTGTTGTTTGCAAAGTTACCTGTAGCAACTGTGCTTCTTTTTGTGTAATATCAAGTAATAAACCGTTCAAGTATATTCTCAGTGCGTGTTTGAATATTTATTAAGTACGGGTTGCTCTACACGACGAAAATATACCCGTCGGTGGTGATCCCCACGTGATTCGCGCTGAGAAAACCGGTCCTGCGACAAAATTGATTACAGAATGGAATCGCCTGCAGTATTGAGACTGGCTGTTCGCCTCCCACCGTTTTTGCCACATAATCCAGTTCTGTGGTTCACTCAGGTTGAGGCCAGCTTTTGCTATGCCGGAATTACAACGGATGCGACTAACTTTGCATTAATAGTGAGTCAGCACGAGCAGCGCTACGCTTACGTTTCAAGATATAATCACGGGACCACCGACCGAGAATGCATACGAAAGAGTCCGCCGCTTGTGGTCTCGCGGTAGCGTTCTCGCTTCCCGAGCACGGGGTCCCGGGTTCGATTCCCGGCGGGGTCAGGGATTTTCACCTGCCTCGAGATGACTGGGTGTTTGTGTTGTCCTCATCATTTCATCATCATCCAGGAAAGTGGCGAAATTGGACTGCGCAAAGGTTGGGAAATTGTACGGGCGCTGATAACCGCGCTGTTGAGCGCCCCACAAACCAAACATCATCATCATCATCATCATACGAAAGATTAAGAACTGAGCTTATTCATAGAGCTGCAGCATCACAGGAAGAGCATATCAGACAAGTGCTGACTCGGGAAGATATAAGCGACAGAAAACCGTCTCAGTACCTGCGTCACCTTCGCAGCAAGGTGGACATCGGAACAGTGCCCGACAATCTTGTGCGTACGCTATGGAGCAGCCGTCTGCCGCCGCAGATTAAGCCGATTGTCCCATCGCAGACAGAGATGTCCCTGGACGCTGTTGCGGAACTGGCCGACCGCATCCAAGATGCCATCGCTCCGAACCAACAGGTTAGTGCTGTGACAATGTTTGGAGTGTCACGTCCGTGGCCCTTCCCGTTTCACGTGCAGATTACGACGCTCTGTCCGCCCAAGTTGATGCATTGAGCGCACAGATTGACACACTGTTCTCACAAGGAGGTACTAGTCGCTACAGAGGACGTAGCCGCAAACGATGTAGGAGCCGTTCTTCGACTCAGTCAGTATTAGATGCTGGTCCGACCACTTGTTGGTACCACAGAAGATTTGGTGAGCAGGCTGAAAAGTGGACTAACCCCTGCGCCTACCCAAGAGCAAACGACAGTCGGACGTAGGCGCCACCGACTGCTCAACTACATCCCGGCGCCTACTCATTACTGACAGGGTATCAGGCCAGAAGCATTTAATAGACACAGGGTCCGACCTTAGTATCCTGCCCAGAGCGTCACTGCACTGTTGCAGGCCATCCACTGTATTTAGCTTGTCTGCCGCAAATAATTCAGCAATTGCGACGTATGGCACGCGGCGTGAAGAATTGAATTTGGGTTGAAAATGGTTGAAATGGCTCTGAGCACTATGGGACTTTAATGCTGAGGTCAGCAGTCCCCTAGAAGTTAGAACTACTTAAACCTAACTAACCTAAGGACATCACACACATCCATGCCCAAGACAGGATTCGAACCTGCGACCGCAGCGGTCGCGCGGCTCCTGACTGTAGCGCCTAGAACCGCTCGGCCACCCTGGCCGGTTTGAATTTGGGGCTCCACCGTCAATTCATATGGGACTTCACTGTAGCAGACGTGACCGAAGCAATAATCAGTGCCAATTTATTAGCTCACTATCAGCTCCTACCGGATGTAGCGAATTCCCGCCTAATAGACAATGTTGCCGGACTTAACAACCACTGGGTACCATCGTGATGCCAGAACATACAATATCAACGTTATACAGGTTCCAGACGAGGAGTATCGCTCGCTGCTGCATGAGTTTCCGATCTTAACGAGGCCTCCAGGCGCGCCACAGCAAGTTTTGCACGATACAGTCCACCACATAAAAACTACGGACGGGCCACCTGTGTCTTGCCGGCCGAGACGATTGGCTCCAGGACGCCTCGCCATTGCTAAAACAGAATTCGACACGATGTTACGAGAAGGTATCATCCGACCCTCAAGTAGTCCATGGTCATCTGCACTGCATTTAGTACCCAAAAAGGGAGGGTCTTGGCACCCGTATGGCGATTATTGAGCGCTCAACTCACGGACCGTGCCTGATCGCTACCCAGTGCCACTACTAAAAGACTATAACCACGCACTGCATGGAGCCACTGTATTCAGTATTATAGACTCCGCAAAAGCTATACCCAGATTCCCGTGGCAACAGAGCACATTCCAAAAACCGCTATTGTTACGCCATTTGGGTTGTATGAAAAAAAGTTCATGACTTTCGGCCTGCATAGCTGCTCAGACCTGGCAGAGGGTCATCGATTCTGTCTTGCGTGGGTTGAACTTTTGTTCTGCCTATCTGCACGATGTGTTAGTGTATTCATCGTCCAAGCAGCAAGTTCGCCAGCACCTGAGAGAAGTTTGTGAGCGTTTCGAGAAGTACGGCATGGTGTTAAACACAGCTAAATGTGTGTTTGGCCAACATCAATTCAATTTCCTGGGTCATCGAATATCTTCATCAGGCTCATTACCACTCACTGAGATGGTTGAAGCCATATTGAAATTACCCAAGCCATCTACAATAAAAGAGCTACGCAGATACTTAGGAATGCTCAGTTTTTACCGCCGTCATTTACCGCGCACTGCCGAACAACAGGCGCCGCTGAACGCAACACTGACTGGTCTCAAGGTTAAGAGCAGTTCTCCTGCAGTGGACCGAGGAGATGAATGCGGCTTTTGAAGTAACTAAAAAGAGCCTAGCACAAGCAGCACTGCTGGCGCACCCCAAGCTCGAAGCTCCACTGGCATTAATGGTGGATGCCAGTCAGTTAGCCATTGGTGCAGCCCTCCAACAATGAGTGAACGATGCCTGGCACCGGCTGGCTTATTTCTCGCACAAGCTGCCACCTGCACAACAAAGATGGAGCACATGTGATCGGGAACTTTTAGCCATATATCAAGCAATCAAGTACTTTCGACCACAGGTTGAGGCACGAGAGTTTGTGATATACATCGACCACAAGCCTTTGACATATGCCTTCAAGAGAAACAGCAACACTTGCTCTCCACGCCAATACAGCCAATTGGAATTTATTAGCCAGTTTAGTACGGACATCCACCATATATCAGGCATCACTAATGTGGTTGCGGACTGCCTCTCTAGAGTGGCCTGTGTCTCACAGCTTGTAGACATGATGGCGCTTGCCAGGGCGCAACAAGAAAATTCCGAGCTACACACCATATTGCATGACGACACTGCAGCACTCAAGTTACAGCAAGTCGACATTCCTGATGAGAACATGAAATTGTACTGTGAAGGGTCATATGGCAGACCATGCCCTTTTGTTCCCGTTGCATTTCGCAGGCCAGTGTTCGCGTCCTTACATAATGTTTGCCACCCAGGAGTCCGGTCGACATTCAAGCTAGTGTCTCAAAAATTCGCGAGCCAGGGATAGAAAGAGACAGCCGCGAATGGACGAGAACTTGCCAGCGTTGCCAACTTTGCAAAATCACTCGCCACATTCATCCCCCAATAGCAGAGTTCCCGCTTCGCCCGTGTTCATCTTGATGTGGTAGGGCTACTTCCTCCATCAGACGGCCAGCGGTACATATTCACAATGATTGACAGATACTGAAGCTGTACCTATGGACAATATCTCCGCCGAAACACTAGCCACCACTTTCACATCAGCCTGGCTGGCGAGATTCGGCTGTCCGCTCCGTATCACCACTGACAGAGGCCGACAGTTCGAGTCAGATTTGTTCACACAGTTGGCGAAGTTCTGTGGCTACGTCCATCACAAAGCGACCAGTTATCATCTGGCCAGCAACGGCATGCTTGAACGTTGGCATCGAACGCTGAAGGCTGCGCTAATGTGTCATGGGACATCTTGGACGTCTGCACTACCCATAGTCCTGCTGGGTCTACGAGCCACATACAAACCAGATATAGAGTCCTCGGCAGCAGAATTGGTTTATGGTGAGACTCTGCGTCTACCAAGGGAGTTTGTCGACACGGGCCTACTGTCAGAAACGGACGACCAACCAGAGTTCCTTCACAAGTTAAGGGAACGTGTAAGCCAAATCAAACCCATAAAGGTCTCCAGGCATGGTTGTCCAACAACTTTTGTTCATAACAACCTCCGACAGCTGTTCGCACGTTATGTTACGTACAGACTGCGTCAAGCCACCCCTGCGGCCACCGTACACTGGACCCCATCGTGTCCTGCGCAGAGACACACACACGATGGTCATCATAGTAAATGGCAAACAGGCCACCGTGGCTCTTAGCAGAGTGAAGCCGGCTTACATTTTCTAGGAGGCATCACCCACCTTATGTTCAAGAGCTTAACGCCTGACAGATGCAACACCTCGACATCCAGCACCGCCGCCACAACAGGTCGATGCAGAACCTACACGCTCCGGAAGACATGTCCACTTTCCGGCCAGGTTCAGAGAAGACGCACCACGCTCCGCTTTCACCAAGGGGGCTCCTGGAGCGACCGCTGCTCACATCGACTGCTGTGTCCGCACACGTTAGTTCCGTTCGAGCCGTAGATACAGTTGTGTCGCGAATTCAGTGACCGCACGTCAACAAACGAATGGCGTAAAACGCCAAGTTTGAATCCGCCGCCACTTCGAGCGCTGAATAATGCTGTTGCCTACTCCTTGGAGTTATAACTTTTGTTTTTTTGTTTATTCTGTTCCTTGGTTACTGTTTTTGTTGTTTGCAAGTTACCTATAGCAGCTGTGCTTCTTTTTCTGTAATACCGAGTAATAAACCGTTCAAGTACAATTCTCAGTGCGTGTTTGAATATTTATTAAGTACGGGTAGCTCTACACGACGAAAATATACCCGTCACCTTCACTAGCTTCAGTATTCAATAGTACGGTGAAACCCCTGCAGTATACTTTTGCGTCACACATGGTTCGCTCAGAAAAATTACGCAGTGTTTAAGTTAGGAATTTTCATCACTCTTGTTTGTAATTATAATACTATGTCACGTGAGAACGAGAGCATTTTATGCTTTCCGTCTGGTCACCTGAGAAGCGCGCGATAGTGCTGGAGTTTTTCAGAATATTATTTCATTCTCTTTAAAAATTAAATGACATTCGAAGCAATATTGTTTCTTTACCCGTCTCTTTTTACGTCTGAACTGCAACTGCTCACATCATTGCAGGCTAACTGGACTGCTGGTTGGCCAGTGATGTCCAATTTTAGTGCGCCGGTAAAGCTGTTGTCCCACAAAAAATCGCCGAGTCTATGTGCGTGTAACACAGCATAAAACTTATCCTCTTGATCGTACTTGACTGTACTGGTCACAGCTTGGCCTCCGCTCCACGTGAAACGAAATCCAATGAGATTCAAGCAAACGCGGAAGAATACATAGCGTGATGTTTACATCAGGTTTATTCTTATGATGAACAGAACAAAACGCGGGAAACCATTTGCTGACGGCGAATTAATAAAGATTTGGTAAAGATGCAGACTGAAGCGACGAATGAAAATTTGTACCAACACCAGGATTTAAACTAGGGTCTCACTCACTAGGCAGATGCCATCGACGACTACGCCACCTTGGCACACTGACTTCGCACAACTGCCCAGACTACCCTAGCACGCCTCCCTCCTCAATGCAAATTCCCATTCACTCATCAGTCCACTTGGTATCCCCCTAAACTCGAATAGCATTGCAGAGGATATCCAGATGTGTTGGAATAGCACCTCAGCATCGAATGAAATGAGGGGGCCCTGCCTGAAATCATGCATAGGTCCTTTAATCAAATGAAACTGTATGGTTCCAGAAACCTTTCCAATTCTGCTTTGAGGAGGGAGAAGTGGTAGAGTAGAGTGGAGTGTGCAGTTGTGCAAAGTCAGTGTGCCGGGCTGGGGTAGCTGTTAGCACATTTACCTAGTGAGCAGGAGACCCGGGTTCGAATACCACCCGTGGTATAAACTTTCATTCAAAACTTCACTCTGATATATACATCATATGTGTCTGAGACTTCAAAAGCTATCTGGGACGGTATATGAGGGGGTACCCAAAGAAAACGGAATTTATTTTTTAAAAGCTATATATTTTCAAGTTTTGCCGGCCGGTGTGGCCGTGCGGCTCTAGGCGCTTCAGTATGGAACCGCGTGACCGCTACGGTCGCAGGTTCGAATCCTGCCTCCGGCATGGCTGTGTGTGATGTCCTTAGGTTAGTTAGGTTTAAGTCGTTCTAAGTTCTAGGGGACTGATAACCTCAGAAGTTAAGTCCCAAAGTGCTCAAAGCCATTTGAACATTTTTTTTTATTTTCAAGTTGTTTACAAAACAACGTTATCCCCTTCAAAGTACTCTCCATTACAACTAATCCATTTGTTCCACCGGTGCTTCCACTGTTCGAAACATTTTTTGCAGTCACATTTAGAAATGGCTGACAGCTCCTTTATTGTTTTTTTGCTTGACTTCTTCAGTGTTGTCAAATCGGTGTCCTTGCATACCCCTTTCGTTTGTGGAGATAAGAACAAGTCGCACGAGCCAGGTCAGACGAGGAAGGCGCATGAGCCATTTTAAGCCAAAAAATGAGATGACTGTTTGTGCAGGTGCATTGTCATGGTGGAACAACCAGTCTCCTGTCTGGCACAAATCGGGTCTTTTTTGACAAACACTGCTGCACAATCTTCTTAAAGCTTCCAAATAAAAAGTTTGATTCATGGTCTGACCTGGGGGAACAACCTCTGAATGAACTACGCCCTTGGCTTTAAAAAAGCAAATCAGCTTTTTTTTAATATTAGATTTGACTTGACGACATTTTTTGGGGGTGGAGTGACAATGACGTCCTCCATTGGCTTGACTGTTGCTTTATTTCTTGGCCATAACTATAGCACCATGACTCATCGCCAGTAATGACCGTTGAAGGAAAATCTGGATAAATTTCAAGTTGTTGTTTCAAAGTACGACATGTTTCGACTCGACGCTCCTTTTGATTGTCAGTCAGAACCCAAGGAACAAACTTGGCAGCAACCATTTTCATTCCCAAATCTTCCATTGAAATTCACTGACACCTTCTCTGGTCTGTGAGCACAAGCCATCGAATTTTTTCAAAATTTTCGTCGATTCGAGCGTTGATGGACGTCCAGAACTAGATTTGTCATAAAACGACATGTCGCCATTTTTAAATCGAGCAAACCACTCGTATGCTTGAGATTTCCCATAGCGCCTTCTTGGTAAGCTGTTTTCAACATTAAAACAGCTTCGTAGCGTTTTTACCGAGTAGAAAACAAAATTTCACAGGTGCACGTTGTCCACTTAAACTTGCCATCATGAAAAACGAAACAAGAACAATTACTGCAGATGAACAGAACAAGCCAGCTCGACAACACACCAGAACTGGCAATGAGTTCAGAAATGCGTACTACATAAGCTCCGTCCATGGCTATGTTATTCAGGTATTTTTGGGTACCAGTCATAGTTTCATTTGTTTAAGAAAGAAGTGCATGATTGCAGCAGCTGAAGAAAAGTGTCAAGCAAGAGCTAATTTATTTAAATACAAAGGTTTGTCAGCAAACACTGTGGCTTGGAGATTGAATGACACTACTGAAAATAAATATTAATTCAATTGTTTGACAATAAAGGAGTAACACCTCGTTAAAAAACCCTTGGTTCACCTGGCCTGGGTGATAGTACCTCGTGAGGGCCCCTTGCCAGGGATGCGGTGAAGACCTCAACGGCAGCGAAGGCGGAGAAGATGGACTTCGGTACGGTGGAGCTGGCGGAAGAGGCACCTTTTCTCTTTGGGTACAAAAAGAGTACAAGTAGCGACCGAACCCCAGAGGGGCGGCTACAGACAGCGTCTCACTCATGGTGAGCGGCTGACTTTAGGCTGGGCATCCTATTGCCTATGTGGAAAGTAACGGGAAACTAGCACATTACATTCCCAAGCAGTACATGGTATGTCTCTCCATGTGAAAGATTCCGGAATTAAAGCTTCCCCTCATTCGGATCTTCGGGAGGGGAACACACTGAAAGTAGACGAATTTGAAAGGAAGAAAGGGACAGTGAAGGGAGGAAAGATAAGGATTAGAACATGGAATATGAGGACACTACTGCAAGCAGGAAAGCTAGAGAATGCAAAACAAGAGATGAAAAGGAACTGATTAGATGCCCTCGGTTTGTGTGAAATGAGATGGGGAGAGAATGGGGAGATAGAAAGTGGCGATTATAAGCTCTTTTACACAGGGGAAATCAAGAATGGTGAAAACGGAGTAGGAATATTGATACAGCAAAAGTTGAAAAATAAGGTAATGAAGGTACAATATATTGATGGAAGACTGATGAAGATACGACTGAAGGGTATTTAAAAAGATTTGGTATTAATACAGGTATATATGCCAACTAGCCAGCATAGAGATGCGGAAGTGGAAGAATATTATGAGAAAATACAAGAACTCATCGAGAAAGAAAATAGAAATGCCTGCGTTATCATCACGGGGGACATGAATGCAGTGGTGAGTGAAGGAAGAGATGAAGATGCAGTAGGAAAATTTGGATTAGGAATAAGAAATGAGAGAGGTGAACGACTTATTAGTTTCTGTAAAGAAAATTCATTAGCAGTGGGTAACACATTATGTGAACACCACAGAAGGAGACGTTACACCTGGATATCAAATTTGAATAGGGAAAGATATCAGTTGGACAACATCCTGATACAAAAAAGGTTTAGGAACTGTTTGAAGAATGCTAAAGCTTATCCAGGAGCGGATATAAATTCAGACCACAACCTAGTAATGGGAAAAATACAAGTGAAGTTGAAAAAAGTGTGGAGAGGTATAGAAAAGGAAAGGCATCAGATTTGGAGAACAGATTTATGGAAAAAATGGAAAAGCGGTAGTGTTGATGAAAGTGCTAATGACAAATGGATCAACATGTAGGAAGGACTCATGGACTCTGCCAAAGAAGTAACAGGAATTGGAGTATCCCAAAGCACCAGGAAAGAATGGATAACAGAAAACATGTTGAAAAAGATGGAAGAGCGGAGAGAGTGGAAAAGTGTAGAAACTGAAGAAGGCAAAAAGAGGTACAGGAAACTAAATGGTGAATTAAGAAGAGAAACTGAAGAAGCAAGAGAAAAATGGATGAAACAGAAATGCGACGAAATAGAGAAAATGGAGAAAGAGGGAAAGAATGGAATGATGTATGGACTGGCTAGTGAGATAGTTTTTGAACGTAAAAGAAAGAGGAATAACATGGAAATAGAAAGAGCGGATGGTACTCTAGCAGAAGAACAACAGGAGGTTTTGAACAGATGGCAAGAATATAATGAATGTCTGTATAAGGGGGATGAAATGCAAAGCGAAATTAAGGTTGAAGAGGAGCAATATGTGCCGGAAGATGGAAAGGGATTTACCATCTTGGAAGCAGAAGTAGAAAAGGCGCTGAAGGAGATGAAGAATAGAAGGCATGTGGAATTGATGATTTGCCAGCAGAACTGTTGAAGAGTCTGGGAAACAAGGCAAGAAAAGCAATAGTCTACCTCTGTAACGAGATACATGACAAAGGGGAATGGCCTGAGGACTTCTTTGCAATAGTTATGATACCGATAGAGAAAAAGAGAAACACTAAAAAATGTGAAGAGCATAGGACCATCAGTCTAATTTCTCATGCAGCTAAAGTCTTGCTGAGAGTCTTGAATAGAAGGCTATATGGCATGCTGGATAGAGGGATTGCAGAGAAGCAGTTCGGATTTAGAAGAGGAAACGGAAAAAGAGATGCTATTGGCCTGTTAAGAACAATAGGGGAAAGATAATGGGAAAATGTAGAGAAATCTTTCCTGTTTTTATAGATTTAGAAAAGGCTTTTGACAGAGTTCAGTGGAACAAGCTGATGGATATTTTGAAGAGGAATGGAGTAGATTGGAAAGAGAGACGACTGATGCAGAATCTATATTTACACCAGAAAGTAAGGATAAGGGTTGGATATGAAACGTCAGAAGGAAGCAGCATTGGACGAGGTGTTAGACAAGGTTGTTGCCTTTCCCCGCTGTTGTTTAACGCATACCTTGAAGAGATTATTGCGAAAGGCTTAGATGGGAAAAGAGGAATATGTATTGGCGGAAAGAGAATAGAATTATAAGATTTGTTGATGACATGGTATTAGTGGCAGAAAGTGAGCGGACAGTGAATAACATGGTGAAAGATCTGAATGATGCTTGTGTGGAATATGGGAAGCAAATAAACACAGCAAAAACAAAGAGTATTGTCATCAGTACAAGACGCAGACTGTCCAATATCAAAATAGGACGATCTACCATTAGCCAAGTAAGTGCATTTAAATATCTTGGAAGCACAATAACTGAAGGCTTGAGATGTCACCAGGTGGAGAAAACTCGAATTGACGTAGCAATGGAGGCATTCAACAGAAAGAGGAGACTCTTATGTGGCAAATTAGATAGAGGACTAAGGAAAAGGCTTGGCAAATGTTTTGTCTGGAGGGTGGCACTATATGGGGCAGAAACAATGACGCTGAGACGAGAGGATGAAAAAAGGTTAGAAGCATTTGAGATGTTGATGTGGAGGAGAATGGAGAGAATACGCTGGATGGAAAGAGTGAGTAATGAAAGAGTGTTGGAAAGAATTGGTGAGAGAAGATGTCTACTGAAGGTTGTAAGAGAAAGGAAAAAGAACTGGTTGGGACATTGATTGAGAAGGGAGTGCTTTGCTAGCAGATGCTTTGGAAGGATTGGTTTGTGAGAGAAGACTGAAAGGAAGAAGGAGATGCAAGATGATAGACGACAGGGAAGAGGAAATTATGTAGACCTGAAGAGGATGGAAGAAGACTGGACAGCCTGGAGAACTACCATGTGAAAACCTGCCTTTTGGCAGAACACTGATGATGATGATGATGATGATGATGATGAGATGATGATACTGGACTCTTAGAGGGGTTGTCTTTTACTCTGGATGATTTAGCAGATGATTGAGATACTGAACAGATGTTAATTTTTATTCGAGGGATAAACAAAAATTATGAACTGTATAAAGAGCTTCTTAACGTTCATAGCTTTCAAGGCGTGGCTACTGTAAAAGAAATTCTTAAAGGAGTAGAATATGCTGTTCAGAAAGAAAAAAATTTAGTGGAGAAACGTAAGATGTATGACGACTGGTGATGGCAAAACATATGTAGTAAAAATAAAGGTGTCGTTGCCCTCGTGCCAAATGCGAGAGAAAATGACGGTGAATCAAAATGATTATTCGTACATTGCATCGTTCATCAACAGTGCTTGTGCGGAAAATACTTGAATTCGTCAGAAGTTTTAAAGCCAGCTACTTCAGTTGCTAATTATCTAAGATCACGTGCTGACACCCATCGTCAGTTCCGCGGGTTTATTGAGACGATTGAAGAAAATGGCTTACCATACTGTACAGCAGTACGTTGGCTTAGCTGTGGAAAAGCTCTGACGCGATTTTTTGAACTCCAAACAACAATCGAGATTATACAATATTTCCGTGCCCCTGATATTTCGGATTACAATGCAATGTTCCTTTGGACATGCATGCGACTACAGCCGCTATGAAATACATGAACTATGTTCGCAATTGCGAATATGGCTAACCATCAGCTGTATAGTCCAGGTCGGGCACAGGTATCCACTATCGTCAATCCATTTTACGGTTGATGGCTCTCTATATTCGCAACTGCGAAAGCATTTCATGTATACAGTCGATGTTTACTTGGATGAAAAGAATCGTCCTCTGGGTGAATTACCAAACAATGAGTGGTTATGGAAATTATCATTTCATACAGATTTAACTAAACATATGAATGCCCATAACTTAAAATTACAAGGAGAAAACCTGCTACTGCCAGATTTGAACACCCATATTAAATCCTTTCAACAAAAAATGTTTTTTTTTTTCCGTCTCAACTGAACAGAAAAGCCGGCCGCTGTGACCGAGCTGTTCTAGGCGCTTCAGTCTGGAACAGCGCGACTGCTACGGTCGCACGTTCGAATCCTGCCTCGGGCATGCATGTGTGTGATGTTCTCAGGTTAGCTAGGTTTAAGTAGTTCTACGTCTAGGGGACTGATGACCTCAGATGTTAAGTCCCATAGTGCTTAGAGCCATTTGAACAGAAAATGTTTCACATATTTTAATACATGCAAATCATTCAGTCAGCAATCAGAGTCTGCATTTCCGGTAGATTTCGCAATCGAAACTTTGGGTGTTTTCAAAATAAATTTTGAGAATCGTTTTTCAGATTTTTATGCAATTGCATCTTACTCTTAATTAACACTAGTTAAATGAAACACATTTTTCCGCAGGAATCCATGCAGAATAGATCAATGCCTTCCACTCCGAAAAAATAGGTATTCGAATAAATTTACATAAGGGTATCGCAATTTTTTATTTGTAGTACAACACATCCTGTAGTAGAAAAAAGTTGTCTAAAGAAATTTGCTTATGCTTATGCTTAAAGATTTGTCGAAAAAGAGACGTAGCATTGTCGTTCGTTAAATTCGTGGTGTGCTTTGCTCCTGCCTTTGGTTATCTTTAATTAATTCGTGTCAGTTAACGACGACAAATCAGAACTAGAAATCATAAAAGATACTGCATGGGAAAGTGTTACCATGCGCCGGTGAAGAAAAGATGTTGCAATATCGTTTCAGAGAATTTACAACATCGTCGCGGAAATCCGAGCAGTAGTACGTGTGACGACAAACAATTCCGGCACGAGGCACATTGCCGGAGCTTTTACTTTACTCAGCGGTAGTTTATGGGAGTACGGATGACTTAGTGTTCATTTATAGCAGCCAGACAGACGTATCCAGGCCAGAAGGTGGTTTCTGAAATGGTTACTAAAGACTGAAAAAACGAAGACTAAAAAGGCTCTTTATGCGAAACATCTTTCTTTAAGAGAGTCTGTTTCTTGTATTTTCTTCTACTTATTGTGCGAATCACTCGTTGTGGTAGGAGCTCGCTAAGAAAGATTAGATTGTTATAAAAAAAAAAAAAAAAACGGCGGACCGGATACCATGTATGTCTGATCCGTTACCAACTGTTCACAGGCCAGTGTTGGCCCGCAGAACGTAGTTTGGAGACCCCTACTCAGAGACATATTTTGCAGGGCTGTGCTACACAAGCAATATCTTTGGTTGGAAGCTTCTGAATTTTACTGTAACATCACACACACTAATAATGTAGTAATAATGCGTTAATCCGGACCATGCTGCATTGTACTTGAGCATCTTGACGTCGACGTGACGCGACGCGACGCTGTGCCGCATTGCGATGTTGACGTGTCGTCGAGACATTACTAGTTTAATTGGGTAAAATGCGTAAAATTGTGAAACATATAGAAAAAATAAGTAAAATTTGGGAAAACTAGGGTACTGTCTGGATGGTGTCTCTTCTGGTGCTTCTAATGATGAAGTAATATGTTATTATTAAAAAATAGCTATACCTTATTAATCAAGTGACGTCACTTAACATAATTTGTTAATAACAAATAGGCTACATACAGCCTACGATCTCTTCCTATGCTGTCCAGCTCCAGTTGCCCAGTTATAAACATGGAGTTTGGGAGTTGTGTTTCAATAGCAGTGAAAACTAATTCAGGCACATACTGTATTGTGATTGCCTGAGAGCATTATGATGTCGACGCTACGTCGGAAACAGTGTTGTGTGAAAAATACGCAACATTGTGGAAAATCCGGGAAAAAATACGAAAAATGGGTGAAAAAGACATAAAAGTAGTGAAATTCCAGGAGAAAAAACTTTTGGTACAAGAAAACTTCAGAATTTTATTTCCAGCGTTTGAGGGGCCTATTCAAACTAGATGTATAATTAACTGACAATTATGTTAAGATAAAGAAAATAAACCATAAAAATGTCTCTCAAGAGAAAGGAGTTGAAAATTACTAACTTATGGCGCGAATGCAGAACTTTGTAATCTGTGAACAAACATAGATATTTCACGTTATCCACGAAAAGAATACAGCAAAAATAGTCACTGGGTTAAGAGAATGGATGGCACTATTCTCACTGAACAGAATGATATCAGAAATGAAATATGTCAGGCAGTGCAATTAATGTTGAGGCACAAGACGATCTGCTACAAAACGTTCAAGAAAGACTCAGCACTAAGGCGATTCTGAGTGTCACAATTCGTATTGTGAACTGCAGTAACATAAAGTTCCAAAAACAAATCGCCTGGACCTGATGACATACCTGCCGAGTTTTATAATGTTTTCTTGACGCAAATGAAATCTAAATTATTACTAATATGTAAAGAACTAATGGAATCGGATAGTAGCATATCAGAGGACTTTATAGCTGGAAGCGTAGTTCTTATTCTAAAAACATTACGTTTTGCGTCAGTCGGGAACCTAAGACTAATTACACTACTCAACAGTGATAGTAAATTCACGTCGCAAGTTCTTTCGCAAAGGCTTAAGATGGTAAAACACGAGTTAAACCCCCCCCCCCCCCTACGAGTGTGTGAGCAAGGACAGATCTATTTTTCAGATTCTGCGAGAATGTCGAGATATCATAGCAATGGCAGAGGTTCTCAGTATAAAATGCGTTATAATGTCATTAGATTTCGACAAGGCATTCGACATAGTCACCTATAATTGCTTCCTTAAAAGGATGCAACGCTCCGGGCTTTCCACAATGTTTTGTTAACATCATTGGTAAGATTTTAAAGAACAGCTCATTAAAAACCGTGGTAAACAGTCAGTTGACAAGACGTATTCAGTTCATGAGCTCAGTGCGACAAGGCCGTTCGACGTCGAGGCCTTGTTTGCCATTGCTGTCGAACCCATACTGGTGATCCTGGGGCAACACCTGCGGTCATCAAATTGTTTGTAAAGCCTCGTAATCACAAATCAAAATAGCATTGGAAAGCCATTACAGATGATCGATAAGTACTAAATGACTTTGGGCGCAAATTTAAGTAAAACCAAATCCAGCATTATGAACAAAGGTCTTGGAATATAATCATAATGCCGAACATACGGCAGCTGAAAGTGGTTTCTAATATGCAAATTTTAGGTACTGACTGTAGGTGCCAAATAAAACACATCAGCGCAGCAGTCTACAAAAAAGTACTTGGAAGCGTGCGAGCGAGCATCAGACAATAAAGTATGAGGAGGAGCTTTGATGAAATTCAGAATACAGATTTTGTCACTCTGTATATTGCCTCTAAACTCCGATATAGCACAGGTCTTACGATTGCCAAGTGATACCTCACCTATGCAAGAAAAAATTTGACCTCATGTCACTTAGTAAGGTTAAGTTCGACACATTAATTCCATCAACTGAAAACGGAGGACTAAATCAACCTCATTGAAATCGGTATGAAGTTGGTTCAAATGGCTCTGAGCACTATGGGACTCAACTGCTGTGGTCATAAGTCCCCTAGAACTTAGAACTACTTAAACCTAACTAACCTAAGGACATCACACACATCCATGCCCGAGGCAGGATTCGAACCTGCGACCGTAGCGGTCTTGCGGTTCCAGACTGTAGCGCCTTTAACCGCTCGGCCACTCCGGCCGGCCGGTATGAAGTCGAAAGCTTTATTTGTGTGTAATACATTCAAGCCGTGGAAGAGGACACAGAGCGCCGACCTACTGAAAGAGCTTGCTCCTACAAATTTGACCCCGCCCATGGATGTTCGGCATGTTCACATTGGGTATTATCATTTCAAGCCAACGTCAGTGTAAAGCGGCAATCGTGTATACAATGTTAACAGAAAAGTGGCAATCATATGTACAATGTTAATAGAAAAGAAATTAGAAATACTTCTGAATAAAAATACCCTGATCTCGACTGAAATATGATATGGAGGAATATCATACTCGTCATCTATCCACCAACATCAAAGTGATGTAGTACAAGGCCGTCAATAGCAAAGTATTGACCAGTTCTGAACTTCGTATCATCCACCTCAGATTAGCCAAATTGTCCGTCCTGCAATCTGGGGGATACTGAGGAATGTAGATTAGTGTTCACAGATGCAAAGGAAACCCGGCTGATCATCAGGCAAAGATTAGCCAGTATAACCCGAACAGCTCCCAAAATGATAACGCCAACAGATTTTTTCAGTCCCAGTAATGTGCCGTATCCGCCCACAAAAAGGAATGCCGTCAACTGGATAAGAGGACACGCAATATATTACATCATGACGGACGATGACATCAACATACAGCATTACATCATTATGAAGACAAGAGATTAGAAGATTTTTATCAACTTCTTAAAAAACGCAATAATTATTTGATATCTCGACAACAGTCTAAATAGCAGTGAACCAAATCATATGAAGAACGTTGGACTCATTACAGACTTTCTTTAATAATCAGACGTCCCTCATATTATTTTAGCACAACAAAGAAGAGGATTCTTGATACGGTTTTAGCGAGTGCGTGATGAAGGCATTATATTTTCTTTAACGACAGAAGAGGTCATTTAAATTTATCAATGTGTACTAAGTTGAACGTCTCTTTAACTCAATTTTAATACAGGAAAGCGATTTGTTTCAAATTACATATGTAAGCTTTAATCATAAAAAGAATTCCGTTATTTCTTAACGTGTGAGTTCTATTGATGAAGAGGAACAACCCCTTGGAACTGCAATCACAGGGAGAAATTATCATGTCAGTTGAAGCCGGCGACGATGAAGGCGAATAATGGCGAGCAGAAGGAAAGATTTAGGGGAGGGAGGAGACCTTAAAAAGAGTGACCGTTTTTGACAACTGGGTCCCGGATTTGCACCTTTCCACCGCGTAAATTTTAAATAAAAATCATCAGGAATGACGGTCGAAGACTGACTGCATAAAAAGTTACCCTAGTTTTGCCAACGGTCTTGGCAAAGATAACGGATGACCAAGCAGAGATTCAGGGCACTCTCTTGCCCTTGGGGCGGGAAACTTCCCCTAAAAGGCGTAAGAATCAGCAATGATCAACGGAGTGAAGATACAGGCGGCAATAGAAACCATTGCATTAAAGACGCACTTTGTGTATCCACTGGACGTGTAGCCTGTAATTGAAAATTTGTCACTAAGATGTCTTCATTAGCAAAAGATTCCGAATTAGTCTCCATTCGGATCTCCGGGAGGGGACTGCCAAGGGGGAGATGACCATGAAAAAAGATGAAATAATCAACGAAAGGAAAGCTGATACAATGAGGGTCAGTGCAGTAAAATGGACAGAAGATAAGGATTTTTTTGTCAAAAGAATATAGGGTAATACCAACAACAGCAGAAAATGGTATAACGCGAGTAAGATTCATTATAAATAGAAAGGTAGGGCAGAGAGTGAGTTACTGTGAACAATTTGGTGATACGGTTGTTCTCATCAGATTCGACAGCAAGCCAACGACGAAAACAGTTGTTCAGATATGTAGGCCGAACAAAAGACGAAGAGAGAGAGAATGTACATGAGGTTATTGAACGGGTAATTCAGTATGTAAAGGGAAATGATAATCAACTAGTCATGGGGTATTGGAATGCGGTTATAGGGGAAGGAGTAGAGGAAAGAATTAAGGAAGAATATGGGCTCGGTAGTAGGAATGAGGGAAGAGAAAGACTAATTGAGTTCTGCAACACATTTCAGTAGTAACAGCTGAAATAGAGTTTATCAAAAATCACAAAAGGAGGAGATATACTTGGAAAAGGGCCGGAGGCACTGCAAGATTCCAGTTGTATTACATCATTATAGGTTCCGAAAAGTTTGGTAATGATGAATAGTAAACTGAAGTTGAAGAGAATCGTCAGGAAGAACTATTGTGGAAGGCAGTGGGTAACTGAAGTACTGAGAAATGTTGAGACCCGTTTTAAAAACTCTAAATGTGGATACAGCGATAAGGAATACCCAACTGAAGAGGAGAGATGTCTCTAAAAAGAACAATCACAGATTTTGGAATGGGAAACATAGAAACAAGGAATGAAACTGCAAAGAAATCTTGGGCAGCATGAGAAATACTTCAAATGATTACAGAAAGAAGAAAGTACAATAATGTTCAGGGAGAGAGAGGAATACAGAAATAATAGGAATGAAATAAATAGGAAGTCAGAGAAGCCAAGGCGAAATGGCTGTAGGAAAAGTGTGAAGTGAAGAAATCGAAAAAGAAATAATCGTCGGAAGGACTGAATCAGCATCTAGGAAAGTCAGAACAACCTTCGGTGAAATGAAACGCAAGGGTGGCAACATTAAGAGTGCAACGGAAATCCCACTGTTAAACGCAGGGAGAAAGCAGGTAGGTGGAAAGAGTACATTGAAGGCTTCAATGAGGATGGGGGAGGCGTGGGGGGGGGGGGGGGAGGGAAGGGAGGACTTGTCTGATGACATAATAAAAGAAGACATTGGAGTCGATATGGAATACATAGGTGATCCAGTATTAGAGTCAAAATAATTTAAAAGAGCTGGGATCAAATAAGGCAGAAGCGATAGACAGCATTCCATCGGAATCTCTAAAATCAGTGGCGAAAGTGGCAACAGAACGGCTATTCAAGTTTGTGTGTGGAATCTACGACATATGTGACATACTATCAGACTTTCGAAAAAATATCATACACAGTTCCGAAGATGGCAAGGGGAGATAAGTGCGAGAACTATCGCACAATCAAATTAACAGCTCATGCATCCATGTACCGAACAAGAATAATATACAGGAGAATGGAAAAGAAAACTGAGGATCTGTTAGATGAGCATCAGTTTAACTGTCGGAAAGGAGGGGACACTATAGAGGCAGTTCTGATGCGCTTGAAGACTGAAACAAGACTTAACAAGATCAAAGGATTTGTCGATCTGAAAAAAAGCATTCGACATGTAAAGTAGAGCAATATGTTATAAACTCTGAGAAAAATAGGAGTAAGCTATAGGGAACGATGGATAATATACTGTATGTATAAGAATAAACAGGGGATAATAAGATTGGAAGACCAAGAATGAAGTGCTCGAATTAAACATGGAGTAAGATAGAGATTCAGTCTTTCGCCCTTACTGTTCAATCTATACATAGATAAAGGAAAGATAGAAATAAAAAAGAGGTTCAAGAGTGGGATTAAAATTCAGAGTGAAAGATATCAATGATAGAATTCGCTGCTGCCATTGTTATCCTGAGTGAAGGTGAAGAAGAATTACAGAAAACGTTGGATGGAATGAACAATCTAGTGATTACCTAATATGGATTGAGAATAAACCGAAGAATGACGAAAGTACTGAGAAGTAGCAGAAATTAAAATAACGAGAAGCTTCACATCAGAATTTGTGGTCACCAAGTAGACAAAGTTAAGGCAGCAGAAAAACGCATGAGGGACGAAACAAGGATCACATAAAAACAAGCCTCTTAGGCAAAGAGAGCGTTCTGGGCAAGAGAAGTCTATAAGTATCTAACATAGGCCTTGATTTGAGGAAGGGATTTACGAGAATGTACAGTCGTGCTCAAAAGTATCCGAACGACCTGAATTGCATTTCGCCGGATTCGCATGCAACCCACATAACGCAGCTGTCTAGCAGGTCCTCTAATCGCTCCTTGGTACAGTCGTTTGACTATTGAAAATGGCTCCAACAAGTCACGCCTAGAAAACTCGGCTCTGTAACGCAATAACTCAAAATGTAAAGTAATACCACGATACCATAAATATCAGGGAACACCTTATCACAGATATGACTGTCCTTAAGGCTTGTAAGCTCACATTTATTGCAATAAATGACATACCTGAGATGTTATCACTCTCATTATTACGTCAGATAGGTAATGCACCTAGTAAGTTCGTCGTATTCATGATTTCTTCTTCAAAGTAACATACCGTACTTGTTATTTAACACAAAATGACATTAAAAATTTAAGTTATTCACGAGCAGCTAGTTGAGAATATGTATGAACTTCAAATGACACGACGAACCGTCTCGTTCTGCATATGGATTCAAACCCAGGTCACGCAGACTAATATTTCGTGACTGACGGAATCTAACAGTCATTCCTGACTAGACATACACAGAGTGATATAACTCGATTTTAGACAGTATCAGTTAGCAAATATCAACTTTAAATTACATAACGTAAGCATTTTTAACGGACGCGAATTCCTACCCAGCATCTGTTGTCGCTGTTAACGAACTTCTTCACAGGTAACTTACTTGAAATGCCGTGAGGTAAAGCTTTGTGTTGGACAGGGATTCGAACCCAGAACCTAATGGGATTGTTATCGAAGCACAATCAACTGTGACATATCGGATTTTCTCGGCAGTAGCTAGATGTTTGAACTGAAATGACGAGACGAAACATTAATTTTTTGCTTTCCAGGATTCCAACCCGGAACCTATCGCTGTTATATTCTAGAGAAAACGAACGTTAAATATGGGTTTGTTACATCAGCAGCGACATGTGAGCATGTTTGAACTAGAAATAATATGACGAAGGGTTCAGTGCTGATTGGGAATCGAACCCCGCACACACCGTTGTTGACTACACACAAAGAGACGTCAGCTACCGAATTTTTCTCCACCAGCAGCTCGGAAAGACATCCTTGAACTTACAGTGATCTCTCAAATAGTCCTGTGTCTCACTGGAAGTCAAAACCGTCAGATATCGTTAGTGTTGACAACGAATGAAAATGCATTAAAAATCAAAATTATTATCCACCAGCAGACAGGTGTTCTCATGCTAGACCTTGATAATAAATAATGAAAACTTTAGTGCCAGGCCAGCATTCGAACCCATTCACGCGCAATATGTGGAGATGTTGAGGCATCTGCAGTTTTGAACAAACAACAAATTGTAATCGAGCTGTATTGTCACGAAGGGATCAAATTCCGCGTTAAGGGCGGTCTGAGTTGCATTCTAAGTTCAGAACCAATTTTATCGACATACAGAAGCTCAAATAAAAGATGGAATAAGGGTCCTGTGACCCTACATAGCGTTTGTTGCGTCACTAGAAATAAATAACTAGTATAAGAAAGGTTACTGGTGATAGAGTTCCCACATTTCGGCACTCCTGACTTTATTGTGGTTCAACCTTACGTCTACTTGGTAGAGAAGGAATATCATGTTTAAATGTGAATTTGAGACCACAATGCCATTATACCTTCTTCACTTGGTATAGCCAGAAGAGATTAGAATCTGTCTCTCCCCATTAAAAATAATTAGCAGAAGTTGGAATCGAACCCACACCATCATCATAGGAACCCATCACCAATCCAACAGACCACCAACGCCTCATCTGTAAGACTCATTTTCTATCATAACACGGCTGCGGCACACTCGGTAAGAATTCTGACACACAGGCTCCCTGTAGTGATTTGCAGCATGTTCAGTACATTCATTTACTTGGTTGACCAAATCGCCATGAACTAGCTGCCTCGGCCACCCGGTGCACACATTCGACTCTATTACGTAACTGTCACCTACACAGAACTTCCAACACTGTAGGATGCAGAAATTTAAATAGGAAGTGTTCCTTTCCAGTTGAGCTACTCTATTGCGCTATCTGCTTGTTGAAAACGTCCTGCAGTGAAAAAGAAAAGCTGTAACTGTCTGTCTCTCAGAAGTCTAGATCCGGCCATATGGATTATATCACAGCGCTGTGGAATGCGGAAGTTCTAGAGGAACTGTTGTCGACTTCTGGAGGCACTTTAGCTAGATGACAGCTAGTAGCGTCACAGTAAGTGTCGCGCACTGTAGATAAGACGTCGCGAGTTCTATTGCATTCGCTGCTACATTTTTTACAACGCAATTCTGCTGTCTGCTGAAGTTACCAATTTAATGGAACTTTGAACATAATTCCCTTCACTTCTCAACCCAAAATAGCCGCATGTGGAAAAAGGGCTCACTTCTGCAACATTTTGTTCTTTTCAGGTTTAATAGACGGCCAGGCAGCAGATGCATCTCGAAACTTTTGTATTATGTATGGGGAGAGCGCATCGTGCCAAAATAGACAGAAAAGTATTTTCTACGTTAGCTGTCTTCTGGTAGTGGCATTTTATTCTTCTTCAAACCTTGTTTGACAGATTTAACTCAGAACAAGTTTTCTACATGCATGTAATCAATAAACTGCATGTGCTTTGTCAGACTGTCATAGATAATATCAGGGAATTCGCATATAACGTTGATGTTAATTCCTCTCTCACGTTTAGTATTGTTTTAACAACACTAAAAGAAACCTTACGAAAATCGTGCACTTCATTGTAAGAAATGAAATAAAACTACCCACGATAACCTTACATAACCTTACGACGAAATACTCTTTGATAAAACTGAGTATCTGTACACAAGCGTGTATCTATCGGCACTAATTAGTAAAATACTACTCACTTAGATTTCGATTGAGTCTGTGTTTAATTGGTATTCAGTCTGGAATCGCACGACCACCACGGTCGCAGGTTCGAATCCTGCCTCGGGCATGGATGTGTGTGATGTCCTTAGGTTAGTTACGTTTAAGTAGTTCTAAGTTCTAGGGGACTGATGACCTCAGATGTTAAGTCCCATAGTGCTCAGAGCCATTTGAACCATTTGAACCTCTGGTATTTTTTTAAAATATTTTTGTATTTAGTCTTTATTCATTAAGAATAACTGCATTCTCTTAGCAGGTTCTTGCTGCGAGCTCCTGTAATGAACTTATCCAATGACTGGAAGGAGGAATCTTGAGTATGTTTTTGTTCTAATATAAACACCTCAGAAGTTGCTTACAGACGTTGTTTGCTAGTGGACTCAAGCCTTTTGTAACTCTTCGCATTTAGGGGCAGCTTGGCGATGACAGCGTTCTAAGACAAATGAATATTTTTCGAGTAGTGCCTGAATCTCTCCACTTCTGGCAACACAAACGAAATCGTCAAGTTATCCTGGCCAAACTGTAGTGCGTTTGTAGCTCCACAGAATAAAAATTAACAATCGGAACAGTAGAATAAAGAATCAATTGCATCACACGTGCGAAAGTGTTAATAGTCCCATATAACACGTTCACGCGTAATACAGTTAAAAAATTGACATCATTGGGGTATGAACCAGGACCGTAGGGCGATGTAACGCTCTACCAACTTCCCGGCGAAAGCTAAGCGTTAGAGTTTTGCTTTTCATGTGCTCCGTAGTTCTGATGATGCTTTTAATCAACGTTTACGCTCGTTCTGCTGGATGACAGCACACAGTACTAAATAAATTGGGGTTTTGGTTGATACCATATCGACACACAACGTATGGTACCGATCTGACTGTCTGACATCTGGAGGTTTGGGTGTGAGTAACATATTCACAATCAATTCAAAAAGCGCAAGAAGTCGTAAACAGGAACACAATGCGATGAAATCGGCTTCTGTGTCATGTCCTGTCAGATGATTTTGTGATTTTGACGTGTGCTAAGGCGCATTTAGTACCACTTCATAATGGCCACACGGTCGAAACTTCAATATTGGGTTTAACAAATAAATAATTTTATAGTCAAAAGGCACCTCAGTCTCATTTACAAAATTTTATATGACAGTGAACTCAGCTACGAGGAATTAATCCTAGTTTTTGATTCAGATTTCTCGAGTTTAGTACTTTGCACACTCTCAAAAACCTTTCAATTTCCAGGCATGTATGTCACTACTATAGTGCTATTTCAATCGCGTATTCTGAATTTTCGCGTCATATTTTCTGTTAAAGTTCACTGCCGGGCCACTTGGAGCGCAGCTGTCGTTCTGTTTTCGTATCGTAACAAGGACCTTGAACAATGAAAAGCTTGAACCGTGAAAAGCTTCAAGCCAATAATGTTACGAGGCAACTAAGATGGCGATCTTAGTTGCCCCATACAATTACCTTCAGGAGTTTTGTTTCGAGTCGTGAAAGCTGTTTAATCAAAACTGACACCTTGCGTCGTTAATAATGAATGAATAAAATGACAACTAACTGTGCTGATATGCTTCATTGGTCGAAATATTAAAAGCGGAAGATTGTTCTGGTAATTCATATAGATTGATTTCTAATCACGGATTTTCCGGACTTCAAATGCTCGTATAACTTGTCTGCTTTTTTCTTATGTAGCACATATCAAGCCGTTAGATGTTGATCCTTCTTGTTCGAAGTTTATATTTGAGTTGCATGTTTCTCGTTGTTTATCTGTAATACAAGTTTAAAACAGTCGGCTCTAAATTTGTCACATACTGAACATGTGTAAATTTTGGTTAATCCAAAACTTAGTTGTAGTCAGCTACAAAAATCAATCAACGTTGTTGGTATGATACAGGGTTTGAGGGATTTTTTTCTGAATATAACAGGTGTAACTTAACGAATATTAAGTTCTTCTGTTAAATGTAACCGTTTGTTGTCATGAATGGTATGTTGTAATTTGCGGCCTCTCAGTGACTTTATACGTTGATATACTGTAGACATCGTTTCTCCTTTAAGTTTGTCTGGTCTAGTGCTATGTTTTCCTCTGGTCTACACGTGTGCTTTCCCTGTAACAGCCAATGCTTTTTTTAAGAGTAATAAGATTTCTGTTGGTGATGCCATGCAACGCCAAGAATGCTGGTTATTATGCTTGTACGTACTGTATTTGCCCATCTCTATTAATACGCACGTTATAGGAAAAACCATGACACGCAGCTTCACCTGGACTTTTCAGTTCGTCACAGGATTCACGCTATTAAGTCCAGTCAAGTGAGTTTTATGTATCGCAAGAAGCCTTTTGACTGGATCTCTTCGTTAATGTATTTCTTTCTGTAAACAGAACGTTCGGAAAAGTTCTCAACTACTTGCAGTCCACATCTATAACGTAACTCATGCCGCGTAATCGTTATGAAGAATGAGAAATGCGCCCCAACACTTCTCTTTTCCTTCCACTTGTGTTCTTCATAGGACTGAAAGACTATCTTCATTCTCCGACATTCCCGATGCCTTCATTTCACTTAAGAAATAACGTTGCGCACAATATCGGTAATAGTAACACATGAGTGTTGCAGCTCAACTTACCGAGAAAAATTGTTTTTCCAGCCTACTTTGGATGCACAGTATAACGCTATTTTATATCGGTCTTCGCGTTATTGCTAAACAGTGTAATTTCTTTACAATGTGTGAGGGACTGACTAGTATTGATGGAAAGCCAGTAACATGAAACTACAGAATTATAAGATGAAACATAAAAGGAGAAAGTTACAGAGTAAAATTATTTTTCCAGCCTACTTTGTCTTGTGACAGCCAGAGCGAGAGCACCAGCAGCAGCGAGTACTGTTTGTATAAAGCGTTTATTTTGCATTTTGTTTACGACCTTCCACTAAGGAAGGGATTCTATTTGTGTTTATCTGCTCTGCATAGTAACTAACAGTTCTTGATAAAACTTTACGTAGTTTTCGTGTTAGATTTCTTAGTGTTTTCTTGATCGTTTAGAACAGAAAGCGCCCTAAAACCGTCTTTTGTTTGTTTCGCGGCCGTTAGCCACTAGTCACTTGAATCAGCAGTTGTCTTGTGACAGCCAGAGCGAGAGCACCAGCAGCAGCGAGTACTGTTTGTATAAAGCGTTTATTTTGCATTTTGTTTACGACCTTCCACTAAGGAAGGGATTCTATTTGTGTTTATCTGCTCTGCATAGTAACTAACAGTTCTTGATAAAACTTTACGTAGTTTTCGTGTTAGATTTCTTAGTGTTTTCTTGATCGTTTAGAACAGAAAGCGCCCTAAAACCGTCTTTGTTTGTTTCGCGGCCGTTAGCCACTAGTCACTTGAATCAGCAGTTGTCTTGTGACAGCCAGAGCGAGAGCACCAGCAGCAGCGAGTACTGTTTGTATAAAGCGTTTTTGTACTTATTTGCTGCGCTTAGCTTTTAAATAGTTTTTCTGGGAAAACCTAGCGTAGTTTTCGCGTCTCGTATTTCAGTGAGTGTTTCTTGATTATCAGAGTAGCTCATCAGAAGATTATCTTGGGAATTTGTCACCGTATAGGGTAGGGTAAACATAGTCATGTGTAGGGACTGTGGTTGTTGTGAGCGGACGCAAGGAGAATTGGCCACTCTTCGGGGGCAGGTGGAGGCTTTGTCTGTTAGGCTCATCGAGCTCGAGGCGCAGGCGTCGGCTCGTAGTGGCGTTGGGGCAACTGTGGTGAGACCTATGCCTACTTCGGTGGCCTTGGAATCACATGGAACCCCTGATGTCGCTGCGTCTTCCGGCAGTGAGCATCTTACCGGTCAGCCATCACTCCAGGGTGAATGGCGGACAGTGGTGGGCTCGCGCGTGCCTGGCCGAAAGGCGAAGGTGGGATCTGGCCGCGTGGCAGCTGCCTTACCCCTTTCCAACAGGTACGGGGTGCTTCCTAGTGGTGATGACATCGTTTCCGAGCCACCACAGGATGCCTCGCCTGTTGGGCCAGTGGCCGATTCTCCGGCAAGGTCCCGACAGTCACAGAGGGCGGGCCTATTAGTTATAGGGAGCTCCAACGTTAGGCGGGTTATGGAGCCCCTCAGGAAAATAGCGGGTAGGTCGGGGAAGAATGCCAGTGTGCACTCGGTGTGCTTGCCGGGGGGTCTCGTCCGTAATGTGGAGGAGGCCCTTCCGGCAGCTATTGTACGCACTGGGTGTGACCGGCTGCAGATAGTAGCACATGTCGGAACGAATGACGCCTGCCGCTTGGGTTCTGAGGCCATCCTTGGTTCCTTCCGGCGGCTGGCTGATTTGGTGAAGACAACCAGCATCGCACGCGGAGTGCAAGCTGAGCTTAATATCTGCAGCATAGTGCCCAGAGTCGATCGCGGTCCTCTGGTTTGGAGCCGTGTGGAGGGTCTAAACCAGAGGCTCAGACGACTCTGCGACTATAATGGTTGCAAATTCATCGACCTCCGTTATCGGGTGGAGAACTGTAGGGCCCCCCTAGACAGGTCAGGCGTGCACTACACACCGGAAGCAGCTACTAGGGTAGCAGAGTACGTGTGGCGTGCACACGGGGGTTTTTTAGGTTAGAGGGACCCCCCCCTTGGGCGAAACGATAAAATACCTGACGGCTTACCAGAGAGGACATTATCATCGTTGATAAAGAACGTCCGTCCTCAGAGACCAAAAACAGGAAAAGTTAACGTAATATTGGTAAACTGCAGGAGTATCCAGGGCAAGGTTCCTGAATTAGTATCTCTTATTGAAGGAAATAGTGCGCATATAGTATTAGGAACGGAAAGTTGGTTAAAACCGGAAGTGAACAGTAACGAAATCCTAGACACAGAATGGAATATATACCGCAAGGATAGGATAAACGCCAATGGTGGAGGAGTATTTATAGCAGTAAAGAATTCAATAATATCCAGTGAAGTTATTAGCGAATGCGAATGTGAAATAATCTGGGTTAAGCTAAGTATCAAAGGTGGGTCAGATATGATAGTCGGATGCTTCTATAGACCACCTGCATCAGCAACCGTAGTAGTTGAGCGCCTCAGAGAGAACCTGCAGAACGTCGTGAAGAAGTTTCGTGATCATACTATTGTAATAGGGGGAGACTTCAATCTACCAGGTATAGAATGGGATAGTCACACAATCAGAACTGGAGCCAGGGACAGAGACTCTTGTGACATTATCCTGACTGCCTTGTCCGAGAATTACTTCGAGCAGATAGTTAGAGAACCAACTCGTGAAGCTAACGTTTTAGACCTCATAGCAACAAATAGACCGGAACTTTTCGACTCCGTGAATGTAGAAGAGGGTATCAGTGATCATAAGTCAGTGGTTGCATCAATGACTACAAGTGTAATAAGAAATGCCAAGAAAGGAAGGAAAATATATTTGCTTAACAAGAGTGATAGGGCACAAATCGCAGAATATCTGAGTGACCACCATCAAACGTTCATTTCTGAGGAAGAGGATGTGGAACAAAAATGGAAAAAATTCAGAAACATCGTCCAGTACGCCTTAGATAAGTTCGTACCGACTAAGGTCCAAAGCGAGGGGAAAGATCCACCGTGGTATAACAATCATGTACGAAAGGTACTACGGAAACAAAGAAAGCTTCATCATAGGTTTAAGAGTAGTCGAATCATAGCTGATAAGGAAAAGCTGAACGAAGCGAAAAAGAGCGTAAAGAGAGCAATGAGAGAAGCATTCAACGAATTCGAACATAAAACATTGGCAAACAATCTAAACAAGAACCATAAAAAGTTTTGGTCATATGTAAAATCGGTAAGCGGATCTAAATCCCCTATTCAGTCACTCGTTGACCACGATGGCACCGAAACAGAGGACGACCGAAGAAAGGCAGAAATACTGAATTCAGTGTTCCGAAACTGTTTCACTGCGGAAAATCGTAACACGGTCCCTGACTTCAGCCGTCGCACGGACGCCAAAATGGAAAATATTGAAATAAACGATATCGGAATTGAAAAACAACTGCTATCACTTAGTAGCGGAAAAGCATCCGGACCAGACGAGATACCCTTAAGATTCTACAGTGATTATGCTAAAGAACTTGCCCCCTTTCTATCAGCAATTTATCGTAGATCGCTGGAAGAACGTAAAGTACCTAGCGACTGGAAGAAAGCGCAGGTCGTTCTCATTTTCAAGAAGGGTCATAAATCAGATGCGAATAATTATAGGCCTATTTCGCTTACGTCAATCTGTTGTAGAATAATGGAACATGTTTTGTGTTCTCGTATTATGACGTTCTTAGATAATACAAATCTCCTTCATCATAACCAACATGGATTCCGCAAACAGAGATCATGTGAAACTCAGCTCGCCCTATTTGCCCAAGAAATTCACAGTGCCGTAGACACTGGCGAGCAGATTGATGCCGTATTCCTGGACTTCAGGAAGGCATTTGATACGGTTCCGCACTTACGTTTAGTGAAAAAAATACGAGCTTACGGAATATCGGACCAGGTTTGTGATTGGATTCAGGATTTCCTAGAAGAAAGAACATAACATGTCATTCTTAACGGTTCAAAATCTGCAGATGTAGAGGTAATTTCGGGAGTACCGCAAGGAAGCGTGATAGGACCTTTATTGTTTACAATATACATAAATGACTTAGTTGACAACATCGGTAGCTCCGTGAGGCTATTTGCAGATGACACGGTTGTCTACAAGAAAGTAGCAACATCAGAAGACTCGTACGTACTCCAGGAAGACCTGCAGAGGATTAATGCATGGTGCGACAGCTGGCAGCTTTCCCTAAACGTAGATAAATGTAATATAATGCGCATACATAGGGGCAGAAATCCATTCCAGTACGATTAAGCCATAGGTGGTAAATCATTGGAAGCGGTAACGACCGTAAAATACTTAGGAGTTACTATCCGGAGCGATCTGAAGTGGAATGATCACATAAAACAAATAGTGGGAAAAGCAGGCGCCAGGTTGAGATTCATAGGAAGAATTCTAAGAAAATGTGACTCATCGACGAAAGAAGTAGCTTACAAAACGCTTGTTCGTCCGATTCTTGAGTATTGCTCATCAGTATGGGACCCTTACCAGGTTGGATTAATAGAAGAGATAGACATGATCCAGCGAAAAGCAGCGCGATTCGTCATGGGGACATTTAGTCAGCGCGAGAGCGTTACGGAGATGCTGAACAGGCTCCAGTGGCGGACACTTCAAGAAAGGCGTTACGCAATACGGAGAGGTTTATTATCGAAATTACGAGAGAGCACATTCCGGGAAGAGATGGGCAACGTATTACTACCGCCCACATATATCTCGCGTAATGATCACAACGAAAAGATCCGAGAAATTAGAGCAAATACGGAGACTTACAAGCAGTCGTTCTTCCCACGCACGATTCGTGAATGGAACAGGGAAGGGGGGATCAGATAGTGGTACAATAAGTACCCTCCGCCACACACCGTAAGGTGGCTCGCGGAGTATAAAAAAAATGCACAATGTGGCACAGTTTTATATTGGTCTTTGCGTTTTTTAGTAAGCAGTGTAACAGTTCGAACTTCGTTTACAATATGTGAATGACTGATAAGTGTTGTTGGAAAGCCAGTGACATGAGACAACAGAATTATTAGATGAAATATAAAAGGAGAAGAAAAAGTCTCTAAGTAGAAAATGGATCTCGATCATTCTTACTCAGCACCGAGGGCACATTGATTGTTTTTCTCAAGTTCATCAAAACTTTAGCACAGTTTTGGCGCATTATAGTATTTTCTTTCCTCTATAAGATGGCTCTATGAACTAAATTTTAAGTTTTGATGGACCTTGAATATTATTCCCGTATATATATACTATATACTATGCACACTTATATTCACGATTGCATCTGACAAATACGTTGTACCAAATTTGATCTCCCGTATGATGGATGGATGAATTCATGAATAAATAAAAGCTGTAATTGCATGGCATCCTAGTGTTATTATTCGTTCTTACAAAACTTGGAGTAGGCTTATGTACTTAGAAAACCTCAAAACGAAATTAAAAAGTGAAATCAAGCAGGTTATTGCTGAGAAACTAACACAGAGATCGTGACAAGAAATATTCTGGGAAATGTATCAAATGGGCTGCTGTCAGAAAGAATATTTAATGGTTGGTTGGTTGATTCGGGGAAGGGAACGAAACAGCCAGGTCATCGATCCCCTCGGATTAGGGAAGGATTGGGAAGGAAGTCGGCCGTGCCCTTTCCCCTTTCAAAGGAATCATCCCGGCATTTGCCTGAAGCGATTTAGGGAAATCACGGAAAACTTAAATCAGGATGGCTGGACGCGGGTTTGAACCGCCGTCCTCGCGTATGCGAGTCCAGTGTCGTAACTACTGCTCCACCTCGCTCGGTAACATTTAATGTGAAAACCAGAAGTGAAACTAATGCTGTTAATTAGATCTTTATTAAAATATATGAGAAACAACAGTTTAAGAAACATGCACATGTTACAATGGTTAGTACTTTTAAAAAATGAGTTAGGTACCTTTGAAGCAAAATATCCATTTTACAAGGTCTCTGTTATTGAGACCAATTCTTTATTCACATGCGGTCTTTTGCACTGACAAATATGGGACGTATTTATTTAAATGCTCATTAATACCATCAGAACTGGTGGCGATGATTGGATTCCAGGCTGTAACATGCTTTCAAAAATTAATTTATCGTTTTTTGCTATTGTTAGCCACAAACTGAAGGACACATAATAGGCAAGATTTCAAAGCGAGAAGATGTGTAAACCACAATGATACTGACACACTGACAGTCTAATAAAATAAGAACTCTGTTCTGGATGGAGGCATACCTTCATGCAGTTATGCAGTTCTGTTCCTTGCGATTTGCAAGAACCTTTCACTTTGTTGACACGTAATTTTTTTGCAGACGTGAACATTAACAAGTTGTGTATATGATTTGGAAATTGAAAATGTAATGAGTAAGCGTTAGTAGCAGTAAGCAAACATGCATTGTTTTCGGATTTCTAGCTTCATCAGCTACCGATGCAAATATAGTAAATGAGAATTTAAATGGATATCAGAACGCAGTGTGCTGACGTGTCTGGTGGTGTTTCTTTTCCACAAAGTGCGTTATCACCACATGGAACACTGATATGAATTACTGATATTACAAATGCAGGAAAAGCATAGGCACAGAATCTACGTAAATCTGTGCACATTCTTGTACAATGCTAAAGGGAAACTGATTCTTAGTCATCCCGTACGGCCACTGAAACGTTCTTACGGGTAAGGCAGCTTCCCCAACCAAGAGTACAGCTCGCCTTACAAACTATACCTCCCGCAGCATTTCCTGACCAGTTCTCTCATGTGAGTGGACAAACTAACTTCACTTAGCTCGTGTTTATGCAGTGGAGTTATTTTTAGTTTATTAAGGGAGTATTTATTTGCAGTTTTAAATGAGGTATTATGTTGAAAAAAAAAAAAAGAACTGGAGAGCTGGAGTTTTCAACTATCTGCCACATTGAAGAACCTGCCACAGCTATAACCTTCTGTCAATATGTATTACATAATATCGACTTCATTGTCTATATCAAATGCATCACCCACATTCTCAGCTCGTTCTACATCTGAATAGGCCCAAAGGCTTAAATTGGCTCGCTCTGCATCAGAAGTAGGTCACCTAGGTGTTATGAAAAGTCAGCTATTTCAACTTAAATCAAGCAATACATTACAACAGCTTAGTGTTCTAGGCATGAATATGACTTGTCCCATTCACACCCACCTCGCAAGATGCACTCTCGATGTGTGGCAACTGACTGCACTAAGAGCAACCCCTCTACAAGTGCCTGAATGGAAGGCAGTTAAACAGACTTCCAGTAACACAATGACCATTCATTAATTCACCAACAAGTGACTACAACACGGTTACGAGGCTTTACATTATGCTTTTAACAACATAAAGCAGCAAGATGCCACATTTACCAATCCAGTCCCTTTCCCACCAGCACTACATACGTGACTGACAACACCAAACTTACAAATTAAGCACTTCTAAGCTCACTTAACAACTGCAAATAAGTATTCACGGACTACCTGAAAATAACTCCACTATGTAAACTCGAGGTCAGTGAAGTTATTTTGTCTACGTATATAAGAGAAATGGACAGGAAATGCTGGGCACATATAGTCTGTCTGTAAACTGAAAAGCCAGTAGCGCTCGCGGCGGAGGAAGTCGCCTTTTCCAGAAGAACGCTATAACAACTGTACAGTTTTCTTGCGTGTTTTTGCGCTTGCTAGGTACAGTCTGGCGTTTTAATATCTGTGTAGTGCAGAGCACCGCCATTCGTACCGCCAGAGGCGTTTGTTTGTTTTGGTTAGAATAGTTCAGTGTCGGTTAGTAGTGAATAAAGCGGCTTCTTCCGTCCCTGCAACAGCATAGGCGGGTACAGCGTTCGTTTGTGGATTATTTTTACGAGTTCCAAACATGAACGACTATTTTCAGTTACCTGTGTCCCAAGTGGTTTAATTCTTAAATTTCTTGCGTGTTTGTGTGCTTGCTAGGCTCAGTCTAGCGTTTTTTAATAGCCCTGTAGTGTAGAATTCCACCATCTTTAGCACAGATAAGGACTGTGACCGCTGTGTCAGGATGTAGGGTGGCGCTTCACTTGCAGCTCCAGATGGTGCTGGCTTCAGTCACGCAGCCTGAAGCTGTTTCATCACTGTGGGTGGCCGGACGTGTGGATCTGAGGGACGTCCAACACGTCCCAAGTGTCCCCAGATTGGTCCACTACTGCAGCTGTCCCAGCTACTGTCTGCACTGACGTTGAGCTCACACCTATGAAGAATTGGGAAGTCGTCCCAAGGTGTAGCAGGTAGCGGAAAATTCATCAAGGCGCCGATCGAAAGGAATCTTAGGTTCACCTGGCAAACAGGTTTAAGGCGCTTCTATGGCTCATCAAGATCCTCAGCCAGATGCACTCACTAGTCCTGTTATATAGGAAGCCTCTCAGCGAGCAAGATAGGGCAGCCACAGAGGGAGGGATTGTTGGAAGTTGGGAACTCCAATGTAAGGCGCATAAGTGGCCCCTTAGGGACATGGCTGCCAAGGATGGGAAGGAATCCAGAGTGCTATCTGTGAGCATACGGGGGTGGGGAGCCATCCCAGAAGTCGAACGTGTCCTTTTGGATGCTACGAAGGGCGCAGTTGCAAGTGTTCGCTCACGTCGGCTTTGGATCGGAAGAGATTATGTCAAGTTTCCAGCTGCTGTCTGAATTAGTAAAGACTGCCAGTCATGTTTACAAGTGAATGCAGGGCTCTCCATCTGTACCATCGTCGACAGGACCGATCGTGGACCTTTGTAAGAACAGAGTGGACAGTATGAATCAGAGGCTCAGACGGTTCTGCAACCGTGTAGGCTGAGACTCCTTGACTTGCGCCACAGGGTAGAGGGTCATTGGCCGGAGATAAGTCCCGCCGAAATTTTTACAGAGTACATAACGGTCTTCAGGAAGAAAAGATTAAATACAGTTGGTGGTGGCGTGTTTTTGCTGTTAGAAGTAATCTACCCTGCAGCGAAATTTAAGTAGATACTTCCTGTGAGAAAATATGGGTAGAGGCTACACTTGACAACTGCAATAAATTAGTAGCTTTTTTCTTTTACAGCCCTCCCGACTTAGATGATGTCGTCGCTGAATAGTTCAAAGAAGACTTGACTACATTTCAAATACGTACCCAACTTATACAATTGTACTTGGTGGTGACTTCACTGTACCCTCTATATATTGGCGAAAATACATATTTAAAGTCGGCGGTAGGCATAACACGTTGTCCGAAATCGTTCTAAATGCTCGCCCTAAAAACTGTTTCGAACAGCTAGTTCAGAAGCTCACTCGAATTGTAAATGTTTGTGAATACACACTCGATCTCTTCGAAACAAATGATTCCGAGCAAATAGGGTGCATTATGAGGGACACAGGGATTAGAGACCACAAGGTCTTTGTAGAGAGACTGAATACCGCAGCAGCCAAACCCACGAAAAATAAACCCAAAATATATTATTTAAAAACCCCTATAAACTTCGATTGACACATTTCTAAGAGACAGCATCCATTCCTTACCAACTAACTATTTCAGCGTAGACCAGATGTGGTTTAAATTCAAAGAAATGCTGCGGACAGCAGTGGAGAGATTTGTACCAAAGAAATTAATAAGAGACGGATCTAACCCCCAATTGTACACAAGACAGGTCAGAACACTGTAGAAGAAGCAACGAAAAACGCATACCAAAGGTAAAAGAACGCAAACTCTCCAAGGTGGGCCAAGTTTTAATGCAGACTTCAATGCAAGACGATTACTAAGTTTCCACAACGAGACTGTGTCTCAATACCTGGCAAAAAATCCAAAGAGAAAAAAGAAAACCAGTGGCAATACACAATCAACACCTTCACTGCACAATAGCAATGGTAATGTTACTGATGATAGTGTCACTAAAGCGAAGTTACTAAACACGGTTTTCCAAAATTCCTTCGCCTAAGGAGGAGAAATAAATATTCTAAAAACTGAATCAAGAACAACTACCAATATGACTAACTTACAAAGGAACTGTCCACTCGGACATGTAGAAACTTGCTGTGAGATTTTTTTACACGGGAAGAATACACCAAAAGGAACAAAGCAATTTTAGCTGCTTAGAAACACTAGTCATGGGTGACTGGAGTTCGTCAGTAGGAAAAGGGAGAGAACGAAACATAGTAGGTGAATACGGATTGGGGCTAAGAAATGAAAGACGAAGCCGCCTGGTAGAATTTTGCGCAGAGCATAACTTAATCATAGCCAACACTTGGTTCAAGAATCATGAAAGAAGGTTGTATACATGGAAGAACCATGGAGATACTAAAAGGTATCAGATAGATTATATAATGGTAAGACAGAGATTTAGGAACCAGGTTTTAAATTCTAAGACATTTCCAGGGGCAGATGTGGACTCTGACCACAATCTATTGGTTATGTACTGTAGATTAAAACTGAAGAAACTGCAAAAAGGTGGGAATTTAAGGAGATGGGACCTGGATAAAGTGACTAAACCAGAGGTTGTACAGTGTTTCAGGGAGAGCATAAGGGAACAATTGACAGGACTGGGGGAAAGAAATACAGTAGAAGAAGAATGGGTAGCTTTGAGGGATGAAATAGTGAAGGCAGCAGAGGATCAAATAGGTAAAAAGACGAGGGCTAGTAGAAACCCTTGGGTAATAGAAGAAATATTGAATTTAATTGATGAAAGGAGAAAATATAACAATGCAGTAAATGAAGCAGGCAAAAAGGAATACAAACGTCTCAAAAATGAGATCGACAGGAAGTGCAAAATGGCTAAGCAGGGATGGCTAGAGGACAAATGTAAGGATGTAGAGGCTTATCTCACTAGGGGAAGATAGATACTGCCTACAGGAAAATTAAAGAGACCTTTGGAGAAAGGAGAACCACTTGCATGAATATCAAGAACTCAGTTGGAAACCCAGTTCTAAGCAAAGAAGGGAAAGCAGAAAGGTGGAAGGAGTATGTAGAGGGTCTATACAAGGGCGACGTACTGAGGACAATATTATGGAAATGGAAGAGGAGGTAGATGAAGATGAAATGGGAGATATGATACTGCGTAAAGAGTTTGACAGAGCACTGAAAGACCTAAGTCGAAATAAGGCCCCCGGAGTAGACAACATTCTATTAGAACTACTGACAGCCTTGGGAGAGCCAGTCCTGACAAAACTCTGGTAAGCAAGATGTATGAGGCAGGCGAAATACCCTCAGACTTCAAGAAGAATGTAATAATTCCAATCCCAAAGAAAGCAGGTGTTGACAGATGTGAAAATTACCGAACAATCAGTTTAATACGTCACAGCTGCAAAATACTAACGCAAATTCTTTACAGACGAATGGAAAAACTGATAGAAGCCGACCTCGGGGAAGATCAGTTTGGATTCCGTAGAAATGTTGGAACATGTGAGGCAATACTGACCATACGACTTATCTTAGAAGAAAGATTAAGGAAAGGCAAACCTACGTTTCTAGCATTTGTAGACTTGGAGAAAGCTTTTGACAATGTTGATTGGAATACTCTCTTTCAAATTCTGAAGGTGGCAGGGGTAAAATACAGGGAGCGAAAGGCTATTTACAATTTGTACAGAAAGCAGATGGCAATTATAAGAGTCTAGGGGTATGAAGGGGAAGCAGTGGTTGGGAAGGGAGTGAGACAGGGTTGTAAAAAAAATGGTTCAAATGGCTCTGAGAACTATGGGACTCAACTGCTGTGGTCATAAGCCCCTAGAACTTAGAACTACTTAAACCTAACTAACCTAAGGACATCACACACATCCATGCCCGAGGCAGGATTCGAACCTGCGACCGTAGCGGTCGTGCGGTTCCAGACAGTAGCGCCTTTAACCGCTCGGCCACTTCGGCCGGCTGACAGGGTTGTAGCCTATCCCCGATGTTATTCAATCTGTCTATTGAGCAAGCAATAAAGGAAACAAAAGAAAAGTTGGGAGTAGGTATTAAAATCCATGGAGAAGAAATAAAAACTTTGAGGTTCGCCGATGACATTGTAATTCTGTCAGAGACAGCAAAGGACTTGGAAGAGCAGTTGAACGGAATGGACAGTGTCTTGAAAGGAGGGTATAAGATGAACATCAACAAAAGCAAAACGAGGATAATGGAATGTAGTCGAATTAAGTCGGGTGATGCTGAGGGAATTAGATTAGGAAATGAGACACTGAAAGTAGTAAAGGAGTTTTGCTATTTGGGAACAAAATAAATGATGATGGCGAAGTAGAGAGGATATAAAATGTGGACTGGCAATGACAAGAAAAGCGTTTCTGAAGAAGAAAAATTTGTTAACATCGAGTATAGATTTAAATGTCAGGAAGTCGTTTCTGAAAGTATTTGTATGGAGTGTAGCCATGTATGGAAGTGAAACGTGGACAATAAATAGTTTAGACAAGAAGAGAATAGAAGCTTTCGAAATGTGGTGCTACAGAAGAATGCTGAAGATTAGATGGGTAGATCACATAACTAATGAGGAGGTATTGAATAGAATTGGGGAGAAGAGGAGCTTGTGGCACAACTTAACTAGAAGAAGTGATCGGTTGGTAGGACATGTTCTGAGACATCGAGGGATCACCAATTTAGTATTGGAGGGTAGCGTGGAGGGTAAAAATTGTAGAGGGAGACCAAGAGATGAATACACTAAGCAGATTCAGAAGGATGTAGGCTGCAGTAGGTACTGGGAGATGAAGAAGCTTGCACAGGATAGAGTAGCATGGAAAGCTGCACCAAACCAATCGCAGGACTGAAGACCACAACAACAACAACAGAAACACTAGGATTTTCAGAAAAATGTTGAAATTTACCAAATTCGTAGCTCGCCAGCCACTGGAGACATATACATTGTTTAGAATATGCCTGCTAATAGCTTCTGTCTTTGAGAAGTTTTCAGATTTTCCCAGTAATGTGTAATCCAATTAATGTTTTTAACCTTGGAAACATGCAATATATAGAAGGTACCGGTATGGAATAGAAATTACATACTTCGTCTGAAAACTTATGTGTGTCTTAATCATCTCCTTCTCCTGAAGACCTATGTATATGTGACATTTATTATCAGTGAGCATTCTTTCCATTGTTGTAGACATTTCATTAGCAATTGTGGAAACATCAGAAGAAACAGGAAATAACTTGGACAGTTTCCTGGATTGAGGTTCGAACGATAATTGTTGTGCTAATTAACGTCCAGAATAAAATCGGGTTACCTTCCAAGCGGAAAGAAAATATGCACAGTAATAGCGTTCAGTGAGAAACAAGAAACTGTAACTTGTTTGGTTCAACGAAGGCGGGAGAAAGCACTTAAGAAGTGTGAAAAGCCCCTTTCGTTTCTTAAAATCCGAACGTGAACTTTAAAAATGGCAGAGAGATTTACACGATGTATGAAATTGCGTCCAAATGAAAATCGCGAAAATGTGAATGGAAAACTATTTAGAAGATTTAGAAGTGCTCGTGAGAGTCATTGCGCCATTACCGAGGGTTATCTAGAAGACTGGGCACTCTCAATTGCAAGTGAGATGAATATTACTGATTTCTATGCTTCTTCGACCTGGTTAAACAGATTCAGGAGATTATAGGAAAAAGGCAGTCGCAAAATTACGAAGTTTATTTCAAGTAAGCGTGCTTAGGAGATTTTATTCACATTTTTGTGACGAATAGAGGGAATAAAAGAACACACTTTTGTGATGAACAGAGAGAATAAAAGAAGGAACTGTTTCATTGATAACAAAATGTGTATTATTAAAAAAGTTATCATAAGAACTATGCTACAGGAATTATTGTAAAATATTTAAAATGAACAAGTCAAAGTCCCAGCTAACTGAACCCTGTAATGTAACATTATACACCGCCTTGATTGTATTTCCTCTGCTAGTCGCTTGTGTGTAACAGTTACACCTGTGCGACAGTTCAACTATCGGTATAAACTGCAAGTTATTAAAAAGTTACTGATATCGAAAATTTTATGTTGTGGTTTAAGTGCTTACAATTCACGTGTGTGCACTTTGGACTTGGCGCTACACAGCTCTACGTCGGCTTGTCACAGCTGCGTCTGTTTATTATCTGAAAAGGAGGTAGGAGTAATTCTATGAAACACAAACACTCGTCACTGACTTTGATTTGCAGTAGGATTTTGGATCATATACTGTATTGGAACATTAAGAATTACCTCGAGGAAAACGAGCTATTGACACACAGTCAGCATGAATTCAGAAAATATAGTTCTTGTGAAACACATACAGCTCTTTGTTCTCACGAAGTAATGAATACTATCGACAGAAGATCTCAAATTGATTCCATATTTCTGGATTTCCAAAATGTTTTTGATGTCGCTCCTCACAAATGGCTTCTAATCACATTACGTGCCGATGGAGTATCGCCTCACGTGAGTTCCTGGATTCCTGATTTCCTGTGAGAAAGGTCACAGCTCATATTAATTGACGGACAGTCATTGAGTAAAACAGAAGTAATATAAGGAAATGTTATGGACCCTCTGCTGTTTCTAGTCCATATACATGATTTAGCAGACAATCTAAGCAGCCATCTTACGTCGTTTGCAGATGATGCTGTCGTTATCATCTAGTTAAGTCATCAGAAGATCAAAACCAATTACAGAGTGATTTAGGTCAGAGATATGTATGGTGCCAAAAGTGGAAATTGACGTTTGATATTGAAAAGAAGTCCGTTAAATTTTGGTTACATGATAAATCACACAAATCTAAAGGCTGTCAGTTCAACTAAACACCTAGGAATAAATTGCAATTACGAGCAACTTAAACACGTAGATAATGTTGTGGGGAAAGTAAACCAAAAATTGGTGATTTTTTTGACAGGACACTTGGAAGAGCAACAGATCTTCTAAAGAGACTGCTTACACTATGTTTGTCCATCCTGTGCTAGGGTACTGTTGTGCAGTATGGGATCCTTACCATAAAGGATTGACGGAGGACATCGAAGAAGTTCAGAGAAGGGCGACTGCTTTTGTATTATCGTGAAATAAGGAAGAGAGTGTCACGGATATGATAGGCAAGATGGGGCGGAAGTCATTAAAACAAAGTCGGTTTTCGTTGCGGCGAGATCCCTTAACGAAAGTTCAGCCTCCAACGTACTACTCGGAATGTGAAAGTCTTTCATTGACATCCAGGGAGACATACTCAGAAGTGATCATTGTAATAAAGTAAGAAAAATCAAAGTCCCCAAGGAAAGATTTAAGTGTTCATTTTTCCGTCGCGCTGTTCGAGAGTGGAACAGTAGAGAAATGGCGTGAAAGTGGTTCGATGAACCGTCGGCCGGGCACTTAATCATTTGTAAGACGAGCTGCGGAAGGGTCGACACAATTTTGTGAAACATTGTGTAGTTGTTTTTTGTGAGGTAGTGGAGTAGAGACAGTAGGGAACAGCCAACTCGCTCTTCATTTTGCAGGCCTCGTAAGGAGGTAAGTGCGTGACCACAACGCGGAGACCTACCTTGCCTCACACTTCAAACTTCCACCTCCACCTTTCACCATGTTACACCCCCAGAATACGATTTTAACAATAAACGGCAATTTTATACCATTAAAGCACAATTGTTAATAATTTGTAATTTCACCATCCCCTACAGCTCGAAAACTGTTAGTCTAGAGAAAAAATAATAGAACTTTTTTGTAAGAAATTTAACGCAGTTTAATTTTGTAATTTAGTATGTTATTCGTACACTCCCCCTACCACCAATGTACAAAAATTCGAAAACTCGAATCCTTGCCTCAGTCGACATATTTTGGTCTTCGTTCACTGTTTGTTAATTTACGACACAGCAGACACTTTTTACGATTCTCTTATCTTATTTGATACACAGCCAGTACGTGACGAATGGAAGAGTGTATACTATTCAGAGATAGTATTAAGTCACTCAGTAGTAGATCAGGGACGTACGGTTGTATCTGAATCATAAGTTATGTCCTTCTGTTTTGTTGTGTGGGCCAATCATAGAGTAAATATCTCTGGAGTGAGCATTACGTTCTGCGCATGTTGTCAACATTAAACCAGGATTGTCACGTGTTTTCGGGACTTCGCTGTGCTTGTGTGCTTTCTGCAGCGTTTGAAGTTTATAATATCAAGATTTTTTGTTGTGTTTCACCGTTTGTCGATAGTGTAATAGCGAGAGTGAATTACTGTTGTTGCTACAGATGCAAAGAAAAATACGTGAAAGGAGGGATAGTAACTTTTAATGGGTACATACCATGTAGCTCTAATTATAGTTATCATATTAGTAAGAGACACTGTATATGTTTAAAAATTTAATTAAGGTTTGATTCTGTAGACCTAATTTTCTACGATTTTATGACTATAAAACAGATATTACGGCTTGTACAAAAACTTACAAACAATCGCTTCCTCTTGTAAATTTGCTAGTGGAACAGGAAAGGGAAAGGTTAGTTGTATCAGTAAATACTATCCTCCATGCATTTATCAGTGACTTGTCGATTATGTATATAGATTACTCAGTCTACTATTTATTTAATAAACTGGGAGCAAGTACTTAAAATGCCTTAAATAAATACCTCAAAGTGCCACCAGTAAGAAAAATTGTGCTTTAGGTCGCAAAAACGAGAAAGTAAATGCGCAAAAATACAAGAAAAAAAGACGAATTAGGAGGGATATAATCGCTAATGTGTGGCAAATTTGGTGTGTTTCGGACACTTGCAAAAGTACTAGCTTACTGTCAAGTCGTTTTGCAGGACTATCACTGCAAAAATGTACGTCAGGCTCTGTAATACTATAAAGTGCAGTATCATACCGAAAACTACCAAAAGTCGAGTGCATCTGAACTATGACACCTATCGCAAAGAAGCAGAATGTAATAGAGATCACGTGACCAGGCCGGCAATGTATGTTGATAACACAAAATCTGTTCTGCGTATGTGAATGCTCACTCCAGAGATATTTACTCTATGAGGCCAATTGGTGTTAGCATTGCTGCTCTTCAGGCTGCATTTATAATTTTACCATTGCTCTGATCCAGAGAACAAAGCAAGTATCAATGCGGTCCAAGAAGTGAGCATCAATCACAAGATCGGTGTAAAAAATCCATAAGATTCCATGTATGTAAAGTTATGAAAAACTGAACATATTCAGTTTGAAACTCCCGCTACACGATGTTATTTTATTCTCTCATTAGTCATTCCTGTTTCTTTTTTTTTTTCTTTTCTTTTTTTGCGCTCGGCGGCTATTGTTGGTGTTATGTATATTGTCTGCGGCCCAAAAACATTCTTCTTCTCGAATGCGGCCCGGGTAACGTAAAAAGTTGGACACCCCTGTTCTAAGCTGTCATAATTAATGCATTTTCGTACTGTCTCGTAACACGTGCTCTATTGCAGTTATTCTAACGGAGTTATTACTTAATGTGTAGAATGAGGATGGAGTAAGACATCTTTGTGTATAATGGTCTTGGCCAACACAGTGTTTACGATCTCAGGTGCTAACATGCTGCCAGTGTTGCCAAGTTAGTGGTTTTCAGTAAATCTGGTGGTTTTGAGTACCTGTCTGGTGCACAAATCTTGCATGTAGTGGTTCGTGTGCATAATGGTGGATTTTAAAAACATTTCGGTAATTTTACAGTAAAATTATTTTTAAAAACACTTTGTACATGCGACATACAGCAGTATATTATTATTATTATTTATTATTTAATTTTGTAACGTTTACTTGCTCTTAGATTTGTATCACCTGCCCATATTGTTGTGCCGACACCCCCGGGATAACAAGGCCGTCCAGCAGTGTTAGTGACGTCACACTAAGCGGCCCATAGCGACACCCCCGGGATAACAAGGCCGTCCAGCAGTGTTAGTGACGTCACACTAAGCGGCCCATAGCACCACCACCTAAAGAGGTGGTGTCTCTAGGTGGTGGTGCCCATAGCCGACGCAGCAGTCCACGGACACCTCCGTACAGACGCGCCTGATGCTAACGATCTTCTGTCCGTCATACAGAAAGGAGCGAACTATAATTCGAACCAAAGACCAAATTATATATATTCTTGTAAACAGCATAAAGGTTCATAACGAAATACCGATTACATATACGGGCAGGAATAGGTTCTAGAACTCCTCTGAAAAGTGTTTATCTTCAGTACCAGAATGAACATCAAATCGTCAGGTTTTCTAAACAGAAAAGCACTTTGTTAGTAACAGACAGCAATAATGAGACTTGCAGTTGGTGATTTCTACGTGGAAAAGGAAATAAGCTGTAGAGAGATTGAAAATGGTAAGTAAAGAGAGCCTCAGCCTTTTGCTCACATTCTTACACGTAATGCACTTGGTTGTTTTTCATTCCCTTACCTTTCATAACATTTTTAATGTTGTTTCAAGAAGTGTATCTTCAATAGCAGAGTGAGCTTCAAATTGTCAGGCTTTTCTTAATGGAAAGAGCAGTCCCTTAGTATCACAGTGCAAGACAGAATCTTGTGTTCAGTTATGTCTATGTTAAAAGGAGAATATTTGATACCTATCTTTTGTTTCCATTCTTTATTACTGGGGATACACTTGTAAAAATTCTTGAAAAGAGCTGTCACCATGAACATATGAGTAAATTCACAATAGTCATTTGTTTTATGAGATAAAGCGAACTCTTGTTACCTTATTGTAAACGAAAGTTGTGAGGGTTTTGCTATGTATGACAGTGTTTAAGATAATTTACTTTCAGTGTAATAGCTTCAAAATGTTAAGTCCTGCTGTCAGTTGGCATTTGTCACCACCTGTATGCGAGTTTTAAAGCTAAATAGTGTTCTGACAATTATAAAATAGTGGCAAAGTTCCTCAATCGATTAAACTTATCCCTGCCCGTATATGTAATCGGTATTACGTTATGAACCTTTATGCTGTTTACAAGAATGTATATAATTTGGACTTTGGTTCGAATTATAGTTCGCTCCTTTCTGTATGACGGACAGAAGATCGTTAGCACCAGGCGCGTCTGTACGGAGGTGTCCGTGGACTGCTGCGTCGGCTATGGGCCGCTTAGTGTGACGTCACTAACACTGCTGGACGGCCTTGTTATCCCGGGGGTGTCGGTTGTGCGCCCGTTCTGTTATGCACTATAGTATTAATAAATTGCATCCGCATGGTTGGTTGGTTGATTCGGGGGAAGGAACCAAACAATGACGTCATCGGTCCCATCGGATTGGGGAAGGAAGTCGACTGTGCCCTACCAGAAAAACAATCCAGGCAGTTGCCTGAAGCGAGTTAGGGAAATCACGCAAAACCAAAATCTGGACGGCCAGATGCAGGTTTGAACCGTCTTAGCAGTGTACTAACACTGCGCCACCTTGCTCGGCCCATCTGCATGCGTAGTACATATTATGCAGACACTTTTACATAGCAGTTTAGGTGGAGAAGGGCGGGTGCGAGGGTTGGTCTACGACTCTCATAAAACCAGATGAGATCAGCGACCCATATGTCCATTCAAACAGTCCATCTTTCGCAGAAGCAGAGAACATGGGTGTCGGGGTGCCAGTCCTGCGGGTAAATCCTCGTTTGTTTACCTTCGTCCCCAACTGCCAGGGCCCAGGATACACTCTGTGAGCGATACCAGTAGTTCCGGTGTTAAAGTGATGTTTTTTATGTAAGTGAACGTTGTTTTCGTGCTAAACATAGGTAAAACAAAGGCACAATATACAAAAAAATTTGGTGCGTGATAGTAAATTTTCAGTGTCTAGAAACAGTTAAAGGTAGTTACACAATAACATACCGTAAATTTTGTCATTGTTTTGTGTTGGCGCGTTATGCTGACATACTAAGACACCGCGCAAAATAAATAAATAAATAAATAAAAAAAAATCCCCTAAGACAGCTGCAGCACCATTCTCTAGCATAAGACAAATAAAAATGCCTTTCAAGACCGATCGTGAAAGAATCTTTAAAGTGAATTAAGCTGAAGGTTTCCTTGAATTATTTATTTCCGGCCATTGTGCAATAATGTCATATAAACACATGTGTTTTGTGCAAGGCTAAATTCACAGTAATGTCGACAGAAACTTCAGGTACATAGAACAAAGTATAGGGTTATTATAAAACTTTTTTAAAAGAGGTGGAGCCCGCCTACGCCGGAATGACGGCCAACACAAAAGGTCTATTGCCATTCCTGCATAAGTGTTAGTTTTCGCTGATGTTAAGGTCTCGCAGGATGTGAGTACTGCGATGATTGCGTACGTCTGGTTTAGGTTAGCCATTAATACACTCCCATCTGGAGACAGATTGCGTCGAAAGTTGAACGAAGGGGTAGCGGTTTGAAGGGAAAAAAAAAAAAACTACCTCTGCGATAGGTGGGTCGCGTTGTAAGAGTAGTAACGATTTTCTTGCTGCCTTCAAGGGTAGGCTTTGTTAGTAATGGGTATCATGCAGGTGAATACCTGTGACGTTGTGCGGTGGTGTTACTCGGTGGCTGCTGCTTGGTGCCGGTGTTGGTTAAGTTATAAAACATGTATTAGGGCCCTATTTGGTGGAAAACTTGCGGCAAGATATCGGTGACAGCATGTATAGAATCTTAATTGATGATTCAACAAATAAAAGCCTGACAAGAATTTCAGACCAGTGGTTAGAGTTTCGGACGCACTTTGAAACTCGAATCAGAGACAAGTGTTACACAGCAGAAATGGTTTATGTAATGTTTCCTGATGAATGCAATTTGGCATATTTAATATTTTTAAAGCCGATTCTTTCACATTTGTAGATGGTCAATAAACATGTTGAATACAGTGCATGGGATCCATGCAAACTGTTAAATGACCTCGTTGTGTTAATAGAGTCATTAATGAAAAAAGATGTTGTCCTCACACATCCTGTGCAAATCAAATTAAATTTAAACTTTGAGAAGCCCTTAGACCCCAAACCATATCTAGGATATGAATTCGAAAAACAGATTGATGAATTGAGAGAATCTCAGTTACGCCGAACAAGAAAACGACCTACGTCAAAGATGCATCCAGTTTGTCTGCCAGTTGCTGCAAAGACTTCCAGACAAAATTGAAAATTTTCAGGAAAATTTCTATCGTTCAGTGTCCAGTGCTCTTCGGGTTGTTAAAGAGACGTTGATTCCTATCCCAGGTCCCGTTACAGTAACAAAAATTGATTTTCAGTGGCAAAATTTAACTCTTGCCAAATATTCCAAAACCACAGATACTGTTAATTTCTAGCTTGAACTGGTTAAATATGATGATGCAAGTGACAGCAACCCACGTAACGAATCGGCAACGTTTGTATTGCCACGACTAGTGTTACCGTAGTCGAATGCAGAAGTGGAGAGGTTTCTTAGCGAGATGAACGTCATTAAAACTAAAGCGAGGAATAGGATGAAATCCGAAATGATGAATTCGCTGTTATCGATTCGGGCTGGAATGAGAAGGTAGAAACAATGTTGCCACAATTACAAACTGCTTACAGAACTGCCGAAGAGGAAAACTCTTATGGCATATAAAACAACTAAATGTACTTCATCCGGTATTACCTCTGCCTCTGGAGTCGAACCTTTCGTCGAAGAAGAACTGTTCATTTTTCATTAGATAAGTTCACTGTGACCGTATCATAATACTGTTCTAGCTTTAAACATAAGGGATGAAACATTGTTTGCCTGTAAATATTACGTCTCTTAAAATCGTTAGTTTAAACGAGTTAGTGTACCTAAGTGATGTGAAATTTGCAGTACTTTTGAACAATATTTATAATTATGGCAGTAAAACGTCAATGCCCATTGTGATTTTAATGAATTATTGACACGAGCTGCTAATGTTTGATGCCGGGGGTGATTGTTGCCCTTGTTAAAACGGTACGTGTTTTTATTTTCTGACGTTTCACTACATTACTTACAGGCGACTCAAGAACTCGTTTGCCTCGGCTACCGACCCTTTTTCCTTTTGTCATATTGTTTCAGTGCACCGTCGCTTCTCCGTTTGCCCATATATCTTGTACAGTATATGAATGGTTTCACTGTATTACTGACTAATTCGAAGCTACATCCACTTACGGTATATAATTCGTGATGCTCTAACTGTGGAAGGAAAACTGCATAGATGCTATTTTGTCGAAAACTGACATTTTGAGATCGTGGCTGTGTACAAAATACATGTTGATTTTTACAGAGAAGATAACAGCAAACAGCCACTTTTTAACACTAGAAGGACCGCACACGTCATTTTGACGGGTATTCTACTTCTGTAGACTTACTTCTCCTAAATGGACTCAAAAACTGGTCACATTTTCTATGACTTTTCATAAATATTTGTTAGGCAGACGTCTGCAAAGAATTTACCCAATACGACCATTCTGAAAAATGTCCCAAACAACTCCTACTACAAGGACCGAAATCCGTCATGTTAACGGGTACCGAAATGTGAACAATAGCTCTCGGACATGTCCAAAGCTATTGTTGTTTACCACCATAATTTGATTATTGTCTTCTGCAGGCCCATTGTCTATGAGCAACAAAACTTTGTTGCTCAAGTGGCGCAGTATCAGCATTTTAATTGTTTCGTAATGGCGGTTCAAAGGCACGGTTTACCTGGTGAAGAAATTTTAAAATATTTGATGTCAGTGTCAGATGGTGAATCGAAGGAGATCATCGTGATGTTTGTGAAGCTGATGAATTACGAGATGACACTGCAAACGCTCTTGATGATGAGGAATATATCCCTCCCATCAATGAAATCAGTGACTCTTAAGACAGCGATATTGCAACTACTGGACAAGAGCAAGCGGATAAGTTGCAAACCAATGTTGCTTTACCTATAGGAGGTACGTTTGTATAGCTATTGTATTACTGTTTTATATTCTATTGCAACTGATCTTTCAGCAAGCATTATAAACTTTTCAATTTTGCAGTATTATAATTTGAAATTCACTGTTTTTGTTGTAACTGATTTTTCTATCACTGTTTTTGTTGTAACTGATTTTTCTATCACTGTTTTTGTTGTAACTGATTTTTCTATTATATACTGTATATTGAAATACGTCAAACAACAGTGTGCGCTTACCTCTAGCTAACAGCACTAGAGGCGTTCGTGGCATAGTGAAAGGAAAAATTCAGATGAACTGAAATCCTTCCATTGGGAGTAGTGAGACGGCTATTGACGGAACGACACGGACTATTACACCTAAGAAAGCTGTTCCCGGAAGACGTCCAAAGCAGAACGTCATGGAGGTAGCACCGGGACCTACAGGCTATGCGAAGAAGTTTGTCAGGGAAGGTATATATTCTAGTGCATGGAGATTGCTAATTGATGACAGCATGCTTCAAAATATAAAGAAGTGTACAGAAAACAGAGCGTCGATGCAATAGAAGCCGCAATATCACTTATGTTTTTACGAGGCGTATATGCAGCAAAAAACTTTCCGTTGAAGCTGTTATGGTCGAATATATGGGGACCAGCATTTTTTTCGGAACACAGTGTGCAGAAATAAGTTCAACGAAATTTTGCGGTTTATGCGATTTGACGAAAAGACCACACGCTCACATAGACTAAAGACAGATCGTTTTTCACGTGCTACCCCTGCCAATTCTTTGCTGTGTAATGTTCAAGATGAAAATATCACTGTGTACGATCAACTGTTTCCGTGCAAGGCTAGATGCTATTTCATTCAGTACATGAGCAAAAAACTTGACAAATTTGGAATAAAGTTTTGGCTTGTAGTTGATAAGAATTCTAAATATCTGGTGAATGGGTTTACTTACCTAGGCAAAGATGAGCAGCGTCCCACAAGTGTTCTCCTTGCAGAGCATGTTGTAATGGGTCTTATTCACCCCTTTGTATCCGCAGGAAGAAACATAACCTGCGATAATTTGTTCACAACGAAATGCCTTGCAAAAAAATTGAAACGCTAGAGTACAAGGACTGTAGGCACAGTGAAGAAATCTAGAAGGGAAATACGTCGATCGGCAAAATCTGCTGTAGCACCTTTGACACAACTATTCCTTATAAGTCGGCTGACATGACTCTAACATGCTATCAGGGGAAAAAGAACAAAAATGTGCTATTTTGAGTTCAATGGATGACACAGTAACTGTCGATGAACGACGTATAAAATTAAGCAGACGTCAGTTTATATAGAAATTGGCAGAAGAGTTGGCTTCAGCATATAAGGCCGCAAGGATACAAAATACTCTTCCTAATACAGTATCACAACATTGCAACATTCGGAAGACTTGTCAAATTGGAGGGTAGTGGTAAGAATAGAAGCACGCATTTATGGATAAAGTGTGACAAGTATGTTTGCGGACCATGTTTAGGCAATTCTGAACACACCTGTGCGAGGTGTCATGACGCAGCAGGTGGTTTTGAATGAGTAAAAGTAGAGTTATAAATGTTTTCAGATATTTGTGTTAAAACACATGGTTTTCTTTTCTAGGAAGAGTTATCTAGTCCACGTTTTGTTACATAATGTTTTGATTAATTTTTAGGTATAAAGTGTTCATGGTACCAGGTAATTCTACAGAAATAAGTAAAACTGTATCCTGGTAAACTGTGTAACTTGTCTGAAATAAATTTATGTATGTTAAAATGTGTTTAATTTTTTAAAAACGGCAAATGAAACTGTACCCGTCAAATTGACGGGTTGATCCTTTGAGGTAGATAGAAATCCCCGATACTCCTAGTGTTAAAATGCTATTTATTTACATAAATTGCGCCGTTAACCGATTTCAAACCGACAGATTCATCATCAGACGGCTCGTTCACGTCAATATACGTTTCTGTTGTAGTCACCGTTGCTGTTTTTCTGGGGGAACGCTGTGGGATGCGTAACCCTAAAGTTTTTTATCGACAAAGTAATTTTTTTAAGATGTCGAGACTTGGAAGAGGGCCAAAGATTTATTTCACAGACGTCAATTTTTTATTTCATTTTGTCGTGTTGGTAATTGCAATGCGAACGATATCAGTGCAGTTTTTGGTGGGAAAGGCGATGTCATTGACTATTTCAAGCATTTCGAAGCTGCGCCCGATACCTTTCTTTTTTCTTTTTTTTTTGTTCGACATGTTGATGACGTCATGGCTAAAAGCAGACGGGTGGTATCCCATGCTTCAGTTATAAGTAATTTTCGCTTAATTATATCCAATGTCGGAGTACCCTCAAACATTTTTTTTAGAAAAAAAGCACTGGTAGTCACCATTAGTTTTCACGTTGTATTCCCTCATATGGTGAAATTCCCTTGTAGTGATGATGCCCTACAACGAAAACACCATGTCAGAAACCGTCTATGTAACTGTAACTGTGCCTCATAACAATTTCAAACGATGTAAACAAATTATTAAAGTGACATTGTTTTAGTTTCTTATGTCGAAAATTCCTCGCCATTACGTTGCAATGCTGGCTACTTGTGTTCATGCAGTAGCGAAAACTATATGAACCACTTTTTTGATATAGCCTATATGTACACACATACATTTGAGTGTAAGTGGTGCATCATACCGGTATGGGGAAATAAAAAGTGAAAACCGATGTAGACTACAACAAAAATGTATCTTGACGTGAATAAGCGGTCTGATGATGAATCTGCCGGTTCGAAACCGGTAACGGCGCTATTTCCGTTAATAAATAGCATTATAAAAAGTGGTTGGTTGCTGCTATCATCTCTGCAAGAATCAACTTGTAAAATGAATAGAATTGTTTCGAAAGTCTTAAAGGCGATTACTGTTTTGATAACAAGAACTTCAATATTGCAGTATTAGGCTGTAGTAATGCCTACTAATGATTTTATTTTTGTCAGATGATATTTTAGTTAATAAAATCAATAAAACGTTGGAAGTAAAATAAGTTTTGAATTTAATGAGCGACCTTTGTGATGCTTGCAAACTTAGCTGAAACACTCCAGTAATAAAGTCACTTATCGTGGGGACTGGTATCACATTGTGGTGAAGACAGAATACTGGTTCGAATCCTGCCTCGGGCATGGATGTGTGTGATGTCCTTAGGTTAGTTAGGTTTAAGTAGTTCTAAGTTCTAGGGGACTGATGACCTCAGCAGTTAAAGTCCCATAGTGCTCAAAGCCATTTGAACCAGAATACTGGCTTTTAAAAATGAATTAAAACTACAAGGAGATATCTCATTCACGTTTCTTAAAATGAACGTAATGATGAGGTTGCAGAAATAATATCGAGTGATAGGCATTCTTATCAGCAATATACAAAACGGCGTTGCCTCTACATAGCTGGGCCCTCGCGTTATTTAGTTTGCGAAGTTCGTTCTTGAGCGTGACTATTCCTCTGTGTGTTAAATTTCTCGAGTCTTTTCGTATGATTAATCCTTGAGAGGCTTCTCTTCCTTCGTCAGTATTGTTGTCGAGCAGCTGTACGTTCAGTTTTATGTCTACACGGAATGTCCCTTTGTTGCTCCGCGCCTCTTATAACATCAGATCTTCCCCGCCTCTGACAATCTTAACAGAGATTAATTTTTTTCAAAAGCAAATCGCACTTTACTTTGTGCGCATGTGACGCTTGAGCGTAAAAGAGCAATCGCAAAAATTTGCGGAAAGACGCATGTACGCATGGGCGTACTCGTGTTCACAGGTTGCCTCTTTGCGCAAGAAGTCTGCTATGAAATCCCGTCTTTGCTTGAGAGCTTGTGTTGTGTTTATTGTGATAAATTGCGACAGAAAAAGAAAACGTAAAAGCGACTGTAGGTAAAGAAATACATAAACAACAGAGGTACGAGAAATACCAAGTGATGACAACGTTTTATCTGCAAATTTCAGGATGTTACAACGAGATTTTAGATGTTCTGTTTGGGAAACTGCTACGATAAGGTTGGCAACAAAAATTTTTTGGCTAGTAATTGCTGACTTATGCACTCGTTTGAGATATTTATTCCTTATTTCAAAACAAAGCATTTCACATCTATCAAATATGTAACTAGTAATGTTGAATAATTGGATTTATTATTTCATTCTTTTATACCTCTTTTTCACTGTAGGAAACGCTAAGCTTGTAATTTTTAAAAACAAACCATTTCACATCTATCAAATATGTAACTAATTGGATTTATTATTTCATTCTTTTATACCTCTTTTTCACTGTAGGAAACGCTAAGCTTGTAGTTTTTAACATATTTTGTTCCTGTACAATATTACAATTTGTATCTTAGCGTCTGTAAGTACTGTTCTGATGTATGATTATGATTCGTTCCATATCCATGCAGTTCTCTTGCTTACTGGGTTAATGAAAAATGAATAAATAAATAAAAATAAAAGTGGTTATTCCTGAAACTGAAATATACTTAAGGGAGGTTATAAGTCGTTATGTGAAGGTGAGTCTATTTTCCATGTTCATTTGTATTTAATCATGAAATATAATACTTAGATTAACATTCTCGGACGCGACAAATTTGTGAATTTCGTAGACGTGAGGAGACTTCACTAGAACGGAGGTTGTGATTTTTTGCGACATCAGTGTGCTTCATTTCTATTTTTAGTAACTTTTTGAGGAGCTACACATAACCCTTCACTTCTTTTGTTCAGCTCTCAGCCTTCTCATTTGTTGCGTTTTAAGCCGCCATAACATGAATATTCATCCACAGTTTTCATATACACTTTTCATAATTTTTTGGCTTATTCTCCTCAGTTTTCCGACTTCGAAATATACGGTTCTTATCAAGAAATATGATTGGAGACTTATTACCTAATACGTGACGCTCAGGGCAATACATCCCGAACTTTCATTCAAATAATCTTCAGAAGCAGCGTTCCACACGACTTCTTCGTCTGTTGTATCTATAAATTTATGCGTACTTCCTTTTGAGTCAACAAACATTATTACACATAGAAGTCTTTCCAGCATAACCTGAACACACTGCACAAACAGGCACATATGGGTGCCAGCTACCTGTCGTCTGCCAAAAAGTGCGGATTCACACCGACGGCGGGTAGCAATGCGCTATGCGCACGGCCTACATTTTCAGGAAACTACGCATGCGTGCTTGCGCTGTTGGAAATTTATGCGCATGCGCAAAGTTGAACTCAAATAAGGCATCGTGTGCACACACCTTAATTATTAAGGTTTAATAGAAATTAATAACAGGAGTATCTTCTATTTTTAATAACGCAGGGTCGTACACGGAGAACCGGCCCCAAGTATTAGACTGTTCATTGTTGCCCGCCAATCGCTATGTATTGTTTCGAAGCTGTTGCGACTACATTTTGTATGTCAGTATTTCTATCTACTTATTACATGTTCATCTATTTGTTGTTGTATCTGCTCGTGGCAGGCAACAATTCTCGCGTAGTGGGCGAGCAGTTCTGTACTCGGGGCCGGTTTTTCGTGCGTGTTTGATATAGTTTGAAAAAATGCGAGAAGAAGAAAAGATTGTCTCAACTGCTTGGCTATATGTCACGAGAATAACACTGGGATCCAATGGAGGCTGGTTAGAGCAGCAGCGATGACAGTTGGTGATTTCCTAGTTGTTTTTGCAGTGGTTAATAAAATACGAATCAATCGGACAAATTAACGGCGAATGGACACTGCACCCAGATTTGTTTAGAGCTGTCAAATCCAAAGGTTTGACAGTTGTTTCTGCCGGTATATCGGCCGTTCAAGAACTACGTTATGAGTAATTCTGTACAGTTGCTCAATATGGATATCTTGTGCCTGGCAACACAGGTCTCATACAGAAATCTATAAACTCCTATCATTAACGGACGGTATGTAACGAAATTTATTTTTAATATGATAGAGTACCATTTGACTGACTTCAGCAAGGTGTCATGAAGCATATGACGGGCCAAGCAGTGGTGGGATATTGGTACGTTGTTGGACGAATTTGACATTTCAACATATGGCCATTTTTGTTGCGGAACGTTGAACTCCAAGCATTTTGTCGCCCACTGTAGATACGCCGTAACCGAGAATATTGTTTCAGGCACGAACAGTAACTCCATATGCCACGAGAAATGTTTATTTTATTAGGTTTATTTATATATATAAACGTCAAGCATATTCATAGAGAGGAATTCGGCGTACTTGCATCATATTTCATATCATAAGGCGTATTTGATTGAAATAAGTCTAGTTAACATTTCCATTTCGGAACCGTTAATCGAGTTGGTCATTTATAGTGCTTTGAGACTTGTCTAACGTTTGTGTGTACTGCTCCGATTAGAACACATGAAAATAATTTTAGAAGACAAAAATTTCAGATGTAGGTTTGATCGTATTGGACGGGCTGTCACCCAGCCCCCACTCACCAGCGCTGTCCCACTACTGCTCACCACGGGGACTTTTGGCTGCTGAGTTTCCTCCCTGGCCCGGTACGCCCCTCCTTAGCCAACCTGGTCATTATGGACTCCTCCATAGTGACCATATTGATGGCGAGCTTAGTGCGGACGCTGGATCGACATGGGAAACTGAGCACCAGATCTCCCGCCCTCATACCATCCACTACACCTGGCCTCCTAGTAGCTGGATTACAGGAGCACGCCACTACTCCCGGCCGTCAGAAGTGACTTCAACAAAGATATTCGTCCCTGGATTCACTCACGGATATGTAAACAAAATACATTTTAATTGTATCCAAGTCATACTGGCCCTTTATTTCAATCAATTTTGTCTCTCTGCTTCCTCTACCTGAATTCGTGTTATAATTAAAAGCGATAGCGGTGTACATACATATTTGCTATATTCGCCATGTTTTAGTTGCTTCGATCGTCACGAGATGACACTTGCCGTGCTTCTGTTGTACACCGCTAGATGGCACTACAGAGGTTCAAACCAGTTGCTCCCTTCAGCCACCGTGCCGAGTGTCAACTTTCTCTTCGGACAGTGTGTTGTAGAAGTTGACAATGTAAAATGTTTATTGACAAGAAGTGTGGGGGGTGATTAGCGCGCGTTTGTATTTCTGCATACAGGAGCCACAGCATCGTATAATATCAAGACGACTGCTGTACAAAAGAAGCAGAGAAACACACATGCAAACATCCCATAAAATATTTAAGTAAATATCTGCATTTTACAATGTGGATGAGTTTTGAAACGCGTTGTGTGAAGCGTGAAAAAATGTGTGACTGGTGCACTGTTTGATGTAAATAATCTAGTATGTAGTACGTTGTAATTGGGTGGAATGAAGTGAACAGATGTAGGAAATTATCGTACATAAACTCTTACTATATTGTTTCGCGATATCGTTTGAAGGAATGAAGTGTTAAGAATTTTGTGTTGCTTTTGCTGTGCCAGCTGCTTCGCGGTTGCCAATTTTCGAAATAAATAAATAAATGTATTAGAAAGTGATACGATTGTACTCCGTTATTGTTTAATATTCTACTGGATGACTGTCTGTTAATTCCATATAACAATAGAAACAGGATGGTAAAGGAATTTCTGGTCAGTTGTTCCAGAGCAGAAAATTCGAAAATTATATACAAATATTCCAATCTCTTTATTAAGAAATACAATTACAAAAGCTGCTTCTACGTTGCAGGACACAACACCAACCTAAATAAAAAAAATAAATAAACGTGCAAATAACTAGTATGCATATTCAGTCCGTTATTTGCGTTAACAGAGCTGCACCTTTCAAAATCCAGTAACTTTCCTCTTGCTTTGAAGGTAGATAAAAAGCAATGACGAAATTGGTACTGTGACCCGTAGTTGAAAGCACCCCAGCACGTTCAGATGTTTTATACAGTGGTGCGACATATCTTATTCCTTTGTAAGTAAGTGCAGTTACGGGCGTCAGTAAGGTCACAGGAAGAGGAGGATTCATTTCGCCTGTGAAGACAGAAATTGAAATTTATTTTTCATCAACATCAAAGTACACAAATTTATTTTTACATAGTAGAACTGACCATGGCGATATCTGTATATACAGAACTATAAAAAAAGGTTTGAGGGAATAAAAGTTCGCATTATCCGAATGAATTACAAAACTTAGGATGAGAAAACATTACTGTAAACATGCTGTCTCAAGACTTCAATTAAAATAAGATTGGGCACACCTCAAACTAAAGTAGTATTATAAACAGTGCAATCTCACTACTTCCTTGAGTTGTCCATACTAGGTACAGCAACTAACAGGCATGACAAACAACAGCTAAAAAAACCCAGAACAGAAAAATCCCATTGTAAAAGCCACTAGAAAAGAGCTACAAATTGTGCGCCAAAATATAACTGTAGAAGCACCACTGAGTGGAGGGCATAGGTGATGAATAGGGTGTTATACTGAACACTGCCCTCATAAACGTAGTATGAACACTGGCTTCATGAACAGGAAGGACCTCAATGCAGCCAACAGAACTATTCACTGGCATCACACTTTTGAAAGTCAGAGCATAAAAATGATGTCAGCTGCATATTTGTGAAAAATTGGTTTATAAACAATGTAAAGACTAGAACTTATCAAGTAAAATGCAGTATTGGGTCATTCAGTGTCAAGTGGCCTAAATTTAGACAAGCTCCCCACTCGGCCATCTTCAATTTTGATGAAATTTTTACAGAATGTACCTATAGACCTTACATGAAGCACTGCCAAATTACAGCTTCATAATTAGTAGACTATGGTGGGGCCACTAGCCACCTTTTTGTAAAAGCTTGTTTTTTGACATTGTGACTAAAATGAATAAAAGACCAACTTTGTTTTACCATTGTTCAGGATCTAAGAGACATGTCATGCTGAAACTTTGTGATCCTGTTCAACTTTTTGGTTACTATAGCTTAGTTGTATTACAAAAGGTCAAACTAAGGTAAATTCATCAAAGTGGCTCATAAAGCTTGTCATACCAAATTTTGATTGTACTTTATTGCCTTGTATCTGGTGAAAGAGTAACTTTCTGAAGCTAATGCTTTAGTTATATCTCAGCATGTCAAAGCTCTGCAATTGGCACTCAGATGGCTCAAATAATAACTTGAGTTATCAAAGTGTGCTAAAAAAATTTATCAGTCAATTTTGACTCACTTTCAAAAGGGTCACTCAAATTTGATTTTTCTTGGCACCACTGTAAAGAGCTCACCTTGTTTGACCAGAAAAAGTTGTTTTTAACTTGGACACACTGCATTTAAGAACAAATAAACTTATGTTTTCATTACATTACATTAAATTTCTCGACATTGTGTCTTAAGTGAATAAATGATCAGCTTTGATTTACCAGTACTCAGGATCTAAGAGACCTGTCACATTGAAACTTTGTGCACCTGTTCAACTTTTTGGGTACAATATCATAGCTATGGTAAATTCATCATAGTGAGCTATCAAAGTGGCCCATAAATCTTGTCGTACCAAATAAACTTACATTTATATTACATTAAAAAATACATGTACCAGTCGTACTCTTTATGGTTCCCAAGCCAAATATTTCAGTTCTTATTAATTCATTTCCTGAAATTTGCTACTAATAGCAATTACAGTTGATTCTAACAAGCTATAATGTCGGCCCATTCTTGTTGCTGATGGAGCTGGGCTGACAGAAATAATGTGTTGGTTTGGAATCCAACAAGCATCCTGCCTAGCTGGTCAATAGAATGATTGTGCAGGTCCATTAGGGTGCATGAAACTGACTAAAACATCATTTTCTTCTTCTGAAACTTCAGACACATTACCAATCCACCATTTTCCATCACATATACAGGCAATGTATTGGCCTGGTTGTAAGGCTGTAATATTTCTGAATGAAACTGTTGCTTGACTTTGGTCAACATTTGCCACAAAAAAATTTGTATCATGGATACTCTTCTAACACAAACTTGCTTTTCATTTAATGGCACAAAATGGTGATTCTCTCTTGTTCCTGATGCTGTGCAGCCATTTTTGAACCTTGCTTCATGCTCAGTTTTTAATGTTTCAATTTCTTCTTTTGAAACAAAAATGAATTGGGTTGCTCTGATATTCTTTGTAAAGTATTTAAACAAATCAGTTGGTGTCAAAATCTAGTCCTCAGTTGGTGTTTGAAGGCTTGCTCTTGCTGCCAGGCACTTTACAATTCTTCCAGTTCCATCACTTGGAGATTTTCCATGGTTTGTAGCAAAAAAGTTCCATTCAGCTGAGATTCCAAAGTCATTTTGGTGGCAGCAGGGATTGAGAAAATTTTTGAAGTTTTTGTACTGCGCTGCTGACCCATCGCTGAAGTAGTAAATGCGTCTGATTTTTCGAAGGAGACACTTTAGATCTTCAATTAATTTCACTATAAAAGCATGTACAGTGATTGCATCATATTTCAGGCTGTCACTCATTATACAGTAGCTGTTGCTGCTGATGTCCAAGTTATTTCTGAAGTACACAATAAATGGGTGTAAAGTTGCTTGGCTGTTATTCCAGTGAAAACCTTGAGCTGAATCCTGGACAATGAAGGAATAATTTTCAGCAAAGTCCATTAATATGATTGGTTCAGTTGTCTTACAGCTTTCTTTTATGCAGTTTAGGTGCTTGCTCTGGTGCTTTGTAACATAATGATGAGTGGAAAGTTTGTCAGTGTGCACCCACTGTTTGAACTCAGTGGTATCATATGGATCACTGTCTTCAAAACTACTTTCTAAAAACTGTTCCAGTAGTTCTTATCCCAGACAGATTTCATAACGATGAAGCATGCAGTCTTTGGATTCCAAATCGCACACTGTTTTAGCAAACAGACTCATAATCTTCTTTAATTGGAGTGCTTGCAAGCATCAGTTTCACATTTTGGTGTAAAGTGCAAACACAGACTGAGTGTTCCTTCAGCACCCACAGTGATGCACCATTTTGGCCTAAATTCTCAAAATTTGGAAAATCCAATTTTAGGCCCATGCTGAAGCCAATATGCAGCAAACATTTCTTTCAAATTATTCAGGAGAATGTATTTTTGCATCAAAACTTTCTTTCCTTCTATTATAATTGATACACAGTCTTTTATACCTGGACAAATTCAGCTAAATTTTTCATTCTGAAAAACTGTTACCACACTTTTCTTTTACAGCATCTGGAATCTTCTTGCCGCACTTGTTCTTTGGCAGAGCTAATGCGCCACTTTCTGCCTGTAACTTTCTAGCTGCTTTTACCATCCTCTCTGAAACACCAGATTCTTGCATTGACTCTTTTATAGTCCAGCTTTGCGGTACTAATGTCAGTATTTGAATTTTTCAGGCTGCCTTGACAATTGCAACTTCTCTTTCAATTCTTTAATCAGCTGCTTATAATCTTCACAATCAGGACATGTCTTGCTTGTACTAGGTGTTTGAAGATCTTTCCGGGTGAATCCTCCAGCAGCAGCAATGTTATTCGCAGTTGCCTCTTGAGCTTCACTTATTTTTCGTTTTGCTTAACCTTTCACATCCCTTTTTGATACTTTCTGAAATTTTAGAGGGGAGACCCCTAAAGCAGTTAGACTTGAATCGATTGATACTTCTGGATATGCTTCATCTTCTGACTGGTTTGACGTTGACTGTGATTTTTTTTGCTTTCTTTGCTAAAAATTGTTTTCTGGAAGCTGGACAGATCTTCTGACCAGGTTTCACATTGCTCTTAGTCACGGCTTGCAATTGTTTTGCTGCTTCCACATTGACAATCTGTAAACCATTTTTAACAGAATGTTTCTTTGCACCACAAGGATTACAACAAGATCTCTGTAGAAAGTCATATTTGTCCACAAGTATTGCTTTGTGATGAAAGCATATGTGTGCATTTTCAGTAAGACGTATCTCACTTCTTTGGTTTATTAATTCCTGTTGCTCTACTGAAAATTCTTTGGTTGGAATGAAGCCTTGTTGATGTGTGAATGTTTTCAGATGACATGCGGAATTATCTGCAAGGCCAATGACACATGGTACTGAAACCTCGTTGATATCCATTACACTACAATTAAATTTATGCTTCCAATTGCTGTTTGTTTAAATATTAGATAAAGTAGAAATGGTGTATATTTCCAACTGAAAAATATTAAACAATCATAGACAATGGAACTTCCTTGAGAATGCAACAGAAAAAAATTAAATAACCTGATAAACATTTCTAAGGAGTCACCCCCTACCTTGAAAGAATTTTTACTTACCGAAAAAAGATGTTTATCCAGTAATGGCAACATACTTTACATCATTTAAAAAGGCACCCACAACATCTGAACACTCTTCACTACACAACAGTGTGCTTCAGACTGATTGTTGGAGCATGTTACCAAACTCCATTGTTGACACTGAACATTGTTGACACTTAACTGGTCTGTCTCCAAAATAAAAAAATAACTTTTTATGATCAGACAAGGTGAACTCAGATACTCAGTTATTATTTGAGCAATCTGGATACCACTTGCAGAGCTGTATGACATGCTGACAGGTTGCAGATAATCAAAGTATCAGCTTCAGAAAGTCATTCTTTCAGTAGATACAAGGCAATAAAGTATAGTCAAAATTTGGCACGGCAAGATTTATGAGCCACTTTGATAGCACACTGATGAATTTATCATAGTTTCACCTTTTGTTTTACAGCTAAGATATTGTACCCAACAAGTTGAACAGGATCACAAAGTTTCAGTGTGACAGGACTCTTAGATCCTGAGTAATGGTAAATCAAAGCTGATCATTTATTCATTCAAGTTGCAATGTCGAGAAATGTAATGTAATGAAAATATAAGTTTATTTGTTCTTAAATGCAAAGCCTCTAAAATAAAAGCAACTTTTTCTGATCAAACAAGGTGAGCTCTTTTCAATGGTGCCAAGAACAATCAAATTTGAGTGATCCCTTTTGAGAGTGAGCCAAAATTGACTGATTAAATTTTTTAGCACACATTGAACTTTTATAACTCAGTTATTATTTGAGCCATCAGGGTGCCACTTGCAGAGCTTTATGAGATGCTGGCAGACTGCAGATAACTAAAGTATTAGCTTCAGAAAGTTACTCTTTCACTAGGTACAAGGCAATAAAGTATAGTCAAAATTTGTTACGACAAGATTTATGAGCCACTTTGATAGCACACTATGATGAATTTATCATAATTTGACTTTTTGTACTACAACCAAGCTTTTGTACCCAAAAAGTTGAACAGGATCACAAAGTTTCAGCACAACAGGTCTCTTAGATCCTAAACAATGGTAAAACAAAGTTGACCATTTATTCATTTTAGTCGCAATGTCAAAAAACGAGCCTTTACAAAAAGGTGGCTTGTGGCCCCACCATACTACTTCTGCAGCTGTAATTTGGCAGTGCTTCACATAAGGTCTGTATGTACATCCTGTAGAAATGTCATCGAAATTGGAGATGGTCGAGTGGGAACCCGTAGGCCACTTGACATGGAATGACCCTATTGAAAAAGATTTGTATGTTCGGCTGTTGAAGTATTATTGTAATTGAAAATCCAAAATATTTCATCAACAGTGTTTGCTGTTCACCTGACAGAAGTCCTAAGTCATTTTTCAGAAAATTGTTGAATTAAATAAGGTTAGCACTTACAAAGGAAACAACAAAATAATATTGTGTGGTGACCATATCAATGGTTATTCAGAGTGTGAAAGAGTATCTTCGCTCAGTTGTGATCTCCTACAATTTGCATAACACAGCCTGTGACAACACTAGAATTACTACAGTGATTTTGCTTTACTTTATATTGTTGCCAGGCTGATAACTGTAAAATAGCAGTAACTGAAATAAATCTAATCAAAAAGATCAAGTAATCTGTGAAGAACAAAGTTGGAAGCCCAGGAAACACTATATTAAATAACATGAAATGCATGACAATCTTAATCTGCCTAAAGAAGGCTGGACTGAAATTCAGAGTGACAAAGACTGTGCAAACAGTTTTAGCCTCTTTATAACCAAATAGTGTGAATATATTATGAATTAAAGGAGCCACTTGCTGAAAAGCAGAAGTCTTGAGTTGTTTTTTGTAGGCACACCTAAGAGAAGAAAACTTGCTAACTTTCACATTTATCCTTTGGCGAGCTAGAGTAAAGTGTACAGGCATGCAGCACACGCATACCCAAAGAAAGAAACACACACACACACACACACACACACACACACACACACACACACACACACACACACAAAATATGCGCGCGTGCATATGTTGGTATGACTTCGACCATCTGCTCACACACACACACACACACACACACACACACACACACACACACACACACACACACACAAAATATGCGCGCGTGCATATGTTGGTATGACTTCGACCATCTGCTCATCGGGATGAATGGCCACTGCCAAACTGTTGTCAATAACAAAGTTGATCACTCGGTGGCACAACATGCAGCTGAGCACAACATGCTCAATTTCAGTGATTGCTGCACAACTTGAGCCATTTGAATCCTTCCCTCCACTGCCAACTTCTCTGAACTGTGCAGTGGGAAGTTACCCCCACAACACACCCTCCACTCACTCTGGTGTTAATCTCAGGTTACTCACTGTTCCTGCACCTTCCACCCAACAGTCTCCCCTTTCTACATCCTGTCACCCCCTCCCATTTGACATCCCTATCTCATCTTTGTCTGTGTGTGTGTGTGTGTGTGTGTGTGTGTGTGTGTGTGTGTGTGTGTGTGTGTGTGTGTGTGTAATCCTGAAGTATTTGCATGCTACAAGAACTTTCCACAATGAGTATATTAAAGATGTGTTCCCTATGAAAAATAGATGTGTAACAAGTAAAGAAAGGCACAACAAATGGATTACATGGGCATTAGTTTTTGAGCAAATGGCTTAAAGTACTACACAGAATCATTAGATATAAAACTAATTGCTTGCATTTAAAACGGTAGTACATAAAAAAAATCTACACTCAACGAATAAAATATGCACAGAAAATGGCTATTGAACAGGACATTATCAACTCGATACAAAGCATAATTCAGAAACAGAAAAGGCAACATGTATAAATAATAGCCTCATGAAATCAAATGGGGTAATTCATTACAAAGAAACCCAGAAACTACAGCCAAATCGTTTAATGACTAGTTCATAAATGTATGCATAAGTTTTCCAAAGGATATGTTAACTCCAACAAGAAGTGCTTTAAACGTTTTACCAGAGAAAAGATGTTCATTATAAAATTCTATGTACCTGTGTCCAACAAGTGAGGAAGAAGCAATGAGAATCATAAATAAGTTGAAAAGCACTAATACTCAAGACATCTATGGTATCTCTAATACGAATATTAAAGTGTGATTTAAACTTGTTGTTAAACGCATGACAAACATGAGTAACGAAGCCATCACAGATGTACTGTATCCAGAGTGTTAAAAAATTGCTTTGGTGCTACCTTTTTACAAAAGAGATGACTGCAGTACCTGAAAACTGCAGACCTCTTAGCACTAGACCAATTAGATCAAATATCTTAGAACACATTCTGTATAATATATTAATAAACTTGTTTGCATCACAGAAAATCCTAGGCAGAAGCCAACATAGATTCCAAAAAAATAAATCCACTGCTTTAGCAACTCAGTAGCTTGTGGATTAGATGCAGATAACGCAAGGCAAGGAAGAATCAATAATTGGTGTGTTCTGTGATTATTAAAAATTGTTTTTTTTGGTTATGCACAAGATTCTTCTGGAAAAGCTAAAATTCTGTTTGGTAAGATATACTGCATTCAGTCTGATAAAATCATAGTTAATAAACGGATATCAAAAAGTAGAAATGCTGGATGAGGAAACTAATGCATACTACTTGACATGGGGAAGATACTAAACATGCGCCTCAGAAAAATGTCATAGCATCATGGCTGTTCTTGGTGTGTATTTATGATCATTGTGAAATCCATGCTATCTGCAGATGACACAAATATTTTAATTAATGGGATGGATCTAAAAAATGATTCACATGTAGCTGAAATTGTGTTACATAGGGTAGGTAACTGGTTCGGAAACAATAAACTCAAATAAAATAAACATCATTAGTTTTAAAAACAGTTGACCGAAAAACAGTGAGTTTAAATACCAAGGAGAACAAATTTTAGCAGCAGGCTTGTGTAATATTCCTGGGTCTCCACCTAGATGATAAATTAACGTGGACAGAGCCCATCAATAATGTAAGTAGCAATTTAAATTCAGACTGCTGGGTGCTACGGAAGTTAGCCAGAATTGTTAGTATTGGAATTCTTAAGGATGTTTTAGTTTGTGCACTTTGAATCCATGTTATAGCACTGTGGGGAAGCTCAGTAAAGGTACTCATCATACAGAAAAGGGCTGCATGCATAATGACCAGTTTGAAACGTTGAACAGCACAGTCAGGGAAATACTGGAGACAAATCCATTTTATTGCTTAAACAAATTTACTAGTTAGTACAAGGAAAATCCAAAAATATGACACAAGCAAAACCAAGAAAATGGAAGTAACTATCACTCTCATTGAATCTTGATATACATATAAAAGGAAATTAGTTCTATACTGTACAGAACTGAAGACACTGTAAAATGTTGTGTATGTATTGTGCTGCAATCTGTACTATAAATGCACTAATCTGTAGAACACCCTACGTAATTGCCACTGTATAATCAAAATATCAAGACCTATATGTAACATACAATATGTATCGGTTATAATAGAAGGAAACATTCCACGAAGGAAAAATATACCTAAAAACAAAGACGATGTGACTTACCAAATGAAAGTGCTGGCAGGTCGACAGACACACAAACGAACACAAACATACACACAAAATTCAAGCTTTCGCAACAAACTGTTGCCTCATCAGGAAAGATGAGGCAACAGTTTGTTGCGAAAGCTTGAATTTTGTGTGTATGTTTGTGTTCATTTGTGTGTCTGTCGACCTGCCAGCACTTTCATTTGGTAAGTCACATCGTCTTTGTTTTTAGGTATATACAATATGTATCTGTTGAAATACATAAGATGGCTGGGAAAAAAATCAGTTTGTTTGAATAGTCTCCTGGTAAATTTGATTTATAGGCTGTTACTGTGTTGTAGTTTTTCTATTAGTAAAGTTATATATTTGTAACTAATATGTGGCTACTAGTTTATTCTTAGGCCTACAATCATTTTATTATATTTCCAGTCTATGATGGCATAATGACTAGGATGTAGGATATGTCACATATGTAGATTATTATCATGTACAGCTTTACAAATATATTTCTGCAGCAGTAATTCCATGAATGATGGCATGCAAATGATCAACTATTATGTTGATTACAATTACAAGTTTTTACTGTATGGTAGGCAGTTCCTTACATTGTAACACAACTATTGATGTGTTAATAACACTTTCATATTTTTAGTAACAGTGAACATCTTATTACAATATTTAAGGTGATGAGGTATTCTGTTAATAATTTTTACGGGATACATGGTTCATCACATGCCTGGTTTAGTTACTATTTAAAAACAGGATGCCGAAAGTTTGCGTAATACAAACAGGAACGCCAAATCGTCATCATGGAGAGAATTCATGATCAGTTTTCCAAAGGGTTCAATCATTGGCCCATCGCTGCCTTTGCTCTATTTTAATGATCTACCAATGTATTTGAATCAGACGCATCCACTGGGAAAACAGTCCATGATGGCTTTAAACTTTTTTTTTAGTTGTTATTACACAAAGAGACTCATCCAGTTTTATGCTGGGGGAAAAAAACCCTCACCTGCTATGAGTGTTGTTTGCCAACAAAAAATAAATAAATGAACAAAGTAGTAAGTTTTAAGTTCTTGAGTGTGCTTAGTGATTAAAGCTATTGGAAGACTCATGTAGTAGGCATGCTACAACATTTAGGTTGACTGCTTTTGTCATAAAAATAATTGTCAACTCTGAGGACACAGAAATCATTAAGTTAATATATTTTGCAATTTTCTTTTGCATTGAATTTTATTATGGGGTAACTCCTCACTCTTGCCAAAACACTCATCACAGAAAAGAAGGCAATTAAAGTGATACGTGGAGTTCACACGTGTACATGTTGCAGGCACCTGTTTAAACATTGGGAGTAAGCCACATTCTCGCCGTATATTTATTTACTCATTAAATTTGTTGTCAACAATCAATTGGGTTTTGAGAGTAATAGAGAAATTGACCAATCGAGCACTACAAAGAAGAGTTATCTGCGGTTCCTTCTAGTGAACCTAACAAAATTGCTGGTATCTTATAACATGTAAAGTGTTATACATAGGATATTTAGAATTTAAGGTCTTCAGTTTATTTAAAAAGAACACCACTTTTACAATAAGAGGATTTGTTATTACATATAAATTGCAATAACTATCGGCTATTTTTCTGCATAATTACCCCTTAGATTAAGGCACTTGTCGTATTAAATAAATTTACCAATGCACACGTTGTAGAATTCAGCATCTCTGAGCCAGCTCATAGTCTTAATACCCTCCTTTAATACACTCCTGGAAATGGAAAAAAGAACACATTGACACCGGTGTGTCAGACCCACCATACTTGCTCCGGACACTGCGAGAGGGCTGTACAAGCAATGATCACACGCACGGCACAGCGGACACACCAGGAACCGCGGTGTTGGCCGTCGAATGGCGCTAGCTGCGCAGCGTTTGTGCACCGCCGCCTTCAGTGTCAGCCAGTTTGCCGTGGCATACGGAGCTCCATCGCAGTCGTTAACACTGGTAACATGCCGCGACAGCGTGGACGTGAACCGTATGTGCAGTTGACGGACTTTGAGCGAGGGCGTATAGTGGGCATCCGGGAGGCCGGGTGGACGTACCGCCGAATTGCTCAACACGTGGGGCGTGAGGTCTCCACAGTACATCGATGTTGTCGCCAGTGGTCGGCGGAAGGTGCACGTGCCCGTCGACCTGGGACCGGACCGCAGCGACGCACGGATGCACGCCAAGACCGTAGGATCCTACGCAGTGCCGTAGGGGACCGCACCGCCACTTCCCAGCAACTTAGGGACACTGTTGCTCCTGGGGTATCGGCAAGGACCATTCGCAACCGTCTCCATGAAGCTGGGCTATGGTCCCGCACACCGTTAGGCCGTCTTCCGCTCACACCCCAACATCGTGCAGCCCGCCTCCAGTGGTGTCGCGACAGGCGTGAATGAAGGGACGAATGGAGACGTGTCGTCTTCAGCGATGAGAGTCGCTTCTGCCTTGGTGCCAATGATGGTCGTATGCGTGTTTGGCGCCGTGCAGGTGAGCGCCACAATCAGGACTGCATACGACCGAGGCACACAGGGCCAACACCCGGCATCATGGTGTGGGGAGCGATTTCCTACACTGGCCGTACACCACTGGTGATCGTCGAGGGGACACTGAATAGTGCACGGTACATGCAAACCGTCATCGAACCCATCGTTCTACCATTCCTAGACCGGCAAGGGAACTTGCTGTTCCAACAGGACAATGCACGTCCGCATGTATCCCGTGCCACCCAACGTGCTCTAGAAGGTGTAAGTCAACTACCCTGGCCAGCAAGATCTCCGGATCTGTCCCCCATTGAGCATGTTTGGGACTGGATGAAGCGTCGTCTCACGCGGTCTGCACGTCCAGCACGAACGCTGGTCCAACTGAGGCGCCAGGTGGAAATGGCATGGCAAGCCGTTCCACAGGACTACATCCAGCATCTGTACGATCGTCTCCATGGGAGAATAGCAGCCTGCATTGCTGCGAAAGGTGGATATACACTGTACTAGTGCCGACATTGTGCATGCTCTGTTGCCTGTGTCTATGTGCCTGTGGTTCTGTCAGTGTGATCATGTGATGTATCTGACCCCAGGAATGTGTCAATAAAGTTTCCCCTTCCTGGGACAATGAATTCACGGTGTTCTTATTTCAATTTCCAGGAGTGTATGTTGATGTATATTTCATCTCAAGGCCGGGTCAGGCACTTAGGGCTAGGGATGAGTCTCTGTTGTGGCTGGTGGTGGCCACATGAAGTGAGGCATAAGGCTTCACTGTGGCCGCTGGCGACCTTGTGGCAGTTAACAAGTTGACTCATCAACTTCAGACTGCTGTGACCCTAGCAATTTCTTCATGTTCAGGGATGAAAATTGCTGGCTGCCAAATCGGGTGTTTGGAGGATGATAAAACAATTCCCAATTGAAATCGTTAAGCAACATTTATATGCACGTGGCACTACATGGACTAGTGTTATAATGCACAAAAATGTCAGAACTCACGCCTTTCATTCTGGATGGCTCTTCTCAGTGTGTTTAGAGATTCACAACAAATTTCAGAGTTTAATGTAGGTCCGTAAAATCAGCAGGGAGCACTCCCTTTCTGTCCCAAAAACAGTTTTTGTGCAGAAAGTGTTTGGCAACACTTTCAAGACCGTGTGGCGATTTAGTCTGGCTCATGCCATTGACAGACTTTCTGTCTCCACATTAACATATGCAACTCGTGTTCCATCTTTTGTCACAGTGTTACTCAGGAATTCGTCTCCTTTTGCATTGTATCACGTGAGAATCGTTACTGTGGCTCCCAATCTGTTCATTTTGCGGTCATAGTCCAGAAGCTTTGGGACCCATTGTGCACAAAATCTGTAATAATCAAGCTTAATATTAACATGTTTGTATAATGCTATCTGTGATATCTGAGAGAAACTGACTGATAAATCTGTAGACCCTAACTATGAACTGACGATTTTCTCTTATTCTGTCAGTGATCCATGCAACAAGTTCATTTGTCACATCAGATGGTCATACCAAACTTGTTGTTCATCAAGGAAGTTCATCTGATATTCCCAAAACAAACAGCACCATTCTCTTACAGCATCATCACTCATAATGTTTTCTCCATATAGTTAATGAAGTTCACTTTGAACATCTAAAGTTATTGTCGCACACAGAAAACAGGCTGCAGCATGTAATTCACAAGTGGTGATACGGCGCATAAAACTTTTCGTTAATCTTTCTGTGGCATTACCATACTCATACTAAGTCGGGTAACACAGTTAATGCTAAATCACTCTGATACCCTACTCTTCCACATTCCAGACAACGTTTGAAATTACTTTCCAAACAGCTCACATTTATTGTTCTGCAGAAAATAATGTGTAATTTGTAACACATTTGATATGAACTGGTGTACATCTTTATGCTTCACTAACAGGCTCCTGATATACTTCGTTGAGCTTTTTTACGCCTAAATACCGAACGGAAGTGAAAAAATGTGCTGGCATCTCACAATGAGTATGCTCAGTAATTTGAATAAATTCCTGCAGGAATATTTGGGATTGGCACTATTCGTCATTCTGATGACCCACTTTCGTAGGAAATAAACTTTCTTTGCATGTGATGGATTACCTGAGCAAATGATATCATATATCATGACTGAAAGAATATTGTTCAAGTATGCTGCTTTGGTTGCTTTTTTTGTGCATCTGGGTGCTATCATGTGAATGACAGATGGTGCTGACTTCAGTCTTTAACGAAGGTCTAGTATGTATACTGTCCATTTGAGCGTATCACCGATATTTATGCCTAGGAATCAGGAGGCCCTGCTCTTGATACTTCTTCACCTCTGTATTTTATAGGCTTATCATGGATTGTACTTTGTGAAACTGGATAAACAGTAGTTTGTTGATGTATAGGGAGAGACCATTTGATTTAAATCAGTATAGAATATCTCCAAACTCTGTCAGAATGGTTGTATCATGAACAAATTGAGTGAAGTAGTATGCATTGTGGCTTTTACAAATTGTAAGATAATTTACAAAGTTAAGGAAATGTAGGAACCTAAAATGGATATCAGTGGTTCCTGTTGTCATCCCGTCCTAGTTAATCAGTTTCATGTTCAGTATGGATTTTAAAGTTCGATTTATAAATGAGACTACATAGTATCGAATTGCAATGCTGTTTTTTGAGTCCAAAGTGACGTTTATTGAAGATGTCATGCTTATTGAGATGTTCCACAGCCTTTTTGTATATATAACCTTTACAAGCACTTTAGAAAGGCATAAGAGAAACTCGCACATCAACTGTAGTTGGCCACTGAAACAAGTTCAATGACAAGTGAAAATTTGTGCCATACCGGGTTTCGAACCTGGATTTTCTGCTTTACACGAGTGGTGACCTTAACCACTTTGGCTGTCCGAACACATTTCATATTCAGCCCAAATTCTCAACCTGTTGCACACTACCTTCATAGTGCCCATTGGCCATTATCCTCATGGCTTGCAGCTGTACCTGATTACTGCAACAGTTCGGACATAGTGTGCATCCACACTGAATATATCATTATTAGCTGTCAAGGTGAATATATATTATATTTCTGAAAGCAATGAGGTTTCTGAACAGTGGATGCTACGTAGGTAGTGTGTGACAGTTTGAGAATTTGGATTGAATGGGAAATGTGCTTGGATAGCCAAAGTGGTTAAGATGATCGATCATGAAATTGGGAAATTTTAACTTGTCACCATTGAATTTATTTCAGTGCCCAATTGTGACTGGTGTCTGGGTTCTCTTATGCCATGTATGTATATGACCATTGACAACATATATAATAATAATTCAGAAAGCACTTTTAGAAAAATTTAAAGATATTTGGAGACCTCTGTTTTACCATCTTTCGTGAAAATTGGTTTAACAATTGCTATTTGATTCTGTCAAAAACAGTTCGTTCTTTCAATGATTCGTTAAATATGTGAATAAGTACGTAGCTTATCAATTTATAATACTATTTAGAACCAAGCTGGATATGTTTTCCACACCAGAGGAGTTTTTGCTTTCCATTCTTTTGATTAGGCTCTCTAATTTATCTTGTGTGACTGGGATTATAAAAATCTGGTACATTTTGTTCTGTCTAGTTTCTTGGAAAAGGTTCTTGTCACAGATGTGTTAAAACCAGTCTGATAAGCTGCTTTAATGAAATTGATACTGAAGATACTAGCTACAGTTACCCCTTCATCTACAGTCTGGTTATTACTGTACTCTTCTATCATGTCTGGAGCTTCTGTGATTTTACCTGTCTTCCTTCTTCCCACATTCCAAACCGTTTATACTTTATTATGTGACCTGTCAATTTCAGACTTCGTCTATATACTCTTGGGTTTTCTCTAACTGTTTGCATTGTTGCAATGTTTTTTTTTAATAGTGCAGGCTACCCTGAACATCATGAGATATTACAAGTCCAGCATAAAGCTATAGCCAATGAAATGTGTTTAGTAGTTTCAACAATATCTTGGAGTGATAGGTACAAAGTCCCAGATCAATATTTCCTTTGGTTTAATTTCTACAGCCCCTCAGTGTTAGCGTTCCCAAGTTTGCACCACCTACATGCATGCCAAAGTGCCAATTTAGGATAACTGTAACTCTAGTACCTTCCGCCGCGGAAGTCGAACACGCGGCAGAACAAATGGACGTGGTCAGCCCATAGAGGGCTCCGCCTCTGCGGCAGCTATTCCGCGCAGCAGCTCTCACGCAGCGAGGGCGCCACCGCTAAGCCACGTGCAGACAGCGGCCAATAGCCGCTCCCACCGGTTTCGTATATAGGGACCCGCTCTGCCCTAGTCCAGCCAGTCTGGTACTCACTCTGGATTTTGTTTCTATCTCAGCGGTACTGCATTCTGGTCGTTGCTCGTTGTTGACATTTGCCTGGCTCTGGTTCTGAGTGGATTTACGTTTGGTGTTTGGTGTTGTGGTTTCCACAAGCCTCCGTTGTTTATCTCTTCCTTGTTGTGTCGCTCATAGTCAGTCGTGGTCGGTTGTTGTCAGTTGTCGTTGGTCTGTCGTCCGACTCGTCCTGTGTTTACCCTGTGGTGCATGCTCCACCGCTGGTGGCTTCCCCGCCTGGCGGCTCCGATCCGCAGCCCAAGGCGTTCCCGCTGTTCGTTGTGGTTACTACAGTAACAGAAGGTACACTTGGCTTACAAACCTCTGCTTTTGTGTACTGAAACAACTTCTTGTCCCGAATAAAAATATGTTACTGATTAGATTCTGAATATATCTGGTGACAGCTGTACTTTTTCACAAATGGCACAAAATTCATCCATCTGTAATCAGCTGTAAATCACGATTTTATGGATGGATATGGCCAAGAATATGTGATAAAACATTTGTGCTTTTTGTGCAATAGCTTCTGCCCTTCTCTGTCAAAATTTATGCACCTCCAAATTGGATGAAAACATGGGAATGCAGGATTTACAGCCAACTGACACTTCTGTTGGCTCGTAAAGTTTTCAAGACTGAGCAGAAACTCTGTCTTGCTTGAATCTGTCCACAAAATTATGACGTACGACTGGTTGAAGATTAGGTCTCCAAGTCATACAGTGAATTTTCTACCAGTTTTTAAGAAGTGCAGCTGTCTCAAGATGTATTTAAAAATCTAATCAATAATACATTCTTATTCAGCACAAAAAGTTGTTTAAGTATACAGAAGCAGACTTTCATAAGTTAAGAGTGCATTTCATTACTGCCATCTAAACTTGGCAGTTTAACATGTGTGTAGGTGGTGTAAACTTGGGAACCCTATATATGAGAGTCTGTAGAAATGGAACCAACATAGATACTGAACTGAAACTTTGTACACATCCATGCAAGACATTGTGGAATCTTTCCATAAATTAATTAGATACGGAAATGGCTGAGTGGGGGCACTGCTTCACTTGATGTGGAGTGACTCAGCTGTAAACATTGTGTTGTTCGTTTTGGAAAGATTTCTTCAAACAGGCAATAAATTCATTGTAGAAGAGGTTCAGTTTGATGCACACAACACTTTATGCAGCGAAAACAGGAAATTGCTCAGGCTTTAACAGCTTTTCATCCCTCGTGTAACCAAATCAACAACACTTGTCAGATAAGAAAAGAAACAAAAAGGCTATGGCCCTCCCCCATCTCACCCCTTAACCACTCACCGACCTCCCTGCCACATACACACAGAGGGGGGTGGGGGTGGGGAGGGAGGGGGCAGTGGCGGGGAGGAGAGAGGGGAGGGGGGGGGGGTTGTGTAGTAGTCTACCTTCACATACGTATTATGATGTTCCATGAAATAATAGTTGTATATCTTTCTGAGACTGTGCTTTTATTTTGGAATTTTTACACTCATTACTACCTACATTTATGCTTTTTAAATATGTCTGTGGTTAAGAACAATTTCAGAGGAACTGTTATTGTAGGAACTGTAGTGCAAGTTTCAAAAATAGCTTCCAAGTGGAATTTGCTTTCTTGTCTAGGGTCTAGAGTACTGATTCCCAAGTTTTTGATAGCGTTATGTATGAATGTGATCAGATATTGTCCGGTATCTTGAGCAAAGTTTGGGACCTAATTAAACTTTAGGTGTAAAAAATTAACACTCCTCTTCTAAAGTAACAAATGATTCATAATACTTACTTAATTTTCAGACAACTGAAACTCATGTTTCTTCTTTTTTAGTGTACTAAGAAATGATGAGTCAATGAGACTCTTGGTTCTGCTTATTTCCAAATTTTCGCAAAACTGTTTTATGTTAATACATCCTTCCTTGTAATTTGGTCCATTGAGAAATTCATGTTTTGTTCTAGCTTGTTCAGTCTTTGACCAAAATCTTATCTAAAAGTCATTTCTCAAAATCTGCATGGGTTGTGTCGTCATTAGTATACTGATTACCCAACTTAATGTAATGCTTCATCCTCTAGAAACTCCATAACAAACTTGATTTTCATAATATCAGTGGATTCATTAACTTTGAAGTAAGTTAATAATTTGGGCAGCTGGTCATATTTTCACAGCACTTATGGTATGCTAGTGACACACTGCAGAGAGAGGTAGCAAGGGTAGAATTTGAATGCATAGGTTTCATAATATTCATCTTTTATTCTTCTTCTTTGTTGTAAGTTGTAGGCTCATACTCCATTTTGAAACGCAACTTTTTTATACTGGTCTAGAGGATGCTCGGCTTTATTTTGTTAAATAATATGAACATTGGTGGACTTTCTGCTGTTGAATAGATATGTTTTTAGTCATTTCACTTCACAATACAAATTAACATCAGCCACCATGCTAACACAGCACACGTAACCTGTACTCCATCCTTGCACTTCAAACTCGTACTACGAACTGGCCAAACACAAAGATTTTCCTTTAACAACATGCAGCAAAGAAATTATCATCATATGTAGCAAAGAAATTATCATCATATATCAATCTATTTTGAAAATTAATCTTTGAAACATACATGTCAAAAATAAAGTACAAATAATTTATTATGAATGCTTATTGTTTTAAGTAGACCATAAGCATTATTATAATTACATTAAGTGTTTATATATGTCGACATTTATACATTTTTGAATAGCTGTATGGTGACAGATTTTTGGGCTTCAACTCTTTAACTCTGGGATCAGTCATTTCATATGATCCAAGATTGGTTAGTACATTCACTTTGATATAACCTGTAAAATTACATGCTGCATGGCATTATCGCTGAGCTGACCATGCGCCTCACGAAACTGGAATGCTGCAACACCAGCCTGCACATGCCACTGGTTATGATGTGACAGATGGCAGCCCAGCCCCTGATATAGGTCCCTACTCCACCGCCTCATTGACCCCATCTCCTGTTGCTGACACTCATCCTGCCCTCAAAGCACTGTCTGACCCATCATGCACTGCCACCACTCCATCCAGCCATGCTGCAGCTCATCTGTCACCCTTCAACTCACAGGACCTCAACCTATGGGTTTCTTTGGTGGATGCTATCGTTGCTGGCTGCAGCATCATTCAGGATGCCACGTTGCCATGGTGATCAGCCAGTTCAAGCTGACATAACAGAATGTAAGTCTGTGATCTTGTGGCCCCAGCGACCGACCACTATGAGAAACTCTGACGCTGTCTCGTGATGCATCTCACATTTTCTGAAATGCAGAGCATCTGGGTTCCCCTTACCCTCCAGCCCCACCACTGAAGTCTGATGGAGCCACATGTCTCTAACCATTTTCTTTATAACATCTGGCTGACTTGCCTCCTGGCCCCAATACAGACAGCAGTGGCATCAACAATGACTTCTCCTTCACTGACAAACCGTGGTATCTCCCTGGGGCGGAAATTTCAGGGGGTGCCAAATTCATATTCTTGAAGGGGGAAAAACTTTTTCACAAATCACCTAGCATCCAATGCACTTCAAACTATCAATTATTCATATGAATTTGAAACACATCCCTGTTGGTCTTTGAACACATTCTAAAGTGATTTCTGAATGAATCCTAAGTTGATTTTTGAATGCGTGCATGGTGTACCTGATGTCTCTGCCAGGGTAATCCCCATCATATCTAGAAATAAACTTCCCTGCAGACGTAAGGGGATGTGGTACACAAGCTGAGCGGAATAAAGCCGAACGGGTGAATGCCGATCACTGTCTGTTAAAGTGGTTGACTGGGTTTGCGAATGATCAGTGTTGCTATAATTACTAGTGAAATCCATAGATTCAGACTACCAGAGTGGAAATCAACAACTAACAGGGATAACAGGTAAGAAAGATTATGTATTATCTTCTCGTTATATCCAAGAAAATGAAATTTTTGGCCAGACCACTACACTAGTAAGGGCCAGTTATACCAGTTATACTGTCAATTCTGGGAGTAGCATGTAAAACATGTTGTACGAACATGTAATGACGCCTAACCATAGAATAAATGCAGGATAACTAAACCGGTGATTTTGACGTAAGCCAGAGAACAAGTTTTGACACTGGCAGGAATAGTTACAGAATTAGTGATTACAAGATTGTTTGTTAGAATGAGGAAGAAGAAGAAATGGGGACATCACACAAATTATGGAAGAATATGACGATTCCAAATTTATATAAAAATTTCATACTACTACTTTTTGATCTCATGCTTGAGAAGCTGGAGCATATGAAGGAAACGTGAAACTATTTCCAAACATAAAGCTTTTTGCTTGTAGTAAGCCTAATAGGCATTTGATATTGATACTTCCTGAATTATATTCTGTCGTGTTAAAAAAATGAGCCTTTGCACCAAAACAGTCTCGTTTATTTGATGTGTTGCAATTACTGCAAAATTAGATGGGTCTATTTCCTTTTATTGAGCAGTGACAAAATACACGTAATTGGATTGAGAAACCACACCAGTCTTGGGTACTATTTGTATTAGCAGCTTTTTCAGTATTGGACTACTACATTTCGTTTTTTCATGTAGCAAAACGTTTTGACAATCTTTGATAAGGTAGTAGATTCTTCCTAGAAATGAAAGCACGCCATATAAAGCTGTGGCAAGATTAGAGAGAGAAAAAAAATGCCAGGACTTAAGGACTGAAGAAATGTTTACTTTCTTGCTTGTCTTTACTTGTTTTATGTATCCTATATTTACTTTTATGTCACACAAAACAGCAAGTTATTAGCCAATAGGCAATAAAGAGCGCAAATTTTCTGAAGAGATCTTGTTCTCCCAGTTACAAATAGTCCCATTCAGTATTAATTGCGAGGGTGGGAGCAGGAGAAGCACCACAGGACATTCAAATTTCCACTGTCCTGAATATAGTTTGAAGGCGTCCATTACCAAATGTTATACGTTTGAATTCCACAGAGCGAAATACCGTGACATTGTGAAGAATGCTGTGTGAAGAGGCGTGGCGCTGCACTTTGGCACACTTAAGACCAAACAACATGTCTTACATTTCATCGAACACATATGTTGTATGTGTCAGACTTTCAGAATGATGTGCTTTACAAAATGAACATATTTTTGAAAAGTCTATTTTTTAAATTTTTGGCCGTCTACCACAAACGCTTGAGAGAGGGTTGGGGGCCTCTATGTAGCATGGCCCCAGTTCGGAAATATCATTGATCTGGGGCTGATGCACAGAACAGTCTGAGTTGTAGTAGGGAGGTGGGTAGTCTCTACGTGCCCCTTGTTTACATTTAGTGATTCTGCTGTTTCCCCTTTGTTTATTGCTCTCACGTCAATTGAAAACAAAATGGATTTCTGTGGCCGGAAGCTATCAAGTGAATTAAATACATTCACATAATTACGGAAGGCTAAAGTATATTATAAGTTTTAGTTTTCAAATTTCATTTTATTTCTACCTTTCTGACAGTCAATTGTTAATTGCCTTGCAGAACAATGAAGTTATTATTTGAAACGAAGTGTTTGACTCCACACTGTTGGCTAGTTTCAACTGTTCGCTGCATTTCAAGTGCATGTTTTCATCTTCTGACACTTATAGCATAAAGCCATAACAAAGAACCAAACATTAGATAATACAGTACTGGTACTCCAAGAAAATTTACATCCGAACCTGGATAGACGTATGTGTATCTGAATTATGCATTTTAGTTTGGGCCATGAAATCCCGATGCTTTTGGAGTATCCTATGATGCCTTGTTTCTTTTATGACATAATGTAAGATCTTTTAATGTTTTACACTATGAACATACCAGTATCCTGCGTCATCATAGCTATGCAAGTGTAGAGACGCCTGTCATGTGGCACTCTTTGGCAGCTGCTGAAATGAAGCTGTTTCGAACAGGTTACGGCAAAATTCTGCGAATGGTTGTTTGAAAAGCAAATTTCCTTTTATGAAAGATGAACTATGTGCGAGAATGTATGATGAATTTCTTAAATCACAGAACGTTTGAATCTCATTTAAAAATCAGCTCTTTGAGGACGACCATTTAGAAGATTTTCGATCCCAGAAGATCAGTTATTTATAAAAAATGTACTGGCACAATTGTGTGATGTATCTCAAAGTGTAACATGCGCAAAAAAGATGACCATTATATGTCAAAGCGTAGCTTCTCTTGTAGCTTATTAATATTCGAGACCAATATTATATGCAAATGCTTTGCTTTCCTTGTAGCAACCCTATTTATATTAATTTAAACCATTAACTTTTCCTATTTGTGTGTTCATGTTACTTAACACTGATATTGCTATTGGCTGACTACATCATGTGTCCTATGCTCTGAATATCCGCTGTCATCAGCAGGGGTGACCACATGACATGAGCTATGATTGGCTTACAAAAGTGCATCGCAATCTCTATTTCAATGCTTCAGAAAGTAAAATGCGATGTTTGGTGGAATTCAAATTTATACTTTTGCAGTATGAAAAGACGCAGTGTACATGTTGCTGCACATCAAAGATCTTTCCAAAAGTGCGTCTTTTTTTTTCCTTTGAGTTTTGTTTGCTAAAGTGCTGGGAAATTCTATGGCAGTGTATAAAACAACAACCATTCAAAGGATTGATAAGTTTTACAGTTCTGAGGAAAAGTATACTGTCACTTAACACGAAGAAAGTGTATTTTCACCCGGGAGAAAGTATATTTTTAACTGGGAAATCCGTGATTCTTTTTTCCTTGTCTGCGTATACTCCCTGATTGCCGTTTTTTGTGCACTGACTAATCTGTGTGAGGCTGACCTGCACCTGACACTGAGCTACCACCCAGTTGCCAACAGCATGGTGGAATGTCTCCATTGCACCTTGAAGGCCACCCTTGCTTGCCAAAACAACAGGTGGACTGCTGTCCTGCTGCTGGTATATCTCAGCCACCACGTCGCTCGTGAAGCCAACCTTGAGATGTCAGCTGCCTATCTTGTTTATGACCAGCTGCTTGCCATCACAGGTGACTTTCTGGAGCTGGCCGACCTGTCTGTAGATGACGTCATTACTGAGTTCATCACTGGCTTGCAGGAGTGCATGGTTCGCTTGTGACCCATGTCTACCCAGTGCCATGGCACAGAACTTTCATTCAAAGTGATCTTGCGTCATGCACCCACATTATGCTGTGGATAGGTGCTCACCAGCCCCCCCTCTGACTGTCCTCCACCGGGTGCTGAAATGGGACTCCCTAGACATCTGCACCTGCACAGCATGCTGACCAGCACCTGTCGATGGCTGAAATCTGCCTATGTGCTGGCCGAACCCATACCATGCAGCTTGAGTACCATCTACACCAACAAACTGCAGACACAAATGATGATGCCAACACCACTGATAACACTATGCCAAGTACCCCCATCATTATGGCCCAGAAGATGCCTGCCCGCAACACTACATTCGAAAGTGCTCTGGAAAACTCACCATGCTACACTGGTGCTCCACCTGATGCTCTGACTATTGCCAACACTGATGAACAGGATGCTCCTGAACCCTGCTTCTCTACCTCTCCTGGATCCTACGACCAACCCAGTGATTTTCCCTCCACAGTCATCAACTGCCGGCCATGCTACCGACACTGCATTGCAGCCCGCCACGTTCCCAGTGCCATGCCCCCGACCTGCCGCCACCCATCCTGACACTTGAGGCTCCAGTGCCTCATGCTTGTAGTGCCTGGCATGTGCACATTCAGATGTAAAACAAGGGCACCCTGTCAACACCACTTCACAGCCACCCGGCAATACTACTGCACCCTTGCCTCCGCAGTCGTGCGCCAGCAGCCGTGCCCTCCGCTTGTGAACATCTGCACATGCAGCACTGAACAAGGCTCATACCATACCATGGTGGAGGTGACTAAGTAAGCTACGGCACATGCTATAATGTCAGCTGCCCTCACTTGTCTGCCTGTTCGGATAAGCATAGCTCGTGAAGTGCCTCCCACTCCCTCTCCTTCCAAGCTGTCCCAGCTTGTCATGCACAGTGTCATTACTGAGCAGCACATACAGAGGAGGATGCCAGGAGCACGCTTCTATGCATAATGCTATTGAAGTAGCTATATAATATACATTACAAAAAAAAAAAGAGGGTGGAATTACAGTTTAAACATGATAAAGGTTTTGTAAGTATTGTATTCATTACTTTGAATCATATCACATAGCAAATATCAACCAATAAGAGCATTTTCATAAAATTATAAAGATCAAAAGTCCAATAGTAAATAGCTTTTTAAAAGAGTCAATATTTTTCCCTAATATTCTTCAAATCAATAGGTATTTGATACTACACACTTTCTAAAGCAGCCTTTGATCTTCGTTGGGTTCAAGCTATCGCCATACCAAATTTCATCGAAAGTAGTTGAGAGGGTTTGTCGTGAAAACGTAACAGAGAGAGTTACTTTCACATTTATAATATTAATATGGGTAAAATTTCTGATTTATGATATCCTTGTTTTCCATATCTATTATCTGATTTTGATGAAATAAATCTAGTAGTTTTGGGGAAGCATGTTCAGACAAGCAGATGCGGCAGTTTTACAGATTTATTATTTGTATAGATATTTTTAGATAGTCCCAACATAAGCTTTTGGTTGTGTCATGAAGTCAAGAGTTTCTTGTGTAATATTATCAAGGGTTAGGATGTCCTGATGGTAATTAAGTGAAGTTGTATCACCATCGTAGCAGGTTATAGGCAGTGGTATACAATGGGGCAGGTCATTGATAGCTGCAGTGAAATAGAAGGGGCCAAGGACAGATCCCTGTGAAACACCCATACCAATTTCTAATTGAGAAAACTGTCTTCTGTTGTTCAAGGACGTAGAAATAACTACTAATATAGAATTGTTTGCACCATAATACCTAATTTGGTTATAATATGTTAAAATGAATGCAGTTGAATGCTTTACTTAAATCGCATAATACAAGCTAGACCATCTTCAAAGTGAACATTCTTTAAACAACATAATTAAAGATCCAGTAAAAGTCCATAATTTTGGAATTTTTGGAACAAGTTTTACAGTCCTCATCAGCCGTGCTTTTATCCCAACAAAACAAAGGCCTTTCAACACAGCGGGGGTGCAAGCAGGTTTCTCTCAATTGTTTCTGTGCCCTTAATTTTGTCTCGGAGTTCTCTGATTGATGTGACAAAGTAGCCATTCAATTCTGCTGAATGAAGTAGAGTTTCACACACCTGGCTGGAAGAATTATTTTGTCTAATAACGGCTGCCTTACACTTATTTGGAGCACTTTCTATGTATCTTTCTCATGCTGCTTTTTTGGTTTATATGAGCTTAGGTTTGTAATACTTTCTATTTTTAAGGTACACATTGTAAACAAAACATGTCTGCTCAGCTTCTTGATTATCCACACTTTTATGTATTTGATACATTATGAGCATGTTTTCTCTAATTTCTGCCAGTTCTTTTGTATACCAGTTAATTTTCTATTTTTACATTTAACTGATGAGCTATCTTTTATTAATGGGGAACATAAATACCATAGGTCTTTTTATTTTTTAAAAATGTCATCAAAATCATTTTCAACTCCAGTTTTCCTGTTTGAATCTCATGTACAGAATCCCAATTTGCATTCTTTAACTTGTCAATAAATAACATAGTGTTCTCCTGTCTCTGATTTCTTACCCATGTCGTATTAAATTCATTGGAATAAGTTGGTTGCATATAATAAGGTGTTAAAAGCAGTGGCACAGAATCTGCAAAAACTCTATGTACTCATCTCCACGTAAATTAACAATAATATTGTCCTGACATGAATCATTAAGAGTTTGACACGTATTTGTGCAATGCAAGTTTCAGGTGGTGTCATGTTGCTTTGAATCTGCTGTTTCAATACTGAAATACCAACAGATAACAACTTTTGTTTTAAACTTAAAACTATCTCCTGTGATATCCAAGGATTTCTACTAGACCTTGTCATTTTGCCTGTTTGATCTTGTTTCTCAAGGTTACCTATTCCTCTTCTGTTGAATTCCTTACTCCTGTTTCCGTTAGTCATTGCCTAATACTCTCTTTCAATTTCTCAAAAACATCTAGCAGTTTCCTTATTTTTTGCAATTTCTTCAGTTTTAATCTGCAGTTCATAACCAATAAATTGTAGTCAATGTCAACATCTGCCCCTGGAAATGTTGTGTAGTATAAAATGTTGTGCAATGATTAAATAGTGCTCATTGCTAAATACTACCATGTGGCTTCCCCTTTCATTCCTCTTCCTCAGCCTATGTTCTCCTACTGTTGTTTCTTTTCGTCAGTTTCTTACTATCAAATTCCAGTTACATTTTAGTCTTCCTTAACTATCTGAAAATTTCATAATTCCGTCAGTCTCTTCATCTGCAGAGCTATTAGACATAAGAGTTTTCAGGTGTTGGCTTTGCGTCATCTTGGCAACTGCAATGTATTCACTGTACTGTTGATAGTAGCTTACTCACATTTCTATCTTCTTAGTCATTATTAGATGTACTCCTGCATTACCCCTATATGATCTTATGTTTTTAACACCGTAGTGACCTGACTAGAAGTCCTGTTCTTCCTGTCACCACTCTCCATTAATTTCCTCTCCATACAGGATGAATCACCTAAAACATGCACCAATAATATTGCTGAAATTGAAAGTGTTATTGCTGTGGAATTTTCACAGGATGGATTGATAGTCAGGGTCTCATATTGTTAACCAATCAACATATTGTAATAATACTTACAAAGTGTATTTTGTTTTTGTACAAACTTTTTTTTTAATAGAACAATGCCTAGTGACAATATCAAACCAAATGGAGAAAGAAAACTGCCATTCTGTGGATCGGAGCGTGGAATGTCAGATCCATTAATCGGGCACGTAGGTTAGAAAACTTAAAAAGGGAAATGGATAGGTTAAAGTTAGATATAGTGGGAATTAGTGAAGTTCGGTGGCAGGAGGAAGAAGACTTTTGGTCAGGTGAATACAGGGTTATAAATACAAAATCAAATAGAGGTAATGCAGGAGTAGCTTTAATAATGAATAGGAAAATAGGAGTGCAGGTAAGCTACTACAAACAGCATAGTGAACGCATTATTGTGGCCAAGATAGACACGAAGCCCACACCTACTACAATAGTACAAGTTTATATGCCAACTAGCTCTGCAGATGATGAAGAAATCGATGAAATGTATGATGAGATAAAAGAAATTATTCAGATAATGAAGGGAGACGAAAATTTAATAGTCATGGGTGACTGGAATTCAAGAGTAGGAAAAGGGAGAAGGAAACATAGTAGGTGAATATGGATTGGGGGAAAGAAATGAAAGAGGAAGCCGTCTGGTAGAATTTTGCACAGAGCATAACTTAATTATAGCTAACACTTGGTTCAAGAATCATAAAAGAAGGTTGTACACATGGAAGAATCCTGGAAATACTAGAAGGTATCAGATAGATTATATAATGGTAAGACAGAGATTTAGGAACCAGGTATTAAATTGTAAGACATTTCCAGGGGCAGATGTGGACTCTGACCACAATCTATTGGTTATGAGCTGTAGATTAAAACTGAAGAAACTGCAAAAAGGTGGGAATTTAAGGAGATGGGATCTGGACAGACTGATTAAACCAGAGGTTGTACACAGTTTCAGGGAGAGCATAAGGGAACAATTGTCACAGATGGGGGAAAGAAATACAGTAGAAGAAGAATGGGTAGCTCGAGGGATGAAGCAGTGAAGGCAGCAGAGGATCAAGTAGGTAAAAAGACGAGGGCTAGTAGAAATCCTTGGGTAACAGAAGAAATATTGGATTTAATTGATGAAAGGAGGAAATATAAAAATGCAGTAAATGAAGCAGGCAAAAAGGAATACAGACGTCTCAAAAATGAGATCGACAGGAAGTGCAAAATGGCTAAGCAGGGATGGCTAGAGGACAAATGTAAGGATGTAGAGGCTTATCTCACTAGGGGTAAGATAGATACTGCCTATAGGAAAATTAAAGAGACCTTTGGAGAAAAGAGAACCACTTGTATGAATATCAGGAGCTCAGATGGAAACCCAGTTCTAAGCAAAGAAGGGAAAGCAGAAAGGTGGAAGGAGTATATAGAGGGTCTATACAAGGGTGACGTACTTGAGGACAATATTCTGGAAATGGAAGAGAATGTAGATGAAGACGAAATGGGAGATACGATACTGCGTGAAGAGTTTGACAGAGCACTGAAAGACCTGAGTCGAAACAAGGCCCCGGGAGTAGACAACATTCCATTAGAACTACTGACGGCCGTGGGAGAGCCAGTCCTGACAAAACTCTACCATCTGGTGAGCAAGATGTATGAGACAGGCAAAATACCCTCAGACTTCAAGAAGAATATAATAATTCCAATCCCAAAGAAAGCAGGTGTTGACAGATGTGAAAATTACTGAACAATCAGTTTAATAAGCCACAGCTGCAAAATACTAACGCGAGTTCTTTACAGACGAATGGAAAAACTAGTAGAAGCCAACCTTGGGGAAGATCAGTTTGGATTCTGTAGAAATATTGGCACACGTGAGGCAATACTGACCTTACGACTTATCTTAGAAGAAAGATTAAGGAAAGGCAAATCTACGTTTCTAGCATTTGTAAACTTAGAGAAAGCTTTTGACAATGTTGACTGGAATACTCTCTTTCAAATTCTAAAGGTGGCAGGGGTAAAATACAGGGAGCGAAAGGCTATTTACAATTTGTACAGAAACCAGATGGCAGCTATAAGAGTCGAGGGACATGAAAGGGAAGCAGCAGTTGGGAAGGGAGTGAGACAGGGTTGTAGCCTCTCCCCGATGTTATTCAATCTGTATATTGAGCAAGCAGTAAAGGAAACAAAAGAAAAATTTGGAGTAGGTATTAAAATCCGTGGAGAAGAAATAAAAACTTTGAGGTTTGCCGATGACATTGTAATTCTGTCAGAGACAGCAAAGGACTTGGAAGAGCAGTTGAATGGATTGGACAGTGTCTTGAAAGGAGGATACAAGATGAACATCAACAAAAGCAAAACGAGGATAATGGAATGTAGTCGAATTAAGTCTGGTGATGCTGAGGGAATTAGATTAGGAGATGAGACACTTAAAGTAGTAAAGGAGTTTTGCTATTTGGGGAGCAAAATAACTGATGATGGTCGAAGTAGAGAGGATATAAAATGTAGACTGGCAATGGCAAGAAAACCGTTTCTGAAGAAGAGAAATTTGTTAACATTGAGTATAGATTTAAGTGTCAGGAAGCCGTTTCTGAAAGTATTTGTATGGAGTGTAGCCATGTATGGAAGTGAAACATGGACGATAAATAGTTTAGACAAGAAGAAAATAGAAGCTTTCGAAATGTGGTGCTACAGAACAATGTTGAAGATTAGATGGGTAGATCACATAACTAATGAGGAGGTATTGAATAGAATTGGGGAGAAGAGGAGTTTGTGGCACAACTTGACAAGAAGAAGGGACCGGTTGGTAGGACATGTTCTGAGGCATCAAGGGATCACAAATTTAGCATTGGAGGGCAGTGTGGAGAGTAAAAATTGTAGAGGGAGACCAAGAGATGAATACACTAAGCAGATTCAGATGGACGTTGGTTGCAGTAAGTACTGGGAGATGAAGAAGCTTGCACGGGATAGAGTAGCATGGAGAGCTGCATCAAACCAGTCTCAGGACTGAAGACCACAACAACAACAACAACATGGAGGGTGAATTAGAATGGCAGCAGTGTTTATTGCAGGATTCTAGTGCAAGTCATTTATGAGATACATGTTTTGGAAAGTCCTCACACTGAACTTGTACAATACCTGTGGTAACACACCCTAAATAACAACAAAAGTGCATACACCAGTTATGTGGATTCTGACCAATAGCAAGACAATTGACCATCACAGGCAGTGTTCAAAATGAATTCCAACAGCGGCAATACACACTTCCAGTCTGATAGGGAGTCCGCAGAGGAACGTGGAAGATGGTCTGTTAGGAGGCTGTGATACCTGTGTGTATTCGGTCAGTAAAAAACTGCTCTATGAACTGGTGGTTCACTATTCCACACCACATGTTTACACTCTGTGGACGCTGACATTCCACCTGTCGAAGCCAATGGGGATTGTCAACAGACCGGTAGTGCATGTTTCAGTGGTTTACCTCACCAAGCTTGGTAAATGTGACTTCATCACTAAACAAAATACATTATACTTCTGGAGTATCCTGTCTTAATGCCCATGTACAGAAGTTAGCATTATTCTAATAATTGTTTCCATGCAGTTCTTGATGAAGAGAGATGTGATAGGGATGGAAACTACATTGATGGAAAATACGTAGGACATTTGCTTGACACATGCCACTGTGTCGTGCAGTTTCGCAGGAGCTAACGTGTGGGTCAACTGCAAAAGCAGCAAGAACATTAATTCCACCCCTCTTCTGTCATCACTTTTTCTTCTTTTATACGTCCATGTGTTACACTACCACTTTCATGTGACTTGTTTCAGGGTTGATAAATAATTGCTGAGATGGCTGTCATCTATAGGGATATTTAGCAGATTACACAGTACATGAATGAACTGCATTCTTCCTATAATCTCCATACACCAGCATGTGGGCTTTTTGTGCACTGGTAAATCCCATTATCAGCTCATGACCTACAACTTGGACTGTCACACACTGACTGACTAGCAGTTGCAATGCACTCAAGCAACACACAAGCACAAAGTAAGCAAACATAACAACATCGTTTCTAGCAACTACGCAGGTTGCATGGCACCAGCAAGGGTTGGTGTGGAAACTTTTCAAAATATGGTATTTTATAAACATATCACACTAGAATCCTGCAATAAACACCATTGACATTCTAATTTATCCTGTTTTTAGAGTGTTAACATCAATAGACATTGTTCCATTAAAAAGTGCATGTTTGCACAAAAAATACATTAAGTATTATTGCAATCTGTTTATTGGCTAACAATGCAAGCCTCTAACTACCACTCCGCACATCAATAGCACTTCCCATTTCTGCAATATACGTAGTACAAGTTTTAGGTGATTCACCTTATGTAACTTCAACCTATCTATTTCTTCTTTTTTTCAGTTCCTTAACCTTCTTACCCAATATTTCCTAATGTGTAGAGTGCCAGTTTTGTTTTTCCTGATGACACCATTTTCCGGAGTAGTCCCTGCCTGGAGATCCAATTGGGAGACTAGTTCATGTCTGGAGTATTTTGCCCAAGATGATGCCTACACCATTAAGCCATGAAATAGAACTGCATGCCTTCGGGTATAAAGACTGTCATTTGTCATTGCTTTCAGCCATTTGCAGTAGCAACATGTTGGTTGATATTATAAGGCCAGATCAGTAAATCACCCAGACTCCTGCCCCTGCAACTACTGACGAAGTTGCTGCCCCTCTTCAGGAACCACATGTTTCCCTTGCCTCTTCACAGATCTCTCTCCAATGTTTTTCCACCTGAGTCCACCAATGTGCATGGTTCATGGGGTTGCAATCAGAAGTAATTCCAGTAAGAAGTAATTAATGAAGGAAGCAGATCTAGTGTTAGGTGTAATTTGTATATTTGATGCAAGTAATCTGCAATGGACATGCATACCAGTGTATAATTTGACTCCTTCCACATCCCTGAAGGCTCTCCTTCATGATGGAAATTATGGAACACATTGTGTACATAAACAAATATATAAAACATACCAGGATTTGGATCACACAGTGTCATTGTCTGAAGATCCCATCTTGAAGCATCTAGAAATATTCCATGCACGAGGACTCCATCACTTGGTCTTTTTAGTCCTTCATACATTTCTGGAACCTAGAACATAAAATATTCTTCTGAGAATATCTCAGCTTCTGTTTGTCTTGGTTAAGTGTTTTCAATTCTTGGTGTTACCCCCATTTAATACTCATTTAATAATGACAAGCTGCTCTGTTCATAAGTGTTTACTTTTTGTGTGACTGTGGATAATGTTTTTTCTGACAATTTCATGGGCTACCTTACAATGCATAATTTTCTAACCATTAGCAGAAACAATGAAATACGGAAGAGGAAACATAGTATTGATATTTGACTGAACTCAACACCGATATCTTCCTGCCTCTAACAGAATATTATCACAAACATATTGATCAGATTGCATCATCACATACAGTTACCTAATGTCCAGTAAACAGATATTAACGTCATTGTTCCCAACATTGCTGGACTAGTTTCATTAGGGAACACTGTTACTTCTCTAGAAACAAATAAATATGGGACTTCATAACATATGTATGTAAATGCACTGAGCGAATATTCTTCAATAATCATATGGAACTGCAGTTGAACAATACACAAACTGATGTAATTAATAGTTAGTGCATACGAATCACTCCAATGTCAGTTGCAAAGCGTATGACTACATTATACCTATAACATAACAGCTTGTTACTAGACGTTGAAACAGAATCAGTTGAGCAGAGGGCAAAACATTTATATCAGACACATAAAACACAGAAGACACTAGTTTCAAAAGCTTTAAAGATTGTAAATGGAGAAAAAAACAGGAAAATAAATTACTTATAGATGCAGAAAGGAAAAAGAGTCATGAGACAGACCGACCTAATGTGCAGGAAGAACCTGTAAGTAAAACTAATATTTAATAATGTAATATGCATGAAGATCAAGCAGAAACAAAAGAATGTTTGTACTTAGGTCTTGTGCACTTGTTTTGTGAAAGTTGGTCAGTCTGACGATTGGCCCAAGCAAACCTGCAGTGCCATCCTACAGATTGTTTCAGTTCTGTCCAGATTCCTTATTTTCAATTCCACACAAAATGGTGTTATTTAACCTTCTCCCTACAGAGAAGACAACATTTAACCATCATGTACCATGTTGACCAAAACTGACTGAAAGCCCACTTTGAACAGCCCACTTTGAACCTTCCTTCTCATAAATCTATCCACTTGTAACCCAGTCCCACTTGCATGAAACCACTTTTTGAAAACATTCCTGTAATACCTACTCTCCAACACTGCATTACCTTTCTAGTTTAATTCCTCCTTAATGACACTTACTTCTCTAATGGATGAAATAGGAGCCAAAAGCAGTCTAAAATTTTGGACATTTTAAAACTGTGGTGTAAACATTAAGAAAATAAAAGGGATTTCATTGTTAAATCCAAAGGAAAGAGCATGTAGATGGAAAGATTACATTAAGGTCTTATATGAGGGAGCAAAACTGTTTGCTAATGTTATAGAAGAAGAAATGCTTATCTATTTGCCAGGTGTAGGAGATTCAGTATTAGTGTGACAGAGATTTGGAGTACTGGCTGTCAAACAATCAGATGGGCTAGATGACATTTGTCTGAAATTTCTTAAATCATTGAGGGAAGTGAAAAATCAAGATTATTACTGTAGAATCAGTGGGAGTGGAGACATACTATTGGAATTTTGGAAGGAAATTATCCATGTAATCCCTAAGATAGTAAAGGCAGATAAATGCAAGAAATATTGTACAATCAGCTTGACAACTCAAGCATACAAATTGCTGGGAAAAATATTATAGAAAGCAATGGGACTGAAAATTGAGGATCTGTTGGACAATAATGTTTGGCTTTAAGAAAGGCAAAGAAACCAGGGAGATGGTTTCTTTGTTGCACTTGATAATGGAAGTGAGACTTAAGAAAAATCTAAACACTTAGGTAGAACTAAACACTTAGGTAGAATTTATAAACATAGAAAAAGTGTTTAATGAATTAAAGAATCACAAGACTTGTGCAGTCTTTATAAATATATATATACAATTTAGGGAGAGATGAGTAATATACAAGAACCAAAAGGAAACAACAAAAATTAAAGCCCAAGAGAGGAGTGCATGGATTGAAAAGGGCATTTGGCAGGAATGCAGTCTTTCTTCTCCATTGTTCAATCTGTGTATCAAAGAAGCAATGAATGGAAAGAAAGAAAAGGTTAAGGAATGGGTTTAAAATTCAGTGTGAAAGGATATCTGTGACAAGATTTGCTGATGACCTTGCTGACCCCTGTTGAGAATGAACAGTCTATTGAACACACAATATAATTTGAAAGCTGATCAAAGAAAGATGAAACAATTGGAGAGTGGTAGAAATGAGGTTAGGCATAAATATAATATCAAAATTGAGGATCATGCAGCACACAGAGTGCAGAAACTCTGCTACTTTTCAAGCAAAAGTGGATGACAGATGAAGCAAGGAGGATGTAAGAAGCAGGCTAGCACACACAAACGGAGCATTCTTCGCTAGTGTTAATCACTGGCCTACATTTGCTAAAGAAATTTCTGAAAATGTATGTCTGTCAGAATGTACGTCTGGAGCATAGTGTTGTATGGAAGGGAATCATAAACCATGGGAAACCATAAAAGTAGAGAAATGAAATGTTTGGCAAGATGTTGTGTTGCTGGAGAGTGCTGAAAATTAAGTGGACTGATCAGAAGTTTGCAGGCTAACCACAGAATTGAGTGAGGAAACGAAACCGCTAACTACAAGATGTAGTACGGTGAATTGTCAACCCATTAGGGAATAACTTTTATTGTACTAGAAGGAACAAAAGAGGGAAAAAATGTAAGGGAATGCAGAGACTGAAATATATACAACAAATACTTGAAGATATTAGGTGTAATTATCGCTCAGATGTGATAGATTGGTGCAGGAGAGCAAATGGCAATGGGCCATTGCAAACCAACCAGAAGACTGACTGGGAATGTGGGTGGGGAAAGGGGAGACATTGGTGTTGGAAGACGATATAGTCATCTGAAACAAATAAAACAGATGTTTGGCCACTCTGAAAGGCAAACCTATTTGTAGTCCACTTAGAGAAGTCCTTCTAGATGATTCATACCTCAGTCCATTAGTGATCCTCCCCCACTCACATTCTAAACCCTTATCAGGTTCAGTTCCGTTGAAGATAGACTCATCACTGACACCAGGGTCAAGGAACTCTCTCCATTCTTTCACATTCTCAACACATTCTCTCCAGTATCTCCACTTTGATAGCTACCAACTACATTTCTCTTACACAGTCGTGCAGCACACACTTAGCACATCTGAAATGATGAGCATGGTGACAATCATGAGGGTGTGAACTCCATACTGACAGTTAAATGCAGCAGTTAGTTAGTGGAGCTAGTGCTGCTGCTTTTGAGATTTGTTAGTGTTAATCTTTAGTGGGGCCAATGCTGTTCCTCTAGGGCATATAAAAATAGTAATTCTTATGTAACTCACTATAGATACAGCTGATGCAGCCAAGGGTGACATGCAAAATGTCTACTGGGGTAGATGACAAAATAGCCTCACAGATTTTGTTTTATTGAATTATTGAGTGGAATGTATTGTGATCCTCACAGATAGCAATGTGCCTTCTTGGTGACATACTGTTGCAAAGAAATTACAAGACTCTGACAATGTATTTTGTAAATGTGCATGCAAATGAGGGAAGTAAGTATCTTTATTTTGTGGATGGAGCAATTAATCACGTAGTATCAATGTTACATTTATGTGCTATTGGCTGCTACATCAGTTGTCAGTTGTGCACCACTAGTTTATGTGTGTGTGTGTGTGTGTGTGTGTGTGTGTGTGTGTGTGTGTGTGTGTGTGTGTGTGTGTGTGTGTGAATTTACAAGAGAAGGAATTTATAGGGGTAATGCAAATATCCATTGCTTTTGCTCATGACTGTTGCAGCATGTATTTAAAGAAAATTGATTTGCATCCTCTTAGCAGCACTACTAGTATCATTCTTACACGAATGACATTAAATTTGAATAGACATAATATTTCAGATTAGAAACAAACCTACCAACTTCTATTTATGTTACAAAACTCCTTCTTCGTGTTGTACTTTTTTCTATCAGTATATACTGAACTAAAATATTATTTAGAGATACAACCTAACTTTAACTTATCATGAAATGATAGTCACCTGTGAAGCAGAAATTACAAAACTCTTGTACAATGAGAATAATTAATCTTGGGATAGTATCCCATTTTTTACACAAATTGTAAATGAACCTGCCATTAATGAGGGAAAAAATTCAAATTAGAAAAGCTTATAATTACAGTTTTTGATTATTGTTACTATGAAAAAGTAATATATTGAGTTTCCTTGCATTCTTACAAAGTCAAATACAATTAATAATCTACAGTCTGAATTATTAAGCCAAAGCAACAAGGAACACCATACTTCAGAAATTAGAAAAGTCCTTTAGCAGGCAGAGGAAAGGATAGTGTCAGAGGAAACAAGGGCTGAATGGGATCCCAGTTAAAGGAAACACAACAGAATACACCACACAAGAAATAATCTCAAAAATTTTAGTTCCAGGAGAGATATGTAAATAAAAAAATATAATTCTAGAGGTATAACTATAGTTTTTAGAAAAAGATATGGTGCCTGAAACTAGAAAGAACCACTCTTTGTAAAACTCTTGAATATCTAATTAGTTAATGATATAAAATTAAATCAACATGTTACTCTGCATATTTGTGTGTGTGTGTGTGTGTGTGTGTGTGTGTGTGTGTGTGTGTGAGAGAGAGAGAGAGAGAGAGAGAGAGAGAGAGAGAGAGAGAGAGAACACCAGCATTCTACAGAACAGAGTTTGGAAAAGTTTGCTGTACAGTAAGTATTTGTGTACTACATATATTCAAACAAGTTTGCCACACAAACAGAAAACTTCATGAGTATCAGTGCTGTGAGGTTTACAACTTCCTAGATCCATTATGAGAGGAGATCAGGCAAAATTGTGTGTTTCTTCAGTCCCTACCATAGGCAGCTGCTCTACATAACAGTGGAGTCACATGGAAATAGAATAGGCCTGCCTTATCAACCTTCTTTGGAGCCTCCACATCAGGGGCAAGAACTAGTTTTTCCAGGCCACAAAGTGTAGGCTGCCCTGCATGACGGGTGTGTTCTGTTAGAGTAGTATTGGTCTGCTTTATTGATCTGTTTTGCTGGGGCTATGTTGACAAACAGACATGTCTGGGGGAAGGCTGAGATAGATAGAGCAGAGAAAGAGGGGCGGGGTGGGGGGTAGGGACAGAAGAGTTGGGGGAGGGTGGGAGGGGGGGGGGGTGGACTGAGAGAGGAAAAGGACAGGAGGGAAAGAGAATGAGGTAGGGGGAGATGGATAGGAAGAGGGGGGCCAGGAGGAGGGGGCAGGGGGAGGTGGATAGGGAGAGCGGGGCATGAGAAGATGGATGGAGAGTGAGAGGAAGAAGAGATGGAAAGAGGCAGGAGGAAGGGGAGATGTAAGAGGTTGGTGGAGATGTAGGGTGATAGTGGGTAGGCATTGTTTTCTTAGTAATATTTATGCTCGGTCTTGTATATGAATCTTTTTGTACAGCTTAATCAATGATAGACTTAAATAACAGTTCTGATGGTGTCTTTCTGACTCTTCTTATGAAAAACTTGTATGGAATTTACAAAGTACATTTTTGAGAAAATATTGAAGTTGAAAACATTAATTAACCTAGTTATTGTAGAATGTGTTGATGTAAAGTCCTTAATTTCAGTTTAAGAACAAATTCAGAGTATGTAAGGATTCTTGGTTGAGTAAAGTGGAGATTTGTCTGTACTTCATATGCTCAATTAATGAAGCTCAGACAAAATAGAAAATTATGAGGAAATAGATTTTATTATAGTAAGAGCATTTGAGTATTTGTATATTTCTATTATGATGATATGTGAATGCTGATGTGATGTACTAATCTTTGTTTACCCCTATCCTCACTGTCTAGATGTAGATGGCTCCCTCTCATCCTGGGTTCTGAGTGTCCTGTCTTTCTTTTAAAACTTTGCCAACCTCTCACTCTCTTCTCCTTGAGGAATGAATGATTAGTCCCAAAAGCTAGGAAGTGTGTAAAATTTTGTTTTAGTTGTGTCTGTTGGCAGTTCTCCTGAAGGGATGTTATGGCCAGCACTTCTGTCTCATAATTTATTAGTTTTATTGATTGAATTCTTTGATACAATAACAGTAGTAATGATGAAGTTATGAGCGATGTGTTGAAGTTAATGATGATGTAAATTGTTTATGAATGATAAAAATTGTGGAGATATAGTGGGTTTTTATGACGCTGAATGTATGAGGATGTAGATGAGTGATGAAGAGTTTAGTTGTATGAATGCAAACAGTGGAATGATATTGATGTGAGACAAAGGATATTGATGGGTGTTGAATTGATGCAGCTTACATAAGTATTGAGGAAAGAAAATGATGGCTCCATTGTTTATATTATTTGTTGAAGCAAAAGAGATAGGGTCTTATATATTCAACACCTTTCAGTTAACACACCTGCAAAGCTGGGATGCATTCTTTTGTCAGAGGCACATCCTGATATCTTTCATTTACTGCACAAGTGAGTTCCCTTGGTGAGCCCCATGTCATTGTCTTTCCATGAAATGTGTGATTGGTTAAGTTGGCCTAACAACATGCAAGGAGTTATGTGGAGATGTGGAAATTTCTGAAGTCAATCAGTGGTGTATGTCAATGTATTTGGTATAGCTGTCTGACCAAACAGCTCCAAACAGCTTTTTCCACAGCAGGCACCATTGCTAAGAAAGTCCTTTTGAGAGGTCTCACATGGAGGTCATGTTTTTTGTGAGCTATCTATTTTAGTAGTCACAACATGCCAACAACATTTTTGAATAGCTGTTTCACAGAATATTGTTTTAAAGTTCAGGACACTGTCACTTGATCTCACCAAGCATTATCAGGGGATTTGTGCCAATTGCTTTCAGTTAATTTCTCACCAGGTCTTTATTGTGCATCAATCTACAAGTTATGCATTATTCTCAAATTGGTAAGAATGACCAGTTTTTTTAATGCTCCATCATGGTTAAAATTGGTCTCAAGCTTGAACTTAACCAATTGGAAATGTAAAATGTAAATGAGCCTTTGAATCCACAAATGACTGTAACCAGTCGCATTTATTGTACCTTCTTCATCATCAGCGTGTGACCACTAAAATACAATGCCATAGGTTACCCAACAGTGAGACCTAAGACTGTCCATTATTTATTTATTTGTTTCCTCCTTGATTAATATCAGAGGACCACTTGATGCTGACTTATTGCCATTTCATGCTGTGCTTTATGGTGGCATTTGGTTATGGTGTGGAGGGCATGGGGTCAGCAGACAGCTCTCCAGGCTGTTACCAGCTTTTGAGACATTGGAACCAGTACTTCTCATTAAAGTAGCTCCTCAGTTGACCCCGTAAGGCTGAGTGCTCTGCATTCCAGTCCCCCCTCCAAGGAAATATCCCGAGGTGTATTGGCACTTGAACCTAGCCCTCCATGTGGCAATCAAATGTGCTGACTTATCATCCATGGGTACCTTATTAACTGACACAAATCCATCTGATGGTGGAGGCATAATCCTATGAAGCACGCAGTGGAAAGTATATTAAATGTGACTGGTTACAGTAATTTGGTATTCATACTGACAAAAGTCAAACCTAACTAAAAATGTTCTATTTAAAGTAACTGAACATGTAACTGCAATCCCTGTGGTAGTCCATACAACAGGCTAATTGTGTGTTATTCCCTAACATCAGTAACTATACAGCCTTTCACTTTACTCAGGGGCAGCATGGTGTGCCATACTACATCTTGTACTTATCATTTGAGCTGTTCAATGAGCAAGCGCTTCAAATTTATACGGCTGCTGAAGAAAATGAAGAAAGTGACCATTCCTAAATATAGTAACAGTTCACATAATAGTCTTTATATTGTATCTATATATGTTTGTGTGAAATATTCAGCCTTTATCTTGGGGGGGGGGGGGGGGGGGGGGGGGGAAATAAAAAGGCCAAACAGAATTTGAAGCAAAATGGTGCTTCAGATGGTGTTTACTGAACAGTGTCAAAGTTTTTTATGAATTTATTATACTCAAACATTTTCAAAGCAACCAGTCTTATAAAAAATGTGTAATTATTTCTCCAAATCAATAAAATAACATAATGCAGCCACTACAGTAGATATGAGATTAAGATAACTACTAAAAGCTATTTAACTTGATATATACAGAATAATAAATGTTCATTGTATTAGTCTAAAATATAATCTGTATAATGATATTATTGAATTCACTCTACTTTCTCAAGTGACAAAATTATTTTTATACTGTAAATCACACTGTTTTGATGAACAGCAATTTATCATACCTCTTTTCCTTCTGCTTGATAGTGTGCTGCCTTCAGCAGTTCCTGATCTAGTACCACCTTTTGTACTGTGAACTCAAATTTCAGTTGATCAATAGGCAGTTCATATTTTCGTGCATGCGTCTGTAAAGTACCTGTCAGAAAACCTTGTGGGAAAAAGAAGCCAGATATCCAGAATGAGATAGGCTGTCCACTTGTTAACCATGTCTGAAAAAATAAATTAAGGTAATTGCCAGTTTTCACAAGAAAACTTTCGCAAATGTTTCTTAGTTAATGTAGGAAGATCTCTTCAAAACATTGAATAACTTTGGATATCAATTATTATTAATACTTTTGGGTATATTTACTACTGAAAAAGTTGTTTGGTTTACAATAATTGTTCAACATTTTTTATGAGGTGGGTCATAATAAGTTTGGAGATAGGAAGAAATGTAGAATTATAGTGCATGTTATAGTTCGGGGGGTGAGGGCCTTATCATGGCAATTGTTCAATTCAGTAATAAAAGTAATGTGGGGGGAAGGGCATTACAATGCTTTTGACCATTCTTCAGTATGCTATCATTGTTCAGAATTAATAATTGATATAATGGGAGACAAAAGGCAATGGAATTTTGAAGTGACTGAGATCAGGGGAAGAAACCTTCTGTTCTTTGTGGATATAAATAATTGGCAGGATAGGGTGGGAAGCAATTTGAGACTGTTTGCTGGTTGTGTGCAGCAGAATAAAATTTTATTTGTCTCTTGTTTTCTTTCAGAGTTATTATAAATTCAAATGGAAAAAATCATTCTTGGACTGGAAAAAATAATTGTGCACCAGTCCTGCAGGGCTCAATTTTAGGGCCTTATCTTTTTATGCTGTAAAAATGATTTATCTTTGAGCACTGATGTTCACTCCATTTTATTCGCAGATGAGTTTTAATTGAAAATGACAATTTAGAACAAATTCATGATACTGTGGAAAATATAATGACTCAGGGTGTATACGACCCAGGACCACCAGGAGATCTGGGAAAAACGCGGGAATTTTTTCATCAGGGAGAAAACTGGGAAAAACATGGGACTTTTTTATAATTCTGAGAATTTTTTGTTTTGTTTTAGTTTTCAGTTAAATTTTTGTAATTTTGACTAGTAAGAAACAATACTCTAACAAAGGATATTAGTGTATCTTGCTACTGCAGAATAATATGGCAGAAAAAAAACTTACGTTGCAAAGGAAATGCATCATATACAACAACAAAACACAGTACTCGTATAACCGTCTGCCAACAGCAAAATGTGTCAAGGGCTTTAGGAAGACTGTGTAATGCTTAATAACAACAAATTACCTCCGATAAGTGTGATGTCACAACTCTTTACATTAGATTCATTTGGGCAGTTGCGAGCGGGCTCATGCGCATGCACAGTTGAGTTGCACATGTGTAGTACCTTTTCCTGTTTCTGGCTACAGAAGTGTGGGTGTTAGCTGTATAAGCAGTAGCAGCAAGCAGCCAGATGATACCCAGAAAAATTTTACTGGCGCACGCATGCTGCCGGGTTCAATGGGGGCAAACTGGGATATCTGCCCCGGGCGGCAAGAATTCATATTCTTGAGGAAAAAGCCTTGTTTCACAAAGTGCATAATATACAGCGCAAGTTAGTCTATCGATTATTCATATGATTTTGAAATGCATCCCTGTTGGTTTTTGAACATTTGTGAACATATTCTAAGGTTATATTTCTGAATGGATCATAAGTTGATTTTTGAATGCGTGCATAGTGTATGTCATGTCTCCGTCAAGGGAATCCCCATCACATCTAGAAATAAACTATCCTGCAGATGGAAGGGGAGGGGGCTACACGAGCTGAGCGGAATAAAGACAAACAGGCGAATGTCAATCGCTGTTTGTTTATGTGATTGACTGGGTTTGCGAATGATCAGCATTGTTATAATTACCAGCAAAATCCATAGAGTCAGACTACTAGAGTGGAAATAACTAATAACAGGAATAACTAGTAAGAAAGATTACACGTTATCTTATCGGTGTATTCAAGAAAATGAAATTTTGATAGAAAATTTTTGACCAGACTGCTACACTAGTAATGGCCGTTGTAAAGACCTCGGTAGCAGCCACCTAAGTTCTATTCTGGGAGTAGCATGGAAAACGCATTGTACGAACATGTAATAACGCCTAACCGGAGAATAAATGTGGGGTAACTAAGCAGTTGATTGTGGCAGGGTTAGTGAAATCAACCAGAGAATAAGTTTTGACACTGGCAGGAATAGTTACAGAATTAGTGATGACAAGATTGTTTGTTACAATGAGGAAGAAGAAGAAAAGGGGACATCACACAAATTATGGAAGAATATGACGATCCCCAATTTATATAAATATTTCGTACTACTACTTTTTGATCTCATGCTCAAGAAGCTGGAGCGTATGAATGAAATGTGAAACTATTTCCAAACATAAAGTTTTTGCTTGTAGCAAGCCTAATAGGCATTTGATATTGGTGCTTCGTGAATTATATTCTGTTGTGTTAAAAAAATTGACTGTTTGTGCTAAAACAGTCTGTTTATTTGATGTGTGTTACAATTGCTGCAATATTAGACAGGCCTATTTCATTTTATCTAGCAGACAGTGACAAAATAAACATAATCAGATCGAGAAACCGCACCAGTCTTGGGTACTGTTTGTATTAACAGCTTTTTCAGTATTGGACAATGACATTTCATTTTTTCATGTGGCAAAACGTTTGATGAAGTTTGAGGTAACAGATCCTTTCGCAGAAAGGAAAGGACACCATGTAAAGCTGTAGCAAGGTTAGAGAGAAAAAAATGCTAGGACTTAAGGATTGAAGAAATGTGTACTATCTTGCTTGTCACTTGCCTTTATTTGTTTCATGTATCCTATATTTAATTTTATGTTACACAAAAAAAGCAAGTTATTAGCTAATAGGCAATAAAGAGTGCAAATTTTGTGAAGAGTTCTTGTTCTCCGGGTTACAAATAATCCCATCCAATGTTAATTGCGAGGGTTTTTCTTTTCTTTTCTTTCTTTCTTTCTGTAAATTGGGCAACTGGGAGCAGGAGAGACACCACAGGACATTTTAATTTCCACTATCCTGAATATAGTTTGATGGCATTCACTACAAAATATTATACGTTTGAATTCCACAGAGCGAAATACAATGACGTTGAGATACAAGAATGCTGTGTGAAGAGGCGTGGCACTGCACTATGGCGCACTTAAGATTAAATAACGTGTCTTACATTCGATTCGGAAATATTATTGATCCAGTGCTGATGCTCAGAGCAGTCTGAGTTGTAGTGGGAAGGTGAATATCTACGTGACCCGTGTTTATGTTTAGTAATTTTGCTGTTTCCTCTTTGTTTATTGCACTCATGTCAAATGAAAACAAAACGAATTTCTGTGGCTGGGAGCTATCAAGTCAATTACAATACATTCACATAATTACGGAAAGCTAAAATATGTTATTAGTTTCAGATTTTATTTCCAACTTTCTGACAGTCAAACATTCAGCGCCTTGCAAAACAATTTTTTGACGGTTCGCAAAGAAATTTGGCTTTTATTAATCTTTTCCGCTGAGGCAGTAAATTTATTTGAAACAAAGAGTTTAATTCCACACTATTGGCTAGTTTCAACTGTTCACTGTATTTCAAAAGTGCATCTTTTCATCTTCTAGCACGTATGGCATTATGCTATAATAAAGAACCAAACATGAGATAATACAGTACTGGTTCTCCAAGAAAATTTACATCGAAATCTGGACATACATCTACATCTACAACTACATACATACTCCGCAATCCGCCATACGGTGCATGGAGGAGGGTACCTCGTATGACAACTAGCATCTTCTCTCCCTGTTCCACTCCCAAACAGAACGAGGGAAAAATGACTGCCTATATGCCTCTGTACGAGCCCTAATCTCTCTTATCTTAGCTTTGTGGTCTTTCCGCAAAATATAAGTTGGTGACAGTAAAATTGTACTGCAGTCAGCCTCAAATGCTGGTTCTCTAAATTTCCTCAGTAGCGATTCACGAAAAGAACGCCTCCTTTCCTCCAGAGACTCCCACCCGAGTTCCTGAAGCATTTCCGTAACATTCGCATGATCATCAAACCTACGAGTAACAAATCTAGCAGCCTGCCTCTGAATTGCTTCTATGTCCTCCCTCAATCCGACCTGATAGGGATCCCAAACGCTCGAGCAGTACTCAAGAATAGGTCGTATTAGTGTTTTATAAGCAGTCTCCTTTACAGATGAACCACATCTACGCCCAAATATTTAATCAACATGACTAAGTCAAGCACTACACTACTGATGGAGTATTCAAACATTACGGGATTCTTTTTCCTATTCATCTGCATTAATTTACATTTATCTATATTTAGTGTTAGCTGCCATTCTTTACACCAATCACAAATCCTGTCCAAGTCATCTTGTATCCTCCTACAGTTACTCAACGACGACACCTTCCCATACACCACTGCATCATCAGCAAACAGCCATACATTGCTATCCACCCTATCCAAAAGATCATTTATGTAGATAGAAAACAACAGCGAACCTACCACACTTCCCTGGGGCACCCCAGATGATACCCTCACCTCCGATGAACACTCACCATCGAGGACAACATACTGGGTTCTATTACTTAAGAAGTCTTCGAGCCATTCACATATGTGCGAACCAATCCCATATGCTCGTACCTCAGTTAGAAGTCTGCAGTGGGGGACCGAGTCAAACGCTTTCTGGAAGTCAAGGAATATGGCATCCGTCTGATACCCTTCATCCATGGTTCGCAAGATGATATGTGTAAAGAGGGCGAGTTGTGTTTTGCAGGAGCGATGCTTTCTAAAGCCGTGCTGATGCATGGACAGCAACTTCTCTGTCTCAAGGAAATTCATTATATTCGAACTGAAAATATGTTCAAGAATCCTGCAACAAACCGATATTAAAGATATTGGTCTGTAATTTTGAGGATTCGTCCTTCTAACCTTCTTATATACAGGCATCACCTGAGCTTTCTTCCAGTCGCTTGGGACTTTACGTTGGGCAAGAGATTCACGATAAATGCAAAGCCAGTGCAGTAGAGTACTCTCTGTAAAACTGAATTGGAATCCCATCAGGACCTGGCGATTTGTTTATTTTCAACCCATTCAGCTGCTTCACAACCCCAGGGATGTCTATCACTATGCCCTCCATAAGGGAATCTGTACGAGACTCAAATGGTGGTATGTTTGTACGATCCTCCTGCGTGAAAGATTTCTCAAATGCTAAATTTAAAATTTCAGCTTTCATTTTGCTGTCTTCCATTGCCAGGCCAGACTGATCAGTGAGTGACTGGATGGAAGCCTTCAAGCCGCTTACCGATTTTACGTAAGGCCAGAATTTCCTTGGGTTTTCAGCAAGATCTTTTGCTAAGGTATGACGGTGGTAATGGTTGTATGCTTCGCGCATCGCTCTTTTTACAGCAGCACAAATCTCTACTAACTTTTGCCTGTCCTCATTCTCCCGCTCTTTCTTGTACCGTGAGTGCAACTGTCTTTGCTTCCTGAGCATTCTCCGAATTGCGCTGTTAAACCACGGTGGGTCTTTTCTGTCCGTAACCCACTTTTTCGGCACATACTTCTCCAATGCGTGATTTACAATGTGTTTAAAATTTGCCCATAATTCTTCCACGTCCATCGTACTGGAAGTAAATGAAGTTGATTCATTTACTTCCATCGTACTGGAAGTAAATGAAGTTGATTCATTTACTAAGTGGGATGCTAACAACTGCCACAGTGACGCCTGTTACCTGGCGCTCTCTGGCAACTGCTGAAACGAACCTAATTCTAACAGGTCGCAGGAAAATATTGCGAATGGTTTTTTGAAAAGCGTTACTTTCAGAGTAAATTTTCTTTTATGCAAGCTGAACTGTGTGCGGGAATGTATAGTGAATTTCTTAAATCACAGAGCGTTTACCTCTCCTTTAAAAATCAACTCTTTGAGGACGACCATTTAGTAAAATTTCAAGCCCAGAAGACCCAACATTTATGTCGTTATTAAAAATTTTACTGTCACATTTGTGTGTTGTAGCTTAAAGTGTGACACGTGCTAAAAAGGTCAATATTATATGTGAAAGCTTTTCTTTTCTTTTAGCAACACTATGTATATTAATTTAAACCATTAACTTTTCCAATTTGTGTACCGAGCGAGGTGGCGCAGTGGTTAGCACACTGGACTCGCATTCGGGAGGACGACGGTTCAATCCTGCGTCCGGCCATCCTGATTTAGGTTTTCCATGATTTCCCTATATCACTCCAGGCAAATGCCGGGATGGTTCCTTTGAAAGGGCACGGCCACCTTCCTTCCCCATCCTTCCCTAATCCGAGCTTGCGCTCCGTCTCTAATGACCTCGTTGTCAACGGGACGTTAAACACCAATATCCTCCTCCCTCCTCGAATTTGTGTATACATGCTACTTCACAGTGATATTGCTACTGGCTGACTACATCACGTATCCTATGCTGTGAATATCCGCTGTCATCAGCAAAACCGTGTCGTAATCTCGATTTATATGCTTCGGAAAGTAACATGCGGTGTTTGGTGGAATTCAAATTTATACTTTTGTAATACAAAAATATGCAGCATACATGTTGCTGCACATCAAAGATCTTTCCAAAACGAGGTTTCTTTCACTAAATTTGGTTCTCCAAAGGGCCGGGAAATTCTATGCCGTTGTATAAAACCATAACCATTCAAAGGATTGATAAGTTTTACTGTTCCAAGGAAAAGTATACTGTCATTTAACACAGAAAAAATGTATTTTCACCCGGGAGAAAATGTATTTTTAACTGGGAAATCTGGAAAACACCCAGGAATTTTTTTTCTTGTCCACGTATACACCTGGAATGGGCAGCCCAGAATTATGGTTTCAGCAAAGTAGATTAAAATTCAATGTCACAAAAAGACAATTAGTTCAGTTCAGTGATAAAACATCATGAGCATCTCCCATGGTGATCAGGAAATTACTGAAGCAAGTTACGTAAAATTTCTAGGTCTAAATCTTGACAAAAATTTAAATTGGAAGGCACATATAGACTTCTCAGCAAGCAACCTAAGCAGCCTAACTTATGCAATGTATATCTTATACGGTCCCACCCTTATGGGCGCCAGGGAGATGGTCTATCACAGCTACTTTGAAACTATAATTCGATACGGAATAATTTTCTGGGAAAACTCTACAAACAGCCTGAGATTACTTACACTTCGAACAAGAATCATAAGAAACAAGTGTTTAGTCCAAAAAAGAACATCATGTCACCCATTATTTAAAAAAATAAATATACTAACCATTCCTTTCTCTCTATATCCACGAAATTTTTATTTTTGTGTATCAAAATCAAAACTCACTTGACAATTTTCATTTCAACCACAATTATAGTGCTCTTCACAGACAGTTTCAAACTTCCCTCTCATAATTTAAAATTTTACGCTCAAACACCATTGCACACGGGAATAAAAATTACCCATAAATTAAATAACACAAATCTGTTAAATATGGAGTTTGACCCACTAAAAAGATTGTTATTTAATACACTGGTGGAAAAATGTTATTATTCAATTGAAGAATTCAGGCACTAGTTTTGCAGTTTGAAAACAAAAGAAACAATAAAGATAATGTATTGTGTAATAAATTGTTAATATATTGTATAAATGCTATTGCAAGCTGCAAAATGACCACAAGTGTTATATATGTTCATGTTAAATTGTTCATGTCTAAAAATTCAGAAATGCTTGCTTAAATACATTGAATTACTTTAAAAAAATAAGATTATAAAAATCAAAGTGTCTCCAGAACAAAAATCTTTGATTTGTAACTGTACATTATGTGATGAATAAACAACATTCTGCATTTTACATTAACAACAATGATAGCTGTTGAGCCGGCTGCGGTGGTCTAGCGGTTCTGGTGCTGCAGTCCGGAACCGCGGGACTGCTACGGTCGCAGGTTCGAATCCTGCCTCGGGCATGGGTGTGTGTGATGTCCTTAGGTTAGTTAGGTTTAAGTAGTTCTAAGTTATAGGGGACTTATGACCTAAGATGTTGAGTCCCATAATGCCCAGAGCCATTTTTTGATAGCTATTGAGGGATTTTCTGTTCTGTATCTTGTACAGTGGCTAGTAGCTTGATGACTAACGACGACACAAAGCATCCACTATCATCCACTGTGCAGTGGCTTGTGGAGTATGTAAGTAGATGTATAAGGTGCTGGGATAACTCTGTGACCTCTACCACATCCTGCAAGGTTCAGTAAAGGTAGAATCCTAAAACTTGCTATACACCTGCCTCATGGCTTCCTAGCCTGTCAACTTCATAAACTCATCAAAGGTCTTCATGTTGTGGGATCAATCTCAGTAGAATGTTATTCAGCGACAAGCCATAGCACCAACCACCTGTCAATGTGATGTATTTGAGTAGACATGATTTTTGAACCATACACACTCAGTGTGTATTGCTGAAAAACTGCATTACCTCCACAAAAATTCATCCTTAACATTAGATCAGTGCAGATAAAATTAAAAAGCCATGTGACATACCTGTATGAAGTCAAGTCTTGTTTCAAGATCACGTATCCAGCTTCCAAGTGACTTAAGAGATAAGTATCCCACTGTTGCCCACATTTTTGGCACCTGGAATAACACAGAAATCTCTGAAATTCTTTTGCCCTACAATTTGTAGTAGTTTCATCATTATAATAGATTGCAAGGCAACACTGCAAAGACAACATGCAATTATTAATAAAATTCTGAGCTTTATTTTTCAAACAACCACTGTTGGCAAAAGGGTGGACATTGTTTTTTTAATTTTAAAATGAACCATGTTAGCTGGTGCTTCTGTTCTCCTTAGAAATACATATCTTTGATTCCAGGTTAAGTGATTCTGTTTTGAGTTTATATTTTACTGAGAATTACACCTCCACAGATAAAAACAAAATGTAATCCAGTTTTTAAGTAACATGCTACTGAAAACCTTAAAATTATTATTCACTAACAAGTTGACTTAAAATTTGAAAGTTACAAAAGAATATGAGATCAAATTTACATCTTTATACCATGGTGCCCAGCATAAAGACAGCCATGAACTACATCGATCAGGTAGAGTATTGTGACAACCTATATTACAGTGCAGTGCTGGAAAGTCCTTGGTGGAATAAAAGTAATGGAAGAAGTGAAGGAAGCAATTCAGCATACAGCTCAGATAATGAGTCATCGATAGGCCTGTAAACAAGGCAGAAAATGATGCTATGCATCTAGATGACTGACTGTATTGTGCCAGCATGGCATCTTGACTGCAAGAAATAGGCAGCAAGTGCACTGGGAACAGTGTTCTGGTGCAGGCAGGGAAAACTACACGGGAGCACGACATTGAGTGGTGGACTGGGAGGGGAGGTAGATTAGATTAGATTAGATTTACTTTCATTCCGATTGATCTGTAGTGAGGAGGTCCTCCAGGATGTAGAACATGTTAGAAAAACAAAAATACATGACAAATATTTATAACTAAAACAAATAAGCTAATGTACCATTCCACAGGTCCCAAGTGGAATGATCGTCATTTTTTAATGAACACTATATGAAAGAGTCATTTTACAAATACGAATGCACTGAATTTAAAATAAAAAGGTTTATTATTTATTTATAAGGTAATAAAACTACTACAATACTTATTTACAATGAACACATTACTGCACTGAAATCTGAAATGGTGCAGAGTTAGATTGTAAACTGAATTTCATTGGAGGTTAAGCTTTTTATGGCTGCGGGCAAGTTATTGAAAATGTGTGTTCCTGAATAATGCACACCTTTTTGTGCAAGACTAAATGACTTTAATTCCTTGTGAAGATTATTCTTATTTCTAGTATTGATTACATGAATTGAGCTTGTGGGGCGGCGAGTGGGTACTGCAAATTGCTTGTGAAATAAAGTTTGTTATTTAAATGTGGGAAAAACACTGCATTTCCCGGCTTTTAGAATGTTGTATAATTCTGTCTTTCGCCGTTCTCAACACTGGCTCTCTCTTTACTTTTTAGCACCCAGAAAGTGATTTAACGAAACGTGGAGCCTGTAATGAGAGTTCCTAGTGCCCACTTAACCTGAGAATATTATTATAGCTGCAGCTTATAGCTCTGAAGAAGTAGGAGATTGTTCGGGATTTCTAATCAAAAACAATTTTCCAAAATAGTTGAGTATATTCTGAAATTCACTGATAACATCACAATTATCCCAACAGCCTAACAAACAGAGCAGTTCAGAGTCTAATTCGCTGATGCAACTATAAATGTCCGAATTGAATGTCAAAAGAATGCTCGCCAAAATTTGATGAGAAAATCTCATCAAACGCCACGCTAAAATGATTGGTAGAATGTCTGTACCGCGACGGCACGTGAAAATACAACAACACGCAAACTGAAGCTAGATAATGAAAATCATTCCAAAATAATCCTTCATTTGAAATGTTTTCACAGTTATGCGTATACATCGTAACTCAATACGGCACCCGAGGCAGTTTGTAGCAGCGCTACCGTAGCGAAGCGACTCCCGACACAGCTGACGTGCTATTCAGCGTCTGGAGAGAACTGGGGCCTTCCTTACTCGCGCAGTGCTCTTATATATATAGCCTCGGTGCGGACGGCTAAGAGAACGCCGGCTCTAACTTGGCTCTCACGACTGGCCGCTGGGCTAGTAACGCACCACTTCAAGTTACATAATAATTTATAGCTTCTTTTGCTGATGGCTTATGAAGCTGTTAATTTAATCGTGCATTTAGCACGCAGGTAAGTATTTATAATAAAATTATGACGTGGCTAAGTTAAATATCTTGGGCGAGAGAAATAATTAAGTTACGCTGCACGCAGCAAATGAGCTCTGAACTGGTCCTTTTGAGATCCGCTATCGCTATAATTTTATAGGTATTCAAAAGAAACTTTTCACATCTTCATAGTCATAGCGGACCTCCAACCTATTTAAATTTAAATATCCTAGTCTTATTCATTAGCCTACTTAATCTATCCTGCTTCCTTCAGTTTTGAGATGAAAACCAGAAAATCATGAATTTCCACTAAGGTCTTAACCTGTGAAATCCAAAGTACTGTTTTTATTAAATCATTATGAAAGATAAGTCTAAATATAAATTTTGAAGTCTCTAGCTCCTTTCTGTTGCGCCAATTATTTTTTTAGAAAAACGTCCAAATTACAAAAATGGCTGAAGTTATCGCACTGATATTTAATATACATTAATTTAGTATTATTCCTTACATGCTGGAAAAGTTTCAGATCATTTGCTTGAATTTTAAGGTATTGCGCAACATTTATGACGTCCGAGCTAGTTACAGCAGACTGGCTGGCACACAATGGAAACTGATGTGAATTTACTACAGCGTGAGTAGGCTGCTTCCCTACAAGCTGTTGGTTTGAAAAAGTGGTATATTTTTAATGAGAAATTTCATTACGGAATAAATATATTGGGAAGCAATAGTTAGTATCCCTAGTTCCTTAAACAGGCTTCTGCAGGATGTTCTTGAGTTCACACCACATATAACTCTTAATGCATGTTATTGTGCCCGGAAAACTTTAGCTTGGCTTGATGAATTACCCCAAAAAATAATCCCATATGACATTATGGAATGAAAGTAAGCATAGTATGCCAGCTTTTCCATTTTTATATCCCCTATGTCTGATACAATTCGCATTGCAAATAGAGATTTGTTAAGACGCTTCAGCAGTTCTGTGGTGTGCTCCTCCCAGTTGAATTTATTATCAAGCTGTCTTCTATCTGCTTGTCATTGTATGTTAGGCATATACTCGTGGGACACCCCTTACAAGTTCTGAACTGCATGTAGTGTGTTTTTTGAACGTTTAGTGACAAAGAATTGGCGAGGAACCAGTGATTAATGTCCACAAATATTTTATTAGCTGATCTTTCTAAGACTACACTTGATTTGCTATTTGTTGCAATGTTTGTATCATTGGCAAACAAAACGAACTTGGCATTTGCTTACATTACTTATGAAAGGTCATTCGTATACACAAGGAACAAGTAAGGGCCCCAAAATGGATCCTTGTGGGACCCCACATGTAATTAGTTCCCATTTGGATGATGCCTGATAGCTTGATACATGTCTCTTTCCTAATAACACCCTTTGTTTCCTGCCAGAGATATAAGATTTGAACCATTTTGCAGCATTTCCTGTTACACTATAATATTCTAATTTATTTAAAAGGATATTGTGATTTACACAGTCAAATTCCTTTGACAGATCACAAAATATACCAGTTGCCTGCAATTTTTTGTCTAATGAATTAAGCGCATTTTCACTGTAAGTGTAGATAGCCTTCTCAATATCAGAACCCTTTAGAAATCCAAACTGTGACTTTTACAGTATGTTATTTGAGATAATATGGTTATAAAGCCGATTGTACATTACTTTTTCTAAAATTTTTGAGAATGCTGGCAACAGTGAAATTGGACGGAAATTTGATGCTATTTCTTTATCTCTCTTCTTAAACAGTGGCTTAACTTCAGCATATTTCAACCATTCAGGAAATATTCCACTGATAAACGACTGGTACACAGATAGCTTAATATGTTACTTAGCTCAGAATCACATTCTTTAATTAACTTTGTTGATATTTCATCATACCCACTAAATGTTTTCGATTTTAAAGATTTTATGATGGACATTATTTCTGCTGGGGTAGTGAGGGTCAAATTCATATTATGGAAGTTACTTGAAATGTCTGGTCTGAGGTATTCCATAACAGCATCTACCAAACCTGACAGCCCCATTTTTTCAGTAACAGTTACAAAATATTTGTTAAAAAGTTCTGCAACACTGTACACATCTGTCACCAATGTATCATTTACTCTTAATGCTATTTGTTCCTCTTCGTGTCTGGTTCTACCAGTCTCCTCCTTCACTATATCCCATATTGTCTTTATTTTGTTATCTGATATGACTATCTTTTCCTTGTAATATATTTGCTTTGATGTCCGTATTACAATCTTTAAGGTTTTGCAGTATTCTTGTAATGTGCTATAGCATCAACATCAGAACTGTTTCGGATTGACAGATACAGTTTTCTTTTTGTTTTACAAGATACCTCTATTCCTTGAGTAATCCATGGCTTCTTTGTAGACTTTCCTCTAACCTTGGTAAGTTTTGGGGGAAATCAGTGTTAATAAGGTAAGCACTTTATTAGCAAAAGTGTTATATTTTTCATTCATGCCATGAGCACTGTAAACATCAGTCCAGTGAATGTCTCTGAGGAGTGTCCTAAAATAATCAATTTTTGGCTTATTGATTACCCTCTTGAGCTCAGATTTAACAGATTTTATATCCTGTTCAGTATTAACATTTAACAGAAGGAACTGCATGTCATGGTCTGAGAGGCCATTGACTATTGGTTTTGTAATATAATTTAGTTCATTGGACTTTTCTATAAAGATATTATCAATGGCTGTTTGTGAGCAATTGGCTACCTTAGTGTGGAACTTTACCGTGGGAATTAAGTTGAATGATAGTGTTACTAACTCAAATAAGTTCTTATTGGTAGAGTCTTTAAGGAAATCTAGAACAAAGGAATAAGGGGCAATAGGTGGATGTGACAGTAGAATGAGTGTACTGGGGGGTGGGTCAGGAGTAGTGATAGATGTTGGACAAAGGCTGACATAGGTTAAGGCCTCACAGGATTGAAGAATGTGTTGTACAGATAAGTACCATTAATACTGTATAGAAAAGCCATTATTTAAAGTGCTGGTGATGGGGGAGAATGATTGAGATGGCACAGGTTGTGAAGCAGTCATATTTTTTGATCAGCAATTGATTTTGTCACTGGGTTGTCAGTTCTGATCCTGGTCACAGTTTGGCATTGGCCATTTTTTCAGGTAAGTGTGTGCTGGTGGTTATTCATACATAAAAGGTTGTGCAAAACTTACAGAAGAGCTAGCATATGATATGACTGCTTTCAAAAGTGAATGAGCCTCTGACAGGAGAGGTTATGCTTGGGACTGCTATAGGATGCACTGGGTGAGTGTAATGGGGCAGGTGCCTTCCATAGAGATATGATTAGGAACTCCAAGTGTATGCCCTATCCATGTAGCACTCACATGGCTATGGTGTATGAGGGAGAGTGCAAATAAACTTCACATACTTGTTGGAGATTACCAATGCTGCTTTGCCTAATTACAGCTGAGTGAACACTTGTACATGGCTATGTGGATGGCACAACCAAGTGTGCACTTCTTCATATGAAGTATAATGAATACAGATAAAAATTATTATTAGTTATTCATTAATGACAAATGTTATTCGAAACATAATTCACTTCCATGAATAAAAACATTTATTTGTCATCTGTGAATAAAAAATGTTGTGAATAATAGATAAAATTTGAAATCCAGTGACATTTATTTCCTCAACTTTTTATTATAATTTATTAAACAGCTGTACTTTTCATTGATTTTAAATTAGTTTTCATAACAACTCTGTTTTTTTTCTTAGTCATCTCATAAGAAATTTCGTTTGAGTTTTAATGATTTGCTTTATGACACTAAAGAAAATATGCAACACATGCAATAATGATATTGGAGTGTTTTTTATTTCCTGAATTTGTCTTTATTTCATGATAATGTTATATGACTTTCAACTCACAGTCTTCGTCAACAAATATTGAGAATCACAGAGGACTTAATGACATTAGCTGCCAGTGGGCATTCATTTATATCAATGGGGCAAATTGAAAATTTGTTCCGGACTGGGATTCAAACTTGGGATTACAGTGCTTACTAGGCAGGGACTCTGACCACTAAGCCATTCAGACACAGTGGTCATTGCAACTGCATGGACTACTCTAGCACACTTTCTGTCAGACCCAAAATCTCAATTTGTCCACGTGCAGCTAATGTAGTGCCTATTGCCCATTATCGTCATCACTTATAGCATTTTGTCAATTCCCACAAGACTGCGAGACTGGTGTGCATCCACACTGAAGAGCTACGAGACTGGTGTGCATCCACACTGAAGAGATCATTGGCCATCCCTTGCGTTAATTATATATGTATGTGGTGTTCGAAAGAACAGAACCCACATATATATAATATTGAGAAATCACCAAGTCCACTATAGTTTTTTTGGTCATATAATTTGTTTTGGTTACACATTGGTTTCACTTCCCGAATTGCATTTGAAATAAAATTCTCTTTTTACATACTAAGATTGTTCAAAACTTGTGACCCAATCTTTGACCTTTCTTTGACTATTATATGTCTGTAGTTTGCCGTAAGCCTCCAGTGGTCATGGTCAGCTATACAGTTGAGCTATTTATTTTTAAATTGTGGGTAAGATATTGCTGCATTAACTGCAATTGGTGTACAGTTGCAAAAAAGTCTTCCAATCATTTCTTGATGTTTCCTGATATGAGTTGCCATTGTACTGTAATGTTATGAATTCTTTTATGTACTTGAACAAAGCATTTCTTTCAAAATTTTTATATCTCAAAGCCCTGTGTAATAGCAAAGACACGTGTCTGATTGAAAAACTATTCCATGCTGTGACGGAAATCTTACTCAGAGTTAATCATAAAACTCTTTTGGATGACTTTGGACATCCATCAGAATTCCACAAACTTTTTAGGAGTTCTTTAGATTTAAAATTTGTTGATGTTAGTTATTAGTGACTGAGTTATAACTTTGTCCACTTATTTAGTACCACTACAAACATGAGCGAATTGCGTAGTTACAGGAATTGGGCAAAAATATGGAAACACCAAAAACACAAACATTACCATGCCTAATATGTTGTAGGAAACTCAATGGCATTCAAAACAGGTTCTAGTCATATCAGAACGGGTTAGTACAGATCCTGTACAGTTTTTAAGGGAATCTTATGACATTCTTTCTGCAAAGTAGTGATAGGTTCAAGTAACATTGATGGAGGTGGATAGTGATCATGCACCCTTCTATCCAAAGCAGAACACAAAGGCTTAATTTTATTGAGATTTGGTGACTATGATGGCCACAGGATATATGAAGTACATTCTCATTCTCACAGAAGCAGTCCTGGAAGATGTGAGCTGTATTAATAGGCCCTGTGAACTTGGAATGCAGCGTTACCATTGTGAACAAATATTGTGCCATCAGATGGACTTGATCAGTCAAAAGGGTCACATAATCCGTGGCAGAAAAGTGACATTGCAGGGTGACAGTAAGGGCCATAGTAGGGTATCATGATATGGCTAACAAAATCATCACAAAACCTTCTCCATGCTTAACTCTTGGGATGTAAGAAGTGTCCAAATGATTTTCTTCCATTGCTCCACAGTCCTTATTTTACGGCTTCTGCACCACATTTTCTTGTCCATCACTGATGACTGGTTTTGAAAATCCAGCTCACCCAAAAATTCCCTTCTTATGGCACTCTCGTTGTGTTGTTTTGGTGCTGACAGGGTTCCTGAATGTACCATTTAGTTCTGAAATGACTTTTGCAGCTGTCATCTTCTTATTATTCATCTTTGTTATGATAACTCAGCAAACACTGTCGTCTGTGTTGTGGATTAGTGAATTGTTTTTTTATGCTGTCTCTGAATGCAGTATAATCCTTCAATACAGTACCACCAAACTCTTCGGCTCCCTTTGTTATGGAAGCAACCCCCACCCCCTCCCCAGAATGAGCACAAATAATTTACCCATGTAGGAATTCATTTAGCTCTGGCGTAATGCAATGACAACTACACAGAACACTGTTCTGACCATGACTGACACTTGCAATGTATTGAGTACTAGAGATGGGCAGTCCACTCCTGAACTCATTCAACTAGCCAGATCTTTTGAAAGCGTGGATGATGGATGATTTGGAAAAAATGAATGGTAGCTGATCTGATTTTAAAATGCGTCTCTGGTGGCTGTAATGAGCGGGATGAAAATTATGCTCTAAGCTGCTGCAATGGTGTCCTACCCACAATCTTAAGTAAATGTTTCCCAACCATGTGCACATGTGGATTTGCTGCATACATTACTGGTTTACTAGTACAAAAAGCTTTTCTCTTCCTTTTTTTTTTTTTTTTTTTATTTTTTGCTTCGATTTATTGGCTGGCGGGCAGTACCCATTGAGGAATAATACTAATTATGACAATATGAAAGTAAACACAACTCTTTTACCCAGTCTCCTAAGGGGGGGGGGGGATGCGCTGCTGGGGCAAATGAGGCAGAAATGCTTCAGTACAGTACAGTAAGGCAGAAAACACTTCCAGCATCATGTTTTTGGCCTTGAATTCAAAAGAATATCTCAGATTTCAGAAGTCCAATAAATGTGTACATACTTTGAGTTGTTACTACTTATCCTTTAACATAGCACTGGACTCGGAATGTGTTGCCAGTGATTATAAAAGCTGTGGTCCTCAGCCAGAATGTGGTTGGAGAGTATCGCAAAGCAATCCAGGCATCACTCCACTCCCCTCCACTCTCACCGATCAGACCCTAGGTCATCTCACTAGCTCACTACTCTCCACCACTCTCAGGAATCAGACTGCAAGACAGCTTTCTAGCCCACTACTCCCCACCACTCTTACCAATCGGATTGGAAGGTAGCTCACTGTTCCCCACCAAGGCATGTAGCTCTTGCTGACAAGATCACACAGAGCAGACCACACGGCGACCTGTGGCATCACTTCATTCCCTGCACTCTTGGCACAGTGATATAGCTTGCAACTTACTTTCTTGTCTGAGCACCTATCCATCCAAGTTCAGCTTGTTATTCTTTGTATCCTTATTTGATTTGTTCTAGTCATCATCTTCTGGTGTTGCTACTCTTTTGTTTTCTTTTTGTGTGAGTGTTCTTGTTAGGTGTACTATTATGTTTTCTTCCATGTCTGTTGTATTTATAGTTGCTGTTGTTGGTGTGTTGGTAACCTTTGAGAAGGTTTTAATTACTTTGGGTGGATAGGATACTACATGTAATGGTATGTGTAGCACATAATTATTTTAATATATGTGATAGTCCATGTATAGAGGCTGTCTCAGGAGAAATGGTCAGTATTCAGAGATACGACAGGAACGATCATTTGAAGCAAAACACTGAATATGGACATGTGCCCTATTCCAAATGGTTTCTGAGATGGAACATATTTAAAGTTAATTTTGTATGTTTTTCTTGAACAACACAAAATTTATAGCATCTAGAGAAAAGTTATTACAGTATAAAAGTAAACTAGATTAAATTAACTTTAAAAAGGTCGTACTCATTTTTTCTCAAGGAATTACTGGTTGCCTGAAGAGATTGGGTGAATACGGAAAATCTTGTGCAACATGCATGCATTGAGATGTAGGTAAGTCAGTTTGTGGTAGTTTCCCAACTTCGTAGACCACATGTCCTAAAGCAAATTATTTGTCTTGATTTCATCCAAACTACTATGGTACTCTGTAAACAGTGAAAATGTACTGAACAATAAAGAAAATAAACAATGTACATTAAATATGTTCGTCTCAGAAAACATTCAGAATAGTGCATATGTCCACATGGCATATTTTGCTTCAAATGATTGTCCTGTCATATCCCTGAATATTGACCATTCATCCCATTCATCCTGGGACAACCTGTACATTATGCTTAATTTTTTATTTATTCATTTAACCTGAACAGATTAATACTATCAGGAGTCCTTTTACACCAGACCAGAGTTTTACATGTAATTACAAAACTTATTAAAATCACAGTTACTTAAAGAATCATAATAGTTTTAATATCATGTTTCTTCTTCTCTATGAATATATTAGGCATTTACCTGTTATGTACTCTTGGTTGAAATTGTTAATTTTCATCAGTCTTCCTAAATATCTTCTCCCCACAGGGTAATAATTATCACCAATTTTGGTAATCTGTCATCTTCCATTCTTGTGACATAATCATTCCAATTGTTTCTGTATTCTTTAATCAGCTCATTTATGTTTCTCACTCTCAGTTCCTTTCTGATGTCTGCATTTACTCCCCCATGAGACAGAATGTGCCCAGCTACTCTTCTTAGGAGTTGGATATGTAGTGCTTTTATTCTGATGGGAACAAGTGTTTCTGCTGTGTTGTCCAGGCAAAAGTTTCAAGGTCTAGGAAGCAATAATCTAATATGACCAGTAGTGTGTCAACAATAAGCTTCATCATTTGGACTATGACGCTGTCAAGTACAGTAAGTACTGAGCTGAAGGGTTTTTCGACAGTGTTGTCAACTCAAGAAAGAATTTTTCACTACTACTATCATTTTTCTCAATAAAATAATCAGTAAGTCTATGTTTTGTTTATGATTCAATGAAGGTTATCGCAAAAGTCGAGTACTGGTTTAGTTCCTTGGTTGGGACAATGGGATCAGCTGAAGTTTCTACTTTGCCTACTCTTCCCTAGATCACAGAAGATTTTCCATAGAGCATCAGGTCTTTACATTTTAGGTCAATATATTGGCATGTCTCACTTATTGTTTCTCTCAGATTGATTGCTTTCTGCTTGTAATCATTCATGAACTGCTTTTGATTTTCTGTTAGCCAAGGTGCAGGTTTTCCCTTAAGGTTTCTGGTCTTTAGGGGAGCAAATTTATTGTGTAATAGAGTTAGTTTGGTGGTAAATCTTTGGAGTTGGTTTTTCGTGTCCAGGAATGGTATGGAAGTCATCTTCCGAATTATCTTTTGTGCCTCCGCTGCAAGTTCAGGCACACTGATACACTTAAAAGTCTCTGTATGTTGTCACAGTGTATTCCTTGCATATTTTAGGGAGTAAATCATGAATAATATGTTGTAAGCTGATATTCCAGGTACAAATTTCCTTACTTGTGGATTTCGAGGCTAATGTATGTATGAGGCCGGACTATAGGCGGCATTATGGGTAGGTGCAAGTTGACATACTGTTACATTTGAAGAAGAAAATATACACTTGAATTTCACAGTGATGCATTCCAATTCTTGCCAGGACCATTCATGCCACTACTTTGTGATGAAACTGTATAGAGTCCATTTTCTTTTAAGCATGTCAGGGCTACTCAGTGAGTGCATGCCGCATGATACCAATTGTGGAAACTGCCAGATGTGCTTCCACATTGCATGTGAAGCATGTGATGGGCAGTGAGTGCTGCTCACATGATTCTGTCATGTGGGTGCAATGTCCGAGACATGACTCCTAAAGTACAAGAGGTGGGGAGTAGGTTATGGACAAACTGGGATATTTTGTCGTTTGGATGGGCGGTGGAATACCATTTTGGTAAGTATTGCTTCCAGACAAAGTGACAAGTAATCAAAGCCCAAGTAAAGGATACTGTTAAGTTGTTCCAATCCAAGATGATAGTGGATAATGAGGGTGTTGGGGGGGGGGGGGGGGGGGGGGCACTCTTTTGCTGCTGGTTCAAGCGAGTACTCAGAGTATTAGGAACACGCAATGATAAGCCATGAGATCTGTTTGTGGATTAGTCTTGGAGGGTAATTCCTGTCAGTGAAGCTCTAGATTGCTTGTCATTGTAGATGCACTGTCCATGGATTGCCAAATTGTTAGGGAAGTCTTTTTAGTTTGGAGGAGATGGCAGCTACCAAAATGTAGGTGCTATTTGTGGTTAGTGAGCTTGATATGGACAGCAGTTTTAGAGCAGCCATTGGAGAGTATTGTCACTATAAAGAAAGGTCTGAGGATGATCAGGTGAAATGGATGGAAGAGGTGTCGAGGCTATGGAGGAATGAGAGTAGTGTTGGAGGATGGTATTGAGGGTGTGTATTATTAGCTTCAACAGGGTTGGCAGCCCAGTGACACATGAGAAGTCAGAATTTCTGAGCTCTCATAAAGATATGTTGTTTTCATTGTAATAACAGTTAGTTTAGGATACAGTGTTCATTAAATATGTTTTTAAATGCATTCTTTATCTTACCATTAAAGGTGTCACCTACCTTTATGCATTAGTCTAGAAAATGCGAAAGATTATAAGGTTGGTTTGTAGTTGTATACTTGTTTATGTTTTGGCACTTTTAAGTTACAGAATACCACTTAATTGTTCTGTTTTTCTTTCCAACAACTTAATTTAAGTGTCCCCATTCCTTAAGTTCATATTCCCAGGAAGTAATGTAAATCTTAATCAATTTGATTTAGAATCTTTCACACTAGTCAGTTGTTTACGTTCAGTTTGCATACAACACAGTTACATTCTGTTGTGATTAATGTAATTAACAGATACTGCATTTGAGTGAGTGCTATGTTCTTGTAAGCAGAAATAAATAACTCTTTATGTTGTGTATATAATAGAGGGAAACATTCCACGTGGGAAAAATATATCTAAAAAGAAAGATGATGAGACTTACCAAACAAAAGCGCTGGCAGGTCGATAGACACACAAACAAACACAAACATACACACAAAATTCAAGCTTTCGCAACCAACGGTTGCCTCATCAGGAAGAGGGAAGGAGAGGGAAAGACGAAAGGATTTGGGTTTTAAGGGAGAGGGTAACGAGTCATTCCAATCCCGGGAGCGGAAAGACTTACCTTAGGGGGAAAAAAGGACAGGTATACACTCGCACACACACATGTTGTGTCATACACCTGAAGCGCTAACCTGTATGCCCAATTTTTACTGCTAAGTAATGAAAATTCTTGTAGTGTAAAGGGTGTTAACTGATTCTAATGCTATTTTCAAGTGTGTAACCTGTGTTGCAATGTGTGATAAGTGGATGTTGACATAGAATAGTCAAAGAAGGAGTGGTTACACAGACTGCAGTTGGAATTACACTGGGGTGATAGTAGTTGGGAAACTGAATGGGGAACTCAACGAGGTCTCTCATGGAACTGTAGGCTTTGCAAAAAAGACAAGAGAATCACTGAGAAGAAGGTAAAGATTTGTGCCCTTCAGGCTGAATTAGATCATGCAAAATTTGAATTGGATAGGTTGTACAGGAAAAAACCCCTGGGAACACATAGCAAGATCACTGTGGTTACTCGTGTCAGAGAGGCACATTAGATCAGGATTCAGGCACCCTGTTTTGAAAGGAGTGAAAATAACAGAAGGGTCCCACAAAATGGTTAAGAATGCACAGAAAAGTAATGTTAGCTTATTTCAAGACAGTAGGACCCTAATTGATAATGTCTTCTTTGATGACACTCAAAGCAATAAAATACCTGTTTCCCCAAGTAACGAATGCTAACACTGGCCATTATGCTCAATTAGTTACAGTAAATAACATAGTGCCTTACAGTATGGATACTCCTTAGTGGAATTTGGCTAGAATAATTAATGACTCCAGGACAAATGTTTTTAAGATTAGTTTACAGGAGATGACCTGATGGCCTGGGATGTAATTTATAATAAAGCAGATGCTAACATAACATAATCTAGGCCACAATAAATTCATATCATTATTTGGAAATAGCTTTCCACATAAGCTACTCAGAAAGGCTGTTGTTTGCGCATATTGACTTCCAAATCTTTGAACACAGTACACTCATTGGTCTGTGTTATTGTGACACTGCATTCCTTCCCAATGTGCATCTTTTCTGGGGTTCATTCCCATTAATTTTTAAGGATTACATTGTGTGGCTACATCAAACAGCACAGGTGGAGGAGCTCTCTGAACAAGAGGACATTTAGCAAATGGGCTGACCTGCCAGTTTACCCAACTTAAATCCCATCGAGCACATCTGGGACATGTTGAGGATATGTATTGTAGCACATCCACATGCTTCAATGACTGTCCAACAGTTGTCAGTCATACTGGTGGAGGAATGGAATGCACTACCACAAGTACACCTTACACCTTACCAACCTTGTGGCCAGTACGGGAGTACAATACAGCTGCATTGTCATTCATGACCACGATGCACCATATTAAGAATCATGTCCCACCTTTGGTAATGTCCAGGGGATCATCATAAATTGTGGTGACTTTGCTGTAATAATTCTCTTTAAATAAAAGTGTAAGATCTATTGCATAATTCATTCATGCATCTCCAATGCACTGTACTGTACTGTACAGTAGTGGCTATTTTTATGTATGGTCCAGGTTTCATTGAGCTGATACTTGGCAGTGACATATCATGTAAAAGTTACTTTCATCCTTACATTTTTCATGCCATTTTAAGCTGATAATGCCCCTCCATCAGTGATCAAACACAAATGCTATCCTAGCTTTGTTGGTAATGTTTTTGCATTTGGCAACTGTTATTTCTGTAAAAGCTTCATATTCTATCATCCCTCTCTCATTGGGACTCTCTTGTACAGGTCAGAACTGTGTGTACTTATGAGGTCTAAAGTACTTCTTTGATGAGCAGGTTGTCGGACTAACTGTTCAAGGCATTTGATTAGGTTTCAAACAGCTTGTTTCATAGTGTGATATGGGAGCAACTGATTTCTAGGAAAGTTATGAATTCTTGGACTTAATGAAAATTGTCTTGCATTTAAGAGTAAATGTTTTGAGATTCTCACTCAGTGCTTTTAGTATCCAGTCTATTGAAATAATTGGTTTACCTGATGATGATTTTGCTATTGGGTGTTTTACAGTTCCCTCTAATTTAAAACAAAGAAAAAAGAAAATGCGCATTCCACACATACTCTGCCACTCAAGTGGGTGCTCCTGATGCATAGTGGATACCTTGAGCTCTCCAGGGAGACTTTACAAGTCTCTTATGTAGAGTACAGCTGATCTCATCACAGGGCTTCCAGGGCCTCTGTTTTGACCCTCCACTCAGCTTCAGACAGAGGGCTCCAGTCAATCGTCAGAATGGTGCTCCAAATCGATAGCTGTGAAGAGACTTCAAAAGTGAGGGTAGCTGTCTTCACATTTTCTACTAGTCTTCACATTTTCTGCTAGTCTTCAGAAAAACTCAGTATAGCCCTAGAACATTGCATTTTTAGCTGCAACAGGCAGAAGATATGCTTTATTGGCACTGCAAATTTTTGCAGTTTTGACTGAGATAGACTCATGTTGCAGTATTCTGCTTTGGCACACCAACGTAGAAGTTGGCACAGAGACTGCTAAGTGAAAAATCTGTGCCATTCACACATTTATTTATATGTAAAACCTGACTTCGGAATTTTTCTTTGTGTGAGAGTGCATGCACAAGATTTGTGTGCCAGTTGAAATTATAGATTCACATATTTTACTGTTCACATACTTCAGCATAATCTTTTATTGATTCTATCATTACCAATTTGTAGTGTGATATATTGTGAAATTTTGAATATTTGCGAGTGCCTCGATAAACTCATAGTTATCATCAGATTTAGGTTTAAACTTATTTGTGTTCATTTAAAATTTTTGAGAAAAGTGGGCCCATCCTCCTTCAAAACAATCATTAACTAATTTCATTGTATAATTATGTGAGAAAAAGGTTATTTTTGAGAGTTTTTGTATGCTTACAGAACTATATTTTTGGATAGATCATTTCACAGCAAATCAGCATTTGTGTTTTACAGTTACTGCCAAAGAATAGATCATCCTGAATTTCATCGTATTTCAATTAAGTAAAAGTGCATTTTTGAGAATTTTTGGAAGTTATCATTTTCCTGTGTATAATCTAATATATAGTAAATTGGCTTTTGTGATTTCATTACTGTAGCAGATATTGTAACTAACATATTGTGTTACACCCAGTTTTTCCTTAAAGAGGAATATATATTCTCTGCATTTATCGTAAATTAAATCTATTTTTGAGTTTCCTGACAACTATAATTAATCTCAGAAAGTTTTAGGAAAGTAGTAATTTGTAACACTTATTTTTCTGGAGCCTTAATAGAAATCCCATTTTGTGTATCTGCTTCAGTTCTTGTAGGGAATTAATAGTTTTTTAGCTCAATAATCATTAGGCTTATTTTAAAATTATTTTTTCACTGCCCTGTAATACACTGAACCAGCCAAAATGTAGCCCTACTGTGAATGCTGTTCTTGAACATGGGATTTGTTGGTTGATGTTTATAAGCATTCAGAAGTTGCCATGACTACTTTCAAATGAATGGCAGCTGCTGTGAGTGGATGTGTTGGAAGAACTGCCAAGAGTCATGTACCTGTGGTACTGGTACTGGTATGAAAGATATCTTGAGTACTATCCTCTCCTGTCGATCCTGTCTCCTATGCAGAAAGTACAGGGTCTGTCATTAGTCATTCATAACTGACTTTGAGTAGCATTTCAATGGTAGATTGACGTGTCCTGTAGAGTATGGATGGGGACCAGGGAGGACTCAGGGTGTTATACCAATCCCCACAGCCAACAAGTTTGAGGTGCAGTCTTTCACTGAAACTGAAACTGAACCAGTCAGACTCACTTCACCTGTTTTGGGAAAATCTATTTTGTCTGGTGTCAAGAGGAGGCAAACACAAAGGGTAGGAGCCTACTGATCATCGGCAGTTCAAACATATGGTGAATGATGGTAACTCTCAGTGAAGTGGCAGCAAGTGGCAGAAAGGACTCCAGGTTCAAACATTGTATATGCCTGGAGGGTTCATTCAACATGCTGAAGAGGCTGTTCCGGCAGCCATTGAGGGAACAGGGTGCAACCAACTGCAAATTGTGGCACATGTTGGAACAAATGATGACTGTCATCTGGGCTTCGAGGTCATACTTGGATCATTGGATCATTCCAGCAACTGGCAGAGAAGGATGAGAAGACTAGCTTTGTGGAACAAAGCACATAATTTGCAGCATCATTCCCAGAAATGATTGTGGTCCCGTGCTTCTGAGTTAAGTGGAAGGAATGAACCAGGGGCTTCAAAGTTTCAGTGACAAGTCAGGCTGCAGCTTCCTGGTCTTGTGCCTTAGGGTTGAGAACGGTAGGGTCCTTCTAATGCATCAGATGTGCACTACGCATCAGAGGCGACTAACCAGATGGTGGACAGTGTGTGGGGTGCACATAGGGTTTTTTAGATTAGGCAAGTCTCCATTCAATCCAGGTAATGATAGCTGCATGATACCCAGAAGTATCAGTGTAAGATTGAAAGAAATACCTCCCACAGGCAAAAGTATTAAAATCCTAGTGGTTAACTGCTGAAACATTTGCAACAAGGTGCCGGAGTTCAAAGGGCTCATGAAAAGCAACTAATACTACCTATAGAAAGTTGGTTGAAACCTGAAATAGATAGCCATGAGAGTTCTGGGGAATATTAAAGTGTTTATTGGAAGGATAGGCTAATGGGAAATGCAGGTGGTTCATTTGTCACAGCAGACAAGATCCACTGAGACAGAAGTGGAAGCTGCATGTTGAAACCTAACAATCCATTAAGATCCACTCAAAATGAACATTTTCCAGTCTAATTCAGGATCACAAAAGTAAATAAAATATGTGATTTGCCTAAAAAAATTATTGTTATTAAACTAATTATTACACCCCAATTACCTTAAAGAATAGAAGCTCTGTAAATGAAGGGAACATTTTCCATGAAGGCAACCACTAGTAATTAATAAAATAGGAAAATAATAAAATAACAGACATGTACTAATATCGTAGTGTCCTAGCTGTTCTGGAGTAAACATACATTTATATATGTTTTTTCAGTTTTTATATGTCAATTTTAATTGTTAATTAATCAAAAAAAATGATTCTAAACAATGCTGAGGATTGTTAAGAAAGTATAAATAGTTACAGCCATGTTGGCAAAGGGTGTCAGTACTTTGAGTGTATTTGGACAGAAAGCATGTAGCCTATTGACCATGATTTATTTTGTTATTGTACATATGTTACAACTTATTTCAGATTTGTCAAGATGCTTTTATTTACTTTGAGATTGTAATAAGTGTTCAGCAGAAACATTATACTGGATTAATTATTTAAATAACTCTATAGTTATTTTTTTAACAGTCACTGTATTCCAGGACGTTTGCTGTGACAGACTGCCAGCTACGATGAGTAAATTAACGCATAGTAACGTTGTAATGTTAAATTGTTTTGGCAAGACTCAGTATCAGCGGTGGGCATAAAATGTTAATTGGATCTTTCTATTGCCTGCCAGACTCACCTCCTGATGGTGATGGAACGGAAAACTTTTTTCAAATGTTCTTTTACATAGGAAAACCTAGTAGAATCCCCCAATTTAATCCTCATACCACTGAAAAGATGAATGAAATAGGTATTAGTCTCAGTGGTATTGAGAAACCTGACATTCCTAAAACTGAACAAAGCTCCAGGGCCCATTGGAATCCTTATCAGATTCTACACTGAATTTGTGGCTGAGTTAGCCCCTCTTCTGACTGTAATCTATCATAGTGTCTTCGAACAAAAAACTGTGCCCAGTAGAAAGCATAGGTCACTCCCATCTGCAAGAAGGGTATTAGAAGAGATCTACAAAACTACTGCCAAGTCTCTTCGATGTCAATTTGTTGTAGATCTTAGAACCTATTCTGAGCTCAAATGTAATGAGGTATCTCGAACAGAATGACTTGCTCCATGCCAACCAGCATAGAGTCTGGAAACATCAATAATGTCAGACCGAACTCACACTTTTCTCACATGACATATCGAAAGCTTTGGATCAATGCAGGTGGGCAAATAAAATATTAATTGATTTCCAAAAAGCATTTGACTCTGTAAGAAACTTACACTTACTGTCAAAAATACAATCATAAGAGGTATCAAGCAAGATTTGTTATTGGATTGAGGACTTTTTGGAAGGGAGGACACAGAATTTTTATCTTGGATGGAGAGTCATTGTCAGATGTTGAAGTAATTTTGGGTGCGCTCCAGGGAAGTGTGTTGGGACCCTTGCTGTTCGTGGTGTGTTAATGACCTTCCAGACAATATTAATAGTAACATCAGACTTTTTTTGGAGATGATGCAATTTTCTTTAATGACGTACTGTCTGAAAGAAGCTACATAAATATTCAGTCAGATCTTGATAAGATTTTAAAGCGGTGCAAAGATTGGCAACATGCCTTAAACATTCGATAATGTAAAATTGTACACTTCATGAAATGAAAAACATGTAGTATCATATGACTATAATATCAATGAATCACAGTTGAAATCAGCCAATTCATACAAATACATGAGTGTAATAATATTTGAATTTGAATGTAATAATATTTGAAATGGAATATTCGCTTAGGCTCAGTCATGGGTGAAGAAGATGTTAGATTTCGATTTTTTGGCAGAATACTGGGGAAGGGCAATCAGTTTACAAAGGAGATTGCTAATATATCACTCATGCAAGCCATTCCAGAAAACTGCTGAAGTATGTGGGACCTGTATGAATTAGGACCAACAGGGGATACTGAACATATACAGGAAAGGGCAGCACAAATGGTCACAGGTTTGTTTGACCCATGGGGGAGAGAGAGATACAGAGATGCTGAAGAAGACAGGTGTCCCCACTGTTTTTACATTTCGATACTGCTACTGCTGTGGCTGGGCAACAGCATACTGCCAGATGATGGGTGCATGCAGGTTTTGGATTATGACCTTGGTTGTTGGCAGATGGGTAGTGTGTGTTCATCCAGCTATTGATGTGGAGGTAAGCAAAGAAGAACAGAGAGGAGTGGCTCATTTTCCGGAAGCTTAGGATGCTGTTGTACATGAAATTCACCATTGGCTGTCTGCTGTGTAGGGTGAAGACTTAATGTTCCTGACGTGTGTGCACAAGTGGCAGAGGAGATTCTGGGAAGGGTACATATCACTGTAAGATGATCCAAACCCAGGACAGGCCCATTGAGCCATACTGTTAAAAGTGATGGGGCATATTGATGGCCTTGTTTGGAAGACAAACGAATCATGGAGGATGAAATTTATGTTCAGGGCAGCATTAGCCATGGTTTTGTGCATCAAAGGCCACTTGCAGTACTGCAAAGTTTGCACACAGTGGGTGCCGTGTAACTTTACAGAGGGATAAAAGCTGGACAGAATGACATCAAATCTGAGTCGTCTTCTGCAGAACCATGAGGAAGGGCATGCATCCTATATCTTCATGGGGAATGAAACGTGATGCCACAAGTTCTGGAAATTAGGGAAATCAGGGAACTTCAAACATATCAGGGAAAGAAACTTCCTGGTAGATTAAAACTGTGTGCCCGACCGAGACTCGAACTCGGGACCTTTGCCTTTCGCGGTCAAGTGCTTCACCATCTGAGCTACCGAAGCACGACTCACGCCCGGTCCTCACAGCTTTACTTCTGCCAGTACCTCGCCTCCTACCTTCCAAACTTTACAGAAGATCTCCTGCGAACCTTGCAGAACTAGCACTCCTGTAAGAAAGCTGTGAGGACCGGGCGTGAGTCGTGCTTCGGTAGCTCAGATGGTAGAGCACTTGCCCGTGAAAGGCAAAGGTCCCGAGTTCGAGTCTCGGTCGGGCACACAGTTTTAATCTGCCAGGAAGTTTCATATCAGCACACACTCCGCTGCAGAGTGAAAATCTCATTTGGAAACATCCCCTAGGCTGTGGCTAAGCCATGTCTCCGCAATATCCTTTCTTGCAGGAGTGCTAGTTCTGCAAGGTTCCCAGGAGAGCTTCTGTAAAGTTTGGAAGGTAGGAGGCGAGGTACTGGCAGAAGTAAAGCTGTGAGGACCGGGCGTGAGTCGTGCTTTGGTAGCTCAGGTGGTAGAGCACTTGCCCGCAAAAGGCAAAGGTCCCCAGTTCGAGTCTCGGTCGGGCACACAGTTTTAATCTGCCAGGAAGTTTCATATCAGTGCACACTCTGCTGCAGAGTGAAAATCTCATTCTGATGTCAGGGAAATATCAGGGAAATTTGAAGAAACCACAGGAATTGTCACTGGCTGGGTGCAGCTGAGCACATGCGCCACTTCCCTACTCCATTATTACTAATGCTTCTCATTTTGTTACCACTCCCCTCAGCTTGCAGTCAGTGCTGCTGCCACTTGTAGCATCTAGCCTAGCAGCTGCCGACGAGAGGCAGGGAGGCATGAGGAGTGGTTTGTTTGGGTCTGATTCTTAGAGACTGTAGATGCAGTGGCCAAAGATGGCAGCCATGTGTGCACACATTATGTCTGAGTGATTGTGTGAAAGAATGTGTGGTGTAATGTAGCGAATTTTTATGGTTTATCCATGGACACAGGGCTGTGGTGCTCCTCAGCAGACCAGAGGTCATGGGTGATGGATTTAAGGAATTATGACTGTCTCACTGCAAGTACGGTGCACAGTGTGGCGTTTCATAGACATTTTATTTGTTCTAGTACATTTTGGCACTTCAAAAGTAGTTCATTTATTAGAAAGTATGGATGATAAGAAGAAGAAAACTATATCAGTTGCTGGCGGCTTGTTCGCTTTGTACTCATATATTCTCAAAAGAAAAGTCACACAATACCTGTAAAATAATAGATATAACACAGTGAGTAATAACCGACAGTAATGAACATAACAGAACCAATATTTTATTGGCAGTCACCTAGAGTACTGGTTTACACAGTTCTTCCCTGCCTTATACGTTTCTTTCATGGCCTTCTTTTTTCTGAGGTTATTTCTGAAATCAGAGAAGGGATTTTAAATCTGTCTTGTGACTCCAAAGAAACACGTATTTTTGTACTAAACATGTTTCATTTTATTGAAGTAAAATAATATCAATGGTCTTAATGAAGCTTGATTTTCCATCTAAAAACAGTTCATTACAAAAGATGTTGATGTTAATATGTAAGATTTTTGCTCACATCAGGAAACATCACCTGCTTGCAAGGGTGTTTTTTAAATAGATATTTCCTTGTTGACACTATTGTTTCTTGTACAGTAGCTGCAAAGACAGGTTGTCAACTCACTTCTTAATTTATGCTTGAGATCTCAAAATTTGTCAGGGAAAATTGCTAAAACTTGTCTGGAAATCAGGGAAATATCAGGGAATTTCACTTGGGGAAACTTATGGCAAACCTGCATCATCATTTCGAGCCCAAAAGTAAACGGCAAATCCAGCAGTGGAAGATCCCACATCTCCCACCCCACTCCACGCAAGAGATCCAAAGTTGCTCACACTAGTTCTGGTAAGGTCATGATGACCTTCTCCTTTGTTTGCAAGGGCTTCAGTTTCCTTGATCGTGGAACCACAATCATTGTGCAGCACTATCAAGACACTTTGCAGAAACTGCGATGCACCATAAAGTCAAAACACCCAGGGACGCTGTCAGACAGAGTCAACCAGTTTCACAATATGCTTCAGAGATTTAATTGGAAAACACTGCAACATCCTCCATACAGCCTGGGTCTTTCACCACATGATTTTCATGTCTTCAGTGACCTGAAGAAAGACATGCATGGACATCAGTTTCAGCCAGTCAAGGAAGTGCTAGAGAGAGTGTGCAGTTGTGGAATCATCAGCGACTGAGCGTGCTCTACAGAATGGAATCCCTCTTCTGATGCCCCAGTGGGATAACTGTCTTAACACATATGGTGATTACTTATGAATGGGTCCATTCCATGGCCCCATTGTGATGGGTGTTCAGTTTTCACTTGATTGCCTCTCGTGTTCAGTTTTCATTTGACTGCTCTTTGTATATAAATTTCTAAAAGATTTTTTACTTAAGTGTTCTGAATTGTAATTACAATGTACAATACATACATCTCTTATGAAGAGGAAGTGGATGTCATTTCATAGAATTTTTTTTTTTTTCCTAGAGTGACTTTTCAGCTAGAGCAGAAGAAGATGCAATGGCAGTAGAGTCTGCAGCTATGAAACAGCCTCGTGCTTATTCTGCCAGTGTACTGAATACACATAAAGGCAAATAAAAGTCACTAAACTAGGTGACTGCAAAATTGTTTGCATATGTCCCTGACACACACAACACAGAACATTAAATACACATACATACAAGCACCCCCTCCAAACACACACACACACACACACACACACACACACACACACACACACACCAGTACGACTTACATTCTGCTAGATGATACACATTACTGGGACTGCAGTCCTGCAAAGGGTGAGGGTTTGTGACAAATGCAGTGGGCGAGTGGAGAAGGGAGGTAAGATGGACCAGGATTTGTGTAGACTGGGTACCTGGTGTTATTCCTAACCGACAAGGTGTTGCTGCCTCCTTCTGAGCAGTCAGCCACCCTTTCACAGCTCTACCTCTTCCTCACCACCAACTTACTCCTGACATTGGTTCCACCTAATAACCCCTCAGTCATGCCAAATGCATGTGCACCTGTCTGTGTAACAAGGTAGTGCTTGAAAGCTAGTGTGACTTTATTTTCTGTTATGCATTTCTGTGCTTCATGCATCGATCCATTATCAGTGACTGATTACCTTTCCCTTATTTTGTATATTTCTCCATCCAGGAATTTCCATTACTGTTACTTTTGGGATTATTGCTTTCACTCTTCTTTTGTAAATTCCTTTGTGTCAGTTTTATTTTTGGAAAAGCAGCCCCTTGAGAATGTTTTAGTCCAAAAGCAATGAAGAACTGTGTAGTGTCACAAAATTTTGACACTGGTGTACGTACACCTACTACTGGTATCAGTTGCTAGTAATGCTGAACTTTTAATTGCAATATAACCCTGCTTTTACATTCCCACAATTAACATTTTCACATTGTTTATGAAATTTTTTTTACTCCCATCAAATTTCCTATGTCCACAGTGTTAATTTGCACCCATTTTTGTGTCAACATATTTATAAATTTCCCATGACAACAAATTTATAAATTTCCTGCGATTTACGGTTTCTGAAAAAATGTTCTTGGAGACAATATTGACATAAAATGATGCTGGCATGGCATTGGCTGGTGTTTACAGATGTTATGTGGTTAAGTCCCTTGACAGCAGGGTGCTCTACTCAGCATATTTGAACCAGCAAACGAATAAAAGTTGGAACAATTTGTGCCATGTCTCCTGCCACTGGCAAGCTCAGTTTGGCACGGTGGCTGATGGGAGTAACTAGGTTCATTCAAATAAAAATATCATGACCAATCACAACCATTTTCAAACTGTCTCTATGGCACATGCACAGTTTTGTGATTGTTATGATCATAGTGACCTCTTTGTCGAACTATATTTTTCGTATTTTGTCGTTTGGCCACTTGTAGCACCAATTGACACCCTCACTCACTTTGCATTGCTCAAATGTTTTTGGTTTAAACCTAGCACCAGTTACATATTTTTTCATGCTGAGCAAGATGTGTTTTGAGAATTTATTCTCGTTGTCAAGTGTAGTATTTACATATGCATTTTTTGTGACATTACACAAACAAACAATGTGAGTGATAGTTTATGTGTGTGTGGTTTTCTACATAACTGAGGAAGCACAATACCTGATACCCTCAAAAAGATGACTACAGTGCAAGAGATGCAGAACAAAGATGACCACAGTGCAAGAGATGCAGAGCAAAATATATGCAAACACCATGCAAAATACTTATGCAAGTATTTGCACTTGACATCAGAACACTTCATGCTATGCATGAAAAAATATGTAACTGTTGCTGCTTTTCATTATGTAAATAATGAATGATAGCTGCAGCCTTTCCAACAGACAGTGATTATGATGTATGAAATTGAGTCAAACATTTCTACTTCCCAGACAGTTACCAGTTCCATTACATCCAACAGTTTTTATTAGTAATAAGCCTTTATTAGGTAATAAACAAGTGCCTCACAAATATTTTGATACCTGTTGTATACATGTGTGACACATAAAGTGCGAAAATGCAAGGGGGTATCCGATTCGTAACTTCTATGGCTTAAAATTCTATTTCACACATTTTACATTTTCGCACATTTCACGCCAGGTTGAGGACAGATGTAAGGATAAAGAAGCATATGTAACTTTGGGAAAGATAGGTACTGCCTATAGGAAAATTAAGTATGCCTCTGGAGAAAAGAGAAGCAGTTGTATGAATATTAAGAGGCAGATGGAAAACCAGTACCAAGCAAAAAAGGGGAAGCTGAAAGGTGAAATGAATATAAACAAGGGCTATACAAGGAAAATAAACTTGGAGGCAATATCATAAAAAAGGAAGATGATATACACTCCTGGAAATTGAAATAAGAACACCGTGAATTCATTGTCCCAGGAAGGGGAAACTTTATTGACACATTCCTGGGGTCAGATACATCACGTGATCACACTGACAGAACCACAGGCACATAGACACAGGCAACAGAGCATGCACAATGTCGGCACTAGTACAGTGTATATCCACCTTTCGCAGCAATGCAGGCTGCTATTCTCCCATGGAGACGATCGTAGAGATGCTGGATGTAGTCCTGTGGAACGGCTTGCCATGCCATTTCCACCTGGCGCCTCAGTTGGACCAGCGTTCGTGCTGGACGTGCAGACCGCGTGAGACGACGCTTCATCCAGTCCCAAACAAGCTCAATGGGGGACAGATCTGGAGATCTTGCTGGCCAGGGTAGTTGACTTACACCTTCTAGAGCACGTTGGGTGGCACGGGATACATGCAGACGTGCATTGTCCTGTTGGAACAGCAAGTTCCCTTGCCGGTCTAGGAATGGTAGAACGATGGGTTCGATGACGGTTTGGATGTACCGTGCACTATTCAGTGTCCCCTCGACGATCACCAGTGGTGTACGGCCAGTGTAGGAGATCGCTCCCCACACCATGATGCCGGGTGTTGGCCCTGTGTGCCTCGGTCGTATGCAGTCCTGATTGTGGCGGTCACCTGCACGGCGCCAAACACGCATACGACCATCATTGGCACCAAGGCAGAAGCTACTCTCATCGCTGAAGACGACACGTCTCCATTCGTCCCTCCATTCACGCCTGTTGCGACACCACTGGAGGCGGGCTGCACGATGTTGGGGCGTGAGCGGAAGACGGCCTAACGGTGTGCGGGACCGTAGCCCAGCTTCATGGAGACGGTTGCGAATGGTCCTCGCCGATACCCCAGGAGCAACAGTGTCCCTAATTTGCTGGGAAGTGGCGGTGCGGTCCCCTACGGCACTGCGTAGGATCCTACGGTCTTGGCGTGCATCCGTGCGTCGCTGCGGTCCGGTCCCAGGTCGACGGGCACGTGCACCTTCCGCCGACCACTGGCGACAACATCGATGTACTGTGGGGACCTCACGCCCCACGTGTTGAGCAATTCGGCGGTACGTCCACCCGGCCTCCCGCATGCCCACTATACGCCCTCGCTCAAAGTCCGTCAACTGCACATACGGTTCACGTCCACGCTGTCGCGGCATGCTACCAGTGTTAAAGACTGCGATGGAGCTCCGTATGCCACGGCAAACTGGCTGACACTGACGGCGGCGGTGCACAAATGCTGCGCAGCTAGCGCCATTCGACGGCCAACATCGCGGTTCCTGGTGTGTCCGCTGTGCCGTGCGTGTGATCATTGCTTGTACAGCCCTCTCGCAGTGTCCGGAGCAAGTATGGTGGGTCTGACACACCGGTGTCAATGTGTTCTTTTTTCCATTTCCAGGAGTGTATATGAAGGAGAGATAGGAGATATGATACACAAGAAAAATTTGACAGAGACTGAAAGACCTAAGCCAAAACAAGGCCCAGGAGTAGAGATATACTATCAGAGCTACTAATATCCTTGAAAGAGCCAGATGAGACAAAACTCTTCCACCTCATGTGCAAGATATACCAGACAAGGGAAATAACTGCAGACTTCAAGAAGAATATAATAATTTCATTTCCAAAGAAATGTACAGGAACCACGTGCCTGAAGGGGGTAAGGTCATTATATTTAAAAAAAATTTATTGAAAACTTTCGTTTCTAAGCCTTGAGATGAGGCACTACAGAGTTTGTTTGTAGCTATCCACAATATTAACACGTGATGCTCATCTGTTGGTGTCCACACAGTCAGGATTGCTGATTCAGGGATGCCTTGGGCAAACTTTGTTCACAATTCCTTCCCTATAAGGGTGTCAGAGGGTATCGTGATGTAGTGGATTTGAGCAGCTTGGGGATGAAGCACCGTTGCTTCACTTTCTTGGATGCTGTCTTCCGATCTGATAACATGGTCATCTCCTGCACTCCCACACTATTCTCAGGACTTACATTGTAGTGACCATATTTCAAGCAGCTGGCTGCTTCTCCAATTGCCCAGGTTGCATCCCTCTATCATGCATAAAAGCACTCTGGTGTCACCATTCACTATTATAAGCAGTTTCCCAGCTTTCTATACCTTCATTCTCAGGAAAATGCATAGAGAATGTGGATATATTTTTGCAAAATGTTCACAATGCAGGTTGCATCTGTTCATTGCCAGACAGTTTTCCACGAAACATAGCATGTCTGAAATTGTTTGGGGACCTCTGTTGGGTAGATTGATTGAATGAAGAGTGCACATAGCTTTGAGTTCCTAGCAAAAGGGATAAATGGAATGGTATTACAATATGCTGGGTGTCAGTTATTATCGTGATAAACTTTCCACCCACAGGCAAAGATTGGGGGAAGTTTTTGAACAGTTTGCCGACCGAATAAGGACTATCTCATGAAACCTATACTGTTAGTTGATATGCTGTTGTTGTTGTGGTCTTCAGTCCTGAGACTGGTTTGACACAGCTCTCCATGCTACTCTATCCTGTGTAAGCTTCTTCATCTCCCAGTACCTACTGCAGCTTACATCCTTCTGAATCTGCTTAGTGTATTCATCTCTTGGTCTCCCTCTACAATTTTTACCCTCCACGCTGCCCTCCAGTACTAAATTGGTGATCCCTTGAGCCCTCAGAACATTACCAACCGATCCCTTCTTCTGGTCAAGTTGTGCCACAAACTCCTCATCTCACCAATTCTATTCAATACCCCGTCATTAGTTATGTGATCTACCCATCTAATCTTCAGCATTCTTCTGTAGCACCACATTTCGAAAGCTTCTATTCTCTTCTTGTCTAAACTATTTATCATCCATGTTTCACTTCCATACATTGCTACACTCCATACAAATACTTTTAGAAACGACTTCCTGACACTTAAATCAATACTCAATGTTAACAAATTTCTCTTCTTCAGAAACACTTTCCTTGCCATTGCCAGTCTACATTTTATATCCTCTCTACTTTGACCATCATCAGTTATTTTGCTCCATGTCTCATTTCCTAATCTAATTCCCTCAGCATCACCCGACTTAATTCGACTACATTCCATTATCCTTGTTTTGATTTTGTTGGTTTTCATATTATACCCTCTTTTCAAGACACTGTCCATTCCATTCAACTGCTCTTCCAAGTCCTTTGCTGTCTCTGACAGAATTACAATGTCATCGGCGAACCTCAAAGATTTTATTTCTCCTCCATGGATTTTAATTCCTACTCCGAACTTTTCTTTTTTTTCCTTTACTGCTTGCTCAATATACAGATTGAATAGCATCGGGGAGAGGCTACAACCCTGTCTCACTCCGTTCCCAACCACTGCTTCTCTATCATGTCTCTTGACTGCCATCTGGTTTCTGTACAAATTGTAAATAGCCTTTCGCTCCCTGTATTTTACCCCTGTCACCTTCAGAATTTGAAAGAGAGTATTCCAGTAAACATTGTCAAAAGCTTTCTCTAAGTCTACAAATGCTAGAAATGTAGGTTTGCCTTTCCTTAATCTTTCTTCTAAGATAAGTCGTAGGGTCAATATTGCCCCACATGTTCCAACATTTCTACGGAATCCAAACTGTTCTTCCCCGAGGTCGGCTTCTACCAGTTTTTCCATACGTCTATAAAGAATTCGCGTTAGTATTTTGCAGCTGTGACTTATTGAACTGATAGTTCAGTAATTTTCACATCTGTCAACACCTGGTTTCTTTGGGACTGGAATTATTATATTCTTCTTGAAGTCTGAGGGAATTTCTCCTGTCTTATACATCTTGTTCACCAGATGGTAGAGTTTTGTCAGGACTGGCTTTCCCAAGGCTGTCAATAGTTCTAATGGAATGTTGTCTACTCCAGGGGCCTTTTTTCAACTTAGGTCTTTCAGTGCTCTGTCAAACTCTTCATGCAGTATCATATCTCCCATTTCATCTTCATCTACATCCTCTTCCATTTCCATAATATTGTCCTCAAGAACATCACCCCTGTATACACCCTCTATATACTCCTTCCACCTTTCTGCTTTCCCTTCTTTGCTTATAACTGGGTTTCCATCTGAGCTCTTGATATTCATCCAAGTGGTTCTCTTTTCTCCAAAGGTCTCTTTAATTTTCCTATAGGCAGTATCTATCTTACCCCTCATGAGATAAGCCTCTACATCCTTACATTTTGTCCTCTAGCCATCGCTGCTTAGCCATTTTGCACTTCCTGTTGATATATGGGTGATAATGATATGCTTCTAGAAGCAGAAGTGCATTCAGTTGATGTTTTCCTTCACTTCATTAACTCGCACCCTGTAAGAGACATAAAAATAGCTTTCACAACATCACTCCATGAGGCAGTACATTTGGCGTAGTTGCATGAAGAATAAGGGCACTTTGTCATCACCACTGTTCAGAACAATGAGCAATGCCACATGTGTCCTGGTGTGTTGGTTTGCAGACAGTATAAAAGAGCTGCTAATATGGCCTACTGATGTTTAGCTCCATACTGTGATAACTTCTGGGATTTCAGGCACCTTGGAATGCACAGGCAATGCGTACCATTACAGACCATAGTAAAAGCACCTAGGCCAGTGTTTGTCAAACTCTTTTGCTTAAGAGGTTATATTGACAGTATAGGATGACACATTGGGCTGCATAGGAGGGGAGAGGGTGTAAAATGGCCTCTCAAAGACAAATTAAGTTTTCAGCAAACTATTGTTATTGATAGTACCTTAGCACTTACACATTTTGAATTTAAATGTTATAAGGTATCACACCAAACGTTTTCAAGTCAGAAAGAGAATAATATACTGGAACTACATGCATTTTTCTCAAAGCATACTTAGTGACCAATTTTATGTATTTAAGTGGGTACTGCAGCCAGTGACATCACAACAGAATTCCACATTCATTTCTCTAATTTCCAGGTACATTTGCTAGGCATCTTCACACCATAGTATATGAAAGAATACCAATGAGCTGCAGCAGACCATTTTAAACAGGAATCCTGTATTAGGTCAAATACTGTATATATGTAGATGAGAAGCAACAATACAGATGTGCAGTGTTGAGTGAAATGTGCCAAGGAAGGAGGTAAACTGCAGCAGACCATTTTAAATTGGAATTCTGTATTAGGTCAAATACTGTATATATGAAGATGAGAAGCAACAATACAGATATGCAATGTTGAGTGAAATGTGCCAAGGAAGGAGGTAAACTACCATCACTCAATGGCTTCTAGGCGATTATGAGGGGGAAAAAATAGTGCATTTTCATCGTTATATGATAAATCTGCAATGCGAATATCCTATATATTATCGCACATTGGTAACGCGGATGAAGCGCTAGTCTATTTTGAGATGCCGCTCGACAACACCGTGAACAGCAAAGGAGAATCCAGCATCATGATACAAACTAGTGGCAGTGAGAAGCAAAGGTGTACAGTGATGTTGCGTGCAACTGGCGATGAATGAAAGCTACCACCTTACGTGATATTTAAAAGGAAAACTATTCCAAAAATATTAGTGGAAGGCATATTTGTGAGAGTGAATCTGAAATAGTGGATAGCTAATGCCCTTGTGATTGACTGGGTGATGCATGTTTGGCAACGTCATCCTGGTACATTACTGAATTTACATAACATGTTGATCCTGCACAGCTTCCATGGACATACAACTAAGAAAGTGCAAGACAAATTACAAAAAGGGAAAACTGACTTGATCATTATCCCTGGAGGCCTAACCTTCATCCTGCAACCACTGGGTGTGTGTATAAATCGACCATTCAAAGATGCTCTTAAACATTGATATACACAATGGATGGCTGATGAAAACCACAAATTCATACTGAGAGGAAAAATCAAATAGCCAGATTTGTCCCAGATTTGTAAGTGGGTGGAAAATGCATGGGACACCATTCTGTAACCACTGGTGGAAAAATTCTTCAAAAAATGTGATATCACAAATTCACAGGATGGAACAAAGGATGTCGCTCTATGGGAAGGTGGTCAATTGTTCTCCTGCTAGTATGGACAATGAAAGTTGGTGATGATTATAGAGATAAAGGAGCATACATATTGACTAAAATATTTTACTGCATTTATTACCATTAAATTCTTAAACATGGTAATTCGAGGGTGTGGTTATTTGAGTGTATATGGTATAACAGAACAGAGACAGTTTTAAATAATACAACTTAATTAATTCAAAATTGTCCCAAAGGGTAGAATGGCAGATGACAGCTTTCTGTATAAAAGGATTTGGAAGTTGGTTTTATCAGTCGCATTATGCATATTTTTTTGGAAGTAACTAATTCTTAATGGGATGAACACCTTGGCCGCTTTTAGGGAACAAGGATAATGTAAATGACATGTCTTCCATCAGATGACTCAAAAACAAAAACAAAAATTTACTAGAGACAGGGATTGGTGACAGAAAGGGAGAGGGAGAAAAGAGGAGAGAGAGAGAAATCACATTTGGAGAATTGGGGGCGGGGGGAGGGGGGGTTGCTTGCTACGTTTACTGAACAGCACTTTATGAGAGCAGACATGTTGTGCACAACAACATAAATAACTTTATAATAATAAAATATATAAAAATATATAATAGACAGCTGCTCCACTGCAATGGTAATTTCAATATTCTCTTCCACAACAAGTTTCTGTGAACTGCACACGTGGAAACTGTCTCTCCTAAAGCTCTACTAACTTGTTTGCCACAGTCTCACCTTACCTTTTCCATTCTTTCTTCTGCCCACACCACTCCTTCCCCATTCAGATTGTGTAATGCTTCTCCCACCACTCTTCCCCCCTCCCCTCCCCATGCTGCATTCTCTCTCTCTCTCTCTCTCTCTCTTTCTTTCTCTCCCTGCCCCCCCCCCCCCCCCCCCCCTGTTCCCCACCCTCCCTCCTCTCTCCACATCTCTCCCTTTCTCTCTCCTTTCCCTGACTTCCTCTTCTCCAACTTCCTTTCCTCTCCTCCATTTCTATTTCTGCCCCCCCCCCCTCTACTGTCTCTCTCTCTCTCTCTCTCTCTCTCTCTCTCTCTCTCTCTGTCTCTCTCTCTCATCTGTATTACTAAATGACTATCCTGGAACAATACTAGTTGCAGGTTGCTTATCAAATGGCTTTAGCCCCAACAAAGTTTTGATTTTCAATATTTCATGTAATTATTGACTGAATTTAAAAATTTAAATGCTGTCATAATCTGTCATAATAAGCAAGTATTACAGTAAGAAACTGTGCGTTTACGTGAGGTAGCGTAACTGACAGTGTACGGGTACCTGCATTTTATTGATCCAGTGCTTGATAATGAGAGCACTTAGCGACTTTCAAGAAGCTTAACATGTAATTTTAAACCCTTATGAAGCTTTCTCTTGCTGACACCCATCACAATATATTGGAAGGAAAAAATTTTACTGCTTGCTACATTCTTGCTCTTCATGCAGTAAAACTTTAGCATCATGCATGGCATTTTAATTTTGTTACTTGTTTACTATTAACTCTATTTGCAACTCACTATGCAGATAATGTTTAGATACATCACTGAATGTACTTGAAAAATTATATCATTGTATGACATGTCTGAAAAGATATTACGTCATAAAGATTTAGATGTGAGGTTTTCGCTCAAAATGGGGCACAAATTACCCCGACAGTATTGATCCAGTGTTTGATAATGAGAACTCTTAGTTACTCCCAACAAACTTTAACCATAATTTAAAATTATTTCTAAACTTTTTCTCACTTATATGCTTACCATTAAATGTTTAACACATTAATTCATTTCTAAAGTAATCAGACATTTGAAGCTCTTTCATATACAGGAATTCAATTCTTTAAACAATCAACATTTTGCTGATATGCTGTACTCTCAGAACACCTTTCATGTTGTTGTGCAGCCACTGAGTCATCTATCGAATGACCTGCCTCACAATGTCCTGTACTGCACCTCCTTACCTCATGTGTCTGTCCCTACCCACTCCCCAAGTCCATTAGCTCAGGCATCAGCTCTCAATAATTGATTATCAGTAATCAGTCTAACCATTGCCATGGGAGGTTGTATTTGGGTGTCTTTGTAATTCTGTGTGTGATTGTGTGTACTTTTTCTAGAAAAAGAGCAAGAGCTTGAGAGATAATGTGAATACTGTTTTCTGCTGCATGTGTGTATGCACCACCCACCAGTCTGCTATGGGTGAGTGGTTGCCTATCCCTTATTTCACATGCTGATCTACATTTCCTTTTAATGAATGTAACTTTTGCACAGAAAGGGTTGAATGTGTGATAGATAGCAAAAATGTTTTCAGATGTGGAATAAAGTTGTTTTTCCCTGACTACTCCTCCTAACCATAAAGTAAATATTAAAAAGAAATAATTTATACACAAAAAACCTGTAAATGGGCAACAGTAGCCATATATTTATTTTAAATTCTTTAAAATTAAATATTCTATGTATCTTGAGCTGATACATGACATATTATCATGAATGTCATCTATGGAACATGTAACTAACTTGACTGTCTCTGATATAAAAGCACCCTCCATTTTTTGCCTTCAAGTCACATTCCACATGGAATTTATTTAGAATGTGGAGACGATATACCTATCTGTTCCATACATTTAATGGTTGTGACATAACTTTTGCAGAATAAAAGTGTCACATCATTGTTAACAGTTAAACATACCACTTGTCAATTACCAATGGCTTAACTAAATGATCTCTGCTGTGGTGAGACAATGACATCTTAGTTACTGCTGCTAAGAAATCTGGCATAGTATCTTCCTTCCTTATGCAGTGATAACAACCATTCCATGAAGAAATGCATTAAGAATACTGTAGTTTTCCCTTTTAAAAGTATAATAACAATTTCTTTGGTATTTTGTCATCATTTATTCCCAAATAATTGATATTCAAATACGTAGTTTCAGTAACGAGACAGAGGCATAATGTTTTACATGTTATGTGGTTGGTTGGTTTGGGGAAGGAGACCAGACAGCGTGGTCATCGGTCTCATCGGATTAGGGAAGGATTGGGAAGGAAGTCGGCCGTGCCCTTTCAGAGGAACCATCCCGGCATTTGCCTGGAGTGCTGTAGGGAAATCACGGAAAACCTAAATCAGGATGGCCGGACGCGGGATCGAACCGTCGTCCTCCCGAATGCGTGTTATGTGGTATAAAATGTTCATTCTTTGTTGTTACCTTTACAGGACATGCAGATTACTTCAGTGTGCTTTTTACATACATATTTGGAGCAAATCACATGTACTGTGGAATGCTTGCTGTCATTCATACTTAGGTTCATGTGACACCCCCTTCTCTTGCTAGGCAGTGGTAATTGGTCCTGTTTTTCACATCCTTGCATGCTGGAATTGTGTGTTGGCACCACTTCCTTTATCTGCTAGATAAAGCTTTATTTTTTGTCATGGATTTCTGTGTATTTAAGAACTGTTATTCCTTTGAACAGTGTAGTTGATTAGTCCCAAGCCCTTTGCCACTTTCTTCGTCAACTCACATATTGTAAGTTTATCACCAGAGCTCAGTTTGTAAAGGATATATGAATTCAGAGCAGACATGTTTATCAATTAATGAAAAAACAATGCTAATGTGGCCAGCTTCTTGTTCTTCTGCCAATGTTGTAATTATAACATAGCTGATCACAAGTGTCAGCGACACCTTTTGTGTGGCTGTTAAATGTTATAACTTTTGGCTTTTCTTGAGAACCCATATCTCCTTCGATCTTTCCATCATTGCATCATGGAGATAAGTACAGCAGAACATGATTTGGTTGGAATACATGACACCATTGTTAAATCTTTTGCAATACTGAACAGGCTTGTGCTACAGCTTTTTGTTTACTGGCCAAAAATTGTGAGGGAATATATGGTTTTTTTCTTTCATAATGTTTCTACTAATGTCAATACATTTTCCAATAGAATCCTTGCAAGAGGCATGCTAGTCTAACAATTGTCAGTAGTTGTATTTTTGTTAGTACCATCTAGAGGAATAACAAGACATTCCACTGTTTCTGCAGGCTTGTTTGGTTTATTGAAAGGACCATCTGACTGCGGAGTACCTACATACACTATGTGACCAAAAGTATCCGGACACCTGGGTGAAAATGACTTACAAGTTCGTGGTGCCCTCAATCGGTAATGCTGGAATTCAATATGGTGTTGGCCCACCCTTAGCCTTGATGACAGCTTCAGATCTCACAGGCATATGTTCAATCAGGGGCTGGAAGGTTTCTTGGGGAATGGCAGCCCATTCTTCACAGAGTGCTGCACCGAGGAGAGGTATCGATGTCGGTCGGTGAGGCCTGGCGCGAAGTCGGAATTCCAAAAAAAATCCCTAAGGTGTTCTATAGGATTCAGGTCAGGACTCTGTGCAGACCAGTCCATTACAGGGATGTTATTGTCGTGTAACCACTCCGCCACAGGCCGTGCATTATGAACAGGTGCTCAATCGTGCTGAAAGATGCAATTGCCATACCTGAATTGCTCTTCAACAGTGGGAAGCAAGAAGGTGCTTAATGTAGGCCTGTGCTGCAATAGTGCCATGCAAAACAACAAGGGGTGCAAGCCCTCTCCATGGAAAACATGACCACACCATAACAGCACTGCCTCCGAATTTTGCTGTGTGTGTGAAATCATATGGGACTTAACTGCTAAGGTCATCAGTCTCTAAGTTTACACATAATTAACCTAAATTATCTTAAGGACAAACACACACACCAATGCCTGAGGGAGGACTCGAACCTCTGAATTTTACTGTTGGCACTACACATTTTGGCAGATGAAGTTCATTGGGCATTCGCTGTACCCACACTCTGCCATCGGATCACCACATTGTGTACCGTGATTTGTCACTCCACACAGTGTTTTTCCACTGTCCAGCTGTCCAACATTTATGCTCATTACACCAAGTGAGGCGTTGCTTGGCATTTACTGGCATGATGTGTGGCTTATGAGCAGCTGCTCGACCATGAAATCCAAGTTTTTTCACCTCCTGCCTAACTGTCATAGTACTTGTAGTGGATCCTGATGCACTTTTTGGAATTCCTGTGTGATGGTCTGGATAGATGTCTGCCTATTAGACATTACGAGCCTCTTCAACTGTCGGCAGTCTCTGTCAGTCAACAGGCAAGGTTGGCCTGTATGCTTTTGTGCTGTATGTGTCCCTTCACGTTTCCACTTCACTATCACATTGGAAACAGTGAACCTAGGAATGTTTAGGAGTGTGGAAATCTTACATATAGACATATGACACAAGTGACACCCAATCACCTGACCACGTTTGAAGTCTGTGAGTTCCATGGAACACCCCATTCTGCTCTCTCTTGATGTCTAATAACTACAGAGGTCGCTGATATGGAGTACATGGCAAAAGGTGGCAGCACAATGCACCTAATATGAAAAACATGTGTTTTTGGGGGTGTCCGGATACTTTTGATCACATAGTGTATATTGCAAAGTTCGTAAGATAATATGTTCTGTATTCTACCAAAGCAGTGTTGTTAGAAGGAAAATTTAATTAGTTACTTATGAATTGTTGCACACACTTCAGGAGTATACAACTCCAATGACTTAACTTGCAATCAGTACTTTCATGCACAGCACCTAACATGTCAATCTTTTTTCTCTATCTCTAGGACTTTCATCGTCACAGTGTACACAGCAAATTAAAAACTGAAATCTTATATCTGGCTTAATAACCACAAATACTCCCTATATCTCACAAGTCTTTGAAATGGAGATGAGAGGCTTTATAAATTCCTGTGTACAGCAGGAGACCCACAAAGGCATTCATCTGCAAACATTCCGTACCTTGGGCATCATGAGATCTGTCAAACTGTCCAAATTTTTTCATTATGTGCATATTTGTGTACATAACAGTGTCAGCCATCAACCAACCATCAAAATAAAGAGTAAAGAGAAAAGATTTCCAATTGAAGGCTCTGGTGCTGTAGCATTTGCTAAGGTGGCTGGCTTATAAGAAATGATGTTACAGCTTTTTGGTCTTCCCCTATGGCTAACTGGTTTCATATGCCATTTAGTCAGCCTTTCTTTACTCATACAGCAATCTGTACTAACAAATGAATTGAAAGATTCATCACTTCAAGAGGCAATCACATCTGAATCAATATCATGCTCACTTAGTTCAATATTGTCCTCTTCATCTTCTGAACTTTCCTGAGACAGAGACAGTTCATCATCAGTTTGTAGCAGCTCTGACATAATTTCATTGTCTGTGAGAAATTTGTACATTTTCTGAAAGGATGTGAGGAACAACACTGAAACATTCTCTGTATTCAATGAACATTTCCAACAGCATGTAACTGGTCAGAAAAGTGATAATAACAAATTAACTTATCTCAGGACACGCTTGACCGATTTACTTCATAGTTTCACGCTATACTGTAATAAACGTTCGGACAGACATGTGCCATATCTTCTGTACAAATACGTACAGGTGCAAATGCCTGTGAGCACTATGGGGCTTAGCATCTGTGGTCATATGAGTTGCACGTGAAAGACAATGACAGTGATCATGCATAAATGCTTGTGTTAGGTCGCTTTGCGTTGGGTTACTTCACTGAAATACATAATGACATATGTAGTTGCATCACGTTGAAACACATACAACAGCAACAGTGAGGATAATGATTCTATTCAACAGAGATCAACAAACCACCATACAATAGAGGAATTCAAATGGGACTGGCTACCTTTATTTCTCACTGTGTCAAAGATCAGCTACAAAAGAAAAAACTCTCGGGTCATTGATTAGACATGAGCAGTCAAGGGTTGATGCTGCACCACGAGAACAGGACATTTTACTGTAACTGGTATCATTATTATCTTTTCTTACACTTGTCACTGTCATCTTTGTTGAACAGCTATATAACAACCACAATTATTCACAGATTTTTGAGGGAAATGCTATGCAAATAATGATCAATATGAAAAAATACAATGAATTGAGAAGTTTACCTGGTTATTCATGCAGGAGATAAACATCTCTTCTAGGGCTTCTGACATCACCACCAAGCCCTTAATGGCTTTCTGAAGATTGTCAAGTGAAGAATGCAGGGTATGGCACAGTTTATTAAATCGGTCAGTCTCTTGCAGTAAAACAGTTGTTAGAGAAGGCAATCGTCCTTTTTCATCACGCTGTGGAGACAAAACATATATTAACAATTTATGCTGTTTTCTGTATGTTTCCTATTATCAAGGAGTTTGAAACTTATATACAACTAAACCAAGAAATAATTGAATTAGATGCCTCTTTGATAGTGTTCACTGAACCACTGTGACACAACTGGAGAGTTAATGGTTGGTGTCCTGCTGTTACATAATCTCCCTGTAAGCGAAAAAGTATGCACCTAATCTGCCAGAAGGGTTTGTTTTACTCTCTTATGTAAGCATACAAGGAAAATTTATGCAAAATTGTACAATGTGTACAAAATTATTATCTGTGGCCTGTGCCTTACCATCTTAATAATAGGGATCAAGTGTGTTATAGTTTGATGCATGGATGTCAACATATACTGCAAATTGCCAGTCCAAGTGATCAATTTTGAATAATGATTATGACTTTCATTTCCTTTTATCTCACCAATTTAAGCAAACAGAATGGTGATTTACACTTCATAGATCTTCTACCTTTAGGTTCTGGTTTTTCAAATCTCACCCAGTGCAGTCTCCAACAATCAGTGTTTTCTTCTCACCCCATCCAGTAAGTCTCTCCTGATAAGGGGTTCTGGGAAACTTTTCTGAACTCTGCCACTTTTCATGAACCTCACCAGCCCTTTTCCTTCACCCCTCTTCCTTCCCCTTCAGCCCTCTCGAGAGGAGGAGGAGTCACTGGCTCCGAAAGCTAGCAAACTGGAACACCTTTTATTTGTGTGTTCTCCTGCCACCACTCACAGAAAGCCAAATGGTGGCTTATCAGAAATGACACAGATGTTGGGCTAGGTCTGAAGAAACCTATGACCAGCATCATGGTATGTATTGGCAGTAACTTTTGAGTGTATGAACCCAAATCAATTAACAGGTGTACAAAAAGCCACTGTGTCTGGAAGAGATGTGCTTTCCTTCTCTGGCTTCATCTAAAAAGTCTATAATTTTTTTAAACCTGCCTTCATGTCGTTAGCTATGACAAGTTTAATTTATCACCAAAAGTTTGTGGAATCCTCACTGAGTCTCTAAAACTAAAAATAATTAATATTACACATGTACAGGTGATCTGTGCATCAAAACTCAATTCTGCAAATAAAGCCATACACTATAAGCCACTAATGTCTAGTTATGCTGGGTGTATGGTGTACAAAATTATGCCCCCCCCCCCCCCCCCCCCCAGCCACACACACACACACATACCCCTACCTCTTACATTGTAGGGAAGAGGGGGGTTGGAGGTATTACTTCTCTGTGTATACTTGATCATTATGTGAGGTATAAGACGAAGGAATAATATATTTCTTAGCTCATCCTGGAACCTTGATTTGGGATTCTATAAATGGACCACTCCCTAAAACACATGGAGTTTGCCAAATGTTTCTCTGAGCTAAAACATGGTTTTTGAAAACATGTGGTTCTTTTCATTTAATATACTCATCAAAGAGAGAGCATATGTTATTAGAAAGAGCAATTACAAGTTGTCAAAGAAAGGATTTAATTGGTGAAATATGTGAATTAGAGATAAGAACTTTCTAAAATTTTGTTCTGTTTGCAGCCTATGGTGACATGTTGAAGACAAAACTGCAGCTACAAACAAGAATAATTCAATTCCTGGGAATTAAAGAACTGTGGGGATTGTCAGTGGAAGGAAGTCTTTGCAAGTAATCTGACCCTCAAAAATTGTACTCTTATCCAACATAAATTCATATGTGTGACCTCTCACTATTTTGTGCTGCCCCTCATTAACATAGCTAATTAGGAACCACATATGATAGCATTTCTTGAAACTTCTCCATACAAGACACCTGGAAAATATTAAGTTCTGTATATTAATCAGACAAATACCTTATTTTTTTGGTTTCATGAGACCCTTATACAAACTAAGAATATGCTTGACTAGAAGTAAGAGTGGGTTAAGTTATCAGGAGATTAATTTTTGCAATACAATAGAATGAAGAAATAATATACACTGACAGGAAAAAATCAAAACACCACAAAATAATTAATGTAGAGTAATGAAATTTCAGGAATGCATTTGTGTTGGTAACATATTTAATTTATTGACATTGCAGGACCACCATGGTGTTGTCATGTCCTAGTTAATGAACCACGGGCAACGTATGAGTGGCCAATTAAGTGGTCCTGACAGTCGGGATACCAGTTACTTTGGAATACGGCTGGGCATCTCAGACATATTCTGAGTCGTGGTCATCTTTGTGCTCAGACAGCAAAGACTACCAAATCCACCGGTTAGACCCTCAACCATTAGGGGTAAAACTCAATGAGACCCGGGGCAAGTAAGGCTAGCAACCTGCTTCCCTGGTACTTTAAATATGATGCTGGCAACAATCAGAGCAAAATGCCTCGGACCTTTGGAGGTGACGGAGTCCCACCTCTAATTGACAAACCAGGGACTCCTAAGATATGACTCAGCAAACGAATGGTAACAATATGGGGAGCTATTAATATCAATGGGGGCTAATCTGGGAAGTAGGTAGAGCTGGCAGAGGCTGCAAGTAAGATGGGGTTGGGCGGTTTAGCTGTTAGTGACATTTGGGTAAGGGGTGAGAAAGAAGAGGAAGTGGGAGAATACAAGGTCTACCTGTCAGGAGTCAAAGCAGGAATAGCACAATGGGGTGTAGGGCTTTACATCAGGAAAGAAATGGAACCTGGTGTAGTTGCAATAAAGTATGTAAACGAACGACTGATGTGGATAGATTTGACAGTGACTAGCAAGAAAATTAGGATTGTGTCAGTATATTCGCATTGTGAAGGGACAGATCAAGATAAGATAGATAGTTTTTATGACGCACCCAGTGATGTGGTTGTTAGAGTAAAGGACAAGGACAGTGTTCTGCTCATGGCTGATTTTAATGCCAGGATTGGAAATTGAACAGAAGGGTATGAAAAGGTTATGGGTAAATTTGGAGAGGATATGGAGACCAACAGGAACAGGAAACAACTCTTGGATTTCTATGCCAGTATGGGCTTAGTAATCACAAACTCCTTTTTTAAACATAAGAACATTCACTGGTATACTTGGGAAGGCAGGGGAACCAGATCTGTCATTGACTATATAATAACAGATCAGGAATTCAGGAAGGCTGTGCGGGACACACGTGTATTCGGGGGATTTTTTGATGACACTGATCACTATTTAATCTGCAGTGAAATTGGTATTGTGAGGACAAAAGTGCAGGAGGTCAGGTCCATATGTAGGAGGATAAGAGTGGAGAAACTTCAGGTTCAGGAAATCAGGCACAGGTACATAACAGTGATCTCAGAAAGGTACTAGTTAGTTGAAAGTAGTCAATTACAGTCATTGGAAAAGGACTGGACAAGGGACAGGGACACAGTACTAGAAGTGTCTAAAGAATGTTTTGGAACAGTAGTGTGTAAAGGTAGGATGAAGCTAACAGCATGGTGGAATGACACAGTCAAGGCAGCCTGTAAAAGGAAAAAGAAGGCGTATCCAAAATGGCTGTATACTGGAACTCAGGTAGACAGAGAAAGTTATGTTGAAGAAAGAAATAAAACCAAACAGATAATTGCAGCATCCAAGAAGAAATCTTGGGAAGACTTTGGAAACAGGTTGGAGACTTTGGGTCAAGCTGCTAGAAAACCATTCTGGAGTGTAATTAGCAGCCTTTGAAAGGGAGGTAAGAAGGAAATGATAAGTATTTTGGACAGGTCAGGAAAACTGCTGGTGAATACCGTTGATGCCTTGGGCAGATGGAGGGAATGTTTTGAAGAGTTGATCAATGTAGGTGAAAATACGATCAGTAATGTTTCAGATTTCGATGTACATTGGGATAGGAATGAGGATGGAAATAGGATCACATTTGAGGAAGTGGAGAAAATGGTCTCAATAGATTGCAGTGCAATAAAGGGGCTGGGGTGGATGAAATCAAGTCGGAACTCATCAAATACAGTGGAATGTCAGGTCTTAAATGGCTACACAGGATAATTGAAATGGCGTGGGAGTCAGGACAGGTTCCATCAGACTGGACAAAAGCAGTAATCACACCAATCTTTAAACATGGAAACAGAAAAGATTGTAACAACTACAGAGGTATCTCTTTAATCAGCGTTGTGGGTAAAATCTTCTCAGGTATTGTTGAAAGGAAAGTGCGAGTATTAGTTGAGGACAAACTAGATCAAAATCAGTGTGGGTTTAGGCCTCTTAGAGGTTGTCAGGACCAGATATTTAGTTTACGGCAAATAATGGAGAAGTGTTACGAGTGGAACAGGGAATTGTATCTATGCTTTATAGATCAAGAAAAGGCATATGACAGGGTTACCAGGAGGAAGTTATTGTCTGTTCTACGAGATTATAGAATAGGAAGCAAACTTGTGCAAGCAATTAAAGGTCTTTACATAGATAGTCAGGCAGCAGTTAGAGTTGACAGTAAATTGAGTTGGTGGTTCAGAGTAGTTTCAGGATTAAGACAAGGCTGCAACCTGTCTCCATTGTTGTTCATATTATTTATGGATCATATGTTGAAAACAATAGACTGGCTGGGTGAGATTAAGATGTGGGGGTCTCGCGGTTCTAGGCGCGCAGTCCGGAACCGCGCGACTGCTATGGTCGCAGGTTCGAATCCTGCCTCGGGCATGGTTGTGTGTGATGTCCTTAGGTTAGTTAGGTTTAAGTAGTTCTAAGTTCTAGGGGACTGATGACCACGGCTGTTAAGTCCCATAGTGCTCAGAGCCATTTGAACCATTTGAACCATTAAGATGTGTGAACACAAAATAAGCAGTCTCGCATATGCGGATGACTTAGTTGTGATGGCAGATTCGATTGAAAGTTTGCAAAGTAATATTTCAGAGCTAGATCAGAAATGTAAGGACTATGGTATGAAAATTAGCATCTCCAAAACGAAAGTAATGTCAGTGGGAAAGAGATATAAACGGATTGAGTGCCAAATAGGAGGAACAAAGTTAGAACAGCTGGATGGTTTCATGTACTTAGGATGCATATTCTCACAGTATGGCAACATAGTGAAAGAACTGGAAGTGAGGTGTAGCAAAGCTAATGCAGTGAGTGCTCAGCTACGATCTACTCTCTTCTGCAAGAAGTAAGTCAGTACCAAGACTAAGTTATCTGTGCACCGTTCAATCTTTCGACCAACTTTGTTGTATGGGAGCAAAAGCTGGGTGGATTCAGGTTACCTTATCAATAAGGTTGAGGTTATGGATATGAAACTAGATAGGATGATTGCAGGTACTAGTAGATGGGAACAATGGCACCCCGAGGGTGTCCACAATGAGGAAATCAAAGGAAAACTGGGAATGAACTCTATAGATGTAGCAGTCAGGGCGAACAGGCTTAGATGGTGGGGTCATGTTACATGCATGGAAGAAGCAAGGTTACCCATGAGACTCATGGGTTCAGCAGTAGAGGGTAGGAGGAGTTGGGGTAGACCAAGGAGAAGGTACCTGGATTCGGTTAAGAATGATTTTGAAGTAATAGGCTTAACATCAGAAGAGGCACCAATGTTAGCACTGAATAGGAGATCATGGAGGAATTTTATAAGGGGGACTATGCTCTAGACTGAATGCTGAAAGGCATAATCAGTCTTAAATGATGATGATGATGATGATGATGATGACGATGACATTGCAGGATCATAGGTTAATACATGCTAAAGGTAGCTGTTGCAAATGGAAATGCTGGTACATTAATAACTGGTATAACCACCAGAATGTTGAATGAAAGCATGGTTTGTATTGTACAGTTGCCAGATGTCAGTTTGTGGGATGGAGTTCCATGCTTGTTGCACTTGGTCGGCAAATATATGGGTGGTTAATGCTGGTTGTGGATGACGCTGGAGTTGTCGTCTGATGATGTCGCATATGGGTTCAATTGGAGACAGATCTGGTGATTGAGCAGGCCCAGGCAACATGTTGACACTCTGTAGAGCGTTTTGGGTTACAACATTGGTATATGGGTGACAGTTATCCTGTTGTTGGAAAACACCATCAGGAATGCTGTTCAGGAATGGCGACATGAAAGATTGAATCCCCACACCGACATACAGATTTGGAGTCAGGGTGCAAGGGGGAACCACGAGAGTGCTGGTTCTGTCATATGAAATCACACCCAAACCATAACTCCAAGTGTAGGTCAAGTATGTCTAGCAGTCAGACAAGTTGGTTGCAGGCCCTCAAGTGGACTACTTTTAACCAGCACACAGCCATCACTGGCACCGAAAGCAGAAGCAGTTTTCATCAGGAAACATGACAGATCTCCACCCTGCCCTCCAGCGAGCTCTCACTTGACACTACTGTAGTCGCAAATGGCAGTGGTTTGGGGATTACAGGGGTCTGGTTTGCAGTTATCCTTGAAGTAACTGATTTGTAACAGTTCATTGTTTTAATGTGGTGCCAACTGCTGCTCACATTGCTGTTGCAGATATCATATGATGCACCACAACCATACACCGAACACGATGGTCTTCCTTCTCGGTAGTGCCACGTGGCTGCCCAGAGCCCGGCTTCTTTACATTATTTTGACCACCACTGCCAGAAATCATGTACAGTGGCTACATTCCTGTCCAGTCTTTCCACAACATCACAGAAGAAAAACCCGACTTCTCGTGGTCCAAATACATATGTCAAACTCAGTGAGGTGTTGATAATGGTATCTTTGTTGCTTTAAAGGTATTCTTGACTAACATCAACTCACCACATCCAATCTCAAAGGTAGCTAACACTCATGACTGTTACAGTGCATGCTTAAAGCAAACCTTATAGCAGAGATGGAGTTAGAGATAGGCACATGATGGGAGTGGCAACTGGGTGGGGGTAAGGAGGTGGCTCGCACCGAGAGGGTGAGGGATAGTAGAGAGAGTAGGGCAGCTATGTGCAATCAGGTGGTTAGACAGATAGCAGTGGAGACTTGGGGTGGGGGGGGGGGGGGGGGAGGGACAGCGGAACGGAGAGAAGTAAAAAGACAGGGTGCAATGGTGGAATAAGGGCTGTATAGTGCTGGGAACAGTGAAGGGGCGGGATGGGTGAGGACAATGTCTAATGAAGGTTGAGGTGGGGGGGGGGGGGGGCATGGAAACATAATATATATTGCAGGGAAATTTCCCACCTGTGCAATTCAGAAAAGCTGGCATTGTTGGGAAGGATCCATATGGCACAGGCTGTAAAGTAGTCATTGAAATGAAGGATATCATATTTGGCAGTGTACTCAGCAACAGGGTGGTCCCCTTGTTTCTTGGCCACTGTTCGTCGGTGGCCATTCATGAAGAAAGACAGCTTGCTGGTTGTCATTCCCACATAGAATGCAGCACAGTCGTTGCAGCTTAGCTTGTAGATCACATGACTGGTTTCGCAGGTAGACCTGCCATTGATGGGATAGGTGATGTTTGAGATTGGGCTGGACTAGATGGTGTTAGGAGGATGTATAGGACAGGTCTTGCATCTAGGTCTATTACAAGGGTATGAGGCAAGAGTGAAGGGGGTTAGGGGCAGGGGTTGTGTAGGGATGGACCAGTATATTGTGTAGGTTCGGTGGATAGCGGAATACCGCTATGGGAGGGGTGGGAAGGATAGAAGGCAAGACATTTCTCACTTCAAACCACAATGTCAGGTAGTCGAAACCCTGGTGGAGAATGTAATTCAGTTGCTCCAGTCCTGGGTGGTAGTGAGTTATGAGGGGAATGCTCCTCTGTGGCCCAGTGATGGGACTTTGGGAGATGGTGGGAGATTGGAAACATAAGGGATGTGAGATTCATTTTTGTACAAGGCTCAGAGGATAATAATGGTCTATGAAGGCTTCAGTGAGACCCTAGGTATATTCAAGAGGGACCGCTCATCACTGCAGATGCAATGACCGTGGGTTGCTAGGCTGTATGGAAGGGACTTCTTGGTATGGAATGGGTGGCATCTGTCAAAGTGGAGGTATTGCTCGTGGTTAGTAGATTTGATATGGATGGAGATAGTGATGTAGCCATCTTTGAGGTGAAGGTCAACATCTAGGAAGGTGGCTTGTTGGGTTGAGTAGAACCAGGTGAAGGAAATGGGGGAGAAGTTGTTGAGGTTGTGGAGGAATGTAGATAGGGTGTCCTCACCCTCCATCCAGATGGCAAAGGTGTCATCAATAATGAATCTCATCCAGGTGAGGGATTTAGGATTCTAAGTGTTTAGGATGGCCCATGAATAGGTTGGCATAGGATGATGCTGCACAGATGCGCATAGCTGAACTCCAGATTTGTTTGTGGGTAATGCCTTCAGAGGAGAAGTATATGTTAGTGAGGATATAGTTGGTAGTGGCGACTAGGAAGGAGGTTATTAGTTTGAAATTCATCAGCCATTGGGAAAGGTAGTATTCAACAGCAGTAAGGCCATGGACATTAGTGATGTTAGTGCAAAGGGAGGTGGCATCAGTAGTGATGAGCAGGCCACCGTGTGGTAAGGGGACAAGAACTGTGGAGAGTCGGTGGAGGAAATGGTTGGTATCTTTTATACAGGAAGGTAGGTTCCGGGTAATAGGTTGAAGGGGTTGGTCTATGAGAGCAGAGATTCTCCCAGTAGGGGCACTATAACCAGCCTCAGTGGGGCATCCTGGGTTGTTGGGTTTATGAACTTTAGGAAGCATGTAGGAGGTGGGGGTGCAGGTAGTGGTAGGGGTGATTAGAGAGATGGACTCTGGAGAGAGGTTCTGGGATGGGCCTAAGGATTTTAGGAGTGACTGGAGAGCCTGCTGGATTTCTGGAATGGGCTCACTGTGGCAAGGTTTGTAGGTGGATGTATCTGACAGCTGGCAGAGCCCTTCTGCCAGTTAATACTTGTGGTTCAAAACAATTGTGGTGCAGCCTTTGTCCACAGGTAGGGTTATAAGGTCGGGATCAGTTTTTAGATGGTGGACTGTAGTTCTTTCTGCAGATGTAAGGTTGGTTTGCATGTTGACGGATTTGGGGAATGATGGTGAGGCAAGGTTCGAGGTTAAGAAATTCTGTGTTTTTTTTTGTTTGTTTTTGTGATGTAATTCTATGTTGTTTACATAATTTTTCACATTTTTTCCACCACTATGGATCCTTGCTTCTTCACTCTGCACCAATACAGAAAAATTTCCTTGTCTCTAGCCAGAACCCAGTCCCACATACTGCTCCTGCATTGTTGCTTGGCTCATGGATACCCCCCCCTCCCCCACCCCCCCCCACCCCCCAAATGGTCTTATCATCAAATTATGCATCTCCAGCTGCCACCCCTCCTTCCACAGTGACCTCCTCCTGTCCATATTCCGCCAATCCTGAGACCTCAACAACACAGTCCTGCAAAACAATATCAACCAAGTCCAAACCTCCTTGCAGTACTTTATCTCCATCTGCAAAATTCTCTGGCTATGCAATAACAAATTCTTGGAACCCATAACACACATTGAAACTCTTGCTCTCCAAGAACTGAAGCAACATGCACAAAACCACCTCACCCTGCTCACTTCCTACCACTGTCCACCATCTCTACAACCTCCTCCAAATCTCCATGCACAAAACCACCTCACCCTGCTCACTTCCTACCACTGTCCACCATCTCTACAACCTCCTCCAAATCTCCCCCACATCCTCTCACAGCTGATAAACCCTGTCTCACAGACCTACTATATTTACCCCACCCTCCAAAACTCCCTCCCACCACCACACAGAATCCAGAACCTAAACAGACATGAAACACAGTCATGAACATTTCCTCCAGAAGCCTTAGCCCCACAGAAATACCAGTCCTTTCCAAAGGCGTCACCATTTGCCCCACACCCAAATTCAATCATGCAGGACTTGTTAAAGACCTTCTCTCCTTCTCCCGGTCCCTACAGTGACACTATTTCACTACCAACCATACCAATCAGACTCAACCAAAGACCAATGCTGATCTCTGCCTTACTCAGCTCACTCCTCTATCCAACAGTGATCCACACCCATTGCCCCCAAATAACCCCCTGTTAACTTTCCAGAATTTATTAACCTCAAATCTTGCCTAATCATCATTCCCCAAATCCCTCATCATGCAAAGAACCACACTCCACCATCTAAAAACTGGTCCTGATTTTATAAAACTACCTGCGGACAAAGGCTCCACCACTGTTGTTTTGAACCACAAGGATTAACTGGCAGAAAGACTCCACCAGCTGTCAGATACATCCACCTACAAACCTTGCCACAGTGACCTTAATCCAGAAATCCCACAGGATCTCCAATCACTCCTCAATTTCTTAGGCCTGTCCCAGAACCTCTCCCCAGAGACCATTTCTATGCTCACCCCAATCACTCCCTCATCACTATTGATGCCACCTCCCTTTCTACTAACATCCATAATGCCCAAGCCCTTACTGCTGTTGAACATTACCTTTTACAACGCCTGACAGATTCCAAACAAACAACCTCCTTCCTAATCGACACTACCAACTATATCCTCAGCCACAATTACTTCTTCTTTGAAGGCATTACCTACAAACAAATCTGGGGTACGACTATGGGCACCCACATGGCAACATCCCATACCAACCTATTCATGGGCCATCTAGAGGAATCCTTCATAAACACCCAGAATCCTAAACCTCCATCTGGTTCAGATTCCTCAATGACATCTTTGTTGTCTGGATCGAGGGTGAGGGTACCCTGTCCACATTCCTCCAGAACCTCAACAACTTCTCCCCAATTTGCTTCAACTGGTTCTACTCAGCCCAACAAGCAACCTTTCCTAGATGTTGACCTACACCTCAAAGATGGTTACATCAGTACCTCATCCAAATCAAACCTACTAACCACCAGAAATACCTCTACTTCAACAGCTGCCACCCATTCCATACCAAGAAGTCCCTTCCATACAGCCTAGAAACCCATGGTCATCACATCTGCAGTGACGGGTGACGAGGGATCCCTCTTGAAATATATTGAGGGTCTCACTGCAGCCTTCACCGACTGTAGTTATCCTCCCAACTTTGTATGAAAACAAATCTCACAGGCCTTATCTTTCCAGTCCCCCACCACCTCCTGAAGTCCTACCATCTGGCCACAGAGGAACATTCCCCTCGTAACTCACTACCACCTAGGAATGGAGCAACTGAATTACATTCTCCACCAGGGTTTCGACTAACTCTCATTGTGACTTGAAATGAGAAATGTCCTGCCTTCTATCCTTCCCATCCCTACCACAGTGGTATTCCACTGTCCACTGAACTTACACTATTTACTCGTCCATCCCTACACAATCCCTGCTCCCAACCCCTTACCTCATGGCTCACACCCCTGTAATAGACCTAGATGCAAGGCCTGTCCCATACATCCTCCTACGACCACCTACTTCATTCCGGTCATAAACCTCACTTATCCTGTCAAAGGCAGGACTACCTGGAAACCAGCCATGTGATCTACAAGCTAAGCTGCAATGACTGTGCTGCATTCTATGTGGGAATGACAACAAACAAACAAGCTGTCTGTCTGCATGAATGGCCACTGACAAACAGCGGCCTAGAAACAGGTGGACCACCCTGTTGCTGAGCACGCTATAAAAACTGACATCTTTCATTTCAGTGACTGCTTCTCAGCCTGTGCCATTGAATCCTTCCCAACTCCAACTTTTCTGAATTGCATAGGTAGGAAATTTCCTTGCAATATATCCTATGTTCCCAAAAACCTCATGGTCTGAACCTTTGTTAGTCATTGTCATCACTCGTCCACCTCCCTCCCTGTACCCATTTAGCACTAGAGAGCCCTCATTCCACCATTGCACCCAGTCTTTTTACTTCTTTCCTTTCCTGCTGTAACAGCCCCACCCCCCACCCGTCTAACCTCCTGACTGCACATAGCTGCCCTTCCCTTCTCTCCACCTCTTCCCTACGCTCTTCTCCAGTAGCACTTCATTGTCCACCATCCCTACCCTACTATGTCTCCCCCTCCCTGTGCCAGCCTCCTCGTTACCTTCACCCAGTTGCCACTTCCATCATGCACTGGGGTGCTGCTGCTTGCACAATGGCTCAGTTGCCTGAGACTGCAGTCATGGGTGTGTGAGTTGCATTTGCGTGTGTGTATGTGTTGTCTATGTTTGAGGAAAGCCTTATTGGCCAAAAGCTAATTTGTGATTGTCTTTTTTTTGTGCCTTCTATGACTCAGCATCTCAGCTATATGGTGTGTAGCAATTTTCCTTTTCTAGATGTTGTTACATTCCATCCTGGATTTTCCATTGTTTGATTTAAAGCATAACTGTTTTACATCCTCATAGATGTGCTTCTAGCGCCACTCATACACTCATTTGAACAGACATTATCTTTCAGATGTAGAAACACACCTACCAAAATTCGTTTATAACTATCACACAACTCCTCCCTGGTGTTGCTGCTATTTCTTTTTTCCATGAGAGTATAAGCACAGTATGAGCACCCTGGATATGTGACATGGATTGCCAAATGTTTTGGTTATTGGATTCTTTTAATTAATGTTTTTAAATAATTTGTTACCACACACTGAGGTAATTTAAAAAAATATTTAAAAAAATATTTTTTTTTCAATTTTAACTTAATAGGTTTATGGTAAACTGATGAAAGTTATTCATCAGTTATTGGCTGAGTAGATCAGTTATTGAACATGATTTATCATGTAAAATCACTTTCTGACAATATCCTCATCATAGACCCATATTAAGTACACAAAGAGGACAAAACCCAAATTGACAGTGGTGTATAGTGATAGGGCAGACTAATAGAAAATGAAGATGCTTTATTTGTTGCAGTAGGCAAGAAACTAAAATCTACAATGACAGAAATTGAATTAGCTTGTGAAATTGTTTGTGCAAGAATCAGGAGCAAATGTGGGCAAAGACTTTTATGGGGGCTGTTTTTTTATCAATCTCCAACAGGCCATAAATAAATGACAACTACATATAAAAATTATTATATTACTTAAAGTTAAGTGCGCTTAAGGTTACTTTTTTCACATAATCACCATGTTGACTGAGGCTTTTGTTGTACTTATGGACCAGCTTTTTCCAATAGTCTCTTCATAAAATGTTGCTGTCAATGAACTGAGACCGGATATGAGACCTGTTATTCATTTTTTGCCACCAGAGGAGGATAGCACAGCAGAAATTCATTGCCTTTTTAAAAAGGCATGCTGACTTCTGGAATTGTTCTGATCCACGGCAATGCCCTTCCTGACAGTGCTGGTGCAGCTCAACAGCTCCTTGAGCAATTTCAGTGGGACATTTTCAGTAATCCACTATACAGCTCCTACATTGTGCTGAAACATTTCAGTTCAATTGTGGAAACATTTTGTGAAGAGTTTATTGGAAAGCTTGTTCACAGCTACAACTAATGCTTCAATAATTATGAAGATTATTTCAAAAAGTAACAATAAGTGTGCATAACTTTTAGTAATAAAATAACTTTTATACACTTTTCTTTTATTTATAGCCTGTTGGAGGTGGAGGAAGAAAAGTCCCTCATAATTTGGTCCTTTCATCAATCACCAATCACACTTCTAGGTGTAACTGAAAACTTGACAGGAAACATCTAATACGTATGTTCCCAATAATACTCTCATCATTGGAGGCCATTCAGATTCTTACAGTTTTATATATGGTGTGTATGACATGACATCCTGCCAGACAATACTAAGTGCTCTCTCAGAGAACTAAACAGAATAGGTAGTTTGGAAGTTCACTCATGAGTGAAATATATAAAATCTAAGAGCAATAAACAGTCATGCCCCTTTGATAATGTCCACACTGAAATTGGTATCAGTGACAATGAGGCAATTTATCAATAATGATTACAAAAATACAAAGGGTCACTAAAACAAGTAGGAAGAGTCACATGTTCAGTAAACTAGATACAGACGCATGTTACGTCGTATCTTAAGGGCAGACTAAAAATATACGATTCTAGGTGGGATCATATTGAGGAACCGTGGCTAAGTTTAGTGATGTAGATACAGAGATGCTGAAGAAAATGCATTTGGCTGTCAAAAAGACAATACATGAAGTCTTTGAATAACTTATCAGAATCTTATGAAAACAATACCATATCAGAATCTTATGAAAAGATCTCTCACAAAACACAAAGAAATTTTGATGTTAATGCTGTCAGTGGCACCATGGACTGTGTGCAGACACTTATGGCTGACGCACATACCAAAACTTGAGCATAACAAAATCTGAAATGTTGTACCACATTTTCAAATGCTCCTTTACAGTGGCATTTATTTATGTTTATTTATTTATTGCACTGTAGCCTGTTATCTATAATTTAAACATAGGATTTATTCATTATTACACGAGTTATTACTATCAAGAATATTTTTTTCAATACATTGACAACTAATTGTACAAAATACATCATTATGTCCATCACCATACTACTTCCCACTACTGTAACTAATTCTACCATAAATACAAACTACACTTACTACAAAATCTAACTGTGTGTACTACTGTTATAATGCCAGTTCTTGTCTGCCACATTCCACAATACACTAATACACTCCATTGTACCCCCCTCCTCCCCCCCTGTAGCCCTTGCCAACCCACATCACCCCATATTTAGTTCCTTAGGTGGTCAGATATGGCAGATGTCAGTGTTCCCACTCTGACGTTGTTGTTGTTGTTGGTTTTTTTTTCTTTTTTCTTTTTTTCTTTTTTTTTCTTCACTGTTTGACTGTCATTTATATAGGGTGGGTTGTTCATCTGCCCAAACTGTTGATCTCAGCTGTCTTCCCTGCATTGGTTCTCGATCTCCTGTCACAATACCCTGTAGTACAGCAGATGGGGCTGACTGATGACGTAATTCACTACTCAAGCCTTTCTTGAGATAGTGTTGGAAATATTGTCCAGTATCTGCCATTCTGTCTCACAGTGCAGTATCTCCTCAACATTGGATCTTCCATGCTGATTCAGTTGCTGCCAATTAGTTATCAGCAACATCAGCATTAGTGGACATCACCAGATGTATGTTCTGGTGTGTCTTCTTCACCACAGGTACATCCAGAGATTTGTCTTAGATCAATTCAATGCCAGTAGGTGATGTAAGGCCTGTGATATGTCAAGTAATGTGTTAGGCCTCTTAAAGAATTCAGGTGCTTTACTCTCAATCTGCGTTTTATGTATGGGAGAAGACTATAGGAGCACTCTGCTATTTTAGATGGAAGTTGTGACTGTGAATTTGCTGCTTGCCTGTGGCCTGTCTTTCTATTAAATCCTGGACTTCATGTTGTTGTTCTTTCTTCAGCCAATATGTTACCATTTTTTTGTATCTGGAGATCAAGTAGGCATATTCCAAGTATTACTTGCAATGCCTCAGTTGATACAGGACTAAAGTTTACATTAATTTTTGGATGGATGGATGTCATCTTTTTCAGTCAAAAAGGTAGGAAACTGTCTGCTTTAGAATAAGCTTGTCTCAACCTTTAAAGATGACAAGTAACCTCTTTGGACAAAAGTGTCATTTTCATTTCCATAAGAGTCACAAAATGTATCGGGTGTATTCCCACAACAGTTACATTTTACTTCACTACAGCATTTATTATTCCTAAGCCTGTCTTCAGAATAGTTGTCTTCAGTCAATACATTTCATAAAGATTTTTGTTCTAATTCTGACAATTTACAATTTGTTTCACTTTGCCACTTAGGTAATTCTTCAATTACTTTATCTTTTATAGCCTGAAACTTGCTAGTAAATAGCTTGATAAGTTCATCATTTGCCATCTGTTTTTCCTTAAGTACCCCAGCTTGTTTCAACTCGAGAGAGGTATTGACTTTTTCTTCGATTTCCTTATTTTTAACTTCTATCCACTCAGAAAGATTATTATCTAATTTTTTAGTTTGATCCTTTAAATATTTATCTATGCCCTTGCAAGTGTTTATTTTGAATTCTGACATATCACTGATGTATCTGACATATCAATTTGAACATTGGTCTTCAAGTAACTACTTCCACAGTTACAGATTTTATCTGACAAATCACTATGCCCCTTTGAAATAGTTCCACATTTATTCTCCATCTCACTAATTTTATCCATAAAATCGATACGTAGGTTAGTCATGTCCATGGAAACTTTTATTTCTAATTCACTGAATTTAGTATTTAATCGTTCTTCCCACTCTACTTTTAAGTTATTGAATTTCTCATTTAATTGTCTATTATCATCTTTAAGTGACTCTAACTTGTTGTCAAATTTTTCATTGAGTAAATCCATTTGGGTGTTGAATTTCTCAGTTTGGAAATAAAATTTAGTATCAAACTTCTTGTCTAAACATCATATATTCTCAGTTAACTGATGTTGCATACTTGCCATGAATTTAATAATCATATCATCTTTAAGCTCTATAACATTTGATGTATGGTTTGCATTTTCCTGTGTAACTTTGGTATTTATTGATTCCTGTATCTTATTATTTTTACTTGTACTTGGGTCTGCTTCTACTATCACCTCTGCACCAATGATATTACTATCACTTAAATTATGTGACTGCCGTCCTACATTTATTACATTTGGGACTCATTCACCAAGATTTTCCTCACTCAAATTATATGATAGCTGGTCCATAATTGGTTCCTGAGTTACCTCCTCATAAGGATTATATCCACTTTCACTCCCCCCACCCATCACATCCAAACTCTGGGTTTTATTATCTCATGCTCTCCTTGTTCAGCGGTACATTTTCCCTTATATTTTATGCACAGCTAAAATATCAATATCTATCCAACACACAATGATTTGTTTGTTCACAACATATATGGCCAACTGCACATGGTTTAAAAATTATTGTCTATCTTTTATACTACACTCATGCTCATAAATTAAGGATAATGCTGATACATGGTGAAACAACGCTCTGGTGGGCAGTTCACAGGTTTAAATCACCTTGGGGTATGACCACATACACAGAGGTGTATTGGTACATGTCAGAGTATGGTGCAACAAGTAAGTGTGCAGTCGTTTTCAGACATGCTAATTGTGACTGTGTCTTGAAAATGGCTCAAAGAACACATATTGATGACGTTCTGAGGGGTAGAATACTAGGGCAACTGGAGGCTGGTCAAACACAGCAAGTTGTAACATGGGCCCTCCATGTGCCACAAAGTGTGATCTCAAAATTATAACAACAATTTCATCAGACAGAAAATGTGTCCAGGCACTACAGTACGGGAAGTCCACTGTGTACAACACCACAAGAAGACCGATATCTCACCATTAGTGCCCGCAGACAGCCACGGAGTACTGCAGATAGCCTTGCTTGGGACTTTACCTCAGCCACTGGAACAGTTGTCTCCAGACACACAGTCTACAGACGACTGAACAGACATGGTTTATTCGCCCAGAGACCTACAATGTGCATTCCACTGACCCCTGGTCACAGGAGAGCCCATAAAGCCTGGTGTCAAGAACACAGTACATGGTCATTGGAACAGTGGTCCCAGGTTATGTTCACGGTCGAGTCCAGGTATAGTCTGAACAGTGACTCTCGCCAGTTTTTCATCTGGCGTGAACCAGGAACCAGGTAACAACCTCTTAATAGCCTTGAAAGGGACCTGGATTGAGGTCATGGTTTGATGGTATAGGGTGGGATTATGATTGGTGCACGTACACCCCTGCATGTCTTTGACAGAGGAACTGTAACAGGTCAGGTGTATCGGGACGTCATTTTGCACCAGTATGTCCACCTTTTCAGGGGTGCAGTGGGTCCTACTTTCCTCCTGATGGACGATAATGCATGGCCCCACCAAGCTGCCATCATGGAGGAGAACCTTGAAACAAAAGATATCAGGCGAATGGAGTGGCCTGCCTGTTCTCCATACCTAAATCCCATCGAGCATGTCTGGGATGCTCTCAGTCGAAGTATCGCTGCACATCTTCAAACCTCTACAACACTTCAGGAGCTCCGACAGGCACTGGTGCAAGAATGGGAGGCTATACACCAGCAGCTGCTTGACCATCTTATCCAGAGCATGCCAGCCTGTTGTGTGGCCTCTGTATGTGTGCATGGTCATCATATCCCATATTGATATCGGGGTACGTGTGCAGGAAACAGTGGTGTTTTGTGGCATGTGTGTTTCGGGACTGTTTTCTCAACTTATCACCAATACCATAGACTTACAGATCGGTATCGTGTGTGTTGCCTATGTGCCTATGCTATTAGCACCAGTTTTGTGTAGTGCCATGTTGTGTGGCACCACATTCTGCAATTAACCTTAATTGATGAGCATGAGCGTGTGTCTATCCTACTCATACCTGCCAGTATGTCACATTAGCTATGAGTACTTATCCTTTCCTATGGGTTGAAGCTTGTGCCTTGGGCCTGAAGTTATTAGTATATCCTTTTCAGGCCCCATGTTGCAGCGCCAAATATTTACCTATGCCTCTTCTTTTAGTCATCTTTTTGTTTTTCCTTGTTTGTCCCAGCTTTTTGAGATCTCTTGATGAAGAGACATGATATAATAAGTTCTGTAGTGATACAATGATGTTATGCAACAGTTGATGATTTAAATTTTGAAACTGCCAATTTATTGGCATTTATGGAAATAAAAACACTCTCATACTCTCACGCAGTCAACTGCAACATTTTGTGTGTGTAATTGGACTTAGTGTGTCACAAATCGCTCTGATAAATTACTTAAGCTGCATTAAAGTATTGCAATGCAACGTAATCAACATGGCGTTACGTGTCTCAATTAGAACTGAACCTCAATATTTTAAGTAAACTATTGGTTCATGTTTGTCAAAATCAGTACTTGTGTCAAAATTAACTTCCAACTTGGGCATTAAGTCCAACTGCATTGGCAAATATTGTATGTGTTTTATGATTACGCACTGGTGTGTAACATATTTTAAATCAGGCGTGCAAGTTTCAGTTTTCCCTAATGAGCTAAACGACTCTTTTGTAATAACGTGATCTCACATAAAGTCTAACTGGGGTTGGATTTCTCTCCGTCTGAGTCAAAGTCATAAAAATAAAATTCACCGCACAGTTCAACAAACTGTACATGCACACTTTTGCACTCTTAAGTGATACCTTGTCTCAGAGTGCAAGCCGCACGTAAATTCACACTTTTTTTCATGCATACAGATATCAAAACACTTTTATATTAAACAGATGAATTATGCCATGCAATTACTAATTAAACATTTCCGATTCTGAATAAACTTCAAGAACTTGTATTTCATAATCAATAAAATTTATCACCTGAGAGAAACTTTTAGTTTGCTAAAACAGATTCAGATTACAGTCAACTCGTGTCTGGACGATGACATCATGAATCGACACTTGCTTGGAATGAACAGAATACCTGTACTTAAAAATACTGTCCGTTGAGTGATTTACTGACTTTTATTACAAATTTGAGTACCGCTTGCATTGCTACACCAGTCTTCTAACTGAAGACCGCAACAAAAACAACAGATAGCAGCAAGCAATTAATAGTCTGTGGTGATATCAGTGTGTTGATTTTCTAAAGGATTATGACAGGAAAAATGCTCTGGAAATCTTATTTGAATCCTACATTTGATCTCAGTAATTATTTCTAATTGGATGTATGAAGGCAGTAGGACCTAATTGACAATGTTTTCTTTGATGAAACTAAAAACAAGAAAATAGCTGTATACCCAGCAGCAAACACTTTCTCTGATCAAGACGCACTCTTAGTTAGGATGCGTATGTTAGTCCTTACAGAATTCAGGGCTTTGACAATAATATACAAACACTGTGAGACATGCATGCTTGAACATAAATGCAGATGCTGTCAAAGCCTGCAGATAGCACCTGTGCAATGGCCTCAATAAACTTAAAATGTCAGTTGTGGTCAGAGAAGTGTGAGTGCATTTTGTTCGAGCTGAGTAAATTCGAATGTGAGCAAACTATTTGTACTTGTATGGTGGGTTCTTCCATAACAGATGTGGCTGAACTGTTTGGTGTTTCAAGAGACACCATAGTGAAGATTTACTCTGCATACAGGAAAAGTGGGAAAAGATCAATGCAGTCACAATGCAGAAAATGTGTGTTGATTGATTGTGACAGGCTGCCATTGAAGAGGATTTGACTACAAATAAGAGGACAGCAGTTGCAAAAGTCACTGCAGAACTGAATATTGCACTTGCGAGCCTATCAGCACCAGAGTGTTGTGAATAGAGCTCTGTAAACTGAGCATGTTGGAATTCCAAAACCACTCACTGGTGATACAAATGCCTTAATAGGAAAATGTGGTTCCAAAACAATAAACCTGGGCTATGGAACAGTAGGAGGAAGTCATTTGGTTCGAGCAGTGGAAGAAAGTCATTTGGTTTGATGAGTCTTGTTTCACATTGTTTCCAACTTCTGGCCGAGTTTATGTCTGGCTTATGCCATCCCAAGCCTACAATACAGACTGCTTGCTGTCAAGAGTGAAACATGTTGAGGGTTCAGTGATGATTTGGGCAGCTATATCATGATATTCCATGGGCCCCATGCTTACTCTGCGAGGTCACATTACTGCCAAACCGAGCGAGGTGGCGCAGTGGTTATCATACTGGACTCGCATTCAGGAGGATGACAGTTCAAACCCACATCCGGCCATCCTGATTTAAGTTTCCCATGATTTCCCTAAATCACTTCAGGCAAATGCTGGGATGGTTCCTTTGAAAGGGCATGGCCGAGTTCCTTCACCATCCTTCCCTAATCTGATGGGATTGGTGACTTCACTGTTTGGTCCCTTCCCCCAAATCAACCAACCAGCCATTAGTGCCAAGGATTATGTGACCATTTTGGCAGATCCGGTCATCCCATGCTACAATATTTGTTTCCCAATGGTGATGCTGTGTTCGAAGATGACAGGGTCCATGCTGATGCAGCTCACATCATCCGGTACTGGTTTTATAAGCATCAGAATAAATTGTCATATATGCTAGGGCCACCGCAGTCATGACTCCTCAACATTGTTGAGCCTTTGTGGTCTACTTTGGAGAGAAGGGTGCAGGATCACTATCCACCTCAATTTCCATTATAATTCCCTTGAAAGTCATACAAGACCTGTATTTATCCATTCCAAGATTAATGAAAACTGTTTTGAGTGCCAACAGTTTTCATATTCTATGTTATACATGGATGTGTGTTGTGTTTTGTTGTTTCTATATTTTTGTACACTCTCCATTGATACTTCTCAGTTGAAATCAGTAAGAATAAGTAATGATTCTAGGACAAACATTTGTAAGAGTGGTTTACAAGAAATGATCTAGTATGAAATGCATAATGAACAAAATGCTGACATAAAATTTAATTTATTCAGTGATAAATTCGTATCATTATTTGAAATTAGTTTTCCACATAAGCTAACAAGAAAGGACACTAAACAGATATATAAAATATGGATCACGAGAGGGGTTGAAATGTCTTGTGGCAGGAAAAGGGAATTGTATCTGTTGGTTAGAAGAAAAAAGATCCTCCAGTAGTTACAGACTACAAAAATTACACAAAGTTACTAAGAAAAGTTTTAAAAATCAAGGAACATACACATTATGTCAGAAGTCAGTAATTCTGACAACAGACTTAAAGCTCTGTGGAATTTAGAAAAACAAAGAGACAGGACATCAATTCACAGAACAGGTGTACATCAGTATTAATTTTAATGAATGGGCTATAAATGACTAGTCACAGGCAGCAAATATGTTTAATAATCATTTCTTGAAGAGAACTTAAAGAGTATGTTGAACAAGTGAGTTACATGAAATTCAGTCTCATCCAATTCTCCTTCAGAAATCAAGAAAATTACATATTCACTCAAAAATATTTTCCAACAGAGTACTAAAGACGTGGTATCAAACAAAATGCACTGTCCTTCCTGTAACATGTTGTGCATTGTTAACTACTGGCATCTTTTAAGGGAGAAATATGCCATTGTTAAACCGCTCTGTAATAAAGGTAACAGGTGAGGTGTCAAGGTGAGATGTCAGTAACTACTAACCTGTTTCACTATCAACATCATTTTCCAGAATTTTTGAAAAGGTAATGTATCATTGAATAGTAATCCACCTTAGCAGCAATAAAATCCTCGTTGTATCACAGTTTGGATTTCAGAAGAAATGCTCAACGAGGATGCCATTTACAAATCCATTCACCAGGGTTTACAAGCACTAAATAGCAAAATATCACCAGTTTGTATTTTCCGTGATTCCTATAGCACTTTACTGAGTGAATCACAATATTCTCCTGTTTAAACCAAGGCTTTATAGAACTTATGGTATAGTCAATCAGTAGATAATGTTATATCTAACTAAAAGAATGTAGAAAGTTATACATCATAATTCACCCAATGTAAGCAGGGGAGCTTCATCTGACTGGGGAGAAATCACTTACGGGGTTGTACAAGGCTCTGCCTTAGGTCCACTAATGTTTCTCATGTATGTAAATAACCTTATGTCTAATCTACAATAAGCGGAATTAGTTCTTTTTGCAGATGACACTAGAATTAGCTCTTTTTGTGGATGACCCTAACATTGTAATCAATCTAGACATAACACATAGCAACAGAAGAAATACTGAAAATTTTCTTAAAAGTTTTATTGAGTGATTTTCTGCAAATGGTTTCACTCTAAACTTCAAACAGACACAACATATTCAGTTCTGCACCTCTAGGTACATGACACTGGTGATAAGTGTAACACATGGTGAGGAAATAATAACTAGAGTGCAAACTTCAAAATTTTTAGTGTCCATAATGATGAGAATTTAACATGTTGACTGCCATGGGCCTGCCAGTGGCCACAGCAAAGCCTTCTGCCTGATGCTGTCAGCCTACTGGTAGCCATTTCAGAGCCTCACACGTAACACCGTGTGACTTGCCTGGAAGCAAAACATCCACCCAGTGCAGGTGGAGTTAATTTGTTAAATTGAGATACACACATTTTGGAACTCCTGAAACAGCTTAGTGTAGCTGCATTTGCACTTCGATTCATTGCAAATCTTGGAGAGAGACAAACCAGTTAGTTGACATAATTAGCATACATTCATTTAGTAGTGTCACAAGGAATAAAATTGTGGGGTAACTCATCTTTAAGGAAGAAAGTCTTCATTGATCAAACACATGCTGTAAGAATAATATGTGCTGCTCACTCACTAATCATCTTGTAGACCTCTGTTTTAAGGTGTTAGGCATTTTGACTATTGCCTTGCAGAATATTTATTCCTTCATGAAATGTGTTGGAAGAAATCTACTACAGTCCACAAAAAACAATGATGCACATTATTACAAACTAGAAGAAAGAAATGACATTCAGTACTCCACATTAAAGTTGTCTGTAGCACAAAAAAGGTGCACAATGCTGTCACTGAAAGTTTTGATCACTTACCCAATGACATAAAATGTTTGACACCCAGCTAAATTAAATTCAAAAACAAACTGAAAAATTTCTCCATGTCAACTTCATCTGTTCCATAGAAAATTTCTATTTTTGTTATGTGTAAAAGGTGCCATGTGAAATTATTAACTCAAGCCAGTATTAAAAATAAATGCCATTGGTCAGCATATAGCCTTGTTTACATATGAATGTAAAATAATTCATTCTACATTGTTAATTATACAAAGGAAGTGGGGAGGGGATAGAGAAGGCTGTATAAGCCACAGAAGGGGTAGTGGAATAGAGTGAGACAGATCTTTCAACATAGGTTGCAGCAGCTGCATGACAAAGGAATTTAGGAGGTAGAGCATTTGAGAGATAGAGAGAGGATGGAAAGGGAGAGGAGGAAAGGAGAGGAAAGTGGACATGAAGAGCGAGACAGGAAGGGAAGAGAGAAGGAGAAAGCAGTGGAAAAGGAGGTGAGAGGTGGCGAGGGAGGGAGGGAAGGAGATGACAGGGAGCAAGAGGGAGGGAGGGAGGAAGAGAAAGAGGGGGTGGGGGATGTCGATATCACTGCCAAGGCTACTTTTGGCACTGAGTCTTGCCCAAACAATCTTGCATATACTCATACTTTCTATTTTGGTTGTGCAAATGCAGCACTTTGTATTTCCCCTTACCCTATCCTTTTGATACACTCCTAAATTTACCCCAAAACTCTCACTGTTCTCAGTTGTCGGTTTAAGCCAGTAATATGTGCCTCATATTATGTAAGCACTACTGCTCTTCAGAAATGCTTCAGTTTTTGGAACTTTGTTGTGAATGCATTGAAAATTGACAAGTAGGATTTTAATATTCTCATCTGCAATATTCTCACCCGCACAGGCCATTTGTTTGGTTCTTACACTAATACCTTGATGTCTTCCACATCTATTACTCTCTGGGCTCGATGGAAGGTTTTCTGATCTAAAAAAGACTATGTGTGTACTCCACACACAGTCAGATACCTTGGCAGCAACCTATGATGTGTAGTGGACCCCAGACAATCTAAGGGGATTCTGTAGTACTGAACCAAGTAATGAAAGTCTAGGAGGTCGCAACTTCCAGCTATAAAAACTGTGTAGTAGTGCAGATTTTTACTTGATCACTGGTTGCAGAATTTGTGCTGATTCCTACTGAGAAGTTGTTGGGTCTCCAAAAAGTTACAAGAGACTACAAAGTGCATTCCATAATTATGAAAAATATTTGTCAGTTATATTAGTGATAAGAAACGACAATTATTGATAAAAAAAGGGCAGTTCTTCTTTATATTTGATATATGTCAAATGAGTACTTCTACTTGTATATTCTTGCTACCCCCCCCTCCCGTGCGATCTCTCTCTCTCTCTCTCTCTCTCTCTCTCTCTCTCTCACTCACACACACACACACACACACACACACACACACACACACACAAAATAAAAAAAAATTTAAACACATCACCTTAAGAACATTAAGATTGTCAAGTGGGAAATTGTATCTGACCCTGCACTGAAAGTTATTTAAGAGCCTCCTAGGCACAAAAATGCAGGAAGCTGGTGTTAACATGCCGATGTATTTCATATTGTAATACGTTATCTGGAAAATGATTGTGGTCAGGAGAAATGTCATGAGATCAAAACCAAACTGGTCATCCCCACAATGAAACACAATAAAAGTCGCTGAATTCCAGGTAACATTAGTAGTAGCAGCAACAAAGAAGCCAGCATCGTATTATTTCTCCATTTCTTTTCTGGATGCAAAAGGGTGTGTGTAAATTATGGGGTCATCACAATCACAGTCTTGTTATCAGGGCTTATTAAATTTCATAGGTAGATGAAACATAATGACTAACTCATACTTGATTCAGAATTCTTGATCTAGCAACACTGCATTAGAAAACATCACCAGACTAGGATCAAACATTGAGCTGTACCTACAATAAACCAGTTGCTGCTCTGCTGTTGACAAACTTTTTTTGAAAAGGTCTTTTTACATTATTTCCTAAAATAGTATACTTTGCTTTCACTATGTTTTTATTATGCATAAACATTGTCTGGAGGGGAGGAAACACAGAAACTCATTAGTTCCCAAGTAAATTTGTTAAAACATGGTGAAAGAATAATTTGTTGCTATGAAATGATTAACATTTTATGATTATACTTAAAAGTATTCATATCTGAGTTTTGTATTCATATTTTGTGACCATCTAAGAAACTGTTTTAAAATAAAATATTCTGAACCTGTTTAATCTGTGATAATTTAAAATAGAAATATATTTCAAAAGATTCTGAACATACTACAAGAAGAGATGGGTGAATTTCATCTGGATCCAACTTCTTCCGAATTTGTCCTCTTATTGCATCTGCAAGTTCAAATATTATTTCATCACTGGATTTTCCTTCTGCTCCACTTGATTCTCGAGGTTGGACATCAAGAATTGTAAGAATGACTGTCTGTGTTTCCTTTACCTGTAAGTTAGAGAGAGGAATATAGTGTAAAAAGTGTACCTTTATTGCATTACATCTAAAGCAAATGATTTACTAGATTAAATACTTAGTAATGGCATGGCATAATATTCTAAATGGTAGTGTAACTCAATGCTGTATGCAGTCATGCACAGAGATGATTGTAAAACTATATGTAAATTGAAGGAGGGGAAGAAAGAGAAAATAACTAAAAAGAAGATTGTAAAACTGTTGGATGTCATCTTCATTTATTTGTTCATTCACCAATCATGATTCATTAATTCCATCATGAAGGAAAGCATTCAGGATGTTGAACAAGTCAATTTATACATTAATAGCCAGTGGCACCCACTGAAGGCTACTTCTGCAAAGTATGTTAACAACAGATTATGATTAGTAATAGTCTTCTCATAATGGTAATTGTGGTGTCTGCTTTGAAATCACTAGACATGTATGTGAGATTCAGATTGGAGAGTTAAAGTTTTCCTGTCGATAAGACTAGTGACAATCCTGAAGGAGCTGAATATTGCAGAGTATTTTTTTCTATGTTCATGGAGGAATTATGTTCATGGAGAAGATGCAGGTTGCAGCGTACTGTTCATTATTACAGTTTGTAACTTTGAAAGCAATAGACAGTTAATGTGATAGTATGAACCATTTTTCCTAAAAAAATTTTCCGTGACCAACTGAGCGAGTGATGACTTAGTTTTTTCTTTTTTCTGTCTAATCTACGACATTTACCAGGAACCATCCTGTACACTGTTTTGCCTGTGATGATTTTGCAATGTGTGGGTGCGTGAATTTACGATCTAAACAAGGATACACATTTTAACAGCAGTTAGCAATAGCAAGATGATGCCAGGAAAAAAATTTAAATGTTGAAACAAAAGGAGAAATATCTGACGAAACAGAAACTCTCACAGAGAAAAGAACTTAAAATGTGGAATGCTGAATTGGAACTCACAGTGCCAGGTTTAACTACACATTAATTTTGTGATGTTGTTGTAGATTCATGCAGGCTGTTGTGGAATGTTGTGAAGAGTGAAACGTACTAATAAAATATCTAGTGATGATGAGGATAGGCAAAAAAAAAAAAAAAAAAAAGAGAGAGAGAGAGAGAGAGAGAGAGAGAGAGAGTAGAACCTCTGCCCTGGTTAAAGCCCTTAAATCTTTACATAAGCTAATTTTTGAAAGTTCCAGTTGAAAGAAGAAATCAGAAAAGTCTGCAAGAATTTTCTGGCTTTACTTTTTGAGCAGTAAGTTGATGAATTTGAAGACAGTTATTGATGAAATGTTTTCAGAAGTGTAGTTGGATGCTGTGTTCCTTACTTCTCTGTGTTCTCTTTATTTCCAATACTATAATATGCACACCACTTAAACTAGATACTATTACACATTACTCTAATAAACATTTGGATGGATGCAGGATGTATATACAACACTTAATAGGGAAATGTTGTTAGCAAAAGTCTTGAAAAGTTCTTGACCAATTTACTTCAAATTTTTACAGAACACTCTACTAGTCATTCGTAGTGGAGCCCATATATTTTTTTCAACAAAAATGTTGAGGTTTTCTGTTGAAACTGACTGCAAGAATGAAAAGGCTGTGATTTGCTTTGCTGTGAATATGTGTGGTTTTGTTTCCTTTCTTGCAATCAGTTGGAACTACGATAGCTGACTATTGAAATGACTGGAAAAATTGTTTCTTCCATACATATTCTTTCTCATCATGTACATTTATAAACAAAAATTGTATACTCAATGAGCTGCTTTGTTTTCTTCCAGAAAGTCAGTTTTCACAGAAAACAGATAGGTCAGCTTATTAGCTTATGATTAAAATACTGCTATGGAATCTGAATTTGCGATAACTGTAAACATGGCTCCAGATCACAGAGAGAAGGAACTGTCTACCTGAAGAATGTATGTCTCTCCCTTCTGGATCTTGTAGTAGGTTCTTGATGTGTTTTATTTCTTAAGTGCATTCTGCTGCTGGAATGTATTCTCCTCCAGTTGATGAAGTAGGTATTGCACTGTCTTTCTTGGAACACCAACTATATGAGCATCGTTATAAAGACTAATGTATGCATTTGTATACTTCATGTCTCTTAAGTCTTTTACATAATCAGCATCACAGTAGACATTTAGGTGAATACTGTCACCTTCATCTTATTTCTTCTTATAGAAAAGGCCATAATTCTTGGAATGTTGTAGCTATCTCAGAATTATTTTGACATTTTGGTAATCTGTTTTCATTGGGTCTTCTGTGACGCCAGCTTATAATTGATTGTAAATCCAGTATATGGTATGTTTTTACAAGACAAATACAAAAGGCTTCCTGTGATTGCATGATAAGAAACTTCGTGTTTGTCCTTTATTTTCTTAACTTCTCTTCCCCTCTGGAACTAAAGGTGCATTCATGGCATTGAAGTCAGTCATATTGAATTGTTCCAGTTCTGTTCTCATATACCTGATGTAGAAATATTCATTTTTCTATCTTCATTATTAGTATCCTTATGTAGGTATCTGGGTTTTCTGCAACAGATATTTCAAAACTTTCCTAAGTTTCTTCATTATGTTTTCAAGTTATCTCTGAGTTTTTCCCTGTTAAGATACCATATTCAACATGTGGAGCCATGTGCATTTCTTCAGTTACCTCTTTAGATATGCACTGATGTGGCATCAACTCAATTAATTCTTCCATTTAAGGAAACCTGTCAGAGTTTTATTCCATCTGGATGGGACTTGTTGAAGTCCATACAGAGCTTTCTTGAAAACATAATTTTTTCCATCTTCTTTGTATTCTTCAGATATCTCTTCATCCAGTTTCCCATAGACAGAGACTGTTTAAAATTAAACACATTTATATGGATTTTTTTCTCTGTTATCAGAACAAACAACAGTCTTAGTGAATAGATATCTGCTACTGGACTGAGTAATTCCTTGAAATCTATATCATTTTCTGATGACAACCTCTGACAACCAGGCTGGCCTTACAATGATCATCATCTTTGACTTTAAAGAGCCATCTGCTTGTCAAGATTTTGTTTCCTATTGCCTCTCTTGGATTCACCAACTTCCATATATCATTCTGTTTATGTTATTTCTTTTCTTTTTCTATTGCTTTTATCCAGTTTTCTTTATCTGTATCATTAATACATTCATATGAAAATAGTTCTGTTAGATAATCTTCATGTTTTAAAGGGTTCTTCAAATTGGTTCCATCCCTGAAATTGCAGTTTCTTCTTTCTTCACTGCATCCTCTTCCTTTTTTTATTTTCTTCTTCTTCATTTTCTTGATCTTGAATTTCATTTACTTGATTGTTAATGTCATTTGGTATTTCACCAATAACAAGGTTTTCTGTACAGTTTCTTTTGTCATACCATGTTCAAATTCACATCTCTCAATGCAACAACATTTCTTCTTTGTGCAACAAATACCTTTAGTCATTTGGAGCATAATGAACAAAAATGTATGGTGTACTTCTTTTATCTAGTTTCTTCATGTGACCTAGATTTTTGACAAAAAAACTTGACCCAGAAGTTTGAGAGCTTGGCAGATCTGCTCTTCTCCCAACCACAAATCAGCAGGTGTAGCATTTTGATTAACAGTTGTGCTCATGTTGATGAGATATTTAGCTGTGAGCACTGCTTCTCTACATAGCTTTTTCTTCAGTTTTGTATCGAAGATCATAGCTCTTGTCTTGTTCATTATTCCCAGACAACGGAAATTCCACACTGGAATAACATCACTATTCTGAGAAGGATCCCCAGAAAATAGAGGAGATGTTGAGTTGCCTAAAAGCCTTCTTCTGAAGTAGAAAACACACACACATTCACACTAGCACAACTTACACACACACAACCACTGTCTCTGGCCACTGTGGAACTGCACAGCGGCCAGAGAAATTGTGTGTGTGTGTGTGTGTGTGTGTGTGTGTGTGTGTGCCAAAATGGTCACATAATCCTTGGCACTAATGGCTGGTTGGTTGATTTGGGGGAAGGGACCAAACAGTGAAGTCACCAATCCCATCAGATTAGGGAAGGATGGTGAAGGAACTCGGCTATGCCCTTTCAAAGGAACCATCCCAGCATTTGCCTGAAGTGATTTAGGGAAATCATGGGAAACTTAAATCAGGATGGCCGGATGTGGGTTTGAACTGTCATCCTCCTGAATGCGAGTCCAGTATGATAACCACTGCGCCACCTCGCTCGGTTTGGCAGTAATGTGACCTCGCAGAGTAAGCATGGGGCCCATGGAATATCATGATATAGCTGCCCAAATCATCACTGAACCCTCAACATGTTTCACTCTTGACAGCAAGCAGTCTGTATTGTAGGCTTGGGATGGCATAAGCCAGACATAAACTCGGCCAGAAGTTGGAAACAATTTGTAACAAGACTCATCAAACCAAATGACTTTCTTCCACTGCTCGAACCAAATGACTTCCTTCTACTGTTGCATAGTCCAGGTTTATTGTTTTGGAACCACATTTTCCTATTAAGGCATTTGTATCACCAGTGAGTGGTTTTGGAATTCCAACATGCTCAGTTTACAGAGCTCTATTCACAACACTCTGGTGCTGATAGGGCTCGCAAGTGCAATATTCAGTTCAGATCACGACACTAATTCAGAGCAGGAAACTGAAAGTGATGAAGATGTGACAGCTGATGACAATGGAGCTTACTTCTTCGGTAAGAACAGATGTTTTCAATGGAGAAAAAAGCAGCCACCAGCTAACGTAAGAACAAGGCAACACAACATTGTCTTGCAGCTTCCTGGACTGCGACCGATGGCGAAAAGTCTTGGAGAAAACCCTGCTGTTTTGGAGGTATGGAAACTGTTCCTTACACCAGACATTCTAGACGAAATCATTCAATGGACAAATCTGAAAATATCTAAGCTTAGAGCACATTATGCTAACGATCGCTTATCGTATCTACAAGATGTTGATATCATTGAATTGAAGGCTCTAATTGGTCTATTAGTGTATTCAGCCATTTTCAAGTCGGGGAACGTGTCTGTTTACAGCTTGTTTGCAACCAATGGAACAGGCAGAGATGTTTTCAGATGCACTGTTAGCAGAGAAAGATTTCTGTTTTTATTGTCTGCATTACGATTTGACAATCCAGATGATCAGGTGGAAAGAAAGAAAATAGACAAATTAGCAGCAATTTCACAAATCTTTTTGCATTTCGTCGAAAACAGTCAACTTTGCAACTCTGTAGGTGCAACAGTGTGTGTTGATGAAATACTTGTTCCTTTTCGTGGAAGGTGTGGGTTTAGAATGTACATGCCAAACAAACTGGCGAAGTATGGCCTGAAAGTTCAGTGTGACTGACGCTCGTACAAATTACTTGTACAATGCATACATTTCTTCTGGAAAAGGTAGTGATGGTCACACACTTCCCAGCCATGAGAAAGGTCACAGTGTTCCCATACAGGCTGTTCTTTGATTGGTGAAACCCATTGAAAACAGAAGGCGAAATGTAACAGGTGATAACTGGTACTCATCAGTAGAGCTAGTCAATGAACTTTCAAAAAAAGGTCTCACATACGTTGGTACACTGAAAAAGAACAAAAAGGAGATCCCACAGAACTTCTTAGATAACAAGAAATGTGGTGTGAAGACATCTGTTTACGGTTTTACAGAAGACATGACTCTGGTTTCCTTTGTGCCCAAGAAGACCAAAGCTGCAATACTGATCTCTTCTACGCTCCATTCAGTAAACAATGACCCTGAATCAGGAAAACCTGACATCATCCTGTTTTATAACACAACAAAAGGTGGTGTGGACAGTCTCGACCAAAGTTGTGTAGCTTACTCGTCAAGTTGCCAGACAAGAGGATGGCCTTTGGCCATTTTCTTCGCATTAGTGGGTGTTGCTTGCGGTGTAAAGTGTTATGTGGTACATCAAGCTTATCCAAAGGCAGAGGTAATGAACAGATTGAGCTTCATAAAGACTCTAGCAAAAAACCTAGTTGAACCTCATATGAAGCGTAGAATTTCTATTGGACGCTTGCCGCAAGAGTTGAGTGATACCATCAGAAGAATACTTCACTTACAAGATGAGCCTCGGACACCGAAAGAAGAATTCGGAAATCAAAAAACGTGTGCCTTTTGCCCTCCTCGTCTGAAGAGGAAAACAAGCTATCCATGTCAACAGTGTGGTGTTCCGATTTGTTTAGAGTGTTCCAGGAAGGTCTGCATGAAGTGTTTGCACGTGGAAATTGACTAAAGTATGATTCAGTGCCACATGAGAAAAAGTATTTAGTTTTTACTTGAAATTTTAGAAGTAACATGTGACAAAGGTTCTCCGTTCATAGAGTTATGGACTGAAATATACGCTCTACATTGCAAAGATGAGTCGTTAACTGAAAGCTGAGTTCGCACACAATTTATCATATGTCAGATTGGATTTTTCCACCTAGTTATCTTGCCAATTTGAAATATAATCCCTCTGATGGAAATCTGTGTGTGAGTAGAGAGCTAACTATTTGCTGCCATTTTCGTAACTCATAAAAATAAAAATATACTCCAGATTTCGCTTTGTTTTAATTGTCGAAGTGCTTAAAATACTGCATTGTTTAAAAAAAATCGATTTTCTACAAAGGCCACATCTAAGAAGTGTAATGAATGACAGGAAGTCAAGAAACTATATATATTCTGCAAAATTCTTGTTTGATATATAACATATTAAAATGCAGTCTATGAGACCTCTCTATAGTAATTGTGTTCTTGTGAATGACCACAGTAGTTAAGGGTTAAACATATAGTAATCTTTTTGTTGTGCCTGTCTGCGATTCAATGTCTCCTCTGTATACTCATTATTGTCAGATGCAGTCTGTAATGTAGCAGAATGGAACAGTATATAATGAACAGATTGATGCCAGGCATTTCAGAGATTGTGACATTCATGTAATCCCCTGCATATGTAAGTATATTCAGTTTTCTACATTTTGCAGCAATGTTATTCCGATAAAACAGACAGACTGGAATGTAATTGGTAAACCTATTAGGTATTTTCAGTGAAATAGGATGAATACTGTACAGTAAAGATCTTCGTAACGGGCATATGAATTAAAGAAACACAGGTACCAATATATTTACTATCTTTGTTCTAGTATTCAAAATGTATTGGATAACATATGTCGAAATTGCAGCAAAAACATGCTAGGAAAGAATACTTTTATATAAGGTTGAAATAATTATGGTTTTTTTTATAAGAAGCATTGTTTACATGAATAAAACCACATGTTTATGAACGTTGGGTAATGAATTTCTGTTAAATTATTATCACACACAAAAATGCATACAAAAACGAATCTTGAACTACTACTGAGCCATCCAAACTTTCAAAACCTAGATTGTAATGTATGAAATGTACTCAAATAATGTATATGTTCAGCAATCATTATTGTATAATTATAACAGAAGCTTGATGGTAGCCATGAAAGTCTCAGTGTTGGCACAGGTTTTATGATGTGAAGAATAGTTGTGTGATTCTGTCGCCATCATGAATATCAAAAAATAGAAGTACTGTAATAACTACATTTCCTCTGTGCAGTAGCAGTGGTTAGGTCGTCTGAATAGTTTCTGTTGACAGTATGTTGGGCAAAAGTTTTCAGTTAGGAAAACAATAATGAAGGAGTTAATCAACTTCCATACTATTATAACAAAAATTTACTTGAACAAACTGTGAGATTTTTTAGTGAAAAATTTGACAAAGTAAATAACAGATTACAAGAGACAAAAATGATTGAAGTAGTCTGAATGAAGACTTCAGTGGTAAGATCACGGCAAAGACAAGTGAACTAAGTAACAGTTTAGTGCAGTCATTGATAGTAAGCTTGATGTATGAAAAATGAATTCAGAGAATTAAGAAGTGAATTTTAAACTGTAAGAAGCAAATCACAGCATTAAGAAAAGAATTGCTGTGCAGCCAGAAGACTAACAAGGTAGTTTAGTCAAAAATAGTACTGGAAAAATAGAATTAGATCAGACAAATTATATGAAAAACTTTCATACTGTAGAAGATGAAGTTTTGTTGGTAGAAACCAAAAACATAATTTTTGATGTGGAAGGGTTGGCAGCAGTTTGTGTTATTTGTCAGCAAACAGTTAGTATACACGTCAGTAATATAATTCAGGACTTTACTGGTGTTGTACCCATAAATTATGCAAATGTCAGCAAAGTAGAAGTAAAAGTATTGAACAGTAAAATATTGAAAAAGCAATGTAAAAAGAAAATGTTTGAATAAATGCGAAATAATTGCAAATATGTCAAACATTTTTTGAACAAAGATACTTAGGCCTAGCGCCTTCGCATCGCTCCTGTCACTTGTTAGGACGATATCGTTATAGGCATGAGTCATCGACAGATGTCACCAGCTGACATGGACCTGAGTTACAGAGCTGCACGTAGTCGTACTAGTAGGTGGCAGAGGTCAGCAGTTGACGGACAGTGGTAGCAGTCGTAGTCAAAACAATGTTGTAAAGTTATGTTTGATTAATATTTAATGTATTTGCATAATTATAATTGTTTTATATGTGTAGTAATTAGCAGTGTGAGCGTTGTATGAGTGAAGAAGAACAGAAGTAAATGAAAATTGTTTTGTTTATTCACGAAGTACCAGTTAACCTATACAGGGGATTTACTACAATTAAATGTGCAGTCAGTTTATGGTACTAATAAATCATGAGTAGAACACAAATTAATCGGTAATTTCAGAAGGAGTAATTTTATATTTGATACTTTTCTAAATTTATTTATTTAGCAATTGCCATAGAAAGAAATGTTTTACTATGATTGGTCATTGAAGTAAGGCGCGGGTTAGCGCGGGATAATACTGCAACCTGATTTGCTGTTTGTGACATCAGCCAATCAGAAAAATGCAGGGTCATGCCAATCTATGCTGGGAACAAAGCCTTTGGTGTGATCTAGGGAAATCGGGGCTGGGGGTTCGAACTAGTAACATCTCATTGAAAGCAGCTCTGACGAAAGTACTATAAAATCGCAGAAAAATGCTAATTACGAGTTCGCAAAGTAGTACAAAGTGTATTTAAGTGAACGGTATAGTGGAAGTCATGTGAAATTTCAGACGGAATATCAAAATTATTGCTTTTGACTGTTAGTTAAAACCGCGTGGCGTGTTGTGCGATCTAAGACTGGAACAGGTATTACGTGTAGAGCAGAGTGCACAACATTTGAGCGAGCATTTTCATAACCAAACGATCCAGTGAACTCTATTAACTTCGGTAACGGGTGTAAATACCATAAACTGGCTACGTGTGTGATTGCGGTGTGCGTGGGAACTTTACATTGTGTAGCCACTTAGTACGGACTTGGCAGTATTAACTGTGATCTTTATCGTAAAAATACACCACAAATTTACATTGTCAAGTTAAAACTTTTATTTCAGTACTAGCCACATCCCGTTTACCGGACAATTCTGTGTATGTTGCGACCTGCAATAGACAGTAGTGGTCTAGTATTTTCTACTACATCTTTTAGCTAGACAGATGAACATTGCTGGACATTGGCAGGCCAGTAAACAGTAACGTGCCGCGCCGCACATGGTGCATCGGCCGGGAAACTATAAAGCTGTAGGAACCAAATTCATGATCAAGAGGAACAGTCAATAAGCAACTTTACAACAGTGACTGTAGGTGCGAGTGAAATATTGCTGTGAAGACGAACATATGTTTTGAGATGCAATGAGGAGAGAATCTGTGGACGGAGATTTTATAGTGAACTGGATGCTATGGGGCCGGATGCACAGCACAGAATTGGTTAGAATTGGTCTGCTGAGCAACAGATGGCAGACAGCAAGGTGCAGCAGCTTCCATCGCAGTGGCAATGCGTGGGGGCCCTGAATCTGGTACACCGCGGGGAGAAAGGCAGATTGCTGTTCTCAACATGCTGCGATGACGTCGGATGAAGAAATATAAGCTAAATTTATATAGTGTATTATTTGCATGCTAGTATGGATGGGAATGATAATTCTGTGGTTGTGAGAGAGGGCGATGTAAGTCAGTTTGATCTGAGTGCTAGTCAGGCAAGTACTCCTGAACAAAAGCAAGTAGGGGATACCGTTAGTATGGAGGTATTAAGTAACGATGTGCCTCAGATATCTCTAGTTGTAAAGATGGAAGTGGAACATAATGTTCTGACCGATTCTGGTATTGGTGACAGTTTAAATCTTGACAATAGTCAGTTGAATGATTTCAGTATTAATAGTTTGTTTGATGTCAGTAGTGTTAATGTGAGTGAGGAGGCTGACAGAACAGATACCAAATTTTGTATTGTGCCGGTACAATTAGCTGAACAAAAAATTGTACAACAGGAAAACAAACCAGTAAATTTGCAAGATAAGTTTGCAGCTTTAATGATGAATATGAATCAAAATTTCAGTAATATTAACCAGAATTTAACTGAGGTAAAACAAAATTTTGGGAAGTTAGATCAGAAAGTTGAACAACAGTTTGGTAGTATTATCAAGCTAGCTAATGATCTGAAACAGTTTAAGGCTGAAATTAATGAGAAAATAGAACAACAGGCTATTGAGCTTAAGAAGATGTGGAGGACGGATTTGCAGGTGTTTGATGCTCATGTAAATAAGAGAATCTCTGATGCAGAAAGTAGGTGTAAAAAGTCTTCAGAAAATGTAAAAAGTGAATTAACAGAGCTGGATAGCACGGTTGCTATTGGAAGCAAACAGAATATAGATCAGATAAGAAAAGAAGTAGGTCAAGTCAAGTCAAATATGACGTCAGTAGAATCTATGTGTCAAACTGCACATGGAAATTTAAATAGAAAAATTGATTCTGTGAATGAAAATTGTTTGTACAGTGTTAAAGTTGTGTCTGAACGAGTGAATGCGGTTGTGAGTGCTGTAGAACAAATTACTAACAAAACTGAACAAGTAACCCTTAAATTAAATAAGCATGACAGTAGACTAAACAAAGTGGAACATAATATTAGATTGGGTGCTAGCGGTGTGAACTGTAGTATGGTGATGGAAGCTGCTGCAGTGTCTTATATTACAAACAGACAGTTTCTTCGTTTTGATCCAGCTGGAAATGTTCATCCGAAAGAGTTCGGGAACGATTTTGAAAATGTTTCGCCTAGTTTGTGGAGTGACCGACAGAAGATTGGTTTTGTAACATCGAAGTTTTTGGGTGAGGCTAGGATATGGTGAACGACTGCAACGGAACAATATGAGACGTTAGAGCAGTTTAAAGAAGTGTTTTTCAAAGAATGTTGGGGCAAGCAAAAGCAAATAGAATTGCAAAACAGTTTCTGGGTTTGGGAAAAGTTCAATCCCAGGAAAGAGAATATAAAAAGATTTGCTTTAAGATGGGTGACTAATTTGTCATATTTGACGTACAAATTAGAGCCTGAGCAAATAATTATGGGGTTAGATGGAAAGTTGCCTCCAAGCTGGAGAAATAAAATAGTTGCTGCTCCTAGGGACAATGTTGATACGTTTATTAGCTATTTGGAGAGGGTGGAGAAGCTTATGCAGGAAGAGGAGCAGACAAATCGTAGTTTTAGGCCTCAGAATACAGTTGAGAGAGGTCAGAATGTTAATGTAAACAGAATGGGTGTGTCACATAATAGCCGAGGAAGGAGAGGAAGGGGTTGGCGCTATGCTCTAGTTCCAAGGACAATTGATAATGATCAGGGGCATGCTTAAAGATCGCTATCGCCAATTCATGATGACATTGATTTTCAGGAGAGAGATCAGGTGGGGGTGCGAGGCAGAAATGAAGCAGAATCACAGGGCATGGGATACTAGATCCCGTCTGTGAAGGGGCTGGCATTTGCAGAACAGGTAGCAGTAATTTGAATCCGCTGGCCATACCTTTTGTATACAATAAGAATAAAGTAACTGAAGTCCAAATTATTGACAATAATGATACAATTGAAAGTAGTAAAGCGAAGGATGATAGAATAGGCATGCTAAAAGGTGGCTATGTAGATGGGAGCAAGCAAAAGGAGCACTGTGTTGCAGGTTGTTTGGTGGGAAAAGATGTTGAAAGTGATGTAAAATCTAGCAGTGAGGGAGAAGTGTACAGTAGAGTGAATAAGGAATCTTGCCAGGGAGAAGGAGGAGATACGAATATGCAGGGATTGCAGGAGCTAGATGAGAAGTGGGTAGAAGAATTATTGCTGTCAGTAAATAGGGACTTAGAGGGAGCTATGGAAGCATTTCATGCCGGTGATGACCAGAATGGGGGTCAGCTGAGTAAAAATAATGTAGAAGAAGAAGATGAGGTAGAAGAATTAGTGGAGAAACTAATTACTGTAGAAAAGGAAGCTGCAGATTTACAGAAGTGTTTTAATCTATCCATAGTGGATAGGCTAAAGAATGTAGGAAGGGAGAGTAGTGAAAGCAATCCTGTAGATATTTGTATAATCTCTGGGCACAAGGAAGGTTTCGAAAGGCGTAAAATTGTACATGACTTGCTTGAGGAGGATGAAGTCACTGTTAAGGAAGAACAGAAAGTTCGACCAGTAATCAATCTGTTAGTGCAAGGAGAAGAAGTACAGTGCCTAGCTGATAGTGGCAGTGATTTGTGTGCTGTTAGTCAGCAATTGTTAGATGCTTTGCCTAATAAAAGAGAGCTAGTAATTATGCCTGTCATGGGAATCCAGATAATTGTAGCCACAGGAAAAGTGAAGAAGCATGTAAAGTATGAAGTGATGTTGCCTATCAGTATAAATGGTAACCAGTTGTATCATAACTTTCTAGTTATTGAGGACTTAAATATAGATATGTTAGTGGGAATTGATTTCTTAATGAAGTACAAGGGGAGGCTGGACTTTGAAAATGACAGTATAAGCCTGGAAGTGAGTGGGAAAAACATTATAGTGCCTTTCTCTAAGAAAAGAAAGCTTACAAAGAGGGAGGGTAAGCAGATTCCGATTAGATATTGTAGGAAGAGAACAGATCTGGAGGGGTATAACGAATATGGGGAAGAAGTGGAGGTAGATCCTGATGAAATGCTCTTAGTATAGAATAAAATAGAGGAGAAAGTTAGAGTAATGAGACAGGCGGATATAATTTGAAAAATAAAATGATGCATTTTGGTGATTTTGCAGTAGTGAGGTATTTTGGTGATTTTGCAGTAGTGAGGTATTTTGGTGATTTTGCAGTAGTGAGGTGTTGTCATGTTGTATATGAAGGCATACGTTTTGAAGAAGTAGTGAGAGAAGTAACAGAGATGACTAATTATAGAGTATAATAAAAGGGCTCAGAGTAATGAGGAGGAAGGGCATAACTTGTTGTAAAAGGGAATGTTATCCTGTTGGAAAATGGTAAAGGAATTGTGGAGTATTGTTACAAAAGTTGATGTTTGAAAAAAACGGGTGTTAGTTAGCATTTGATTACTAATGGATAGCGTGTAAGATGATTTGCATGAAGATGCATGGTCATAATGGAAAATGAATCTATCCCAAAAATGACATGAAATTTACCGGAGGTGACTAATAAAATAAACCGATAGAGACGACAACCAAAATATTACTAATACTAATGCTACCAGGTGTGAAAAGTAAGATTGAATGGGCATATATAATGGATTTTGTAAATAGTTATATGAATTTGAATTTAATATCTTATGTGATTTTGAAGTCATGCTTAAGTTTTGAATTTTGTGTATTATTTGCTATTGTAAAAGACTTCTTAAAATTTTGTGAAGAAGAAATCATAAGACTTTGCCGTAGTTGTCAAGTTGTGAGAAAAGATTTAGTGGATAGGGAATAATCAGAATTTAACCTAATTAAGTGATTTCAGTGTATGCCTTCAATAGCAACGCATAATTTTGCTGAAGTACTTAAACACTTTAAAAGAAAATGCAAATTTTCTTGCAGTTTAAGAAATAAATGTTCTGTTAATTTGCTTTGAATAGTTAAAATATAATTAATTAAAGACTGTAGCATAGGGATAACAATTTTATACTATGTGTTGAGATGGTTATGTATATTACTAGACTTAGACGAAACTATGTTTTGTAGGTAAAAACCACTGTACAATAAGGACTGGCCTGAGAGTGGACCAATGTGCAATTTTATGAATGCCAACCAACCAAGATGTTGTGACATGCTAAGAGAAAAATCGTGAGGTAGAGGACACTAATGCAGTGCAAATGTGTAAGGTAGGAGTGATTTCAAAATTACACCAGGACACCAATCAAAGTGCGGGTGGAGATTCAATGAAATATTGAGTTCATGTAAATAAGAGGAAATAAAAGGTGAAAATTTAATTGTAATGGACAAGAACTATTTTATGTTAAGTCACAATTGGTGGAAAGTTTGGTTTTTAAGGAAAAAATTAATTAGTTCAGTTGTAAAGTTTTGTAAAAAATCCCTAAAAAATCAAGAAGTTTTGTAAAATATTAGATTTAGTTAGGCCAGTATGCCAAGTCCGAAGTAAGAATTCTGTAACTTATATTAGTAATTTTCAAATTTCACATTTGTTTTGAGAGTAAGGAGACAGTCGCAATGTAGTAAAATTATAACAAGTTGTTTTCAACCATTTTCATAATTACAGGGGATGTGAGGCGTAGCACCTTCGCATCGCTCCTGTCGTTTGTTAGGACGATGTCGTTATAGGCATGGGTCATCGACAGATGTCACCAGCTGACATGGACCTGAGTTACAGAGCTGCACGTAGTTGTACTAGTAGGTGGCAGAGGTCAGCAGTTGATGGACAGTGGTAGCAGTCATAGTCAAAACAATGTTGTAAAGTTATGTTTGATTAATATTTAATGTATTTGCATAATTATAATTGTTTTATATGTGTAGTGATTAGCAGTGTGAGTGTTGTATGAGTGAAGAAGAACAGAAGTAAATGAAAATGTTTTGTTTATTCATGAAGTACCAGTTAATCTATACAGGGGATTTACTATAATTAAATGTGCAGTCAGTTTATGGTACTAATAAATCATGAGTAGAACACAAATTAATTGGTAATTTCAGAAGGAGTAATTTTATATTTGATACTTTTCTAAATTTATTTATTTAGCAATTGCCATAGAAAGAAATGTTTTACTATGATTGGTCATTGAATTAAAGCGCAGGTTAGCGCGGGATAATACTGCAACCTGATTTGCTGTTTGTGACATCAAACAATCAGAAAAATGCAGGCTCGCGTCAATCTATGCTGGGAACAAAGCCTTTGGTGTGATCTAGGGAAGTCAGGGCTGGGGGTTCGAACTAGTAACATCTCACTGAAAGCAGCTCCAATGAAAGTACTATAAAATCGTGGAAAAATGCTAATTATGAGTTCGCGAAGTAGTACAAAGTGTATTTAAGTGAACGGTATAGTGGAAGTCATGTGGAGTTTCAGACGGAATATAAAAATTATTGCTTTTGACTGTTAGTTAAAACCGCGTGGCGTGTTGTGCGATCTAAGAGTGGAACAGGTATTACGTGTAGAGCAGAGTGCACAACAATTCTGGAAACATCCCCCATGCTGTGGCTAAGCCATGTCTCCGCAGTATCCTTTCTTTCAGGAGTGCTAGTTCTGCAAGGTTCGCAGGAGAGCTTCTGTAAAGTTTGGAAGGTAGGAGACGAGGTACTGGCAGAAGTAAAGCTGTGAGGACCGGGTGTGAGTCGTGCTTCGGTAGCACAGATGGTAGAGCACTTGCCCGCGAAAGGCAAAGGTCCCGAGTTCGAGTCTCGGTCGGGCACACAGTTTTAATCTGCCAGGAAGTTTCGTATCAGCGCACACTCCGCTGCAGAGTGAAAATCTCATTCTACTCACCTATGCACTCATAAAACTACTCACCTATGACAAAGTTCTCCCCCTAAAAGTTTTCAGTGATTATGTATGTGGTCTGAAAAAGTGTCAGCTAAGTATTCTCATCTCATAATAAAATCCTTAAAAATGCTTTCAATATATTATTTATATTCAAATGCCGACTACAGATTTTGAAAATGACAATGGACAATGGCAAACCTGTCAGTCTGACCTTCTATTTTTCCAGTTACTAATATAGCACAAAATTTCCCCAGATATATTCAAAATTTATGTTTATGCAACTTCCATGTAATCAGACAGCACAGACATTCAGAGTAGGGTAACTATTCCACTATGTGAAGAGGCACCAGTGAATGATCAAGTTAGACATAAATTTAAAAATTAAAGTTTAAAAAGCTCTCCACTTTGTCTGGTGAATTCATTTGTCTTCTACTGACCAGTGGGGAGCTAGCTGCCAGCTGATTAGACTTCCATATCAAGCAGCCTAGCAGTAGGAACCCCCCCCCCCCCCCCCCCCCCCCCCCCCCAGGTGGGGAGGCTTGCGTGCCTCAATGATACAGATAGTACCGTAGGTGCAACCACAATGGAGGGGTATCTGTTGAGAGGCCAGATAAACGTGTGGTTCCTGAAGAGGGGCAGCAGCCTTTTCAGTAGTTGCAGGGGAAACAGTCTGGATGATTGACTGATCTGGCCTTGTAACGCTAATCAAAACGGCCTTGCTGTGCTGTTACTGTGAACGGCTGAAAGAAAGGGGAAACTACAGCTGTAATTTTTCCCGAGGGCATGCAGCTTTACTGTATGGTTAAATGATGATGGCATCCTCTTGGGTAAAATATTCTGGAGGTAAAATAGACCCCCATTCAGATCTCCGGGCAGGGACTACTCAAGAGGACGCCGTTATCAGGAGAAAGAAAACTGTCATTCTACGGATTGGAGCGTGGAATGTCAGATCCCTTAATTGGGAAGGTAGGTTAGAAAATTTAAAAATGGAAATGGATAAGTTAAAGTTAGATATAGTGGGAATTAGTGAAGTTCAGTGGCAGGAGGAACAAGACTTCTGGTCAGGTGAATACAGGGTTATAAATACAAAATCAAATAGGGGTAGTGCACGAGTAGGTTTAATAATGAATAAAAAAATAGGAGTGTGGGTAAGCTACTACAAACAGCATAGTGAACATATTATAGTGGCCAAGATAGACATGAAGCCCACACCTACTACAGTAGTACAAGTTTATATGCCAACTAGCTCTGTAGATGACAAAGAAATTGAAGAAATGTATGATGAGATAAAAGAAATTATTCAGGTAGTGAAGGGAGATGAAAATTTAATAGTCATGGGTGACCGGAATTCGAGACTAGGAACAGGGAGAGAAGGAAATGTAGTAAGTGAATATGGATTGGGGGTAAGAAATGAAAGAGGAAGCCTTCTGGTAGAGTTTTGCACAGAGCATAACTTAATCATAGCTAACACTTGGTTCAAGAATCATAAAAGAAGGTTGTATACATGCAAGAATCCTGGAGATACTAAAAGGTATCAGATAGAATATACAATGGTAAGACAGAGATTTAGGAACCAGGTTTTAAATTGTAAGACATTTCCAGGGACAGATGTGGACTCTGATCACAATCTATTGGTTATGAAATGTAGATTAAAACTGAAGAAATTGCAAAAAGGTGGGAATTTAAGGAGATGGGACCTGGATAAACTGACTAAACCAGAGGTTGTACAGAGTTTCAGGGAGAGCATAAGGGAACAACTGACAGGAATGGGGGAAAGAAATACAGTAGAAGAAGAATGGGTAGCTCTGAGGGATGAAGTAGTGAAGGCAGCAGAGGATCAAGTAGGTAAAAAGATGAGGGCTAGTATAAATCCTTGGGTAACAGAAGAAATATTGAATTTAATTGATGAAAGGAGAAAATATAAAAATGCAGTAATTGAAGCAGGCAAAAAGGAATACAAACGTCTCAAAAATGAGATCGACAGGAAGTGCAAAATGGCTAAGCAGGCATGGCTAGAGGACAAATGTAAGGATGTAGAGGCTTATCTCACTAGGGGTAAGATAGATACTGCCTACAGGAAAATTAAAGAGACCTTTGGAGGAAAGAGAGCCACTTGTATGAATATCAAGAGCTCAGATGGAAACCCAGTTCTAAGCAAAGAAGGGAAAGCAGAAAGATGGAAGGAATATATAGAGGGTCTATACAAGAGCGATGTACTTGAGGACAATATTATGGAAATGGGAGAGGATGTAGATGAAATGGGTGATATGATACTGTGTGAAGAGTTTGACAGAGCACTGAAAGACCTGAGTTGAAACAAGGCCCCGGGAGTAGACAACATTCCATTAGAACTACTGACGGCCTTGGGAGAGCCAGTCCTGACAAAACTCTAGCATCTGGTGAGCAAGATGTATGAGACAGGTGAAATACCCTCAGACGTCAAGAAGAATATAATAATTCCAATCCCAAAGAAAGCAGGTATTGACAGATGTGAAAATTATCAAACTATCAGTTTAATAAGTCACAGCTGCAAAATACTAATGCGAATTATTTACAGACAAATGGAAAAACTGGTAGAAGCCGACCTTGGGGAAGATCAGTTTGGATTCCGTAGAAATGTTGGAACACGTGAGGCAATACTGACCTTACGACTTATCATAGAAGAAAGATTAAGGAAAGGCAAACCTATGTTTCTAGCATTTGTAAACTTAGAGAAAGCTTTTGACTATGTTGACTGGAATACTCTCTTTCAAATTCTAAAGGTGGCAGGGGTAAAATACAGGGAGCGAAAGGCTATTTACAATTTGTACAGAAACCAGATGGCAGCTATAAGAGTCGAGGGGCATGAAAGGGAAGCAGTGGTTGGGAAGGGAGTGAGACAGGGTTGTAGCCTCGCCCTGATGTTATTCCGTCTGTATATTGAGCAAGCAGTAAAGGAAACAAAAGAAAAATTTGGTGTAGGTATTAAAATCCATGGAGAAGAAATAAAAACTTTGAGGTTCACCGATGACATTGTAATTCTGTCAGAGACAGCAAAGGACTTGGAAGAGCAGTTGAAAGAAAAGGACAGTGTCTTGAAAGGAGAATATAAGATGAACATCAACGAAAGCAAAGTGAGGATAATGGAATGTAGTTGAATTAGGTCTGGCGATGCTGAGGGAATTAGATTAGGAAATGAGACACTTAAAGTAGTAAAGGAGTTTTGCTATTTGGGGAGCAAAATAACTGAGGATGGTCGAAGTAGAGAGGATATAAAATGTAGACTGGCAAAGGCAAGGAAAGTGTTTCTGAAGAAGAGGAATTTGTTAACATCGAGTATAGATTTAAGTGTCAGGAAGTCGTTTCTGAAAGTATTTGTATGGAGTGTGGCCATGTATGGAAGTGAAACATGGATGATAAATAGTTTGGACAAGAAGAGAATAGAAGCTTTCGAAATGTGGTGCTACAGAACAATGTTGAAGATTAGGTGGGTAGATCACATAACTAATGAGGAGGTATTGAATAGGATTGGGGAGAAGAGAAGTTTGCGGCACAACTTGACTAGAAGAAGGGATCGGTTGGTAGGACATGTCCTGAGGCACCAAGGGATCACAAATTTAGCATTGGAGGGCAGTTTGGAGGGTAAAAATCGTAGAGGGACACCAAGAGGTGAATACACTAAGCAGATTCAGAAGGATGTAGGTTGCAGATGTAAATTGGCCTAAGTGAAGTGCTTACTACAGCAAATACATTTTAAGTTCAGTTTTCAATATTCTGTTTGTCTCTGTCCAGTTATTGAAAACCCTGTGTTCATTTAGTGGAGGGAGGGTACCAGTTTCCAGTTAATAAACATGGCTTGTGAGATTTTTTCCAGAAGTTATTCCACTCATCTGAATACAAATAATTATGTAAATAAATGTACACCATAAAAACTCATATAGGCATGCATATTCAAGTACAGAGATATTTAAACAGGCAAAATACAGCACTGTGGTCGGCAATGCTCATACAAGACAACACATGTCTGGCACAGTTGTTACATCGGTTACTGCTGCTACAGTGACAGGTTATCAAGATTTAAGTGAGTTTGAATGTGGTGTTATAGTTGGCGCATGAGCGATGGGACACAACATCTCTGAGGTAGTGATGAAGTGGGGATTTTCCTGTACAAACATTTCACAAGTGTACCATGAATATCAGGAATCAGGTAAAACATCCAATCTCTGACATTTCTGTGGCCGGAAGAAGATCCTGCCAGAATGGGACCAACAGTGACTGAAGAGAATTGTTCAACGTGACAGAAGTGCAACCCTTCTGCAAATTGCTGCAGATTTCAATGCTGGGTCAGCATGCAAACCATTAAATGAAACATCATCTATATGGGCTTCCAGAGCCAAAGGGCCACTTGTATGCCCATCCTTGGCCCATCAACATTGGACTGTTGATGACTGGAAACTTGTTGTCTGGTTGGACGACTCTCATTTCAAATTGTATTGAGCGGATGGATGTGTAATGGGCATGGAGACAGCCTCATGAATTCATGGACCCTGCATGTCAGCAGGACTGTTCAAGCTGGTGGAGGCCCTGTAATGGTGCGGGGCGTGTGTAGTTGGAGTGATATGGGACACTGATATGTCTAGATAAGATACTGACAGATGACACAAACATAAGCATCCTGTCTGATCATCTGCATCCATTCATGTAAATTGTGCATTCCAACAGACTTGGGCAATTCTAGGAGGACAATGCAACACCCCAAACATCCTGAATTGCTACATAGTGGCTCCAGGTACACTCTCCTGTGTTTAAAAACTTCCACTGGCCACCAAACTCCCCAGACATGAACATTATTGAGCATATCTGGAATGCCTTGCAATGTGTTGTTCAGAAGAGATCTCGAACCCCTAGTACTCTTACGAATTTGTGGGCCACCCTACAGAATTCATGGTACCAGTTCCCTCCAACATTACTTCAGACGTAAGTCGAGTCCCTGCCACATCATGTTGTGGCACTTCTGCATGCTCGTGGGGACCCTATATGATATTTGGCAGGTGTACCAGTTTCTTTGCTTTGGTTCTTCAGTGTATGTCAGTCAATAGTTTCCATTCTTGAAATTAAGCCCCGGTCCAAATAAGAGTTAAGAAACTTGGAGAGAATTTTTTTTAAATACTCAGAAAAACAATTAGGCGATACTCCAGAGGCAATAAGACCACCTGGAATTTTGAGTTCAAATAAAGCATCAGCTGAGCGTAATGTTCCAAAAGCAATATTGTCAACAAAGCTAAGCAGCAAAACCATTGAAGGAAGGCAGATGGTGCCACAAACCCAGTCTCTAACAACACAAGAAGAACAGCTGTTGAAAGACTGCATATTAGGAAAAGCGGAAATAGGTTTTTGAATACTTCCAGATGAACTGAAAGATGCTGTGCACAAATTTATGATGGATACAGGAAGGAAAAATACCTTTACAAATAACTGGCCAGGACTGAGAAATATATGAAACAACTGCCTAAAAGACATCCAGCTATTTCACATTCTAATCCAGCAATCATATTGAAAGGGAAAGCTCGTTTGACTGAAGACATCAAAGAAGGCTGATTTGACGAACTTGAAAAATACCTTCAAGAAGAAAATTGTGAGGAATACTTCTTGATGCTGAACAAATATTTGATGCTGACAAGACAGGAGTTGAATGTTGCCCAAAAACTGGTAGACTCTTAGGCCCAAAAGACTACGAGAATTTTTTTACTGTTGCTTCTGGCAAAGAGAAAGAATACATCACTGTATTGGCTAATTTGTCTGCTAGAGGAAGAATTGTAAAACCAATAAATACTTACTTTGAAACGAGTCCAAAACACATTTCAGAACTTATTGCTTCTAACACGTCCTTTGTCAGAAACTGACTCAGACTGGATGGTCACACCAACCTTTTATGAGTATGATGCCAATTGGTTTTTATCCCCCTGGTTGATGGAAAAATATCACTTTTCCTGTTTTGTTCCTCTTAAATGGGCATAAGTCTCATTTAAACTTAGAACTAAGTAAATTATGTCATGGAAAAAAATATTTTCTAGATGACCACTAAATGCAATAAAAGTCCTCAGCTCTGTGATGTTGGTGTTTCCCAGCCACTGAAAGTGTGGCATCGATCCGTGGATGGACAGGCCAAAACATCATATGTGTATTATGTCTTCGAGTTGATCTTTGTTTTTCTATACTTCCGGGACCTCAGTTCCCGCCTAGCCTTCGACCTGTACATTTATCGTGTAATAAAAGTATTGATGATTAGAAGAGAGAACCATGGTCATTACCTTACCATCTAGATATCTCCTTCAGTGATGACCCCAAAGTTCGAATAATCCGTTGAACCGAGTACAAAGAGACTACGGCGCCGGCTTCCACGTTCTGTGTAGACCTTTGTCCACTACACAATGGCCTTCTAGAGCACGCCTCTGCTGCCCACTTTTCACCAGCAACAACAACTTAATTCAAGCACGCCAGCTGTAGTCAGTGCCCGACGTGAATTTCCGCAGTCCTATAGCCTCGACAACCCACGGACCTCATCAGGTGCAGTGGTTTTGAACATGATGCCAGCGATCTCCGATTCCGGCTTTGTTAGCCCAGAAGTGCTTCAGTTTTCGTCGCACAGCAGTACAAGAAACCACTACACACTGATACTGAACTTTAATGCAAGTGCTGTAAATAGTGGGGAGCATAGTTTTCATAATGTGCCACAACAGGATGCCTTTTTGAATGTGCAAGCTCTACGTGTGTATCACTCCATGCCGGTTGCACACTATGTGAATGACATTACCCCGAGTGTTCATCAGTGCAGTAATTTGAGCACATCAGGTTCCACCAAGCTCATCAGTGACTCTGTGAAGGACAATTTCACTGCAGATGTGAGGACCAATTGCATAATAGCCTGTCGAGCAACTGCCGTGACCACTTTGACCTTCCACTGCAACAACCGGTCCCACTTCGCTCCATGCCGGGCTTCCTGATAACGGATTTCGCTTCCCCTCCAGCTACTATGAACACAGGGTGCACGTCTGCTTCCTCTCTACCACCCTCACGACGCAGAGTTAACTTTGACTTGCCTACTTCTGCGTCCGCAAGCAGCTGCCCGCATTCTTCGACCGCCAGTTTGTTGAATCTACCAAAATTTCCGGCATTCAAACCTGCCCACCTGGAATTCTGGTTCAACCTGGTCGAGCAAACTTTCAGTGTCTGTGCACTTGATGACAACAACCGTTTCACATGCCTCATGAACCACCTGCATGACCGTGTCGACTTAATTTATGAGCTGGTTAAGTCACCTCCTCCAAACGAGAAGTATGCTACAGCTAAACAAGCAATACTGGAACGTGTCCCAAGACAAGAAGAGAAAAGGTTTGACAGCTCGTCTATGAAGAACACCTCGGCGACAGGTCTCCGTCCCAGCTGTGGTGATGCCTACGACTTCTCATCGGTGAATGCGACTTGCCAGATGCCATGCTCACCAAGATTTGGACGGAAAAGCTGCCTCTGTCTGTCCAAACGGCCATCTCCGCCTATGAAGACAGATCAAATAGTGAACGCTTGCGCACCACCGACCGAGCTTACTCTGCTCTACTATGTGAACACCTTGCCCAGCAGTCCGGCAGCTACGCCAGTTTCCAAACACAACCAGGGCCCCAACGTGGACGCCCCACTAAACCTAAGTCTGTCAAGCTCGTCGCACAGCCGGCACCTTCACGTCTGCACAACAGCAGCACAGCTGACTCCGCTGGGCCGCTGCCGTCTGACCGCTCGCAGGAGCAGACGTCCGCCCATAAATACTGTTTATTCCATGCAAAATTCGGGGAACAAGCACGCAACTGTAAACCGCTGTGCTCCTACCCAAACTTCAACCACAGGTAGGCAGCGGCGCCACCTCCTGTGATGTAAACAACAGGTGCAGGTGCCGTCCCACGCTCCATACGGTGTCCGACACTAATGCTTCGAATGGACGAGTCTACGTCTGCGACTTTAACTCTGGCACAAACTTTCTCATTGACATGAGTGCAGATGTTTCCCTACTTCCATCTCGTCTTGCTACCCAAAAGATCTGACCACACAAAACTGCCCTACGTACTGTAAACTCATTTAGTTTATTGTGCTTAGGTTCTGCTTCATATGCAGTGTCCCTCTCACCTGAGTGCAACCTGAAGTGGTCCTTCCTGGTGGCTGACGTTGACGATCTCATTTTGGGCATTGACTTTCTACCACACCACAAACTGTGGCCTGACCTCATCAAGAATACAGTTTTCTACCACCCTACGCAGGAACACATCACGTGTTCTTCGTTGAGTGTCAATAGTACTGCTAAACAGGCCCACCTGGCTAGGAAGTGTAATAACCCCTCCTCCGAGCTCTGGTCATGGATCAATAACTGGCTCACGGAGTGTGTCGAGTCTACACGGCTGTGCTTGGAATAACTTGAGCTACGCTGTCGCCTCAATGACTTAAGTAACGAGTTATCTTCGGCATGGCAGCAGCTTGCAGTAGACGACGCCTCGGCAACACACAAGGTTAGTCAGTGCCACTACAGTGTTCTCGCACCCAAGTGCATTTGTGACCGTGTGCCATATAAACTGTACAATGTCCGTGCCACGTCAACTGTACAGTGTCTGCGCTCCCGCCAGTTCTAACTGTGTTAATTTGAGTGCACATTCATCCCCCTCTTCGCTTGGGCAGCTAACTTCCCAGGCGCAGGTTAATGTTTTTGATTTACTGCCATCAGCTGCTCATTCGGGCCTGCTACCACCATCAAGCTCGACAGCGGCGCCTTCGGTTACTAATAAACAGTGTACCAACCTTGTTTCCCCTAAGGTAAGTCTTTCCGCTCCCGGGATTGGAATGACTCCTTACTCTCTCCCTTAAAACCCACATCTTTTCGTCTTTCCCTCTCCTTCCCTCTTTCCTGACAAAGCAACCGTTGGTTGTGAAAGCTTGAAATTTTGTGTGTGTGTTTGTGTGTTTTTTTTATTGTGTCTATCTACCAGTGCTTTCCTGTTTGGTAAGTCATGGAATCTTTATTGATAATATATATTGCAGCATAATTTTGTGTAACAATATCTTATAAGATTCTGTGAATAACATCTGCCACAAAAGAGAATATATATTAATGTTGGTAAATGGTAATATTTGTATATTTTCATGCCTCACAACAAATGTTTGATGGTAAATTAGACATTTTTGCAGTGCACTAATGACAAATGTGGAGGCTGAAAAGATGGATTAAATGTAGATGGTCTTTGTTTGTATATGATTTATTAAGGTGTTGTAGACTGTATCATAAACTGGAATAGGCAGTAGGTTTTGACTGTTGAGAGACTAAAATGGTATCTGTGATCAGGATATCTGTGATCAGGGCAGGGTGCAGTCAGCTGCCCAAAGCATTATGGGAGCAACATCAGGTATAAATGTGGATGAAATGTAACAATATTATAAAAAGGATAGATGCTACTGATCATATAGTGGAGATGCGGAGTCACAGATATGCACAATAAAAAGACTGTCAGAAAATGACTTTGGCCAACGTGGCATTTGTCGGAGATAGAACACACACACACACACACACACACACACACACACACACACACACACACACAAATGAAACTCACAGACATGACTGCAGCCTCTGGCTGCTGAGGTCTTGTCTATGATGGGCCTGACTCTAACGAAATACTTTGGAGTAGTTATTGAAGTAACTAAAAATTATGACAGTATGTAAAAAAAAGGGGGGTGGATGAGTGGAGGTGGAGGACGAGGACGAGGAGGAGGAGGAGGAGGAGGAGGAGGAGGGTATTGTACGAATGTCACATGCAGACACTAGTGGCATTGTTGATGTGTTACATACCGTATTTACTCGAATCTAAGCCGCACTTTTTTTCCGGTTTTTGTAATCCAAAAAACCGCCTGCGGCTTAGAATCGAGTGCAAAGCAAGCGGAAGTTCTGAAAAATGTTGGTAGGTGCCGCCACAACTAACTTCTGCCGTCGAATATATGTAGCGCTACACAGGCATGCTTTGTAAGCACAAAGATAAATACTGGCGCCAAAACCTCTGCGTCAGTAAATGAATTAAAAAAAAATATGTGGAAGATGAGCTTTTTTCTCCGCCTCGAGTTTCGACCACGGCATTTTCATACATTACTCAACGAAGTAAATACAAATTCCGTATTGTTCCTCTCCGAATGTAGCAGAATTTCAATGTAATACGAAAATCCGACTGGCAAGACTGTTTGGAATGTTTGTCAATATGGCCATCTCTACGTTCTGAATTTTTTCCTACATGTGAGAAGAGATGGTTGCTAATAGAAACCTGATGAAATGTGAATCACATGCAGTATTCTCTTCACCACAAGAATAATACGAATATAAACATTTTGCCATGTATTCTTTCGTTTTTGCTGCTATCTCATTTAAATCCTGTCTGCCTAATAAACTACGAAATTAGAGTGAGACAACAGCAAACGCGGAAGAATATACGTATCGTTTCAAGTTTATATTCGTATTATTCTTATGCCTAATAGTGATACAGTCAGAAATGAAGCACGGCAACTGACTAGATTTTTAAATCTAAGATGACTCTAATTTCTGTGCAGAATTTGATGTACTAAAGAAGCGGCCGCAAAGATTTTCAAACGGAGAAAAATTTTCGACTAACTCTCATTCAGAACAATGTTCTATCATACACAGTCTATTATTTGGTTCTTGTTGATCATTATCAAAGAAAGCAGCAGTGTAAGTTAACAACAAATAGCAGTCTCTTGCCGTTGTTTCGGTTATGAGACAATTCCTCTCTTTGTTTTAATTGTAAGCGGCAGTAGCGCGCACAAGAGCAAACCATGCCGCGAGCGGCGACAGGCCGTAAACACGCACTATCAGAATGCGACAAACAAAGCATGACACAGTACGTACAGTAATGCATTTTCAGCTTAGAGTGACGTAAACACCTATAACAAAGAAAACGGCACTTATCAGCTCAAAGCAAAATAAGCAATCGATTCAAACCAGACGAAGCACGTGAAAAAGTAAGGGTACCCGTATAAATACGGACGGAGCGCCTGACGCATAGCAATGGCTACCTGGTAAAGCTTAACTGCTAAGCTTACGACTCGAACCAAACTACTGTAGCTGCATCGTCATTCATTCGACCTAAATTGTGTCTCATATTAGAATGTACCAACTTTGTTTCGATTTGGAGGTGCGGCCTAAAACTTTTTTCTCCCCTTAAATTTCGAGTCTCAGATTTCAGGTGCGGCTTAGAGTCGGGAAAATTTTTTTCCTTTATTTCGAGTCTCATTTTTGAAGTGCGGCTTAGATTCGAGTGCGGCTTAGATTCGAGTAAATACAGTAGTTATACATTAACATGCCATGTGTTGTAATAATTGTATTATTTTGTATAATTTTCACCTTAATCAAAGAGTATTCTTAAGTTTTATTGGGATATACTGTTTCTCTGCCCAAAAAGTTTTAGTCTGCACTAATGACAATAACAAGATTCATTTAATATGTTATTGAGTGCCATAACAATAAAATATTTGTAAGATGGCAAGAAGGATCAGTTCCTGCATGCCCAGTGCTCAATGTGTTTTTCTGTGTGAGTGAACTAACACCTTAAGCCATCTCAATATTGTAACTGCATCAACTGTGTAATTTTTAGACTACTGAAAATGTAATAAAGTTATGAAAACTGACAAAATCTTAAATGGGATGGTTTTTGTTTGAATGAGATCAAGTCACAATCTGAGGTTAAGGAGACAAGAAAGGCAATGTCCTTTCTACACTGATCTTTCACAGATTTTCTTTCCTGGAACTAGCTGTGAGTGCAATACTAGTATCCACTTAATGTTTGACCAAGGTATTATAGTTTTATTTTTGTTTGTATTGATAATTTTATCTCTCCTTCTCCTTTTTCCATTTTATTCATTTAAGTTAAGAGTGCAAAGTCTTGTGCATTTACCTGAAAAGCTATATTTGCATTTTCGTGCATTCCAAAAATCTCTGGTTCCTCTATAATTGGAAGTTGGTCTATAAAGTTTCTGTACTGCTCCAGTGTCGAAAAATCTTCAGATTCAGGGCAATAGTAGACACCAGATGCAGAATAAATATATCCTGTAGAATCAAACAACTCAATTTTAAAACAAAAAAGCCACAAATCTAAATTCTGGAATTAATGATTCTTAACCATCACAAAGACTGAAGATAAACTTTAAATTTTAATCCATCATATCCATCACTCCTTTTACTGGAAATGGAAACAAACAAGAGAGATAAAGTGAAAAGAGAAAGCATGCATAAAATAGAGAAACTTGTAGGACATCTCTCTCCACCTATGATAATGAGTTTGTTGTAATTATTAGCTTTGCTGTCCTGATATACAAACTGAAATTTAACCTCTCTGTTTTCCAGTAACTCTTTTGTGATTTTTAAAGCTTGAAATGTAACATTTATTTCTAAATAAAGCTACTGGTTTTGTTTATACCAAGAATTTGAAAATAGCAAAAAAAGTAATTATGTAATAATACAGACAACTATTCATAAATACTGTAACTGATAACATTATTGTAAACAGATACAAAAGGGAGAATGTAATGAATCATACCTGACTTTAAAATTTTTGGTGAGAAAAATCCTTTCAGTATTGTTTTGAGACATCTGAGGTCCCATGAATCAGTAACACGGCCTCCGTATGTTATTTCCCCTAATGCAATACAGATATTAATTTCATTTCACATAGGTGCTTCAATTAGATTGTGCAAAACTCAAATAGTATTTTAGAGTCAGAAAAAAAGGCAAAGGCAATTAACAGTGGTTTTAAAGGTTCATACACAGTGCTGATATTAAAAAAAGACAGTACTTTTGTGTGTAGAGGTGGGTTGTTGATTCTGTTTTATGTACAATATTTTGATTAGTTGAAATATTGACTATAACAAGAAATCAATAACACTGCTGTATGCCTAAGAGCACGCCATCAATGAATCACCACTTCAGGAAACATGAGAGGAAAAAGAAAAAAATTTGTCTGCATTACAATGAAAAATATTTTTGTTACCAGTGATATATTCAAGAGCATCCCAAGGAATTGAGTTTTCAGCACAGAACATCTTCATTGTATTTAATGCACACTCTCTGTCACTGTCATTGAATTCATATGTAATATTCCAGCCAAGTGGACCAAACTTCTTACGTTCTTGAATTACTCCATGGAAGAAACATATGCCAAATATCATTTTTCTCCAGTCTGGACCAAGTGCTGGAAAAGTTACAATAATTCGTCATATATTTTTTCTCATTACAATTCACACAGCAATGCAAATGTAAATTATCTTAATATTTTGCAATAAAACTGTATCAACTACTGAATTATTACTAATACAAGTAGAAATGTTATTTAAACTTACGGTGATCTTCAAAGAAATCCTCTGTAAGTTCAAGGAATGCCCTTTTTATATTTGCACGAAGACCTTTTGGTGGTTCATTTGTAACCTTTACAGAGTTCTGAAGAACAGACACAGGAAAAGATTTTGATGGCATTGAGCTGAGGAATAAGCGGAAATCAGGATTAACTTGTTCTGGATTCTCTGAGAAACCAATGATGATTTTTTCCATAGATAACATCCATGAAGTTGCAAGGTGACAGTTCTAAAAAATAAAAAAAAGGAAGTGATAAATTAATTTGAGTGGTATTCATGTTATTGACTGAGAGCTTGTTCTCATAAATGATATGATTGAAATAATATATAAAAAATACTTTTTTGTATAGTATCTTTGAAGATAAAATTAAAAATCATAAGAAGATATCTATAAATGATCATTCTCAGAAATAAAGATCATTGAAAATACACATTTCATAACTACACTCCTGGAAATGGAAAAAAGAACACATTGACACCGGTGTGTCAGACCCACCATACTTGCTCCAGACACTGCGAGAGGGCTGTACAAGCAATGATCACACGCACGGCACAGCGGACACACCAGGAACCGCGGTGTTGGCCGTCGAATGGCGCTAGCTGCGCAGCATTTGTGCACCGCCGCCGTCAGTGTCAGCCAGTTTGCCGTGGCATACGGAGCTCCATCGCAGTCTTTAACACTGGTAGCATGCCGCGACAGCGTGGACGTGAACCGTATGTGCAGTTGACGGACTTTGAGCGAGGGCGTATAGTGGGCATGCGGGAGGCCGGGTGGACGTACCGCCGAATTGCTCAACACGTGGGGCGTGAGGTCTCCACAGTACATCGATGTTGTCGCCAGTGGTCGGCGGAAGGTGCACGTGCCCGTCGACCTGGGACCGGACCGCAGCGACGCACGGATGCACGCCAAGACCGTAGGATCCTACGCAGTGCCGTAGGGGACCGCACCGCCACTTCCCAGCAAATTAGGGACACTGTTGCTTCTGGGGTATCGGCGAGGACCATTCGCAACCGTCTCCATGAAGCTGGGCTACGGTCCCGCACACCGTTAGGCCGTCTTCCGCTCACGCCCCAACATCGTGCAGCCCGCCTCCAGTGGTGTCGCGACAGGCGTGAATGGAGGGACGAATGGAGACGTGTCGTCTTCAGCGATGAGAGTCGCTTCTGCCTTGGTGCCAATGATGGTCGTATGCGTGTTTGGCGCCGTGCAGGTGAGCGCCACAATCAGGACTGCATACGACCGAGGCACACAGGGCCAACACCCGGCATCATGGTGTGGGGAGCGATCTCCTACACTGGCCGTACACCACTGGTGATCGTCGAGGGGACACTGAATAGTGCACGGTACATCCAAACCGTCATCGAACCCATCGTTCTACCATTCCTAGACTGGCAAGGGAACTTGCTGTTCCAACAGGACAATGCACGTGCGCATGTATCCCGTGCCACCCAACGTGCTCTAGAAGGTGTAAGTCAACTACCCTGGCCAGCAAGATCTCCAGATCTGTCCCCCATTGAGCATGTTTGGGACTGGATGAAGCGTCGTCTCACGCGGTCTGCACGTCCAGCACGAACGCTGGTCCAACTGAGGCGCCAGGTGGAAATGGCATGGCAAGCCGTTCCACAGGACTACATCCAGCATCTCTACGATCGTCTCCATGGGAGAATAGCAGCCTGCATTGCTGCGAAAGGTGGATATACACTGTACTAGTGCCGACATTGTGCATGCTCTGTTGCCTGTGTCTATGTGCCTGTGGTTCTATCAGTGTGATCATGTGATGTATCTGACCCCAGGAATGTGTCAATAAAGTTTCCCCTTCCTGGGACAATGAATTCACGGTGTTCTTATTTCAATTTCCAGGAGTGTATATGAAATTACATTTCTTCTCTTTTCTCATGTTAGCTAATGTGTCTGGTGATCCAGTGCGATCTCTCTCTAACTCTGAGGCATAACCTCTAGTTAACATTTGAGAGAGTTACATTCACATCATTACATGTTTGAACTCCCATTCCATATCTACTTTTTTGTTCATTATTTTCCTCTTGAACTTTCTTCCCATCTTTACAGTTCACTTCCTTCTGTTTTTCTAGTTTACTACTTTGTTTTATTTACCTAACATTGACAGAAATCATGAACAGTTGCTACAGCACCCAAAAAAGAAAATCTTGTATCTTAATAACAGACACTACCTCTTTTGTAACTTCATATTTTCTCAGCACCAATAATTCTATAAATCATATTTAACACCACTAATGCTCTTAATGTCTTCCCAAAGATGACAAAAATCACAGGATTAAAAATACCAGTTATGAGAACACGTTCTTCAACAAGAACTAACACTTTATACTGAAAACATGTTTATTAAACACATACAAAACTATACATAGTTTTGAACAATCTGTCTAAGCAGAAAGTGTTCCTATCTGTTCATACATGGAATGTCCTAACAAATTACAGTTTCCATAAACAATTAAATTCATCACCAGTGAGCAATTGCAGCTGCTACACCACAGTGGACAGTCCACAGCATGCCCTGGAAAAGCACGTATGGCGTTCCCTACCTCACAGACAAATATAGTCAAGCACTCTGTAATTGGTCTGTAAGCTGCACAGGATTCTGTCAATCTTTATTTCTCAATGGGAGTCATGGGTTTGACTGAGAGTCACAGTGTGGATACTAGAGGACACGCACGGATGGTGGAAGGGGGTCAAAGTGGACAGTTTCAGACCAGCCAGCGGCAGCTGCGAAGTGACGGCTCGGCCAGGCACCAGGAAGTCAGCAGCAATAAGTGTGGTGAGCTGGTGCCACTTGTTGCGACAATTTGAATGTATTTTAGGTGATAGGCCACCCAGGATTGTGTACCGGGTGATGTACTTAGTTATTGGGATGTGCTCTGTGGCCGTGATTGGTGGAACGCTTTGCTCTGGATTTCATGCACTTTGTTGTCAGCTACCTGTAACAGGAAGTGCATGTATTAACCTGCCTGGATATTTGCCAAGACTACAATTAATTTGTTGAGCATTCTGTTATTTGTGTAACATGGCATTGCACTTTTTTTGCTTTTTGCCAGCATGTGACTCTGTTTTAGAGTGACTATAAAAAAACAGCTTGTTTGATTGCATTGTAGGAAATACTACAAATTTAAATGGTAATTGATTCTGCTTGTGTTTTCATTCTGATGAAAGTTGTCAATTGGGGTGAATACAACGCAAGGCCTGCACATGGTAGCATGTGCATGTTCGGTACTTTGTAACTGACATTTGAACATGAATTGAGACGAAGCTGTTGAGTGAAGTGTTTTTAGTGTTTGTGTTTAGATTTCATTGTGCTTAATAAGATTAGTCAAATATATTCTCTTATGAAATTTTGGAGAGCAAAGCTGCTTCAATCTTAGGTTACCGTTAATCATAAGAATTATGTTGCTTCCTCAATTTTTGTGTGTTTCTGCTGCATAGTCTGAATTAGATTTTGTGCCATTATGGTGCATTGTATGGTGGTTTAAGACTTGTTCCATTAAGTAGTTTAATTCAGAAATGGCAATATGTCACTGAAAGGCTCTTATATGCCACTATCATGTAATTGTGGTTGACTAAATCAATGTAAATTCCACTTCACAGCTGGTCATTGCCATCCTGAATTTCTTATAGTCGTTAAACCTCAAGGAGATATTCACTCTTAGGTTAGATTTTTTTAGTTATATGTAATACATTCATTATGATCAGTGCAGTTTAAACTAGAAGCCTTCTGGTAGCATACTGGAATTTTCTTAAAGAGATTGAATTTCCCAGAGAGATTAAAGCTTGCCGTTGTGAAACCACTTTTCAAGATGGATGACAAAACCAATTTATCTAACTACCATTTAATATCACTACTAAGTAGTTTCTCAAAAGTATTGGAGAAACTAACATATAAAAGAATTGTAGAACATCTTAACAACCACAGCATCCTCTACAGAAACCAGTTTGGTTTCCAAAAAGGCATATCAACTGAGCAGGCTATTTTTTCTCTCACTAATGAAATTTTAGAGTCAATCTACATCTTCATCTACATAATTACTCTGCAATTCACATTTAAGTGCTTGGCAGAGGGTTCATCGAACCACAATCATACTATCTCCCTACCATTCCACTCCCGAACAGCGCGCGGGAAAAACGAACACCTAAACCTTTCTGTTCGAGCTCTGATTTCTCTTATTTTATTTTGATGATCATTCCTACCTATGTAGTTTGGGCTCAATAAAATATTTTCGCATTCGGAAGAGAAAGTTGGTGACTGAAATTTCGTAAATAGATCTCACGGCGCTGAAAAATGTCTTTGCTTTAATGACTTCCATCCCAACTCGCGTATCATATCTGCCACACTCTCTCCCCTATTACGTGATAATACAAAATGAACTGCCCTTTTTTGCACCCTTTCGATGTCCTCTGTCAATCCCACCTGGTAAGGATCCCACACCGCGCAGCAATATTCTAACAGAGGACGAACGAGTGTAGTGTAAGCTGTCTCTTTAGTGGACTTGTTGCATCTTCTAAGTGTCCTACCAATGAAACGCAACCTTTGGCTCGCCATCCCCACAATATTATCTATGTGGTCTTTCCAACTGAAGTTGTTCGTAATTTTAACACCCAGGTACTTAGTTAAATTGACAGCTTTGAGAATTGTACTATTTATCGAGTAATCGAATTACAACGGATTTCTTTTGGGACTCATAAATAATAATATTTCGTCTACTGGAATCTCCTGTGACTTGTCAAAGGCCTTTGTCTGTGTAGACCACAACATTCTCTTACAGAGGGCTAATAATTATGGCTTGCAGGTAGCACTGGTAGGTGGATCGAATCATGTCTACAAAACAGAAGATAATAATTAATGGTGCCGATGATAGTCCCGTCTCATCCAATTGGGGCACATTAAAGTGTGGAATGCCTAAAGGGTCAATTTTGGGACCTTTGCTTTTTCTTATCTTCATCAATGGTCTCCCACTTTGTACAGACACCAAGTGTAAATTTACTCCTTTTGCTGATAATACCACCATTCTGCTTGAAAGTTGAACTAACAATGACCTAGAAAATAAATATAATGCTGTACTTGTTGACATCCTACACTGGTTCTAGTGCAATGGAATAACTCTTAAATATTGAAAAAACTCAGTTTATACGATTTCATACATCTCAGCAAGAAAATGAAGTATGCCACTTAAACTGTGGTAAACTAAATATACTACACTGTGAATCATCTATGTTCTTGGGCATTCTAACTGATGGCAAGTTGAACTGGTCTGTGCATATCCTAGACCACCATTGAAGGCTCAGTGTGGCAACTTAAGCTATTTGTGTAATCACCCCCATTTGTGACTTGAACGCTATCGAAGCTGCCTACTTTGGCTATTTTCATTCTATCATGTCATATGGCATAATATTGTGGGGTAACCAGCCTTTAGCCACAAAAATATTTACTGCACATAAGAGAGCCTTGAGAATCATGAGCAGTGTTCATCCAAGATATACTTGCAGAAATCTGTTCCATAAGTTACAAATATTAACAGTCATCTCTCAGTACATATTTTATTTGTTTCTTCTACTCTCTTGATGAATACCTGAAGATAAAGCAATGATTGTTTTATGTAAATTGTACTGGAATTCGAGAGTAGGAACAGGGAGAGAAGGAAACATAATAGGTGAATATGGATTGGGGGTAAGAAATGAAAGAGGAAGCTGTCTGGTAGAATTTTGCACAGAGCATAACTTAATCATAGCTAACACTTGGTTCAAGAATCATAAAAGAAGGTTGTATACATGGAAGAATCCTGGGGATACTAGAAGGTATCAGATAGATTATATAATGGCAAGACAGAGATTTAGGAACCAGGTTTTAAATTGTAAGACATTTCCATGGGCAGATGTGGACTCTGACCACAATCTATTGGTTATGAACTGTAGATTAAAACTGAGGAAACTGCAAAAAGGTGGGAAATTAAGGGATGGGACCTGGATAAACTGACTAAACCAGAGGTTGTACAGAGTTTCAGGGAGAGCATAAGGGAACAATTGACAAGAATGGGGGAAAAATACAGTAGAAGAAGAATGGGTAGGTCTGAGGGATGAAGTAGTGAAGCCAGCAGAGGGTCAAGTAGGTAAAAAGACGAGGGCTAGTATAAATCCTTGGGTAACAGAAGAAATATTGAATTTAATTGATGAAAGGAGAAAATATAAAAATGCAGTAAATGAAGCAGGCAAAAAGGAATACAAACGTCTCAAAAATGAGATCGACAGGAAGTGCAAAATAGCTAAGCCGGGATGGCTATAGGACAAATGTAAGGATGTAGAGGCTTATCTCACTAGGGGTAAGATAGATACTGCCTACAGGAAAATTAGAGAGACCTTTGGAGATAAGAGAACCACTTGTATGAACATCAAGAGCTCAGATGGAAACCCAGTTCTAAGCAAAGAAGGGAAAGCAGAAAGGTGGGAGGAGTATGTAGAGGGTCTATACAAGGACGATGTACTTGAGGACAATATTATGGAAATGGAAGAGGATGTAGATGAAGATGAAATGGGAGATATGATACTGCATGAAGAATTTGACAGAGCACTGAAAGACCTGAGTCGAAACAAGGCCCCGGGAGTAGACAACATTCCATTAGAACTACTGACAACCTTGGGAGAGCCAGTCCTGACAAAACTCTACCATCTGGTGAGCAAGATGTATGAGACAGGCGAAACACCCTCAGACTTCAAGAAGAATATAATAATTCCAATCCCAAAGAAAGCAGGTGTTGACAGATGTGAAAATTACCGAACTATCAGTTTAATAAGTCACAGCAGCAAAATACTGAAACAAATTCTTTACATACTAATGGAAAAACTGGTGGAAGCCAAACTCGGGGAAGATCAGTTTGGATTCCGTAGAAATGTTGGAACACGTGAGGCAATACTGACCTTACGACTTACCTTAGAAGAAAGATTAAAGAAAGGCAAACCTACGTTTCTAGCATTTGTAGACTTAGAGAAAGCTATTGACAATGTTGACTGGAATACTCTCTTTCAAATTCTGAAGGTGGCAGGGGTAAAATACAGGGAGTGAAAGGCTATTTACAATTTGTACAGAAACCAGATGGCAGTTATAAGAGTCAAGGGGCATGAAAGGGAAGCAGTGGGTGGGAAGGGAGTGAGACAGGGTTGTAGCCTCTCCCCAATGTTATTCAATCTGTATATTGAGCAAGCAGTAAAGGAAATAAAAGAAAAATTTGGAGCAGGAATTAAAATCCATTCTAACAGAGGACGAACGAGTGTAGTGTAAGCTGTCTCTTTAGTGGACTTGTTGCATCTTCTAAGTGTCCTACCAATGAAACGCAACCTTTGGCTCGCCATCCCCACAATATTATCTATGTGGTCTTTCCAACTGAAGTTGTTCGTAATTTTAACACCCAGGTACTTAGTTAAATTGACAGCTTTGAGAATTGTACTATTTATCGAGTAATCGAATTACAACGGATTTCTTTTGGGACTCATAAATAATAATATTTCGTCTACTGGAATCTCCTGTGACTTGTCAAAGGCCTTTGTCTGTGTAGACCACAACATTCTCTTACAGAGGGCTAATAATTATGGCTTGCAGGTAGCACTGGTAGGTGGATCGAATCATGTCTACAAAACAGAAGATAATAATTAATGGTGCCGATGATAGTCCCGTCTCATCCAATTGGGGCACATTAAAGTGTGGAATGCCTAAAGGGTCAATTTTGGGACCTTTGCTTTTTCTTATCTTCATCAATGGTCTCCCACTTTGTACAGACACCAAGTGTAAATTTACTCCTTTTGCTGATAATACCACCATTCTGCTTGAAAGTTGAACTAACAATGACCTAGAAAATAAATATAATGCTGTACTTGTTGACATCCTACACTGGTTCTAGTGCAATGGAATAACTCTTAAATATTGAAAAAACTCAGTTTATACGATTTCATACATCTCAGCAAGAAAATGAAGTATGCCACTTAAACTGTGGTAAACTAAATATACTACACTGTGAATCATCTATGTTCTTGGGCATTCTAACTGATGGCAAGTTGAACTGGTCTGTGCATATCCTAGACCACCATTGAAGGCTCAGTGTGGCAACTTAAGCTATTTGTGTAATCACCCCCATTTGTGACTTGAACGCTATCGAAGCTGCCTACTTTGGCTATTTTCATTCTATCATGTCATATGGCATAATATTGTGGGGTAACCAGCCTTTAGCCACAAAAATATTTACTGCACATAAGAGAGCCTTGAGAATCATGAGCAGTGTTCATCCAAGATATACTTGCAGAAATCTGTTCCATAAGTTACAAATATTAACAGTCATCTCTCAGTACATATTTTATTTGTTTCTTCTACTCTCTTGATGAATACCTGAAGATAAAGCAATGATTGTTTTATGTAAATTGTACTGGAATTCGAGAGTAGGAACAGGGAGAGAAGGAAACATAATAGGTGAATATGGATTGGGGGTAAGAAATGAAAGAGGAAGCTGTCTGGTAGAATTTTGCACAGAGCATAACTTAATCATAGCTAACACTTGGTTCAAGAATCATAAAAGAAGGTTGTATACATGGAAGAATCCTGGGGATACTAGAAGGTATCAGATAGATTATATAATGGCAAGACAGAGATTTAGGAACCAGGTTTTAAATTGTAAGACATTTCCATGGGCAGATGTGGACTCTGACCACAATCTATTGGTTATGAACTGTAGATTAAAACTGAGGAAACTGCAAAAAGGTGGGAAATTAAGGGATGGGACCTGGATAAACTGACTAAACCAGAGGTTGTACAGAGTTTCAGGGAGAGCATAAGGGAACAATTGACAAGAATGGGGGAAAAATACAGTAGAAGAAGAATGGGTAGGTCTGAGGGATGAAGTAGTGAAGCCAGCAGAGGGTCAAGTAGGTAAAAAGACGAGGGCTAGTATAAATCCTTGGGTAACAGAAGAAATATTGAATTTAATTGATGAAAGGAGAAAATATAAAAATGCAGTAAATGAAGCAGGCAAAAAGGAATACAAACGTCTCAAAAATGAGATCGACAGGAAGTGCAAAATAGCTAAGCCGGGATGGCTATAGGACAAATGTAAGGATGTAGAGGCTTATCTCACTAGGGGTAAGATAGATACTGCCTACAGGAAAATTAGAGAGACCTTTGGAGATAAGAGAACCACTTGTATGAACATCAAGAGCTCAGATGGAAACCCAGTTCTAAGCAAAGAAGGGAAAGCAGAAAGGTGGGAGGAGTATGTAGAGGGTCTATACAAGGACGATGTACTTGAGGACAATATTATGGAAATGGAAGAGGATGTAGATGAAGATGAAATGGGAGATATGATACTGCATGAAGAATTTGACAGAGCACTGAAAGACCTGAGTCGAAACAAGGCCCCGGGAGTAGACAACATTCCATTAGAACTACTGACAACCTTGGGAGAGCCAGTCCTGACAAAACTCTACCATCTGGTGAGCAAGATGTATGAGACAGGCGAAACACCCTCAGACTTCAAGAAGAATATAATAATTCCAATCCCAAAGAAAGCAGGTGTTGACAGATGTGAAAATTACCGAACTATCAGTTTAATAAGTCACAGCAGCAAAATACTGAAACAAATTCTTTACATACTAATGGAAAAACTGGTGGAAGCCAAACTCGGGGAAGATCAGTTTGGATTCCGTAGAAATGTTGGAACACGTGAGGCAATACTGACCTTACGACTTACCTTAGAAGAAAGATTAAAGAAAGGCAAACCTACATTTCTAGCATTTGTAGACTTAGAGAAAGCTATTGACAATGTTGACTGGAATACTCTCTTTCAAATTCTGAAGGTGGCAGGGGTAAAATACAGGGAGTGAAAGGCTATTTACAATTTGTACAGAAACCAGATGGCAGTTATAAGAGTCAAGGGGCATGAAAGGGAAGCAGTGGGTGGGAAGGGAGTGAGACAGGGTTGTAGCCTCTCCCCAATGTTATTCAATCTGTATATTGAGCAAGCAGTAAAGGAAATAAAAGAAAAATTTGGAGCAGGAATTAAAATCCATGGAGAAGAAATCAAAACTTTGAGGTTCGCCGATGACATTGTAATTCTGTCAGAGACAGCAAAGGACTTGGAAGAGCAGTTGAACGGAATGGACAGTGTCTTGAAAGGAGGATATAAGATGAACATTAACAAAAGCAAAATGAGGATAATGGAATGTAGTCGAATTAAGTTTGATGATGATGAGGGAATTAGATTAGGAAATGAGACACTTAAAGTATTAAAGGAGTTTTGCTATTTAGGGAGCAAAATAACTGATGATGGTCAAAGTAGAGAGGTTATAAAATGTAGTTTGGCAGTGGCAAGGAAAGCGTTTGTGAAGAAGAGAAATTTGTTAACATCGAGTATGGATTTAAGTGTCAGGAAGTCGTTTCTGAAAGTATTTGTATGGAGTGTAGCCATGTATGGAAGTGAAACATGGACGATAAATAGTTTGGACAAGAAGAGAATAGAAGCTTTCGAAATGTGGTGCTACAGAAGAATGCTGAAGATTAGATGGGTAGATCACATAACTAATGAGGAGGTATTGAATAGAATTGGGGAGAAGAGGAGTTTGTGGCACAACTTGACAAGAAGAAGGGAATAGTTGGTAGGACATGTTCTGAGGCATCAAGGGATCACAAATTTAGCATTGGAGGGCAGCGTGGCAGGTAAAAATCATAGAGGGAGACCAAGAGATGAATACACGATTCAGAAGGATGTAGGTTGCAGTAAGTACTGGGAGATGAAGATGCTTGCAGAGGATAGAGAAGCATGGAGAGCTGCATCAAACCGGTCTTAGGACTGAAGACCACAACAACAACAGCACCATTTTTATTTATATTCTTAAAACTTTGTTTTAATGTGTTTTGCCATGTCTGTATATGTGCGGATGGATATGTGTGTGTGTGCGAGTGTATACCTTTCCCTTTTTCCCCCCAAGGTGAGTCTTTCCGCTCCCGGGATTGGAATGACTCCTTCCCTTCTCTTGTAAAACCCACATCCTTTCATCTTCCCCTCTCCTTCCCTCTTTCCTGGTGAAGCAACCGTGGGTTGTGAAAGCTTGAAATTTGGGTGTGTGTTTGTGTTTGTTATTGTCTCTATCAACATACCAATGCTTCCGTTTGGTAAGTTACAGAATCTTTGTTTTTAGATATATTTTTCCCACGTGGAATGTTTCCCTCAGTTATATTCATATAATTAATTTGATATGTAATTAATTTGTATATGTGATGTGAACGAATATAATTAGAAGCTAATGAACAAACTATAGTAACAGAACCCAGTTAATGAAAATTTTTATGACATTTTAAAACTTAAGAAATTTATGTTTGTAATATAACCAGTGGATGGAATGTTAGCCATAGGTATAAGTTATCATGTTATGTATATTGTTGTAACTCAGTGCTGGGATGCATGAGAAAATGTCACATCATGAATGAAGTTTTAATACATTTATTCTTTCCTACTAAGACACTCCCACGATAAACTCAACTTAAGGAAATCCATAACACCTGGCAGTGCTTTTGACAGTTTTCTACTGCAAAGAGAAAACAGATGTAGGTGGAAACTTGGGTCTCTATAGGGCTACGAAGAGGCATTACCACAGAGACATTTGCAAAAAATTTGGATGTTGTACTTATACAGTTATATATTATGCATATTTTTATGCATGACTGTTTCATAATTTCAAAGGTGTTTTCACAAATAAATGGAAATGAACCATTTTCAAAATGAATACGCAGGCAATGCTATGTTTGTCAGCCAATCATTAAATAAATTTTGGCAGTGACAGGGAAAGTGTATTAATTCACAAAAGCTAGATGTTAAAGGATATGCAAAAACTGTCTCTAAGCATGTGAAACATGTGAAAACATGTGAAACAAACTAATGTGCATGAACACATGAAACCTTTCCCAATATCATCAGTATGCTGGCATAGATTTTAGTTGGAAAACTGTTTGCTATAAAACAAATTGTAATGGGTTATACTATGAATCACAGTTTGATGGAGACATTAGGTAAATCATATGTCAATATCTTCAAGGCTACACCAAAGCCTTCATCTCCACAGGCAGGAATCCACCTACAATCAGCACAGTTTTCAGTTCATAAATATCACTTACTGCATATCCATACAAAGGCTGCAAATGGTACTCGAAAATCATTTCAGATTTACCATTGTCATATAAAAGGAGTTTTGTGGCTTTTTCTGCTTTTTGTAGTGTGTGGTGGAATTTATCACTCTAGTAGAGTGATGTATAATAGAGTGATGTATAACCCATCTCTATGTAGCCTATGCATCAGGAATGTTGTAGGTGCAAACACTTATTAATTAAATAGTTAAGAATAGGAAACTCTTTCAAGGGTTTTGTAACTTGTTCCTGTATGTGATGTGATATGCCTGAGTGCTGTGTCTTCAAGTTGGAACAGTGTTTGCAGCGAGTTGCAGGACCTGCAGGGCCCTGCATTTTTTCTGTGATTTGGTATACAGACTTGAAGTTGTGAGGTGCACCATCGAGTATGGACTGCACCACGACAATGCTGATGATATCACAGCAGTCAAAAGAAGTCCGCGTAACTGTCAAATGATTCATTTATGTGATGTCAGAGCCTGAACCTGGGTGTGTGTTTGATGAGTGAGGGGGGAGAGAGAGAGAGAGAGAGAGAAAGAGAGAGAGAGAGAGAGAGAGAGAGAGAGAGAGAGAGAGAGAGCGAAGTTGTTTAAGACAATCATGTAATGGATTACCAATTTCCATGATGAAAGTATACTATAATTACAAAACTGACTCATCGATATCATAGTGAGAAGTCACAACCACTGAAATGTAACAGCCCATTAAGACCCACTTAAAATGAACAGTTTCCAGTCTAGTTCAGGATTGCACATGTAAACAAAATATGTAGCTCATCTAGAAAAAATTATAACTGAGAAAATAACTGTTTAAACTCTTTCAGTTCAAAGTTTAGAAGCTCTGTAAATGAAGGGAACAATTCCCATGAAGGGAGCCTCTAGTTATTAATAAAAAATGTTAATGTATTATTGTAATTTCTTATTTGAGAATTTATTCTTGAATAAAATAACAGACATGTACTAATATCACAGTGTACTAGCTGATTTGGAGTAAATATACAATCAGATATTTATTTTCAATTTTTTGTATCGATTCTGATTATTAATTAATCAAATATTCATTTTAAACAATGCTGAGGATTGTTCAGGATTATTAAGAAAGTATAAATAGTTAGAGCCATGTTGTCAGGAGAGGTCAGAATTTTGTGTGATTTTGGAGAGAAAGCATGTAGCTTGTTGTAAGTATGTTACAACTTATTTCAGATTTGTCAAGATGCCTTTATTTTGAAACTGTAATAAATATCAAATGAAACACTATACTTGATTAAATTTTATTTTTACTTTAAAGTAAAAACCTACAGTTACTGTTCCAGGACTTTTGCTGCGATGGATTACCAGCTATGATGAGTAAAACAACCGCTAAGAATTTTATACCATGATACATGGAATTTACAAATTAAAAATTAAATTTTTTCTCTGTGTTTCTCTTTTTTCTTTGGATGTGTTCTGTAGGAGTATTGCTCCATTTGTGATGATCACTGTTTGGTAAAATTCAGTGGAACTTATTATGTCAGTACAACACTAGTTCTGCAATCGTAATAGTGAAAAAAAAATTAATTCTGCCAATAACAATAGCTTTTTACCTTAAGTCATATAATATTTTGATTTTCATTTACATGTAAACATACTTTCATAAACTTAAGTCAGTAACTGATTAATCTTCAAATTTTTTTTAGATAAGAATCTGTAATTGACACATCAAAGAAACTTATAAATTGGTCTTACCTGCAAAAAGACCCAGTCTCCGTTTGCTGTGCCGGTACCAATAAGTTTTTCAGCAACTGGACCTTGACCTTGCCCCAATGAAATAGACAGAATTCTGTCTCTGAATCCTTTCTCTGTAGCAAACCTTTGAAATGCTCCAAAAGGGTCAGATCCAGTGCTCAAAACAAATATGAGAGGCACAACATTTGAGGTATCCTTGTAGCTGAAACATAAAGATTTATTAAAGAAACTCACCCTTAAAATAAGTATTTCACAAGAGCATGGTTTTTTTGTTGTAACTCTGTTATTATTATTTGAAATAAGCTTTACTGTATACTTATCTGTAAACTGATTAATTTGTAATTTATACATGTTAAAAATATTTGAGTCAATCACTTGTCTTCTCTTTAGCTGCCAGCATAAGTAAATTCCAGCCAGGGGTTGTTGGATATGTATATCCAAAACCACTTCCAGATGGACAACTATATCAACCACATTTGAGAGAATAATCAAATGAATAGACATGGTATTGTAAAATTAATGGTGCATAAAAAAGGAGAGTAGCGGGGAAGTGGAAGGATGGGTGAGTAAATTGGCAGAGGACAGTACACAAAGAGGGTGAGGGGAAGAGTTTAAGGAGGAGGTGATAGGACAGGAGAAGCAGAGAACTCTTGGGTGGAGGGTGTGGGGACAGTAGGTTGCCATAGGTTGAGGCCAGGATAATTTTGGCAGTGGAGAACTTGTTGTAAGGATAATTTTCATGCGCACAGTTCAGTAAATCTGGTGATGGAGGGGAAGATACAGGTGGCCTGTGTTGTGAAGCAGCCCTATTCCTATCCTCTCAACCTCTTTGTGTGCTGCCCTCTACCAATGCACTCATCCATCTTTCCCCTTCCCTGCTCCTCTACTTTTTCACTCCCCATTCCCCCCTCCCTGCCACAAAACCCTGCTGTCCCACTGCCTCCCAATGCTATACCTGTTGGCAGTTTAGCCCCTGTACACTCCATCAGACAGTGCTCTTCTCTCCCCCCCACCCATGCCCTGCTATCCCTTACCCTTCCCCGCCCCCTCCAGATTGCTGCTTCAATTCTACATGACACTTGCATTCTGGTCCGAGCTGCTGGAGATGGAGATCATGTGTGCATATGGTGTGCTTGCTTTTGTGAACGATTGTGTGTGTTTGCTTTTTTATAGAAGACTTCGTCTGAAAGCTAAATGTGTAATCATCTTTTTGTAGTGTTTGTCTGCAATTAAAAATGTCATCTACATTTGACTTATATTGCTGATATTCCAACCTGGATTTTCCATTGTTTGGTTTTGCCTAACGGCTTTTCTTCCATGTTACAAACCTGTGATGTATTCCTTTGTTACTATTCTCTATAGCATTAGCCTTCACAGTGTCCATTCTTTCACTTCTTTCCTGTGTTTATTCATTGCCTTCCAAACAACTCATACTTCTGAGCCATACTGTATCAGTGATCTTGTCCACATGGTTACAGCACTGTGCAGATTGTCAATGAAGCATCTGATGACCCAGATTTTTCCTCTCTGATAGTTATAATTATGTTTATTCCTATTCATCTCACTTCCTTCCTCATCCTTGCATATTTTCACATTTTATTTTCCTCATCTACATGGGCCCAACAAACTCATACTCCCTTACCTCATACGTATCTTTTCTCCCACTTTTCTCTACATTTATAATGTATTGTGCCTTTTTTTTTTACATGGTTTCAAGCCGTTTTGTGTATTTTTATGATTTGTGCCAGTTCCACATCCTGTTTCTTAAATGCTTCCCGTGCCACTCCTCCCCAGAACGATCCAACTATTCCTTTCTCTGGATCCCAGCCCCTCCTTTCACAATGACCTTCACCTTTTTAGATACCACCAGTTGGTACAACAAAAACACATCTCCATCGGACTGACATACCAGAACCACCTCTGCTCCCGCCACAAGATACTGCTACTGTGGAATCCCTGCCACATACATCACAGCTCTGAAATTTAATCCCTTGCTCTCCAGCACCTGGAGAGGCACTCTAGACACCACCTCCATGAGTTATCCAACCCCCTGACATCCTATTCTGTCTCGGGGCACAACTATCCATCTCTATCCTACACTCAGTGTTCCCTCTCATTAAGTCTCCCACAGCACCCAGATCCTGCCTAGCTTGCAACATCCTTCAAAAATTCCTACAATTGCTTTACGAAATCCAGAGCCAAAGCATCCCTATAACACTCTTGTTAACATTTCCACCAAAAACAGGGTCCCACAGAAGTTTCAGTCCTATCCAAAGACCTCACCTTTAACCCTACACCCAAATTTAACCATGATGGACTTGTCAAAGACCTACTCTCCCTCTGCTGATCCCTGCAATAGAAACTTTTCTTTGCCGCAGATCCCTCCAACCCTCTTGCTGTTCATACCACCATTTAATGGTGATCCTCCCCCTACCCCCTACCTTCCAACTAACAATCCCTTGGTCACTTTCTAGGTATTCCTTATGTCCAAGTTGGCCTCACCATCCTTCCCCAGATCCATTCCACAGAACACCAAACTTACAGCAGAAGAAAGGACAGCTGCACACAACCTCAAAACAAATCCTGACCTAATCATATTACCTGCAGAGAAATGTTTCATCACTGTTGTTACAAACTGCAGTGACTACCTGGCTGAAGGCCTCTGTCGATTATCTAACTCCTCCAACTATAAACTCAGCCAGAGTGACCACATTCCAATAGTCCAACATAACCTCCTGTCCTTGCTTAAACCCTTACACCCATACCAGAACCTCTCCCCTGAATTCATTTACTTCCTCACCTCTATGATACCCTGCACACCCACCCTCTATGTGCTCCCCAAAATTCCAAAACCCAACAATCCCAGCGGCCCCATTCTATCTGGCTGTTGTGCTCCCACTGAAAAAATTTCAGCCCTCACTGACCAACACCTTCAACCAACTGCCCATAATCTAGCTTCCCATGTCAAAGATACCAACCACTTCCTTCACCGACTCTCCACCACTTTCACTGTTTTACCTCTTGGATCCCTACTTGTCACTGTTGACACCACTTCCCTCAACATCCCTCATGCCCATGGTCTTACCACTATTAAAAATTACATTTCCTAAAGACCGTCAGACTCCAAAGCCACTACCTCATTCCTCATTCACCTTACTAACTTTAGATAACTCACAACCACTTCTCTTTTGAAGGGAAGGTATACAAACAAATCTGTGGCATGCATGGCACCCTCGTATGCCAACCTGTTTATGGGCTACCTATAGGAGACCTCCCAAAATGCCAAACCCCTAGTCTGGTTCAGGTTCATTTATGATATCTTCATGACCTGGAGTCAGGACCAAACACCCTGTCCTCAACCCTTCACAACCCCAACACCTTCTCTCTCATCCATTTCACCTGGTCCTCCTGTACTTAGTATACTACCTTCTTGTAAATTGAACACCTCATCTCTGATGGCTCCATCCACACCTCTGTCCTTATCAATCCCACCAGACACCAACAGTACCTGCATTTCGACAGCTGCTATCCCTCCACACCAACAAATCTGTCCCATACAGCCTGGCTACCAGGGGATTGTGCATCTGCAGTGACAAGAACTCCTTTGTCCAGTATGCTGACGTTCTCACCAAGGCCTTCACAGACAGGCACTATCCCCTACACCTAGTCCGCAAACAGATCTCTCATACTATTTTCCCACAATCCCGGATCATCCCAACCTACCCAAGAACCAGCTACAATGGAGTGCCCATTTCATCACCCAGCAACACCCTGGACTGAAGCAAATGAACCACATCCTTTGTCAGAGCTCTGATTATCTATCATCATGCCCTGAAATGAGGGATATCTTACTCAAGATCCTTCCCACCCCTCCTAAAGTGGTGTTTCATCACCCACCCAACCTCCACAATGTCCTAGCCCATCCCTATGCCACTCACAATCCCAACACCTTGCCACAGCAATCATATCCCTATGGAAAATCCAGGTGCAAGACCTGCCCAATCCAACTACCCAACACTTCCATTCTAGCTCTGTCACAGGCTTATCCTACCCTGTCACAGGCTGAGCTACTGGTGAAAGCAGGCATGGCATATACCAGCTCTGTTGCTATCATTGCACAGCTTCTCCTATTGGTATGTTAACCAACTAGCTGTCCACCAGGATGAATGGCCACTGCCAAGCTGTGGCCAAGAGCAAAGTATATCACCCTCTGCACAACATGCAGCTGAACACAACATATGCAATTTCAATGGCCGATTCACAACCTGGACCACCTGGATCCTCTTCTCCATCACCAGCTGAACTGTGCATAAGGGAATTATTCTTACAACACGTTCTCTGCTAGCAAAATTGTCTTGACCTCAACCCACGGTAATCTACTGTCCCCAAACGCTCCACCAAACAGTTTCTGCCTCCTCTCTCATTTCACTTCCCCCTATTCTTGCCCACTCACATTTTTTTTTGTGTGCTGCCCTCTGCCAATGCACCCAAATGTCTTTCCCCTTCTCCACTCCTCTCCTTTTTTGCCCCCATCTCCCTCCCTCCATCTCCATGCCCTACTGCTGCCCAATGCTGCACCTGTTGGTAGTCTTGTCCCTTCACACACTACAAAACAGAATTTGTATCTCTGCCCCACCTTTATCCTGCTACTGCCTCCCCTTTGCTACCCCCTCCAGATTGCTGCTTCAGTACTATGTGACAGTTGCATTCAGGTCCAAGCTGCCAGAGATGGAGGTCATGTGTGTGTGAATGAATGTGTGTGTTTACTTTTCTGAAGGATGCTTCAGATGCAAGGCACATGCGTAACTGTCTTTTCACTGTGACTGTCTGGAACTCAACATGTCATTTTTACAGTGAGTAGCAGTCTAGCTTTTTCTTATATTATTGATATTCCAACTGGGAGTTTACATTGTTGGATTTGTATTTATGGTCTTCCAGTTCCCATCACCTGTCACATATCAAGGGTACACTTAAGGCACTTGCTTTTTTTTCAGAAAAAATGGATACTTTGCCTGGAAGATCAACAATGTTAATGTAAAAACCAGATATTGGACAAGGAAGATAGTCTGTAGACAAAATCCACAACTTTCTTCCATTAGTTAGTCTTGCTCGATGTAGGCAAGGTCTTCTGGAAATTTTAAGTTAAAGCAATTTTCTGTGCACCATCTAAGACTGCAGACTTCCTTTCATGATTGAAGAAGGCTGAAGAATATAAAATACCTTGGCAATGTGGTGTGGCTTATATAGGTCAGATTACATGCAGTGTGGAAGCACACCAATACTGATCTTGCCTTTGCAGCTCACAGAATCTCTTATTTCTGAGCATTATCCTCTGTGCACATAGTATAAAAACAATAAAACAACAATTTTGGCTGCTGTTAATTCTTTATGGGATTACATTATTAAAGAGACAATGGAGATACAGTTGGCAGTGTTTGCACATCAATACATAGATATACAGTTGTGACTGCATTGCCTTTCAAGTTTAGATCATTTTTTGGATGCTTTTGCAAAATGTTTCAGTGCCATTATTAACATGAATTATATCATTGTGCTAGTCTTTCCAAGATTTTTTCTTTTTTATTTTTTATTTTTTATTTATTTTTTATTTTTTTATTTATTTATTTATTCTTTTTTATGCATCGACATGTGCATTTTGGAAATGATAAAGGAGAGCAAGGTTCCTGCATTTCATCCTGCTGATGTGGATTCTGCATTTCGTGTACAAATTATGTATCATATGCAGATGGCCACCCAGCTGACTTACAACAGTGCTGTTTGCAACCTTGCCTATATTAGGACAGACCGTGCTCCTGCGACGCCTGAGTGCTTTACTGCTTCATCGATTCACAAAGTGGACAATGACCAGTGTATATCACGAACATTTCCAGGCCAGTTCCCACCCCCAGTGACCGTTCGTCCCCTCAGTGCATTTTACGGGGCCCCACCTGATGTGAACAATGTTATAGTGTTTCGAGAATTTCCACTTAAATTCTAGAACCACTTGGCCTTCTACCGCCTCGAACACATGATATTTGAAATATAAGTGAGAGAGAAAGTATTTACTGTGCATCACCCACTGACAAGTGTTTGCCAGTCGCGCCATGGAAGCCATAGTGAAAGAACAAGGAGTGTTTATGTATTCTGTGCTGTTTTATAAATTTGACAATTGTAGTAGGGAAAAAAAGAACAGTTGGAATATTGTTAATTAATGCTTGTTTTGGACTTGGAAAAGATAAGACGTGTATTCAGATTCAGAATGGGAATGGACTTGGGTTTTAAGCCAACCTTTTCTTATGTGGAAATGAACTCTGATTTTAACCATTGGACACGCGAAGAGACTTTACTTGATAGTGTTTGTTTATGTGGGGAAGAAGTTTTGTAAAGGTTTGATGTTCAAATATACGTCATGAAGTGAAGCAAAAGAAACTGCATATGGCTGCTTATTTTTATAAGTAGAAAGAGTCTTGAGAAATTCCTGTTCCTAGCAGATATACTTCAGAGAAGAAGAGAAAAGGAGATTGCAGCAGCAAGCTAACCAGCAAGGAAAGTCGGCTGACCATCTCAGGTAAGTTGTATCATTAAAGAAGTGGGATTTTGCACTCATATTTCGCCACTTTAAGTCATCCAAAGTATTAGAACATGGCAACCTGTGTGGAAGGACAGAAGAAAACAGGAATTTTGAGATGAAAACTAGATAAGAAGATATTATGTGTTGCCATAGCAACTGAGCATAACAAGGTAAAAGAACCAATTCACGGAATTGGATTCTGGCTAAAAATTCAAATGGTGAAAATTAGTAAATGCAAAAAAGGGAAGACGTAAGAAAGTAATAACTTTAAAAGAATAGGAGACAAGTGATCAATGTATTAGACTATAAGACAAGATATGCTGAGAAGATCTGGTGTAGGGAGTATACAGCTCTTGTACATCGTGGGTAAGCAGACGCAGAAATCAGTATCTGATGCCGCTGGCACCAGTTGCTGTTCACCGGGTGAGCGTGAAACAGAACTTTATTGTTTTAGTACAAATGAATAAGAACTGTTAAGTGAACAATATTACTGTAGTTATTATACTCAGAGTTGAACTTTTTTTAATGATTACTAGGTTTAAAGCTAATAAGAATATGGATAACTTAGGACAAATGGAAAAAACTGAAGAAACAGCTATGGCTATGGGAGTCAGTAGAGAAATGCCAGACTGGTCTGAGTTAGTAAACCTAATCAAAGATCAAAACGCTAAATTAGATGCACAGAGTGCAGATTCAGTGGCTTTAAGAAAGGAACTAAATGATAAACTAGAAGCCCAGAGTTTACAACTATATGAAACTTTAAATTCTAGATTAAATGCTAGAATGAAACTCTAAGGAAAGAAATAGGTTTGGTACATTCTAGTTTAAACGCTCAAAATGAAGTTCTAAATGACCAGAGTGAAATCTTCAATAGTCAGTTTACTAAAGACTTAATTTGACACACTAAATGGTAAAGTTGAAAAATTGAATTTAGATTTAAAGAAAGAATAAACAAGTTCTTTAAACCAAGATTTAGCAAAAAGGTTAGAATTTCATATTGAGGAAAAATGTAAAACAGTAGAAACCAAAATCAATGAAAAATTAGGATCATTTGAAAATTTATGCAATGTTGAGTTCAATGCTGTAAAGCAGAGATTTCATACTGTAAGAGAGAGCGTTGATAAGCAAGAGAAGTTGATACCAATTACCCAATCACAAATTACAGGCGTGAATACAGAAGTAGATACTGTGGAAAGAAATTTCAGAGAGAAACTAGTGAACTCCGCCATTATAAATATAAATAGTTTGGAGGAACAGGTAGAAGAAATTACAGATTGGAAAGTCACTGAGAGAATAACATCCAGGAATACATCACCTATGGCTTCTTCCAAATTTACTGATAGAAGGAAGAGCATAGACGAACTCTGGAGAGAATTCAAACTTATCCAGGAACAAGTAGAAAAACGAGTAACTTCACCTAATGTTGTGTTAACTAGGGAAGTTGCGACTGATTTGCAGCGGGGAGACTTTCAAAAGAAATTTAAAGAAAATACTGGTCTCACAATGCGCAAGAACAGTTAATACCAGATCCATGGGACCCAGACGGAGTTGTATATTCTCCAGGGATGTTAACATTCTTAGTTAACAGGTGGAGTGACGACCATCAGGTCCCAAGTTGTTATCAGTGTTTCTTCAGTAATAATTTTCCTGTGCCAAATTCCCCCAAACTTTTAAACTATTCTATCATCCCACACTTAGAAGTACTGGAAAAAACAATACCAATGAGAATTTGGGATTACGTCATCCAAAAGTGCTCCTGGTAGGAGATTTTCTTGTTCCAGTCAGTTAGATGTTCTTACTTTGCTCGGCTGCAGCATGAGGCGGAAATTTGTACACATGTTGTCTCCGATCTAAGTCGTTTGGTGCAGCGTTGGGACAGGATATATTAGGTGCCTGGTCAATTCTTATCTCCCTCAGTCATGGGAATACTATTCTCTGACTTTTTTGCTCTACACAAGGTTTCCGTACTCACTGAACTGGCCTTAGGACAACTGCATTATTCTTTGACAGATGTACCACCATACTCAGGCCAGAGTTCAGATTTGTATTTTCTAATGTATATTTGTCTTAATGAACAGAAGTGAATATTACATTAGCAGAACATATAATATTGGATGACTAATTAAATAATGATACTATAGCATATAATTTTCTACTTTGTACAAAATATTTTATACCTTTTATGAGATGTGATGTAGATGGGAGGGTTTGTATCAATTTGAAAGGGGTGGGTATTGTGGATAACAGCATGGTTTACGAGAATGCATAAATTTTGACTGACACAAAACACACACCACACCTTTCAACAACCCTCGCGAACAAGTGTGACTGACTCTTCACACTTGCCAATTCCATAGGGTTGCTAAGATTTCCTTTGCGGACCTCAAGGGTGAAGGTGGGAATGTCCGTTATGTAGGAGACGATTTAACACCAAAACTCCGCCAGCATCCCTCTCAAGTACCTGCGAGGTAGGGATCCTGGGGAAGGGGGGGTGGAAAGGGTTCCCTGTCTTTGGGGCAATCTTCTATCTCTTCCTCAACCTTAGCAACCCTTTCTATTTATTTCCTTTCATACTTCTCATTTGAGGACCTATCTATTTTTTCCCTCTTTCCATATTCACATACTTCTATTGCAGAAGTCCTACCAACTTTCCACAGTTTCTATAACCTACATCTTATTTTTTGATAAGGCTGAAGAATCAGACTACACAAACACATACATACAAAAAGAGATGGATACACAAACAATGAGGTAACAGATTAGAAAGATGTGAGAACTGCCAAGTGTTGTAGGGGGAAAGATATGTGTACATCAGGAAATATGCACACATCTTTTTTTTATTATGATGGTTCTATATTGGTTATTTTTTTAATATATATATATATATATATATATATATATATATATATATATATATATATATATATATATATATATATATATATATATATATATATATATATATGAAATAAGAACACCGTGAATTCATTGTCCCAGGAAGGGGAAACTTTATTGACACATTCCTGGAGTCAGATACATCACATGATCACACTGACAGAACCACAGGCACATAGACACAGGCAACAGAGCATGCACAATGTCGGCACTAGTACAGTGTATATCCACCTTTCGCAGCAATGCAGGCTGCTATTCTCCCATGGAGACGATCGTAGAGATGCTGGATGTAGTCCTGTGGAACGGCTTGCCATGCCATTTCCACCTGGCGCCTCAGTAGGACCAGCGTTCGTGCTGGACGTGCAGACCGCGTGAGACGACGCTTAATCCAGTCCCAAACATGCTCAATGGGGGACAGATCCGGAGATCTTGCTGGCCAGGGTAGTTGACTTACACCTTCTAGAGCACGTTGGGTGGCACGGGATACATGCGGACGTGCATTGTCGTGTTGGAACAGCAAGTTCCCTTGCCGGTCTAGGAATGGTAGAACGATGGGTTCGATGACGGTTTGGATGTACCGTGCACTATTCAGTGTCCCCTCGACGATCACCAGTGGTGTACGGCCAGTGTAGGAGATCGCTCCCCACACCATGATGCCGGGTGTTGGCCCTGTGTGCCTCGGTCGTATGCAGTCCTGATTGTGGCGCTCACCTGCACGGCGCCAAACACGCATACGACCATCATTGGCACCAAGGCAGAAGCGACTCTCATCGCTGAAGACGACACGTCTCCATTCGTCCCTCCATTCACGCCTGTCGCGACACCACTGGAGGCAGGCTGCACGATGTTGGGGCGTGATCGGAAGACGGCCTAACGGTGTGCGGGACCGTAGCCCAGCTTCATGGAGACGGTTGCGAATGGTCCTCGCCGATACCCCAGGAGCAACAGTGTCCCTAATTTGCTGGGAAGTGGCGGTGCGGTCCCCTACGGCACTGCGTAGGATCCTACGGTCTTGGCGTGCATCCGTGCGTCGCTGCAGTCCGGTCCCAGGTCGACGGGCACGTGCACCTTCTGCCGACCACTGGCGACAACATCGATGTACTGTGGAGACCTCACGCCCCACGTGTTGAGCAATTCGGCGGTACGTCCACCCGGCCTCCCGCATGCCCACTATACGCCCTCGCTCAAAGTCCGTCAACTGCACGTACGGTTCACGTCCACGCTGTCGCGGCATGCTACCAGTGTTAAAGACTGCGATGGAGCTCCGTATGCGACGGCAAACTGGCTGACACTGACGGCGGCGGTGCACAAATGCTGCGCAGCTAGCACCATTCGATGGCCAACACCGCGGTTCCTGGTGTGTCTGCTGTGCCGTGCGTGTGATCATTGCTTGTACAGCCCTCTCGCAGTGTCCGGAGCAAGTATGGTGGGTCTGACACACCGGTGTCAATGTGTTCTTTTTTCCATTTCCAGGAGTGTATTATCTACCGAATAGAACATCCAGACATGATATCTATTACAGTTATTGAAGTTGATGAGCAGACTCCAGTGGGCATTTGATTATGTAATTTAAAAAAAAAAATTATAGTATACATATGAATGTATACTAGGGTAATGAACTGTGAGGCCTACTCAAGACAGAATAAGGGGGCATACTGGACATTTACTGACTATAAAGGGCAAAGGTAGCTACGTGGAAATAGGACAATCTGTGGTCTAAAAAATAGGGATGTTGTATAAAGGGGTGTACCTGCCAGAACGGAAAGAGGAAGTGCACTCATACGGTCAACCCACAAGTAAGGTATAGGTACTGATCCTAGCAGGAGGGGACAGTATTGTAACAGAAGTCACATGTTTTATAGGATTATTCTGGTAAGTTTGTATTCTATGTAACACTAGCATTATCACGTTTGAGGTTAAGTTTATGAGTGTCAAGAGGGAACACTTTTATTTTGCCCAGAGTTCCTCCAAGCTACAGTCTATAAATAATGAGACTATTACACACTAAAGAAGTAGTACAAAGAATTATAATAAAGAATAAAGTACTCAAGTGACATGAGCACCTGAAGTTTGTGATTGGAGTTAAAGAAAGAATCCTCACAATTCCTAAGCAATAATAATGTGGAATGAAATTATAAATAAATGCTTATGTTCTAAAAACAAAGGTAGAGTAAGGAATCAGTAGAAAGACAAGAACCAGAAGCTTGCTCTATAGAGTACAAAGATTTATGGGTGAAGAAAACAAAAGTATATAAACCTACATAATAGATGAATACTTTTAAAATGTGAATTGTTATTATGTAGGATATTAATGTGCATAATGATTATGTATAAAATATCGCATGTTCAATCTGAGGGGGGGATATATAGGGTTTTGAGAATTTCCGCATAAATTCTAGAACCATTATAGTATACAGCCTATTGTCTGATAAATGCCAACCCACATTACATTCCATCCACACCTCCGTCTTGAACAAATGGTTCAAATGGCTCTGAGCACTATGGGACTTAAATTCTGAGGTCATCAGTCCCCTAGCACTTAGAGCTACTTAAACCTAACTAACCTAAGGACATCACACACATCCATGCCCGAGGCAGGATTCGAACCTGCGACCGTAGATGTCGCACAGTTCCAAACTGTAGTGCCTAGAACTGCTCGGCCACCCCGGCCGGCTGTCTCGAACACACGATATTTTAAATATAAGTGAGAGAGAGAGTATTTATTGCGCAGCACCTGTCTGTGTGTGCAGGTTTGAAGTTTATCGTGAGACAACTGTAGACGTGGCAGTCGAGTGGCACCAACAAGTGTTTGCCGGTCGTGCCATGGAAGCCATAGTGAAAGAACAAGGAGTGTTTATGTATTCTGTGCTGTTTTATAACTTTGATGATTGTAGTGGGGAAAAAAAAGAACAGTTGAGATATTGTTAATTAATGCTTGTTTTGGAGTTGGAAAAGATAAGACATGTATTCAGATTCAGAATGAGAATGGACTTGGGTTTTAAGCCAACCTTTTCTTATTTGTATATGAACTCTTTTTTTAACCATTGGACATTGTGAAGTGAAGCAAAAGAAACTGCATATGTCTGCTTATTTTTATAAGTAGAAAGAGCCTTGAGAAATTCTTGTTCCTAGCAGATATACTTCAGAGAAGAAGAGAAAATGAGGTTGCAGCAGCAAGTTAACCAGCAAGGAAAGTCAGCTGACCATCTCAGGAACATCTTGGTGACCGCACCCTGTCCCTGCTTTGGCCCTGGCTACACCTCCTGATCAGCAAGCAGATGATGCCAGATGAAACCCTGTGGTTGGTGTGGTTATCAAAACAGCCTACAGATCTCCAGGTTCATATCCTCCGCCATGCCCTGGAATCCATCGGCTCATGTCTGCAGATGGCTGACCAGGTCTATTCACTCACACACTAGCGCCAACAGCAGCAGCTCACGCAACAGGTTGGCACTCCTGCACCAGTAGCTTGCCTGGCTGTAGGAAGGGGCAGGCTGCGCTCTGTCCCCAGAATGCTATGCCACCTGGCACCCAGCATGCGCACTCCCTGCCTGCCCACTGAGCCACTGCATATTGTGCTTACGCCAACCACTCTGGTGTACAAACTCGAACACATAGAGGATGATTGGCCGCCATCTCTCTCAACATACCCTCACTGTTGGTACCTACCGTATCTGGCAATGATGCAAAAAAGTGCCACCCCCCCTCATGCAAGCATCCGAAAAGCCTATTGTCTGATAAATGCCAACCCACGTTACATTCCATCCACACCTCCATCCTGTTGAATGGCCGCCTTTATGTCAGAGACTGATCTTCAAATTGCAACTTCCTCATGGACACTAGTGCTGATGTCTCAATCATACCTAAATCAATGGTCACACACCCCCTCTCGTGCACACACTCTCTCCTGCGAGCTGTGAACTCATCTACACTCCAGACCCGTGGCTCCATTGAGCTTCAGCTCTGCCTCTGTAATGGCCTCTCCATACCCTGGATCTTCCATGTGGTGGACATCTCAGAACCAATCCTGGGAATCGACTTATCACACCACCAACTGTCTCCAAACGTCGTTCGAGGTTCTTTGTTTCACCACACCTCCAACTCTCACATTCCGTGTGACCATGCTCTGTCACCTGCTCCGAGTGTAAATGCTGTTAACTGTTTAGTGCATCAGTGCATGGCTCTCACCAGCAGGACTAGTGAAACCATGAATTGCATCCAGGTGGAAAGTGCCAACACATGCGGCCTCCGCCGTGAGAATGCCATTTTGGAATACTGAATTGCACATGCCAAGGATGAGCTTGCCGTAATCACTGTCTGCATCAATTCACACCACCACTTGACAGCGCCAACACCCAAGCCTTCATCTGTCACACAGGTTAGCAACACCACACCCATCGCGTGTGACTCCAGTCTCAACCACACAGTGTTACCCCACCTCCTGTACCACTCAATGTCTCTCTCACCTGGTTTGCAAACTGACACTCGCATGCCTCATGACAATCCAGCTGTCCAGGCTCCGACCAAGCCCCCAACCACCAGGCATGCACCCACCCAGTGTGTTGATAAACATTCACCCCCTCTCACTCCTCCTTCCACAGCTCGCTCCAAAGCTCAAAGCATGCCAGCAGTGCTGCCACTGCCAAGCGCGCCTCTCTTACACACTATGGACAACAGACACCCTCTACGTGCACCGCTCACAGCCGCCTAATGTTCAGCACTCGCAAACTGCCATCCAAACCAGCAAAAACATTACAAAACTGTGACTGTTTTGCTGCCGTTCCCCTCTCGAGCAGATAATTATGCTGTTTCCAAGCTATTCACCCCTAATAAATCAACTGACACCACATCCTCACCTGCGGACGCAGACACCAAACATTTGGTTTCCACTGTCTTGAACGGAACTGTTCATCGCATCATCATGTCCGGGGTCCCACCTATTCGCCACCAAGGCCTGCCACCTTAACCTACTCAAGTTACACTTGGCTCACCAGCAAATAGAAAAACTTCTTGAGGTGGGAATTTTACAGCCCTCTGATAGTAACTGCTTGCCACCCATACACCTCACCCCTAAACAGGGTGGCTCCTTTCGTATGTGTGGCGATTACAAACGTTTGAATGCTAGAACTCTGATGGACAATTATCCTATACCGAACATTTCCAACTTCACTCAACTTCTTGTGGGTGCTTACAATTTTCAGTGTACTACAATTTTCAGTGTACTGGATTGCAAACATGCTTATCACCAAATCCCAGTCACACCTAAAGACATTCTGGAAACGATGATTATCAGCCCTGTTCAGGTTGTACAAGTACCATTTCATGTCATTTGGATTATCGACTTCTGTTTCATATATCTTGACGATCCTAATCTTCAGCAAAGAGCAAAAATGCCACATCATGATAGTAAAGGACACTCTCTCAATCAAATGGAGTTGAGATCAACATTGACAAACTGCAACTGCACCAACAATCTGTCCAATTCTTGGGATACACAGTTTCAGCCGCTGGTAAACACCCCTCAGAATTGAAGGTGCACTCAATTTCATCCATGCCACTCCCTACCACATACAAAGAGCTCCGTCCGGTTCCTGGGAATGATAAACTCCTACCGTTGTCATTTGCCTGCAGCAGCCACCCCCAGGCCACCACCACTAACGTCCTCACCATCAAGCAAACTTCAGGGATGTGCTCCATTCCATGGATGGAACCAATGCGTGCAGCCTTCCAGGCCCTGAAAGACTCTCTCGCATGAGCCATAACCCTCGCTCATCCAATCTCGGATGCTGAACTCTTCATCACCTAGGATGGCAGTGACTCCTCGGTAGGCACAGTCCTACAACACCATAACAATGTCGTCATGCCACTTCAGTTCTTTTCAAAGAAACTATCATGCACCTAACAAAAATACTGTCTTCACCCGCAAACTTTTAGCAGTTTATGAAGTGGTGAAACATTTCCGCCGCAACGTCAAGCACCTACCTTTCCACATCCTGACTAACTTTATACCAGTAGGAGATGCCATACAAAACCCACCCCTCTGCCCCCCCCCCCCCCCAATCGCTTTTGGCTTTTTGATTGCAGCTGTCAGTTCTCTATGACGTCTGCCATATCAAACTGACAACGTCGTCTCAGATTTTCTTTCCCGCATTAGCACCATCTCAATGGATGTTGATCTTTCCAACCTTGCATCCATACAGAACCATGACAAGGATACACAGCAACTTCTCACCATCACCTCCACTTTGCTGTTTTCATCAAAGCAAAATTCGCCAGCGTCTGAGAGGAAGTCTGGTGCGACTCCTTAACTGGCACCTTCAGACTCCTCACCCCCCTCCGCTGTTCAGTGTGGGTAACGACCAAAAATGTGGCAAATTTACCATTTCAGCTGCCCCACTACTGTGACCATCAACCAGGGCTGGCAGTTTGAATCAGCACTCTTTGCTGAACTCTGCCAGCTGTGTGTCAAATGTCACACAACTGCCTAACCCCCCCCTCCCCCCTCCAATCAAACAGACTGGTAGAATGGTGGCATCGAACTTTGAAGACAGCACTATGGTGTCAGGGGATCCAGGCCCGCCCATGGGTATTCTTCAGCCTACAGTCATCGTACAAACCAGATATTGAGGGCACCAGGAATGAGTTCATCTATGGTGAAAAGCCTGTCCTCCCTGGGGAGCGGTTATAGCCTACCTTCCCCAACAATCCCACTCCCCTTCCCAAATTCCTAAGCTGAATCCAAATGCATTTTGCAAACATTTCCCTGAGGCCCCCCCCCCCCCCCCCACCAATCTAGCCAAACTGCCCCCCACTCCTACGTGCCATCCGATCTCTGTGTGAAACCAGCAGACCTCGACCCAGTGCCTTTTGTGCATGGTGATGTTATGCAGCCTCCCTGCACTGAGGACTTGTGCTCAAGCTATAACCCCTCAGAGCTGCCACTGCAGCCTTCACCCGAACATGTGTCTGCATCACCATCAATGCCATTCCTTGGGTTCTCGCCTTCTCACTCTATCCCCTCCCCCCTACCCCCTCTAGTGGTTCTGCAAACTGATGTCCCACCCGAAAGTGTGGAGGATGTCACCATCCTCATTGACAACAACCAATCTTCATCCTGCTGCAAGACAACTCGCCCTACCCAACTGAGGACCCAGTCTGTCAGTCGGTTGCTGGCTCCCGCCTGCTCCCAAGCAGGTCAACCACATGCTCCTCTGAGCTACGGTAACCCCCTAGGGAGGGTTACAGTTCAAATGCTGCCAGCCGATCATGCAGGGCACACAGTCCCTCCCCACACCGCTCCATCCTCATGTGCATGCCGATGCCTCGTCTGCCCTCACTACCAACAGGAGTTCCACGCCGACCTCCCATCTTAGTCCCTGTCATCTCCATCACCGCCGGACATGCTACCCTTCCACTGTGCCAAAACCATGCTCCACACTGCCGGGGTTGGGGGCTGTGTGGCATCGACAAGTATGAATGACATATCTCGCCCGTTGTCAGTTCTTTGACTCTGTAACCGAATGGCCCACACCATCCTGCTTGTTCAGTTCACTGTATGATTTGTTTGTAATGTGGACATCTGTATGAAATATACCGATTCCTACAGAAATGAGTGTGTTTCTTTGGGATACAACCCAACAGAAATCCCAATAATGTATTAGCATTTATTGCTTATATTTTTCTATAGTAAACAGCCACCAGGTGTTTTGGCACTGCTGTATTTAAGAAGCAAGAACTAAATAAAGAGACTGCTCTAACTATCAACTCAATGTGTGTGCTGCTTCACTGTTGGTGAGTGAAGTTAATGCTATATTTAGCCACTAGAGACCACCAGGCCAACTAAGACAGTAGCAGTTGTGTGCGCAGCTTGCTCACTGCACCCCCTGTTGGAACTAATGTCCATATGAGCCGGAACACAAGGCTCTGCTTGCCATTTCTGTAATACTAATTGTATTGCACCTTGTCTTCCATGTGTCTGTAATGTTCAAGCAATAAATTACAGTGTTTTTTTGGTTAGAAAAGAAACGATGACATTTTTGTATATGAAAGTAGCCACTGTGTGTTTTGTAGCTTCTATTTGCCATAACTACTGTCATATTTAGCACAATATGTGTGCAGAATTTTTATATCTCTTTTTCATTTATTTGCTGTTGAAGGTAAATGGTAATTTACTATTGCAAATATTAAACATTTTTGTAACCACCCATCCCGTACCTCTGCGGAAACACAAAATAAGATTTCTGGCCTTTAGTAACTAAATCTTAGGCTTTCTTGTACTTTTTGTGTTGGTTAACATTAGTTACTACTTACAGAACATGTAAACTGACTTGCGGACTTTCGATAAAACTTTGGCCTTGCTTTTCTCTCACAAAGGCAGTAATAGCAAAAACAAGCTGCAACAATAATATTCAATATTAGTTGACTGCAAAGCAAAATTTACAAGCACAAGTTTGAAAGCATATATGCCAAAAATTACCTTTTCTTCTTTCAGTGCTTTTAGAAGCATTAGCTTCTCAAACATGCTAAGAGTTTGATCCCAGCTTTCAACAATAGGTGCTGCTGAATCATTGGTAAGATTTATTACCTGTAAATATAAAAAATGGTAGTTGAAAGAAAAAAAGCACAAGCAGTAAAAACAAATAAAATGTAAATGGTCTGCTTCAGTAACATGAACACTGGTTGATCATATACCATGTATCTGATGGCTCAATGTTGTCTGCAGCTACACTCATACAATAATGAATGTTCAACAAAATTCACCACTGTGTAACTTCCTCATATGCCAGATCCTAGTGAAATAGGGAACAATTATCTTGCTATCCTTCTGCTGAATGAAGTCTCAAATCAATATATATATGAGCCAGAGATGTATTTCACCAAGAGTCACTAAAATTTTTCAGTGTTTAGCTGTTCTTGGCTATATAAGCATGCATAATTGTCACTAGATTGTCCTTTGGATCATTTATGTTCCTGTATTTGTGTTTTTGTCTACACAGGCCTGCAGAATTACCACTAGATTGTCTTTTGGCTCATTTGTATTCCTGTCTTTGCCACAGAGCAGGCATATTGACTTAATAAACATGGAAAGAAATTGACTTTGGTCATTCCTCAGTTTTATGTGATGACTAAAATTAGTTTCTATAAGTAATCCTGAAATTTTGTTGGAGATTTACTGATCATGACCTAATGCAGATCCATAGGAAGAAGTTCCAAATGATGCAACATTCCTGAGTTGATTGTAAAAGGAGAAACAGATTACATGTGATAACTGGTTACTCGATGTGAACAGCTGTCATAAAATAGAGAAAAACAGACTTCCTAATAATATGATTATTTTAGTTCGCCACCACCCTTAGCTATGGGCCCTGCTGAAGTGGGGTGGCTTGCATGCCTTAATGATATAGATAGCCATACTGTAGACACAACCATCATGCAGGGGCATCTGTGGAGAGGCCACACTAACCTCTGGCTCCTGAAGAAGAGCAGTAGCCTTATCAGTAGTTGCAGTGGCAAATGTCTGGATGGTGGTCTGATCCAGCCTTGCCACATTGCATGACATAGCCTTTTTGTGCTGATACTGCAGATGGTTGTGTCACTTACTGAGATGACGTTCTCTTTGGTAGAATATTCTGGAGGCATTCAAAATTTGGATTTACAGGTGAGGAATACTCAAGGTTAGAGAATATAAAAAGGAAAATGGATAGCTAGATGTTAGATATAATCGGAATTAGTGAATTGCAGTGGTAGGAAAGAACAAAACTTCTGGTCAGGTAAGTACTAGTTTATCAACACAAAATCAAACACAGGTAATGCAACAGTAGGGCTAGTAATGAATAAGAAAACAGGAATTGGACTATCTACTATAAACAACTTTGTGAACACAGTATCATAGCCAAGATACTCATGAAACTAAACCTACCACAGTAGTAAAAGTTTATATCCCACCTTACTCATCATTTCCCGAAAAGTCTGAAAATGTATGATACTGTAAATGAAATTATTAAGGTGGATGAGGGAGATGAACATTTTTTATGGTGTGAGGCTGAGATTCATTAATAAGAAAATGAAGAGAAGGAAATATAGTAGGAAAACATAAACGGGGGAAAAGGAATGGTAGAAGGAGACAGCTGGTAGAATTTTGCACAGAGCATAATTTAATCCTCACTAAGAAAGAAGGTTGTATACATGGAAGAGACCTAGGGATACTGATAGTAGTTTCCAGATACACTATATAACACCAACAAAGAGATTTTAAAACCACATTTATATCAGTGTACTTCTGTTTATTCGGAAAAATGTGAGGGAGAAGATGCATAAACAGTCGAAAAACATGAATAATTGAAATATTTTCAAACATGTGTGGATGATGTCTACAGGATGGGTAGTAACAGCAACGGCCGACATCTGGGCATGTTCAGACGCAGCACAGTGCAGTCATTTTCCCATACAGGTCTGTCATAGTGGCCGCTGGAACCTAGCAGGTGGCAACCTGCGCTGGCAGTCCCCATGTGTGCAGTGTGTGTGCTCTCTTTTTCTTTTTCTTTTTCTTTTTCTTGTTTTTTTTTAGGTAAAAAAAGTAGGAAATTAAAGAGATGGGCCTGGATAAATTGGAGGAACCAGATGTTGTTGAAAGTTCCGGAAGCACCATAAGGCAGGCAATGTTGGGACTGATTCAGAGGAAAGGAATATGCTAGAAGACATAAAAGGGTAGTTATGAGAGATGAAATAGAGGAGGAAGCAGGAGTGCCCATTGGTAAGGAGACAAGATCTAGTAAAAATCCATCGATAACACAGGAGATATCAAATTTAATTGACAAAAGGGGAAAAATATAAAAATGCAGCAAGTGAAGCAGGCAAAGGAGAATACAAATGTCTAAAGAATGAGAATGACAGAATGTGCTAAATGGTCAAGTAAGGATGGCTAAGAGGACAAACGCAAGGCTGTAAGACAATGTATAATTAGGGAAAAGAAAGAAGCTACCCATACAGGCCTTTGAGGGAAAGAGATCTGATGGGGAGCAAAGAAGGGAAATCTGAAAGGTGGGAGGAATATAAATAGGGCCTAGATAAGGTAACTGAATGTAAGTACAGTGTTATACACTCCTGGAAATTGAAATAAGAACACCGTGAATTCATTGTCCCAGGAAGGGGAAACTTTATTGACACATTCCTGGGGTCAGATACATCACATGATCACACTGACAGAACCACAGGCACATAGACACAGGCAACAGAGCATGCACAATATCGGCACTAGTACAGTGTATATCCACCTTTCGCAGCAATGCAGGCTGCTATTCTCCCATGGAGACGATCGTAGAGATGCTGGATGTAGTCCTGTGGAACGGTTTGCCATGCCATTTCCACCTGGCGCCTCAGTTGGACCAGCGTTCGTGCTGGACGTGCAGACCGCGTGAGACGACGCTTCATCCAGTCCCAAACATGCTCAATGGGGGACAGATCCGGAGATCTTGCTGGCCAGGGTAGTTGACTTACACCTTCTAGAGCACGTTGGGTGGCACGGGATACATGCGGACGTGCATTGTCCTGTTGGAACAGCAAGTTCCCTTGCCGGTCTAGGAATGGTAGAACGATGGGTTCGATGACGGTTTGGTTGTACCGTGCACTATTCAGTGTCCCCTCGACGATCACCAGTGGTGTACGGCCAGTGTAGGAGATCACTCCCCACACCATGATGCCGGGTGTTGGCCCTGTGTGCCTCGGTCGTATGCAGTCCTGATTGTGGCGCTCACCTGCACGGCGCCAAACACGCATACGACCATCATTGGCACCAAGGCAGAAGCGACTCTCATCGCTGAAGACGACACGTCTCCATTCGTCCCTCCATTCACGCCTGTCGCGACACCACTGGAGGCGGGCTGCACGATGTTGGGGCGTGAGCGGAAGACGGCCTAACGGTGTGCGGGACCGTAGCCCAGCTTCATGGAGACGGTTGCGAATGGTCCTCGCCGATACCCCAGGAGCAACAGTGTCCCTAATTTGCTGGGAAGTGGCGGTGCGGTCCCCTACGGCACTGCGTAGGATCCTACGGTCTTGGCGTGCATCCGTGCGTCGCTGCGGTCCGGTCCCAGGTCGACGGGCACGTGCACCTTCCGCCGACCACTGGTGACAACATCGATGTACTGTGGAGACCTCACTCCCCACGTGTTGAGCAATTCGGCGGTACGTCCACCCGGCCTCCCGCATGCCCACTATACGCCCTCGCTCAAAGTCCGTCAACTGCCCATACGGTTCACGTCCACGCTGTCGCGGCATGCTACCAGTGTTAAAGACTGCGATGGAGCTCCGTATGCCACAGCAAACTGGCTGACACTGACGGCGGCGGTGCACAAATGCTGCGCAGCAAGCGCCATTCGACGGCCAACACCGCGGTTCCTGGTGTGTCCGCTGTGCCGTGCGTGTGATCATTGCTTGTACAGCCCTCTCGCAGTGTCCGGAGCAAGTATGGTGGGTCTGACAGACCGGTGTCAATGTGTTCTTTTTTCCATTTCCAGGAGTGTAGAAAAAGAAGAGGAAGTAGGTGAAGATGAGGGAGGAGATACGAAGTGGTGAGATGTGGCAAATGTAACAGTAAACCGAAAGACCTAATTCAAAACAAGGCCCCTGGAATTGATAATACTTCAAAATTATTGAGCTGCTTGGGAAAGTCAACCATGGAGAAAATTATTCCACATGGTGTGGAAGATATACAAGACAGGCACAATACTCCCAGAAGAATGTAATAAGACTAATTCCAAAAAAGGCAGGTGCTGACAGGCATTAGTATTACAGAACCATCATATAAACAAATCATGGTTACAAAATATTGACATGAATTATTTACAGAAGTAGGGAAAAACAGGTAGACATCAACATCAGGGAACATCAGTTTGGGTTCTGGAGGAATTTAGGAACACACAAGGCAATACTGACCCTATGACTGTCCTAGAAGATAGACTGAAGAAAGGCAAACTTATGTTTATAGCATTTGTAGATCTAGAGAAAGCTTCCGACAGTGGTGACTGGACTACAACCTTTGAATTTTTGAAGGTAACAGGTAAAAAAATAAATGGAGAAAAACGTTATTTATAACTTGTACAGAAACCAGATGGCAGTTGTAGGATCAAGGGGGATTAATGTGAAGCAGTGGTTGAGAAGGAAGTGAGACAGGGCTGTAGCATAGCCCCAATGTTATTCAATCTGTGCACTGAGCAAGCAGTAAAAGAAACAAAAAAAATTGGAGTAAGAATTAAAGTTCAGGGAGAAAATATAAAAACTTTCAGATTTACCGATGACATTGTAATTCTGTCAGAGACAGCAAAGGACTTGGAAGAGCAGCTGAATGGAATGGACAGTGTCTTGAAGGGAGGATATAAGTGAACATCAACAAAAGCACAACAAGAATTATGGAATGTAGTCAAACTAAATAAGGCGAATCTGAGAAATATTAGGCTACAAAATGAGACACTGAAAGTAGTAAACGAGTTTTGCTATTTGGGCAGCAAAATAACTGATAATGGCCAAAGCAGAGAGGATATAAAATGCAGACTGGTGAGGGACAGAAAAGCTTTTCAGAGGAAGAGAAGTTTGTTAATATCGGATATAGATTTAAATGTTTGGAAGTCTTTTCTGAAAGTATCTATATGGATTGTAGCCATGTATAAAAGTGAAACTTGGACAGTAACCAGTTTAGACAAGAAGGGAATAGAAGCTTTTGAAACATGGTGCTACAGAAGAATGCTGAAGATTAAAGGGATAGATAATGTAAGTAATGAGGCGGTACTGAACGGAATTGAGGAGACAAGAAATTTGTAGAGAAAATTGACTAAAAGAAGGGGTTGATTGATATGACACAAAATTGTCAGTAACATCTTTCAAGGAAAAATAAAATTGTAAATATTAGAACTTTTTGAAATTGGCCTAGCCCTTCACAGCTGGAAGTAAACATCCCGACAAAATGAGCAGCTTACACCAAAAAACAAGCAAATCTGCAGATTGTCTTTCTGCTAATTATTTTGCAACAGTAGCCTGTCAAAATTTATTTCCAAATTTTTCTGTTAATATAAATAGTATCCAGGATAGTCATATTATGTTACTTAAATGCCCGCCATCAGTGAGAACCAATGTTCCAATGTCGAACAGATGATACTACACAACTGTGGCTAAAGAATTATAGAGCAAGGAATCACCACAAAAGTCAATAAAGATGATGTCTTAGAATCTAAGCAAAATGTCTATTAGCAAAGAAAGGAGGTATGGGCTTGAATTTAAAGCACTCAAAATATTAGTCAAAGTTAGTAACATTTAAGCAAAGTTTGGAAAAGAAGCCTCATGGAAACATTAAGACGTCTGCAATGAAGCAGAATTTGTAAAGACTCATGGAACCATGATGAGCAGAATGAATGAAGCATCAGACAGAGTTTCAATGGAAACTAATTGAAAGGAAGGTTTAGCTTTCAGCAGTTACAAAAGAAACTGTTAATTGTTCACTTCTGACTATGGTAATGTAAAATGAGGGGTAGCACAGGATTTTATTCTGCAACTCTTGTTTTTCTTATGAGTTTCCCTGTACATGGCAAGATAGTCAAAAAAAATTCTATGTGCAGATGAAACAAAGGTCACTGTATGAGGCAAAGGATGTAATGTAAATGATTTAGGAACTAGGGTAGATTATAACATCAGTCTGTGGCTTATAGAAAACAAATTGACTCTTAACTGGAACAAAGCACAATACAAATATTTTTCTCACATGAAACTCTTGTTGAAATGAAATTTTGTTATCACAAGGTGATCAGAGAGTGAAACTGAATGCTTTATATTCTTAAAAATGAAAATGGAAGAATAACATTCAAGTTCTTGTACAAAATGAAATGCTACTACCTTTACATTAAGATTATTTTACATTGCTTGTGACAATGACATGCCAAAGCTTGTTTAATTTATATTCTTCCACTCTATTATAAATTCCACCTTGCCCTCATCCTCTGTTGTAACAATCTCTTCCTCTCAGAGCAATAGTTATATCCATTGTTCTTAATTATTTGTTGTAGATAATCCTGTCTCTGTCTTCCTGCACAAGATACAGGATGATTCAGGAGGAATATCACACAATTTGTGAGATAATTCTACATTGAAAATGTAAAATGTGTCCAATCTTTGATTATTACAAAACAGGAGTATATTGAAGAATATACACACGTATGAAAGAGTATGAAGACAAGTGTGGCTATTACTTACTGAAATGCTATGTAGGCACTGTGGAGAATAGAATAAAAGTGGGACAGATGAATGATCCATCCTTCACGAGACCTGGGGTTTCTCCAACAAATGGCAGAACTGTGATGATGCACCAAGGCAACAGCTGCAAGCATATCCAGTGTGCAGTTATGGTTTGGATCGGGTAGCAGTCGTGAGGCCATGTGTGTCATGTTTCAGTGTTGTTTAACTGAGCGAGCGAGTCCATTGTGTCCATGAATACAAACATGTCTCATACATTTGCCCATGTAAAATAGGCAGACAAGTTGTTTGTGTCTGGGTAGTGAAATGGGAGTGCCTGTGTGGATGTGAAAGACTAACAGAGACACTTTCCTGATCAATGAACCCCCTGTTCCAGGATATTTTCCAAGGTTTTTCGAACATTACATGAATTCAGAACAGTACCCAATGTACACATAACATCAGAATGTGAGGCCATCCCATCAGCTGAGGGAGGGGAAGACAGTATCGCAATGATACCCTAGAGTCCCACCACAAGCACATGGCACATTAGCTGTCAGCTTGATATTCCACAAATGCAAGTGTGGTGTGTAATACATTGAAAGGCACATTCCATGTGCAGCCCAAGTAACATCTGTATCCAGGTGACTCAGTAAGTAGACATAATTTTGTAAATGGTTGGCTGTACATAGAGACATCATGCAATACATTTTATTTGCAGATGAGGCTGAATTTACATGCAATGGTATCATGAACATCCACAGTTCTCTTTCATGAACAATGGAAAACTCACATGGCACTAGGGAAACAAGATTCAAAGTTAGGTTCTCATTGAACATCTGGTATGGTATGATTGATGATCAGACGATAGGGCCTATGTTCCTGACAAAATGTATGACAGCCACAGGATACACATATTTCCTGATAGAAGAACTAACTGCACTTTTGGAAGAAATGACATTAAAGCAATAATGTCAAAGGTACCTGAAACATGATGGATCACCAGTTCACTGTAGCAGACAATTATCCCAGTATCTGAATAATACATTTTCTCCACTGTGTGTTGGGCATGGTGGACCCATTAACTGGCCTGCCAGATTGCTCTACCTGACCCATTAGGCTTCTGTTGATGGGGCTGGTTAAAGGGCGATATGTACACTACAAAGTTGGATTCATATGAAGCCCTCTTCACTCACATCACCAATGCTGATGCCCATATTAAAGCCCACAGACATGATGGGCAACACAACACACCCTCCAATGCATTGACAAATGCATTGAGATGGCTGGGGGAACTTCCTGAACACCTCTTGTAGGGTGGATCAGTCATCTGTCCCACTATCATTCTGTCCACAACTGTGCCTACACAGCATTTCAGAAAGTAATTTTCACACTTGTCTTCATAATCATTCATGGACATGTGTGGTCTTCCACCTGCTCCCGTTCCGTAACAATCGAAAATCGGACAGATGTTAAAACAACTTTTTTGTTTTATTTTTATATGCAGAATCACCTCACAAATTATGTGAAAGTCCTTCTGAATCATCCTGTATATGCCTTCTTTGGCTCCCTGTAGTACCTTGGAGGTTATTCGCCAATGTCTTACGGTTGGGGATTTTCTCTGCCCGGGCTGGGCGTCTGTGTTGTCTCCATCATCATTCATGAAAGTGGCTAGACTGGACTGTGTACAGACTGGGAATTTGTATGGACAGTGATGACTGTGCAGTTGAACACCCCACGAATCAAATATCATCATCATTAATGTCTTAATGTAGGTTGTACTGATATACACCATCACAGCTGTAATCTATCATGTAATGTTTTATCTTGTCTTCATGATATTCATATTGAAATTCATATTTTCTATATGTATAATATATATGTAATCACATTTTAAATATTTTTTGTAGATTAAGTTTTTCATTTCCAGAACAATATTTAAATTTTATTTGTAATTTGCTTGGTACCTGTAAAGACAAATTGCACTGAATTTTTACATGTGGAGTTTTTACCGTCTGCTTTGTAATGGTCACAAAATGCATGTGCAAGCCCTGCTCCAGGCCTCTATACCGATGGCTTTGTTAACAAGACAGTGGTCAGTATTGCGATTTTTAGCCATTCGATGCCACCCATAAATAACTTCTGCATCATCTTCAGAACTGTCATATGGCATCCCAGCAATGAATAATTTGTCTGATTTTAACACAATGATTTTATAATTGGAGTTTGAAGGAGTATTGTCATTTTCATACTGCCCTGTTATCTGGAATAAAATTCTGTTCCTAATCCATGATCATTTTCCAAGAACCATTGAAATACTACAGTTAAACTAATTAATGCATGAATCAACTAACTTTTGAATTTACATGAATTAACTGACTTTTGAATTTTACTAACTCATACATGAAGTAACTTTCATTGAAAAACTTGGGTCTGGAACATGACTATTGAATAATCAAGTGTCATTTCTTTACATTCAAAATATGAATTAACTAGCTTAAGGGGCTCCGGAATGCCCTATACTTGCAATGTTAAAATAACGCTTATAAATTACATCTTTCCTCACAAAGTATTTGAGGTAGGAAGTTGAACTTTTTACAGATTATTTATTGGAATATGGGCTACAACTTAACACAGGGATTTTACAAAATTTTAGTTCAGTTATTAAAGATGATTTTTTTTCAATTGTAATGAAAATTCACAACTTTTTTTGCAATTTTTTATTTATATATTCAAAAATATACAGTTTTTTGGAAAAAGGCTGTGTTAAATTATGCAGAAGGTACTGTGTAACATTTACTGAAAGTTTGGAACAAATATGTTTGGAAGATCCTTAGAAAACATGTAACTAGTATGAGAAAATAAAAGTTTTGGGAATCGAGCGACAAAGATTGGATTAACTTTTTAGTGCATTCCAGGTCCATAGGATGGATTATCTTCATCCTCTGCAAACTCCTCCTCCAGCTTCCTCTTGTTCCTCCTCCTGTTTACTCTTGCTTGTATTTCTAGACTCTTTACAGCCCTGTCTGCAGCCCGAAGGCGTTCCTTGTCTAAAGCAAGCATCGCTCGTACCATGTTAGAACCTATCTTCATTCCCATATTTCTAAATACCTTGCACCTTACAATGTTGCCATCATTGAAAGTTGCAACAGCATCATACACACCAAAGTGAAGTGTTTCTATTCCAACAAATACAGTCTTGGGGATTCTCGACCATATAACACTATTTACACTTTCATTGGGGTTTTGAGTTTTTCCGTGAATACACTTTTTCAACGGTTCAGGTGCTGGTAAGTCTCTGAAAATAGGTTTTATCACCTCCATTATTGCATGAGGCAGACTATGCTTATGAGTGTACACTTCACCAGTTAGCAATCCTTTGTTATATTTACACCAACTGTCTTTTTCTTTGGGACACAAGCTATGTTGGGGATTTTCATCGGTTGAAGTAGTATGAAAAAAAAAGAGCCCAAACAGCCTTCTTCATTTCGTCGACACTTTGTGTATTTTGCCTAATAGCCATTCCATAATAGTTCTGTATTTTGTCAATTACACTGTCAGTTAACCTTCCCTTCCCATCCAACCCTTTACCATCACTGAGTTTTTGTTTTTTGTACGAAGCTTTCAGTTGCCGAAGTCTTGTTCCCATTCGCTTCTGTACGTGTCCAATACACTCAAATTTCTGCACTACAACATCATCACCATAGGGCTTCAGTCCTTGAACATGTTTGAAACTTTTAGAATCACCGTCACCAAGGTAATTAACATATCGCACTTTATCACACGCCTCAGAACGCTGGAATATACTGGCAACACCAGCCACTTCCATTCCTCCACTACTGCCACTATAGTTAGCTTTGCAATTATTTTCATGTGTACCTTTATATTTTTGTGGACATCTACAATACTTTGATATTACTGCTACATATAAAACTTTCCCTGTATACATACTGGTGGCAGATACTACATCATGAAGAGATGTGTGTCCCCGTTTATGCCAGGTACCACCGAACGCTGCAGTCAAATCTCTGTTACCATTATTTTCCATTACTGCCTCTTCCACAGCGTTCTTTATAGATTCTATACAGACATCTTCTACTTTAGACCCTATTAATTTATTATAGATCATAAACTTGGTTGGGGACTTTGGAAGATTCATGATGCCACAGAAAATTGCACCTGCAGTAGCACCCTTACCAACTGACTGCAAGGAATAAACAAATCTAATGTTGTGTTCGTAGATTTTGCTACCATTTTCTTCAGTTGCAGTTACTGCAACACTGTTCCAAAAGGTGGTCATGTATGAACACTTATCACATTTCAGTTGTATTTCACTAGCAAGACCTATGTGCTTTATTATGGAGAGTTCCAGACCAACTTCACTACAATGAATACATCTTACACAGTTTGAAAAAATTCCTTTGAGAACCGACATATCAAATATTTCATTCACATCCGATTCGCCCATAAAACATTCATAGTTTTCACTCATTGAACCAAGCTTCTTCTGTGAAGTATTTTCTTTCCCACTTTGACTGCTATGGGCAGGTGTACTTGAGAGGTTAGGTTCACTCACTTGGTTATCGTCTTTATTGTTTACAGTAATAACACATACCTTTGGCTTTCCAACATTTCTCCTTTTCTTAAAAGCCTTCAGAGGATTTCTAATAACTTTACTTTTACTCATTGTTATACTTCAACAAAACAGAGACTCAAGAAACAGAATTAATTATGAATATTTTCGAGATATCGACAGAGTAAATAAACATGAAACAATCGACAATCACACCAGCGATATATATTGAACCATCACAGGTTAGCCACAACACATACTTTATCTCACATCACTAAAATGTACCTGATGAACACGGATGTTAATAATAACACCATTTGACAGCAGTTTAACAGCGCCACAGTGGGTCATGCCCATGTAGAACACATTTCAAAAAAAATTTAAAAATAGTTGTAGTCTTCGGAATTGAATAAATTATATATCTATTAAAAGGTAATAGTCTGCAGATTCAGAAAACGCAAAAAAGTAAAAATTGAACTTTTCATGATTTTGAGCCTTTCCGGAGCCCCTTAATGCCCACTGCTTTGCTCGCATAGCCTGTGTGCCCTTCACAGATTTTTCTATTTTTATTTACTTGAATTTTTATGTTAACAAATTGCAACATCATCTAAGATTTTCACACTATTTTTTAATTTCTAACTGAGAAGTCAGATTTAAAATGTCATAGATTTAGCTTTAAAAGTGCTTTCAAAATAAAATATTTTCATAGAAAATCTCATTCCCTGTTTTACCACATATAAGCAATATCTTTTTCAAATGTACTTCTGACAAAAAAACAATCCTGGTAGTTGGAGACCAAAGTTATTGTAATCATTCCTTTTTGCATTTCTTGTGGTGATGTTTCCATAGCAACTTTCAACCCCTAACAAGTATTTCCTTATATCAAATAAAGAAGTGAAATACCAATTATCATAAATTTAGTTTCATTTTTTTAATGCAATGAAATATTTTCTAAAAAATGTTCATCCCCTATTGCACTCCCTCAGGGACTGAATCTCCTGAGACACTGAAAAACTTCTTTTATTTCTGTCCGAGAAGTCCAATACCACTTGCCATAGATGTAGCCTTAAAAATCCTTTAGTAGTTCTGTAGTAATTATTTATTTTCAGAAAACTTTCACCCACTATTTTGGACCCCCAGTGGATGAATTTTCAAAAATGCTGAAACATGTTATTTTTTAATTTCTGGCTGAAAAACCAAATACCAATTTTTGTAGTTCTAGTTTCACAATCCCCTTTCAAAAAGCTTCTCATCCCCTATTTCACCTCATAGGGGTAAAATTTCCAAAAAACAGTGAATTAAATATTTTTTAATTTCTAACTGAGAAGTCAGATTTAAAATGTCATAGATTTAGCTTTAAAAGTGCTTTCAAAATAAAATATTTTCATAGAAAATCTCATTCCCTGTTTTACCTCGTTGGGGTTTCAATTTCAAAAACCACTGAAAAACAGATTTTTTTTATTTGCAACCGAGAAGTCAGATACCAATGTCCATAGATATAGCTTTAAATACACTTCAGTAGTTCTTAAACAATAATACAGTTCCCAAAAAAATCTTTCATCCACTGTTTCACCTCCATAGGTTTAAATTGCTGAAACACTTATTTCCTTATATCTGACCGAGAAAACAAATACCAATTTTCATAGGTCTAGCTTCACAATTGCTATAATTGTGACATTAAAAAAAAACCTTCAGCCCCTATTTCAACCCTTAGGGTGAAAAATTAAAATCCCTTCTTAAATGACGCCTACGATATGACATTCATGCCTTCTCCAGATTTCAAGTTTCTATCGTTAGCAGTTTGGGCTGGGTGATGATGAGTCAGTCAGAACACTGCCTTTTATATACAGAGATCAAATTTGGCACATTTAATTATAATTTTTATGTAGTGTGGTAAATAGTGCATTTTTCTTATTTGGCCTGATATGCAGCATTCCAGTCTTGTGTCATCTACAAATGGTTTGAATGGCTCTTAGCACTATGGGACTTAACATCTAAGGTCATTAGTCCCCTAAACTTAGAACTACTTAAACCTAACTAACCTATCGAACCTGCGACCGTAGCAGCCGTGTGGTCCGGACTTAAGTGCCTAGAACTGCTCGATCACCATGGCCAGCTGTGTCCTATACAGCTTATCTTTAGGTGTGCCTATTACATAAAAAGTATACTGAACCAGTTATGAACAGATTAGGATAGTGCTTTCTGTAAAGTTCAGCATTATTGTGTTCTCACTGTGCAGTTGCTTCAGTATGTGAAGTTTTCCAATGTGCTAGGTGATGTGTTTTCATCAGTGTGAACTTCCAATTTTGTGACATATAGGGAAATTATGTGACATTACACACATGCTGTTAATTAACAGTCAAAACACAAAACTGTCATACTTCTTAGCTATTATTTTCTAATTTTTGGAACCACATTAGCCTCATAGATAAAATACCTTTTTTAGAGTCTAAAGTCTAAAGAAAAAAAAAAAAAGGGATAAGGAAAAATGTGCAGACTTCTCTGCACAAAGAGGGTAATACCTGTTTAAAAGTTCCAATCATTACTGGTATGGCTTTTAGTGCATCATTTGTGATGCCCTTGAAACTAGGAAATGCATCATCCAAGAAGTTGACAGCCATCCACATAGCATCTGAGAGAGTCGGGATATCAGGCTTCTTTGGAAGGTCCTAAAAATTTACAATTTAGAAACAAAATGAAAATGAAAAAATGAGAGTTAGGAATGGAAGCAAAAACTTACTATGAAAGAAAGAAAGACAATTTTCTCAACACTGATGTGTCAGAAGGGATCCCCATGTATGTTTGGGTGTTTATGTGATTGTGTGTGTGAATGTGTGTACTCTTACTAGGAAAAGAGAATAGCTCTAAAGCTCTATTGCGTACTTCTGTATGCCTTGTAGAAGTTTTGTATAGGTAAGTGGTTGCCTTTCCCTTATTTTACATATTTTTCCGTCCAGAAATTCGGATTATATGTTTCTTCATATTATAACAGATAAAATTGCTGTCCAGTACTTACCATAAGGAGGAAAAATTCTGGTATTGGCAATAGACACATTTAGAAGCAAAAAAAGAAAAATGATTCTTAGATTTTGGAACTATTAGGTTTTTCCTCAGAGAGAAAGGAGAGATTTGTTAGGGTAGGTTATAAAGGAGGTGCAGGTAACTTGTAGCTCGGATGAGAGGGCTCTGCTGTTGTGAAGATGAAGGAAAGTAAACTTTGTAAGTAGTATGCTAAGACTGACAGTGGGTGTTATTTTATGTAGGGTTGGATTTGTTGTTAGCCCTTTGTTAGGAAGCTACTGTAAAGCTATAATTAAAAAGCCACTACTTACAGAGGTCCAGTGTAGGCTGTAATTATTGTATGGCAGTGAAACTTTTAGCTATACTAAGATGCTAATGTGGAAATGATTTATGCTGGGAAAAAAATAATTCCAATTATGGCCACCAGGTGCATATTTGGCACTGAACACTGTTTGCTTGATGATATGAGATCCACACTGTCATTTGACAAGCCATAATGTAACTGAATAGTATTTCTATGAGAAGAGAGACCATGCACTATTAGTGTAACAGTTTTATGTGAACAGTTTTATGTGAGAGAGCATCACTGACTGAAGGTTCTGGGGAAAGGCAAAATATCATTAAACGGTTTAAAGATTATGATAATGAAATCCAAAAACATGAGTGAGCTAGGCATGTCATCTGGAAGAGGAACGTGTCCTATCTGAGTGGAAGTTACTGACAAGGTTGCTGTCGCTGTAACTAACCATGCAGCATATGTGCCAGGTTGTGATAGTGCTCGTGCAGTGTCACTAGAATTGTCATCCCATGGTCAGTGGTATGGAAAGTTTTGCAGTCTATATCACATTGGTACCTGCAGAAAATCCAGATGGTGCAGCAACTGTGACATCATGATTTGCACCAACATTCTGAATTTGCTCTTCAATTTCTAGCATGGGTCAAAGTTGATGACATGTGGCTGGGCAATATTCTATGGAGTGATGAGGCACATTTTAAACTACAGAGTGCAGTGAATACACAGATCTGCCGAATTCAGGGTACTTTTAAACCATGTGTTGTGCAGGAAGAGCCACTGCACTCACGAGATATGACTGTGTGGTGTGGAATCAAAAACATCCTTATTATTGGTCCATTCTTCTTTGAAGAGAATACTTCCAGGAGGCCTGTCAGGTGTACCATGACATCTGCACATTATCAAGACCTCCTTGTACAGCATGTGATTCCTGATTTGGGAGAGCGCAGAGCGCAGCTGTGTGGAAACCACAGTTCTTTTACAAGATGGGCAACACCTCATGTTGCTTGCCCAGTGAAAGTTCTGTCTTATGCAACCTTCCATGAGTGTGTTATCTCCAGAGGTTTTCTAGATGCATGACCTGCAAGATCATCTGATATGGTGACTTTTGACTCTGGGAATATCTAAAAGAACACATTAACAGGGACCCGTCTGGTCCCTACCTGATCTGAAGGCCAATATATAGGAACACATTGCTTAGATTCCAGTGGAACTGCTGCGGGCAGTTGATCATGTCGTTTTGTACATCTACATCTACATGGTTACTCCGCAATTCACACTTGAGTGCCTGGCAGAGGGTTCATCGAACCATTTTCATACTACTACTCTACCATTCCACTCTTGAATGGCGCGTAGGAAAAAGGAACACCTAAATCTTTCTGTTATTTTATTATGATGATCTTTTCTCCCTACGTAGGTGGGTGTCAAAACATATTTTCACATTCGGAAGAGAAAGTTGGTAATTGAAATTTCATAAATAGATCTTGCCGCAAAGGAAACCACCTTTGTTTCAGTGACTGCCACCCCAACTCGCGTATCGTATCAGTGACACTCTCACCCCTATTGCACGATAACACAAAACGAGCTGCCGTTCTTTGCACTTTTTCGATGTCCTCTGTCAATCCTACCTGGTAAGAATCCCATACCACACAGCATTATTCTGGCAGAGGACAGACAAGTGTAATGTAGGCTGTCTCTTCAGTGGGTTTGTTGCATCTTCTAAGCGTTCTGCCAACAAAGTGCGGTATTTGTTTCGCCTTCCAGACAATATTATCTATGTGGTCGTTTCAATTTAAGTTGCTCGTAATTGTAATTCCAAAGTATTTAGTCGAACTGACAGCCCTTAGATTTGTGCGATTTATCACATACCCAAAATTTATCAGATTTCTTTTAGTGCCCATGTGGATGACCTTGCACTTTTCTTTGTTTAGTGCCAATTGCCACTTTTTGCACCATATAGAAATTCTCTCTAGATCATTTTGTAATTGGAATTGATCATCTGATGATTTTACTAGATGGCAAATTATAGTGTCATCTGCGAACAATCTAAGGGGGCTGCTCAGATTATTACCTAGCTCATTTATGTAAATCACAAACAGCAGAGGGTCTATGACACTACCTTGTGGAATGCCAGATATCACTTCTGTTCTACTTGATAATTTACCACCTATCACTATGAACTGTGACCTCTCTAAAAGGAAATCATAAATCCAGTTGCACAACTGACACAATACTCCATATGCACTTAATTTGATTAATAGTTGCTTCTGAGGAACGGTGTCAAAAGCCTTCTGGAAATCTAGGAATATGGAATCGATCTGAGATCCCTTGTTGATAGCATTCATTATTTCATGGGAATAAAGAGCTAGCTGTGTTTCACAAGAATGATATTTTCTGAATTGTGTTGGTTATGTGTCAATAAGTCATTTTCTTCAAGGTGATTCATAATGTTTGAGTACAGTATATGCTCCAAAATCCTACTGCAAATTGAGGTCAGTGATTTGGATCTGTAATTCAATGGGTTACTCCTATTTCCTTTCTTGAATATTGGTGTGAACTGTGCTACTTTCCAGTCTTTAGGAACAGACCTTTCATCAAGTCAACAGTTGTGTATGATTGCTAAGAAAGGCACTATTTTGTCTGCATACTCTGAAAGGAATCTGATTAGTATACCATCTAGACCGGAAGACTTGCCTTTCTTAAGTGATTTGAGTTGTTTTGCAACACCTAAGATATCTACTTTTATGTCAATCACGCTAACAGCGTTCTGGTTTCAAATTCTGAAATATTTACTTTGTCTTCTTTCATGAAGGAATTACAGAAAACTGTATTTAGTAACTACACTTTAGTGGCACCATCATCTGTAACATTTCCATCGCTATCACACAGTGAAAATATTGACTGTTTTTTGCCACTGGCGTACTTTACATACGACGAGAATCTCTTTGGGTTTTCTACTATATTTTGGGACAATGTTTCATTGTGGAAACTATTAAAAGCATCTCGCATTGACATCCGCACTAAATTTTGAACTTCTGTGAAACTTAGCCAGTCTTGGGGATTTTGCATTCTTCTGAATTTGGCATGCTTTTTTCGTTGCTTCTGCAACAGTGTTCTGGTGTGTTTTGTGTACCATGGTGGATCAGTCCCATTGTTACTAACTTATGTGGTATGAATCTATCTATTGCTGTTGATGGTGCATCTTTGAAGTTGAGCCATATCTAGTCTACACATACATAATTAGCTTGGAAGGAATGGAGACTCTCTCTTAGGAAGGCATCAAGTGAATTTTTACTTGCTGTTTTAAGTAGATATACTTTGCGTTTATTTTTAGTGGTTTTGGTTGATATAGTTTTGAGCCTCGCTACAATGACCTTGTGTTCTCTAATCCCTGTATCCATCATGACTCTCTCTATTAGATCAGGATTATTTGTGGCCAAGAGGTCAAGTTTGTTTTTGCAACCATTTACAATTCGTGTGGGCTCATGAACTAATTGTTTAAAGTAATTCTCAGAGAAAGCATTTAGTACAATTTCGGAAGAAGTTTTCTGTCTTCCACCGGCTTTGAACATGTATTTTTGCCAACAAATCGAGGGTAGATTGAAGTCTCCATCAATTATAACTGTATGAGTGGGGTACGTATTTGTAATGAGATTCAAGTTTTCTTTGAATCGTTCAGCTATTATATCATCTGAGTTGGGAGGGGGGGAGTCGGTAGAAGGAGTGAATTATTATTATTTTGGTATGGCTGTTGAGTATAACCTCTACCCATAGTAATTCGCAGGAACTATGTATTTCAACTTCACTACAAGATAAACTACTATCAACAGACACAAACACACCACCACCTACTTTATTTAATCTATCCTATGTGAACACGGTTTGTGCCTCTGTAAAAACTTTGGCAGAATTTATCTGTGGCTTTCTGTTCCTATAACAATTTCAGCTTCAGTGCTTTCTATCAGCGCTTGAGGCTCTGGTACTTTTCCAACACAGCTATGACAATTTACAACTACGATACTGACTGTTGCTTGGTCAATTCTCGTCGTTTCTTTGCCCTGTACTCTTTGAGACTAGAGCCCTTTTTGATCTTTCCCGAGACTGTCTAACCTAAAAACCTTCCCAGTCCACACCACACAGCCCCTGCTATGCATGTAGCCACCTCCGAACCATCTGACCCTGTGATTCAGACCCTCCACTCATCTCTGTACCAAAGGTCTGCAATCGGTACTGTCAACGATGCTGCAGATGGTGAGTTCTGCCTTCATCTCGCTAGCAAGACTGGCAGTCTTCACCAACTCAGTTAGCTGCCTGAAACCACAGGGAATCTCTTCCGATCCATAGCAACACATGTCATTAGTGCTGACATGAGCGACTGCCTGCGGTTGGCTGCACCCCGTACCCTTCATGGCATCCGGAAGGACCCTTTCCACATCTTGGATCACTCCTCCCAGTATGCACACAGAGTGCACATTGGCTTTCTTCCCATCCTTAGCTGCCATATCCCTAAGGCGTTTCATCATCCGCCTGACATTGGAGCTCCCAATGACAAGCAATGCCACCCCTTGCACTTGTCCGGACCTCTCAGGAAGACTGGCCACTGCCGCAACAGGCAAGGTCACCGTTGCTGGCTCAGAAGTACTTTCAGCAGTGGGCGGTACCTCAAACCTGTTATGGAGGCGTAAGGGTATAGCCTTGACCTATTCTGCCCATGCCCTGTTCCTCTTCCATTACATACAGAATTATTTCTATACATATTTTTTGCACTCGCACCTGTTGGCCAAAACTGGAACTTATTTTTTTCCAGCATAAATCAGTTCCACATTAAGACATTAGAATATCTACCAAGTTTTGCTGTCATACAGCAATTACTGATTACAGGGCACACTGGGCTTTTGTGAGTAGCTGCACCTTAATTGTAACCTCTGGTATTTTATGTAGGGTTCCATTCGTTAGGCACACTTCCGAATCTATTTAAGATGTAATGGTTTTTTCCAGAACCCAACTTGAGGAGCTTATTTATCTTCATCATGTCTGTTTATTATAAACAATATATTTGAGTGTGTCACTTATAATCAATACAGAATAAAAAGTGTTGGTTGCCCCAGCAGTTCCATTTACATATTGTATCAGGTTCCTACCAAATTTAGAAGTGCATCTGAGGATGTCTTATGTGGGTCAAAGACCACTCCACAAATAATTAGAGGTGGTGATGTCTTCTAGTGTAAAAAGATTTTTTTTTTTTTTTTTTAGAAAATGCTTATGAAAGTAACATATACCTCCACTGTCCTCAGTTATTTGTCACATGTATTTCAGTCTCTGTCTTTCCCTATAATCTGATTACATCTACATCATGGAATTATTGAACTGAACTGATTTTTAATTGAATTCAGTTTTATTATTATTGTACAGACATCAGAAGTCATCGGAAGCATTATGTGTTGATACAGTTTACAGCATACACATACTTGTATCACAATTTATTAATCATTATGTCATTAACTTTCTTAATATATTACTAATATAAATATTTTCAACATTAAAGTAAAGCATACATTATGTTACTGTTCACTGAAGTATTACATTCTAACACTATAAGTACAATATAAATGTGTTACAACCATAACTTCATGATGACTTAGTTCTGATAGAATATCTTTGATTTTTCTTTTGAACTGTTGGTTTGTAGAGACAGTTGCAACAATAAATCAAGCAATAAAAAAGGCTGTTTGGACAGTACAGATATTAACAGTCATAATACAGTTGGACTTTTCTATCAAAATGTAAGAAGTTTGTTTGATAAGATACACTTTGGTAAGACTCTGAAGAGCTTAGGTAATGAAACTTCCTGGCAGATTAAAACTGTGTGCCGGACCGAGACTCGAACTCGGGACCTTTGCCTTTCGTGGCCAAGTGCTCTACCAACTGAGCTACCCAAGCACGACTTACACCCCGTCCTCACAGCTTTACTTCTGCCAGTACCCCATCTCCTACTAAAAATGACAATACGTCGTGAAACATGAATTTTTGAGTTCGACAATTCATAAAAACATGAATTTGCTGTGCTTGACAATGTCGTAAAAACATGAATTTTCTATGCTCAACAACGTCATAGAAGTGGCAAGAAGCTTACCTTGTTGGCAGATGTCAGATGTATGGCTGGTGTCCCCACTGAATAAGTGTGAGCAATGAGGTGAAATACATTCCTCAGGCTGCTGATATGGAAGCCAGTTGTCACCGCATCGAAGATTTCACAAAGGATCATGCCAATGAACACGAGCTTCATGAATGTGTGCAGTGAAGACTATGTGAACGCATGACACAGGAACTCTGACTTTGTATTAAACATGTGAAAGCGAGCAGGGATGGTAATGGACGCTGAGCTGCGTGTGCATACTTCATAAGCTAAACACTGGCAGATACTGATGCAACATTGAGACTGTGCGGTTACAGTAAGCACTTTGTTATGAAGGAAAACTTACATATGTATGTGTTAAGGGAGTTGACATGCCTGTATAAATCAGTAACCATGCAGGATAAATCTAATGGCCGAAAAACAAAGACAATGCACGTACCGGCCAGGGTTATCAACCCATAAAGAGAGAAATAAGCTCAGACACTGTGCAACTCCATGTGACATCAGTGCACAGTGGGGAACAATTGTAATGTATCATATTATTATTATTTTTTTTCTTTGCTTTTCTCCCTTGTTTTCTTCTTTATAATATGTCATTTTGTACCATTGATACTATAGGGTCACAAACAACACAAGTAGAGATATGCTCTTCAATTTTTTTAAATTTATTTATATTCATCTGTTTGTCTCTATAAGTGGTAGCAGGTGGACATATGATGAGTTCCACCAAGTTGATATTGTTAAAAAATGTGTATTCCAATTGTACATTAAAAAATGTTACAGAAAGTTAGTGAGATAGCAAAGTTTATTTATACATTCACGACGACCATACCCATCTATTCATCATTCCGTGACACACCAAGAATCCTGCATCAAGAGGATCGAAGCAGATGAGACTAATTTGCATGAGCAGAAGGAGGGGCGATCTGGAACCAGTATTGTCATACCAAGCTCTATGCAGAATGGCAGTAGCAAGAAAAAGAAGTATGTAAATTTAAATGCTGAATATATGTATTGAATATTGAGGGTCTGTTGATGTTAATGCCAGTTAAAGTTCACTCATGATATGCATACCTTCCAGTTTTTTCAATTATTCTTTCAAAATTTTCTTCTTTTAATTATTTAAGCAGCAATTATTAATCAGTTTCCATTATATATTACATTTTATTCCCCTCACCACTATTCAATGGCGACCATTCAAAGGATGGTGCCGAGTGGAATATGATCAGACCTTTCAATTGTTGAGATAAATTTTTTTTGAGATAAATGATCCATTTTATCATTACAAGAAACTAATGAGGCCTTTGTTGCACTTGTTACAAGTCTGTGAGATTGGAACTATTAACAACTTGAAGGAGAAAATTAAAATTAAATACTGCCTACAAACGAGATGCACCGGGAACGCGGATTTCAGTGGTTAAGGCAGGAAGCTGTTATGCTGTATTCTTCTATGGCCGCACTTGGTGCCATCTCTCTCACAGTAGATAATCTATTTTCTTTCCAATTAATATGCTATATGGAAAGTGCATTTCTATAGGAAAGACAAAAAATTGTGGAAAGTAAACATTAAAGTGCAAAATAATTCATTCAAATTCTGTAAGACTGTATCAGCAAATAATCAGGTTCATTTATGAATATGCATATAAAACTGCTTTAATTGAAAAGTACGGACATTTGTTAAATAATGTTCACAATGGAGTCAAGGGAAACGGCCATTGTTGAAAACTCATTACAAAACGCAATATGCCAAGAGGGTGGAAATCTGAGCTTGGCAACATTTGAAAGTAATGAGCCAACTCGTGAACTGGTCAATGGCTACCAAAACAACTAGGTTGGCATCCCACTATTACAAAATGACGACACTGGTAATATAATTAATCATGATGCTACTTTTATGAAGCTTGGTGAGACCATTTCTCAGGCCAACCAGGACACATTTTTTCAAATAGTGGAACTGATGCGCGCGACTGTGAAAATTCCTTTGATTATTTGCTCATGACGTTGCAAATCCAAGAACAGGAAACAGTTCAAAAAAGCAACGTAAATACTAGTGGCACCCACAATTTGACACAGCTCATGCAACTAATAACACAACAGTTTAAGGGTGTAACACAGCAGCTCAGAAGATAACAGGAAAATATGAGACAACAGTTTGAACAGCAAAATCAGACATTTAACGATATCAAGAATAGTATTAGTCAACAGTTCAGTAAGGTGAGCAAAACTATATGCACTGAGTTATCTGATGAACTATCTGGGAAGTTGACAGAGCTCGGTAAACAAGTAAAACAAGAAATAATTACCGACATGTCCCACAGTATAAATACGTTAACAGAAAAGATAACATCCATAGATTGTAAACAGGAACAACTTGCAGGTGAGTTGCAAAACCTCACTGAAGCATATTCTAAAATTCAGGAGATGCAATCCCAAGTGGATGCGCCAGTAAAAAAATGTGAAGAACGCAATCAGCGAGATGCAAGACATATGCAAAAACCTACCTACAGAAATACACAAGTTGAGTCTAAGTGTAGAACAGTTAAGTTAAGAGTCAGAATTTGCCAAAAAACAGAGAGATAAGTTATATGCAGATGTAAAGGAAATAACTGAAGAAGCTGAACCCGGGATGCTGGATAAGGGCAGCACCCTTGCTGAAAAGGTAGTGTCAGAATGCAAAATTTGTATAGATAATGTAGAAGATACTCTAAAGGAGAAAGAAAGTCAACTTCTAGCTGAAATAAACTCGGGTTTAGAGGAAGCAGAGGAAAGGTTACGAGGCAGTGTTACCAAAACTACTGACATTCCAAAACAACATATGACAGGAAGCAAACCTATGCTTTCACTGGTTACCCACTATATGGGGATAGTCGATCGAAAGAAAATAGCAAAGGTTGCACACTGCAACACTTGCCAGCAGTTACACCTGTCGAGCAAGCGCAGTTGCATTGTGCTACCCCACAAGCGAACATAAATGTGCCTGTCACTGTGTTTGTCAACATTACTTGCAGATGAGGTATCACTTAGGCATTGACAATTCCTGGGATTTACTTCTGAATGGAAAAGAACATACCCTGTGGTCTTTATCCGAGCATTTTGAAGTGTTTTACCTTGTATCTGGACTGAAGCCCAGAAAATTAGATTTGTTGTTGGATACAATTAGGGTGACGTTCTTGCAGAACAGATGTGGCGGAAAGTTGCCTCTCTTATGAACAGTTTGCGAGATGATTTCTGGATAAGTATTGGTCTGAGGCTGTACAAGAGAGGCTCAGACGTGAAGTATTCAACCCAGCTCCGTTCAATAGCAAGTATGGAAGCTTAAGGGGATATCTTGAAAAATATTTGAATAAAACCAAATACTGCATGAACCTGGTATCTCAAGTAGACATGCTGAAAATTTTAAAGAGCCATCTTCCTGCCCACATAGGAAAAAACTCATTACCACACCGCAACATGACACTGAATGCTTTCTGTCTGTACTGGACTCAATAGATGTAATATACGAAGAGAGACCAGTTCAACGAGCCTGTTAATACGCCGATAGAGACACAGAAATTTACAGACCAACAAGTAAACAATGGATTAGTAGTACAACACAGATGGCAACCTTATCCCACACAGATCTATGCTAATGGTAATGGTAATCAGAATGGCAATGGCGAAAGTCATACACACAAAGGTGGATATACAAGAAATGGGCAAAGATTTAACAAAAACAACCACAATGAACGAGTAACGTATGGCTGCTCTGTACAATATGTAGAGACACAAGCTACTGGCAATAATCAGCTGATTGCTTGGCACACACAAAATGGTAACAGACAACTGAATAACCCACAGACAGCAGAATTTGGCCAGCAAAGTAACACACATATGCCGAATAACATGCCATACAACACTGTGCTCCAAACGTGCAATCTTACAAATTTCTTCCTCAAAGTAAGGTCTATATTTGACACTAGTAGACTTCTCGTGGCCAGGAACACCCTTTTTCCAGTGCTAGTCAACTTTTTATGCCCTCTGTGCCCCGTCTGTCTTGAGTTATTTTGCTGCCTAGGTAGCAGAATTGATTAACTTCATCTACTTCGTAATCAGCAATCCTGATGTTAAGTTTCTCACTGTTTTCATTTCTGCTACTTCTCATTACTTCATCTTTCTTCAATTTTCTCTCAATCCATATTCTTTACTTATTAGACTGTTCAACACATACTGTAATTCTTCACTTCCACTGAGGATAGCAATGTCATCAGCAAATCATATAATTGATTTCCTTTCACCTTGAATTTTTATTCCACCCCTGAACCTTTCTTTGATTCCCCTCATTGCTTCTTCAATACATAGATTGAACAGTAGGGGCTAAAAACTACATTCCAGTCTTAGACCCTCTTTAATCTGAGCACTACTCCCTCCTGGCTCTTGTACATGTTGTATATTACCCATCTTTCCCCACAGCTTATCCCTATTTTCTTAGATTTTCGAACACCTTTCACCATTTTACATTGCCAAACGCTTTTTCCAGGTTGGCAAATCCTATGAACGTGTCTTGATTTTTCTTTGGTCTTGCTTCCATTATCAACCATAATGTCAGAACTGTCTCTCTGGTGCCTTTACCTTTCCTGAAGCCAAACTGATCATCATCTAACACATCTTTAATTTCTTTTCCATCCTTCTGTATATTATTCGTGTTACTAAATTGGAGACATGAGCTGTTAAGCTAGTTGTGTGTTAATTCTCACACTTGTTGGCTCTTGCAGTCTTCAGAATTGTGTGGATGATGTTTTTCTGGAAATCAGATGGTGTGTTGCCAGACTCATACATTCTACACATGAACATGAATAGTCATGTTCACTTCCACCCAATGATTTTAGACGTTCTGATGGAATGATGTCTATCTCTGCTGCCATATTTGATTTTAAGTGTTCCAAAGTGCTTTCAAACACAGCAACCCACAAATTACTACATTAACATGTCAAATCAATTCAAGTAAACATCACACATGTTATCCCCCCCAAAAATAATCATTAACCTATCTCAAAAAGGAACTTTACCCATGCGTTATAGTTTTCAAACCAATGTTTCAAGCAAAATACGACAACAAACTCCATAATTTGCTCAAATCTTCTTTATTGTGGTACATTACACCACAAACACCTAATCAAATACCAAAATTCTTAATACACTATCACTTCCATTGCCTTAAGGCATATAGCGCTTACATTTTACAGAGGCGCAGCCAGTCTTTTATGTCTCTTATAATCCTATCCCTCCTTTCTTTGGACTGGCAGTGATAGTGAACCCAGCTCACTCTGAAAAAGAATTATATGTCTGACAGGTACAACCATTGTATGTATCAGGTAGATTAATCTTCATCAGTGGGGTCATCTCAGTTACTTGATATGGACCTAGATACTGGGTTACTAATTTCTTCAATTTCTCCTTTGAGATTAAGAGCTTCTTAACATCTCTCATTGCCCTGTACATTACTGTGGTAGTCTAGCATTGAGCTGTCCCATTCTCTTCTGATGTTCAAGGGCCTTAGTACTGGCTTTCTGTACCTGCTTCCACATTTCTCACAATGCACTTGGAAAATTTCAGCCTGGCTCTCCATTCCTCTCCACTTCAGGTTTAACCACTTTAACGGGTGATGGTATTTTCAATGATATGACACCTCATATAGTGCTAGGCCTGAGCTTCTGCAGAGCTTAGAATTATGAGCTGCAAAACAATAGTTTTATGTCCAACATAAAATTACTTGATAATGGCACATATTGTAGGTCAAGGTACATTGATAAACAATGTGTTCCACATGCTACTCAGGTTACCAAATACTATAATAAGTTTTTAAAATAAGAAATTGTTTAGTACCTTTTTTGCAGACATTGGTCCTCTTAAAAGAAATCCCCACTGAGCTTCTGTTATCTCACCAGCATGTTTTAATATATTTATACATAGTAGAAAACTGAACACCAACTTGTGTCGTTCAAATAAACCACGTGAAACATTTGTATACACTGCAAGTGTAATTGCAGCGAGGAGTGTCATTAATCTGACGTCCAGTATATCTGATTTTTCACTTGTTTCAATTACTGTGTTGAAGACCTGCAATACAGATATATTGAGCTGATTTCTAGACAGAACAGTCCATAAAGCATTTGGAAGCAGTGAGAAATTTAAACTTAGTCACAGATGATATCTGTCTCTCATACAGAAATTTTATTTAATAAATTAAAATATAGACAAATGCACTGTACATGGATGGCAAACGATACTCTGATCTATGACTTAAGTGCAATTATATTTTGTGAATGGGATCAACATAAAGAGTGATCTGAAATAGTTACTGTAAGCCTCATTGTGAACAATGCCATATTTCATGTGTTTGTGTGTAGTTTCTTCAGAATTAACACTTGTCTTGGTTCTGGTCTTTCCATTTCATATGAAATATCAAGCTACTTTTGACAGCAGCTATATCTATTACTAGAGGTAAACCACTTCTCTTTAGCTTTGTAGGGTAGCATTATCAATCAGATATTCTGTATTACAACAACTTAATATAATTTTTTGTTTTGACAGTGTTGGCTGCAATATATTCTGTGGAGTTCTAACAGTAGCAGGGATAAAATACAACAAATACAACAAAACTTGTACTGAAACAAGATTGCTTTGGAAAGGAAACCAGTGAGAAATTTGGAATGGGAATTCATTTTCAGGCATAAGAAACAAATATTTTATGGTTTGCTGATGACACTGCAATTATGTCAGAGCCAGCAGAAGACTTTTAACATCTATTGTATGGAATAGATAGTATCTTAAAAGAGGTTATAAGATAAACATCAACAAAAGTAAAACAATGGTAACTGAATGTACTCAAATTAAATCAAGTGATGCTGAAAGAACTATAGGTAGATAGTATCTTAAAAGAGTTTGTGAGATAAACATCAACACAAGTAAAATAAGGGTAATGGAGTGTACTCAGATTAAATCAAGTGGTGGTGAAGGAACTGTAGGGGGTGATCAAAACGTTTCTGTTCAAAGACCATGCAGCCCAGAATCGGTATGCCAAAGATGCAAAGGTGACATGAACAATGAGGCAATCATAGCACTGACACACCAGGTTGGAGATACCCCTTTGGTAAAACACCATTACCTTCAATGTGAAGAAGTCTATAATTGCCCACTGCACATCCTCATATGATAGGAATTGTTGACCTTTCGAGGCTTGTTTTAAGAAACCAAAGGCATGTTAATTGCATGGGATGAGACCATGACCACATGCAGGTGTTTGAATACCTCCCACTTGAGATAGTGTAACTTCTGCATTATAAGATTTGCAATATAGGAATGTGTTATTAAGAAACAGCAGCACCATTTCTTGCAGTTTTCCCAGATGTATCACCTTAATTGCATGCTGTAATTTCTCCAGCACTTTTCTTCAGACACCAGCTTCCTTGAAATCAATATGCAATGGGCCATGGTAATCAAAGAACAGTATGAGCATCACCTTTCGAGAAGATGGCTGGCTCTAGAACTTCTTGGGATGAGGGAATAATGGGTGACACCATTGCATCATTGAGGTTTCTGACACCAGTTCCCAGTGATGACACCAGATTTCACTGTCTGCAATAGTTTACTAGAGGAAAGTATTGCCTTTAACACTGAAATGCATGAGGTGTCTCAGTCAAACAACCACATCTGGTTTGCTTTTTGTTCAGCATTCAACACTCTGGATATCCACCAGCTGCAGACTTTATGGTAGCCTAAATTCTGCCAAATAATGTGTTGCAGCTATCAAAGCTGAGGGTGTGATCTTTTGCTAGTGCACACAAATGGTTATGTGCTGGACTGTCCTAATTGTATCATCAATCACCCACTTGTTGTTGTCCGTAATGAATAAGATTGATCTTGTGTCGAGTCATGATCAGCACAGAACTTGGAGCATCATTAGACAATGACTTTTTTCAACAGACATGCTGCTGCATACACATTCTTCATTTTTTGATGGATGTTTGCCTGTGTTTGTCCTTTAGCAGCCAAGAAAAGAATAATATGTTGATCCTGTTTGGATGCATTTGGTAATAATGTTGCCATAGTTCATATTTCTGCATTTACTGCATGCATGTCGGAAAGACACGAATGACACGCAAATCTCTTGCCTAGATGTTCGTGCTTATATACTGGTACTGGAGTCACCCTATGTGCATATATGCTGCAGAAACACCCTCAAACATAAACTTTTTGATCACCCCTTATAGATCAGGAAACGAGGCACTAAAAGTAATGGGGTGGGGCATAAACCACACTTATGTGCAGTGCTACCCCTGTGTTGACCATCACCTGAAGCCCTGCCTTTATGCCTTCAGCAGAACTCTCCCTCCAGAGCTTGTTGTAACTTTAAAAGAATGGCATTTCTTCCCATTTGTGTGAGAAACATTTCCAGCAATGTGCCTGATTCCATCCTCAAGAGTGTAAATGTTGTTATGGTCTGACTGTTTTTGGCACTTCCACTAATAACTACTTGATTATGTTTACCTATGATTTTCCTAAGAGATTCTAAATCACAGGTGACAACACTGAGCTCTGCACTTAGTTAAAAATAGAGTTACCTGTTACTAACTATTTAGCCAGTGAGTATACTAGTTTCAGATAATTCCCTTCCATGACTACAGAATGACCATCATATTGTATTCAAGTCTGTGGCTACCAATGGCCTTAACTCACACTTTCTTTTCTGTCTTTTCAGAATTTCCCTGAACTGCATGATTGGCTGCACACTTTTGTCCACAGTCATATTAACCTTACTGCTGACAACTGCACTCTCAGCTGCTATAATTCTACTTGTGCTGCTGCCAGATCAGCTTTAAGATCAGTTGTTGCTTCTTGATAAACATTGAGTCATAGCTACAACTGCCTCAGTGCCAAAGAATAGTCTCATCTCCTTTCAAGCTGGTTGCTTCACATCTTTCAACATGAAAAAAAACAATAGACAGTCACGACATTGTCCACTGTATATCATTAGTTTCAACAGTTACTTACACTTGTCCACAGTGAAAATAACTTTTTAGTCTTCATAGATTATTTAGTCATAGCTCTTCAATGAAAAATTGTGATTGCTTAACCTTTTTTGTTTTATTAAATCACAAACAAATGACAAGTTACTGTGTCATACATAAACTTAGCTAAATGTTATGTCACCAGATATTTTCAATGAAAGATTATGTTTCCTGTATGTTATTTACCTATTGTTATAGTTTCAGTTTTATTATAAGGTAATAATAAAAGTTTTAAAAATAAATCTGGCCCCTTACCCCCTTCATCAGAATGCTAATAGCTTTTAACCTAAAAAAAAAAATAATAGCTTCAACATTCAGCAAAGAATCCACTCACTAACAGATGTACATATTCAGAAAAAATTTTTAATTTTTAAATTCATAAATAACAGCAGTATGGTTAGAATAATGTGTGGGGTTCGTAGTTGTACATCTTGTAGGCATCTCTTTAAAAGGTTAGGAATTCTTACAACAGCCTCACAGTACATTTACTCAGTAACGAAATGTGTTCTCAACAACATGGGCCAGTTTAAAAATAATGGCGACATTCATGATTATAATACCAAAAGAAAGAAAGACTTACACACTTTGGCACAGAAAGGGGTAACATATGCTGCTGTAAAACGTTCTAATAAATTACCAGATGAAATAAAATGTCTGACAGACAGCAGCAACAGTTTTAAAAATAAATTGAAATCATATCTCCTTGACAACTCATTCTATATCACAGATGAATTCTTGAATAGGAATAAATAAATATATAGGTATAATATATGCATTTTGTGCCATTTAAGGGAATGGGTTAGGTAATAAAAATTTTAAGCTTCAAATTCAGTCATGTGCATACTTCTTATGCACTGGACACGTTCCACATCATAATGGTTACTGTGAGAGCAATCAATGGAATGTAACTAACAAGCTAACTAGGCATGTACACTGTGAAATAAATGCAGCACTATGTTCAGCATTTCAGTCAAATGTTGATTCAAGTGGTAACATCCTTCTTTAATGTTACTGATGTTACATAGTCTTTATAGTTCACTACAGGAAACAGCCTAGAAATGAAGACCTCCATAAAAGAAGGTTGTATAACACAATCCCCACTATAAACAAAATCCAGCACAACACATGATGCTCCTGGAACTCACTACTCAATGTTCAAACATTTCAATCAATGCTAGGCTTATCGTGTCAACTGCACCAGTTGTGCCGTGATCTCCTGCCACAAATACAGCCACTCCAGATGATGTAAGCCACCAGTCTTCTCATCTAACAGACACCAATACATGTTCAGCATCCACACCATGAGTGTTGCAGGACACTTGCACTATCATACTGTTTTAGGCATTTTCCAGACCATCATGAATGGACTTTCAGCCAACATAAATGACCCCCATTCTGCCAGGATCAATTGATCTTGTGGTTTGCAGCAGTGGAATGTGTGTATGCATTGTTGGGAATTCTGGATGATGATTCCAGATTTTCTACACTGATCTGTCGCAGGACTGAAAATGCCAATGTCATTAGCAACATCATCCTTGGCTCCCCCTCCTCGAATCCCTGACACATAACATATATGCAACAGTTAAATCTGTCTAACTGTTAATGCCTGGCCTGAACTCCAAAACAACAACTGCAACAGGCCATGCCCAACGAACAGTTAGATATGAACTTACAGCATGCTGCAGGTGAAAGATTGGTCCATAACTTGTTTTACGATTGAAATAAATGGTTGTAGATTCACCTTACGTTGTGTGTTTTATTTTATTTGTTGATGGTGTGATGGTGACTCAACAACAGTTGAATCACACCAACAGTAAATAGACCACATAGGACAGATATTGGAGAACTGGTGTGCAGAGACACCTGTGGTTACCAAGTAAAACCCCAGAGGCCACTGACAGTGTTGCAGACAAAGATTAAGCAATACAATTTTTTTCCTTCATTAGCTTAATATAGGTTTAAACAATCCTACAATGTCAAAGAATCGTTTGCTAAGACCACTCATTGGTCTCTGGAGGGTTGGATTACGCCAAAGTATTGTGTGTTATGTCATGACACATTGTAACCTGCGGAACACTCTACAGTTTCATGAGTTAAACGCTCTGAAGTTATACAGTTATGCATTACCCAAAATTTATGTCCAGTACCTACTAAGTTACGTGTCTTTATCACAACTCACAACCAAAATGTGTAGCAGCTCCCACTCCAAGAATAAATTAACCTACCAGTTTACAAGAAGACTGCCCTATAAGCAAATCATCTCAACAGTAGTACATAGTTCATATTCACTCGACTAACAGAGAAAAGAAGTGTATTACTTTCATATAAACACAAAAAACAGTTTTTTATGAACATTGCACAAAAATTACATTTGATTGTAATAACTTACAATCATAACAGCATTAAGCAAAATGAGTAAAAAGTAGAAACAAACAAGCAGCATACCATAAATTACTTAGTTTTACATTCTGTGCTCTGATGAGCAGAAGTTACATTTCTCTTTGTTGCATATAGAATCGATAGGGCCAATAGTGTGACAGCACTTCCAATATTGAAACGACAAGTCCACTGGCATACCAGATGAAATGAGCAAAATTCATGTTATAAAAAGTTTTTTAAGGATATCATGCAAATAACAAATTCTTTCTTTTTACAGCTCAAACTTCTTATTATGCACAAAGACAAAACTCAGCCTAGCAGGTAGATTGTTCACTATACTACAACATCGACACTGTATGAACTTCAACAACACTGTACCATCACAGCATGTCAGGGTGCATCAAGCCACAGCACACACCATGTTGCTCCGAATGGAGCCTGGAAGACTCAATAGTGACATAACTGCTGTGATTTAGGACACAGTCTGGCAGGCTGCACGTGGCACCACTTTTGCAGCACACAATATTATGACGCCCAACCCCACTGTCACTACAACACAGTCTTGCTACCGAGCAAGGTGGCACAGTGGTTAGCACACTGGACTCGCATTTGGGAGGACAACGATTCAAACCCACGAGCAGCCATCCTGATTTAGGTTTTCCATGATTTTCCTAAATTGCTTTAGGCAAATGCCGGAATGGTTCCTTTAAAGCACACAGCTGACTTCTTTCCCCATCATTCCATAATATGATGGGACTGATGACCTCGCAGTTTAGTCCCCTCCTCGAATCAACCAACCAAAAGTCATGCTGGCAACACTGCATATTACTGCTGGCCTCCCTGCAGGCTCCCAAACACCAAGAGTGGCTCACTGTGGGCACATTGGCTTGCACACAGACAATAATTCGTCTTTGCGCACATGTCAGATGTGCATCTTCAGCAATGGACGAGCTGTCACAGTAGACTTTTTACCCTTGATAACAACTCTTGTACATATTGTCTTGCTCATGGACACTGGTTCTGATGTTAGTACAGTGCCCAATCACATGTTCACAAATTTTAAGGACACACCACCGAAACAACTCCGAGTTGCCAATGACTCCCTGATCTTAGTACAGTGAAAGGTTGATTATACGTTACATCTCAGCAAAAATGTTCACTTCCCTCATGGACATTCCTCACTACCAATGTAAGTGAACTGGTGTTGGGTCAACTTCCTCTGGCATTTATCTCTCTCATCATCAGAACTGGTTTTCATACACTATGCTACCTAACATCTCATGACAGGACTTTTTGGCTCATGCACACACCCCATCAGGTTCTGCTGGAACAGCTAACAATGTCTATGATGAATGCTCACCTATCATTCAAGAATGCATGATGATTACTGAGATGATCATGATGACACATCAACATTACCTTGGCACTTATGAGGAATCAGAGATTCTTAGCAAAGAGAATGAAAACCTGCATATACATATTCACATGTGCCCATGCTTGAGCAGTACAAGAAGCTTGCAGTCATGCATATACATGACAGCTGTACCCTACCACCCATAGGGTGTATACGTGGACAAGGAAAAAAATTCCCGGATTTTTCCTGGATTTACTGATGAAAAATACAATTTCTCCTGGTTAAAGATACACTTTATCCTGGGTGAAAATACACTTTTTCCATGTTAAGGGGGTGTTAAGTGACATTATACCTTCTCTTGGAACTGTAAAACTTATCAATCAGTTGAATCGTTATGGTTTTATACACTGGTGTAGAATTTCCCTGCACTTCACAAAACAAAACTTAGGGGGAAAAACACATGTTTTGGAAAGATCTGTGATATGCAGCAATATGTACGCTCCATATTTTCGTATTACAAAAGTATAAATTCGAATTCCACAAAACACTGCGTGTTACTTTCCAAAGCACTGAAATCGAGAATGTGATGCGCTTTTGTAAGGCGGTCATAGCTCATGTCATGATCTCGCCAGCCGATGATGGCGAATATTCAGTGGATAGGACATGTGATGTAGTCAGCCAGTAGCAAGATCACTGTTCAGTAGCACGACGACACAAATAGGAAAAGTTAATGGTTTGAATTAATATATGTAGTGTTACTACATGAAAAGCAGTTTTCACATATAATATTGCTCTTGAAGATTTATAAGCTGCAAGAGAATCTAAGCTTTCACATATAGTGTTGATCTTTTTTGCGCTTTTTCACTTTAAGATACATCACGTAACTACGACAGTAAAATTTTTAATAACGACATAAATGCCTGATCACCTGGGTTCAAAATTTTTCTACTGCTCATCCTCAAAGAGTTGGTGGTGGTGGTGGTTGTTGGGATGTTTAAGGGGGACTAAACAGCTAAGGTCATCAGTCCCCCATTCCAAAAACAAGCGAGACAAAGTCGCAGAGCAGATAAAACCCCAAGGGTAAGGAGACTGACCCCCCCCCCCCCCCCCCCAGGTGCTAAAGAACACAAATTAGGCATCGAACACTACAGAAAAGAAGAGTACAGACGAACACTAGGCAGAAAGAAATAGAAGAAAAGAAGATGGCCGGAGACTGGTTGACTGACCACGACAACAAAAAAGGGAAAGAGTCAACCATCCGATGAGACACCAAAACAGCAACAAATATGGAGAGACGCGAGGACAAAAGACACAGAAACGGAAAAGTGCAGGACCCCCCTAAATGGATCCATAAAAAGGACTAGCACGGATAAAATGTAAAACATTGTCAGCCATGGAGGCATCGTTGCATAAAATCAAAGGCAAGGTGCCCGGGAAATTAAAAGACTGCCGAAGGGTGCGCAGTCGGGGACACTCCAATAAAATGTGGGCGACCGTCAGCCGGGACCCACACCGACACAGGGGGGGATCCTCCTAACGCAAAAGATGGCCGCGCGTCAGGTATGTATGGCCAATGCGGAGCCGACACAGGATGACAGAGTCCCTGCGAGAAGACCGCAGGGAGGAGCGCCACACATCGGTCGTCTCCTTGACAGCCCGCAGTTTATTAGGCATTGTCAAGCCTCGCCACTCAGCAGACCACATCCCAAGCACCTTACGGCGCAACACCAGCTGCTGATCGGGAGCCGTGAGGCCGATCTCCAAAGCTGGGGCGTCGAGTGCCCCTTTGGCCAGCCTGTCAACACGTTCGTTCCCCGGGATGCCAACATGACCTGGCGTCCAAACCAAGACCACCGAACGTCCAGAGCGGGCAATGGCGGAAACAGACTCCTGAATAGAGGACACCAGAGGAGAAGAGGGATAGCAGCGGTCGATGGCCTGAAGGCTGCTCAGGGAGTCACTGCAGATGACGACGGACCTACCTGAGCAGAAACGCATATGCTCAAGAGCGCGCAAGATGGCCACCAGCTCTGCAGTAAAAATACTGCAGCCAGCCGGCAAGGAGCGTTGCTCAACATGGGCAGTGTGAGCAAAAGCGTAGGCAGTGCGACCATCAACCAGGGAACCATCAGTGTAGACAGGCTCACAGCCCGGAAATGATTCGAGGAGCGCAAGAAAACGGCGACGGAGGGCCATAGGCGGAACCAAGTCCTTAGGTCCCTGTGCCAAATCCAGACGGACGGACGGCCGGGACAAACACCAGGGAGGCGTAGGTGAACGGACCCGGAAGGGAGGCAGAAGAGGGAACGACCCCAGTTCTGACAGCAGGGACTGGACACGGACAGCTACGGAAAGCCCAGACCTAGGTCGCTGTTCGGGCAGATGGAGGACCATGGCAGGGAAAAGCAGGCGATGATTGGGATGGTCTGGCGAGCAATGCACGTGGACAGCATAGTCGGCGAGCAGTCGATGGCGGCGAATCCGCAGCGGGGGAACTCCAGCCTCCACCAGTAGACTATCTACGGGGCTGGTACGAAAAGCGCCAGTTGCAAGCCAAACCCCACAGTGGTGTATGGGGTCTAACAACTTCAACACTGAGGGTGATGCAGACCCATAGGCCAGGCACCCATAATCAAGCCGGGACTGCACAAGGGCTCTGTACAATCGCAGCAGCGTGCAGCGATCTGCACCCCAAGATGTGTGGCTAAGGCAGCGGAGGGCGTTGAGGTGCCACCAGCATTTTTGCTTCAGCTGAGTAACATGAGGAACCCATATGAGCCGGGCATCAAACACGAGTCCCAAGAAGCGGCAAGTGTCCACCACTTCAAGCAGGTGGCCGCCGAGGTAAAGTTCAGGATGAGGGTGGACCGTCCGACGCCTGCAGAAGTGCATAACTCGAGTCTTGGCTGCAGAGAACTGAAAACCATGAGTCAGAGCCCATGATGCTGCCTTGCGAACGGCGACTTGCAGCCTGCGGTCGGCGACTCCCGTAGTCGTGGAGCTAAATGAGATGCAGAAGTCGTCGGCATACAAAGAAGGAGACACCGACGACCCCACTGCTGCAGCCAGACCATTAATGGCCACTAGAAATAAGGAGACGCTCAACACTGAGCCCTGCGGGACCCCATTTTCCTGTATATAAGATGAACTAGAGGTGGCACCGACTTGCACCCGGAAAGAGCGGCGCAATAAAAAGGTTTGAAGAAAAGCCGGGAGCCGACCACGAAGACCCCACTCATGCAACGTGGCGAGGATGTGATGCTGCCATGTGGTGTCATACGCCTTCCGCAGATCGAAAAATACAGCAACGAGATGCTGACGTCGGGCAAAGGCCGTACGGACTGCAGATTCCAGCCGCACCAAATTGTCCGTGGCAGACCGGCCCCGACGGAAGCCACCCTGGGATGGAGCGAGGAGACCGCGCGACTCAAGGACCCAACACAAACGCCGCCCCACCATACGTTCGAGCAATTTGCACAAAATGTTGGTGAGGGTAATGGGACGATAGCTGTCCACCGCCAGTGGGTCCGCACCGGGCTTCAAGATGGGGACAATAACACCCTCTTGCCATTGTGACGGGAACACGCCTTCGCCCCAAATGCGATTAAATATCGCGAGAATGTGTCTCTGGCAGTCCCTGGAGAGATGCTTCAGCATCTGCGCGTGGATGCAGTCTGGGCCTGGTGCTGTATCAGGGCAATCGGCGAGAGCAGCAAGGAATTCCCTCTTGCTGAAAGGAGCATTGTATGTTTCAGAACAACGCGTGTGGAATGAGAACGGCGTCCGCTCGGCTCGCTCCTTTAGAGAGCGAAAGGCGGGGGGATAGGATGCAGTCGCAGAGCTCTGAGCAAAGTGCACGGCAAGCCGTTCAGCAATGGCGGCAGCGTCCGTGCAGACAGCGCCGTCCAAGGAGAGCCCAGGGACACCCATAGGGGTCTGGTATCCGTAAATCTGCCGGATCCGGGACCACACGAGCGAGGGGGAGACATGGGAGCCCAAGGATGAGACATACCTCTCCCAGCACTCCTGCTTACGCCATGCAATAAGACGATGGGCGAAGGCACGGAGCCTCTTAAAGGTGATGAGGGTCTCAAGAGACGGGTGCCGCCTATGACGCTGAAGAGCCCGCCGACGGTCGCGAATAGCCTCAGCAATCTCCGGCGACCACCAGGGTACAGCCCTCCTCCGAGGGAGGCCAGAAGAACGGGGGATGGAAGCCTCGGCCGCTGAAATGATGGACGTGGTTAAAACACGGACCACCTCGTCAATGTCACCCTGTGGGGGAGACTCAATGGTTGCAGCGGAAGTAAAAGCCGGCCAGTCAGCCCTGTGGAGAGCCCAGCGGGGCAGGCGCCCAGAAGAATGACACTGGGGCAGTGATAAATAGATGGGAAAATGGTCACTACCACACAGGTCAGGATGCACTCTCCAGTGGAGGGATGGGACAAGTCCAGGGCTGCAAATAGAGAGATCGATGGCCGAGAACGAGCCATGGGCCACACTGAAATGCGTGGGAGCACCGGTGTTCAAGAGGCTAAGGTCGAGCTGAGCCAACACATGTTCCACGGCCCGACCACGGTCATCGGAAACAGTCCCACCCCATAGAGGGTTGTGGGCATTGAAATCGCCCAGCAGCAAAAAAGGTGGCGGCAGTTGGGCTATCAGAGCAGCCAGGACATGCTGCGCGACAGCACCATCAGGTGGAAGGTAAATACTGCAGACAGTAATAGCCTGTGGCGTCCACACCCGAACAGTGACTGCCTCTAAAGCTGTATGTAGAGGTACGAACTCGCTGTGAAGAGAGTTAAGGACATATATGCAGACGCCACCAGACACCCGTGCATAAGCTGCCCGGTTCTTAAAATAACCCCGATAGCCACGGAGGGCGGGGGTTCGCATTGCTGGAAACCAAGTTTCCTGCAGAGCAATGCAAAGGAAAGGATGACGGCTGAGAAGTTGGCGGAGCTCAGCTAGATGGTGGAAGAAACCGCTGCAGTTCCACTGGAGGATGGTATTAGCCATGGATGGGAAAGGCGTGAAGGGACTGGGGAGGCAGATTACGCCTCCGGGGCCCTGCTGCTACTGAGTCACCACCTGGACAACAGCTATCTATTGCATCCGAGTGACTGGCGAGATCCATGTCCTCAGCGGACGCCAGAATCTCCACCTCGTCCTCAGACGCAGAGCTTGTAGGAAGCAGTGGAATGGGTGCCACCGCAATGTCGGTAGCCTTGGGGAGTTTCTTCTTCTTCTGCTTCTCGCACTGCGCCTTGGGTGGTTCAGGCTGGGAGGGCGTCACTGGGTCAGTCTCAGGGACAGACGATGACCGTGTGTCCCGACGACCAGGGACTGGCGGTTGTTTGAGCCACTTGTGGCTGTCGGCTTTGGAACCGGTCAGAACGTGCGAAGGGAGGTCCCCAAGGGACCCCTTCCTTACGAGAGTAGCCGAAGAAGTCTTACGCTTCTCCGGCTGGGAAGGGGGGACTGATGTCCCCGATGGTTGGTGGGGTGTTGCTCCTGAAGTAGATGGAGCAGGAGCAACAGGAGGTTTAGTGCTCCCCACCATCAAGGGGGCAGGTGTGGGACTTCGACTCTGAGAGCTGACTGGAGTGGATGGAATTGTAGAAGGAGTGACAGTTGCGGCATAAGAAGCTGTCATGTGCACTGGATGAAGCCGATCATATTTCTGCTTCGCCTCAGTGTACGTCAGTCTTGATTTCCATGATCTTCCGCTCCTTCTGCAGAATCGGACAGTCTGGCGAGCAAGGCGGATGGTGCGCACCACAGTTCACACAGATTGGAGGCGGCGCACAGGGATGATCAGGATGGGATGGTCGACCGCAATCGCGACAGACGAGGTCGGAAGCACAGCGTGAAGACATGTGGCCGAACTTCCAACACTTGAAGCACCGCATCGGGGGAGGGATATACGGCTTGACATCACAATGGTACACCATCACCTTGACCTTCTCAGGTAACGTGTCACCCTCGAAGGCCAAGATGAAGGCACCGGTGGCAACTTGACGATCCCTCGGACCCCGGTGGACGCGCCGGACGAAATGGACACCGCGGCGCTCCAAGTTGGCGCGCAGCTCGTCATCGGACTGTAAAAGGAGATCCCTGTGGAAGATAATGCCCTGGACCATATTCAGACTTTTATGGGGCGTGATAGTGACGGAGACATCCCCCAGCTTAGTACAAGCGAGCAAGGCCCGCGACTGGGCTGAGGATGCCGTTTTTATCAACACCGATCCGGACCGCATCTTGGACAAGCCCTCCACCTCCCCAAACTTGTCCTCTAAATGTTCTACAAAGAACTGAGGTTTCACGGACATAACAGATTCCCCATCAGCTCTGGTACAGACAAGATATCTGGGCAAATACGTCTCACTTTCATGCAATGCCTTTCGTTCCTCCCATGGTGTGGCGAGGGAGGGGAACGATTTGGGGTCATACACATTAGCCTTAAAGTGAGCTTTGGAACGCTTAGAGACTGCTGACGGCTGGCCGCCAGCGAGAGATGATGTACCACGCTTCATTGCGGGTCATCCGCCCTGATGCCACCTACTCCGACCAAGGGCCCTCCCCACGGGCGCCACCCAGCCACAGCAAAGGCCACCTGGCAGGATGGCCATTGCCGGGAGTCCCGATGCCCCAGGGAGATGGGCACCTACTCCTTGGCATACGTGGGGAGTTAACGGCGCAGGCATCAGTAGAGCGATCCCTGTGTTGTCAGGGGGCTACAATCAAGAGGGTACATGGCGGCCCCACCACAACGGACTGGCTACCGTGCTGGATGTTAGGTGACATGTGGTCCATGGGCGTCGTCAGTGCAGAAAATGGTCCTGCACAGTGCTTGGCAGAAAGTGCACGCAGGAGCGTATCCATGCCCAAGCGATGGAGAGCGGGCAGGACTGCAATGCAACGACGAATAAGATGGCGAAAGTTCTCAACACAACATGGACACAATGCACCAAGTAAGGCGCCCTTCCCCAATCGGCTCGCTCTTCGGAAAAATTTTGACATATGGAGGTCAAACCCGACAGGGGACCATCACATAAGGCCGAAACATTTGAAACTCCTTTTAGTCGCCTCTTACGACAGGCAGGAATACCGTGGGCCTATTCTAACCCCCGAACCCGCAGGGGGACTCAAAGAATTGATTTATAAATGTGATTTAAGAAATTGATCATACATTCTCGTACATAATTCATCTTGCATAAAAGTAAATTTACGTTGAAAGTAATGCTTTTCAAACCACCATTCGCAATATTTTCCTGTGACCTGTTAGAAATAGGTTTGTTTCAGCAGTTGCCATAGAGCACCAGGTACAGGCATCACCACGCTTGGGCAGCTACGACGACGCAGGAAGCCCACATGTTCATACATGTAAACCATTAAAATATCTTATATTATGTAATAATAGAAAAAAGACACCAGAGGATACTCCAAGAGCATCAAAATTATGTGAACCATACTAAAATGCATAATTTGGCTTAAAGTGCACATTTGTATGTCCAGATTTGGATGTAAATTTTCTTGGAGTGCCAGTACTGTGTTATCTCATCTACATCTACATCTGCATGGATACTCCGCAAATCACATTCAAGTGCCTGGCAGAGGGTTCATCGAACCACCTTCACAATTCTCTATTATTCCAATCTCGTATAGCACACGGAAAGAATGAATACCTATATCTTTCCGTAAGAGCTCCAATTTCCATTATTTTATCATGGTGATCGTTGCTCCCTATGTAGGTCGGCGTCAACAAAATATTTTCGCATTCGGTGGAGACAGTTGATGATTGGAATTTCATGAAAAGATTAGGTCGCAACAAAAAATGCCTTTCTTTGAATGATGTCCAGCCCAAATCCTGTATCATTTCTGTGACACTCTCTCCCATATTTCGTGATAATACAAAACATGTTTGGTTCTTTATTATGGCATAATGCCATGTGTGTTACAGGATGAAAATGTAGGCTTGAAATGCAGAAAACAGATGAAACTAGCCAATAGTGTGGAATTAAACACTTCGTTTCAAATAAATTGACTGCGTCAGGGGAAAAGAATAATAAAAGCCAAATTGACTTGATAGCTCCCCGCCACAGAAATCTGTTTTGTTTTCATTTGATGTAAGAGCAATAAACACAGAGGAAGCAGCAAAATCACTAAATGTAAACACGGGTGACATTGAGGTACAACGCCAAAAATTAAATCAACTTTTCAAAAAACGTTCATTTTGTAGTGCACATCATTTTGAAGAGTCTGACACACAAAACATGTGTCTTAGAGGAAATGTAAGACATGTTATTTGATATTAAGTGTGCCAAAGTGCAGTGGCACTCCTTTTCACAAAGCATTCTTCTATAAAACGTCACTGTATTTCACACTGTCGAATTCAAATATGTATATGTTGTAATGGATGCCATCAACTATATTTAGGACAGTGGAAATTAAAATGTCCTGTGGTGCCTCTCCCTGCTCCCAGTCAGCCAGTTTGACATCCTGGCTCTCTCTCTTATTTTATTTTATTTATTTCTTTTTTAAAAAAAAGCACTCACAGTTAATACTGGATGGGATTATCTGTAACCAGGAGAACAAGAACTCTTCAGAAAATTTGCTCTCTTTATTGCCTATTAGCTAATAACTTGCTGTTTAGTGTGACATAAAATTAAATATAGGATACTTCAAACCAGTAAAGACAAGAGACAAGCAAGAGAGTACACGTTTCTTCAACCCTTATGTCCTAGTATATTTTTCTCTCTAATCTCACTATGGCTTTACATGGCATGCTTTCCTTTCTGTGAAAGAATCTATTACCTCAACAAAGTTTGTCAAATGTTTTGCTACATAGAAAAAAATGTCATTGTCTAATACTGAAAAAGCTGTTAATACAAATAATACTCAAGACTGGTGTGGTTTTTTGGCTGATTATGTGTATTTTGTTACTGTGTGCTTGATAAAATGAAACAGACCTGTCTAATACTGTAGCAGCTGTAATACACATCAAATAAATGAGAGTGTTTTGGAACAAATGGTCATTTTTATGACACAACAGAATATAATTCACGAATACCAATATCAAATGCCTGTTAGGCCTAGTACTGGCAAAAAGCTTTATGTTAGGAAATAGTTTCACATTTCATTCATACACTCCAGTTTCTCAAGCATGAGATCGAAAAGTAATAGTAAGAAATTTTCATATAAATTTGTAATTGTCATGTTCTTCTATTATTTTTTGTGATCACCCCATTTCTTCTCCTTCCTTGTTCTAACAATTCTGTAACTATTCTTGCCAGTGTCAAAAATTATTCTCTGGTTAACTTCACTAAGCCTGCCACAATCACTGGTTTAGTTGTCCCACATTTATTCACCAGTTAGGCGTTATCATGTGTTCATACAATGCATTTTACACACTACTCCCAGAATAGAATTTAAGTATCTGTTAGCTGGGGACTGTACAACTGGCCCTTACTAGTGTAGCGGTCTGGCCAAAAATTTTCTGTTAAAATTTCATTTTTTTGGATACACCGAGAAGATAATATGTAATCTATCATACCTGTTATTCCTGTTAGTCATTTATTTCCACTCAGGTAGTCTGAATCTATAGCTTTTGCTAGTAATTATAACAACGCTGAACATTTGCAAACCCAGTCAACCATATAAACAGCGATTGGCCATCATCTGTTCAGCTTTATTCCGCTCAGCTCCTATAGCCCCGTCCCCTTTTGTCTGCAGGAAATTTTATTTCTAGATGCGATGGGGATTCCCCTGGCAGAGACATCACGTACACTATGCGCGCATTCAAAAATCAACTTATGATTCATTCCGAAATCAACTTAGAATGTGTTTCCCTCAAGAATATGAATTTGGCCCAGCCTGCCCCCGCAAATCCCCCCCCCCCCTCCCCCCTCCTGAAATTGCTGCTGGGGGCAGGCACCCCAATTTGCCCCAGCTGTATAGATCCAGGCCTGCACATGCATGAATCTGGCAGCTTGGGTGTGCAAGTAAAATTTTTCTGGGCAGCATCTGACTGCTTGATGCTACTGTTTGAACAGCTAAGAGAGACACTTCCATAGCCAGAAGTGGGAGAAGGTACTTACTACTCATACGCGACTCAACTGCGCATGCGCATGAGCCCACTCGCAACTGCTCAAATGAATCTAATGTAAACAGTTGAATTCGTTGTTCTGAAGCATTGTGTAGTCTTTGACTCATTTTGCTGTTGGCAGATGCTTGTAGGAACATTGTGTTTTGTTATTGTTTATGCCGCATTTCATTTACAGCTTAAGTTTTATTTTCGTTTTTCTTGTCTCGTTCATGTTTTCTTGCTGCAGTATTATTCTGCAGAACTGGGATCCTGTAATATCCTTTGTTAGAATATTGGTTCTTACCAGTCAAAATTACAAAAATCTAACTGAAAAGTAAAACAAAGAAAAATTCCCAGAATTTTAAAAATTCCCGGGTTTTTCCTGGTTTTCTCCCAGATGAAAAAATTCACAAGTTTTTCCTGGATCTCCTGGTTGTCCCAAGTTGTATACACCCTGCACCCATCTCCAGGCAAATGCACCACCAATGCACACAAACACTAGGGCACATTTAGCCTTGACTTTCAGTCCACTGGCCCTGCATCCCAACCCTCATCTCATGGATAAATATCTACCAATGCACCATCCACAATGGCACAAAACCTCATATCATTACTTGTATCAGTCCACCCATGTGCCATAAGGCATGCCACCTAGCTCCCACTCTACTGCAAACGGCCAACAACCAGAGTTTGTGATGCCTACAGATTGCTTAATTCTTAAACTACATGTGGTAGTTGCCCCATCCCTAACATTCAGGATTTACAATGAGGATTTTACACACACACTTGCAAGTGTGACTGTCTTCAGTGTGATAGACTGCAAAAAGGCATAGCTTCAATTACCAAAGGACCCAGAGAATGTTGCTACCATAGTGAGCATTACACCTTTCAGATTTTCAAATTCCTGTTCATGCCTTTCGGTCTGAAAAATACTGCGCAAACTTGGTGAAGATTCATTGATAGTACACTCCTCAAACTAGAATGTTGATATGCATATCTTGATGATATCTTGATTTTCTCTGAATTCATCTGACAGTTGCAACCTCCACAAAATGTACAATTACTTATGGTCATTCCCATGAATACTCAGTTGTTATCGTCAACACATGTCACACACAGCAGAAATACAAACCTCACTTACTGATGCCCTTGCTGGACCAAACACATGTGACAAAAAGAAATTAGTATGGACACTGTACATGCAATCCACTTTCAATTGTGCAAAAGCCAGCTTTGTGGAAGCAGCTGCACTCGTCTGCCATATACTGAATGCCCAACTGACACTCACTATGGATTCTAGGGCCTTGGACATCAGTTGTAAAGTTACAGGTATTCCTTGAGTATCAATATCTGTACCTTATATGTAGTGGCCTAGTGCAGAAGCACTGCCATCAGGGCAACACCCAGTGATCAAGATGCTTGATTTGGTACCAGCCGTTATGGGTGGCACGGAGGGCAAGTAATAGTGGGAGTCAAGGCTGAATGTCAGACATGGTTGAAACATACATGCCCTTGTGCCATGATAACTTCGAAAAATATGTTAAATGTTGCAATGTTTGTGGTTGGGAGTGAGAACTCATCAATATTAGAAGCAAGTGATTAGGAAAGATTGGTAGAAGCAATGGTCATCTCTGAAAAGTAATAACAAGCCAAAATAAGAACGAACACCAGTATGTGTGTGTAGTAACATTACGAACATGTACTATTTATTGTACTAGAGACAATAAATCTTTCAGTCCTCTGATGTCATTGCCTCCTTTCAAATACCTTCCATAGCTATTCAAACTAAGTAAGCATGAAGATAGCCATGGCAAACTCTGCCATTGCTGGTCCCAAGCCCAGGGCCCCATCTCGCAAGTGATGGGGAAGGAGGAGGGGGAGGAGTAACAACCTTGTAAAAAAATCTGGGTCCATCTGGCTCCGGATGATAGCACCCAGTTAGGGCTCCTACCTGGCCAACGGTCTCGAAGGCAGAAGAGGAACATCACTTCCCAATGGCTGGGAGAGCAGAAGAGCCACTGAAACATATCAGGTAGCAGCTGTATTCCATGTTAGGGGTGGCTACCAAAGGCGTCTGTGTCCCCATGTCAGGGGCGGTCTGAACTCATCTTCTGGAGCTAACAACTTCAACTGGACAGACAAGAGCCATCCCTACAAAAAAACTTTTTAGCTCATGGAATGGATCGCACTATTGAATTGAGATTACCCCAGGGGGACAATCCCCCAATGACCAAGGTTGATGCAAATAGGCATTCAGATTCTTGGGGACCTGCCAAAAAGGGCATAAGGGAAGAGTCAGAGCTCCCAAGAAGCTCAAAGAAGATTACAACTATAAAGACTTTCAAAATTGGAAACATAAATGTACAGACAATGAGTAAGACTGGTAAACTTAAACAAGTAATAGATGAGATGAAAGAGAGAAGCATTGGAATACTAGCAATGCAAGAAGCAAGATTCACTGATGAAGATACAGTAGAGTCAGAAGGCTTTATTATACTGAAAGAGAAACCAGGAGTTAGAGTGGGAAAGGAAAGACATGCACCTAGATGCTTTGGTACGGGTTCTTAGTAGCCAAAGGTAAGAGGATGGCATAACTGAAATGAAGAGCAAGTCAGAAAGGATATCAACACTGAAATTTTAAGCAGGGGAAAAAAGTATACAATAATAAATGGACATGCACCTACAAATGACAAGAACAGGAAAGATAAGGAAGTTGCAAACAGTTTCTGGGAGGAGCCAGATGATACATGGAGAACATACTATACAGACTTGTAAAGATACTCATAGATTATAATGCACAGATTGGAAGAGGGAAGCAACATACAGGAGTAGTGGGAGAGTACCCTGCACACCAGTGGAGAAACAAAAAAAGGAGAAAGACAAATTGAACTGTGTCGAGAACACAAAATGAGATTGATGACAACTCACTTCAGGGCCAAACTGAGTAAGAAAAAGACAGGGGCAAACCCATGCACCCCACCTTGGGGAATTACACATTGACCACATAACAATAAGCTGGACAATAACAAAAGAGATCATGAACACAAAGGTCAGTAAGAACACAAGTATAGAATCGGATCATTATCTTACAGAAGTTAAGTGCCTTTGGATTCCAAACAGGGACAGACTGCCACAAATAAATAGAAGAACCGGAAACCTGAAGACAGACAGAGACAAATTAAGACATAATTGATCCAGATATGAGGAAGGTATTGAATCATTTGATGAATGGGATGACATGAAGTGAAATATGGCGAAACAGACTGAACATTGGGAAAGGAAGAAAAGAAATGGAAGCACTGGTGGTGGAACAAGGAATGTGAGGAAGTGGTAATGACTTGCAGGAAAGCCTGGAGAGACTAGAGCAGCAAGAAGGACATGGAAAAAGGGAAAGTTTTCTTAGGAGCAAGAAAGGAAACGGCCCGAACAATAAGATGGACCAGAAGACAGAAGATGAAGCAGGAACTGGACTAGATTGAGACCAACTTCAGGAAAAACAATAGCAAACACTTTTTCGGGAAATACAAAAAGAGTCTGATTGGATACAAGGGTAGATAACTGTAACTGTTTATAAAAGATAAGAAAGGGGAGCTGGCTGTTAGTGCAAAGGAGAACTGTAGGATTTTTGCAGAGTATTTTCACGACCTGCTGAACTGTGAACCACCTGAAGACAAGATGGTATTGGGTACTGACACAGAAGAGACAAAGCCACGCCCTCCAACCAGCGATGAAGTCGCACATGCCATAAGGAATCTAAAGAATAATAAGGCAACTGGAGCAGATGGTATAGCAGCCGAGATGATAAAGTGGGGAGGCAACAAAGCAATAGGCAACATGACCAACATAATCACCAGATTTGGCGAACAAAGAAGTTGCCAGAAGGATGGAAGAATGTGACTGTAGTGCCAATACATAAGAAGGGGGACAAGAGAGATGCAAACAACTACAGAGGAATATTGCTACTAGAGGTTGGATACAAAGTGCTGTAAAAACTCTCGCTCAAGAAAGTAGAAGAACAGGTAGAAGTACAGTTGGCACTGCCAAGCGGGATTCAGGAAGGGAAGAGGAGGTACAGAACAGATATTTACCCTGAAGCAAGTGATAGAACATAGGGCCTTCAAAACCAAAAAGATAGTAATAACCTTCGCAGACTTCACGAAATCATATGACTCCATTGACAGACAGATTCTTGTTTGGATCCTGAAGAACAGAGGACTACATGGAACTATGCAAGAACTCATGAAAGAAATTCTGACAGACACAAAAGCAAGGGTGAGATTCAGAGGAGCACTGGCAGAAAAATTTGAGATCAAGACTGGTGTTCAACAGGGAGACGGATTGTCACCATTGTTTTTCAATATATCACCGGATGAACTGATCAGGCAGTGGAGAGCAATAAACGAGGACATGGGAATACCAAAGACCCATGTGGGGGACAAAAATGACAACAGGGCTGAAGGGGACTGCCTAGCCTTTGCAGACGACATAGCAATAGTAAGTGAGATGAAAGAAGACGCAAAGACACAACTTGACAACTTAAGTAAGGTATCCAGAAAGATGGGACTGAGGATCGCTTATGACTAGACAAAGACATTAAATACCACTGCAGACTGGTATACACTAGAAGGCACTGTGCAAATGGTGGACAAATTTAAATACCTGGGAGAATTTATAACAGGAGTGAACAGGAGCAAGGAGGGAATAACAGAGAGGATAAAGAAAATGGTGTCAGCCTTCTGTATGACAAGAGAGATATACAATAAAAGGAATATATCCACAGAGGCAAAGATAAGCCACGACAAGGCAACAGTGAGGGATGCAGTATTATATGCTGCTGAGATGATGGCACTAGGAAGAAATGGGGCATAACGACTAGAGAAAGAAGAGAGAAAAATACTGAGGAAAATACTAGATCCCAAAAGAGGTGGAGAGAGATGGATGAGAAGACCTAGGGAAGAACTGTACCGGAACATGAGAACAATATCTGGGGAAATCAGACTTCAAAGGGCAAGGTTTGCTAGACATGTAATTAGATGAGCATGGGCAGAATGATGAAGAGAGTGTGGGAAACAACAGGGTGGACAAGGGGAAAGACAGGAACCAAGTGGGTTGTTAAACTTTGGAAGGACTGGTTAGAATTAGGGATCAAGGATGAAGGAAAGGAAAATTGGAGGAACAAATATGCACCAACCAATATGTTGGAGATCAATGACAGAGAAGAATACAGGAAAAGATTATCAGTTGAGCCGACAAGAGAAAAGGACACTGAAGATCTTGGAAGAAGAGCAGGAGAGAAGAGGAGAAAGAATGAAGAAGTTCTGGGAGAAAAAGAGGAAAATGCAGTCCATGAAGGGGCTACCTGTGATCCTACAGAGGCTGTAATGCAAGAAGAAGAAGAAGATTTTAATGGCAAGTGTGGTGATTTTGATAGGGCATGTGGCTGGTAGGCAGACAGTCCCATATTTAGTCCTCAGGTGCATGTTCCTTGAGAGTAAGATGCGTACTCTAAGTTGTGCAGCATAAACATTAGTCTGATCACCTTTGTTATATCTGCACAGCTGGCTTTAGAGAGAAACTTGGCCATGACAGATACAAACAACAGAGTAGGCATGTTACAGTTGGCAATGTGTTTCGAATCCATACTGATCTTCACAGGAAAGAACAGATATGAACTGCAAGTGCAAACAGTAAAAATGTAGTGAATGATGGAAGACACACTGAACAACTTGGATACAGCAAGCAGATGCCTTGTTGCCACATGCAGCTGACTGTGGGAACAAGAGGAGCCACAGTAAGCAGGAGCTGGTGGCCACAGAGTAAAAAGTAAGTGTTACAAATACCTAGATCACCAACAGTTTTTAAAAAGTTAGGAAAGGAACTAACCACAGCATAATGTGTTTGGAAATAGGGGTGAAGTAGGAAAGCAAGTGAGTAAATGTGTGTATGATGAACAAAGTATTTTCAGTATAATTAGAAAATGTCTCTTTTGTTGTTTAACATTTATGAAATGTATACTGGCTGAAGTGGAACTGTCTCCCATAGATAAAGCTAAAAAGGAAAAAGTAGATGAGGAGAGTGGATTTTATGAAGGGGGAAGTGTTTTCAATCAATCATTAACTGAAGATCAAATTCAGGAGGATAATACATCCATGGGAATAGTGGAAAGTCCATTCAGAAATTCTATGAAAATAGTGAAAGGAACCAAGAGCAGAAATGGGCAGCATGGGAAACATGGGAGCATCGCAGGTAAAAAGTGCAAAAAGTCAGAATACATCATTCACAGAAAACATTGTAGAGAAGAAATTGGTAGAGGGAAAAGGTTATAATACAGTGATGGGACACCAATAAGAAGAATGTCTGCCCCTGGTAGTTCAGTGGTCAGTGCGGCAAAATGTCATACCTAATGGCCCGGGTTTGATTCCCAGTTGGGTCGAGATTCACTCCGCTCAGGAACTGGGTGTTGTGTTGTCCTTATCATCATCATTTCATCCCCATTGAGACGCAAGTTGCCAAAGCGGCATCAACTTGAAAGACTTGCACCAAGCGAACCGTCTACCCGAGGGGAGGCCTTAGCCACACAGCATTTCCAATAAGAAGAATAGACCAGGAAATTTTTAACAAACAAATCATGGATTTCATGGAGGAAAGGGTTTACAGAACTCCAGTCACTGGTGGCATCGAAGGAAGATTAAAAAAAAAAAAAAATCTAGAGCAAAAATTGGAAATGCATGAACAAACAGTTAACAATTCAGTAATAAAATGGAAAAAAACATAAATAGACATATTGATAATGTGAAAGAGGACCAGTTGATAGTGAATAAGAATTAATGTTGCAGAAAAATTTATAAAAGGTCAAAATTGGTGAAATTCACAAAAAGCAAACTGTATTAGAGGGTAGTGTGGTACTGGTTTCAGTTCTCACAAATGATACCACACAATGTCAAGAAAAGACAGCCAAAAAGGTTCACAAAGTTGAGAAAAAGATAGAAACAGTAAACCACCCTGTGCAAGGGGTACAACAAAATGTTGAGCAGCACGTTGATCTGGTAGTGAAAAGTAAATTGAAGCAGGAATTGAGGACTTTCACTGGACAAAAAACTACGATTAATAAAAATGGCCCACAAGTTGAGTTCGTTAACAGTTGAGTGAATTCAGAAAATTTCATCCAAGGGGAAAACTACACCCCATAACTTTCATTACAAATTTTTGTGGCCTGTTACCTGCAAGTTGGAATGATAAAATGAAAATTGCATACGTGGTGAATCAGAGATGGAACACAAAGCCTATAACTGGGGTATGGAGTATGAATGTCATTTCAAGAATTTGAGAAACTGTTTCTAGATAAGTATTGGTTGCAAAGTAAACAGGATCATATACTAATACCTTTTTGCAACTGCCCATATGAAAGGAAATTGGATGGAACTTATGCCGAATTTTTAGAACTTGAAGGGAATCAGTACTTAAGTGTTCTGTACAACAAAAGAGCAGTTGTAAGGAGGGTGGTGCAAATATTAACAAGAAATACATGCAGCCACTTAGTAGGAACCATCATCGAGTCCGTTGATCAAGCAAGAATGATATTCTCTCAATTGGAGAGAGAAGAAAAAGGGGGAGCTTTTAGAGAAAATTTCAATGCCAGTTGACAGCCAAAAGGATGGCACAAAATGGAATGAAGAAATGAAGTTTGGATGCCACATGGCAGAGGACAAGGTGGTTACTGATACAGAGGCTGTGGGGAGCAGAGATATGGCAGATGGGAGGAAGATGAGCATAATGCACATGGCAATGAATGCGGTACCTGGGGAGAGAGTGAGCAGAGTAAAGACTTTTGCAGGTAATCAGACATAAAACAGGCTGTAGTTTCAGGTGTCGTCGGCTGATACTCATATCCGAGTTTTCATTTCTCTCCTGAGATTTCCTTTGTCACGGTTCAAGCGTGGAAGTGTCGTTGATGGCTTAGCAATCCAATCCTAGCGTGGAACAGGCGGCCACAGACATTACAGCTGATGGAAGGTGGGAGGACGTGGCTGAGCCTGGAGGAGTTTACGTATCCGGCGTCTGTCATCCTCCATTCTTCGACGTTCCAGCTCAAAGTTTTCAGGAGCATTTGAGGTAACTGAGCGCCAGTGACTTCGATCTTCTGCTATTGTGGACCAGTTACTCAGATCGATGTTCATGTTTTTCAGATTTTTCTTGTACTGATCCTTATAACGTTACAGAGGGGCACCTCATGGCCTTTTACCTGTGCTCACTTCGCTGTACAGCATTTGGCGTGGAAGTCTGTCATTTTTCATCCGCTGGCCATGTCCGACCCATCTGAGTTGATGCCAAATGATAAGAGCTTCCATGCTATACATTTTTGCTTTCTCAAGAACAGCCGTATTGGATATGAAGTCATCCCATTTCAGGTTCATGATATATCTTAGCTTCTGTTGGTTGAAGCGTTCTAATTTCTTCAGATCACAGCGATATAACGTCCAAGTTTCGCAACCACATAGCAGGGTGGAAATGACTACAGCTTTGTACACCAATAGTTTGGTGTACAGTGTTAGGTCTTTATTCAGGAAGACACGCTTTGTAAGGCATCCAAATGCTACATGGGCAGCACATAATCTATTCTCCACATCTTTTCCAGATGAGCAGTTAGATGACAGTATGCTTCCCAGGTAGAGGAATCCTCTACCTCCTCTAGTTTCAGGTGTAACCTGACCTCAAACAGAAGAAGTGGGGCTGCAACATTACAGTGTGAATGAGACACAAAGTTTTCATAACAACAAAAGACCAATTAAGAGATAACAAAGAAGATTTGATAGAAGAGATAATTGGTGATGATAAGGCAGTAATGGGGGAGTTATTATAAAAACTGAAATCTATGGAAGGAAGATGAGAATGCTGATTCACTATGGGAATGGCTGTGCAGTTGCCAACAACATTTTCAATGTGTTGCTAGAAGATAATGCAGAAATACCAAGTTTGCTTGTGACAGGTTTTAAAATTAAAGGACCTGTGGATGAAGCTGGAAAACCAATTAGCTGTCAGTCCATGCTCAAAGTTAAAGCAGATGGAGAAATATACCAAGTGAATGCTATGGTGGTACCTGGGTTACAAGAGGTGTTTAAAATTGGATCAGACTGGATCACTGAACAAGGAGTAGAAATACATCACAGAAGGAATGAGACAGGAAGAAAAGGAGATGACAGAATCAAGAAAATTCAGTTTACAAAAAGGTTGGCAGTTGATCAAATATTTCCATGTATCTACCAAGTAGTTGAAATCGTAGGATGTGAACACAATGTGTCACAGGCTTATGAGGTCAAAAAATCTAAAGAGTTAGAGGACTCAGAAGAACAACACGAACTTAATCCAGATGAAGTGTGTTCAAAAATTAATGGTATTGTGATGTTGGTACCCAGAGAAGCAGAAGAATTGTTCAAGTTGATTGGAAAACATAAAGATGCAAACAAAAACCAGGAATCATAAAAGGACCACTTTATCAGATCAAAATAAAACTGCACAAACCATATTTTGTGCCTCCATATAAAATACCTCCAGCAAGGAAGAAAGCTGTGGAAAGGAGCTCCAAAGGATGCTATCATCTAATCATCAAACAAGACAGGAGTCAATTTAAGAGCTCTTTGATGGTGGTCATTAAAAAGAACAGGAAGGTTCACTTGGTTTTAGATGTGAGACAAGTGAATAATGTATTTCAACATGAAAGAGACTGACTTGTAAATACGGAAGAGATGCTTTAAAGATTGAAAGGGAGAAGAATTTTTACGAGCGTAGTTTTGATGTTGAGGTATCGACATGTGTTGTTGCATCTTGAGTCAGGGCCATTCACAGCATTTTTATACAAAAGACATTGTTACCAGTACTGAGTGTTACTTGTTTGGTTGAATATATGTACACTCCTGGAAATGGAAAAAAGAACACATTGACACCGGTGTGTCAGACCCACCATACTTGCTCCGGACACTGCGAGAGAGCTGTACAAGCAATGATCACACGCACGGCACAGCGGACACACCAGGAACCGTGGTGTTGGCCGTCGAATGGCGCTAGCTGCGCAGCATTTGTGCACCGCCGCCATCAGTGTCAGCCAGTTTGCCGTGGCATACGGAGCTCCATCGCAGTCTTTAACACTGGTAGCATGCCGCGACAGCGTGGACGTGAACCGTATGTGCAGTTGACGGACTTTGAGCGAGGCCGTATAGTGGGCATGCGGGAGGCCGGGTGGACGTACCGCCGAATTGCTCAACACATGGGGCGTGAGGTCTCCACAGTACATCGATGTTGTCGCCAGTGGTCGGCGGAAGGTGCACGTGCCCGTCGACCTGGGACCGGACCGCAGCGACGCACGGATGCACGCCAATAGCGTAGGATCCTACGCAGTGCCGTAGGGGACCGCACCGCCACTTCCCAGCAAATTAGGGACACTGTTGCTCCTGGGGTATCGGCGAGGACAATTCGCAACCGTCTCCATGAAGCTGGGCTACGGTCCCGCACACCGTTAGGCCGTCTTCCGCTCACGCCCCAACATCGTGCAGCCCGCCTCCAGTGGTGTCGCGACAGGCGTGAATGGGGGGACGAATGGAGACGTGTCATCTTCAGCGATGAGAGTCGCTTCTGCCTTGGTGCCAATGATGGTCGTATGCGTGTTTGGCGCCGTGCAGGTGAGCGCCACAATCAGGACTGCATACGACCGAGGCACACAGGGCCAATACCCGGCATCATGGTGTGGGGAGCGATCTCCTACACTGGCCGTACACCACTGGTGATCGTTGAGGGGACACTGAATAGTGCACGGTACATCCAAACCGTCATCGAACCCATCGTTCTACCATTCCTAGACCGGCAAGGGAACTTGCTGTTCCAACAGGACAATGCACGTCCGCATGTATCCCGTGCCACCCAACGTGCTCTAGAAGGTGTAAGTCAACTACCCTGGCCAGCAAGATCTCCGGATCTGTCCCCCATTGAGCATGTTTGGGACTGGATGAAGCGTCGTCTCATGCGGACTGCACGTCCAGCACGAACGCTGGTCCAACTGAGGCGCCAGGTGGAAATGGCATGGCAAGCCGTTCCACAGGACTACATCCAGCATCTGTACGATCGTCTCCATGGGAGAATAGCAGCCTGCATTGCTGCGAAAGGTGGATATACACTGTACTAGTGCCGACATTGTGCATGCTCTGTTGCCTGTGTCTATGTGCCTGTGGTTCTGTCAGTGTGATCATGTGATGTATCTGACCCCAGGAATGTGTCAATAAAGTTTCCCCTTCCTGGGACAATGAATTCACGGTGTTCTTATTTCAATTTCCAGGAGTGTATTTTGGTGTTTATACAGACATCAGACAAGGTATTGGGTGAAGAATTATTGAAGAAAGTAACTGCTTATGGTGAGGATTTGCTAATAACCAGCAAAGACTGGAAGGAACATTTACAAACATTAAGGGAAATATTTGCATCAGCATGAGCTCTATTAAACTTTCAGAAATCAGAATTCAGAAGACAACAAATATAATTTTTAAGACATGATTGAACCTAATGGGATAAAGCCTATTCCAGACAAAATAAAAGTAATTAAAGAATTTCAGTTGTCAAGGAATAGAAAACAGTTCCAGAGTTTCTACAGACTGTGTGAATTTTGAATGATGTTATAACTATGAAACTTTGAAATTCTTATTATACTCAGTGAAGTAATATTAACCATGTAAAATTTAAATAGTTTACTTTGGACACCCATAGCCAATGCAATTAAGACAAATTAATGTGTCTAATAGCACTGTGACAGATTAGTTAAAATTGTGGCCTAGTGGTTTGTGGACGTGTGTGATAGCATGATGCATTGTTTAGTTTGTAATGGCTAGAAAACAAGTGAATCTTGAGGCAGCACATGGCACTTGCTCATTTCTTACTAAACACTTCTTGCCATCAGCAAGTCGGTACAGGAAGCAGCAGTTTCACACATACTATAATGGCAGTGATATAATAGAGCCAACTATGGAGGCAGTCAAGCAGATGATTTGGCATCATTCTTAGGTGCTTGGAAAGATTTGAGACTATAGTACCATGAGTCACCACTTGAAAGATCTGTAGTCACAGAGAGCAAGATGGTGTCAGCACAGCAGCAGCAAGTTCAGAGGTTTTCAGCAGTGCTCGGAAGGCCATGAGCACAGCTAGTTACGGAGTCATCGCCAGAGTGCAGCGGCAGCATGATAACCTTAAAGGTAGTAGAAGAGCTGGCTCCCAGCTACCCAGTAGACATTGTTTGGTGAGGTTTGGTGGAGATTGGGGTTGGTGTTCAGCGGAGACTGGAGGGGAGACTTCAGCCAACACCGCAAACAGTTGAGCGGTGTGCAGCTGCTAACTGCCTAGCCACTACCATTAGAAGCAAGCATAAGCACGATGTTGGCACACATGGTACCATGTTGTGAAGCATGTGGGGGATCCTAGGACTCAATTAAATGACACTGTGTGGTGATAGGTGAAAAAAATATATGATGATGTGGAAAACGAATACACAGCATGAAAATTATTGAACAATATGAAATAAAATCATCATAAATTCTGAATGGTTGCTGATGGCAAGAAGTGTTTAGTAAGAAATGAGCAAGTGCCATGTGCTGCCTCAAGATTCACTTGTTTCCTAGCCATTACAAGCTAAACAAAGTATCATACTGTCATACACGTCCACAAACCACTAGGCCACAATTTTAACTAATCTGTCACAATGCTATTAGACACATAATTTGTCTTAACTGCATTGGCTATGGGTGTCCAACGTAAACTATTTAAATTTTACATGGTTAATATTACTTCACTGAGTATAATAAGAATTTCAAAGTATAAGGACGTTCAAACTGCACAGATGGCTGCAGGGCATGATGGGAATTGGTATGTGCATGAGCACACGTCTTGTTATTGTTGGCAATTTGCACATGAAAACATCATGGTACAGCGTGCCTGAGCATATAATGCTTATGAACAATTACCGTATTTACTCAAATCTAAGCTGCACTCAAATCTAAGCTGCACCTGAAAAATGAGACTTGAAATCAAAGAAAAATAATTTTCCCGAATCTAAGCCGCACCTGGAATTTGAGACTCGAAATTCAAGACGAGAGAAAAGTCTTAGACTGCACCTCCAAATCGAAACAAAGTTGGTCCATTGTAACATGAGACACAATTTAGGTCGAATGGATAAAGATACAGCTACAGTAGTTTGGTTCAAGTCGTAAGCTTAACAGTTAAGATTTACAAAGTAGCCATTTCTATGTATCAGGAGCTCTGTCCGTATTTATACGGGTACCCTTCCTTTTTCATGTGCTTCGTCTGGTTTGAATCGATTGCTTATTGTGATTTGATCTGATAAGTGCCGTTCTCTTTCTTATAGGTGTTTATGTCACTCTAAGGTGAAACTGCATTATTGTACTGTGTCATGCATTGTTTATCGCATTCTGATAATGAGTGTTTATGACCTGTAGCCGCTCGCGGCATGGCTCACTTTTGTGTGTGCTACCGCCGCTTACAATAAAAAAAAAAAGGAGAGGAATTGTCTCATAAGCAAAACAAAGGCAAGAGATTGCTATTTGTTGTTACTTACACTGCTGCTTTCTTTGATAATGATCAACAAGAACCAAATAATATACTGCGTGTGATAGAAGATGTTCTGAACGAGAGTTTAGCGAAAAGTTTTCTCCGTTTGAAAATCTTTGCTGACGCCTCTCTAGTACATTACATTCTGCACAGAAATTAGTCATCTTAGATTTAAAAATCTAGTCAGTTGCCGTGCTTCATTTCTAACTGTCACTATTCAGCATAAGAAGAATATGAATATAAAAATGACATGACATGTATATTCTTCCGTGTTTGCTGTTGTCTCACTCTAGTTCCGTAGTTTATTAGGCAGACAGGATTTAAATGAGATAGCAGCAAACACGAAAGAATACATGGCATTATGTTTAGATTCTTCTACCTTTTCTTTTAATTTATTTGCTGACGCAGAGGTTTTGGTGCCAGTATTTATCTTTGTGCCTGCAAAGCATGCCTGTGTAGCACTCATATATTTGACGGCAGAAGTTAGTTGTGGCGGCACCTACCAACATTTTTCAGAACTTCTGCTTACTTTGCACTCAATTCTAAGCCGCAGGTGGTTTTTTGGATTACAAAAACCAGGAAAAAAGCACGGCTTAGATTCAAGTAAATACGATACAGCCCACCTGGTGCTCAAAGGAAGTCTGCGACTGAGTTCAAGCTGAAGACAATTGGTCAAAGTGTGCTAACAATCAAGAATTTGATTCCCAGGTTTAATAGAATGGGTAGTATTTGTGATGACAGTGTTGGCAATGTCGGTCATCCAAAAAGGGTGAAAATGCCTGAAAACATCAAGAAGACATGTGCTGTGTTTCAACCCAGTGCAGGAAATCAATCAGACGAGCTGCGCAACAAGTGGGAATCAACCTGGAGACACTGTTTGTTGAAGGCCCACATCTCTTCCCATACAAAATTCAAATCCATCAGTCACTAAGCCCCAGGTCCATGGAACAGCAGTTGTGTTTCACCAACACTATTGTCCACAGAATTGATGAGCTGGACTTTAATGTGAATATGGTTTGGTTTAGCGATGTAGTCCACTTTCATTTGGATGGGTTCATCAATAAGTAACATTGGCACATTTGGCAGACTGAAGATCTCCATTTCATGATCAAGAAGTATATTTAGCCACACTGGGTGACTATGTGGCATGCAGTGTCCAGTCATGGAATAATTGGTGTGGTATTTCATTATGGCACAGTGACTACCCATTGATATAAGAATGTTTAGGAAGATGATTTCATCTCCATTATCCAAAGTGACCCTAATTTTAACAAGATGTGGTTCATCCAAGGTGGACCTTGGCCCCATTGAAGCAGGAGAGTGTTTGATGTCCTGGAGGAACACTTTGGGGACTGCATTCTGTCTCTGGGATACCCAGAGGCCACTGGCATGGGTCTCAGTTGGCCACAATATTCTCCAGATCTGAACACAGGCGACTCTTTTTTATGGGGCTATATTAAAGACAAGGCGTATAGCAATAACCCAAAACCACTGCTGAGCTGAAAACAGCCATTCAGGAGGTTATCGACAACATCAATGTTCCAACACTTCAGTTGGTCATGCAGAATTTTGCTATTCATCTCCATCACATCATCACCAATGATGGCAGGCACATCGAACATGTCATAACCTAAATCTGTATATCAGTAGTGATGTTTACATGTTGAATAAAGTGTGTGCACACTGTGATTTGTAACTAATTTATGTTTTTTTTCATAGAGTTCAATAATTGTCACCCTGTATGCAAACATTTATTAGCTTAGCTGTTTAATGCAATTATCTACAACAAAAAGTAATAATCTTCATTTTGTTGAAAACTAAAAAATAAAAAAAACTGTCATATCAAGTTATATCAATTTTTGACAGATTTAAATTTTTGAGGCATAAACTATTTTTGATTTCTATGAATAAACTGTTTATGTTTTTCGTTAATGTGCAGTTTGTTTGTCTAGCTAACTTTCAAATAATTGGCAGCAATGACTATTAAAGCAAGGCAACTATTTAACAGTTCTGAAAAAACAATTATTTGAATTACCACATACAGGGTGAGGCAAATAAAAGTGGCATAGGCAAGTGGATATGATTGGACATAAATGTATGCATATAACCAACTAACTTACTTCCAACAGGATGGAGCAACTGCCCTTAGAGCCAGTTGAACCTCAGAGCACATTTACACAATCTTTATGCCCAACAGAGTTGCTAATAGAGATCAGTCTGGTCGCGGCCCTAGCTGGCCACCCGGGTCATCTGAACTGTCAGAGTGTGATTACTTTCTGTGGGGAGCCCTCTTCAATCCACTTCCATCAGCTTGCTGATCACGGCCAAAATTGCCAAGAGATGGACGGTGGTCACTTTCAACATCTGCTATTGTCACATCAGTGCTGTATTTCCTTTCCTCTGCTGTGTTTCGTTGTACCCTGAAACTCTGTTCTCCTGGCCACTTTCATTTGCCCCATCCTGTGCATTGGACATTGTTTATATTTGTGAACGTATTTTACTGTGTATTTTTTTGATATTGTGATGTCTTTTTTCAGATTTTGATTTATGTGAAATGGATTATATTTTCAAATTTCTTGAAACTAACAAGTAAATATTTTTGTGTTTTTCTTCTGATACATTTCATGTATAATTGTAACATGTTATTAAAAAAATAGAAAGTATGAGTGATGGTATTTTCTTGTTAATGTTTTCATGGCTATTCATCCTGAGGAAACTATTGAAGTAAGTACTCCAAATTTTGGAGAGGGGGAGTTTTCTTCCTTTCAATCCACCCTGGGGAGATTGTTTTTCTTTTTTTCAAACTAGATTTTGAAAACACATAATTTGGGGGGATGTAAAGTTGTAGTAATAGCCACTACATGAATATTGATATCTGTACCTCACATGTAGCAGAGTAGCACAGCAGCCAGGTTAACCCCCAGCTACCAAGAAGCTTGATTTGGTGCCAGCTGTTATGCATGGCATGGGAGGCAAGTGGCAGTGGAGAGTCATGACTGGATGCCAGACAAGGTTGGACCATACATGCCCACATGCAGTGAGAAATTCAATAAATCTGTTAAATGGAGCAATGTTTGTGGATGGGAGTGAGAACTCATCAATAATAGAAGCGAGTCATTAGCAAAGTTCAGCAAGAAGCAATGGTTACCTCTGAAAAGTAATTACAAGCTGAAATAAGAGTGAATGCCTATACATGGGCATAGAAACATTAGGAACGTATACCAGGCCTTGTACTACAGACAATAAACCTTTCAGTTCTATGTAGTCGGTGTCTCCTTTTGAATAATTTTCATAGCTGTTAGAACTAACTGAGTGTGAAGTGTGGAACTGGTAGGCACTCGGACCCATTTTTAGTTTCAGGTGTTCAGATGAATGTTCCTTGGGAGTAAGATGCTCACTCTAAGCTGTGCAGCATAAACATTAGTCCGATCACCATGGTTACATCAAAACAGCTGGTTTTGGAGAGAAACTTGGCCATCACAGATACAAATAACAGAGAAGGCATTTTGCAAAGTGCAGTCCTTAAACAAGTAGTAAATGGTGACACACAAACTCTCCACTTTTCCTTGAAAAAACTTACAACTTCACAGTCAAACTGGTTCATGTTCAACCAAGAACTTTTCACCATGTCTGAAGCAGTGTGATATGTTAGGGATGACACTGAAGGCAGGCAGGTGGTGATATACGCAGACCACAAGCCATTGGTAAATGTGATGCATCAACCACCAATGGACATCAACTCCTGACACTTCTCCCATATTGATTTAATCTTACAATGTACAACCAACATTAGACACTTGCAGGGTACTGATAATATCATCACAAAGTACTCTTATGCGTTAACACCACCTCACTGAACTTGGACTATACCCCCCCTCCCGGTCCTGCGTATGAGAAAGAACTCGATCCCTCAATCACAGATTTAATCAAGAAGCTTCAAACCTATGCACTGAGCAGTAAGTGATACTGGACACCAATGTTCTTTCACTGTATGATATCACAAAAAACAGAGTGAGACCCCTCATTCCAAAGCCTATACTGCTCGATCTTTGATCAAATTCATAACCTGGCCCAACCAGGTTTCCAATTCACAGTGCGGCTTGTGATCAAGTGGTTCATATGGACAAATGTTGAATGGGACTGTTGTGCCTGGGTGCAGACTTGTGTGCTATGTCATCCCAGCAGGGTTGGACATCATGCACAACTGTCAATTGGTCACTTTTATGTACTGTACACCTCAATTTCGGCACATGCACTTGGGCCTTGTTGGTCCCCTCCTAGGATCAGAGGGCTTTAGATATATATTGTCAGTCACTAAGCATGTCTTGCATTGGGATATCACACTAGAATCTATTGCTTGTACAATCAGTACTAAGCAGTGACAACAATTTGAGTGTGCCCTCTTTGACACACTCTCCACCTGTCCTGTAGCCCACAAAATCAGACAATGGCATACCAGCTACAAAGTAATGGTCGAGTAGAATGCTGAAATTGTTCTCTTCCCAAGATGGCACTCATGTGACAGTCAAATAGCTGGATGGAAGCGTTACCATGGATGTTGCATTGTGTCTGCATGGCATTTAAAGATGATTTACAGGATTCCCTTGCAGAAATACTGTATATGAAACCCTCATGCTCCCAGCAGATGTTGTTCTACCAGCAACTATCCTCTGCCTTAAATCATCTACCAGCTTTAGTGCAGCAAGTGAAACAACTCATTCATACTCGACAAATATCACCCCAACGGCATATACTGTACTGAAAACATTTGTTAACAAAGTAGTTGTAGAATGTGAATATGTCACGCTATGTGATGACCATGTTTGTCTGACCTTACAGCCTCTTATTCTGGACCATTCTGAGGTGTCAGATGTGGACCACAGATCTCTTATACTCTCCTCAAAGGTAAAGTGACTCCCTCCATAGACTTAAGCCAGAAAGGATACTCTGGCATCCCACCAATACAAATGACGGGAGTGCAAACACACACCAACTTATCAAGGATGAACAACATAACAATGATGCAAGCACAACCATTAGATTCCTCCATGAACTAGCAATCATCTCCAGTGATGTTTGTGACTTTCAGCCTGAGGACTTCAACATTCAACTTGTCAACAAGAACCTAATTATTGATGCATGTGGTGACCTTCCAGACAAGCATCTCACTCCAACCACCTACTACTCACCCCTGTCAATCATCGACTTCCTATCCATGTTGACTTCCTGGCCTGTCACTTGATGGCATACTTACCATTACCACACCATTACAGAACCCTTGTCAGTTGTTAAGCCATGTGACGACACTGACTCCATTCGTGACCTCAGCAGCATACCAATACCACGGATATGCCCACTGACACCACCAGCTCCAAATCAATCTAGGTTCAGCCACACCTGACTGCCACTGGTGCACTATGGAGGTGGTGGGGGATGGGGAGCAGACCCCTTTGGGGATGCCAAAGCCAACTACATCACTGACCAAGGAGCCTCAGTCATGGCGTGTGACATCTGCAAGACTAAGACAGGAGTACAGTTTGGTCTAGAACACTGTGCTGTGTAGTGGTGCTGTATTGTACTCATTTGAAATGAACTGCTATTAATCATAAGCAAGTCTCCTATATCATTTATGGCTCTCCCCATATATCTTCTAAATTAACTATATATGTGGATGACATTTTGCTTTGCCGTTAGAGTTTGGATGAATGTTACTCATTACTAAAAGAAGTGTTGTACAAACTGAGATCAGGAGGGATGGCGCTAAAATCGGAAAAATGGAAATTTGTGCTTAATAAACTGAAAATCTTGGGAGACTGCATTACTGACAAAGATGTATTACCAGACCCTGACATAATTAGAGCCTTGCTGAGTTTCCAGTACCCAAAAATGAGAAACAATTGAAATCCTTCTTTGGAACTTGTGGATATTGTAAGATGTGCCTCAGCAAACAAAATATGAATGCACTACATTTGTCTAATTGATTGAAAAAGAATTCTGTTTGGATTTGGGACAAGGTATTCAAGGAAGGTTTTGATGCTATAAAAAGTGCTTTGAGTAACTGTAACTTGCTGTGTAGACCAGATTTACCCCTACCATTTTACATATATTCAATGCCAGTAATTATGGATGTGTTGCACATTTGTTACAAATAAAGACTGTTAATGAGAAGATACACATGAAACAATTGGTTTCAAGAGTAGGATGCTCCGAAAATGAGAAAGAACTCACACTGCAGCTGAGAAGGAATTGCTACCTGTACATTCAGTTTTTACCAAATTAAGAAACTACTTCTCAGGACATAAAACTATTGTGTTCTCAGAATACAAGGCCTTAAAATATTTGAAAGAAAGCAAGATTTATCACAGAAGGTTGACAAGGAGGGCTTCATTTTTAGAACAGTTCGACTATGAAATTAAGTATATTAAGGGATCTGAGAATCTAGTTGCAGATGCACTGTCTTGATTACCATCTAGAGGGCTAAAAATAATATCAAGGAGGGGGGGGGGGGGGGGGAAGACAAGGAGTTCAGGATTATGTATCTGAAAACGGCTACAAAATACCTTCTTTAATGACATTTGTAGAAACCAGAATCATTGTTATAATTGAAAACTAGAGAAAAGTGTCTTTGGTAAAAAGGACTGTGAGAAAGCTGACAATCATTACAAAGTACAAAAGGTGTATTATATAGAAGAATGAATTTAGACATAGGCCACTGGAGATTGTGTTGGCCTGGACAGTATACTGACAAACTTATTATGTTTACTGTCCACCCCCATAGCTGAGCAGTCATGACAGACGACTGCCATGTGGAGGACCCGCGTTTGATTCCCAGTACTGCCAAGAATTTATCCTTGTTGGATGGACTGATACAGGCTGCACATAGCCTTGTGATGCCAATTGAGGAGCTACTTGACCAAGTAGTAGTGGCTCCACTATCTTGAAAATCTGCAAAATGGCCACGAGAGTGGTGTGATGACTACATGCTCCTCCATACCGCATCCACATGATGCCACAAGGTAGAGGATAATACGGTGTCTGGAAGGCAGCCTTTGGGCCTTCGTAGCCTGGGAAGGAGCTCGTTTATTATGTATACTCATGAAAGTTATGGACACTTTGGTGCTCAGAAATGTTTAAACAAATTAAAGGAAAGTGCATACAGTTACTTTATAGCAAAAAGAGTAAGGAAACAAATTTCAACTTGTGAGAGATGCCGAGAAGTGAAGGTAAGTAAGAGAATGTGTTAATGTTAGATGTGTCAGTGTCAGATGTCAAATGTACTACCTAAGAACAATGAGTCTTGTCATCTTCGCTTTATATGGCACATTACTATGAACAAGAGGGGGGAGGGGGGGGATGCAGCTTTATTTTTGTCACAGTGGACATACAGTAATCAGCCAGAACTTTAAGACCACCTACCTAACAGCTGGCATGGATAATGGCAGCAACACACGGTGCCATGGAATCTGTGAGGTATTGGTAGGTTGCTTGAGGAAGTTGGCACTACATCTGCAAAAACAAATAACCTAATTCTTGTAAATTCCGAGAAGGAGGATGATGAGTGCTGACGCCACACTCAGGCTCATCCCAGATGTGTTCGATGGCATTCAGATCTGGCCAGTTTGAGGGCCAGAACATCAACTGGAACTCACCACTGTGTTCCACGGACCACTCCTTCACACTCCTGGCCTTGTGAAATGTTACACTCCTGGCCTTGTGAAATGTTGCATTATCTTATTGAAAAATGCCACTGCTATTAGGAAACATGACCGTCATGGAGGGGTATATGTGGGCTGCAACCAGTGTACAATACTCCTTGACCATCATGGTGCCTTGCATGAGCTCCACTGGGCCCATGGATGCCCTTGCGAATCTTCCTCAGAGGAAAATGGTGCTGCACCAGCTTGTGTCAAGGAGCTATTCCCCTGGAAGAAGACAGAGTCATGCCCATGCCCTCCTATTGGCTTGATGAAGAAGTTATCAGGAATCATCAGACCATGCAATGCTCTGCCACTGCACCCACCCAGTGCTGATGGTCACATGTCCATTTCAGCTAGTTGTATTATTTATTTTGCTGCCAACCAATTTCAACCCCTGATGGGGTCATCTTCAGGGCAATTTACACCATTTGGTCACTCGCTGGAGTTGTCACCCGGCCTGTGCACAGTTGGTAATTAAGCATAGTTACTATGCATAGTTGGTAACTATGCATAGTTGGTAACTATGCATAGTTACCAGCTGTGCACAGGCAGGGGGACGACTCCAGTGAGCGACCAAATGGTGTAAATTGCCCTGAAGATGACCCCATCATGGGTTGAAACATTGGTGGGAAAATAAATAATGCGATTGTGACTGTCATTTTGAATAATTGATGTCTTGGTGTTAACATTGGCACATGCATGGGTCAATGGCGGCTGAGAGCATTCATTAGGAGTGTTTGGTGCATTATGTGTTCAGACACATTTGTACAGCATTAAAGTCTGATGTTAGTTCCACCACAGTTCACCTCCTGTCCTGTTTTACCACTCGGCCCAGCCTATTACGCATCTGACATCTGTAATGAGGGGTGGCTGCCCAACCCCCTCACCACACCAATCCTCAAACACCTGACAAGTTGTGCAATTTCTGAAATATTCATACCAAGCCTCCAGCCCATCACAATCTGCACTCAGTCAAACTCAGATAGATTGCATGTCTTCTCCATTCTAAGCATGGACAGCATGCTCACTGATACTACGTGCAATGTACATGTTAGCAGTCAGTCACCAGGTGACACTACTATCACCTGGACTGGTTTATATTGATAGTAGGTCATAATGTTCTGGCTGACCAGTGTATTTTTTTTAAGTACATCAAATTATACTCTGTCAGGAAAGCGACAAGTAAAGTGCTGTTTTAAAAAAGGGAAGGACTGTTTTAAGAAGTAGGTACATATATAACAATGATGTCTGATAATGGACCAAAGTTTGTCTTAAAATCTAGGAATGCATATATTGCGAGGACAGGAACAAAACACATGTTAATATCAGCCTACCACCTGGCTAGTTATGAGAGAGACTGTTAGGTGGTGCAGCATTTACTGCTGTCATAAACACCCATCTGGGACCGAACACTTAGCTAATTTTGAAGCTGTCATTAACAATTTGCAACACATTTTTCACCACATGAAATACTATTTGACAAAAAACCAACTAACGTCATTGATGAACTCACTGAATTTCAAGAATGTAAAGGTTTACATAAGAAAGAGAAGCTTTTGTAAAAGAAGCAATGAAGACATGAGGTGAAGTAAGAAAGGAGGACACAATTTTACAGTTAAAATAACACAGCTGAAGACAGGAGACTTAGTTAGACCCATGAGAAGTCAAAATTGTTAACTTCTGAATTAAAAACGTTGTTTGATATCTTCATAAGCCCATTTGAGGTACTGGCAAACTCACATCAAAATGCCTATAGAACTTGCTTTTGTGCTCTGAGAACATCTGTTCCCTAACCCACTTGTTCACTGTTAGTAATACTCTGCTGGAGTGTTTCAAAAATGAGTATGAGTTTGATTGTTCTGTTTCCATTAGGTTATCTCATGGTCACACATTGCCAAAAATTCCTTGCAGAGTTATAACTATAGCCTTGATTGTCATTGTTGTTACCATTAGATTTATATCTTAAATCTAGGAAGTAGTTTGGACTAAAGAACACTACTGAACTGAAACCATATATTCTATGAGCTTAAAGGCTGGCTAATTACACAAACTGATGCTGTAAATTTAATTGTTGATCAAAATGAAAACTTTTCACTGCAGGTATTTTTCACTTGCTAGTTATAAATTATCTGCAAAGCCCCCTATGCCATGCAACATTTGTACCAAGCACCCTCTGCCATGATACATTCAGATTTTGAGGCACCATTCATGGAAGAATACTAGCCTGGGGGTGTGGTGGGGTGGAGGTGTGGTGGAGGTGGTGGTGGTGGTGTGTGTGTGTGTGTGTGTGTGTTGGGGGGAGGGGGGGCTGACTGAAGCTGGCCTAAGTAAGCAGACAAAAACACTGGAGTGAGAACAGAGACACAGGAAACAAGGAAAAAACAAGAACAAGAGAAGAAAGGGGAAAAAGGACAAAATAAATGGCTTGTAACTATGTCAAGAACATCTAATGTGTACAGAGAAGAAAGGGTGTTAACATATTTTATGGCATACAGAAAAATCAGAAGAAAGAAGAAAGGAAGTAGAAAGAAGAAAAGAAGAAACTGTGAGCCTCATTACACAGCAACAGGAAGTGGTGTTTAATAAAATGCTTTTCAGGTGTAAGCGCATTTAGTAATATTCCAAGTGATATTTGCCTCTTTGACAGAGAGCGTGTACATCACAAGTCAGTTCTTGCACTCCCATCCCAAACTTTGAATGGATACATCCCAAACTTTGCATGGATACTTACACAAGTAGGGTGTATACATTGGCAAAGAAAAATGTTCTCAATTTTTCCCAGATTTCCCGGCTAAAAATGCACTTTTTTCCAGCTAAAAATCCAAATTTTCTCAGGAGAAAATACACATTTTCCCAGGTGAAAAGACACTTTTTCCAGGATGAAAAGACAAATTTTCCTTGTTGAAAATACACTTCCTCCATGTTTCATGAAGTATACTTTCACTCAGAACTGTAAAACTTATCAACCCTTTGAATGTTAAGAGTTTCTAGACAGCAGATATTTAGAGCATAAGACAGTGATGTAGCCAGCCAGTAGCAACACTGCTGTTAAGTAACGTGAATATACAAATGGGAAACATTGATGGTTTAAATTAATATAGATAGAGTACAGCTACAAGAAATGCTATACTTTCACATACAATATTAATCTTTTTTGCATATGTAATCCTTTAAGCTATATTAAACACAAATGTGCCAGTAAAATTTTAAATATCTGGTCTTCTAGGCCTGAAACTTTTCTAAGTGTCTGGTCCTCAGGCTGTTAAATTTTCCATGAGAGTCAAATACTCTGTGATTTAAAAACTCATTGTACATCATCACAGATAAAGTAATTCACCTTGTATGAAAGGAAATTTTCTTTGAAAATAATGCTTCTCAAATCACCATTCTTATTATTTTCCTGTGAACTGCTAGAAATTTCCTAAACAGATGTAATGAAAGCAGTTTGTTGTTACAAAACATTGCATAGTCTTCATCCTAAAGCCTTTGACACATTTTGCTGTCGGCAGACATTTGTGTGCACACCGTGTTTTGTTCTTGTATTGGAGCATTTTCTATGCAACTTAAGTTTTAAGTTGTTTTTGTCTCATTTATGTTTTATTGCTACAGTAGCAGTCTAAAGTAGTTTCTTTGTTGGAGTATCAGTTCTTACCAGTCAAAATCAGAAAAATTTAACTGAAAACTTAACAAAGAAAAATTCCTTGAATCCTAAAATATTCCCAGGTTTTTTCTGGTTTTCTCCTGGATGAAAAAATTCCTGTGAATTCCTGGATTTCCCAGTTGTCCTGGGATGCATAAACCTTGACAGGGTGTGGTGTGTTGTGAGGGTTTTGTGGGATGTGTTGACTCTCTATCACTGAAGTGGGTTTCCAGGAACCTATGGTACTGCACCCCGTTTTGGCTGTCAACTACTGTCTGGAACTATTTTTTGTATTTATCTTAGTAACACTTAAGAAACTAAAGAATGTTCAAAGAAGCACTCTCTACCACACAACAGTGGTACAAAGCTTCCTCTGCCATGCCGCACTGGGTCAAACACCCTTTGCCATGCTTAATCAATGTGGAGCTCCCTCCTCCTTCCAACATGGTGCATTGTAGCCTCTGCCACACAAACTTTGTATGAACCCCTTTTGCCATGGAACATCGGTACAAAGTACTCTCTGCCTTGAAGCATCATTACAAAACACTAAAACTGATAAGAAGCATTCTCCACAATGTAGCACTGGTACAATGTGCTGTTGGCCATGCAACATTTTTACTGAGCACCCTCTGTCATGTAACCTGGTAAGAAGCACCCTCTATTACATAATACTGCCACAAAGCAGTCTCCACAATGTAACATCACTTCGAAGCACCCTGGTGCAAAGCATCTTTGCTTCATAACTTAGGTAGAAATGTACCCTCTGTCATACAACAGTGGTATGAAGCACCCTCTCTCATGCAACAACAATTCTTCGAAACACCCTCTGCCATGCAATATTTGTATGAAACACCCTCTACCATCAACATCAGTGAATGCACCCGTTGCCACACAATATTGGTATGAAGCACCCTCTGGCATGTAAAATTTGTACAAAGCACTTTCTGCAACACTTAACTGGTGTGGAGCACCCTCTGCCACATAAAATTTGTAAGAATTGCCCTCTGACATGCAGTATTGGCACAAATCTCTACAAAGTAACATGACTATGGAGCACTGTCTGCCATACAACGAAGGTATGAAGTGCCCTCAGTCAGCCAACATCTACATTACATCCACATCTACATGATTACTCTACAATTCACAATTCAGTGGCAGGCAGACAGTTCAACGGACCACCTTCAAGCTATTTCTCTACTGTGCCACTCTAGAAAAGTATGTGAGAAAAACTGAACACTTAAATCTTTCTGGTTTTCTGCTCTCTTATTTGTTTCAAGAACTGCAACAAGGAAGAGCCCATGCAGCCGCACCATCTCTCGTTCACAACAGAAACTACCGGTCGCTCCAAATAAAAGAAAATACAGACTGTGAAATATACATTACATTATGATTTAATTAATACGAATGTATTTATATTGAATATTTGTGACTTAATGACTCATGTACATTAATTAATAGATCATGCAATGCGTGCACTTCATTCATAGAGAATTCTCCCCTAACGTACTGAAATAATACAGCGCCACACAATGTTTGTTAGACTGCATATGTTGGCAGCGCTACGATTTGTACCCGCATGTCAGTAATTGTCAGTAAGAGTCGGAGGCAGCGGTCATGTTTTCGTGGCTGAATAATTGTGAGTGAAACGAGTGTCGTGACTGTGTCAACATTTTAATTTTCTGGTAAGTGCGAAAAACATTTTTATCTTTCAGTTCAGGTTTTTTTCTAGTTACGTCTACTGATAGGTGAATTTCTTTATTTGTTATAGATCGAATATTGTGGTCGCGAAATAGAGCAGTGTCCTAGCAATAATTTGTCAAATTATTAAATCATGCCAGAAGAGAAGGAAATGATTAAAAAAAAGCTTTCTGGTTCAGAAAATCGGAAAAGAAAAGCTGAAAAAGAAAAAGTTCTTGAAGAAACTAAAAAGCACATGAATATTTATAAGTACCTTAAAGGAAATTCTAAGGCAAATACTTCAGATATTGAATCAAAAGTCCATGTATCAGCAAATATTTCTTCAGACTGTGAACAATTATACACAAAAAATTACAATCACCTATTGAAGGTGATCAAATTGACCAGCGCAGTACATCTTTGCATGAATCCTCTGATATTTCTCCAAGTCAAAATCAACACATGACATCTGTGGTCAATGAAAGTATTAACGTTCTTGCAATAAAAGAATACAATGTTTCTGATGTAGGTACGTGGCCAAAAGTACTTAATGCTAGAGATATAGATCGTATTATAATATGTGGACCCTCACAAGTATGTCTAAATAACTTTGCAAAAGATGAAAATGGGCGTCATTTCTCTTCAACTCATTACACAAGAAAACTATCAAATGAAGAAACTATCAGACGACGGTGGGTAGTTTATTCTGTATCAAACGACAGTGTCTTTTGCTTTTGTTGTCGACTGTTTGATTTAAAATCAACTACTAATTTGACTACCACTGTGGGTTTCAGAAATTGGAAACATTTAAGTGAAGCTCTGAAACTGCATGAAAATAGTCCTAACCACAAAAAAGCATTTACTCAATGGACTGAAGCTGAAATCAGGTTTAAAGCTGGATTAACTATTGACAAGGAAGAACAAAAGCTAATTTCTAAAGAAAGTTTACGATGGAGCAATGTGCTTCAAAGATTGATGCACATTACTTTGTATTTGGCTGAAAATAATACGGCATTCAGAGGGTTATCAGATAAATTATTTACCACAAATAATGGAAAATTCTTAGGTCTTGTACAGTTATTGGCAAAGTTTGATCCAATCATGGAAGAGCACGTCAGACTGGCATTGAGTGGTGATTTGGCTGACCATTATTGCAACAAAAATATACAAAATGAATTAATAGAACTCATGGCATCTACAATCGTATCCTGCATAAAGGGTTCAAAGTATTATGCAATCATAGCTGACTGTACTCCAGATATAAGCCACAAAGAACAACTTTCGATAACTTTAAGATGCGCCGACATAACAGAGGATGGCGCAAGTGTAAAAGAACATTTAATCTCATTTCTGCAAATAGATGATACAATCGGTGAAGGTCTCACAGAAAGCATTTTATAAACATTGAGTGATCTTGACCTTAACATTAATGACTGCAGATGACAGGGCTACGATAACGGCGTGAACATGAAGGGGAAAGGCATCCAGAACAGAATTAAGAAGTTAAATCCACTAGCTTTTTTTGTGCCATGTGGATGCCATAGTTATAATTTGGTATTGTGTGATGTGGCAAAATCATCAGTAAAATCCGTGACACTGTTCGGAATGTTACAAAAAATGTTTAATCTATTTGCTGGATCGGTAAATAGAAGGAAAATAGATGGAAAATTTTGACCGACCATTTGAAGATATACACCCTGAAAAATGTAAGTGACACACGCTGGGAAGCTCGAATTGATAGCGTCAAAGCGGTCCGTTATCAATTATGCGAAATGCATGACACTTTGGTTTCCTTGGCCGATGCTACTGAACAAAGCGATGCTGCGGTGTCACACGAAGCAACAACACTAGGAGGACAATTAAAAGACTTCACCTTCATTGTTTCTCTCGTGACATGGTATGATGTTCTGTTTCAAATTAACGTTGTAAGTAAAGCAAGTCAGTCACCCACAATCAACTTTGTCTAGTTTATGGGAATCCTTGACAAATGTTGCTCTTATTTGGAAACATATAGACAAACAGGTTTCGAACAAGCTATTGTAACAGCAACTGAACTGGCTTCGGATCTCGATACGCAGCCATCATTTAAACCACAAATGCAATTAAGACATATTAAACGCAGGCCGGGTGAAGAGGCTGTTGATGATCAAATAACTGACCCAAAAAAGAAGTTTAAAGTAGAGTTTTTCAGTGCACTGTTGGACACCGTGCACATATCCATGAAAGAAAGATTTGAACAGATGCAAGAATTTTCTGCGACGTGGAGTTTCTTGTTTGACATTAAAAAAAATCAAAATAAAGAAGAACTAATACAATGCTGTTCTAAATTACAAGAAAAGTTAACTGTCAACATGAAGTCAGATATTGATGGAAATTTGCTGTGCGACGAAATTTTAGGCCTGCAGCACTATCTCGAAGACAGCCAGGCAACGCCTATTGAAGCCTTAAACTTCATAAAAAAGCATAATCTTCAAGAGTTATATCCCAACATCTGGATAATGTTACGTATTTTGCTAACAATACCAGTGACTGTCGCAAGCGGCGAACGCAGTTTTTCCAAACTGAAGTTGATAAAAACGTACTTGTGGTCTACAATGTCTCAAACAAGACTAACCAGTTTGGTCTCACTATCCATTGAAAATGAAGTTGCAGAAAACCTGGACTTTGCTAATCTGATCAGAGACTTTGCCGACAGAAAAGTAAAATTTTAGTTGTTTATAATTGTTTTTCATTAGGCGTAATATGTTTTGTGTTCAGATGACTGACAGAAAATATAGGTTTATGGCTTACAGTTATATTAAATTCAATAAAAATATGGTACCCAATTCAAAATTAGTGTTTTTTCGTTATACATATTACCTCCTATATATAAAAATCAATTGTTGTGTGTTAGTCTCACCAAAACAAAGAAATGGCTTGACCAATTTGAATAATTTTTGTTTTGTTTTGTTCGCTTTAGTACAGGGGTGCTTGAGAAAAGAAAAGAAATATTTGGGATATACGAGCCTGTTTCAACCACATTTTAAGCATCTTTTCTTTGTTTGGAACATGCAAAAACAATTTTTTGGAGTTTTTGTAGATGTACAGTGCAGTACTACGCAATATTTTTAGACAATTTCCCAAAACGTGAATGCCCAAACAATATATCACTGCTATACTGACTGTTACGGCAGCGACAGCAGCATGCTGGACTGACGTCACAGGTTACACAAGACTCACATGGGGCGTCTTAGCGGGCTTTCAGATTATTTGGATTTCATATCCATTTAAAAAAATAAAATACTCAGGGCGCCAACTGGACGACTCGCCCGGGGCACCTGGATGGCTAAGGCCGGCCCTGAATGTAGGCAATCTCTTTAGCAGAATTATTGCAACTTTTATATGTTCTGCAAATAAATTGCAGTCTATGGTTTGCTTTCCCCACAAAATTGTCTATGTGATAGTTTCAATTTAAGTTATTTTTAAATGTGATTGCTAAGTATTCAGTTGAATTCACAGCCTTTAGTTTTGTGTGACTTATCATGTAACCGATATTTAGCAGATTCATTTTAGTACTCATGAAGATGGCTTTACACTTTTCATTATTTAAAGTCAATTGACACACTTTGCACCACATAGGTATCTCCTCTAAATGTCTAAATAATTTTGCAGTTGGTTTTGGTGATCTGATGATGGTAAATTACAGCATCATCTGCAAACAATCTAAGAGGGCCGCTCAGATTGTCTCTTAACTAATTTATATACATGAGAAACAGCAGAGGATCTGTAACACTTCCCAGGGGAATGCCATGTATCACACCTGTTTTACATGATGGCTTTCCATCAATTACTACAAAGTGTGACCTTTCTGACATCAAATCGCAAATCCAGTCACATGACTGAAACAATACTATGTAGGCATGCAATGTAATTAGAAGTCGCTTTTGAGGAATGGTGTCAAAAGCCTTCTGGAAATCTAAAAATATGGAATCAATCTGAGATTCCCTGTCAACACCACTCATTACTTTTTGTGAATCAAGAACTAGTTAGTTTGGACAAGAAAGATATTTTTTGTATCCATGTTAGTTATTTATCAATAAATCTTTTATTTTTGATGAAATTCGTAATATTAAAACACAGTATATGTTCCAAAATCACTACTGCAACTTGGCATTAGTGATATGGATCTGTAGTTCAGCTGATTAGTCCTATTTTCCTTCTTGAGTATTGATGTGATCTGTGCAGCTTTCCTGCCTTTTGGTCAAATCTTCTTTAGTGGCACTGTCATCAGTAACATTACCACTGCTATTGTACAGTGGAGGTATGGATTGATTTGTGTCTTGCTGCTGGTGTACTTTACATTCAACCAGAACCTCTTTGGATTTTCTGGCAGATTTTTGAACAGAGTTTCACTGTGGAAACTATTAAAGCATCTTACATTGATGTCCATGCTAAGTTTTGAGCTTCAGTAAAACACACCAATCTTGCAGCTTCTGCGTTCTTTTAAAGTTTGGTATTCTTTTTTTGTTGAGTCTGCAACAGTGTTCTGACTTGTTTTGTGTACCCTAGTGGATCAGTACCCTCTCTTATTAAATTATTTGGCATATATCTCTGCATTGTCATAGATACTGTTTCTCTGAATGTAAACTGCATCTGGTCTATGGTTACATAGTCAGATTGGAAGGAATAGAGACTGTCTCTTATGAAGGTCTCAAGCAAATTTTTATCTGCTTTTTGAAATGGATATATTGCGTGTTTATTCTTGGTGTATTTTAATATTACGGTATTCAGTCTTGTTACAAAGACCTTGTGGTCACTAATCCCTGTATCTGTCATGATGCACCCTATGTGCTCTGGATTATTTGTTACTAAGAAGTCAAATATGTTTTCACTACCACTTACACTTCATGTGGGCTCCTGAACTAATTGTTCAAAATAATTTTCAGAGAAAGCATTCAGTATGATGTTGGACGACATTTTATGCCTACCACCAACTTTAAACATGCATTTTTGCCAACACATTGAGGGTAGAGGTATGAATTTCAGATGACATTTTGTGCCTACCACTGACATTAAACATTTATTTTTGCCCCACATTTTGACAGTAGAGTTATGAAGCATCCTCTGTCATGTAGCTCTGGTACAAAGCAACCTCTACCACGTAACACTGGTGGATTGCATTTGTCTGATCTACCCAATTCCAAAGAGTTCTGCCATTTGAGAGTAAATGGCAGTGTTTTTACAAATGTCTGCTTGTGTCTGTGTATATGCGGATGGATATGTGTGTGTGTGTGAGTGTATACCCGTCCTTTTTTCCCCCTAAGGTAAGTCTTTCCGCTCCCGGGATTGGAATGACTCCTTACCCTCTCCCTTAAAACCCAAATCCTTTTGTCTTTCCCTCTCCTACCCTCTTTCCTGACGAGGCAACCGTTGGTTGCGAAAGCTAGAATTTTGTGTGTATGTTTGTGTTTGTTTGTGTGTCTATCGACCTGCCAGCGCTTTTGTTTGGTAAGTCTCATCATCTTTCTTTTTAAATATATTTTTCCCAGATGGAACAGATAGATAGAAGATAGAAGGTGTAGCTCTTTCCACCAAAACCAACATGATCATGTGAGTCCATTTTTTACTTTTTTCTGCTTGGCTGAGTCTCTTCCCTTGCTTCAAACAAATGTGCAACAATCATGCACATTCTGCAGAAAACCACCTGGAGAAAAGTAACATAGGACTAGAATATCTGCAGAACTCCTGGGAATAGAAGGTGGAGATGGGAAATCTGTAAAATGATAACATAACTTTGGAATGCTTAGAGCATTTTTATCCAACTTGGAATGTGTATGACTTACTATCTGGAAAAAGTAACTGATGCTGGAGTAAAACATGCTTAAGGAATGAGGGATTCATAAGGAAATGTAATAGTAAAAAAAACTGATATTAGCATTGAATTCAGTTATCAGTTTCGTTAAGTTCATTGGTTAAAGTTCTGATGACATTTTTTAACCCCTGGAGGTATGGGTGGTGGTGTGGGCATTATCAACAGAAATGTATCCTTATCCAAGAGGGGTGGGGAGGGGGGGGGGCGCAAGACTTTAAAATTGCCATTTTTATCTTGTATGTTACAGCTGGCTAAATGAAAGGATTTGCAGAATCATGAGAAATCACTTCTAGAAGTGCATGGGAATTTTGTAATGAATGAAAACTCTGTACTTCAGATTCAAGAGGGAGGAGGCCAGGGGGCAAGTGCCTTCTCCTGTCCTTCTCTTACCCTGCCAGGTGACCTCAGCCAAGATGTAGAGGCGGCCTTGCCTGTGGCTATCGAGAGTGCACGATGCAGTCGTCTGCAAATGTGGCTCACATTGGCGTCAGTGATATCTGTTGCATGGGTTTTGAGGCCTTCCTCAGTTCATATGAGCAGCTGCCAGAAGTGATAAAGACTGTTGGCCTTTTGCACAGGGGCAAGAAGAGCATGCAATTTGCAGCATTGTTGCCAGAGTTGATTGGTGCTCTTTCTTTTGGAATTGAGTGGAGTGTCTGGACCAAAGGCTTTGTAAACTCTGTGACAGTCTTGGCTGCAGATTTCTATACCTGTATTGTAGAACTACACTTGACAGGTCAGGAGTACACAACATGAAGATAGTAGCTACTCAGGTACTCAAGTAGCTGAGTACTTGTAGATAACACATAGGTTTTTTTTAGGCTAGGCAATGGTTTGAGGTACTCTGATGAACACTCACCAGCTGATATACAGAAGGGGATGTCAGACCATGTTCAGAGTAAAAACCCATCAACTGTCAAAATTTTATCAGTAGACTGTCAGAGTATTCACAACAAAGTTCCCAAATTCACTGCACTCTAGGAAAGTCCTGCATGCTCAAATTATTCTTGGGACTGAGAGCTGGCTGAAACCCGAAGTAGAAAGTTCTGAGATATTTAGCAAGTCATAGAACATATCAGAAAGACAGACTGGACATTATAGGAGGAGGAGTGTTCACTGCAGTCGACAAAAATATTGTCTCTATTGAGGTTGAAGTTGAGTGTGACATGAAGTAATCTGGTTGCCTATAACAAAACTAGGTGACATCAAGCTAATTGTTGGCTGTTTTTACCAGTCCCATGGTTCTGCTGTGATAGTTCTAGAGTCATTCAAAGGAAGTCTGCAATCAGTAGTACATAATGCAATACTAGTTGAAAGGTGACTTTAACCCAGCAAGTACAGTTTGGGACATCAATGGGTTCATAGCAAGGAGTACAGATGGACGGTCTTGGAAAGCACTTTTGAACACCTTTTATGAAATCTAGTTGAGAAGCTAGTTTGGCAGCTAATATGCAATGGAAATATGTTAGACCTTGTGGCTATATACATGCTGGACATTATTGACAGCATACCATAGAGACAGGGATTAGTGATCACGATGTCATCATAGCAATATGGTTATGAAAGTTAATAAATCAGTCAAGAAGGCTGTTCTTCTTCTGTTAGAAGGCTGTTCTCCTTCTGTTAGAAGGAGTAGACAGTGAATTTATATCATCCAGTAAGATGGATGCAGAGGAATTATGGGCAAGGCTCAAAAAGATTGTAAATCATAGTTTGGAAAACTATGTGCCTAGTAAATCGATCAAGGACAGAAAGAAGTCATCTTGGTTTAATAATGAAATCTGGAAAATACTGAGAAGCAAAGGCTGTTGCACTCACTGTTCAAAAGAGAATGTGAAAATGATGACAGTCAAATGTCAGTAGAGATTCATGTGTCTGTGGAAAGATCTATGCATGAAGCAGGCAACAACTGCTTCTGTCATACTTCATACTACACTGTCAGTTTTTGTCAAGAACTCAAGAAAATTCTGGTTCTATATAAAATTGTTAAGTGGGTCTTACACATCCATCCAGTCCCTCACTGACAGCTCTGGTGTGGCATTTGAAGATAAAAAAATGAAAGCTAAATTTTAAATTTCACATTTAAGAAATCATTTATGCAGTAGAAATGTACAAATATACCATAATTTGACCATACAAGAAACTTTTATGTAGATGACATAGTAATAAGCATCCCTGGTGCAGAGAAACAACTGAAAGAGTTGAAAATAAATACATCACCAGGCCAGGATGAATTCCAATTTGGTTTTACAAAGAGTACTTTACAGTATTGACCCCTTACTTCGCTTGCATTTATTGCAGATCTCTTAAGCAGCACAAAATCCCAATCGGAGGACTCCAGTACATAAGAAGGGTAAACAAATGGACCCGCAAAAATACAAATATCCCTAACATTGGTTTGTTGAAGAATCCTTGAACATATTCTCAGTTCCAGTATTACACATTTTCTTGATTACAAGAACCTCTTGTCCATGAATCACCATGCTTTTAAAAAGCATTGCCTGTGTGGAGATCAGCTCGCCTTTGCTTGTGTGGAAATCAGCTTGCCCTTTTCTCACATGATGTACTGCGAACTATGGATGAAGGGCAATGAGCAGGTTCCATATTTCTAGATGTCTGGAAAGCATTGGAATAGGTTCCCAGATGTGTGAACGGCCTGAAGACTTCTTAAGTAATAGGACCCAGTATGTTCTCCTTGATGGTGAGTGTTCATCAGAGACAAATGTATTGTCAGGAGTGTCCCACGGAAGTGCGAGAGGACTGCTATTATTTTCTATACACATATCATCTGGCTTACAAGGTGGGCAGCAATCTACAGTTGTTTTTTAATCATGCTGTGACATACAGGAAGGTGTTGAAGATGAGTGACTGTAGGAGGATATGAGATGACTTAGACAAAATTTCTATTTGGTGTGATGAACAGCAGCTAGCTCTAAGTGTAGGAAAATGCAAGTTAATGTGGATGAGTAGGAAAAAACAAATCTCTAATTTTCAGATACAGCATTAGAAGTGTCCTGCTTGACAGTCACATCGTTTAAATACCTGGGTTATATGTAAGGGAATGAGCATTGTGGTAGGGAAGGTGAAGGACTGACTGTGGTTTATTGAGAGAATTTTGGGAAAGTGTGCTTCATCTGGAAATGAGATCACATATGACCTATTCTTGAGTACTGCTCCAGTGTTTGTTATACATACCAGGTCAGATTAAAGGAAGATATTGACACAATTCAGAGGTGGGCTGCTACATATGTTAGCTGTAGCTTCGAATGACATGCAAGTGTTACAGAGATGTTTTGGGAACTCAAACAGGAATCCCTGGAGGGAAGGTGATATTATTTTTGAGGAACACTATTGAGAAAATTTGGAGAACTGGCATTTGATACTGACTGGGGGATGATTCTGTTGCTGCCTACATATATTTTTCATGAGGAGAACAAAGATAAGATATGAAGGAATTAGGGCTCACATGGAGTCTTATAGATAGTCATTTTTCCCTTGCTTTATCTGTGATTGGAACAAGGAAGGAAATGACTAGTAGTTGTACAAGGTACCCTCCACCATGCCTTGTACAGTGGCTTGCAGAGTATATTCGTAGAAAAGAATGAAAAACAGAAAGAAACTTTTGGACACTCCTACAGCACATATATAGCTTAATATCTAGGATATTGGTATTGAAACAAAATTTTTGGTGTTGCTACCTTGACTGGTGGCAGTTCCAATGGCATCTTTATCTTGAGGGTGTATGTAATGTGGAAAGAGTTTGACATATGAAACATTAAAAAAGAACTGACATTATTGTCAAATCCACAATTGTTGGAGTTGGTAAGTTGATTGTTGATAATTCCAATGGCTTTTCACCCCTCCCAAGGCAGATTCACTAACCACTACACTACCTAGGTGCAGTGACTTTGCACAGCTACCTCCCTCCTTACTCGAAATTCCCATTCACACATCACCCCACTTGATATTCCCCCTAAACTCAAACAACATTGCAGAGGCTCTCCAAATTATTGGAACAGCACTTCAGCATTGAATGAAACAGTCAATCCTGCCTGAAACCAAGGCACAGATGCTTTAATTAAATGAAACTACATGGTTCTAGAGACAACAAGTTTGTTTGCATGTTCATCTTCTGCAGCAAGCACAGATACACTTGTTTTGTAAATAAAACTGTCTTTTCCTGATGCCACTTAATTTCTTTTTCCCAGACACATTTGACCTTCTTCTTGCTCTAAGGCATCATCAGTGGGATCATAATTATACAGTTTCTTTTTTATAGATTATCAAACTGTTCACGGCACAATTTTTGTGTGAAAAAGATAATTACTTACAATCTGCTGTGATCTGCTTTTTCTCTCATCTGGTTTGGGGGTCGTATTACTACTTTATTACCCACAAATAAGCATGTAATGAAGTTACAATATTTACGTAGTTAAAAGCAAATGGTCTGAAAAAATAGTTATATCAAATGGCAAAAGAATAATAGTACATCATAAAAAGAAGGAGAAACATGGTGAACAGTGTGAAAAATGTCAGAACTCAAAATTGTGCCTATATGTTGCTAATAAAGTGGTAGTGCAACCTCCAGACCAGATGAGAGGAAAGGCAAATCACAGCAAATGGTAAGTAATTACAGTAAAACTTGCTCAAAATGGAATCACCTGGGACTGAAATAATTTTCCAAATTCAACAAGTTTCCAGATTACTCAAAACTCACTGGGCTACATAAAATTTTGTCAGGTATCATGCACAAACGTACCCTCAAACAGGGTGATTTTGGACAAGGGCGAATTCAGACAGTATGGCTTGTTTGCTCTTTGCCACTGCATAACGTCCGTGCGCCAGTTATTTTAAGCACAAGATTGCATTTATCGCTTTCCACAATTTTTATTTTGGGTCAACTGTTTCCCTAGGTGAATAACCGATGAACAGTCTCAGTGTTAAAAATCCACGCATTATAGTAAAGTGGAAACTTTCTATTGGTGCATCGAGCGGGAAGTTATTGTAACCCTAATTGTCGACGTGATCCGTAGCTAACAGCATTGAGACAATTTCTGTGCAAGTTTGTCGACTTTCTCCTGCAAGGATATAAAATAACGATGGTTTTTGTAAAACTATGTACTGTGTGGGGTGATTTCAGACAATGCCAAGAACGTATAAGAGCAGGAGAGGTGCTACAGTACGGTGTAATTATGACCCAGAACTTTTAGATAAACCTGTTAGTGATATTCAGAGTGGTAAATTATCATTCGGAAAAGCATGTGATTTGTATGTTATACCTAAATCAAACATACAAAATAAAGTGCAGGAAGCACATCTGAAAAAAATGGGAGGACAGCCAGTGCTAAATAAAGAAGAAGAAGAAATGTTGAAGCAAAGTATCTGGAGGGCTGCACATTGGGAATTTCCCTTCATTAAATTGGGTATTAGATATTTAGTTAAAGGCTACGTTGATAAATCTGGCCAAAAAGAGAAGAAATTTCGTAATAATTTGCCAGGAGAAGATTGGTGCATTTATTCCTCAAACGACAGTCAGAGCTTTCTGTTCGCTTAAGCGAAAATATTAAACAAGCTCATGCAGAAGTGAACAAAGAGACTGTTAAGATGTTTTTCTCCAATATTAAGGCAAAGCTGGAAAATCTCTCACCTAGCAACATGATCAACTATGATGAAACCATCATTCCGTATCACTTATTTGTAACAAAGGGCTACCTTAAAATATGTAAAATGTCACCAAAATCAAATAAAAAGCATGTAGAATTTAAAAAAGGCAGTAACTGTCCAAATTCACCCTCTAGATACTGTAACTTCAGACAGAAATTTAAAAAACACATGTGTCCAAAATCACCCCAATCCATGGGGTGACTTTGGACACTTTATTTAACTGCCTCAGATAAATATACCCACACATACACTTTCTGGTTCTGGGATATTTTATTTGTTACACGTATACCCTACCACTTCCATAACAATCAGTTTAATCTAACAATATATACGAAAGTTACAATCAAAATAATGAGAAAAATGTCTGAAATCACCCCGTTTGACGCTACAGTAAAATTTTTTAATTATGCATGTACTGTATTTACATACTTTTACTCCAGCACAGTAGATGTTCATTTACTGTGTATTGGACAAAGAACACTGGACTATTACAGTAATTGATCTAATTGATAAATAGCATGTCATTTCTATACTTTTACTCGAACTTTAAATTTGTTTATTAATCACCCATTTATTTGCTTTACATTTCACTTCCTTTGCCAAATAGCGAGGAGGGAAACTTGTTTTAATTTCCTGTTCAAAATTGTTTTTCCTAGGCAATTTTTTGCACAATACAATAGTTCCCACAAGTTGGGAGAATTGGTGTGTACTGCAAATTGCATAATGTCATTTATGCATGCAATGGCTTCCTCAGGCATATTAATTTTTCTAGGGACATCATTTTGCTCCTCTTCTTCTTCCTTTTCTTCTTCTTTGTCATCCTCAGTGTTGTGGATTTCCGTTAAATCTGTGGCTGAAGTGAAAGTGGAGTGAGTTGATAGAAAGCCATTACTTTGAATGTAATCATCTGCACTACATAAAATGTTTCACATTTTCATTAATCCAGCAGTTGTTGCTGCATCTTCTTGAACTCTGATGGCCACAGAAGCGTCTTGTTCTTGAACCCCAAATCCCGCCTCATTGAAGCCCTTGGTGACAGTATTGGGTTTTATTTCCTTTACTGCAAAGCCAATCCAATTTACTGCATCCAGGACAGAAACTGAACATGCAAGAGCAAACACACTTTGGGCTTCTTCAATACTAAGAATAAGAGATTGCATCGGTAATCACCTATAATGACACTTGAATGTGTAAATAACCCCTGACCCATGGGTTGTGCGGGGCTGGTTGAATCTGGAGGGGACCAAGCCAATTTCATGTTTGATAATGTTACCATCAGGTGGCAGGTTGCATTGTCCATGAAAAAGTGAACTTAGTGATTACCTTTTTTCATTTTGGCATTGAAAGAGCCCAGCCATTCTTCCATAAGACCACTCACCATCCATGCCTTTTTATTGCTTCACCATATGACTGAAAGCTTACTGATGCCTATGTTATTGAAACAATGCTGTTTTGCCACCTTTCCAATCACCAGTGGCTTTTCCATTTCACCTAATATGTATCCACACAGCAGCACAGTGAGTCTTTCCTTGGCCATTTTTCTGCACTTTTCACCTTGTATTGTTAGCGATTTTGAAGGCAGTGCACAATAAAACAGTGTTCCTTTGATGTACTGTCCCGACATTGAGTGTAACTTACTCATAGTTGCACAGAGCAGAGCCATTCTAGGTCCACATCCGCAGCGCCGCACTGTGCTGGACCTCTTCTCTTGGTTTTGTGCCGCTTAACAGAGGTGTTAAAAGTAATGTCCTAGTAGAGTCATGAATAACTAAGAAACTGTAATACAGTAGTACTGTGTAGGCTCTTTTCCACATTATACAATGAATTATTAGGTATGTTCTAAGATTTGCTTTCCAGTTTCACATTAAGCTTGTTCCTCTTTATACAAAAAATTAGGATGTAAAAGTGCACTGAAAGTGTCAGGACTGAAATACTTGTATGGTATGGGCAGATTTCCAAATTACACACACCTATTTGAGCAAGTTTTACTTCACTTTTTTTACACAAAAAAATTGCAATGTGAACTGTTTGATAATCTAAAAATAACAAAACTCTATCATTATAGATCTCACAGATGATACCTTAGAGCAAGAAAAAGGCAAAATGCACCTGGGAAAAATAAAGTAAGTGGCAGCAGGAAAAGGCAGTTTTATTTACATAACAAGTGGTTCTAGGAACCTCTTCAAGTCTCAAATGTCTATGCCTTGGTACAAATTTTCATCTTTTGCCTCAGTCTAGATGTAAACATCATAGTGTCTGAGACTTGAAGAAGTCTCCGGAACCATATAGTTTCATTTGAGCAGCAGCACTATTTAATGAGTTAGTAACACAATAAAAACAAAGGAAAACAAATTACTAACTTAAGCTAAAAACCGATTATTTATGTGACATGCACAAAAAATTAATTTGTCACTGATGAAAGAAAAGCAGTAAAAATGGGGGCAGGAAAAATAGGTCACCTGTGTGTAGAATACTGGAAGAGCATTTATAATATACATGAAAAGGAGGTTGGAAATAATAGTGGCTTTCTGGTGTTCAAACTGCAGATTACTTTTTTTGAACAATATTTGGGCAACCAGCTCAGCCATCTACTTCAGCTGCTGCTATGTTATCATGGATACTTGCTACTTGGAATCTAACAAGACAGTGAAGTGTGTTTGTTGTTATGGTGCTATTTACAGCCGAGTTTGGCACCCAGTGCCAACTAGGCCCTTCGATACTCCTTTGTTTTTTGAAGTGCACACCGTAATTTAGTGAGACTCACGTTATTTCTCATTTTAATGCTCTGATGGGTGAGATGTCTCATGAGACAATGAGATTGTCTTAGACATTGATTTGAGAATAATATACTGAATATCATGTTTCTGTAGCAGTCTACCCATCTTCCAGGAGAGCCCATCAGGTCTATACATCAAGAATTAAAAGAAAACTACAACATGTCTTATGTTGTGGTAACTAAGCTAGAAGTTATATCTCTTTAATTTTTAGGTATGTTTGTGTGTCATCAAACATTACAACTACCTAATACCAAACTTTTCAAGAAGACACAGAGGATAAAATCGAAGACTTATTTGATTATAATTGAACTAAAACATGTGTAAGTCAACTTTCTATATACTGCAAGAGTCCCTCTTAGGTTACCTGATTAAAATATCGTAGTGAGTACTGATACATGGGATCAATTTCTGCCAACTGTGCAACAACAAAATATAAAACAGAACCACGAGCAGCCACAGTTCTGTATTTCTCTCTAGCAACAGAAATTTTTTGTTCAGTTGCTTCTGCCTCAACAAGTCTGGCTGCAATGGTTCCAGAAGTTTCCTGAAATAATATTAATAATAATTATTAATATTTGAATACCATATTTCTAAATTTTAACTACATTTTCAGTAGATATAGATACATATTGAGAACTGAATTGTACAGCAATCACTGACTAAGAAGAAGGTTTTATTGTTTCTGTCAGTTTCAATTATCAGGTATTATCATAATCCATGGGACATTTTTGTCTGCTTTTGAAGCTCAGTGGTCACCATAGATGACTGCCATGTGCTGGACCTGAGTGCGATTTCTGGTACTGAGAAGAATTTTTCTCTGATGGGAGAACATTTTTCTCTGATGGGAGGACTGGTACAGGGTGCACACAGCCTTATGATGCCAATTGAAGAGTTACTTGAATGAGATGTAATGACTCCATGCTCTGCAAAGCTGGCAAAATGGCCAGGAGGACAGTGTGATGACCACATGCCCCTCCATACCGTATCCACATGGCGCTGCAAGGATTATATGAAAAGTTTTTCAATGACAGTACTCGTGTGGATACTTGTATTACATTTATCTACTCTCTATATAACATCCTGATGTAGCCACATAAATATTGTAATTGAAAAACTATTTTAGCCTGAAGATAAATTGTGGTGATCAAAACTCAATGCAATAATAAAGATTTTTCATAGCAGCTTATGGCAGTAAGACATGAGTTTTGATAAATTTTAGCTAAGTAATAGGTTCCTCACTTGCTCCTATATTTATGAGAGAAAACACAGAATATGTGTTTTTGATTTATAACTGTTTATTATTACTGAAGACAATAACATGTGGGTTCCTGAGAATATAAAACTAGGGGTGAAATGCATGTGGGAAAATATACTTAGTGTGAAATTTTTGATGAAAATAACAATGACTGAAAATATCACAGTTACGCATGAAATCAAATATTGGAGAATGGACAAGTGGAGAAGTCAGACAGCAGGCAGTAGAAATAAATTACTGTTTCTCATGGCATTCTCCCATATACATTTCATATCATAACATTGCAGATGTGGTTTAAAAACCATGTTAACATTGTGGAAGAGGTTTCAGAACCATGTTAGGAGCTAAATGAAAGTGAACAACTTACCTAGTTTTTCCCATAACCCTTTATTGTCACATGTTTAGCTTCTCAATATTTCCATTTTTATTATCACATAACACGCCTTATACAATCAAAGATTGTGACATAGGTGACTTGTCAGTTTTACACTATATATAATAATACTAAACATAGACAATAAACTAATAATACATTTGGTGTAACATCTTCAAAGAGGTATTTTAATTACAATTATAGTGCATTGTTGCCATTCAAGAAATCTTGTACACTATAGTAACATTATTTTTCAGATATTATTCCAGGTCTCTTTTGGTACCTTTTACATTCAGGTCATCCATACCTCTCCATATTTTATTTACAAATTTCACACCCATACAGTATGGTGTTTTTATATGATTAATGCTCATTAGATCTAGTTTTACAAATAAAGGTTTACAATGTTGCTTTGGTTTTGCTCCCACCATTCCTCAGATGATTCTTTCTTGTAGTCTAAAAGCTCTAAATAAATTTGTTTTTTCAGACCCCCAGAAAATTATACTATACATAATGATTGAAACAAAATATGCATGATATACAGTTTTTCTTACAGCTAAATCAGTAATACTATACAAGATATTCATAAAATATACAAGGCTATTCAGTCGACCCAGTATGTTGTCCACATGGTAACTCCATAACAGGTTTTTATTGACTAATACGCCAAGGAATTTGACACAGTCTGCAGTCTCTAATTTTTTGTCCATACACCTTATTTCACTTATAGACTGAGCAGATCACATTGTGGTGAAATGAACAATTTCTGTTTTTGTAAAACTTAAGGTCAAGTTATTGTTTTTGACCCATGCCTCCATTTCCCCAAGTGTTTGTTCAATATGGTGAATTAGGTCTACCTCATTATTACAACAGACTACAGCTGTTGAGTCACCTGCATAGAGGATAGTATCAGACTGGACCTGGCATGGCATATCATTAATATAATACAGAAAAAATAGTGGCCCTAACATTGAACCTTGTGGAACACGTAATTGAGTGTGTTTCCAGCCAGAGGGAAATTTCTTGCCATTGATGTTAATAAGTACTCTTTGTTTTCTATTTGCCAAGTATGATGACATCCAGCTAAGAGATTTGCCTTGAAAACCATAGTCTGTTACTGTGATGGTAATTCTATAGCCCTTTGTGTTACTTTCCAAGTATAATTCTATAATTGTATTTAGAACATGTAGGAGTATTTTATTCTTCAGCTACAAGTTGCAATTTAGTCGTAGCACAGTTTTTAGCCTGCAGTCTCTTCAATATAGTGCGTACATCATTGTATTCTTTTTTAATGACTGTATTATTACTTCGCATTTAACTTCCACACTTTTTCACCTTCCTTTCATTTTCAATAACTTGATTCTCAAAATGTGTTTATCAGCGTAAGACAAAATAAGTTGTTATGTGATAATAACGTTGTGAACTGGAAACTGATTAATATGAGGGCCATACTGAAAGTAATCAGCAACAATTTTTAAAATATTTCATCTTCATTTTTTAGATAAATCAAATGCATCAGCTTTTCAAAATACTTTGTCACTTTTCAACATATTCTCCATTAGTTTTCAGAGATTTTCCCCATCATTTGCAAGTTTGAAAATACCCTTGTGATAGAACTGCATTCTAGCTTCAGATGCACTGCTTGTCTAACATCTTCAACAATGTGAAGGAGTTTTCACCTAAACGTTCTGGTCTTCTCCACAGTGACACGTGAAGTGTGACAATGCACATTATTCTGTTTCAAGATGATCTTCCCTAGGTGGTTATTGTGCAATGCACAGTGCAGCTTGAAAAATTTCTGAGTACAATGACCAGCATTTATGATTTGTGAAGGTTCAAGAAAACCAAACAGAATACAACCCTGGACATCCCAAAAGACAATGCCCAAAATCTTTCCTAGCAGATGGCACTTACGTAGATTCCTTAAATGGCCTACACATATAAATAAATATTTGCACCGTTCTCATGTGTCAAAGATATCGAAGGGAGGTATGATTATATCTAAGCTGACAAAAAACTGAAAGCTAAATGACCACTGATTTTATGCTCCTCATTTGTATTTTTTCACAGATCTCGGTGTCTGTCAGTCTTTTGAGTGTATGTAATTGCACTTGCCCAGTGTTGTGTTAATTAAAAGTTATAATATGCAGAAGTCACTAGTTTTCTATCTCCTACCAAGCTATGTCCAGATCGCCACCTCCTGATGTGACGAGGACTTGCATTTCTAATTGGATCTTTTTGGAGAAGAAGTCAACACAAAGAGAGAATAGCTGCTGCAACCATACTGGCACTGTTGTACATAATTGAGGAGGCAAGGTAAATACAAAGCCACACACCAAAACTGAAAGGGATTAATCTTCAAGCAATCTTTCAGAACAGCTACAATGTTTCTTAACCTAAATGCTTTCATACCCATGTGCATTTCTGTACTTACAACTTCTGGTGCAGTTACATGTGCATTAGCATACCTGCTTCAGCTCCATACAAGTCACATTATCTCTCTCCCCAACCGCTATTATTGTCTTTGCTTCCTTCTTCAATGCCAAAACCAAGTGGTGCCATTTAATACTCTGGCATTTTATTTAAGGATGACAATGATGGATCCAGCTTTCACTGCTTGCCACAATACACATAAAAAAAATCATCATCTTCATTTCCTAAAATTATTGAAAAAGGTTTTGGGTGATAATTCTTCTTTGAAGTCTGTAGTTTTTTGTCAATAAACATGGGACCCAACAGGCATGAACTAAGATCTGAATCATTTCTTGCACTGCACTGTGTAGCAGTTTCATTCACTGTGACATTACTACTGTCTTCTCTAATAAGCTCATTGTTTCTTTCCTTGCTGGATTCTGCAGAGGCAGCTTAAGAGAGAACACTATGAGACTCATGTTTGATACTTATATTTCCATCTTTATAATGCTTCACCCATCTCATAGCACTGGTGGTGCCCATGCATACATCTCCAAAGGCACATTGAAGTCTGAGGTGAATTTCAGCAGCACATTTTCCCTCTTTCACATGGAATTCAATGACAGCATGCTTTCAAAATGAAACATTGATCTTAGTCATTTTGGTAGTACTGCCTATGATGGCACAATAGATGCTAATAATGTCATAATATTGCAACATATAATGTAAAGTCTGCAGATTAAAATCCCATTGTCATTTCTATTACATTGTTGGAACTGCAATTCTAACAATGGTTTGCTCATGACAGTATAAACAAGCATGCCAGGACACCCACAGTCTGTGTTTTTATTATTAAAAAATCATATATAGCTTTCTTTTGATATTTACTGTCGTATACATATAATGAGTTGAGCTGGTACCATATAGCTGCATAAGTGAATGTGTGTGTGTGTTTTTTTTTTCTCTTGTTCATCACAGGACTTTTCTGAAAGCTAGAAAGTTTTCATATTTTTTTTTTAATGCCTGTCAATGACAAGGCTTCTACTATTTGGTGAGACCTTACTCCTTAATTAGTTGCATTCTACTAGAACTTTTCTTATGATATCTATGTATACATACCTTGCTTTTATTAAGTGTTTCAATTAGCTCTTCATCATCAAGAATGTTACCCTCGGATGTAAACAACATTCTTAATATTTTATCCTCAATATTCTGCAGTTGTGTTTTGTCATTATTAATCCTAGTTATTAGTTCATTTCGTTGTTTCTCCAGATCAGGTCTCTCCAGGCGGACAACATCACTGGAACAGATTATTATATTTAGGTATTGGCATAATTTTACTACTGTGATTTATAATGAAGTCGCTAAAAGAACAGAAAGAGAAAATGTATAAGTTCAGCATTCTTATTTTCTATTACTTTTTACAAATTTACTGCAGAAACTTACCTCAAAAGCTGATCTTCTAGTCCTGAACGAGTAACAGTGAAATTAACAATTGTCACTTGTATGCACACTTCAGGAAGGTAGTGAGGATTGGAGAGCTTGGTTGTCATATAAAAACGGAAATTAGGATCATATTCAACATCTGAATCACCAAGATGAATGAGAAGTCTTCCACCCTATAAACCAAAGAAAAACTTCATGACACAGCAGACTTATTTTATTCTCTTGTTTTCATATTGAAAGTAACAGCATTTATTCATTCAGATATTGTGATAGCTTTAGCCACATATAATTACAAATTAAAACATTCATCCAGCTCTAGAATGTAAAAGGTCCTGTGGAAGGAATAAAGACTAATGTTGCATTAGGTTTTTGGATTACGGTTTGAAAGCTTGGTGACAATTTCAGTCTTGTTTATATGCCTTAACACCTCAGCTACAACGGTGAGAGGTTATCAAAATTGAGATCTAATTTCACGTTTCTGCTGAAGAAACATCTTTCAATAACACTGTAAATGGTTTTCCTTTATTGTATTTTACTTTAATTAATGGTATCTCTGAGATCTGCCAAGACTGTACTGCCCAAGTAGTTTATTTATCAGATTACACTGTAAATTACCATTGCATTAATTACACACATTCAAATATTGCCTTCTTTCATAATTATTATTCTCATTCAGTTACACTAATAAAGTTTTGTAGGTTAAAATTAGAATTCAAGTAGTTGATATGAAAGGAAATCAAATAGATAGAAACTTCCAGTTCAATACATATGCTCTCAATAACTGGGAGGAAATTGAATGTTGTCTGTCTGAACATCTTATAACCGCAGGAACAGAAAATCTCAATGCATTTGGTTATTAATTAGCTGTATACTGAAGCATAACCAATAAGGGTAAATGAGGAGTTGTTCTAGCCATTAAAAATAATGAAACTATTAAATTCTGTGTAAAAAGTAAGAGGATTACATTGAATGTCTGGGAGGTTTCAGTGGATTGTTCAGCTGCTTCATCAGAAAAAGTTTTGTTCCTCCACTCACCAAGCCTATAATGGAACAGCACCCTTACATATTTGAATAGAATATCACTGATTACCAACAGGGTGCATAACAAGCAGAGTAAATAAAGAGTTAGTTCATGCTTGACTGCGATGAGCCACTAGCGGCTGCCTAGTGTGATGAGTCTTGTGTTTAAGTTAAAAAGTTAATCACAAACAGTATCACTCAATAATGTATTTTTAAAGTGTTGATGTGTGTAAAAGTTGACGTGTTGATAAACAGTGTCTACACTGAATTGTGTGACATAATTTCATAGTACCAGAAATCTTACTCATCATAGACAGTATTTATTAATGAACAAAGCAGACCCTTATAATCATCAGAAATATTATCAAATCATTTTAAATGCAATAAAAGCTGTATTGTTTGCAAAAGCATTAACAGTCCAAAAAAAGCATACTTTGATTGCATATGGTGATGAGCAGCTCCAGACATTGAAACCAATGGAATTGATTTGCAACAGTGGCACTTCATGTAGAGTTGGATACGTTATTTTAAAGGAATGAACAGGAAAGAAACTGTGAACTTTCTTAACATTTTTAATTGCCTGAGGGAACTTTTAAATTATGCATAGGCATCAGTTATAAAGAACAGTGACTGTTGTGAACATTATTAAAATGGCAGGTACAAAACAAAATGATAGTTATATTGTTAATGAAGAAGGAGAATTTGGTGACTGAGTTAGAGTATCATATTAGTAAAAAAAGAGGCATAGTTCAATGCTGTCAGTTAGACAGGAAGTGAAACAAGTACTGTTGGCAGATATTGAAAAGGAATGAATCACAAAACTGGTAAATTTTGTGCAAGAAGTTTAAAAAAAATCCTATCAGGAAACTCAAAACTCTAACCAGGAAATTAGTGAAAAAACTGCTCCAATAATGGGAAAAAATGAACAAGAAATTTAAAAAAATTGACCCACAAACTAAAAAAGTTCATCAAAACTTATGTGATGAGCTTGATAATATTTGAATGGAGTTTTCTATCAAATTGAATCAAAACATTATGAACTTAAAAAACTGAAATTCAGGACCTGAACACACAGGGTGCCAAACAAAACAACCAGTGTGCTGTGACAAATGAAGGAAGTGTTAAGACAACAGATGTAACTCATGACAGTGCAACTGTTTCATGTAATGGCTGTACATGAAGCAGATGATGTTGAAATGGTCCAAGTCATCAAAGGTAGACAGACGTTTGAGAAAGTGTACTGGTGGGACACACTGTCAAGATTTTGGCTTCAAAGGCAACCGAATTGGTGGAAGACATATTGAATGAATCCTGTAAGCAGTTTAAAAACAATTATGAAGAACACTGTGGTCATGTAGCAAATAATTCTGACTTGTCTGCAGTGTGTGACTAGTGAGAAATTATGGAGATTCAATCTGTCATGACATTACTGAAGAGTATGAAAGCAGAGCTATGTTTTTCACTGTGCTGAGGCTAAACTGTTTTTATTTGTAGATACATGAGAGAAGAAGACCTCTAGCAAAGTATAAAACCAGAACTACACATAATCTTGTAGAAAAGGCACCACAAACCAGTAATTGAAAGACCACAAAGACCTCCTGGCAGATTAATTTGTTGTAGCCTGCAGGAAAAGTGATGCTTCAAACAACTGCAAATTTTAGTTAGCAAACAATAGTTGGTAGCTATTGTGAGCTTAAGTTACTGGTCTGCAGTTGTTAGTTGCAGTGAGCTGGTAATAATTACACATCAAAGTGCTATGATAAAGCTTTCAAACAGTGTACCTTCTAATTCATATCCACATCTGTATCTGAACTCTGTGAACCAGTGCGAACTGCCAATGCACACTCCATTGTACTAGTTATTAGGGCTTTATTTGTTCCATTCATACATGGAGCATGGGAAGAATAATGCCTTTGTATGTGCTGTAATTAATCTAATCTTCTCTTCATGATTGCTATGGGAGTGATTTGTATGGGGTTGTAGTGTATTCCTAGAGCCATTATTTAAAGCTGGTTCATCAAACTTTGTTAGCAGACTTTCTCAGGACAGGAAAATGTAGTGCACTATATTTTGTCATAAGATACAGCAGAACAATGAGCAGTAGTGAATGTTTTGTTTACATATTGGCAGCAAGGAATGTTAGGTCTGTCTTTAGTTACCAAGCTGATGTAATATTTTTGCAATTCTTGCAGTTCTTCAAAAAAAGTACAGGTCATACCTGTCTACAAGAAGGGCAGTAGAAGTGATCCAAAAAACTACCATTCAACATCCTTGACATCAATTTGTTGTAGAATTTTAGAACACATTCTGAGGTCAAACATAATGATGTACCTTGAACAGAATGACCTCCTTCACGCCAACCATTATGGATTCTGAAAACATCAATCATATGAAACACAACTTGCAATTTTCTCACATGACATACCAAAAGCTTTTGATTAAGGCAGTCAGCTAGATACAGTATTTCTTGATGTCTGAAAAGCATTTGGCTCCTACCACATCTGCACTTATTCTCAAAAGTGCGATCAGATCATATGGTTGGGGGAGGGGGGGAGGGGGGAGGGGGGGGGAGGAACTCATAGTGTGCTGGAGGGTCTGAGCCTCATGTCCTGGAGCTGCCTGTTTATTCCATCTGCCTTCACAGAGCACAGAGCACTCTTGGCATATTCTTGCAACTGCCACATCCTGTGGGGAGCTCGGTTGGAAACCACTATCCTGGTTGACAAGACCATTATGGACCTGCATTTCCACTGCCTCTTTGATTATTGAGTCCCAGAAACTGTTCACCCAGCACAGCACCCTGGTCTGTTCAATGTACAATAGTTTTAATGTTATTTTTCTCCAGAATCATGGCAGTCTTGGCCTGGGTGGTCCACATACATAAGGAACATTGGATTCTTTGTGTCTTCTTCTGGGTCATCTTCTTTCTCCTTCTTGCTTGGCTGGAGGGTGTGTCTCATCTATTTCTCTGAGTAGCCATTCCTGTGCAAGATTTCCCAAACATGCTGCAACTCAGTGGGTAGACTCTCTCACTCACATATATCTTGTTCACTGTGTACCATGGCTTGAGGAAAACTAGAGGGGCTGCATGTCACCTGCCCCCTCTTGAGGTAGCTCATCCCTGCCAGCTGAGCCCATGGTGATGATAATCTGAGAGTCCAATTTAGGGTGTGCCAGAGAAATTGTATACACAAGATGCAATTTGCATCTCAATGATTCAGTTTCTGTTTTCATTGTGGGTGTGTTGCATCAGGAGTGTTGGTCAGGAGTGTTTGAAACTCCACGCCATGTGGTAAGTGTTGTTAGTAGAAAGTTAGAATACCAAGGAACTGATGAAGGATATGTTAGGTTCAAGGCAGTGGCAGCTGAGTTCAGCATGTTCTAATGTTGGTTTGATCCACTCAGTATTGAGTGTGTGTCCAAGGAATGTAATCTCCTGCATCCACAACTGTGAATTTTAATGGTTGCCAAAAGCCATGGGGGGGGGGGGGGGGGGGGCAGTGTGGATGAGCTTAAGGAGTTGTTTGTTGTAGCTATGGGAGTCAGCAGAGAAAATTAAGATGTCATTAATATGCACTTAACAGTGACTAGGCTTGTAAAGTGTCTCGTTGATTAATCACTGCCACATTTTTCAGTCCATAGGGTATTACTAGGAACGTGCAGGAGTTGAGAGATCTGTTGTCCTCAAAGAGTCTTATGGAATTTCCTTTTATCCATACCTTTTTTTATGGGCAATGCTCCAGCACTGTCTAGAAGTTGAAGGACACTCACTTGTAATGTTTTGTCCACTGCTGGGTTAGCTGAATGGAGGAGAGCAGGTGCCAGGTGCTGTATTTTGTGCCAAATGGCGTCATATTGATGCAGTGGGTAATACCATTCTTGATAGAACATAGATAGATCCTAACACATGGTTTGTTTTGTGAGGGACAGGAATGCATTTTCTAAAGTGCAAGAGGCAAGGCAGGAAGCATTGTAATGACTTGTGTTATTTGCTGGTGTTGCGGGCTGTGTGTGTGGTGTGTGTGTGTGTGGTTGGGGGGGGGGGGGGGGGTTCAGTGACCATACAGTATGTGATAGGCATCAGAGTTGCTTGCATACATGTGTGGGACTTCTCATGTATCCGTCAGTGCAAATCACCACTGACAGAGTGAAGTAGCTGCCTGTCATTGCAGGTCACTAGGAGACATTCCTGGAGTGTGGCAACACTTTGTATCATTATGACACATTTGTGCAAAACTGAACAATGGTCATCACTGGTAGTGATGCAAGTCATCGGTGGGTGCAAGCATTGGTTTGTGGCCTGTGGTGGAGCTAGGGTAAAAAGCCCCAAAACAAACTGCTCTGTTGCATGGTCAAATAGGTCAAGATGGTTGCTGTTGGGGGAGAGATGGAATTTAAAGAGAAAGTCAACTCCTTGTATAGGTCCATTAATGTTGCTGATAGAAAGGTCCGAGGGCAACGTAGTTCATCTATAAGCTGTACGACATGATCAACAGCATTGTGCATGTGGATACTAACATTTTTAGCTGCATGGAACTGCAACTTGAAGGCTTTGCAGTGTGGTTCAAATATCTGTTGAGGCACCGTACATATATCTGAACCCATGTTGAGTATGTGTTTGTGGAATAATCACAGGTATACAGACATCCTTCAGGGGATGCTGACACTGTGGAAGAAAGATGACTCAATGTTGTGGCGCTGTTTGTCATTTGAGTATGAGCAGGGCTGCCGGCATTTGTGGGCAGTGTTGATATACTGCACGTTATACCAACAGTGGTCACAGTTGTAACATGAAAAATGGCATCAGTGTTCCAGAACAGCTGTGTGTATGAAGAATTACAGTGATAAGGTGCATTAACTGTAGAAGATGTGGCTGCATCCTATCTTTTCATATGAACACAGAATGTCCACTGTCAATGAAACTTGCCAAGGTAGATTCAGTGTCACTAATAATGGCTCCAATATCAACTGTTGTGTTAACAGTCACTGTTTCTTGTGACACAATATTTGTGGAAGCATCCTGTTCAATCTTTCACACTGTTTGTTGTTGAAGGCAGTGAAAAAACTGAATGGTAGCAGATGTTGATGAACTCAGAGCAACATAGCTGCATGTAACTGTGAATGAACAACTAAGTATTGTGTCCAATGGCTGCATTGTTACTATACAATAAGGTGACTTGAGATGGTATTTCATGATTATTGTGGTGTTCACTGTGACTAGAGTCACCAATTCAGGTGGTTTCCATTATTTAGCTGAAAGGTAGATATTAGTAATATGTGAACACAATTGTTATGGTATAAAACATTTATTCAGAACTGCACAATACAAAAGTGTCCATCATATCACATCATTCAACATGAACTGCCAAATCAAAAGCACAAACACTCAACACATCCATTCGGCTGCTTTGCTCAGCAAGTTCTTTTACTCAGTGTACCAACATATTTCAGGAACGTGTAAGTCTTACTGAAAAATACATGCCCTATCATAAAAATCCTATTCGTATTGATAATTCTGATAATTACTTGTAGACTACAAATATATGAGTGTTAGGAGAGAAACAGTTACTTTAAAATACACTGTTCTTTCTCTTGTGTTACTCGACTGCCCATATATTGCCAAGGTCATAAAATAAGGTTTAAGATAAACATTCAAGTGAACAACCTCCACTGACCTTTGTATGCTGTATTCAAAGCAGTCATTAAAATGACATATCTACACATTTTCCGAAGTCAACATTTTGATGAAGGAAGTGTCCACTGTCGATTGTCAGAATGGTATATAGGATTTATTGTGAACACCTGTGACCTGGGTTATGCAGTATCTTCATCAAAATAAATTGCAGCAGTGCTTTAACCCAAATCTATGATGTTTGTGGAGGTAGGTGGAACAGGAACAAATATTTCTTATAGTACAGCACGGGTTGAATTGCAGCTGAAAAATGGAATACAGGCCAGTTCTTAGTCTAATTCACTTTGCAGAACCATGCAGAATAAACACTCATCCTCATGGTTAATTTGTTGCTTCTATACAGCAGGCATACTTAAACTCATCAAACTTGATTCAACTGCACCACTTGTGTAATATTGATGGTGCTCATTTATCCTTTCATCCATTCATTGTGTTCTGTAGACCACATCAAGAAGGAGAAACTCTGGGGATGTTGAATGATTAACAAATAACAAGCAAACTGCAGAAACTTAATTTGTGTACTCTATTAACAATAAACTATCACTCCATTACTGGATGTTATTCATGCTTACATCAGTTAAGTCAAAGAAAGCTGCTACTCTGAAAGAAGATGCCGATACCTCAGTTGAATTATATCGTTGCTGATTATCTGATGTTAATACCTTAATAATTACATGATTACACTAGTATTTTTCAAAGAAAATAGTGACCTACATCCATAAATACCGAGTCCTACTCACAGTACATTACTATGTGTCATGCAGCGTTACAACAGACACTACTGCTTTTCATGTTGCTAACTGAACTTTTCAATCCTTGAGTATAAATATTGATATAATTTGGAGAAAGTGGCAAATAATATATATTTTTTAGTTTTCTTTTGAATTAGTAGAAATTATTAGTTTATTTTTTGAATTTCATAAGAATGTGATGACTATCTTCACATCAGAGCATGTAACTCTACTCTGAACACTAGACAAGAAGTCAAAATTATTGTCTCTTTTACTGTCACCATGTATATGACAGTTCACATGAAAGTGATTTATATCATATGCAATAAAAACCATTAAGAAGTTAACAGCAATCTAGAAAAAGATAGATTGCTACTTACCATAAAGATAATACACTAAGTTGCAGACAGGCACAATTAAAATCCTTTTATGCATAAGCTTTTGGCCTCAGCCTCACACTGTTCATTCACACAAGCACACCTCATGTACACATGACTGCTAACTCCAACAGCTCGGACATGGAATGCAACTATCACATGAGATGGAAGCAGCAATGTGGAGGGAGCAGAGAAGGTGAAGGGACAGCAGTATATGGGTGGGGGAAGAGAGGAATGTGGTCTGACAGAGTGTACAGATCCCGAATGCCAGTGGGTGTAGCATCAGGAAGTTGTGGGGTAAGGAGGTGCAGAAAATGGAGAGGAAAAGGAAAAGAGTGGGGAAATATTGGTGATTATGTTGGCAGAGGGTGTCACACAATGAGGGTGGGAGATGAGAATGTGGAGGAACTGATAGGACAGCAGGGGGGGGGGGGGGGGGGGGGGTGGAAACTGTGGGGTAGGTGAGGAGGGGTACGGTGGAGACAGCACATTACCATAGGTTGGGGCCGGGATAATAACTTAAGAGGAGAATGTATTATAAGGATAACTCAAACCTCCACAGTTCAGAAAAGCTGGTGGTTGAGGGGAGGATCCAGATGGCTTGGGCAGTGAAGCAGCCATTGAAATGGAGCATGTTACGTCCAGCTGCATGCTGTGCCACAGGGTGGTCTACTTTGCTCTTGGGTACAGTTTGTTGCTCGCTGTTCATCCTGGTGGACAGGTGGTTGGTAGTCATATCAATATAAGAAGCTTTGCAGTGAGTGCAGCAGAGCTGGTAAATGACATGGCTGCTTTCACAGGTGACCCGACCCCTGATGGGTTAAGATAAACCTGTGACAGAACTGGAATTAGAGGTGCTGGCTGGGTGGATTGGACATGTTTGCTTCATTTCTGCTTCATTTACACCATTCATGCCACAACAGACACCTGCTCAAACTTTCTGCACCACTCCAGAAAAGTGTACCTGCTCTGCCTAAAACCCAGTCCCACATCCCATTTCTTAAATGCTGCATAAAGCATGGAATCCCCCTAAATGACCTAACCATAAAAATTACTTTCTCTGGATCCCACCCCTCCTTTCACAATGACATTAACCATTACAGATTCTGTCAGACTTTGTCCCTCACAAGCCCAGTACTGCAAAAACACATCTAAATGGCATAGGCATTCCTGAACAACCTCTGCTCCCTCTGCAAGATACTGCTACTGTGCAATCCTGCTTCGTACATTAAAAATGCGTGAAACAGAATCCCTTGCTCTCCAGCACATGGAGGAGCATCCAGTTCTTCATTTTCCAACATTTATTCTACCCAAAGGGTTCCTCCTCATCCTCCTCTCATAGCATCTAAACCCTGCCTAGCTGACCTTTTCAACTTCCCACATACCTCAAAACTCCCTGCCGACACTCCACCAAAGACAGAGCTGAAATATTCCCTTAACACTGTTGTTAAACTTTCCACCAAAACCCTCACCTTCACAGAATTTCCAGTCCTGTCCAAAGGCCTCACCTTTAACTCTATACCCAAATTTAACCATGCTGATCCATGCAGTGGAGACACTTCTTTGCTGCCAATCCCTCAAAGCAAAGCCAACCTAATTCCAACATTGAACCCTGCCTTTCCCAGTCCGTACCACCATACAACTGTGATCCTACCCCTCCTCCCACCTATCCATCCATTGGCTACAATTCAGAAATTCCTTACTTCCAACTTACCTTCTCCATCCTTCTCAAGGTCCCTTCCTCAGAACACCAGCCTTTCACCAGAAGAAAGAATAGCCATACACAACATCAAAACTAATTGTGACCTAATCATCCTACCTGCAGACAAAGGTTCCAACAGTTATGAATCGCAGTGACTACATGGAGGAGTGCTACTGGCAATTATCTGACTCCTCCATCTACAAACTCTGCCAGAGTGTTTCCATTCCAGAAGTCCAACACAACCTCCACTCTCTACTTAAAGCTTTAGGCCCTGCCCAGAACATCTCCCCTGAGTCCATTTCCCTCTTCACCTCTATGATACCCTCCACACCCATTTCAACATCCAAAAATCCGCAAACCCAACAAGCCCTGTCATCCCATTGAGGCTAGTTATTGTGCCCTCACTTAAAGAATTTAGCCTCTCATTAACATATACTTCCAACCAATTGCCCATAATCTAGCCTCCCTCATCAAAGATACCAACCACTTCCTTCAACAAATCTCCACTCTCCCCACCCTTTATACCTACTAGATCGCTACTCATCACTTTGGCACTACCTCCCTATACACCAACAACCCTCATGCCCATGGTCTTACCACTATTGAACACAACCTTTCTCCATGTCCTTCAGACTCCAAACTCGCTACATCATTCCTCATACACCTCATTAACTTCATCCTAACAAACAACTACTTCTTTTTTGACAGGAAGATATGCAAACAAATCTGTGACCCAGCCATGAGCATCTGCATGGCAGCCTCCTATGCCAACCTGCTTATGGGCCATCTACAGGAGACATTCTTAGGCTTCCAAAACACCAGATCCTTAGCATGGTTCAGACTCAAGATCTAGACTCAGGGCCAAGACATCCTATATTCATTCCTTTACAACCTCAACACCTCTCCTATCCACTTCAACGGATCCTCCTCAAACCAACCTTACAAGAGACAGTGACCTTATTCTCTCTGATGGCTCCATCTGCACCTCTGTCTACATTAAAATCACCAACCACGAACAGTATCTGCATTATGAGAACTGTCATCCCTTTCACAATAAAAAATTCCTCTTATACAGCTTGGCCACAACATTTCTGCAGTGACAGGAACTCCCTTGACCCAGTATGCTGAGGTTCTCATCAAGACCTTCACAAACAAGTGCTAGCCCCAAGACCTAGTCCACAAACAGATCTCTCATGCCATATTTCTCCTCACAGCCCCAATCTTCCCACCAACCTCAAGAAGTTTCCACAAAGGAAGGCCCCCTTTGTCATCCAGTACTACCCTCCCACCACCCCCCAAGAACTATCCACTTTGTCACTCAATACTACCCAAGACTGGAATAACTGAACCACATACTTTGCCACTGGTTTGATTACCTGTCATCATGCCCTAAAATAGCGGACATCCTATGTAAGATCATTCCTACCCCTCCTAAAGTGGTGTTGTGTCACCGACCCAACCGCCACAACATTCTAGTCCATCCCTGTGCCACACCCAATCCCGACACCTTGCAAAAGGATCATATCCCTGTGGAAGACCCAGGTTCATGACCTGCTCAACCAACCCACCCAATTCTTCCTGATCCAGTCCTGTCATAGGTTTATGCTACCCGATCAGGGGCCAAGCCACCTATGAAAGAAGCCACGTCATTTACCAGCTCTGCTGCAATCATTGCATACCTTTTTATATTGGTATGACTACTAACCATCTGTCCACCAGGATGAATGGCTGCCACCAAACTGTGGCAAAAGCAAAGTAGATCACCTTGTGGCACACTTGCTTTAGTTCAATGGCTGCTTCACTACCTGAGCAATCTAGATCCTCCCCTCCACCACCAGCTTTTCTGAACTCTGCAGATGGGAGATATCCTTATAATGAATTCTCCTATTACGTTATTATCCTCGCCTCAACCTACGATAACATAACTGTCATCACACTCCCAATCCAACAGTTTCCACCCTCTCTGCCCTATCACCTCCTCCCCATGCTCATCTCTAACCCTCTTTGTTTGCCACACTCTGCCAATGCAACAGCCCATCTTTTTCTGCTCCTCTCCTTTTTACACTTTTTTTAACCCCTTCCTGCCCCACAACTTCCTGACACTGTGCCAGTTGGCATTCTAGCCCTGCACAGTCCGGCAGACAATGATCCTCTCTTCCCTCACTCTTACTCCACTATCCCTTCCCCTTCCTCTTCCCTGCTCTCTACAGATTGCTCCTTCCATCCCACATAATTCTTGCATTCTGGCCCAAGCTGATGGATGTGGCAGTCATGTGTGTGAGGTGAGCTTGCTTGTGTGAATGAATGGTGTGTGCTTCACTTTCTCTAATGAAGGATGAGGCTGATAGCTTAAGTGTAGGTGTCTTTTAATTGTGCCAGTCTGCAACTTAGTGTTATATCTTTATGGTAAGTAGAAATCTATCTTTTCCTACATTGGTGATATTCCTGCTTGGAGCTTCCATTGTTTAAGAAGTTAAAATATTTGAAAATGAGCTCAAGAGTTCAAAGATCCTTATAAAGGCTTCTGGAAGATTCATAGCTAATTACTCGATACACACAAACACATATATCTGCTCAGTTACATTATCGTGTTAACTCAAGTGGTGTGAGTGGTTGTGTAGAAGCCTGTGAGGGAAGAAAGGATAGGGTAAGAGGTTTGGAGATTGCAGATCCAAGTTCCTGTCCCATTCACTTGCTTCTTCTTCCTCTCAGCTGCCAGATATCCTTCCTTCCAACAACTCTTTTCCTATGTCCTGTCTAATTTCTACCTCACACTCTCCACAAAATGTAACTGCACACCTCAGCTGAGTTACAGTGCTGATAATTGTAGTTGGCTGAAACAATGTATATGCGTAGTGTATGAGTGTACATACTTGAGTGCATAGGTGAATTTTGTAGCTAGAAGGACATGAGTGGAAAGCCCAGTAACAAATCTTATTAAGTCTTCTTCATATGTGTACAAACAATCAAGAATTCAGTTATACAGTGAGTTCTTAATTTACTCCTTTTATTATTTATATTGCACCAAAGACTTTCTGTTACTATATTTACTTGTTCTGTATTTATTTAAATTTAAATACAGTGTATTGGTGCCTTTAAAACTCCGTAAGTGTCCCCTTACTTCTTATAACAGCTGTAGTAATTGATGTCTTACGTGTACTGTGTATTTTTGCCTCCTCAAAAACTGTCTCAACAGTTGAACAGCTTCATCTACATCTATACTCTGCAAGTCACCTTGTACAGTGTGTGGTGGAGAGTACTTCTGGTGCCACTATCTTTTCTCTCCATTCCCAGATTCATTCGTAGGTGGTGTGTGGGAAAAACAAGTGTCAATGGACTTGCATGTTTGTTCCAATTTCCCAGATTTTGCTCACAAGATGCATGTGGCCAGAAGTAACATGTTGTTCAATTATTATTGGAACATAAACATTTGAAATTTCAACAGTAGACCACTCCATAATGTGTAACATCTCACTAGTAGAGCCTGTTAGTAAAATTTGTTGAGCAACTAAATGATCCTGTAACTAAACATGATGTTCTTCGTTGGATATTTTCTGTCTCTTCAATTAATCACTGTGGTAAGTATATTTTCTTTAACTATAATTCCTAGATTGTCCATGCAGACGTCTAAGAATGGTCAGTAGCAAGACAAAGTGTTACTTCCAAATAACTGAGTGAATGTTACATCACAAGATTTAAAAATTTTGTTGACATGGTGTGTCATTGCTTCCTCAGATTGCTTTGCTGTGAAAATGATAAAAGACACGTTACTTATATTTACATTGAGAACTTACCTGAAATGCTTAACTGTATGAGCATTCCCTAAAAAGACAATGGTCTTGTTTGAGATCAATTGCAACCTAACAAGGGTATTTCTAGAGTAATTACTCTACTAGTACGAAACATATTTGAGTCTTTAAAAGCTTATGGTGAGTTTCTCACTGCATTCCTGTACATAATGTAATAAAAAATCTAGGATACTCATAATATTATGGCCACTTGTGACAATATCCTTATACGAAAACTGAGTCAACAAAATAACAAAATCATAAAATAGTGACATCTTCCATTATTCAGTCATTATTCCTATGTAAAGACAAGATAAATATGGTGGTGCCTTCCATAACTTTGAATCCTTATGAGTGGGTTTCACAAATTTGTCAAATGCCTACATTAAAACACTTGTCTCTTTCATATACAGTCTGCTGGAATGAGACAAGAAAAAAAAAGCAGAAATTGATAACCCAGTAGGTTGGTCAAAGAATAATAACTTACAATTTTTGTAAAGTGGAACAATAAAAAATTCTGTGGATGTTTATGAAGCTTCTTATGTTTCTAAGAAATGTAAAATAAAGTTAATTCATTTTCATACCTGGACAAATGTCTGGCGTAGAAGTATTGGTCCAAGAGTGGGATCCAATGTTTCCCCTAATTCTTCAAGTAATACAGGCATACCAACTCGAACAGCACCTTCAAGTGACCGCATAAATCCTGCATCTGTCAGTTTCACGATTTTTATTTGATTTTCACTTTCCATTTGTCTTATCCATCTGCTTGCCTGGAAAATTAATATAGGTTAAATTTATAATAGACTGAAGAATTCATTACATGCATCCTGTGATCAGTTCTTGTTATACCCCTCTACAGCTAATAGTTCTCCACATCTGTCAAGTATCAAACAGACGGATATATAAGTCGAGAGAGAGAGAGAGAGAGAGAGAGAGAGAGACAGAGAGAGAAAGAGAGAGAAAGTCATACTCTGGATGATAAGGATAGGCAACGTGGACCGAATATAATTTGTAGTGGCTCACTGAGAATGATGTACAAGTCTACTGTGTATTTATGCTGTTAGTGGACAATGAAGTTTGCGTACTTGAAAAGTTGCTGTTTGACTTAACATGGAAATATTTCTCTACTTAATTCCACCATAGTTTTTCATTTACATTGCAATCTTCAGTCCAAAAATTGATTTGATACAGCTCTTATCAACCTACATCTATTCTAATTCTTATTATATTCCAGCCTTGATTTCCTTTTGTAGTTTTTGCTAGTACACCTTTCTCCATTTCCAAGGTGATGATTCCTTGAAGCATCAGGCTGTGTCCTATTACCCATTACCTCCTTTTAGTTAGGTTGTGCTGTAAATTTATCTTTTTCTCAATGCAGATCAGTACCTCCTCATTACTTATTCAGTCTATCAGTCTAATGTTTAGTATTCTTTATAGCATTACATTTTGAAAGCATCTATTTTCATTTTGTTTGAACTGTTTATTGTCCTCATTTCACATTTCTTCTCATTTTCCTTTACTGCTTGCTAAGTGTACAGATTAAATAACATTCTCCAGAACAATTCTCCAGAACCCTAACCAATCTACTCTGATCTTAGCTTCTACCAGTTTTTCCGTTCTTCTGTAAATAATTTGTGTCAATATTTTGCAACTGTGTCTTATTAAAATAATACTTCAGAAATATTTAGCCTTCTCAGCATCTGTCATGTTTGGAACTGGCAATCCAGTGGTATTTCTGGTACCGCGCGCCGCAGAATTTGAATCCGCGCCAGACGTCATGGATGTTGAAGACCCATAGAGGTCTCTGCACCATCGCGCCGTAAACTGTGGCGGCGCATGCCTCCTGGCCCACTTTTAGTGTGAGGGCACCACAGTTGAATGCATGGTCCCAGCAGCCAACAGCAGCACCCCCAATAGCATACTTCAGCACCGGCCTCTTGCTCAGCCAGTCAGTCTAATCTCGCTTACGTCGGTTTACACCTTGCTTTTCACTAGACTGCTTACTTCCTGGTTCGCGTATGAGTGGACGTGTTTGTTTCCTTGTGACTCTGTTGTTCAATCTTGTTGTATTTGTTCTTTCCTTTGTTGGTCGTGTCCATCCTCTTCGGTTGTGTTGTTGTTCGCGAGCCTCTCCGCGGGTCCCGCCACGCTTTCCGTCATTGCTACCCCGCGACCATCATGGTCGCAGTTACAACATTTTGGCAACAAGGTAAACGGTGGTCGTTGTTGCTATGGAGGCAAAGTTGGTCTGTCTGCTGGAGCAGCAGCAGCAGCTTATGCAGCAGCAGCAGCCCCAGTTAGACATTTTACAAAAGTTGCTAATGGACAAAATCATGACCGGGATGCGTTACCGCACCAGCTTCCGGGTCCTCGGGTGTCCAACGCTTTCTAGCGTTCGCCGTCGTTTCCACCCTTTAATGGCGCTACAGAGGACTGGGAAACCTACTTATGTAGGCTGAAACAACATTTCACAGCTTTTCAAGTCACGGACGACTCCTTGCAGCGGTCGTTGTTTTTGTCTTGGGCCTCTCCGGACACATTCTTTCTTTTCCACAAGTTGGCACCATTGTCCGACCCTGTGGCTCTTTCTTTCCAGGAGATCTGCCTTTTGCTGACAAACTACTATTCCCAACGCTACCATATAGTCGCCTCTTGGCTGGAGTTCCACCAGTACCATAAACAGCCTGGTCAATCGTATCGTTCCTGGGTCACAGACTTGCAGAGTCTCAGCCGTCGATGCAATTTTACGTGTACCAATCAGCAGTGTAAGGCTTCATATGCGGACTCCCTGATCCAGGATGTGGTGGTTCAGCTGGCTCCTGACCCTGAGGTCCATACTGCGGCACTGAAACTTGACAACCTCTCCTTGGAAGAGATTCTCCGCATTGCCCACTCCTTTGAAATTGCTCAAGTGGCTAACGAGCGTCTTATGGTGCAACTGCAGGTGGCAGCGATCGCAGTGTCATGGCGGGTTCCACCCTCGTGAAGTCAACGTGGTTCGGCCGACGGAAGCCAGTGCCGTCGGGACTCCACGTGTTCCAACGTCTCTATGGCGTCGGTGCCTTCGGTCGCCCCTCATCACCGGTCATGCCACCCACTTCCATCTTCCCACAGTGCTTTACTGCCCATTCACGGGCTGATTGTCCCCACCACTGGAAAATGTGCACGCTGTGTAGCAAGGAGGGCCACATCTGATCGGTATGTCGTAGTCGCTCGACTCGATCCAGTCCTGCCCCTCCTGGGCCTCACGATACCGTCCATGGTCTGCAATCAGTCGTCCCACAGGATGACCCATCAGCACGGAAGCTTTTTCTCACGCTCCGCATTTTTACAGAGGATGTCAGTTTTCAGATTGACACTGGGCCACCGCCTCCCTCATTAATATGGCGACATATACACGGCTGGGCTCTCTTGTGTTGTCGCCTCCCTCTTGCTGTTTGGCCACCTACGGAGACAGTTCCATTCCCCTTCATGGGCAGTTCGTCGTCCATGTGACATACAAACGTGTTCCGCGGCTCCTTACCGTCTTTGTCAACCATCCATCGGCTTCAAATATTTTTTGCCTGGATGCATTTCAGCTGTTTGGCTTTTTTTAAGGTCGTTTCCAGGGCTGTTCCTTTTCAGGACTTGGATGATCTGTGCTCCACTTTTGCGTCATCGGTTGCACCGGATCTCGGATGTGCTTCTGGCTTTTAGGTGCACATCACCCTCCAGCACAGCCTCACTTTTTCCGGGCCTGGCCCCTTCCAGTGGCCTTATGGCCAGCAGTCAAGCAGGAACTTGATCGGCTCCAGGCCGCTGGTGTGCTGGAACCTGTAACTTACAGTGCGTGGGTGACACCACTGGTGGTCATACGGAAACCCAATGGGTCCCTTCGGCTGCGTGGGGACTTCGGCACTGCAGTTAAGGCTCAGTCCCTCGTTGACACTTACCCCATTCCCCGACAGGAAGACCTTCTTGCCAAGCTTGCCGGGGGAGAGTATTTTTCCAAGATCAACCTGGCTGAGGCATACCACCAGTTGCCCTTGGATGCCGAATCTCAGAACATCATGGTTATCAACATGCCTTTCGGATTGTATAAGTACAAGTGCCTTCCCTTTGGTGTCTCTTCAGTGCCAGCCATTTTGCAGTGATTCCTGGAGTAGCTTACACAGCCTATCCCTGCATGTGTGAATTATCTGGATGACATCTTGGTCACCGGGCGTTCCCGTCAGGAACATTTGCAAAACCTCAGCGCCTTATTTCACGTTCTGCAGTCTGCTGGTCTACGCTGTCGGCTGGACAAGTGTTGTTTTTTCAACCAGAAGTGGAATACTTTGGTGCACTGGGAGCCACAGTTGACAGGGGTTAATGACGGGTGTGGAGGTTTGCATGGTCAAACAGATACGCAACTGTCAAACAACTGACTACCCAGATGAAAGGGGCTACCAACAGTGTGTCTTCAGTGGCTGTTCAGTGAATGTTGCTGTGAATGAGGCTCCACAACAGGTGCCTGTTTCATGAATCTGTGCTGACTGCCATTCATCAGTGATGAAGACTGAGATTTGCACACCAGTACCACAACTTGACATCCACTGAGTGGTGATAGGTGGCCTTTTCAGACGAACCATATTTTATACTCCATCAAACGGATGTCTGTTGGCTTGTATGGCTTGAAACATCTGAAAGCAAACACCTTGTAACTAAAATTGGAAGGGCATTCTCCAGATGATCTTTTCATGTATCCTTGAGTGCCATGTCCAACCCTACATGCAATTGGTTGAGAATCTGTGGGACACTTCGATTGGAGTGTATGCACTGTGGTTGCTCAGCTGAGAAATCTAGTGGAGGTGACCAGTGCACAGAGAGTCAACATGGCTCCATATCCCAGTCGGTACCTTCCAAAACCTGACTCTGCTCCTGCATGTCCAGCACTGGTTCGCACTGCAAAAGGTGGTTATTCAAGCTTTTGACAGGTGATCACATTAATGTGACTGGACAGTGTATTTTCACCTTACCTGTGTCATGCAAGAATATTTCTGTGAGCATTTGATAGAATGAATGTTTTTTTGAAAGACCATAGTACACCAAGAAATAGTAGAACCTTCAAGGCCAGGATGAAAGATAGTATTCAGCAATGAGAATTACTAACTAACATTAGGGTAGTTTACTAAAGAATATTTTGCAATTGCTAACTCCTCAAACAATCTTTCTAAATAGTAATTATACATACATTATAGATAGATATAACAGATCCTTATGATTTCCTATCGGGGGGGGGGGGGGGGGGGGAGGGGGGGGAGGAGGAGGAGCAGAAGGGGGAGGAGTTAATAGAGCTGTAAGAAAATAAACTCACAGTCAAAAGCCATAACCAGGTTGCAGCTTTTGCCAACTGCCATGGATGAGAAATGCCAACTGCCATGGAGAAACTGCTGATGCTGTAATTCCTCACATATGGGTGGGCTTTGCATCATTTTTCTTTCTAGTGATGACACCAGTCTTGCTTGCGACATTTTGATGTGACCCACTCCCTAAGACAGCTCTATTTAAACCAACCTAGGCCAGCCCCTCATCATCAAACAGCCCGGCACTAATGTGATATCCCGTCTGTGTTGGTCAGTGCTGTGCTGATGACGCTGCTGCCACTGCAGCCACTGGGCTTCAAATTGCTGTCCACTGCCTCACTTCTGCTGTCCACTGCCTGCTAGGCAGAAAAGCTCTCTGCCATCTTGATGGAACTATAACACAGGCCTCCAACTATTCTCTCCTCAACCAGTGTACTTATAGAAGACTCCTTCGCCCTGTACTCCTAGGGGTCAAGGGGCGAGGTTCATCCTGACATGTTCACAATGGCAGACTTTTATTCACCAGGCTGACCATCCTATGGGGCAGCTGTGACATGAAACTTCTCAACACAGCAATAGCCATCACAGAAGTGCACACTCAGCGCTTCCACCAGCAAGGCCAGGCCAGAGGATGACAGCGTGGAAGATGTCCATCTGGTGAATTCACCTTGCGCTCTATCAATGTTAGCAGCTTGAAATTGAGATGACTGTAAATGAAAAGAAATAATAAAAATTATTGTATCTATGACCTGCCTATTCTTGCTGCACCTCTAGCCATCTTCAGTAGGGTATCACTGTGAGAAGTATTGCTGGAGAAGATGTACAACTGGAAGACAGAAGCCAGTTCGATGGTTCTATAGCAGGGATAACCTATGCAGCAGTATGAGTAAGTGCTTTTTCTTGTGGCCGCTATGGTTGTTTCCTTACCTTTTCTTCTTCTTCTTGTTTTGAATGGGCCTACTTTGGACCCCACTTATTAAACTGTTGGGCTTTGATCTTTGCCCAGTACTGTCATATCCTCTGCCGATGTAAATCCTTCCTTTCTTCTGTCCAGGCATACCTTTCCTTTGGGGCTTTTGCTGAAATCCTCAGACTTCCTTCAGGGTATGTCTCACAGACTGTATGTACTGGAGATCAGTTATTCCCAGTTCTTTAATGTCCATTTCAACTTCTGTCAGCCAAGTGGTGTGAACCTTCTTGTTTTGCCAGACTGTTTGGAGGCAATCGAGCAACATGGCTATAGAAAGCTACCCTCCTTTTTCTTGCATAGTCGAGAGAGCGTCTCGATATAGAGCTCCGAGTTATGTCGCCTTCTGAATTCCCCATCTTCATCTACCAGGCCTAGGATCTTCCTGAGGATTCTCATCTCTCTGACTTCCAATCTCTCTTTCAGACCTCTCTGGTCTGAGGAAAGACATTCCATGGCATACAGGGCTTCTGGTCATATGACTGATGTTTAGATTTACTGTTTTCTTCTTTTGTTTTATTTTATGTTATTTGGGCACACTGTACACTTATGTTGGTAGTAAGCAGTAGTATGGATAAACAAGTTTAGGCTCAGACTCTAATTCAGCATTTGATAGAGAAAATATATCATTTTCAGACAGAATTAGGGCAACAGGGGGGAGGAAAGAAGTCACATTATAGTGCACCTATCCCTGATACTAGTATTCCTTCGTTTGTTACTCCATTTTCCAGGAACTCAGGAGAAGATAGCTTCCTGTTTTGTGATAATTTGGATACAATTGCCAGGTTGGAAAAATGGAGCAGTGAGCTAAAATAAAATTTGTGGGAGATGCTAGGGCATATGGGGGTGGCATCAGAAATTAAATGAAGCACAGTCATTTAATAAGTTGAGGCAAGGGTCAGTAGAGAGATATGAGAGGTAAATTACATTGAGATACTATCTTGGTAGAGACTTCTGTAGACTGCATTCACAAAATTAATACCAATACTTATGAGCTCACTGAGGATGATAATGCTAACAAGGCCATCTAACAGGAAGTGGAACAAAGGCCGCTTCATGTGTTTTGAAAGGGTTTATCGTCAGAAATACCATGCAGAATTCATGTGGAATTCCCAAAAACTCTGAATGAAGCTGTAGAATTTATGGTAGCATTGGCTGAAACTGATGTGGTCACCAAACCTTGGGAAAAGAAGCACTACTAAATAAAGATATCAAATGTTTTATTACATGTGGTTTACAGGTCACATAAAGTGTAATTGCAGGGAACAAGAATTTTGGGCATGGAAACATTCTGGACATCCCACACAGAAATGTTTGAACAAAAATTTGCAGGGACAAGGAATATGGTCATAAGGTAGACATTGTACTCTGCCATTAAACAGGGCAAGGTACAGTGGTCCACTGTCCAGCACTCCCAGTGAGAATTATCACTGGTCACCTCCTTGTGGAATCAATGTCAGACTCTTTACTAACTGATTATGTGAACAGAAGGTGATACAGATTTTTATTACATATTGAATCTCAGGTAAATGTGCTAAGTAGGATATACATGGTCTGTTCAAAAAATTCAGGAACTTTGTACACAAGATTTTTCCACACTTATCTTTTACTTACTGTGCATCGTCTCCTTTGAAATACTCTTATCTACAATTGCTACACCACTCCCAATGCCATTACCACATCCAGGACCAGTCTTGGTATGCCTCTTGCTGGATCGTGTAAAGCACCACATGTGAATTCTCTTTTACCTTGCCTAACACTGCAAATCTTTGCCCTGACAATGGGGTTTTCAATGTTGGAAATAAAAAAAATGTCTGCAATGGCCAGGTCTGGAGAGTATGGAGGATGGGGCAGCCTGGTGATTTTATTTTTTTTGCAATAGTCATGCAACAACATAGATGATTGTGTGGGTGCTCATTGTGATGCAAAAGCCACGAATTGTCTCACCGCATTTCAGGCCATATCCTTCTCACATTGTCTTGCAGGCCTTGCAACACATCCCAATTGTACCACTGATAAACAGTTTGTCCCTGTGGCACAAATTCATGCTGAACTAATTCTTCAAAGTCAAGAATGTGTGGCGACCTGAACGAGGACCATCTTTAACTTTTGTCTGACCATTTTCATATCACATGAACCATTTGTAACACCAAGTATGGCTTGAGCACTCATCACTGTAGGCTTTCTGCATCATTCGGTGTGTCTCTGTAAAAATGTTCTTGAGTTTCATGGAAAATTTAATGCAGATGTGTTGCCCCTCTAACTCCGCCATCTAGAAATTCACAAACTGTGTAACACACCATTCTACCCAATACAACACTAAACAATATCGAACAAGCATACACCATGGAAACTTCTGGCAATTACACATTAAACACATGCATGTGCAGGGATGTCAACCATATTTCACTCCAACACACCATTGGTGTGAAATTATGAATGTTCTGGAATGTTTTGAACAGGTCTCGTACTTGATAAAATAGAACCAAATCCATCACACTGGAGATTAAGCAGCAAAGAGGGGGCTCATATTGATTCACTAGGATCAGCACTGCTAACATACCAATTGGGGGGGAGGGGGGGAGGGGGAGAATTAACTTTCACATTAATGTAGAAGTTCTGTCTATGTTTGGAAATGACTATGGAGTCATATTTGTGTTAGATTTCTTGACTGTACATCACATCAACATTAACTTAGAAAGGTGTATAGCCAAACTGGATGGAACACATTTCATCTTGGTTTTATGACTGGATAAACCTTACTGTCACAAGTATCAACTGTTGGCCAGGGGCAGTCATCTAAACCGTGCACAAGGGGTTCGATGTAGGAGCTGATCTGCTGGTTATCTCTTTGTATATAGTTGAGCCTTTTCATGAGAATGAAAAATTTGATAAAGGTCGGTGTTTTACATTATGTAGTTTATCCTACATATGAGAAATTGATTTGTGCCTGTCAGAACTGATAACTTTAGCTATTAAGAGGTGAAGGTGTCACAAGGCACTATGATAGCTCACTTACAAGCACTGGATGAAGATGAATCAGACAGCTATTTCACATAATTCTGTGCAATACCAAAACAGTCTGTCAGTTTAATTGCATTGAGGAGGAGAATGCCACATCTAGAGAGGCAAGATAAGGAGGACATGGAGAAACTATCAGGAGCATACACTGATTTATTCAATCCACTTGAACATACCTGCCATAACACTAGCTCAACGCCATATTCCCATAGGGAATGAGTCACATGACTATAAGAAACTGATAGAGTGTCAAGGCATTTGCAAACTGTCACTGAAGAGTTCACAAATCAACAACTTCAAGATGGGATCACAGGACAATAAGGCACATAGGTTTTGTTCTGACTACCTTTGCTTAAACAACAGCCTTTGCATATGCCCACCTTAAGCTTCATATAACAGAGACGTTATCTGATGCAGGACAGTGTTATTATTTTACAACTATGAACCTATAAAGTTGGTACCATCAGCTAGAGGCAACACATGAGAATCATCTGAAAACAGCAATATCAACTCTACCTGGTCATTATGAATATCACTGTATGCTTTTTGGAGTGAAAAATGTCCCAGGAACATTCCAACACCTATTAGAAGGTGCATTGTGAGGGTTAAAACCAGTACAATGCATGGCCTATTTATATGATATCACTGTGTTCACCAAGAGTATCTAGGACCATACAATGCATTTATGAGAAGACTGACTGGAAAAATGCCACTTTGTTTTGCAAGAAGTCCATTACTTGAGTCATATCACTGGTGCAGGTGATGACTTCTTGACACTGTAGAAAATTTCTGTGATATTTATGTCTAGCCAATTTTTATCAAAAATTTGTTTTGAAATTTCCTGAAGTCATAAGATCTCTCTCCAAATTATTTTTAAAAAATGAGCCAAGTTTCAATAGTCTCCAGTGTGTGAAACAGTATTTGTAAAATTAAAAGATTATATTGGCCTTTAGTCCAGGTCTTGCTTTTCCAGATTATCAAAAACAATTTGTACTGTTGTATGATGCTATCAGTGTTGGCTTGGGGGCACATTTTAAGCCAGGAGGAGAATGGATAAAAACATAAAGTAGCACACAGAACTTAGTAGAGCAAAGAAAAATTTTTTGATCACTGGTAAAGAATACACAGAGTAACCTATTTCCACTGTTATTTGTATGACTGATGCTTCAAAGTAATTGCTGGTAATGTGGCATTGAAATGTTTACTATGACTTAAATAGCCAACTAGTTGTCTCACTAGATGGATGTTATGACTGAAAGAATTCAATTTTTAAGTAGTACATTGACCAGGAAAAGCACACAGGACTGTGATGGTCTCAGTCGCAAAATATGCACCACGGAATGTGCTGTGGCAGACACAGAAGAATGTTGAGAAGCACAAAACACTGGCCAAGACTGTCTGCAGTTTGCTAAGCAGCCACAGTTCAGCACAGAAGATGGAATGCTATACAAGAAGACAAGATGTGGGTTGCACGTAGTGACACCAGCAAAATTACATTATGAAGTGTTGAGGCATACTCATGATTCATTTCTTGCAGGATACAATGGTCACTGAGCTATAAAACACAGGGCTATGCAAAATTACTGGTGGATGACATGTCAACAAGATGTTGATCATTATGTGAAAAATTGTATGCAATGTGCTCAAAGAGTGGAACTCAGTCAACAAAAGACTGGAGGTTACTAGAGTCACATCATTGGCATGGACATGCTTGGGCCATTTGCTGAAACACCAGCAGGAAACAGTTTTGCGATAATAGTAATTGATCATTTTTGGCATTACGTGTCCATGATAGCCATGCCTAACTAATGGACAGAAACCTTAGCTAAAGTGATGGTTAACCAATGTATACTGAAGTTTGGAAGACATGAGACAGTGGTAACGGAACAAAGAACTAATTTTAAGTCCAATTTAATAAAGCAGCTGCACTGATTAGTATGCAGTAAGAAACTTAAAACCCGTTCATTACACTTGCAGGCAAATGGATAGTCTGAGAGAGTCCATCATATGGCAGGGAACATGTTAAGTTACTATGTTGACAGTCATCACAATGATGGGACTCCTTAGTTTCATATGTAGTCACATCATATAATTAAAATATCAGTGACAGTACAATGCTATCCCCCTATAAATGTGTTTTTGGTCAGTAGATGCTGTCCTCTTCTGAGCTATGAAAGACTCCTTCAGGAAACGGCATGCCAATGGCATGCAAATATTTGGAGCCAGCTTAAGAAGATGAACACAAAAGCTGTAGAATGACAGGAAAGTATCCACAATAAAAAAGTTGCATTACCAAAGTATCATTTTGGACAATGGGTTATACTGATCAACACTGATGCACCAAGGGAATGACTAAAAAATTTGTTACATGTCACCAAGGACTATATTAAATGGTAGAAATGATGTCACCTACTGACGTTAAATTACAACTTTCAACTTGTACCACAGCAGTTCACACAAGTCGTATCTGCCCTTTCAAAGGAAATCCAGAGGCACTGCCTCCATTTCTGGTAGCACCTTCAGAGGGGGGGAAGGAGACTGCCTGGGAAAAAGGAACTGAAGGATAAAACTAGGCAAGAGAAGCAGGGCACTTGTACATTTATTCTGACACATCACTATGCACTTACACCGCGAAAAGAATAATAAACTAACAACAGGATTTCCTTTCCCTTTAGGGCACAGTATAGCTGTACATAAGGACAGGAGAGAGCAATTCGAATGCCATGCATGAAGTGCAGGATGAAAGAGAAAAATAACACGGGAAGCCTTATCACAATAAGTCTGCTGCACTGTTGCAGGATAGCAGGAGTCTGCATGGTATGTCCTTTAACAAATGGCATATTGTTCACCTACCAACTGAATATAATAATGTCCGATTATCAGGAGACCCTGAGACTGGATTGTAACATATGGGCAATGGAGTACTAAATTTGAGTTAGAAGACACTTATGGCAAATTGCAACTTTCAATGGGAAACCAGACAAGGTCCAATGACAAAAAGTGTGATCACCAGTTTTTTTCTTTTTTCTTTTTTAAGAAAAGGTCAGTTAGATGCAGGGGGTACAAACTTGAAAACCATTTTCAGTGCAGCTGATGTAGAGGACTTAGGAAAGATCAACAAGGCATTACAGCAAGTACAAGTGGATCCAGACATCAACAAGGGAACAATAATCCTGCATACTATGCAGCTGATCACTCTCAAAAAGAACATTAGTAAGCAATACTAGACAGTTCTGCTCCCTGGCTTTGATGCCAATGTCCCACAGTCAGGCATTGGCAGACATCACTAACCATGACTTTGGGATATTTATGGATTGTCTGTATAATGTAGACACCCAATTAATGATTGCAAACCTACTCTAAACATTTAATTGATAGCAATATCTACTGACGTATAGAAAACACTGAACTAATGGGAGCCATCTTAGACACTGTTCTTGGTAGGTTAAGCCCTGTACCCTGCCTCAATATCAATTCCTGCAATGGTTACATAAGATTCAAGCAATATGCTTGTAGAGGTAGAGCTAATGACAACCGTGGGAGAAGAATCCTCATCATTGTACTACTGTGTGATCACTGAGCACTGCCACATGTACACAAGCTAATACATGGGTGAAAATTGATATTCAAATGCCATTAATTTGCGGAGACTGCAGATTTGAGTGTTATACCCTCCATATTTACCCAGTAGTCTGGGAAGCTGTGCAAAACTTTGTGCATCTGAAAGTACGTGAAATACTACTAGTGACTCTGCACAGACAGTCCCTCGTCCTGCTCTCCACACGGACATTACATTGCTGTTGAACTGCGTTAGTCAACATCTGCCCTGCACAATGTATACACATTATCCCCAAGCTGTATGATTTCACCTTGTTCCACTCCCAGGAAACAGTAACGGAATGTCCTTCGGAGGTACTTACAGAGAAAATGGAAATTTTCCAAAGGATAGGACTGCAGTGTATTCTAGGGCAAACACAGTGGTCATCATTTTTACTTGTTATGAGCAAAGATGTTATAGGACTGCACAGAATATAGAACTGAACTATCAAGGATTATTGGTCAATGGTGCCCGGTGTGATATTTCCAGACAAATCACCTTTGAGGTACTACCCACTGAAAACTTAACCTACTTGTATAACTCTTTAGATGTGGCCCTGCTTACCAGCCTAGATCAGTTGTTAGCTGCACAAAATGGGTGCATATCTGCATGGAAAGGTGTCATATAGGACTCCACCACCAACTTGTAACTATAGACACCTCAACATCAGCTGCCAGTATTGTGTACTGCCACCTCAGACAGAGAGTTGCCCAAACCCTACCCTTACCTTCCTTTTACCTAAAGGTCCATAGTAGTCCTGACAGCACAAGGGAAGAAGTGACTCAATATCAATAAGTGAAGTAAACTTTATATAAAAAGAAAAGAAAGACATTCCAAGTGTAAAAGTGACACAAGCATTGCTTACTCTGAATTTGTGCAGTAGAATGTGAAATTTAGAACCAGTAACAGATACATCATTGTCTCTTCTGCAGCTTGGTTCATAAATAACAATCCAAAGGGCCAAATTAAACTAAGAAGGGAGGAGACATAATGGCATTATCTCTGTCACAGTCCAGAGTGATAACCATGCCATAGTTTTTGCCAACCACCAAGGAAGGGGACCTGGTGATTCTGTAATTCTTGTGGATGGTCTATTTTAGCATCATCCTCCTTTCAAATGATGACACCAGACCTACTTGAGATATTTTGGCATAACCCATAAACAAGATACTTTCTGCAGCTGTGAGGACTGGGCAGCTCTATTTAAACCATCCCAAAGACAGCCCATCATCATCAAACAGCTGGGGAGTAATGTGATGTCCAGTTTGTTTTGGTGAATGTTGTGTTGATGACACTACCATCAGTATCACAACAGGGCTCTGAACTGCAGTTCACCACCTGACAACACAAGTACTAGGTGCTAGGCAATATACTCTCTGCTGCCTTCACAGAACTATAATATAAGGGTCTGCTCATCCCCATTCTTTGCTGAGCTGCCAATGGAGGACTCCTTCACCCTGTACCCCTAGGGTTGAGATGCAGCCTGTCATGTTCACAACATCAGATGTTCTTTGCCAGACTGATTATGCTACTGGCCAGCTGTAACTTGGGACTTCTCGACACAGCAACAGCGGCCACAGAAGTGCATGCCCAGCACTTACACCAGCAAGACTGGACCAGAGGATGACATACTGGGAGACACTGAGATGGCATATTCAGCTTGCTTGCGATCAATGCTAGCAGTTTCAGAGTGCAAAGATTGTAAACAAACAGCAATAAAAAAGTAGTTATATCTATGAGCTACATAATCTTGCTGCACATCTATCCATCTTTGGCAGAGAATTGCCATCCCATCAACCCCACTATAGCAAACATTAGCTTACAGTACTTCACAAATAATAAACAGTCTGAAAATACAAACACTGGAAAATCTGGGATGGTATGTAATAATATAATGAAAAGGATAGTTGCTCCTCACCTTGTAGCAGAGATGCTGAGTCGCAGAAAGGCACAACAAAAAGACTGCCACACAATTAGCTTTCACCCAACAAGGCCTTTGTCCAAGTCAGACACCAGACACACACACACACACACACACACACACACACACACACACACACACATACACACACTCATGAAAACACAATTCACACACACATGACCACAGTCTCTGGCAGCTGGAGCCAGACTGAAAGCAGCTGAGCATTATGGGAAAGGCAAGCAGGTGGGAGAAATGAGGAGGTTGGAGTGAGGAGGGGGAGGGATAGCAAGGCAGTGGTGGTGGATGGTAAAGTGCTGCTGGGAGCATGCAGGGATGAGGTAGAGAGTGGGGTAGCTAATGCAGTTGGGAGCTTAGATGGAGGGCAGGGGTTAGTGAAAAAGGAGAGGAGTAAAAAGACTGGATGTGTTGGTGGAATTGAGGGCTGTGTAGTGCTGGAATGGTAACAGGAAAGGGGATAGATGGGTAAGGACAATGACTAATGAAGGCTGAGACCAAGAAGGTTATGGGAACATAGGATACATTGCACGGAGAGTTCCCACCACCTGCGTGATTCAGAAAAGCTGGTGTTGGTGCGAGGGCTCCAGATAGCACAGGCTGTGAAGCAGTCACTGAAATGAAGGACATCATGTTGTGTGGCATGTTCTGCAACAGAATGGTCCTGTTGTTTCTTGCCCACTGTTTGTCAGTGGCCATTCATGTAGACAGACAGCTTATTGGTTGTCACGCCCATGTAGAATGCAGTACAGTTGTTGCAGCTGAGCTGGTAAATCACACGATTGGTTTCACAGAAATAGGTGATGTTTGTGGTGGGACTGGAGTAGGTGGTGGTGGAAGAATATATGGGACAGGTCTTTTATCTAGGTCTATTACAGGGATATGAGTCAGGAGGCTCCAGTAATCGCCACCCTCCATCTAACCTCCCAACTGAACCCAGGTACCCCGGTCTCCATCTCATACCTGCATGCTCCCAGCAGCACTTTACTGGCATCCACTCCTACCCTGTTATCCATCCCTCTCCCAAGCAGCCTCCTCCTTGCTGCCACATGATTGCCTCTCCCATAATGCCCCACTGCACACAGTCTGGCTCCAGCTGCCAGAGACTTGGTCATGTGTGTGAGTTGTTTGCGTGTGTGTGTGTGAGTTGTGTGTGTTTGTGTGTGTGTGTGCGTGTGTGTGTGTGTGTGTGTGTGTGTGTGTGTGTGTGTGTGTGTGTGTGTGTGTTATCTAATTTTAACAAAGGCCTTGTTGTCCAAAAGCCAATTGTGTTACAATCTTTTTGTTGTACCTTCCTGCAACTCTTCATCTCCGCTGTATGGTAAGTAGCAACTATCCTTTTCATTATATTGTTACCTTCTGTACTGGATTTTCCATTGTTTGATTTTGCCTGACAGCTTTCCTTCCATCCTAATCCAGTGCTGTTTTCCTTTGTTACTATCTTCTAATGCATTAGTATACTGAGTGTCAGTCCTTCTTTCAATTCTTTCCGGTGTTTCTCTTGTCATGTTGCAAACCCCACCACCACACAGAATCCAGAAGATAAACAGACCTGAAACACAATCATGAACATTTCCTCCAAAAGCATTAACCCCACAAAAGTATCAGTCCTTTCCAAAGGCCTGACCTTTTGCCCAATCCTCGAATTCAATAATGCAGGATTTGTTAAAGACCTCCTCTCCTTCTCCCAGTCCCTACAGTGGAAACATTTCTTTGCTACCAACCCTACCAATCACATTCAACCAAAGACCAATGCTGAAACATATCTGACTCAGATCACTCCTCCCACCAACCATGATCCACCACCACTGCCATCAAATCATTCCCTGTTAACTTTCCAGAATTTCTTAACCTCAAACCTTGCCTCACAATCATTCCCCAAATCCCTCAGCATGTAAACCAACCTTACATCTGCAGAAAGAACTGCACTTCACCACCTAAAAACTGATCCTGACCTTATAATCCTTCCTGCTGACAAAGGATCCACCAATGTTGTTTTGAACTGTAAGGGCTGTCTGGTTCATCCACCTACAAACCCTGCCACAGTGACCCCATTTCAGAAATGCAGCAGGATCTCCAGTCTCTACTCAAATCATTATCCCACCGCAGAACCTCTCCCTGGAGTCCATCTCTCTCCTCACCCTTACCATTCCCCACACTCCTACCTTGTACATGATTTCTAAAGTCCATAAACCCAACCACACAGGACACCCCATTGTGGCTGGTTACTAGGCCCCCACTGAATCTCTGCTCTCATACACCAACACCTTGAGCCTATTAGCCACAACCTAACCTCCTATATAAAAGATACCAACCATGTCCTCCACCAATTCTCCACAGTTCCTGTTGCTTTACCACATGGTGCCCTGCTCATCACTATTTATGTCACCTCCCTTTACACTAATCAGGCTTGCCACAGGTTCCTCCAAGTCAAATTCCCTGATATTTCTCTGATTTCCAAATAAGTTTTAGCATTTTTCGCTGACAAAATATTGAGAATACTGCAAATGAGGATGGCATTCCCTGATGTGACCAAACATCTTAAGTACTAACATCAACATCTTTTGTAATGAACTGTTTTTAGAAGGAGAAAACAAGCCAAATGGCATATGTGTTCATTAAGACCACTTAAGTTATTTTGTTTCAATAAAATGAAACACATTTGATGACAAAAAATATGCATCTCCTTGGAGTTGAAAGACAGATTTAAAATACCTTCACCAAGATCAGAAAAAAGTAGGCCTCTTGAAAGAAGTATATAGGTGGGGAAGAGCTGTGTAAACCAACACTGTAGGTGACCACCAATAAAATGTTGGTCCTACAATGTTCATTACTGTCTGTTATTACCCCTTTCTTATACCTGTGGCGACTATCGACCAAGTCGCGGGTAATATCTTTGTTTTTGGCAAGCTCTTTGAAAGAGTCTGTGGTCGCGCGTGAAAGTGTACGGACGTGTACCGAGAATTCAGAATGTAAACAACTGTATATGTGTGCTTACGAGAAATAAAAATAGTGTTTATTACACATGGTGTAGCGTGCATCATTGGATTCAGCAACCCTACAACGCTATATCCATACTGGTGACCCCGAATTTTGTTCGCGAGTGCTACAACGAAATCTTATACCGTCGAGCAGTACACAATGGACCGCTTGCCGCCTGCTACACCGAACACGTGCCAACTAAGTGTTCCAATGGACGCTTCGGCATGGTTTTACAATTATCCACTGGGTGTCCGCAATAGTTCTACGCAGTTTCCGAACACATCGACTAGCTGTACTCAACAGGACAGTGTTTATACAATTCCACAGCCACGTGTTCCGAGTGCTCAACAGCCGACACAATGTGCTCAAACCCCAGTGACTATGTTTACAGGTTTCCCAAGTGCAAGTGTGAATTTTCCACCCGAACCAGTGACTGTACAAATCGAGCCGGACCCTCAAGACAGGAGAGTTCATATTTCTGCCGGAACTCCGGATTTTGCACCAACCCCCCCTACACCACCAGCGTCCGCTTTACGAGTGTTTCCGACGGCACACGCCGTTCCTGCCGCGTGTGTTCCACAAACATTAGGTGATTTTAACTATTTTAATGCACCTGTAGGGGAGGGGCCCGGAAACTGTATTCCGTCGTTCGCCGCACATCGGTCGACTACGGTCGATTCTACCGCGCCGGTCCACTCTACGCCTGTCGGCGTTACTCCGTCGATCGCTCGATTCGTTGATTTCTCGACCAAGGTCGAGCCAGCCGCGCCTACCGTGCCGCGTGCCACTGACAGTGGCGGAAGCTGGTGCACCGCTACTGCACCCGAGACAATTACGTTGCAGAAATATGGACAGGGAGAGACAGTTTCTGATAAACATTTATGTCAAGACTTTCCCACCCGTTGGCCGAAGCTACCACCCCTTCGCAAGGATCACCCACGCACATGGTTTGCCTTGGTCAACCACGTCCTGCAGCTACACGGCGTCGCCGACGACAATTCGAAGTTCCTATGCTTACTGTGTCACCTCCATGATGAACTGGATCTGATCTGCGACATTGTGGCTTCGCCCCCCGCTACGGACAAATATGCGTTCGCCCGACGCACCATCCTCGAGCGACTATCCACATCGACAGAGGAAGCTATCCGCCTCATCAGTCAGGAATCGCTGGGATCCAGGTCCCCATCGCAACTCTGGCGTCATCTCCGCACTATGATTGACACGCATCACATGCCGGACATTACACTTTGGACCATCTGGTTGCTGAAACTTCCCCCGCAAGTTCAACTTCACCTTCTACATGTTACTTCGGCCCCACTAGATGCCAAACTGAAGATCGCAGACCAGGTTTACAACATTCTGCCCCCCCCGCATACCCCCCCAGGGTGTCCTCAGGCCTCAGGGGTTGGCACACCTGCGCGGCAGTTCCCATCCTGCAGTACAGAGTGCGCATGACTCGCTCCACGCATGCGCGCGGAGCCAACGCCGCCTGGCAACCGCCGCAGTAACTCCTCTCCTACCAGCACTACTGCAGCGTCGCCATCGGAGGGAACCACAAACAAGTCCCCCTCCACTGCCGCTTCGACCTCAACCAGCGCGACGGGCGACGCCACGCGCCGCCCCGCTTGGTGTTATTTCCACTCCCGCTTTGGCGACGCGGCTAAGAAATGTCGTTCTCCATGCGCGTTCCCAAACTAATAACGCGACCCAATTCAGGCGCTACGGGCCGCGTTGCACCGCACAGACGCCTATCACTAAATACTTCTTCTCCTCACGCGCCAGGACGCTTGTACGTGAAAGATGCAGTGTCTTGCCTTTCATTTCTAGTCGACACGGGGGCCGAGGTTAGTGTGATACCTTTGTCCGCAGGTATTAAATTCGAGCTTCAGCCTTGCCCCCCGCTTCGAGCCGCCAATAATTCCCTGATCCGCTCTCATGGAATAACGAATTTAAGCCTTAAACTGCAGGACATTAATACGCCCTTACAGTGGACTTTCGTTATCGCGGATGTGGATGAACCCGTGCTTGGGGTAGATTTTCTCTTAGCCCACGCACTGTCACCCAACCTACAACGAGGTACACTAACCTTTAACTCGGGAGACCGTACCACCGGTTCAGATATCTTACCCCTCTCATCCGAAAGCGCCATTCTGCTGTGCGAGCTAGCGGAAACTGCTGTTGCAGTGCTTTCTCTTAGATCACACAACGACGAACTTCAGGACAGCAATGGGGCCCTCCGCTTACGCATCGCCGCCGTGCAAGCCAAGCTCACGGACGCGCGTAAGCAGACCGCCCAGCTGTCGCACACGGCCACGCCCCCAACACCCGCACCACTTCCTCGCACCTGCAGCCGACGCCGCGTGACATTTCTACTGCCAGATGGAAGCAGTACCCGCGACGCTACCAGGTACCCCACCGAGCTCTTCGACAAGGACTACCAGTGGATCACCGCCACTGTTGCTGAACTGCCGGCCTTGGACACACACACGTGTGCATTACAGGTTAGTCACAGTGTAACGGGTGCTGGTCCAGCATCCCCATCGGTGTTCACGATCAATAACGGTACTGTCCACAGAATAAATACCACAGAAGGCCCACCGGTACGTGCAAAGGCTAGGCGTTTAAATCCGGAAAAACTTAAACACGCTAAAGCTATTGTTCAGGAACTTTTAGATAATAAGACTATCCGCCCTTCTTCTAGTTGTTGGTCGTCACCCATTCATTTGGTGCCCAAGAAAGATGACACTTTCCGCCTCTGTGGTGACTATCGGGCGCTTAACGCCAGAACAATTTTAGATAATTATCCCGTCCCAAATATTCAAGACTTTGCTTCCCAGCTGCATGGGGCACAAGTTTTCAGTGTAGTCGATTGTCATAAGGCGTACCACCAACTGCCAATGGCACCTGAGGACGTTGAAAAGACCGCTATCATCACCCCGTTCGGGTTGTTCGAGTATTTGTTTATGCCATTCGGCCTTAAAAATGCTGCACAGACATGGCAACGGTTCATCGACTCGCTGGTTGGAAAACTGGACTTTGCATATGCGTACCTGGACGACTTGTTAATTTTTTCTTCCTCCCTCGAGGAACATGAACAACATTTAAATACAGTGTTCCAACTATTAAAAGCAAACGGTATCGCAGTGAACAATACTAAGTCACAACTCCGCCGCACCAGTGTCACTTTTCTGGGCCACAGAGTTTCTGGCGACGGCATCCGCCCCCTAACTGAACGGGTGGAGGCCATTAGTACGGTGCCTTTGCCCAAAGATTTTCAGGGCCTCCGCCGCTTCCTTGGAACGGTAAATTACTACCGTAAACATATTCCCTGCGCCGCCGACATACAAGCCCCACTGACGGATGCCCTCGCAGGAAAAAACACATCAGGGTCTCGGGCGGTCACGTGGACTCCAGATATGCGTCGCGCATTTGATAATCTAAAGTCAGCCTTACAGACAGCTGTTACGCTTGCTCACCCCATTCCTGATGCTCCCATCTCGCTTACTACAGACGCAAGTGATACAGCAGTGTGGGCAGTACTTCAGCAATCCGTGGGTTCTGTTGTACAGCCGCTCAGAGTTTTCTCCCACAAACTGACCGCTTCCCAACGTAAATGGTCGACCTTCGACCGGGAACTGTTTGCTATTTACGCTGCTATCAAATATTTCCAAGACGATATCGAAGGTCGCCATCTCGTGGTATTTACCGACCACGAGCCATTGGTTTACGCTTTCCGTAACCCAGGTAAGGACTCATCCCCGAGACGTTTTAGGCATATGGACCTTATATGTCAGTTTATGAATGACATACGTTACGTCAGAGGCGCAGACAATGTCGTCGCTGATTTTCTGTCTCGGGTGTCGGTTTTATCTTCACAACTGGACCTCAGTGAGCTCCCTAAATTGCAGACAGAGGATACTGAACTCGCAGCATTGCGTTCAGATATCAAAACAGGACTCAAACTAGAGTTACGGACACTTCCTGGGTTTTCATCACCCATCTGGTGCGACATTTCAACAGGACGCATATGCCCGGTGATCCCTGCACCTCTCCGCCGGGACATATTTAATAGTATCCACGACTTGGCACACCCTGGCATTCGCGCCTCCGCACGTCTGGTATCTGAACGTTTTGTTTGGCCCGGGGTGATAAAACAGTGTCGCAGTTGGGCACGAGCATGTGTGGCTTGTCAGCGCGCAAAAGTAGGACGTCATGCACAGCCCCCCATGGGTACGTTCGATGTGGCAAAAAGAAGATTCAAGCACATACACATCGATATCGTCGGGCCCTTACCCCCCTCAGGCCCCTTCCGTTACATACTGTCCGCAATTGACAGGTTTACCCGCTGGGTAGAGGTAATTCCTCTCACTACTATCACAGCCGATGCAGTGGCCCGAGCCCTGCTGTTAATGTGGATCTCGCGCTTCGGCTGCCCAGTCTCTGTCACCACCGACCAGGGCTGCCAGTTCGAGTCTGCCCTCTTCCGACAGCTTTGTGAACTGTGTGGGGTGAAACGATTTAGGACTACAGCATACCACCCCCAGAGCAATGGGCTTGTGGAACGCTGGCACCGAACGCTTAAAGCTTCCCTGATGTGCCACGGAGGTGAGTGGGCCGATGCCTTACCATGGGTAATGTTAGGCGTTCGGGCCGCGTACAAAGAGGACCTTGGCGCATCCCTGGCAGAGGTGCTGTATGGAGAACCCCTCACACTCCCAGCAGAGTTAGTCGAGCCTTCACTTCCTCCAGATCAAATCTGCGACTCGACATTCGTCGGGCAGGTCAAGGAGCTAATTGCTAACATCCGCGTGCCGCCTCCTCGACCACACACCCCCCCTCCTGTATTTCTGCATAAGGACTTGGCGTCGTGCACTCATGTCATGGTGCATGATGACACCATCCGACCGGCACTCAGACCTCCATATACGGGCCCGCACAGAGTCATATCACGGCGTACCAACACGTTCGAAGTGCTCATTAACAGCACGCCTCAAACGGTATCCGTCTGCCGCCTCAAACCTGCATGGACTCTGGGAGAACTGCCCGATACCCCACCCAGTCAGACCCCATCCCCTGCTGCACCCACCTCGCATGAGGCATCTACCGACAGTCCATGGATGAGCGACGCCTATTCCCACACGTGTGACGTTCCCCACTCCCAGTCGTGTGACAGTGCTACAGGTGCGTGTGACATTCCTATGCAGAGTGATGCGTGTGATGACTTACCCTCCTACAGGCAGCCCCTCGCCTCTCCCCTGTTAGGATTCAGTGATGTATCAGGGACCAGCCTCAGAGCGTGTGATGTCACCGATGACGACTCGTGTGGAGATTCTGTCAACCCGTATAAGGAAGTGGTAGTGAATGTCAACACAGATCTTATTTGCAGCTCTAATGTGTTTTTTTGTTATGCAGCCGGGTAATGTGTACATCTTCTACGAACAAGCCAGCTTCCCCAGTGACAACTTAACTCACATTCATCTCCTCCAGTCTGTCCCCTTGCCTGTTGGTACTGACCCATCAACGGTCAAAGTCCTATGTACCGCCACAGGCATTCAGATCCGCTATCCTGGCCCCTCACAACCCACCATCCCCTCCCCAGATCCCTCAACTGCTGTACGAGGATTCACCCGGTCAGGCAGGACCATCCGCCCCCCTCGCTGGCTCGAAGACTTCAATTACTAATGTAATGTAATGTAAGGTATGGTTTCTGATTAAACACCCTCTCCCCCCCCCCTCCCCCCTGGGTGTTCCCTTTACATGTATGCCCCAATATTTATGTTTGTGCTCCACACTCTAGGGGGGGGGGGGGGGGGCTAATGTGGCGACTATCGACCAAGTCGCGGGTAATATCTTTGTTTTTGCAAGCTCTTTGAAAGAGTCTGTGGTCGCGCGTGAAAGTGTACGGACGTGTACCGAGAATTCAGAATGTAAAAAACTGTATATGTGTGCTTACGAGAAATAAAAATAGTGTTTATTACACATGGTGTAGCGTGCATCATTGGATTCGGCAACCCTACAACGCTATATCCATATACCTATTATTTGACAGGTATCATGTGATTTTTCTTTTGAGAAATGTATGAGTTCATAGCATCCAAACTGCCAGTGACTGACACAATTTTCTTCTTCTTATCATTCATACTTTCTAATATCTAAACTATTTTTGAAGTGCCAAAATGTACTAGAAGAAATCAAATGTCTGTAAAACACCGGACTGTACAATGTACTTGCGGTGAGACAGTCGCAATTCCCGAAATTCATCACCCATGGCCTCTGGCCTGCTGAGGATTGATTGATTAATTGAGAGGGTTTATGGCACCAAATGGTGAGGGCATCAGTCCCGCATTTTCAAAGTCACTCAGAGAAGAAGAGGGTCTGCTAAAAACGGATAGATCCAGTCAGGAGAGTCAGATTATAAAATAATAAAGTTAAAACACACACAGCGAAAGGCATAAAAGGTGAGACCAAATCTATAAACTGGAAAAAAATGATGGTCTTTCCATGAGGGAGTGGTCATGGGGTCCCACACTGAGAAGCCATGCAGAGAGGTCCTAAATACAACCACCCTGCCCCTGCTCCAAAATTAAAGCAAAACCTTATATCTGGAAATAAAAACCGCTTTCACAGAGGAAACTGAGGACCAGTTCAACCATCCATGAATCATCTGCTAATATTAAAATTAGGGAATTGGGAAGACTATACTTAGCACAAAGGGCAAAAAGAAGTGGGACACCTTCATTATGGCTGCACAACCACATTGTGGGGGTGGTTCGTTACGCAGGAGGAAACAATGGGTGAGCCTAGTATGAGCAATGCATGGATGGGATAAAACAGTGGACTCCTTCTGAGAGGAGCAGAAGGAAGAACACCAAACTGCAGTAGACTCGTTGATTTGTGGACTTTATTACTATGAGCAGTAGCACACCAGATGTCATTTCAATTTTGGGCAAAGAGACGTTTGATGTAGATCCACATATCCTAACTGGAATCATGAACGGGAATGGGGGATAAGTATCTGCGTCCCTAACCAAATGGTCAGCCAGTTCATTCCCTGAGATGCTCACATGATTGAGCAGGTGGTACAGACAAGGACAGAGAGAAGGTCATGGATCGCAGAAACCAAAGGGGGATGAGAGTAGCATTGGTCAGTAGCCTGCAGGTTGCTCATTGAGTCTGAACAAATTAAAACACTGTGGAGGGAGACCTGAGAAACAAAGTGGAGGGCTCTGTGAATGGCTAGGAGCTCTACTGTTAACACACAACATGATCCCGGCAATACATGGTGTTCTAAGCCATAGGCAATGTGAAGGTGTATTCTACCATACCAATTGTTTTAGAACCATAAGTGTAGAAGATGGTGGACCCTGGAACTCTGCAAGGATGTCATGTACAAGATGCTGGAAAACAATAGGGGTGGCAGAGACCTTAAAACTCTGGAATAGGTTGGTCCTAATCTGTGGTCTAGGTACCATCCAAGAGAGGGTATGGGAGGAAATACATGGGGTGCATTCCAGTGAGTGGAGAGGAGATCCTGACAGAGGGAAGTGAGACGTATGTCAGCCAGCAGTTCCACCTGTAGGCAGTTGTCAGGAGGGAGACATCCCTTTGCAAAGAGAACAGATTACACAGGATAGTCAGAGAATTGGCAAATAGTGATTGCGTCAGAAACCAGGAGTTGGCTTCCTTGTATTTGTAGAGGGTGATCCCTGCTTCTGTGAGGAAGGTCTAGTGTGAAAGGCACCAACAGCCAGATACACCCCACAATGGTAAACAGGGCCAAGTAGTTGCAATGTGGAAGGGGCCACAGAGCCATAAACCTGACTACCATAATCTAGTTGGACAAGACCAGAGCATGGTAAAGGTGGAGAAGAATGGTATGGTCTGGACACCACAATGTGTGGGCCACGAGGTGGAGAGCATTAAGCTTCCACATGTTTTAGTCTTTAGGTGGAGAAATGGGGCGGCCATGTCCACTTTTTATCAAAAATAAGGTCTGCAAAATGGGACTGTGCTACAACATCAGGGAGCTGGTCGTCTAAACAAAGTTCCGGATCAGGGTGTACTGCGGGTTGAAGACAAAAATGCGTAACCTGCATTTTGGAGGGAGAAAACTGGAAGTCAGGGGAGGTGGCCCATGCAGAGGCCCATCCTATGGCGGCTTGGAGTCAGCACTCAGAAGATGCTACAGAGAGGGAGCTACAGCAGGTGCAAAAATCATCGACGTACAATGCCGGGGTAACCATAGGTCCTACAGAGATTGCAAGCCCATTGATGGCTATGAGGAAGAGTGTGACACTTAGCACAGAATCCTGTGCAATATCATTCTCCTGAATCCAACTCGAACCTGGAAGAGCTGGTGAGATAAAAACTCATGGATAAAAATCGGAAGGGGGCAACAGAAGCCCCAGTCATCGAGGGTAACTAAAATGTGATGACACCATCCATGTCATATGCCTTATGCAAGTCAAAAGAGACTGCAACAAGGTGCTGGTGGTTAGTAAAAACCTGTTGGATGGCTGTCACCAAACTGACCTAATGGGCAGATGGTGATTGTCCTGCCCGGAAGTCACACTGATACAGACGAAAAGGCCCCGAGATTCAAGTACCCAGTGTAATCTGAAGCTCACCATCCTCTCGAGCATTGGGTGGTAGATGTTGATAGACGATGGGTTCTTCCTGGGTAAGGATGGATGTAACTATACTGTCTCGCCATTGTAACAGAAAAGCACCCGTGAGCCAAATGCGGTTGAAGACCCTGAGGAGACGTTGCCTCTGGGGAATGTCCGAGTATTGAATCATCAGGTTGTGGATGGAATCCGGGCCTGTGGTTGTGTCCCATGAAGAGATAATAGTCTGCAAGAATTCCCATTCAGTGAAAGGTTCATTACAGGACTCAGTGTAGTGCAGGTTGAAACAGAGGGGGAGGGGGGGGGGGGCGTCTGTTCAACTTGGTATTTTTGCTGGAGAAAGACAGCAGTATAGGAAGAGCATGGTTATGCTGTCACACACTATGTTGTGAGGTGTTCTGGAAGGACCAATGAATCAGTGCACAGAGCACTTTGGAGGTTAAGACCCTGGACAGTTGACTGTCGCTGGCAGTGCAGAAAGCTATGGAGCTTGGACCAAACCTGCAGTTAAGAGGCATACGTCCCCAGGAAGGAAACATACCTTTCCCAGCATTCCTTTTTACTCTGATTAATAAGGTACAAGCCTTAGCACAGAAAAGCTTAAATGTGAGGAGGTTGGTCTGTGAAGGATATCGTGTAAATTGTTGCAGCACCTGTCGGTGGTCCTCGACAGAGCCTGTTATGTCCTTGGTCCACCACGGTACCAGTTGACAACAAGGGGGAACTGGAGATAGGGGGCAGCAGGGCTAGCAGCATGAAGAATAGTGGCAGAGACGCCTTGCATTACTGCATCCATAGAATTGGAGAGGGAGGTATAGAAGTGCACAGATGACATATATAAAAGCCAACTGGCCCTGCAGAATGCCCAAACTGAGGGCCTGTCTGCCTGGTGGCAGCAGGGGAATGATAGAATCACCAGAAAGTGGTCACTGTCACAAAGTTCATCATGGGTGACCAATGTAGGGAAGCCACAATAGCAGGGGAGGAGATTGTGGGATCGACAGCAGTAAGGGTGCTATGATCAGCATTGACGTGGATAGGGGAACCACCATTGAGGAGACACAAATCAAGGTCCACAATGAGTTGGGCAATGAAAAGGCCCCAACCTGTTGAAGTGGCACTCTCCCACAGTGGGTGGTGGGCACTGAAATCCCCAAGGACAAGAAACAGGGGCAGGAGTTGCTGGATTAAGATAGAAAGTTCAGCATAAGGAAGTGGCCTACCAGGAGGGAGGTAGACATTGGAACGGTGATTGCCTGAGTTGTTTGCACTCTAGCCACTATTGCTTCCAGGTTGGTACATAGGGGGATCCAGTCACTAATGACATCAGAGCAAACCAATGCGCAGACCTCCACCTCCCCCTCCCCCCCTGCTATCCTGAGGAGACAGGACGCAGAATAGGAGGTGACAAGTCACCACATAGAGGGTCTGCCGTAGAGCAGGAAGCCTATGCCCAAAACGTAAGCACTGAAAGCACCTCATACTGCCTCAAGTCACATCTGTAGCACATAACTTTGACCTTTTCTGGGAGGGTCTCCCCCTTGAAAGCCAGAATGAAGGTTGTCCTTGCTACACTTCTGCACACGTCGAATAAAATGAATGCTGCAGCACTCCAGATTAACCTGGAGTTCCCCATCAGTTTGCAGGATGAGGTCCCTATGAAAAATCACTCCCTGGAGATATTCAGAAATTGGTGAGGAGTAATAGATGCTGGGACATTGTTAAGATGATCACAGGCATGAAGAGCTGCAGACTGGTCAGCAGAAGCAGCTTTGGTCAGCAGGGAGCCTGGCCGCATCTCACTAAGGGACTCCACTTGACTAAACCTGTCCTCAATATTCTCCATAAAAACCAATGGCTTTGTGGTAGTGAATGTGTCCCCATCTGTCCTAGTATAGATGAGGTAGTGGGAAAAGTGTTTCATCCTAGGACAGCGAGCCTGGCTACCCTCTCATGCTGTAGCCAGGGAAGGGATGGCTGCCAGGTCATATGAAGCAGCATTCAATGATCCTTCACCATTCGAAGAGATGGCCATTTGAGAATGGCCAGATTTTTGGAGATTGATATGCTTCATGCACCAAGCATCTGCCCTGATAACACCCACTATGATCAGGGGCACCACCCACTATGTTCAGGGGCTCCACCTAGCTAGAGCAAGGGCCACCTGGCATGGCTGCCATCTCTGAGAGTTCCAATGCTCAAAGAAGACAAGCAACCACTCCTTGGCATACATGGGGAGGGAACAGCTCAGGTATCAGTAATGTGAGTCCTGTATTGTCAGGGGGCTCATCCATATGGGTACATAACAGCACCACCCCATGGATTGGCTACACATGCTGGTGACCTAGCAGGGTGGAAGTAGGCTACAGTGGGAAGGGAAAGGGGAAGGAAGGGAGGAGAGGAATCCACACCATAGATGCTAGGGAGGGAGTTCTTCCTAACATGGGTCACATTAAAAACAGAAAATTTAGAAATGGAAGTCAAACCTCAAGCGTGGACCTAAATGCTAAAAGGATGAAAGAACAGACTGAAGGAACAAAATTGCAAGGAATACAGGAAACCAAGTGGATAGCCACCAGTCTATATAAATCAGACCTTTGACAGAGGGGAAGGAGGGGGCACTGGGGAAGGAGTGAGGGTAGGAAGGGAAGGCATGGTGAAGGAAATGTAGCCAGGGAAGGAAGAATTGCCTGCAATAGCTCTGGGACCCTTGTGTGCCACGAATGAGCTCACAAAAGAACCATGAGCTCCCTGTGGAGCCTGCTGTGGAGCATCACAGTTCTGGGTCCATGGATAAACCATGAAAATCCACTGCAATGTGCGCCACACACAAACAGAACCAACCAGTGGACAGATCAGTGAGACTAGATCTGATGGGCAGGGCCTGCACATTGGTGGGAAGCAAATGGCTTCAGATCAGCAGGGCCAATCCATTACAGTTACCTGCAGAAATTACCTCTAGTTTTGGCCCATCATGGAAATCCATACATGTGGCCAGCAATTCACACACCACAGACAGCATGTTGATGAAATGAGACCACGGTGGGTAATCCATGCAACAGATAACTTGTTCAAATACTCTGAGAATCAATAATAATGAGGATAGGTAGGAAGTCATTGTAAAGATGATTGCTGAACCACAGACAGGTGTGTAGAAAAGACAATCACATCCTCACAACTAAATATTCAGCCATAGCTTTTGTCAGAAAATGAGAGCACGCACACTTTCACACAATCACTCAGACACAACTCAGTCTCACATGACCACTGGCTTCGGATGTTGCCTCTACAGTCTCTGAGAATCATATTGAAACAAACCACTCCTGATGACTCCCAGCTTCTTTTCAGCAGCTGCTAGGCTAGTCACAAGAAGTGGTGGCAGCACTGACTGCAAGCTGAGGGGAGTGATGCAAAGGAGAGAAGCAGTAGGAATGCGGGAGTAGGTAAGCAGCACATGTACTCAGCTGCATCCAGCCAGTGACAATGCATGACACCTCAGTAACTAAACCATTTCATCTATTGAGACAAAAAGGAGATTTTTCCAGTGTTTTTTATATTTTTTCAAATTTACCTGATATTTCCCTGATTTCCCTGACGGTTTGAAATTCCTGATATTCCCTGGTTTCCAGAACCTGTGGCAACTCTGCCAATATCTCTAAAGCCTATGGCCTTACCGCTATTGAACATTAACTTTGCCAATGCCTAATGGATTCCAAACAAACCACCTCCAGCCTAGTCAGCATGACCAACTATATCCCCACCCACAATTACTTATCCTTTGAAGGCATTACCTATATACAAAGTCAGGGTATGGCTATGGGCACCCACATGTTACCATTCTATGCCAACCTATTCATGGAACATCTAGAGGAATCCTTCCTAAATACCCAGAATCCCAAACCCCTCACCTGGTTTAGATTCATTGATGATATCTTTGTGCTCTGGATCAAGGATGGTGACACCCTATCCAAATTCCTCCAGAACCTTGACACCTTCTCCTCCATTTGCTTCACCTGGTATTACTCAAGCCATTAAGCTACCTTCTTTGATGTTGACCTCCATCTCAAAGATGGCTATATCAGTACTTCTGTCCATATCAAAACCTACCAACCACCAGAAACACCTCCATTTGAACAGCTGCCACCCATTCCATACCAAGAAGTCCATTCCATACAACCTAGCCACCTGTGGCCATCACACCTGTAGTGAGAAGCAGTCTCTCTTGAAATATACCAAGGGTCTCACTGAGGTCCTTACAGCTTGTAATTACCCTCCCAAGCTTGTACAAAACAGATCTCCCATGCCTTATCTTTCCAGTAACTTGACACCTCCCAAAGCCCCACCGTCCAGCTACATAGGAGCATTCCCTTCAAGACTCAGTAACACCCAGGACTGGAGCAACTGAATTACATTCTCCATCAGGGTTTTGACTACCTCTTATTGTGCCTTGAAATGAGAAATATCCTGCCCACTATCCTTCTTACTCCTCCCATAGTGGTATTCTACTGCCCACCAAGCCTACACAATATCCTCATCCATCCCTACACAACCCCTGCTCCCTATCCCTTTCCTCATGGCTCATACCTCTGCAATAGATCTAGATACAAGACCTATCCTATACATCCCTCCCACCACCACCACCTACTCCAGTCCTGTCATAAACATCACCCATCCCATCAAAGACAGGCTACCTGTGAAACCAGTAATGAGATCTACCAGCTAAGATGGAACCACTGTGGTACATTCTACATGGGCATGACAACCAACAAGCTGTCTGTCTGACTGAAAGGCCACCAACAAACTGTGACCAAGAAACAACTGGACCATCCTGTTGCTGAGGATGCAGCCCAACATAACATCCTTCATTTCAATGACTGCTTCTCAGTCTGTGCCAGCTGGATCCTTCCCACCAACATCAGCTTTTCCGAACTGCAAAGTTGGGAGCTCTCTCTGCAATATATCGTACATTCCTGTAATCCTCTTGGTCTCAACCTTTGCGAATCATCATCCTTACCCGTCTAGCCCCTTTCCTGTTCCCATTCCAGCACTGCACAGTCCTGAACTCCACCAATGCACCCAGTCATTTTACTTCTCTCCTTCTCCACCTCTGTCTAGCCTCCCAACTGCACCTAGCTGCCCCACTCTCCACCTCATCCCTGCATGCTGCCCCTGCTATCCCTCCCCTTTTCCACCCCAACCTCCTCCTTAACCCCACCCAGTTGCCTCTCCCCTAGTGCCCTGCTGCTCACAGTCTGGCTCCAGCTGCCAGAGACTGTCGTCAGATGTATGTGAGTTGCTTTTTCATGAGTGTGTGCATGTGTTTATGTTGTCTAATTTTGACAAAGGCCTTGTTGGCCAAAAGCTAATTCTGTAATGGTATTTTTATTGTGACTTTCTGTGACCTGGCATCTCCGCTTTATGTTGAGCAGCAACTATCCTTTTCATTATACTGTTACAGGCTGGATTACATTGTTTCTGTTTTACTCTGGCTACATTCTCAAGTGAAGGAATGATTAGTTATCATAACAATTATGTAAAAATGTAAGAAAGCTTGTCACCCATCATTATCTGTTCTCAAGAAGAAATTCATAGTAAACAGCAGTGTAGTTTGCTTACCTACATTTTTACTTAGAATAATCATTTTTCTTTATTGTACTACATATTAACAACTTATGACAGAACAGCTTGGGTAAATGCACTTATAGTGAGAATAAATATCATACAATATGTGATGGAGGTTATGTTTTTAGTGTTCTACACATTAAGGTCTTTCTTATTCTGTTCATGTACAGAATGAGAGAATAACCTCTGTGTATGTGACTGTTTGAACTGATATTAGTCAAAGTTTATTGTAAAGATTACTTCAGGAAGGGTATGCAGGGGCTCAAAACTTTGATTTCTACTCGAAATTTTTCTAATTATGTTTCTGTAAAATACATGAATAATCCACTTAAAATTTTTCAGCTGTTCTGAAGAACTTTCCCATGATTCTATGACACACATAGTATACTGTTCTTATTTGTATCCCATCAATGTTCAGTGAGTTTAACATAACATGGATCATATTCTCTTCAGTGATGTCTTGCTTTGCAGCATTTTGCTTTACACAAGACAGGATACATGTTGATGTGTTGTTACTATGAGATATTTCCATGAGATGAGTAACACAATTTGTGATTAAATTCTGTTGTTATCTCAGCTGGCACTTCCGAAAAATTACTGAGACTTACTCAATCACAAAATGCAACAGGATGTAGTAGGTGCTCCAGTAGCCTACTGGTTGAGGTGATAACTCCTAAAAATAGAAAATTCAGGTCCTAGTCTGAACCTGGCTCCCAGGTCTGAGTTTCAGCCAGGAACAAGTTTTCAAATGTCACAAAATATTTTTTGTAATGGCTTTTATTATTTTATCAATAACCCGTAAGGTAGTAGTGCCATGTACAGGACGGTTTTTAGTATTTGCTAAGCTGTAGGTCAAAGCTATACCTTGTCAAGACTTTTATAAGCGTTTTAGGAGCTTGGCCTACCACACAAAGGCGAAAGTAATAGGATAGTAGGAATATGGAATTTGAGTGTAGGTGCTGTAGGCATCACAGGTAATTGGAGGACAATTCTACTGGTAATTAAGTGTGATAGGTGGGTCAACCAATGTAATTGATCTGAATTGGAAATAATGTGAGAGGATTTTAAGCAAAAATTGTAAGCTGTAAATTATGGGCATTCACATTTTTCACTGTAGGAAGCTTACATCCTTTTCTCCATATTGTGGTTGTGAGGCATAGGGGTAACCTGATGAGTTATAGATAACAGAAGCTCTTGAATCCAGCATATTATGTTGATGGAGAGGCAGAAGAAGTTAATACTTACCAAAAGTTCTCACTGAATAAATCCAACACTGTAAATAAAAAAAGAAGACAAATAGGTACCAAAGTAGTTGAGTGACTGAGCAAACAATTTTTTGAGAAAAGTTGTGCCAATATGAAGTACTTGTTCTTGGTAATTTTCAGACAGAGTTCTTAAAACTGAATAGTGCAAAAGTTGCATTTGCCACTTATGATCCTGTTCCTGGTCCCTTAAAATCTGCTTCAGTGACTATAGTGTAATTGGGAAAAATTTGTACCATCCAACTTAGGTTTAGTATCTGATACTGACACTGATATACTTTTTTAATAGGAGTAGTCCCAAGTAAAAAATTCACTTGCATGCAGGGCACTCTGAGCCTTATATTATATTCGAATCAATCTTATATTATATTCGAATCAATATTTGTTTCTATAATATTTGGCATTCACAGTACCAGCTTCATCAGAGGAACAAACTGAAAACATTTACATAGTTAATTAAGGAGACATACAAAGCTGAAGCAGCTTAATAGCTATGTTTATTGGATGTATTACATTTCCCAATAACATGAAACAAAAGTTTAGTGGATGGAAAAATTTCAATAAGAGGCTGTATAAAATACCTGTTCTTGAGGATCGATCATCAGAGGCCATCTACTGCCTTTAGTGACCATTATTGCATTTTCTGTTGAGACATTATCACGTGGCAATCCATAGACATTCCACTGTCTTATTTCAAATGGATCTGCCAGAATATTGATTAAACTGTGGAATATGAATGACAATAGTTAATGTTTCTATTGAAGTAATACATATTTCATATTAGTAGTACATGTTAAGTCTATACGATTTGATATTTTGGTGATAAATTTTTCCTGCCATTAAAAAATCAAAGTGCACCTACTTTTATTGTAAATATGGAGTTTCCTATGTTGAGTAAATTACACTCAGAGAGAAGTGAAGTACGAAAAAGATTACAAATGTAAAGAATGTGACATAAAGTCATTACATTATATCCCATACAGAAAATGCAGCACAAGAAGCAAAATAAATATTAGGTAGAAAAATTAACTGTACATGTGTTTGATAATTATGTGGAATGTAGTTTGGTTTGGACTTAGTTAGTCTTTGTTATAGATATAAGGAGTTTATATTCCTCACTCATTTATTGTGATTCATACACCCTTCAGTAATGTGGAATTAGCTTATTATTTTCTACAACCAATGGATGTGCATTTATACATTCATTCATCCACTTAGAATGAAAACTTTCAAGGCCATAAAAGTGTCAAACAACACATCAACAACACATAGATACTTAGTATAATGTACTAAATTAAAAGTAAAGTTGCTATACAGATGAGTGCTGCTGATGTTAAATATACGTCTATGCTCTGCAAACCACTATGAAGTGCATGGCAACAGGTACTTCTGACTCTACAATGTATTAGGGTTTCTTCCTGCTCCCTTCGTGGTGGACTGTGGGAGGAATGACTGCTTAAATGCCTCTGGGCAGATTGTAATTAGTGTAACATTTCCTTTGGGAGCTGTAGTGTACTCCTGGATTCTTCACTTAATACTGGTTCTTGAAATTTTGCTAGTAGGCTTCTACCATCTATCTTCAAGTGTCTGCTGGTTCAGTTTTACTTCTTGTTTTTCCATGGATCAAACAGATCTGTGACCATTTGTGATGCTTTTCTTTGTATATATTATATTAAATAACAATTTATATCTTACTGGTAGCTTAATATTTACAAGAATACATTCACATTTTTCAGAGAGAAAATCAGTTACAATTGTCACAGTAAAGGCATTCTTACAATACACTACAGCTTGTCAAGCAGCATTACATGAAAGAAAAACAAGTGACACACAAAATCCTGGAAAAAGGGGGGGGGGGGGGGGGAATCCAATATAAATAATATAATAAATCAGTTAAAGGAAATGGTTTTGTCTTACATAACTGATAATAATAAAAAAAGTGATACACGCTTTTCCATTCTTGTGACAGAGATTAAGCACAAAGTAAAAAAGACATGCCTTACTATTACAAAAAGATGCTGTTCTAATATTTCACATAGGAGCATCATATCAACAAGTGATACACTCTACAACTTAATAAACTCAGAATACTATTACTCATTCTGTAAGCTAAGTCTTATGAAAGTGACAGGGAGAAGGAAAATTACATAAATTTGAGGGAACTCCTGAGATCTGACATAAGAAATGTTAAGAGTTGTGCAAATGATGAGCATATTGTGAATCATAAAAATAAATATAAAACAGCCTGCTATTAATTAATAATACCAATAAAAAAAAAAGATCTTGTTTGACTGTGATACTCTCAACAAACATTTTTTTAAATACTGCCAGCAACCTCACTCTACTTTATTTATCTATCTCTATTCTACTTTAAATGTAAGAACCCTGCTCACTCATGTAAAACACACAAGTAGTGAGAAATTTGCTTCAATACCTATCACTTTAAATTACATCTACAAATTGATAAACAAACTAAGCAATTCCAAAACAGATGACTACTTCTGACCCAGAAATTTCATTATCAAATGTATTGCAAGGGAAATGAAAATGCTACTTCTCTCACTGTGAAACAGAGTACTAGATGAAGGTAATTTCCCAGAATGTGTTTAGCTCATGGTTACAGTACCCACGTATTAATCCTTTTATATTAAAAAAAAGTGTGTGTGTGTGATGAAGAGAGAGAGATGAGAACAAGGAACAAATGAGATGAGGTGGATTTAAAAGAATGGGGCCTGTGGCTCAGTGGGTAAGTATCCAAGGACAAATCAAAACGGCTTGGATTCCATCTCCATCTCCAGACAGTCTAAAGATTTTCTCCATAACTTATCACCTCTTTTATAAAGCAAAGTTCAAGAGATCATAAACACTGATGTGTTTAACAAATTGCCGCATCATATGTTAAGTTGTAATACTTTCACTCTTTACTACTAAAGACCCCCACAGTTGAGTCAACTTAAGGAACCCTGATAAGTGGCAGCACTTTTGATCAACTGTGAAGCAAAAACAGCTGTAGGCAAAAGCAATATGCGCCTAAGGAGCTATGAATAGGCACTGTCATAGAGATTTTTACAAAATCATATTGTAGACACATAAAGCAGCTGCACTTATACATTTGTACTTTATGGATAATGCTTTGTGTGACTGTTTTATACTTTCAAAGATGTTTTCAGTAACACATACCATAGCAGTACTGGTTTTTCCAGTTAGTAGGATGATAAAAACCTGCCAAATATGTATAGAATCATTTCAGTAGTACAAGTCATATCCAAGTTAACAGAAAACTGTGTGCACCAATATATATATATCTGTTTTGAAAACAACAAAATTTTAAATGAACAATAGTTCATGTCTGGAACAATTATTGATTTAAGCAAAGTTTTTGGCTCAGTGTCACTTGAGATAATCATTAAAAAATTAGAATATTATGGCATTGAAGATAAACCTCTCAGTTTATCCAAAATGTATTTAAGCAATAGGTTACAGCTTGTTTATGTAAATAAGCAGAGATCAGCAATATTCCCAATAAAAAGAGGAACACTACAAGACTCTGTTCTTGGATCTTTCTTGTTCATTGTCCATGTTAATGATTTATCCAGTTACACACCATATAATAATATACTATATTTTGACAATATTATGAAACCATATAGCAGAGATGCTGAGTTGCAGACAGGCACAACAAAAAGATTGACACAATATAAGCTTCAGGCCAATAAGGCCTTTGTCAAAAATAGACAACACACACACACACACACACACACACACACACACACACACACACAGGCAAACATAACTCACACAAACGTGACTGCAGCCTCTGTCAGCTGAAGCCACACTGTGAGTAACAGCAGCAATGCATGATGAGAATGGCAACTGGTGGGGGTAAGGAGGAGGCTGGCGTGGAAAGGGGGGAGGGTTAACAGGGTAGGGGTGGGGAACAGTGAAGCACTGCTGGGGAGCACCCTAGGACAAGGTGTATACAGGGTAGAGCAGTTAGGTGCAGGCAGGACCCGACATTCTCATCTCCTACAGTTTTTTGTTTGCTGCCCTCTATCAGTCCACCTACCACTCTTCTCATTTTTCACTCCATTTTACCCCACCTCCCTGTCCCATAACCCTGCCCACAACAGCCTGATGCTGCGCCTGTTGGCATTCAAGTCCCTGCACACTCCACCAGATGTATTTGTCTCCCCACCCCACACGTGCACTACTATCCCTTCCCCTTCCCCTTGCCCTTGCCCTTGCTCTTACCTTTGCCCTTCCCATTCTCCTTCCCTTTACCCTTTCCCTTCCCCTTCACTGCCCCCTCCAGGTTACTGCTTGCATGTGCATGACGTGTGCGTGTTTGTATGTATGAATGGCTTTTGTATGTTTGGTGTTACCGTATTATATTGCTAGTAAGTGTGATGTCATTTATAATTAGCAGTTATGTTTTTTGGTAATGAAGTTTGATTATCTGGATAAACGTAGTTTGTTAAACATACTGACAGTAAATGACATTGTGAGGTTATGGTGCTTGATCATTATCACATTGTGTGAGACAGTAGGTCACTCAGGTTTTAAACAATTCTGTAGTGTTGGGTAAAATTGTAATTGACCAGTCAGATTTTTGTGATGGCTGGCATATTCATTGGAGCTCTCACATAAGTAATGCCCACTGTTGTTAATGAATCCAATCATTATTAGAGCAACTTATGTGTTAGGTAATCAATAGTTGTACACTTTTCCACATTCCTTCTGTTCAGAGTTTTCAGAACACATGCTTTTCTGGTAATTAGTTACATTTAATCATAGTCAGTTGCAAGAATATGGAAGTGTTTATGGAAGTAACAGGTTGGCAAAATTTTACTTTGAAATTCATTGAGCACTTCTCACATCACACTCCTCACTCTCATTTGGTTTTCATTGAGCTTCAGTTGTCACATTTTAAGTCTTGAAAGAAGTTCTGCTATGATCCATGCAGTGAATCAATTAACAATTAGTTGCTGCTTACTACAGAGCATCTCCTGCATTGGCAACTTGATTTATTCAGTTCCTTTGTGATACAATTCAGTAATGCACTGTTTGTTATTTATTATAAATTAAATTTTTTACTGAGGAAATAATGCTTGTACTTTTATGGATAAATCAGTTTTTTATGTATTCCAAACCACTTGGAAATGAATTTCTTGAAGCAAATTTGATAGTGTGATTTGTGTAATGTATTCCAGAGAGAATAGTATCAAACTTACCTGAAAACCTCAGATGCAGGAATCTCCAAAGCCATGATATGTTCGACCCACTTTTGAACTAGCTCTACACGATAATTGTTTGTAAATGCCCCTAGGTAAGCAACACATGCAGCAGCCACCAGAACATCTCCCACAACTGTTATCAGTGCTTCTTTTAAATCCTGAAATGTTAATGAATTAAACCATATAACAGAGATGTCAAAACTGGAGATAAATTAAAATTTAATGTGGGGAAAAAAAACAAAGAAATGGGAGCTTTCATGAAGTTTCTCGCACAGTTTGTTCAACATAATGTTTCTGTGAAATGAGACTTGGTGTGGGAAGTTTACACATCCTGAGATATGAGATGTTGTCTGTATTAAACTGCGTTGTTTATTGGTTACACAACATATGCTATGCTTTACATACCTTCGTATTTCCATCTGTAATGAAGAAAATATGTGAGCTATACATGGTTAATAACTCATGAAAAAAATTGAAAATTTGTGTAGAAAGCCTGTTGCACCTAAATCACATCCCAGCATAAAGAATGGCAAACACAAGTAATATTTGTATATCTTTCTTTAATTCTTTTAGACCTGGGGACTAGGCATGAGAACTTGCAGCAAACAATGAAATCAGTTTTGAATGTGGTGTGACAGAAAGCCGACTAACAGTTTTTAAAAGAAAGAAGAAATTCCTGCTTTGCTCATCTTATGTTGCCAATGTGGAAGATAGTATAATAAGGGTACTGCTTCCCATCCATGCCATTTTGTTGCTGTTTTTAATAGCTATATGTAATCTGTGACTTTTCAATGTAGTATAACTATTAACATGGTATGGTGCTGACCTGTTGTGAGGACACGAATTTGTGTGTATAAATGATGTTGGGAAAGACACCAAATATGACATGAGAGTAACATACAGTTGAGTCTGGCTTGAAACAATTTCTTTCAGAGGTATTTTGAGTAATTAAACTAGGATGATTTATTTTAAGATGTTTACTGCTTGTAGTTTGTTTGGATGATTTTCCAGAGGCCCTAAACTTTGGACAAGCAAAGGTGTGCACAGCCAAGATAGGAGTGATAGACAGGTGTATGCATTTGGCATCTTCCTGTTTACCATCCACCATGGAACTATGAGCAGCAGAAGACATTCAATTATGGATGCAATATTCACAGTAGATAATTTGGGAATGTAAATACTCCATATACTGATTTTGTATTAAAGAATAATGGATGATATGTTAATGATGTAGGTGATTACAGTGAAGCAACATTGGTTGGTGCCAGGTTTGAGTTAATAAACTTCAGTTATATGAAGACTTGAAAACTGTAAGCTTAAGGGTCCTAACTGATTTCAACTGCTGTTAAGCACAGTCTGCTATGAGAACTACACCCAACGTTGAGTTATTGAAAGTGAGAAGTCCTCTGGGCTCAGCCAATGTCACAGGTCAAAGTTAATCAGAGTGATTTATCTAAACATTATCTAGTACACTGAAATTGTTTCATCAGTGCCTGGTTACTGCCTTATAGAGTATAATAGATTGTGTCATCTATAGGGACATGTCTGTACTTCCTCCTAATATTGATTTCATAATTTTCATTTAAAATTGTAATTAATGAAGCTGAAGAAGAACTGAAGTCCAGGAGCAGATGGAATCCAGGTAGAAGTCATTCAAGCAGGAGAAGAGAGACTATGCAAGAAAATTCACCAACTATTCAAGAGGATCTGGATTTTGGAGGTGATTGCAGAAGATTGGAAGACAGTGGTCATCTGCTCTATATACATGAATAGTGACAAAAAAGACTGCACAGACTACAGAAACATCACCCCCCTGAATGCCTGATAACACCTTGTACAACTGTATACAGGATAGAATGCAGCTGGCTGCAGAAGAAGTGATAGGTGAACATCAGGCAGTTTCAGAAAAGGCTGTTTGACTGGGGGGGGGGGGGGGGGGGGGGGGGGGGGGGGGGGGGGGGGGGGGGAACTATGTGTTGAAACAGCTCACCAAGAAGATCTGAGAAGATGTGAGAGTATGGTGAAGACCTGCATGTGCTCTTCATAGAACTGAAGAAGACATATGACTGCATCCACCAGAAGAGCCAGATAAATTGCCTAACCAAGTTTGGAATAGCCAAGAAACTTGTCAGCCTAGTTCAGGCTTGTTGCACTGATTCCAAAAGCAAAGTGAAGCTTGGGAACCAAGTCATGGAGAGCTTTTACATAAACACAGGGTTGATACAAAGAGATGATATGTCAGTAACATTTTTCAACCTAGTGTTCAAAAAGATAATGAGGGAGGATTTACATGAGAAATTTGGGTGGATCAAGGCAGATTGCATTTCTCAATGATGTGGCCCTGTTGTCAAGATTTAAGGAAAGCCTGACATGGATGAGTGACAATGTGGGGGCTACAGTGAGCAGAATCAGCCTCTTTGTCAATCAATCAAAAACCAAGTATCTGCTGATGAGCAGGACTCGTGGCTGTTCACGAAACCCTCTGCAGCCTCTGGTAGTTGCAACCCAATCATACAAAAGGGTTCATAATTTTAAGTATCTGGTGGTTGTATTTACAGAGGATGCATTGTGTAAGGCAGAAATCAAAGCAAGGATCCAAGCTGCAAACCAAGCATAGTTCAGTCTGAGTCAGCTATTTAATCTTGCAACCTCTCAAGCAATTTCATGCTCCAGCTGTACAAAACACTGATCCAACCCTTATGGATGCATGGTTTCAAAACTTGAGAGTGTTTGGAAAAAATACACAATCTCCTCATTTTTGAGCAAAATGTCTTAAGGAACTTACAAGACCTGTTTCAAGATGAGATGACTGGAGAATTTAGGATCCAACAAAATTGTGAGCTGGATGAAATCTACAACAAACCAAACATTGTAGGCTTGATGAGAAGCAAGTGGCTAGTATGGACAGGATGTGCTGATGAGATGAATGAACACTGATGACCTTTGAAATCCCTGCATAAGAACACCACTAGAAAGACCAAAGGGAAGCTGAAGGGATCTGCACAGAGGGTGATTGATGGCCACCATGTAGTGCATGTCAGAGGGTAGCCTGTACCACTAATACTCATTTCCTTTCCTCTTCCACTCACAAACCGAGCAAGTCAAAAACTATTGCCTATATGCCTCTATGAGCACCCTAATTTCTCATATTTTATCTTTGTGGTCCTTAAGTGAAATGCATGTTGGTGGCAGTAGAATTATTCTGCAGTCGCTTTCAAATACTATGTCTCTAAATGTCTTCAATAATTTTCCTTGAAAGAATGTTGCCTTTCTCCCAGGGATTCCCATTCAAGTTTCCCACAATCCTTGCATCTTGTTTGAATCTAACAGTGATAAATCTAGCAGCCCACCTCTGAATCACTTCAATGTCCTCCTTTAATCTGATCTGGTGCAGATTCCAAACACTTGAGCAGTACTCAAGAATAGGCTGCACTAGCATCCTATAAGCAGTCTTCTTTACAGATGAACCACACTTTCCTACTATTCTCCCAATAATCTGAAGTCTTTCTTACTACACGCTCATTCCATTTCATATTGCTTTGCAGTGTTATGTCAAGATACTTAAATGACACGCCTGTATAAAGCAGGGCACTACTAATACTGTGTCCAAACATTGGGTTTGTTTTTCCTACTCATCCATATTAAGTTACATTTTTCTACATTTATAGCTAGCAGCCATTCATCACACCAACTAGAAGTTTTGTGTAAGTCTTTTGTGTCCTCCTACTGTCACTAAACTGCATCACCAGCATACAAATGCAGACTGCTGCCCATCCTGTCCACCAGAGCATTTACTTATATAGAAAATAATAGCACACCTACACTCCTGGAAATGGAAAAAAGAACACATTGACACCGGTGTGTCAGACCCACCATACTTGCTCCGGACACTGCGAGAGGGCTGTACAAGCAATGATCACACGCACGGCACAGCGGACACACCAGGAACCACGGTGTTGGCCGTCGAATGGCGCTAGCTGCGCAGCATTTGTGCACCGCCGCCGTCAGTGTCAGCCAGTTTGCCGTGGCATACGGAGCTCCATCGCAGTCTTTAACACTGGTAGCATGCCGTGACAGTGTGGACGTGAACCGTATGTGCAGTTGACGGACTTTGAGCGAGGGCGTATAGTGGGCATGCGGGAGGCTGGGTGGACGTACCGCCGAATTGCTCAACACGTGGGGCGTGAGGTCTCCACAGTACATCAATGTTGTCGCCAGTGGTCGGCGGAAGGTGCACGTGCCCGTCAACCTGGGACCGGACCGCAGCGACGCACGGATGCACGCCAAGACCATAGGATCCTACGCAGTGCCGTAGGGGACCGCATCGCCACTTCCCAGCAAATTAGGGACACTGTTGCTCCTGGGGTATCGGCGAGGACCATTCGCAACCGTCTCCATGAAGCTGGGCTACGGTCCCGCACACCGTTAGGCCGTCTTCCGCTCACGCCCCAACATCGTGCAGCCCGCCTCCAGTGGTGTCGCGACAGGCGTGAATGGAGGGACGAATGGAGACGTGTCGTCTTCAGCGATGAGAGTCGCTTCTGCCTTGGTGCCAATGATGGTCGTATGCGTGTTTGGCGCCGTGCAGGTGAGCGCCACAATCAGGACTGCATACGACCGAGGCACATCATGGTGTGGGGAGCGGTCTCCTACACTGGCCGTACACCACTGGTGATTGTCGAGGGGACACTGAATAGTGCACGGTACATCCAAACCGTCATCGAACTCATCGTTCTACCATTTCTAGACCGGCAAGGGAACTTGCTGTTCCAACAGGACAATGCACGTCCGCATGTATCCCGTGCCACCCAACGTGCTCTAGAAGGTGTAAGTCAACTACCCTGGCCAGCAAGATCTCCGGATCTGTCCCCCATTGAGCATGTTTGGGACTGGATGAAGCGTCGTCTCACGCGGTCTGCACGTCCAGCACGAACGCTGGTCCAACTGAGGCGCCAGGTGGAAATGGCATGGCAAGCCGTTCCACAGGACTACATCCAGCATCTCTACGATCGTCTCCATGGGAGAATAGCAGCCTGCATTGCTGCGAAAGGTGGATATACACTGTACTAGTGCCGACATTGTGCATGCTCTGTTGCCTGTGTCTATGTGCCTGTGGTTCTGTCAGTGTGATCATGTGATGTATCTGACCCCAGGAATGTGTCAATAAAGTTTCCCCTTCCTGGGACAATGAATTCACGGTGTTCTTATTTCAATTTCCAGGAGTGTATCACACTTTCCTGGAGCACTCGTGATGACACCCTTTTCTCTGATGTGATGGTTCAGAACAGGATATTATGAGTTTGTAAATTGTTTGACAATAAGTGTATTTTAGCAAACACTCAATAAAGCACCACCCCCCTAAGAGATTTAGAAGAAAACAGCTACATTCTGTAACACGGCAGAAGGATAGTCTCATGGGACTGAGGGGGATATTTGATAGCCATTAATTGATAGAATAATATATCCATCTTGTAGCTGTCTTGATACCTACTAAAAAAGCTAAAATGAAGTGAAGGTGAAATCACTGCAGTGCTGGTGAAATCACTGCAGTGCTGTACCTGCTGTTCAAGCAACCGCTACGATCTGTAAAATCTCAACCACTCACACAGATTCACTTTATTTACAAAGAATATGAAATGGAAAAATTCTAATAATGTTTCTAATAATGTTTGTTCAGTATGTCATTATGTCCCATTATTTCTGCTGATCACAGTTTCTGCTAGAACTGATGAATTTAAATAGTGTGTGTAACAACAGATTTTACTATCAAGACATTTCATACTGACTCTGTCATTCAACTGCAATAACAATTTTGCTGTTTTGTTACATTGCAGTTCTTAGAGTACTCCTGTTAAGTACTGTCAGCTCTAGAGAGCCCACCAAATACACAACAGAGATTTACTGCTAGAAGCAACACAGTGACACAGTTTTCATTTCTAGTACTGTGTGAATGAGTACCGACAATTGTGAACATGACTATGTCATTTCAATTCATTTTGTTATTGTTTGGGTAGAATAAACAGTTGTATTACAGACATTAACATTTACTGAAAAAAAACTTTGTGAATCATGGAGCAAAGTGACTAAACTTCTTTTTAACAGACCAAATGCTTCTTGGTTATTCAATATATTTTTAAACAACCCAGACATAAAAGCAGAACAAACAAAGTAGCTCTAGTACATCTGTTTAACTCTTAACATCCTCCACCTTCCCTTCTCCCTTGGAATGATACCTAATTGTAAACTCTAATCTTGTACATCATCCTGACTAACATTTTGTTACAAGGCATTAATAAATATTCTGATTCACTTGCTTTGTTAGCAAGCCTGCTTGATTTTAATCCATCAAAATGAAATTGAAAGTTAATTATTCCATCCATTACTTGCTCCATGATTAAATGATGTATTACAGCAGTATGTTTGCTATTGATTTACCTATATGATTCGTGTAACATATAAGTGCTACTTCATTATTGCACAACACAACTGTTGACTCTCCAATAATTTCTTTCAGGGTAAGACTCTTCAGTAACACTGTGCTTAATAGCACCAGGATGATTCTACCCAATAGCATTCCAGGGCATTTTGACTTTAAGGCACATTGCAGTTTCTGCAAAGCGTCTTCACAGCATTGCGCATTGATTTTGGTTTCATGCTTGAGCAACTTGACAAGTAAATGAAGCATGCTATTGCACAATTATGCCTGCAACCACACTGTCAATCAAACAAAAGCTACACTTCAGCAATTTGTTCAAAAATGCTGCAACATCATCTGTACAGACTGGATTGTTCAACCACATGATTTTCACATCTTTGACAAGCTGAAGGGTAGCAGTTTCAGTCAGATGAGGAAGTGCAAGAGTGGGTGCGATTGTCGATCTGTCAGTGGCTGAGTGCTCTCTATGAAACAGGAATGTATGTCTCACCTCCCAGTAGGATAAATGTCTTCACATGTGTGGTGATTATTCTTGAATGGAACCATTCCATAGTCCTGTTGTGGCTGCAACATATGTACTGAACATGACTCCTCCTCCCCCTCTCTGTGTCCACATTTTCCTCCCTCTGTCTGTTCACTTCATCCTCCAACCTCTATCTAACTCCTCCTCTCTCTGTCGCTTTATGACCTCTTGCCTGTCTCTTTGTCCATTTCCTCCACCCATATCTTCCTTTCCAATCTCTCTGACCATATTCTGCTCCCCCTCTTTCTTAACATCTCTGCCTTCCCTTCTTCCATTTCCACCTGCCCACTACCACTCAACACTTCTTGTCTGCTTCATGCATCTGACATTCCTCCCCTCTTTCTGGCCTTTCCCTTTTCCCCCCTGATCTGTCCATCCCTTCCTCTATCCATCTCAACCTGTCCCCAGCCATAATCTTTGGCATGTGTAGAAGTTGCTATACAGTTCAATAAAGCAGTCAACTGTGGCCTCGTTGTGAGAGAATGGCACAAAGAACTGACCAATTTAGCTGTCCAGAGTGGTGTCTACCTAGGCCATAAGAATGAATGACTGATTGTAGATTGCCTGGCTTTTGCAGATGACATGGCACTGATTGCTGAGTCTCTTGAAATGGCAACATTGCAGCTAATATTGTTCCATAGATTTCGTGTTTGTTTTGAATACAGTCAGAGAGAGTCCCTTTAGTCAGCCACAGTGCCAGTAGTGCTAGTGTTTGTTTTGAATACAGTCCAGAGACAGGTAGTGCTATTTTCATTGTTTTCTACAAGAAGTGGCTAGCAATCACAGTTTAGTCAACAATCAGCCACCTTTAGTGAATTAGCAGTCTAGTTAAAAGTTGATTTACTCTCTACAGTAAATTGATTCCATAGGATGGATAGGATGTGTGACTGCTGTGTACGGATGCAGGAGGAGCTGGCCACTTTTCACGAACAGCTGAGCATGTTGATGGCCGCGGTCAGCCATCTTCAGGCTGCTGCCTTGGAGTGTAGCGGCAGTGGGGAGTCTGGTGCATCGCATGGTACACCCCAGGTGTTACATGCTTCACCCACTGTCCCTGCTGTCGAGACATCTTCGCGGGTACCGGGCGTGGTTGGGCCACCCTCTCCCCAAGGGGAGTGGCGGGTTCAGCGGCGTTTGCGGCGCACGGGGCGGAGGGATAAATGTGGAGGCTGGCCGTGTGGGATCGCCCGCTCTGCCTGTGAGTGGACATGTGGCTGTTCCTTCAGCAAGGTCCGAGCAGGCACACGGGGGGAGGGGTTTATTAGTTATTGGGAGCTCCAACGTTAGGCGGGTGATGGAGTCCCTTAGGGAAATAGCGGAAAGGTCGGGGAAGAAGGCCAGTGTTCACTCTGTCTGCTAGCCAGGGGGTCTCATCCGAGATGTGGAGGAGGCCCTGCCGGCGGCGATAGAGAGCACTGGGTGCACCCAACTGCAAATTGTTGCTCATGTCGGCACCAATGACTCCTGCCATCTGGGTTCAGAGGTCATCCTCAGTTCGTACAGGTGGTTGGCAGAATTGGTGAAGGCGGAAAGCCTTGGTCGCAGGGTGGAATCAGAGCTAACTATTTGTAGTATCGTTCCCAGAACCGATCGCGGTCCTCTGGTTTGGAGCCGAGTGGAAAGCTTAAACCAGAGTTTCAGACGATTCTGCGGAGATCTGGGGTGCAAATTTCTCGACCTCCGCTATCGGGTGGAGAAATCTAGGGACCCCCTGAATAGGTCAGGTGTGCACTACACGCCGGAAGCGGCTACAAGGGTAGCGGAGTACGTGTGGAGTGCACATGGGGGTTTTTTAGGTTAGAGAATTCCCTCCCTAGGCCCGACAAGACGCCTCCTGAGATGCGGCAAGGTAGGAGTAGGCAAAATGCAAGAGGGAATAACAATATTAATGTGCTAATAGTAAACTGTAGGAGCATCTATAGAAAGGTCTCAGAACTGCTCTCATTAATAAACGGTCACAACGCCCATATAGTACTAGGGACATAAAGTTGGCTGAAACCAGACGTAAACAGTAATGAAATCCTAAACTCAGATTGGAATGTATACTGCAGAGACAGGCTGGACAGTGGAGGGGGAGGCATGTTTATAGCGATAAGAAGTGCAATAGTATTGAAGGAAATTGACAAAGATCCGAAATGTGAAATGATTTGGGTGAAGGTCACGGTTAAAGCAGGCTCAGACATGGTAATTGGATGTCTCTATAGGCCCCCTGGCTCAGCAGCTGTTGTGGCTGAGCACCTGAAGGATAATTTGGAAAATATTTGGAGTAGATTTCCCCACCATGTTATAGTTCTGGGTGGAGATTTTAATTTGCCGGATATAGACAGGGAGACTCAAACGTTCATAACGGGTGGCAGAGACAAAGAATCCAGTGAATTTTTTTTTAAGTGCTTTATCTGAAAACTACCTTGAGCAGTTAAACAGAGAACTGACTCATGGTGATAACATATTAGACCTTCTGGTGACAAACAGACCCGAACTATTTGAATCAGTTAACACAGAACAGGGAATCAGCGATCATAAAGCAGTTACAGCATCGATGATTTCAGCCGTAAATAGAAATATTAAAAAAGGTAGGAAGATTTTTCTGTTTAGCAAAAGTGACAAAAAGCAGATTGCAGAGTACCTGATGGCTCAACACAAAAGTTTTGTCTCAAGTACAGACAGTGTTGAGGATCAGTGGACAAAGTTCAAAACCATCGTACAATATGCGTTAGATGAGTATGTGCCAAGCAAGATCGTAAGAGATGGAAATGAGCCACCGTGGTACAACGACCGAGTTAGAAAACTGCTGCGGAAGCAAAGGGAACTTCAAAGCAAACATAAACATAGCCAAAGCCTTGTAGACAAACAAAAATTACACGAAGCGAAATGTAGTGTGAGGAGGGCTATGCGAGAGGCATTCCATGAATTCGAAAGGAAAGTTCTATGTACTGACTTGGCAGAAAATCCTAAGAAATTTTGGTCCTATGTCAAAGCGGTAGGTGGATCAAAACAAAATGTCCAGACACTCTGTGACCAAAATGGTACTGAAACAGAGGATGACAGACTAAAGGCCGAAATACTAAATCTCTTGTTCCAAAGCTCTTTCACAGAGGAAGACTGCACTGTAATTCCTTCTCTAGATTGTCGCACAGATGACAAAATTGTAGATATTGAAATAGACGACAGAGGGATAGAGAAACAATTAAAATCGCTCAAAAGAGGAAAGGCCGCTGGACCTGATGGGATACAAGTTCAATTTTACACAGAGTACGTGAAGGTACTTGCCCCCCTCCTTGCAGCGGTGTACCGTAGGTCTCTAGAAGAGCGTAGCATTCCAAAGGATTGGAAAAGGGCACACAGGTCATCCCTGTTTTCAAGAAGGGACGTCGAACAGATGAGCAGAACTATAGACCTATATCTCTAACGTCGATCAGTTGTAGAATTTTGGATCACGTATTATGTTAGAGTATAATGACTTTTCTGGAGACTAGAAATCTACTCTGTAGGAATCAGCATGGGTTTCGAAAAAGACGGTCGTGTGAAACCCAGCTAGCACTATTCGTCCACAAGACTCAGAGGCCATAGACACGGGTTCCCAGGTAGATGCCGTGTTTCTTGACGTCCGCAAGGCGTGCGATACAGTTCCCCACAGTTGTTTAATGAACAAAGTAAGAGCATATGGACTATCAGACCAATTGTGTGATTGGATTGAAGAGTTCCTAGATAACAGAACGCAGCATGTCATTCTCAATGGAGAGAAGTCTTCTGAAGTAAGAGTGATTTCAGGTGTGCCGCAGGGGAGTGTCATAGGACCGTTGCTATTCACAATATACATAAATGACCTTGTGGATGACATCAGAAGTTCACTGAGGCTTTTTGCAGATGATGCTGTGGTGTATCGAGAGGTTGTAACAATGGAAAATTGTACTGAAATGCGGGAGGATCTGCAGCGAATTGACGCATGGTGCAGGGAATGGCAACTGAATCTCAATGTAGACAAGTGTAATGTGCTGTGAATACATAGAAAGATAGATCCCTTATCATTTAGCTACAAAATAGCAGGTCAGCAACTGGAAGCAGTTAATTCCATAAATTATATGGGAGTACGCATTAGGAGTGATTTAAAATGGAATGATCATGTAAAGTTGATTGTGGGTAAAGCAGATGCCAGACTGAGACTCATTGGAAGTATCCTAAGGAAATGCAATCCGAAAACAAAGGAAGTAGGTTACAGTACGCTTGTTTGCCCACTGCTTGAATACTGCTCGGCAGTGTGGGATCCGTACCAGATAGGGTTGATAGAAGAGATAGAGAAGATCCAATGGAGAGCAGCACGCTTTGTTACAGGATCATTTAGTGATCACTAAAGCGTTACGGAGATGATAGATAAACTCCAGTGGAAGACTCTGCAGGAGAGATGCTCAGTAGCTCGGTACGGGCTTTTGTTAAAGTTTCGAGAACATACCTTCACCGAAGAGTCAAGCAGTATATTGCTCTCTCCTACGTGTATCTCGCAAAGAGACCATGAGGATAAAATCAGAGAGATTAGAGCCCACACAGAAGCTTACTGACAATCCTTCTTTCCATGAACAATACGAGACTGGAATAGAAGGGAGAACCAATAGAGGTACTCAGGGTACCCTCCGCCACACACCGTCAGGTGGCTTGCGGAGTATGGATGTAGATGTAGATGTAAACTGTCTCAGAAAACAGGCAGCCAAAGTGTGTCTTCAAGTGTTGCTGGAGAAAACAGAGTTTTTCGCCAACATCAAAGAAGCTAACAAAGAGCTGTTACTAGACCAGGGATAGATCAAAAGGGCTGAGAAATTTAAGTATCTCGGCAAATGGATTGAACCCAACTTATCAGAAAAATTGTCATTATCCATGAGAGTCAACAAGTTGGAACTAGCCTATCAACTGACTGTGAACACCTACAGCAAGAAATGCCTGTCACGCACCCTGAAACTTAAGTGCTACACATCAGCCATATGACCAGAAGCCCTGTATGCCACAGAATGTCTTTCTATGAACTGTAGAGGTCTCATGGAGAAATTGGAAGTCAGAGAGAGGAGAATCCTCAGGAAGATCCTAGGCCCGGCAGAAGAAGCTGGGGAATTCAGAAGGCGGCATAACTCAGAGCTCTACGGACATATGGAAAGGTTCTCTGACTGTGCAAAAAACTGAAGGGTAGCTTTCTATAGCCATGTTGCAAGATTGCCTCCAAACAGATTGACCAACCGTTTGTTCACCTTCTGGCAAAACAAGAAAGTTCACACCACTTGGCTGACAGAAACCGAGAAGGACATTAAAGAACTGGGAATAACTAATCTCCAGAACAGATAGTCTGCGAGACACACCCTGAAGGAAGTCCAAGGATTTCAGGAAAAGCCCTGAAGAAAAGGTACCCCCTGGACAGAAGAGAGGAAGGAGTTATACCAACAGAGGATGCAACAGTACTCGGCAAAGATCAAAGCCCAACAGTTAAACAAGCTTGGTCCATTTGAAACAAGAAGAAGAATAAAGCAGTCTGATACAACTCCCACAACATGTTTGTCATGCAGGGCAAACTATGCGTCAGAAGCTGAAAAATTATTTGTTTGCCCCTGATGTACAGGCCATAATGCAAATCAGACCCTTAAAGCAGCCCAGTGCTATTCCCATATGACACATCTGGTGTGCAGGGCGGCTTATACACCAGGGGACTTAAAATAAATATAAAAAAAAGTCTTACCCATATCTCCACTCGCATTGGAGCTAGGAGGTCACAAACTGCTCAGCGCTGATACGCAAGATGCCTGATGTTCCTGTACCAAATTTAGTTTATATCGATCCAGAGGTTTGGGATGACATCCCAGACATACATACACTCCACTTTACACATATCAAACATTACAGGAACAGATGTAAAGCTGAAAAATGGGGAAGTGAAGATGGATAGGGCATGTGGGGAAAGAGAGGTGGGCACAGAGGGGGGCAGGAGGGGATGATAGAGGGAGAGGGAGGGCGAGATGGCAAAGAGAGTGGGAGGGAGGGCGAGGTGAATTGAGAGACAGGGGTAAGGTATGTTGTGTGAGTCGTATTGGCATGTCTCGCAGGGACTACAAGTCTGATTGGGCATGGCTGAGCTGTGATGAGGGAGGGGGGGGGGGGGGATGGACAGAGAGGTGGAAGATATGATGGATAGAGAGAGCAGGTAGGAGAGAATGGACTGAGAGAGAGGCAGACAAGTTTCACGGGGTGACCAGGTAGGAGTTGTGCAGAGAGAGAAAGTGGAAAGAGGAGTAGATGGTCAGTGAGATGGAAAGACAGAGAGAGTGGGAAGCAGGAATGAACAGATGGAACTGGGAGAATGAAGAGGAGAGAGAGAGAAAAGGGAAGGAAGAGGTGGATACAGAGAGGGGGAGGAGGAGTTGTGAGCAATATGTGTCGAAAATGAATGCGAGCTAAGCCACAGGGGAAAGGCTAGTCTATATACAGGGTGATTTTTTTCCACTGTGTACAAGCGCTAGGCACTGATCAGTGAGGTAATACAGAACAAAAAAGGTCTAATGAACTTATGTCTGAAATGCATGGTTTTCATGCTAGAGACCATTTATTCAATCACACTTTGCTACAGAGACTGCAGTCTAATATGTGCTGTACCATACAGCCATAGCTATGCATTGTTTCCTCCTAGAGGCTTGTACTGTTCCTCATACATCATGCCCTAGCACCCTCTTCTGCCATAGTAATTGGTAATGTTGTGTCTGATTCACTTCTCTTGTTGACTCACCTTGTAGTGGATGGGATACAGCATTGTACACAATGGTTCCGTATTCGAATTGGAAAGGCAAATGGCAACAACAAGGTTGTACAAGGAGACCTATCCCTGCCAACAACAACCATAGCATTCAATGTTTCACCCTTTGTCTGAGAGAGGGTCATTTCAGAAAGCAGGAAATCTCATCTATATCATACTCCGCAAGCCCCCTAATGGTGTGTGGTGGAGGGTACTCTTGGTGCCACTATCTGATCCTCCAATCCTGTTTCACTCACGAATAGTGCGTGGGAAGAATGATAAGCTCTGTATTGGCTCTAATTTCTTGAATTTTCTCCTTGTGGTCCATATGTTAGATGTATGTGGGGGGAAGTAATATATTGTCTGACTCCTCCTGGAAAGTGCTGTTCTGAAATTTCAATAGTAAATTTTTCCATGATGCACAAAGTCTTTCTTGTAATGTCTGCCAGTAGAGTTTGTTTAGCATCTCCATAATGCCCTCTTGCCAGCTAAATGATCCCATGATGAAACACGCCACTCTTTGTTGGATCTTCTCTATCCCCTCTATCAGTCCTATCTCATAGGGATCCCAGATAGATGAACTATACTCAAGAATCTGGCATACAGGCACCTTATAAGCCACTTCTTTCGTGGATGAGTTACATTTCCTTAAGATTCTTCTGATGAATCTGAGTCTGACATCTGCTTTTTGCACTACCTGTATTATAAGGTCATTCCACTTAAGGTCGCTCTGGATAGTTACACCTAGATATTTTAGGGAAGATGCTGTCTCCAGGTGTTTGTCATCAATAGTGTAGCTGTACAGTAGTAGATGTACCCAAAGGATGTACCCAAAATGTTTGAACACCAGACTTGGAGGAAAATGTCATTAACACTGTGGAAGGTGACCACCATGTCAGTACCAGGCAGTTTTCCCGCCACTACAGGGTAAGCCAGACAACTGTGTGGAACATTCTCCATGACAATTGTTACTACCCTTATTACTTACAGCGTGTACAGGGCTTACTAGTGACAGATTATCCACATTGGGAGTAGTTTTGTCATGGATTTCTTCACGAGGCAACCACAATTCTGGGATTTGTGTCATCCATCCTATTCACTGATGAGGCTATCTTGATGTGGAGTGGTATATTCAACTTTCATAATAGTCATCTGTGGGATAGTATGCAGAACCCTCATGGTATGGTGACAGCAGATCATCAGCATCAGTGCAACCAGAATGTGGGGGCTGGGATAATTGGTGACTGTATTTTGGGACCAATCTTCCTTCCACATCACCTAACAGGCCAGAACTACCTGTGTTTCTTGTGAGTGACTTTGCCTCCCCTGCTGGAAGAAGTGCCACTGATGATTCGAAGGGTTATGTAGCTGCTAGATGATGGTGCTCCAGCCCAGTTCAATGTTAACATATGGACACACCTTGACCGTGTCTTCCCTGGTCAATGGATTAGATGAGGGGGTCTAGTTGCATGGCCTGCTTGTTCACTGATCTCAACCAGAGCAATTTCTGGTTATGAGACCATCTCAAAAGTCTTGTGTATGCTGAGCCCATTGCATATGTAGAAACACTGGAGCAGCACACTTATGCTACCTCTGACACTGTTTGGATGCAGCCTGGCCAATGTGAATGTGGGAGACAGAACACGCTACAGCACATACACATATGCATTGAGGACATGGAAACCATTTTTGATGCATATGATAACTGTGGCTGCATGGTACAACATGTATTAGAGCACAGTCTCTGTAACAATATATGATTGAATAAATTGTCTCTGACATGGAAACCTTAAATTTCCAGACATAAGTTCATTAGACCTTTTTTGCTCCATATCCTCTCATCAATCAATCCATAGAATATGTACATGGTGGAAAAAATCACTCTGTATAAATAAATGTATGTATGATTGTATTTATGTATCTAAGTATGTCCTATATCATCTCCCAAACTTGTGGATCAATTTCAATGAAATTTTTCACACAAAGAGCAGACTGTGAGCTGTATAACCCCTTAACTCCAACATGAGCAGTTGTAGAGAAAAAAAAACATGTATGTGCCATGTAGTCTCCCCTGTACAACAGTTGTTTTTGTATGAGTGTAGTACTGAGATTGGTGCAGGTGCAGATGGATAGGAAGAGTGACGCAAGAGGGGGTGACAGAGAGAAGATAGAGAGAGTGGCCACAGGTGACAGAGTGAGGGGTGAAGAGAGGATGGACAGAGAGAGGGGTAGAGGTGATGTACAGGAAAAGGTGGAAGAGGAGATAATCAGAGAGAGGAGGACGAGTACATGGACACAAGGACAAGGAGGAGGAAGAGGAAATGCAGGAGGCAGGTGGAAGATGTAAAGGGGAACTGGACAGCTAGAAAAGGAAGGGGAAATAGGAGATGTACAGAGCTGTAGGAGGATAATATGGACAGCGGGAAGGGAGGAGAATATGAACAGAGAGAGGTAGAGGAGATAGGCAGATAGAGGTGGGAGTATAAAGTGGACAGGGAGGTGGGGGGAGGAACAGGTGGACATGAAGAAAGTGAGGACTAGATGTGTGCAATATATGGGACAAAGACATTCATGAGTGAAGCCATGGGGAAATGGCTAGTGTCTTAATATATGGGATGAAGAGAAAATGGCACACTTGGAGGTTGGCATGTGATTCCTCATTCAGATTCAAGACAAAAGTTTATCTAGCAACATCGTATCCGATGCATTTTGAAAACACATGTATGTAAACAGAAATTTGGAAACATTGTCACATGTGCAGTGCATCACAATGTATAAAAGAATATATATCACTCAGCACTACAATACCAGCTGTCGTAGCTCATTCAGTACACTGCTGGGATACCAAACCCACATCCACCAAGAAGCTACGGTTTGAATCTTTGTCAGGATCCTTTTTTATTTTTTTTATATCTGTACTCTATCTCTCGTCATTTATAAGCAGGACATCATTTTGCCATATTACAATAGCCTGTAACTGAATGCATGTTTCTACTAACCATGCGGTGCAAAATCATAACTGGTCTTGTCAAATTCTGTAGGGTGTCTTCCCAATGGGGTATGCAAATGCTGAATATATCAATATGTTTTTGGTGCTGGGTGCATCTGATGCTCAAAGTCATCATCCTGATAACAACGTTTTTTATCGAGTGGAGAAATACCTTTGGGAAACCAGTAATCTTTGTCCACAAGTAATGGACAGAGGTTATCCAAGGACTAAATGTGCTCCACAAACATAGAACTCAATTCTTGAAATGGTTCGCCAATCACCTTGGCGAAAAACCTGTGCTGCATGCACACTACAAACTGCACCTCTTTCACCAGCCTTAGTCTGTGTACCCAGATGCTTGCTTCATAACCCATTACAGCAGCTAGTATCACATAACAATAGTAACATATAATTTTTGTTAATATTCAGTTGTTCTGTCAAGTATGCTGCATCCATGGGCTCACAGTGATTCAATGTCCTATCAAGCTGCACACTGAAGTATCTAAAGCTGAGTCTTCTGTCAATGGGCTCAGCAGCGAATATGACTACAGGAATCCACCTGTAGTTTTGTTGCTCAATTTGCCTTTTAACGGCATAAAGGCAGATCTTTAAGGTGCAACTGTAAGTTTATCTAGTTTGCACTATTTTGAATCATATGGAGAAGAACATTCATGCCTATTTCTACTTGAAGTGTGCTCTTACTTTTGCCAGGTAGAAAATAATCCTTGCACATACAACTAACTCCATGATTCAGGCTTTTCTTGTGGTTTGTTTAAAAAGGTTCACAATTTGTATCCAAGATTAGAGCACAAGTACTCATTCCTGCAAGCAACCTTTAGTGATTGATTTTGGCAATATTAATTTCATTATAACTCAATAGTTTAGCCGTCCATGAGAATGGTAGTCTACAAGTCATTTACATTTTCTTGGACAATTGCACTGCCATGGCTGTGTGCCACAGGTTGACACAGACATGTGATAATCAATGATAAAAGTGGTGAAATACTGGGTCTCTACTTATTGCATGAACCCTGAATAACAGCTAATTGTATCCAAGAGTATTTGCATTTTCTGAAGCCATGAAATAATACGGAGTGTGATTCTTATCAGTTTTGCTATTGTTAACTTGAATCTTCTATTTAAACTCTCCATATCAACAGGCCTTGGAAGGTCCAATGGTACTGACCAATCACCAGGTAATTCTCAGCTGAAAAGCATCACTGGATATGGATATGGAGGGGCATGTGGTTAGCACACTGCTCTCCCAGCCATTGTCAGTTTTTGTGACTATAGCCTATTCTTCTCACTCAAGTAGCTCCTCAACTGGTTTCACAAGGGCTGAGTGCATCTTGCTTCCCAACAGTGTTAGGCAGACCCGGGCAGTAACCCATCCAAGTGATAACCCTGCCCAACAGCACTTAGCTTTGGTGATCTGACAGGAACCAGTGTTACTTCTGTGGAAAGGCCACTGGCAGCCTCGTGTTTAGCAGTTTTCAAAAACTCATCAAGAATGTTAAAAGCAGCTGATACTGAAGGATTTTGGCTTGGTAAGATCTTTATCCTCTTACTTTTTCAGCATTATTGCCTCTGCAGATTCCCAGATATTCTGAAATTAACCTTGAGTCAAGCGTTCATTGAACAACATGGTTAGAGTGGTAGTAAGAACTGGCTCTAAACAACTGAATAGATCAGTAAGACTGCCATGTAAACCAGGTGCCTTTATGTTTTCTTGTGAGCAAGGATCTCCAGACTGAATTAACTACCAAACTGTTATCATATCCCGCTGTCAGCTGATCCATAAATATTCCATTATGGTCAGTGTCATCTTTCCACTTATCATATGGGCATAATAATCTCCTGTCAACAAGCAGTCAGTTGAGCATCATCAGTAAGGTGCCCTCTGGATTAATCTGCCAGTGCTCACTGGAAGGGTGTTGCCATCTAAACTTGATTAATTCTTATAATTTGGTTTGTGACACAAATTTTAGTTTTAGTTTTTGGTAGTTTATATTACCTGGAAAGAGACAATATCTGAGCTCAATAAACACTTTGCCTGAAATGAATGTGCTAATGAGCTCTACACTTCACATAGTGGTTTCTGAAGGTATTACTTTGGCACTACAAACAATGATATGAGTTGCTGCAGTTGAGCTCTCAATGTTCCCTACAACATTATACTCAACATTTCTCTCCAGGTTTTCTTAGCCCTGAGAAAATACTCATGTAGCTTAACAGCTCCCAAATAGATCTTTTAAAATTTTTGTGAGACCTATTTTGAATTTGAGCTTCAGCTATTGTACCCTTATTTAGGATGCAACATACAAAGCTGTAGACATTTTTATTGACCTTGAGGTGTTTGATGACTGCCTATCTTATACGATTCATTTCAAACTTCTTGAAATTCTTGCACAAATTGTGTACACCTTGTCCACATTATTATAAGTCACTCTTGTTACAAATTATATTGATCACAGTATTTAAATTCAAAGACTAAAATTCCTTACAGAAACTGACAAGTAACTAAGTTATCTGTAAAATATACATCAATTAGTGTAGATAAATGTTTGTTGGAAAACATGAGTAAACATTAAACAAGCAGTACCAGATGAGCAGTAGTACTTAATGTCACTGGCAAACTGGAAGTTATTTTCAGAATGATGGCTGTCCAACTAATTTGATTATTTTCATTTAAAGCCTGTTCAACAACAAATGCACTACAGTAAATCATTTATAGTAAAATTGTAATACAGCCTTCGTAAAAGCAACTATTCAGTCAGATGACTTATCATTTACTCTTCAGTACAGTATACACTGATACTTGTTGAAACTTTGTAGTGGATCACTGAACAATTTTATTTTGACACTGACTCCTCTTTAAAAAGGTAGGCAGACTGCCACACTATCTAAATTTCCATGTTAGTGCTTACCTCGGGTTGCTCCACTTCCTGGAGCTTCACTGCAATTTGATCTCAAAAATCAAAGATTAAAATGAGCACAAATGAAATGAACATCTGAAAGTGATGGAATTTACTAACATGCCATGTCATTGCGCAATATGAAACAACATATTTCCTAAATCATATCCTTCTGATGTTTAACATACCTTATATATGACAAAATTTCTGCTTAAGTGAACACTATGTGATACACAGACTGTGTTACACATTATCTCTGATTGTGTATAACAAAGGCAGATGATGCAGAAGTGAGAGAGAAAGCAGAACTGCAATAAGTGAACAATCTATATGAATAAGTGAAAACTAATCAAAGAAATCTGAAGTTAAATGGAGCAAACAACTGATGATGATGATGACGATGGAGAAATGAGAACAAGGAACAAATGAGATTAGGTGGATTTCAATGAGTGGGACCCGGTGGCTCAGTGCGGAAGCAACCATGTACAAGTCAAAAGGACCCAGATGTTATCAACATCCACAGACAGTCCAAAATTTTTCTCCATAACTTATCACCATTTTTATTATGACAATTGTTAATCTGGTCAAACCGATTTAAATGATATCAATACATAGTGAGCGGTGTGTGTATTATGTTGACTATTTTTACATCTTTGTTCCTACATGCTGTTCTTTTCAGTTACAGTTTGTCTATATTGATTGTGTGTGTGCTAACACGTAGTAAAGTGTACCAATGTGAAATGTAATAATAAATCACCGAATGTGTACACATTTATAATGTTCTCAATATCCATGGATCCTCAATGGGTTACGGGCACAGGTACCCAGATAACTGATCGTTAAAAGTATCAGGAATCACTGATTAAAAATCCGCATGTTGTGATTCAAAGTCCAGTGTGTGCTACTGTTCACAAAGAAGAATTATTTGCTTCAACATATATGGCAACAAATTATCTAATTAATGTGCCAAAACTGAAAGGACATGAGAACTATGGAGACTGGTCGTTCACTATTCAAAATGTGCTTATTCTCAAAGGATTAGCAAAATGTTTCTCAGAAGCAGTTTCATCAGAAGATTTGAAGGCCTAAGCAAAGATAATTCTTACAATTGGATCCATCTTTATATGTGCACATAAGAGAAGCAAAAACAACAGTAGACTTGTGGAAGAAACTGAAATCAATGTTTGATGACTGTGGTTTTGCAAGAAGAATGAATTTATTGAAAACAATTATTGCAACAGGCCTACAAAAATGTGATTCTATGACGAGCTATGTGAACCAGATTGTAGACAATGGTCAGAAATTATGTGGAACAGGTTTTGCTAACAATGATGAAAGGATTCTTTCATTATTGCTAGCAGTATTACCAGAAAAATGTTCTCCCCTGATAATGGTAACTGAGCATTTAGGAATTACAATCACAACAGGCACAATCAAAAGTAAGCTGCTAGACATGGAAGAAGAGGTCACCACAACTGATAGTGCTTTTAGGGCCAAAAGTTGGCAAAGTAAACAAAAGTTTTCTCACTGAAATGGAAATACAGTGGGAAGCCAAAACAGGAAGGACATTTTTTCCTATAAATGCAAGAAACCAGGACATTTTAAAAGTAAGTGCTCTAACAGTGACAATGGTACAAGACAAAACAAAACTTCAAATGTTTACAATGCATTGTTTATAAGTAGCTCTTTTGACAGAAGTGACTAGTATGTTGATTCAGGTGCTAGTGTCCCTCTCACAGCAAATGAAGATGAAAAAAAAGAAAATGGTGTTAACATACATAAAATTATGGTTGCAAATCAAACAGAAATACCAGTTAATGCTCTGGAGAAATTGCTGTAACAACAGTAGTCGGCCAGAAGTCTTTTGATATTACTGTAAAAATGTTGTGTGTGCTCCAGAACTAACTAGAAATTTGCTCTGAACAGGTTGACTGAGCAAGGAAATTTTGTTGAATATAATAGTGATTATTGCAATATTTATAGCAAGCATAATGAACCAGTTGCAACTGCAGTTCTGATTAATGGTGTGTACAAGCTAAACATTGACAGAAGAAGTGATTTTTTGGGATTGATTACAGCATCTGATTGACATAGAAGATTAGGTCACCTAAATGCAAAGAATCTTATTAAAGTGAAAAATGGTGCTGTAGAAGGAATGATACGTGAAGACATTAATATTAGCAAGCAAAACTGTGTAGAGTGAAATAAGGCAAGCATACAAGACAGCTTTTTCCACTTGGAGGCACTAGAGCCACTTGAAGTAGTACATGCAGACCTGCATGGACCAATGGAAGTTATGTCATTAGTTGGTGCAAAGTATTTTGTCATCTTTGAAGATGATTACACCTGAATGGGTTTTGTGAATTTCCTGAAGACAAAGAATGAGACTTCAGAAAATTTCAAGAATTTCAGAAAATGGCGAAGAATCAGCAAGAAAGGAAAATCAAAACAGTAAGAACAGATAATGGAAAAGAATACTGTTGTGTGAATTTTGACAGATTGTTGAAAAAACATGGTATTATACATCAGTTATCCAAGAGCTATACACCAGAATAGAACGGTTTGGCAGAAAGGTTGAATACAACTGTTGTAGAAAAGACAAGATGTTTACTGCAGAGTGAAAATCTCATTCTGGAAGATGTTTACTGTTTGATGGTAAACTTGATAAAAGATTTTGGGCTGACACCATTAATAGTGCAGTATATTTATGAAACAGGTCAGTGATTTCAGGTTTAGGGAATAAAACAACCTATGAACTATGGACTCACAAGAAACTCAACATTACTCATCTCAGAATAATTGGAAGCAAGGTCATGGTGCATATTCCCAAAGTCAAGAGAACAAAGGCAAAAGAAATTATCTTAGAGGGATATAGCAATAATACAGAAGGCTATAGACTTTATGGCCCTGAAAAAAATGATGTAGTGATAAGCTGAGATGTCACTATAATGGAAAATATTAATGATGCAGAAACTGAATAAATAATCATGAAGAAGTCACCACTTCAGTGGGGATGATGGAGAAAATGAGAAATCTGGTACTGTATTAAGAGAGGACTTACACAATGTCTCAAAAGAAACAGTTACATCAGAGAAAGAAACTGATGATAAAAATGTGTTATGCAAGAGGATGAAGTAAAAAAAAAAAAAAATTAGATCAGGCAGCTCAAACAAAAGAGAAGGTTTAATGATTATGATATTTATTTTTCTGGAGGAAATTCATATCAACTTGAGGACCCAACAACTGTGCAGGAGGCCCTTAGCAGACCTGATGCAGAAAAATGGAAATGTGCTATGGATGAAGAGACACAAGCTTTTGAATACAACAATGCTTTTGAAGTGGTAATTCTTCCAGAAAGAGCAAGTGTTATGCAGTGTGAGTAGGTATTCAAGAAAAAAGAGAACAGTGAAAGTGAAGTGCAACATTGTGCTAAACTTTTGGCAAGAGGATTCACCCAGAAACCTGGAGTTGATTATGATGAGACCTTTTCTCCTGTGGTAAGGCTTTACCCATTGAACTAGATTTGAATGTTACACATATTGATGTTAAGGCTGCTTTCTTAAATGGCATTCTCAAAGAGGATATTTTCCTATGGCAACCAAAAGGATTAAATCTCTGAAATGATAAAAGAAAAGTTTTGAAGGTAAAATGGGCTATGTGGGGTCAAAAGGAATCATCCAGAGTGCAGAGTCAAAGAATAAATGATGTTTTAAGCTGTCTAGCTTACAAAAGATCTTATTTAGAACCTTGCTTGTTTATAAAACACAAAGATAAAGGCTTAGTCACTATAATAGCTTTATATACTTTATATCTTTTCAAATGACTCAAATGAGACTGAATTTTTGAAAAATAAATTAAGTTCAGAGTTAGAAGTAAATGATTTAGGAATGGCTAAAAATTGTTTGGGGATGGAACTCAAATATGATAAAGATAATGGAGTGTTAGCTTTAAGACAAGAGAACTATATTGATCAGTTATTGAAAAGGTTCAGTATAACAGACTGTAAAACTGTAAAGACTCCTATTGAAACTGAACTTGATTTTCTAAATGAAGATGAAACTAAAACTGATGATGTAGCTTATCAAGCCATAATAGGTAGCTTAATGTTTTATCGGTTCTTAAAAGACCTGATATCTCTTTCAATGTGAGCTACATAAACAGTTCAATAATTCTTATACTGAAAACCACTGGAATGTGCTAAGTGAATTTTGAAATACCTGAAGAAAACCAAGAATTATGCTCTAAAGTTTATGAAAGGAGATTTAGAATTATGTGGTTATGTAGATGCCGATTGTTCTTTAGATAGAAAATCATACTCATTTTATTTTTAAACTATGTGGTTCTATAGCATCTTGGCAGAGAGCTAAGTAAAGACTGTTGCTCTTTCTAGTACAGTGGCTGGCTCTTCCCAAAGCTTGTCAGGAGGCTATTAATTTAAGAAAGTGGTAAGCTATAGTAAGTGTGTCACATTCTATAATGATAATCAGAGTGCTAGAGGTCAAAGCACATTGAAATTCATCATTATATGAGGTAAGCTGTGTCCAATAAAGTTGTAAAAACTCTTTACTTACAAACAGCTGATATGCCTGCAGATATAATGACAAATGGACTGAGAAAAGAAAAAATTATGATTTTCTGAACTGTATGGGTCTAGGTATTTTTTAAGAAAATTATTTAAATGTTTTAAAGTGAGGATGTTAAGCTGGTCCAACCCATTTAAATGATACTGATATGTGGTGAGCTATGTGTGAATTATCTTTGGCTGTTTTTACATCTTTATTCCTACATGCTGTTCTGTTCAGTTCCAGTTCATCTAGACTGTGTGTGTGCTAAGTGTACCAGTAAAGTGTACCAGTGTGAAATGTTATAATAAACTGCCGAATGTGTACATGTTATCAGGTTCTCAATGTCCATAGAACCTCAACAACAATGACTTGTTAATGTGAGAAATGACAAGTCACAATATGGTTCAGACTCAATGTAAAACTGTAAGTCCTTCTTGAATTGGTAGGGCAAACAAGTTCAAAGGTCAGAGGAAGAGAACATCATAGTGTCTTCAATAGGGACACATGTAGAAAATAACTGTGGTGTTTAAACCAATCTTCAGTTTGAGGACAGCTTCACTGTTATAAAAATGTTCTGATGAAATACATACATATTCAGGGTGTATATGAACCAGGACAACAGGGAGGTCTGGGAACAAACCGGGAATTCTTTCATCCAGGAGAAAACCTGTAAAAACCCGGGAATTTTTTAGAATTTTGGGAATTTTTCGTTTTAATTTTCAGTTAAATTTTTTTAAATTTTGACTTGCAAGAATTGATACTCTAACAAAGGATATTACTGTGCAGAATAATACTGCAACAATAAAACATAAACAAGAAAAAAAAAAAAACGAAATTAAAACATAAATTGAAAAGGAAATGTGCCATATACAACAACAAAGCACAGTGCTCATTGAAGCGTCTGCCAACAGCAAAATGTGTCAAAGGCTTTAGGAAGACTATGCAATGCTTCATAACAACAAATGGCCTCTGATGAGCATGACATCATAACTGTTTACATTAGATTTGTTTTAGCAGTTATGAGCGGGCTCATGCGGATGCGCAGTTGAATTGTGTATGAGTAGAACCTTCTCCCCCTTCTGGCTACAGAAATGTGGCTGTTGGCTGTGTAAGCATTCGCAACAATCACCTAGATGCAACCGGGAAAAATTTTACTGCTGCGCCCAAGCTGCCAGATTCACGCATGCGCAGCAGGCCCTGGTCTATGAGGGAGGGATAGGGGCCCGGATGTATGAGGGAGGAAGGGGGGGGGGGCAAACCAAGGTATCAGACCCGGGTGACAGTTGCAAGGGAGGGGGGGGGGGGAAATTCATATTCTTGAGGAGAAAAAACCTTTTTTCACAAAGTGACTAGCATTCAGCACACGTTGGTCTATCGATTACTCATATGATTTTGAAACGCATCCCTGTTAGTTTTTGAACACACTCTGTAAGTTGATTTTTGAATGAATCATAAGTTGAGTTTTGAATGCATGCATAGTGTACATGATGTCTCTGTCAGGGGAATCCTCATCGCATCTAGAAACATACTTTCCTGTAAGCAATAGGGGACCAGGCTATACAAGCTGATTGGAGTAAAGCCGAATGAGTGAACGCCAATTGCAGTCTGATTGTGTGGTTGATTGGGTTTGCGAATGATAAGCGTTGTTATAATTACTAGCAAAATCCATAGATTCAGACTACCAGAGTGAAAATAAATGACTAACAGGAATAATAGGTAAGAAAAATTATGTATTATCTTCTCCGTGTTTCCAAGAAAATGAAATTTTGTCGGAAAATTTTTGGTCAGATTGCTACGCTAGTAAGGGCCAGTTGTACAGTCCCCATCTAGCAGCCGCTTAAGTTCTATTCTGGAAGTAGCAGAGAAATGGGTTTGTATGAACATAACAATGCCTAACCAAAGAATAATCAGGGATAACTAAAGCGGTGGTTCTGGCAGGTTTTGTGAAGTTAACCGGCGAATAAGTTTTGACAAATGCAGGGATAGTTCCAGAATTAGTTATGACAAGATTGTTTGCTAGAACGAGGAAGGAGAAGAAATGGGAACATCACACAAATTATGGAAGAATATGATGATTCCAATTTATATAAAAATCTCGTACTACTACTTTCGATCTCATGCTCGAGAAACTGGAGCGTGTGAATGAAATGTGAAACTATTTTCTAACATACAGCTTTTTGCTTGTAGGAAGCCAAGTAGGCATTTTATGTTGGTCTTCGTGAATTATATTCTGTCGTGTTATAAAAATGACCATTTGTGGCAAAACAGTGTCATTCATTTGGTGTGTGTTACAATTGCTGCAATGTTAGAGAAGCCTATTTTGTTTTATCTAGGAGACAGTGACAAAATAGACGTAATGAGATCAAGAAAGCACACCAGTCTTGGATACTATTTGTATTAACAGTTTTTTCAGTGTTAGACAATGATATTTCGATTTTTCATGTAGAAAACATTTGACAAACTTTGATGAGGTAATAGATTCTTTTGCAGAAAGGAAAGCATACCATGTAAAGCTGTAGCAAGATTAGAGAGAAAACAGTGCTAGGAGCTAAGGATTGAAGAAATGTGTACTGTCTTGCTTGTATCTTGTCTTTACTGGTTTTATGTATCCTATACTTAATTTTATGTCACCCAAAAAAAAAAAAAAAAAAAAAAAATATTAGCTAACAGGCAATAAAGAGTGCAAATTTTCTGAAGAGTTCTTGTACACCTGATTACAAATAATCCCATCCAATATTAATTGCGAGTTTTTTTTTAAGAGGATGTCAGACTGGGCACCAAAGGACATTCTAATTTTCACTGTCCTGAATATAGTTTGATGGCATCCAGTGCAAAAAATATATGACATGCGATAAAAGAATGCTGTGTGAAGAGGTGTGGCACTGCACTTTGGCACACTTAAGACCAAATAACATGTGTTACATTTCCTTGAACATATATGTTTTCTGTATCAGATTCTTCAAAAAGATGTGCGCTACAAAATGAACATATTATTGAAAATTTGATTTTTTAAATTTTTGATGTCATATCTCAAATGCTCAAAGGAGCGGGAAGTGGAAGGGGCTTGGGCGGAGGTGGGGCTATCTAGTATTGCCCTGGTTTGGAAATATTGTAGATCCAGGGTTTATGTGCAGAGCAGTCTGAGTTATAATGGGGAAGTGTGTAGTCTCCATGTGACCCATGTTTACATTTAGTGATTTTGCTGTTTCATCTTCATTCACTACTCTCACGTCAAATGAAAACAAAACGGTTTTCTGTGGCCGGGAGCTATCAAGTGAATTAAAATACATTCACTTAATTATGGAAGGCTAATATATGTTATTAGTTTCGGAGTTTATTTTATTTCCATTTTTCTGACAGTCATGCATTAATCGCCTTGTAGAACAATGAAGTTATTTTTGTCAGTTTGCTAAAGAAATTTGGTTTTTATTAATCTTTTATGCTGAGGCAGTCAACCTATTTGTTTAGTTTCACACTATTGGCTAATTTCAACTGCTTGCTGCATTTCAAGTGCACGTTTTCATCTTCTAACACGTATGGCATTATGCCACAAGAAAGAATAAAAAATGAGTTAATACAGTACTGGTACTCCACGAAAATTTACATACCGAAACCCACACTGAAAAGTTTAATATCAGGTCGAGGCCTACTTCATTGGGAAACTGGACATACAAATCTGCTCTTTAAGCATGCACTTTAAATGTGCCATTTTAGTATGGTTCACAAAATTCCTATGCTCTTGGAGTATCCTCTGATGTCTTTTTTCATTTATGACAATGTAAGGTCTTTTAATGTTTTACACGTACGAACATACGGGCTTCCTGCATCATAATAGCTGCCAAAGCATGGTGGCGCCTGTTATCTGGCATCTCTGACAGCTAATGAAACAAACGGGAAAATATTGTGATGGTGGTTTTAAAAGCGTTACTTTCAAAGTAAATTTCTTTTTACACAAGTTGAACTATGAGTGAGAATGTACAATGAATTTCTTAAAACACAGAGGACTTGATGATGAGCCATTTAGAAGTATTTCAAACCCATAAGATCAGACATTCATGTCGTTATTATGAGCAAATTAATGTAGTGCTACTGGAAGCTCTCTCTCCTCTGCAGTAGCTAATTTATTTGCGGAAAACTTTGAGAACAAGTCGCTGGACTTGACTAAAAAAATTTACTGGCACTTTTGTGATATATCTTAAAGTATCTTAAAGTGCAACACACATGAAAAAGATCAACATTATATGTGAAAGCATAGCTTCTCTTCCAGCTTATTAACCTTAGAGACCAGTATTATACGTGAAAGCTTTGCTTTTCATGTAGCAACACTATGTATGTTAATTTAAAACATTACCATTTCTGTTTGTATGTCCGTGCTACTTTAACAGTGATGTTGCTATTAGCTGACTACATCACGTGTCCTGTGGTCTGAATATCCGCTGTCATCGTCTGATGGGATCACGTGGCATGAGCTATGACTGGCTTACAAAAGCGTATTGCAATCTTCATTTCAATGGTTTGGTTAGTAACATGGGGTATTTGGTGGAATTCGAATTTGTACTTTGGTAATACAAAAACATGCAGTGTTCATGTTGCTGCACATCACATGTTGGTAATACAAAAACATGCAGTGTTCATGTTGCTATGGGCTAAGAACCCCCTACCTATCATAGTGCAGGAGATATGACATCTTAAACAGTAAGATACTTGAAAAACTGCTGCATCATGCATGACATTTAAATTTATTACTCTACTTGCAATGAATTTTGCAGACAGTATCCACATATGCTGCTAAATGCACCTACAAAATTATATCAAGGTACTAGTCATGATGTTTATACTTATCACTGCTTTGTTACTAACAATATCCACAATACATTTTGCAGAGAGTATCCTGCACTATGATAGGTAGGGGGTTCTTAGCCCACAGTTATTGTTGCATGACAATAATGAATATGTATACCCAATCTGGTTGAAACCAGTTCAGTGGTTTAAGAGGAGATGTGGAACATACACACATACTCACATCCATTTTTATAATATCAGGGTGTATACGTGAGCAAGGGAAAAAAATTCCTGGATTTCCCAGTTAAAAATACACTTCCTCCCGGATGAAAACACACTTTTACGATGTTATTAAATGACAGCATATTTTCCCTCGGAACTGTAAAACTTATCAATCCTCTGATTGGCTATGTTTTTTTACATGGGCGTAGAATTTCCACTTTAGAAAACGAAACTCAGGGAAGAAAACCCCTTTTGGAAATATTTTTGATGTGCAGCAACATGCCAATGAATGTACCACAAAATTATATGATTGTAAGAAAAAGATATCAGAAGATATGATGTCACAACTCTGAAATTCATGAAAAACTGCCGCATACTGCCTGACATTTAAAATTATCATTACTTTGGTACTAACTCTATTCACAGCATATTCCCACATAGGGTGCTGAATGTATCTACACAAATATATCATTGTACGACACATAGTGATGAGATATGACATCATAAACACTGAGGTGAGTAAAAAAAATGCTGCATCAAGCATGAAGTTTTAATACTTTTATTCTTTACTACTAAGACACTCCTACAGTCCAGTCACCATAAGGAAATGCCTGACACCACTTTTGATAGCTTTGAATTTTGAAGTGCAAATGGCTTAGACAAAACAACAGCCACCTACAGTTTTATGAAGAGGTGTTACCCCAGAGGTGTTTAAAAAAATCACATTGTAGAATTACATTTGCCATTACAATTAACAAGTCACAGGGGCAGTCTATTAAATACTTGACTCTCCACATTTTTTTTCATGCACAACTTTGTTTCACTTGCTCAAGGGTGGGCTCACCCTAGAATATATTTATCAAAGCTCCTCGACATGTAAATAGAAATATTGTTTATAATCTAGTTATGAATTAAATAAACATTACAGAGAAATTTTATTTTGCACTATGTATCTTAACTTTGGTACTGTTTTATACATGTGTACATTATGCATATTTCTTTGTATGACTGTTTCACAATTTCAGGGGTATTTTCATGAATGCATGGGAAATGAAATTTTTTTGATATTGTTCTAGAAATAGAAAATTGGCAAAATGAACACCTGAGCAATGCTGGGTTTGTCAGTTAATTCTAATATAAAATACTGAATAATTATATATCAGAGAAGATTGTAAGGTGACATGGACCAAGCCCTATAAGCTGTGCAGCACAATGTCTCCAGTGATGACAATATTTATTTTAAGAACAATAATTCATTCTCACTTATTAATGATAATGAATGTGTTAGAAGGAAGAACTGTGGTTAAGATGATTTTCTCTCTCTTAAGCCAAATAATCACCACCTTCATAACTTGTCCTAAGTTCAGCTGTGTTCAGATTCAACTTCCAGTAAAGCATACATTTTGTTCGACCACAATTACTTCCAAGATCTGATAAATTTTGTGACTGTTTCTACAAAAGATCCTACCAGAATAAGTTGCTGCTGATACACTGATGCAAGAAGCAGCTGACAGAGGTGCTATGTCTTTTCCTTTTCTGTGTTGTTTCCGCCTCTTATGAGTGAGTCACAAATCTCATATCAATTCATATTTAATGGTATAATAATCTGATTACCTTAACAGATTTCTCCCATCGCAGCTGCTCATCACCAAGAGCAGTTGTGAGGTGACCAGCACGAACCAGACGGTTAGCAGTGAGTTCCATCATTCGTTCAAGCTCTGCTTTCTCATTGACACTTCTGTCATATGTTGCTTCCAGGTCTGCAATCTGTTTCTCTACTGCTGCCAATGCTTGCTGTTTCTCACGCAGTACTGACATTATTTGATTGAGTTCCTGTTCTGCTGCTGCCAGCCTTAAATAAAGAAAATAAAAAGGTCACAAGTAATCATAATCAATATTTCATACACTTTTAATCATAAACTGTAGTGCTCCATATATTCACCCAGTTTTTGTTTTCTATCTGTCATGAACTGAAGGATCAAAGAGCCACAGTATACTCTGTCATACCTGGTGCTTGGAAAGCTAACATTAATAGTTAGAACTTTTTAATATTTGACTTCATCAGAGTATCCATTAATAGCAAGACTGTAAGATCATAGTTTGTGACTCACCATTTTGTAGGGCATTGAAAAGAGGATAGGTCAGGAGATATTCTAGTCTGTTTGAAGAAACCATTTGGTCATTCTTGTGAAGCTGTTAAGGGCACATATAAAGAACTGAAATGAGCATGTATTTAAATCTTGAACATCTTGTACTCAGGCTTAGTGTCTTAACCACTTCATTACCATGTTATGATGTGCACTGGTCTCCAGTCTCAGTACTTAATGAACAAGATTATAGTGATTACATAATATATTTTCAAAATTTGCTCAGTTTGAGGAAATATGCTACCTTTAAAATGCCACAGTTAACTGTATATTAAAACACTAACCAAGAAGATAAGGAGAGATGTTGGAGAAATGAGGCGTACAGTGATTATTTATTTATCATGATTATTTTTTTATCATGACTGTTGACCCAATAAATACCGAAGAATGTAAATGGGATACAAGTGATTTGATACAATACTTATTTATTTAAATCACTTGATCACATGCAGCACAATGTACTACATGACATTGTACTAGACACTGTCAAGTACAATATGTATACATAGTAAAGTTAATGGGTTAACTTACTGAATAGAAGGAGTGGTAGGGGAGAGTGTTTACTTTGGTACAATTTTCAGGCTTTCACCTCTAGTGAGCCCTGCAGTAGAAGTTTAATACAAGGGTCACTCCAAAAGAAATGCATACTATTTTTTTAAAAATCCATCTTTTATTCTACATGTTTGAAAGTTTTACAGTCCTTTAGGAACAATATTTTCATTTCTCCACATAATTTCCATCCCTCTCAACTGCCTTATGCCATCTTGGAATCAGCGCCTGTATACCCGCACGGTAAAATTCTGGACCAAACTCTTGGAGCCACTGTTTGGCAACATGCACAAGGGAGTCATCATCTTCAAACCTTGTTCCACGAAGAGAGTCTTTCGGTTTCCCAAAGAGATGATAGTAACATGGAGCCAGGTCAGGACTATAAGGCGGGTGTTTCAGTGTTGTTCATCCAAGTTTTGTGATCACTTCCATGGCTTTTTGACTGACATGTGGCCGTGCATTGTCATGCAACAGCAAAAAATCCTGCTTTTGCGGATGTGGTCAAACACAACTCAGTCGAGCTTGAAGTTTCTTCAGTGTCATCACATATGCATCAGAATTTATGGTGGCTCCACTTGGCATGATGTCCACAAGCAAGAGTCCTTCAGAATCGAAAAACACCATAGCCATAACTTTTCTCGAAGGAGGTGTGGTTCCGAATTTTTTTTTCTTGGGTGAATTTGCATGATGCCATTCCATTGATTGCTTCTTCGTCTCTGGCGAAAAATGATGGAGCCATGTTTCATCACCTCTCACAATTCTTCCAAGAAATTCATTTCCATCATTCTCGTACTGTTCGAAAAGTTCACTGCATACCCTTTTACTTGTTTCTTTGTGAGCCACTGTCAACAATCTGGGAACCCACCTGGCACAAACCTTTTTTAATGCCAACACTTTCAGTATTCTGCAAACACTTTCTTCCCCCATCCCAACATAGCATGACAATTCGTTCACTGTGAAGTGTCTGTCATTAGTCACCAATTCGTTAACTCTCTGCACATTGTCTGGAGTGTGTGCAGTATGAGGCCTGCCACTGTGAGGACAATTGTCAATATTGTCGTGCCCGCTTTCATCATGTAACCTGCTTGCCCACCGACTAACTGTACTGTGATCGACAGCAGCATCTCCATACACCTTTTTCAACCTCTTGTGGATGTTTCCCACTGTCTTGTTTTCACAGCACAGGAATTCTATGACAGCACGTTGCGTCTGATGAATGTCAAGTGTAGCAGCCATCTTGAAAACATGCTGTGATGGTGCCACTCATGGGAACAGGTTGAACTAAGTTTGAAAACAAGCAGGAAGGATGTATCTACACACTAAAACTTTCACACATGCAGAATGAAAACTGTATTTTTACAAAAATAGTGTGCATTTCTTTTGGAGTGTCCCTCATACATGTTCTAATTCCAATTTTAAAGGATGACATTCACTTTTTATGTACTATAGTCTTTTTCTGAAATTACAACAATTAAGGTTTCTCCAAATGTGAAAACATGTTCCAAGGTACAACTTTGCCTTGTACCTAGGAACAAATATTCAACTAAAAATTAAAGGTGTTGCACCTGAGAAAATCTTCTTAATGTTCTATTTAATAGTCTATCTGTTACATTATTATCTAATACACAGCAATAATGAGTAAGTAAAATCAAATTAAGCAGACATATTATCAAAACCAGTTACAATCAAATACATCTGGAAAGAAAAGCTATTGGAAAGTAATGTAAATTTCCACACTCAAGGCAGGTAAAATTGTTGAGTCATTAAAGAAACTCACTTCATTTGCAAGTATCAATGTTCCATGGTAAAGACCTCCTTCCGTTTCAAGATATAACATGGTTCATAAAAAATGAAGAATGGCTTAACCGTACACATTTATAAATATATTTAGGAAAAAAGAAAAATGCACCACAAAGGAATTATCCAGGGTTGCCACAAGTTTCTCCAAGTGAAATTCCCTAATTTCCAGACAAGCTTTAGCATTTTTCGTAACACATTTAGAGATCTCAAGGGTAAACTGACAGTCTGTCTTTGCAGCTACTATACAATAAACAATAGTATTGGAAATGAGGAAACATATATAGACACACACATGGCGAGCAGATGGCGTTTCTTGATGTGAGAAAATTTTTTAAGTACTAACGTCAACATCTTTTGTAATGAACTATTTTTAAATGGAGAATGCAACCCAAATGGTATGTATGTTCCAAACTGCGGAAATTTTATTTCAATAAAATGAAACACATTTGTTGAAAAAAACATGTATTTACTTGGTGTTGCATGACTGATTTAAAGACTGATTACCCTGTAGTTTGGTCCTTTTATTCCCTAAACCAACCAACCAACAGATTTAAAATACCTTTACTGATTTCAGAAATAACCCCAGAAAAAAGTAGGCCTCTTGAAAGAAGAACAAAAGGTGGGGAAGAATTGTGTAAACCAACACTATAGCCTAGGTGACCGCCAATAAAATGTTGGTTCTACTATGTTTGTTATTATTGATTATTACCTACCCATTATTTTACAGGCATTTTGAGATTTTTCTTTCGAGAAATATATGAGTACATAGTGTACAAACCACCAGCAACTGACACAATTTTCTTCTTCTTATTGTCCATACTTTCTAACATATAAACTAATTTTTAAGTAACAAAATGTACTTGAATAAATAAAATGTCTATAAAACACCACACCATACAATGCAGTGACAGTTTCAATTCCTGGAATGCATCACTCGTGTCATCTGGCCTGCTGAGCAGCACCACAGAACTGGGTCCATGCATAAACCATGAAAAGCTGCTGCATTACACCACACACAAACAGACCTGGCCCACAAACAGATCAGTGAGATTGGATCCAACAGGCAGTGCCTGCACATTAGAGGGAACCAAATGTCTTCAGAACAGTAGGCCCAATTAATTATGGATATCCACGAGGTTTTGGCCCGTCACAGAAATCCACTCATATGGCTGGCTATTCAGGTGCCACAGACATGGTGATGAAATGAGAGCATGGTGATGAATCCATGCAAAAGATAATTTTATCAAATACTCTGAGATTCAATAATAACGAGGATAGGTAGCAACTCATCATGAAGATGACTGCTGAACCAAGACTGGCATGCAGAAAAGACAATCACACTCTCACAACCAAATATTCAGCCATAGCTTTTGTCAGAAAACAAGAGCACATACACACATTCACACAATCACTCAGACACAATTTATGCACACATGACCACTGCTTCTGGCCGCTGTATCTATGGTCTCTGAGAATCAGATCCAAACAAACCACTCCTCATGCCTCCCTGCCTCTCATTGGCAACTGCTCTAGGCTAGTGGAAAGAAGTGGTGCCAGCACTGACTGCAAGCTGAAGAGAGTGGTAGGTTGGGGAGAAGCAGTATTAATGAGGCAGCAAAGAAGCAGCGCACATACTCAGCTGCACCCAGCCAACGATGATGCATGGCACCTGAGTAAAAACTCCATTTCATCCACTGAGACAAAAATAAGATTTTTCCAGTGTTTTTTTTCCCAAATTTCCCTGATTTCCCTGACAAGTTTGAAATTCCCTGATTTCCAGAACCTGTGGCAACCCTGTTATCCAAATGGGATGGAAATCAGTAGATGTGATGTCTATGTATATGTACATGTAAAGACAAACAAATGATTATAATTTCAGAAATATTGGATTATTTATGCAAGAGAAAGAGCTTCACAAACTGAGCAAGTTAGTAACACGTTGTTCCACCTCTGGTCCTTATGCAAGCAATTATTTGGCTTTGGTGTGTTAGATTATCAGAATCCTTAGCTGGTTAGAGGGCCCTTCCCATAATGCTCCAAACATTCTCAATTGGGAAGAGACTCACCAACCTTTCTGGCCATGGTAGGTTTGGCAAGCATGAACACAAGCAGTAGAGACCTCAACGTCACAGGCGGGCATTATCTTCGAAAAATGTAAACCCAGGATGACTTGGCATGAAGGGCAACAAAACAGGGTGTAGAAAATCATCAATGAAAAGCTATTCTGTAAGAGTGCTGCAGGTGACAACCAAAGAGGTCCTGCAATGAAGTGAAATGCCACTGCAGACTATCACTTCTGGCTATCAGGCCATATGGCGGAGACAGTCAGGTCGGTGTCTCACAACTGTGGGGGACATCTCCAGACACGTTTCTGCTGGTGTCAGGGCTCTGTTCAAAGCAGGACTCAACACTGAATGCAATTTTAATGAGATTCCAGGTTGAAGATGTGTCTGGAGATGCTCTGGACAATGGTGAGATACCAACCTGACTGTCACCCATGATACAGCTCGACAACCAGGAGTGATGGTCTGAGATCCCATTACTTTTCATAGCAGGACTGCTTTGGTTGTCAACTGCTGTACCCTTACAGCATAGCAGTATGTTGGCAATATTGTATAACTCGTTTTGTTGCCTTTCGTGGCAAGCCATCTTGAGCTTTCATTTCAGTAAGATAATGACCGCTCGCACATGGTGAAATTTTCTACTGCTTGTCTTGATGCCTGCCAAATCTACTTTGGCCAGCAAGGTCGCTGGATCTCTCCCAACTGAGAACACGTAGAGCATTGCGGGAAGGGTCTTCTAACCATCTTTTGATTTTGATCATTTAATGCACCAACTAGACAGAATTTGGCACGATATCCCTCAGGAGGACATCCACTCAACTCTGTCAATCAATGCCAAGCCGAATAACTGCTTGCATAAGGGCCACAGACAGACTAACACATTATTGATTGGATCAATTTGTAAAGCCCTTTCTCTTTGTCTTAAGAGAGTAGTTCTAAAACTCTACACTTCCATCTAGAACCGTGACAGCTATTCCCTGATGCCTTAACACATTTCCTATCACCTTGTCCCTCTTTCTTGTCCTTTTTTTAAATGTATTACTTTTTTCATTGTTTATATGGAGAAACTTCTCACTCCCTGTGTCATCACTCCACCCTATTTTCAGCACCTTTCTACAGCACCATATCTCAAATGCTTAGACTCTCTTCTTCTTTAAGCTTCTACAGTCCACATAAACTCCTACAAAAAGTAAAAAGGCCCCATACCTATCTTTTGGAATTAATAATTGTTTATTTGGTGAGGAGAGATGGATATGTTGGGGAAGGTTGAAAACAAAATATGTTGGGGAAGGTGAAAAAGGAAGGGAAGGTTACTCAGGCCCCATGATGAGAGAGAGAGGGATCAACCTGCTGTGAGGACGAGGGTTGACAAGATGAGAAGTGTCATAGGATGTAGGTCATACTCTGTCTCAATCCTCCCCTTCATCTTTTCCTACCCTTATTCTCACTGCAGGTGGGTCTCTCTCATCCTGTGGTCTGAACCACAAGTCCTTCTTTTTTAACTTTTACTAATATACTCCTTTCACACCCCCAAAAAAAGACCTATTACTTCCAAAGGCTAGGTACTCACTGACCAGCCATTCTGTCTCATAATTTATTAATTTTCTTGACTGATTAATCTATATCTTGAAACATTCCACATACCTGAAGACCATGGGTCTTACAGAACATTAGAAAAGTTTTTTACTATATACAATTCTATTAAACTCAATGAAAGACATTAGTGCTGCTTCTAGCTGTTTAAATATTTGTAGAAAGACATTTTTAATATATTCTGTTGGATGTTCAACTGAACCAGTTAGTCCTATTTTTATTGCTACATTTAAAAAGTGGTTGGGTCAAAATGGTTCTGAGCACTATGGGACTCAACTTCTGAGGTCATTAGTCCCCTAGAACTTAGAACTAGTTAAACCTAACTAACCTAAGGACATCACAAACATCCATGCCCGAGGCAGGATTCGAACCTGCGACTGTAGCGGTCTTGCGGTTCCAGACTGCAGCGCCTTTAACCGCATGGCCACTTCGGCCGGCAAAAAGTGGTTGTTAAAAGTACTTGCAGCTTGCGAGTTCTCAGATACAACAATGCCATTTACTTTAATTGTTATGGTGTCCTGTACAGACTAACTATCCTGTCTCCCATTTCACAATATATCATTTAGTTTTAAACTTATTTTCTGCATTACTTATTTCTATCAGGATTTGAATACTTCTGGACATTTTACTGACATTCCTTAAAATACTACAGTTTTTTGTAGTATGTGAGAAATTTCAGATCTAGACGTATTTCCCCTCTCCCTCTTACAGGTCTAGACTTATCTCCCCTCTCCTTCTTACATGAGATTTTAATTCCCTTAGTGATACATGGTTTACTTTTTTTAAATGAATTTTCTGGATAACCTTTTGGGAAAACTACTTTCAAATACTTGTTCTGACACAAATTCACTATGGAAATAACTGAATTTGACATTATCTTCTCTTTCTATATGTCTTTTAACCTACTCTTAAAATGATGCATTCTGTTTTCATTGATGAGGGCTGCTTTGCAAGAACCTGCCTCAGGGCTGTATGGAGCTATACTGTTTACCTCCATTAATTGTGCATCATGAACAGTTAGTTTATTAACAAGTGGACACAGATTAATTGTTTCAGCCTGAGCACTGGCTATGAATATGTTATCAATCTTGGTCCTGCTATCTTGATGCTTATTAGTTGCAAAATTAACTACTGAATTTATATTGTAACACCAAAATAATGATACCAGTTCATTTTTTCCTGCCTATATCTTTCAAGAAATCCACATTAAAATCACCATAAACTGCTAACGGTTTCTTCTTGCCTGCCTGGTACCTCAATAATGCATCTAAATTTCTCATAAATAGCTGAAAGTTTCCTAGAAGGAATCTTGTAGGTTGTTACAATCCCCAGAGAAGCATTCTGCAATAACAACTCACAAGTACATGTCTCTAAGTTCTTATCTACACAAAAACTGTTTGTTTCAATATTTATGACTTTCTGTCCACTTCTTACTCACGTTCCAACTCCTCCTTTTTCCATGTTAACTATACCTGAAAATTATGTTACTTTATAATTCCTGATATTTAACTGCTCCATCCATGGGGTTACATAATATTCAGAGAGGTGCAGAACATCTATATCATCTATACCCAGCTTTTGTTGTAGTACTTAGCTAACACCTATCCTATGACTGCTTTTCTTTCTACTGGACTTCTCAAACAATCTAGCCTTAAACTTGTTTCTGTGAGTCTGCTGCATTCTGACTTTGCTCTAAACATGGTTCAGGCTCCTCTCTTATACCAGGTAGCAAGTCAAAGTAATTGGTAACCATAATCTGAAATGTCACCTCCTCCCTGGTGACATAAAGAAAACATCATAAATAATCAAATGAAGATTATCTGTGACAAACACGGTTTCAAAGCAATGAGAAAATGATCTTATGCAAGCATTATTGGAAACAAAAGTGTCAGTATAAGGAAGTGTACTAACTTAGCTTTCTTTGGCTGTACAACACGATATGCTTTGGCATAACAATCAATTGCTCGTACCCACATGCATATCGATTTACAAACTTTTGATACACCTGCGACAGTCTCAGGGGTGAAGTCTGGATGATCCACATACTGTTTCAGTTTCTTCAACATGTTGTCTGTTATATTGTCCTTTTCATAGTCTTGAAGCCTCTTCAGGAAGTTAGTGTCTCCAAGCAGGGTTTTTGCTGAAGCCCAGTCAGTTCTGTAAAGATATTTAATACAATCTACACAGATTCTGTGTACTAACAAGATGACATTCATTGTCATACACTACCTTGCTTAAGGAGAAACGTTAGAATCCTGACAACTGCAAAAGCAGTAGATGATGGAAAAACATAGATGGCAGCTTGCTGAATGTCGTGTACTTAGCAAAACTAAAATAATAGTGATGTATGGGAAGCTCATTGTGGTTTGAATGAAATGATATGTATTTCCCCTTTCCCATCCACGCTTTTACAGTTACAATTTTTTTCTGAAACTTAAATGTTTCAGGTGTGTTGCAGCAGCTAAGATTTAGAGAATTTTAATGTGATCCTTGAATGCTCCTGGACTGGGTTAATAAGTTACAATGATGCTGTGTCAGCCAACAGATATGGACTATGTTATGCTGCCATCTATATCAAACAAATAATTTCCATGTGAACACAGGTCTACTAAATGGAGATAGAAGCAGACAGATGGCTCCACTCAGATGTCACATGTATGCGCAGTTAACTCAGGAGTATCAACACTGTGCCTCAAGACGTTATCTGCTGCCCAGAAGAGCCCAACTGAACATTCTACTAGTTAAATGAGTCATCATTCACTGGATTCAGGACTGAACCAATATTCAACATTGTCATGCATCATATTCACACTCAAGATACATAATGTATATTTTCTCTTAATAAATTACCATAAATTGTTGCTAATTTGTGTTGTATTCAGTTTCGTCATAGTTTTCCTAAATCTATTTGGCTCTTTAGAGGTTGCATGTGAACAAGTCTCCTCATAACAGCAACTATAAGGTTAATATACATGATTGATGTGGTTTCATATATTTACTGTAATTGACATATTGTCACAAAACTCAAAACTCATAAAGAAAAACTCAAAAAGTCAAACTTCATATTCCTGCCACAAAAATGCAGTAGGCAAGGTGGTGACAGGCAGCAAGAAAGCATATATTGTGCTGGAAATGCATTCACATCAGTCTGTGTAACAGTGCAATGACACTCATGAACAATGTTAAACAAAGACCCATCAGCTGCCAACTCCATTCAGCGATGGTATGTGCAGTTAAAAGCATCAGAATTCTTCTGCAGGGGGGAATCAAAGGGTTGACCTGCAGTTAGTGAAGCAACAATTGACTGTGTGTGGGTGAATTTTGGACAGAGCCTCAGAAGTCGACAAAAATAGGAAGTAGAGTGTTCGTGACTCCTGATAGCAAAGTCAGATGCTTTGAATTTTAGGCACAGTTGCAGCTTTGGAAAGAGAATACGTTTTCTGAGGAAATCATCTTTAATAATGAAGCAACATTTTTTGTGAATGGTACAGCAAGCAGGCACATTGTGTGAATTTGGGAGCACACTATAATGCAGCGCATTTGAGATTCAACTAAAGTTACTGTTTTCTGTGCAGCCTCAGTGTTGTAAGTTTATCATCTCTTTTCTTCTGAGAAAATACCATTACAGGTCATTGTATTTGGTCATGTTGGAAAATTGGCTCATGTTACAAATGAAGAGCAACAATGTGGACTTCATCTACCAACAGTATGGTGTTCCACCAACTTCCATCTTTTTTTTGTGAATTCTAAAATAGGAAATTGAAACAGATAGATCAGTTGTGATGGGATTGATGATTAGCAATTCATGTCATGGCTTCCACTTTCTCTTGACCTAACTCCATGCAATTTTTTTGTGTGGAAAGATTCAGTGTTCATACATCCTCTACCAACAAACCCAATAGAATTGCAAAATTCCGTCAACAGTATGCTTGAACAGATTGATAGGAACATGCACTGAACATGGGAAGAACTTGATTACAGACTTGATATCTGCAGAATTAGTAGGGGAAGAAGGGGCACATATAGAGCACTTGTAATATGTCAAAAAGACCTTTTTGAGTTTTTCTATGTGTTTCCAAAGCCCTGTGACACTATGTTAACATAGCTACAGCAAATCTATGAAGTCACTTCAATCATTTATAATAACATTGTACTTTCTGTGCTACAGAATTCTCTTTCTGTCACTGTCGTTTGGTGCCAATGGTATGTGGTGTATACGGCAGTTGGACATGTGACTGGGTGAAGTGGTTCAGAATTCTTAACAAGATTTTATATTTTGAAGCTGTCATTCTTGGCTAATAATTTCGCTTTGTTATGCCCATTTTATTAACACAGACTAATCTGAAGATGATCTTAACTGACCAGCTCCTAACTGTACAAATTCAATCATTGGATTGCTGTAACCTTATGAGTGTCCATGACACATTTCATCATAAAATGACAGTGAGGTGGAAGATATATCTCCAGCATAATAACAATGCCTGTTCAGATATCGTGGTGTTCAAAGGACAAAATGGGTTGATGCCTGCTTTCTAGTTTATGTTCTTATGTCCTTAACACACAGTTTTTAAGAAATATTAGCAACATCTGTCACATATCTTCACAAAAAAATGTACAAAAGGAATATAGATAGGAATACTTACAATCTAACTGGAGAAACACACACACATGCATACATGCACTCACACACACACACACACACAAACACACACACACACAGAGAGAGAGAGAGAGAGAGAGAGAGAGCAGCATAAAAAATATTACATTCAGGAAACAAATATTCCATACACATAAAGCATAAAAAGGCATTTATTTACACATTATCTGGACCCCATTTGTAACAACTTAGTATTATGTGGAAAAGTTAATATGTTTAGAAATACAATACTGAGAAAATGCAGCAACAGTTTAGTCAGTTACATTATTCAATTCTACTTCAACCTTAATCCACATAAAATTTAGTAAATGTATACTGAGCACACATAGATATTATCTGTTAAGAAATTCATGTATGGAGTTGACAAGTGTAAATGATTTCAATTTATTTTAGAACTGTTTTCTTTCCTTGAATTCACCAGGGAGATGTTCTAGCTCTGGTCACAATAAAAGACATAGCGATAAGAAACCAACTATTCATCTAGCCATAGCATGACAGCATAAGTAGTTTACAGTTTGGAGAACATACACAAGACTGTGGCCTGGAGCCAGTAGATAGGTATATAAGAAACATTTGCTTGCCAGGAGCATCTTACTATCAATTATACGGTGGTGGTAGTGGAGGTGCAATAATGAGTGTTTTATTACTGGAGCTGGTCAAATATTTTTGTGATTACATTCTTTACTCATTTCCATGGAAGATTTAGGCTAAGGTGCAGTCAGTGGAGGATGTTGTGTGTCTAATCTTATATTTATAAAGGCTACTACTATTTGAAATCATGGCTGTTCCTTTTGTAGTAATTTTAAACAGGTGTGTGCATGAGGATAGAGGAGGGCTATTATCTTACAGTATGTTTCTGTGCAATGACTTTCTTGTGTTACTATGTTAAATTTCTCCAAAAATTCCATATTATATTATCAAATGGAAACATGGTAAATAATTACACTCTTAGAGGCTTTCATCTCCAAAATTAGCAATTATATGTAGAGAAAATGTTTCTGATCACAAGCATTTGTTATTTTGAGTTCCAGTTTTGCCTAATGCACACTCAGGAATTTGAAATTTGAGATTTACATTCTTCCTTTAGTTTTTTTCTATTGTTCTTAGTGATGAACAGCTTGTCTTTTAGAGCACTGAATGAATTGTGTTTTTTATCCATTAAGTGAAGGTCATTTGTCCAGAATCATTTAACAATTTTTCTGAACATTTCATTTGATACTGCCTTTGCTGTTTCATCTCTATGAAAAAAGCAAAATTTTTGATTTTTCACTTTATGATAGAACATCATTTATATACAACAAGAGCAACAGTGATCCCAAGACTAGTATTCATCCATACTCAGAAGTAGATTCATAATGAAAATTGCATAAGCTACCTAACATGACTCTTAATTGAATAGATTAAAAAAATGTACTCACCAAGCAGATGCAGGAGAATACATACATAAAGGTATTGATATTTGCAAGCTTTTGGAGCAGGTGGCTTCTTTGCCAGGCAGAAGGTTGAAGCGGAAGGAAGAGGGGTGAAGGAAAAGGATGGTGAGTTGTAGGGAATGGAGAGAGTTCAGAAAAATCACCCAGACCTCCAGGTCTGGGGAGATTTACTTGATGGGATGAGAAGGAAAGACTGACTGTTGGGGACTGCACTGGAAAAGATTTGCAAACCTGAGAGCTTACATGGAAGATAGGGTAATACGTTAGAGAAGGAAAAGAAATGCTGAGACTGAAGAAATTAACATAACTTAAGGGCAGGTGGGTGACAAAAACCAAGGACATGTTTTAATGCCAGTTCCCTCTTGCAGAGTTCTAATACACTGGTGTCTGGGGGAAGAATCCAGATGGCACATGTGGTGTAAGTTTTCTTTTATTGTGAAAATTCAATCCAAAATGGGTTAAAATTTTTGAATGGAGCATGTGAACATATTTAATGGAAGCATTTGTTTATTTGTAATACCAGAATTGCCAAATAATGCAACTTAAGGCTACTGTATTGTAGCAAGCAGGTTCAACTGATTATTACCTTCAGCAACCGGAGATATCACGTAAGTAATTAAAAAATCTATGGTTTCATTCTTTTGCTGCAATAAACTGAAACTGCACACCACTTCACAATTATGTTGAAGCACATCCAATTCAAATGCACACATTAAATCAGAATTACAGGCACAGGGTTGCTACATTCTCACATGGGATTACTTTCAGATTCTCATTATTTTAATTACCAGCTATCTGTGTTTCGCATTTATTTCTTTAGCTATATGAATATTTAAGGAAATTTTGGAATGTTATACTATTTAACTCTTTTCTAGTTATGGCGCATGCTACCTGCCATCAACCTACCCACAATCTTTTCCACCTCTGCCTAGCTGGTATTCTGCCAATAACACAATACATGAAATATCTTGGTCAGTCTTCATGCCACTACTACCAACACTTTGCTTACACAGGTTATGTCCCTGTAGAAATCTCAGATGCAAGATCCTCTACTTTGCACACATCAAGCACATTCTATACTAATATTGTCAAAAACACATCCTACTCTGTCATATGTACATGTGAAGCAACACATGAAACCATTCACGTCAAACACCTGCTCTGCTATAACTTTTGAGCAATATTTTGTGTGCATGTAACTGCCAACCAACTAACTTGCACCCTAATGAGTGGCCAATGCAAAGCTGTAAACAAATGTAGTGATTTTTTTTCTTTTGCTACATTATGTAGGCGAGGATTGTCCTTATAATATATTCTTTAATCATCCATTCCTCCTGGACTTAATCTCAGATAACCCCTGTCTCATAACCCCCCCTCCCCCTCCAAACCCAAATGCTCCAAATCATTCAGTCTACACTTACACTCTCCTCTCAGAATCTTCTTCTACTCCCAGTTCACTGTTCCACTTCATTGTGTGTCACATGGAACTCCCCATGCCTATGCCAGTGCAATATTCTCAGTGACACTGTGATATAAATCTACTGCAGTGTCTGCTCTACTTATAAATCAATGTATGCTTCTGAGCATACAGTTTATACCTCACCTGTTGCTTCAGAATGGAAAGCCTGTTGTTCATTATAAACTAAATTTTTACATAATAAACATTGATCCTGATGTAACTTAACATGGCACTTTTGGGCACTACATAAAATAGCTTGAAATTATCCACTCTTTTCATAGCAATAATATTGCTTGCTTCATGATTCAATTTTTATTTAGTTTCAGAAATTACCCCTCCATTACTCACAGTTACTGGAAGTCAGAACTGCCTCTTACATACAGTGACATATTTTTTCTTGGTGGTGGCTTTCCTGGACTGATAACAGAGCACTGCTCAACCTACTTTCTCACATTTCCTTTGAAAAGCATTCTGAATCAACTGAATCATCATGTCGATGTACAACATTGAAATACCTTGGTAAAAGGAAACTGTTTCATCAAAAAGGCAATGTTTTTAATTAAATCACTTACATAAAAGCATTAGTAGTTTATGAAATACGAGATAATGTTTTAGATATAAATGCATTGATAATTTATGAAATACCTTACCTGGAAGAGTCCAAGTACAGGTTTGTAATCAATGATTAAAATGTATCTGTTGAATATGTACATGAACCAGAATCTTTTTATTGTAATTTTGATTTTGACATTTTTGTAGTGAATTACATTTTTATGTGTTTTAACTCTCCTATCACTGTGTCATTCTGGTTCAATCAATATATTATAACCACAAGTTGCGTTCAAACAGAAACATCAATCTATGAGGGTCCTTGAATTCTGTTTTGATCCAGTGAATCATATTGAAAATTGGTCTTCAGTGTCATTGAAAATTGTACAAATGTCCATTTGATTCATTAAATACTTTATTATTGTGACATAGTGTTTGGCTGATGCCATGACATCATCAGGAGCCACCATAATAAAAGAAGCCACCTCATCTCAAGGTGGGCAGTTGTGGGTAATGCTACAGATCTTTCAGTGTTAGACCAGTTACTAATAGGTGATGGGAGCAACAGATTAAGATGATTTGATTCCAACAAATAGTATGAGGGGCAATGCTTGACAGCAGCATGTTGAAGTTGAGTAATTTGTTTTTGTTTTGTGCAGAATGATGATGAACAAATATTACACGAATTTTCTGTAATTTCAAGTAACCTTAGACATAGTAAATAAAGGGCCAAAACAAATTGAGGTAAGTATAAATGTGGCGATGGATGGTGTGAATTGGAGAATCTATTGATTGGGTCTCATCTTATGTGTCAAATGAATGAAACATACGTAGATCTCATCCTTATTCTATCCTCTCCTCTAGCTACCTCTCCCTTCTTCACCTCAGTCACCTAACCTATCACTCCTTATTCTTCCTCCCAATCTCCACTCCTTATTCTTCCTCCCAATCTCATTTCTCCTCTCACCTACATAATTGGTCCACTTGATCTGGTATCTAAACCAAGTCAAGCTACAACACCTGTACAAAGTACTTAGCAGGACAATATGGTTTTGTGTGTGTGTGTGTGTGTGTGTGTGTGTGTGTGTGTGTGTGTGTGTTATTGTTTCCAATTATCTCTCATACCAAATTTTCATATCTCCACACTTTCTCTTGGAGACATTTACAAATAGTTTTCTTTAAGTCAGCATATTCTATCATGCTCTTATTATTGTTTTCATGAAACTTTCATATTTCTTAAATAGGTCCTCTTTTCAATAAGAGATTTTATAACTGTTTCTGTCTACAAACGTGCACCACATTAGTTAAATAACTGTTAAACTTCCTACTTAATCAGTCTGTGGTACCTCCTCATCTATACTAATAATAAAACTGTAAAATCAATGTCTGACTGTTTGATCTCACTAATCTCCTAAACTACTTGACCAATTTTCATGGGGTTTTTGCATGTACCTTGAGCCTGCAGTAACATATAGGTTTTATTTTGTCACAATCTAATAACAGAAGAAAAAGATATTATGGTTTAAAGTTTCATCTAAAACCATCATGTCTGTCTGTTTGGATGCACTAATCTCTGTAGCTACTAGATGAATTTGTATGGAGAGTTCACAAGTACTCGAATATAGCTTTGGGGAACGTATAGGATTTATTTCATTAAAATTGGAACACAGAGAAAAAGACATCATAATTTAAATTTTATCTAAAATCATCTGTTCAGCTTAATAGTTTGGATTTTTGTTGTAGTACACCAAAAAAACAATAGATGGCATTGTTAGTTTTGTAGTACAGCAAAGAACCAAGGCCCTGTTTTAACTCAGTGACTGTAGTATTTTTGGAACTTCATGTCAGTGACAGAACGTTTTTTTTATTTTTTTATTTTTTATTCGAGTCAGAAGCACCATGGATACAGGAATATAAAAAAAGTGAATAGCACACAGAAAAAAATTAATTACAGGCATACGGAAAAAAATATATGTATAAATATATATACAAATATAACTCCGCCAAAGCCGGTCCCAAGCCCGGTTGAAAAAGGAGGAGGGGGAGGAGTAACAACCTCGTTAAAAAACCTTGGTTCACCTGGCCCGGGTGATAGTACCTCGTAAGGGTCCCTTGCCAGGGTAACGGTGAAGACCTCAACGGCAGTGAAGGCGGAGATGAAGATCATCGGAACGGCGGAACTGGCGGAAGAGGTGAAGATTAACCAACGGTCTAGAAGGCGGAAGAAGACACTATATGTCCCAACGGCTTTTGGAGCGGAAGAGTTATCTTCAATCACCAGCGTCTGTACTTCAGAGAAGCGGCTGCGAAAGGTGTCTGTACTCCAGAGGAGCGGCCTGAATTAACTTCTTAGTGTAGCGAACTAAGTCTTAGTGGAAGGAGGTGTATACCTCTGGAAACAACAGCTTTAACCAAGTATCAGAAATGGAAGGTGCAATGAGAAAGTTTCCTCCCCGTGGTGGTAATACCACCGAAGCTGGGCATTCGGATCCGGGGGCCCAGCATCATTGCGCAACAGACCAGTCGGAGGGTCCTAGGATCCCTAACGCTAAACATAGGAACAGACATCAAACGTTCATAGGAACACTGAACGTGAACTCAATGCTGAGAACAGGTAAACAAAAAGAACTGACAAAACTAATGGATGAACACAAACTAAAAGTTCTGGCTATACAAGAAACAAGATACCCAGATGAGGATACAGTACAGGCAGACCAGTACAGGATTTATAAAGGGAAACCAGCACAGATAGTAAAGAATACAAAAGGTCTTCGGGTATATGGCACAGCATTTGTGATACATAACTCATTTTCTACTAAGGTACTAGAATTTAAATCTAAATCACCAAGAATATCATTGATAACATTCAGAAATAAAAATAAAAAGTACACACTTATAAATGCCCATGCACCAATAAATAAAGACAACCAACAAAATCCAGAGAAAGTGCAGACATTTTGGGAGGAACTGGAAGAAACAATAGGGAAGATCCCTGAGCAACACACTACAATTCTGTTAGGAGACTTTAATGCACAAATTGGAAGAAACGAATTATCAAAAAGCACAGGGAGGTTTACAGCACACACTAAAACTAACATGAATGGCCAGAGATTAGTAGAGTTTTGTGAGAAATTCAAATTGAACATTATGACAACTAAAATCCAGAAGAATCCCAAAAAACAAACAACATGGAAATCACCGAACAAATTACTTGGCGAGTTCCAGATTGATCACGTGGCAATAAGTTATGATAATTCAAGGGACATTCAAGATGTACAGGTGGTGAAAGGGGCCAACTTTGATTCTGACCATTATCTGACCAAAATTAAGATGAAATTAACACCAGAAAGAAGTCACAAGAGTGACGAAACAAAAATAGCCAAATACAGAGTACAGGACTTAATGCTCAATCAGCAAGTCTTAGACGACTACAAGGAAAAGACAGATAAAATCAAAAGTCACAAATGGGAAGAAATTGCAACCTCAATACGAGACGCAGCAGAACAAACAATTTTACTAACCAAAAAGAAAAAGCATCCCTGGTGGAATGAGGTCTGTGAGAAAGCACTACAGAAAAGAGCCAGAACTTGGGAGAAATACAACTCAACCAAAAGGCCAACTGACTGGGAGCAGTTCAAAACGCAAAGACGTGAAACGACGAAAATCATTAAAAGTGAACGAAGGAAATATGACACACAACAAATACAGAAAATACAAGATGAATTTTCTAAGAACAATACACGCAATTTCTTTCAAACATTCAGAACTACAATAACAAGATATAAACCACCGACACTCTGCTTCAAAGATGAAAAAGGAAATCTGATCACCAGCGTGGAACAAAATTGCCAACACCTAGCGAACTACTTTGAAACGCTGCTAAGCTGCAAAAGACCTGATGAAACCTTGACATTTGAGAAGCCTAAGAATAAGCTACCAGACTCTGAACCACCTAATAAAGAAGAAATTAAAGAGATCTTGAAAGGATTGAAAAACAATAAAGCATCTGGTAAAGATTCGTTAGTCGCGGAACTACTGAAATACGCAGGAGAAAACTTAATAAATAATTTCGAGGCACTGTTTGAAGAGATTTGGAATACAGAGAAGATTCCGGAGGAATGGAAGACAGCATTGATTCATCCATTACATAAGAAGGGTGCCAAGACAAATGCAAATAACTACAGAGGTATCTCATTGTTATCAGTGGCCTATAAGATCCTATCCAAGGCACTACAAAACAGGATTGAAAATCAGGTAGAGAAAGAACTGGGTGAATATCAGGCTGGGTTTAGAAAAGGAAGATCATGCAGTGAACAGATATTCAGTCTACTCTCCATAATACAACTTCGCGCACGCACATCGAAAAATCTAGTAATTACATTCATAGACTTCAAAAAAGCATATGATTCTATTGATAGACCAACTCTGATTAACACATTAGAAGAATTTGGGATTGATGATAAAAGCAGAAGTCTAATCCAGGAAACCCTTACGGGAACAAAATCGCAAGTGAAGTTTTTGGGTAGATTGTCACAACCGTTTGTAATTGGAACAGGTGTTAGACAAGGGGATGGGCTCTCCCCACTGTTGTTTAACATTGTCCTTGAAAAAGTGGTCAGGGAATGGAGAAAGAAGATGGCAGAAGCTGGAGTGAAAAATGGGATAACGTTAGGAAGAAATAAAACAAAAATTGAATGTCTGGCATTTGCTGATGACATGGCAATATTGGCAGATGACATTGAAACAGCAAAGATTCAGATAGAAATGCTGCATGAGATCGCTGAGAAGACAGGTCTACAAATATCGTATGAAAAGACAGAACTGATGATACAGGACAAAACAGACCCAACACAGACATTGCAAACTAAATATGGAATAATTAAGAGAGTTCATAAATTTAAGTATCTAGGGGAATGGATTACACCGACAGGGTTACCAAATGTTTCACTACAGGAAAGAGCAATAAAGATGGAAACGGCATACCAGCTATGCCGAAATGTATACAATAAAAAGTCGATCTCCATCAATGCCAAGCTCAGGCACTACAATGCGGTAATAAAACCAGAAAGTTTGTATGCGATTGAATGCATCCCACTGAACAGAAAACGTCTGTTGGAGAAATTGGAAATAAAAGAGAGAAAAATACTGAGAAAGATCTTAGGACCTAAAAAGGATGGACAAGAATATAAATTGCGATCCAATAAAGAGTTATACGAGAAAATTGAAAAACTGACAACATCCTTTAAAAAGAGAAGACTGAGTTTCTATGGGCATGTCAAAAGAATGGCACCAGAAAGAACGACAAAGAAAATCCTGGAATACATGGAAAGCAGAAAGACACAAATTAACTGGCTGAAAGAAGTAAAAGAAGACATTGCAGAAATGAACATTATACCAGAGACAGTTTACCACAGAATGGAATATAGGAATGCCATCAACAAAATACAGGGATTCAAAGACCGAACGCAATCAAAGAAGACGGGAACAACCTGGTCGCAAGAACGTAAAGAAGCCCACTCAGAAAAAATGAAGAAGTACTGGGAAGAACGCAAGAAAAAGCACAAGAAATGACTGATGCTTAGCGTAGTCCAAAGTTGACTGTAACGAATAATAATAATAATATATACAAATATGTGTGCACAGAAACAAAATGTTATAGTCATTTGGCCCATAAGCGGGCTACGTCGACAGCATTTGGGGTTGCCAACATCAGATCCTCTAAAGTGCAGTGTGAAAGACATTCAGGGCAGTTATACATGTGCTGAGTCGTCTGCACCTCTCCACAGTCACAGAGATTAGGTGTAGTAGAATATCCCCACTTCAGAAGGTTATCTCTTGACCATGCAGTGTTGGTGCGTAGCCTGTTTAGTAATCTCCAGACCACCCAGTCCTCATCGTAACCTGGTGCCAATTCTTCCTTTGGTTCCATCCAGTGCCCTTCTCCTGATCGCTTCCATCTCTCCACCCTAGATCCAGGTTGGTCGCTAAAATCTTCGGTTGCTCTGAGAAAACTGCGTCTAGATTTCAAGCGTTTGGTGGCTGGCTGAGTTTTGTGGAGGAGGTGGCTCTCTGCCATCTCAGCCCTCGCTCTTTCGCTATAGGCTGCCGCTTCTCTTCGCATTGCAGGAGGTGCAATCCCAGCACGATGGTAGAGCTTGTCTGTTGGCGTCAGTTTCAGACATCCAGTGACGAGCCTGCAAGTCTCGTTCAGAGCAATGTCGACCTGTTTAGCGTGGGTAGAGTTGTACCAGACACTGCTTGCATATTCGCCTGCTGGGACGCAAACTGCTAGTGCTGTGGTCCTCACTACCTCTGGCTTTGCGTCCCAGGAGGAGTTCGTTATTTTCCGAAGAATATTATTTCTGCCGCTCACCTTCATTTTGGTGTTAATACAGTGCTGTTTATACATCAGAGCCCTGTCTAGGGTTACTCCTAGGTATTTGGGGTTAACGCAGTGTTCGAGGAGTGTGTCCTTCCAGAAGACACGCAGCTTATGGGATGCCTGCTTGTTACGGAGATGGAAGGCACAAACTTGTGTTTTGCTAGGGTTCGGCTTGAGTTGATTGTCGGCGTAGTACTGACAGAGCATGTCTAGCACATCCATGAGCTTTGTCTCAACATCCTCAAAGGAGTCACCCTGTACAGCCATAGCACGGTCATCGGCGTAGATATAGTTTTCCGTACCAGCTGGCAGTGGTTGATCATTGGTGTATATGTTGAAAAGTAAAAGTGCCAGTACGCTGCCCTGAGGGAGACCATTTTTCTGGGCCCACCACCTGCTATGCATCCCTTGGAATTCCACAGAGAACCTACGGTCCTCTAACAGACTTTTAACTGTGGATGTGAATTTAAAGTCTCTGGTAATGGCATACAGCTTCTTCATTAGCAGACGTAAGTTGACGGTGTCATATGCGGCTGTCAAGTCTATAAAGGCGACACCGGTTATTTTCCAGTTCTCATAGCCGTCTTCAATCAGCTGCGTGAGGTTAATTACCTGAGATGTAGTGCTTTTCCCTGGGCGGAAACCTGCTTGTTGGGGGATTAGGTAGGGTTCTATGGCACTGGAGAGGCGATCCTGGAGTATTCTTTCAAAGATTTTAAAGATATGGCAGAGAAGTGATACGGGTCGGAAATTTCTGGGGTCATCAGCATTTTTGCCTGGTTTTAAAATGGCAATAACTTTAGCCTTCCTCCAGATTGTGGGAATCTGACATGTTTCCATGCAATTGTTAAACAGTTTCAGTAGCCATTGTTTAACGTTGGGACCAAAGTGTTTAATCTGTTCAACAAAAATCCCGTCCAGGCCCGGGGCCTTCCTTAGCTTGCATTTCGCTATGGCTTTGTCCAGATCTGCCATTGTGAGAGGGGTGGTCAGAGTTGAATTTTATTGGTGTTCAATCCTGTCTATTTTGGTCTCCGACTTCCTGATTTTGGTGTCGGGTTTCCCATTCTTGAGAAGCTGGTGGGCTATTTGGTCGGCTGTGACGGGAGCATGTCCTGGAGAGAAAGTCGGGTCATTGTTGAGATGTTTAAGGAGTGTCAAGGCTTTCTGACTGCTCCTTTTCATGTCCAATTCCTCTATTGTCCTCAGCCATTTCTCTCTCCTGGTTTTAGCTAGTGACTAGGTTAGCTGCTCCCCCGCAGTGATAGTTTCCGCGGATAGAGGGTTTGCGTCAAACAGTGTCAGGTATTGCTGCAACTTGTCCTCTAATTCTGGCGTAAGGCCTTCAACATAATTGCTTCTGCATCCTCTAGGGATCAATTGCTTGGAACACCACTGCACAGCCTTCACGAAATTGTCATAGAATCTTGGTTCAGGTGGTAGGTTGTTTACAGAATCTTCCATGGGGTTTTGAAAGGTTGACCATTCTGCTTTCTTAAAATTGTACATACGGCGAAAAGGTACGCTATGGGGTTTAACAGCAGATGTGATCTGGCATATTATTGGATGGTTCTGGGTGTTTGGTATTGGTGAGCAAACTCCTTTTGAGCATTGGGACGTTACTTGATGGCTAACGAAGATGAGGTCTGGGTTATAACCTCTCCCCCATCTGCCACTGTTGTAGGAAGCAGGCAGTTTATTGTCATGTATCAGTTTTAGGTTGTTTAGCTCAGCCCAGCAGATCACAGCCGTGCCATTGTTGTTGTCTTCTTGGTAGCCCCACTGCGTACTGTGGTTGTTGAAATCACCGATTACAAAATTAATTCTGTCTTTATTGAAATTGTTTACGTTGGAGCTGGAAAAGTCCACAGTTGGTGGTTTGTACACTGATGTAACAGTGCAGTTACTAAGTTCAATGGTTAGCACTTCAGTATCATTGATGTTGTTTATACTGCTTGAAAGGATCTGTATGTTTGGCCTGGTAAAGATTGCACTGCCATACTGTCGGTGTGGCCTTTCAGCTACTAGTCGCATGCCGTTTATCTTGGGTCTTTTGAGTGTGCTATCTCTGTGAGTTTCTTGTAGACACAGGATGTCACATTTCTCTTTCTGACAGAGGTCTTGTAGTAGACATTCTTTGCATGCAGACAGGCCTTCAATATTTACAGAGATAATTGTCAGTGCTGGGCCTGATAAGGTCATTTTCTGTAGGATTGTCATGTTGCTTTTGGAGTGAAAGGATCAGCCGGTATACAACCACCCAGGGGACGCCCGAGTATGTGTATTGCATTCACGTACTCTTCGTGGAGGCTCCTTTCTTGTCCCCTACAGAACTAAGTGCTGTAATCTTATCTTTACGAATACAAATTACCACTGAATTTACTTGGCTATGATATACGGATTTCCTGATTTTGCTTTGTGTATTAAATACTTCATGACATTACTTTCCTTCTTGTGATGAGTTTTATATATATTCTGTGCTACCAAAAATGAATTTATTAATTTTTCTTTGTTATTTGGGTGACTATTTATTAAATTTTTATTTCATTTTGTTTAAAAATAAAAATGCCTACAAAATACCTGTCTTTCTGAATACACCTGGATGGCCAAGAGACTGAGGACTATGTAATCTCAAGAATCCAATGAAGATCATGAAGTGACTTTTCTTGCAGCTTGAGAACATCAGACTTTAACTCTCTCTTTGGAAACTACTTTTGAAAACAAGATGTGATGTAACTGATTGAGAGCATCATGCTTTATCTGACTCCTCAGAACCCTTCACTCACAGTGGCTTAAAATTACTTCTCTCCAACATAATATTATAGAAGCAGAAATTTTGATGGTAAGTGGTGCAGGTGAGCAAATTTTTGTAGTCCAAATACTGATTATTCCTACATAATTTACCATTTTGCCTTGAATGTGGAGAATTCTCAGTGAGCTTATGTTATGCCATGATCATAGGTGGAGCACAAGGACAGACACTATGTTTTTGGGCATTAATCTTAATATAAGCTGTATTCAGTTATTTTTTTGCTTCAGTTTGGTCCTTTACATGTCCAATTCCTTATTGTTTTCTTCAGGAAGAATGTGTTGGGACAAACATATTGTCAAAATTGAGAATTTCTGCTCACATAAGAGTTCAATTATTTGTGGTATCATATCTGAAGTTCACCACTAAGGAATTGTTCTGTAATTTAAACAGCTATTTTATCTCCACATCTAGGAATTCTACCCCTGCATCTGAATATAAGCAAACTGGTACACAAACCTAAATGATTTTTAGAAGATTTTGTAAAACAAATTTTATTATTTTATTACAAATTTCTTCAGTATCTGTAGTTGTTTGTAATTTTCTCATTTAAAATAAAGCCTTCAATTGAATTTCCTACTGGCTCTGTTACTCTGACTTAAAATGGATATTTTGGTGCTGCCACACCTACAGAGTTAATGAAGGTATGAGCAAATGGAATAGGTTCCCAGATATGTGACTTGATGACTCCCTAATTGATAGAGCCCAATAGATTGTTCTCAAAAGCAAGTGTTCATCAGAGAGAAGGGTATCATCAGGACCATCTTGTTCCCTATAGAGTTAATGTTCTGATGGACAGGGTGGGTAGGGTGAGCAGCAATCTTCGACTGTTTGCTGATAGTGCTGTAGTATATAGGAGAGTATTATCATCGAGAGACCATAGAAGGATGCAGGCAAAGTTAGACAAATTTATATTTGGTGTGATGAATGGTGACTTGCTCTAACTGTAGCAAAATATATAAGTTACTGCAGGAAACCAGGAAAACAACTATGTAATGTTAGAATGCAACACTAGTGGTGTGCTGCTTGACACAGTCACATCACTCTAATATCTAGTATGCTGTAGTATCAGTATAATTAATTATACAATAGTGTGATTGACCTTAGAAAGTTTTTAAACATATGCTAGAAAAATCATTACAATTGGTCCTTGAGTCAATTTTGGAATCTGTACATTTCACTAAAGATGTGTAAAGCTTTCTATAGCCATGATGTTGTACCTCTTCTTTCATGACTGTGTCACCTAGATTTTAAAGTGATGAACTTTTCTTCTCAGCACTGCTTAATTAGAAGGACCGAACTTTTTCTTTCATTTGCAGCTGTATTCTTGTTATGAGCACATCTGTGATACATTACAACTGATGCATTTATCACCTCTGTGATAATACAACTTTTGTTTATTATTCAGAAATTACTGTTGGTGTAGCTATCATCATCAGTTATCTACTATATTAGCAGGTCCTTTGCCTCTCCATTTTCTGCGATTCATTGCTTCCTTCTTAGGGCTGCTGTATGTTGTAGCACCCATCATGTCATCCAGTATCTGGAATATTTTCCTTCCTCGGTTCCTTTTCCCTTCTACAGAACCTTCTAAAACTGTTTTGATCAATCAGTCATTCTTTCTTAATATATGCCCAATCCAATTTCTTTTTCTTCTCTTTAATACATCTAGTAACTGTCTTTTCTCTCCCACTCTTCTCAATACCTCTTCATTTTTTACTCTGTCCATCCAACTTATTCTTTCCATCCTCCGTCATGTCCAGATCTCAAAAGCCTCCAGCCTTTCTCTGTCTTTCTTCCTCATAGTCCATGTTTCAGCGCCATATAGAAGAACACCCCTTACAAGACATTTTATGAGTCTCTTCCTGAGTTCTCTGTCCAGACTGCTGCAGAAAATTCTCCTTTTCTTATAAAACGCCTCTTCTGCCATTGCTACCCTTGTTTTAATTTCTGTGGTGCACTTCCAGTCGGTGTCTATCCTGCTTCCAAGATACTTAAAATTTTGCACCTGTTCTAGTATTTCTCCATTCAGCATAATTTTTATTTCCTTATTTCCTCCTAGTGCCAATACTTTTGTTTTATTTGTGTTAATTTTCAATCCATATTTTTTTCCATTAGTTTCAATGGTATCCACCAAATCCTGTAATTCTTTTTCCCCTGTGGCTAGAAGGACAATGTCATCAGCAAACCTCAACCACCCTACTCTTCTTCCTCCAATTTCTACACCTTTATCATATACAATACATTATACTAGGCATTAAACACTGCAAAGCAATATGAAGTGGGATGAGCACATAAGGATGGTAGTACGGAAGGTGAATGGTTGACTTCAGTTTATCAGGAGCATTTGTTTCTTACAGGAGTGGTCAGTTTTCTGACAAACTGAAATATTAGTGAAACCACTTTACAAAAGGGTGAGAACAAATAATGTACACAACCATTGCCCAGTTACTTTGCTACCAGTGTTTTGGAAAGTTTTTGAGAAAGCAAAGTATCTAGTGGCACATCTCAGTACACATAATATGCTGTCAGACTTCCAATTTGGTTTCAGTAAAGGGGTATCCACAGAAAATGCAGTTTATTTATTTATGTGTAGGCACTATCAGGACTAAACTACAGGCTGTGGGCAGTAGGTATTTGCTTTGATTTAACAAAACCATTTGACTGTGTTGACCCTGCATTACTTCTGTGTAAGTTGGAACATTATGAGTTTAATTAATTCTCTCATTTACAAAATTTGTAATAAGCATTCTATAAACTATGTACTGATTCACTGCATGACCAAGTAGCTGTTGCTCAAATGGTCCCATGGAAATTGACAAATAAATAAACAGTATGATAAAATACTCAATTTTTGGAATTTTTAAACTTTTCCCGAATCCTGTTCAATGTCGTACTGGATGTTTGATTATCAGAACTATTGCAAAACTGTTCAGCTTCACTCTTTTTGGGAAATGTTAATGAGAAAATTTTGAGAATAGGTATTTCCAGTTAACTGAAGAACAGTTCTACTGCTGCCAATGTACATTTTGCCTAAGGACTGTGAAGACAAGATCAGAGAAATTAGATCTCTTACAGAGACAGCTAGATAGTCTTTTCCCCTTGCTCCATTTATGAATGGAACAGGACAGAAAATGACTAGCAGTAGTACAAGATGTAGATGTAGTAGGCAAAGGCACCTAACTGTATGCTCTGATCAGTTACATTGATTTGGATTCTAAGGAGCCTGACTTACTCATTGTGCTAAATGTGCATTAAAAAAATCTACCTGCTGTGGAAAATAATTGCAGAGGCTTTTACCATTGACTAAATTTCTGCAATGAAAAAGTCTCTTCAAGTCCTTTGTCAAGGGGTAAGCTTCATCTCCAAAAATGGCCTATGGCAGTTTATTACATATTCCTTGAAATTTTCTACATGGAAAAAGTAAAAGTTTTGGATCTGTAAGTTATCTTTACAACATACTATGATGTAACATACATTCATCAGATTGTATCCGCATACACAAACATCCATGACTGCAATTTGTTGATTGTATCTCAAACTGCTTCAGTACAACAGAATAATGCTGTTTGTTATTTTATAACATGCTGCCAGAATTCCTCCCATCTGTAGAACCTGGGTAATCCCATTTCAAATGCGTTTTGCTGGCAATTTCTTTAAACCAAGAAAGAGTTGGCATTGTTAAACGATCTAGAGCAACTGATTTCCAAATGAGTAATGATCTGGTATAAACTGCCTCTTAGAATTATGATGCTAATACATAGTAGAACATTTAAATAGACAGAAATCTGTAAAAAACGTCTTCAGATTTACTATTTATTCATAATGTCTCTCTAGTTCTTCATCGCAGAACACATCTTCTCTCCCCTTTTGCTTGTTGCCCAACCGTGGGCACTTGTCTCACCTTAGGCAGATGCAGTGTGCGATTTGCAGGGGGGTATGGGGGGGGGGGGTGGATTTCCCTCCCTCTGCATCAGACCATCCCTTCCTCTGGCTTTAGTTTATGCATCCCAACCTGGGATGTTTATTTCACACGCATTGCAGTAAAACTTTACATATAATTTAAATTTGTGGAGCCGAACACTGAAAGTTTTTAATACAGTCTTACTATTAATACTATTAATATGTTTGCTTATTAATTTTGAAAAAGTGTTATGTAGTAGTTAAGCATTTCAAAACATTTAGAACTAAATCATCATTCTCATGTTGCCATTGTTGCTTTCGCCTAAGGTGCGTCATCCGTTTACTTGCGAGCTTACGAGGGGAGTAGTGTGGCAGCCATATCGCAGCAGTCGTACCGCAGAGTTTGCCCAACTCTGGGCTCTGGGCTGAAATTCCCACCCCGGGCCCTGACACAGGGTGGTGACCGGTCCGGTACCTGTGCGAACATTTACCGATAGGCCACCTTTTGGCAACGGTTTGGCGCAGACTAACACACCTGGGAGAAAGCGCACATTACTAAATAACGCACAATCATCTGCTTCTAGTTCCTGGGATACTATTTTGTGGACCTTCTTTAAATACTCTTCTCTTCCACCATCGTTTTCTTTTCCTTTGGTTTTCATTTCCGTTGTTAGCTGCATGTGCAAGTACCAAGTAGGCCGCCGCTGCGATACTTTATCATCCTTTATACTGCAAGACTAACACACATGTGGCACAAATTCTGTTGCTTTGGTATAAATTAACCTGCCACATGCAACATACGCCGCAAGATGTTGCTTGTTGTAGCATGCTACAAGACGACGCACGCCACATTTCCGTAGCATGCCACAATGTTGCAAGACGTCGCCCCAGCATAAACGAGGCTTTAGAGCCAGGTCTGTATTGTATGGTGGATGTGATGTGTTGTGTACGAAACTAAAACCTGCAATCAGATCCAAATGTCATGTAAAACTGTGAAGAGGTGTCATCCTCGCCCACATTATGCCAAACGGACGCAATAAAGGAGTTGAGATTCGAGGTGCTAGAACATCCACCATACAGTACAGACCTGGCTCCAAGTGATTTTCACATGTTTGGACCCTTAACAGAAGCACTACAGGGAAGAAGATTTGAAAGTGACGAAGACGTCATTGCTGCAGTGCAAAATTGGTTACAGATGCAACCGAAAAACGTATTTTCTGATGAAATAATAAAAAAAAAAAAAACTCGTAAAACATCGGGAAAACTGCATTGAAGTCCAGGGAGGTTACATAGAAAAATAACGCTTGTTTCAGTTTTCTATCATCAGAATAAGTACTGCTTTTCACAAATGTGCCTTTACTTTTTGAATTCCCGTCATATACCTGTATGTAGATGATTTTGTAAATAAGCTTTACCTATAATGCACTTTTAAAGATATAACAAGGGATGGCTTTTCTGATAGTGTATACACGTGAATAGTGAGTTTCGGCAATAACATCTATTTATAAATAACTGTTTAACTATGGGTAACGCCACGCTCCAAGCTAGTAACATATGTAATTATACTAAGCCCCTAAGACATCCCCCCCACTGGTAAAAGAACAAATCGCACACTGGGCAGATGGGATGAATGCAGAAGAAGTGAAAGCAGGGAGGATTAAGGAGTAAAGAAGAAAAAGACAGGAGTGCAGGAATATGTAAGCAGGTACAGCTTATATAGGTTATATTTTTGACATATAAAACAGGTATAACAGATCTTTTCACTACTGCCAGTTTCTGCTTAACAGGAACTTGTGTGTGAGTAATCTTCTTATATCCTTCAGTTTGACACTCCTTTCTGGCTTCAGTCCCTTCTATTCTTTAAGGACTGTATCTTTTAGTCTCTGACATCCATCCTCCTCTCACTCAATCCTACACCCACATCCAAATTAGTGCTACATCTTAATAGCCTTCTTGCTTATGGGGGAGTCAAAGCAGCTCCTGTGACCATTTTTGCCTCTCTTGCTCTACTTTTTCTTGATTGCTGCCCTCTAGCTACTCCTCATCTTGACCACATTCACCTCACACATCCTATCTGAGAAAAGCAGAGCTTAGCTATAAATGCTTGTTGTATGTTCATGCTGTATGTGTGTGATGCAATATGGATGCCAGTTGGATGGTTGAGATACAGTTACCAAAAAGATGTTTGTGTGGGACCCATTCATAACTCAAAGCCTATTCCTTATAATGATGATTCTGTTTTTGTTTCACCATCCTTAATGTTTGACCCACACAACACCCATTTCATTTTTACAGCATTTATTTATATGTACTGTAGGTTGTAGTGCTTCGAGAATTTCTGCAGAAAATTCTAGAACCACTTGGCTGTCCTCCATCTCGAACAAACGATATTTTAAATAGAAGTGTGAGAGGGATGATGGTTGGTTGGTTTGTGGGATGGAAGGGACCAGACTGCTACAGTCATCGGTCCGAGAGAGATGAATCCGACCTACTGCGCATTGCATGTTTGTGTATGCAGGTCTAAAAACAGTCACGAGCAAATTGACGGCCGACAAGTACCTGCTGTATGATACGTGGAGTTTCAGTGTATGTGGAGAGAAGAACAGGGAGTGTTTATGTGCTATTTAGTGATTTTAGTGATTGTGATGATTGTTAAGGACAAATGAAGAAATGAGGTTAGACTTTCAAGTAATTCATGTGTTGGACTTGCTAGAAGCAAGACATGTTCATAAATTATGGGTGGTTCTTAAACCAGCTCACTTATGAATGTTAATTTAATGTGTTTCTAAAGCTTGAAATATGAGAAGATGGAGATATTTACATGAGAAATGCAAGAATATTATTCTGCATAATCCACTACATTGTTAATTGATGAAAACATAAAGTTTTTATATTTACTCCACATGTTCTCACATCTAAAGTGTTTGAGCTTGATGACCAGTGAAAAGAACTCAAAAAAGCGGGAATTTTGAGAAGAAATCAAAGAAGAAGATATGATGTGTTGCCATAGCAACTAGATATAACAAGTCCAAAAATCAAATGGAAGAAATTGTGAATGCAACAAAAGGGAAGACGTAAGGAAGTAATAACATTAAAAGAATGGAAAGAAGACCTCGACGTATTAGACTGAGAAGGGATATGATGAGAATAATTCAACTAAGAAGATCCAGTGGGGGGGGGTATACAGCTCTCACACAAAGCGTGGTGACACCAACGCGGCAACAACATCCGAAGCCACCGGCACCAGTTGTGGTTCACCAGTGCTGACCTGCTTTCACAGCTGCCTACTGACGCCGATGTCAACACAAATGTCTGATGCTGCCAGCTTGCTGTTCACTGGTACTGACTTGCCGTCACATCCGCTTACCTACATTGCGAGAATTCTATGCGTGGTAGTGCAAAATAGAACTTTAGTACCTTAGCAAGAAGTGACACAAACAGTAGAGTGACTTTTCTTGGTGTAGTTATTATACTCAGAGTTGATTTTTTTTAAAAATGATTACTAGGTCTAAATATCATAAGAATATGGATCAGGAACAGCAAATTGGAGAAACGTCAGAAACAGGCATGGCTATGAAAATTACTAAACAAGGACCAGACTGGTCTGAATTAGTAAACCTAATCAAAGCTTAAAATGCGAAATTAGATGCCCAGAGTGCAGCTTCAACTGCTCAAATGAAACATTAAGTAAAGAACTAAGCTCAGTAAATTCTCAATTAAATTTGTTAAATGCCAAAGTAGAATTGCAAAGCAAAGAATTCAGTAGTCTATGTGAAAGCATGGGGGCTTTAAAGACTGAATTTGATGATTTAAATAATAAAGTAGAGGATTTGAAATTAGAAATAAAGAATGAAGAAACTAACTCTTTAAAGCTCCATGTAAATCAACTGTTCACTGACTTAAGTCAAAAACAGTATGATCAAATTCAGGATTTGATAAAAAAAGTTAGAATTTGTGTTGAAGATAAACGTAATAATGTGGAATCTGAACTTAGTGGGAGGTTAGGATCATTTGAAAATGTGTGTAAAAAAAAAAAAAAAAAAAAAAAAAAAAAAAAAAAAAAAAAAAAAAAAAAAAAAGTGGAAGACGAGCTTTTTTCTCCACCCCGAGTTTCGACCACTGCATTTTCATACATTATCCAACGAAACAACAAAGTAAATACAAATTCCGTATTGTTCATCTTTGAATGTAGCAGCATTTCAATGTACTACAAAAATCCGACTGGCAAGACTGTTTGGGGTTTTTGTCAATATGGCTAACTCTATGTTCTGAATTTTTTCCTACCTGTGAGAAGAGATGGTTGCTAATAGGAACTTTTATGAATTGTGAACACATGCAGTATTTTCTTCACCATAAGAATAGTACGAATATAAACATTTTGCGATGTATTCTTTCGTGTCTGCTGCTATCTCATTTAAATCCTATCTGCCTAATAAACTACGAAACTAGAGTGAGACAACAGCAAATGTGGAAGAATATACATATCATGTCATGTTTATATTCGTATTATTCTTATGGCTAATAGTGATACAGTCAGAAATGAAGCACGGCAATTGACTAGATTTTTAAATCTAAGATGACTAATTTCTGTGCAGATTGTAATGTAATGTACTAAAGCGGCGTCTGCAAAGATTTTCAAATGGGGAAAAATTTTCGCTAAACTCTCGTTCAGAACATCTTCTATCATACGCAGTCTATTATTTGGTTCTTGTTGATCATTATCAAAGAAAGCAGCAGTGTAAGTAACAACAATTAGCAGTCTCTTGCCATTGTTTCGCTAATGAGACAATTCCTCTTTTTTTTTTTTTAAATTGTAAGCTGCGGTAGCGCGCAGAAAAGCAAATCAGGCCGTGAACACTCACAATCAGAATGCGACGAACAATGCATCACACAGTACAGTAATGCATTTTCAGCTTAGAGTGACGTAAACACCTATAACAAAGAAAATGGCACTTATCAGATCAAAGAAAAATAAGCAATCAATTCAAACCAGACGAAGCACGTGAAAAAGGAAGGGTACCTGTATCAATATGGACGGAGCGCCTGACGCATAGCAATGGCTACCTTGTAAAGCTTAACTGCTAAGCTTACGACTTGAACCAAACTACTGTAGTTGTATTGTCATTCATTCAACCTAAATTGTGTCACATATTAAAATGGACCAACTTTGCTTCGATTTGGAGGTGTGGCATAAAACTTTTCTCTCCTCTTGAATTTCGAGTCTCAAATTTCAGGTGCGGCTTAGATTCAAGTGTGGCTTAGATTTGAGTAAATACGGTAATGTTAAGTATGATGCTGTAAAACGGAGACTGTCAATAAGAATAGTGAATTAACACCAATAGTCCAATTGCAAATTGCAGGCATTAAAACTCAAGTAGATAATGTGGAAAGAAACTTTAGAGAGAAAATAGCAACCTGAGACTTAATAAATATAAGTAGTCTGGAGGAACAATTTGAAGGACTTATAGATCAAAAAGTCACCGAGAGAATAACATCCGGGAATGTGTGCCTATTGTTTCTTCCAAACGTAATGATCCTAGCAAGGTTATAGATGACATGAGGAAAGAATTCAAGCTTATCCAAATCAAAGTAGAAAAAAGTGAATCATCACCTAATATTGTCTTACCTCGGGAAGTGGTGATTGTTTTGAAGTGGGGAGACTTTCAAACAAATTTTAACAAGAAGTACTGGTCAGCACTTACTCAAGTGAAGTTAATATCAGTGCCATGGGATCTGGGCGGAGTCACATATCCCCCAGGGACGTTAACATTCTTAGTTAGCAGATGGAGTGACGACCGTCGGCTCCCGAGCTGTTTTCGGTGTTTCTTCTGTAATAATTTTCCTGCCCCGAATTCCCCCACTCTTAAACTATTCTATCCTACCACACTTAGAGGTACTGGGAATATATATATATATATATATATATATATATATATATATATATATATATATATATATATATAATAGAGGGAAACATTTCACGTGGGAAAAATATATCTAAAAACAAAGATGATGAGACTTACAAAACAAAAGTGCTGGCAGGTCGATAGACACACAAACATACACACAAAATTCAAGCTTTCACAACAAACAGTTGCTTCATCAGGAAAGAGGGAAGGAGAGGGAAAGCCGAAAGGATGTGGAGCTCCTGGGATTGGAATGACTCCTTACCCTCTCCCTTAAAACCCACATCCTTTCGTCTTTCCCTCTCCTTCCCTCTTTCCTGACGAAGCAGCCGTTGGTTGCGAAAGCTAGAATTTTGTGTGTATGTTTGCGTTTGTTTGTGTGTCTATCGACCTGCCAGCCCTTTTGTTTGGTAAGTCTCATATATATATATATATATATATATATATATATATATATATATATATATATATATATATGATGCTTATTTAAGAAAAGTCAGTGAAGCGAATACTCAGATAAATTGATAAATAGCAGGATAATGGGGCTTGAACAAAATAAGTAGACATAGTATCTACCATGAGTTGAATAATCTGTGTAGAAATACTATCTACTAAGATTATAGGAGTTGAAAGGAGAGGAGGACTCTAGGGTATTAAATGAGGTACTAAGAAGTTAGAGTGAAGTGTAAAATAGATTTTTATTTTACTACGAAATATTTAATTATAGTGTATATAAAGATGTATACTAGGGCAATGAACCATGAGGCCTACTCATAAAGGATAAGGGGGCCTTAGCATTTGCTAAGGATATACAGCAGGCGTACCTACATAGAAATAGGATGACCTGTGGCGTGATGACTAGGGATGTTTTATAAAGGGGTGGAAGTGAATTCATAGGGTCAACACCATTGTAAGGTGTAGGTACTGATCCTAGGGGTAAAGGACAGTATCGTGACAGAAGTCACATATTTAGTAGGAATTATTCTGATAAGTTTGAATTCTATATATCACTGACATTATTATGTTTTATGTGAATTTACAAGTGTTGAAAAGAACGCTTTCAGTTGCCCAGAGTTCCTCCAGACTACAAACTAATATAAACAATGATACTAGTATGTACTAAGGAAAAAATAGTACAAGGAATCAGAATAATGAGTAAAGTACTCAAGTGTCATGAACACCCGGAGTTTATGTTTGGGAACTAAAGGTTTAATCCTCATGATTCCTAGATATAAGAAAATGAGCTCCAACATTGATGAAAATGTTCACATATTTATAATTAAAGTAAAATTAAAAAAATAAGGAATAACTAAATATTAAGAAAAAGGGTCTTCACGGTTATGAAAAGAACAAGGTATACTATTGAAATATGAATTGTTATTATATGTCATATAAATGTACATAATGAGTGTATATAAAATATCCTGTGTTTGATCAGGGGGGGGGGGGGGGGGAAATGACTTCTGTATAAATTCTAGAACCATTTGGCCTTCCTCCATCTCAAACACATGATATTTTAAATAGAAGTGTGAGAGAGACGAATCCAACCTACTGTGCATTGCATGTTTGTGTGTGCAGTGTGCAGGTCTAAAAACAGTCATGAGAAAATTGTGGACATGGCGACACGTACCTGCTGGATGATTCATAGAGTTTCAGTGTATGTGTAGAGCTGAACAAGGGTGTTTATGTATTATTCTGTGATTTTAGTGAGTGCGATGATTGTTAAGGACAAATGAAGAAATGAGGTTAGACTTTCAAGTAATTCATGTGTTGGACTTGCTAGAAGCAAGGCATCTTGATAAATTATTTGGTTGTTAAACCAATGCCATTGTAAATATGTTTAATCAAGTCTAATGCTAGACGAATCAGTTGACTTGCAAACATTCGAATATTTATGTGAGAAATGGTGAATTTGTTCTTTGCTGGAAGTTGAAATATACCAAAACTAAACTAAAAGTATTCTGCAAGTATCCACTTATTTCATGAGTAGAGATAGATAGATAGATAGATAGATAGATAGATAGAGAGAGAGAGAGAGAGAGAGAGAGAGAGAGAGAGAGAGAGGCTAATAAATTCCGTTAACCAGCAGTATTCTTTGGAGAAGAAGTTTTTGTGGAGATCGATGTAGCTTGGAATCCAGAGAAGAAGCTTGGCAGTGCTTACCAAGTAAATCAACTGAGGTGAGAGAGGTGTGAATTTTGCAAACCAACTTCACATCGATTCTTGTTGTCTAAAGTGTTAAAAGGTGTATTTGTAATTGTTAAATGTTTGCATGTGTAAAACTGTACCATAAGAACAATAAAACACAATATAGCTAGGTGCAGTTTTACAGTACTCACAACAGTCTGCAGTGGACTCCTGTCAGATTAAAGCTGTGTGCTACACTGAGTCGCAGACTCTTAACCTTTCTTCCTGTGTGCAACGTTCTCCTAGGTTGTGGTTATGTCATTATTCAACATTATTTTTCTTCCAGGCATGTTAGTTCAGCAAAGCATGCAGGAGAGCTTCTGTGAAATTAAGAAAGTAGGAGAGAGGTACTGGGAGAACTGATGCTGTGAAGGTGCATCATGTATCAAGGCTGTATAATTCAGTCGGCCAGAGCATTTTCCCATTAGACGCAAGGTTTCAGATTCAAGTTCATGCCTTGTACATAGTTTTAATCTACCAGGAAGTTTTCAGTGTTAGTATTCATAATGCTGTTTCATCAGATTACAATAAACTGATATTTAGTTTTTAGCTACATATTTGAACTTTAAGGTAATCTCAGAATTTGTTTCCTTAGAATAGTACACTTTACATAGTGACGCAAAGTTTCTTCTGTGTATTCTGTTAATAGCTCATCTTTTATGTTTTAAATAGTTCATGATATATTCTCTTATAGCAAAAGATAGTGATACACAAGATGTATCATTACTGTATAGAAAAGTTAGCCTTTTTTTAAAACTACTTAAGATGTTGAGGTGAATTTAGATACAGAAAATGAACTTACTTCGCACCCATAAGAAGACATACAGATTCCATAACAAATTTGACTAGTTGTGGTGGTTTAGTAAACACACGAAGTTCATTGATATCATTCTTATTGAGTGATTCCAGAGCCTTCATAGCTGCTTCCATTGCTGGCAGTGCTGCATCTAGATCACGTTGTGCTTCATCTGCTAGCTGCTGAGTTTCTTGGGCTTTTACCTACAATTACGAAAAAAATTATATCTTAATCTTTTAAGGTTCTCTTCTGTCTGCATTATCACAATCACAAGGACTAGATAAACATAATGAAGCTGCATGCAGCCAAGAAACAACTTCATCTGCATATATTGCATCCTGATATCCCACACCAGCCACTCAGTGAATAAAGAAAATCACATGGAGCACCATCACTCTCTCTTATCAAACTTAAAATGCTCCAACTTGATGGATGTAGAATTTTTTAAAGTAATTGGAAACTTGCTAAGCAATTTCCATTGTTTTTAGTAAGATGTGCTGATGCTGCAGTATTCATAAACAGTACAGTATTCATTTGGACAACAGTGCAGAAGGTGTCACAAAACCAGCAAAGTGCAAAATCCAAGCATTTTGCACATTACTTTAGATGAATTTATGTACATCAGTGACTTTCAGTATTTTCTTTGTGTTCAAGTAAAATCACGAATGTCAAATAAATTTGCTTCAAATACACAGATACAGGTGCAATTTAAATATGCTTTTTGAGTTAAACAATTGCATATGTCATATTATGTTTTGAATTTTCGAATTTTAAGTATGACAAACAACTGTATTTCATGCAACAGCATCAGTTGCAAGTTTCCTTTATGCTTGATAAAATTCTGGCTGTGAGCCCTTGTTCAAAAAAGCCTTTCACACCAAATTTCAGGGGTTATCTACATAATTGTGTATATTCAAGATCCCCACAACTCACCTCAGATTGTTGCTCATATCAAATGCAGCCACAGTCCATTAGGCCCCAGTGGCCATAGACAGTAGCCACGTGAATGAGCCATGCTTGTGTGAATATGTGTGTGTGTTTTATACTTCTGAAAATGGGCTTTTTAAAGTTAAAAGTTTAGCAGTCTTTTCATTGTGTCTGTCTGCGAGTCAATGCCTCCTCTATATGTGTGCAGCAGTCTATCTTTTTCATATTCTTGTTATTGTCCTTGACTTTCCATTGTTTGGCACATTCCTCTCTGTTACAAAAAAATGGTGAAATGATAAGATACCTTTACGACTGCCTCATCTGCCACCACAATCTTCCTCACTTTATCTGCTTGTGCCTGCTCTTTTACTAAATGCTTCATAAGTTCAACTGCGTCTATTGATTTCTGCTTCAGTTCTGGTTCCATTGCAGTCAATTCAATCTTCATTCTATCGATTAATTCATTTGTTTCATACAGTTTCTGTAAATGAATCATTAAAATGTATTTAAAATTTCAGTTACTTTAAAACGTTCTTAGGGAAATAATGGGAAAGATGAATGATAGCTACCATACACTTGCTTACAATATCAACCAAAAATTGCGTAAATACAGTAGTGGAGTGTTTATGATTTTTGTCTTTGGGGCATACAATAAGTATACCTGTACTGTTTTCACGTTTGAAAATATTATCTATGTATAAAACAATGGTTCAGATAGACATGGATAGCTGACCACTGAGAGTTGAAGAAGCAGGGGAGGGGTAGAGCTTAGCCATTCTGACAGATAAAAATATTTTACTTATCAGTTAGCCTAGTTGGCTGGACAAAAACAAAATCTCAAATGTTGAACACATTCTTTTCATTATTACCTAAGGTATAGGACAATCTGTATTTAGAGAAACCAGTGTCCCTTCTCCTGAATTAAAAATAAGTGCCACATACAGGCAAGATTTTCTCACTAGACAAGGCACTCTTAAATCTTAATTTTAAAATACTATCAAGTTTTAAAGACAATTACACTCTTCTATTGAACAAAAGCAGCAAATAAAATTGTTCTTATGGTTTTTAACCAAACAAAATATCACCTACTTATAGACTACCTGAGAACCATATGAAAAGGACACTAAAAGTAGGTTCAGTGGCAATGGTTTCCTCCTTGCTGCAAGAAATAACTCTGAAACAGCCAGGTGTTCAAAAGATGCTCACAAAATAGAAGTCTCTGTTTAATGAAATGCTGGCATATCTGACTTGTCAAGAAACACGAATTTACCAAAACACATGACTGCTTTCATATTTCAAATTGATGTAGCTTATGAGTAACATACATTACAAAGAACATGAGTTAGAAGACTGTGACTTATTCTTAATTCTGTTTACACCACTCCTTTCCATTCATATGACTCAAAGTATATTTGCTTAACATGCAGGATATAAAATGTAGACTGGCAATGGCAAGGAAAGCGTTTCTCAAGAAGAGGAATTTGTTAACATCGAGTATAGATTTAAGTGTCAGGAAGTCGTTTCTGAAAGTATTTGTATGGAGTGTAGCCATGTATGGAAGTGAAACATGGACGATAACTAGTTTGGACAAGAAGAGAATAGAAGCTTTCGAAATGTGGTGCTACAGAAGAATGCTGAAGATAAGGTGGGTAGATCACGTAACTAATGAGGTGGTATTAAATAGGATTGGGGAGAAGAGAAGTTTGTGGCACAACTTGACTAGAAGAAGGGATCGGTTGGTAGGACATGTTTTGAGGCATCAAGGGATCACAAATTTAGCATTGGAGGGCAGTGTGGAGGGTAAAAATCGTAGAGGGAGACCAAGAGATGAATACACTAAGCAGATTCAGAAGGATGTAGGTTGCAGTAGATACTGGGAGATGAAGAAGCTTGCACAGGATAGAGTAGCATGGAGAGCTGCATCAAACCAGTCTCAGGACTGATGACCACAACAACAACAACAACATGCAATATATGTAGTATTATACCTAACCACTCATTCACCCAATGGCATGTGACTTTTTTTCTTCAACAAGGTAGGAAACATCACCAAAGAAAACTACTTTTATTATTGCAATCATCCCTTGCTTGCATCTCAGCTGGGTCATTCTTCTGAAGTCCAGTTGACATGGTGACCATCAGAATTACATCTTCCATCTTTTCCATTACAGCTTGTGTAAACTATCTTCTATGTTTTCAGCATTTTGTTTACTAGTTGTACACTCCTGGAAATTGAAATAAGAACACCGTGAATTCATTGTCCCAGGAAGGGGAAACTTTATTGACACATTCCTGGGGTCCGATACATCACTTGATCACACTGACAGAACCACAGGCACATAGACACAGGCAACAGAGCATGCACAATGTCGGCACTAGTACAGTGTATATCCACCTTTCGCAGCAATGCAGGCTGCTATTCTCCCATGGAGACGATTGTAGAGATGCTGGATGTAGTCCTGTGGAACGGCTTGCCATGCCATTTCCACCTGGCGCCTCAGTTGGACCAGCATTCGTGCTGGACGTGCAGACCATGTGAGACGACGCTTCATCCAGTCCCAAACATGCTCAATGGGGGACAGATCCGGAGATCTTGCTGTCCAGGGTAGTTGAGTTACACCTTTCTAGAGCATGTTGGGTGGCACGGGATACATGCGGACGTGCATTGTCCTGTTGGAACAGCAAGTTCCCTTGCCGGTCTAGGAATGGTAGAACGATGGGTTCGATGACGGTTTGGATGTACCGTGCACTATTCAGTGTCCCTTCGACGATCACCAGTGGTGTAAGGCCAGTGTAGGAGATCGCTCCCCACACCATAATGCCGGGTGTTGGCCCTGTGTGCCTCGGTCGTATGCAGTCCTGACTGTGGCGCTCACCTGCACGGCGCCAAACACGCATACGACCATCATTGGCACCAAGGCAGAAGCGACTCTCATCGCTGAAGACAACACGTCTCCATTCGTCCCTCCATTCACGCATGTCGCGACACCACTGGAGGCGTGCTGCACGATGTTGGGGCGTGAGCGGAAGATGGCCTAACGGTGTGCGGGACCGTAGCCCAGCTTCATGGAGACGGTTGCGAATGGTCCTCTCCGATACCCCAGGAGCAACAGTGTCCCTAATTTGCTGGGAAGTGGCGGTGCGGTCCCCTACGGCACTGCATAGGATCCTACGGTCTTGGCGTGCATCCGTGCATCGCTGCGGTCCGGTCCCAGGTCGACGGGCACGTGCACCTTCTGCCAACCACTGGCGACAACATCGATGTACTGTGGAGACCTCACACCCCACATGTTGAGCAATTTGGCGGTACGTCCACCCAGCCTCCCGCATGCCCACTATATGCCCTCGCTCAAAGTCCGTCAACTGCACATACGGTTCACGTCCACGCTGTCGCGGCATGCTACCAGTGTTAAAGACTGTGATGGAGCTCCGTATGCCACGGCAAACTGGCTGACACTGACGGCAGCGGTGCACAAATGCTGCACAGCTAGCGCCATTCGACGGCCAACACCGCGGTTCCTGGTGTGTCCGCTGTGCCGTGCGTGTGATCATTGCTTGTACAGCCCTCTCGCAGTGTCCGGAGCAAGTATGGTGGGTCTGACACACCGGTGTCAATGTGTTCTTTTTTCCATTTCCAGGAGTGTATTTCAGAATGGTCTGGAATACGTAACAGAGCAAATGATGTGCAACTGGTGAGAAATTTGGAAGGGGTGTACTTTTTGTGGAATTGTATGTGTTTCTGAGGCTCCTGGGTGATGGAGAGGTAATGGCATGCAAGCAATGGGGTAACAAGTACTTGTGCAATGCAGGGCTGACAAGGTTGTTAATAAATTAATGTTCACTTACATGGTGTATTATTTCTCATAATTGGATAAGCAAATTGATATTGCAGCTGTGATGTATATTGCAAGCAGCAAAAGAATTCAATAAGCATTCAGTTTGTTAAAATATAGAGAGCAATCTGTGGTCATAGCAGTTAAAGTCCAGTTACAGTATTAATACTAGTGATTAAACTGACATGAAAGCAAACTTATACAAAAAGGCAGGAGACATGAATTTCTAGGCAGCAGTGGTGAGTGTCAGAACGAACCTAAAAGGAGATATAGTTGAATTTTAGAACTGTCAGAAAGAAGATATTGAAGACGTTTGTTTTTATTCACAAAATTGTGAAATGGAATTAAAATATTAGAAGATAAATAAATTCTTCAGTGGTCTCTAGCAAAGAGCAAGCAGGAAGCACAGGCCACGGTACTGAAAGAAAGTGGATTGGTTGTGACTAGGAGAACACAGTTAAGCAAAAATAAGCCAATGAAGATGAGGAATGGATGTAATTCAGTGTAATCCTCATTTTTTAAAATTTAAAGAAGACCACCAAAGAAGATTTATGTTGTTGGGGATCCTACCAATGAGTAAACACAGTACTTAGCAATCATTAAGTCAGTGGAATGAAATTGTTATTGAAAGAATATTTTGTTTGAGAAATGCATGAAGAAAGAGTTACCAATTTAATCTGATTCTGAGACATTTCAGAGCCCACTACAGTAATGGAAGGATGATTAGCTGGAGCTAGAGGAAGTGGGTCATGATAGAGGTCAGTTTTAGAGGAAAAGTGGCATGCTAGGTTTCTGATGAGGAGCAGCAGCCAGCGAAAGGCACACAGAACCTGTACAAATTGATAGAGACATGAAAGGTGCAGGAAGCCTCTGTAAATATTTCTGTGCAGATACTGATGGATTACTGGTCTGTGTTCCACTTCACATGCCGCAGCTGCACCCATGTGTTACTGGGTGAGTCATCCAGCACCATGCACATCACCTGTAAAGGTGCCTCTACATGGGCCATATTTTATTGCAATGGGTGACCACAGTAACTTTGCTGTCAACATTGCAGGTATGTACCTGTAATACATGGCAATATTGCAGTATGGCTGGACAATACTGTTGATGGAGCAGGTTGTTCCAGGCACTTGCCAACATATTCTTGAAACATTGTCCACTAAAGGTGAAGAATATTTTGTGGGGTTGGGCCATATATTTCTGCTCTTATTTGTAAATGCTTATGTCTCATTCTCAACCATGCCCCCTCTTTCTCACACTGACAATGCTGCGGGGACAAGTTACATAATTTGAGCAGTGAGACAATATCATTTCACTTCAGTTATAATATACGGTCAGCAATATGCAACTTTTATTACTTGTTTGAACGTACCTTATGAGAAGCAGGAGCTATATATAAGTATATTTGGTTACATAATTGTGAGAGTGAATTTGATGTAGTACAATGTTTACAATAGGGTTTTTGGTGTAAGAAAATTGTATTAACAGTTGTGCCGTATCAGTTCCTATAATTGTAGTGATACATCTAAATCATGGCAGTAGCAGTGGGTGATGAAACTGTAAATTCATGGATGCAATCTATAGAAAAACTGCTGAAACAGTTTATGAAGATGGCGTATGATGGGTTCAATAAGGTGAGAAAGCTGGTAAGGGGGTTTAGGTAACAATATGAAACATGTGGATAGCCAACTGAATGGAAGAATCAGTGTTTTAGGAAAAAAGTTGAGAAGAGTAAAGGGATTAGGTAGTCAGATACAGGATGTAGAAGACCACTTGGCCACGGAAACTGAATGACAACATGAATTGTGGAAAAAAGGAGGATTTCATTACTATATCGAAACAGGTAGAAGGAGAAACATGAATGGTGCAGCGTAGCAATGACTTTAGATTTGTTTATTTTAAGGGACAAGTAGGACCATTGTTGTATGCTGGCAGTACAAGACCACAAAAGTACTAAAAGATGTACATGAACGGTCTGAAAGAAGAAGATAGAAATAATAGCACTTGGTAGCGGTTGATGAACTAACCTCAGAAGTTGGAAACTTTAAATAATAATTTTATTAATTTCAATCTAAATGGAGAGGAAACCTTTGTCATACTCTAAAAAACAATTAAAAGTAATTTATCTGATCAGAGGGAGTAATCAAAACCATATAAATTGTGTAATAAGTCATTTAGAGGGTGATGCTGCCCAACAGGGTATATCACATGTGAAGAGAAATTTGTATTATATACTGACACTGAGTAATCCTTAAAAACCAAAGGACAAAATAGTTCTGAAGAATAAATGAGCACAAAACTATTAACAAATTGATGTTTATTTACATACTGTGTTATTTCTCATAATTAGAGAAATGAGTTTATATTGCAGAAGTGCAGTATATAATCAACTGAAAAAGGATTCTACAAGTTCTTAAATGAAGGAATTCCCTTTGCACTCTTATTCTGACATCTTTACTTTTAAAGTCTCCAAAAGCTATTTTTATTTTTCTATGTGCTGAATTTCTCCAACTGACAACTATTTCATCACATTTTTCTGCAGCCATTTTGTCTTAGCTTTCTTATACTTAGTATTTATTTCGTGAATGCCTTATATTTCCATATTCCTTTCTTTTCCTGCACAATTTTGTATTACCTACTATTGTTGGGTAACTGAAGTATTTCCTCTATTGCTTATGACTTCTTTGCATTACTAATCCATTGTTCCTGGTAATGTACAACCTGTAGTTCGAGCTGTTCAGAATAGTTATTACAGATACAGTATGTGATGCATAGCTGTTCGACATACAAGCAGTCAGGAGAATATGCATGAACAGAACAATTACTTAAATTCCTGATGTTTTATAATAACTTTTACAGCAAAGAGTAATAATGGGAAATCAAATACGCAATGTTAAAAAACAAAAAACAGATGTATGGTACCACATCTATTTAGTACAGAAAAAAATCTGAAAATGGAAGTACAATGAGAAACAGAGAAAAATAGTTACCAGATAGAGTTAGATGTACTCACAGCCTGAATATTCACTTTACCTTCTGATGACAAAAGAGTGAAAATAAATGGAAAAACAAGTATTACAGGAAAAATAAAGGACACTGGAATATTGGTTGGTGTCTAATTCACAGTGAAGATGAGAATGTTACTGGTATGGGAAGAAAGTATCTTGTAAATTTGTTTCTGGACTACTTAGGAAAGGTATTGTCTGTGTATTAAGGTATTTGCAAGGTTTATGGCATATCTGAATAAGCACTGTAGACTCAGCAAGGTTGCTGACATATTTGAATGAGCACCAGAAATGCAACATCCATTTGTGCCAAGGTAGTAGAAGAGGTGCTTCTTCACATGAAACAAGGGAGTGCTGTCATAAAGGGTAGAGTAGAGTATAATTGAGTTTTATTGGCCCTAGTAATAATATAGTATACAAGTGGTACATTATGATGTAGAGAAAGTCAATGTATGACAAAAATAATACTAAATAATTAAAATTTATATTAATTTCACTATACTACATTAAGTGGCCATTGGGTTACAAAATACAGAGCAAATATTGTACAGAGTTAAAGAGAAGATATTATAAAGTAGAAAGAGCAAGTACTACATTGGCAGATTAATATTTCTATAACAGCAACATTTATGTGGTAAGTCTAGTAATATTTATGTGATATATCACTAAGTCTAAGACAAAAAACTTTACTGTAAAAGTCTTTAGTGTATAACTGTTGGTTAGTGCATTTAATTATTTAATTTTACAGAGACTTTTATGGAGCCATCTGATGGTTAGAAATTAACATTAGGTAGGTAGAGCTCATTAATTTTAGAAGTACCAGGAAAAGCAAATTTCAGAGTAAATTTGGAATTTATGGCAGGTAATAATGTTGAATAATTCATTGGGTGTGGACACAACATATAGTGTAACCATTGGTACTAGTACAAAGAAATGAGTGGCATGCCAGAACACTATTTTACACTACCCCATTTCTGTCTCATTACCATCAGTAATACAGGTGGACAACTATACACTACACTTTTCACAATTACTTACTTGAAATACTTACACACACGATTCAACATTCACACTTTGCAAAGGGATGTTGTCTATCAGATCAAATAAATAAATAAATAAATAAATAAATACTTTCTACTTAGGCAGCTGAATCTTTTAGGAGCACCTAATGCAGATAGTGATAAGACACAAGCTCACAGTGCAGACGTCATAACTGCTCACAGGGATTATGGGAAACATATCAGAAGGCATAGCAAAAGACTTTCTTAGCTCCTTAAACATAACTATGCAATGATGAGCAGGTAGTTCACCACTTGTGTGAAAATGATTGTCATACACTTTAGTTCTGTATGTAAAACAAGGGAAAGGCATCCACTCACCTACAGTATAGAATTTGCTGTTTCATAGTAGAAGTACACACATTCACACACACACTAGAACACAGTCATCCAAACACACACTCCCATGACCATGACAAGACTGATTATTTTAAAGCAGTTGCTTGGGCTGAAGGAGGTAGGCAGGCAGTAGGAGAGGATGCAAGAAGGGGGTAATGAGTGTAAAGAATCATATTTTATAAATAATAATAATTTTGTACCATAGATAATATTGGCATAAAACAAAACAAATATTAATTGATGAATCTTCACCTATATGTGATAGCGGGCAGATGTATCATGAGTTCTGCTGTGTTAATATTGTTAAGGGGAATGTGTATTCCAACCATACATTAAAGAAGTGTTATAGAAAGTTATTAGGAAAACAAAGTTTATCCATTCATTCATATTCTGTTCATCATTTCGCTCGTGCTGAGAATCCTGCATCAAGAGGATCGAAGCATACAAGAAGAATTTGCATGAGCCGAGGGGCAAAACAGAACCAGTATTGTCATACCAATCTCCACGCACAATAGCAGTAAAAGGAAAAGGATGTATGTAAATTTACAAATGTTAACCTAATAATGTATTGAATATTGAAGGTCTGTTGATATTAATGACAGCTAAAGTTCATTCAGGATATGAGTACTTTCGAATTTCTTTCAATTATTCTCCACAAGGTACTATTCATGAGAAAGAAGCAGGTCTTTTGACAGATTGATTCTGTAGCTGCACAAGACAGAAATAGTACATAGGATAGAGCATAGAACAGATATGGAAAGAGGGAAGGAGAGAGGGAGATGGGGGAAAGCAAAGGAAGGTGGAAGATGGAGAGGGGAGGAAGCAATGGGGGTGGAAGAGGTAGGGGGAAGGGACTAGGGGTAATGGAGGGGAATGTGGAGATGAAGAGGGAGGCAGGGAAAGGGGAGAGAAAGGGAGAGGAGTGAAAAGGGGAGATAGATAGATAGATAGAGAGAGAGAGAGAGAGAGAGAGAGAAAGAGAGAGAAAGAGAAAGAGAGAGAGAGAGAGAGAGAGAGAGAGAGAGAGAGAAAAGGGGGGAAGGAGGGAAGGAGAGAGAGGAGGGGGGGGGGAGTGGAAGAAAGCAGTACACAATTTGGATGGGGAAAGAGTGGTGTGGACAGAAGGGAGAAAGAAAGGTAATGTGAGGCAGTGGAAAACAAGTTAACAGAAGTTTAGGCCAGAGGAATTGAGAGAGCACAGAAGAGACATTTCCCACCTGCATACTTAAGAGAGACCAGTGCTGAAAGGGAGTATCCACACCAAGGGCTTGCGTAGGGAAGCAGCTGTTGCAACATGTTCGGCAGCTGGATAGTTCACAGTCTGTCAATTTTTGGCTGTTGCCATTCATGCAATTAGACAGTGTGTTACTTGTCATGTGCACAGAAAATGCTCTGATAAGGTTACCATATATTTTGACATCTGTTTCCACTGCAGATGCAGCATCCACAGTTGGCAAGGCTGTAAGGAAAAGACTTTTTGATATGGAATGGGTGACAACTGTCAAAGGGGAGGTACCGTTAGTGGATGGTGCACTTAAGATGAATGGAAGAACTTGTGGGATCATCCGGGAGGGGGCATTGACATCCATGCAGGTGGTTCACTGGCTGAAGTGAATATCTGAGAGCATATGTTGAGGCTAAGGAGGAAGGAGCAAAGATTTTCCTTGCCAGGACTCCAGACCACAAAAATGTTGTCAATGAATCTGAACCAGGCAAGGTGGTTTGGTTTTGACTGGATAGGATGGATTCCTCCAGATGCCTCATAAACAAGTTGGCATAGAATGTTGTCAGGCAAGTACCCTGGCAGCAAGAAGGATTTGTTCACAGATTTGGATTTCAGGAGTGAAATTGCAGGTCAAAATGTTGTTGGTTTGGATGGTTAGATATCAGGAAGATATTGGGGCAGGTAGTGTTCCATGGCCTCAAGGCCAGGGGCATGGAGGATGTTGGTGCATAAGTAAGGGGCATTCACAGTGACCAAGAAGGTGTCTGGTGGTAATGGAACAGGAACTGTGGAGAGGCAGTGAAGGAAATGAGCAGTTTCTTGAATGCAAGATGGTAGATAATGGGCAATAGTTTGGTGGTGTTGGTTCACTCTGTGGGAACACTGCACCAAGCCAAAATGGGAAGACAAGTACAGAAAACTATAGGGTTGCTGCAGTCAGAAGGCAGATGGTTTCACATGTCAGGTTTTGGGGTGGACCTAAGCCCTTATTATTATTTTGCTATTTATAAACCTGCCTGGGTTCCTTGGATTTGCTTAAGTAACATTTATAGCTGTTCATATCAAGTACATGGCAACTTTGACTCGTGACTCCTTATTTCATTAAACTCACAACTTGGATAGTCAGATCTACTGGTTTTTCTGCAAAGTGCCATCCACAAACTGCATGTATAGATAATACAGAAAGTCTCATATAACTCTAGAGTTGACTTATTATTGCATACTTTAAAGATATAACTGTTACATGTCAATTTATAAGTTTTACATTAAAATATCTTCTTACACAAAATTGTTCTGATTTTTATGTATTTAAGCAAATACACTTTACCAGTTCTTAAAGTATATTAACTTATTGTACTGGTTGCTTTATTTACATCTTACCCGTAGGCCATTAGCAATACGGTCATGTTTCTTTTGTAACTGGTCTGTCTTATTCTGCAGCATAGTCAAGTACAGCTTCAAGAGTTCCAAGTAGCTACTTGGAGTTGTGTAATAATACCGCCGCATCTCGTTGTAGAAACGTATTGTCATTTGTGCCACACTCTGCGTTTTAAGATCAGAGATTAGTTAGGTGTACATGCAATAGTCATTGGTATTTAAAGTAATGGTTCTGGAAAATAAGCTACTGCTGCATGAAAACACTCAGGCAGCTCATTAGTTAAGTAGTTACATGTTCACTGTCTAAACTGAATGATACAAAGGGGGACCCAAAAATAACGAGAATCTTATTACAATAAAACATGTACTTGATGGAACATTTTGAAACCTGAAACACCTTGAAAATTATGTCTTCTGAGCATAATACACTTGTCTCAACTACACTCCTGGAAATGGAAAAAAGAACACATTGACACCGGTGTGTCAGACCCACCATACTTGCTCCGGACACTGCGAGAGGGCTGTACAAGCAATGATCACACGCACGGCACAGCGGACACACCAGGAACCGCGGTGTTGGCCGTCGAATGGTGCTAGCTGCGCAGCATTTGTGCACCGCTGCCGTCAGTGTCAGCCAGTTTGCCGTGGCATACGGAGCTCCATCGCAGTCTTTAACACTGGTAGCATGCTGCGACAGCGTGGACGTGAACCGTATGTGCAGTTGAAGGACTTTGAGCGAGGGCGTATAGTGGGCATGCGGGAAGCCGGGTGGATGTACCGCCGAATTGCTCAACACGTGGGGCGTGAGGTCTCCACAGTACATCGATGTTGTTGCCAGTGGTCGGTGGAAGGTGCACGTGCCCGTCGACCTGGGACCGGACCACAGAGACGCACGGATGCACGCCAAGACCGTAGGATCCTACGCAGTGCCGTAGGGGACCGCACTGCCACTTCCCAGCAAATTAGGGACACTGTTGCTCCTGGGGTATCGGCGAGGACCATTCGCAACCGTCTCCATGAAGCTGGGCTACGGTCCTGCACACCGTTAGGCCGTCTTCCGCTCACGCCCCAACATCGTGCAGCCCGCCTCCAGTGGTGTCGCGACAGGCGTGAATGGAGGGACGAATGGAGACGCGTCGTCTTCAGCGATGAGAGTCGCTTCTGCCTTGGTGCCAATGATGGTCGTATGCGTGTTTGGCACCGTGCAGGTGAGCGCCACAATCAGGACTGCATATGACCGAGGCACACAGGGCCAACACCCGGCATTATGGTGTGGGGAGCGATCTCCTACACTGGCCGTACACCACTGGTGATCGTCGAGGGGACACTGAATAGTGCACGGTACATCCAAACCGTCATCGAACCCATCATTCTACCATTCCTAGACCGGCAAGGGAACTTGCTGTTCCAACAGGACAATGCACGTCCGCATGTATCCCGTGCCACCCAACGTGCTCTAGAAGGTGTAACTCAACTACCCTGGACAGCAAGATCTCCGGATCTGTCCCCCATTGAGCATGTTTGGGACTGGATGAAGCGTCGTCTCACGCGGTCTGCACGTCCAGCACGAACGCTGGTCCAACTGAGGCACCAGGTGGAAATGGCATGGCAAGCCGTTCCACAGGACTACATCCAGCATCTCTACGATCGTCTCCATGGGAGAATAGCAGCCTGCATTGCTGCGAAAGGTGGATATACACTGTACTAGTGCCGACATTGTGCATGCTCTGTTGCCTGTGTCTATGTGCCTGTGGTTCTGTTAGTGTGATCATGTGATGTATCTGACCCCAGGAATGTGTCAATAAAGTTTCCCCTTCCTGGGACAATGAATTCACGGTGTTCTTATTTCAATTTCCAGGAGTGTATTTTCCATTTGTGCAAAAAGTTTTTAAACTCATCTGAAGTAAGGCTGTTTAGTATTGTTTAGTATCTCCAGTGATTTTCTTTTCTTCTCTTCTTCTACATCTTGAAAACACTTCCTTGCTGGTTTTTTTTTTTTTTTGGGGGGGGGGGGGGGGGGGGGGGGGGGGATATAACAAAATTCACAGTGTGCCAGATCCAGTGAATGGGTTGTGTGAGAAACCACTGTCATTTGGTTTTTGGCCAAAATCTGCCTGTCATGCTGTGTGCACAGCTGCTTTGTTGTGCTGACAAAACTAGTCTCCTGACTGCAAAAATGTATGTCTTCTTTTCTCACTGCTTCACATTATCATTTAACACTTGGAAGGTAGTTATGCTGGTTAACTGTGGAACCCTGGGAAGCAAATTCATGGTGGCCAATCCCTGTGATGTGGAAAAAACAAACCACCATTTTCTACACATGGGATCTCACCTTCCATGATTTCTTTGTAATTGGTGAAGAAGGGGTCTTTCAGTGGTTGCATTGTTCCGTGGTTTCTGTATTGTATCCATAACACCTTGATTCATTGAATGTGATGATTTTTGCATAAAAGTTTGGGTCAGTTTCTGACTGTTCTTACCATTCCTGGAACATACACTAATGATTCACTCTCTGGTCAACAGAAAGCATGCACAGAACAAATTTTGCTGCAACAAAATTTCATCTTCAGTCAAAGTTCATTGATGAACTCCAGGATATTCCAGTCATGTCCATCAACTCATCAATTATTTTATGATGATCAAACATTACCATAACATGGACTTTTTTTCAATGTTTCCCTGTTTTTCTGGAAGTTGAGGGACATCCCTGTTGTGATTCACTTTCACTTGACATTTGGCCACTTTTAAAATGGGAAAACCAGTAATAAACCCTTGTGTAGCTCAAAGCTTCCACCACATAAGGTATCCAAAGCATTGTGACAGGTTCTGCTGCAGGCTCTCTAACAGGGAACAGAACCTGATGTTAGCACATTGATATTTAATGTCTGCCATTGAAAACTCACTTAACACATGTAACAGTGCTTACAGACACAATCAAACTGAGTACAATAGTATTCCCACACCAACACTGCTTAGACAACTGTTACAAAATCATGTCTAGTGAAGGCAGTGGGAGAAATCAAAACAAGTGTTCTGTCAACTGCTAGAGAAAATTTCTTGTTACTATTGGGTCCTTCCTCCTATATTAAATGAGATAGATATTTCAGCTGTCAAGATATTAATGAATAATTTTCAATAGGAGTACATATCATTCATTTACACATAAGTATTTGCAATAAATAAACACAATTTAATAGTGGACTCAAAATGTGTCCTTCTAACAGTGATTAATTATTTACAAGAAATTAATTAGAAAATATTTATATATCAGTGGTTAAAATCCTTAGCTCTTTGAATGGTTGTTTGCAAACTTAGTGAATTTCTTTATTGATCCCATAAATCATGATTTACTATGTAGTTCGTACATAGTCTATTAGACAGGATGCCATGTTTGAAATATTAATACAATTTATACACAATATGATTCTGAAATAAAATGCAAAATATATTGCATATTAGTAACATAATTATAAGGGCAAATAACAAGACTGAAATCAGTAAGTATTGTTATAAATGTGTGATAAATTACGTGCATGAAACTTTGTAAATGTGAAATTTATTTTTGACTTACAAAGCTCCTTTGTGTACAATGTTTGAAGTAGTATGATTAATTGCATGAACAAAGAGTTTGTCTGCTTCACTAACACAGAAGAGAGCTATGTAGTGCTCACAATGTGAAAAGAACTAACACTAAGGTCCACACCCACAACATGCAGCGTCTAGCCTTGTGCTTTGTTTATGGTGCTGGCATGACATAAGCTCACCAGCTATTGTGTATGTTTATAAAGCAAAATGGCAAATCATTAGGAATCTGCATGATTCAGGATATAAAAACTCACTTGCCTATGCCATTTCTCATCATAATTTCTGCTTTATGTTGTTTTGTTGGAGAGAAGGAACTTGAAGCCTCATTCCATTATACAGTTTTGCTGGGCTTCAATTTCACAATGTAACAATTGAGATTACATTTTTCAAATACATTTTGTGTGACGCAAGGTCAGATGTGCTGAAAGGGTTAATAACAAAACGTCGCCCATTCAGATATTTTATGATCTCTCAAAGGCTTTTGACTATGCGTTCCTGAAATTCTTCTAGATAAGCTTAAGTATTGTGGTATGAGTAGCACGGTTCAAATGGTTTAATTCATATTTAACAGGAATAATGTTAAAGGTTGAAGTTAACAGTACAGACAGTCTGCAAAATCAGCAGAGTCCTTTACCAGAGGAGGTATCAGGAATGAAATTCCAGAACGTTACATAGCAAGAAAATCTCGGAAAAAATGAAAGTACTAATATTAAGTGACAGTCATGGAAGACACTGTGCTCAAATACTGCAAGACAAACTAGGGACCTCATAACAGGTAAAAAGCATAGTAAAACCTGGCACCCCACTAAAAGAGGTGATAAAAAATGCAGAAAATTTGACAAGAAGCTTCAGTACACGTGATACTTTGATTGTAATAGGGAGTTCTAACAACATAGACAAACCCCTCGATCTAATGTTGAAACATGTGGTAGAACCCGTGGAACCACTACTCATTCTAAGTCACAAAATGAATATCATTATCCATCCTATACCCAGGAGATATGATGTTCAAAATTTAAATAGTAAAATTAATACTGCAAACTTCCACCTGATACAGGCTCTGAATTTAGTAAAACATGCAAACAAAAAAAGAATTGCTGTGAACTTTGAAATAGAGGGACTAGCCAGAAACCACTTCACAACACATGGCTTACACCTAAACAAATGTGGCAAGGAGACTATCTGCAATAGAATGGCCTTCCTGACAACTATGGAAGACAATAAGAAACCAAAAGTCAGAAACCATAAACATACGCTAATAAGCAATTGGATGAAGACAAACAAGATGGGAAATAAAAAGAGTAACAGTGACCATACTGTGCAAACTACACTAGACAAATGGGTCACGAAGTCACAGAGACGAAACACAAATCCCCTGACCCCTCAAAAAGGTCAGGAACCTGAAAGGATCAATAATGTGATGGTGAACATTATTGAGACATCCCTCCAAAACATCAATGTGATGCCTCGGCAGTGCGAAGTGCATGTGGATACTTTTCAGGCCCACCTGGAAGATGAGTTGGCTGCCAAGGATGACCAACAGAACCAGCACAACTGCTCAGAAGTCAACATACCTGAAATACAGCACATTTTAAACTAAAGGTCAGTGACACAGTAAATATGACTTCGAGCCCCCTGACTAAACCCCACTCAGACCTGAAAATCTATTATCACAATGTCCAATCATTGAGCAACAAAACTGATGACTTTAGCATTTTGCTGACCAGTGAACTCAGTGATATCTCAGTAGTATGCCTAGCAGAGCACTGGCTCTGCACTGATGTAGTTAAGTTAATCTCACTACCAAACTTCAAATTGTGCGAACACTACTCCAGATCAAATGATGGACATGGTGGGGTTGCCATCTTCATCAAACAACACATTGAATATAGCCCACTTCCTACCCTAAAGAAAATAGGAACAGACAAGATCTTTGAATGTGCAGCCATAAAGCTTACAGATCTAAATCTAATAGTAGCTGCAATTTACCGTTCCTCCTCCAGTAGTATTAATGATTTTCTGTTACAAATGGACTTGTTTCTATCCAAAGTAAGTCAGTGGAAACAGGATGTGATTATATGTGGTGACTTTAATATAGACTTTCTCACCCACAACAGAAACAGGGAAACATTAATTAACATTGCCAAAACTTATAATCTGCATGGCCTTGTAAATGAGCCCACTAGAATAACACCCACATCCAAGACAGCTCTAGATCAAATTTTTGCAAATGGAAATAAACTTAACCCAACTCTAGGAGTATACAATGCAGGATTCAGCAACCACCAAGCTGTCATTCTAAAGGTCGATGTTAGCAAAGATACCTCAAACCCAGTCCACCTAAAACTTTACAAAAGGTTTTTCACTCGAGAGAACTTGAACAAGCTAAATACCCTCCTTAGTAAAGAAAAGTGGACAGAGATGTGCACAGCCAATGGTGTCAACATGAAATTCAACATATTTCTTGACAAACTGATCCACCACTTTAAAGAGGCCTTTCCACAAAAACCAGTAAGAATAAATAATAATAATAATAGAAACAAGAGCTGGATCTCTTGCAAACATAAAAGAATACTCCACATGTTATGTAAACAAAGTAGTGACTCCCCCCAACTAACAGAATACTATAAAAACTACACATGTATCCTAAGAAGAGTGATAAGACAAGGAAAAAGGATGCAGAATGATGAGTACATTGACAAAACCAGCAATAAAGTAAAAGCAATGTGGAATATCATGAAAAGGGAAAGAGGGGAAATGAATGCTTCACATACGAACATAGAAACCAAACTCAACAATGAATCTGTATCTAATCCCAAATTGTGGTGAACTCTTTCAACAATTTCTTTACGAGCATAGCTGAAAAATTGGTCCAAAATAATCCTAACACAAATTACCAACCAGCAAACCAAAAATATCACACATGTGAAGAGTCAGTTTTCATTACCAAAGTCACTGAAAATGATGTTGCAAAGGCCCTCAGAGAGTTAAAAAATTCATATTCAGCGGGAATTGATGGTATCCCAGCAGCTGTAATCAAAAATTGTGAACACACAATTGCTGAACCATTAACTCACTTCTGTGACTGTTCTTTCCAGGCAGGTATCTTCCCTGAAGCTCTGAAACGTTCTAAAGTAATGCCTGTCTTCAAAAAAGGCGATAATAAAGATATGAATAACTACAGGCCTATCTCAATCTCATTCTAATTTTCTAAAGTTTTTGAAAAAATAATGTACAAAAAAGTGATGGACTTCATTGGAAAAAAAAAGAAAAAAAAAAAAAAAAGAAAGAAAGATTTACTAAGTTCAGCTCAACATGGGGTCAGAAGCAACAAATCTACTGAAACTGCAGTATATGATTGCATAAATATGCTATTAGAACTGTTAGATAGAAAACAATTCATAAGAGGCATATTTCTGGATCTGTCAAAGGCTTTTGACACTGTAGACCACAAAATATTACTGGAAAAATTAGAACACTATGGTATCAGAGGAATTGCAAACAACTGGATTCCTACATTCCTAACCAATTGGATGCAGAGAGTCAGCATCAAATATACTAACAGACAAAGCAACTCAATAACCAAAATACTATCAAGTAATAAAACTGTAAAGCAAGGTGTTCCATAGGGCTCAGTATTGGGACCCCTACTTTTCCTCCTGTATATTAATGACTTGAGCCTGAATGTTGATGCACACAAAACAATAACATTTGCTGATGACACAACTGTACTCCTCAAAGGGGAGAATACAGAGTCTGTGCAAAAAGCTGTGAACTTGGCCACTGAACAACTCAACAGATTAACTATCAACACCAAAAAGACAGCTTCCATGAACTTTCACACAACACAAAATGCAAATTCCTTTCAGATATTTGTCACTGTAAATAACCAGTCAATAGATACCAACACTGTTTTCAAATTCCTGAGTCTGTGGGTTCAAGATAACCTGAAATGGAATACACATACAGGAAAGGTAAATGCCATGATTTGTACTGGCTGTTATGCATTGAGTGTACTGAAAACATGTGCTAGCCTTAAAACATTAACCAGTGCGTACTACGCTTACATACAAGCCCACCTAAAATATGGTGTAATATTCTGGGAAAACTCTCCAACTGCTCTGAGCACATTCAGAACCCAGAAGAGAGTGGGAGCAAACCGAGAGACTCCTGCAAACCCATCTTCAGAAAGTTGGAAATCGTTACACTGCCTTGCCTCTACATTCTTGAGACTCTAAAATTTTTCAGAAATCACATAGTGCCAACTGACCCCAGAGTCATAAAAAGTAATGAAATACATGAACACAACACCAGGAAAAATGCAAACCTGCATGTTATACGTACAAACACTCAACTGTGTAAAAAGGGAGCTTTCCACATGGGCCTCCAACTGTTCAACAATCTTCCCACTAATATTAAGTCCATCGAAGACAACATAACATTTAGCAAAGCTGTGAAGTCATATTTGTTGTGTCACTGCTTTTACTCTGTAAATGAATACTTAGAACAGTAATCTTGCTGTTTGTGTTACATTGAAAACATTGAGCAATATAATACATTAGGATACTATAGGCCTATGTTAATATACGTTAACAATGTTAAATGATATTTTCCGACATCTGCAACACACTCTGTACCATCAGATCACATGGAATAAATAAATAAATAAATGGTGCCCCACAGGGTTCAGTTTTGCATCCCTTATTGCTCTTAATATGTATTTCTGACTTGCCACTCTATATTAATGAAGATGCTAAGCTAGTTATTTTTGCTGATGATACATGTACAGTAATCATACCAAAAAAACAAGAATCAGCTGAGGAAATTGTAAATAATGACTTTCAGAAAATTATTAAGTGGTTCTCTGCAAATGCACTCTCACTAAATTTTGAGAAAGCACAGTATATACAATTCTGTACAGTAAATGACATAACCCCATTGATAAATTTAGACTATGAACAGGATTCTATTGCTAAGGAATATTCAAAATTTCTGGATGTGTGCACTTATGAGAAACTGAACTGCAAGAAACACATTGATGATCTACTGAAATAGCTACTTATGCTATTAGGGCTATTGCATATTTTGGTAATAAACGTATCAGTAAATTAGCCTACTATGTCTGTCTTCATTCACTGATTTAATATGGTATCAAATTTTGGGATAATTCATCATTAAGAGAAAAAGTATTCATTTCACAAAAATGTGTAATCAGTATAATAGCTAGAGCCCACCCAAGATCACCTTGCAGACATTTATTTAAAGAACTTGGTATATTCACAGTACTTTTGCAGTACATATATTCACTTATGAAATTTGTTATTAATAACCCATCCCAATTTAAAAACAATAGCAAAGTGCAAAGCTACAACACTAGAAGAAAGAATGATCTTCACTATTCAGGGCTAAATCTGACTTTGGCAAAGGAAGGGGTGAATTATGCTGCCACAGAAATCTTTGATCAACAGCCAAATAGCATTAAAAGTCTGACAGCCAACCAACATTTAAAAACAAATTAAAAGAATTTCTGAATGACAACTCCTCCAACTATATAGATGAATTTTTGGATATGAAGTAGTAACCAAAGAAAAAAAAGTGTACTGTGTAAACTTATGTTAAAGTGACACATTCCACATCATTAGAAAATGTTGTATTCATGATGTAATGCAGTAGTATTAGTAGTAGCTTTATTTGTTCATAGATCTATTTTTCAAGGATATATGACCTGTCAAAGTATTTAAAAATTTAAATCAATTTAAAATAAGCTAATTCATATACACATATATTTACAGACTTCTTGTTAGAGACAATCATTAGATTTACTCCTGGTATACAATACTTTTTTTACAAATAACTTATTAAATAATGTAATGCCACACTGTTCACTCACATTTCACTATCAGTCATGGCATACACTATACACACATTGTTTCATAACATTTCACACACTACACACACACACACACACACACACACACACACACACACACACACACTGGTGATCTCTGGGCCATTTTCTGTTCTGCAACTTCCCATTTGCTTGTAGAACCATGGATCTTGGATGAGAGGAGACAATTCACACGGAAGATGTAGCCGTTATGAGTGTCTATTTTAGAGAGTGGCAACTTAAACCCAGTGCAAATAAAACTGAAGTATGTATGGTTCATCTAACAAACAAACAAGCTAATATGGATATCAGAGTGAAACTTATCAGAAATTCTCTTTGGCATAACATGTACCGTAAGCACCTTGGTGTCACCCTTGAGTGCACCCTTTCATATGGAAAACATATTGAAGATACTGCTGCCAAGATAAAAACTTGTAACAATATTATTCAAAAATTGTGTGGAATGACATGGGAAGCTTCAGCAGATACATTACGTATGTCATCCATTGTGCTGGTCTTCTCAGCACCTGAGTATTGTGCCCTGCAGTGCAAAAACAGCTGCCACACCAACTTGTTCAATGTCTAGTTGAACCTCACTAAGCGTTTAATAACTGGGACAATCCGACCAACAATGATTTATTGGCTTCCTCTGCTGACCAACATCTATTCACCCGCAATCTGCAGAAGCAAGGCCTTGCTTAGGGAATACCACAAGCTACAAGAGAACCTGGAATTACTCATACAGGAAGACATACCAAGTTTACAATGAAATAGACTCCATTCAAGGAACCCAACATCAGGGCAAGCAGAAGAGCTAGATGCCAGTAATACTGGTGTGTGAGACCTTCAGAACCAAAGCTGTCAACTTATTGAAAATCCTGAAGAGTGGTTCCGAGAGTATAATTGTACTACTGCTGGCACAGAACTCTACAGGAAACTGTGAGTCAACTGAACAGAACTCGCAGTGGGCATGCATGATGCACAGATTCTCTTTACAAATGGGGTGCTACAGAGTCTCCGTTTTGTGACTGTGGGGCTCCAAAACAGACAACCAAGTTTATAGAGATGAATGCTTCTTTTGTTTCTACCAGAGGAGCTGGAGCTACCTCATGAAAGCTGATGAGACAGCTATTATATGGATTAGGAACCTAGATATTGACATTTATATGGTTTCATATCTAGTTTTGTATTTTCATATTCCTGTTATGTATAGTGTTACTAATGTTATATACCTTTAATTTTAAACTGCATGTGAGCCATACGAATAAATAAAATGAATAATGACTTGGATGAGCAGTTGAACAGTGTTTTGAAAGGTGGAGATAAGATGAAAATCAGCAAAAGCAAAACAGTGATAATGGAATGTAGTCAAATTAAATCAGGTGCAGCCGAGGGAATTAGATTAGGAAAGGAGAGACTTATAGTAGTAGATGAGTTTTGTTATTTGAGCAGCAAAGTAACTGACAATGGCTGAAATACAGAGGATATAATGTGTAGGCTGGAAATGGCTAGAAAAGTGTTTATCAAGAAATGAAATTTATTAACATCAATTATAAATTTAAGTGTTAGGAAGTCTTCTCTGAAAGTATTTGTACGGAGTGTAGCAATGTATGGAAGTGAAACATGGACAATACACAGTTTAGACAAGAAGAGAATAGAAGTTTTTGAAATGTGATGCTACAGCAGAAAGCGGGAGATTAGATGGGTAGACCACATAACTAATGAGGTGGCCCTGAATAGAAATGGGGAGAAAAGAAATTTGTGGCACAACCTAAATAGAAAGGATCGGTTGATAGGATACATTTTGAGACATGAAGTGATAACCAGTTTAGTATTACAGGGAAGTGTGGTGGGGAAAAATTGTAGAGGAAGACCAAGAGATGAATATAGTAAGCAGATTCAGGTGGATGTAGGTTGCAGTAGTTATAAACAGATGAAGAGGCTTGCACAGGATAGAGTAGCAGGAGAGCTGCATCAAACCAGTCTTTGGACTGAAGAACACAACAACAACATGCCAGTAGTGCTTGAAGGCAGTTAGTTTTCTAGCAGTAGCCTGCTCTGTGGAGGATGACCACATCTCCACAACTGATGGTGTGTGGTGCAGTGGCACCTACACTGCGATGGCAAAATGTGGCTGCCCCGTCTGGGATATAATCCACTGCACCCTTTGCAGCAGTCATACTTTTGGCGGGTACTGCAGTTATCTATTATGAGGGTTGACTGAAAAGTAATGCCTCCACCTTTGGAACTCTATAAACAGTCGGGAGCATTGGTATGCGGTAGGCACTGGCTTGTTCTGTAGCCTCTGCTCTACAGCTTCAGTCTGCTCTACAGCTTCAGTTGACGGGAAGCCTTAGCATTGAATGGTTGTGTTGTTGCAGTGTAAAATATGGAACGCAGATGGTCGGTCAATGCAATATAAGCAATGTACAGTCATTGAATTCTTGACAGCATTATGTGTCACCCAAAAAGAGATTCATCAGAGAATGAAAGCAGTTTATGGGTGTCATCCCAAAGGAGATTCATCAGAGAATGAAAGCAGTTTATGGTGATTGTGTTGATGTGAGTACTGTGCATCGTTGGGCAAGGAAGTTTAAAGATGTTGAGGCAGGAACACCTGATCTGCGTGACAAACGAAGAGTTGGACATCCTGTGACAGCAACCACCGAGTTTCACAAGCAAAATGTTGAAAGATTGATTCAGGACAATTGCCATATCACTCAGATAGAAATTGCAAGCACAATCGGCATTCCACAAGAACGTGTGGGTCACATTATTGCTTTGCTTGGCTATCGGAAGATCTGTGCATGATGGGTACACTAGATGCTGATTCCTGAAAAGAAAACTCACCACCGTACAGGATCCTCCATACAGTCCAGATTTAGCACCATCTGACTTCCATCTGTTCCCGATAATGAAAGATCATCAGTAGGGAAATCATTATGCTTCTGATGAAGACGTTGAGAGAACTGTGAGACTGTGGTTGTGGAAACAGAGTGTTAACTTCTTCTGTGACAGCTTCAGAAAACTTGTTAATCTTTGGCAGAAATGTATCCAATTGGTTGGTGATTATGTGGAAAAGTGAATATTGGTAATTAAAGATCACATTCTAAGGACTATTTCTGCATTTGATTTATTAAAATATTCCCATCCAAACCCAATTAACGAAGGTGGAGGCTTTACTTTTCATTCAACCCTTGTATGTTATATATCTGAAAGAAGCTCTGGAAATATTCAGTCATATCTTAACAGGATTTCCAAGTGATGCAAAGACTGACAACTTGCTTTAAATGCTCAGAAATTTAAAATTTTGCACATGACAAAATGAAGAAAATGTAGTATCCTACAACTTAATATCAGTGAGTCACAATTGTGTTGTACAACTTATACAAACAACTGGGTGTAAAAATTTGTAGGGATACAAAATGGAATGTTCACATAATATCAGTCATGGTACATCAGGTGGCAGACTGTCGTTCATTAGTAGAATACTGGGGAAATGCAGTCAGCCTAAAAAGGAGATTGCATACAAAATGCTCATGTCACCCATCCTAGAATAATGCTCAAGTGTGTGTGATCCATACCAAATAGGACAGATAGAGGATACTGAATGGATACAAACAAGGGCAGTGCAAATGGTCACAGGTCTCTTTGACCCCATGAGTGAGAGTCATAAATATGCTGAAAGAACTGAACTGGCAGATGCTTGAAAATCTATCCTGTTAGAAAGTTTGTAAAGCTAATACTGTGTGATGAATCTGGGAATGTATTAAAACACAATATGTATCACTCCTACATGGATCATGAAGAGAAGATTTGATTAGTTACAGCACACACAATGGCGTTTTAGGAACCATTCCTCTTGAGCTTCATATGTGAATTGAATCAGAGGAAGCTCTGATAACTGATACAATGGGACATATTCTCTTCCATGCATTTCATGTTGGTTTTCAGAGTATAGATGTTGAAGATGTGAGGAAACACCAATAACGAGAACAGTGAAATGTACCTCTGCCATGCACTTCAGATGATGTAGATGTAGATGCAGGTGTAGATAAACGCATTGGTATAAAAAACGTAATTTTTTCAGCAGAATTCATATAGCTTCTGCAGATGTCATCCTGACAGTGAATGTTGGCCTCATGGTAGCAGTATCAGCCACAGCAGATTGCCTGACCACACATCTGTCTCAACGCACTCGCAGACGCAAGAGTGGTAGAATGTCGCTTAGGAGACATGTCCTTGGAGATGTCAGGCCTGTAGCACCAGCAGGTCTGTGAGTAGACTGACCACGCCATTAGGCATGAATGTAGCAGCCAGCCAGTAGCTCAGAGTAGGTGTGAGAGGCACCTAGGTGTATATCATGAACCTATGACACCTTGGCAGTATCCAGGAGTTGGCTGAAGGCAGCCCTCAGGATGTCATGGTCAGCTAGTTTTGACCTGAGCAGCAACAGGTCTAGGTGCAGCTAATAGAACAGCATTTAGTGGAGGTAGTGTGAGTTTTAAATAAACTGGATGACCCACACTGAGTGCACAGCTGGTATGGTGTAGTGCTCGGCACAGGCAGTAGTCGACAATAAATACTGATAGGGCAGAGCAGCTATTATTCATGCTTGCCCACCCCAGTCCTATTTTTTCCACCATTCCTAGAGCTACATAGAGCCAGACTGGTAGCCTGCATAATGTCATCTCGGCATAGACTGGTAGCCTGCATAATGTCATCTCAGCATTTTTCTGGACCATGCATCAGAATTACAAAGGCAGCAAGCTGGCCACCCCAGCTACAAGTCAGGTAACAAATTCTTTTTTTTCCAAAAATATTATTCTACATCACATAATAGAATCAAAGTATGCAAAGTTTGTCTGACAACATTTGCTTGATGAAAATTTGTTTTGGTATTTCACCAGCTTTGTGATGAGACCCTCCCAGTTGCATTTACGTCAACTTGAATCTCAAGGCTTTAACATTATCAATTATTTCTATCTCTCTGCACTCTATTTTATGTTTATGCTGGGTGGAAACCTCCTGCATATTCTGAAGTGCATATACTAAGTTTTTTTTAAGAATCTAATGTCAGTAAAGTAGCTAAAAACATTGGCTAATGTCCAGATAGAGTACATTAATAGCTTTCCTAAATGTCTATTTGATTTGCTTTTAATCTTACTGTTATCATCATATGCAAATAAAACAAAATTTTCCTCTGCTGGCGTTATTACTGAAAGGTCATTAATTTAATAGCAAGCAAGAAAAAGTAAAGGACCTAACATAGAACCTTGTGGGATACACATGTAATTAGTTCCAGTAAGATGAAGAATGATTGATTAGAATACTACTCTTTCCTACTCATGCCTTTTGTTCCCTGTTACATATGAGCTGTGATGAAAAAACTTAACAGTATTTTTTTTAAAGGATCTCTATTCATCAACATCAACTTTGTCTGCATCAAAGTAATCCCTCTCAGATATAAAATGTTTGTGCCACTGATTTTCCAACCTTGGAACAACTTCTGGAAGTAACTTTTTGTTTTGCTATTCAGTTACTTCTGCAATTCTGCTTTTATCTCATCAATGGTGGCAAATCGACACCCTTTCATGGTTCTGTTCAGCCTTGAGAATAGAAAGAAGTCACAGGGGGCCATGTCCAGTGAATTCAGTGGCTGAGGTATGAAATGGGACTACCTTCCCACCCCTATCTGAAATTCATTCTTCTTGTCAACACTCACTGAAGAGGTCATTTTAGCTCAGATTTTTAACTTTCTGGACTTATACTGTTATGTCTATACCCAGTTCCAGTAGTAAACTGCCCTTTAAAAAATTAGTACAAATCAGTTCACTATCTCAGATTAAATTTCACATTAATATGCTATCTGATTTATATTAGCAACTAAGAGGAATAAGCCATTTGTTAATAATAAAACTTTGAAATTTTGTGATATGAACAGTCGAGTCATGTTGCACTACTTATTGTTGAACATTTACTTCTCTCCTATTTCCAAAAAGGTACTATGTTTATTCATTATGATTATTTAAAATCACAGCTCTACTTGAGAGCAAATCAAAATACTATTAATAATATTTTATTCAAAGTGATTTATTATAATTAACTAAAATGTAATTTAAATTGTTTTACTGTAAAATTCATTGAAATTTTATATTAAATTAAGTAAACTTTTCCAAACTGAATATCAGAACACGTAGGGCAATATGTGGCCTGTTTTTTTATGTAAGTAACTAAAATCATATCATGACTTTTAATTGATATTTTTTAAATCTTACATTTAACAATGTATTTGATTGTTTAGTTTTATATAAGTGGTGCATGAGCCACAATGTCAGTCTGCATTATTGTCTTTTGGAAGCTGTTTGCGTGAGTCTTTCAGAGGTTGTCAGATGGCCAATGTACACACTGGTCAGTCACAATATAAGAGAAGAAATGTGATATGCCCTGTGTTTTATTTAAAAGTTAGTACATCAGCAATGCTAAATCCTGGGACTTTCTGAAGAAACAACCCCCAAGAATATCAAAGTTGAGTATCTCATCATATGGAGCAGCTAAGTTATTATGTGAACTTTCATTAATTGTGACTGAAATTTTCTAGTTTTTGCTTGTCTTCATAGCTGTGAATGATGGAGGCCCAAACTATTAAGTTGCTCTGACAGCATGACTGAGAATTCACTATTACTACTGTCCAACTATAGACAGAACTACAGAACTCAGCATCAGTGGTAATTAAAATGCTTTCCTCCTCTCACACATTTAATGCCGCCATTTAGCCAACATAACACTTTCGTTTTTTGCCAAAAAGATCATGAACAAACATTGAGGTGTGAATGGGAGCATTATCAAGATGCAATTTTCATGAGAGTTTTTGCCACTATTCTTGTCATTTTCTTTGGATTGCTTCACAAAAACTGTGCATCTGTGTATAACTTCCAGGTAATATTCCTTCTGACCACATGACCATAAGGCAGGAAATTATGCAGCACTATCCCAGAAGAAACCGTGAAGAAAACCGTGGGAAGAACCTTCATATGTGATGAACTAATTGAACTTATGTCCATCTTGGCTTTTCAAGCAGTTTCCTTTGGCATGACGTGGGCCTTGTTTTCAATATCATACCTATATACCCATGTTTTGTCACATGTTGCAGTCCTCTTTAGAAGTTCTAGATCATTGTCAACTTCATTCAGCAGTTCCTGAGAAATGTGATACTGTTTTTGGTCAAAATTCAACAGTTTCTGTACAAAGTTTTCTGCTACACATTCCATGCCAAAACCCACCAAAAAATTGCTTGGCATGAGTCAATCACCTCTCTGATGGTGATTCAGCAGTTTTTCAGAACCATTTTTTTACTTCTTCTACATTGTTGGCCATGCCCCCATGAACCATGGACCTTGCCGTTGGTGGGGAGGCTTGCGTGCCTCAGCAATACAGATGGCCGCAACGTAAGTGCAACCACAACGGAGGGGTATCTGTTGAGAGGCCAGACAAACGTGTGGTTCCTGAAGAGGGGCAGCAGCCTTTTCAGTAGTTGCAGGGGCAACAGTCTGGATGATTGATTGATCTGGCCTTGCAGCACTAACCAAAACAGCCCTGCTGTGCTGGTAATGCGAACGGCTGAAAGCAAGGGGAAGCTACAGCCTCAATTTTTTCCGAGGGCATGCAGCTTTATTGTATGGTTAAATGATGATGGCGTCCTCTTGGGTAAAATATTCCGGAGGTAAAATAGTCCCCCATTCGGATCTCCGGGCGGGGACTACTCAAGATGACGTCATTATCAGGAGAAAGAAAACTGGCGTTCTATGGATCGGAGCATGGAATGTCAGATCCCTTAATCGGGCAGATAGGTTAGAAAATTTAAAAAGGGGAATGGATAGGCTGAAGTTAGATATAGTGGGAATTAGTGAAGTTCGGTGGCAGGAGGAACAAGACTTTTGGTCAGGTGAATACAGGGTTATAAATACAAAATCAAACAGGGGTAATGCAGGAGTAGGTTTAATAATGAATAAAAATATATGAGTGCGGGTAAGCTACTAGCAACAGCATAGTGAACGCATTATTGTGGCCAAGATAGACACGAAGCCCACTCCTACTACAGCGTACAAATTTATATGCCAACTAGCTCTGAAGATGATGAAGAAATTGATGAAATGTATGATGAGATAAAAGAAATTATTCAGGTAGTGAAGGGAGACAAAAATTTAATAGTCATGGGTGACTTGAATTCGAGAGTAGGAAAAGGGAGAGAAGGAAACATAGTAAGTGAATATGGATTGGGGGAGAGAAATGAAAGAGGAAGCCGTCTAGTAGAATTTTGCACAGAGCATAACATAATCATAGCTAACACTTGTTTCAAGAATCATAAAAGAAGGTTGTATACATGGAAAATCCTCGAGACAATAGAAGGTATCAGATAGATTATATAATGGTAAGACAGAGATTTAGGAACCAGGTTTTAAATTGTAAGACATTTCCAGGGGCAGAGGTGGACTCTGACCACAATCTATTCGTTATGAACTGTAGATTAATACTGAAGAAACTGCAAAAAGGAGGGAATTTATGAGATGGGACCTGGATAAACTGAAAGAACCAGAGGTTGTACAGAGTTTCAGGGAGAGCATAAGGGAACAACGGACAGGAATGGGGGAAAGAAATACAGTAGAAGAAGAATGGGTAGCTTTGAGGGATGAAGTAGTGAAGGCAGCAGAGGATCAAGTAGGTAAAAAGATGAGGGCTAGAAGAAATCCTTGGGTGACAGAAGAAATATTGAATTTAATTGATGAAAGGAGAAAATATAAAAATGCAGTAAATGAAGCAGGCAAAAAGGAATACAAACGTCTCAAAAATGAGATCGACAGGAAGTGCAAAATGGCTAAGCAGGGATGGCTAGAGGACAAATGTAAGGATGTAGAGGCTTATCTCACTATGGGTAAGATAGATACTGCCTACAGGAAAATTAAAGAGACCTTTGGAGATAAGAGAACCACTTGTATGAACATCAAGAACTCAGATGGAAACCCAGTTCTAAGTAAAGAAGGGAAAGCAGAAAGGTGGAAGGAGTATATAGAGGGTCTATACAAGGGCGATGTACTTGGGGACAATATTAGGAAAATGGAAGACGATGTAGATGAAGATGAAACGGGAGATACAATACTGCGTGAAGAGTTTGACAGAGCACTGAAAGACCTGAGTCGAAACAAGGCCCCCGGGGTAGACAACATTCCATTGGAACTACTGACGGCCTTGGGAGAGCCAGTCCTGACAAAACTCTACCATCTGGTGAACAAGATGTATGAAACAGGCAAAATACCCTCAGACTTCAAGAAGAATATAATAATTCCAATCCCATAGAAAGCAGGTGCTCACAGATGTGAAAACTACCGAACAATCAGTTTAATAAGCCACAGCTGCAAAACATTAACACGAATTCTTTATAGACGAATGGAAAAACTAGTAGAAGCCGACCTCGGGGAAGATCAGTTTGGATACCGTAGAAATACTGGAACACGTGAGGCAATACTGACCTTACGACTTATCTTTGAAGAAAGATTACGGAAAGGCAAACCTACGTTTCTAGCATTTGTAGACTTAGAGAAAGCTTTTGACAATGTTGACTGGAATACTCTCTTTCAAATTCTAAAGGTGGCAGGGGTAAAATACAGGGAGCGAAAGACTATTTACAATTTGTACAGAAACCAGATGGCAGTTATAAGAGTCGAGGGGCATGAAAGGGAAGCAGCGGTTGGGAAGGGAGTGAGACAGGGTTGTAGCCCGTCACTGATGTTATTCAATCTGTATATTGAGCATGCAGTAAAGGAAACAAAAGAAAAATTTAGAGTAGGTATTAAAGTCCATGGAGAAGAAATAAAAACTTTGAGGTTCACCGATGACATTGTAATTCTGTCAGAGACAGCAAAGGACTTGGAAGAGCAGTTGAACAGAATGGACAGTCTCTTGAAAGGAGGATATAAGATGAACATCAACAAAAGCAAAACAAGGATAATGGACTGTAGTCGAATTAAGTCAGGTGATGCTGAGGGAATTAGATTAGGAAATGAGACACTTAACGAAGTAAAGGAGTTTTGCTATTTGGGGAGCAAAATAACTGATGATGGTCAAAGTAGAGAGGATATAAAATGTAGACTGGCAATGGCAAGGAAAGCGTTTCTGAAGAAGAGAAGTTTGTTAACATCGAGTATAGATTTAAGTGTCAGGAAGTCGTTTCTGAAAGTATTTGTGTGGAGCGTAGCCATGTATGGAAGTGAAACATGGATGATAAATAGTTTGGACAAGAAGAGAATAGAAGCTTTCGAAATGTGGTGCTACAGAAGAATTCTGAAGATTAGATGGGTAGATCACATAACTAATGAGGAGGTACCGAATAGAATTGGGGAGAAGAGGAGTTTGTGGCACAACTTCAAAAGAAGAAGGGACCGGTTGGTAGGACATGTTCTGAGGCATCAAGGGATCACAAATTTAGCGTTGGAGGGCAGTGTGGTGGGCAAAAATCGTAGAGGGAGGCCAAGAGATGAATATACTAAGCAGATTCAGAAGGATGTAGATTGCAGTAAGTACTGGGTGATGAGGCAGCTTGCACAGGATAGAGTAGCATGGAGAGCTGCATCAGACCAGTCTCAGGACTGAAGACAACAACAACAACATTGTTGCCAGTAACTGACATGCTAGGGCATCTAGGGTGGTCATCATCTTCAATGTCTTCTCGACCCTCTTTCCATTGTTTATACCACTTGTAAATTCTTTTCTTACTCTTAGTATAGTCACCAAAAGCCAGAGTCAAGCTTTTGAATGTGGTGGCACACTTTAATCTGATCCATGTTTTTCTAAAGTAAAAATTAATTGGGTGCTTCAAAACACATACAACCTTTTTGACTATCAATAATAAACTAAATCCGTAGTCAAAAAGTTGAAAAATCAAACATACTTCAAGAACATGTGTACCAACAAGATAAAAAATGTATGTATGAAGCCCACAAACTTTAAAAAAATCCCTTTACTTTTTGATCACATTTTGTATATGTGACTTGAACTGTTTCACACTAATTCTCATGACACTGCAATATTATACAATATTTCAATTTAGTTAAAAATATTTATGTCTTAAGGCAACAAAGTGGTTTTGGCACATCAGAGAAGATACTAATCAGCAATAATTTACTGTGAAATAAAATAAGTCCTTTTTAGCTGCATGTGCACACAGTTTTCTAAACATTACTTTAAAAAAGTGAAACTGGATGGAATTTTTGTGGTATTTTTCATTCCCTGTCTTATACCTCAGTTTAACTTCAGCATATTGGGATACGTTACAGTGATTAATGACTAGTTTCATAAATAATGTGTAATGCCACTAAACTAAGAAGTACACTGATTAATTAGAATCCATGTTTTTTTTAATCATAAGTATTGTTTTTTATTTATCTGTAATTGATATTGCTACTTCTGTTGGAATATTCATTATTAATGAATACACATCTAAATTAAGGTCCCATGTATTCCATTACAGCTTTTCCTAAGGCCGTCATTGTCACCTTTTCAACAACAAATACAAAGTGCTAGTCAAAGAGCTCTGCCACACTACATTCCTCTGTTACCAGTAATCAGTTATGCATAAAACTGTCTGCACTTATCAACAAATTTGCTTCTTTGTATGCTCATTGTGGTCTTTATTTGGTCTCAGATCTGACTATCCTCATTTACAGACAGATTTACTTTGATATCTGACTTATTTCTCACAGTATTCTGCAGTATGCTTAGTAATGAACAACTGTAGCTACATCATAGCTGTTCCTAGGTGAGAAAGTTCTTCTTTTGCCCTACGAGATACAAGTATCCTTTAAGAAATCAATTTTTGGTACATCTTTATTTTATCTGAAGACATTATTAATGGACATCTTATATTTTTCATTCTTGTCATGAGAATTGCAATCATTGATCCAGTTCATGATTTTGTACATTTTCCTAACACAATCAATTTTATGCTTATTATTTACCCTCTTAAACTCAGATTTTGTTGATTTTATATCACATTTAGCATTACACCATCCAGTTAAATTAATGTGACCACCTATTGAAATTCTGAACAACCGTATTTTGCAGTGCAGACCACTGTGAGACAGTTGAGAGCACTGGTGCATGAACCAGGTGATCACTGTGGAGACCCATATGCAGAAACATTCACTGAATGGTCGATGTGGAGACACTGTTGGTAGCCTCTTGGTTCATTTTGATGGTCAGTTGCTCAAAAGTTGCACATCTATTTGCCCATACACATTTCCGCAATTGTTGTTCAATGTGAACAGTTTACAAACATAGCCATTTTGAAAATGTTTCCACCCTTTTGTTGAACATCAAAGATCATGCCCTTTTGGATGTGTGATAAATCACTTTGTTTCCGCACTACAACAATGACTGCTGTATTTTTTGTGTCCACCAGACATGCTTTATATACCCTCCGCTACTAGTGCTGCCACCTGCCATCTGTGAGTGGTGATTTTGATCATTAGACTTGTGTAAAAAGATACTATCTGTAGATATTATTGAGCAGTTTGAAAGCTTATAGTAGGTATTCAGCTGAACAGTAATGTTACTAATTGCAATAAATTCTAACTGGATGAGTTTTAAAAAATCTTTATTAAATAACGTCCTGTGTTTTGCTTTTAAATAGGACACTTCTCGGTGTCATTTATGAGAAGATTAAAATTTTCTGCTGATTCTTGATATGCTGTTACTAACACAAGAGTTTTGTTATGAAATTCTACTTATATCATATGCGGCTTCAGAGGCTGCTCAGAAGATCAGTATTGGTGTTTCATTCATGTCTGCTTTTGTAGGAGAAATTTTTATTGACTGCAGGTATTAGAGCCAAGAACTAATTTTTAAGCCAAATGTACAAGTATATTCTGGAACAACTGTATCCTACTATATTGAAATACTTTACATGAATAATTAACCTATTGAAAATCTAGGACAGAATAAAGACAATGCTATGATACAGTCCTACTCACCATTTACAGGAGATGATGAGTTGCAGACACGCACAACTAAAAGACTGCTATACATGTGCTCTCTCTACCAAAGGCAGCTCTCTTCTAACACAGGAAACACATACAAATTGCTGCAAGCACTTCCAGTGCTGCCACCTGGTACCTGTGAGTGGTTGCTGCATGTTGATCGTGCACATAGGCGCAGGATCAGTGAGTCTGGCCTCAGCATATAGTGACAGTAGTTGTGTGTGTGAGTTGTGCTTTCTTCAATAAGACTGCATTTTCTAAGTCAGAAGATTAGACGCAGGCCTTTTGACCAAAAGCTCACAGATACAGCAGTCCTTTTGTTGTGCCTGTGCGACTTAGCATTGCCTCTACATGGTGAGTAGCAGTAAATCCTTTTTATTACATGCATAATATATTAATGCAGAGTTCTTCAAGTATTTTTTCCACACAGAAATGAAAAAAAAAAAAGAATTACGTCACAGCAGTAATGGGGCACAATTTTTAAGGCCAAACTAGTCTTCAGGACATAATTAGTGATGATACAATGGAACATCAAGTTATCATGGTTTTATCACCTGTACAATTACTTAATATGTAATTAAAGTACTCATTCACGTTTTAAATGAACAGATACTGAAAAATATATAGATATATAATTGCTTAACTATGTGAAATGTACCTCATGAATTGTGACACACATTGTAGAGAGTTTTTCAATTAGTTCCTCACTACCAACTTCTGCAAGTGTTGTGCTTGCTACTGACAGCAGCGCTTCTTGAGGCCATTCCACAAACCAGTCAATTGTGCAACAGTTAACCAAGGAGGGAAACATACGGCACCTTCGCCTGATGAATAAAATAGTGATGTCTTATACACACAGTTATCTTATGACACTGTATCCTTAAGAGTACAAAAAGGTTAAATTGTATTAGTATTTATTAATGGAACACATTCCTAAAGTAGTGACAATGTTAAGTATTTAAATAGTGGTATCAGGCACGAGGCATGCATCATTGTCTTTCCTTTATGTAGAAGACATTGTTTTGTGAAATATGATGAACAAACATGAAACGTATTTTGTATAATAATTTTGATGTCAAATTTTCAGTTACTATATATGGAAAATTCCATCATTCTTGGAGGAACATGGACATATTAATAACTTGAATACAATATATTAACATTCTGCAATAATATTTACTTGACTGTTATGAACTAGCTTTCAGGTTCTTAGGCCATCGTCAGATAATTTAAGTGAATAGTGAATAGTGTTTCATTCGTCTCATAAGAAACAATTTCTAATCATATGATTAGTGTAGAGGAGACACGTGAAAAAAATGGATAACACAACTTAAGCCTAATTGGTACAAAGAATTTTAACATTAATATAAACTTTTATTTTTCTTTCCTCCCGTTTGTGAAGGACAGCTACATTTACACACAAGACTATATGTAAATTTAACCTGCTCAAATGTTCAGTTCATCCTTCATAAACTCCTCAACAGTGTAGTAGCAGCGTTTGACAAGTATATCATATAGCTTTGTTTTCAGTGTCTATAGGTTCATACTCAGAACATTCTTTCCTTTTAGCTTGTTATGAATTTTCATTGCCATATACTGAGGAGACTGCGCATATAGGTTTAAGTGATGAGTGGAAAGCATAAAATTGTCTTTGTTTCTCATGTTATAAGCATGATTGAAACAGTTTTTCTCGAATAAATCTAAATTGCTATGTAGAAAGATGATAATATCATAGATGTATAAGGAGGGAACTGTTAATAACTGTTGTTTTCAAATAGTGGGTGACATGATGTCCGTGGATGGGCAGTACACATGTTCCTTATTATTCTTTTCTGTAACTTTAGTATGCGCAATATACTGCTTGAATTTCCCCAAAAAATAATACCGTACCTTACAACTGATTGAAAGTAGCTGTGGTATGCAATTTTCCTTATATTCATGTCTGTTGCACCAGCTAATATTTGCATAGCAAATGGAAAGCTACATAATTTGTTTAACAGGTAGTCAACATGTTTATTCCAATTTAATGTTTTATCTAGGTTTAACCCTAAAAACTTCACAGAATCCACTTCTTCTATATCCTGATTTTTATGAGTTATTTTAATTTCTTGTGGCTTTGACTGTTTTGTTCTGAATTGGACCATGTGGGTTTTGGGGATGTTCCATCTTAATCCATTCAGTTGGAGCCACATTTCTAGTTTGTTCATTGTGTTTATTATGTAGAGAGGGATGTTTTCTGGCTCCTGGTTTTCAATTAATACAGATGTGTCATCTGCAAATAAAATCGATGGAGCATTTATATTGTTCGGTAAATCATTAACATAGAACAAAAACAAAATAGGTCCTAGTATCGAGCCTTGAGGGACACCTTGGGCTACTGTTTTCCATTTTGAACAGTAATTTGTTGCATTTGATGAGACAATGTTGAAAAGATAATTCACACAATTTCAGTGAGCATTCATAGCTGTACAAAGAATACTGTATAAAGATATATGACATTTTATGACAATATCAGTACAGAACACAAGCATATTGTAATATGTATGGAGGCAATGAACAAATAAATCTTACATTACAGTATACCCAAGTATTAAAACTATGAGAGTGTGTAAAATAGAAATGTTCTACAAGTGAGTAATGGCACAGACTGCTATGTCCTATTGACAAACTGGTGAATGTGATGAGCAGAATGAATAATGGGAGGGGAAGAAAGATGTCTATTGAATGTGGGTATGGAACATAATAACAAGCTTACTAGCTAATGCTGAGAGGAATAATAAATGGCTGCTTCTTTAATAAGGGAGAGTAGTGGCACTGTGTTTGGTCATTAAGGACCAGGTCAGGATTCTTTGATTGGTGCTTATTAATGGCCAGAATTTCAAGTTATGTTAGTTTTCTCCCTTTAGTTCCTTTATGAAGGACTTTGCATTTCACATCATATGAATGACGTTCATTCAGAGCATGTTCAGCAAAAGTGGAATCTTTTTTCCTCAGTCTCCAGCTCCTTTCATGCCCAGCTTGTTATAACCGATTCACACCCACAGTACGTAGACATATTTCTTCCCCTCCTTTTATTCGGTCTGTTCATCACATTCACCAGTTTGTCCACATGACATAGCAGACAGTGCCATTACTCACTTGTAGAACATTTCTGTTTTATACACTAATATAGTTTTCATATTTTAATATACTGTAAGATTTATTTCTTCAGTGTCTCTTTACATATTACAACATGGTTGTGTTTTGTATCAATATAGTCATAAAATGTTACACATCTTTGTACAGCTATGAGTGCTTGCTGAAGCTGTGTGAACTATCAGTTCAACATTAAATTATCTGATGATGGCCTAAGAAGCTGAATGCCAGTTCATAACAAACTAAGAAATATTATTGTGGAACATTAATAAGTTGTAATCAAGTTATTAACATTCAGTTACTGTTTTGTCTCTATGAACTTTGTTTTTATGCCAACTTGGGCAGTTGTTGTTTTGTAATTTAGGTCTTGGAGAGATCTACTGGTAAGAGAGAGTTATTTGTGAGAGCTTACGGAGAGCAGATGTAACGTGCAGAATTATAACTGTATTGTATACACAATTTTTAATTTTTACAAATAAAAAGAAGTATTTTATTAAAATAGTTGTGGAAGATTACTTTTAGAAATGTCAATGATGAAATAAACAAAATTAATAATGGAGGAAAAGGATCTAGAAAAGAATAGATGTGGAATTTAAGCAATGAAGATCATTGTGGTCGGCTACAAAAGATAAATACCTTTTTCTGTAGCACTCCTATTTTGCTCAGTTAATTTCTTTTACATAATATGCTACATATCTGTTACATTCTTGGATAAAGAACTAATGTTGATTACTGAGATGTTGACTGCAAAACTGGGAGCTCACATGCTCTTATTTTCACAACCTTAGTACCCACAAAAGGTAAGTATGTTTATTCTATTCGTCTGTAATTTTGCTCACATAATGTGCTAAATATATGTTACTGTCTTAAAAAAAGAACTAATTTTGATTACTGAGCTATTGATTGCTAAATTGAGAGATAATATGCTCCCTGTTAAAAACCGTAGAAACAACCAGCCAACAGGCAGATGGCCGTCACAGGACGGAATGATCCATATCTCAATAAGTAGTTGTTTTGTCTCTTTGAGGTGAATATGAAATTCTTTTTCTTGTTTTCTTTACTTTTCATCCAGTATAGATAATATAGTAAACAATGTAGGAAGCTACATGAGGCTGTTTATGGACCACACCATTGTATATAAGAAGGTTGCAATACCAAGAAACTGTAGAAAATGCAGAATGACCTACAGAGTACTGAATATTAGTGCATGAATTGACCTGTAACATAAATAAATATAAAACTGTGCACATAAATAGCTAGAGGTCCATTACTGCTCAGGTTAAGTATTGGCAACAAAGCTCTGGAACCAGTATCAGCCTAAAATACCTAGGAGTAACCATCCTGGGTGACTTAAAGTAGAATATCCACACAACACTAGTTCTAAGGAAATCAGACACCAGAATGAAATTCTTGGGAAGAATCTTAAATAAATTTAATTCATCAATGAAAGGAAATGCTATACTAAACTCTCATTTGACTATTTGAGTAATGTCAGTCTGGGTTCCTTATCCAACTGAATTAATAGCAAACACACAGAAGGGACAATGAAGTGTGGTTCATTTAATCATGGATTCATTTAGTTTGTGTGAGAGTGTTACAGAGATGCTCACATAATTCTGGTGACAGACACTACAAGAGAGATGTTGAGAATTGTGGAGGGGCTTATTGTTAAAATGTTGAGAGTTCACATTCCAAGATGGTGTGAGTAACATGTTATTTTCTCCTAAATGTGTCTTGTGAAGTGAAAGTCACAGAAATTCAAACTCATACAGAGTTTTACCAATAATCGTTCTTCCTACACATTCTTCATGAATACAACAATAATGGGGAGTTATAGAGGCAACAAGAGTACATTCTGCAACACAAAAGGTGTCTTCCAAGCTATAGAGGTAGATGGTGTGCAGGCTTAGTTCTCTCTATTTTTTTAGCTTCATCCAGTATGTAATTTAATATTAGTTTTGTTACCCAGCATCTGAAGATTACAACTGTAACTATATCAGACTTTGTAGGAATGTGAAGTAACTCCACAAGCCTAAATACCTTCTACACCATTTGTTCCACTTCATCCTCCTCAGCCTAATAAGCCACCTTCCTCAATGTTGATCTTTACCTCTAGGATGATTACCAATATCTCCATCCATAAAAAATCTAAAAACCAGCAACAACACCTCTATGTCAACAGTTGCCACCTATTCCGCACCAAGTAGTGCCTTCCACATAGTCTAGTCACCCTTTCAAATCACATCTGTAGTGACAAGTTGCCTCTCTCCAAATATGCCACTGAGGACTTCACAGATCAAATTCACCCTCCCCACCTCATCCAGAAACAGATCTCTTATACCTTGTTTCACCAGTCACCTACCATCCCCAGCATACCCACTGCTGGCCACAAAGGAGCAACCCCTCATGACTCAGTACCATCCAGGATTGAAGCAACTGAATTACATTCTCCGCTAGTTTTTCAACTCTCTCTAATTGTGCCAAGAAATGAGATATATCCTCCCCACCCATCCAACAGTATCATTCTGCTGTCCACTAAATCCACACAATAAACTTGTCCATCCCCATTAAAACCTTGCTCCCAACAACAGATATAGTTGCAGGACCTGCTCCATACATCCTCCCACTATCGCCAGCTGCAGTCCTGGCACAAGCATCTTCTACACCATCAAAGATTGGACCACCTGTGAAATCAGATATGTGATCTACTAGCTTAGATGCAACCACTGTGTGGTATTTTAAGGGGTGGGGGACAACCAATAACAAGCAGTCTGTCCACATGAGCGGCCACTGCCAGGCTGTCATCAAGAGACAGCTGGACCACCCAGATGCTGAGAATGCCACCAAACATATTGTGCTTGACGTCAACAACTGCTTCAAAGTTAGTGCCATCCTGATTATTCCCATATGCACCAGCTTTTCTGAATTACTTGAGAGAGTACTCTGCCTATAACAAACCTTTGTTCTCGTAACCCCTCTGGTCTCAACCTTAGCTAGTTCCTGTCCTCCAATTCCCTATCACCTTCCTTGCTCCCTCTCCAGCTACACACATCTTCTATCCTCCTACAAACACACCTGCATAGTCCTTTCTGCTTCTGTATTTCCCTCCTCTCCCATTTGGCTTCCCCCCCCCCCCCCCCCCCCCCTCTCCATGCCCAAGCACACCCTCCTGATGCAGCACATATTGGATCGCTATCCTGTTCCAACCATATTCCTGCATGCATGCTCCAATAGGCAGCACAGCATCTTCTTCCACCACCACCCAGCCATGTCTCCACCTCCACACCTCATACCTCTCTTCTACCCCATAGCAAAGATCACTCCACATCTGATGTAATTGCAGTTGGGCCTTCATGCCCAGTGATGGCAGTTGCCATATTTGTGTGAGTTATATATGTACGAATGTGTGTGTGTGTGTTTTGTTTACATCTGGTGAAAGTCTGAAAGCTAAATAATAACTAGCAGTCTTGTTTCAGTGTGCCTGTCTGTCACTGCCACTGAAAGCCTCCTCTATGTGGTGAATAGTACTCTATCCTTTCCATATCGTCACTCTTTCCTGTAGCATAGTTATTAATGTAGTGCAGTATATTGCTCTCTCTCTAAATATTTATTCTCAGTTTATAAATTGTTATTATAATGTATGTACAACTGGAAGCTATTACACGTTTCAGATGAAAAATATTTCCATTGCCAATCAGACAATAACCAAACATTTTCTTAAAATGATTACAATAAAGGACACTGTGGCTCTTGAAAATTTACCCCCATCTTCTTCCAGACACTGGTTGAAAGCTAATACATCATGACACTAATCAAAGCTCTACACCAACTGGAAAAGATGATATCATGTTGTCATGATCTTATTAACTCCATATGAAACAAAAAAAGAAATACATTGAAACTAAGCTAACATAAATACAAGGTGTGGCTATAAAATAATGGAACTATTGCTAATGGAAATACTGCTGCAAAACATTTTATTTCAAAAACACACACATTTAGTTATTGTTACCCTCCCTCAATATAGTGTCATACCCTATCTATATAATGATCCATGATGTGAATTTTCCATTGATGGAAACAGTGCTGGAAGTCTTCCTCTGTTATCTCCTTGATGTTGCAAGAAGCTTTTTTTCATTGCTTCAACAGACTGAAATCTTATTCCTTTACGGCAGATTTGACTGTGGAGAGTAAACGAAAGTCACATGGTGCAAGGTCAGGCGAATAAGTTGTGTGGTCTAACACTGGGATGCTGTACTTCACTAGAGAACTCTTAACAGATAATGCAGCATTAGCCAATGTATTGTCCTAATGCAGAAGTCATGAATTGTTCTTCCATAACTAGTGTCATTTTTCTTATTTTCTCACAGAGTTGAGCAAGAACCTCAAGGTAGTAATGTTCATTAACAGTTTAACCTTCAGGAATTCTGTGAAGATACATGAATATATAAAAAAAAAATCATCATTGCTTTGAATTGTGATTTGCTCATTCGAGCTTTCTTTGCACTTGGTGAAGTTGGGCCCTTCCACTGCATAGATTAGCACTTAAGTTTTGAATCATCAGTAAGAAATAAAGATTCATCAAATGTTACCCCTCTTTTCAAGAAATTAGGACCATTTTCAGTGGTTTGGAAAGTGTAAGTACAAACATTCTCATAGGCTTCTTTTTGACTAATGTGAGAATTTTCAGTACCAGGTTTGAACACACTTTCTTCATGTTAAATTGGTTATATCAAATTTGCCTTACCCATTCTCTGCCAATTGCTACATTTTCAGCAATTTATCAAACACTCAACTGATGGTCAGTTTGGATCAGGTTACCTATTTTTTCAGTTATTTCATCTGATTTTGATATTGAAGGGCATCCCAGGCATGAGTCATATTCAGTGTCTTCTCAGCCATCTTGGAAACACTTGAACCACTCAAAAATTCACATACATGATAAACAATCTTTGCCATATACTTTTTTTTAGTAAAGGACAGATTTAAGTGGCAGTTTTTAAACGCTTCATGTGAAACTCCATGACTATTCATTGCTCTATTATTACACTTATCATTTTTCTGGCAAAACAAAATAACACTCCTACGCAAATGAAGGCCACAGACACACTGATTTGTCTGCAGACACCACAGGTGCCTCATTTGACTACGAGTGCTTCAAGCTTCACAGCTGTTGGTTATTCAACTTTGGCACATGCATACTTAGTCTGCAACAATATAAGTCCCTTTATTTTACAGCCACACTTCATACACTGAAGAATAAAATTATAAATGTTTACCTAGCATTGCTCAGATGGGAAAGACAGCAGTGTTATCACATGTGCTTGTTACACTGCAGAGAGAGGAAAAAAAAATAAAAAAAAAAAAAAAAAAATTGTTGGTACCCTGAAGTTTTCTCATGTTTTGTCATAATGGTCACTGCACTATCCATAAGCTGGAGGAAGTAGTAATGATACAATTCTTGACTTCAATTCGAATGTGGACTCTCAGAATTTTCAGAGTACAGGATAATGCAATGTAAAATACCTTTTTCTGGAGCAACTTTGAACTTTGTACAGCATTTCTCTGATGCTATAATGCTGATTAAATGAATCCCCAGTAAACTGTACAGTTTGTCTTTGAATTTTCTCTATCTCTTCCATTTATCTCATCTGATAAGCTCACCCAGGTCGACAAACAATATGCATCTGAAGTGAAAACTGGAAATCTAGACAAATAAGGGCTTTCTAAAAGACTTCCTTCTCTGGTGAATTAAATTTCCATAGGAATCTTGTGTTTGCTCTATTGTCTAATGAGGTAAAAGCCAGTTCTACAAACGAACAGGCCATCTCTTAATGTGTCTCATTTACACTAGTTTCATATCTTGTATCACAGGTAGGGCCTCAGTGTCCCATTAGATACTATGGACCAGCTGTAAACCAGTGGACTGTTCAATCAACAAATATACTGGGAGAAACTGAACTATGACAATTAGCAAGCTGTTCACCAATGTAAATATGTGCTGCCCAAATGTGGTTAGAAGCTGAACATGATGCATGTTAGAACAGCAATGATTTTAGTATGTGCTTTAGTACAGGCCACCTCTTAATGTGTCTTAATGTTACACTACTTGCATATCTTAAATCACAGGTAGGGCCTCCATGTGAAAGCATCTGTGTCCTGTTCCAGCTATGCTGCAATTGCTGCTCAGTTTTCATTGTGGATATGACAACTAACAAGCTGATTGAACAGTTCACAGGTGTACTGGTTACCCACCAGACCACAACACAAGCTCATTCTCCTGTTAACTACTTGGATATGCCCCACTGGTATTCCTCCATTCCTACAAACTTCCTGGTCTAAAGCTCCACTCTCACGCCTTAAGCTCATCCATATATCACCTATCATTTTCCATCACACTTCTTCTATTCACTCCCTCCCCCCCTTCTACCCCCCACTCCCCTCTCCTCTCTCCTCTCTCTCTCTTTCTCTCCCTCCCTCTCCCTCTCTCTCTCTCTCTCTCTCTCTCTCTCTCTCTCTCTCTCTCTCTCTCTCTCTCACACACACACACACACACACACACACACACATCCATTCTATTCCTTTCACCCTTCTCACCTCTCATAACCTATCATGCTCTATCCCCACTGTTTTGTGAAGGTTCCATATGCAAACATCATTTAGTTATTAACACTGAGAATCTTCTGTGTTCCACACTTCTGCTGACTTGACATGCCCACACCCCACTTATTTTACAACCTCTTAGTTGCCAACAGCCATCAGGCTATGCAGCCACTCACAAACAGTCTATCTCACAGTAGCAAGAGATGGGTGTGTTTATGCCTTTCTATGGCTGTGAATATGACTGTTGTTTAGTAACACCAGAGCTGTAGCTTAGAAGCTAGATAACATGTGTATACTGTTATATGTGTCAGTGTGTCACACTTCCAAAACCTATAAGTGAGTGGTTTGCATAATGGAATTTCCTTAATCATAATAAAACTTCATTCAGATTTATTCAACACTTCTATGTAGCTTTTGTTATACTTTTTGGATGTTGCTGAAATTTATTTCTGCCATCAACAATTTGGGATGCTGCTCTCTCTCTCTCTCTCTCTCTCTCCCTCTCTGATTAATTTTCACTGTACAATAACTTCCCTACTAGATTATGAGGCAAATGAAATAATTACTTATGATAAAGAGATGTGAGGATGTAATTGAACATGAGTGGGACAGAATTTTCCACAATTAACTTGTTGAATATCTCTCCAGTTGACTTCCATGAACAGCTTCTCTAGAGAAGATCCACAGTTGCTCACACAAATGAAATTTTGACAGAGTTAAAGAAGAAAACTTATTTTTTGGTATATTTTATGAATGTACCAAGTCTTCTATTATACAAATCATAAAAATTATGTGGGAAATAAGTTATTATGGATACACTGCACCTCATATGTATAACTGAAGTGTTAGCTTCCATAACAGTAAAAAGAAAACCACATTAACAGAATGTTTCATTAGAGTAAAACTGTGCTCAGGACTGTGTAAAATAAAATATTTTAACTTAAAACATTGGACACTGGGCCTATATGAGACTGACCTTCACAAATGATCTAATTATACAATTAGCAACTGTTTCAAACAAGGCAGCATTTACTGAACGTGCAAGGATACTATGAAACTAAAATGAAGCACATCAGATACAGCTGAACAGGCTTAAAGGAGCAACTTAGTTAATGGCTTCACACTTTACCACACAAAATCTACTATAGAAACTTGCAAAGAGGCAGATGGGCTAGGTGGTATTCCCTGCCATAACTATAAAACTCATTACAAACTACACAAATAAGTAACCGAATGTAATGTATAACAGTAACAGAATTCCAGGGTGGAACAATACATAAAATAAGGGTACAGGCAACTACTCACCCTACTGCAAACTGATGTGTGGATCATAGAAACACATAACAGCAAAAAGTATTGAGATTAGCTTTAAAGCACATGCTCTTTTTCTAGTAAAAGTATACACATTCATACATACAACCACACAGACACAAACAAACACTCTCATGGCTGCAGTAAGACTGAGTACTGATCTCTTATTATTGAAAGCAATTGCCTGGGTTGATGGAGATGGGAGAGGGTGTAAGGAAGGACATGTGAGGCAAGTAGGGGGTACTGGATAGAATGTGGTAGATCTTTTGACAGATGACTCAGTGATTGCACAACAAGATGAAAAGAGTTGCAAAATCTCTGAATACAAACGTTACAACCATGACCCACCTCAGAAGTCCATCATGACCTCCAGCAGTTCCTCAAGGCCTTATGTCCATCCCAAAACCCAACATCTGAATCAATCTATCTCCTCACGCTGGCAACCTCCTGCACTCCTACATCCCGCCTTCTCCCCACACTCTGCAAACCTGACTCCAGAGGTCACTCTACTGGTCGTCCCACTGTGACTGGTACAGTGATACTACAGAAGGAATCTCTGCCTTTGTTTAACAACACCTCCAAACTACTGTCCATAACCCAACATTCAAGACACTGCTCCTTCCTTCACTACCCCTCCACAATTCCAGTCCCATTACCACCACAATCCTTGTCGGTCACTATGGTTTCAAGATCCTTGTACACCAGTATCCCTTCCCCAATATCCTCCTCATACCAGACCAGCACTTTCTTCCTAATCCTCTTAGCCGACTACATACTGACCCACAATTATATCTTTTTTAAGGTCAATCTATAAACAAATCCTCAGTATTGGATTACATGAATGGCAACTGGCAAACTGTGAACTAGAAAATCCAGTTGATGAATATGCTGCACACCACAACACAAATGGCTTCAACAGCTGCTTCACTATGTGAGCTATTTGGAAACTCCCATCCAGTATCAGTTTCTCTTAACTATGCAGGTGGGAATTCTCTCCCAGCATATGCTGCATTCTTACAATACCTCGGACCTAAACCTCCACTAACCTGTTTTGCACTACCTCACCTTAATTTTTCCCTTTTTTTCTTCTGTCCACACCAGTACTTCCCCATTCCGATCTGTACTGCCTTTTTCCCACCACTCCCCCATCCCCTCTCTCTCTTTCCCTCACTCTATATCTCTCTGCCCCCTCCCTCACTTATTTTCCATCCCCCTCCCTTTCTCTCACCCCTTCCTTTCTCCCTCTTCATCTCTTTTTTCCCTCCTCCCCCCCATCTCTCCTTCTCATTGTATCTCTTAATGCCTTACCCTTTGAACTCCTTTCATCTTGTTGTGCACCCGTGGAGTCATTTGTCAAAAGATGTGCATCACTATATCCCACTCCCCATTCCTTCCCTCATGTGACCTTCCCTAATCTGCTCTCATCCATCAGCCTGGGCAATTGCTTTCAATAACTGATAATCAATAATCAGTCTTGCTGTAGCTGTTGTGTTGTTCATTTGGGTGTCGGAGTAGCTGAATGTGTGTACAAGAACTTCAAAGCTAGGGTGAATACTATATGCTATTATGTGATTCTATGCTCCACACATCATCTGCTATAGGTGAGTGCTTGCCTTTCCCTTATTTTATGTAACTGAACGAAACGTAATGCTTATAAAATTAAAAAAGAACCTGATGTTATTTAAGTCCATAATTTGCGATTACTCTTTGGAATCAATCACAACCTTCATGTATTTAGCAGTTACTGTCTAGAGTGACTTAAGATGGATAACATAAGAAACTCATGACTATTGTTTAACAAGTTATATTAATACTGAACTCCATCCGAACAGGCCTTGGAAGGTGCAATGGTTCCAACCGGCCACCCACAGGCACCACTGGATGCAGATATGGAGGGGCATGTGGTCAGCACACCGCTCTCCCGGCCATATGTCAGTTTATGAGACCTGACCCACTACTTCTCAATCAAGTAACTCAGTTTGCCTCACAAGGGCTGAGTGCATACCGCTTGCCAACAGTGCTTGGCATACTGGATGGACACCCATCCAGCTGCTAGCCCAGCCTGATAGTGCAAAACTTTGGTGATCTGACGGGAACCGGAAGTTACATTAATGGGAATAGATATAAAGAGTTCAGAGAAGAGCTGCACAGTACATTATGGCTTCATTTAATCAATGAGGGAGTGTCACGGAAATGTTCAGCAAGCTGAAGTGGGAAATGCTACATGAAAAATACTGTGCATTATAAAAAAACCTTCACACAAAATTTTAAAAATTTTCACATTACAAAATGTGCTAAGAAAAAAATTACTTTCTTCAATATATTTATTTCTTCCCTGTATGTTTTATGTATAAACTAGGAAAGAGGGGGTAGGATGTGGGGTGATACTGCTACACTATGCACCCTCTACGTCTACACTGTAACACACAGTGGTTTTTAGAGCATGGAAGTAGAAAATAGAAAAGTAAATAAAAACAACACACCTAGAATTTGTAACAGCAGGTTACATCTTCAGGGGAGAATAGAAGAAATAATTTTTGGGGGTTGGAGAGGGGATATGTAATTAAGAACTCAGGGACCTTGAGATATAAGGAGTTAATGATTTATAGGGATATCTGCAAGTCAAACAAAAATTTCTTTTGACTTTCTTTTTTTTACAAGATTTAGTCAAATGATTTGTTTAATGTTACTTGTCAGCTTACAAACAGGATTTTCTTTTGTATTTGCCTCTCAATGAGGACTAGAGTTGGATTTTCTGTTACTTTATCACTGTCCTCATGTTCTTCTTCACATTCTGTCTGCTAGAACCTTTAAATTTTCTTAACCTTTGTGGTGACCTACTCACTCTTAAATATCAAATGCTGCAACTTGTTAATCTGGTTGATTTCTAGCTTCACACTTATAAAGCCAAGTTTCACACTACATTCTTATAACCAGTTTCCTTACAGCACTCAATCAACACTAAAGTGGCATACTCTGAGGCTCCCTTGGCACTCAGTGCAGTGCTGGTAATTCCACGTAGCATTTCCTGTGACAAAGGACATATGCTCCCCCTACGAACCATGGAACTTGCAGTTGGTGGGGAGGCTTGAGTGCCTCAGTGATACAGGTAGCCATAACGTAGGTGCACCCACAAAGGAGGAGTATCTGTTGAGAGGCCAGACAAATGTATGGTTCATGAAGAGGGGCAACAGTCTTCTCAGTAGTTGTAGGGGCAACAGTCTGGATGATTGACTGATCTGGCCTTGTAACATTAACCAAAATGGCCTTGCTGTGCTGGTACTGCGAATGGCTGAAAGCAAGGGGAAACTGCAGCTGTAATTTTTCCCGAGGGCATGCAGATTTACGATATGGTTAAACGATGATGGCATCCTCTTGGGTAAAATATTCAGAAGGTAAAATTGTCCCCCATTTGGATCTCTGGGCGATAACTACTTGAGAGGACATTGTTATGAGGAGAAACGCAACTGGTGTTCTATGGATTGGAGTGTGGAATGTCAGATCCATTAATTGGGCAGGTAGGTTAGAAAGTTTAAAAAGGGAAATGAATAGGTTGAAGAAAGATATAGTGGGAATTAGTGAAGTTCGGTGGAAGAAGACTTTTGGCCAGGTGAATACAGGATTATAAATACAAAATCAAATAGAAGTAATGAAGGGGTATGTTTAATAATGAATAAAAAATAGAAGCGCTGGTAAGCTACTACGAACAGTATAGTGACTGCATTTTGTACCCAAGATAGACACGAACCTCACACCTACCGCTGTAGTATAAGTTCATATCCCAACTACTCTGTAGATGATGAAGAGGTTGAAGAAATGTATGATGAGATAAAAGAAATCATTCAGATAGTGAAGGGATACGAAAATTTAATAGTCATGGGGGACTGGTATTCGATAGTAGGAAAAGGAAGAGAAGGAAAAGTTATAGGTGAATATGGAATGAGGGTTAGGAATGAAAGAGGAAGCTGCCTGGTAGAATATTGTACAGAGCATAACTTAATCATAGCTAATGCTTGGTTTACGAATCATGAAAGAAGGTTGTATACATGGAAGAGACCTGGAGACACCGGAAAGTTTCAGACAGAAAAGGTACAATAGAGATTTAGGAAGCAGGTTTCAAATTGTAAGACATTTCCAGGGGCAGATGTGGACTCTGACCACAATTTAATGGTTATGAGCTGTAGACTCAAACAGAAGAAACTGCAAAAAGGTAGGAATTTAAGGAGATGGGACCTGGATAAACTGAAAGTACCAGAGGTTTTACAGGGTTTCAGAGAGAGCATTAAGGAATGACTAACAATAATGGGGGAAACAAATACAGTAGAAGAAGAATGGGTAGCTTTGAGAGATGTAATAGTGAAGGCAGCAGTGGATCAAGCAGGTAAAAAGACGAGGGCTAGTAGAAATCCTTGGGTAACAGAGGAGATATTGAATTTAACTGATGAAAGGAGAAAATATAAAAATGCATTAAATGAAGCAGGCAGAAAGCAATAGAAATGTCTCAAAAATGAGACGGACAGGAAGTGCAAACTGGCTAAGCAGGGATGGCTAGAGGACAAATGTAAGGATGTAGAGGCATATATCACTATGGGTAAGATAGATATTGCCTACAGGAAAATTAAAGAGACCTTTGGAGAAAAGAGAATCACTTGTATGAATATCAAGAGCTCAGGTGGAAACCCAGTTCTAAGCAAAGAAGGGAAAGCAGAAAGGTGGAAGGAGTATATTGAGGGTCTATACAAGGGCAATGTACTGAAGGACAATATTATGGAAAAGAAAAAGGACATATATGGAGATGAAATGGGAGACGGGATACTGCGTGATGAGTTTGACAGAGCACTGAAAGAGCTAAGTTGAAACAAGGGCGCTGGGAATAGGCAACATTCCATTAGAACTACTGATAGCCCTGGGAGAGCCAGCCCTGTTAAAACTCTACCATATGGTGAGCAAGATGTGTGAGAAAGGAAAAATACCCTCAGACTTCAAAATGAATATAATAATTCCGATCCCAAAGAAAGCAGGTGTTGACAGGTGTGAAAATTACTGAACTAACAGTTTCACAAGTCACTGTTGCAAAATACTAACACAAATTTTTTACAGATGAGTGGAAAAACTGGTAGAAGCTGACCTTTGTGAGGCTCAGTTTGAATTTCGTAGAAATGTGGAACACGTGAGGCAATACCGATCCTACGACTCATCTTATAAGATAGATTAAGGAAACACAAACCTAGATTTCTAGCATTTGCAGACTTAGAGAGGGCTTTTGACAATGTTGACTGGAATAGTCTCTTTCAAATAGTGTGGCAGGGGTCAAATACAGGGAACAAAAGGCTATTTAAAATTTGTACAGAAATCAGATGGCAGTTATAAGAGTTGAGGGGCATCAAAGGGAAGTAGTGGTTGGGAAGGGAATGAGAGGGGGTTGTAGCTTATCCTTGTGTTATTCAATCTGTATATCGAGCAAGCAGTAAAGGAAACAAAAGCAAACTTTGGAGTAGGAATTAAAATCCATGGAGCAGAAATAAAAGCTTTGAGGTTTTTTGATGACATCATAATTCTGTCAGACACAGTAAAGGGCCTGGTACAGTAGTTGAATGGAATGGACAGTGTCTTGAAAGGAGGATAAAAGATGAACATCAACAAAAGCAAAATGAGGATAACGGAGTGTAGTTGAATCAAATCAGGTGATGCTGAGGGAATTAGATTTGGAAATGAGACACTTAAAGTAGAATATGAGGTTTGCTATTTGGGAAGCAAAATAACTGATGACGGTCAAAGTAGATAGGATATAAAATGTAGACTGGCAATGGCAAGGAAAGCGTTTTTGAAGAAGAGAATTTTATTAACATCGAGTATAGATTTAAGTGTCAGGAAGTCTTTTCCGAAAGTATTGGTATGGGGTGTAGGCATGTATGGAAGTGAAACATGGATGGTAAATAGTATGGACAAGAAGAGAATGGAAGCTTTTGAAATGTTGTGCTACAGAAGAATGCTGAAGATTAAATGGGTAGATCATGTTACTAATGAGGAGGTACTGAACAGAAATGGGGGAGAAGAGGAATTTGTGGCACAACTTTGACCAGAAGAAGGAATCAGTTGGTAGGACACTTTCTGAGGCATCAAAGGATTACCAATTTAGTATTGGAGGGCAGTGTGGAGGGTAAAATTTGTAGAGGGAGACCAAAAGCAGATTAAGAAGGATGTAGGTTGCAGCAGGTACTGAGAGATGAAGAAGCTAACAGAGGTCAGGGTATCATGGAGAGCTGCATCAAACCAGGCTCTGTACTGAAGACCACAACAACAACAGGATATATGCTAACAAACTCCAACCTCTGTGCACTGCTCAAAGAGTACCTCAAGCAAAATAGATATCTGAACTACTAAAGGATTTCATATACACATAAATGAAACATTTATGTTGTGCTAAATTTCTTAATAAAATTAACTGTAGTCATGCTGACTTATTTATTAATGAAGTGGGCACAGAATATTTTGCAATTCTAATGCTTAGGGGGAAAATCCAAATGTAATTCAGTTTCTCTTTTTTGTGTACTATTGGTGCAACACCATATAGCCTGCAAGACTGAAAACTTCATTATTTGTGACATGGTCATGCAATTTTAATCCTGATGTCCACCTAACCATAACACCAAGTTTTTGCTCTACTTCCTTTGTTGAAGGCCAGCATTCAGCCCCATACAGTGCGACTGGATGGATTACCAATCAGTAAACTTTTGATTTGAGCATGTTAGGAATTTTCTTGTCCCATAGTACTCCAGTAATGGAACGCCATTTGAGCCTTGTGTTGCTAAGGCATTTGGAGATTTCTGCACTGAGATTTCCTTCGGCAGCAATTGTCGAGCCCAGCTACTTCAAAATCCTTGCTGTTGGGAGGTCAACATCATTGATTCTGATGGTTATAGAGTCATTTACATCTGTGGAAAGGTAATATGTTTTCAACACATTGAGCCATAGTCCTACATCTGCAAGGCAGTCATTCCAGGCTTGGACTTGAAGTTGCAGATAATTCTTATCTTCACTGGCCAGTAGCACATCAGCAGCATACAGTAATGTCCACGGTGAGGTTTTCTGCAGGTTTCTTGTGATGGTATCCATGACAGTGATAAATAGGAGTGATGAGAGAGCAGAACCCTGATGAACTCCCAAAGAAATAGGGAAGTCATCAGACAGTCCGGCAGCTGACTGTATCTGGCTCTTTGAGTTCTGGTAGAGAAGTTTGAGCCACCTAACAAGCTCTTCAGATACCTCATGCTCTCACAGGGTAAGCCAAATTAACTCATGTTGCACTCATTCAAAGGCCTTTTTGAGCTTGAGAAAGGCAAAGTGTAGATGTTTTGACTTCTCACAGTGCTTTTCATTAAGCAGGCAAGCTGCATGGATAGCATCTATCATCCCATAGCCCTTCACCAATCCACATTGATTGACTGAGAGACTGATAATTTGTCAGATCCTTTGATTGATGATGTGCGCAAATATTTTCATGGTGTGAGACAGAAGGCGTATTGGGTGGTAGTTGTTACATTCTTAATAATTTATAAATAGTCTTTCTTGGGATACTTTGTGGCTATCTTTAAGTGTCAACCAGTTCTGTTTCTTCAGCATCTCTGTGATACTCTCCCACTGGTCAAACAAACCTATCACTATTTGTGCCGCTCTTCTTTTTATGTGTTCAGTATCCCCTGTTAGTCCTACCTGGTATGGTCCCACACACTTCAGCAATTTCTAGGATGGATCACACAACTGAATGTAAGCACTCACCTTTGTAGACTCATTGAATTTCCCTTTTATTCTACCAGTGAAGTCTGCCCCCTGCTTTACTTATGAGTGTATCTATGTGATAGTCACATTTTATACCACTACATAGTGTTACACCCAGGTGTTTGTATGAGTTGACTGATTACAACCATGACTTATTGATCTTGTAGTCACAGGATATTGCAGTTTTTCATTTTGTGAAAAAACTGACAGTCTTTGTACCACATCAAAATCTTTTCAAGATAGGGCTAAATATTTGTGCAGCTTTTTTGAGGCACCACTTCATAACAGATAACTGTATCACCAGAAAAAAATCTGAGGTTACTATTAATACTGTTTGCATGGTCATTAATATATAACATGAAACATGGGGCACACCCAAAGTTACTACTGCATCTGTCAATCCAAGCTAACATACTGCATCGTCCCTACCAATATATTTTCAGTCCAGTCACAAATTTCACTTGATGATCCATAATATCAGAGTACTGATTAAGTGACAAAGAAATGGGTTCCCATAAGGAAGATCAGCAACAGATGCAGTATTTGTGATGAAACAGATCACTGAAAGAGATGTCAAATTTAATTGAGAGACTCAGTTAGCATTTGTTGATTTGGGAAAGGTCTTTGATAAAGTTGACAGAGAAAAACTGTGGAGCATAATGTAGAAAAGAGGTTACACACTGTAACGGGACATCCTCCTCTAGCATTACTTTTTCTCAACAATAGTTGTCAATATCAGTGTTATTTTTCAAATTTTGGACATTATCTCAGCTGCTTTTCTTAAAACTTTCATATAATTTTATACATAATATGTTATATTTCAAGCTACAATTTACGAAAAAGAATTACTTTATTTTCGATGTTACAATCGATAAGTACTAGCTCTGAATAAACAGAAAAATAATTCTTTTAGAAAATTTGAAATTATGAATTATTTGGCACACTTAAAATTTCTATTATTAGTTACACAATCTAGTACTGTTTACTATGTTTATTTCAGGATTCATTTACGAAATAATAATCAAAATTAATAGAAATTCATTTGTCAAGAAAAATTGTAAGCCCTTTGGAATATGGTTATTACCACAGAGTGAAGTAGTAGTAAGCAAGTCTCTAATGTGATTGGACATATTTTTGTATTTTGGGCAAACAATGTAATTTCAGCTTTGTTAATGTGAAAATTCAAAGTACTGTATGATATACTACAATGTGACAAAATACATTAACTTAACAACAAAAATCCTGCAATAACAACCTTCAAATGTATTTAGATAAATTCAACCATGATGACTTAAATGTGAGAATTTCAGCTTCAAGAATCAGACCCATAGACAAGAAGAACTGGAGCCAACTCTACAGGCAAAGATAAGTAAACTAGAAAGCATATTGTAATCTTCACTCCTCTCAAATTTTTTGTAAAAGACTTTGCTTATTGTGGACAATAACTGGAATTAGGAAGGAGGGAGAGATTACAATACTCAAACCACACATAAAAGACATGTAAATGTGCAAGCTTCTGGAGCCAGTGGCTCCTTGTTTTGGAAAAAATGGTTGAAGAAAAAGAAAGAGATGAAGGAAAAAGACTGGTGAGGTTTTGGAAATGGGAAGAGTTATGGAAAAGTCAACCAGAAGCCTGGTCAGGGGCTATTACTGTACCAGATGAGATGGAAGACATCTGGTGGGCTCACCAGTCCTTCGCATTTCTATAAATTTTACACATTTTTTCTCCTGTCATCATCACTATTTCCCATGTTTCACTTCCATACAAGGCTACACTCCAAAAAAAAAAAAAAACCTTCACAAAAGATTTACAAACACTTAAATCTACATTTGTTGTTAACAAATTTCTCTTCTTCAGAAACAATTTTGTTGCCAAATCCAGTCTTCATTTTATATCCTCTCTGCCCAAATAGCAAAACTCATCCACTACTTTTAGCATCTAATTTCATAATCTAGTTCCCCCAAGATCACCTCATTTAATTCAGTTACATTCCATTACAATTGTTTTGCTTTTGTTGTTATTTCTCTACATTTGTGGTAATGATCTGAAAAAAATGGTTCAAATGGCTCTGAGTAATGTGGGACTTAACATCTGAGGTCATCAGTCCCCTAGAACTTAGAACTACTTAAACCTAACTAACCTAAGGACATCACACACATCCATGCCCGAGGCAGGATTCGAACCTGCGACCATAGCAGTCGCACAGTTCCAGACTGAAGCACCTAGAACTGCTCGGCCACACCGGCCGGCAATGATCTGAAACATGTACTTGAATTGCTCTTTTCACTTTTCAAGTAACAGTTCAAATTCTTGTGACTGTACTATAGTGTGTCAACACTCTACTCATATAAATGTGAAGTAGATCTGAATTGAATTGAATTTACACACAAACACACACACACACACACACACACACACACACACACACACACACACACACACACACAAATACTATATCATTATTGCAATATTAAATAATATTATGAAATTACTTCTGTGCAGTCCATTGTCAGTGATATATTGATCTTAGATGTGGATACCTATGGAAACAGTGAATCTACACATCTGAGTTGCTAACAAAGCTGTCATCCAGGTTGGCAATGGAAGACCAAGTTTCACAAGTTCTCTTGTTAATGCATTGTACTACTTCCATGTAGTTTGGTGCACCCAATGGAAAGGTGATCTGCATCCTCCTCTTCTCCAAGAACAGAAAGGTGTCTCTAAGGTGTGTAGCCTGAGAAGTTGTTTATGGAAGTATCTGTACTTACATTTGAGTCTGGTTAGAAGAGAGATAAGATGCTTAGACAGTGACTTTGTAAGAGATTTATTGGAAAACAAGACTATGAATTGTTGTGTACTTCTTGACTTTCAATTTTCTTGTCAATCTCTGTCTTGCATATTACCCAATCTTCCATCTTTAAGCTCTCAGGTTTTCAAATCTTTTCTGACACAGCCCCCAAAAATCAGTTTCCATTGTTTGTTTTGCCTTGCAGCAACTCCATATTTGTAGTTTTTGGTCCTATTTTACATCCTTCATGGATGAATAGTAACAACCAATCAGAGAAAAATGACAACACATGTTCTGCAAATGTAGGGGTAAGCAATGTTTCTTTAGTTTTCTGGCTAGCACTCAGAGCACTATGTAAGTGCTGCTTAGGTCCTGATACAAAGCTCATACTGTAGTAGATATGAGGGTTGGAACTTAAATAGTGCAACTATTTATTCACAACCAATACAAAAGAGTTACATGTTTGCACCTGTTACTGTCCTTCAAAGTAGTCACCAGTGTTGTGTAGAACCCGTTGTCAGTGATGTGGAAGGCACAGTATAATGTTAGCAGAGCCTGTTCTGGTGATGGTGCGAATGGAGCAGTCTAAAGTTATGGTGATTCTTGTGTACAACTGTGATGATGTTATCCTAACGCATCACATTCCTCCATGGCAGCCCGTCAATGCACATTGTTACTGTTCATTTTCGGAGCATCACCTGTGACCAGCTTTGTGAAAGGAGCAGCGACACTTTCTGCATAACCCACCCATCATTTTGCATGACAATGCACGGCGAATACAGCGCAAGCTGTGGCTGCTTCGTTCGGTCAATGCGACTGGGACGTACTGTACCATCCACCATACTACCCGGACTTAAGTCCTTGTGACTTTGATTTGATTCCAAAGATGAAGGAACCACTTAATGGCATTCACTTCAGTACTGTTCCAGAGATTCAACATGCAGTAGACGGCTCCATTCGCACCATCAACAGAACAGGCCCTGCTAACGGTATACCATGCCTTTCGCATCTCTGGCAACGGGTTCTACACAATGTTGGTGACTACTTTGAAGGACAATAACAGGTGCAAACATGTAACTCTTTTGTATTGGTTGTGAATAAATAGTTGCCAGTATTTAAGTTCCAACCATTACACTAGCCATGCCAGGGGCAGTACTTTTATCAGAGGACAAAGCTCTCTACAGCTCAACTATTGAGAATTTCTTTAGCAGAGGGTGACTTTCACTGGGATTTGGGTGTTTGACAGATGGAGATATCTGCTTATGTCACATCTGTTCCATAACACAACTTGTAGGTAGTAAATTGTAATGGCAACATTTTGTAGATTTCTTGAAGCTCTTCACCTGCTTCCACATACCTGACAGTGCAGCGTCTGCAATTATAGAGTTTTAGATGTTTTTCCAACTCATCCTCTTCTTATTTTTTAAAAAACACTTTGTTTCCAATATTTTGCTGACAGGTGTAGTTTTGTTGGGTACTATGTCTCTTATATTTCCTCAGTGCCTGCTTGCATTCCTTTGAGGACTTGCTGACATACTGTATCCTACCACAAAGGACTGGCTCTATAAGATAACTTATGTTGAGGAAATACCTTTGTGGTGGCCTCAGTAATGTACTGTATTAGTATGGAGTAGGTCAAAGCTAGATCTTCAGATGTCTCTAACTGTGAGGGGTTAATTTTTAACCTGTCAAAATGTTTATTCCAGTCAGCTTTCTCGATTTTCCATTTGCGTGCAGGGTAGATTCAACATGCTTCTTCCTTTGTGGCAGTAAAGGCAGTAAAGTCAGAACAACTGGCAAGTGATGGGAGCCCAAGGTATTTACTTTTACTTTCGAGTTGGTTAGTATGGCCATATGAGGTGATACAAATCTGAGGTCTACTGCTGATGCATCATTCAGCAGCACTAGATTTTTGTCTTCCAGGATTGTTATTGATAGCTGACCATTGTTATTGTTGTGCTCATATCCCAATGATGTGTGGTATTGATTAAAGACACCCACCACAAGCTGTGGATTGACAAATTATTCTAATAAAGATGTAACATTGGCAGTTGATTGGAGCATGTTAGGTGGTTTGTAGAAGGTCAGTACATTTCGGTCAGATCCTGACATTCATTTGGATACTGACACACTTTGTATGTTTTGGTTGTTGCTGTTAAGTTCACAAATATCATAATGAATATTTTCTTTCAGAAATATAGCCACTCCTCTATATTCATTGTTTTTGTCACTTCTAATGATGTCATAGTCATGAAAGTGGAAGAAGTCCTCCATGGGCTTGAGCCATATTTCATAAATGGCACAGACTGACAATTTGTGTTTTGGAGTAGTGGGTGAAACTCTCTTTATTCGAGCTAAGATCTAACATTTCAATGTAGTCTGCACTTGACAACTTTTGCCATCATTTACAGAAACTGAAGAGGGCAAACCAGTAACACTAAGTTTAACATTCTCTGCTATAGTGTGAGCATCCACAGTTTTGGCTGGAGAAAGTTGTGTCAGATTGTTAGGTAAGAAACTCTGGAAAGAATTAATAAGGAAGTTTTTTGTTTGTTCACTTGTGGTGATCAGCTGAGTTTGGGGAAAATATGGATTTCTTTTTATGGTTGTTGCTAGATGTTGTTTAGCCTGCCATGGCAAGTGTTATGTTTCTTGTTGCTTATTGATGTACATGCTTAAGGGTTGGTTGTGCATCCTGTGCGTTTGTACACTGCATTGCTCTCCTGCTTGTGTACTACCTATTTTCACATGATGCACAAGCTTCTTGATAACTGATATTATTGTAAGCCATTCTATGCTTAATTTATTTTGTGTTAAGTATTCAGGGCATATTTTATTCAGTGAATTGTGAGCTCCTTTGCAGTGAACACATACAGGAAGTGCTTCTTCTGGAGATACATTAATACTACGTGTACCAGCGAACTTACTGCATATTGTATGGCTATTGCATTGTTTGCTATGACGTTCATAGTGCAAAAATTTGTAGCACTATAGCACAGGGAAAATATAGGGCATTACTAGACCCCATAGACCATGCATTTAAACATGGCCTCTGTCGTGATTTGAATGTAACGTACATACTGGTTAGGGCCTCCTGCCTGCATCTCTTTGTGTAGCCATCTTATGATATATTCTTTCTGACACCACCAGGATGTCAGACTCAGTTACTGATAGTATCTACTCCAACAGCAGGGAAGTGTGGACATTGCAAATTGTCCCTTCCACTGTTGTTAAGGGCTTGGGTACATAAGTTTCTAGGTTGTTTGGAGAGACTGCATCACTGCTAATCAGGGCATTTGCAGTTGCAGTGCTTACAATCTCAATTTTAACTCTATTCTTCTGAGATGATGAAATGTTCAATATTTGGTTTATATGTTACTGTCCTGCTGTCTGAGATTTTTTGCTGAGTGACAACAGATGCAGTCTATCAAATCTTTTGTCTATGACATCCACAAACACTATGAAAGAACAACTGTCATGTATATCATATAGGTTCAATGGATGCTTATTTGTAGGCTGAGTGTTCCTGTTATTAGACTGTCTGTTGTTGCAGGCTGATTGTTGCTAGGATGTGTATGTGAAATTGTCTGTGGTGTATCCATTGTAGACTGGCTGGCTGAAACATATGGGAGTTTATTGGCCTTGCTGGGCAGATGTTTGTCCACCCCACATTGGGGTATTGCAGGTTATGCTAGGTGACAAGCATCCCTTGACTGTTAGACTTGTTGCCTTCACAGATGGATTCATCCATATGGTGGTCTTTTTTAAGTGTTCAGGAGCTGAAGAGCACTATAAATGGCATTGAAAGCCTGCATGGTGCTACCGATAAATTAACGTGAGTGTTCGGGGCTCCCTGCCTTCACTGTACTGGCCACTGTCCCTCTTGTACCCATGACAAGTTAACAGATCACTTAAGTAGATGCACATGCACAAAAAGGCAACACACTGATATGTCAGTCACCAAGAAATCAAAGTAATGTCACAATAAAACCTGTAGAGTGAATATCAACTGCTTCTTCTGTGGAATGGTCTTAACAGTTTCTGGTTTTTGAGATCATATACAACCAACGCTACTATCAGTCTAAACTGAGAGTACACAGTTATGTTAATAATATAATTATAAATATTATATGAATAAAAACTGAAGTTAAATGTAATGAAATGTGTGATAATGTCCTTACTGAATGGTAAAATTCTATATAACTTTAGGTAGCAGAAACAACTCTGAGACTATTGGAATGTATTATAAGTATTATGGACAAGTTGACTGTGAAATAAACCACAACATTAACTTATGAAGTGTCTGATTTTGTTAAATAAAATCTGAAGACCATCATAATAAGTCACTATGATATGTTATACCAATGGAATACATATCTTAATTATTACTGTGGGTAGGGAAGGTGGTACAAATTCTGTAAACAACCATTACAAATTATACAAGGAGAATCAATTAATTGCAATTGTACATGGAGAAACTAAATGATTGAAAAAACAAAAACATATCATATTATTATAAATGAGTCTGATTGTAACAGAAAGAAGATTAATATTGGCATACCTAAAGGCATCTCCCACAGGACTCATACATAAAACTAAATGGAGCCTGCTTCTAACTCTGCTTATAAAAAACTCAAATATTCCATCTCTGTTTCCTTCATCAATACCTGCCTCCTTTGCATCATTCCTTGATGCAATGATAACTTTTTCATACTCATCAGATTCAAAAAGATTAGGCACTTCACCTGGAATGCAAATAACAATTTAGTACTGAGAACTAAATGACTAAACATCATATGATTAAGAGTTATCAAAAATTCCAGTATTCTCTAGAAAATGAATTTGCAGCAGTTAATTTCTGATTGTTATGCACTATACTAATGTCTTCCAAGTAATGAGTTTATTTAGTGTGTGAATGGTTTTAGGCTAATGGGATATAATGTAACCAAATGAAAAAAACATATTTCAATCTTGAATCTGACTAGAAACACTTAATATAATGTACAACTAGCATATAACTGTCCTTGGGTTATCTTCATGAAGAAAGAGAAAACATGTGACACATAATCCCAAATAAAACAAGTCAAAATACAGGAATATGTTGTTTTATTGAAGTCACCAGCCTAACTGGAACAACACTTATAACATTATGGTATGCTGGATCTTGGACAAAACTCTGTCATACAATTTGTGCCTATCCAAACATGTTTTACCACTGTGTGATATAATCAGTGTATTTTTATTCTGCAGTATTATTATTTATAGAAAACTATCACATTATTTTGCATTTATATATTTGGCTGAGTGTTAACTACCTATGAAGCCATAGAAACTACGCATTAGCATATCAACAACATTAGGAAAAGAATAGATTGCTACTCACCTAATAGATGACCAGTTCAGTTGCAGTCAGGCACTGTTATGCATTATAGCTTTTGGCCTAAGCTTTCTTCTTTGCTGAAGAAGTTTTTGGTAAAAAACTACAATGTGCAACAGTATTTTCATGTTACCTATTTCCAACTCAATGGGTCATCTTTAGGTGAGTAGCAATCTATCCTTTCTCTAATATCATTCACTAACTATGGTTTACATAATGCAAATGCATGATCCAAATGCTGATCCCAGATCCAGACTTCAGTTCTATAAAAAGGCAGAGGAATCTATGGATGCAGCTACAGTAGCTTAAAATAAATGTAAAAGAGCTGAAGGCAACATTCATGATTCATCTTGTGAGACTTATACAGAGAAGTGGTATAAACTACATGGAGTGCAAACAAGACACGAACAGGAAAAGATGGAAATAATGTTGTAAAGGTATTAGAATTATCAGACACTAGTAGTTACCTGAAGAACAAAAGTGGGTTTCTATTACAATGTGTCTGTTCCATATATGTGATGTTCTAAAATATGTAATGTATTCCCAAATGATTTTAAGATAGTAATGTTCTCTTCAGTTATGTAGGAACATGATTTGTTTATCACAGTTGAGTCTTCAGAACACTATGCTCCAAACCAATATCATTTTTTAAAATTTTTTGCCTTAAGGTTTAGTTTCAGTATGCTATGGAAATTGCCATTATCTACTATTCTTTCAACAAAATGCTGATTTTGTTGAAGACAGCCAGCAGGATACCTACAATTCAATATTTGCTGTGATCCTCTATGCAATGTACATGTTTCGACACAGATGCTGGTTAATATGTATTAAGTGTCAAACTGAGGGTCAGATTAACAATAATGTTGTCAGTATCTTGTGAAGAATGGATATTTCTACATTTTTCTAGAATTTATTGACATTAGGAGAACGCCTATCACTCACAATAATAGCAGCAACAGTCATAACCTTCCAGTATGCACATGGATGGCTTCTGAAGTGTATTAGGAGGAAAAAAGAAAGGTTGGGGTTTAGTGTTCCATTAATGTTAATGACATTACAGATGTAGAACAAGGATGAAGAAAGAATGCAGTCCTGCTTTGCTTAAAGAATAGTCTCAGGATTTGCCACAGAGATTTGGAATGACTGTGAAAACTGTGAAAAATATAAATCACAATGGCCAAATGAAGATCTTAACTCTCATCTTCTAGACTGTTGGTCCATTTCTTAACTAATGCACTGGCTTGGTAGTTAAAGTGTATCAGTCTCTTCTGTTGAATTATATTGAGGTGACAAATGCCATGGAATACCTCCTTATATACTGTTAGACCTCCTTTTGCCTGGTGAACTTGAAGTGGCATGAACTCAACAAGTTTACGGGAGTCCCCTGCAGAAATATGGAGCCATACTGTCTCTATAGCTATCTATAATTGCAAAAATGTTGCCAGTGCACAATTATGTGCATGAACTGACCTCTCAATTATGTCCCATAAATGTTAAATGGGATTCTTGTCAGGTACAAGTACGTGGTATGCAAATAGTATAGCTAATTCACAGGATAAAATTAAAACCATGTGGCCAGTTGTGAAGGAAGTATCTGGTCAGCAGTACAAGGTCGATGATATAAAGTCAGTTTGCAGCAAAAATATTTCTGTTAATGATAAATCAGATATATGTACAGTATTTATCAATCATTTTCTGAGCACTGATGGTGAATTAAATAAAAAATTATTTTTACTTGAATCATAAAACTTTCTTGGCAAATGCCTTTCTGAGATTGATGTGTGAAATACTGCTCTGTGATACAAACAAGAGGGTGATTGAGTCAATAATTAAATCATTTAAGACTAAGGACTCTCATGGTTATGATGGAGTGCCTAGCGGAATATTAAAGTACTATGCTGCACATGTTAGTCCTGTATTTATAAATGGTCAGTTTCCTGAATGATTAAAGTACTCAGTAGTAAAGCCGCTTTATAAAAAGGGAGAAAGGGATAATGTAGATAATTTTAGACCTATTTCTATGCCATCAGTGCTCGCAAAAGTTATTGAAAAAGCTGTGTGTGTAAGGATAATTCAGCACTTTATATCACATGATTTGCTATCAAACGTACAGTTCAGCTTTAGAAGTCATTTAACAACTGAAAATGCAATATTCTCTTTTCTCTGTGAGGTACTGGATGGATTAAACAAAAGGTTTCAAATGCTTGGCATATTTTTTAATTTAATTAAGGCATTTGATTTTGTTGATCACAAAATATTGCGCCAGAAGTTGGATCATTATGGAATACGGGGAGTCTCACAATTGGTTCACCTCTTATTTTAGCAACAGACAGCAAAAGGTCATTATTCACAATGTTGAGAATGGCTGTGATGTGGGGTCTGAGTGAGGTACAGTCAAGTGGGCGGTGCCCCAGGGGTCAGTGTTGGGGCCACTCCTGTTCCTTATTTATATAGATGATATGCCTTCTAGTATTAAGGGTAACACTAAAATATTTGTTTGCTGATGACACTAGTGTGGTAGTAAAGGATGTTGTGTGCAACATTGGCTCGGTTTCAAATAGGGCAGTTTATGACCTAAGTTCATGGCTTGTAGAAAGTAAACTAATGCTAAATCACAGTAAGACTCAGTTTTTACAGTTTCTAACACACAATTCAATAAAATGTGACATTTTAATTTCACACAATGGGCATATGATTAGTGAAACTGAACAGTTCAAATTTCTAGGTGTTCAGGTAGATAGTGAGCTGTTGTGGAAAGATCACATTCAGGATCTTGTTCAAAGACTTAATTTTACTATTCAAACAGTATCTGAAGTGAGTGATCATTTGACACAAAAATTACTCTACTTTGCTTATTTTCATTCGCTTATGTCATATGGTATTATATTTTGGGGTAACTCTTCCCATTCTAAAAGGATATTTTTGACCCAGAAACGGACGGTTCAGGCAATAGGTGGTGTAGGTTCACAAACCTCTTGTCGACCGCTGTTCTCTAGCATGGGTATTTTGACATGGGCCTCTCAATATATATATTCCTTAGTATCATTTCTTATTAACAATATTAGCTTATTCCCAAGAATAAGCAGCTTTCACTCAGTTAATACTCGGCGGAAATCAAACCTGCATTTGGATCAGACTTCCTTAAGTCTTGTGCAGAAAGGTGTGCAGTATACTACTGCATCCAGTTTCAATAAGCTACAACTCAAATTCAAAACTCTTAGCAGTAATCTATGTGCTTTCAAATTGAAACTCAAGGGTTTCCTCAAGGGTCACTCCTTATATTTTGTCGAGGAGTTCCTTGAAAAATTAATCTGATTCTTGTTGTATTGTTGATTGCATTTAATTAAACTTCTGGACTGACTTTTTGGGTTCATAAACATTTATTTTTATCTGTTATTACTTTTCAGTTGTAGTTTCATGTACTGACACGTTCCATGACCTTGGAGATTTGCTCCTAAATTTGGTCCTACAGAACTTGATGTGTAAATAAAAATACATAGAAATATAACAGAGGGAAACACTCCACGTGGGAAAAATATATCTAAAAACAAAGATGCTGTAACTTACCAAACAAAAGCATTGGTATGTTGATAGAGACAAAAAACACACAAACACACACACAAATTTCAAGCTTTCGCAACCCACAGTTGCTTCATCAGGGAAGAGGACGAGAGGGAAAGACGAAAGGATGTGGGTTTTAAGGGAGTGTGTAAGGAGTCATTCCAATAGTGGGAGCGGAAAGACTTACCTTAGGGGGGGAAAAAGGACAGGTATACTCTCGCACACACACACACACACACATATCCATCCGCACATATACAGACCCCCCCTAAGGTAAGTCTTTCCAGGGACTGGAATGACTCCTTACCCTCTCCCTTTTCAGGGATCTTTGTTTTTAAAAATACATAGAAAAGTATTCTGGCTGGCCAAATCATTCGCTCTAATTGTCCAGAATGTTCTCCAATCCAGTCATAAACAATTGTGGCCTGATGACGTGGCACTCTGTCATCAAGAAAAATTCCACTGTTGTTTGGGAACATAAAGTCCATGAATGGCTGCAAATAGTCTGCAAGTTGCCGAACATAACCATTTCCAGCCAGTGATCAGCACAGTAGGAACAGAGAACAAAATCCATCCCATATAAACACAGCCCACACAATTATTGAGCCACTGCCAGCTTGCCAGGTTCCTCGTTGACAACTGGGCCCATGGATTTATTGGGTTTGCACCACATTTGAATCCTACAACAAACTCTTACCAACTGAAATCAGGACTCATCTGACCAGGCCACCATTTTTCAGTCATGCAGGGTACAACTGATATGATCACGAGCCCAGGAGAGATACTTCAGGCAATTTTGTGCTGTTGGGAAAGGCCTCATGTTGGTTGCCTGTTGTCATAGCCCATTAATGCCAAAATTTCTTGTGCTGTCCTAATGGATGCATTTGTGAAATGTCCCACATTGATTTATGTGGTTACTTCATGCAGTGTTACTTGTCTGTTAGCATTGACTAGTCTATGAAAATGACACTGCTCTTGGTCATTACATGAAGGCCATCGGCCAATGCATTGTCTGTGATGAGAGGTAATGCCTGAAATTTGGTATTCTTGGCACACTCTTGACACTATGGATCTTGGAATATTGAACTGCATAATGATTTCTGAAATGCAAAGTCCCATGCATTTAGCTCCAACTACCATTCCACATTCAAATTCTGTTAATTCCAATTGTGTGGCCATAATCACATCAGAAACCTTTTCACATCACGCATCAGAGTACAAATGACAACTCCACCAATGCACTGTAATTTTGTACCTTGCATATGCAATACTACCACCATCTGTATATGTGCTTGTCACAATGCCATGACTTTTGTTGCCTCAATGTAAGCATAACATGTGTTACTGTGTTGAGCCCATGAGCTTATACTGAGTTATGAGTCAACAAAGAGTTTATCTTCAAATAAACAGACTTCTAAAGCAGATCCACTTCATAGGGATTCTCATGATTTGTACTCATAAGATCAACATTGTCTCTTTGGTAGTGTAGAATCTAATGAACTTTCCCAAATCTACTTATGGTTCCTCTGCTAATTGGTAAGCCATCTTCTACCTCATGTATCTTCAAAATTATCGATAGCAATATTAAATTTACTTATATCAATTTTATATTTACTATTCACCAAATAGCAGATATGCTGAGTCACAGATAGGAACAACAAAAAGACTGCCAAAAATGAGCTTTTGGCCAACAAGGCCTTTGTTGAAAAAAGACAACAGACATACACACATTCATCCAAACACAACTCACACTCATGTGACAATAGACTCTGGCAGTTGAAGCCATTCTGGGTTTTCCATTATATTTACTTTGACACCTGAATTATTTTCTGCTCTACAGTTATGAACCACACATACATCAGAAAGCAGTTATTGTACATGCTGAAAATCTTGTGAGTGCTTTTACTGATAAGAAGCATCTTCCTCATCTGGACCAAAATAAGGTCCTCATGCCACATGCTCCAGTATTTCTGACACTAATTCATACTACTTTGCCACAGATAATCACACTCCTATAATCAGTGTGTCACAATAGATGTTGTTTCCTATGTAGTGCCACAGCGTGCAGTAATCAGCTTTATCATGGTCAGATGTTGTGGCATAATGCATTGCCAACATTACAGAATTCATCTCCCACATGGAAAATATGTGATTATAAAGTATGTCGTCACTGGAATAAAAGTGCAAGTACCTTCTTCTTTAACATTTGTGCACCTGTAAATGTGACTGGCAGTTCTGTGAAGTTTTCAATAATGTCAGGTTTGTATCTTCCTGGCTTGTTGGAAACACAGAAACTGCACTACTTTCTTAAGCATTCACATTCCATTTTCTCAGAAATTCACCTGCTGTTCTTCCATACAACTTTGGACACATTGGTATTCGGGAATGATCACTTCAGGAATGATAACCACAGTCTCTTTGTGCACTACTTGTCCACTTGTGATCATGAACTGTATGCTGCCTATGCTGCTATCAAGAAATCTCTTCACACATTGAATGGGCAACAGTTCTCTCTCACCACAGATCACAAGCCACTAACATATGCTTTCCACCAGCATCCTGAGAAAGCATCACCTCATCAGCTACGACATCTCAACTATATTGGACAGTTCACAGCTGAAGCTCTCTCTCTGAGTGAAGCAATCACTGATACACAGTTGATTTTGAAGCTCTAGAAGCAGAGCAACAATCAGATAGTGAGTTACAAGGTGTGTAAGTCCAACCACTGGGCTTACAACTCCACTGTGTTATGCTACCTCTGTATTGTGACATTACCGCTAACAAACCAACACCATTTAAGACTACTGATTTTTGCCAACAGGCAATTGCGTGTTTACATGACATGTCACACCCTGGATATGAGCAACTACCAGGACGGTGAAGTGACCTTTTATCTGCCCACACATGGACAAAGACTGCAAGCAATATGTGTGACAATGTGTGGCCTGTCAACAAAATAAAATTAGCTGGGACATTAGGTCATCTCTCAGCATGTTTCTTCCTCCAAATATAGATTTGAACATGTCCACCTAGACCTTGTAGAACCTCTCTCAACATCAGAAAAATACACCTACTGCCTTACAGGCCATCGACTGTTTTACATGCTGGCCCACTTACTGCCAAAACCATTACAGCTGTGTTGTTCTGGGGATGGATTGCCCATTTTGGCATGCCTCTACAAATCAAAACAGACAAGGGAAGACAATTTGGGTCATATCTTTTGAAAGTGCTTGCCATCTTATTGGGTATTAAGCAGATTAGAACTACAGCTTACCCCGGCAGGGAATGGTTTAGTTGAACACATACACTGTCAACTGAAAGTGTCACTTCAATGTCATGAGTCACAGTGGTGGACAGAATCATTGCCCTTCATACTTCTGGGTCTCCATGTGTTGCTGAAAGAAGAGCTGAAGCCATGACTGCTGAACATGTTTATGACCAGCCACTAGAACTACCTGGCGAGCTCTTTGCCAATGAACCAAATTACTGCATTGACCCAACAGGTTTCATATAAAAGATGCATACACAAGTCTGGCAACTATGACCCATTGCTCTGAGGGATCAGCAGACTTGTTGCCCTTTTGTTTTTCATGAGCTATTGAAGTGCCATCATGTCTTCATATGGCATGACACAGTATGCAAGTCACTACAGTCAACCTATGATGGACCTTACTGTGTCATTAGCAGGGAAAACAAGACATTCAGAATTGATGTGATGGGTATACCAACCACCATCACTGTTGACGGGCTTCACCTGCTCCCTGGATTGGTACTATCTTCACACTCCACAGACTCAACAAACTCTCCAATTGCACAGATCAGCTGCAACAGATGTCAGAGGCAACTTCAAATGTGACATCAGCAGCCTGTGAACAACCCGTTGTTACCTGGTCCAGACAACATGTCAAGCTCAACAGAAAATATTGTGGACGCTGTGGGGGGATGATGAAGTGCAGTGTTACGTGCCATGAAATGCTACACATAACTATTTTAATTATTATTTTTGTTGCAATCACTGACTTATGTTTTCTCTTTGTTTTTTGTATATGTTTTAGTCTGTTGCTGAATGTGCTTTTTAATGGAGTCTTATGAATTATGCTTTAGTTTTCATGTTGCAATAAAGTTGATTATCTAGCCCCACAACAAAAAAGTGAAACAAGTTGCAAAAAAATTAATACTACTCTTGTATATGGATGGATGAACATAGTGGTTCATTGTGGTTGAAATATGTAATGAGGAAGAAAACATGTAACTGGGTAATTAATAATGAGTGAATGTAGAAAAATTAGCAGGTATAGATATGGAAGTAATTATCACAGATTTTGAGAAGAATTCAAGAGAATAATGGTCACATCACAGTTACGCACATAACACCACTTGGAAGGAATAACCCAATATCACATATTTGTGGTGCTCCAGTAAAGGACAAAGGCTAAGTTATCACAGGTTATTCCTTGAAATAAATCAAAAATTTAAACTAAAAAAAAGAAAAATAGCTATGTAGACCAGATAGAGTGATGTACTGGATCTTATGCTGGTTTACCTATATGGTATATGTTTTATTTTTTTCTGTCTGTTTTTATCCATTCATTTGCCTAAGTGATTTACAGCAAAGATTAAAATGCAGTGTGTCCACAACAATCAAGTTTGTGGAGATGGCAAAACAGGATGCAGAACATTAATTTCCTTATGTTCAGAAAAACTCCTATTGGATGTCTCATTGATCTTGTACTATCTGTCCTTCCCTGTCCATGGCAGAGAGAGGACGTGGATTTCTGTTTAGTTCACTAATGTGAAATATATTAATATTATAATAAGTTATTGAAGGGTGACACATTGCTGAATCTTCTGAGGTAAAACAATCCATGGATAGGGACTGAACAATGTCAAGCAGACTTTGACAAAATAAGGGAAGCCTTATTATGTGTAAACACACTACACTATGCTAACATGTCAAGGAATTTTTGCTTGAGAACAGATGCATCTTCACAGAGACTAGGAGCATACTTATTTCAGAACACTGAAGATGATGGGGAACCAACATCTATGATAATCAGTTTTGCTGGTCAAACACTTTCTCAATCCAGTGGTCATATTCCATGACAGAGCTTGAGGCTCTTGGAGTTATATGGGCAGCTAAGAAATTTTAGTAATACTTATGGAGCAATGACACCAAAGCCTACTGTTGACCATCAAGCACTTTCTTTTCTGTTTACATGCAAATTATTACAGCAAAGGTTGGCCACGTGGTGCATGTACTTCCAGGAACTCAGTATTGAAATCATATACATAAAGGGTAAGCAATACATAACTGCAGTCACCTTGTCAAGGACATCTCAAGGGCTTGATGAATTCTCCAAATTAGAGAACAGAATTCTGAAATTAGGTTTCGGCTTATGCAGGACAAGACACAACAACCACATTGTGAAAAGATGTGCAAGAATTTGGAGCAACTGCATGAGGGAGACTTGCAATGTAGAAAGGTAAGGCTGAAACTGTATGAAAATAATGGCAGGAATTTGAAGAAATTCTATACTATATACAAGGGAGTCCTGTTTCATTGGCGCACACTGAATCAAGAATAGCTGTGTGTGTTTACCAGAAAGTTATGTAGATGATTTCATTTTGTACACTCACAATGTACGGGGTGACTATGGGGTTTCCAAATGCACCAACAAGATAAAGACGTACGGCTATTTTCCCAACTTGTGGAGAAGAGTTCTCCAAGTAATTCAGAAGTGCATTACTTTCCAAAAGATGGAAAACTCAAAGAAGTCCATACTGATTGAACTACATCCTATAGTGCCCAAGAAATCCTTAGAATTAGTGTCCTTGGATGCTGCCAGACCCTATCCACAAGGGTAGGGGGGTGTCAAATATGTTGTTGCCTTATATGATATTTTCACAAAATATGTTCAGTTATATCCAGTGTGACAGGAGGTTCTATCATAAGCAGGGAACTCACAGATACTGTTAATGGAGAATGCTTTGTACATCATAGGCAGTAGATGGAAGGGGGGATTTACTACAGCAAACAAAATAAAACACACATCAATATTGTGATTTCACCCCGAGGCAAGCCTAATGGAAAGCATATTAAAAGAATTTAACAGGTTTACATGCACTAATACACCCCAGAAGCATGTAAATTGGGTTGACTGTATCACCATTTCAACAAATCTTTAACAATTTGCCAAACTCTACAACTGTTGTTAAATGTACTGAACTGATGTTTAGAAGAAGAGAAGTCAATGAGTTGGAAAAACAATAGCCCCAAGATAATTAGAGGAGAGATGTCACTTGAAGAAAGAGTACTCCAGGCTTTGATTAATTTGGAGGAGAAAAAGCTGAACAGAGGAAAAAGTCGTATAACAAAAGATTGGGGCACACTGTACAATTCCACGTAGGTTATGAGTTACCACTACAAACACACCCTAAATCTATGAAATATGGGAAACTCAATGATAAATGGCAACTTTTGTACACTGGGCCATTTGTAGTTACTAAAATTCCACATCCAGATGCATATAGATTAGCCTACCCTTACAGTGGAAAGGACAAGGAACTTTATCCACAAAAGGATCTAAGAAATTTTGTACACTAAAATGATTGGACAAAGGTCAAACCTCACTACCAGTAACATACATGAACAATTCAAATATTTCAATATAATAAGTATCTAACAATTGTTCGCTTAGTTTTAAGAGAAAATTTTCATTTTGTTTATTTATACATTTTTTAATGGAAGCAATGTAAGTTATAGTAAATTAAGATTCCATTCAGTGGGTCAAAAGACTATATGAAACATGATTGCTGTGTTGCTGATTCATTTTACAATATGTACATTTCTCAAATACCATGTGACAAGGCACTTAAGATGTAAACATGTGAAATAGCATTACGAAAGGGAGAGGACATGCACGCATAATAGGAGCTAACACACAGATCAGCAACCTCAGTACATGTGTAGAAACAATTTAGTACAACATGGTACTTTACTCACTGGATGCAACACAAACTTGGTATACAGCTGCCAAATAATCTATATTCTGGAGGTTTTAATATAAGTTAATTACTATTAAAATGAAGGAGTCTACACTGCAAGGATAAAACTAATACAGTAATTGTAGGGCTATGATCACATTCTGAACAAACAATGAAAAATAATGAGGTTGTGTCCATCTTGCATGTGTAATCAGAGTATGAATAGGGAAAGAATGAAAAAGGTAAGTCGAAATGTTGGAAATGCTCTTATGAAAGAAGGATCAGTTTTGTAAATTAAAAAGGAGTTGATGAATTTACACAGCCACATAAAAAGACATCTGTCTGAGGAGAAACATTATAGAATAGTAAGTCAAGGAACAACTACAGTCTTAGTTTATAAGTTATTAAGTTTCTTCACCAGGTAACAATGCAAGGACATGCTCTGGTAAAAACAGGAAGGAGAATTTAGATAGCTGGCACCAAAGAAAATAGGCCACACAGCAAAATTATATATGAATGTGACAGCATGAATGAGTGTGAGTAGATGGAGACATTACAGTATGTAGAATGTTGTTAAATGAAGTTTAGGCCTAGCAGTACCAAGGTAAAAACAGGTCAGATCACATACTAATAAGCACAAGCTACTGATATGAGCACCAAATATGAGTAGTCATGGTGCATTTACATGGGATCATGACTTATCTTAACATTCTTCTATAATATGTTCTCAGCACAACCTTTGTAGTGACATATTTAAGTACACTAAATACGCAAGAGCACTATCTTGAAGATATGGATATAAGTTACTTACACTGAATTACATTCACTACAGGTACTTTCAAACAAGGAATATTGATAACTTGTATGACACTGCATTGTTATAATTCTGCAATTAGTTCAGCAAACATTAAATAAGTAGTTTCACAAAGATGCAAAGAAGTGTGCAGAAAGAGTTTACTCATTTATTCTATGGTGCACAGAAGACGGAATTCAGCATGAGATAAATAAATGTTTCTTTCCAGTCCCTGTCACCACTCCTTGTAGAGCAGTAGACGCATTCCTAGTAGACTTGAGAGAGGTTGGAACAAGCATAGCTACATTTGCCTGTGTTGGTTAACAAATAGTGAAGATTTATTCTCTTTCATTAGCAATTTGTATTTATAGTTGCATGAGTCAGGCAAAATGTAAGACAGTTGTTTATGAATGTCATCAAACTGTACAAACATATTTTGTCCTTTCAACTGTGAAAATTAAAAAAGAAACCTACTTTAATTGTTATTCTATGTAAGGTAATGCTATGACAAATACTCATGACAAATCTGCAAGAGACAAGCAGCCTTTGGTCAGAGAAAATGTTAAGTATTGCATATTTAAAATGTTATAAGCCTCCTATGGGCAAAAGGAAAATCTTAAAAGTGTTAAATGACATACAGTGATACCGAAATGTTGTTTTCTACACAAGTTATATATGCCATAATGAATATACATGTGAATATGTATAAATTATACCATATATGTTCCTGATGTGTCAGCAACATGTATACATTGGATTATATCTAAAAAGATATCTGTCTGAGGAGGCCTTTACAAATGTCTGCTTGTGTCTGTGTATATTCGGATGGATATGTGTGTGTGTGCGAGTATATACCTGTCCGTTTTTCCCCCTAAGGTAGGTCTTTCCGCTCCCGGGATTGGAATGACTCCTTACCCTCTCCCTTAAAACCCAAATCCTTTCGTCTTTCCCTCTCCTTCCCTCTTTCCTGACGAGGCAACCGTTGGTTGCGAAAGCTTGAATTTTGTGTGTATGTTTGTGTTTGTTTGTGTGTCTATTGACCTGCCAGCGCTTTTGTTTGGTAAGTCTCATCATCTTTCTTTTTAGATATATTTTTCCCACGTGGAATGTTTCCCTCTATTATATATATATATATTGGATTAGCTATTCTTAAGTTAAAAAAAATCGATGTTGAACTGTAATGCTTATTTTGTATTTGTTATGTGAAACCATATATGTATTGACAAAATAGACGTCAAGAGGAACTATTCAGTTATGAAATGCTTGGCGTGTGCCATAAAAAGGATACATTTACATGTATTATAGTGGGTGAAGGTGCGGGTGCTACAATGATACAACATTTTTTGTTCATTTGTAGTGGCGAGGGACACTAGACTTTGCTACAAGAGACCATATTAGGTGAAAGTGTTTATGGACTTACCTGAAATTTGGTGATGCTGAATGTACGGAATGGCCTTGCATCTACATTTACATATATGTGATTACTCTGCTATTCACAGTAAAGTGCCTGGCAGAGGGTTCAATGAACCACCTTCAAGCTGTCTCTCTATCATTCCACTCTCAAACGGCACATAATAGAGTCTTTAAATAGTAAAATGTCACCAGCAGGAATATTCTGTGACTTATCCAAAGCATTTGACTGTGTGAACCATGACACTGTGTTAGAGAAGTTACAATTCTATGGTATAAATGGAACAGCATATGAGTGGTTTAAGCCATATCTACAGAACAGGAAGCAAAAAGTCTCTTTATATGCTTCAAGTGATTCAAAGGAGTTTGCGACTTCATCTAACTGGGGTGAAATTACATTAGGTGTTCCACAAGGTTTGATCATGGGTCCCCTCCTGTTTTTGATATATGTTAATGACCTCCCTTCTTATGTGAAACAAGATGCTGAACTGGCACTGTCTGCTGATGATACAAGCGTAATTATTAATCCAGTAAAAGAAAGTCCAATAGAAAATGATACAAATAAGGTCTTTGGAAAAATTATTAATTGGTTTTCTGTGAATGGGCTTGCTCTGAACTTTGTAAAAACACACTACATCCAATTTTCTGCTGCAAAAAGGATAATTCCTTCAATAAACATAACACATCAAAAGAAGTCAGTAGCCAGGGTAGTGCATACTAAGATTTTGGGTGTACACATAGATGAGAATCTTAATTGGAAAAGTCATATTTTGGATCTCCTACAGTGGCTAGGTTCAGCAACTTTTGCAATCAGAATAATTGCCAATTTTGAGGATGTAGAAATTAGTAAGCTAACATACTTTGCATACTTCCACTCTCTGATGTCATAATATTCTGGGGCAACTCAACACTTAGGCAAAAGGTAGTCACTGCTCAAAAGAAAGTAGTTAGAATAATGTGTGGGGTTCATAGTCACACATCTTGTAGGCATCTGTTTAAAAGGTTAAGAATTCTTACAACTGCTTCCCAGTACATTTACTCAGTAATGAAATTTTTTCTCAACAACATAGACCAGTTTAAAATCAACAGTGACCTACACTATTCTTTACTTAACCTATCTTTGGCACAGAAAGGGGTAAAATATGCTACTATAAAACTTTTTGATAAATTACCAGATGAAACAAAATGTCTGACAGACAGCAGTAATAGTTTCAAAAACAAATTGAAATCATGCCTCCTTGACAACTCCTTCTATACCATAGATGAATTCTTGAATATGAGTAAATAAATCTGGAGATATAATATATGCATTTTGTGCCATTGAAGGGAATGGGATGGATGTAGAAATAGTTAGGTATAACACTATAACGAAAAAAAAAAAAAAAAAGACCTTGTTTCCTGCATGCATTTCTTGTGCATTTGACACGTTCCACATCATAACAGTTTTTCCATGCTATTGATCAATGTAACATGTAACTAACTAATTACTCTGCAATAATGCAGCTATGGGCTCTAATAACTTTGAACATACCCTTTGCTGTGGATGGACTTACAAAATTAAACTTTCAGAATATGTAAATAAAACAGTAAAATAAGGGAGAACTGCCACATCTATGATGTACATTAAAATAAGATTGACCATCAATAAATGTATTTTAAATCCCAGTCAGACCAAAGATACAATATAAGTAATGACTGAAAATCAACAGTAATATCTTATGATTGTATGCAGAAAGGCCTCCGTTACTGTATACTGCAATTGTGGACCCTGCCAGTATGGGGCAGTTGTATTGGAACTTATTCCATTTTCCTATAAGGATACATGTTTTATTTTTCTCAGTCTATTTTTATCCAGTCATTCATCTAAGCTGTTTATGGAAAAGATTGAAATGCGGTATCCCCATAGTAATCAAGACTGTATGGTTCGTGAGAGAGTACGAAGAACATTAATTTTCCTATGTTTGTAAAAACTCCTATCATGTGTTTCATTGTGTTTGTACTGCCTGCATTTTCATGTTCAGGATTGAGGGGATGTGAATTTCTGTTTAGTTCACCAATAATGTAAAATACAGGGAGATTCATGAAGCTATGCGAATATTTTAATATGTCATTCTACTAGAGAACTAAAGAAAAATGTTCATATAAACATAGGTCCATAAATGTTTAGTTTTATAGAGTTATGGCTAATAAAAGATTTTGCCTGAAATTTAGCAACATTGATAATATGAAGCCATCAAAAAACTGTACAAGGTTAAAGTAAAGCATGATTTCCATTTATTTTGTTGTTATTGCTCTGGTGAATCTAATAAAACATGTCCCAAACGTGTATCTGCAGTAGTTTTCCAGAACATCCAGAGAAGCAAAGAAATAATTTCATAAAACTTTTAATTTATTAACTACTTGGCCCAATTTGTGTTTTAAATTCTAGATAACTGCACAAAGTTTTCAACAGAAGTTGTACAGAATTTGATTTTGGAAAAATGAGGGAAACTGTATGAATGTGTCAGATAATTTACTTTTACTAATACCATAGCACACATGAATTCACGTTAAACTGGAAAAAAGAAAGCTCATTGTTAAGGAAGTTGTACACTGTACATACAATTTCACAATACATTCACAATAAATGTTCAAAAACTCATTAATGGTTGCCAACAATGACATAAATGTTTCTACATTCTTAATCGAAAGTAAACAGATTTACTTGTATAATAATCTTTGCAGATCTATGTTTATATGAACTTTTATCTTTAGTTTTACTTGTAGAATAAGATATTAAAGTAATTGCATATCTTCATGAATCACTCTGTATATTAATTCTTATAGTACAAAGTCAACTTCACTTATTACTTCTTACTTCTCCTGATCGACCTGTCCATGTTACCGGTACCTGCAATACGTTGGAGAACCAAGAAATTTAAGTTGAGCGAGCTGGATGCTGTAAGGAGGAGGTAAGCAACTGCAAGGCTTGAAGAACTATCATCTAACAATCCAATATTATATGTTAAAGATTTTTCATGTATATGAAAAAGCATAAGGCTGACTGCCTGGAATATGTACCGCTGTACTCGACCAAACTAACTATTCTTGTGCTTCTTGTGCAGTGCCAGAAAATTTCCACCACAATTATTATTCTAAAAATTATGAATTAATCATTTGAGTGACTAAAATGGAAGAATGATAAAGAAAAGTGATAAGGAAGAGTTCCAGAAGAAGCTATACACAGAAAAACCTATTTTCACAAAGAATTGTGAAACATTTAACATTATGTGAATTATACACTAGTATTAATTTGAAAAATGGAAGAGAATTTCAAGTAATTTACCACTATTTCACAGTTTAATTAAGAGTGACACAGGTGCTGTGCAAACCACATTGCAATGTAGTGTAAAGCACAACAAATCTGATGAGCTGTGAGATCAACCAAACTTTTTGTTGAGTTTTTTCTCTTGTTTGAAATGGTGATGTTGGAAGGGGATGGAATTTATTGTAAGTAGCAATTTTCTGGAGTAGTGTCAGTAACTGTCATAAATTAGGGAACTGTCAAACATTTAACATTATGTGAATTGTACACTAGTATTAATTTGAAAAATGGAAGAGAATTTCAAGTAAATTTTGAAAAACTTGAGTGAACAATTTAAGGCAGACCAAGAAAACAGATTTCAATGAATAAAGGTAGAAATTGGAAAGTAAATGGGGCAATAAGGTTCAAAACTTGATGAAGAGTCTTCAAAACTGAATGAAGGCCGTAGGGGAAGCGTATCTTAAATTAGATATGACAGTACCAAAATAGACAGCAAGAACAAAAACCTGCAGGAACATATTGCTCATTCAAATCAGGAAAAGGCTCACAAAAATAATTAAAACAACATTAGAGTTAAAGGAAATTCCATTGGATTTAATAGGTGAATTGTATTCTGAAATAACTGAACTGGAACAACTGAACCACATCCTTCTCCAGGGCTTTGAATACCTATCACTGTGCCCTGAAATGGGGGCCATACTAACCAAGATACAAGGGGCATTCAAATGAAACCCAGTCACTACTGTAAAGTAATGGTAATAATTGTATTAACTCAAAAATGTAGTTATACACAGTACACATACTCAAAAATAGTTGCCAAAACTGTTGGCACATTTATCGCATTACGGCACTAGCGTGTCGATTCCATCCTTGAAGAACCTAATAGGTTGCTCTTGGATCCAAGCCAGGACCCAGCCACAGACTTCATCGCCCATTTCGAATTGATGTCTGTGAATAGCTTGTTTTAGAGTTCCAAACACATGAAAGTTACATGCTGAAAGGTCAGGACTGTACGGTGGATGTTCCAGCATTTCCTACGGAAACTCCTGCAATGTCGTCTTCACCGCATTGGCCATGTGTGGGTGGGCATTATCATGCAGAATAATGCTGTTGGGCAACATGCCTCAGTGTTCTGACTTGCTGGCTCATCTAAGGTTCTGTAAAGTGGTTCGATAACGCTGGACATTGATGGTGGGTCCGCATTCCAGGAACTCGACAAACAGTGGGCCATTGTGGTGAAAAAAGGACATCATGACCTTACCAGAACTGGTGTGCACGGACTTTGATTTCTTTGGAGGTGGGGAAGTCGAATGTTTCCACTGCTTGCTCCGATGTTTGCTTTCTGGTTCAAAATGGTGACACCATGTTTCATCCCCTAAGACAGTATGTGACAGAAAGCCGTATTCCTTCTCATGATAATGTTGCAGATGACTCAAAGACAGCACTATTTGAGTTCTGTGCTTTTCAGCAGTCAGTCAGAGGGGAAGCCTCTGTGCACAGATTTTTCGAAAGTTCAAGAGTTGATGGATTATGGTGTGGGTGGTGCCCACACTAATACCCAGTAACCGATGGATCTCATCCATGGTGATTCTGCGGTTGTCCAAGACTAAAGCATTCACTTCTGCAACCATTTTCAGTGTGATGACATGATGAGCACATCCAGAATAAGATAGCGTGCCTTCACCTATCTTATAAGTTACTCATATACAAAAGTTGTGTCGTGGGGTAGACTCTTTTATGTACACACAAAAATTAATTAATCTGTCAATATAGAGTGTTATAATCATTGTTTCTTGTTGCTGTCCATTATACACAGAATATATGTAAATTATTTGTGTCCTATATTGTTACAAATTTATATCATGTAAGCTATAATTGTTTTGCCCATATATTTAATTCAGATTGTTCACAGATAGTTTTTACATAATATGTTGTTATTCATATTTTTCCTGTATTTAACATATGACAAATCCCATATCATTGTACATGATAAAACGGGTGCTCAACAAACTGAAACTGAAAGGATGAGCATCGTCTTCCAGTGATTTGTGCCCCTCAAGGAATCATTTGCACTGTTCCACAACACTTGAACGACTCAAACTGTACTTACTATACACAGCCTTCATCCATCGATACATTTCACGGCCTCTAACTTCCTCAGCTGCCAAAAATCAAATCTTTCCTTGTTGTTCCTGCTTACTCCCCTGCATCTTCGATAGTGAACGATATGTGTGACCACCTTCCCTTCGGCACAAAACCACACTGGTGCTACGCAACATTACACGGTGTGCACGCGTCATTCTCTCTACCAATAGATGGTGCCACCATACCTGCAGTTACATGGTGCCACCTTATATGTAAGGCAAAGGTAGATTCACTGGCCAGGTTTCATTTGAATGAACCTTATACATCCCACCCCTTCTAAAGTTGTGTTCCATAGCCCACCTCATCTCCACAACATCTTAGTCCACCCCTATGCCACTCACAATCCCAACCTCTTGCCACAAGGATCATATACCTATGGAAGATCCAGATGCAAAACCTGTCCAATCCACCAATGCAGCACTTCCTATTCCAGCCCTGCCATAGGTTATCCTGCCTCCTCATCAGGGGCTAGGACACCTATGAAAGGATCCATATCACTTACCAGCTCTGCTGCAATCATCACACAGCTTTTTATGTTGGTATGACTACCAATTAGCTGTCGACCAGGATGAAGGGCCACTGCCAAACTGCGACCAAGAGCAAAGTAGACTACCCTATGGCACAACATGCAGCTGAACATAAAACACTTGATTTCAATGGCTGCTTCACTACCCGAACCACCTGCAGTCTTCCTTCCACCATCAGATTTTCTGAACTGCGCAGATGGGAGTTATCCTTACAACACATTCTCTGCAGCCGTAATTATCCAGGGTCTCATCCTACGGTAACATGCTAACCCCACACCCTAAACCCAATGTTTCCACCCCCTCTGTCCATCAACTCCTCCCAATTCTTATATCCCCCTGTTTATTTGCAGCCCTCTGCCAATGTATCTGCCCATCTTTCTGAACTCCCCTCCGTTTTTGTTACTTTTCTCCCCACCTCCCTGCCCATGACCTCATGATGCTGTGCCTGTTGGCAGTCTAGTCCCTGCACCCTCCACCAGACAGCATTTGTCTCTCTCCCCATCTATACAGTACCATCCCTTCCCCTTCGCTGCCCCCTCCGGATTGCTGCTTGCATCCAACGTGTTAGTTGCATTCTGGCCTGAGATGCTGGAGTTTGTGGTTTTGTGTGTGTGTGAGGTGTTCTTGCTTGTGTGTGTGTGTGTGTGTGTGTGTGTGTGTGTGTGTGTGTGTGTGTGTGTGTGTTTTGTGAATGGTGTGTCTCTCTTTTACTGATGAAGGCTGTGACCAAAAGCTTTATGTAAGAGTCTTTTAATTGTGTCTGTCTGCAACTTAATGTGTCTTATTTACAGTAAGTAGCGATCCATCTTTATGTGCATTATTGAGTAATGTGATTTAGGTATGAATGATGTAAATGAAAAACTTAATGAAGTACGTATTGATTACAGCAAATTATGAAAGAACCTACTGAATGAGAATTTGTAGGAGTGCAACAAGAAATGTTAGATACTAGCATCATGCTGAACATTTTGCAACTATGTGAAGATTAAGATGAAGTAGTTCTCAGGTTTCACTTTCACAACATTACAAGAATGTATAAATGATTTCATTAAATAAAAATTTCAAGAAAAGATAGATATGTGCCGGCTGCGGTTGCCAAACAGTTCTAGGCGCTTCAGCCCGGAACCGCGTGGCTGCTACGATCGCAGGTTCGAGTCCTGCCTCGGGCATGGATGTGTGTGATGTCCTTAGGTTAGTTAGGTTTAAGTAGTTCTAAGTTCTAGGGGACTGATGACCTCAAAGTCCCATAGTGCTCAGAGCCATTTGAACCATTTTTTGATAGATGTGTCAATTAGTACACCACATTCATCAAGTGGTGCCAAGAAAGTAGAGGTAGTATTTTCAACATAAACAGAAGTAAGTTATTCACAATCCACTGTAGATAAAGAATGTGTTTGGAAGAGACTACTTAAATTTTGTATACAACTGCAGCTTGACTGGTGAGAGAAATATAGAGATGAATTTAGCAAAATTTAAAGTTAATTTGAAAGACTTTTGTTGTCCTCTAACAAATGATGCTAATTTGTTTGAAAAGTTTGATTCTGATAGGAAAATCTGTAATCATGGCTTAACAGTAACATTGCAAGGAAAAGTTACTAATGAAAGAAGAATTATGTTTGTTACTGTTAACGAGCTATACTGTTTTGATTGAAATGCAGACTTGTGTGATAATAGTTACAAAATGTAAGTGTAATATTGTGTTTGGGATTAGAATTGTATTGGAAATGCCACCACAAGACATATTACTTCAAATGGTTCAAATGGCTATGAGCACTATGGGACTTAACATCTGAGGTCATCAGTCCCCTAGAACTTAGAACTACTTAAACCTAACTAACCTAAGAACATCACACACATCCATGCCCGAGGCAGGATTTGAACCTGCGACCATAGGGGTCGCGCGGTTTCAGACTGTATCGCCTAAAACTGCTCGGCCACACCGGCCAGCACATATTACTTACATGGGTGGTTTGAAAGGTATGGTAAATTTCCTTGAAAGGATGAAACATTTTTGATCTGCTCTCATAGTCGGTAAGCCTGATTATGCCAGGAAATGTGTTAAGAATTTGAACAATATACATCATACAGTTCATTGCTAACAATCATCTGCATTGGTCAGTGTCACGATTGTGTGTAAAAATGGAGAAAATTGTGTTTCGTGCTGTAAGGGTGGTGGTCAGTGGGAATTGGTGATATGCACTCTTACCGGTGATTTGAGATTGCAGATCATGTGTTTTTGTGTTTACAGAAAATATAAGGCTGAGAACTGAATTAGGAAAGACCTGATTTATGTAATAATAGATATAGACAAAAGGAAATTAGGCCCTGTTTGATTGGTGCGGTAATTTATGTTTGAGATATTCTGGGGGCACCAGATGATGGTTCATGTGCTAGAGCAAGCAGGGCTCAGAGTGTGCAGAGCAGTGCAGAGTGCAAGGAGCTCAATCCATGGTGAAGTTCTGTGATTGTGAGACTTGATAACCAGGGAGATCTATGTATAACACAGATCCAAATTTGACTGAGAAGCATAATAAGTATCTGTTCTTGTTATTGGTTCTAAGAAGTTCTTGTTGACTGGAAATTAAACAGATTTGTAATTGGAATGATAAATCCTTGTTTGTTAACCTATCTATGCCAGTTAATATGTAACAGCAGTCATTTCACAGGAGAAGTCTGGTGGAAGGGGAACCCTCTGAAATGAGTAATACGATTGCATCAAGGAGAGAACTGACAACTGTGGATTTGTGAACCAATGAAGATTAACAGGAAGAAGAAGAAGAAGAAGAAGAAAGGAACAGGCACAACATTTCACAGAAGGTAAAAAATACGAAATAATCAGTCAAATGATATCTGCTGATTAGTATGCAGAAAATTCACAAAAAAATCTGGACGGGTGGAATGGAAATGAAGTCCCATGCTTCTCGACAAAGCATAGGGGAACGATGCAGGGGACCTGCACCGCCATACTAGGCAAGGTCCTAATGGAGGTGGTTTGCCGTTGCCTTCCTCCGACCATAATGGGGATGAATGATGATGATGATGATGATGAAGATGACAAAACAACACTCAGTCATCTCGGGGCACGTGAAAATCCCTGACATTGCTGGGAATCGAACCCAGGACCTTGTGATCTGGAAGCAAGAACGCTACCACGAGACCACAAGCTGCGGACTCTGGATGCGGACTCTATGCCACAAATTTCAATTTCAATTGCAGTTATAAAAGTGGACATTGATAAGGTGATACAGTGTGTGCAATTACAACATGAGAAACAGGAGGAATCACATTAAAGTTGCAACTGAATCTGTTTCATTCTGTTACACAGCCGAATAACAATAGTTACCAGTGAAATCTGTAATTTTCATTATTCATGTGCAATTTAACCATTGTAATAAGAATCAACAATGTGTTGCACACATATAAACAACTGGTAATGTGTTTATTTGTTGACAACATCAACACTGTGGCTGTTTGCAAGCATGTATTGCTAAATATGAATCAATCAATACTTCAGTACATTTCCAGTATGCCAATTTAAAGTTATGAAGAGTCACTAAATAAGGGTACATCAGTTGTTTGTTTCAGCACACAGTACCATGACTGCACTGTAAGGACAGTGGGTATGCATTCTGACACCTTGCAGCAGTGCAGTGAATCATTTAAGAGTGTACATCAACATGGGTCTTTCTAGCTATAAATATCCAGTGGGTCATAAACGAGAGATGTTCGTTGATTTCTATAATGATAAAAAATCTTGTATTGAATGAATCTGGTGCATAACTAGCCATCAGGGACTAATAGACAACCTCTGATCCCTAAATTTCTTTTAAATTCAATGAAATACCTGTTTCATACAATAGCATAGTAATAACTTTATGTCAGTATACTAGGAAATGAGTTTAACAACCATGGCTCTCATAGGAGAACACCAACATGTGGAGAATTGTTACTTACATTCTTGCAACAGATCAATGAAAAGTTTTTACAGATGGAAGCACTATTTTCACAGATGGAATCGTGTTGTCATCAGGTTATGGAAACAATGACAGATCAGATGAATCATAATTTTACCTCATTAGATACAAGGTTAAACCAAACGGATACCAGATTACAACAGAAATAGATATACAATTTGACGTATTTGATGTCAAGGTAGAGAGTCAGTTACAAGACATACTTTTCATTAAGGCAACCCAATACCTGATAATTAAATGGTAAAAATGATGTGCAAAAATTGATAAATAGAGATATAAAAACAATATCATTGTTAATTAATGAAATTGATGTTTGTTTACAAATGTTTGAATGCCATAATGAGCACAAAGGAACTACATTAGCTCCACAACCAAATAATACCTCTAACACACAACATGTCTCTTATTCAGACATTGTAGTCAAATGGTTCAAATGGCTCTGAGCACTATGGGACTTAACATCTGTGGTCATCAGTCCCCTAGAACTTAGAACTACTTAAACCTAACTAACCTAAGGACATCACACACATCCATGCCCGAGGCAGGATTCGAACCTGCGACCGTAGCAGTCCCAGACTGAGTGCCTAGAACAGACATTGTAGTCACACTAGCAGACATTAGGTCTATGACTTGAAAGAATAACAACAGGCTTCCACATTTATTATCCAACAGAGATGATACATCTACTCAATTATGTCCACAACCAGAAACAAAGAGTAGGGATGAGGAATCAGTTAAGAACAATCAACACAGTAATGTGTGTGATGATTTTATGTCATCACTTATTAAAGGAATCAACCATAAATTTTCTACATTTACATGAGGCAGAGATGTAAATCCTGTGTCATCCCTCAAGGCATTTCAAGGTATGTTACCCACTGCTTGCTTGGACCACAAAGAAATTAGATTCGTGGTCAGCCATTTTTGAGGAAATGCAGCACAATGGGGTATGCTGAGGGTAAACGATTTTAAGTGTTTTATTGATTTTGAAAGCGAATTTAAAGCTAAATACTGGAGTGAGGGAGCATAAAGAAACTGCCTACCTTGAACAGCATGAGATAAGTTATTTGGGAAATACTAACATATTTGGAACAGGTGTATACAGTAGAAAGCCAGTCAGAACATTGGAAAAATAATTATATAAACACGACTAGGGACAGTGGACAAACTAACAGTCGATTTATGGGACAAGGAGAACAGAGAAATGGATATAATAACCAATGTAACAATAGACTGAGATGTAGTTGGAGAGATGGTAATTGAAGTAGTCCTGACAAGATGTCAGGACACACAAGAATTTCATAATAACAAGCAGAGGAAAAACTGATAAGCTTCAGGAGAGAGACTCGATCTTTTGAAACTGTTGCATCTGGGCCAGTATCATTGGAATCCCTTATGATTAGGTATCATAAAGGTAATATGATGATGAATGATCTGTCAGATGAGAATCAATGCATAACTAAAAATTATATCTGACCAAAGCTACATGGCACAACAGGCGAGGTACCAGGAGATATAACTATGGATCCAGGCACTGAAATTTGTGCAGCGGACCACAATTTTCTAATGACATATAATATGATGCATCTATTCTTGACACTGCCAGTCACTGGAGCGAAGCTGACAGGAATTACAGGGAAAAAAAAGTACATCAGTACAGGTAGAAATACTAATTGATTTTTCTATTGGCCTGTATAAGTTTAGTTACTTGATATTCCTTGTCTCTGATTTAAACATTCCTATCCTTCTGGGAGTGGACTGACTATTACTTTCTAAAGTTATTTTAGGATTCTGTACAGGATCTGCAACTTTACCGTAAGGTGATGATCAGAAACTTGTATCATTACCATTTGACTCCATGGCAACTAGTCACATGAATACATCAACCGGAGATACATACGGGGCCCTCATATATGGAAACAATATCAGTGGGAGATATGGTAGCCAATATTGATAAATTATTAGGACTTAATGTAAACAATAAAGTAAACATTATTCATTTGCTTACCAGTCATAAACAGATATTTTCATTGAAACTGAGAACGATTAAAGATTTCACATGTACACTATTGATAAAACCTCATGATCCATTTTTGTATGAGAACATACAAGGTAACAGTAGCCTAAAAGGACACAGTAAGGCACAAATTAGTAGGATGATAGATCAAGATATAACATATTGGTTGTCATTAAGAAACCAGATGGAACAGTCAGGTTAGTGCTTGATGCAAGAACAATAAATAGGATAACAGAACCATAAAGAGACAGACTGCTCATAATAGATGAGTTACTGACAAGATTAGCAAGAGTGAAGTACATTGGCACTATGGATTTAACATCTGGATATTTGTAAATTAAACTATATGAAATGTCATGTGAACATACAATATATCTGTTTGAGGGTAGAGCTTATAAATTTGAGGTTCTACCATTTGGATTGAACTTCTCATTGTCGACCTAATACCTAACTCTTGATAAGCCAATTGGAGATGATCTGAAACACAAGATCTCAGTATACATTGATGACATAGTAATTATATTGAAAACCTGGAATGATCACATGTACATATTGGATAAAACAATATCTTGATTACAACCACAGAAAATTACCCTGAAACAATCTAAATCTCAACTCAGTAGGTTAGAAGTTAAATGTTTTCGACATGTGATAAATAGCAAAGGAACATGACTATACCCACATAAGTCAGACACAATTAGTAAATGCCCACATCCATCAAACAATAAACAACTGTGAGCATATTTAGGGATGGTGGGATTGTACAGAAAGTTTTCAAACAAATCAGTCCTAAATGCACCACATACACCAAAATTATTGAAACAATATTCAATGTGGCAAATGGACACGAGAATACACAGTCAAGTTCTTAGCTGTCAGGGTCAATTTAGTGTCAGCACCATTATTGGTGCATCCTGAAGTCAGCCAAAAATTCCATTTCATAAGAGATGGCTTGGATTATGGCCTTGGGGGCCCAGCTGTGCCAAGAAACATATTTGGGTGTGATATTTGAACATAAACTTATAGCATTTGGAAGCCTTATTGTCACATACACTGACATAAATTATGTCATAATGGGAAAAGAGACATTAGCAGTAGAATGGGCTTTTAAAAGCCGGCCGCGATGGTCTCGCAGTTCTAGGCGCGCAGTCCGGAACCGCGCGACTGCTCCGGTCGCAGGTTCGAATCCTGCCTCGGGCATGGATGTGTGTGATGTCCTTAGGTTAGTTAGGTTTAAGTAGTTCTAAGTTCTAGGGGACTGATGACCACAGCTGTTAAGTCCCATAGTGCTCAGAGCCATTTTGGCTTTTAAAAAGTTTAAACACCAATTAGCAAGACATGAGACCATAGCCCATAGTGATCACAAATCATTAACGCTACTCTCAAAAAGTATGTTGGTACACAGTAGGCTTACTAGGTTGGCATTGTTCATTCTGGAATTCATTTTTTACATAAATTATGTCAAAGGCAATGAAAATATAGTACTGGACATATTGTCCCAGCTTCCAGTAGGTTTATATGCCACAAGAAGACGCCAGAGAACATGACATTTTTGCAATATATCTTTTAAAAATGAGAAGATTAGATAGGGATGTTATAAATTTCTGTCATAACTTGCAAACAGAACAACACAGAGATCAAGCACTACTTAAACATATTAAATGGTTAGAAAATGGGGGTGATGAATTAACCACCAGATGGAAGCTTCACAGAGGGATACTGTTCCACAAATGACATGCTTTGAGTAACTGGTTACTCTGTATTCCCTTCAACTGTATTGAATTAATAACATGGTACATACATTTAGGGTGTGGTCACTTTGCCCCTAAGAAATTAATAACATGGTACATACATTTAGGGTGTGGTCATTTTGCCTCTGCATGTTAAAAAGTATTATTACTCTAAAGACATGAACTGATGCATTAAAATGTTACAACAGTGTGATATGTGTCAGACAGACAACAAAACTGCACCTTACTACATCCTGTAATACCCAATGAGGTATGGGGTTTAGCAGCAGTGGACTTCTACAGTCCAGTCCCTCGCAGGTGGGGAGTATGGCATTCATTTTTGTTTTCATGGAATGCAGGCTGAAATTAGTTAAATTGTATCCATAGAGAAAAGCAATGACCAATAGCATAATACTGAAGCTGAGAGATCATTTTTTTAAAGAAAGGAGGGAGACCAAAACTTTTATTGTCAGGTAATGGCACATAATTTTCAGCAAGGCAATTTAAGGAGTTCCTAGTGCGGGAGAAAAATTGATTGTGCTCTCATATCACAGTACCACTTGCAGGCTAACCCCAGCTAATGTGTGATGTGGGTATTAGGACAGTTATATCTGAGCCGTGCGCGGCTCGTGTTCATGCCATTTATTGCTTGACATCTTGTCTTTGCAGTACTACCGTCCCGTTTCTTATTCAATTTACTGGCATCACTAAGTTGCTGGCTTGCCTGCCCATGAGTGGCGGCAGAAGTGCTTATTGATAACAGCACTGTCTGCTAATATTTCCGGGTCATCATGTGTCAGGAGTTCAGTTGGGACAGAACAGCAGTGAGGTCCGAACAGCCATGACTCACCCGGCCGTTGCCGACACATGACTTGAATGGGGACGACCTTGGTTGTTCGTTCAGTTGGTCGTCTCATCAGACGACATGTATTTGGTCGCTGACCACTTCTGGGTTCTCCATGTATGTCGACTTGTGATTCGTCCTTGTTGTTCCACAGTCACTGGTTTTAGTATTGTTCGAGTTGTTTGTGGAAGTGTTTTCATGGAACCATGTGTAGCTTGTGTGGTTTTGACTGAGCAGCTATTTGAATGCTGTCTGTGTGCTGCATGTAGTCAGTCGGTCGGGACAGAGCAACAAGTAAGTCACCATGGCGTGAAGCCAGGCTGGGACTGCTGGCAGCATGCATGCACTGGCAGATCGTGAGGCGCTAGCGGCAGTAACAAAGTTCGTGGCCTACCGAACCTGGATACTCAAGTTGGGTGATCAGTTAACCTGTTACAAAACCTGAACTATTGTGACATCTCTTCGTTCATTTGCAGGATGTTGCTTCCTGGGCCGGTCAGGCTAGCAGCAATGTATGATGTGTTGGAGTTGGCGAAATCTTGCAGCCATTTACCTATATTGTGATTAATTATTAAATTCACTGTTACTTGCCAGTGAAGTGCATCACTGGTATTTTCTGCCCTGTGACCCTTAATGCCCCAGTTACCTGCCCTGGTTGTTAGCGTACTTTTCCGGCAGTGTGCCTTTCCTAATCGTGTTGATGCTGTCCAGCAGTTCGACAGCCTTTTAAAGTTGTTTGGTTCATATTTTGCTTAGAGTGGTTATTGTTCCCTTGGCTGTTTTTAGATGCCAATTTCTGAAGACATAGTACTGTTCATATCCTCGTCCTCAGCCGATATTTTCCATCATTGTATCATCAGCTGGACAGAAGGAAATTGGTTAAATTGATGGTTGCTCCTTGGGCCGTCCTTAGTTTGGGTTGACATCCGATTATTTAACTTCAACTCCTGGCTGCCTGTCTCACTTCACCTTACATTTGAGCTACCTTCTCAGGCTGATCCTTGGAACACTTCTGGGCACCACTTGTTCAATTTGTTTCAGATTGTGATTTTCATTTTAGTTTGAGGTATTGTGGGAGGCCTTCGGCCATGTATTAATTCAGTTCTTTTTAAATTTTACACATAGGCCTTCAGCCGTGATAAATTAAAATTTTGAAGATTGATGTTATTTAAATAATTTTTTTCTTAAAACTTGTTCTATCTGAAATTGTTTGTAATCCAGGCCCTAAGCCATTAGTTGTTCGATGTGTTATGTGTGGCCTTCAGCCGAGGATTTACGTGAACGCCTTTTAATAAGGCCTTCAGCCGTGTGTATTCTTTAAAGGAATTTTTTTTTATAAGAATGAAGGGGTTTATTTTAAATTGTTTGTCTGACTTGTTGTTAAGGCCTTTAGCCATTGTTTTAAATTTGTTTGTGGCCTTCATCCATGCAAAAAGTTAATATTTTGGCCATTCTGTTGTAAGTTTAAAAAGAAATTTCTTGGTTGGAAAAATTGTTTATTAGTGTGTTTTAATTATAGTTGTCCTTCACATGTGTAGTGTAGGTCTTCAGCCACTAATTGTTTTCAAATGCATTTTCTTTTTTGGAAGAAAAATAATTTACCTTCTATTTTTATTGCTCTTGATTTTTAAGACAGGCCTTCAGCCGTTCTTGTTTTTGGTGTGGTTTTGGGTCTTCAGCCCAGAAAGCGTCTCAAGTTCTTTAACTAGCCTTCAGCCATATTGTTTAATAGTGATCTTTTACAGCAATGTGTAAATGAGTGGTTCTTAGAAAAATAAAGTTGAGTGTTTGATTGCGCAACTCACAGTACCTGTTTACGGCCCCATCCACTATCATAACCTTATCCCGTGTGCTCTCTGAGTACCTACCAAGCAGGTTTCAATATTGAATGTATTGTGCTGGTAAAAATTCCAAGTGATCTGAGATAGAGAGTGATTTTGAAAGAATACTGAACAAATTCCTCCATTTGATTACCAGGGTACCAACCATAGAGGTTTTAGGCAGGCAAATTAAAGGTGAACCTTTCTTAAATTGTATCAAGTGCCCTGAAGAAAATGTGTGGATTACTTCAGTATCATAATAAAATATCAGACATTAATTAAAGCAGGTAATGAGAGAAAAAAAGAATGGGAAAGGAGTGGCCCAATAGTGTATAAATTAGGGGACTTGGTATTAGTAAAGAAGCATAATAGAAGTTCAGAGAGTGAGCAATAATATCCAACTTTCAACACCTTTTGTAGCCAATGAGCAATAAATCCTTCACTATATTATGTTCAAATTTAAGCCAAATAGGGATTCAATGAAACCCCACAACCATTTTTTAGGTTAGAGAGCATGATCTCAAAGGCAAGAGGAGTACTCAGTGATAGTCCTTATGTAAAGCAGTGAAGAGATGAAATACTGAAATTATATAGTAATCAAATGAAGAAATGTAATATCAGCTGAATGGGATGGCAACTATGGAAGTCAGGGTTGATGTAAAACCATGAGGTACATGGTAAAGGAGAATTAAGTATTAATGTTACAGTTACTAATAAGAATATTTATTAAGTGTCCCTTGGGGTGTTCTTTTAAGATTTGAAATTTCTAGGTTTCTCTTTTTTGCCTTTTGTATAATGAGTTATATTACTTAAGATTACATTGTCCTGTAATCAGTTTAGATTAAAGATACATGGTATTGGTATTAAATGGTGCATATGAAAGAACCTTTAGTGGATAAGAAGGTGTAATCCAAGTCAGACCATCAGGAATGTTATCTTCTGGTTTCTACCTGGAAGAGAATTTAGGCCTGTATGACATAATTCAAACTTCGTAGATGAAATTTTTTGATTAGAATTGTAATGGTGATAAATGTGATTAACCTATTGAAAACACCAGATAGGTGACATAGATGTGACAGTACATGGACGTGTACTAGAAAGGTAAGAACGCTATGACATAACTGTGTATCTAAGAACCAGGATTGTATATGAACAGTAGGGGACATGAGAAGGAATAAGCTTACTGTGGCTATGCTACAAGAACATTGGTTTTATGAGCAGATAGTTTCTCTCAGTAGTAATGTAAGATGAAACCAGGATAAGAAGCATATGTTGTGGATATGTGTAGTAATTAAGAAAGTTATGAGATACCCTCAGTTATTACCAGTATGAGTGTAAGTAGACATGATCATGCAATCTTGAGGGCTAGCAGATAGAAGGGTGTAAATGGGCATGGTGGTCAATGGGAGTTGGTGATATGCACCCTTACTGCTGAGTTGAGATTGTGAGATCATGTGTGTTTGTATTTATTGAAAATATAAGGCTGAGAACTGAATTGAAAAAGAGTAGGTTTAAGTAATGATAGATATAGGTAAAAGGAAATTAGGTTCTAAATGGACTGGTGTGGTACTTTACGTTGAAGATATTCCGGTGGTGCCAGATGGCTGCTCATGATGTCAGAGCAAGTGGGGCTCACAGTCTGCAGGGCAGAGCTGCATGCCATGGAGCTCCATCCATGGTGAAGTTCTGTGATCATGGGACTTGGTAACCTGGGAGACTGAATTTGACTGAGTAGCATAATGAGAGTACATTCTTGTTGACTAGAAGTTAAACCTATTTGTAAATAACAATAGTTGTTTCACAAGAGAAGTAGGGTTGAAGCTAGGGTCCCTCTGATATGAGTAAGAAGACCATATCATGAAGGAGAGAACCTCCACAGTGTTGTTTTTAAACATTGTCATTTGAAGGACTGGACTGCTGCACACAGTGTGTATACGTGGACAAGGAAAAAAAATTCCCGGATTTTTTCCGGATTTCCCGGCTAAAAATACACTTTCTCCCGGGTGAAAATACACTTTTTCCGTGTTAAGTTATTCCTCGGCACTGTAAAACTCATCAATGCTTTTGAACGTTTATGGTTTTGTATGTTGTTGTTGTTATACCAACGAAGAATTTCCCGGCACTTTAGAAAACGAAACTCGGGGGTGGGAAGACACGTTTTTTATGACCTTTGATGTGCAGCAACATATTTTCGTATTACGAAGGTATAAATTTGATTTCCAACAAACACCACATGTCACTTTCCGAAGCATTCAAATCGAGATTATGATGCGCTTTTGTAGACCAGTTATAGCTCATGTCACGTGATCTCACCAGCTGATACCAGCATAGGACACGTGATATAGTCACCCAGTAGCAAGATCACTCTTTAAGTAGCGCGAACACACAAATAAGAAAAGTTAATGGTTTAAATTAATATACATAGCATTCACATATAATATTGGTCTCGAAGATTAGTAAACTGGAAGACAAGTTAAGCTTCCACATGTAATGTTGATCTTTTTTCGCGTGATACACTTTAAGACACATCACACAAATGTGCCAGTAAAATTTTTAATTACAGCGTAAATGTCTCATCTTCTGGGCTCGAAATTCTTCTAAATGGCTCGTCCTCAAAGAGTTGATTTTTAAATTGCACATAGTTCATATTGCGTAAAAGGAAATTTGCTTTGAATATGACGATTTTGAACCCACCATTCACAATATTTTCCCGCAGTCTGTTAGAAATAGGTTCATTTCAGCAGTTGCAAGAGAGTGCCAGATAACAGGCATCACCGCGCTTGCACAGCTACGATGATGCAGAAAGCCCATATATATGTTCGAACGTGTAAAACATTGAAAGATCTTACATTATGTCATAAAAGAAACAAGACATCAGACGATACTTCAAGAGCATCGGAATTTTGTGAACCATACTAAAAGGAATAATTCGGCTTAAAATGCACACTCGTATGTAAATTTTCTTGGAGTACCAGTACTGTATTATCTCATGTTTGGTTCTTTATTATGGCATAATGCCATATGTGCACTTGAAATGCAGCAAACAGTTGAAACTAACCAATAGTGCGAAATTAAATACTTAGTTTCAAATAAATTGATGCCTCAGCAGAAAAGACTAATGAAAGCCAAATCTCCTTAGCAAACTGGCAAAAATAACTTCATAGTTCTGCAAGGCGATTAAGCTTGGCTGTCATAAAGGTGGAAATAATATCTGAAACTAATAACATATTTTGGCCTTCTGTAATTATGCGAACGTATTTTAATTCATTTGATAGCTCCCAGCCACAAAAATCCGTTTCATTATCATTTAACGTGAGGGCAATAAACGAAGAGGAAACAACTAAAATCACTAAATGTAAACACAGGTCATGTGGAGATGACCCAACTCCCCACCACAACTCAGACTGCTCTGTGCATCAGTTCCAGATTTACTAATTTCTGAACCGGGGCAATATTAGGTAGTGGCGCCAAGCCACACTTCTGTAACCAGAAACGGGAGAAGGTACTAGTCATACGCGACTCAACGATGCATGCGCAAGAGCCCGCCCGCAACTGCTCATACGAGTCTAATTTAAACAGTTGTCACATCATGCTCATCAGAGGCAATTTGTTGTTATGAAGCATTGCAGCCTTCCTAAAGACTTTGACACACTTTGCAGTTGGCAGACGCTTGTATGAGCACTGTTTTGTTGTTGTATATGGCGCATTTCCTTTGCAACTCAAGTTTTATTTTCGGTTTTTTTCCTCTCGTTCATGTTTTGTTGCTGCAGTATTATTTTGCAGTAGTGGGATACAGTAATATCCTTTGTTAGAGTATTGCTTTTTACCAGTCAAAAGCACAAAAATTTAACTGAAAACTAAAACAATGAAAAATTCCCGGAGTTCTAAAAAATTCCCAGGTTTTTCCCGGTTTTATCCCGGATGAAAAAACTCCCGGGTTTTTCCCGGATCTCCCGGTTATCACTGGTCGTATACACCCTGTGCACAATTAAAAACAGAACTAGATGAAGTTCACATGGACTCTGTACCACCACTGAAGACCTTTTACTTTTGGATTAACAAATTTATACTTGAATATAATAGAGAGAAACATTCCACGTGGAATGTTTGGTAAGTCTCATCATCTTTCTTTTTAGACAAATTTATACTTGGTTAGACAAGTACAAAAGATGGAATGCACTCTGTCCATTCAATTGTGGTCACCACAAATGAAACCAGTCAAATGAAACTATATAGTTCCAGAAACCTTTCCAAGTCTCAAACATCTACAGGACTGCCACCAGTTGCCCCAAGTGAAGTTCCCTGATATTGCTCTGATTTCCAGATCAGTTTTAGCTTTCTTCCCTGACAAATTTTGAGATCTCAAGAGGAGTAAGTAAAGACAAAAGTTGACAAAAGAATGTAATGACTTCATTGTTCTGGTCTCTCTCTCTCTCTCTCTCTCTCTCTCTCTCTCCCTCTCTCTTTTAAGGGTGCAAAGCCAGCATGTCAAAACTGTGAAACACTAAGACAAAGAGAGGAGTTAAAAATTACTACATGTCAAATGCCAACAACAGGAGAGGAGACAGCTAAAAACAGGGATGTAGAGAAAGGTCTATAAAATATACAATAGATAAATGGAGGTCCACAACTAAAAATTAAATGGCCTTCACCATATTCCTACAAAAGATAAAAGTAAAACACGGTTGACAGCCTGTGTGTCGTTCCTTAAAATGACTAATAACTCTGACGGCAAATTCAAACAGGAATGTAACCGGTCAAAAAATGGGATTCCCTCAGGAAATGGTGGACAGTTAAAAGTTTAGAGCAATGTCCACAAAGTGGTGGGGGCGCGCCACTTAACAAATGGCAATGGTTAAACAGGCAGGGCCCAAAACGCAACCTAGTTAAAATGACCTCCTCATGGCAGGAGGGATGAGAGATGGTCATCCAATCTTCTGGGAGAGGCTTAATAATCTGGAGCTTATTCCCATGGGAGGAGGACTAGTGGCATTCCAAAGTTGCACAATCTTCTGACAGACAGCAACACAGAGGTCATCAAAGGGATTGTAAGAACCAGTAGGATGAGGTATGAGGACTGCAGCCTTGGCAGCAGCATGAGCAGCCTCATTTCCTGTCAGACCGTCATGACCAGGAACCCACATAAACATAAAAAGTGGCTCCAGCAAGAACAAGCAAGTGCAAGCTTTCCCGGACCCGTTGGGCTACGAGATGGACAGTGTACAGTGCAAGGCTGGTGTAGTGTCCTTAGGAAGCGAATGAAGGCCAAGGTGAACGTGAACATGGCCTGCCACATCAAGCCAATGTGATGAAATGTCCACAATCACCAGGAAAGTTGCAGGGAATGTGAAGTTACTCTGTGGGGCAGCAAGAGTCAAAAGTGAGCTCCAGGAGGTAACAGAGAAGAGGGATGCACCCCATACTGGCAATCAAGGGAGTCATAGAAGAAGGAGGTGTAGGATGGGTGGCCACGCATTGCAGACAAATGGTTGAGGAGGAAGTCACGGCAGTAGGACAGCAGTAGTTTGGCAGCTTCTGCACACAGACTCTCAACCATGTTAGTGTGAAAGGTGCCAGTGGTCAAATGGATTCCATGATGCTGGATAGTACTGAGACAGCGTAAGAGACATGGACGTACAGATGCATAAACAAAGCACCCATAGTATAGTTTTGAACGGACAAGGGACCGGTACCATAGGTGGAGGGTGGTTCGATCTGCACTCCAGGAAGTACCATTGAGGACACCTAGGACATTGAGGGACTGCGTACAGTGGGCTGCCAGGTAAGACATGTGGGAGGACCAAGAGAGTTTCCTATCAAGCAGGAGCACCCTAAATTACATAGTTTCAATGAATGGAAGAGCAACAGTCCCAAGATGTAACATTGGTGGGAGAAATCAATTGTCCGCCAGAAGTTCATACAAACGATTTTGTCAGTGGAAAAATGAAAGCCACTGTCGATGCTCCATGAGTAAAGACAATCAAGACATTGCTGAAGACGCCACTCAGACAGATCTATGAAGAACTGCAATAGTGAGCAAAATCATCAACAAAAAGGGAACTGGAGGCAGCCAGCAGGAAAAGGGCCATTATAGGGTTAGTGGCAGTAGAAAATACAATGACACTGAGGACGGAACCCTGAGGCTCACAGTTTTTCTGGATAAAGGTGTCCAACAAGGCAGAACCCACACACTTTCAAACCTTGGTCTTTTAAAAATTTTTCAAGGAAACAGAGAGGTGGCCACAGAAGCCTCACGTGTAGAGAGTGCAGAGGATACCAGTCCTCCAGCAGGTGGTGTAGGCTTTCTCCAAAATGGAAAACATGGCCACAGTCTGGGATTTCCACAGAAAACCATTCAAGAATGGGTGGACAAAGTGACAAGATGTTCAACTTCAGAACGGCGAGCTCAAAATCCACACTGTGCAGTGGTTAGTAAATTGAGAGACTCGAGCCACTATATCAGCCGGGCATGAATTGTATGTACCATCACCTAGCAAAAGCAGCTGGTGAGAGAGATGGAACACTAACTAGAAGGAAGGTGTTTGTCTTTACCGGGCTTGGGTATGGGTATGACAGTGGCTTCACCCCAGCATTGGGGAAACTTGCTCTCTGCCCAGATGTGGTTGTACGTATTAAGCAGAAAGTGCTTGCCCGCAAGAGGAAGGTGCTGCAACATTTGAATGTGAACAGTGTCTGGCCTGCATCCACAGCTACATGATTACTCTGCTATCCACAATAAAGTGCCTGGCAGAGGGTTCAATGAACCACCATCAAGCTGTCTCTCTACTGTTCCACTCACGAACAGTGCACAGGAAAAAGGAGCACTTACATTTTTCTGTGTGAGCCCTGATTTCTCTTATTTTATCATGATGATCATTTCTCCCTATGTAGGAGGGTGCCAACATAATGTTTTTATAATTGGGAGAGAAAACTGCCTTTGTTTTAATGACTGAAACTCCAATTCATGTATCATGTCTGTGGCACTATCTCACCTACTTCATGATAATACAAAACGAGCTGCCCTTCTTTGTACTTTTTCAATGTCATCCATCAGTCCCACCTCATATGGATCCCATATGCACAGCAATACTCTAGAATAGGCCGGACAAGCATGGTGTAAGAAGTCTCTTTAGTTGACCTGTCGCACCTTCTAACTGTTCTGCCAATGAATCACAGTCTTTGATTTTCTTCACCCACAACATTATCAATTTAGGTTATTTATAATTGTAATCTCTTAGTATTTAGTTGAATTTACAGCCTCCAGATTTGTGTGACTTATCGTGTAATTCGAAATTTAGTGGACTTCTTTTAGTACTCATGTCAATAGCTTCACACTTTTCTTTATTCAGGGTCAATTGCCACTTTTTGCACTATACAGATATCTTGCCTAAATCATTTTACAATTAATTTTGGTCATCTGGTGACTTTACAAGACGGTAAATGACAACATTATTTGCAAACAATCTAAGATGGCTACTAAGACTGTCTCCTATATCATTAATATAGATCAAGAACAATAGAGGGCGTATAACACTTCCTTGGGGAAGGCTGGATATTACTTCTGTTTTACTCGATGACTTTCTGTCTATTACTATGAACTGTGACCTTTCTGACAGGAAATCAGGAATCCAGTCGCACAACTGAGGCGATGTTCCATAGGCACGCAGTTTAGCTAGAAGACGCTTGTGAGGAATGGTGTCAAAAGAATTCTGGAAATCTAAAAATATGTATTCAATTTGATATCCCCTGTCCCATAATGTTTGAATACAGTATATGTTTTAAAACTCTACTGCAAATCAAAGTTAGTGATATGGGCCTGTAATTCAATGGATTATTCCTACTTCCCTTTTTGGGTATTGGTGTGACTTGAGCAATTTTCCAGTCTTTAGGAACGGATCTTACTGTGAGTGAACAGTTAAATATAACTGCTAAATATGTAGCTATTGTATTGTACTGATTTGAGAATTTTGGTGTAAATTCTAGAACCACTCAGCCATCTACTGTCTCAAACACATGATATTCTAGATAAGAGTGTGGGATGGTAAAATCCTACCTACTGCACATCACTTCTGTGTGTGCAGGTTTAAAATCAGTCACGGGAAGAAGGTACACATGACGGTCGAACAACACCAACAAGTACCTGTCAGGCAATCCATAGATGTGTTAGTGAGTGTGTATGGAAGAACTGTGGAATCTATATGCAGCTTTGTACTTATTGTGTCACTGACTATTGTTATGTGAAACAAGAACAGTTGGAATAGTACTCTTGTTGACTCTTGACTCAGCCTTGGTAGAGGCAAGACATATTTTCTGATTCATTTTAAGAAAGTCATGGTAATATCTCATTTTGCTTCTAATGTTTGATGGTATGAGGCACTTACAGAAAGTTGCAAATGTATGTTGAAAGTGTGAATTACGTAGTGCATGAAAGTCAAATACATCATTAACTGATGAAAAAGAAAGTTTGTATGTCTATTCATTTTATAAGTAGAAAGAGGCTTAAAATTTCCTGTAGCTAGGTTTATTTGACAGAGAAGAAGTCAAGAGATTTTCCAGCAGCCGACTATACAATAAAGAAGAGGGGTTGCAAAATTCCAAGTACGTCACCTCGTAAAGAAGTGGAATGTCATTTGGGGAAATAAATCAGTATAACCCACACCCACACTCACACTTCAAGTCATCAGAACATTAGAGTATCAGCATACTCTGATAAGAACCTGACTGGTATACAATCTGGACTGGAAGCCTTGTCTTTATTAAGTAATTTAAGCTGCATTGTGATACCGAGGATATTTATTTCTCATCTTGGCAGTTATTCTTGACTGGAATTCAGGAATATATATTTACTTCATCTTCTTTGGTGAGGAAGTTTTGTAAAACTCTGTTTAATAACTCTGCTTCAGTGGCACTGTCATCAATGACTTCACCATTGTTATTACACAGTGAAGTGATTGATTGTGTTTTTCCACTGGTGTGCTTTATGTATGACCAGAATCTCTTTGGGCTTTCTGCCAGATTTCGAGACAAGAGTTTCATTATGGAAATTATTAAAAGAGTCTCACATTGAAGTACGCATTATATATCAAACTTCTGTAAAACTTTGCCAGTCTTGGGGATTTTGTGTTCTTTTAAATTTGGCATGCTGTTTTTGCTGCTTCCGCAACAGTGATCTGACTCATTTTGTACACCATGAGGGATCAGTAACATCAATTATTAATTTATGTGGTATATATCTTTTAATTGCTGTTGATACTATCTCTTTGAAATCATTTCACAACTTTTATACGCTTACATGATCCGATCGGAAGAAGTGAAGACTGTCTCTTAAAGCAGTGTTAAGAGCATTTTTATCAGCTTTTTAAAATAGATATACTTGGCGTTTCTTTTTGATGGTTGTAGGTGTTATGGCATTCAGCCTCGCAGCATCTGCCTTGTGATTGCTAATCCCTGTATTTGTCATGATACTAACTATTTGTCCAGGATTATTTGTTGCTAAGAGGTCAAGTATGCTTTCACAACCATTTGCGCTTCGAGTGGGCTCATGAACTAATTGTTCAAAATAATTTTCTGAGAAAGTATTCAATACAATTTCAGATGATGTTTTATGCCTGCCGCCAGCTTTAAAAGTATAATTTTTCCAGTGTATCGAGGGTAGGTTGAAGTCACCACGGACTATTACTGTATGAGTGGAATAACTATTTGAAATGGGACTCAAGTTTTCTTTGAACCCTTCAGCAACTATATCTTCTGAGTCGGGGGGTTGGTAAACAATAAAATTAATAGTTTAGTCTGACTGTCAAGTATAATCTCTACCCATACTATTTCACAAGAACTATCTACTTCAATTTCACTAAAAGGCAAACTTCTTCTGACAGCAATAAATACTCCAGCACCAACTGTAGTTAATCTATCCTTTCTGAAGGCTGTTAGATCATTTGAAAAAACTTTGGCTGAGCTTATTTCAGGCTTTAGCCAGTTTTCTGTACCTATAACTATTTGAGCTTCAGTGGTTTCTATTAGGGCTTGGAGCTCTGGTTCTTTTCCAAGACAGCTATGAGAATTTACAACTACAATACGGGCCGTTTCTACAACTAACTTACTGTGTTTTACCTATCCCCTTCTAGACGGGTGCCCTTTCTGTGGTTCCCTGAGACCCTCCAACCTAAAAAAATAGCCCAGTCCCTTCAATACAGCCCCCGCTACCCATGTAGCTGCTTCCTGTGCGTAGTTGACTCCTGACCTATTAAGCAGAACCTGGAAACCCACCACCAATGGTGCAAGTCAAGGAATCTGCAGCCGAAATGGTCACAAAACCACCTGAGCCTCTGATTCAGACCCTCCACTCAGCTCTGCACAAAAGAACCAAGTGAGCTCTGCCTTAATCTCACAAGCAAGACTGGTACTCTTTACCATTTCCGCTAGCCACCCGAAACCAGAGAGAATTTCTTCCAATCCAAAGCGACACACATCACTGGTACCGACATGAGCCACCTCCTGCAGTTAGCTGCACCCTGTACTCTTCATGGCATCCAGAAGCACCCTTCCCACATCCGGAATCATGGAGTGCACACTGGCTTCCTTCCCCTCCTTGGCAGCCATGTTCCTAAGGGGCCCCATTAAACGCCTAATGGTGGAGCTCACAACTACCAGCAAACCCACCCTCTGTGAATGCCTTTTGGGCTTCACAACTACCAGCAAACCCACTCTCTGTGAATGCCTTTTGGGCTGAGAAGCTTCGTCTGCAACAGGGTGGATGACTGCATCTGGCTCAGAGACATTGTCAGCCACAAATAACACCCAAAACCTGTTCATCAAACAAACTGAGGAGGCCCTACAACTGGCCCCTCAGAAAATTTTTTTCTGCCTGCCAGACTTTGGACGACACGTGGAACGTGCTTGATGTCCCTCACTTCCTTGTGTCTGACCCCCCACAGTGATGCCCCTTGGCAGCAGCCTCAAGCTGTGTGATGGATGCCAACACAACCTGGAGGTGTGAGTGAAGGGTCGCCAACTCAGCTCACATCTGTAAACAGCAATCACAGTTCCTATCCATTACTGCAGTCGCACCTGCTTGAAGCTCCTAAAAATATGTAACAAACGAACAGTGTACTTGGCTTACTAGCAGCAGGAATTTGAAGTGCTCTCTCACTAACAGTCTAAATGACACTGATCTACACTAACTCAAACAAACAAAAGCCTATACAATATGAGGGTCAATAAGAACAGCAGTACTGTATGCTATGCTTTTATTAAAATAAAAGCTTGTTCCTAGTAAGCACTCGAACATGCAAGAAATTACAAAAATAAACTAGTACCTACACAGGTATATGTAAATGAGTTGCTCCTTTTGGAAGCTCATAAAAATGTATAACAAATTAATGGTGTACTCACCCTTTTAGCAGCACGAACACGAGGTGCTCTTTCTCTGACCGTGTATCTGACACTGACCTACACTAACCAAAACAAACAAAAGCCTGTATGATTGATAGCAGCAGCTTTACTGTATGCTACACTGTTATTGAAATAAAAGCTTGTGCCTAGTAAGCACTCAAACACGCAAGAAATTACAAATATAATCTAGTAACTACACAGGTAACTGTAAATAATTGGCTCCTGTTGGCAGCTTGTACAAATATATAATGAACAAATAGTGTACTCACCTTATTAGCAGCAGAAACACAAGGTGCTCTGTCTCTGATTGTCTATCTGACATTGAGCTATACCAACCAAAGCAAACAGAAGCCTGTTTGATATGAGGGTCGATATAGCGGTTGATAGCAAAGGTGGTAATGTATGCTACACTGGTATTAAAATAAAAGCTTGTGCCTAGTAAGCATTCAAACATGAAGGAAATTACAAAAATAATCTAGTAACTACAAAAGTATCTGTAAATAAGTCACTCCTGTTCATGGAAGCTTGTAAAAATATATAACAAATTAATCGTGTACTTGCCTTATTAGCAGCAGGTACACGAGGTGCTCTGATGGTCTATCCAACACTGGCCCTAGGTCAGAGGATCTGGATGAAGTGAGAGCATGATCTAGTTCCCTCATAGTAAACGTAGCATTTAAACACTCATGATTCTGAGAAGAGAAGGGTACTGCCCGAGCCTCCTACACTTGTGGAAACAAGTGTAGGAGGCAGGGTGATAGTGGGAGGAGCTCAAAATTTCTGCAAAATGGTGGCTCAAGGTGTTGCAGATGGCAATAGAGTGCATGATGTATCATCTACTGCTGTCAGGCAGGAAACTGGGGAATGGATCTTTGTCTCACAGAGCCATCGGCGGTTGGCTCACAGTATGGATGGGGAAGTGGAACTGTTAAAAGAACTAATGAATGAAATCCAGCTATCTTTTTTGTTATCCTGAAGAACATGACGACACTGTGGATGTGTGTGTTTATAATGAACACAGTTTGCCATCATAGGATAATGGTTAAAACTGCAGAGAGCACATCTCCCCATGCAAATTGTGTCATGGCACACCACAGTTCACCAGGGGACAGGGACATGGTGTGGTGAAGACGAAATGCGAGGAATGGGACGTTCTGCAGCAGTAAGGATAATGATTGTAAGATATTCTACCTGGTCATCACACCTGAGGAAACGGTGTTTGTTGAAGATTGCCAGGGAGGAGTAAAGCCACCGATTGGCCTTAGTAAGCTGTGATGTGGGTGTGCAAGGAGGTGGGATAGGAGTCAGCAAATGGATAACACGCGGGAAATGGTCGCCCAAGTAGGAGACAGAACAGACCACTCAAGACAATGGGGAGGTGCACAGAGCAGAAGGATAGGTCCAAATGGGAATAGGCATGTGACGAATCTGAAAGGAACGTGAGTGCTCCTGTGTTAAGGCAGAAAAGGTTAGTTGATTAAGAAGGTCAGCCAAGAGGGCACCTCTCAGACAGGCTCTGATTGAACCCCAAATGGGATTGTGAGCAGCAGAAATGGGTGAGGTAGCTACCCGATAAGGGAGGAAGTCAGCTCTGGTGACATTGAATGATGGATAGATGTAAATGGCACAAAGGAAAAAGGTCAAGTGAGGAAGGAAAAGGCAATCTGCAACAACTTGAAGACAGGTAGTCAGGGAGATGGTTTGACCATGGACAACATCCCATATGAACAGCATGACTCCCCCATGAGATGGAATGCTGACCTCGCAGAAGGTCAAAATGGACAGGAAGAAATGCGAAAGCTCCAAGTGGTCATGAGGACGCAATTTTGTTTGCTGATGGCAAAGTACAGATGGACGGTGCAATCCTAAAAGCAGCCATATATCCTCTTTGTTGGATCAAAGGTCATGAATGTTCCATTGGAAGAGAGTCATGATGAGGAAAAAATGAAGTGGTGTCACCTCGACAGCTGCCAACTGCCAACCTGCGAAGACTCACTGCTACAGGGCACCGAGGCAGAAGGATGCTGCTCCATGAGGTCCAAAGAAGCATCAGCTTTCTTTTGCTGTCAGCCTGCAGAATCCAATGCAGAAAAACAATTGGTGGTGCACACTGGTGACACAGAGGCCAGTTGGGTGATGGTATCACATGGCGACACTGTTGAAGAGGATCTTCGAGTCGGCAAAGGAGAAGACCATTTGCTTTGGTTGCACTTCTTCGAGCATTTCCAGTTAGCAGAGGAAGGCTCAGGTGTTGGTTGGCTGGAAGGTCATGGGAAGTCTTCACGGGAGCATTCCATCTGTCCTTTCCGGCCCACTGTTTGTGTAGTGCTGGTGACTTTGCCCCGTGATGAAAGAGTTTGACAGCTTGTTGCACAGCTGCACGAGGGAACTGCAATTCTATCATGATGCTGGGTGATTTCACAACCTCAGAGCTGGATCTGAGGTCACATATGTCTGTGGCAATGTCCTTCATTGAGAAATATGTAGCAAAAACATTACTATATGTGGCACATGGTAGAATGCTGGGTTTGCAACTAGCCAATAACTTGCGAGTGACCGACTAAGGAAATTTTTTCTTTACCCTGATCTCCTGAACAGCCTGCTCATCAAGATACATGGGAAAATCTTGAGAGGAAGCGGCATGGTTACCACTGCAGTTGATAAAGCAGGGAGAAGGAGGTGGACAATCGCCCTTGTGCACATCCGTACCATAGATTACACATTTGGCCGGGTGTCGACAAGACATTCGAGTGTGGTTGAAATGATGACATTGCTAAGCGTATCATGTTCAGAATGCATGGTTAGACTGTGAGAACATCATAGTCTGTTTTCATCTTGGATGGAAGCACCACACAATCAAAGGTGGAAGAAAGAGTGCATGTGAGCACTAAAGAGGCATCTACCTTTTCATAACTTGATGGATGACAGTGACACCGCGATGAGAGGTATGTTTGGATTTTGGCCTCAGTCAGACCATTGAGCAGCCTAGTGTAAATAACACCACAGGATGAATTCAGTAATTGATGGGCCTTGACATGAACAGTATAGCTGTGGAGAAGTGAAGTGGCAAGCAGTTGTTGTGCTTGGGAACCAGAAGTAGTCTCCAAAAGCAAAGTGCCATTCTGTAAACAAGAGCAGGATTTCACAGGACTGGCAACTGCATCAACACCTTTCTGAATAACAAATGGATTTAGCATTGCGAATGACTGACCATCTTCAGTACCTGAAACCATGAGGAACCGTGGCGCAGCTGGTTGGGTCTTTTAATCATTAGCCTCATTACATTTATGTTTCGTGGATGTGGATTGTGAAGATGATTGGCTCATTGCGAGAAAATCCCCCATGATTGCCAGCATCTCCAATGGCACGCTCCTTCCAACTGGGGTCCCCCATCACAAGGGGGCGCACCCACCTTAGGTAACTGTTCACACCTCAGGTCTCACTTCCCAAACACCTGACAGAGGGACCAGTTGGCAATCTGGGAAGGTAGCAGCTCAAACAATCACCCTGCTCTGGGCCTGGCCTGTACCAGAGGGTAAGTGCAAACCCTACCTGTTGACCCGGGACTGGGAATTACATGTTACCCAGTCCCTTGTTATGTGTCAGATGCATGGGGCTGCCTTTAGCAGCACACAGGAAGGAAGAAGAGACAAGAGGAGCCTCAAATGCTGAGGTGGAGAAAAGGTAGGAGAAGGTGAATGAAGAAAGGAAAAATTAATGAAAAACAGTAGTGAGACTGTTCTTTTGTTGGCTATGAACAGTGCAAAACATTCCCAAAAACACCCCAGACATGTTACCCAAGGGAGGGTAAAAAGAACAGCAAGAGGACAGACATGCAGCATCAAAGGGAAAAGATGCAGCAAAGGCTGGGACCCTGTGGTAGATTTCTCCCCCTGTGAGCAAAAATCTTAAGTACTAACATCAACATCTTTTGTATGAACTGTTTTTAGGTGGAGAAAGCAAGGCAAATGGTATATGTGTTCCATTTAAAATACCTTCACCAATTACAGAAATAACATCAGAAAAAAAATTAGGACTCTTAAAAGAAGTGTATAAGGCAGGGAAGAGTTGTGTAAACCAACAATATGGGTGAGCATCAATAAAATGTTGCTTCTACTATGTTCATTATTGTCAGTTATTAGTCACTATGTTCAGTCTATTATTTTACAGGTATTGTGTGCTTTTCTTTTGAGAAACATATGAGTACATGGCATACAAATTGTCAGCGACTGCCACAATTTTCTTCTTCTTATCGGCCGTACCTTACAATATATAAATTATTTTTAAAGTGCTAAAATGTACTAGAATAAATAAAATTTCTATAAAACACTGCACTGTACAATGTACTTGCAGTGAGACAGTCACAATTCCTGAAATCCATCGCCCATGGCCTCTGGCCTGCTGAGGAGCACCACAGTCCTGGATCCTTGGATAAACCACAAAAATCTGCCGCATTATGCCACACATGAACAGACCCAGACTGCAGGCAGATCGGTGACACTAGATCTGAAGGGCAGGGCTTACAGAATAGTGGGAAATGATGGGCTTCAGATTGGCAGGCCAAATCCATCAGAGAACTGTGGTTTTGGCCCATCGTGGAAGTCCAATTGTGTGGCCAGCTGTTCACATGTCACGGACACCATGTTGATGAAATGAGACCAATGAGATTTTTCCAGTGTTTTTTTCTAATTTCCCTGACTCATTTGAAATTCCCTGATTTTCCTGATTTCCAGAACTTGCGGCAACCTTATCTATTATGTATATAGGAAGATTAAAGCAATGAATGAAAATTTGTACGGGGGCTAGTATTCGAACCGGAGTTTCCTGCTCACTTGACAGACACACTAACCACTACACCACTCTGGGACAGTGGGTTTTGTAAGTCTCCTAGCAAAACACATATTATATGTGGCAAAAAAGGAGAAAAGAATAACTGAACTGGATGATTGTAACTGCGTGGACAATGATTGTGTGAACATAAAGAGAAACCATTATGTGCCACATTCGGCGAGTACTGAAACTGCCACAGGCAATACTTATTAAATATCAAACAAAGGTGAGAATATGTCACAACGAGTATAAGTAGTAGTGACCGAGCATTAATTTCTCTATTCATCATCTTGGAGTTACATGAGTAGGAAGAGCCTGTGACACTATATTGTATGCTTGTGTAGCATTCTTTTGTCAAGATTGAGAGAAGGACGCCATTAGGTACTGATTTGTAAAGAAGTGTAATAATTTAATCTGTCTAAATGTTTTGAATAGAGTTACTTAGTGAAAACTTGCATTATGATTTGTAATAAGCTTGCCTGGTATTTTATCCCATCCTTTTAAGACATTTTCAGCTATTTGAATATTATTTGTGGTGCAGAGCTGCACTACAAATGAAAGAGCCACTGCCGCGGCGCATTCAAACTGCATTAAATGAAACCAATCATACTGCAAAGAAGCGGACAGGTAATAGTGAACTAAAATTATTTCTTTCAGCTTTCGGAATTGCAGGGCAGAGCAGCAGATTTGAACAAACATTGCATACTGTAACATCAGTATTGATAACGAAATAATTTTCAGTAACCATTTCAGTAACTGTAAAGTAAGGAAGATATGTTGAACTTCATAGTGAGTTACAGTAATGAAACAATGTTCCTTTAATCGAAATACAGATCCAGAATAATAAGAACATTATATATTTTGTTTTGTTGAAAATTAATGATCCAAACGAAGTCACAGCACAGCATCTTTAAAAAGTATTTCAGGGCTCTTTTTGTAACAACATATTTTATCTCATATATTAATTGTTATGCGAGCAATAACAAAGTTGAGAGCTAGCGAAAGTTTCGACAACTGCATGGACTACCCCAGCATGCCTCCCTTCTTAGTCCAAATTCACACCTTAGCCAAATTGTGCTGTTTGAGTTTATGGGTAACATGAAGTGGGCTGACATGTGAATGGGAATTCTGACAGATGAGGAAGGCATGCTGGGGTGGTCCATGCAGTTGTAAAGCTGGTGGATATGATACTTTTAAAGAGGTGCTGGTAAGCCTGTGTTTGCTGGATTCTGTATGTTTGTCATGGTAGCTGTTGATGACATGATGTTGTTGTTCACTAGTAGTTCTGAGCAGCATGTTTGATACAGAAATACATGTAAGAGGCTGTTTTAAATGCTTCTGGTCAACAACTTAGCTATTTCTGACACTGGAACTGTGCCATTATGCGTACAATGAGTCATAAAATGCACTGAATAATATTTCAGTTAAGGCAAATGGTTCACTGTCAATACCATACTTTACTTTGCTCAAATCAAAACTCAAGTATTTCTTAACCAATAATTGTTTATACAAAAAAAAAGAAGATCACTGGTGAAGCTGTTCATAATGATCTTAGTCTTCAGAAAGATGGTGGCAACAGGATGCACCTGCTTCAGCATCTTAAAATTCAGAACCTTCTGTTTCACTGAGTTTGTACAGTTTTTACAAGGTAAGACAATGACTTCCATGAAATTGTCAAACAAATTTATTTTAATAACCATGCAGGTAGCTTCCTTCATTCACTTTTCAACTTAGAGAGATACGTTTAGTTGTAATTGTAGCATCATTAACAAGTGGCAGCAAAGGCAAAGAGAGAAACACATCTGCATAAGCTGAAATAAATATGAAGAGACAATTACTGAGGAGGAATCACACTGGCTCAAAATAGCAGGGTGTTGTGAACAATTTTTGGGGTCTGTGGGGGTGAAGCTGGTGGTATCCATTCTGTAGGATTGATAAACATCTTATTCTCCAGCTCACTAGCAAAGTAACCCACCTCCCTCCAGGAATGGGGGTTTGGAACAGCATCTGTCTTTGGGGCTATGTTCATTTGTTCTTCACTCTCAGCATTTGTGATATTCCTCTTCCATTCATACTACCATTGTATGGTACCAAATCTATCTTTCCCTATGTCAAAATATATTTATTCTCATTGTGGGAAAATTCTTTTTTCCATTTACTTTAATGTCCTTTATTTGAAATAGCTTTGATATCCAGTTACATAAGAAATGCCTCTTTAAAATACAGGTCATACTTCATAAGATCTTAACTGAGTAAATTGTGATGGTGCATTGCTCCAAAAATGTTTCTTCTCCTTCACACTTTAGCAATGTCACATTGATGTGTGGAAGAAATGGCCAAACATGACTGATAAAGTAACATGCATGATGTGTTAACATGACTGCTAAAACAACATTTATGGCATGCTAAGATGATTTAATTCCAGTGATGAATGGGTGAGGATGATACAGCATTCAGTCAGCAGTTGTATGGTCTTCAGTGCCTGATCATGGGATTACCATTCTTTTGACATAATTTAATGACAAGCAACACAATGAAATGGCCAGCAGCCTTGCTGCAGTAGTAGCAGCTGTTTCTGTCAGTCATTGAAGTTAAGCACTGTTGGGCTTGGTTAACATGTGGATGGGTGACCATCTAGGTCTGCTGAGTGCTGTTGGCAAGCAGTGTGCACATAGCTCTTGTGAGGTCAATTGAGGAGCTATCCAACTGAGAAAAGGTGGCTCTGGTCACGAAAACTGACAACAGCCGGGAGAGCAGTGTGCTCACCAAATGGTCCTCCATATCCACATCTACTGATGCCTGATGAGGATGACATGGTGGTCAAATGGCACTGTTGGGCCTTCCGAGGCCTGTTCAGACAGAGTTTAGTTTAACACAATTAAATGATAACATACAAGGTTTGCTGGATACAATGGGATAAGAAAGACAAGAAGAAACAAAAGGTTTGTAATTAGGGGACCAACATAAAACAAAGACATACAATCAGGTGATTAATCCTTTTTATTTACAAGGTGGGAGTAGCACTGTCTCAACACAAGGTGGGGGTCAGAGGAAAAAAAAAAGAAGTAAATATGGGAAGAGATAGGCCAGGTGTACACGAGTACCAAGAAAGGAGGACCTACACTTAGATTAGATTAGATTAGATTTACTTTCATTCCAATTGATCCGTAGTGAGGAGGTCCTCCAGGATGTGGAACATGTCAGAAAAACAACAATACATGACAAATATTTACAACTAAAACAAATAAGATAATGTACCATTCCACAGGTCCCAAGTGGAATGATCGTCATTTTTTAATGAACACTAAGAGTCATTTTACAAATACTAATGCACTGAATTTAAAATAAAAAAGTTTTTTATTTATTTATAAGGTAATAAGCATGTAATACAACTACTGTAATACTTATTTACAATGAACACATTACTGCACTGAAATGGTGCAGAAGTTAGATTATACTTACACACACACACACACACACACACACACACACACACACAGACACAGACACAGACACACAAATTTTCAGTGAACACATTACTGCACTGAAATTGTGCAGAAGTTATGTTGTGTTAATGCTTTGGGTGATAGGTTAGATGTTACAATAGGACACCATCTCTGAAGGGAAAAGAAGAAAAGTAGATATGAAAGGTGAGAGAGGAAGTTCTGAGGAATGAGATGAAATTAGTACATTGCAATTTCAGTAGGATCAAAATATTCAGTTTTTGAGAGTCACTCCAACACTGTGAAAACTAAAACTAGTCTCAGTTGTAAAATATTGTGGAAGTTAAGTAAATAGAAAAATATTAATAGTGTGAAAAAGTGTCTGAAATTGTTTATCTGAGATAATATCAAACAAAAGACAAACTGAAAAAAATGAAAAATTCAGGTAATATGAAAGTTTTGTGTTAGTTTGAGTCCTCAAAATCTAATTTCACTAAATTAACTTTAAGGTAAAATGAATCTATAAGGTGAAGTAAAAGGGTAGCCAGAGCCTGTTATGATATTTATGAGTGGTCAATACTTTGAACATAATTTCATATTACTATCAGCATGCAAGCATGATCAGTTATGTTTGCTGAAGAACGCATTAGAAGGCTGTAAAATAAATTCAGTATTCAATGTGTACTGCTCTTGTATCCAGATTAACAAATCCAAGAAATTACCATAAATATTTGCGAAGATCAATCGATAATATGTCCAGATATAAAGTATATTATTGCTCACCATAATATACTTGAATTAACTTTCTACTGTAACGTTAAATATCTCTGCCAGAAGTATCATCATTAAAAAATACATGAAGTGATTGTTACCAAAAGGATCATACTAGCAGTCATTTTGCTATGCCTGTCTACAGCTCAATGTCTCCTCTGTATGGTGAGTAGCAGTCTATCATTCTCGTAATATTGCTGTCATTCCATACTGTTTATGTTATATATAAATATAGGGACAGGGATAAGACAAAACTGAGATATTATCCACTGTTAAATAATTTTAAATGGTATAAACATTAAACACTATCCTTACCATGTACTTATATTTATGAGATTATTCATCTAATTGGAGGAATATGTGGTGGTGCAAGCAGTGGAGTGATATGTATCCCTATATCAAGAAGGATGAATTCTACTCATTAACAAAGTTATTTATATAATAAAAAAATAATAACATAAAGTAACATGTTGAGTTTAATTGTACAGGTATTGTGCAATGATTTTACTTTTATTTTCCATATTGTGAGATATATAGAGGAACGACACATCTTTGTTGTGAGACAATGATTATATAAACTTTGCAAGATGAGATACCTGCTTGGACATGGGAATCTGTATTTCATCAGTCACTATCCTGGCTTGGAAATCTACAGATTTCCTGAGAACTCTCATATTAACAACTGAAGAATGTTGCAAGAGACTGGAGATGAACTTAAAAAATTAACACTACTTGAAACTTACCAAGCTGTAACTATTTCAACTGCTAGTATTCTATCTGTGTTAAATAATTGTTTTCTTTCTATATTTCAAGTGTGTCTAACAAAACACATTAGATAATGTGTACTGGATAGATAAAAAATCTACCCACCAAGTGGCAGCATTAGAATACACATGTAAAAAAGATTTCACTTATGCAAGCCTTCGGAGCCAGTGACTCCTTCTTCTGCAAAAAGGGTTGAAGGGCAAGGAGCTGGAGAGGTTTAGGAATAGGGGTAGAGTTTGGAAAAGTCACCCAGAATGCTAGGTCATGGGAGACTTACCAGGCTGGATGAGATATACTATTTGTATCACAAACATGAAATTTCCTAAAACGATCATACAACTTATTTTTGTACAAAACCATGTTAATGAAGAGTATCTGATGACTGAAATTATTACTACAGGGTATAAAGGTAAAAATAGTATGTGCTAATCAGATAATTTGAGAGCATTGACACCAACCGTTAAAAAGCCAAATTACATTATTTCTGGTACCTATTTCAGTTTTGCAAAAAACTAAGTAACTTAACAGCTATCTGTAATTAAATTTTGCACACACCCAAAATTACTTCTGGCATTTGTTCCAGTATGCCTATGAGACTCCAGGAGTTTGGCTTTGTACTATTGATGCCCAGTGTGCAAATCATACTGTACTGAGAACTTTAATATTTCCCCACCTATTGTTTAGTTAAACCAAATCATTACTGGAACCAATACGTCATCTGCATAATTAAATTCTCACACTACTGTTTTACAAACTATAACATATTTCCTGAGATCATAAAATATGACTATGTCAGTTTATAAACACCTCTTCCATCAAAAATTCTGCCACCTCAGCTCAGCAGTCACTTGAGTAAGAATTATGCATTACAAGTCCTGGATGAACTAGTATGTGTTTAAGATATCTGCGTAAACATTATGTTGTATCACTGTGAATCTGTGTGATAAGCGTGTAGTACCTGTCTAAACATTAATTGTGCAGTACTTCAAGGTTACCATCTGCTTCAATTATAGTGTTAATTCTCTTTCTTAACTACATACACTGTTATCTTAAAACTTACTGATTCACTGACAGTGTAATTGAATTACAACTTTCTGATGTTTATTTTTCAAGATTTATATGTGGAAGTATGATGTAAACTATTATATATTGTCAGAATAATGTGTTATCTGTGACTACGGTCCTGTGTGATAACTGAGATTGATCACTGAACTGCTGTGCTTGTTATTAAATGCAGTATTTGATAAGTTATCATAAAACCAATTTGCAGCAATCTGATGAACTTCCACTGATGAGAGACTGAGTACATTCTAATGATCACAGGTTAGTACCACTACAGAGTCTCGTATACAGAAGATGAACGTAGTGGTTGATGTATGTAATTTACAGTGATTTGATGAACTTTCAATGATGAGAGACTGCGTGCATTCTAGTGATCGCAGCTTAGTACCACTAAATAGTCTTGTATGAACACAAAGGTTTAATGTGGTTGATGTATGCAATGAGGAAGAAGATATATAATTGATTAACTCACAACTAGTGTAAAGGTTGTTTATAAAATCTTTGGTATAGAAGAAATATCAATTCTGGATTTGAAAGTAATTATCAGAGAAAACAAGTCACACAATGATAAAGCAGACTACATTGGAATGAGTAAGTTTATGCAACATGTTTGAAGAACCTGCAGTTAGTAATAAAAATAATTCAAGAACGATTTATTTTAGATCACTGTTTTGACACAAAAGAAATATATGCTGATTTGTAGAGTTTCCTCCTATTTGTAATGAGTACATTGCAAATGAACTAATAAGCCAAAACAAAAAATACAATGAACACTGCACATTAAAAATGTACTACTGTTCAGTGCATGGTACACACTGAATATGCTTTACATCCTAAATATATTTTCCTTCAACCAAGAGTAAGAATGAACATACTTTCCTCTAAACTAGATAGCTTCCTAAGAAAATGATATATACAGACAGTATGGTGCAATGAGCACTCCATTCATAAGTAGATGGAGTTTTTCTATCATACTTAACTTTACCTTTATATGCCACTGACGAGGCACATATAATGAGCAACTTAATGGGTGTCTGAAGTTATACATATCTGAATTGACTTCCAGGTGAGTGAAGTGAGCTGTATCACTCTTGGTTAACAATGGAATGTTCAATGCTGTTGTAAAATTAGCAGCTCACTTTTCACCATTTTCATTGTATTGTTGACAGCTAGCACTTCATCTTCCTTTCAGGAATGAATGTAACTGGTCATTTATTAGCATAATGTAAAGCAAATTAATTAACTGTATAGAATCTCAGCATTTTGTATTTAAGGGCATGATAGCACTTGCTTCATTGATCAGGGAACTATGTTCAAGTTGAGAGGCTGAAGTTAGTTAATGGTATCTTCTTTTCTTTTAAAGTCATTAAATTCATTACTCACCATTCATTGTTGTCATTACTGATAGAATTATTCTTACATATCTTTCTTGGGTAGACTACCCTTCCAAAATTATTTTCATTTGATGAATGTTACCATTATTCAACTGACTCAGCACTACCTCAACATCAAACAAGAAACACTTTGCCTATACGAAGAGAACCACTCTATACATGATCAAATTCATGAGTCTATAAATGAGGTGATGGCTGTGCATCCATATTTGCAGCAGTTCACTATAGAACAACCCCATCATTCTGACATTATCGCCATGAATGAGTCGCCAAACAGGGGCAGCCAACAACATTCAGTCAGCGACCATAGTAGCAGCTTGCGCCATCCAAACCAGAACTGACACAGGTCAATCCAGTGCATCCTTCTTCAGGTGCCTGTGTGCCTACCATGTTTGGCTCTCTAGCCTTGACAGAGTCACATGTGCAGCTCAGACAAAGTGCTATCCACAATGGGACTGCTCATAAAATGAAAACATTACCAGGTGCACCAGTCTGACATTGTTGTTGTTGTGGTCTTCAGTCCTGAGACTGGTTTGATGCAAATCTCCATGCCATACAGTAAAGCTGCATGCCCTCGGGAAAAATTACGGCCGTAGTTTCCCCTTGCTTTTAGCCGTTCGCAGTACCAGCACAGCAAGGCCATTTTGGTTATTGTTACAAGGCCAGATCAGTCAATCATCCAGACTGTTGCCCTTGAAACTACTGAAAAGGCTGCTGCCCTTCTTCAGGAACCACACGTTTGTCTGGCCTCTCAACAGATACCCCTCCATTGTGGTTGTACCTACGGCACGGCTATCTGTATCGCTGAGGCACGCAAGCCTCCCCACCAATGGCAAGGTCTATGGTTCATGGACATAAGGTGTGGGTAATAGCTCCAGAGTTATTACAAGCTGGTATCATCAGGCAGTCCAACAGTCTGACATGTCCCCAATGATGTATATCAATGCCTGTTTGCAGTTAGGGTGTCGATTTAATTATCATTTCAGTCTAACAGTTCTGGGGCCTCATGCATTCATCTAATGACTAAGAAGGATAGCACATATAGACTGTGCAGTGACAAGTTGGTCTCTCAGCTCCAGCACTATCAAGGACAGTTATTCAGTTCCAAATATTCAGGGCTTTACTCATAATTTAGTAAGTGCCTCCGTGTTCAGCACATTGGACTGTAAAAAGGCTTAGTTGCAGATTCCCATGAACCAAGAGGACATACCAAAGACATCTATTATCACTCCTTTTGGACTTTATGAATACCTTTACATGCTATAGAAACTAAAAAACACAGCACAGACTTGGAAAAGATTCATAGAAATATGGTTTTCAAGTTTTACTTTTTCTACACCACTTTAGATGATATTTGTCTTCTCCACTTCTCATCACAAACACGACGAGCACCTCAAACTAATTTTCAATGCCTTATATAAATGTGGCATCTTAGACAATGACAATAAATGTCAACTGTGACAGTCAGTAGTTATCTTTCCTGTTCACTCAGTCATCAGTGAAGGTATACAGCTGACAAGACAATGGACTGAGATCATTATCCAACCACTGAGGCAATAGAGTTACATCGACTGCTTACCAAGGTAAATTTTTATTGCACACACAGACTTCATGCAGCTGCCCTCCAGATACCACTGACAAAGGCATTAGCAGGCAAACACATGATGGGCACAAAAGATGTTCAATGGACTCTGCAGATGCAACATGTATTTGAGCAAATTGAAGACTGCCTTTCTCAGGCTATGACACTGGGACACCCACTACCCACTGTAAACCTGCCCATTACCTCTCAGATGCAAGTGTTTCTGTGACTGGAACATTTCTCCAATAACCGGTAGCAGGAATACAACAATCACTATGCTTGTTTTCAAAAAAGGTGACTCACTCACAGCACAAGTGGTTAGCTTATGACAGGGCATTGTTGATGTACAAATGAGTATGGCACTTTGAAGACAATGTGTAGGGCAGACTTTTGACCATCTACACTGATAATTGGCCTTTGGCTTATTTCATTCACAATCCCACAACATAACATGGTGTTATCATCATTTAAATTATGCTGCACAATTAACTCCAGATGTTTCACTTCTTCATGGTGAAGAAAATGTCAATACAGAGTATCTCTCCAGCATTAACATGGTCTTAGTACATACTGACTGAGAAACTGAGGAAGCACGACTACATGATACACAGCATCACAACCAGGCTGTGTTAACACAGACTCTTATAGAGCACCACAACTGGGCCATGGATTGAACACCAACTTATTCCTGGCTCCCCAAAACAAGTACTGTGTGATTTTTCACAGAATCATTTTCGACCACTAGTGCTTCTCAACATGCGGAGACTCAGCTTCAATAAACTACATGGGCTGTCCCATCCCTGTATCTGTACAACCACAAAACATGTCACAGACCACTTTGTGTGGCCAAATATAAAAAAAGACTGTAAAACTTAAATACAAAGATGTGCTTCCTTAGAGTGACCTAAAAGAGAACAAAATGCACAACCATATCACAGCTGTTATTCAGGTCCTCTTTCAGTGTATCCACCCAGACATTGTCAGGTGCCTCCCCAACTCTGGTGGTTTTCTTCATATCCTTTCAACAGTCAAAAGGGTAACCCACTGCGTCAAGGCTGTACCAATATCTGCCATCACTGGAAAGACCATATCAAAAGCATTTGACAGTTTATGAATTTCCCAATTTGGCTGCTCTGCCTCAATTAAAAATGATCAAGGCAAACAATTTGAACCAGCATTTTTTAACAAACCCTATCACTTGTGCTTTGTTCAGCACTTCTGAACCACAGCTTATCTCCCTCAAAGTAATACCTAGTGGGGCACTGGTGCCACACACTAAAAACAGCTCTTATGTGTCATGAAAGGGAATGGACAGAAGCCCTGTCACTGGTGCTTTTAGGTGCATTTGGCATATAAGTTGGACCTCCGGTGTCCCTAGTGGAAATCATGTAAGGAGAAAAACTAAATCTACTGGCAGACTTCACAGAGCCGTCCATTCTACCAACAGAGAAACAATTTCCTCTTCTCATCTTTAGATGAAGCGGCACATTGCTCACCTCGAGACACAGGTGTCTTACCCCCACTCCCCACCCAGGTACACTATTCACACAAAATCTTCATCCATCAAGCACTAAAGAACTGCAATAGGTAATGCAAAGATATGATACTGTCCACCCGGCATTGCAACAGCCATACTCAAGCCCACACAGAGTGATAGATGGGAAAATAACATGTTTGGTAACTTACTGAATGGGAAACCAGTGACTGTTACTGTCAACAAACCCAAGCCTATATGAATCCTACAGGATACCTCAGATGTGATGGTAAACTGTACTGACCACATGCAGTGCAGTACTCACACTGATTTGGAGATGTAAATGTAGTGCAAGTAGACATGCAAGAAATTCAACCTGAAGAGTGCTCTGCATTACTATGGAAGGGACGGAGAGGAGGTTTTCTCTATAGTCACTCAAAACAAAGAAATAGTGGTTGCTGGTGATTTCAATGTAGATTTCCTTAAAGACTCTCCCAATAAGAACTTGTTTGAGTTAGTAACACTATCATTCAACTTAATTCCCACTGTAAAGTTCCCCACTAGGGTAGCCAATTGCTCACAAACAGCCATTGATAATATCTTTATAGAAAAGTCCAATGAACTAAATTATATTACAAAACCAATAGTCAATGGCCTCTCAGACCATGACACGCAGCTCCTTCTGTTAAATGTTAATACTGAACAGGATATAAAATCTATTAAATCTGAGCTCAAGAGGGTAATCAATAAGCCAAAAATTGATTATTTTAGGACACTCCTCAGAGACATTCACTGGACTGATGTTTACAGTGCCCAAGGCATGAATGAAAAATATAACACTTTTGCTAATAAAGTGCTTACCTTATTCGAACACTGTTTTCCCCCAAAACTTACCAAAGTTAGAGCAAAGTCTACAAAGAAGACATGGATTACTCAAGGAATAGGGGTATCTTGTAAAACAAAAAGAAAACAGTATCTGTCAATCCGAAACACTTCCGATGTTGATGCTACAGCACATTACAAGAAATACTGCAAAATATTAAAGACTGTAATACAGAAGTCAAAGCAAATATATTACAAGGAAAAGTTAGTCATGTCAGATAACAAAATAAAGACAATATGGGATATAGTGAAGGAGGAGACCATTAGAACCAGACATGAAGAGGAACAAATAGCATTAAGAGTAAATGATACATTGGTGACAGATGTGTATAGTGTTGCAGAACTTTTAACAAACATTTTATAACTGTTACTGAAAAGATGGGGTTGTCAGGTTCAATAGATGATGCTATGGAATACCTCAGACCAGACATTTCAAGTAACTTCCATAATATGAATTTGACCCTCACTACCCCAACAGACATAATGTCCATCATAAAATCTTTAAAATCAAAAACATCTAGTGGGTATGATGAAATATCAACAAAGTTAATTAAAGAATGTGATTCTGAGCTAAGTAATATATATTAAGCTATCTTTGTAACCAGTCGTTTATCAGTGGAATATTTCCTGAATGGTTGAAATATGCTGAAGTTAAGCCATTGTTTAAGAAGGGAGATTAAGAAATAGCATCAAATTTCCATCCAATTTCACTGTTGCCAGCATTCTCAAAAATTTTAGAAAAAGTAATGTACAGTCGACTTTATAACCTTCTTATCTCAAATAACATACTGTCAAAGTCACAGTTTGGATTTCTAAAAGGTTCTGATATTGAGAAGGCTATCTACACTTACAGTGAAAATGTGCTTAATTCATTAGACAAAAAATTGGTGGAAACTGGTATATTTTGTGATCTGTCAAAGGCATTTGACTATGTAAATCACAATATCCTTTTAAGTAAATTAGAATATTATAGTGTAACAGGAAATGCTGCAAAATGGTTCAAATCTTATATCTCTGGCAGGAAACAAAGGGTGTTATTAGGAAAGAGACATGTATCAAGCTATCAGGCATCATCCAACTGGGAACTAATTGCATGTGGGTTCCCACAAGGTTCCATTTCCGGGCCCTTACTTTTTCTTGTGTATATCAATGACCTTTCATCAGTAACATTACAAGATGCCAAGTTCGTTTTGTTTGCCGATGATACAAAGATTGCAATAAATAGCAAAAGAAGTGTAGTCTTAGAAAGATCAGCTAATATAAGATTTGTGGACATTAATCACTCGTTCCTAGCCAATTCTTTGTCACTAAACTTTGAAAAAACACACTACATGCAGTTCAGAACTTGTAAGGGGTGTCCCACGAGTATATGTCTAACATACGATGGCAACAAGATAGAAGAAGTGGATAGTGTTAAATTCTTAGAATTACAGCTAGAAAATAAGATCAACTGGGAGGAGCACACCACAGAACTGCTGAAGCGTCTTAACAAATCTCTCTTTGCAATGCGAATTTTATCAGATGTAGGGGATATAAAAATGAAAAAGCTGGCATACTATGCTTACTTTCATTCCATAATGTCATATGGGATTATTTTTTGGGGTAATTCATCAAGCCAAGCTTTAAGTTTTGCGGCAACAAAAATGTGCAGTAAGATTTATATGTGGTGTGAACTCAAGAACATCCTGCAGAAGCCTGTTTAGGGAACTAGGGATACTAACTACTGCTTCCCAATATATTTATTAATTAATGAAATTTGTCATTAAAAATATATCACTTTTTCAAATGAACAGCCCAATTCATGGAATCAATACTAGAAATAAGAATAATCTTCACAAGGATTTAAAGTCACTTAGTCTTGTACAAAAAGCTGTGCATTATTCAGGAACACACATCTTCAATAACTTGCCAGCAGCCATAAAAAGCTTAACAACCAATGAAATTCACTTTAAGAGAAGCCTAAAGGATTTATTGGTGACCAACTCCTTTTACTCCACTGATGAATTCCTCAGTAAAACCAATTGATTTGTTTATATATATATCTAAAAAGAAAGATGATGAGACTTACCAAACAAAAACGCTGGCAGGTCGATAGACACACAAACAAACACAAACATACACACAAAATTAAAGCTTTCGCAACAAATGGTTGCTTCGTCAGGAAAGAGGGAAGGAGAGGGAAAGACGAAAGGATGTGGGTTTTAAGGGAGAGGGTAAGGAGTCATTCCAGTCCCGGGAGCGGAAAGACTTACCTTAGGGGGAAAAAAGGACAGGTATACACTTGCACACAAACACATATCCATCCGCACATACACAGACACAAGCAGACATTTGTAAGTATATATATATGTGTGCTTGTGTCTGTGTATGTGCGGATGGATATGTGTGTGTGTGTGTGTGTGTGTGTGTGTGTGTGTGTGTGTGTGTGTGTGTGCGAGTGTATACCTGTCCTTATTTCCCCCTAAGGTAAGTCTTTCCGCTCCCGGGATTGCAATGACTCCTTACCCTCTCCCTTAAAACCCACATCCTTTTGTCTTTCCCTCTCCTTCCCTCTTTCCTGATGAAGCAACCGTTGGTTGCAAAAGCTTGAATTTTGTGTGTATGTTTGTGTGTCTATCAACATGCCAGCGCTTTCGTTTGGTAAGTCACATCATCTTTCCTTTTAGAACGGATGGAAACATCCCACGTGGGAAAAATATATCTAAAAACAAAGATGATGTAACTCACCAAACGAAAGCATTGGCATGTTGATAGACACACAAACAAACACAAACACACACACAAAATTCAAGCTTTCGCAACCAACGGTTGCTTCTTCTGGAAAGAGGGAAGGAGAGGGAAAGACAAAAGGATGTGGGTTTTAAGGGAGAGGGTAAGGAGTCTTGCCAATCCCGGGAGCGGAAGACTTACCTTAGGTGGAAAAAAGGACAGGTATACACTCGCACACACACACACACACACACACACACACACACATATCCATCCGCACGCAAGCAGACATCAGACATTTGTAAAGGCAAAGAGTTTGGGCAGAGATGTCAGTCGAGGCGGAAGTACAGAGGCAAAGATGTTGAATGACATGTGAGGTATGAGCGGCGGCAACTTGAAATTAGCGGAGGTTCAGGCCTGGTTGGTAACAAGAAGAGAGGATATACTGAAGAGCAAGTTCCTATCTCCGGAATTCTGACAGGTGGGTGTTAGTGGGAAGTATCCAGATAATCCGGACGGTGTAACACTGTGCCAAGATGTGCTGGTCGTGCACCAAGGCATGTTTAGCCACAGGGTGATCCTCATTACCAACAAACACTGTCTGCCTGTGTCCATTCATGTGAATGGACAGTTTTTTGCTTGTCATTCCCACATAGAAAGCTTCACAGTGTAGGCAGGTCAGTTGGTAAATCACGTGGGTGCTTTCACACGTGGCTCTGCCTTTGATTGTGTACACCTTCCGGGTTACAGGACTGAAGTAGGTGGTGGTGGGAGGGTGCATGGGACAGGTTTTACACCGGGGGCAGTTACAAGGGTAGGAGCCAGAGGGTAGGGCAGTGGTTTGGGGATTTCATAGGGATGAACCAAGAGGTTACGAAGGTTAGGTGGATGGCGGGAAGACACTCTTGGTGGAGTGTGGAGGATTTCATTAAGGATGGATCTCATTTCAGGTCAGGATTTGAGGAAGTCGTATCCCTGCTGGAGAGCCACATTCAGAGTCTGATCCAGTCCCGGAAAGTATCCTGTCACAAGTGGGGCACTTTTGATTGTCAGTCATTGATGCCACTTCCTTATACACAAATATTTTGAATGTCCAGGGCCTGACTTCGATGGAGCACTTCCTTTCACGCCGATCACCTGCCACCCTACCTAAAACCTCTTTCCTCATTACCTTAGCCAGCTTCATCCTGACCCACAACTTCTTCACTTTTGAAGACCAGACATACCAACAATTAAAGGGAACAGCCATGGGTACCAGGATGGCCCCTTCATACGCCAACCTATTCATGGGTCGCTTAGAGGAAGCCTTCTTGTTTACCCAGGCCTGCCCACCCAAAGTTTGGTACAGATTTATTGATGACAACTTCATGATCTGGACTCACAGTGAAGAACAACTCCAGAATTTCCTCTCCAACCTCAACTCCTTTGGTTCCATCAGATTCACCTGGTCCTACTCCAAATCCCATGCCACTTTCCTTGATGTTGACATTCACCTGTCCAATGACCAGCTTCACACGTCTGTCCACATCAAACCCACCAACAAGCAACAGTACCTCCATTACGACAGCTGCCACCCATTTCACATCAAACGGTCCCTTCCCTACAGCCTAGGTCTTCGTGCAAACGAATCTGTTCCAGTCTGGAATCCCTGAACCATTACACCAACAACCTGAAAACAGCTTTCGCGTCCCGCAACTATCCTCCTGACCTGGTAAAGAAGCTAGCTAATTACCAGAGCCACTTCCTCATCCCCTCAAATCCAGAACCTCCCACAGAAGAACCCCAAAAGCGCCCCACTTGTGACAGGATACTTTCCGGGACTGGATCAAACTCTGAATGTGGCTCTCCAGCAGGGATACGACTTCCTCAAATCCTGCCCTGAAATGAGATCCATCCTTAATGAAATCCTCCACACTCCACCAAGAGTGTCTTTCCGCCATCCACCTAACCTTCGTAACCTCTTAGTTCATCCCTATGAAATCCCCAAACCATTGCCCTACCCTCTGGCTCCTACCCTTGTAACCGCCCCCGGTGTAAAACCTGTCCCATGCACCCTCCCACCACCACCTACTCCAGTCCTGTAACCCGGAAGGTGTACACAATCAAAGGCAGAGCCACGTGTGAAAGCACCCATATGATTTACCAACTGACCTGCCTACTCTGTGAAGCTTTCTATGTGGGAATGACCAGCAACAAACTGTCCATTCACATGAATGGACACAGGCAGACAGTGTTTGTTGGTAATGAGGATCACCCTGTGGCTAAACATGCCTTGGTGCACGGCCAGCACATCTTGGCACAGTGTTACACCGTCTGGGTTATCTGGATACTTCCCACTAACACCAACCTGTCAGAACTCCGGAGATGGGAACTCGCCCTTCAGTATATCCTCTCTTCGCATTAATCACCAGGCCTGAACCTCCGCTAATTTCAAGTTGCCGCCGCTCATACCTCACCTGTCATTCAACATCTTTGCCTCTGTACTTCCGCCTCGACTGACATCTCTGCCCAAACTCTTTGCCTTTACAAATGTCTGCTTGTGTCTGTATATGTGTGGATGGATATGTGTGTGTGTGTGTGTGCGAGTGTATACCTGTCCTTTTTTCCCCCTAAGGTAAGTCTTCCGTTCCCGGGATTGGCATGACTCCTTACCCTCTCCCTTACAACCCACATCCTTTTGTCTTCCCCTCTCCTTCCCTCTTTCCTGATATATATATAACTTACCAAGCGAAAGTGTTGGCATGTTGTTAGACACACAAACACACACACAAAATTCAAGCTTTTGCAACCAACGGTTGCTTCGTCAGGAAAGTGCAGTAATGTGTTCATTGTAAATAAGTATTATAGTAGTTGTATTACATGTTTATTACCTTATAAATAAATAAATAAACTTTTTAATTTTAAATCCAGTGCATTAGTATTTGTAAACTGACTCTTTCATATAGTGGTCATTAAAAAATGACGATCATTCCACTTGGGACCTGTGGAATGATACATTAGCTTATTTCTTTTAGTTGTAAATATTTGTCATGTATTGTTGTTTTTCTGTCATGTTCCACATCCTGGAGGACCTCCTCACTATGGATAAATTACAATGAATGTAAATCTAAGCCACGGTATCCGCTAATAAGAAAAACTCTCTGGTCACTGGCACAGTGCTTCCACAGGAATATCTTTGGAGTCTGTTTTTTCTGAGTTCCTGTAATATGCACATGCATTTTATTTATGTTGCTAAGCAATGATGCATACTATTATCCACTTGTGGTCTCAGTCATTTTATCTGGAGCATTCTGACCTGAGTCCTCTCTACAACTTATTTAAGATGAAGAATGGAGTACCACCCTCTCCTTTTAGGTTATATCCCAAATATAATTATTATTGCAGCACCAGTCCTATAAACTTCTATGGAAGTATATTAATTTTAGTCTGCTATAAATATATCAGTTTTAATTGTCAAACCACAAAAGAACAAGCTCTTATTCAAATCTGTTAACCTTTTACCTGAGTTCAAAATGTTGTTGATATCTTCTAGAAATTCCTCTGACACAATCTGTGAATCTGTAAAGAGAAAGGCTGTGTCCTGATTCAATGCACCTGCATTAAAATATAATAAACGAAGATCATCATGGAATGATGCGTGATCATAATTACGTGTCAGCTCAATCTGAAAACACCTGAAAATATTAAAACAGCATTTTCAGTATCAGATTTTACAAGTAGAATATAATGAGGACCATAAATTCTGATGACATTTCATACTAAAATTTGGGGAAAATGTAGCATTCAGAAGGAATGGACTGAATGAACCTAAATTCAAAGAAGTGTATAACATTCTGCAAGCAATAACTGATTAATAACAAATTATGATACAGAACATCTGGCCAGTACTTACCTTCTGGAGGTGTTCTTGTTGTGGTCTTCAATCTAGAGACTGGTCTGAAGCAGCCCTCCATGCTACTCTATACTACAGATGCTTCTTCATCTCCAAGTGACTACTGCAACCTACATCATTCTGAATCTGCTTAGTGTATTCATCTCTTGATCTCCCTCTATGATTTTTACCACCCACGCTGTCCTCCAATAATAAATTGGTGATCCTTGATGCTTCAGAACACATCCTATCAACCAATCCCTTCTTCTGGTCAAGTTTTGCCACAAATTCCTCTTCTCTACAATTCTATTCAGTATCTCCTCATTAGTTACCTAATCTACCAATCTGATCTTCAGCATTCTTCTGTAGCACCACATTTCAAAAGCTTCTATTCTCTTCTTGTCTAAACTAGTTACCACCCACTTCCATAGATGGCTACACTCCATACAAATACTTTCAGAAAAGGCTTTCTGACACTTAAGTCAATGCTCGATGTTAATAAATTTCTCTTCTTCTGAAACGCTTTCCTTGCCATGGCCAGTCTACACTTTATATCCTCTCTACTTCAATCATCTTCAGTTATTTTTCTCGACAAATAGCAAAACTCATCTTCTACTTTAATGTGACTCATTTCCTAATCTAATTGCCTCAGCATCACCTGACTTAATTGGACTACATTCCATTATCTTGATTTTGGTTTTATTGATGTTCATCTTATATCCTCCTATCAAGACAATGTCCATTCCATTCAACTGCTCTTCCAGGTCCTTTGCTGTCTCTGACAGAATTACAATGTCATCGTCAAACCTTCTTTTTCCTCCATGGATTTTAATTCCTACTCCAAATTTTTTATTTGTTTTCCCTTTACTTCTTGCTCAATATACAGATTGAATAACATCGGGGACAGGCTACAACCCTGTCTCACTCCCTTCCCAACCACTGCTTCCCTTTCATACCCCTCAACTCTTATAACTGCCATCTGCTTTCTGTACAAATTGTAAATAGCCTTTCGCTCCCTGTATATTACCCCTGCCACCTTCAGAATTTGAAAGAGAGTATTCCAGTCAACATTGTCAAAAGCTTTCTCTAAGTCTACATATGCTAGAAACATAGGTTTGCCTTTCCTTAATCTATCTTCTAAGATAATTCGTAGTGTCAGTATTGCCTCACGTGTTCCAACATGTCTATGAAAACCCTACTGATCCTCCCCAAGGTCAACTTCTACTAGTTTTTCCATTCGTCTGTAAATAATTCATGTTAGTATTTTGCAGCCGTGACTTATTAAACTGATAGTTTGGTAATTTTCACACCTGTCACCACATGCTTTCTTTGGGATTGGAATAAATATATTCTTCTTGAAGTATGAGGGTATTTTGCCTGTTGCATACGTTTTGCTCATCAGATGGTAGAGTTTTGTCACCAGTGGCTCAACCAAGGCTATCAGTAGTTCTAATGGAATGTTGTCTATGCCCGGGGCCTTGTTTTGACATAGGTTTTTCCATGCTCTGTCAAATTCTTCAAGCAGTGTCATATCTCCCATTTCACCTTCATCTACGTCCTCTTCCATTTCCATAAAATAACCTTCAAGTACATCACCGTTGTATAGATGCTCTACATACACCTTCCACATTTCTGCTTTCCCTTCTTTGCTTAGAACTGATTCTCCATCTGAGCTTTTGATATTCAATACAAGAGGTCCTCTTTTCTCCAAAGGTCTCTCTAATTTTCCTGTAGGCAGTATCTATCTTAATTCTAGTGCCCCTAGTGATATATGCCTCTACATCCTTACATTTGTCCTCTAGCCACCTCTGCTTAGCCTATCGATCTCATTTTTGAGATGTTTGTATCCCTTTTTGGCATACTTCATTTTCTCCTTTCATCAGTTAAGTTCAACATATCTTCTGTTACCCAAGGATTTCTACTATCCATCCTCTTTCTACCTACTTGATCCTCTCAAAGCTACCCATTCTTCTTCCACTGTATTTCTTCCCCCCATTGTTGACAATAATTCCGTAATTCTCTCTCTGAAATGCATTACAACATCTAGTTCTTTCAGTTTATCCAGATCCCATCTCCTGAAATTCCCACCTTTTTTCAGTTTCTTCAGTTTTAATCCACAGTTCATAATCAATAGATTGTGGTCAGAGTCCACATCTGCCCTGGAAATGTCTTACAATTTACAACTTAGTTCCTAAATCTCTGTGTTACCATTATATAGTCTATCTGAAGCCTTCCAGCATCTCCAGGCCTCTTCCATGTATGCAATCTTCTTTCATGATTCTTAAACCAAGTGTTAGCTATGATTAAGTTATGCTCTGTGCAAAATTCTACCAGACGGCTTCCTCTTCCATTCCTTACCCCCATTCCATATTCACCTACAACTTTTCCTTCTCTTCCTTTTCCTACTACTGAATTCCAGTCCCCCATTACCATTAAATTTTCATCTCCCTTCACTATCTAAATAATTTCTTTTATCTGATTATCACATTTCTTCAATCACTTCGTCATCTGCAGAGCTAGTTGGCAGTAGTACATACTGTGGTAGGCGTGGGCTTTGTGTCTACCTTGGCTACAATAATGAATTCACTATGCTGTCCATAGTAGCTTACCCACACTTCTATTTTTTTATTCATTACTAAACCAACTCCTGCATTATCCCTATTTGATTTTGTATTTATAACCCAGTATTCATCCGACCAGAAGTCTTGTTCCTCCTGTCATTTCACTTCACTAATTCCCACTATATCTAACTTTAACCTATCCATTTCCCTTTTTAAATTTTCTAACCCACCTAACCAAGTAAGGGATCTGACATTCCACGCTCCTATCCATAGAATGCCAGTTTTATTTCTCCTTATAACGACGTCTTCTCGAGTAGTCCCCACCTGGAGATCCGAATGGGGGACTATTTTACCTCCAGAATATTTTACCCAAGAGGACACAATCATCATTTAACCATACAGTAAAGCTGCAAGACCTTGAGAAAAATTATAGCTGTAGTTTCCCCTTGCTTTCAGCCATTCGCAGTATCATCACAGTAAGGCCATTTTGGTTAATGCAACAGATACCCCTCCATTGTAGTTGCACCTATGGTACAGCTATCTGTATCACTGAGGCGTGCAAGCCTCCCCACCAACAGCAAGATCCATGGTTTGTAGAAGGAGGAAAAACGTTTAATTCTGCCCATGGACGCATATACAAGTGAAGTGAAGACACTATTCTAACTTTCAGAACTGAATTCCTCTATAAAAATCAACATGGAATCACCGAATAGAGGCCTTGCAAAACTAATCCCACTCTGTTCATCTATGAGATTCAGAGTGCCACAGACAAAGATGCCCATGCTTGCATGCTTGATACAGTTCTCCACTGTTATTTAGAGAACAAAACACAGGATTACTGGGTACCGGACCAAATTTGTGATTGGATTTACGACTTGCTTAAAGACAGAACTCAATGTATTATTATTGTTGTAGGAAGGTTGCAATGCCAAAAATCTGTAGCAAAATGAAGAAAAACATGTGGAGGATCAACAACTGGTTCAGGGACTGGCAGTTGACCCCAATTTAAACAAATGTAAACTATTGTTCCATAAATAGGTGAAGAGATCCATTACTGTTTGTTATGACTATAATGTCAGTGATGAATGACTGGAAACAGTAATTACCATAAAATTTTTCCAAGTGGTATGATCACATACAAAAAATAGTAGGAGAAGCAGATGGCAGGCTGTGAGTCTATGAGATCCCTCCCCCCATGATTTCGGAACCTACAAAATTGACTCAAATGAAAAAATATATGCACAGCTGACAGTAACTATTACACTCTTTAGTCAAATTTTTGGGTGGAATCAATGTTCTTAAAAAGTTAAAAAGAAAAGAAAAAAAAGGACAACACATCAAATGACAGAAATCAGTATGGAGCATGTACACGTAAAGAAATGATCAAAATTTTAGGAAACCTGGATATTTTATGCAGCAAGTCAGTAACACTTTGGTCCACCTCTGATGTTTATACAAGCCATTATTTGGCTTGTCATTGACTGATAGAGTTGTTTGGTTCATCCTGAAGGATATCCTGCAACATTTTGTTCAACTGGTGTATTAGATCATCAGAAAGCCGAGATGGGATTCTTCTGAACCACTTTGAACTGAGCTCTGATGGCCAGCAAAGATGTGGAGATGCCTTGGACAGCGCTGAGACACAACTTGACTGTCACTCACCATATGGTGTGACAACCAGGAGTGATGATCTAGGGTACCATTTCATTTCACAGAAACCCTTTGGTTTTCATAAGCGGCACCCTTACAGCCCAGTGGCATGTGGATGATATTCTATGCCTTGCATTGTTGGCCTTCCTGGCAAGCCATCCTGGGGCTGCTTCAGTGAGATAATGACTGCCCACACATGTTGAGTGTTTTTACTGCTTGTCTTGTGCTTGCCAAACACTAACTTGGCTGGCAAGGCTGCCAGATCTCTCCTCAACTGAGAATTTTTGGAGCATTATGGGCAGGGTCCAACAACCATTTTGGGATTTTGATGGTCTAATATGCCAGTTGGTCAGAATTTGGCATGGTATCCTTCAGGACAACATCTAACAATTCTATCAATTTCAAGCCAAATAAATGCTTCCCTAAGGGCCAGTGATGGACCAATTTGTTATTACCTTGCTGTATTTGTGAAGCTCTTTCTCTTGAATAAATCATGCTATTTTTCTGAAATTGTAATCATTTGTTTATCAGTAAATGTACATCACATCTATTTCTTTCTGCCCTATTGAGGTAATTCATTCATGGTATATTCCCCTCTTTTCTAGTGTGTAAGTTATTTTCTGAAACCAGTGTCATTTAATACTTAGGTATTGCCTGTCACTGCGCAGAATATTTACTGTTCAAAACAAATGAAAGAGACTGCATATTTCTTCACATCATGCCTTTCCAACAGTGATACTTGTGTTGAAACACTGAACAGAAGAGCATTATAAGGATGAAAAACAAATACTTGAGCATGCAATTTAGTGATAGTATGGGATAAGAGCCGACGTGCCTTCATGGCAATACTGAAATGTACACAATGTTAGCTAAAAGAAAGTAAGGGCAACTAGGATTTAATGTCACCAATGAAGAGGTCAACAGAGATGGAGCAAAAGTTTGGATTTGTAGTCTCAAACACACGATATTCTGGATATGAGTGTGGGATGGTAGAATCCTACCTACTGCTCGTCACATGTTTCTGTGCAGGTTTAAAATCAGTCACAGGAAGAAAGCAGATATGGCTGACAAGTACCTGTCGGGCAATCCATAGATGTTTTAGTAAGGGTGTAAGGAAGAACCATGGAGTCTATATGCAGCTCTGTGCTTATTGGGTCACTGACTACTGTTATTAAAACAAACAGAGTTGAAAAAGAACTCTTGAAAACTCTTGACGTAACTTTGCTATAGGCAAGACTTATTTTCTGATTTATGTTAAGAAAAGTTATGGTATCAATGCCAACTTTCTTTGAACTGTAATTTAATTTGTTTCTGATGTTCGACTGTATGAGGGACTTACCGGAAGTTATATATTTATGTTGAAAGTGAGAGTTTTATTGTGTATGAAAGTCAAATACATTGTTAATTGACGAAAAGCAAAGTTTTGATGTCTACTTGTTTCATAAGTAGAAAGAGTCTAAACATTCCTGTACCTAGCATTATTCGACAGATAAGAAATCAAGAGGGTTTCCAGCAGCTAGCTATCCAGTAAAGAAGAGGAAGGTGGTTTGGGGGAATAAACCAAAATAACCCAGATTCACACTCACACTTTAAGTCGGATGCCAGAATGTGGTGACTTGTGTGATAGGACTGAGAAAACAGTAATTTTAAGTAAAAAATGAGAAAAGAAGCTGTTTTGTGTTGCTATAGCAACCAAACATAATAAGACAAGGAAATAACTCTGAGAAATTGGAATACACTCAAATATCCAATAGAGCAAAATTTAAATGGAAAAAGGGGAAGAAATGATAAATTCACAATGATAAAAACAGCAAAGAAGATTTCGACGTATTTGTCTAAGAAGAAGTATGCATAGAATGCTTCAACCAAGAAGATCCAGTGCAGGGAGTATACAGCTCTCACACACATTGTGGGGATGCAGACGCAAAAACCAACCTACATCCAACGCCGCCTGTACCAGCTGCTGTTCACCAGTGCTGACCTGCCTCCACATCTGCTCACCTACGCAACATGAATTCTAAGCATAAAACAAAATTTGATTACTTTAGTACCAAGTTGTAGAAGATACTGTTGAGTGAACTTTTATTGTGTAATTATCATATTTAAAGTGTCCGCCCCCGGTAGCTGAGTGGTCAGCACGACAGACTGTCAATCCAAAGGGCCCGGGTTCGATTCCCGGCTGGGTTGGAGATTTTCTCTGCTCAGGGACTGGGTGTCGTGTTGTCCTAATCATCATCATTTCATCCCCATCGACGCGCAAGTCGCCGAAGTGGTGTCAAATCGAAAGACTTGCTCCAGGCGAACGGTCTACCCGACGGGAGGCCCTCATCACACGACATTTCATATTTAAAGTCAGTTTTAAATGCTTACAAGAGCTAAGGCATATAAAATATGGAAAATATACAACAGGTTGGGGAAACTCAAGACCCAGCTATGGCTATGAAAATTAGCAAAGAAGTGCCTGACGGGGCTGAGTTGCTAAATTTAATCAAAGCTCAGAGTCTTAAGTTAAACCCATTAAATTCTCAATTAAATGCTCAGAGTGTGACTCTAAGTAAAGAACTAGACTTAGTAAATTCTCAATTAAATACCTAGAGTGAAGCTTTAAATGCTCAGAGTCAAACTCTAAATATTCAAACGAGAAATTTAGGTTTGTTAAATGCTAAAGTCGACTCTCAAAGCAAAGAATTTAGTAATCTATGCAAAGGCATGGGTGTTTTGAAGACTGAGTTCGACGCTATAAGCAATAAACTAGAGAATTTAAAAGTAGATATAAAGAACGAGTTGAACTTAGCCAGAAACAGAGTAACACTTTTCACATTTATCAAAAAGAACTTAATATTGAGAGCAAATGTAATAATGTAGAATCTGAACTTACTGAAAATTTAGGATCTTTTGAAAACATGTACAATGTTAATGATGTAAGGCAGGGGTTAAATAATTTGAAAGAGAGTGTAGCTAGGCAGAATGAATTAATGCCAGTCATTCAGTCACAAATTACAGGTGTCAATAAACAGGCAGATAATGTAGAAAGAAATTTCAAAGAAAAAATAGCTCACTCTGATATTATATATGTAATTAGTTTGGAGGAACAATTTGGAGAAATTATAGATCGAAAGGTCACCAAGAGAATAACACCCAGAAACGTATTGCCTATTCCTTCTTCCCAACTTAAGTGATACCGGGAAGGGTATGGATGACCTGTGGAGAGAATTTAAGCTTATCCAAGATAAAGAAGAAAAAAGGGTAACTTCACCTAATGTTGTATTACTAGTGAAGCAGTGACTGATTTGCAATGGGGAGCTAATTCAGGGTTATTTAGACAATTATCTACATTTGAGCCAGATGGAGATGTACATCTGACCCATTTCTTAAAAAGATTTAGCCAAGCTTTACCAAAAAATTAAGAAGATTCCAAGAAGATTGAATTTGCTTTGAGGTACCTTCTATGGGAAGCCTCAGAATGGGGAACAGTAAATATTGAGAATTTTTCCTCTTGGGGAGACTTTCAAACGAAATTTATAGAGAAGTACTAGTCTGCCAGTGCACAAGAAAAGTTAATATCACACCTATGGGCCCCAAAATATTATAATAATACTTGGGATACTATAAGGAAATATTTTGATTGGCATTTAACACAAGCAAAGTATTTAGATAAGCCAAGGGAAGAAGGATTAGTATATATTTTAATTAGACGATTGCTGATCTATGTGAGAAAAGACATCTTGTTAGGGAATGGAAAATGATAGAAGAGTTTGTCTTTTGTTGACACACTTGATGCAATAAATAAGGACCGCAACAAAACTTACACCAAAATGAAAGTTCGAACTATAAAAGAAATAGCGGAAATAATTTTAAAAAGTGTGAGGCAAACTTAGCAAAAGGACACCAGTAAAGTTGTAACGACAAGTATCACAAGAAACATCCACTTTGAAATTTAGATCCAGCAGCTTCTCAAGAATTTGTACCGAGTAACCATTAAACATAGAATGGGAATGTAGTATCTCATTTTGGTAACCAACCCATACTTAGGAGTAATGAGGAAAACACTGTTCGACCTGGATCCAGGGCCGGGACCCAGGTCGTGGAGATACATTAGAAGCCCTTATTCCATATAAGTATGTTAACTTTACACACAAAATACCCACAAACGAATGGTTGCTGCTTGAAGAACCAAGCTTAGCTACTAATAACCCACAACCTATAATAGCAGGGACAAAGGAAACTTCCGAGGTTAAAATATTTATAGATTCGAGAAGTGAGGTATCACTCATCTCAAATGCATTTTTTAACTTGATACAGAATAAACAGCACTTACCATTATTGCCAGTGACTGGAGTATACGTAATCAGGATAACAGGAACAAAAAGTGAACTTGTAAAATACGAAACTCAAGTGAACTGTAGTATTGGACATACATTATTTCATCAAATGCTATTAATAGTAGAGAATATTAATAGAGATGTACTGTTTGGTTTAGATTGGTTGTTGGAGTTTAAAGTCATCTTAAACTTTGACAAACAAACAACTGAGTGTAAGTGTCCGTGATTAACAGATAAAGCACAATTATCACCAAAATCGATATTGTGGCTCAAGTAACACATCAAATTGATACATAAGACAAGGCCCGTCATGATGTGAGAACCACCAGGTGTTGTAGGGGAAAATGTGTGTACATATGGAAATATGATCCCATATATAGAAGTGCCTATATATAGAATGATAAGTAGCGGAGGACTTTAGGGTGTAAATGATATATTAAAGAATGAATGCAAAGTTTAAGATAGATTTATATCTTTGCCAGAAGATACCTAATTATGGTATACATAGAAATGTATACTAGGGTAATGAACCATGAGGCCTACTCAGAAATGATAAGAGGGGCGTACCCGGCATTCACTAAGTATAAAGGGCAGGCGTACCTAAGTGGAGATTGGGTGATCTGTGGCTTAAAAAATAGGGATGTTTTGTAATGGTTGTACCCACCAGAATGAAAAGAGGAAGTGTTCTCATAAGGCCAACCCACAAGCAAGGAATAGGTGCTGGTCCTAGGAGAAGGGGGCAGTATCATGACAAAAGTCACAAATTTTATAGACATTATTCTGGGAAGTGTGAATGAATTCTATAAATGACTAGCATTATTATGTTTCATGGAAATAAATGAGTGATGACTGTCAAAAGAACACTTTCATTTTGTCCAGAGTTCCTCAAAGCTACAATTAACAAAAATAGTACATACTAGGAAAAAGGTAGTACAGAGGATAAGAATAGAAAATAGAGTTCTCATATGTCATAAACACTTGAAGTTTACGATTGTAGAGTGGAAAAAAAAGAAGAGTCCTCAAAATTCCTAAATATTAGTAAAGCTGACTAAAACCACGAGTAAATGCTCAAGTCTTAATAACAAAGTAATATAAGAAAAGAATAGAGAAACAATAAGTGAAACATTGTTGAAGAGAGGACAGAGAATTGTTATTGAAAGGAAAGATATGTATATAAACATATGTAAGAAACGTATACTGTTAGGATATGAAATGTTATTATGAGTGATATTATTTGCATAATGATTATGTATAAAATATTGCGTGTTTGATCTGAGGGGGGCGGGGATATGTAGTGATTTGAGAATTTCTGTGTAAATTCTAGAACCACTCAGCCTACAACCATCTCAAACACACGATATTCTGGATATGAGTGTGGGATGGTAGAATCCTACCTACTGCGTGTCACATGTTTCTGTGTGCAGGTTTAAAATCAGTCGCGGGAAGAAAGCAGACGTGGCAGACAAATGACACCGACAAGTACCTGTCGCACAATCCATAGGTGTTTTAGTCAGTGTGTAAGGAAGAACCATGGAGTTTATATGCAGCTCTGTGCTTATTGGGTCTTTGACTATTGTTATTAAAACAAAGACAAATGAAAAAGAGTTCTTGAAAACTCTTGACGTAACCTTGCTATACGCAAAATTTCTGATTTATGTTAAGAAAAGTTATGGTACCAAAGCCAACTTTCCTTTAACTGTAATTCAATTTGTTTCTGATGTTTGACTGTATGAGAGACTTACTGGAAGTTATATATTTACATTGAAAGTGAGAGTTTTATTGTGTATGAAAGTCAAATACATCGTTAATCGATGAACAGCAGTATGTCTACTTATTTTATAAATAGAAAGTGTCTAAAAATTCCTGTACCTAGCATTATTTGAAGGAGAAGAAGTCAAGATGGTCTCCAGTAAAGAAGAGTGGCTGCAAATTCCAAGTAGGTAACCTTGTAAAGAAGTGGAAGGTGGTTTGGGGAAATAACCTGAAATAACCCAGATTTTCACTCACACTTTAAGTTGGAAACATTAGAGATTGGGTAAGGATAGTGAAGGAAATAATCTGTGATTTTTTCAAAGGAACTATCCTAGCATTTCTTTAAACATTTTGTGGGAACCACAAAATCATTTTTATCTGGATGTCTGGATGGATATTTGAATTACTGTCCACCTGAATGTGAGTATCTTAGCATGTGTGCCACCTCATGTAGGATGTTTTCTGAATACTGGAGTATAGCAATGAGTATTGATCAATAAAACCTGATGCTCTGGCACCATCTTGTGCGAGATGGAGTGGTAGCATCCATGCTGTTGGACCAGCTTCCATTGACGGGAAATGCACTGGCCTCAGACTACAACGGGCACCTAAATGCTATTGCTGAGATTCTCTCCTGCAGAACATAGCGTTTTGGGACAAATAACATTTCAACCTTTCCTACAGTAGTGGTTACATGTGAGTTCAGTTCCATCATACCAATTGTTACCTGGCATCCTGTGTTTCTGAGAGACATAATACAAAGCTGCAAAAATGTGATGTTTGCCATACTACTGGATATAAGATGTGCTCTTGACCGCACTGGTAACATAAGGATGGTTTTCGTTGGGCATGTACTGTCTCTCCTTCAGCCAACACTGTATGCCAAAGTTCTGCAGGACATCATCTAGGTATTTACCTATTGACCTATTTGTGCATCATGCTCTTCTAATGATGACAACAAATTCTTTATGTACTTACAAACAAACTGTGAGGCAGGAGATTCTACAGGAATGTATCCAAGCCCTCTTTGATTCAGTGCAACAGTCAGAGGCCCTGATTGCAAGTTAGGCCTGTACATCATATGTATTATAAAAGTAAATGACCTTTTACAGTTGTGTATTACTAACCACTTGGGCACAACAAGGTACAAAATCTATAATATAACGTTCATATCAGTGAAATATGTCTGCCTTGATATAGTAATTTTCACTAACATTGCAGTATCTGTCTCATAATGGCTTATGGTGACTAAGAGTAAATTTCAAAATTATGATTAACTAGAATACAATGGACTTGATAAACATATACTGAAATTTGTGAGGAGGCATTGTTTATCAAGAGTAAGAATTTCTGTTGCTTTGTTGTAACAGAAATACTTCTTGAGCTGCCCCTGCAATTACAGCAATATTTTGGTGGAGTATTGCTGCTAAAAAAGAGGGGGAAAATTTTGATTCATTGTCGTTTTTAGAATATAGCAGTAAAAAACTTACTTGTATCCACAGAGATGTGCTGCAAGTCGGGTCAAGCTTTGCTTACCCATTCCTCCTACACCCACCAGCAGTCCATTTCCTCTTTCTGCTCTTAAAATTCGTGCCAGCCGAGTTATGTGTTCCAGAGCATCCATAAAAAATATAAGTTTCATTTCTTTGGGTGTGGTTAAGTTGTAGTCTTCTAAATAGTCCTTGATAAAAACAAGTTTTGTCACTCAATTGTATAACCATGTAACATCATTAATACAAAAGTTCTGTTTTCACAAGAACTTTTTCTGAGACATTTAAAACAGTTACTTTTTCTTATGGATTACTGTAGAAAATAAAGAATACTGTAGCCTGGAAATTGTTCAAAATTGTTGTTGTATCATAAGGCTCAGATATAATGATGAACTTCTGTGAATCCATTCAAAAGACCAATCATTAGCAAAATAAATTACTTTTTAAAAAAAAATAATTCATACCTGAGCTACTTTCTTGAACTTCTCAATGTCTGTTATTTCTTCATATACTTTGTCCTCTTTAGATGCTCCCATAACCATGAAATCGCCAAAGAGAAGAACAGGCGGGCGAAGAATTATTTCCTCTTCAGGCAACTGAATGACAGGATCTCCATAGGTGCGATTGCATACCTCATACATTAATTTATAAAAGTAGCTTTTATCTTCAATATTTATTAAACGGTCATGAAAAACTCGCAGGCATTCATGATAGAACAACCTAGTCAGAAAGAAGAATCATGTTATGTATTCATGGGATGGTAAGTTTGAATGATACTAAGTTTTTCATTTAATTTTGTGATTTAAGTAAAAGGTGAAAATTTCAGGGCTGCATTAAGATATTTTTGGAATTATAATGCAGTGATTACATTCTTGAGATCTCTCCACTTCAACTCTATTTTTAAATTTGTTGTGTCTTTAGCCCTGCTCCAATAATTCCTTCATCAGTGCTTGGTAAGTGGATACTTATCTTCTAACACGTACATTACTGACTGAAAAATGGAAATAAAGACAGGAAAAATATGTAGTTTTCAGATCATAGCAGACTGACTGTGATACATAGGAGCTGACATATTCATTAGTTTAGTATGTGACTCCTTTGCCCGGAGGAAGACAGAAGTAATTCTTGAATGAAATATGACTTTTAAAGGTTAAAAGCACTAGCCAATGCCAGTAGAGCAGGAAAGGGTCAAAATTTATTGAGAAGATTAGACTGTTTATAAATCTCCCATCACTTAGACTCTTACAATATCCAAAATACAGCCATTTGTCAACAACATGAACAAAAACTTTGAATGTACAATAATATGGCATATAGTCCTTTATAAATATCAATAAAAATTACGCTATTAGATGTGTAATTGACAAATCCAAGAAAGGCTGTTGTCATAGCAATCAGTCTGAAGACTGATGTAAATCACTTCATATATACATAGCTCCAGTAGCCCATATATCCATTAGACCTTGATTGATTGGGAGCCTTTTCAATTTTGACCTCCTGCACTTCACTCTGTTATGTAATTTAGTTACATTGTCTCACAAAGCCCTTTTTAATTCAGTTCAGAACCTCTTTATTCTCTTCTTGTCTCTACTGTTTATACTCCACATTTCACTTCCATATAATGAAATACACAAATGTTCACAGAAAAGGCTACCCAATGCTTAAACTTATATTCAATATTACTATTTTTCTCACTTTTATGAAACCCTTCCTTGAATTTACTGATTTGTATTCATATCCTCCTACAAATATTAAAATATGTTTCAATGTTTCTGTCATAAAGATAAAACTATTGTTACCACTACAGCTTACATCTATACTGCACAGAGTTACAGCATTTAACAGAAAAAAGAAATGTAGCTTACCTCATCATCTGGATAGCTTCCCTCACAGTGCCAGCATCTGCTTGCAGTACACCTTGTATACACTTTGATAAATCACGTAGATTGAAGACATAGTGGGATTTTGCAGGTGTGGGCAGGAGGTCTTCTGATATTCGATTATATATTTCCACTGATGAATTTACAATAATATCTCCTAAGTCTTTCACTGGGTTTGTGAAATCACTAAGAAAGCCACGCAGTATTACCTAATTAAATGAGAATAAAAAAATAGTTCACTGTATTTGATTTTAAAATAGAAAGTAATTTCTCAAACACTCATACTAGTGATGACTCAATTTTTATGCACAATGTTTTGAAAAGTCTCATAGTAAACTTTGTCAAGTGCTTCAAGGAACGGTCATAGTTTAGTTACTGCATGAAGTGCAACTACACTGTGCAGTACCGTTTGGAACATAATAAGTATAACTGAAGTTGACTCCAAGAACCTGCTAAACCTTTTGATACATATGTGCTTTTGATGCTGAAACCAACAGTCTGCAAAGCATTCAATGTCTCAGCATTTCTTACTGTTGACAAGTCAAATGCAGCCACCTAGTATGTCAAGATTAAAAAAAGTTGAGGGATTAAGTGCTTATGGGAAACTAGTGTGGGTGCCAGAAAGGAAACACACAACTGACAACTAGAAAAGTGCCTGAAGATATTAACAAAATAAGCCTTGCAGAAAATTTGATTCTCAGTATTTGTTTATTAGGATTTCTGAAATCATTACTTGAGAGGACTCCTCAAGTGCACTGTCCAAGAAACTTGTCATGTACTGTCTGACATTTATCTTGGGTGTACACCATTATTGAGTAACATATGATATACATGGCCACTCCAGGTGGCTCAGTGCTCAAGATTCCTCACATATCTAGTTGGTTATTCAGTCAGCACCACATATGACGTGCCACGTAGATATGGGATTTGAGGCACAAATGGTTTCTGGAGGGTTAAATCATCTACAGCATTACAAAGTAGACCAATGATCACAGCTGATGAAAGTTAAATATATTCAAATGCTTTTCTTAGTTTGTTTTGTGTCTTAGTATTGCTCTGTTTCACAGGCATTTAGTGTAAAATACCAGTCTTTCTCAAGGAAGAGGTATATACTAAGAATTAGAAACCCATCAGTGCTGATGCAATCTAGAGAAAAGTCTATATAATATATAGAAATGTCACATGTTATTTATTTCACTCTTATTACACATTAATATTAAAGATAACCTAGTCTAGCAAAAAACCCGGATGCATAAAACATTCTTTGCCAAGCATCTGAGCAAATTAGCTGTCACTCAGCTGTGTCTCCTTTATAATACTGGAATGAGATGTAAGGAAAGCAGTATTTTTGTGTGGGATATGAGGATATGACCTTCCTGGATATTGTAATTAAGTCATTAATGGAATAAATGTCCTACAGCCCTTACAAATGGCATGGAATATTTAATTTAATTTAGGTTTTAGATAAATTAAGGGCTATTGGCTGCAGCAAAGCCAAGAAAACTAGGGATGTATGTTCAATAGAATACATAATTGGATGCAGAACAGATATTGTCAGAGGGAAAAGGGAATACGAGTAGTCAAGCTAAGGTATAACTTGTGCCACTTGACAATGCCCCACAGAGTAGCTGGAGATAATACTGAACATATCCTAGACTGTTTTAAGGATCAAACATTGTTGACACTATTGTTTGTACTATTACTGCTGGTGCAATATTAGGTGATGGCTAATTCAGCTATGTTTTCTGTTAATGGACATTAATTAATATATTTAATTTTTTTCATTTCATAAGGATTTAGTTTTGACTGTTGTTCCTTTTCATTTCAGTTAGCTTTGCAGTGGACCAAGGACAGCTGTAGAGAAACTAATGTGAAACATGAGCAGTTCTAGTTTGTCTTGGGGTGGGCACAGTAAGGGAGACAGGGGAGGCATGTACAGAAGCAGCAGGCAGACCAGTGGTGGACATATACACAGTCCTTTATTCAGTCATTCAACATGATTCCTCCTTGAACATGAACAAGTCTTTAATTATTCCATCCTGCTAGTGCACATAATATTCCATGCAGAGCTTCAGGCAATGACATATGGCAAGCAGCATGCATTCACAGCATAGGAGACAGAACACTGTGCTGGTATCTCCAGCATGTGAGGTGAGCTCAGACAGCAGGATGTGGCCACACTGTGGTCACAGGTGGTCACCAAGTCTTCTCTACTGTGGAAAGTCACATCATCCCAGTGGCACAGTGAAGATTTTGCCAAGAGTTGAAGTCTGGAGCGACACTGAGGAGCAGGGGCTGGAAGCTGCATGGTGCTGAATGCCACAATGGGCAGACAGGGAGAAACTTTCATTTGCAACCCAGGTGTGGCAGACCTTATGGCGAAGACTCCCACCTGACACAAGGCATGTGCCATACAGATCATGCTGTAGCTAGCTGGTCTGGCAAAGCTGGGGTCTGGCATAATTGACAGCATGTGTCAATGATGTAGGAGTCAGTCAAGCCTGGATAGCTTCTTGAAAACTAGTCCCAGGGCATGACACCTGGAATGACAACACAGAAGTCTTACTGCTGATGATGGGTGCTGATCAAGCATGAGTAATGGCTGGCTGTGGCTGATGTCCATCTCTTGTGTTGTGGGCTAATTTTGGTGCTCACGGTCTAATAACATAGGAGGTGATCACGCAGTTCAGTCACCAGTATCTGCTGTCTGGCTGTGGTCTCATTGCAGTTCTGGGCTCTGACTTCTGCTTCAGGTTCTCCTACAGTTTTGTCCTGTTACAGTCTCCCCCCTTCTGCAAATAAAATTCACCCTTGAATTTCATCAGAACACATACATGTTTATTTACAGTCATTTATACTTTACATTTGTTCTTCCACTCATTGTATCATATTATACATTATTTGTCTGACTTCACTAGCACTTACCTAAATTTTCTCTCAGCCACTGAGCTAGTATGTTCTCATCTGCACACTTTTTACTTGTGGTCAGTTTTAGTCTTATTAGAAGCTACATCATCTCATACTGCGGGAAAGGAAAGTGGTTCAAGAAAGATATCCTGCCTGTGTAAATATGCTAGCGTATTCACTTATTATTTACATGCTAAAATTATCATCTCCCACATTCCTCCAACATATATATCATATACATATAGTAACTAACAAGGAAAAAACCCAGAAAAATTATAGTATATCAGATTAAGATACATTATTCATTTACAAAACAAAATTACACACTTCTAGCACTAGCAGCAAAAAGAAACCAGGCATTCCTTTACATCGATCTATATGTTTACTAACTTGTAATGAAAAGTTTCTACAAAATAAAGTGGTTGGTAGTAGTGTTTCCATTGTCATCTTATTAATCATATTAACTGGGCAGAACTCTATAACAAACAAAATTCACAGACTTCATTTTCACAATACATCATTTTACATACGTAATACTTTATTATATTCACTATTCTAACTTTTATCTTCACAACAAATCTCCAGTACTTCATAGTAAACCTCAGTATCTCCAAAAGCGGATACTCCTCACTCCATATCAAAACAAATAGGCCACTGGTCCCCTTTTCACTGAGCTCTGCAATACTGCAGACATACTTCATGGGTCACCGTTTCTTTCCAGCTAACCTCCTGTGTCAATAATACATTTTACCTCTCACTCCAAGAAACTACTCACAGGGATACATTACTGCCTATAATCCACATTTGAAAAGCTTCACAAGACTTCCTCATCATTTGCTAGCCCAGTGACAAACTTTTAAAGAAATTGTTGGTGGATTTGCTGCTGTTATGTGAACTGTCACTGCTAGAGGTCTTCTGCCATCAGCATTCTGTGTATCTCCTTGGTCATCATTGATCCATGGGTCTCCAAACCATGTCAATTCTGACATAAAATATGACAGGTGATGAAGAATCACTCAATATTGGGTGCCAAAATGCAATCAACCAAGGACAGGTGCAGAGAAACCTGAGAGAAACAAGAGCAGTTCTAGGTTGTTGAGGAGGGTCTGAATCTTCCTGCGGGTGTGGTAACATCCATAGATGGTTTGGGAGACAGGGGAGGCACGTGGAGAGGTGGCAGATAGACCAGAGATGGACATATACACAGTACGTTTTCAGTTCATTCAACTTGATTTCTCCATGAATGTGTACAAGCCTTTAATTATTCCAACCAGCTACTACGGTCATTCAAATGCAGGTTCTTCATCATGTAATATTCTGTGCTTACCTGAAGGTGACAACATATGGCAAATGATGTGCATGCACTGCCCAGGAGAGCTCTGTGCTGGCATCTCCAGTTTGTGTGGCAAACTGAGGCAGCAGGACACAGCCACACTGTGGTCATGGTATTCTCTACTGCAGAAGGTTGTATGATCCCAGTGGGATGGCAATGACGTTGCACTATGTTGAAGTCTGGACCCATTATGAAATGCAGCAACTGGCAACAGGCATGGTGTTGGCTACCCACGTTGGGCAGACAGATAGAGGTCCCATATTCGTAACCCGGTGGAAGCACAGTTTATGGCATACAATCCCAACTGACAAATAACAGGTGCCTTGTGTGGCCCTGTGTGTTGAAATGAAAAAAATAAATAAATAAAAAATCAAATATTATTACTAAATATTATTGACATGTACATGAAGACACATTTTTGTAGGATATAATACAACTGCATTATCAAAAATGTGCTGTGCTTATTTGAATTTTCCTTGGCTATTGGACTTCACTTACATTTCAATTGTAGTTGCAGGCAGCGGAGTCCAAGAACCTCAGTGCTTGTCATGATCAAGAAAATCCTCCTTATATAGTCTTCATTTCACTTCAATAAATAAATAAATACTTGATACTGTTGTTCAATATACTATTATTCATGTTGTTGTTGTGGTCTTCAGTCCTGAGACTGGTTTGATACAGCTCTCCATGCTACCCTATCCTGTGCAAGCTTCTTCCTCTCCCAGTACTTACTGCAACCTACATCCTTCTGAATCTGCTTAGTGTATTCATCTCTAGATTCTATGTTTTTACCCTCCACGCAGCCCTCCAATGCTAAATTTGTGATCCCTTGATGCCTCAGAACATGTCCTACGAACCGGTCCCTTCTTCTTGTCAAGTTGTGCCACAAACTCCTCTTCTCCCCAATTCTATTCAATATCTCCTCATTAGTTATGTGATCTACCCATCTAATCTTCAGTATTCTTCTGTAACACCACATTTCTAAAGCTTCTATTCCCTTCTTGTTCAAACTATTTATCATCCATGTTTCACTTCCATACATGGCTATACTCCATACAAATACTTTCAGAAATGACTTCCTGACACTTAAATCTATACCTGATGTTAAGAAATTTCTCTTTTTCAGAAATGCCTTCCTTACCATTATCAGTCTACATTTTATATCTTCTCTACTTCAACCATCATCAGTTATTTTGCTCCCCAAATAGCAAAACTCCTTTACTACTTTAAGTGTCTCATTTCCTAATCTAATTCCCTCAGCATCACCCGACTTAATTCGACTACATTCCATTATCCTCATTTTGCTTTTGTTGATGTTCATCTTATACCCTCCTTTCAAGACACTGTCCATTCCGTTCAGCTGCTCTTCCAAGTCCTTTGCATCTCCGACAGAATTACAATGTCATCGGCGAACCTCAACGTTTTTATTTCTTCTTCATGGATTTTAATACCTACTCTGAACTTTTCTTTTGTTTCCTTTATTGATTGCTCAATATACAGATTGAATAACATCGGGGACAGGCTACAACCCGGCCTCACTCCCTTCCCAACCACTGCTTCCCTTTCATACCCCTCAACTCTTATAACTGCCATCTGGTTTCTGTACAAATTGTAAATAGCCTTTCGCTCCCTGTATTTTACCCCTGCCACCTTCAGAATTTGAAAGAGAGTATTCCAGTCGACATTGTCAAAAGCTTTCTCTAAGTCTACAAATGCTAGAAACGTAGTTTTGCCTTTCCTTAATCTAGCTTCTAAGGTAAGTCGTAGGGTCAGTATCGCCTCATGTGTTCCAACATTTCTACGGAATCCAAACTGATCTTCCCCGAGGTCGGCTTCTATCAGTTTTTCCATTCGTCTGTAAGGAATTCGCATTAGTATTTTGCAGCTGTGTCTTATTAATTTTTACACCTGACAACACCTGCTTTCTTTGGGATTGGGATTATCATATTCTTCTTGAAGTCTGAGGGTATTTCGCCTGTCTCATACAGCTTGCTCACCAGATGGTAGAGTTTTGTCAGGACTGGCTCTCCCAAGGTTGCCAGTAGTTCTAATGGAATGTTGTCTACTCCAGGGGCCTTGTTTTGACTCAGGTCTTTCAGTGCTCTGTCAAACTCTTCACGCAATATCATATCTCCCATTTCATCTTCATCTACATCCTCTTCCATTTCCATAATATTGTCCTCAAGTACATCGCCCTTGTATGGGCCCTCTATATACTCCTTCCACCTTTCTGCTTTCCCTTCTTTGCTTAGAACTGGGTTTCCATCAGCAGCTCTTGATATTTGTACAAGTGGTTCTCTTTTCTCCAAAGGTCTCTTTAATTTTCCTGTAGGCAGTATCTATCTTACCCCGTATTGAGATAAGCCTCTACATCCTTACATTTGTCCTCTAGCCATCCCTGCTTAGCCATTTTGCACTTTCTGTCGATCTCATTTTTGAGACGTTTGTATTCCTTTTTGCCTTCTTCATTTACTGCATTTTTATATTTTTTCCTTTCATCAATTAAATTCAATATTTCTTCTGTTACCCAAGGATTTCTACTAGCCCTCATGTTTTTACCTACTTGATCCTCTGCTGCCTTCACTACTTCATCCCTCAAAGCTACCCATTCTCCTTCTACTTTATTTCTTTTCCCCATTCCTGTCAATTGTTCCCTTATGCTCTCCCTGAAACTCTGTACAACCTCTGGTTCTTTTTATCAAGGTCCCATCTCCTTAAATTCCCACCTTTTTGCAGTTTCTTCAGTTTTAATCTACAGTTCATAACCAATAGATTGTGGTCAGAGTCCACATCTGCCCCTGGAAATGTCTTACAATTTAAAACCTGGTTCCTACATCTCTGTCTTACCATTATATAATCTGTTACCTTCTAGTATCTCCAGGATTCTTCCATGTATATAACCTTCTTTTATGATTCTTGAACCAAGTGTTAGCTATGATTATGTTATGCTCTATGCAAAATTCTACCAGACGGCTTCCTCTTTCATTTCTTACCCCCAATCCATATTCACCTACTATGTTTCCTTCTCTCCCTTTTCCTACTGTCGAATTCCAGTCACCCATGACTATTAAATTTTTGTCTCCCTTCACTAGCTGAATAATTTCTTTTATCTCGTCATACATTTCATCAATTTCTTCATGATCTGCAGAGCTAGTTGGCATGTAAACTTGTACTACTGTAGTAGGCATAGGCTTTGTGTCTATCTTGGCCACAATTATTCATATAATACATAAAACACATAATACTTCATGTTTAAAATCGTAAATCTCCTTCATCCTTCTACATACAAGAGACAGCGTGTGTGAAAACAAAAAACTGTACAAATAATTGAATGAGTGTTTTCCATTTGTCTGCACCTTACACGCATTCATAATTAATGTCTTTGCCAACTCATCTGTTTTTTAATAAATATTAACTGTATAATATCCTGGGGGTCTTTCATCATGTATCTACACAACTGACCCCACACTGTACGCTGACATGGTATGGAAACATACAGAAGTTTCTCTTCCCCCCCCATAAGGGTCAGTGCCCTTCATTGTCGACTTCTTTTTTATTTAATGGAATGGATATGTAAGCTAATCCTATGTATGTTAGAATTCTACAACAAATTAAAAGATTGCATACATAATATTATAGTCTATTACTTATTTGAATTTAGCGTGCTAACAATAATGTTCAGTTTACTTCATTCTCACTCCTGGGGCACTGGCTGATTTGATGGCTAAGAGCTAGACGCTAACGGTCAACATTCTAGATGCTACCATCACATGTGCATGCAGTCATTTTCTTAGTGTTGATTTCACATTGAATGTCACACTTTCACCTGAGTGTCACATATTGATGAATTGCCACGTCATTTGACTTCATTCTGGTTGCAGTGGTTGTGTGCTTATTGTTCAAAATCCAACGCTGTGGCTGAAGATCTACATTTTTACGGCCCAGGCATCATTATTACCTGTCATACTCGCATTTTCAGCGGAGAGAACCCTGACCAACAGCATCTGTCGATGAGGTGAGTACTTGCTTGAACAGCTTGTTAAAGTGTCAAGTGTTGTGAGCCACGATACTCAGAAATTATTTCGTTGCACACGCACGTTATTGTCCCCACACTCAACCATCCACTTGTTGAAAGACACATATAGCCACCCAGAAATTGTATAAACTGCTTGTCTTTAAATTTCATTTCTTCATATAGTGTTTTGTTTCCAATGAAAATTCATACAAGTATTGAGTTACAACAATAAACATAACATGATAGCTTATACCTATGGCTGACATTCCATCCATCGCTTATAATATGAACGTAAATTTCTGAAGTTTTAAAACATCATAAATTGTTCAGTAACTGGGTTCTGTTACTACAGTTTGCTTGCAAGCTTCAACTTATCTTCATTCACATCACATATACGAATTAATTACATACACATACCATGATACAATACAAGCATATGTTTCATTTATATTTCATTTTATAGATAGCCTTTTATCACTTATGGGAGCTCATTTATTTCTTAGGTAGAGGAGGGAGAAAAACATTGGAAATATCGTATTTACTCGAATCTAAGCCGCACTCGAATCTAAGCCGCACCTGAAAAATGAGACTCGAGATCAAGGAAAAAAAATTTTCCCAAATCTAAACCGCACCTGAAATTTTAGACTCGAAAATCAAGGAGAGAGAAAAGTTTTAGGCCGCACCACCAAATCGAAACAAAGTAGGTCCATAGTAATATGAGATACAATTTAGGTTGAATGAATGACGATACAGCTACAGTAGTTTGGTTCGAGTCGTAAGCTTAGCAGTTAAGCTTTACCAGGTAGCCATTGCTATGCGTTAGGTGTTCCATCTGTATTTATACAGGTACCCTTCCTTTTTCACGTGCTTCGTCTGGTTTGAATTGATTGCTTATTTTTCTTTGATCTGATAAGTGCCGTTCTTTCTTATAGGTGTTTACGTCACTCTAAGCTGAAAATGCATTATTTTACTGTGTCATGCATTGTTTGTCGCATTCTGAAATGAGTGTTTATGACCTGCCGCCGCTCGCGGCATGGCTTGCTTTTGTGCGCGCTACCGCCACTTATTTTTACATAGAAAAAAAAAAAAAGGAATCGTCTCATCAGGGAAACAATGGCAAGAGACTGCTATTTGTTTTCTTTGCTGCTTTCTTTGATAATGATCAGCAAGAACCAAATAATAGACTGCATATGATAGAAGATGTTCTGATCGAGAGTTTAGCGAAAATTTTTCTCCGTTTGAAAATCTACACCTCATTCGTACATTACATTCTGCACAGAAATGAGAGTCGTCTTAGATTTAAAAATCTAGTCAATTGCCGTGCTTCATTTCTGACCGTATCACTGTTAGGCATAAGAATAATATGAATATAAACATGACATGATATGCATATTCTTGCCTGTTTGCTGTTGTCTCACTCTAGTTTCGTAGTTAATTAGGCAGACAGGATTTAAATGAGATAGCAGCAAACACGAAAGAATACATGGCAAAATGTTTATATTCATATTATTCTTATGGTGAAGGGAATACTGCATGTGATTCACAATTCATAAAAGTTCCTATTTGCAACCATCTCTTTTCACATGTAGGAAAAAATTCAGAACGTAGATTTGGCCATATTGACAAACATCCTAAACAGTCTTGCCAGTCGGATTTTCATAGTACATTGAAATGCTGCCACATTCGAAGATGAACAATACGGCATTTGTATTTACTTCATTGGATAATGTATGAAAATGCAATGGTCGAAACTCGAGGCGGAGAAAAAAGCTCGTCTTCCACCTTTTTTTAAATTTATTTACTGATGCAAAGGTTTTTTTTTTGGCTCTAGTATTTATCTTTCTGCCTGCAAAGCATGCCTGTGTAGCGCTACATATATTCAACGGCAGAAGTTAGTTGTGGCGGCACCTACCAACATTTTTCAGAACTTCCGCTTATTTTGCACTCGATTCTAAGCCGCAGGCGGTTTTTTGGATTACAAAAACCGGAAAAAAAGTGCGGCTTGGATTCGAGTAAATACGGTAGGACTAAGACATTCTGCATTGCTGGCCTAACTGTGCTTGGTGCTGCCTCCTTTGTTTGGGAGGGAAGAAGGGTAATACTCATCTACTGATTCAAGGATTTAAGATGAAATGTTACTCATGCAATCATGGAGTAGCTGCTAAAGAACTTTGATTTTGTGGAAATACAAGGTGGAATCCAAAATTTTTGGGACTAGTGCTGCCATCTGGAAAGTAGAAGTAGTAGATCTTTGCACCACTAGGTGGCAAGAGCTACATATCTGATGAGTCAGTGTATGGAGTGGCATTCAGCTGGGAGGACATGTTGCATGTCCACAGTGATTACTCTGTGTTTGGTGTGTGGCGATTTTATGGTAGAAGGCACACGGAACTTCTTCAGACCGCATCTGATGATCCAACCTTCTTGTCACGGGTTATCACTGGTGACAAGAGCTGGATTTACAATTATGACCCAGAGACAAGGCAACAATCATCCTAATGGAAGAGCCTGCGCTCTCCAAGTCCCAAAAAAGCGAGACAGGTGAAGAGCAAAGGAAGAGCATGATCATTGTTTTCAAGGGAAATGGGTGCTGCATCACGACAACGCGCCCTGTCACACGTCCTTGCTAACCAGGACCTTTCTGGCAAAAAACAACATGTTGGTCACTACCCACCCACCATAATTGCCAGATTTGGCACCTTGCGACTTGGTGCTATTCCCAAAACTGAAACTCAAGTTGAAAGGCCATTGGTTCGACACTCTAGAGAGGATTCAAGAAGCATCGCTGGCAGTGATAAACACCCTCAAAGTACAGGGCTTCCAGAAAATGATTGACCAGTGGCAGAAACACTGGGACCAGTGTGTATATGCAGATGGGAACTACTTTGAGAGTGATGGTGACCGTTAGTCCAAAGGTAAGGATTTCTAGAGATGGCAGCACAAGTCGCGAAAATTTTGGATAGCACCTCGTAATATGTATTGACTAATCATTGACATAGTATCATGCTGTTTCTTCATGTGCCAGAGCTGTTTACTTTAAATTATGTGTAGCTTAGTGTGAAATGTGACACTTTAACCATCCTAGACTTATCTTTCTTGAATACCTGGAAATGTCATTATTCAAGCTTTTGTGTAACACGATAAAAATTAATTGGCTTTTGTAAAATCTCATGCTTAAATGTTTGTGTACTCTACAGTGAATAAGTACTGATAATTGTCATGGGGACACACTGCAACAATGCATATTTCACTTTTCATTTGCCGTATGACCTTTATATAAATACCCTTATAACTAAATTGTTTACTCGAGGTGTGGCCCGTTTTGTCATTTGGTACCTGCTACTCTCAACGTACCTCTCTTCTTCTGCACCCTGATGATGCACTGGTTGCTCAAAGAAAAAACTTAAATCTAACTTAAAACTAATTGCATTACATAGCTCAGTGGCCACTGATACATTTGGTCATTGTATACATCTGCAGATATTCCCTTACTTTGTTTAAATTCATAGACATTCATTTATTCTGTTGCCTATCATGAGCATTTACTCTGCAAAGAAAATTATTTGACATCTCTCAAAGTATTTTGCCTTTAGTCCTTACCTTACATGTTCTTGTATAGTTTTTCATGATGCTTCCTTTTGCCTGTGAATATGTTGTATATAGCTTAGTATTCAATTAAGTCTCTGTGTACATATATCAATAGTTCTCAAGGTTCGCAGGAGAGCTTCTGTAAAGTTTGGAAGGTGCGAGACGAGATACTGGCAGAAGTAAGGCTGTGAGTACCGGTCATGAGTCGTGCTTCGGTAGCTCAGATGGTAGAGCACTTGCCCGCGAAAGGCAAAGGTCCCGAGTTCGAGTCTCGGTCGGGGACACAGTTTTAATCTGCCAGGAAGTTTCATATCAGCGCACACTCCACTGCAGAGTGAAAATCTCATTCTGGAAACATCCCCCAGGCTGTGGCTAAGCCATGTCTCCACTACATCCTTTCTTTCAGGAGTGCTAGTTCTGCAAGGTTCGCAGGAGAGCTTCTGTAAAGTTTGGAAGGTGGGAGACGAGATACTGGCAGAAGTAAGGCTGTGAGTACCGGTCATGAGTTGTGCTTCGGTAGCTCAGATGGTAGAGCACTTGCCCGTGTTGTGATGTACCTTGGATTAATAGCATTCTGAGTTCTGCATCCTGCTCCGTTAATTCACCAAATTCCTCTAAACCTTATGGTAAGCTGGACAAGGCAATCACAATAACATTCTGAGTACCTTTAATATAAATAATCTTGAAATTGCATTCTTGTAAATACAGACATCACCTAGCTAATCTACGATGCAATAGTTTACAAGTTAAAAGAAATGACAGTGACTGATGGTCACAGTAAACTTTGGTATTCTTGCCCTGCAAAAATATTCAAACTTTTTAAATGGCCATATTACAGCTAAACTTTTCAATTCTGACATAGAGTAATATCTTCCTGCTTCTGATAATGGGTGACTAGAAAAACTGATGACCTTGGGTACTTCCTTACCTTCTTCCTCTCGCATCTGGAACAAGCATGCCCACAGCTTTTGGGATGAGGCATCTGTGCATAGACAAAAATCCTTGGACATATCAGGGTGGCGAAGAACGTTTGCATTGACTAATACCTGCTTAATATTAGTAAAGTCCTCTTGTCACTTATCAGCCCATACCTGCTTAATGTTATTGATGTCCTCCTGACACTTATCATCCCATAACCGAAGCCTATTTTTTCATAACAAGTTGAACAATGTATCACTGTTCAGCAGTTGTTGTGGTACAAACTTATGAAAAAAAGCTAGTCCTAAAAAGGCTTTTAGTTGTTCTTTATTCCTTGGAGCTGGACAATTGTGTATGGCGCTCAAGTTTTTTCGGATCAGGTAATATACCTTGTTCTGACACAACATGTCCTAAAAATCTGACTTTCTCCTTGCCAAAACTAGACATTTTTAAATTGGCTGTTACTCCATAATCTGCAAATCATTGAAGCACCTGTTCAATGAGCCTGATATGTACTAAACAAGTGGGTGTAGCTATTAACATATGGTCTATGTAAACAGTGACTCTGCTAAGCAATTCTGGTCCTAAATCCTTGTCGAATGTAGATATAAACACTCCTGCACTAATATTCAGTCCAAAAGGTAGAAGACAGAATTCGTAACTTTTGCCACCACATATAAATGCTGTATATTTTCAACTTTCTTTGAGGAGCTTTATTTGCCAGTAGGACATCTTCAGATCAAGTATACTGAAATATTTTTTACTGTAAAACTTTAGAACCTGTTTGTCCAAGTTGTCTGGTCTTTTGTGTACTGGTACTATAATCTTATTGATACCTCTAGCATCAAGAACTAATCTTACAGAACCATCTGTTTGGTTACTGGTAATATTGGACTACAATAGGGTGAAAATAAAGGTTGTATATTTTCCCATTTAATCATATGATTGATCTCTTCCCTTACTGCCTCTCGTTTTGCCCATGGAATAGGATATGACGTTACACCAAATGTCTCATGTGGATAGACTTGAAATTTATATTCGTAGTCTGGCTTCTAACTGGAAACATTGGCATACTTAAATAGCAAATTAGAAAATTCTTGTCATTGCAAATCAATTAGTACCTGTGATTCACTTAGTTTCTGCTCTACCATTTCATAAATAACCTCAGTGTTTACTTCTTATTCAGTATCAAATTTTTTTGGGAAATATACAGCTGGAAAGGAGTATTGTACTACTACATTTGACTCTGGTTTGTTTTTGTTACTAACATCAGGTGTTTTGACTACATTAATAGAAAAAATCTGGTCCTTTATATAAAAGTGGCATTTACCATTTCTTATGTCAATCTGTGTTTAGTATGGTGTAAATGCATCCATGCCAATAAGACAGTCCTTCCTTATATATATAATTCTCGTGTCACATTGTTAGTTGCCATACTCCTCTGAAATGGCTTAATCTATTCTGATGAAATTTTGCATGTATATTTGGCTGGTCTGAGAATCAGTCGTAATCTATTTTTCATACCCCTAAGTGATAAGGGTGGTCCACCCCAAAATTTTTTCTTATTTTTTGGACAGAAATTTTATTTTTATTCTTTTATGATGCGGCATTAAAAAATACACACTACCCAAAATTTTCACCCTTCTACCATCATCCCCTATTTTTTAATAGCAATTTTATTAATTTAATAATTTACAACCTCGGTCAATAACTGATCAATTATCACTTGATCACTTATTCCTGCCAGGTATCTACTGGTGATAGTCTTTCACTATTCGATAGATAGGTAATTGAAGAAAATGTACCAAAAGCAACGACTCGAATATCCCTCTTTGAATTGACGTAGCTAGACCGAGAAGTTTAACTAGGTAGCATGCGTCATTCGCCAAACCGACATTTAGGCCTTTCGCAAATGCATCAATTTTTATCGTACGGAAGTATATCGTGCGATGCCCTCCTTTGTTCCTCTAAAAGAATTTAATTGTACAGTATTTTTATGTACAATAAAAATCGATGCATGTGCGCTAGAACTAATAGTGCGCTAGAACTAATAGTGGCTGATACTGCCGGACTTCCCCCTAAGCCTTTTCTCACTCCCTACACAGTTTTCGGCCATTATTATTGTTTGTGTCACAAGCTCCTGCCAACAACGGCTATTGTGTTACACGTATACATTGTGTTACACATATACATTATTCTTATAGACTAGAGATAATTTATATGGCAAAACAACATTTGTTGTGTCAGCTATAATATAAAAAGATTTTCAGAGGTAGAACAAAGTTCACCGGGTATAGCTAGTTAACTATAAATTTGTCAATTATAAGAAAGTTGAACTTCACTGTAAAATGTTCAATTTGTTATGGAATAAGTGTCTGTGGTAAAACCAATTTAGTCTTACTGCCTGTAGCAGTTTTCACCTTGCAATTTTGGACAGGAAATGTTGGGAATTTGTCTCTCTTCTTCAATTCTCAAAAACTGCATTTGACATTAGGTTGGTACTTGAACCTGTATCTAAAATTAACTGTGTGTCAATGTTAAATACTTTCACCTTAATGATTGTTTGTACCAGTTCTTCCAGGATAATACCTATTACATCTAACTCATGCTGATACGAATCATCCTTGATGTCACCTTGTTTGTGAAACCTTATAAAACATGTTTGTAGTTCTGCCTTGCCCCCACTCTGTGAGAGGTCAATAGCCTGGGGCTTAACTATGACTGGCTGGTGTTTTCCACTGGTGAAGTGTGACTTAGTTCACTACTTGGAGTAATTTCAGTGAGTCACACTGTGTATGTACTTCGCCAATTTGTGTCGTTAGCTGCTGTGCACTTATTCTACTGTCCAAAGGTCGGCTGTGGTACAGCATAAGGCATGGCATTGTTGCCAAGCGTTGGCCACTGCTGCGGCTGACTGTATCCATGTTCAGCATAGAGTCTTGTGATGGTGAATGGTAATTTGCTTGTGCATTGAAATTACCCCTGTTGTTTGGAAAATTCCTTTTAAATCGTTTGTTTTTTCTGTTCCTGTTACCGTACTCGTTACCTCTTGGTACATAACTTTGCTGTTGTGTGTACCGTCCTTGCTGTGTGTTTAGATCACATTTTACTGACTGATTTACATGACTATGTTGTTGTTGAGCCTGATTTTCTGTTGCTCTATTGGATACAGGTCTTTTGTCATAGATTAAGTTGATAGAATCATGCACTGACGGAAAATTTTCAGTGTTGTGCTCTGGCATTGTGACAAATTTTCTCTAATGCGCAATCGTAAATGACTTCTCTAAGTTTTTAACACATCTACCTGTGATATTAGGTTCATTCAGTAGTGTGTCTTGTTCAGGTATTTTCCAAAGTATCCACGTAGACTACTGTATTTGCCATTGAATGGTGCAGGGTTGAAAACCTCGCATCTGAGTCTTTCTTGCGCTGCCTCAGACTAGTATTTGTCAAGGAAAGCTCATTCAAACAGGACATAAGTGCTGCAACATTTGGCCACTTCAGTTGCCCATAAAAGCACAACAACTTGCATATATCCCACAACAAATCTGATTTTCTGTGATTCCATCCAGCTGCATGGAAATACATGACAAAAAGCACTGATAAATACTACGGAATTCATTCTTTTACCTTCGGTAGTGAATGGAGGAAACTGTTGATGTCTTAGCAAAATTTTGTCTGCAAAAATAGTTGATAGACACATGGCATTTTTGGTCATATTTATGTTGTTATTGTAGTTACCTGTAATTCCAGCTGGTAATTGTTCAGGTATTGGACTTGTGGGTATGTTTACATTTGGCATTCTACAACTGTCAGTGGTACCTGCTGTGGGACTCGTGAAAATCTGTGGATAAATACCAACAGGTTGTGGTTTTTTCACTGTAGCCTGTGTATTATTTACATGCATATTTAGAGATCTGGTAATATTTTCTTCTAAAAGATTGCAGATCCTATCTTTTGCTTCTTGTAGGTTAATGTTACCTTGTTCACAATTGACTTTCTTTTTTCTCAATAGCCTTCTCTACTAGATCTGTGTATAACTTACAATCAGTTAATAACTTCTCTGCAATGGTATTATCCTTATGTAATGTACCTGCTCCAGATTGACTAATGATATCACTCAGATTTTCATTGATTCTTTCTCTCTCCTTCTTAGCTAGTGCTGAGTCAATTTATAATGTTGCTACCCTCAAAGCAAGCTCTTCTACAGCTAGAGGTACAATTTCATAGTCTTTATTTAGTTTGTTAACGACAGTGGTTACCTTTTTTTATTGTCAAAACCAATTGGTTTTGTGTGGCTTCAATGTTTGCATTTGCATCTGTGATTTTCTTTATCTGTTGCTCTACTAGATCATGATGGTCATTAAAAGAATCTACCTTCTGTTTTAGCTCTGTGTATAATGTTACCGTTAACCTCAGAGAGTACTTCATGCTTTACCTGTGTTTTCATATCATTCAATTTTTCATCGATTTCAGTGCGAAAATTTTTGGATAAGTCACCAAATTTCTGTGAGATCGTGTCTTGCAAATCCTTGAATACTTGTTTCTGTTCTTGCTTCATTGCACTTAGTTCTTGTGTAACAGTGTTTTTTTGCTGTTTTCCCGTGTTCATATCTTGTGTAACAGATTTTTGTTATTCTTTTATCATATTCATATCTTGTGCCAAATTACTGAAATTGGTGTTCATATTGTGTTTCATATCATCAAATTTCACATTTATATTAGATAGTAACTGCCATAGCAGTGCTTCAGTTGTACTACCATGGTTGCTGTCAGCTGTACTTCTCAAGTTAATGTTTGTGTTGTGACCAAGTGCTGTTTGTAACGTGTTGTCAAAATTCATATTGGAATCGCTCTCCAATATTTCATTCATTAGTGGTATGTCACTCTGCGAGATGTGTGACATTGTCTCATCAATTGTAAATATTGTGTCGTCAAGGTTCTTTTGCTGTGGAGCACCGCTATCATTTGTCACTCCTGTGACACTCATCTCTGATCTACTTAAACTTTCTGCAGTAGGCATGCATGGCACCGGAACTTCAACTGTTCGATCACACAATTCTACACCATCTTGGCTGATTTCATTTTCGCTATTGCTATCAACAATGGGCATATATTTTTCGGTCATGTTATATGAATATGCCAAAAGTAAAATTTTCACAAAAATGTTAAAATTTCGTATGCTTATTATTATACTTGACAATTGTAATTTACATGATGTCAAAGCCTGTTTTATGTCAGTTATGATGTGCAAACTACTGTACTGCAACTCTTTATGTTTTACTGACAATGCGTACCACACTGAAACATTTCTGTAACTTTTTCGCAAATAAAATTCAAGGAATGGAATAATAAGGAAAAGGTTTCTATTTCAAAAGAGGTGCTACCAAGCATAACCATGCAAGCAACTTGCATAGCCGTCCTATCTTTGCTGCTCTGAACAAAACAGCTTACAATTGAAAATTTTACATAACCTGCATCCAGTTCCTATTCCTTTCAAAAATTTTCTCCTCAATTTTTGAATTTTTGCGATAGTTGCTCCCCATCATGATTCATGCAAACAGAAAATACAGATAATTAGTTTTTATGACACATAACAATGTCATAGGAAATTTCTTACTGTAACAAAAGTTAACAAACACTACTCACAACCGGCGCCCTGAAGTCCTGGCCCACAGGTCAACAGTTGTGTTGTAAAATAAATAAATAAATAAATAAAAAATAAAATATCATTACTATATATTATTTATGTGCATATGAAGACACATTTTTGTAGGATACAACACAATTGTGTTATTAGAAATGTTCTGTGCCTATATGAATTTTCCTTGGCTATCGGACATCACTTACATTTCAAAAATCCTCCTTACATGGACTTCACTTAAATAAATAAAAAATACTTGATACTGTTGTTCAATATACTATTCTTCATGCACTCATATGATACATAAAACTTTTAGTACATCATGTTTAAAATCGCACATCTTCATTGAGTGTGTGTGAAAACAAAAAAAATGTTCAAATAATTGAATGAGTGTTTTTCGTTCGTCTGCATCTTACTGCACATTCATAATTAACATCTTTGTCAACTCTTCTGTTTGTAATAAATATTTACTTTGCGATATCATGGGGGTCTTTCATCATGCACCTACTCAACTGTTATGTTGAACATGACATTCTCGGCTGGGCCAGTGTTTAAATGATGGTTCTTGGTGCTGAATTTGTGGAAGGGCTGTGTTTGTAAGCCAGTGTGAACTGTATAGAACAGGGCAATGGCCAAGGTCTGGCATAATTGACAGCACACATCAATGATGTGATAGTCTGGCAACCTGGAGTGGGTTTTTGAAGTCTGAGCCCAGGGCACTGACATCTGAAAAAGTGTCATGGAAGTCTTGCTGCTGCTGAGGGGTGATGATCAAGCATGGGTGATGGCTGGCTGCAGCTGATGTCCATGGCTTGTGGCCTGATTTCCTTGCTCTTGGTGTGGCAACATAGGAGCGTGCCACACAGTTCACTGACCAGCAACTGCTGTCTGCCTGAGGCCTCATTGCAGTCCTGGGCCCTTGCTTCTGCTTCAGATTCTCCTATAGTTTTGTCCCTTTACAGCTTGTTACATAGCATTGGCACCAAGACAGAGAGGGCTTCACCAATGGAAGAACAAGTTCAACTGACATCATCATCAATGCAGTAAGGGCAGCAAAAAATTTTAAAGACTGCAGTGGCTGATGGTGTTGAAGGTAAAGTGTTTTATCAGTGAATGTAATTAAATGTTTGCAGAAGTGAGTGACAAGGAAAGAGCAGGCAGTGAATGAGAAACAGACAGAAAACAGTAAGAGTGAGCCTGATAGTATGGTGTTTGGAGATAGGGAGAATGAACTAAAATTGTTAAATGAATGTAAAGTAGTTGTTAAAAGTAAATTTGAAGGTGAAAGTGAAGTAAAACTAATGGACCATTCTTTTTATGATGAGGATACTGTTTGGCAAATAATATGCCAAATGTCAAGGGCTTCACCCACTGCACATAGAAGTGTGATTGAGGACGTGGACAGTCTGCAGGTGATGAAATAAATTAATGTTGAACAGGAGCTGCAAGAGGAAAGTAGCCAAGTTTAGGAAGGACTAGTAAAGGAAAATTTTCAGTTGGTAATGGTGGAGTTTATGAAAGATTTGAATTAAGAAAGGATCATGGCAGTAGTGAGATTGGAAGTCTAAGAAATCTAAGCTAGAAATGGTATTGCTAATTTAAAGTCAAACTTGGACAAAAAATTACGATCTGTAAAAGTTTGTTTCGAAAATAGGTTAGAGAAACTGGTACTGTAAAAATATAGACTGTGAATATAGATTGTGAAGCTAACAAAGATAGAATTAGAAAAAAGATAGCAGATTGTATACCGATTAGGTTCCTTTCAGATTACGCTGATACAATAGCTCCCTACTTAGCAATCATATACAACCACTCGCTCACCGATAGATCTGTACCTACAGATTGGAAAACTGCGCAGGTCGCACCAGTGTTTAAGAAGGGTAGTAGGAGTAATCCATCGAACTACAGACCTATATCATTGACGTCGGTTTGCAGTAGGGTTTTGGAGCATATATTGTATTCAAACATTATGAATCACCTCGAAGGGAACGATCTATTGATACGTAATCAGCATGGTTTCAGAAAACATCGTTCTTGTGCAACGTAGCTAGCTCTTTATTCGCACGAAGTAATGGCTGCTATCGACAGGGGATCTCAAGTTGATTCCGTATTTCTAGATTTCCAGAAATCTTTTGACACTGTTCCTCACAAGCGACTTCTAATCAAGCTGCGGGCCTATGGGGTATCGTCTCAGTTGTGTGACTGGATTCGTGATTTCCTGTCAGGAAGGTCACAGTTCGTAGCAATAGACGGCAAATCATTGAGTAAAACTGAAGTGATATTAGGTGTTCCCCAGGGAAGCATCCTGGGACCTCTGCTGTCCCTGATCCATGTAAATGACCTGGGTGACAATCTGAACAGTTCTCTTAGGTTGTTCGCAGATGATGCTGTAATTTACCATCTAGTAAGGTCATCTGAAGACCAGTATCAGTTGCAAAGCGATTTAGGAAAGATTGCTGTATGGTGTGGCAGGTGGCGAACAACTTCAGTTGGAAAGACCACATAGATATTATTGTGGGTAAGGCGAGCCAAAGGTTGTGTTTCATTGGCAGGACACTTAGAAGATGCAAGAAGTCCACTAAAGAGACAACTTACACTACACTCGTTCGTCCTGTGTTAGAATATTGGTGCGTGGTGTGGGATCCTTACCAGGTGGGATTGACGGAGGACATCGAAAGGGTGCAAAAAAGGGCAGCTCGTTTTGTATTATCACCTAATAGGGGAGAGAGTGTGGCATAGATGATATGCAAGTTGGGATGGAAGTCATTAAAGCAAAAGACGTTTTTCGTTGCGGCGAGATCTATTTACGAAATTTCAGTCACCAACTTTCTCTTCCGAATGTGAAAATATTTTGTTGAGCCCAACCTACATAGGTAGGAATGATCATCAAAATAAAATAAGAGAAATCAGAGCTCGAACAGAAAGGTTTAGGTGTTCGTTTTTCCCACGCGCTGTTGGGGAGTGGAATGGTAGAGAGATAGTATGATTGTGGTTCAATGAACCCTCTGCCAAGCACTTAAATGTGAATTGCAGAGTAGTCATGTAGATTTAGATGTAGATGTAGAAGGAATTCTGATACTAGGGACCAATTCAGAGGAGATTACCACGTGTATAGAGTGTAGTACAGCAGGTCCTGGAAGGAATAATGGAGGTTATAGGAGGACCAATTGGAAGGGAAATGCTCCAAAGGGGAATAGAACTGATAGAGGAAATTCAAGCGACAGAAGAGGAGGGAATGGTAACTATAGACCCAAATCAGAAAACTGAAATTTGCGGTTGGTGTCCATGCTTGGGGAAGAAGCAAAAAAGAGCCACCAGGGAATAGAAGAAAACCATCATGGACTAATGTTCAACTGAACAGAGATAGTGAAGTAAGTAGAGAAACTTCCCATGTCTAGTAATAAACAGAACTGTTCCCAGTAACCACGGGACTGCTATGGTCGCAGGTTTGAATCCTGCCTTGGGCATGTGTGTTTGTGATGTCCTTAGGTTAGTTAGGTTTAAGTAGTTCTAAGTTCTAGGGGACTTATGACCTACAATGTTGAGTCCCATAGTGCTCAGAGCTAACTGTTCCCAGTGGAGGGGATACCATTAAACTGGAAGAAGGAGAGCAAATGGTAAAGCAAACAGATGAAACAGAAGAGTGTTCAACTGTTCAGTGAAAGAAATATCAAAAAGAATATCAGGATGCTATGAAAAATTGTGAACAACTCTGGAAAGCAAAGCAATTTAAGTATCTTCCTTTTTGGTCAAATAGTGAGAATAAACAACTGATCTGCCAAGCATTTGACAGTGAAAGTAATAGTGATTCAAGTAATAGTTCAAGTTGTGTTGAAAATAGTAAAGAATTTAGAAGAGGAAGAGAAAAAAATATATATATTAATTTGTTGAAGACAGTGAAGGTAATATGATATATAAAGAGAGAATAAATCTAAGTAAACAGAGCAATAATGAGATAGAGTTGTGGAATACTGAAGATATAAGCAGCAACATTATGAGAAGATAAGTTGCTACTCACCATATAGCAGAGATGCTGAGTCACAGATAGGCACAACAAAAAGACTCTCACAATTAAAGGTTTTGGCCATTAAGACTTTAATGGCTGAAAGCTTTAATTGTGAGAGTCTTTTTGTAGTGCCTAGCCGTGACGCAGCATCTCCACTATATGGTGAGTAGCAACTTTCTTTCTCATAATATTGTTACATTCCATCCTGCATTTTCCATTGTTTGATAAGTAGGGAAGAGAGTCAGGCCACCTGTCACTTAACAGTAATTGGAAACAGGTTTGGTGATGAAGATGAGATTTTTTTATAAAAAAAATAATTGAGGTTGTTGCATGCAAAAAAGTTACCAAAGTAACTGTTTACATTCATGATATTTTGAAGGCAAGTTTTCATTGGTATGAGCATTGTCAAATTTTGGATGGACTGCTGGATGCTATTTACAGAGGGGGACTGAAATTAAAACTGAGCAAGTATCAGTAAAAAGGAATTTTTTGGGCCATGTAATTTATGAAAAAGAGATACACCCTAAACAGAAGAAACTAAGGACTCTTCCTAATTTTCCACCACCTAATAACAATACAGAAAGTAATGCTACGCTCAGCCTACTTGGATATCACTGAAAATTTTTTGACACATTAGTCACTTAATAATCCTTGTTTGGGCAATTTACTGAAGTAGACTGTAGTGTGTAATTGGAATTCAGAATGTGAGGAAGCTTTACAAAATTTAAAGAAAGAGTTGTGAAGAGTAAAGTACTAAATCATTCTGTCATTACTTTTTTGTATGAGTGCAGTGTTGAGCTTTCTAGTATGGGAGTCAAAATTTTTCAGTTATTGGAAACAGATAAAGGAGTGACCATACAACAAGTGCTTTTGCAAGTAGGACTATGCATACTCATGAACTGGAATGTTCAACTTTGCTACTGGACTGTTCATAGGTGATTGTACAAGCTGGTATTGTTCAGTGCACTGAAAAATTTTAGTAGTTGATAAACAAATCACCATTAATATTCACTGAACTTAGTGAAGAATAAATGTGTGTGTTAGAGTAACTGAAATTATGATGTCATGTAAATCTTTGAGAAAATACCATCCCACACTCATTTAGACTTTCACCTTCATAGTGATTAAGGATGGTGCTGCTGAGACTCATGTTAGAAATGCTATAAGCTGTATGAGTGCCCCAACCAACTGACATTTGTCTGCTGCACACCATAGATTTTCCAATTTTGTGCCAGACACGAGGATATAAGATGCTGAAAGAGCAAGCCCCATCACACTTTGTGGTTGCTGTCCATTTTTACAGCTTCTTCAGCATATCCGTGATACTCTCTCATGGATCGAAAAAAAACCTGTGACCATTCATGCTACCCTTCTCTTTGTACATTCAACATTTCCTGTTAGTCCTTTTTCATACAGGTATTCTAGAATGGGCCACACAAGTGATATGTAAGCAATCTCCTTTGTAGACTCCTTTGTAAACTGGAGTCTACTACATGCTTTATCCATGAATGAGGCTAAGTGACCGTCCCATTTCATATACCTATGAAGTGTTACACCTAGGTATTTATATGAGTTAACCAGTTACAACTGTGACTCACTGATATTGTAGTCATAGGACACTATGTTTTTCCTTTTTGTGAAGTGCACAGTATTACATTTCTCAACACTTAAAGAAAGTTGCAAAACTTGGCACCACTTTGAAATCTTATCAAGATCTGACTGAGTACTTACACAGATTCTTTCAGACAGTACTTCATTATAGATAACTTCAGCATTTGCAGATTATCTGAGGTTACTGCTATTATTGTCTGCAAGGTCTTTAATGTACAATATGAACAGCAAGGGTCCCAACACGCTTCCTGGGGGACTACTTGTAATTACTTCTACATCTGTTAATGACTTGCCATACAACAAAACTTTATGCATCACATATGTCTCATGCATCTAACATGATCATTCTTTTGCTAATAAGTGTAGATATGATACTGAATCAAAGACATGACTGTCTTGACCCAAAGCTTCCAGTATGACATGTGAGAAAAGTATGAGTTGGGTTTCACATGATTCATGTTTTTGGAACCCATGCTGGTTTCTATGGAATAGGTCATCCTGTTCGAAATACCTCATTATGTTTAAGCTCAGAATATGTTCTAAGATCTAAACCTATTCAATGTCAAGGATACAGGATGGTAGTTTTGTGGATTACTTCTGGTATCCTTCTTCTAAATGCATGTAACCTGTGCTCTCTTCCAACTACAGACACAATTTTTTGTTAAGGGATTTAAAATACTGTGCATGTAAGTAGAGTCATCAAAACCAAGTAGTGTCATCGAGACAGGTAAACATCCGTAAATATAACGTATTGTAAAGCAATTAAGTACATACTTATTCTGAACTAAATTTAAGTTATCATTTCATGACTAAATTCTTTAGAAGGAATTTTATAAGCTTTACCTTGAAAATATTTTTCAGTGTGAACTCAGAAGGTGAAGGAATAAACAGCATAGAAAAATGGCGCACAAATCGAGGAGTCAATGGATTCCTTCCACCTCCAGGTGGTGCACATGCTGCTATAACAACAACATCTTGAATTTCTTTCCAGAACAATTTCTCTCTGTCATACAGCCCACCAAAGTCAAGATATTGTCTGAAAAAATAAATAATATATCACAGATTACCGTTAAGTAGATCCAAAACTCATAATGAGGCATTACTCTTATTTTATTTAATAATATTATAAACAGGATTGTCTACTCATCATTGACTCAAAGATGAGTGATTTCTACAGGAATATCAAAGCCTAATATAAATGACACAGGTAAAATAGATTAGATTTATGTGTAGACATTTACAAAATCAACTGAAAGTACAGATGACCAGTAACTAATCAACAATGTTTTCTTGGAGTATTTCATAGTATTCTCCTGTGTTCTTAAGGCTAAGTGAATAAATATTAATACAATGTGAATTTTTTTGTGCATAACTTTGTAGGAAAACTGATTGCACTGTTTATGCTGGCCACATATTACTTCAATAAGATTTTGTGCAGTTTTTCTGCCATAAAGAGTCCTGAATGATTAAACCCATGGCATTCCAGTTAATTTTCCCCCAATAGGACCAAATGTTCTGTGAGGTTCTGTCACAAAAATGCACTCGAATGCTTGTTGTGTGTCTTTTAAAAGAAGTAACAGTTTCATTCAAGTTATTTTGTGTGAAATGTTAGCGTTCCATTTACTCTTGTGGACTGTGTGTCATACAAATACACTTTAGCGATAACGGATAAATTTCAGTACATAATTTCATGGGCACTCTAAGCAAACAGACCTATCATACTCCAAATGAATCTCTAATGTGGATGACAGTATGCTGCCAAAATGTGACATTAACTAATAAGTAGTCTTTGATATCACAATTTCAACTGACATTCATTTTATGAACTTGTGAAAGGAATTGATACTTTTGAAAGATAGATCAGTTTTTTGTACTTTTATGTGTGTTTTCACTGGTGCTAAGAAGTTCACCAACTGACTAAAAATTCTGTCTCCAAATTTTATATTTATTTTAAAACAATTTCAATTTTTCACAATATCTTTTCGGGTCATTACAAACTAAGTGGTACTGCACTATAAAATAAGCTAGTTTTACTGCAGTAAGCTATTTGTCTTCAAGATGTTTGGCACAAGCTCATTAGTCTAAAACTGTTGTAATCTTAATGGCCAAAGGGTAATATCAGTATGACTCCCACTTCTTCGAATACCCAGCTTCTTAAACCTTGCTGACAGTTTCATTGCACATTGATCAGAACATTAGTAAAATTCCATGTACCCCACAGATGGGAGCCTCTGGGATGGAGAAAGACGTTATGGATGTACATTTGATTTAATTACAAAACAATGTATAACCATCATTAAATAATATTGTATCTGTATCACAATGTTAATAATAATTACATGTATAATAATGTAAAATTTTAAGAGTTTCTGTGATAGCAATCTTCAATGGAGTAGGTGGTGATCAACGAAAAGTTATTAAATTCAGTCTTAAACTCCACAACATTACCTATAAGACATTTAATAAGCTCTAGCTGGTATCTGAATTCATGTGCACTCATGTACCAGTATACAACTCCTTCTACATTTACACCCATACCCTGTAAACCACTGTAAACCACATGGCAGATGGTACAGCCCATTGCATCCGTCATTCGATCTTTTTACCATTCAGTTTGCATATGGAATGCAGGAAGAATGACTGTTAAATGCTTCTGTGCATGCTATAATTCCTATGGGATTGATACATAGGGGGTTGTAGTATATTCCTTGAATCATCATTTAGAGCTAGTTCTTGAAACTTTGTAAGTAGGATTTCTCATAATAGTTTACATTTATGTTCAAGGGTCTGTGAGTTTCAGCATCTCTGTGACACCCTTTCATTGGTCAAACAAACCTGTGGCCATTTGTGCTTTCCTTCTCTGTATATCTTCTATATTCCCTGTTAGTCCTTTTCTATGGGTCCCACACACTTGAGCAATATTCCAGAATGGGCCACATGCGTGATTTGTAAGCAATCACCTTTGTAGACTTACTGCATTTTCCCAGTATTCTACCAATAAACTGAAGTCTATCACCTGCTTTACTCACAACCGAACCTATATGATCATTCAGATCATATCCCTACAGTGTGTTATGCCCAGGTATTTGCAGGAGTCGGTCGATTCCAGGTGTGACTCATTGATATTACAGTCGTAGAAAACTAGATTTTTTCATTTTGTGAAGTACACAGTTCTACATTTTCGGACACTGAATGCAAGCTGCCAAGCTTTGTACCACTCTGAAATATTATCTAGATCCAACTGATTATTTGTTCAGTCTTTGCTTCTCATCCCATATGGTAAGTCTCCCCTGACCTGTGGTTCTGGGTGACTTTCCCAAAATCTACCCCTTTTATTACACCTCCCTGTCCTATTCCTTCACCTTTCTTCCTTCCCCTTCAACCCTTCTGCCTGATGAAGAAGCCACTGACTCCAAAAGGTTGCCAATCACTACAATCTTTTATGTGTGTGTTCTGCTGCCGCTTGGTGAGTTGATTTTTTATCTTTCCAATTACATAATTTTATCAATAATTGATTATTTGTTCAGCTATTTTCAGACAGTAATTACATACATACATAAATCCTTGTTCCATAGATCATGAATACGACATTTTGTAATGATGTGGAACATGTCACTTTAACATAAGTATTCTTTACACAAAATAATTAATTAATTATTATTTTTTTACCAGTACTACTTCATGTCTAAGGATTCATCAATAGAGTAGGAGTTGTCATTCAGAAATTCTTTTGATTTGCTTTTAAATGTTTGTTGGCTATCTGTCAGACTTTTAATACTATTTGGCAAATGACCAAAGATTTTTGTGGCATCATAATTCACCCCTTTCTGTGCCAAAGTGAGATTTAATCCAGAATAATGAATACCATTCTTTCTTCTAGTGTTGTAGCTATGCACTTCGCTGATATTTTTGAACTGAAATGGGTTATTAATGACAAATTTCATAAATGAATATATGAAATGCAACCGTCTGTGAATATCCCGAGTTCCTTAAATAAATGTTTGCAAGGATATCTTGGGTGGGCTCCAGCTATTATGCTGATTACGCGCTTTTGTGCAATGAATACTTTTTCTCTTAATGATGAATTGCCCCAATATGATGACATCTGAAAGCAGTGAATGAAAATAGGCATGCTAGGCTAATTCAATGATATGTTTATCACCAAAATTTGCAATTACCCTAATAGCATAAGTAGCTGAACCTAACCATTTCAGTAGATCATTGATGTGTTTCTTTCAATTCAATTTCTCATCAATGCACACACCCAGAAATTTTGAGTATTCTGCCTTAGCAACAGACTTTTGTTTATGGTCTATTTTTATCAGTGGTGTTATGACATTTACAGAGTTGTATAAACGGTGTTTTCTCAAAATTTAGTGGGAGTCCATTTGCATAGAACCACTTAATAATTTTCTGAAAGACATTTTTTGCAATTTCCTCAGCTGATTCTTGCTCCTTGGGTGTATCATCATCAAAAAGAACTAGCTTTGCGTCTTCATGAGTAGAGTGGCAAGTCATTAATATATATTAAAAACAATAAGCGACCCAAGACTGAAACCTGTGGGACACCACCTTTCATACCTCTCCAGTTAGAGGACTCTGCTGGTTTTTTCAGACTATCTGTACTGTTAATTTCAACCTTCTGCATTCTTCCAGTTAAGTATGAATTAAACCATTTGTGCACTGTTCCACTCATACAACAATACTTAAGCTTATCTAGAAAAATTTCATGATTCACTCAATCAAAAGCCTTTGAGAGATCACAAAGTATCCCAATGGATGATGTCCAGTTTTTTATTGCATTTAATATTTGATCAGTAAAAAGAATTTCTGAAAACCAAATTGACATATTGTTAGTACTTCATTTTTATAAATACGTGATGCTACTCTTGAATACATTACTTTTCCAAGAATTTTGGATAAAGCTGTCAGAAGTGAGATTTGGCAGTAGTTGTTAGCATCAGATTATCCCCTTTTTTATGCAATGGTTTAACAATAGCACATTTCAGTCTATCTGGAAAAATGCCCTGTTTCAGTGAGCTACTACATATGTGGCTGAGAATCCCACTTACTTGTTGGGAACAAGCTTTCAGTACTCTGTTGGAAATGCCATCAATTCCATGTGAGCTTTTGCTTTTGAGTGAATTTATTATTTTCCTAATTTCAGCAGGAGAGGTGGGTTGAATTCAAATTTATCAAATTGCATAGGTATTGCCTCTTCCATATACTGCCTTGCATTTTCTAATGAATAGCTGCACCCTATTTTGTCTATAACACTTACAAATTATTATTAAAAATGTTTTCTACTTCTGACTTCTTGTTAACAAGCTTTTCATTGTGTTTGATAGAAGTACAGTCTTCCTGTGCTCTCAGTTGCCCTATTTCCCTTTTTACAATATTCCAAATTGTTTTAATTTTATTATCAGATGTGCTAATCTCAGACATAATGCATATACTTCTGAACTTTTTAATAACTTTAATACAGTGCAGTAGTTTTTATAATTTTTCACTGTTTTGGGATCATTACTCCTCCTAGCTATAAGATACATTTCCCTTTTCTGTTCACAAGATATTTCTATCCCTTTAGTAAGCCATGGATTTTTACATGGTTTCTTACAACTGTATTTCACTGTTTTCTTAGGGAAATTGTTTTCAAATGTACTCACAAAAGTATCATGAAATAGGTTAAATTTTAAATTAGCATAATGTTCCCTGAACACCTCATCCCAGTCTAACTGTTGCAAGCTTTCCCTAAAATTTTGAATTGTTAAATTGTAAATGGAATGCACTATTTTGGAGGACTGTTTTGCATTACTGTTTGGAGCTATGTTTTATACTGAAACTAGCTGTGCATCATGATGAGACAGACCATTCTTAACAGGAAAAGTTTTTATTTGATTAAGTTTATTTTGGGCTATGAAAATGGTATCTATCAGTGTGCTGCTTTCATGTACCACCTGAGTAGGAAAATCAATAACCAATGTAAAATTGAAAAAACCAAGTAATACTTCAAGGTCAAGCTTTCTATCGGACTCTTTCAAAAAATCTACATTGAAATCCCCACAAGCAATAATTTGCTTTCCTTTGTCTGACAGGTAGCACAAAAAAGAATCCAAGTTTTTCAAAAACAGTTGAAAATTTCCCAGCAGGGACCTATACATGGCTACAATTACAAAAGTGCCATTATTTACTTTAAGCTTACATGCACATGCTCCTATACGTTGCTCTACGCAAAATTTTTTAGTTTCCAACTTTTTCACACTATGACTGATTTTAACATACATGGCAACTCCTCCTCTCTCCATAGTGTCTCTGCTTACATGTGCTGAAAGCTTATATCCACCTACATTTACCATTTCCATACTTGAGACTATATGATGTTCAGACAGGCATAGTGCATCTATTCCACCCTCAGTTTCTAAATCTTCTAAGCAAACAAGAAGCTCATCTTTGTTTTTTAATCCCCTGATATTCTGATACAATATATTAACATTATTTTTCACTGTGCTTTTATGTGAATCTTGTGAGATACTAACATTATTTTTCACTGTACTGTTACGAGAATCTTGTGATATTTTCACATCTCTAGTACCTGCCTGTCTGAACTGCTCATTAAGCTTGATTTCAGTCAATGTAAGATGATTGGACACTGATCTTAGCCTAAAAAAGTACTCCCATGACTTTCAGTGACCCCCCTTATAGATTTTTCTATCATCCCAGCCAGTTTACCCTACCCTTTCCTATTGAGATGCAGGCCATGTCTTGTGAAGTCCCATTAACAGGAACCAAACCTATGCCTGACAAAGTAGCCACCTGAAGTAGCTGATCTAGCTACATATTGGCCGGTCATACCGCATGAAAGCAGGAACCAAGCCAACATTAGTATGGTTCATTGCAGATGCTATTTTTACCAGGTCACACTCAATATTAAAGCCCTTATCCCTACCAATACTGTTTCCTGCTCCACCCACTACCACAACATGATCCTGTTTCATAAAACCCTTGCACAATGCTCCTACATCCTCTATCACTTGTCTAAGACATACACTGGGCTTGAAAATACTTGTAACCTGGTACCTGTCACCTAATTTTTCCTGCAAGATCTGGCCCACATCTCTTCCATAGTTACTACCTAACAACAGAACCTTCCTCCTACTTTCTAGTTTTTTTTGCAACAGCTGGTTTCCTAATGAAAGTCTGTTGAGTGCTGACTACACTTACATCTACTTGAGCCTCTTCCTTAGCTGACTGAGGTAGCAAGGCAAATCTATTGCTTGTGCCAATGATGAAACTGTCTGATACTGTTCTCTTTCTGTGGCCCTGTTCCTTACTACCTCTTCCCACCTGTCTTCATCCTCTTCCCCGCTTAACCTCATCAGTTCCTCCCTAGCACTATCCAGTTCAGCCTTAAGGGCCTTAATCTTCCCTTCCTGTTTCGCTAGTTTCCTATCCCTTGAACATATTCTGCAATACCATGGAAGAGACCCATTTACTTCCCAGATTCCCATGCCACTACACTCAGCCAAATGTAACCATCTGCCATAACAGTTGCACAGAAATCCAGAACTGACTTGCCCATGGCAGTTCAAACACTTTTCACTCATGGTTGTTTACAATAGTTTTTACAAAATTTATCTAGTCAATAAGAGTAATATTCTACTACCCACAGACCACAAAAGTCATGAGGAACACTAATATAAATGTGCACTATTAATATAGTAATGTAATGCAGTTAAACTAAAGTTAAAAATCAAAACTTGTATACCCAAAAAATTAGGCCTGAGATTGTGTGTGCAGGATATGTATTTTACGTGTTTTGAAAGGAAATAACAGATAGATCTTAAAACCTTTAATTACCCCAGTAAATACAGCACTACTAATTATATGTGTAATTCATTATATGTGTAATTCATTATAAACAACTGTATTATCCACTAAAAGTCTGAGGCTACTGTCAATATTGTCTGTAAGGTTCTTAATACAGAACACAAACAGGAAGGGTTCCAACACACTTCCCTGGGGTATCCCTGAAGTTACTTCTACATCTGTCAATGACTGTCCATTCCAGATAACATGCTGCATCCTCGCTAGTGAGAAATTCTCAATCCAGACGCTACTTTTACTAGATACCATGAACAATCATACTTTTGACAGTAAATGTAGGTATGGCACTGAGACAAATACTTTTCAGAAATCCAAAGACATGGCATCAATATGTCTCTCTTGACGCATAGCTTTCAAGATGTTATGCTAGAACAGTGCAAATTGGATTTCAAACAGAATCCATGCTGGTTGCCATGGGAGAGGTCATTCTGTTCAAGTTGCCTCATTACATTTGAGCTAAAAATATGTTTTAAGACTGTAAAACAAATTGACGTCAAGCATGTTGGACAGTGATTTTATGGCTCACTTCTAATCTCCTGATAGGCGAATGTGACCTGTAATTTTTTCCAACTATTGAACATGTTTTTTTGTTTGAAGGGATTTACAGTAGATTTTGGTTAAAAGAATGGCTCACTTAGCCATGAATCTGCTATAGAATACGATAGGGAGTCAATCAAGCCCTGGAATTTGATCAATTTTTGTGATTTTAGCTAGTTGTCATCACAACTGATATTAATATTAATATATATATATTAATAGGCTTGTGTCTGTATATGTGTGGATGGATATGTGTGTGTGTGCGAGTGTATACCCGTCCTTTTTTCCCCCTAAGGTAAGTCTTTCCACTCCCGGGACTGGAATGACTCCTTACCCTCTCCCTTAAAACCCACATTCTTTCGTCTTTCCCTCTCCTTCCCTCTTTCCTGACGAGGCAACTGTTGGTTGCGAAAGCTTGAATTTTGTGTGTATGTTTGTGTGTCTATCGACCTGCCAGCGCTTTTGTTTGGTAAGTCTCATCATCTTTCTTTTTTTATATATATATATATATATATATATATATATATATATATATATATATATATATATATATAGTAATAATAGAAGGAAACATTCCATGAAGGAAAAATATACCTAAAAACAAAGATGATGTGACTTACCAAATGAAAGTGCTGGCAGGTCGACAGACACACAAACGAACACAAACATACACACAAAATTCAAGCCTTCGCAACAAACTGCCACCTCATCAGGAAAGAGGGAAGGAGAGGGAAAGACGAAAGGATGTGGGTTTTAAGGGAGAGGGTAAGGAGTCATTCCAGTCCCGGGAGCAGAAAGACTTACCTTAGGGGGAAAAAAGGACAGTTTGTTGCGAAGGCTTGAATTTTGTGTGTATGTTTGTGTTCGTTTGTGTGTCTGTCGACCTGCCAGCACTTTCATTTGGTAAGTCACATCATCTTTGTTTTTAGGTATATATATATATATATATATATATATAATAGAGGGAAACATTCCACGTGGGAAAAATATATTTAAAAAGAAAGATGATGAGACTTACCAAACAAAAGCGCTGGCAGGTCGGTAGACACACAAACAAACACAAACATACACACAAAATCTAGCTTTCGCAACCAACGGTTGCCTCGTCACGAAAGAGGGAAGGAGAAGGAAAGACGAAAGGATATGGGTTTTAGGGGAGAGGGTAAGGAGTCATTCCAATCCCGGGAGCGGAAAGACTTACCTTAGGGGGAAAAAAGGACAGGTATACACTCGCACACACACACATATCAATCCATACATACAAGACACAAGCAGACATTTGTAAAGGCAAAGAGTTTGAGCAGAGATGTCAGTCGGGACGGAAGTATAGAGGCAAAGATGATGTTGAAAGACAGGTGAGGTATGAGCGGCGGCAGATTGAAATTAGGAATTAGCGGAGATTGAGGCCTGGCGGATAGCGAGAAGAGAGGATATGCTGAAGGGCAAGTTCCCATCTCCAGAGTTCTGACAGGTTGGTGTTGGTGGGAAGTATCCAGATAACCCGGACGGTGTAACACTGTGCCAAGATGTGCTGGCCGTGCACCAAGGCATGTTTAGCCACAGGGTGATCCTCATTACCAACAAACACTGTCTGCCTGTGTCCATTCATGCGAATGGACAGTTTGTTGCTGGTCATTCCCACATAGAACGCTTCACAGTGTAGGCAGGTCAGTTGGTAAATCACGTGGGTGCTTTCACATGTGGCTCTGCCTTTGATCGTGTACACCTTCCGGGTTACAGGACTGGAATAGGTGGTGGTGGGAGGGTGCATGGGACAGGTTTTACACCGGGGACGGTTACAGGGGTAGGAGCCAGAGGGTAGGGAAGGTGGTTTGGGGATTTCATAGGGATGAACTAAGAGGTTACGAAGGTTGGGTGGACGGCGGAAAGACACTCTTGGTGGAGTGGGGAGGATTTCATGAAGGATGGATCTCATTTCAGGGCAGGATTTGAGGAAGTCGTATCCCTGCTGGAGAGCCACATTCAGAATCTGATCCAGTCCCGGAAAGTATCCTGTCACAAGTGGGGCACTTTTGGGGTTCTTCTGTGGAGGGTTCCGGGTTTGAGGAGATGAGGAAGTGGCTCTGGTTATTTGCTTATGTACAAGGTCGGGAGGGTAGTTACGGGATGCAAAAGCTGTTTTCAGGTTGTTGGTGTAATGGTTCAAGGATTCCGGACTGGAGCAGATTCGTTTGCCACGAAGACATAGGCTGTAGGGAAGGGACCGTTTGATGTGGAATGGGTGGCAGCTGTCATAATGGAGGTACTGTTGCTTGTTGGTGGGTTTGATGTGGACGGACGTGTGAAGCTGGCCATGGGACAGGTGGAGGTCAACGTCAAGCAAAGTGGCATGGGATTTAGAGTAGGACCGGGTGAATCCGATGGAACCAAAGGACTTGAGGTTGGAGAGGAAATTCTGGAGTTCTTCTTCACTGTGAGACCAGATCATGAAAATGTCATCAATAAATCTGTACCAAACTTTGGGTTGGCAGGCCTGGGTAACCAAGAAGGCTTCCTCTAAGCGACCCATGAATAGGTTGGCGTACGAGGGGGCCATCCTGGTACCCATGGCTGTTCCCTTTAATTGTTGGTATGTCTGGCCTTCAAAAGTGAAGAAGTTGTGGGTCAGGATGAAGCTGGCTAAGGTAATGAGGAAAGAGGTTTTAGGTAGGGCGGCAGGTGATCGGCGTGAAAGGAAGTGCTCCATCGCAGCGAGGCCCTGGACATGCGGAATATTTGTGTATAAGGAAGTGGCATCAATGGTTACAAGGATGGTTTCCAGGGGTAACAGACTGGGTAGGGATTCCAGGTGTTCGAGAAAGTGGTTGGTGACAGGATACAGGATACAGGATACAGGATACTTTCCGGGACTGGATCAGATTCTGAATGTGGCTCTCCAGCAGGGATACGACTTCCTCAAATCCTGCCCTGAAAACAGCTTTTGCATCCCGTAACTACCCTCCCGACCTTGTACATAAGCAAATAACCAGAGCCACTTCCTCATCTCCTCAAACCCGGAACCCTCCACAGAAGAACCCCAAAAGTGCCCCACTTGTGACAGGATACTTTCCGGGACTGGATCAGATTCTGAATGTGGCTCTCCAGCAGGGATACGACTTCCTCAAATCCTGCCCTGAAATGAGATCCATCCTTCATGAAATCCTCCCCACTCCACCAAGAGTGTCTTTCCGCCGTCCACCCAACCTTCGTAACCTCTTAGTTCATCCCTATGAAATCCCCAAACCACCTTCCCTACCCTCTGGCTCCTACCCCTGTAACCGTCCCCGGTGTAAAACCTGTCCCATGCACCCTCCCACCACCACCTATTCCAGTCCTGTAACCCGGAAGGTGTACACGATCAAAGGCAGAGCCACGTGTGAAAGCACCCACGTGATTTACCAACTGACCTGCCTACACTGTGAAGCGTTCTATGTGGGAATGACCAGCAACAAACTGTCCATTCGCATGAATGGACACAGGCAGACAGTGTTTGTTGATAATGAGGATCACCCTGTGGCTAAACATGCCTTGGTGCACGGCCAGCACATCTTGGCACAGTGTTACACCGTCCGGGTTATCTGGATACTTCCCACCAACACCAACCTGTCAGAACTCCGGAGATGGGAACTTGCCCTTCAGCATATCCTCTCTTCTCGCTATCCGCCAGGCCTCAATCTCTGCTAATTCCTAATTTCAATCTGCCGCCGCTCATACCTCACCTGTCTTTCAACATCATCTTTGCCTCTATACTTCCGTCCCGACTGACATCTCTGCTCAAACTCTTTGCCTTTACAAATGTCTGCTTGTGTCTTGTATGTATGGATTGATATGTGTGTGTGTGCGAGTGTATACCTGTCCTTTTTTCCCCCTAAGGTAAGTCTTTCCGCTCCCGGGATTGGAATGACTCCTTACCCTCTCCCCTAAAACCCATATCCTTTCGTCTTTCCTTCTCCTTCCCTCTTTCGTGACGAGGCAACCGTTGGTTGCGAAAGCTAGATTTTGTGTGTATGTTTGTGTTTGTTTGTGTGTCTATCGACCTGCCAGCGCTTTTGTTTGGTAAGTCTCATCATCTTTCTTTTTTTTAAAAAAAAAAAAAATATATATATATATATATATATATATATATAATAGAGGGAAACATTCCACGTGGGAAAAATATATTTAAAAAGAAAGATGATGAGACTTACCAAACAAAAGCGCTGGCAGGTCGATAGACACACAAACAAACACAAACATACACACAAAAATCTAGCTTTCGCAACCAACGGTTGCCTCGTCAGGAAAGAGGGAAGGAGAAGGAAAGACAAAAGGATATGGGTTTTAAGGGAGAGGGTAAGGAGTCATTCCAATCCCGGGAGCGGAAAGACTTACCTTAGGGGGAAAAAAGGACAGGTATACACTCGCACACACACACATATCCATCCGCATATACACAGACACAAGCAGACATTTGTAAAGGCAAAGAGTTTGAGCAGAGATGTCAGTCGGGACGGAAGTATAGAGGCAAAGATGATGTTGAAAGACAGGTGAGGTATGAGCGGCGGCAGATTGAAATTAGGAATTAGCGGAGATTGAGGCCTGGCGGATAGCGAGAAGAGAGGATATGCTGAAGGGCAAGTTCCCATCTCCAGAGTTCTGACAGGTTGGTGTTGGTGGGAAGTATCCAGATAACCCGGACGGTGTAACACTGTGCCAAGATGTGCTGGCCGTGCACCAAGGCATGTTTAGCCACAGGGTGATCCTCATTACCAACAAACACTGTCTGCCTGTGTCCATTCATGCGAATGGACAGTTTGTTGCTGGTCATGTTTGTGTTCGTATGTGTGTCTGTCGACCTGCCAGCACTTTCATTTGGTAAGTCACATCATCTTTGTTTTTAGGTATATATATATATATATATATATATATATATATATATATATATATATATATATATATAGTTATAATGGAAGGAAACATTCCATGAAGGAAAAATATACCTAAAAACAAAGATGATGTGAGGTCGACAGACACAAAAACGAACACAGTGTGTCTGTCGACCTGCCAGAACTTTCATTTGGTAAGTCACATCATCTTTGTTTTTAGGTATATATATATATAACTCTGATACTATTAACAGCTTTTACATATGACCAGACTTCTTATGGTTTTGTGAGATTTTCTTTGATAATGTTCTGCTATGGTAATTACTGAATGCTTCACACATTGTACTCTAGACTGCCCATATGCATTTCAATCAGCATCCCCCTTTCTTTAGCCCTATGCTTTATTTTAAACCTGTCATGCAACAGCTTGTTCCTTTAGAGGTTTCTTTACAGTTATTGAATATCATGAAGGGTCCCTCACATCATGAACTGTTCTACTAGGAACATATCTATGAAGAGCATGTTTAACTATTCTTTTACACCTGATTCACATTTCTTCTGCATGCTCCTTTCCAGAGCTAGAGCTAAGTTTTTTGCATTCATTATTGAGGTACAACATTACTTTCCCTTTATCAAGTTTCTTGAAAATACGAGTACAAATCCTTCTCCTTTTTTTAACTGCTCTTTTTTCTCTGGTAATCACTACTGGCACAGTGGCCGCATGGACACTGATACTAGTTTCTTTCTATGAAGACAGCTTTAAAGAGAACATGTATATTTGTTGTTATTAGACCAAGTCCATTTCCATCATGAGAGGCTTCTCAATAATTTGTTCTAGGTAGGTCTCAGTGAATACATTTAGTACTCTTTTGGAAAACATCTTGTCATATCTGCCAACTCACGAAACTGTAATTTTCCAAATTAGCTGTTGGATGATTAAAGTCTCCTCCAATGATGACAGTATGTTTGGAGAACACAGGTATTAGTGAACTTAGATTTTTGCTAAACTTATTAGTTACCTCTGGGGGTGAGTCTAGTCACAGACCGAAAAATACAATTTTAATTTGTGCCCTCTTTTGGTACTAGGTCTTGGGCCATACCAAGGACTGAAGTTTAGCTGCAAGATTATCTTTCATTCCAGAAATTCTTTCATATTCAAAGAATCAGCCTTAGTATTTCATGTGCTAAAGTTGGTGAAGTTGGTTGCTTTGATGATATAAGAGTCAAACAAATAAAGCATTCTGGCTCAAGAAGGCATGACTGGCTTGTATGCTTTTTCAACAATTTTCCCAGTAACTGTTTGATGCCAAAGTTATGGAGCAAGGCTCGTGCAGCCACTATTATGAAACCACAGAAGCTAGCTGCTGAACAATTTCTCTTCTATGTCATCTCTACAAGGTCTTTAATTGAATGATCCACAGTAGACTCTTAGAAGCAGCTGAACTGTTCTCAGCCCAACAGCACGCTGGATTTGGAGCAGGTAAGGACTCTGAAACACAGGTCTCAAAGCTAACCTAGAATATTGAAGATCACTGATCTAACAACAGCCTATGACACCATCAAACATCAAAAGCTATGGCACAAAATGTATAGAGTAACCAAAAGATAATTATCTTACACAAATAATTCAACATCCCTTCAAAACAAAAGATCTCTCACGGAATGTCAAGGTCAGCACTGTTGTTGAAGGGTCCAAAAGACAAGGTTACCATAAGGCAGCATTTTGGCTCCTCTTTATTTAATATTTATGCCAGCAATCAACCCCTGTCTCATAACACAGGAAATTTCATCTATGCTGATGGTCTCACCCCCAGTTCCCTGAGTAAGATTTTAGAACAGGTGGAAATAAATCTTAATGCTGCTTTGGAGGATGTAGATACATATTATTGTAGGAACTAGCTAAAACCAAATCCCAGTAAAATACAAGTGTGCACATTCCATCTGAAGAACAGACAGGCCCTGAGGAGACTTTGAGTCCCTTGGAGAAGAGTACAGTTGGAATAAGGCTTCCAGCCAAAATATCTTTGGGTCACTCTTTACTGCACACTGACTTTCAAGTAGGACTGCCTTAATGTAAAACAAAAAGTATATGTAAGAAACAACACATAGCACAAAATTACTGGATCATACAGGGGTGCAGCTGCAGAAACATTTAAAACTACTGGTTTATCTTTAGGTTCTGCTGCAGGTGAATACCCTAGCCCTGTTTAGTATAAATCTGTCCCTGCTAAACAAATAGCTATGAAGTCACAGGACACAAGCTATTTAATAAGCTGCCACATGCCATACAGGATCTTCCTGAACATACATTCAAAGAAAGACTGCATGAATGGTTTATTGCCCACCCGTTCTATGATATCAATGAATTCTTCAACTGTAAAATGCAGTAATCCAACAGATGACCCACTGTACATTTATTGTAATATAAACTAAAATATTTCAGTAGTCAATACCTTATCACACTGTATTATAAATTGTAACTTCATTTGACATTGTCAATTGCTGTAATTGCCTAAAGACAATAAAATCATTATTATTATTATTATTATCATTGGTCTTAATGAATCATGTAAACTAATTCTGGATGTTAGAAACCTACACCATGGGATAAATTCAACCATTTAGATGGGATTGCCCCTCCAGATATACAGCATGAGATAAGTGCATGCAGAGAATGGCACATGGGTAGCCTTTGATGTGTAGTGCACATATAAACCATTTAGAAAGATCCTACAGTATTAAAGTTAACCCCATGAATTCTTCACAGAATCTGATTTTGGTCCTTGTATTGTATTCATGCTTTGCCCTATTTTTTGAGAAAAGAGAAAGACTGAAAACAACAAAGTGTACTTATGAATATATTTATTGTGAAGCAGGTGTCAAAATGTGAATTTTTTCAAGATAACTACACTGGATGTCCTAAAACAAACATGAAATATAATTAGTATAATTATCTTCTGTGTTCTACATATAGTACTACTGTAAGTTGAGTTTCCTTAAAAATAAAATAGTTTCTTCATTTTTAAATCAACTTTAGCAGTGCACACAAGTTCTGCAACTGTAGCTGAACCAAGCCACTTCTGTAATTAATTCTGGGGTATGGGTTTTTCAATTAAAGCAGCAATTTATTTGTAGTCCCAAGATTTAATACATTCTACTTCCTGTATCTCACTGTTAGGCTAACTGAGTTTTACAGCTTTTGGAGTTCTATGACAAATTCTGGATCTTATGTGCTTTGTCTTGCAAAAATTTTATAGTTCACTATTTGCTGTGAACTGTGTGTGAATTTTAGCTGCATTTTGGGTAATAAGGCTGGCAAGAGTAAGACTTAGACACCAGCAGTATCATGACCTATCAAGACTGTGCGTTTATTGTTCTCAATACTGTTGCTCGTAGTGGTTGGGATCTCAGAACCTTCAAACAACTATGGAATTGTTGGGTTCAGGAGGTCCATATGCTCAACACCACACTGAATCTCAAATGTCCTCTGTGACTAGAGCCCAAGAGGTTACACATACTGATGGATTGTTCAGCCACATAACGTAATTTGAGTCAGGGTATTCTACTGTCACCCTTGCCAGCAAGTTCTCCGCACCTCTCACTCATTGATGAGTCACTGAGAGATTGTCACATCAACATGCAGTTGATGAACTCTCATATAGAGATGAAGCAGCATGGAATGATGCACCCATATGAGGCATCCAAGCTTGCTTTGACTTGAAAACCAGTCAGGTTATAATCACTGTTGTTGCCTGAGGAGCACCTTATACACCCCCTAATTGAATGACGTATTTTTCCTAGTATAATTTAAAACCAAGTTGTCTTCTTCTTTTCTTTAGTGTCTATCCCATCTAAGAAAGCAGTGCTTTACTAAAATTTTGGCAATTTTATTTTATTTAAGTTTGTGGCCAGATGTCCTTTCTGTCACCACAGTCGCCAGTTCCCTAAGAGAGGGAAGTTGTGTGCACACCTGTCTGTGAATTATGTAAACATTGATATGTGTGTGATCATATTTGAAATATTTGTGCATCATATTTTATGAGTCAGAAAGTGGCAACTAGTTCAGCATTTGCCTAAACAAGAGTCGGAAACTGCCTAAAACTCACAATCCGGTTGACCAGTTCACCAGACAAGGTCATTAATCCAGCATGTGGATTCAATCCAGGTCTGTCTCACTTTCCTGTCTTGCAAGCTAGAATGCTGCATCTCATTCTATTCAAGCAGGAAGTATACTGAATACACACACTAAGTAAAATTGTATTACCTGCTGTTCTTCCTGGTGTTGCAGTTTTAATGGCCCACAGTCCAACATCATTTTATATTTTACTTCTGATCTAACTCTGAACTTTTGAACATTTATTTTTATGGAAGTTAATAATACTGAAAATATCAGAAGTGTAGAATGTAGCTGAATTTTGTCAGACTTATTTTGGAATGGTTTTCTTAGAAATAGCAGACTGTTTACTGAGGTAGCGTTCATATCTAAAATGTCTGCTTTTCCAAGATAGGAGGTATTAAAAGTATCTGCAAATTTGATGCAATCTTTGATCAGTTCATTAAATAAAAATTTTTGTCATATTTCTGATATGTTTTTCCTGTCTAACGTTTCACTATGTTTCAAATAGGTATTATTGTGTTTCTGCAGAAGCTACTAGATTATTTGTACATAGCTTATTTTTCTTGAAAATACCTACATTTTGATATTCCCAATGATAGTTTCCTTAACATCATCATCATCATCATCATCATCATCATCATTTAAGACTGATTATGCCTTTCAGTGTTCAGTCTGGAGCATAGCCCCCCTTATACAGTTCCTCCATGATCCCCTATTCAGTGCTAACTTTGGTGCCTCTTCTGATGTTAAACCTATTACTTCAAAATCATTCTTAACCGAATCCAGGTACCTTCTCCTCGGTCTGCCCCGAAGTTTCCTTAACAAGTATGCAAAATAAAATATACTTGTAGCCAAGATAAATGCCATCAAAACTTGTAAAAATTAATAAAATTACATGGCATCCACAAATTATCTTTATGATTTAAGACTTTAATAACTTTAAAACTAAACTAAATATTAACAAATGGTTTTCAGCATATGGTAAGATAACTCATAGTTTTTTTACCTTCCAGGTGACACAATTTTGATACAAAATTCAACTTGCAAACCTGATAAATGTGAACCCCACAGGAGAAAGCTCAGCATGTGGCCTGGCTCATACAGACAATATCCAGTACCCAAGTGCAACGTAACTTTTGAACACAGTATGGAAGGCAACCACCATACCAACCAACTATTCAGGCTTAGCATACATCATTCATGGAAATCAGTAGTGTTATCCATAAAAAGAAGAAGGGTTGTCCATACATTTCAGATGCCTGTGTGGCAAGATACGGCAGACATTTGCAATGAGTCTCACAAAATTGCGTGTGTAGCAGCCAGAGAGCTGGAAATAAGACAAGGTTACAGCTACAGAACTTCAAGCATGTGTTTGCAATGCATTCAATGTATCACTGTGGAGGTGGTGAAGCGTAGGTGCAGAGAAATGGAAACTAGACATTACCTGTGCTACTAAGGATGCACACAATGATGCATATGAATGTGGAAGCAAACACCTTTTGAGTTATTTTATCACATGTTGAAAACCATTTATTAATATCTACTATAACTTTAAAAGTATTAAATTCTTAAGTTGTAAAGTCTCATTATGGATGCCCTGTATAATACATGCAAATCAACTTAAACTAGTGGTTTACACTAGTTTAGGAAGACAGACATATCTGATCATGATCACACATATCTAAACCAGTCACAACTGTTTTGAATTCTACAAATTTTAAACATTGTGTTACTATGTACTTTGATGTGATTAGGTTACATTTTGACAAGTAAAGTTTCTATCTAGTTGTGCATGATACTCTGATTCCATTTGGAACCCAGGGTTTAAGATCATTTAATATTCTTTCACAGATTAATTTCTTAGGAAAATAGATTAAAAGAAATCTATGGCTGTGTTAAACAATACACTACAGTTTTCATGAAACCCAAGTTTTAGTGTTAACATTTTCAGTCTTTTTTGCAAGTACTTCTTGAATTTTTCCATCCTCATTTCATTAATTACCCTTGCATTTTTCCATTTATTTTTATTTATGTCATGCATACTAATGTTAAGTATCAACAGTTGAGTATTATGATCTAAGAGCCCATCAACTACAGTATTTACACTATGACTCTGCAATGTTGGTATGTCTACAAATCTTTCAAATGTGATAAGTAAGAACTGATAGTCTTTCAAAACCTAAATTTATATTCTTCCTAACATTATCTCATTCCACTTTGAAGGTAAAAATTTTAGTAATGCATCAACTTGGTTTATTAATAACTAATAATTATCAGTTGGAGCCCTATATATTGTGACTATTAGAATCAATATTTATGAAGTGTTACTTCCGCAGCACACTCTTCAAAATACTAATCACTTATAAGCTAAGAGTGTCAATGTTTTTATGTTTGTATTGTTTATTAATGAAAATGGCAGCTTCTTCTTTCTTTATACCTGACCTGCAGTAACAGAATGTTAGATTACATCCATTGATATTTAGTATTCCTATTTTAGTGGACAAATATACTGTGGTGTGCTAAACTTAAGGACAAAAGTAACTTTCACATGCTGTGTCACTGCCATAGCTTGATGAAACTTGGAACATACATAGAAAGAATGGCTACATAACAGCACAGAAGGTAGCTGAAAGAAATATGTAATGAGACAAACAGAAATGATATTTTTATTCAAAGAAAACAATTACACTGAAGTCATTATGACTCATGATGGTAATTCATGTTATCTGATGTGCTCTCATACTGAACACAAGGTCTGTAAGGAGTTCTTGTGATAGGCTGTTCCATTCTTCCTAGAGCATGGTTGACTATTGCTGGCTGGTCTTCAGTAAAATGTGAATGGACATCCTGCAATACTTCTTCACAATGCATTCCACACATACTCAATGGGATCTAAGTAGGGGAAATGGGCAGGGTAAAATATTTACTGAATATCTTCTTGTTCCAAGAGCTCCTCCACTCATGCCGTTCTTTGCAGTTGCACAATGCTACTCATAAAAATGAAATCAGGGCAGCATGCACACCTGAAACACATATGTGGGGAAGGAACACAGTGTCAGAATAACTGACTGGTGAGTGTACCATGTATAAAGATCTGGAGGTCAGTGTACCCATGCAACATTATGCTTCCCCACAACACAACACCTGGACCACAAGAATGATCATGTTTGACATAGTTCATGGGTGAATTTTGTATTTCTGTCTCTCAACATATGAGAATACATCCAAAATCACTACTCAGACTGAATCTGCTCTGAATTTAGAAGAGCACATGACCCCACTCCTTGTTGGTCCAGTTCCTATGCTCACAGAACCATCACAAATAGTGTTACCAATGTGTGAGTGTCAATGGAATACTACAACATACACCCCCATGTAGATGTCATGCCACTGTTGAATGAGGGATTGTGTGCCTTGCAGTCCTGTTAAATGTGATTGCAATTGCACCAGGAGTTTGACTTGGGTCCCTTGTTGCCTGCTGCATAATGTAGTGCTCATCTGCTGCTGTAGTTGACTGTGGTTGACCAACTTCATTCCTTTTGACAGCAGTACCTTTGGTTTGGAATGCTCCCCATCAATATGAAACTGTGCTGTGAGCAATACCCTCCTGGGCTGTACTTGGCACACTTTGTCATCTTTCAGTTTCCCTATAATTCTTCCCTATGTGAAATCACCCAAATATTGCCTCAGGGCCATGATGTAATAAAGAACAACACCACAGTGCACTGTAACCACTAGCTGACCAACACATAATGTCTTTTCTTGTCATTCCTTCAGCTGCCTTATGTTGTGAGACTAGCCCCATTTTTTGCTAGATTCATGCTGACCTCACGATATGTGATGTCCAGCTTTCTGTGCATGACTGGAAGACCTCTGGCAAAATGCTCCCACACTTTCATTCATTACCACCAAGTAGTTAATATATTACATGTCTCTTTCGTTTTTGCAGAGTAGTGTATGCACATGTAAGTGATTAGCATATCATATTTCATTTGAACAGATACCCGCCAGGGTAGCCGAGAGCACTAACGTGCTGCTCCTGGACTCGGGTAGGTGCGTTGGCCCCAGATTGAATCCGCCTGGCAGATTAATGATGAAGGGCTGGTGTGCCAGCCAGCCTGGCTGTGGTTTTTACGCAGTTTTCCACATCCTCGGTGAATACCGGGTTGGTCCCCACATTTTGTCTCAGTTGCATGACTTGCAGACATTTGCACACATTCGCACTATTCCATGGCTTATACTAGATGCAGACAGCAGGGGTACACTAATTCCTTCAGGGGTGGGGGGAGGGGGGGGTTGGCAGTTGGCGACCGGAAGGGCATCCGGCCACCCCTTAAAAACTTAACAATCCACAGCCGATTAACCATGGCCGACCCTGCGTAGCCGCGGGACAAGGCTCAGAAAGAGATAGAGATTTCATTTGAACAGATCAGAAGTTAACTGATTTTATTTATTAATCCTCTAATATATTTCTGCAACAAATATACTTTAGTGTCTTTCATATCTTACCATCTTTCAGGCACAAAGTTTTCAGTTCTATGTACTTCTGACGATACTCATAACATGAAATCATCCAGCTTCCCATGTTTTAATTGTGACCCTTAATTTTATATTTGATTGTATCTATATGGAATTCAACAGAACTGCTGTTAGTGCACCCCTCATTTTTCCACTGTCATTGTTCAAATCAAAACTATCACAGAATCATCATGGTGCCTTATTGTAAGATTCTATACCTTGGAGATCATTTAATTTGCAACTTTAATGGTCTCTTAAAAGTCTCTCTATGACCACACTTTGAGGTAAATGTCAGTTCATCTGTGACAGTTCTTCATTCACTGCAGGGGATGATTAAATTAATGCGCCTGCACTGTTGTTTCGGAAGACACTAGATGACATTTGAGAAATTGTAGCTGCATTTCTTGGGGAAAAAAAGGATGAGGTAAAGGGACATAAAGAGTTTATTATAGATATTTTCAATGTTGTTCATCTATTAATGATACAAGATTCAATCATAATGTTTCAGATATAACTTTAGAAAATACATGTAACTCATTTTAAATAAAACAGTTACAATATATTAATGAAATTCATGCTGTAAAGTATTTATTAGGATAAAATTTACCTTAATAATTCAATTGGAGGCTGGGCACCATAGGTGTCCAGCTTTGGCATGTTGACATCATCCACAAAGAAAACAAGTTTTTTGCCAAGTGGAGGGCCCAGCACAGTTTTTTTTCTTCGCTCCAACTTAGCTTCAAATATTTCTTGTGTGCGACTACTGCTTGTCTGGGCAGAAAAATTCAGTGCCACAGTAATATGATCTCCTTGTGCTAACAATTTGTTCAGAACCTCTTTAGCAATGACAGATTTCCCAACACCTTTCAACAAATAAGTGAGTGTAAAAAAAAAAAAAAAAAAAAAAAAAAAAAAAAAAAAAAAAAAAAAAAAAAAACTGGAAATTCAATTACTATAATTAATGTAACTCAGACAATAACTGAATAGTCGTTAACCAGCTTTCAGTAAATAGTCTGACCAGTATAACCACAAACTCATATCTTCCTTTTCAAGTGAAACAATTGTAGCTTGAGTTCCTATAAGTTGACATTATTAGGACAAAAAGAATGTAACACTTTACTTAAGTGGGTATTCATATGGATAATAAGCTATAAATAACGCAATAATTTGCAGAGCTGCACAGAAAAACTGTGTAAACTTGCACTAAATTTTTAAGCAATCTTATTACACTAGCGTAAATAGATAAACTAATAATTTAGCTCAACATACTGTATCTATTGAACCTGCACAAGAAATATTAAAATGAAATAAATAAAATACTTCTTCTCCATAAACTGCTTTTTTCAAGCATAGTAGGGCTTTCTCTGTTGGAAATTTGTTGTAAAAATGAACGTAGACCAGGGTTTGTTCCATTGACTAAGGGATCACGAGATCTGGCACACCAGCTTGATTTGGACAAAGACAGGGAAGGAAATAAGCTCTGTTATTTTCAAAAGAACCAAACCAGAATTCACCCCATTATGGGATAATGTTCAAGAATATCATTAATGCTGTCTCATGGGAAGTATGCACGGTCTGAAGTATTCTGTGTGCCCATCTGTCAGCCATTAATATTCACAGCAAATTAATCAAAACTTTGATGAACAGGTAATGAGCACACACACTTTATAGAGATGAATGTGTCTGTTCAGTAAAAGACTCTGGCAATAAGAAGCATGGGTCTTCTCTCTCTGATCATTTATGAATTGCTACTTGCCATAGAAGAGAATGTGGTTCACCGTGATAGCTCTGTCTATGTATTTGTGTAGGTTCTTTAAATGGCTTACACACATAAATAAATATTCATGCCATCCCTGTGTGGCAAAGCTATCGTACGGAGGCACGATTATATATACACTGACAGAAAATTGAAAAAAAAAAGCTATCAATTATTTTATATACCACTTTTTTTTCTTCACCGATCTCGCTGTCTGCTTATCCTTTGAGGTGGCACAATAAAGAAGTATGTAATTGTGCTTTCCCAGTAGGGTGTTAATTTAAAGTTATAATATGCAGAAGTTACAAGTTCTTGTTCTTGTACTTAGTTATGTCCTATTCTCCACTTCGCAATGCAGCGAGGACTTGTGTTTATAGATGGACTTTTTTTTTCTCTTTGGAGATGAACCCAACATGAAAAGAGAATAGCCATCACAGCCACACCGGCATTGTTGTGCATCATTGGGGAGACAAGGTAAATACCTAGCTGCACACCAAAACTATAAGGAATTATCAATTTATTAATGTTCCAGAACTTCCAAAACATTTCTTAAAACACACATGTCCATACCTGTATGAGCTTCTAGGCATATAATTTCTAATGTTGCTACATGATAATTACTTCACCTCTCAATAATTCACACTATATCTCTCCCCAACCATTATATCTGGTGACCTATACAAGGGCAGCTTTTAATAATTTAAAAAAAAATTATATAATTTTGTACATTTTCCATTAAATTAATTGTTGTGTTTCTCTGTTTCATGAATGGGATTACTATGCTTTCATAATAAGGATGGAAATCACATAATGTGCAAAAGAGTAAATATAATCAATTGGAGAATTAATGCTGGAAGGAGTGAAAAAGCCGACAAAAAAGGTAGGAAAATTCATGATACATTGAGTGCATGACTGTATTTAGAAGTATCTTTGCCAATAGTGATCATAGTACCTTCCATAACCCAATTCCCAAACTGCAGAATTCTCACAAAATACATAGACACTTGGAAAGAAAATTAATTTTAGGGAGAGAAATTGTCCGTATACAACTGAGTTTTACTGGCAATGTATTTTGAAATATGTTAGTGAGGACCAACTGAATAGGTTTCATAGTGGTATCATCACTATTGCATACAGAATATTTCATTTTCAAAAGTATTCAATTATTTTGTCATTTTTTTAAAAATTATCAAAAAATGAGTATGCACAATTGGCCCATTGTTGCCAGTCCATTGCCAGATAGCCACAAGATGTTGCTGACATAGATATGTCAACAAATGAAATTGAAACTGAAAATTTTGGTCACTGTGATGACGACCAATTAATTTTTCAATTAATATGGACACAGATGTAAGTAACATTATTACTCAAATTGATACAATGATGACAGTAAATGAGACAGGGTCATAATTTTCTCCAGGGAATATTTTTTCCCCTTGGGAAATGTAACACACACAGCATGTATATTTGAAATTATTCTTTACCTGCCAGAAAACTTAATGATGTTTCAAAATAACAGACAGATACACAAAAGAAATTATTTGAACAGAAAAATGAAACTCTTGATACTTTCAAATCCAGCATAACACCACAGTTGAATGACTTGGCAAAGGATTTGCAGCTGATATTTGAAACAAATTACTGGATAAAATTGTTAAGTATGTGGAAAGACCTAAAAACATAATTGCTCACTGATTTATGACAAGATATAAATAATTTAAGCCAAGAAGTGTCATCAGCAGGTGAGACACAAAAACGGTTTGTGGAAAAGGTGAAGGAGGTATCTGAGACCCAGACAAAAATGCAACAGGAGAAGCAACAGTTGTGCCAGAATATAAATACACTTGTAGGTACCACTGATGGGCTGCAAACTGAGTATAAAGGTCTACCTGGACAGGTGCAAGATCTGTCACTGCATCTAGGTAGCAAAGTTGAAATACTCAGTTCATGAGAAATGAGCAAGAAAGGATAGATAAAGACATTAAGGAAATAAAGGACAATGTCAATGCTGGTGTGCTGGACCAAGGCAGCATCCTGGCACAGAAGATAGTCCAGGAACACAAATGTTATGTAGATGTGATCAAGGAACTCAGAGCTGAAATGGATCAACGGTTCAAAGCAGTGGAGGAAAAATCATGGACTAACATCATTAGTACCATTGAAAAGGAAAGGGAACATTCAGCCCCAAGCTATCAGGTGTCAACAGACAGGATATATAATCTGAACATCTATTTGCACTTGAATCCTAACCTGTCAGGTGAAATAGTTTTCAACTATATCATGTAGCAGGCACTGCCAACTTCTGTCCCTGTCATGCAGAGGTATTTGGGATATGATGTGATACATTGAAACAATGCCACATCAGCAGCAGACAGAGCTGTACACCTTTCTACTTTTCTCATGGATGAAAGCTTATTATGACATGATAAGTTTCTGACTTTTTTTCCACAGTCATGTTCATAAGAGGCATCTAGAACATTTTCCCACAGAAGATACGCTTTGTGGTAGGTTACACACAGGGTGAAAGGCTAATAGTAAATTACCTGATCGCCATGGGCACCTTTACGAAGCACCAAGCACAAATTGACATTGGTAAGGGGAAGTGTCACTTTGTTGTGAACAACAAACAATATTCAGCAAATCCAGTCAAGTCAAACGCCAGAGAAACAAACCAAAGCATACTACTGATTTTGAATTCAGTTCTTCTATCCTACTGTCATGTTTGTAAATATACAAGGAACTGCAGGAGCTTTTAATATGTTATGCTCATACTTTTGAATGATGCCCTGGCATAATCAGAAGATACAAATACAAAATAGAGGTACCCACACAAAACCTTCTGCTTTTTGTCTTATTACATTCTATGAGCCAAGAAGGAGGCTGCCAGGAAAGAGATCAATAGCATCTTAAATTTGGAAATAATACAACCATCCTTATCTCCATACTGTAGACCCATTTTGGCCATTAGTAAATCAGATGGTAGTGTCCACCTCATACTCGATGCACGAGACATAAATAAGATTACTGTGCCTTGCAGAACATGACCTGACAATCTGGAAGAACAACTTCTAACATTTCATAATGTTAATTACCTCACCATAATAGCTCTCTAAGCCTCATACTGGCAAATTGGACTACATAAAGATAGCCTTAAGAATACTGCCTTTGTACGTGATGGCAGAATCTATGAGTTCTGTGTTTTTTCTTTTGGTGTAAACGTAAGTGCAGGTGTGTTTATTTCTGCTTTGAACTGAGTCTTAGGATGCGAATTGTTAAGTAGGGTCACTGCGTATGTTGATGATTTATTGATTGCTACCTACACATGGTCAGAACACTTAAGGCTCTTCGCTCAAGTCATGTACAGGTTTTCAGAACATGGAGTCAGCCAACTTAATGATGTCACATTTTGGTAATGAAAGGACTAAATTATTTGGACTCATAATATCACCTCAAGGCATATTTCCAGACCCTAAGAAGCTCAATGCTAGCAGAAACTGCCCTTTACCTCAAAATAAGAAACAGTTGAAGGGATAGCTTGAATTAGTATCTTTCTTCAGAAAATTTATAGCACAGCAGCTTTTAAATAGTGATGCTCTATTGAATTTTCTACAGAATAACCACTCCTGGTTATGTACCAAGTAATGCCAAACTGATTTTGACAACATTAAAGGACAACAAGTACTCCTTAGGACCCATCCAAATTCAAGAAAGTAGCAAGTTGAATCACAAGTGGTCACTGCTGTACACAGGGCCATTTGTTATACCAAAAATTCCTCACACAGAAGCCTATAAGTTAGCATACTTAAACAGCGGTAAGGATACAGGGCTCTACCCACACAAAGATTTACATGAATTTATGCACTAAACATGTACATAAGTGTACATGGGAGATGACATACTGTCAACATTGTTTTACACTTGTTCATTGGCACAATTCTTGCTGATACATACTCATGCACAACAGAATAGATAAGAATGATAGCATGTAGCAAAAGGAATTATAAGTCACTGAGACTGAAGTACACTGTTTACAGTTGATGATGGCACTTGTATAAGACAATACTGTACTGTGAGAATGTACCAGTAGATTGTAAACAGAAAAAAATGTGCTTTAACATGAGTAGAGTGTCATGAAATAATGTACTCAATAGTTCATGATGAACAAAGGATTGCAGTGGTAGAACAAAAATGAATGCTTCTCCTGCCCTTAACATCTAATTTAGATGAGTAGATACAACCTAATGAACTTGTCAGAGGCATAGCTAAGCGAAGTTATTTAGGCTTCTTGCAATTTCAAGTTATGAAGCTCTCCTTCCTCCACATCTGTAACAATGTCCACCTCAGGTAGCTGAGTGGTCAGCGTGACAGAATGTCAGTCCTAAGCGGCTGGGTTCGAATCCCGGCTGGGTCGGAGATTTTCTCTGCTCTGAGACTGGGTGTTGTATTGTCCTAATCATCATCATTTCATCCCCATCGACGTGCAAGTCGCCTCAGTGGTGCCAAATCAAAAGACTTGCACCCAAAGAATGGTCTTCTTGACGGGAGGCCCTAGTCACATGAAATTTATTTTATTTTATTTGTAACAATGGATACTTGAGTCAGGTGTGGTGTACGAACACAAAACTTACGCATATCATGCGATGTTGCATAGAAGTATTTTGTCAATACTGGAAAATGAGACTGAAAAACATGACAACCTGTCTAATGTACAAGTAAGATGACACTGAATATCAGACTGTTCACAAATGAACATTCAAAATGGTAATTCCCAAGAGCAAAATGTGATAAAAATGATAATGTAAAAACTGAAAGATATTATGTGACACAAAATCACAAGAATGTATATAATATTAACTGTATTCAAAGTATAATTCATGCATAGTGTTCATGTAAATTTTTGTACAATATTTATGTGAAAAAAAAGCAAACACCATATGAAAATGTATATGTACAGACTAAGAAATATGCAAACCAGGGATGTCAGTGTATTTTAAAATGTAAATGCTTAGGTTATTGTAGGAATGATGAAATGTAAAAACCACGATGCAAAGTAAAGCTGAATATGTTTTCTAGGACTGCATGTATGAACTAATAACTGTAAATGTGCTACAAACATATTGTGAAGGTTTGAAACCCATAACTTTGTGATTATTCCATTAAAAAATGTGTGCCACTGATGGGGAGTAACAAACATTTTTATCCTCAGTGTTCTTGGGTATTGACAAGAAATTCTACCACAGAGAGGGTATGTAAAACATTAAAAGCATTGGAACTTACCTTGAACCCATTCGTGTGTCTTTGGGAGCCTTGTCCAACCACTGAAAAATGTGGATTATGGAAGGAACAAATGCCTGGACTGTAAATGATGAACTTCCTCACCACAGCATCAATGGTTCCACTATACACAATCTCAGCACATCATGTTGTAGCCTTGGGATGAATACTTTTATTGACTTTGGGTAAAAAAGTGAAGTTGTAGCACACTCATGGACAGCTAAACTTAACGACAGCTTTAACAAACTCAGGTGCTTGTGCAGCATATGTCACATTATGTGTGTTCACTGGACAATGCCGCAATAGCAGATCCCAATAATCAGACTACAGTCTCTGAATTCAAATACACCTGTCAATGTAACCCTTTTAAAAATTTTGTAAATAGCAGTAGTAATAATTTGTAAAGTGTAAATTAAAGAAAATTAGATATATGTGTTATCTAATGACACAGTCTGGGAGTAAATGAGGAAAACTTGGCAATAAAGATCTCAGTACCCTGACAGGCCAAGAGTTTAAAGTAAAAACAGATGCAAATAGTGTAATGGCACCACCACTTTATACTGACATCCAGTGAAATGGATGAAACCAATATACAGTGCGGGATGAGGGGCAGTTGTGTAAGTTCTTTAAATGGCCCATACAATAAATAAATATTCGTGCTGTCCCCACGTGGCAAAGATATCATAGGGAGGTATGACTATATTTATGCTGACAGAAAATTGAAAACAAAACTATCAATTATTTTAAGTACCTGATTTGTTTTTTTCCATCAATCTCAATGTCCTTCACTCCTTTGAACTGGTGTGCTAAACACATATATAATTCCACCCACCCAATATGGTGTTAATTAAAAGTTGTAATATGGTGAAAGGAAGATGAAAGCTATGGTGTTTGCAGATGATCTGATCATTTGGGGGAATAAGGAGGAGGAAGTACAAGAGCAGTTGGACATATGAGAATGAACAGTACAAGAATATGGGATGAAATTTAGTATAAGTAAGAGTGAGAGGATTATCACAACAAGAAAGAAGGAGAGAGGAACAACGGGAATAACAGTTGGTGGGGAACGATTGAGGACAGTGGAGAGTTTCAAAGATGGAAAAAGCGACAGAGAAATAAATGAGCTGGGGAGAAAAGCAGAAGCATTTTGGAAGACTGTCAGAAGCCTGATGTGGAGCAAGGATGTACCCCAAATCAGTAAAAAGGTATATACCAGTCATACTATTTCCTGATCCTCACATATGCACCAGAAACCAGAGTTATGAAAGGAAGAGAGAAAAGCAAAGTACAAGCTAGTGAGATGAAATTCTTGAGAAACAGTATTGGAGTGACAAAGTTAGACAGGTTAAGAAATGAGAGGAACAGAGAGTTAATGAAGGTGGAACCATTACAGGAGGAGATAGAGAAATCAAGGCTGAGATGGTATGGACACGTTAGGAGAATGGAGGAGAAGAGGATACCCAAGAGGATACACGAGATGAAACTGGAAAGAAAGAGACCAAGAGGAAGACCAAGAGACAGATGGCTGAAAGGAGTAGAGGAATGCGTCCAGCTGACATTGATGATTCCTTATTAAACAAATCCACAGAGTGGCCCGCACATCTCTTTCAAAGAAGTTCAGAATAGTATCATCAGCTGATCAGATCATGACTACAATCATCCAAGATGAAGGGGTTAATCTGTGTAATAAGCTTTTGGGACTCAGAAGAGGCTATTTTTTTCTCTCATGGTCAAATGGTCAGTTCCATTGCGTGTTCTGAAATTCTTAGGAAACTGAAGAAATAATTACAGCTTGTATACGGTCACAAAAATAAAAATGGTGTGCTCCTTCTCCATGATAATGCAATATCACATCCTAGTCTGGGCATCCAAGAGGAGATCACAAAACTTCAGTGGACTGTTCTTCCTCATCCACCTACAGCCTGGACCTCACACATTCTGACTTCCATCACTTTGGTCCACAGAAGCATGGATTTCATAGGCAGCACTACAGCAATGTGATTAACATGAAATTGGCTGAGACACAGATTGGTAGAGTGGTAGCATGATGGCATACAGGCTCTCACATTAATGTGGTATAAGGTCATAGAGATGAATGGAAATTACACTGAAAAAAATAGTTTTATAGCCAAAGATTTGGAAAACAATATGGTGCATTTAAATTACACATAAAATCATTATGTTGTGAGAAAAAAGTGTAGCACTACTTATTGAATGACCTTGTATTTTCTGTGGAGTTCCTGGTGCTGCTTGAAAATGTATGGGCCTGCAGAATTTCTAGAAATTTTGTTCCTACTGTAATCTACGTTTGTAAACAGAAAACCATGGAAAGCAGAAAATCAGAAGAGAAACTGGTTAGGGTTTAGGTATCACTTGAGTAATCCAGGCAAGCATTTCAATGGAGTACCGCATATTATCTTGCAGTGATTATAGTGACTAATTGAGGAAAATTCCAGGAGAGCCATTTGCCATGGACAAAAAAGTGTGTGCAGGCACAAATCATTGGTCCGTAGTGCAGATATCTGGATAACAGCACATTCTGCTTAAGACATAAAAATATCAATATCTATACTACTATTTCCTCTTCCTGAGCCAATATGGAGTTTTGTAGTAACACTGCACTTTGACTACAGATAATGATGCAAGTAACTGAAATGAGACTATATTGTGCCTTCAAATTTACTGTCCCATCCAATTCCACACTTTCATTTCCTTTTAACTGAGACTGTTGCTCTCCAGATGCCACTGATAAAGACCACTGCTTAGGATTTGTAAATTCCTTTTTTAATGATGACAGTTAACATCCTTCTGCAGTATTACATCAACATCATTGCTTGAAGATCATGAGAAGGTACTGCAACAAAATATGGCATAATATGTAGATTGCTCAGCATTTCATAAAAGATTTAAACAGTTTAAAATCTGTGCTCCTTTCTCTCTCGGTTGGTATGTTATCAAAATGTCACTCAGGAACAATGCTATACCACAAACACATAGTCCACTACCTGCTCCCAAAAATATCTTGAATCTGCAGTCATCTGAAAACAGATCTATATCCTCCTTCCTTGCCACAGGTTAATCAGTTTTTCATGCTCATTGGTAAGTAGTTAGGAAGAGAGAAAGTAGTTACCCATTGGTACATATTTATCTTTCTTGAAGCTAGTTCCCTTTGTTTACATTCCTAATCTGCCCAGGATGTATTCACCTCTTTTTGTGCTATGATAGGAACATTTCTTATTTTGTTTTTATCACATGCTATTGAACAGGATTTCCTTGATATTCTACTGACCAGGTCCTTCATAATTTCTCAGCTGGGACTTACTGCACTGCATGTACTCCATATGCATAGGCTAATGGCTAGTGCTGATGGTTACTAACATGGAGATTCTGTGTTTGATTACCTAATGGGCCCAAGTTAGAAGCTGCTGGAACATAGATGCATAAAAACTGAATGCAAGCTGCTGAAGTGGCATCAAATAGAAGATATTGCATCTGGATGAGGGCAACACATTATGTGTACTGATTTTCTTTCATCAAATCACCTCAACTTGTAACTACCATGTAGTTGTCTACATCTATTTTACTTCTCCCACATTTGCCCTTATTTTAGACTGATTTATTATCCCTTTTATTCTACCTTTTATAATCTATGTGTTTAATTTTTGATGTTTATCAAGTTTGTTAGGAACATTTTTTTGTTGGTGTCTCTTGTTTCTGGTAATTAATCCTTCCTTTTGTTCACCTTTCTTACTTCAGTTCCAATTTGTACATTCATCTATAAATCTTTCATATAGTTTCAAGAATGGAGGAGCTTGTGGTTCCTAAATGATTGTCTTGATGTAACCATTTTGTCTGCTTATGCCTAATGATCTAGTAAACAGAAATTCTGCCTAATGTTCCGATAGTGAATGTTATCATTTGTTACTTAACGGAGATCAATAAGCAATTAGCACAAGAGGAAAGAACTAAAGTGTTCTTCTATATTTTGAAGAACACATAACCAATTAGTACCTGTGTCTCCTGTGAGTAAGACATGCCTCTTGACAGAAAGTAACCTCTCAGTTACATAACCAAAACGGACAGTATCAGTAGTTGGTACTAACATTTCAAAAAAAGGCATTTCCCGATCAAATTGAAAAGCCGGCACTATGCTGCTCCAAAGGCTCATTCTTTTTTGTGGAATGTTTACATACACACTCCACAGATCATCAGCAGCTGGCAAACTGTAATTGGGAATCAATTAAGGATTATAGAATGAAATTAACAAAATACCACAATAGTATCTAGAAAGAATGTAGATCTTACGTCATATTAAGAAACAGCAGATAATATATTTCATAATATAACAGTATTTCTATCTCATGACTAAATTTAATTTAAATTAAAGAAGGAAATAATAATAATAATAATAATCATAATAATAATAAGTCTCAATGAAGTTACAAATGATTATTACATACCATTCACCTGTGTTCAAAACAAAGGAGCATTTGCTACGGGTGGTCCACTGATATATTTTTCAACTACAAGGTGTTTTCTATTACACTCACTGCTCTTGTATAATAATAGATGAAAACTTTTGTTCTTTTGAATCCACACATATACAAAAGTATAAAACTACTCATGTTCTGAAGTTTGGAATATAGGAAATATTGTACCGTGCATCTGGATGGTCATCAAACTGCTCCTTCACAAAGATTTCAAATTTTTCTTGGGATGCATCAGTGAGGTTGCCACCAAGGGACCAAAGATATGAAAACACATAGGCCTGGCAGAGGAAATTTTTTATTCGAGAAGCATCAGACGTTTTATCAATACTTCCAGGTGACATAATTAGACTCTCCATCAGCCCACAAAGCATAGTAGCTTTGCTGATATCTGCCTGAAAAGTAATATATTGTAAATTTATATAACTCGACACAGTCAAAATCAAGGAAAATGTAAAAATGGTAGCCAGAAAAGTGAAAATAAATATGATCATCATGTGCAAAAGTGAAACTGGATGTTTATTAATATTTTATAGCTTTTGGTATTATTCTTTTGTGTCAAACAAGTGGGAAAGGTAAATGTGAATTCTTTTATGTCAAACAAGTGGGGAAGGTAAACATGAAGAGTTTGTTTAGCAGTGCAGTGTGAAATACTAATAATACTGGAGGTTGAAATATCAAACCTCATTTAAAAATGATAATTTTACTCTCTTATATTCTGGTCTCACTAATAGACTTACAAGGAATCACAGGGCCATCAGCTTATTAGTTGGAGGCTGCCATATGTGAACATTTAGTTCTTAGAAAGATGAAAGCTTATTATTGTCATATGCCATCGAAATTATTATTCCAACAGAATGTAACAGGAAATCATGCCAATAAAGACTAAATTAAGAGCTAGGAAAGTGGCACTCTTTGCAAGCTTCAGTTTTGAATCACTAATAAAATTCAAAAAACACTACTCCATGAAAAAATATGTTTATAACAATAATATAACAGGAAACCAGATTGCTTCAAATCAGAGCGATATAAGGACCTAAACTGGAAATGAAGAAAAGGTGTTTTCAAAGACGTCCTCCAGTTGAGTCTGCAGTCAGTATTTAAATCACAGAATCAACCATTTTTTTTCTTGCTATCATGTAGAGACTAATATCCTATACAGAAGAAAGTGGATAGTAGTGTAGGATTTTATTTATTTATTATTCAATTTCTGGGGATATCTAATATCACACCTCATATTAGTGGGAAACCAATTAAAAGGTTTGTATTCTGCTCCAAACTAATTTAAAAATCATTTACAAAGCCAAAATTGTCAAAAAAGTGTTTTATAAAAGACCATCAGGAAAAGCTTTTCAGGTAGCCAGCAGTGTGCTCATAAAAACAAAAGCACTAAAATTGCTTGTTTTGCTACTCTACATTAACTTCTAGTCACAGCAAACATGAAAGAGCTGAGTTAGATACACAAAATACCTCTAGGTCATATAAAGTAATGGAAATTAAAGATCAAGGAATTCTCTTAAGAGCACTGGTGGCTTAGGGCTTAAGCACATGCTTGTGGCACAACATAAATTAATATTTTTAGAACAGAAAACAGGTAGTGGAACTTCCTTACCAAGATGGCACCATGCACATTCATACAACTCTGGAGAAAAAAATCTAAAATATAATACACAACAAAACACTCAGGTTTGGAAATATACTACTTTTATATTTCTTTTTTATATAAATGACCTAAGACCATGCTGCTTCTACCGTAAGAATATGAGACCAATATACTGATTAAGGAATGGTCTGGCATGGAGTTAGAGGAGCAAATTTATATATATGTGGATCAGTTTTATAAGAACACTGGATGTACCACAGTATTACTTTATAACAACAAAAAGGCTAATTCATACATATTGGTATTTATATACAAACTCATCTAGTAAAGCAAGGACAAAGGATGGGGAAGGCAGTCAAGGTTGCCTCACAGTAGGAAACATTTCCTGAAGGAATTTAGGGAAGCTGCAGAAAACCTAAATAAGGTCTCCATCCTCCCAGATACAAAGTCAGTTTCTTAACAACAGTTCAAGCTTGTTCAGTAAACCCCCAATGAACAATACAGTGGCCACAACCACTAGATGTGACACTACCATTGTCTTCTCATTCATTGTTTGTTATTGCTAAAGAAAGTTGCAGCTCAGAAATTAAAAGGATGGTTTGATGAGTTTCCTAAAAATGCAAGAAATATGAGGTGGGCTAGAAGAAACCGGACTAATACTGGTGAAACAATAAAACGAATGCAATAAGGCTGAAAGTCGCGTGGCCTGTCACGTGACTCTCGCTCCGCCTACTGCTCGAGTTTCATCTGCCTCCTGCACTCAGTCTGCCCGTGGCGTCTGTTTTAAGTAGTTGACGTTTTGTCTGTGCGTCGGAAAATGTTGAGTGTACAGAAAGAACAGCGTGTTAACATCAAATTTTGTTTCAATCTAGGAAAATCTGCAAGTGAAACGTTTGTAATGTTACAACAAGTGTATGGCAATGATTGTTTATCGTGAACACAAGTGTTTGAGTGGTTTAAATGATTTAAAGATGGCCGCGAAGACACCAGTAATGACACTCGCACTGGCAGACCATTGTCAGCAAAAACTGATGCAAACATTGAAAAAATCGGTAAACTTGTTCGACAAGATTGCCGTTTAACAATCAGAGCAGAGCAGTGATCTTGTCGAACAAGTTTACCGATTTTTTCAATGTTTGCATCAGTTTTTGCTGACAATGGTCTGCCAGTGCGAGTGTCATCACTGGTGTCTTCGCGGCCATCTTTAAATCGTTTAAACCACTCAAACACTTGTGTTCGCAATAAACAATCATCGCCGTACACTTGTTGTAACATTACAAATGTTTCACTTGCAGATTTTCCTAGTTTGAAACAAAATTTGATGTTAACACTCTGTTCTTTCTGTACACTCAACATTTTCCGACGCACAGACGAAACGTCAACTACTTAAAACAGACGCCACGGGCAGACTGAGTGCAGGAGGCAGATGAAACTCGAGCAGAAGGTGGAGCGAGAGTCACGTGACAGGCCACGCGACTTTCAGCCTTACTGCATTCGTTTTATTGTTTCACCAGTACTAGTCCGTTTTTTTTCTAGCCACACCTCGTATGTTTGTTTCATAAATACTCCTATTATAATGTCACATAGAAGAAGTTGTAATTAGATGAATGATGAACACTAACTTCACTTAACAAAGGTTTATTCAGCACTCGCACATACAAGTGTGTGGAGTGAACTGCCTCCAGCCAGAGCACATACAGTATATATACAGCTACAGAGCATTCCAGTACAATAATTCTTGACATTTGTGGATACTTCTAGAATGAACTCAAACCAAATATAGAAATTAAAAATTGTAGACTACAGGTGAGTTTTGAACTCACAACCCTTCATGCAACCATTTAATATCATAACCACTACACCACAGTGTTACTCAGCTTCTTCTGTAACAATATGTGAAAACCCCCAAAATATGAGCAAAAATCATATGTAATTGATATATATGATTAAAAATCATAACCCTCTCCAATACACTGTATAAATTCTGTGTAAATGAAGGAAATTAAATGTACAGTACAATGTTTATTCAATAATTTGTGGTAATGAATTTTATCAGCCCTTAAAACACCACAAATGTGTAACAGCAAGTAGAAACTCATCAAACTGACATTGATATCTCTGTACAGAGTAATTGACCCATTTTCTGACATGCTGCAACCATAAGTTATACATCAAAACATACATTTTTGAGAGATCTTTCCTTTGCGCTCACCCAGAAAAAAAGCAAAAATTGTAGAACAAATGAATTAAACCAAAAACTGTAAAGTACGGTGAAAGATGTTGAAATCTCACATATGGGTCTGTGCATGAACATACACACAAGTTTTCCTTCACCTGTAGTACTTATTTACACAATGAATACGAAATAAAGTTAAGTCTACTGTGATTTCAGTGTTTCTCTGTTCCAGCAATTTGTTACATTTATAACAATCAGTGCTATCACAATTCATCAAATACTATTGGGGACTGCAACAAAGACAAACAAGCCATCACACAACTGTTCACTGTAGTGCGGTACACAGCAAATGGAGTAGCCTACACTGGCAGCAGTTGATAGAGGCACAATATACCCCAGTTTCTGTCGACAGGCTCTGAGCAAAACTATTGTAAGTAAAATTAATGGACGATAGTCAAGGGCATACAAGGTATTAACTACATGAATTAAACCTAAGCGGTGGAAGCTGCGGTCACTCCATTTGTTATACACTGATGACATCAGATGTACTTTGGAACAAACCATCAAATAAGCTTGCTGTTTATCACTCGATATACTAGAAGCTCCTTGTTCAAAAATGTGCTGTAAGAAAAATACATGGTGCTCACCCATGATCATCTTGTAAACACCTGTTTAAGGATCTGGGCATTCTGACTACTGATTGACAGTATATTTATTCTCTTATGAACTTTGTTGTAAGTAATCCACCACAGTTCAAAAGGAACAAAGATGTAAATAGTTACAGTACCAGAAGGAAAAATGAAATCCACTACTCCACATTAAGTTTGTCATCAGTACAAAAAGAGGTGCACAATGGTGCAACTAAAGTTTTTGGTCACTTACTCAGTGATATACAATGTGTGACAGGCAGCAAAGTAAAATTTGGAAAATATAACAAAAAAATTTCTCCTTGACAACACCTTATGTTCCATAGATATTATTTAAAAGCGCTGGCAGGTCGATAGACACAGAAACAAACACAAACATACACACAAAATTCAAGCTTTTGTAACAAACAGTTGCTTCGCCAGGAAAGAGGAAAGGAGAGGGAAAGACGAAAGGATGTGGGTTTTAAGGGAGAGGGTAAGGAGTCATTCCAATCCCGGGAGCGGAAAGACTTACCTTGGGGGGAAGAAAGGACAGGTACACACTCGCACACACACACATATCCATCCGCATGTACACAGACACAAGCAGACATTTCATATATATAGATATATTTTTCCCACATGGAATGTTTCCCTCTATTATATTCATAGGAATTATTTCCATTATTGTAATGTCTAAAGGTTGGTGGGTATGAATTAATAACTGAAATCAGTATTTTTTTCATAAAACCCCCCAGAAATGTTTAGCATGTACCCATATTTACAGTGTGAATGGAAAATGACATGTTCCACATAATTATGATATATCACGTGACATGATCCATGGAACATGAACCTAACTAACTTTATTGCATTATGACTGATTTAGTTCTTGGAACATCTTTTGGCACAACACAACCTGATAATGTGTAACAACACAGCTGATGTGATTATCAATAACCATTAATAAAAATAGTAGATTGGAAATTGGGTCCATGGAAAACACTGTACAAAAATTACAGTGGAATTGGCATTTGACATGGCTATGTTTGCAGATGACATTACATTTGATATGCTAAACTTAGCTTTTCCACAGATACATGACTCATCTGGAAAGGATTTGGGAGTAGATGTGTGGGAAAGCATTGACAGATTCAGTATAGTTGTTCCAGAATGGGCTGACATTGGATTGGGATATTGACAGGATCCTCTTCATACATTGTTAGAAGGGGTGGGTGGAGAACTTAGGACACTGTAGATATGAACAGGCTGTTCTCAATCAGTGCCCACCTGGGAGTAACAGCGCAGACATGGGCACAGGTAGGCAAAAACGTGATGTGCAGGCAGTCTTGCAGCAGGATCATAGTGGTTGTGTTTATATTTTACTGCCCAAGCTCAGGTGGTGAGTGGTGGCCAAGTATGTCATGCATGCATAGAATGCAAGAATGCATGCAATAATATCTGGTGGGATGTCTACATTACCTATATGAGCCCTTAGGTGAGAGGAAGGGTCTTGCGAGTGCCCCTGCCTGATGAAGCAGCGTTGGAAGAGCCTGACATAGGGCATCTAATCAAGATCTATATTTGGAGGGTTACCTATCTATGAAGACTCATACGCGCAAAGGATCAGACTTGTCATGTCAAAACTTCCAGTGAGTATTTTATAACTCATACTTAACACGATTGAAAACCCATATACTAAATTTAAGCTGCTGATACAAACTAGAAGTTACCTATACAAAATCACAAAAACGTGTATTTCCTGGTTTGGCATTTGCATCTACGAGTTGGATACCCCTCCATTTACTATCTGTCGTTACAGTGAGTGGACTGTAGATGATCAGAGGAATGTGGGCTGTCTCATCAAGGCAATACTCATAGAACAATAATCTGTCTTCACAGCTATGTTAACAAAGAAGCTAATATTTGTTTTTGGACGCACTTGCTGTTAATGTTGGGTAACCTTGAGGAACACATTGTTCTAACCAAAAATCTTGCTCCAAAAATTGTTTTGTAAATTGAGTCTCATGGCATAGACAAACACTGAAATGGTGCATACATTTAGTTAGAAATAAAAATGAAACACTTTATGTGACAGACTATGGTTTACTGACATCAAGAAATTGAAGATAATTTTTTTCATAAAATGACAGTCAAACATTTGATTAGCAGCTGCCTCCAAAAGAAAAGTCAGGAGCAACAATTTCATTGCTGGACAAAGAATTGGCTGAATGAAGATGGAAATAAATGGCTACAAGCAGTAGACTTGAAGGACAAGTGGATGTGTGGCAGAATACAGGCTATGTCATACTGGAGTGGAAGCAGGGAACAGGAAGGGTAAGTGAAGAACAGGGACTAGCAAAGGTCAAGGCCAGGAGCTTATGTTCATGGTTCTGCACCCCCCCCCCCCCCCCTCCCACTGCCACACATGTACCAACTGCATCTAGCAGCTCTAACCTGCCTTTGCCTTGTCCCTGCATGTTCTCCCAGCAGAACTACACCATCCCCCACACCACCCTGCTTCCTTCAGTTCCTTGTCCCATGCTTTCTCCTCACTCCCACAACCCACACTATATTGTTGCTCCCATTGGGCACTGTTATAACTCAGTCAGGTCACAGTGGCCAGAGACAGTGGTCTCATGTATGAGAATTGTGCTTGTGTGAATATCTGTGTGTGTTCTCTACTTCACAAGAAGGCCTTTTTGCCAAAAGCTAAAATGTATGGTGGTCGTTTTGTTGCGACTGCCTGTGACTTAATGTATCTTCTGTATAATGAGTAACAATCTATCTTTTTGATAATATTATTGTTATACCATCCTGGACTTCCCATAGTGTGTATGTCTTCTGCTAGACAGAGAGTTTTTCTGGCACCGGCAGACATTTTTTGCATCATTAACAGAGAAAATGATTTTGGATAAATCAATGTAGTTTTCAGCCCACCACTCGTATAATATCATTAAGCTGCAATCACAGATATCAGTTTTCCTCTTCTTAGGTTTTAAACTCTGATGAACTGCGCATGGTACTCCTCAAATACACTGACAATAGGAAGGACTCCTGCCTTATGTTACGCTTTGTGTAAGTACCTGATGAATGTCTGTGGATCACGGCACTATCAAATGTTATGTTTAATTAATGTAAATGACACACAAATAATACACATTTGGGACACTGTATTGGTATTTCATATTTTTACAAAATTTACAAGAAACAAAATTAATTTTGATGTTTTGGAAATCCCGTTTTTAATTAAAAAATGGTTCAAATGGCTCTGAGCACTATGGGACTTAACTTCTGAGGTCATCAGTCCCCTAGAACTTAGAACTACTTAAACCTAACTAACCTAAGGACATCACACACATCCATGCCCGAGGCAGGATTCGAACCCACGACCGTAGCATTCGCACGGTTCCAGACTGTAGCGCCTAGAACCGCTTGGCCACCCTGGCCGGCTTTTAATTAAATGTACTTCTTATCAATCTGGAAAGAGCATTCTGGATAAGAGATAACTGTACTTCTCTATGTATATTAAATTATGTTTTGACCACTTTCAAGTGGCAATTCAGTACTCCTCTCACAAATCAGTGACAAGGCAAGAGTGCACTGTGTCACACAGTGTGAGAATTCAGGGCTGTACACCTGGCAGTTTTAAGTGCAAAAATCATGCAAAAATTGTCATACTTCTTATTTACTCTTGACCAATTTCCAGCTCATGTCAGTAGCTGAAATTCTGCAGATGATGATTTTGCTAAGTTGACTAACAGCGGAAAAAAATCAAAACTTGTTTCAAGATGACAAGTCTGACCTTTTGCTTTTTAACAAAATATTCAGCATATTGGGCAAGTGATTGCTAGTCACTGCAGATGTATCATCCACAGGTGGCTAGACCACTTTCTTAACATGACAGTTTGGTAACTATAAGAGATGAAGTAGTGTTGGTAGACAGTGGATTTTATATGGATGATGTCTTTATGGAGCCAGCAGGAAGGTGGAGGACAATGCTCTGGAAGGAGGCATACTAAGCCAAAGAGGAGCCACTGTTTGTTTAAGGTTCATTCAAGATATCTTCATGACATACACCCAGGCCAAGAAATTTTATCCTACTTTCCCTACAGTATCAACATCTTCTGTCCTATTTATTTCATATGACTCTCTTCAATTCAGCACACCAGCTAGCAGATGTTTCTTTTTGTTAATTTACATCTTGACTTGTTTCACATTGCAAATGACTTTTCTTCATGGTGGGATCCACAGAATGTCATGGACGAATGAATGAATCAGTGCATATCACTAGAAAACAAGACTTATGTTGTTTTTTAATAACATTATTTATGTGCATTTATAAAGAAAGAAGGGTGCTAAGATCTATTATCTATATCAAGAATGCTGTGTACTTGCTGAGAGTTGCTTTGTAAGAAAATGCTGTCCTGTTTTAACATACCTGTGCTATTGCATGGTTGCAGTTTTTCTTAACAAAGGTCAGTCCTTTGTCAACATAACCTTCATACAACTGCTTGACATAATCTTTAAGTTCAGGTGGCATTGGTGCACCAAGATTCTTCAGCCAAGTGTTTACATATGGCATATACTGCAATTCTTCAGGATCTATATAGACCATCCCACAGCGACTGACTGTAGCAGGGGAGGCTTGTGCTAAATCTTGCACCTCAAAGACCATGTGGACCCAAGGTGTGAGTTTTATACGTTCTGAGTTTGCCAAACATAACATTTTGTTGTCATCTAGGACAGTATTCATATTCTCAATCCAGACTGCATCTACCGGACCATCACAGATTACCCACTGATGTATTTCATCTTCACACTGTGAACATACAAAATATTTGGAAAAATTGTTGGTTAGTTCACAAAAAAACTAAAATAGAAGAAAACATACGATGGTAAGAAACAGAATGAAAAGACACAATGTATCAGTATCTTACATCATTTAAACAAAGAGACAGTTTATATACAACAAGAAGGACAAATTGTACATAATTGAAAGCAACACACAATTCCATGTTTTTCATAATATGAGAAATTAAGAAAAATCTTGAAATTTGACAGGCTTTTCTGCAATTTGGTGTCTCTTGATTCCATACCAGTTATGACACAAAATTTGGCGTTGCAATTTCCTTCAAACTGTAACGGTTACAGTTTCCAATAAGTGTATTGTTGGAGTGATCAATTTTTCTTATTGCACGTAAGGAAGCACTATGCCCAGCAATCTCTATTGTGTTTTCCAAGAGCAAATTTCAGAAGCCCTGAAGTGGTTCACAGTTTTTTCGACATCACATCACATGATAAAGTAAACATGCTACACTGAAAGATTCAGAATCCAAAGATAAACACTAGCTTCTTGTTGATTACCTAGACTCAGACTCTTTTGATTGCAAAATCATTTCTTCCACTGCTGAGTGACAGGTAACAAGTTATCTTGGGATCATTTGTTATTTGTTTCACTTCCATAATTTTTCAACACTGCAAACTTTATGTTTCAAACGACACTGATTTTAGGTGTAAATCAGATCACATGCTGTGTTTGTAGACGAAATTCAAGAGAGGAATCTCCTTCAGCCACATTGTTAATTATTTACTTAACTTGCAAATGATGTCAGTATCCAAGGGTGGCAATAACTATATAGTCTCAGTAGGTCCTGGGTTGTTGAAGTGATATGGCAGAAGCTTAGTAACAAATTTCCAGATTATGATGTACTATTTTCATTTAACATAAATCAATTCACAGTTACACACACTGTCCAAAATCACAAGGCAAATATAAACTCCAAATGCACATAAAAGTTATTAACAGATCCATTGCTTTTCTAATCAGAACAAAACGAAAATCTTCACATCCTGTTCTCTCTCTGTGCTACAGAATAGAGTCTGATGGAATTGGCTACAAGCAAGAATAGTATATACCTTGGGGATTGTTCTGGAAGCTTCCAGGAAGTTCTATATATCACATTACTATCAAAGTAACTTTGTCTTAGCTATAAATTTACATTCTCCAAATATAAAATCTTTTACATATTTATGAAAATAACAGGTAATAACAGTACTGTAAAATAGGAGTGAATATTTCTAAAGTTATTGGTTTTCTTTTAAGTTGGTAACTTAATCAGATATTGATTGTAAATCAGTAACTATATAAATACAACAACACAGGAAAGGTAGGTTGCTACTTTTTGTAAAGAAGACACATTAAGTTGCTGAGAGGTACAATTAAAAGACACTTATGTAAAGCTTTCAGCCAAAGACTTCATCAACAAAAAAGAAACACACACCATTCATATGTGCAAGCAAGCACACACCATGCACACATGATTGCCAACTCTACGGCTTGGAGCAAAATGCAACTATCATGTGGGAGGCAAGCAGCAATCTGGAGGGGGCCGGAAAGAGGAGGGGATAGTAGTGTACAGGTGGGGGGAGAGATGAATTCTGTCTGGCAGAGTGTGCAGGGACTTGAATGCCAACAGGTGCATCATCAGGAGGTTGTGCGACAGGGAGGCCCATAAACCCTCAACCTACTGACACTGCGCCTATTGTCATTCTTGTCCCTGCACACTCTACCACAGAGCATTTGTCTACCCCCCTCATCAGTACACTACTATCCCTGCCACTTCTCCACCCCCTCCAGATTGCTGCTTACATCCCACATTGTAGATGGATTCCGGTCGAGTCAGGTGTGCGTGAGGTGTACTTGCTTGTGTATATGAATGGTAGGTGTTTCTCTTTTATTGATGGAGGCTGTGGCCGAAAGCTTTATATAACTGTCTTTTAATTGTGCCTTGCTACAACTTAACATGTCTTCTTTAAGATAAGTAGAAATCTATTTTTCCTGAAAAGTTGATATTCCTACATGGATTTCCCATTGTCTCACAATAAAAAATGCAGACAGATGATTTGAATGTAAAATATTTTGCAAACTAAGAATAAGTGATAATATTCTGTTTCATATATCTTCATTAACATTTATGGGAAAACTAATTTTCATGGTATAATATAGAACAATAATTAGTTATTGATATATATATATATATAAGAAAAAAAATATGTAAGTAATATCAAACTTTACTAAGTCCAAAATCATGAATTAAATATTTGAAAAATGAAAATGATTTCAAATATGGCCAAAACAGGCGGTATTATATATTTATGTTTGTGGGGAAGAGATTCCTTAGGGCTAATCTATTAAAAGACACAAATATTAATATCTGAAAATCATTGTGATATATGCTTTTGTTATTTGATTACTACACAATGCAACAAAACATCAATTTTCTTGGGATAAGATAACTGCAAATATTCCTCACAACTGGCAAAATAGTACAGGTCATAAATACATCCATAAAAGACTGCCTGGGTCAATAGCTGGATATGTTAGAAAAAACAAGGTTGCAGGCAAAAGACATTACAGAGTTATTCTGCTGCTTATACAACATTAGTTGTTAAAACCATGAAAATAGAAATCTGGTGCTTCCATCTAACAAACCTTAACATGCAGTCTCACACCGCCGCAGTTGGACTCTGCAGACGATCCATCCTTGATCAAGTACGAAGACGTGCTCCCATCAACCTCACCACACACCTCTTCTGCCAAAGACTGTTCGCCACCGTTAGCTGGTTTCCTGACCTCAGCCTCTGTTTCATGCTGCACAGGTTTCACCCCCTCACCTCCAATGCCGGAGACACACACACCTACTATCAGTTTGTCCATCAGCGTGCCGCCGCACCAAGTGAAGGACGTCTCTATAGTGATGTTCGATGACTGAGTGCTCATTCTTTTGACAGATACCGAGGTTACGTCATCGGATGGTCCCTTACACATCAACACTGCACACAACCTCACACTTCCGCGTGAGTGTGACTGAGCATCTCTACGTGCTTTCATTTCTATGGACGGCTCGAACCACATACATGCATCCCCCATGCTATTGACCGCCCCACCCGCTTACTCCCAGGTCGGCCGCCATCTCATCCGGCCATGGTGGCTGATTGACTATGAAGTGGAGCTGCCTCTCGCTGCTCCATCTGAACAACCCACCTCGTTCGAGATGGAAGTACTTATGGTGCACCTGCCTACATGCATGATGTCCACCGACGTCGATGTCGACACCCACATGCCCTCACCCTTGGACATCTATAGTATTCCATACTGCGGGGGAGGGGGGGGGGAGGTTGTGGCCTCGATAGTTCATATCAACCACAAAACTTAATATCTGTGAACTCTATGTGCTCTGTCGAGTTTCCATCTTAACATTACTTTAGTCAGTTTTTTGTTATACTTCATTCTGTATGGACGCAGTGTCAAGTGTAAGAAAATATGAGCTACGACATATATGGGAATTAAGTTTTCTATATCCCGATTACTGATCTTGTCCCCATACACTACACTTACTCACAGTAAAACACCAAAGTACCAGGGTGTAACACTTCATAGAATTCAGTTCCTCAGAAAGCACATAACAAAAACAGCCAAAAAATTGAAAACAAGAAACATCATTCAAAAGCTATGAAATACACATAGGAGAGCATTGGCATCCACCATATGTTCTTGTGCGCTTAGTCTTTTCTTCTTAACCACTGAATATTGTGCTCGAGTTTTGCTAAACAGTCAATATGCACATATAATAGGTGTCCACCAAAATAATTCCTTAAAAATGATTGCTGGTGTTATCAAATCAACACCTACAGAATGTCTGCCAGTACAAACCCACATTCCACCCCCTCAACTATGATACATAAATTACAAAAAAAATATGGCTAATATCAAGTGCACAAGAAATGCACATATTAAACAAGATTTTTTAATATATATTTTGTATACATGGAAGAATCCTGGAGATACTAGAAGGTATCAGATAGATTATATAATGGTAAGACAGAGATTTAGAAGCCAGGTTTTAAATTGTAAGACATTCCCAGGGACAGATGTGGACTCTGACCACAATCTCTTGGTTATGAACTGTAGATTAAAACTGAAGAAACTGCAAAAAGGTTGGAATTTAAGGAGATGGGACCTGGATAAACTGAATGAACCAGAGGTTGTAAAGAGTTTCAGGGAGAGCATAAGGGAACAATTGACAAGAATGGGGGACAGAAATACAGTAGAAGAAGAATGGGTAGCTCTGAGGGATGAAGTAGTGAAGGCGGCAGAGGATCAAGTAGGTAAAAAGACGAGGGCTAGTAGAAATCCTTGGGTAACAGAAGAAATATTGAATTTAATTGATGAAAGGAAAAAATATAAAAATGCAGTAAATGAAGAAGGCAAAAAGGAATACAAACGTCTCAAAAATGAGATCTCTACCATCTGGTAAGCAAGATGTATGAGACAGGCGAAATACCGTCAGACTCCAAGAAAAATATACCAAAGAAAGCAGGTGTTGACAGATGTGAAAATTACCGAACTATCAGTTTAATAAGTCACAGCTGCAAAATACTAACACGAATTCTTTACAGACGAATGGAAAAACTGGTAGAAGCTGACCTCGGGGAAGATCAGTTTGGATTCCGCAGAAATGTCGGAACACGTGAGGATACTGACCCTACCACTTATCTTAGAAATTAGATTAAGGAAAGGCAAACCCACATTTCTAGCATTTGTAGACTTAGAGAAAGCGTTTGACAATGTTGACTGGAATACTCTCTTTCAAATTCTAAAGATGGCAGGGGTAAAATACAGGGAGCGAATGGCTATTTACAATTTGTACAGAAACCAGATGGCAGTTATAAGAGTCGAGGGGCATGAAAGGGAAGCGGTGGTTGGGAAGGGAGTGAGACAGGGTTGTAGCCTGTCCCCGATGTTATTCAATCTGTATATTGAGCAAGCAGTAAAGGAAACAAAAGAAAAATTTGGAGTAGGTTTTAAAATCCATGGAGAAGAAATAAAAACGTTGAGGTTCGCCGATGACATTGTAATTCTGTCAGAGACAGCAAAGGACTTGGAAGAGCAGTTGAACGGAATGGACAGTGTCTTGAAAGGAGGATATAAGATCAACATCAACAAAATCAAAACGAGGATAATGGAATGTAGCCGAATTAAGTCAGGTGATTCTGAGGGAATTAGATTAGGAAATGAGACACTTGAAGTAGTAAAGGAGTTTTGCTATTTGGGGAGCAAAATAACTGATGATGGTCAAAGTAGAGAGGATATAAAATGTAGACTGGCAATGGCAAGGAAAACATTTCTGAAGAAGAGAAATTTGTTAACATCGAGTATAGATTTAAGTGTCAGGAAGTCGTTTCTGAAAGTATTTGTATGGAGCGTAGCCATGTTTGGAAGTGAAACGTGGATGATAAATAGTTTGGACAAGAAGAGAATAGAAGCTTTTGAAATGTGGTGCTACAGAAGAATGCTGATGATTAGATGGGTAGGTCACGTAACTAATGAGGAGGTATTGAATAGAATTGGGGAGCAGAGGAGTTTGTGGCACAACTTGACAAGAAGAAGGGACCGGTTGGTAGGACAGGTTTTGAGGCATCAAGGGATCACAAATTTAGCATTGGAGGGCAGCGTGGAAAGTAAAAATCGTAGAGGGAGACCAAGAGATGAATACACTAAGCAGATTCAGAAGGATGCAGGTTGCTGTTAATACTGGGAGATGAAGAAGCTTGCACAGGATAGAGTAGCATGGAGAGCTGCATCAAACCAGTCTCAGGACTGAAGACAACAACAACAACATATATATATAGTACAGTGTTAAAGATTAATATTTCTATCATTTACCCCATTCCCTTAAATGGCACAACATGCATATACTACATTTATAGATTTATTTTCTCCTATTCAAGAATTCATCTATGGTATAGAAGGAGTTGTCAAGAAGATATGATTTCAGTTTATTTTTGAAGCTATTACTGCTGTCTGTCAGACATTTTATTTCATCTGGCAATTTGTCAAAAATCTTTATAGCAGCACATTTTACCCCTTTCTGTGCCAAAGATAGGTTGAGTAAAAGATTGTATAAGTCTTTCTTTTTTCTGGTATTATAATCATGAATGTCACTGTTGTTTTTAAACTGATTCTTGTTGTTGAGGAGAAATTTCATTAGTGAGTAAATGTACTGTGAGGCTGTTGTAAGAATTCCCAATCTTTTAAAAAGATGCCAACAAGATGTGCGACTATGAACCCCACACAGTATTCTAACCACTTTCTTTTGAGCAGTGAATACTTTTTATCAAGTGTTGAGTTACCCCAAAATATTATTCTGTATGACATCAGAGAGTGAAAGTATGCAAAGTATGTTAGCTTACTAATTCCTATATCCTCAAAATTGGCAATTATTCTGATTGCAAAAGTTGCTGAACACAGTTGCTTTAGAAGATCCAAAATACGAATTTTCCTTTTAAGATTCTCATCTATATGTACACCCAAAAACTTAGTATGCTCTACCCTGACTTCACAGCTGACTCCATTCTAGATGGCCACTAACAATAACAGCAAGGGATTCTGTGGAAGATGAGTTCCACCTTACTAACGCATGGACTGAAGAATGGCCTGGATGACAAAAGAAATAACTTGCCTCGTATCACCCAAAAACCACCACGATTTGACTTGACGCACAAAACATGGTCAATGCTAAACAAATTTGATAGCCAACAAGGCAGTTGTACATATTTTTTCGTAAGTGGAGTAATCAAGTGAGGCAACCATTCCCACTATGTGATGGTGGGGAGCCACAGGCCATCAGACGCATCGCAAAAGAAGACTCCACAAGACCAGACAATGGTAGATCAGAAGACTTCATGCCGGCACTTGAAAGTCAATAGATTACATAAATGCTCTAGATGTTTCTCTGTAAGATTTCAAGTTGTAAATATTATACTCTACACACGTAACTTTTTTTTTTTTCCATTGTGTCAGAAAGTCATGTAATAAGTATAGTGAAGCACCAAAGAAACTGGTACAGGCATGCATATTCAAATACAGAGATACGCAAACAGGCAGAATACACCACTGTGGTCAGCAACACCTATATAAGACAAGAGGTGTCTGGCACAGTTGTTAGTTTGATTACCACTGCTACAATGGCAGGTTATCAAGATTTAAGTTAGTTTGATTGTGGTGTTATAGTTGGCACATGAGCAATGGAACACAGTATCTCTGACCATTCTATGGGTGTACCGTGAATATCAGGAATCAGGTGAAACATCAAATCTCTGACATCGCAAAAAGATCCTGCAAGAACAGGACCAAAAATGCCTGAAGAGAATTGTTCAATGTGAGAGATGTGCAACCCTTCCGCAAAATGCAGCAGATTTCAATTCTGGGCCATCAACAAGTGTCAGCATGTCAACCATTCGATGAAACATCATTGATATGGGCTATCAGAGCCAAGGGGCCACTCGTGTACCCTTGATAACTGCACAACGCATAACTTTATGCCTCACCTGGGTTCGTCAACACTGACACTGGACTGCTGATGACTGGAAACGTGTTGGCTAGTCATGTGGGTCTCATTTCAAATTGTATCCAGTGGATGGACGTGTCTGGGTATAAAGACAATCTCATGAATCCATGGACCCTGCATTTCAGCAGAGAACTGTTCAAATTGGTGGAGGCTCCGTAATGGTGTGAGGTGTGTGCAGTTTGAGTGATACGGAACCCCTGATATGTCTAGATATGACTCTGAGAGGTGACACATCCTGTCTGATCACCTGCATCCATTCATGTCCACTTGGGCAATTCCATCAGGACAATGCAACACCCCACATGTCCAGAATTGCTACAGAGGGGCTCCAGGAATACTCTTCTGAGTCAAAACACTTCCACTGGTCACCAAACTCACCAGACATGAACATTACTGAGCATATCTGGGATGTCTTGCAATGTGCTGTTCAGAAGAGATCTTCACCCTCTTGTACTCTTATAGATTTATGGAAGCCCTACAGGATTCATGGTGTTAATTCCCTCCAGTACTGCTTTAGACATTAGTAGAGTCCACACCACATGTGTTGCAGCACTTCTGCATGCTCATGGGGGCCCTACACGATATCAGGCCTGTGTACCAGTATCTTTGGCTATTCAGTGTAAAAAATTATGGATGAAATACTTAAAAAATGAAGTATGTCAGGGGTTGTAAATAAAGGTGGTAGTACCACAGGTAAAATAATTTGCCATGATTTTACTATTACTTCTTTGAGGTACTCCTTGTGTGAAGTTCATCAGCAGCCAATCCTACGCCATAAAAGATGTTACATGGAGCTGTCAACAACATATAAAGTGCAAAGGAGGACCTCATAGTACCATATCACGGGCGTTGTCAATGAAGATGATGTATAGCAATGTCAATAACAAAATATGTTAAGATCTCATGTACAGCTCTAGTTTTCAGTCAGAGACTAATATCTGCTCAAGATGTGTTTACTCTTGTATCAGTACTAAAAGACAATAGTATCTGCCATCATAATTTTTTTCCACTTTTAAAACTGCTAAATTATTGTGAGACAGTAGCAACATACCTGAACAGCAGTGCGAACCATGATTCCTAAGAGGCCATCTCTCCATTCCATTGTTAGTAAATTCACTTCACCATAAAGCTCTCCTAAAGTTACAGATTTGGGATTTAATACATATGTTATTACAGGCCGATAAACAGGCCCTGGTACACCATCAGCATGTAGTCTAGTGAGGGTATCTTTCAGTACCTTAAAAAGGACATAAATTACAACATGTTTTTTCTCAAAGAAGCAATTACTATTAAGTCCAATTTATAGCAAACTTAGAACTTTATCGTTGCAAAATATGAGTGTTACAAACACATACACACACACACACACACACACACACACACACACACACACACATGCACAAAGGGGGCGGGGAGGGGAGGGGAGATAGGGAGAGAGGTAGAGAGAGAGAGAGAGAGGTAGAGAGAGAGAGAGAGAGAGAGAGAGAGAAAGAGAGAGAGAGAGAGGGAGGGGAAGGGAGAGACCGATGGTCTAAGAGATTTTAATTATTCTTTTGTCATTATAGACACTGGCTGATATTGGAAATCATACACATATCATGGAAATCCTGGGTATGTCACTGGATGATCATGGAAAGCATAGGTACATTATAGCTGACTTGGTTGGTTCGTTGATTTCGAAGAGGGACCAAACAGCAAGGTCATTGGTCCCATCGGATTAGGGAAGGATGGGGAAGGAAGTTAGCCATTTCCTTTCAAAGCAACCATTCCAGTATTTTCCTGAAGCAATTTAGGGAAATCACGGAAAACCTAAATCAGCATGGCCGGACATGGGTTTGAACCATCATCCTCCTGAATGTGAGTCCAGTGTGCTATAGTCAATGAGTTTCCATGTTACCTAATACAAGGAATGTGTAACACAGCACTGTATTTTGAAACTTGGTATGATTTGATTTCTTAAATTAATTTATTTTAATTTGTATTATGTTATCCAATCTTATTTAAGAACAGGAAATGCAGGCACTCAAATGAGCCACAAAAAGTGTGCCAGTCTCCAGGAAACCATACCTCAAGTCACACAGCAAGCATTTTTATTGTGTGGTAAAAGACATTGTGGATTAAAAATATCAGGTTTTAGATACCAGTTCCAGCTGTCGGAAGAAACCTGGAAGTGCACAATTGGAAGCCCCTTTAAATATTAAATATATTGTTGGTCCATTATATAAAACTCAGTATATGATTTTACATGATCAAATTATCGTGCCATAATCAATAAGATATACCTCACAAATTAAAAATATGCAAAAAATTCAATTTTTGAGATGAAGACTTTTCAAGACAATGATTATCACTTCAAATACTGTCATAATAAGAAATAAAAGATATATGCATTTTCATGAAGTGTCACCCAAGAGTTGAAATCTTCCACTTAAAAAACATGGAGTGATCAGTTTAGTTATTCTCAGGGTCAATATCAATGACAATAAAAAATCTTATACATCAGTGTTCATATTGCAGGTCTTTTTTGGTTGCCATCATGTATCATTGTTGCCATGATCAGATGTCAATCTTGTAGCAACCACAGTCATCACCAGTTATCTGTATTGCAATTCTCCTACTAGCCTGTCACTGATGTAATCATCAGCTGTAATCTGTGTAGTAGGCAACCTCATAGCATGAAATGCCTCTGTGTTTCTGCTAACTACTCAGCTGTCTTCTGCCACCTTCACTGTACTTTATACGTTTGCCTTCATGGGCATACCATTACCTTCAAAATTCATCATTTTTTATAATCTATTTAACAGTCCACCTATACTCTTATACTGTGACCAGAAATGGATGATTCCACAACAGATGTCTCAAAAGTTATAAATGTCCTCATATACTCCACACATACAGCTTTATTCCATATTCATTGTGTCCACCCGTAAAATAAACTCAAACACACACACAAAATTCTAGCTTTCGCAACCAACGGTTGCCTCGTCAGGAAAGAGGGAAGGAGAGGGAAAGACGAATAAGATGTGGGATTTAAGGGAGAGGGTAAGGAGTCATTCCAATCCCGGGAGCGGAAAGACTTACCTTAGGGGGAAAAAAGGACAGGTATACACTCACGCAGACACACATATCCATCCGCACATATACAGGCACCATGTATGTATATGAGCGAATGGATATGTGTGTGTGTGTGTGAGTGTATACCCCTGTCCTTTCTTCCCCTAAGGTAAGTCTTTCTGCTCCCAGGATTGGAATGACTCCTTACCCTCTCCCTTAAAACCCACATCCTATCGTCTTTCCCTCTCCTTCCCTCTTTTCTCACGAAGCAACCTTAGGTTGCGAAAACTCGAATTTGTGTGTGTGTATGTGTTTGTTTGTGTGTCTATCAACATAAGAATGCTTTTGTTTGGTAAGTTACATCATCTTTGTTTTTAGATATATTTTTCCCACATGGAATGTTTCCCTCTATTTTATATATATTTCAATGTCTGCTTGTGTCTGTGTATGTGCAGATGGATATGTGTGTGTGTGTGAGTGTATACCTGTCCTTTTTTCCCCCTAAGGTAAGTCTTTCCACTCCCGGAATTGGAATGACTCCTTACCCTCTCCCTTAAAACCCACATCCTTTTGTCTTTCCCTCTCCTTCCCTCTTTCCTGACGAGGCAACCGTTGGTTGCGAAAGCTAGAATTTTGTGTGTGTGTTTGTGTTTGTTTGTGTGTCTATCGACCTGCCAGCGCTATATATATATATATATATATATATATATATATATATATATATATATACACACACACACAACACTACTTACAAATTTTGCCAAGGTAATCCCATTCCTGATGTCCAGGCGGAGCTTCAAGGAATCCTCAGAACCTTAGGCCCCCTACAAAACCTTTCACCTGACTCCATCAACCTCCTGACCCCACCAACACCCCGCACCCCTACCTTCTACCTTCTTCCCAAAATTCACAAACCCAATAATCCCAGCCGCCCTTGGCAAACTTTGTATGTGGTGTTGTCTGAAAGCTGACGCAGTCCCTCAGCCACATACTCCCGACGATCAAGTACCACGGTCGTGGAACCCTTGTCCGCTGGAAGGATGACGATGGATCGGTCAGCCTTCAGATCACGGATAGCCTGGGCTTCAGCAGTGGTGATGTTGGGAGTCGGATTAAGGTTCTTTAAGAAGGATTGAGAGGCAAGGCTGGAAGTCAGAAATTCCTGGAAGGTTTGGAGAGGGTGATTTTGAGGAAGAGGAGGTGGGTCCCGCTGTGACGGAGGACGGAACTGTTCCAGGCAGGGTTCAATTTGGATAGTGTCTTGGGGAGTTGGATCATTAGGAGTAGGATTAGGATCATTTTTCTTCGTGGCAAAGTGATATTTCCAGCAGAGAGTATGAGTGTAGGACAGTAAATCTTTGACGAGGACTGTTTGGTTGAATCTGGGAGTGGGGCTGAAGGTGAGGCCTTTGGATAGGACAGAGGTTTCGGATTGGGAGAGAGGTTTGGAGGAAAGGTTAACTACTGAATTAGGGTGTTGTGGTTGCAGATTGTGTTGATTGGAATTTTCAGGTTTTGGAGGGAGTGGAGCTGGAAGTGGGAGATTGAGTAGATGGGAGAGACTGGGTTTGTGTGCAATGACAGGAGGTTGAGGTTTGCTTCTCTTCTTCAAAATCACCCTCTCCAAACCTTCCAGGAATTTCTGACTTCCAGCTTTGCCTCTCAATCCTTCTTAAAAAACCTTAATCCTACTCCCAACATCACCACTGCTGAAGCCCAGGCTATCCGTGATCTGAAGGCTGACCGATCCATCGTCATCCTTCCGGCGGACAAGGGTTCCACGACCGTGGTACTTGATCGTCATGAGTATGTGGCTGAGGGACTGCGTCAGCTTTCAGACAACACCATATACAAAGTTTACCAAGGTAATCCCATTCCTGATGTCCAGGCGGACCTTCAAGGAAACCTCAGAACCTTAGGCCCCCTACAAAACCTTTCACCTGACTCCATCAACCTCCTGCCCCCTCCGACACCCCGCACCCCTACCTTCTACCTTCTTCCTAAAATTCACAAACCCAATCATCCCGGCCACCCCATTGTAGCTGGTTACCAAGCCCCCACAGAATGTATCTCTGCCTACGTAGATCAACACCTTCAACCCATTACATGCAGTCTTCCATCCTTCATCAAAGACACCAACCACTTTCTCGAACGCCTGGAATCCTTACCCAATCTGTTACCCCCGGAAACCATCCTTGTAACCATTGATGCCACTTCCTTATACACAAATATTCTGCACGTCCAGGGCCTCGCTGCGATGGAGCACTTCCTTTCACGACGATCACCTACCACCCTACCTAAAGTCTCTTTCCTCATTACCTTAGCCAGCTTCATCCTGACCCACGACTTCTTCACTTTTGAAGGCCAGACATACCAACAATTAAAGGGAACAGCCATGGGTACCAGGATGGCCCCCTCGTACGCCAACCTATTCATGGGAAACGTAGAGGAAGCCTTCTTGGTTACCCAGGCCTCCCAACCCAAAGTTTGGTACAGATTTATTGATGACATCTTCATCATCTGGACTCACAGTGAAGAAGAACTCCAGAATTTCCTCTCCAACCTCAACTCCTTTGGTTCCATCAGATTCACCTGGTCCTACTCCAAATCCCATGCCACTTTCCTTGACGTTGACCTCCATCTGTCCAATGGCCAGCTTCACACGTCCGTCCACATCAAACCCACCAACAAGCAACAGTACCTCCATTATGACAGCTGCCACCCATTCCACATCAAACGGTCCCTTCCCTACAGCCTAGGTCTTCGTGGCAAATGAATCTGCTCCAGTCCAGAATCTCTGAACCATTACACCAACAACCTGACAACAGCTTTCGCATCCCGCAACTACCCTCCCGACCTGGTACAGAAGCAAATAACCAGAACCACTCCCTCATCCTCTCAAACTGAGAACCTCCCACAGAAGAACCACAAAAGTGCCCAACTTGTGACAGGATACTTTCCGGGACTGGATCAGACTCTGAATGTGGCTCTCCAGCAGGGATACGACTTTCTCAAATCCTGCCCTGAAATGAGACGCATCCTTCATGAAATCCTCCCCACTCCACCAAGAGTGTCTTTCCGCCGTCCACCTAACCTTCGTAACCTCTTAGTTCATCCCTATGAAATCCCCAAACCACCTTCCCTACCCTCTGGCTCCTACCCTTGTAACCGCCCCCGGTGTAAAACCTGTCCCATGCACCCTCCCACCACCATCTACTCCAGTCCTGTAACCCGGAAGGTGTACACGATCAAAGGCAGAGCCACGTGAGAAAGCACCCACGTGATTTACCAACTGACCTGCCTACACTGTGATGCATTCTATGTGGGAATGACCAGCAACGAACTGTCCATTCGCATGAATGGACACAGGCAGACAGTGTTTGTTGGTAATGAGGATCACCCTGTGGCTAAACATGCCTTGGTGCATGGCCAGCAAATCTTGGCACAGTGTTACACCGTCTGGGTTATCTGGATACTTCCCAATAACACCAACCTATCCGAACTCCGGAGATGGGAACTTGCTCTTCAATATATCCTCTCTTCCTGTTATCCACCAGGCCTCAATCTTCGCTAATTTCAAGTTGCCGCCACTCCCACCTCACCTGTCATTCAACAACATCTTTGCCTCTGCACTTCCGCCTCGACTGACATCTCTGCCCAAACTCTTTGCCTCTGAATATGTCTGCTTGTGTCTGTATATGCGTGGATGGATATGTGTGTGTGTGCTTGTGTATACCCATCCTTTTTTCCCCCTAAGGTAAGTCTTTCTGCTCACGGGATTGGAATGACTCCTTACCCTCTCCCTTAAAACGCACATCCTTTCATCTTTCCCTCTCCTTCCCTCTTACCTGACGAAGCAACCGTTGGTTGCGAAAGCTAGAATTTTGTGTGTATGTTTGTGTATGTTTGTGTGTCTAGCGACGCCTAGGCACTAATATCATAGAAGCAAAAGCGAAAACAACGCCAACAAATATCAAAGCAGTTATCAATACTTTATCAAAAATTGCGTTTTTCATTGCCCTCATTTGTTTTAAACTCATTATCTTCCAATCAAATGGTTCAAATGGCTCTGAGAGTATGGGACTTAACATCGGAGGTCATCAGTCCCCTAGAACTTAGAACTACTTAAACCTAACTAAACTAAGGACATCACACACATCCATGCCTGAGGCAGGATTCGAACCTGTGACTGTAGCAGTCATGCAGTTCTGGACTGAAGCACTTAGAACTGCTCAGCCACCACAGCTGGCCTATCTCCCAATCCCATAAGAGATGACACAGCCCACTGCAAACCACTGGTGATATTTGTAGCACAATAAGGAGCGTAATCTAGCTCAGAATAATATGCAAGAGCTGATTTATGATATATGCAGGTTTGTTTTAAAAGTAATGGGTCAGATTGCCTTGGGGCAATTGGTTATAAAAGCCATACTTCTCACTCAATACACAATCATCTTTATCTTCAAGTGTACAGCTAGCACATAAAAAACTTCCATTGAGATGTATGATCAATGAGATCTAAGGAAGGAAATTTGCTCTATGTGAGACATATCATTCATGGTTCAACTTTTCCAACTGCAAAGACATGGTTCAGGCCTAACGAAGGACTGAAGTGGGGAGACACTTGAGAGATGATGGGCTTAGTTTCCATCAAAAGGAACAGGGTCTGTTGCTGTGGGATGTCTTACCTGGTGCATGGTCAGTCAAATATGATATGAAGATGGTGAGCCAAGTGTTGGAGATGGTGTAGATGATGGTGGTGTTAATGTGACTGCTATGACTGCTATATGGTGCTTGTGCACCTGTTACTGCTGGAGATGATTTTTCTGCTTTCGGATAGTATAGTTCATATGGTGGAGGTACAGCTGGTGTTAGTGGTGCCAATGGTAGGAGAGCTGTGACATCATTTGCACGTATCTCAATAACTAGTGTGTGTGTGTGTGTGTGTGTGTATATCTAAAAACAAAGATGATGAGACTTACCAAACAAAAGCGCTGGCAGGTCGATAGACTCACAAACAAACACAAACATACACACAAAATTCTAGCTTTCGCAACCAACGGCTGCTTCATCAGGAAAGAGGGAAGGAGAGGGAAAGACGAAAGGATGTGCGTTTTAAGGGAGAGGGTAAGGAGTCATTCCAATCTCGGGAGCGGAAAGACTTACCTTAGGGGAAAAAAGGACGGGTATACACTCGCACACACATACATATCCATCCACACATATACAGACACAAGCAGACATATTAAAAGGCAAGGAGTTTGGGCAGAGATCCAAATCTCTCTTTGATCTCTGCCCAAACTCTTTGCCTTTTAATATGTCTGCTTGTGTCTGTATATGTGTGGATGGATATGTACGTGTGTACGAGTGTATACCCGTCCTTTTTTCCCCCTAAGGCAGGGGCGGGCAGGAATCCTGCATGTGTGCGGTGCACTTGCACGCGTGCAGTTAACAGGTGTTCTGCGTGCACACAGGGTCAAGCTGGCCACCCGCTAATCTCCCCTCCCCACCATACCTTCTGTTCGCTCCTTCCTCTGCAATGCGTTTTGTTTCCTAGCTTGCTTTATTGAATGTAGGAATAAGATTAGTAGTAGTAGTGCTTGAAAGATATCATGGTTTGAAAGAGTACCTATTACCTAAGATACGTTTTATTTAATTATCACAGGTGGAGTGGAACAAAATTTCTGCATACAGACAAACGCAAGCAGTTACTTAAATTTTCATCACTGATGTTTGCTCTTAACCAACACTTACTAATTCAGCAAATGGTTTTCCAGCTCTCACAATATATATTAAGCTCGTACCGCTGGGCTATTATTGTTGTCGTCCTGAAAAATTGAAAACGGTGCTCCATAAAATGTTAAATCACTTACATGAGAGACATGACAAAAGGAAGTCGCAGATATCTCGTAACCACAGCAACAACGACAGATTCATCTACTATCGTCAGATCGCTCTTCTTAAGCTCAGTCAATTTCCCCATCCGCTCAGAATCCGACAATAAATTGTACTCGTCCTTGCTATAATGGCCTTCAATACTAAACTTCCGCTGACCAGCGAGAATACTGCCACACATTAAACATTTTGAATTTTCACGTTTTTGCACAAAGAAAAAGTGATTCTCCCATTACTTTTTAAAACATAGCAAATCTCCACTTCTCCGTTTCCTTGTTTCACTCTGCATTTTCCGGTTCTTGAAATACAACGTTGACTACGTAGTGGTCGCTACACATCAACGTCTGCAGCTTAGCCTGGTACTACACTGCCGCAACCTGCCGGCTGTCGCCACTGCCCCAGTCGACGATTGCACGCGAGCAGCAAACGTGCAGCGCTGTGCGCTCATGAGCCGCGTGCAACGTTTGCCTGCCTCTGCCCTAAGGTAAGTCTTTCCGCTCCCGGGATTGGAATGACTCCTTACCCTCTCCCTTAAAACGCACATCCTTTCGTCTTTCCCTCTCCTTCCCTCTTTCCTGATGAAGCAGCCGTTGGTTGCGAAAGCTAGAATTTTGTGTGTATGTTTGTGTTTGTTTGTGAGTCTATCGACCTGCCAGCGCTTTTGTTTGGTAAGTCTCATCATCTTTGTTTTTAGATACACACACACACACACACACACACACACACACACACACACACACACAGACATACACACACTAGTTATTGAGATACGTGCAAATGATGCCACAGCTCTCCTACCATTGGCACCACTAACACCAGCTGTACCTCCACCATATGAACTATACTATCCGAAAGCAGAAAAATCATCTCCAGCAGTAACAGGTGCACAAGCACCATATAGCAGTCATAGCAGTCACATTAACACCACCATCATCTACACCATCTCCAACACTTGGCTCACCATCTTCATACCATATTTGACTGACCATGCACCAGGTAAGACATCCCACAGCAACAGACCCTGTTCCTTTTGATGGAAACTAAGCCCATCATCTCTCAAGCGTCTCCCCACTTCAGTCCTTCGTTAGGCCTGAACCATGTCTTTGCAGTTGGAAAAGTTGAACCATGAATGATATGTCTCACATAGAGCAAATTTCCTTCCTTAGATCTCATTGATCATACATCTCAATGGAAGTTTTTTATGTGCTAGCTGTACACTTGAAGATAAAGATGATTGTGTATTGAGTGAGAAGTGTGGCTTTTATAACCAATTGCCCCAAGGCAATCTGACCCATTACTGTTAAAACAAACCTGCATATATCATAAATCAGCTCTTGCATATTATTCTGAGCAAGATTATGCTCCCTATTGTGCTACAAATATCATCAGTGGTTTGCAGTGGGCTGTGTCATCTCTTATGGGATTGGGAGATAGGCCAGCTGTGGTGGTTGAGCAGTTCTAAGTGCTTCAGTCCAGAACTGCACGACTGCTACAGTCACAGGTTCGAATCCTGCCTCAGGCATGGATGTGTGTGATGTCCTTAGTTTAGTTAGGTTTAAGTAGTTCTAAGTTCTAGGGGACTGATGACCTCTGATGTTAAGTCCCATACTTCTCAGAGCCATTTGAACCATTTGATTGGAAGATAATGAGTTTAAAACAAATGAGGGCAATGAAAAACGCAATTTTTGATAAAGTATTGATAACTGCTTTGATATTTGTTGGCATTGTTTTCGCTTTTGCTTCTATGTTATTAGTGCCTATAAATATTTTTTGTTCATAAGTGAACTTTAAAATGAAGAAAACCTTTAATTTCCTCATTCTGAGGTGATCCGCGATAACAGATTAGTGAAGATAACTTCTTTCCCAAGATTACTAATTTGTACATTACTTAGAAGTGCTATTATAATAATTATTTAGTTTCTGCAGATAATAATTATTTAGCAATAATTGTTTAACTATACCTTTAGAGCTCTTCCACTTTATTAGCATTCACACCATACTATAATTACAGTGTACAGATAGGCTATGTCTGAGAAGTTGGTGATAACATTGTCAATCAACTGCTACCACACTGAATTAAGTATGTCCCACTATTGCTGTGGTTATTCCTTTTTGATTCACATGTTTTTCACTCAGGGTTTTCTGCAGCATGGATGATTAAACAAAAGACTTGTGTAAGCCTTGCTGGTAACTCTCCACATCGTTATAAAAAATTTTTAACAAAACTTTTTATTTTTAGTATGTTACTATTTGGGTATGTTGTTATTTGAGTACATTGTTGTTACTTTGGACATAATTACAGCTTACACTGCTATTACATGACATTGTAGAAGCCCAGATTGCCCAAATGACTTTGTGCAAGCCCATCTTCCACATTTCATTACAAAAGTTTTACTACATTATCATCTGAATACATCTGTTAATTTCTATACAGGTACATTACATAATTAAAGCTATAAGAAAAATATTTTAGAGTCTAATTTAATTATTAATTGGCCATAATTTTGTAAATTTTGATATTTTCTCTGCATTTTAGCTAGTACTCTGTAACATGTGGGTAATCCCAAAAGTTAGGTCTCCTATTGTTTCATAGGTACATAGACCTGTTTATTTGTACAATGGTTCACCATGAAAGAACCTCTGTGTGTTCAAATTTCTTCTTCAGCTCCAATAAACTGAAATAACTTACTATTATTCAAGTTACAATGTAAATTTTCACCTTGCCCATGTTGTCATAATACAGTCTGGGTGACAACTGAAATTTTGTTAATTGTGTGTACAGATGTGGAACATACTGGGCTACTCTAACTCGAGAAACTCCTTCACTCTGGCAGCATGCACTGTAGGATACTTATTTCATTTCATACTGATTTCTAAATTAGGTCCCTTCATTCGTACTACAGTGTATGGACCATGCCACTGTGTATCTAATTTAAGGAACCTGCCTGATCACAGGCTCTCATCAAGCAACAGAACAATATTGCCAAAATGGAACTGCTTCAGATTCTGTGTTTTATCATAATACTCTGTGTTCCTTACCTTGCACTGTGCATTCTGTTTTCTCTCACGCATTAGTGCATCTCTTGCATGCACTCTTTTAGCTCTACTACATAATCATCAAAAGTATAAATCATTCAAATTTTTGTGATATCTCAGGAATGTTATGTACTCTCCCAAACAACAGTTCATGTGCCATATATCCCACTGCACTGCGCACTATCACATTGCATACCAAAAAAAAAAAAAAAACCCCTTATGGAACTGTCCCTGTCTATTTGCATTCTATTTATGTAATGTCACACACTGTTCCTGCCAGAACTAAAATGCAACCAGACCAAATACTGCAATATGCCTACATTCAGGCCCAGCCTACATGGAGTACAGACTATGTCAACTGAGTTCCCAGAAATCCAACTGCCACTCTTAAGTCCAGGCTCCAGGCCTGCTCTGCACAGGGGCCCTCTTGGGATGACTGACAACTCTTCACATATCAACCGACGTCAGCAACTTGAATAGAGTATCCCATTGCCTGATAAACCATATGGGGGGGCCATCACCCCTTCCATTTCAGCACTTCTGGCCAGCACCCAATCAGTCCTCATGTGGCCACTCATGGTCAGTTTTTACACAGCCAATGCCCTGCTGCCCTAGTGACTTCTTTACGTGGCCATTGCTAAGCCAACACTCTTCTTGTGGCATTACCATTGTATTCTCAAGCAAAATCGTTCTTTCAGGCTTCTGTTCTCTGCCTTTTAGGCATTGCATTGTTTGCATATGTCACAGAGGTACACCTGACATTGAGCTTTTGGGACTTTGAAGTCTACTGGTAGCAAATCACATAGGTCAAACTTAATCACTGAGAGATTTGTTAAAAAATTGTCCCATTCATCAAAATTCCCTCCTCAACAATAAGCTGCCACATTCCCGGAGACATAGCAACTGTGACAGGGCATCAAATAGCTACAAAGAGCATTTAGTCAAGTCAAGAATTAATTCTAAAAGGGAAGAAGGATAATAAGAGTGTAAGAAGACATTAATATTGAAGATAATTAGCATTTTCTTGGAGAGGTAGGCCAAGAAAAAAAACAATCAATGCGTGATGAGTTTATGAATGGTGGGCTCCATGTGGTTCCCAAGTCGTGCAGCGATCGTAAACCATAAAATTACCAAATATGCAGCAACCAGTTGCAAAATCATATTTTATTTATTCACTTTTGAAAATTGATTTCAACTGATTAACAGCCATCACTGGTGCTTTCAACCAATATGTACCCTGAGTAGTAATACTGTCTTAAGCAGAGGTCAAACATAAAGTGACTTTATGTTTGACCCAAATATTTGTTTTGTAAATAAAAAGTGCTTTCTCTTGCTGCACTGTATTTTATTCTACCAGATGCATTTCCCCTTTCTTCATATGAAGTCATCATCAGTGGGATCTATAATGGTACAGTTATGATACACTTTTGTTTTGATATGTATTATTTGTAGATTATAAAACAGTTCACTTCTTTCTTTTTATGTAAATAAGTGATTACTTACAGTTCTTTGTGTTTTTGGCTGTTATCTGCATTACCTCTCATCTGGTCACATGTTGGAGGTCGCACTGCTGCTATGTTTACTAAACATAAGCTTGTTTTTATGTTTCTAACACATTTTTGAACAAAATGTTCAAAACATAAAAACATGCTTATGTTTTGTTAATAGAGTGGCAGTGTGACTTCCAGCATGTGACCAGATGAGAGGAAATGCAGATGCCAACTAAAAACCCCAAGAACTGTAAGTAATCCTTATTCACACAAAAAGCAAGAAGTGAACTGTTTTATAATCTAAAAATGATACATACCAAAACAAAAGTGTATCATAACTGTACCATTATAGATCCCACTGATGATGCCTTAAAGTGAAAAAAGGTGAAACACGTCTGGAAGAATAAAATACAGTGCACCAAGAAAATACGTTTTCTATTTACAAAACAAAACAAACTGAATGGTAATTGAAGATTGATAAACAACTGTATTTGTTGTGCTATCAGAAGAGAGATTATGTGAACTGAGAATGACAGGGAACCATATATGTGACTAAATGAGAAGAATTTCGAAAAATTGGAAGATAGTTACTGTTAATAAATATGCCAGATTTTATTCAAACTAAATAATAAACAAATCTGCAACTGTTTAGCTACATCTACAAATTGACTGAGTTAAGGTCTTGCTACCAAGTTTTAAGAAAGGAACATGTTTCTACTAATAATTAATGAAGAATTAATACTGTAGACTGTAGATAATTAAAATATTTTTTATATGGCAGGACTATGAAGAGTCAGTTCAGGAAAAAACTAGAGACAAAGAAAATTACTCACAGCCTAATCTTTGCATTTCATTGCTAAAAGATTTGGCACAATGAGATGAAAAGAACAAAAGAAGATAAATAGAGGGGCAAACCATTTATTTCTTTCATTGGTGAAGATTTGCAGTTTCCTAATGACTTATGCTCTACCACCCATTGTGATTTTTCCAACAATAACGAGGTGCAACTTAGCATGTGCAAGAAATGAGCCATTGACAGAGTAAGACAGAGCAGAACAGCTACTGGTGCCTTCACAGTCAGCTGATGCAGTATGGGTGTAAGGTTCACCAATCAGGGAATTGGTATGTGGGAATCAAAAAGAAGAATGCACAACTGGTGGGTCAATCCTGATTAATTTGATGTGAAAATTGTGAGAATAAGTGAACTGATTCTAGTGTATAATTATATAAACTAGTCATGGCGATGCCAGTTGATAATAAATCAATTAATTTAACTGTAACCTTGAATTTTCAAGCAATAACAAGGTCACAGACATCAACAGAATAGTTCTGTAATCATATGGGTCATATGGAAAATAGATTTACTGGACAAAAGGATATGTTACAAGAAAGTCTTAATGATGGATCAAGTAATTTTGAGACTCTAGGTAATGGGTTGAAGAAGTTGAAGATCATGTAACTACATGTGAAGATAAATTAACTGAATTAAATTACATGCAGGATGTGACAGCCATGGATGAAACTGAGAAAGAGAAACCACTGGTATTAAATTCACTGAATGAAACTAAAATGTTAACTGTAGGTACATGTAATGAAATAATAATTAAAAAAAACAGGGAAAAGTAGACCTAATATTAAGTCACAAAGAAACTGAAGGAGATTTTAATAAGGAAAGAACTGAACACTTTCTTTTAAAAAAGGAGATTAAAGTGAAACAGAATGAACTTTAACAAAATCAAGTGTAATAATACTTGGTGGGAGGATTTAGAGTCTGAAACAGGTAGAACATTAAACAAACATTCACACATGTTCAAACATGCTAGTGGTGCACACCCAATATTATTTTGGAAAGCACTTAAAGCCGTGTTACCTAGACACAGGAATGATGAGAGGAAAGTAAGATCTGCAATAAGTAATTTAGTACTGGATGCTGCCTACTGAGTTGTGCTGCAGTAATAAGAGGCAGTCAAATGAAAGCGAGACCAATGGGAAGAAAGTAAGTAAACTGTTTGTTACTGCAAAAGTAATTGCCACAACTAATTATCCCACTGTGAGGCAAGACAGTCAATGCCTTCAAGGAAAAATGTTTGTGGGTGCTGTGTAGTACCTAACAACTAGTTCCTAATATTAATTTATATGAACGATTTCTTATATAAAGAATTATCAAAGAATATTTTTTTTATTATGCCAATATTCATTCACAAGCATGACTATTGTCTGCAGTCATAAGAAGAGGCAATAATTTCTTCCATCCTGCAAGACCTCTTAAAATATATATATGCTAATCATCATGATTTAGTGGATGGACAGTATTATCAGCAACCACAGAAAATTAGAGGTAAATTAATTATGTCAGCGTAACTTAATAGTGACTTCTGTCAAATATATGTATGTTAACAACTGAACATTTGATTTTTTTGTCAAACACTAAGTTTACTGCAAAATAAAACCTAAAAATTACATCAACAAAGTAAGACAAATTGTCCTGAATACATTATTCATTTTTGTGCTTTCAGTATTTATATGCTGCATTGTAATTTTCTTACACTGCAAGGAAGTCTGTTCATGGCACCAATTTAGTTTCAACAAGAATCCATCCTTTAATTCCAGTAGCAATTATCTCTCATTATGTAAATTTCATGCTGATTCATACTCTTTGTGTCAGCTGTTGGGCTGCCTCCCAGCATGGTGTTGAAAAACTGACCAACAGACTAACACATGACCTATGGAACCACAGCTGCATCCAGGCACGCAACTCTTCATCTGAAACAAACTGTCGTCCACAAATTTCTTCAAGGCTCCAAAAATGGGCCGAGATCAAGACTATATGGAGGATGCGTAAGGACTTTCCAGTGAAACTTCTGCAGCTTAGTCAAAACAAGTCTGGTCACATCACAGAACTTTCCCTGGATGTCCTGTTCCCAATATCATTGGTAAAGAGCAGTAAGCTGTATGGCTACTAGCCTAATCTTGCTCCAGAACAGTTAAGGAATAACATTATACTGAAATATAAAAAAGTTATGAGATAAGAGTATGGGATTCTGGAGACTCTCACACTTTTTGACCATGTTATTCGTATTTCTGAGCACCTAACCAACATGATTGCAAAGAGAAAAAACAACGTAGTTGTGATATTTAGACTACTCTGATTGTAGATATTCTACTAATTATTTATATTTAATTTGTTATTTATGAAACACACCAACAGCAGAAAAGCAAAGATACAAATATCCCAAATAGGGTAACTGATCTTAATTCAAAATGAATGTAAAATAATAATACCAGAAACATTTAATACTGAGCAAGATGTGTAAAACTGTAGTTGCAAGAACAAAATTAATTGTAATTATTAATAGTAATTATAGACACAAAAAAGAAGAGCAAAATGAAAGGGTTATATGTGCATTTTTCTCCATGTATTATTTCCTTTTACTTTTGCTGATGAAGAACTTTTAAAAAAATTCTGGAAGATACAAATGCATTTATGAATTCAGTTCTCTGTTGGTCCAGCTGAAGTTGGTTTTTACTTTGAAAAGTGTATGTATATGTTCCTATTCTTTCTAAGATACTGTTACTTATGGTACTAACATTTATAACAGTTGTCTTTCCACCCCCTGTAGGGCCAACAAGCATAACACCATGTCGAACAATCATTGTCTCGTGGAACTGTATCACCTTTGCAATCATACATGATTCTGGCTGCAAATCATTCTCTTCCATGACTGTTATTATAGCAGCTTGTAAGACTCCATAATCCTGCTCTGGGATCTCAACACCAGGGAACAGATCACCTAAAATACCCTGAAAGGTCAGGAATAATTATTTTAAAATATAAATTTTCCTTAGGTGCAATACTTAGTGTAGGGCTCATTGGCTATGTTAATAAGTGCCAGATTACAAATAAAAAGATAGAGAACTGTATTAACAAATGGTCTTATGGTTTTTTCCTGTGATTTAGCATTTCTTTCACATGAGACAACATTATCTGGAGGTGAAACAATGGAAACTCCAAGTAGGAATACCAACAACATAGGAAAAGAGTGATTGCTACTGACCAGACACAATTGAAAGACACTTACATAAAGTTTTCACCACAGCCTTCATTAGCAAAAGAGAAGAACATACCAATCATACACACAGGCAAGCACACTTCCTGCCCACGTGACCGACAACTCCAGCGGCTTGGGCCAGAACGCAGCTTTCACACGGGATGGAAGCAGCAGTCTGCAGGGGATGGGAAAGGGAAAGGAATAGTAATGTAGGGGTGGGGGGGGGGAGATGCTGTCTGGCAGAGTGTGCAGGGACTAGAAGAGGAGCAGCACCAGGAGGTTGTGGGACCGGAAGGTGTGGAAAAAAGGAGCGAAAAGGAAGATGAGTGCGGATGGACGGGTGGGTGTGTTGGCAGAGGGTGGCAAACAAAGAGGGTCAGAGAAGAAAATGAGAAGGGAATAATAGGACAAAGGGGGTGGAAACTGTTGGGTGGAGGGTGTAGGGACACGCTGTTACTGTAGGTGGAGGTTTGGATAATTACAGTAGCAGAGACTGTGTTGTAAGAATAACTGGCATTCATGCATTTCAGAAAAGCTAGTGGTGGATGGGAGGATCCAGATGGCTCATGTAGTGAAATAGCCATTGAAATAAAGCATGTTATGCTCAGTTGTCTGTTGTACCACAGGGTGGTCTACATTGCTCTCGGCCTCAGTTTGGTGGTGGCCGTTCATCCTGGTGGATAGCTGGTTGGTAGTCATACCAATATAAAAAACTGTGCAATGATCACAGCAGAGCTGGTCAATAACATGGCTGCTTTAACAGGTGGTCTGTCCCCTGATGGTGTAGGATAAACCTGTGACAGGACTGGAATAGAAAGCACTGGGTGAGTGGATTGGGAAGAAGTCTTGTGCCTGGTTCGTCCACAGTTATGTGATTCTTGTGGCAAGGGGTTGGGAGTGGGAGAGGCTCTAGGGTAGACTAGGATGTTGTGGAGGTTGGGTGGGCAGTGGAACACCACTTTAGGGGCGTTGGAAAGATCTTGTATGGGACATAGAATGTCTCACGATTCAGGGCAAGACAATTGGTAATCAAAGAATGGGATGTTACAGGGTGATGAAGGGGGCACTCCTCTGTGCCTGGTTGTTGGGGTTGGAGGGAAACTTTGGGGTGTGATGGGAAATGGCATGGGAGATCTGTTTGTGAAGGCCTTGATGAGACCAGGGTGTATACGTGGAGAAGGAAAAAAAAATTTCGGATTTCCTGGTTAAACATTCACTTTCTCCCAAACGAAAATACACTTTTTCTGTGTTAAGTGACAGTATACTCTTCCTCGGCACTGTAAAACTCATCAATCCTTTGAATGTTTATGGTTTTATATACCAACATAGAATTTCCTGACACTTTAGAAAATGAAACTCAGGGGAGGAAAACACGTTTTGAAAGACCTTTGATGTGCAGCAACATGTACGCTGCATATTTTCGTATTACAAAGATATAAATCTGAATTCCAGCAAAAACCACATGTCCCTTTCTGAAGCATTGAAATCGAGATTGCGATGCGCTTTTGTAAGCCAGACACATCTCATGTCACGTGATTTCACCAGCTGATGACACCATAAGACACGTGATGCAGTCAGTCAATAGCAAGATCATTCTTAAGCAGTGCGAACACACAAGTAAGGGAAGTTAATGGTTTACATTAACATACATAGCATTCACATAAGAAGATTAATAAGCTGGAAGAGAAGCTAAGCTTCCACATATAATGTTGATCTTTTTTGCGCATGTTACACTTTAAGATACATCACACAAATGTACCAGTAAATTTTTAATAAAGATGTAAATGTCTGATCTTCTGGGCTCGAAATTCTTCTAAATGGTCGTCCTTAAAGAGTTGGTTTTTAAATGAGAGTCAAACACTTTGTGATTTAAGAAATTCATCGTACATTCTCACGCATAGTTCATCTTGCATAAACGGAAATTTGCTTTTCAAACCACCAGTCGCAATATTTTCCCACAACCTGTCAGAAGTAGGTTCGTTTCAGCAGTTGCCAGAGAGCGCTAAATAACAGGCATCACCGCGCTTCCGCAGCTACGATGACACAGGAAACCCGATGTTCCTATGTGTAAAACATTAAAAGATCTCACATTATGACATAAAAGAAACAAGACATCAGAGGATACTGCAAGAGCATCAGAATTTCGTGAACCATACTAAAATGCATAATTTGGCTTAAAGTCCAGATTCGGATGCAAATTTTCTTGGAGTACCAGTACTGTTTCATCTCATGTTTGGTTCTTTATTATGGCATAATGCCATATGTGCACTTGAAATGCAGCGAACAGTTGAAACTAGGCAAAGTGTCAAATTAAACACTTTGTTTCAAATAAATTGACTGCCTCAGTGGAAAAGATTTAATAAAAGACAAATCTCTTTAGCAAACCGACAAAAATAACTTCATTGTTCTGCAAGGCGATTAATGCTTGACTGTCAGAAAGGTGGACATAAAATCTGAAACTAACACCACATTTTTGCCTTCCATAATTATGGGAACATATTTGAATTCATTTGCTAGCTCCCGACCCAAAAAATCCATTTTGTTTTCATTTAACGTGAGAGCAAGAAACAAGGAGGATGCAAAAAAAAAAAAAAATCACTGAATGTAAACACAGGTTGCGTGGAGACGACCCTCATCCCCACCACAACTCAGACTGCTCTGTGCATCAGCCACGGATCTACAATATTTCCGAACCAGGACTACACTAGATAGTAGCAGCCAGCCATATTTCTGTAACCAGAAGCAACTGCACATACTCGACAGTCTGCCTGCAACTGCTCAAACGAATCTAATTTAAACAGTTGTCACGTCATGCTCATTGGAGGCAATTCGTTGTTATGAAGCATTGCATAGTCTTTCTAAAGCCTTTGACACACTTTGCTGTTGGCAGACGCTCGTCTGAGCACTGTGTTTTGTTGTTGTATATGGCACAATTCCTTTGCAACTTAAATTTCATTTCCGTTTTCTTTTTTTCTCTCGTTCATGTTTTGTTGCTGCAGAATTATTCTGCAGTAGCGGGATACAGTAATATCCTTTGTTAGAGTATAGGTTCTTACCAGCCAAAATCACAAAAATTTAACTGAAAATTACAACAATGAAAAATTCCCAGAATTCTAAACAATTCCCAGGTGTTCCCCGGTTTTCTCCCGGATGAACAAATTCCCGGGTTTTTCCCAGATCTCCAGGTTGTTCCGGATTGTATACACACTGTGAGACCCTCAGGATACTGGGCAAGAGAGAGCTTGTCACTGTAGAAAAGCTGCCCCTGGGCAGCCTGGCTGTATGGAAGGGATTTTTTGGTGCGAGAGGGATGACAGCTGCTGAAATCTACATCTACCTCTATATCTATACTCTGCAAATCACTGTGAGGTGCTTGCAGAGGATACTTCCCATTGTACCAGTTATTAGGGTTTCTTCCTGTTCCATTCGTATATGGAGCGAGTGAAGATGGTTGTTTGAATGCCTCTATGCATGTAGTAATTATTCAAATCTCATCGTCACAATCCATATGTAAGTGGTAGCTACAGGGTTGTAGTACATCCCTAGTGTAATCATTTAAAGCCAGTTCTTGAAACATTGCTAATAAACTTTTTTGGGATAGTTTACATCTGTCTTCAAGAGTCTGCCAGTTCAGTTTCTTAACTATCTCTGTGACACTCTCCTACGGTTTACACAAATGTGTGACTATTCAAGCTACCCTTCTCTGTATACATTCAAGATCCTCTATTGGTCCTATTTCATATGGGTTCCACACACTTGAGCAATATTCTACGATGAGTTGCACAAGTGATTTGAAAGCAATTTCTTTTGTAGACTGATGGCACTTCCCCAGCATTCTACCAATAGGCTGAAGTCTGCTTTTTCCTTGATTGAACCTACATGATCATTCCATTTCATATCCCTACAAAGTGTTACATCCAGGTGTTTGTATGAGTTGGCCGATTCCAGAAGTGACTTGCTGATGTTATAGTCATTGGATACTACAGCTTTTTGTTTTGTGAAGTGCAAAATTTTACATTTCTGAACATTTAAAGGAAGTTGCCAATCTTTGCACCATGTTGAAATTTTATCAAGATTTGAGTGAATATTTATGCAGGTTCTCTCAAATAATACTTCATTTTAGATAACTGCATCGCCTGTAAAAAGCCTGATTTTATTACTAATATTGTCAGCAAGGTCATTACTATATAACAAACAGAAAAGGTCTCAACACACATCCCTAGGGGCTACCCGAAGTTACATCTGCATCTGGTGACAACCCTCCATCCAAGATAACATACTGTGAGCTTACTCAGATATAATAATACCTCCCTATGATATCTTTGCCCCACAGGGACGGTGCAAACAAGAATAATTACAAATATCTGATTAGATGTGTAGGAAATTTAAAAAACCTACACAGAATCAACATTAAGATCCCAAAACAGGAGCTCATAATATTTGTGTATTTCATTTTGTTTTATAAATAAATCTGGTTGCTACAGTTTCAAGTTGACTGTTAAAATAACAATTCAAAAAAGTGTTTATAACTTAAAGAAATGGAAGAATTTTAATGAAATGTAAGACACTTTAATACAATCTGAGACTCAATTAACACATTTGGGATGCTTTGATGTGATGAAAAAATTATGACTTTGTTTAAGTAAGTCATAAGTTGCTGTTGTGAATATATATATCACTTTCTTGAGAAAAGCGTTTCTTGCTTAATTTTATAGATCAAATACAATTTGTATGAAGGCCTCCTGGTAGTACTTTGTGAACACGAAATTAATAAATAGACATGTATTATCAAAATAAACTGAGTAACATAACCCTTTTTGTGTTATCTTCAAGAAATTAGACCACCCCTTTCACAAAATCCTGCCTATGTCCTTGCTCATGCCCATCGTCTTACTGCTATTGAACATTAACTTTCCCACCCTCAGATTCCAAACCCACTACCTCATTCTTTATATACCTTACTGACTCCATCCTAATCAACAACAACTCCTCTTTTGCAAGGAGGGTATAAAAACAAATCCATGGCACAGCCATGGGCACTCACATGGCACCATCCTATGCCAACCTGTTTGTGGGCCATCTAGAAGTGACTTCCTAGCCTCCCAAAAAACCAAATCCCTAGCATGGTTCAGGTTCACTGACAATATCTTCATGATTTGGATTCAGGCCCAAGGCACCCTATTTTCATTCCTACACAACCTCAACACCTTCTATGCCTTCTGCTTTACCTGGTCCTCTTCAAGACAGCATGCTACCTTCCTAGACGTTGACCACCTCCTCTCTGATGGCTCCATCTGCACCTCTGTCAACATTATATCCATCAACCACCACGAGTACATGCATTTTGACAGCTATCAGCCCTTTCACATAAAAAAGAATCCTCCCATACAGCCTGGCCACATGTAGATGGTTTATCAGCAATAACAAGAACTCCCTTGACTGGTATGCTGAGGGTGTCACCAAGGCCTTCACATACAGGCGCTGACCCCCAGACCTAGTCAGCAAACAGAACTTCCATGTCATTTTCCCTCACACCCTCAATTCTCCCACCAACCTCAAGAACAAGCCACAAAGGAGTGCCCTCTTATTACCCAGTACCATCCAGGACTGAAACAAATGAACCATATCCTTCACCAGGCTATGATTACCCATTGTCATGCCCTGAAATGAGAGATATCCTACCTGACACCCACCCAATCTCCACAAGATTCTAGTCCATTCCTATTCCACTCCCAACCCCAACCTCTTGCCACAAGGATCATATCTGCGTGGAAGGCCTGCCCTATCCACACATCCAGCACTCTTATTCCAGTTCTGTCACAGATTTATCCTATGCCATTGAGGGAAGGGTCACCTATGAAAGCAGTCATGTCATTTACCAGCTCATCTGCAATCACTGTACAGCTTTTTATATTGGTATGACTACCAACAAGCAGTCCACTAAGACAAACAGCCACTGCCAGTCTGCAGCTAATAGAAAAGTAGACCACCCTGTGGCACAAATTGCAGCTGAGCATAACATGCTTGCCCCCTCTGTCCCATCATCCCCTACCCATTCTTGTCTCCCACCCTCTTTGTTTGTCACCCTCTGGTAATTCTCTTCCCAATCTTTTCCCGCTCCTCTCTCCGTTTGCTCCTTTTATCCTACCTCCCTGCCCCACAACATACTGCCACTGCACCTGTTGGCATTCTAGACCCTGTACACTCTGCCAGACATCACTCCTCTCTTGCCCCGTCCATACACTAGTATCCTTTCCCCTTCCTTGCCCCCTTCAGACTGCTGCTTCCATCTCATGTAATAGTTGCATTCTGGCCTGAGCTGCCAGAGATTGCGGTCATTGTGTGCCTGAGGTGTGCTTGCTCGAGTGTATGAATGGTATGTGTTTCCCTTTTGCTGATGAATGCTGTTGCTGAAAGCTTTGTGTAAGTGCCTTTTAATTGTGCCTACCTGTGGCATAACATGCCATCTTCACGGTAAGCAGAAATCTATCTTTTCTTACGCTGCTGATAACTGGATGTGGAGAAGTCAAGTTGTGCATTTGTTTGTAGTTCATGCTAAACTGTTGTTCTCTTATAATTATTTATGTGAACCAGTTCTAAGTTAAAAAAGTGAAAATGTATAATTTTCTAGAGGATCACAATTAACACCACAATGTTCAAACCAGCATTTGTTTATAACAGTTTCTAACATATATTTGGGAATAATAAAGAACTTTTTTATAGTCTCTTCAAATGGAAAAACCTACAAATATTACTATTATTTCTTTTATTGTGCTGCACTTACAGCAGATGTGGCATAACCAAACTATTCAATGCATTCAGTTTTTTCATACATTACCTGAATTATCATCTGTATGTACAAACTCATGGGAAACAAAAGTCCTTTCTTTCTTATTCTGCCTCCTCAATTTCTTTTCATATCCATTGTACAGTAAAATTTTCTACCTGAATATTTTATAGGGTAATCACAACAGTGTTAATCTGTAGGCTATTAAGCAATGGAGCATGCAATTGATGAATGAAGGGATCATGTTTTTAAAAGAAGTCTGCAGATACCAGTGACTGTATGCTGGCCTCTGTTTCAATTGTACAAGAGATGGGATTCTTTCATCACATCAGTCAGGGGGCCTGGAGGTAAAGTAGTGTAATGCCAAAACTGGTAGCAAAAATAAAATAAAATCGGAACTATGGGCAGTTGAAAGTGTTTTTGTTAGGACATTTTTATCGGTAACAGTACAAGATGCAAAGCCACTTTTCTTCACAGACAACACAACACAAGCATCACATTACATTGCAAATCAAGTATAATATTAGCAAGTCTAGTTTATATAATTTCTATGCCCATTAATAAATGATTCCTACACAATGCTTTGCAACTGAAATTTGAAAAGGCACTCTATGCAGTTTGGGACATGTAAGAGGTATCTTTCCAGTATATGTCTAAAATATGACAACAAGCTAATAGGTGAGCTATGAAGAGTGTACTACACAATTGCTGAAGCACCTAAACAAAATCTTCATCTGCAAACCAGATGTTGTCAGATGCAGATGATATAAAAATAAAATGGTAGCATATTTCACTTACTTTCATTCCATAATGTCATAAGGATAATATTTTGGGGCAACTCATCATTTCTAGCTAGAGTTATCTGAATCAAAAAGTGCATAGTATGAATTATTGGTGGTGTGAACACAAGAACGTCCCACAGAGGCCTTTTCAGAGAATTGGGGATACTAATTACACCTTCCTAACATAGTTATTCCTTACTGAAATTTGTCATAAATAATTCATTTATTTTATCAAAGCAACATAATGGTTAATAGAGATTAGAATCATCCTCAACAAATTTTAAAGACATTTACTTTGTTCAAAGAACACTTATTTTCAATATCTTGCCACAAGTTATGAAAAATTTAGCTTCTAATAAAGTTAAGTTTTAAGAACAGCCAAAATTATTTTTTGATAGCCAGTTGCTTCTACTTCTATGATGAATTTCTTAGTCTAATCAACTGAAGTATGTTATTAATAATATCAAAGAATATGCGTTGTAGTGATTCAAGAATTTCTGTGTAAATTCTAGAACCACTCAGCCTTCTACCATCTCGAACACACGATATTCTATATATGAGTGTGGGATGGTAAAATTCTACCTACTGTGTGTCACATGTCTGTGAGCCCCGGGAAGAAGGTAGACGCGGTGGTGGAATGGCACTGACAAAAACCTGTCGGACAATTCATAGATGTGTTAGTACACGTGTAAGGAAGAACCATGGAGTTTATATGCAACGCTGCGAATATTGTGTCACTGACTGTTAATATGTGAAAAAAGAACAGTTGAGAAGGTAATCCAGAAAACTCTTAATCTAGCCTTGGTAGAGGCAAGACCTGTTTTATGATTAGTGTGAAATAGAGTCATGGTTCTTAAGTCAGCTCTTTTATAAATGTAATTAAATTTATTTCTAATGTTTGACTATAGGAGGTAATTACATAAAGTCACATATACATATTGAAAGTGTGAATTTATATTCTGGACAGAGTCCAAACACATCAATGTAGATTGCTGAAAGAGCAGAGTTTTAGAAGACAAGGCCTATTAAAAAAGTCGTCACAAATCATTAGAATGTGGCGACCTACCGGTGTGTGAAAGGACCCAAGGACATGGGAATTTTAAGTCAAAAACTAGAGAAGAAGTTGCTGCGCGTTGCCCTAGCCACCAGACATAACACGACAAGGGACTTACTCTGAGCCATTGGAATATGTTCAAGTAGCCAATGAAGCAAAATTTGAATGAAAAAATCGGTGAAAGATGAAACATAACAGTCTAATTGAAACCCATTTAAACACTTAATTTTTAACCATAAACAGTAATTTCTGACATAGAGGTGCATGGAAATATGTACTTGTGGAAAAGTTATGAAGAAAATAATTATGGAATCTTAATTATACTAATGTGTAGAAGCTCTGTAAATGAAGACAACAATTCCCATGAAGGGAGTCTCTAGTAATTAATAAAAAATGTAAATGTATTAATGTAAATACATATTAGAGAAGTTATTCCCAAATAAAATAATAGACATGCACTAATATCGAAGTGTACAAGCTGTTCTGGAATAAACATATGTTTATATATGTATTTTCAGTTTTTCTATGTCAATTTTATTTTTTAATTAATCAAAAAATGATTGTAAATAATGCCAAGTATTACTTGGGATTGTTAAGGAAGTATAAATAGTTACAACCATGTTGGCAAAGGAGGTCAGTACTTTGAGTATATTTGGATAGAAAGCATGTAGCTTGTTGACCATGATTTATTTCATTATTGTAAGTATGTCACAAATTATTTCAGATTTGCGAAAATGCTTTTATTTACTTTGAGATTGTAATAAATGTTTAGTGGAAACATAATCCTGGATTAATTATTTAAAAATACCTTTTTTTAACAGTAGCTGTTTTTCAGGACTTCTGCTGTGACAGATTGCCAGCTAAGATGAGTAAATTAATGTATAGTAATGTTATATGTGGTGTATGGAGCTGGGATGCAGTGTAATTCTGTAAACTAATCTAGTATTTTATTTCAGAATTAATTTGCTTGTTGAAATATTATTCCATTTTTTTGAAAACTGAAAAATGAAGAAAGTGAGTAACACTACAAAGGACTTAATGATGCTAATGTGAAAATGCAGCTTGGATAACTAATTGTAAGTGCAAAATTTATTTGAATTTTTACTTTTAGATATTGTTTTTTTCTGCATTGTCATTATGGAGAATAATAGAGAGGTTAACAACAACAGGGAAGTTGACAATAATGGGCAGATTAATGGAAACATGCAAAATAGCGTACATATTAATTATAATAATGTAGTTAATTGGGACAATGAAATCTGAGAGGATAGTGACCACAATGTTTATTTATTTATTCATCCGTAAACAAATTTATTTGTATGGATGTCGTCATTATACATACATTTGTACATTATTTTGTCATATAAGGTAATGAAATATTTAAATATGTCTTGTATTTAAATATGTCTGCTTGTGTCTGTATATGTGTGGATGGATATGTGTGTGTGTGCGAGTGTATACCCGTCCTTTTTTCCCCCTAAGGCAAGTCTTTCCGCTCCCGGGACTGGAATGACTCCTTACCCTCTCCCTTAAAACCCACATCCTTTCGTCTTTCCCTCTCCTTCCCTCTTTCCTGATGAGGCAATAGTTTGTTGCTGGTCATTCCCACATAGAATGCTTCACAGTGTAGGCAGGTCAGTTGGTAAATCACGTGGGTGCTTTCACACGTGGCTCTGCCTTTGATCGTGTACACCTTCCGGGTTACAGGACTGGAATAGGTGGTGGTGGGAGGGTGCATGGGACAGGTTTTACACCGGGGGCGGTTACAGGGGTAGGAGCCAGAGGGTAGGGAATGTGGTTTGGGGATTTCATAGGGATGAACTAAGAGGTTACGAAGGTTAGGTGGACGGCGGAAAGACACTCTTGGTGGAGTGGGGAGGATTTCATGAAGGATGGATCTCATTTCAGGGCAGGATTTGAGGAAGTCGTATCCCTGCTGGAGAGCCACATTCAGAATCTGATCCAGTCCCGGAAAGTATCCTGTCACAAGTGGGGCACTTTTGTGGTTCTTCTGTGGAAGGTTCCGGGTTTGAGGAGATGAGGAAGTGGCTCTGGTTATTTGCTTCTGTACCAGGTCAGGAGGGTAGTTACGGGATGCAAAAGCTGTTTTCAGGTTGTTGGTGTAATGGTTCAAGGATTCCGGACTGGAGCAGATTCGTTTGCCACAAAGACCTAGGCTGTAGGGAAGGGACCGTTTGATGTGGAATGGGTGGCAGCTGTCGTAATGGAGGTACTGTTGCTTGTTGGTGGGTTTGATGTGGACGGACGTGTGAAGCTGGCCATTGGACAGGTGAAGGTCAACATCAAGGAAAGTGGCATGGGATTTGGAGTAGGACCAGGTGAATCTGATGGAACCAAAGGAGTTGAGGTCGGAGAGGAAATTCTGGAGTTCTTCTTCACTGTGAGTCCAGATCATGAAGATGTCATCAATAAATCTGTACCAAACTTTGGGTTGGCAGGCCTGGGTAACCAAGAAGGCTTCCTCTAAGCGACCCATGAATAGGTTGGCGTACGAGGGGGCCATTCTGGTACCCATGGCTGTTCCCTTTAATTGTTGGTATGTCTGGTTTTCAAAAGTGAAGAAGTTGTGGGTCAGGATGAAGCTGGCTAAGGGAATCCCTGAAGCATTACACCAACAACCTGACAACAGCTTTCGCATCCCGCAACTACCCTCCCGACCTGGTACAGAAGCAAATAACCAGAGCCACTTCCTCATCCTCTCAAACCCAGAACCTCCCACAGAAGAACCACAAAAGTGCCCAACTTGTGACAGGATACTTTCCGGGACTGGATCAGATTCTGAATGTGGCTCTCCAGTAGGGATACGACTTCCTCAAATCCTGCCCTGAAATGAGATCCATCCTTCATGAAATCCTCCCCACTCCACCAAGAGTGTCTTTCCGCCGTCCACCTAACCTTCGTAACCTATTAGTTCATCCCTATGAAATCCCCAAACCACCTTCCCTACCCTCTGGCTCCTACCCTTGTAATCGCCCCCAGTGTAAAACCTGTCCCATGCACCCTCCCACCACCACCTACTCCAGTCCTGTAACCCGGAAGGTGTACACAATCAAAGGCAGAGCCACGTGTGAAAGCACCCACGTGATCTACCAACTGACCTGCCTACACTGTGATGCATTCTATGTGGGAATGACCAGCAACAAACTGCCCATTCGCATGAATGGACACAGGCAGACAGTGTTTGTTGGTAATGAGGATCACCCTGTGGCTAAACATGCCTTGGTGCATGACCAGCACATCTTGGCGCAGTGTTACACCGTCCGGGTTATCTGGATACTTCCTACTAACACCAACCTATCTGAACTCCGGAGATGGGAACTTGCTCTTCAATATATCCTCTCTTCCCGTTATCCACCAGGCCTCAATCTCTGCTAATTTCAAGTTGCTGCCACTCATACCTCACCTGTCATTCAACAACATCTTTGCCTCTGCAATTCTGCTTCGACTGACATCTCTGCCCAAACTCTTTGTCTTTAAATATGTCTGCTTGTGTCTGTATATGTGTGGATGGATATGTGTGTGTGTGCGAGTGTATACCCGTCCTTTTTTCCCCCTAAGGTAAGTCTTTCCGCTCCCGGGACTGGAATGACTCCTTACCCTCTCCCTTAAAACCCACATCCTTTCGTCTTTCCCTCTCCTTCCCTCTTTCCTGATGAGGCAACAGTTTGTTGCGAAAGCTTGAATTTTGTGTGTATGTTTGTGTTAGTTTGTGTGTCTGTCGACCTGCCAGCACTTTCATTTGGTAAGTCACATCATCTTTGTTTTTAGGTATATTTTTCCTTCGTGGAATGTTCCCTTCTATTATATATATATATATATATATATATATATATATATTACACAGACAATTTATCATTGAATTACATAATGCAGAAGAACCTGCTTCAATCAAAAGAAATATATGACAAGACTCCTCTAATAGTTGTATGGGTAAATTACAATCTAGAATGTCCACTTTATAATTTTTTAACCTGATTATTTATTTATGCCAATTTTATGCTGCATGAAGTCTCTAATCGAGTAAAAACTATTTTTTAATAAATATTCTTCAAGGAATGCTTTAAATTTACAGAGTTCCTTTATGCTTTTGATTTCTTTTGGCAATTTATTGTATATCTTGACACCTTGGTAAAACATAGTGATTTCAGCCTTAGTTTTATTCATTCTGTCAAGGTACAAGCAATTACTGTTTCTGGTTCGGTGATCATGTATGCAGCTGTTTTTCTAAGTATTGCCCAATATTTTTGCGAATAAAAACTGTAGTTTGCAAGATATATTCACTTGGGATAGTCGGAATACCCCACTTTTTAAATTGCTCACTGCAGTGTGCTCTTTTGTGACTCTTGCTCATCATTCTGATAGCTTGTTTTTGCAATCTGAACACATATTTCACATTTTGGGCATTTGCACCCCAGAATATTATGCCGTAACTTATTATAGAATGTATGTGTGTGAAGTATGTCATTCTCTGGCATGAACTATTGCACACAGTGACTAATATTCGTAAGGCATAGCTTGCTGTGCTAATTTTTTTCACAAGCATCATAATACGTTCATTCCATTTTAATTGTTGATCAACATAATACCCAAAAATTTTGTGCTGGTTGCACACTCTGCAGTTTGATTTTGAACTTTAAGTTTTGTCATATTCGGTTTTTTCTTTATATAGAAGTTTATGTTATTAGTCTTCTTCACATTAAGGGTTACTTTGTTGTTATTTGACCAGTTGTGAACTTCCATAAGTGCCTTTTCAACTTTTACATTTAACATTTCTGGTTTCCTGTCTGTAATTATTATATTGCTGTCATTAGCAAACAACACTGTTTTCCTTGCATTACCCACAGTGGGAAGTCATTAATATAAATAAGAAATAGTACTGGGCCTAACACACTCCCTTGAGGTACTCCAATGTTCAAATATTCTTCATCTGAAAGATGTTTCACTAAATAATTTGAGCTACTTGAAATTTGAGATATCTCCACCCTCTGTACTCTGTCTGCAAGGTAAGATCTAAACCATTTATTTACAACCCCCCTGATTCCTAGTGCTTCAAGTTTACCTTGTAGTATTTCATGGTCAACTGTATCAAATGGTTTGCTGAGATCTAGGAAAATGCCTGTTACTTGTTCTCCTTTATCTAGCACTTCTAGAACTACTCTTGCAAAGTTTTCTATAGCTGCTTCTGTTCCCTTTCCAGTCCTGAAACCAAACTGTTCTTTGCATAGGAATTGGTATTTATTTAAGTAGTCCATAAGCCTGTTTTTCATAATAGTTTCCATTATTTTTGCAAAAGAAGACAACAATGAAACTGGTCTGTAATTCTCTATATTTTCTGTATCACCTTTTTTGTGTATGGGAAGAATTTTTGTGTGCTTTAGTGTATGTTCACCCTTTCCTGGATCTGAACCTAATGTATCAGCCTTGGATAGGTTAGTTCAGCTTATGGAAGAACATAAAACAATCAACTGACGAGCACAGAATCACTCTTGATCAAAAGCTGCATTCGATCGATAAAAAATTAGACAAACAAGGAACTCAATTTTGCGAGACAAAAGAGAGTTTAGAAAAATGGAGGGAAAAGGTAGACGAAAATTACAGGAATGCGTCAACTATAGAAGGGGAAATTGTCACCTTGAAACAGGAATACCAAAAATTTGAAGAGAGACTAGATTCCGTGAAAAATTCCGAAAAAGTTGCTACTGTAGAAGTGTTACAATGGAAAAAACTCAAGAAAGATTTTGTAAAGAAATTCACAGAAACACACCAAAATATACAAAATTTCACTAAAACCACAAATGTGAATTTTGCACAATTAAAAGAAAATGTAGGCACTTTTTTAGGCAAAATTTCAAACTTCAAATCTAAATTTCAAGAAATCAAAAATTCTATTGCAGTGAAATCTTTCTGTAGATACAATCCATTGTGGAACAATGTTAACATAAAAACATTTTCATGGGGACAGCAATATACATCTAATTGATTTCATGTACCAAATAAAAGATAACTTCACTGATAAAAAGAGCAATTGTTTGAAAATCCAAATTTTTTTAAAAGTTTTTAGATGGGGAGGCTTTGTCATGAGCGAACCAGTCAATCAAAGCTGAAATGTCATTTAATGAGGTATAATGAGCTTTCATGAACAAGTTCTGGTCATAAACTAAACAAGCCAGAATTAAGTCAGAATTTTTGAATGGGCCAAATTTCAAACCGGGTAGTGGACATATGAAAATCTTTTGTGAACAACAAGTACGAACTTTGGTGCATCTTGATAAACCACTAGATGAGATGATCCAGACAGATGCATTAAAACATAGATTGCTGAACAGGGTACAGTGGAGTCTTGTCTACAGACCTGATGATACACTTGAACAATTTCTTAGATATATAGATAAATTAGATTTAGCATGGGAGAGAAATGACAGATATAATTACAGACCTGATGATAGCAGGAATAACAATAACAGAGGTTTCAATGATCATTTTAATAGCAGATTCAGAAATGATGACAGAAGAAATGAGGAGAGGAATGATAGGCAAGGGACCAGACAACAGGAATTTCAAACCAAGAAATAGGCAGTGGGGACAAAATCAGGGAAACAATAGTAACAATTCTGAAAATAGAAGGAATGGTCCGGTAAACTAAGACCTGCCTCTTTTGGAGCCTGGCAAAATGCGAATTACATTCAGGCACATGGTAGTAATTTCAGAAGGGGAAGGGGCAGAACAAACTGGACATATCAAAATTTTGTACCCAGAATAAAACCTGAAGCGAGTAGAATGAAGTTTGATAGGGAATTCTGGTAAATTTTTTATCTGAAAACAAAGATGAACAAAAAAGTAAAAAATCTGAATTTGAATTAGAAGAAAACACTTTGACAAATTTATTTAATAGTAGTAATGCAGTAGTAGTTGTCGATAGTGATGTGAACAGATCTGATAAGTATGGTTTAGTGAGAATGTTGAGTAACTGTGAAATTAGTGAAAAAGCTGAGACTGGTGCTGATTGTGTGGAAGCTGATGTTAATGTGCTTGGCAATGGAAATGAGAATGACAGAGTAATTCCAGATGAAATTGCAGTAGACAATAAACAGAAAACCGAAGATGTGGTAGAACAGAATGGTCACAATGTTGAGATTGTTGAAGAAGTGTGTAAAGAGAGAAATGAGTTTGATGTTTAAAATGATACTAATTGTGATTATAATGTTTCTGATGATAATGTTCCTGATGATGATGATGTTGATGATGATATGTTACTTACAGAATTAGATGGGATGTTATATGTAGAAGTTAAAGTTGATGATTTGATGCTGAATGATTCTGGAAATTCTGGTGTGTGTTCAAGTAACGAGTTAGAAACCAGTAGAGCAGTGCCTGATAGATTAATATTACCAGTTGATGTTAGTGATGTTGTGTCTGACTGTGTTTGTGAAAATGGAAAAGACGATCTAATTAGTAATAGAGCACTAAGTGTAGTCAATGACTATAGTAGCAAATGTCAGTTTGGTGATCAAAAGCGTAAGGTCTTAAGTGATATTTGTCAAAGTGTGTACTTAGCTGATAATAATGCTATGAAAAATTCGGGACAGTCTCCTGATAGTAATATGATTAGTGAATGTGTACAAGTAGTGAAGGAAGGGAACATGTGTGTTGAAATCAGTAGCTTGCAGACAGATCTGAGGGAGCTTTGCAAAAATAATTACCTAGTTAATGAAAGTATCACAAAACTGAATAAAAAACCAACAAATAGTAAACTTGTGTTGAAGAATGTATACTCTATGTCACATATACAAATCCGTGTTGTACACCTAGTCATGCCATGCTATGAATATTCTGACCCAGAAATAATGAAAATATTAATTGAAAGAAAATTACAACTCATAAAAAGCTCAATTAATGTCCATGGCCTTTTGCAAATGCAAACACTGACAAGTGAGAAATCGGATAACTTAACACGTTTGAAGCTAATACTGTAAAATATTTTTTTTTTAGTTTATATTCATATTGCTTTTATGTTTGAATATTTGCATATTTTGACCTATATTTTGTCTATTCATAGAGTGGGGGTTGAAAAGGATATATTTGAACATTTGTGTATGCTTTAACCTGGCACATATTGGGGGTTGTTTGGTTTTTATGTAGGATCATTTGAATTTGTTGTTATTTGGAGGAATGTGACAATGCTGATATTGTGCAGACAACCTTAATCACCAGTTTGGCATCATGATATTTGTTCTTTGTTATTTGACACACCATTGGAAATTTATTTGTTATGCATCTTACTTAGTCAAGATCATACTGTATAATTTAGCAAACTCTACAGTGAGCACTTAACCCAGTGAAAGTGAACTAACCAATAAGAGGAAATTTATTTTCATTTTTGTTATCACTGAATATTTGAACTTTTTTTTTTTAATTCTTATGTCCATCATAATTTATGAATTAAATAGTCATTTGAAGAGTTGAAATAGTTGAGAATACATTCAGTGCACTGCATAGTCAAGGCAAAATCTGGGGGTGAACATCCCCTCACAAACATTTTTCAGTAATTTTGTAGTGAAATTTAACAGGGAGGGGATCAGTAGTACTTTCATAGATACACCGTGTTGCATATGGTACCTTACCCCAGCCAGTGACTCCATATTTATTTTTCTGGAATCACTCCCCTTTTACAATCATATATTGTTAGTAGAGCAGTTAGAATCCTTCTACCATCCCAGAGTATACAGTGTGCAATTTGTAACACTATATCTTGATCAGGCACTTAACTTAGGGTGTGGAAGAACAAAACAACACTAATTTCAATTTTTTTGGCAAGTTTCAATGGCTTTCAAATGCCGTATCGATGCCTGTGATGGAGGAAGCAACTGATTTCACAAGTGTTCTTCGTCAGATAGTGAGAGAGGAAGTTCAGAAGGCACTTGGATTGCACGGCAAGCAAAAAGCCAAGACACTTCAAGAGGTCATAAGGGGGGAACAGGAACAGATACTGAACCCAATCTTTCGTCCTTTGTCCTTCATTGTCCTTTAAAATGGTGAAAAAGTCAAGACCCAGGTGGAGTTACATTCCTGCAATGCCGCATGAGGAACATGTTTGGGCACCAAGGAAGACTGATGACTGAATGATCCAGGTTAACCAACCAGTATGTTTCCACTGCGGATGACCGGGACATGTGGTGCACTATTGTCAAGAAAGGTGGTGGATATTTGATGACGCCCATGCCAGAAGACAACATACCAATCTTAGTCGACGCCAAGTCCAGGACAACAAAGATGAACAAGAAGACGGGGGTGCAGGATGACTTTGGTCACCATCGCCACAACCTAGCCACTGGAGAGGCCACTCCCCAACATGGCAATCAAGGTCTCCATCACTGTTTAGAAGCTCCAGCTGATCACCTAGATGCTGCAATTGGAAAACTAAAGGGTGCGATGTTCCTCAGGTGAGGCCGCTGAAGAGCAAAATCCTCTGCCGTCGATCACTACAAAAATGATAGGAAACTACAATGATATCCTCATGGATGGCTGACCAGCCCAAGCTCTTGTGGACTCTGGAGCATCATATTCAGTCATATCGGAGAAATACCGTCGCCAGTTGCAGAAAACCGTATTCATCAACAACAAAACATCTCTGTTGAAGGTGTCTACATCTAAATGGTTACTCTGCAATTCTCACTTAAGTACCTGGTAGAGGGTTCATCGAACCATTTTCATACTACTTCTCTACCATTCCACTCTCAAATGGCGCGTGGGAAAAAGGAACACCTAAATCTTTCTGTTCGAGCTCTGATTTCTCTTATTTTATTATGATGATAATTTCTTCCTTCGTAGAAGGGTGTCAACAAAATATTTTCGAATTTGGAAGAGGAAGTTGGTGATTGAAATTTCGTAAATAGATCTCACCTCAAAGAAAACCGCCTTTGTTTCAGAGACTGCCACCCCAACTCGCGTATCATATCAGTGACACAGTCAGCCCTATTGCACGATAACATGAAACGACCTGCCCTTCTTTGCACATTTTCAATATCCTCCGCCAATCCTAACTGGTAAGGATCCCACACCATGCAGCAATATTCCAGCAGAGGACAGACAAGTGTCATGTAGAGTGTCTCTTTAGTGAGTTTGTCGCATCTTCTAAGTGTTCTCCCAACAAAGCACAGTCTTTGTTTCAACTTGCCCACAATATTATCTATGTGGTCTTTCCAATTTAAGTTGCTTGTTATTGTATTTTCTAGGTATTCAGTCGAATTGACATCCTTTAAATTTGTGTGATTTATCATATACCCAAAATTTATCAGATTTCTTTTAGTACTCATGCAGATGACCTCGCACTTTTCTTTGTTTAGTGCCACTTGACACTCTTCGCACCATACAGAAATTCTCTCTAGATCATTTTGTAATTGGAACTGATCGTCTGATGTTTACTGCAAACAATCTAAGGGGGTTATTCAGATTATCACCTAGATCATTTATGTAAATCAGGAACAGCAGAGGGCCTATGACACTACCTTGCGGAAAGCCAGATATCACTTCTGTTCTACTCGATGATTTACCATCTATCACTACGAACTGTGACCTCTCTGAGAGGAAATCATAAAACCAGTCACACAACTGACACAATACTCCATATGCATGCAATTTGATTAACAGTTGCTTGTGAGGAATGGTATCAAAAGCCTTCTGGAAATCTAAGAATATGGAATAGATCTGAAATCCGTTGTCAACAGCACTCATTATTGCATGGGAACAACAAGCTAGCTGTGTTGCACAAGAACGACATTTTCTGAATACATGTTGGTTATGTATCAAAGTAATTCTAATGTTCAAGTACAGTATATGCTCCAAAATCCTACTGCAAATTGAGATCAGTGATATGGGTCTGTAATTCAATGGGTTACTCCTATTTCATTTCTTGAATATTGGTGTGAGCAGTGCTACTTTCCAGTCTTTAGGAACAGAACTTTTTTCAAGTGAGCGGTTGTATATGAATGTTAAGAAAGACACTATTGTGTCCACATACTCTGAAAGGAACCTGATTGGTATACCATCTGGACTGGAAAACTTGCCTTTCTTAAGTGATTTGAGTTGTTTTGTAACACCTAAGGTATCTACTTTTATGTCACTTATGCTAACAGCTGTTCTGGTTTCGAATTTTGGAATATTTACTTTCGTAAAGGAATTACAGAAAACTGTATTCAGTAACTCTGCCTTAGTGGCACCATCATTGGTAACATTTCCATCACTATTGCGCAGTGACGGTATTGACTGTTATTGCCGCTGGTGTACTTTACATATGACCAGAATCTCTTTGGATTTGCTACTATATTTTGAGACAATGTTTCATTGTGGACACTATTAAAAGCATCCGGCATTGACGTCTGCACTAAATTTTGAGCTTCCGTGAAACTTAGCCAGTCTTGGGGATTTTGTGTTCTTCTGAATTTAACATGCTTTTTTTGTTGCTTCTGCAACAGTGTTCTGACACGTTTTGTGTACCATGGTGGATTAGTCCCATCTCTTACTAACTTATGCGGTATGAATCTATCTATTGCTGTTGATCTGTATCTTTCAATTTCAGCCATATCTGGTCTACAATTACATAATTAGCTTGGAAGGAATGAAGACTCTCTCTTAGGAAGAAATCAAGTGAATTTTTATCTGCTGTTTTAAATAGATATATTTTGCATTTATTTTTAGTGGTTTTGGTTGATATGGTTTTGAGCCTCACTACAATGAACTTGCATTCATTAATCCCTGCATCCATCATGTTGTTGTTGCTCTTGTTGTTGTTGTGGTCTTCAATCCTGAGACTGGTTTGATGCAGCTCACCATGCTACTCCTGTGTAACCTAATTCATCTTCCAGTACCTACTGCAGCCTACATCCTTCTGAATATGCTTAGTGTATTCATCTCTTGGACTCCCTCTACGATTTTTACCCTCCACGCTGCCCTCCAATGCTAAATTTTTGATCCCTTGATGCCTCAGAACATGTCCTAACAACCGATCCCTTCTTCTTGTCAAGTTGTGCCACAAACTCCTCTTCTCCCCAATTCTATTCAATACCTCCTCATTAGTTATGTGACCTACCCATCTAATCTTCAGCATTCTTCTGTAGCACCACATTTCAAAAGCTTCTATTCTCTTCTTTTCTACACTATTTATCATCCATATTTCACTTCCATACATGGCTACTCTCCATACAAATACTTTCAGAAACGACTTCCTGACACTTAAATCTATACTCGATGTTAACAAATTTCTCTTCTTCAGAAACGCTTTCCCTGCCATTGCCAGCCTACATTTTATATCCTCTCTACCTCAACCATCATCAATTATTTTGCTCCCCAAATAGCAAAACTCCTTTACTACTTTAAGTTTCTCATTTCCTAATCTAATTCCCTCAGCATCACCCGACTTAATTCGACTACACTCCATTATCCTTGTTTTGCTTTTGTTGATGTTCATCTTATACCCTCCTTTCAAGACACTGTCCATTCTGTTCAACTGCTCTTTCAAGTCCTTTGCTGTCTGACAGAAATACAATGTCATCGGCGAACCTCAAGGTTTTTATTTCTTCTCCATGGATTTTAATACCTACTCCGAACTTTTCTTTTGTTTCCTTTACTGCTTGCTCAATATACAGATTGAATAACATGGGGGAGAGGCTACAACCTTGTCTCACTCCTTTATAACCAGTGCTTCCCTTTTGTGCCCCTCAACTCTTATAACTGCCATCTGGTTTCTGTACAAATTGTAAATAGCCTTTCACTCCCTGTATTTTAACCCTGCCACCTTTAGAATTTGAAAGAGAGTATTCTAGTCAACATTGTCAAAAGCTTTCTCTAAATCTACAAATGCTAGAAGGTTTGCCTTTCCTTAATCTTTCTTCTAAGATAAGGCGTAAAGTCAGTATTGCCTCACGTGTTCCAACATTTGTACGGAATCCAAACTGATCTTCCCCGAGGTCGGCTTCTACCAGTTTTTCCATTTGTCTATAAAGAATTTGCGTTAGTATTTTGCACTGTGACTTATTAAACTGATAGTTTGGTAACTTTCACATCTGTCAACACCTGCTTTCTTTGGGATTGGAATTATTATATTCTTCTTGAAGTCTGAGGGAATTTCGCCTGTCTCATACATCTTGCTCACCAGATGGTAGAGTTTTGTCAGGACAGGCTCTCCCAAGGTCATCAGTAGTTCTAATGGAATGTTGTCTACTCCCGGGATCTTGTTTCAACTCAGGTCTTTCAGTGCTCTGTCAAACTCCTCACGCAGTATCATATCACCCATTTCATCTTCATCTACCTCCTCTTCCATTTCCATAATACTGTCCTCAAGAACATCGCCCCTGTATAGACCCTCTATATACTCCTTCCACTTTTCTGCTTGCCCTTCTTTGCTTAGAACTGGGTTTCCATCTGAGCTCTTGATATTCATGCAAGTGGTTCTCTTTTCTCCAAAGGTCTCTTTAATTTTCCTGTAGGCAGTATCTATCTTACCCCTCGTGAGATAAGCCTCTACATCCTTAAATTTGTTCTCTAGTCATCCCTGCTTAGCAATTTTGCACTTCCTGTCGATCTCATTTTTGAGACGTTTGTATTCCTTTTTGCCTGCTTCACTTACTGCATTTTTGTAATGTCTCCTTTCATCAATTAAATTCAGTATCTCTTCTGTTACCCAAGGATTTCTACTAGCCCACATCTTTTTACCTACTTGATCCTCTGCTGCCTTCACTATTTCATTCCTCAAAGCTACCCATTCTTCTTCTACTGTATTTCTTTCCCCCATATGTGACAATTGTTCCCTTATGCTCTCCCTGAAACTCTGTATGACCTCTGGTTCTTTCACTTTATCCAAGTCCCATCTCCTTAAATTCCCACCTTTTTGCAGTTTCTTCAGTTTTAATCTACAGTTCATAACCACTAGATTGTGGTCAGAGTCCACATCTGCCCCTGGAAATGTCTTACAATTTAAAAGCTGGTTCCTAAATCTCTGTCTTACCATTATATAATCTATCTGAAACCTTCTAGTATCTCCAGGGTTCTTCCATGTATACAACTTTCTTTCATGATTCTTGAACCAAGTGTTAGCTATGATTAAGTTTTGCTCTGTGCAAAATTCTACCAGGCGGCTTCCGCTTGCATTTCTTAGCCCCAATCCATATTCACCTACTAGGTTTCCCTCTCTTCCTTTTCCTACTGTTAAATTCCAGACACCCATGACTATTAAAGTTTCGTCTCCCTTCACTACCTGAATACTTTCTTTTATCTCATTATACATTTCATCAATTTCTTCATCATCTGCAGAGCTAGTTGGAATATAAACTAGTACTACTGTAGTAGGCATGGGCTTCGTGTCTATCTTGGCCACAATAATGCGTTCACTATGCTGTTTGTAGTAGCTTACCCGCACTCCTATTTTTTTATTCATTATTAAATCTACTCCAGCATTACCCCTATTTGATTTTGTATTTATAACCCTACATTCACCTGACCAAAAGTCTTGTTCCTCCTGCCACCAAACTTCACAATTCCCACTATATCTAACTTTTACCTATCCATTTCCCTTTTTAAATTTTCTAAGCTACCTGCCCAATTAAGGGATCTGACATTCCACGCTCATATCCGTAGGACACCAGATTTCTTTCTCCTGAAAACGATGTCCTTTTGAGTAGTCCCCGCCCGGATATCCGAATGGGGGACTATTTTACCTCTGGAATATTTTACCCAAGAGGATGACATCATCATTTAATCATACAGTAAAGCTGCATGTCCTCGGGAAAATTACGGCTGTAATTTCCCCTTGCTTTCAGCCGTTCACAGTACCAGCACAGCAAGGCCATTTTGGGTAGTATACAAAGCCAGGTCATTCAATCATCCAGACTGTTGCCCCTGCAACTACTGAAGAGGCTGCTGCCCCTCTTCAGGAACCACACGTTTGTCTGGCCTCTCCATCATGACACTCTGTATTAGATCAGGATTATTTGTTGCTAAGAGGTCAAGTATGTTTTCGCAACCATTTACAATTCATGTGGGCTCATGAACTAATTGTTCAAAGTAATTCCCAGAGAAAGCATTTAGTACAATTTCGGAAGATGTTTTCTGTCTACCAATGGCTTTGAACATGTATTTTTGCCAACAAATCAAGGGTAGATTGAAATCTCCACCAATTATAACTGAATGAGTGGTGTACTTATTTGTAATGAGATTCAAGTTTCCTTTGAACTGTTCAGTTATTATATCATTTGAGTTGGGTGTCGGTAGAAGGAGCTAATTATTATTTGGTACAGCTGTTGAATATAACCTCTTCTCATAGTAATTCGCTGGAAATATGTGAAACCTACAGGAACATCTACCATTTGTGTGGGTATAAGTGGCCATACACAGCCCTTAGAATTCATCGTCTTACTATAGTCTAGTCATGACATCATTCTCGGATGGGACTTTTTGAAAGCTTCTCAGGCAATTATAGATTGTGGTCACTGAAGGATAATGCTAGATGAGATGAGATACTGTGGACAGGAAGACACACATCCGAGTGTGTGGAGACTGTGTCCTTGATGAAGTGTTTATTCCTGCAGTCAGCACTAGAAAGGTAACTGTCTTGTGTCATGCCATGCATCAACCCATGGATCTTGTAGTTGAATGTAAGAGAAGCATACCACTGGAGAATAACTTGGTCATCCCAGCCTCTGTCATCTCGTTTAAGAACGGATTTGGTGAATTGTGGATAGTTAACTGTCGCCGCAAACTGCAGATCCTTCCAGGACGCATGTGCGTAGCAAATGCTGAGCCATTAATTGAAGAACAGCTGAGCATCATAGAAACCTCCCATGCCAAGTCTGTGGGTGAAATTAGCACTACCACTACGAGACAAGAACTTCTAGCTCGACTGTCACCAGATCTCTAAGTAACCACACAAGAAGCTACTTGCCATTCTTCATGAGTTCTCTGAATGCTGCAATCCACAGGTGAAGAGCAAATTAGACAAATAGACAGTGAAGCACCAGATTAGCACTGGAGACCAGCAACCAATAAACCAGAGAGCATACCATGTATCAGCAAAGGAACTTCGAATAATGCATGATGAGGCAGAGAAAATGATGAAGAATGACTTCATTCAGCCTTCACAGAGCCCATGGTCATCACCAGTGGTCCTTGATGGCAGTTGGCACTTTTGTGTTGATCACAGGAAGCTTGATAAGATAACTTAAAAGGATGTTTACCCTCTTCCACGAACTGACAATATGCTAGATTGTCTGAAGGGGGCTAAGTTTTTCTCAACTGTAGACATGTACTTGGGATACTGGCTAATTGAAATAGATGAGGCTGATAGTGAGAAAACCACATTCATCAACCCTGAGGATCTGTATGAGTTTAAGGTAAGGCTGTTTGGTTTGTGTAATGCACCAGCATCTCTTCAATGGATGGTGGATAATCTTCTAAGTCACCTGAAGTGGACAATGAGTCTTTGTTATTTAGATGACATTATAGTGTTCTCAGAGACATTTGATGAACATATAAAAAGACTCAGGGCTGTTCTTAAGTGTCTCCAACAAGGTGGGCTGAAACTTAATCCACGAAAGTGTCTCTTTGGAGCAAAAGAAATCAAAATACTTGGACACCTTGTGTCAAATGAAGGTGTGCAGCCAGGCCAAGAAAAGGTGAGATCTATAACAGAATTTCCTATTCCTAAAAGTATTAGAGATGTGAGAAACTTCCTCGGATTATGTTCTTATTACTGTTGTTTTATCAAAGACTTTTGCATCAAAGCCAGGCTACTTCAAGAGTTGTTAAAAGGTGATGCTAAATTTGTCTGGGGTGGTGCTCAACAAGATACTTTCAGTGTGCTGCGAAAAGCTCTGACGACTGACCCTGTACTTGGTCTGTATGATGATAGAGAATCTACAGAACTACACACAGATGCCAGCGGGTATGGGATCAGTGCTGTTCTGGTGCAAATTTTGGATGGAAAGCAGAAAGCTATAGCCTACGCATCTAGGACACTTACAAAAGCCGAGAGAAACTACTCACCTACAGAAAGAGAATGTCTTGCTGTGATCTGGGCCATGTGCAAGTTTTGACCGTATCTCTATGGAAGGATGGAAGGCCATTCACAGTTGTTACAGACCATCATTCATTTTGTTGGTTGACACATCTTAAGGATCCAACAGGATGACTTCCCAGGTGGGCACTACATCTTCAAGAGCATGACATTACCACAGTGTACAAAAGTGGAAGGAAAAACCAAGATGCCGACTGTCTCTCAAGAAACCCTGTGCAAGACCATCAAGGCTTCGATGAAGATAGAGACTGTGTCGCTGCACTCCAGGATCTCTCTGCTGAGCAGAAAAAGCATGCCAAGACATCTCAAATTATGCTTGACTTGAATCAGTCAGAGGATGTGAAATGGCAATTTAAGGTAGTTAATGGATTACTTCGCAAGAAAAACTGTGATCCGTTTGGAAAGAGATAGCTACCAGTGATTCCTAAACACATGTGCTTAGATGTTCAACAGAAATTCTATGACACACCTGAGGCTGGACATTTAGGATTTATTAAGACATACGATAGAATCCGCAAGAGATTTTTCTGGCCAGGTTTATTTAGATGTGTCCGTCACTATGTGTTGCACTGTCGAGAGTGCCAGAGGAGAAAGGTAGTCCCTCAGAAACCACCTGGCCAACTCATACCTGTTCCACCAGCTCAAACGCCTTTCCATTGTGTTGAGATTGACCTCCTTGGACGATTTCCAATGTCTGCTACTGGCAATAGATCGCATATTATTTGCACTGATTATCTGATGTGCTATACCATTATAAAAACTGTGAAAACAGCTGAAGCATCTGAGGTAGCCTAATTCATCATGGAAGACATTGTATTAAAACTGGTGCCCCAAGGTCATTAATTACGGATCAAGGGAAAGTTTTCAATTGAATCTTGTGACAGCGATAAACTGGCAGTGCAACATTACTAATCACATGATGACTGCCTACCATCTGCAAACTAGCGGGCTTACTGAATGCCTTAGTAACACCTTGGCCGACATGCTATCAATGTTTGTCAATGTTGAGCAGAGCAACTGGGATGAGGTGCTACCTTTTGTGACGTTTGCCTACAACACCACCAAACAAGACACCACAGGATTTATGCCATTTTTCCTGGTGCATGGTCATTAAGCAACTACGATAATGGACACTGTAGTTCCATTACATCCTGATGACGTGGACAATGACTACGTCGTCCAGGTGTTAATCACAGCTGAGGAAGCTCAGCAATCAGCTCAACTCCACACACTGCAGGCTCAAGAAAACGGCCACTGAAGGTATGACACGAGCCACCTTCCTGTTGACTAGCAGTGTGGTGACCTTGTCTGGATCTTCACTTCTGCTCAGAAGGTTGGTCTCTCTGAGAAGCTCCTCAGGCACTGCTTTGGACCTTATAAGGCTGTAAGACAGTTGTCTGATGGTACTTATGAAGTTGAAGATTTTGACCCCGACACAAGATGACGAAAGATCAGAGATATGGTCCACGTCCTTCGAATGAATCCCCATAAGGATCCAGCAACCCCGGTAAAATTTGAAGCTCTAGTGACAGTCAACAGGCAGAAAGGTGACAAAGAGCGTAGCAGCAAAGGAAGTTGGAAGAAGATCACCACCAGGGCGAGAATCAGTCTTCAGGAGTCTGAGTATTCAGACCAATGACTCGTGCCTGGACTAGGATGACATAACACCGAGACGCTGTTCTATTAAGGAAGGAGCAATGTTGCAGATGAAGCTGAGTAGCACTGTGGTGTAGTGACTATGAAACTAAACTGTCGGGATGGAAGGTCTTGAGTTAAAAACTCACTTGGACTGTACAATTTTAATTTCTATATTCAGTTCAAATATCAAGAATCATTGTACTGGATTGTTCTGTAGCTGTATATATACTGTATGTGTTCTGGCCAGGGGCAGTTTGCTCCGTGCTCTTCTATGTGCAAGTGCTAAATAAACCTTCATTAAGTGAAGTTAGTGTTCGACATTCACCTAATTACACCTTCTTCTATGTGATAATATGTTTTGTGCAAATTTTGTTTTCTAAGACTGTTTCATTAATAAGAAGCAACAATGAAAATTAAATTACATTCCCCTCACTATTTTGATGATGAGAAGGACATGGGGCACAAAATTTCTAACAAATGATGCAGTCTTATGACGAATGCCATTTTAGGAAAAAACTGGTAAACTTGTATTTTTAGATCGCCTTATTTAAAGGTTAAACTTTAAAAACACAGGATGTCAATGAATGTTATTTATTTTGTTTTTCATTAAAGCTTCAGTATCTAGTTCCATCTTTTGAGCACTACTAGTCTGAAGACAAGCTTTTAAGATGAGTCTGTCAATGAGCCTCTGTGTGTAGGTTTTGTTCTCTTCATTACAGGAAAAAGCTGCTTGCACAGATCCAAAAATCCACATAATGGTAGCTGCTGACTTATTAAGTGAAGGAAATGTACAATGAGGAAATTCTTACTAAAGTCTGCAAAAATAATTTTATCATGAAACTTATCACGCAACCAACCCCCTCACTGTCATCATCTGAAAAGTGAAGTGGAAATCCTTGAAGAAGGTCAATGAGTGCTTTTGATACCATTCAAAGTTCCACTCTGCTTCCATAATTAAAGATGACAACTTGGAGAAATGAGCAGTTCCATAAAGAGTTTATACTAAAGATATGAATGCAGTCGGATGTCAACACAGTCTTATCCTGCAATGCTAAATTAAATTCATTCATTACAATGTCTCAGAGGAAGGCTGAATAAGCTCTCTGCAATTCATTTTCCAATTCTGTAACAAGTTTGATGAGTAATTTACCTCAACTCAAGTGTATTTCACAGCGATATGGCACAAAACCATAAATGATTTCCAGGTCTTCCAAAAACGCTTTGAACTGATGTTTGAGAGCATGACCGCAGATGAAATTTGTTATTTGAGTCACCACTTCTTCATTTCCTTCATTGTTATACTCATAGCAAATAGATTCTCTTGGTGGAAAAGGTGTGTATTACAAAAATGTCAAATGGGATGGGTAACAGTTTTAGCATATCTCGTAAAAACACTTACATAAAATTGCTAAGCAGTTGAAGGCTTTGTCAAGAAACTCATTGACCAGTCAGGTGTGGCAATGAAAGACAGCAAAAGGAAAGACAAAGTTTTAAATCTCTCATTTAAGAAGTCATTCATGCAGAAGGGTTGTAGAAACATACTATTGCTTGATTGGCATGCGGACTCCCATATGGAGGACATAGTAATAGGCATTCCTGGCACAGTGAAGCAAATGAAAGAAATTAAAATAAATGAGTCACCAGGTGTGGATGGAATCCCAATTTGAATTTACAGAGAGCACTCTAGTGCATTGGGCCCTTAATTAACTTGCATTTATTGCAATTCCCCCACCCAGTGCAGAATACCATGTGGCTGGAAATATGGTCAGGTGGTGGGGTAAAAGAACGGACCCACAATATTGTAGACCAGTATCCTTAGCATGGGCCTACTGCAGAATTCTTCAACGTATTATCAGTTACAATATAATAAATTTCCTCGAAACAGAAGAGCTTCTGTTTACAAATCAGAGAAAGCATTGCTAGTGTGGGACTCAGCTTGCCATTTTCTCTCATAATATCCTGTGAACCATGGATGAAGGGCAACAGGCAGAGTCCATGTTCCCAGATTTCTGGAAAGCATTTTAGAGTAGAAGCATACAGAATCATCATCATCAGTTATCTGCTATATTAGCAGGTCCTTTGCCTCTCCATTTTCTGCGATTTATTGCTTCCTTCTTAAGGCTGCTGTATGTTGTATCGTCTATCATGTCATCCAGTATCTGGAATCTCTTCCTTCCTCGCTTCCTTTTCCCTTCTACATAACCTTCTAAAACTGTTTTTATCAGTCCGTCATTCTTTCTTAATATATGCCCAATCCAATTTCTTTTTCTTCTCTTTATTACATCTAGTAACTGTCTTTTCTTTCCCACTCTTCTCAGTACCTCTTCATTTTTTACTCTGTCCATCCAACTTATTCTTTCCATCTTCATTTTTTACTCTGTCCATCCAACTTATTCTTTCCATCTTCCGCCATGTGCAGATCTCAAAAGCCTCCAGCCTTTCTCTGTCTTTTTTCCTCATAGTCCATGTTTCAGCGCCATATAGAAGAACACTCCATACAAGACATTTTATGAGTATCTTTCTGAGTTCTCTGTCCAGACCGCTGCAGAAGATGCTACTTTTCTTACAAAATGCCACTTTTGCCATTGTTATCCTTGTTTTAATTTCTGTGGTGCTCTTCCAGTCAGTGGTTATCCTGCTTTCAAGATACTTAAAATTTTGCACCTGTTCTAGTTTTTCTCCATTCAGCATAATTTTTATTTCCTTATTTCCTCCTAGTGCCAATACTTTTGTTTTATTTGTGTTAATTTTCATTCCATATTTTTTTCCATTAGTTGCAATGGTGTCCACCAAATCCTGTAATTCTTTTTCCTCTGTGGCTAGAAGGGCCATGTCATCAGCAAATCTCAAACACCCTACTCTTCTTCCTCCAATTGAGAGTAGAAGCATACAGACTACATTTCAGTATATGTGAGTAGCTTGAATAATTCTTAAATAACAGAACTCAATACATTGTTCTCCATGGCAATTGTTAATCAGCAACAAGGGTATTGTCAGGAGTGTCCCAGGTAAGTTCGATAGGACCCCCCCCCTCCTCCCCTGCTTCTCTGTACACATAAATGGTCTGAAAGAGAGGGTGAGTAGCAGTCTGTGGCTGTTTGCCAATGATACTGTGAGGTATGGGAATGTGTCATTGTTTAATTGCTGTAGGAAGAGACAAGCTGACTTAGACAAAATTTCTAATTGATTTGATGAATGGAAGGTTGCTGCAAATGTAGAAAAATGTAATTTAATGTGGATGAGTAGGAAAAACAATGCTGTAATGTTCAGATACAGCATTAGTATGGTACTGCTTGATACAGTCACAGAAATTAAATATCTGGGCATAGCACTGCAAAGTGATACAAAAGCGAACAATCATGTAAGGATGATAGTAGGGAAGGCAAATGGTCAACTTCAGTATACTGGGAGAATTTTAGGAAAGTGTGGGATGTGTGTAAAAGAGATGACACATAGAGCACTACTGGGACCCATACTTGATACTCCCTTCTAGGTCAGTTTAATGGAATACAATGAAGCAATTTAGAAGTGGACTGCAAGATCTGTTGCAGAAGGTCTGATCAATAAGTGAGTATTATGAAGATGCTTCATGTAGTCAAGAGGGAATCCCTGAGGGGGTGGGGGAAGAAAGTTCCTTTTGTGGAACATTACTGAAAAAGATTAGAGAATCAACATCTGAAGCTGACTAAAGAATAATTCTGCTGCCACAAACATACATTTCACTTAAAGACCACATAGATAAGATAAGAGAAATTAGGGCTCATATGGAGGCATACTGGCAGTCCTTTTCCCTTGCTCTATTTGTGAGCGCCGGCCAGAGTGGCCGTGCAGTTCTGGGCGCTACAGTCTGGAACCGAGCGTCCGCTACGGTCGCAGGTTCGAATCCTGCCTCGGGCATGGATGTGTGTGATGTCCTTAGGTTAGTTAGGTTTAATTAGTTCTAAGTTCTAGGTGACTGATGACCTCAGAAGTTAAGTCGCATAGTGCTCAGAGCCATTTGAACCATCTATTTGCGAGCAGGACATGATAGGAAGCCACAAGGTACCCTCCGCCATTCACCATACAGTGGCTTCTAGAGTATGTATTTAGATGTAGATGTAGAAACTGATATTTCCATTAACCATGGTTGCTGTGCCATCTGTTGCTTCTGAAGTGAGATTCTTCAATTGCACACCCACATTGTCAGCACTCTCCACACCCACAAGTGAGTATATCTGCTCATAGTGCAGCATTTTCATCAAAACCAATGTTGCACTGAATACTGTTTTCATGTGTTAAATATGCATTTAGGTCACTTCTGGTCAATGTTGATTCTCCAATGGTGTAAATGTTGTATTAATTTAACTCACACCAATTGATCCCAGTACTTCCATATCACTGTACAATCTGAAAATTCTTTTAAAAAATGAATCATAAAGTTCAGTCCTCAGTTCTATTTTGCACTCAAAGTAATCACAAAGTCTTAGTCACTTTTATTCCACACAGTTGGCAATCCTTGATCGTTGTACTGTGGTACCCATATACATGAGTATGTTGTATGCATTCATTAATTCGCTTCCACAACGTTTGCATAAAAATATTAAAATATTCTTGAGTCTCAACAATTTCAGTGTTCTTCAGTTACTTATTTCTTCTTTTTTGAATGTTTATCCTTCTTAATAGGTCTTTTCGTCTACTTTTAATTTCCAGTTTGAACTTCTTCACTGTAGTTTTGTTTTTTATCACATGGTTCCTTCATGAGAGATTTCATGGTAGTAAAAGAATGAAAATACTTGATGAATTTCTTCGTCAAATATTACTAATTATTCTTTTATTTATACTTATTCAGAATGATTTTCACTGATTTCTTACAACCAAGAACATTTGTTACAGATTCCACTACAGACATCTGTTTGAGTGAACATTAATTCATACTAACGATAAATTATGGACTTTTTAACAAAGATTTTCACATAAATTTTATTAATGTTCTAGTCCTGAAGTTTTATTGGTGACTTGTTTCCTGTTTCAAGGCCTCTCTTAGGCAGTCTGAGACCTCCATGCATTTTCTGTGATGTCAGAGCTGTGAACTCTAAATCCCATAGGCCAACTAAGGAATATCTCAAACAAATAACACAAAAAAAAAAAAAAAAAATTGCACTAATACAGAAGATTATCCCATAGACAGAAATGACTTAGATCTGTAGTATTTAAGTAGCACAACTTCTAACATAAGATTAATTATTGACACACTTACTCATTTATATATAACAGGGGTACAGAAAACATCACACTTGTAGCAATTATGGGAAAAGTCAGAAATTTAATTCAGGAAAAATTCTGTACCAACACAATACGAACCAATGATATAAATATGTCAAATCCAAGCAATTAGAAGTAATTAAGTTAGTTAACATAAAGATCATTTATCAAATCTATAAACCTACTGGGTGTTTGTGTTGTCCTCATCATTTCATCATCATTCATGAATGTGGCGAGTTTGGACTGAGGAAAGGTTGGGAAATGTATGGGCGCTGATAACCATGCAGCTGAGCACTCCACAAACCACACATCATCATTATCATCATCTAAATCTACTGCTATCAATATTACATTCCAGAACAGTCATTTACCGGTTTCTAACTCTATACTGCTGTCAATGGAGACTCCTGTTGTGATTCTGCAGGTGATACTGTCAAATTATAAGAAAATCAGAATAAATATTATAGTAAATTCAATGATTATGAAACCTGAATCAAGCATAACTGTATTACATTATCATTTGTTTCTAGAAACTATATAATGACCATCTTTTCCAATGGACAATTTTATACATACTTGATAAGAGTTAATACTTTTTATAATAATTACCTGAAATAATGTAGCATCATCAGTGAGGAATTTTGGAAGATTACTGTCTCTCAATGCTCTAATAAGTACAACATCTTCACTCTTATCAGGATTCTCTCTCTTCAGAGAACCAGCCATAACCAGCACACTTTTTACTGCCCTAAAATAAAGTTGTTCTGATCAGCTTAAGTGTTAAAAGCCTAAAACATTTTACGTAATTTTAAATTTAAACTTTTTCTACTTGTGTATCATTGAAATATTGAACTTGAACAAACTGAAAAATTGTTTTCTATTCTACATTAGTTATCACAGTAGAAATTGAGATCAAATGTAGTTCAGTTGTTGTATAATGTTACATTGTTTCAAATCTGCAGCTGAAAGTGGATGTGACAGCAAATATTTTCATAGCTTTATTCGTGATAATAATTATATGAGGATGTTAGGGAGGTTAGTATGGTGACGTTTAAGTGACAGTGGGTGGAATATGGTGGATATCAGGGAGAAATAATCTTACTTTTTCTCTATACCATCATTGTTGCCTTCTGTAGCCTCCTTAAACCTTATAACAACCTCATCGGACAACAGAGTCCCAGACCATTATTCATTTATTTTCTCTGGTATGATTAGCATAATCAGGATCTATCTTACATCTAACAAGGAAGTTTGCATGTTCTATACAACTTTCATTATGAGAAGCATGTTATAAGTTACTTCTAATACATGACACTATTAAACTCTTAGTAATTACTATAGTGCAGAAAGAGAAAAAGGCACAGTTTACATTCATTCATGAAAAGTATGGAAATACAGAGAAGTTCCCAAACTGTAGATTTAAATAGTGATGGTGAGCAGCAAGTGACATGGAAGAAGAAGTGCACATGTGAGAGAAAGTGGAATGTGATAAATCAGAAATCATGGGAATAGGGAAAAATGAAGTACATAACTGAATTACATATGAAACAAGAGAGAAGCATCAATGAGAGCAGCTAAAACAGCACATCACATGTTCATACAGGAAAGTATATCAAATCTGATGGTATAAAATGTTAAGCTGACATACGGTAGTGTCAATGTTATGACCTCACAGTTGTCCATGACATGCAGTGTTTGTTCAATGTTATTTATGAAAGCCTGAATGATATTCAATGTATAAGGTGAATTTGTGTAAGTATTCAATAATTTGGTCACGAATAATGTATTCCACTCCAGTAAATTCTAAATGAACAAAATGAATCCACATGAGCATCTACTTTTCATTGTTTGAAAGGCCGTTGTAGATCTTGAATGTTTCAGTTTTCTGCCACTACCCTTTTGATTTCCTTCCCCGGCCCCACACCACACAAGTTCCTGTTGGGAGATGAGGCCCACAGAAGTGTGTAGTAGCAGCACTTAGGGTTTTCATGTCTTGTTGTTTCTGTTTTCATACACTTGTTGTGCCTATGACTTCTTTTGTGTTTTGGTAGACTCATTTCAACTAATTTCATAGTAATGTACTATGCACATCATAGATACATATTTGAGAGCTGACATTTGTAATTTTAGTTAGTATCTTTATATTAAGCAAATTTTATACTCCAGCTCCATTTTAGTCAAATTTTTAAGTCATCCTGTTTTGGCTTATGCAGGACCTTATGTTTCCTATCTCAGGCTTTGTAACATACCATTGTAAATTGTGCTTACAGACAGCAACACCTAGCCCCTACAGTTATTTAGTTTGCAGATGTAAGCAAGTGTGGTAACACAAACCGTGCACCAAGGGTCATGAGTATTCAGAGCATTCATCACAGTATTATCATGTTTTCATATCTCATGATGATGCTAATTATTTGTATAAGAAACTTATTTTCCTCTTTCACTAAGTTTAAGGAGACAGGTATATTACATGAGATGCTTCTCAGGTTGTGGTCATCAGTGCTTCTCCTTTTACTGTTGTAACCTATTGTTGTTGTTGTTGTGGTCTTCAGTCCTGAGACTGGTTTGATGCAGCTCTCCATGCTACTCTATCCTGTGCAACCTTCTACATCTCCCAGTACTTACTGCAACCTACATCCTTCTGAATATGCTTAGTGTATTCATCTCTTGGTCTCCCTCTATGATTTTTACCCTCCACGCTGCCCTCCAATGCTAAATTTGTGATCCCTTGATGCCTCAAAACATGCCCTACCAACCAGTCCCTTATTCTTGTCAAGTTGTGCCACAAACTCCTCTACTCCCCAATTCTATTCAATACCTCCTCATTAGTTATGTGATCTACCCATCTAATCTTCAGCATTCTTCTGTAGCATCACATTTCAAAAGCTTCTATTCTCTTCTTGTCTACACTATTTATCATCCATATTTCACTTCCATACATGGTTACACTCCATACAAATACTTTCAGAAACGACTTCCTGACACTTAAATCTATACTCGATGTTCACAAATTTCTCTTCTTCAGAAACGCTTTCCCTGCCATTGCCAGCCTACATTTTATATCCTCTCTACCTTGACCATCTTCAATTATTTTGCTCCCCAAATAGCAAAACTCCTTTACTACTTTAAGTGTCTCATTTCCTAATCTAATTCCCTCAGCATCACCCGACTTAATTTGACTACACTCCATTATCCTTGTTTTGCTTTTGTTGATATTCATCTTATACCCTCCTTTCAAGACACTGTCCATTCTGTTCAACTGCTATTTCAAGTCCTTTGCTGTCTGACAGAATTACAATGTCATTGGCGAACCTCAAGGTTTTTATTTCTTCTCCATGGATTTTAATACCTACTCCGAACTTTTCTTTTGTTTCCTTTACTGCTTGCTCAATATACAGATTGAATAACACGGGGGAGAGGCTACAACCCTGTCTCACTCCTTCATAACCACTGCTTCCCTTTCGTGCCCCACGACTCTTATAACAGCCATCTGGTTTCTGTACAAATTGTAAATAGCCTTTCGCTCCCTGTGTTTTAACCCTGCCACCCTTAGAATTTGAAATAGAGTATTCCAGTCAACATTGTCAAAAGCTTTCTCTAAGTCTACAAATGCTAGAAGGTTTGCCTTTCCTTAATCTTTCTTCTAAGATAAAGCGTAAAGTCAGTATTGCCTCACGTGTTCCAACATTTCTACGGAATCCAAACTGATCTTCTCCGAGGTCGACTTCTACCAGTTTTTCCATTCCTCTGTAAAGAATTCACATTAGTATTTTGCAGCGGTGACTTATTTAACTGATAGTTCACCTACTATGATTTTCCTACTCTCGAATTCCGGTCACCCATGACTATTAAATTTTCATCTCCCTTCAATATCTGAATAATTTCTTTTATCTCATCATACATTTCATCAATTTTTTCATCATCTGCAGAGCTAGTTGGCATATAAACTTGTACTAGTGTAGTAGGCGTGGGCTTTGTGTCTATCTTGGCCACAATAATGAGTTCACTATGCTGTTTGTAGTAGCTTACCCGCACTCCTATTTTGTTATTCATTATTAAACCTACTCCTGCATTGCCCCTATTTGATTTTGTATTTATAACCCTGTATTCACCTGACCAAAAGTCTTGTTCCTCCTGCCACCGAACGTCACTAATTCCCACTATACCTAACTTTAACCTATCCATTTCCCTTTTTAAATTTTCTAACCTACTACCCGATTAAGGGATCTGACATTCCACGCTCCGATCCATAGAACGCCAGTTTCCTTTCTCCTGATAACGTTGTCCTTTTGAGTAGTCCCTGCCCAGAGATCCAAATGGGGGACTATTTTACCTCCGGAATATTTTACCCAAGAGGACACCATCATTATTTAATCATACAGTAAAGCTGCATGCCCTCGGGAAAAATTACGGCTGTAGTTTCCCCTTGCTTTCAGCCGTTCGCAGTACCAGCACAGCAAGGCCGTTTTGGGTAGTGTTACAAGGCCAGATCAGTCAATCATCCAGACTGTTGCCCCTGCAGCTACTGAAAAGGCTGCTGCCCCTCTTCAGGAACAACACAGTTCTCCGGCCTCTCAACAGATACCCATCCGTTGTGGTTGGACCTACTGTACGGCCATCCGTATCGCTGAGGCATGCAAGCCTCCCCACCAACGGCAAGGTCCATGGTTCATGGGGGGGTGTTACCTGTTATAATGATCTTATTCATAAGACTAACAGCCTTTCTTTGTTATATGAATCTGATGATGATTGAGAAGCAGTATGTCCTTTGAGGGCAGCTTCATTTACACGTCAATAATGATTGTTGTAACTTTATGTAGTGAGTAAATTTTATATGTCTGATTTACAATTAATTTCAAAAAGTATAAGTAAAGTGTTAATGAAGTGATTTACCTAATCGGATATTTTGCAATATCAGCCAATATAATTCATTAGGAGGTAATGAAATGTTGCAGGATGGACTTATATTTTACTCCTCTTACATAACTCTTTTTCCTTGTACTCCATCTGACTATATATAGATGCTGTGTATATGCACTGTGAAAGTAACACTGCCAAAATACTGTTCATATGTGATTTTAAGTAATTTTATTATCAGCTTCATCTAAAAATTTGAAGGAACTCATGATTACTTCCTCAAGCTGCTGGTAAAATCCTTTATTTAACAATCATGTTTGGTCAACAGACCTTCACCATTTTCTTAAAAGCATTTACAGTATCATATTAAGTGAATCCAAAGTCAGTGAAGCCAGATAGTAAAGCCATGAATCTGTGACTGTCGTCATAGTATAATAAAATTACATCATCAATATATAAACTGTGCTTGGTACTGCACTCTCTCATGTTATATCAGCAGTCGGAGTTAATGGTATGAATGGATGCATACCACATTCAGCTGACTGCACAGTTGTAACATGAAAGAGTGCACTACCAAGCACAGTTTATATATTGATAATGTAATTTATATTATGATGGGACAACAGTGACAGACTCATGGTTTTATCATTTATTATCTGATGTCAATGATTTTATATTCACCTAATAAATCAGCAGCTCAAGGCAGGAATCACGACTTTTCAGATATTTATGAGCAGTAGGGCACCACTCCTAAAAGTATATTTTACCATAAATCTAGATGATTGGGGAAAGCTAGTAACTGCAATCCTTAAAACAGCATATCATGCTAAAATTAATGTGAGCAGCTTTGAGACAAATGACACCACTCATTAGAAAGCCCTGATTTCATTCCATCTAGTACCTAGTTTCATTTTTTCAAAAAATATTTTAGTTAAATGACATTTATAATTAGTTTTTGATAAAACGAAAATTTATTCTTTGCATTTGAACCATCGTACTTGTTAGATTCCAGTTTCTGACACTGTACTTCAGATACCTTAATTTTTCTAAACCTGACAATACCTTTAGTTATTAGACTATTAATTGAGGATTAAATGAACTTCCATGTTTGATTCAAACAGTATCATCACCTTTAATACTTTCCTAAACAATGTCATTTAACTAAAACACATTATGGCTGGATTCAACAGCTCATGTCTAATGGTAATTCTGACCTTTACCATTTTAAAAATTAATATGTAGTGAACACAATCCAAAATATCAGCACATCAGTTTATGCACGCTCCTTGCCACCCAAAAATAGTCATTATGTGCCTAGCAAACTTATGGTCAACATCTCTAGGAAAGTTTCGTTCACATTGTATTAGACTCTGTGACCAGATTTTACACGAACAACATCTATGATAAAGAATATGTGAATTATTTAATAAGACAGATAAAAAAATCTACTTACCAAGCAGAAGCAGAACACACACATAAAATACGGCAAGCTTTCGGAGTCAGTGGCTCCTTCTTCAGGTAGAAGGGTTGAGGAGGAAGGAAGAGAAGTAAAGGAGAGGTCTAGGAAAAGGGCTAGAATTTGAGAAAGTCACCCAGAACTATGGGTCAGGGGAGACTTATCGTATGGGATGAGTAGGAAAGACTGATTATTGGGAGGCTGCATCAGTTGAGATTCGAAAACCTGAGAGCTTAAAGGTGAAAGACAGGGTAATATACAGACAGAGATTACTGATTAAACATCATGCACGAGTTAATAAGAGTGAAAAGGTAAGTGCATTGTACGTAACAGAGGTATGACAGGGGGTGGCAAAAAACAGACGGTAAAGACAATTTAAGAAGTAGTAAAATAAAATGGAGTGAAGCAAAGAGTAGTTACAGTGAAGAAGTGCTGAGAAGGAAGAAATTAACATAAATTAAGGCCAGGTTGGTGGTGAGAAACAAGGGTGTGGTGTAGTGTGAGTTCCTACCTGTGGAGAGCTGAGAAACTGGTGTCTGGGGGAAGAATCCAGATGGCCTGTGTGGTGAAACAGGTGCCGAGGTCACAAATGTCTTGTTGTAGAGCATGCTCAGCTACAGGATTCAGCGAGTTGCCAGTATTGCCAGTATACACCCTCTGCCTATACCCATTCATCTTAATTGATAATTTGGCAGTAGTCATGCTGATGTATAAGGTCAAACAGTGTTCACATAACAGCTGGTATATGACGTGTCGTTTTACAGGCAGCTCTCCCTTTTGATAGTATATCTCTTGCCAGTTACAGGGCTGTTATAGGTGGTGGTAGGAAGGTGCATAGAGCAAGTCATGCAGCAGGGATGATCACAGGGGTAGGAGCCATAGGGTAGGGAGACAGGTGCAGAAGTAGCGTAGGTTCTGACAAGAATATTGCAGAGACTAGGAGGGCGATGGAAAGCTATTCCAGGTGTGGTGGGCAAAATTTCAGACAGAATAGGTCTCATTTCAGGGCATGATTTTAGGAAATCATGGCCTTGTCGAAGTAGCTGATTAACACATTCCAGACCACGATAATACTGAGTCACAAATGATGTGCTTCGAAGTTGTTTTTTGGAAAGATCAGCAGTACCAGGATTGGATGTGATGGCCTGGGAAATTTGCTTTTTAACTGGGCTACTGGGATAATTACATGCAGCGAAGGCTGAGGTGAGAATGGTGGTGTATGGCTGTAAAGTGTCGGCACCCGAACAAATATGTTTACCATGGATGCCAAGTCTGTATGGGAGGGAATGTTTGATTTGATTTGATTTGATTTTTTATTGGTCCAGTTTTATCATACAGCACAAATTGTACAATTGATATTAGACAGGTCAAAGATAAGCTACAATAATATGCAGTATTAACAAAATAGTAGGCAAATTAAAAATTGGTACCTATTACAATTAATTTTGTTACGTATTCAGAAATTCTCTGACAGAATAGAAACAGTGCTTTATTAGAAATGCCTTTAGTTTAGCTTTAAATATTGGATGAGTTGCTTTTTTTATTTCCTCTGGTATCTCATTGTGTAGTATTATGCCAATCTCAATTATGCTCCTCTGATAGGTGGTTGTCCTGTGATATTTTTGATGTATATTTTATTTCTCTATGGTACAATAGTTGTGTACATTTTTGTTCTGTAGCAGTTTGGCTGTTTTCAGGAGGTAGTCCCTAGTGAACAAGATAGTTTCATAAATGAATAAACTTGGAAGATTTAGAAGATCAAACTCAGTAAAATGGGATTTACAGGACTCCATCTTTTTAAGGCCACAAATTATTCTTGGAGTTCTTTTTTGCATTCTAAAAACCTTTACACTGTGAGTTGACTATCCCCAGAAAATGATCCCATATTGGACTAGTGAGTGGAACTGTGCATAGAATGCCTGCAGTACTGTTTTGCTTGTTGTATCCTTTAAAATTCTTAGGCCATACCACACAGATGATACGTTTTCTAGACACGTTATTTATATGTGTGTCCCACTTCAAGTCTTACTGAACCCATAGACCCAAGAATTTTGTTACACTTACATTTTCTAGATCATTTTTTAATTGTGCTTGAACGGACATTTGATTAGTTGGAGGAATTAAATGAAAATCGACACACAGTTTTCAGTATTTATAATGAGTTTGTTTTTTGTGAACCACTCAGAAAGTCTTTTCCTAGAACTTTCTGTTGTGGACTGCCAAGTTTCTGGATTGGATCCAGTGAGCAATATGCTGGTGTCATCGGCAAACAGGATAGTTTTTGTGGGACTCACATATTCAACTAAGTCGCCCACATAAATCAAGAAGAGTACTGGACCTAAGATTGAGCCCTGTGGTATACCATATTTTATTGGTAATTTGCTAGAAAGAAAGGAGTTGTTTCTTGTTTTATTCACTTTGTTGAATTCATACTGAAGTGATACTTTCCGCCTGCAGTTTTTTAGGTATGTGCTACACCTCTTACTCCTCGTCTTTCTAATTTTTCGAGCAGAATGTTAGGGTCCAGGATGTCAAATGCTTTTGATAGAACTAGAAAAATACCTGCAGCTAATTTATGTTGATCAAGGGATTTTAAAATGCAGTCTAAGAATTTGAAAATTGCTGTCTGTGTAGATTTAGACTTTCTAAAACCATGCTGTTGTACTGTAAGAGGTGCATATTTATTTATGAAACTTAAAAGCCTGTTATAGAAGAGTTTTTCTAGAATTTTTGAGAAGGAACTTAACTGTGGCACGGATTGGTAGTTTGATATTTTTTCAGAAAAACTTTTTTTTAGCAGTGGTGAAACTTTTGCTATTTTAAAAATATCTGGAAATACACCAGTTTTTAAAGAGAGGTTGAAAATTTTTGCCGAGGGGTTTGCTATGTGGTGAGCACATGCTTTTAATATGAAATCAGGCACTTCATCAATACCACTTTTCATTTTATTGCCTAATGATTTAATTTTACTTATGACTTCATTGGGATTTGTTTCATAAACATATATAGAAGCAGTCGAGATCACTGACTTGCTGGAGAAACTGGGGACATGGCATGACGTGGGACTTGAAATGTAAAGAATGGCAGCTATCAAAATGTGAGTACTATTGTTTGTTGATAGGTTCGATGTGGATGGGAGTGTGTAGTTGGCCTTTGGTGAGGATGAGATCAGCACCGTGGAAAGTGGCATGAGATTTGGAATAGGACCATGTGAAATTTAATTTGGAGAAGGTATTCAGAGTTTCCAGGAATGCTAGCAGGTCCACCTCAGCATGAGTCCATATGGTAAAGATGTCATCAATGTATCTAAGCCAAACCAGAGGCTGAATACTTATGGATCCCAGGAAAGCCCCCTTCAAGCGACCCACGAAAAGGTTGGCATAGGAAAGAGCCATCCTTGTTCCCATGGCCATACCTCTGATGTGTTTGTATGTCTGCCCTCAAAGATGAAGTAGTTGTTGGTAAGCATAAAGTTGACTAAGGTGAGTAGGAAGGATGTCATAGGTTTGGAATCAGGTGGGCACTGACTGAGGAAATGTTCAGCAGCAGACAGACCATGTACATGGGGGATGTTGGTATGGAATAAGGTGGCATCAATGTTGACATGCAAGGTGTGTGTTTGGAGTGGCATGGGCTAAAATTTCAGACAATCTAGGAGATGGTTGGTGTCTTCGATGTAGGAGGAGACTCTTTGTACTGTGAGCTGCAGGTGTTTATCAGCTAAAGCAGACATAAGTTCGGTGGGTGCCTTGAAGCTAGAAACTATAGGATGGCCAGGACGATTGGGTTTTTAGACTGTAGGAAAAAGGTAAAATGTGGGTGTGTGTAGTTTGAGTGGATTGAGAAGTTCTATGGAGTGAGATTTTAGTCCTAGTGAGGGGCCTGAGTTTTTAAGGAGGGACTGCAGGTCAGTATGAATCACAGGGATGGGATCTTGATGTCAGATGCTGTAGGTAGAGACGTCAGACAGCTGTCGTAGACCATCACTAACATACTTCTTTCAGTCATGTACTATGGTCGTAGATCCTTAGTCTGCAGGGAGGATAATGATGGAGACATCACCTTTTTGGGAATGAAGAGCCTGGAGTTCTGCAGAGAACAGGTTAGGATCATTTTGTAGGGACCTGAGGAAGGGTTGTGAAGCCATGCTAGATAGGAGGAATTCTTGGAAGGCTTGTAACGGATGATTTTGAGGTAGTGTTGGCGGATCAAGTTGGGATCATGGTCTGAACTATTCAAGGCTGGGTTCAATGTCAAGTTTGCTGTTGTAAAGGTTTTTGGATTGGGTTGCGAAGTGATATTTCCAATGGATATTACATGTGAAGGAAAGTAGGTCCTTCACCAAAGCAGCATGATCAGATGCAAGTTTATGGCTGAAAGTGAGGCCTTTAGATAACACAGAAAATTCAGGAGGGGAGAGTGCTATAGATGAGAGGTCGAGTACACTTTATTGTTGTGACTGGTTCATGGGATTATGGGCTATTCTTGGTCTGGTAGGCAATGGTGAAGGCTGTGGATGTTAAGGAAGTTGGCGAAGCTCGGTTTGTAGCAGAGGAGTGATGGTTGATGGTGTGGCTGTTTAGGGAGCTGCAGAGGGACAGGAAGGGAAACACCACTGTTCAGGTAGTTTAGGAGAAGGTGGGATAGCTTTTTGAGGTGAAGTCTCACATGTTGTTGCAGTTTGATGTTGGCTTGGTGGATAATACCATTCAAGGAAACACGAGGGGCAGATAACCGCAGGATTTTGTAGGAGAGACATCTGGTAGAGTGGAAATTGGCTGATGAGCATATAGGTGACAGATTAGCTGGGTAAGAGCAAAACACTGCTGTATTTGAAACTGTGAAAGAGCCTGGTGTATCAGTCAGAAACAGGGACTTTAAATGTAAGGCCTTTTGGAGTAACTGCAAGGGACAAGCAGATTTCAAGAAACAAAATGTGAGACCTTAGTTTTGATAGTGCAAATGCATGCTCTTGAAAAGAGTGGATGTTATATGAAATGGGATTCATCATGGCAAGAGAGGAAAGTTTGGAGAGTTAGAAATTGTGGGAGTGGGAGAAAAAGAAAGGAAAAAAAAAAAGCAGAGTGTGGAAAAGAACAGAAGAACAGAAGAAATACGGCAGAAAAATTAGAAAAATGTGTATGAAAATCATTGGCAAGAGGTAATGAGAGGGTGATCTATATGTTCCAAAAGGAGTATGTTAGTGAAGGTCTGCACCAGCTGTCTGACACCTCTACCTAGAGCATTTGTCATCAAGATCCCATCCCTGTGATTCAATCTTACCTGCATTCCCTCCTTAAAACCTCAGGCCCCTCACTAGGACTAACACCTCAGTCCCTACAACTTCTCACCCCATCCCAAACTAGACACTGCCACATTTTACCTTCTTCCTACAGTCCACAAATCCAATCATCCTGGCCATTCTACAGTCGCTGCCGTCAAAGCACCCACCGAACGTATATCTGCCTTAGCTGATGAACACCTGCAACAAATAGTACAAAGACTCCCCTCCTACATCAAAGATACCATCCATTTCCTGGATCATCTGAAATCTGCACCCGTACCACTCCCATCACACACCGTGCTTGTCACCAGTGATGCAATCTCACTCTAATGGTCTGTCTGCTGCTCAGACAGTGCCCACCTAATAACAAACCTAAGGCATCCTTCATACTCACCTTAGTCAACTTTATACTTACCAACAACTACTTCATCATTGAGGGCAGACATACAAACAGATCAGCGGTATGGCCATGGGAACTAGTATGGCTAGTTCCTATGCCAACCTTCTAATGGGTCACCTGGAGGGGGCTTTCCTGAGATCCATAAGTCTTCAGACTCTGCTTTGGTTTAGAATCATTGATGACATCTTTACCATATGGACTCATGCTGAGGTGGACCTGCTAAAATTCCTCGAATCTCTGAATAACTTCTCCAAATTAAATTCCACACGGTCCTATTCCAAATCTCATGCCACTTTCCTTGGTGCTGATCTCGTCCTCACCAAAGGCCAACTACGCACTTCCATCCACATTAAACCTATCAACAGTACTTACATTTTGATAGCTGCCATCATTTCATTGTCAAACATTCCCTCCCGTACAGCCTTGGCATCCAAGGCAAACATATTTGTTCAAATTCAGATACTTTACAGCCATATACCACCATTCTTACCTCAGCCTTGACTGCACGTAATTACCCCAATAGCCTAGTTAAAAAGCTGATTTCCTGGGCCATCACAGCCAATCCTTGTTCTGCTGATCCCTCCAAAAAACAACTTCGAAGCACAGCATTGGTAACTCAGTATTATCATGGCCTGGAATGTGTTAATCAGCTACTTTGACAAGGCCATTATTTCCTAAAATCATGTCCTGAAATGAGATCCATTCTGTCTGAAATTTTGCCCACCACACCTAGAACAGCTTTCCGTCTCTCTACCCTATGGCACCTACCCCTGTGACCATCCCTGCTGTAAGACTCGCCCTATGTATCCACGTGCCACCACCTAAAACAGCCCTGTAACTGCAAAACATGTAAGATCAAAGAGAGAGCTGCCTGCGAAACGATACATCATACACCAGCTGTTATGTAAACACTGTTTTGCCTTATACATCAGCATGACTACCACTAAATTATCAATTAGGATGAATGGGCATAGGCAAAGGGTGTGTACTGGCAACTCGCAAAATCCTGTTTTAGAGCATGCCCTACAACATGACATTTGTGACCTCGGCATCTGTTTCACCACATGTGCTACCTGGATTCTTCCCGCAGAGACCAGTTTCTCAAAACTATGTAGGTGGAACTCGCACTACAACATGTCCTTGGTTCTCACTTCCCATCTGGCCTTAATTTATGTTAATTTCTTCCGTCTCAGCATTTCTTCTCTGTAACTACTCTTTGCTTCATTCTGTTTTAGTTTTCTACTTCTTTCATTGCCTTTCCCATCTATTTTTCACCGCTCCCCTCCCACCACTGTTACATACAATGCACTTAGTTTTTCACTCTTATTAACTCATGCTTGATCTTAATGCAGTAATCTTTGTCAACATATTTCCCTGTCTTGCATCTTTAAGCTCTCAGGTTTTCAAATCTTCTCTGATGCAGTCCCCAACAATCAGTCTTTGTTTCTCATCCCATACAGTAAATCTCCCATACGGTAAATCTCCCCGCAGTTCTGGGTGACTTTCTCGAAATCAACCCATTTTCCTAGATCTCTCCAGTCCTTTTCTTTCACTCCTCTTCCCTCCCCTTCAAACCTTCTGCCTGAACATGGAGCCACTGGCTCTGAAAGCTTGCCAATTACAACCATCTTTTATGTGTGTGTTCTGTTGTCACTTGGTGAGTAGATTTTTTTACCTATTCTATTAAATAATTTTTTCAATAATTGACTGTATTTGTTGTTATAGAATCCATGAACTGCGAAAGGTTGGTTACATATCTATAAATGTTTGTGGTAATAATGAACTCAATTTACATAAATTTGTCACAGAGTGCATAAAAGTCATATTTATTTTAATGTGTTCTTGGTTGACTCGAGACCTGTACATAGTCACCTATTGTCTTGTGAACTGTGATTTGTGGGATGATATTTGTGAAGAACTGTGTCATGATTGCCACAGAACCACTTATGGGCTATGCTGCCATTGACAATAATTGCAGTATGTATGTACTAGTCTGGTGGTTGTGAAATATAAATAGAAGTTTAAAATAAACTGGTCATTGCTCAAATATGTTTTAAGCAAAATAAATGTGACATGTTATTGAAAAGTAGGGTCACCATTCAAGATACTTTCAGACTATGAGACAGCAATTCTGCATGTGTCACAAAGGAACTTTACTCTGAAATCAGGCTAATACATTTACAAATGGTGCCCCACCTCTAGATCATGCTGTGGGAAAACTAGCATGAATAAGAAATCATGAGCAACAAATTTAAAAATCAGTGGTAGTGAACAACTTGTATGTGGAATGTGTTGAAAATGGGACAGGTCCCTGTGTTAAAGTTAAAAGCAAGTATAAAAATCTGACATAATTGGAAGGGCCACAAGAAATGAAATGTATAGCAGTGTATCAAAAGTTAAAGAAAGTAATCAGGAGTCTGGTGAAAGTAGAGATGATAACATTTGTAACATTAAGTCAGCTTTGAACAATATTCCAGCTTCAGTGCAAGTTTGTTTACAATATATATTAGAAAATGTTCCTGAAATTTGAGTTTGGAACTAAATGTTCTTGGTATTGACTTACGTAGAAAGAAAATGAAACTAAAATTGAATGTAAAAAACAGATGGACTTTGTTGTTGTTGTTTTGAACTGATTTCTGATATGAACCAAAGAAATGGTGGAGATGTTTGGTGTAGTTCACAAAACAATTACAGTAATGTAAATGTTGATAACTTCGCTAACACTGAAAGAGAGTGTATGCAAGTAGTGAATGATAATGTGTACAAGTTGACATTATTGTAAAAGGTTATTGAGTTATAGAAAGTATTAATGACATGCTGGTAACTTTATAATGGTGAGACCAGATGTGTTCCGATAGGGTATGAAACTGTTGAGAAAGTGTGATGGAGGAGAGTAAGACTTGTGTTGTTAGCAATAAGATAAATGAAATGCAATTAGTTGAAACTAAAGTAAGTATAATTGAAAAAAAGTGTATAGGTAAGGAAAGAAAATTTTGGAAAGATAAGGATTTCTAAAGTAAATAAGAATGTTGTTAAATTATGTCCACAATGGTAGAAGTTGACAATGGTATAAACGATATGCAAAAATTAGTTTTCAATGTAATTGTTGAGTTTTATGGAGTATTAATCGTAGATGATGGAGTGTTCAATGAATTTGCTGTTGGTTTTGTTATCACTGCAACTGACTTGAATAACGAGACTAAGATCTAGATGGAGGAGCATGAGTCAATGTAACTGTGGACCAATGGATAGGTAGCGTGTTCAGTGAACATTTGTGAATATACTAATTGGTAAGTAGTGCCTCCCCAAGTGGGTAATTTCTTTATTTCCTTGGATCGCAGTGTTCTCGAACTCCCCTATCCATAATTTGTAATAAAAATTGTAATCTCCCACTGTGTTCATTTCAGTGTACCCTGATGTTTTGTTTCAGTGAATGAATTTTTATAAATCAACAAATGTTAAAACATTTGAAGACGAAGGGTGAGAACATTATTTTAATGGTATGGTCACTAAAATTAAATAATCTCTTGTTTTATCTTCAGCAAGATTTCTGTAAAATAACAGAGTTCTTTCAGTACAAAATAACATAGAAATTGAGGTAAGCCAAAAATTTAAAAAAACGTATGTGAATTTGTTAAAAAGCTTTACTGAAAAAATTAAAGACAACTGAAAGTATGGAAAGCAATAGATATTGGTTTAGCAGCAGTAAAGAAAATGTGTAAAAGTTTCAATTCAGTATAATTTGTTATAAATATGTGGCAAGCAAGCACACCTCATGCCCTCCCTGCCAACTGCAGCATCTCTGGCCAGATGGCTCTCATTCTCACTAAAGGCCAGCTACACACATTTGTCCACATCAAATCTACTAAGAAACAACGGTACTTACATTTTGTCAGTTGCCATCCTCTCCACGTCAAATGTTCCCTCCCATACAGCCTTGGCATTCAAGACAGGCTCTTTACAGCAATACACCACCATTCTCACATCAGCCTTCACTGGATGTAATTACCCCACCAGCCTAGTTCAAAAGCAGATTTCTCGGGCCATTACATCCAATTCTGGTACCGTTGATCCCTCCAAAAAACAACTTCGGGGCACATCACTGGTGACTTGGACTGCAATGTATTAATCAGCTATTTTGACAAGATCATGGATTCCTCAAATCATGCCCTGAAATGAGATACATTATGTCTGAGATTTTTCCCACCGCATCTAGAATAGCTTTTTGTCACCCTCCCGATCTCCAGAATATCCTTGTCAGACATATGCTCTCTCTGCACCCATCTCCCTACCCTGTGCTCCTAACGCCATGACCATGCTCACTGCAACACTTGCACTCTGCACCCTTCTACCACCACCTATACCAGTTCTGTAACTCCAAAACATATACTATCAAAGGAAGATCCACCTGTGTAATGACACAAGTTGTATACCAGCTGTTAAGTAAACACTGTTTGGCCTTTTACATCAGCCTGACTACCACCAAGTTGTCAGTGATATTGATAATTATGCTGCCATCCTGGGTCTACAAATTCAGATAATCTCATATTGTTAACCCTGTTTTGGTTAATTTTTCTTGTGGATAAAGATCTCAGCCACTGTCCAGTTTGAGGTGGCCTTTATAATCACTGGCTAATGTATATTAGCATCTTATATTCTTCACCCCACCTGATGGCTTTTTCCAATGTATACCTTCCTTTCATCCAAACCTAATTTTTCGTTTGCCTCTGATACGAGGAAGATGTCTGTGCCTTCTGCCTCATTTGTCTGTGCCTTCTGTCTATTTTGAAAAATTAGGAATATTTAGTGAATCTCAGTATGGTTTTAGGAAAAAGTTGTCTACTGTGGATGCTATAGACTTTGTAGTCAAATACTTACATCAAGTGTTTGAGGATAAGGGCTACGCTCAACTCACATTTTGTGATCTAAGCAAAGCTTTTGACTGTGTAAAGCATAAGCCACTCCTAGAAAAACTGGAATTCTATGGCATTAGACATAACAGCCTTAAATGAATAAAATCATATCTTCAGAATCGTAAGCAAGTTGTTTGTGTAGGGAGAGAAATGTCGAGTATAGAGCAAGTCAAGGTAGGTGTTCCGCAGGGATCTGTGCTGGGCCCCTTTTTGTTCCTGATAATGATAAATGATCTGCCGTCATTTATCAAGTCCACCACTGTGTTGTATGCAGATGATACAACATTTCTTCATGCTAGTGAGGATTTCAATAGCCTTAAAACTTGTGCAGAAAAGACAATTGACCAAGCATCCTATTGGTTCAAGGCAAATGGATTCCTGCTGAATGAAAACAAAACACAGCAGATGGTCTGTAGTCTTAGAGACAAGCTTCTGTCAGATGATCCAACTTATGTCAAATTTTTGGGGGTATACATTGATGATAAATTATCTTGGGGTCAACATGTACAATATATTAGCGGTAAATTGTCAAGAGTTATTTACCTGTTAAGGCGACTTATGGATTGTGTTCCTGAAAAATATGTTAGAACATCCTATTTTTCATTCTTTCAAAGTATAATAACATATGGAATTATTTTGTGGGGGAACTCTAGCTGTGTACATGACATATTAATACTGCAAAAAAAAGCTATTAGGATAATTACTGGTTCTGCATATAAGGCACACTGTAAACCATTGTTCTGTGAACAGAAAATCACGACTGTTATAAACTTGTACATATACTATGTTCTAATTTATACGAAGAAGAAATTACCAGAAACAAAAACCAGAGAAAATGTACACAGCCACAATACAAGAAGGAATAGGTGCCTCTATATTCCTTACCACAGATTGTCAAAGTTACTCAACAGCTACGAAATCATGGGGTACAAATTATTTAATAATCTTCCTCAATCTGTTCAAGAATTACCTGAACAATTATTCAAACAAACAATTCATGACTGGCTAGTCCTTCACCCATTCTATGACTTAACAGAATTTATCAACTGTAATATAATACTATAATGTTAACAAGAAACCTGTTGTTTCTTTCAAACTATTAATTGTATTTTAGTATGTATATGACGTTGTCTATTGCTGTAATGGCCGAATGACAATAAAATTATTATTATTATTATCATCTTCTGCTACACTGGACTGCTGCTGCTTATTTTGCCTTTGATAATGTTTTCATTTGTCAGTCATAAAAGACAGTTCTCAAAACTTGTGCCTCTGCTCATAATCAAACACAGTCCTTTTTATGGAGCTAAAATCTGCAATATTTCTTGTGAACATTTCATGAATTTTAACTGAGAGTGCTACCATTACTGCATCTGCTAAAGTGCAGATGTTGAAGTTGGGGGAATCTTTGTTGTGGAGGACAGCATTCGTGTGGGAGGAGACCTGTTTTACAGTATCTAGAACAGAGTCTCCGCCTTCCAGCATAGGCTGGAACAGGTCACCACAACTGCTGCTGCACTGTAGCTGGACATGCTGTTGTTAGCTTTCCTGTTTACCATTTCTTGCAATTTAGGAATTTGCTGAGTACAGAAAATGTAGCAATATTCTGAAGAACACTACTGTTTGTACAAGTTCCATTTATACTAAACAATAGTACTTGACAAAACACTTTGAATTTCACTGAAAATTTGTGATATGTTCCACTACAAAGATCATCTGGTCCCTACTCCAAGGTTTGTACACATACAATCATCCTTTTTGTAAAATCTGCACCATGCAACTATCTACTGTCACTCACTCAAGCATTATTATTAGTAAATACTACAACACCAAAGGCAGGGAAACAAATGAAACGATCCATGTTCTTTAACAACAAACATGTGTTTACTAAATGGTATTTTATATAGAAATAATGACAACTAATTGTCTGAGCATGTAAATGAACATAGAAGAACTACTTGTGTTAGAAATACCCAGTATTCTGATACTGAACATGCTCCATCTACTCATGTGAGCTGGTTCAGGCTGATGTCACAGCAAAGAGGAAGCAGCCAGCTCATAGTGAGTGAAGAAGCAGTGGGAAGGGCAGGTGGGTAAATGAAACCAGGTAGCTCCACATGAGAAACTGCCGTCAATTAATTTATTCTGTAGACACTGATGTTGGGCAGCCAAGTGCAAATCATTATATTTCTCACAACTTATGCAACATTATGGTGAATGTCATTTTCAGACACATTTTAAATGGACATCAACCTGAATTTCATGACAGTTTTTTCACACATTAATCATACAATCACCGGATGTCAATAAAAACTACTAATTTTGCTTTTCACTAAAACGCCAATGTCAAGTACCACTTTCTGAGTATTCTTGATTTGACAAAGAGCTTTGAAGTTGAAGTCTGTCAGTGAGCTTCTGTGGGTGGATTTCATTCTCTTAAGTGTGGAAAGAAGTTGTTCACATATGTACGTCCAAACATCAACATAATCATATCTGAAAACTTGTAAAATCATGGAAATTTCTGTCGACAAAAATTTTTATACAGTCCATGAGACTTATTTAATTATGAAGCTTGTCATGCAAGTGCCTGTCATAGTGTAGGTCTGTACATTGGTAATACAGCTGGGCATCATGCACTGACATACTGTAAATTAATGTTTGTGTGTCTGACCTTCACTTTGAAGTTCCTAATCCAGCCATCATGCTGATTTTTATCTACTTAAAATGAGCTATTCACAAATTTAAACATTGCTTCCTTAAGTACACAGACTTGCATCTATAAGATTAGAGAGAACATAATAAACAGTTATTCCTCTGAAGTCAGTGTACAGTACGCACATTCCCTGTGATATGTAATGACATACAACCACTACATTTTACTGCAAGCACTCACCAGATTACGAGAGAGCATGAGTGCTTCTGCTCACCTAGCCATCTCCTAAACAGGCTTGTACTATACCATAACTCATTGGACTTTAGTATCTGCAACATTACATGGACTGTTTGGGTCCTCCTTCACAAAACTAATCTCCTTGAACTCCAGATATGGGAACATCCTGTCCAACATATCCTCGCATCCTGGCACCCTGAGGGATTTAATATCAGTTCATATATTACATTCTCAAGTTGTCAGATCCCAGCAAATAATACATAAGTAAAGCAGTGGGTTTCCAGATCTGGAATGTAAGCGCTTTCTTGCACTAATCTCAACTCCAATATTCATTTTGCTTTTCACTTCTCATACTGTCCATCTATGGTCTGAACTGAAACTGGCACAGTGTACAGTTTTCGACCTCCAACTCTTTCTCGCTCTTGTCTTTTAATTTTGTCTCCCCTCATCCTGACAACAGGTTGATTCCTCCAATCCTGGGGTGTGAGTGATCTGCTCAACCTTACTAACCTTCCCAAATACACTCCTCTGCATTCCATGAGGAAGAAACTAATAGTTCCAACAACTATGATAGTTTTTTCTGTTTGTTTATATATCTAATGATGGTAGTGGAATTTCACCTTCTGCAGGTCAGTGCAGGCAAACCATTCTGTCTGACTGTACTGACCAGAAGCATGATACAGACAAACTAAATATTCTTCTGGATTTAAACATGGCAAACACAAGTGTAATAGAAATTAGAAAAGCTGTTGCATAAAAAGGCAGGTAAAAATATACCAAGAAAGAAGCTTCTTTGATGCTACTTTGTAAATAAGCAGTCTCATTAACCAAATATCTTGATAGCAACTGCTCATAGGAGTTTGTAATATGAAAAATCTAAGGTAGTAAGAAGAATTATATTGCATTTCTCAAGCTGATAACAGTATGAAAATTACAAAATTTGGAGAAATAAATATTTTGCATGACATACATATACTTCAAACATGCTATGAAGAATATTTTAAAAAATGGATACTACTGGAGTAATAAGAGATATGGCAAATATACACATTTAATGTTAAAGAAACACAATAAACAAATACAACAAAATAATATGTATGAATATAATAGAGGGAAACATTCCACGAGGGAAAAGTATATTTAAAAACAAGGATGATGTGACTTACCAAACGAAAGCGCTGGCATTTTGATAGACACACAAACAAACACAAACATACACACAAAATTCAAGCTTTTGCAACCAATGGTTGCTTCATCAGGAAAGAGGGAAGGAGAGGGAAAGACAAAAGGATGTGGGTTTTAAGGGAGAGGGTAAGGAGTCATTCCAATCCCAGGAGCGGAAAGACTTACCTTACGGGGGAGAAAAGGACAGGAATACACTCGCACACACACACATATTCATCCGCACATACACAGACACAAGCAGACATTTCTAAAGCCAAAGAGTTTGGGCAGAGATGTCAGTCAAGGCGGAAGTACAGAGGCAAAGATATTGTTGAATGACAGGTGAGGTATGAGCGACGGCAACTTGAAATTAGCGGAGGTTGAGGCCTGGTGGGTAACGAGAAGAGAGGATATACTGAAGGGCAAGTTCCCATCTCTGGAGTTCTGACAGGTTGGTGTTAGTGGGAGGTATCCAGATAACCTTGATAGTGTAACACTGTGCCAAGATGTGCTGGCCGTGCACCAAGGCATGTTTAGCCACAGGGTGATCCTCACTACCAACAAACACTGCCTTCCTGTGTCAATTCATGTGAATGGACAGTTTGTTGCTGGTCATTCCCACATAGAAAGCTTCACAGTGTAGGCAGGTCAGTTGGTAAATCACGTGGGTGTTTTCACGCATGGCTCTGCCTTTGATCGTGTATGCCTTCCGGGTTACAGGACTGGAGTAGGTGGTGGTGGGAGGGTGCATGGGACAGGTTCTGGGTTTGAGGGGATGAGGAAGTGGCCCTGGTAATTTGCTTCTTTACCAGGTCGGGAGGGTAGTTGCGGGAATGCGAAAGCTGTTTTCAGGTTGTTGGTGTAATGGTTCAGGGATTCCGGACTGGAGCAGATTTGTTTGCCACGAAGACCTAGGCTGTAGGGAAAGGACCGTTTGATGTGGAATGGGTAGTAGCTTTCTAGTTCACCTTTATCTCTCCCAATATATTTTTATTTTCATTTTCATTTCAGCCTCATGTTACACTTTCCACCTTCTAATACCATGTCACCCTCACAACATCCCCACAACGACCCCATTAAGTTTTATTTACATTCCCTTCGCAAACATGCCTTCACCCTAGCCAGATTACACTCCCATATTTTACTTACTCAGGCTTGTCTGACATTTGGCATTACCCCCAAAGGCCGCACACTTGAAGTTCCCATCTCTGGCTGTAAGCCTTCTTTCCATCAGTCCCTATACAATCCATTGCCCTCACCCACCTAATCCTTCACCTACACATCAACTCAGCCAATGAACACACCCGTCAACTCTTATCCTTAATAAAAGTCCTCAATCTTTCCTCTCCCACATCCACACTGGCTGTTCAGAGCATCCTCCTACAGGCCAACCGCAAATTAGAACAGCATGCCACCCTCCACCTCAAAAAACTATCCCCTTTCCTGGTTTCCCACCTCCGGAAAGGCAACTCACTCACCTTTCACAACCTTTCCAGCAAACCTCAACCTCCTCTCATTGCACACAGACCCAGTCTTTCCCATCTACTCAATCTCCCACTTCCAGCTCCACTCCCCCCAAAACCTCAAAATTCCAATAAACACAATCTGGAACCACAACACCCTAATTCAGTAGTTAATCTTTCCTCCAAACCTCTCTCCCAATCTGAAACCTCTGTCCTATCAAAAGGCCTCACCTTCAGCCCTACTCCCAGATTCAACCAAACAGCCCTTGTCAAAGATATACTGTCCTACACTCGTACTCTCTGCTGGAAATATCACTTTGCCACGAAGAAAAATGATCCTAATCCTACTCCTAATGATCCAACTCCCCAAGACACTATCCAAATTGAACCCTGCCTATAACAGTTACGTCCTCCATCACAGCGGGACCCACCTCCTCTTCCTCAAAATCACCCCATCCAAACCTTCCAGGAATTTCTCACTTCCAGCCTTGCCTCTCAATCCTTCTTGAAAAACCTTAATCCTACTCCCAACATCACCACTGCTGAAGCCCAGGCTATCCGTGATCTGAAGGCTGACCGATCCATTGTCACTCTTCCGGCGGAGAAGGGTTCCACGACCGTGGTACTTGATCGTCGGGAGTATGTGGCTGAGGGACTGCGTCAGCTTTCAGACAACACTACATACAAAGTTTGCCAAGGTAATCCCATTCCTGATGTCCAGGCGGAGCTTCTAGGAATCCTCAGAACCTAGGCCTCCTACAAAACCTTTCACCTGACTCCATCAACCACTTGACCCCATCGACAACCCGCACCCCTACCTTCTAACTTCTTCCTAAAATTCACAAACCCAATCATCCAGGCCGCCCCATTGTAGCTGGTTACCAAGCCCCCACAGAATGTATCTATGCCTACATTGATCAACACTTTCAATCCATTACATGCAGTCTCCCATCATTCATCAAAGACACCAACCACTTTCTCGAACGCCTGGAATCCTTACCCAATCTGTTACCCCCAGAAGCCATCCTTGTAACCATTGATGCCACTTCCTTATACACAAATATTCTGCACGTCCAGGGCCTCGCTGCGATGGAGCACTTCCTTTCACGACGATCACCTACCACCCTACCTAAAACCTCTTTCCTCATTACCTTAGCCAGCTTCATCCTGAATCACAACTTCTTCACTTTCGAAGGCCAGACATACCAACAATTAAAGGGAACAGCCATGGGTACCAGGATGGCCCCCTCGTATGCCATCCTATTTATGGGTTGCTTAGAGGAAGCCTTCTTGGTTACCCAGGCCTGCCAACCCAAAGTTTGGTACTGATTTATTGATGACATCTTTATGATCTGGACTCACAGTGAAGAACAACTCCAGAATTTCCTCTCCAACCTCAACTCATTTGGTTCCATCAGATTCACCTGGTCCTACTCCAAATCCCATGCCACTTTCATTGACGTTGACCTCCATCTGTCCAATGGGCAGCTTCACATGTCCGTCCACATCAAACCCACCAACAAGAAACAGTACTTCCATTATGACAGCTGCCACCCATTCCACATCAAACGGTCCCTTCCCTACAGCCTAGGTCTTCGTGGCAAACGAATCTGCTCCAGTCCTGAATCCCTGAACCATTACACCAACAACCTGAAAATAGCTTTCGCATCCTGCAACTATCCTCCCGACCTGGTAAAGAAGCAAATTACCAGAACCACTTCCTCATCCCCTCAAACCCAGAACCTCCCACAGAAGAACCCCAAAAGTGCCTCACTTGTGACAGGATACTTTCCGGGACTGGATCAGACTCTGAATGTGGCTCTCCAGCAGGGATACGACTTCCTCAAATCCTGCCCTGAAATGAGATCCATCCTTCATGAAATCCTCCCCACTCCATCAAGAGTGTCTTTCCGCCATCCACCTAACCTTCATAACCTCTTGGTTCATCCCTATGAAATCCCTAAACCACCTTCCCTACCCTCTGGCTCCTACCGTTGTAACTGCCCCCGGTGTAAAACCTGTCCCATGCACCCTCCCACCACCACCTACTCCAGTCCTGTAACTCGGAAGGTGTACACGATCAAAGGCAGAGCCACACGTGAAAACACCCACGTGATTTACCAACTGACCTGCCTACACTGTGAAGCTTTCTATGTGGGAATGACCAGCAACAAACTGTCCATTCACATGAATTGACACAGGAAGGCAGTGTTTTTTGGTAATGAGGATCACCCTGTGGCTAAACATGCCTTGGTGCACGGCCAGCACATCTTGGCACAGTGTTACATGATCCGGGTTATCTGGATACTTCCCACTAACACCAACCTGTCAGAACTCCAGAGATGGGAACTTGCCCTTCAGTATATCCTCTCTTCTCAATACCGACCAGGCCTCAACCTCCACTAATTTCAAGTTGCTGCCGCTCATACCTCACCTGTCATTCAACAACATCTTTGCCTCTGTACTTCCGCCTTGACTGACATCTCTGCCCAAACTCTTTGCCTTTACAAATGTCTGCTTGTGTCTGTGTATGTGCGGATGGATATGTGTGTGTGTGTGTGTGTGTGTGTGTGTGTGTGTGTGTGCGAGTGTATACCTGTACTTTTTTCCCCCTAAGGTAAGTCTTTCCGCTCCTGGGATTGGAATGACTCCTTACCCTCTCCCTTAAAACCAGCATCCTTTCATCTTTCCCTCTCCTTCCCTCTTTCCTGATGAAGCAACCGTTGGTTGCGAAAGCTTGAATTTTGTGTGTATGTTTGTGTTTATGTGTCTATCGACATGCCAGTGCTTTCGTTTGGTAAGTCACATTATCTTTGTTTTTAGATATAAAATAATATGTATTAATTTTTAGCCACAGCATACACTGTATTACAGTTTTAGGACTAAATCATGTGATAGATCTGGTCTCAAACTCAAATACCTGTCTTTCATGAGTCATGTATTATGAATAACAAAACAACATTGTCTGTGGAATAGTAAGAAACAGTTTTCATATTTAAGTAAATGTCAACTTCTACCCGTACCTCATCCCAAAGTCATAGTGATCCTGCTGAGATAGTTGCTCACTGCATAGTTTATACATTTGCACCATCTTGTTTGCAAGATTCTTGGATGACTCAAAACCTTCAGAATAAAGGATTACTTCTGCAATAAGAGCTGGAAAGGAAACCTTCTATCATCTAATTTATCACTAATTTCAACTGTAGAATAAAAGAGATTAATGAAGTAAGCAAGGACAAAATGAATATATTACAGTATATAAACAAGGAATAAATAAAAATCATCAACAGACTATAATGTATAATATATAATGAAATTATATTTATTTGCTTTGACAGAGTATCTGCTAACTAGCATGTGTTGCTGCTTTCAACAAAGAATCCCATGCACATTTTTAAAAACTTACATGTTGTAACAAATGTTTAACGAAAAAAGAAATCTACATATATGAAACAGCAAAAAGCCAGTAAACTCTGACTGTTCAAGGAATTGAGCTCCCATGTATGTAACAGCTTCAAATTTATTTTACAAATGAGTTAATGGGTTAAGTGAATTATTTAGAAATAAAAGAGAAGATTCACCAATAGGCAGAAGTGCTGCATCACTGATAGGTACACAAACACAAACAAAATGTACAGAACCTGGCTAGCTTTTGGAATGTACCTCTTTCTTGAAGCTTGTACGAAGAACACACACACACACACACACACACACACACACACACACACACACACATGCACACTCCTGTCTCCCTTTATTGTGCTCAGTTGAGTGCCAGTTCTTTCCTGGCTCATGGTGAGTGTACTGGGGTGAGGTGGGGATGTGGAGTGGGGGTCAGGTCAGAGCTGGAGAGTGGCCAGATGCAGGGAGGGGTTGGGGGGGGGGGGGGGGGCATCTAGCAGCTTGTGGGAGAATGGGAAGCCATCTGTGGGGTAGAGGGTTGGGGGGGGGGGGGGGAGGGGAGGCATATAGTAACTTGTGGGAGAATGGGAAGCCATCTGTGGGGTAGATAGGGGTGCAGTTAGGTAGGCAACCTGCCCAAAGTATCTGGTTCCTGGATAGTCGATTAGCAACATAGAAGCAATACAGATATGCTAACAGAATCTATACAGGGAATAGTTAAATTTTAAGAGCACTGCTGCATTAATTTCACATTTCCTTTCTTAATAATTTGGTCTGAATTACATTAATTTTACTACCCAAAACATATTAAATAAAATGAAATGAAAAAAGAAATTCTCTCAGTCTCAGTTCATATATAACCTCAGAGTATGATTTATCGGTGGATCTTAAGTAGTCTAATTACTAAATTACACAGACCAGGCATGCTGCCTAATGGAAACACCGAGCCTCGTGTCACACAAATGGAATCATTGCAAGTTTTAAATTCTTAGTAGGTCATCATCATATGATATGAATATATTACCATCAAAAAGATGTAGAATTTGCAATCTTGATCATACTTTAGTTTATATGAACAGATAACCAATTTCAACTCTGCAGCCATTGTCAGGTCTCATCAAGGCAGCAACGCAGAGGATGTGTACTCTTTAATGGTCAGTTATAACTAAGAACAATGTAGGAAAAAGACAGATTGCTTCTTACCATAAGGAAGACATCTTAAGTTTCAGACAGGCACAGTTAAAAGACACTTACATAAAGCTTTTGGCATGAGATGCTGGAGTTGGTGTTCATGTGGGTGTGTGAGATGTGCTTGTTTGTTTGTATGAATGGTGTATGTTTCACTTTTGCTCATGAAGACTGTGGCCAAAAGCTTTATATAAGTGTCTTTTAATTGTTCCTGTCTGTAGTTTAAAGTGTCTTCTTTACGGTAAGTAATAATCTAGTTTTTCCTACATTGTCACATTGTTTAGTTATTAACTACTCATATTTTGTTTGGCTGCCTTTACAAGATCTAATGGTGGCTGCAAAGCCAAAACCAGTTATCTATTTAAATAATTTAAATTGTGATCAAGACTGTGAATGCAGCAGTTCATTTTTCATCTCCACATTCTCCTCCAAATGCAAAAGTGAACTCACATCATGTCAAAGACCAAAAAATAATAAAAATACAGAATATAATAAAATTTGACATTGCCTTTGATTGCACAAGCAGAGTAAATACATGCGCTGGTGTGAACTATTTTGTGATTACATACCTCTGCCAGCATCTTCATAACATAGGTAATAAGGTCTACTTAATATAAAGTAGACTGGCAACATACTCTTTGTATAATAGTATACACCTGCCCCCTCTACCTGCACCCCTATACATTCAACCTTTTGACTTGACAGCCTACTATGAACTATCAAGATATATCACATTATAGTTAAAATTTCCCCTTAAGAGTTTCTCTTTTTTTGCTGAGCAACAACATGCCAAAGCTGAATACTTGACTGATCAGTATTCATCACATTAATATAGACACATATAACTTATATCCTGATAGGCTAGAGTGCATTTCGTACTAGAACTATTCAAACATAACAAAACATATTAAGTCAGTTCTAAAATGATGAAATCAGAAAATGTTAACAGGTATTCACATAGTAAGTACTGTCAACAAACAAGGTTGACAACTGAGTTTTAAATACACTTGTATCCACCAGAATCATTGTCAATGGTGTAATTACAACAAGGATGTTTCTATAATAAGTTTCCAGTAAAGCAATTACATTCCAAACTGGAACTGATAAACTGCCAGCTAATTCCTTAACAATCATAAAATATCAAGTTGAGCATAATTTTCATTTTGTATTAGTAATGTGTATCATTGCCCTGTAGCAATATGTAAGCTTGACCTGAGAGTATATTTCCTTATCAACTTCATAACTTTTCAGATTCTCATGTTATGTCTTATATAGAAATTAACTAATAAACATATTTTTATTGTTATTATCTCATGTAATTGACTATTCAATTCAATTCAGTTCATTACATAAGTATAAGCTGTTGCACACATTCATTTTTCAACAGTATAAATTGTACTGTCATTCCACTGCAATTCTCATTATAATCTTAAAATTTCTGCATTGGGACAGCAGTAATGTTAAGCACAAAATCACTATTTTTTTTAAGTATTGTTAATTGTGTTTTGCACTAATTATTTTCATAAATACATTTGGGTGTCCTTTCAGGAGCTTAGGACATTGTATCACTGCTGATTCATTTGGGAAACAATACTTTGACTGCTCCCAGGAGTAAAGCCCAAATAAAAATAAGTTGTGCATTCAAAAGGGAACCCTCTTCCATATGCAGTTCCCAGTGCTCCCATATCCAATCAAATATTTATGCCCCTCTGAAGACTCAATGCAGAAAAAAATTTAAAAAGCATACATGATCTACTGGTATAAGGTTTGTGATACGTTTTCTCCCAATACAAAGGTAATGGACTATATTAAATAAAATTCATTTGAAGAAAATGATATGTAGCATTGCTCATCCTCAGTGAGGAATGCATGCTGTCATTGGGTTCTTAAAACCTGAGTTACAATAAAGATTATTAGAACAGATTTCAACTAGATTAACATATACACAATATAGTAAACAAATTTTAGGTCTTTATAAAAATATGTCCCTATATAATACTTACCTTCAAAAATTAATGTAAAATGCTACTACCCTGCAAAAATGTAACTTAATAGACAATCAAATTATGCAATGAAGCAATCAAACAAAAGAAAATCAAAGATGGAATAATGACAATATTGTGAAAAGGATAGTAGCTACTCACCATACAGGGGAGATGTTGAGTTACAGATAGGCACAACAAATGGCCAAAAAGGACATCACTTGAATCAGACAACACACACACACAAACACGACTCGGACACAAATGACCACTGTTTCTGGCTGCCAAGGCCAGACTCATTATTCCATCCTGGATTTTCCACTGTTTAATTTAGGTAACCATTGTATCTAGGTAATAAATCCAGTATTATACTTCATTTCTTACCTAAGGCTCTTACACTATTTGTATTGAATCATACAACTTTTTTGTTCTTTACTTTTCTTATATATAAGCTATATGTAAACTGAATGAGTTATAGACACCACTAAAGGTAAATTAACTAATTGTTTTGTGGCAAGGATAATGTTTTCATATATTGTTAAATATCTGTATGAAACAAAGTAAGAAATATGCTCTTCAATCTGTTAATTCATATATATTCACCCTTTTGTTTCTGTAAGTGGTAGTGTACAGACATTTGCATGGGTCCATCATACCAGCATTATTAAGAATGTGCATTTTAACCATTCATTAAAAGTATTATAAAAAGTTATTAGAAAAGGAATATTTATTCACACCATTATGAGGTCAACTCCTATCTGTTCATCATTTCACTCGCTGCTGAGATCCTGAATCAGTAGGTTCGGTGGAGACAAGAATAAATACGCAGTATCCGGTGGAGCGTTCCTGCATCAACATTGTCACAATTGAGACTAAACACAATGGAATTAATGTGAAGGTAATGAAAGACTTGATAGGTACATACTAAACTTGGTTTAATTACATTTAAAATATTGTGCTTTGTGTGACAGATCAACAATTTTAGTGGTTGCGGTGATTATTAGGTACCGTACACTCCTGGAAGCAGTAGTACATAATGCAAATTATGTTTATTGACCTTGAATGTAATGATATTAAAGGTCTGTTGGTATTGGTATCAGTTAAAGTTCAACCAAGATAGTGCACAGACTCATAAATTACCTTCAACATTTTGTCAACTATTTTTTCTAATCAATTTTTCCAATTATTCAAGCAATTATTCATCCATTTCCACATATCCATTCATAATGCTGATGCAATAGACAGATATGTTTCTTAAGCTCTGCTGGTAAAACATATTAACCTGAACAGAATGTAACATAAGGATTTTTGAAAATGTGCCATCTCTCTTGTAATACTGTACTTATGTAATTTGTTTCCTCTATCTTGTGTTCAATCACATGATATGATGGTATAAGGTATAGCACAGGAAGCTTTATTTAATTTTTACTACCCACATCCATCTGTGCAACTGCTGTGCAGGATTCACCAAAGCAATATATAACAAATGTAGTCCCCAGCAAAGGTTCTTGCATTTGTCTGACTAGTGGGTCAAGATTCCATCTATCTATTTTGACATGAATTGTAATTTACAGTGTTATGCTCACATTCTTACACAACGTGTACTTCATGTTTCTGTGGTTATGCCACATGAGCCTGTTCATATATTTCACCCACTTCTTAAAACTATATTCCTATTTCAACTGTCTTATGTTACACCACAAGATATGATAGTACAGGGTAGAGCATGCGAATAAACTTACAGAATAGTTTTTACTAAAATGCATCCATATGTGGTGCTGTGATGCAAGATTCACCAAAGCAAGAAACTGCTAATGTATGTCTTCAGTGACATTTCTAATTCTTGTATGATTTATGCTACAAGATCTCACTTTTATGTTCTTCAGCTAAATTGTAATTTAAAATTTTGCATCCACATTCCAACATAATAGGTTTTCTTGATTCTGTGGTTATGTCACATGGAGGTGATCAAGGCCACTATACACTATAGGGGGTGCTGAATCTGTGGTACTGAGTATTATTTAAGTATTATTAATATTTTGGAAGAAAATGGTGACTTGTAAGTAACCATAAAAAAGTTCTAGTTCTGACACCATTAAAAACCTGTGTAAGACCAACTTTAAAACATTTTCTTGAGAAAAAAATTTAAACTGTATTCCTATTTTAAGTCATCTATGTAACCAAGTAGATAAATGCCATATAATCTTATGGTTCACTGTGCTGGGAAGACATAAAAAGAACTTGAATAATGGTTCACATTATGCAGTGGTTACGAAATGTATGTTACACAATCCTGCTTATCTTGTCTGTACTGTAATGAAAGCATTTATACATTTTAATGGTAAAGAGTAATATACACTCCTGGAAATTGAAATAAGAACACCGTGAATTCATTGTCCCAGGAAGGGGAAACTTTATTGACACATTCCTGGGGTCAGATACATCACATGATCACACTGACAGACCCACAGGCACATAGACACAGGCAACAGAGCATGCACAATGTCGGCACTAGTACAGTGTATATCCACCTTTCGCAGCAATGCAGGCTGCTATTCTCCCATGGAGATGATCGTAGAGATGCTGGATGTAGTCCTGTGGAACGGCTTGCCATGCCATTTCCACCTGGCGCCTCAGTTGGACCAGCGTTCGTGCTGGACGTGCAGACCGCGTGAGACGACGCTTCATCCAGTCCCAAACAAGCTCAATGGGGGACAGATCTGGAGATCTTGCTGGCCAGGGTAGTTGACTTACACCTTCTAGAGCACATTGGGTGGCACGGGATACATGCGGACGTGCATTGTCCTGTTGGAACAGCAAGTTCCCTTGCCGGTCTAGGAATGGTAGAACGATGGGCTCGATGACGGTTTGGATGTACCGTGCACTATTCAGTGTCCCCTCGACGATCACCAGTGGTGTACGGCCAGTGTAGGAGATCGCTCCCCACACCATGATGCTGGGTGTTGGCCCTGTGTGCCTCGGTCGTATGCAGTCCTGATTGTGGCGCTCACCTGCACGGCGCCAAACACGCATACAACCATCATTGGCACCAAGGCAGAAGCGACTCTCATCGCTGAAGATGACACGTCTCCATTCGTCCCTCCATTCACGCCTGTCGCGACACCACTGGAGGTGGGCTGCACGATGTTGGGGCGTGAGCGGAAGACGGCCTAACGGTGGGCGGGACCATAGCCCAGCTTCATGGAGACGGTTGCGAATGGTCCTCGCCGATACCTCAGGAGCAACAGTGTCCCTAATTTGCTGGGAAGTGGCGGTGCGGTCCCCTACGGCACTGCGTAGGATCCTACGGTCTTGGCGTGCATCCGTGCGTCGCTGCGGTCCGGTCCCAGGTCGACGGGCACGTGCACCTTCCGCCGACCACTGGCGACAACATCGATGTACTGTGGAGACCTCACGCCCCACGTGTTGAGCAATTCGGCGGTACGTCCACCCGGCCTCCCGCATGCCCACTATATGCCCTCGCTCAAAGTCCGTCAACTGCACATACGGTTCACGTCCACGCTGTCGCGGCATGCTACCAGTGTTAAAGACTGCGATGGAGCTCCGTATGCCACGGCAAACTGGCTGACACTGACGGCGGCGGTGCACAAATGCTGCACAGCTAGCGCCATTCGATGGCCAACACCGCGGTTCCTGGTGTGTCCGCTGTGCCGTGCGTGTGATCATTGCTTGTCAGCCCTCTCGCAGTGTCCAGAGCAAGTATGGTGGGTCTGACACACCAGTGTCAATGTGTTCTTTTTTCCATTTCCAGGAGTGTAGTTACATCAAATGCTGCACAGTTTAATATTTCCTATTTATAATAGCTCTACATGGATGCCAGTGTAAATGTACACTGAATCCTTCAGCTGAAATGCGCTTCACTTTCTTACATGTCACTATAGATTTCTTTATTGAAATTTGACAGTATCACATTGAAAGGCAAGGCAGCAATACTTTCCAGTCTATAAACTGTGTATCTCACAATAGACAGTGCATCAATGTCACAATGGTATGGCTATGGACCCCCTAGCTTTAGATAACCAAGCTGTATATATTGTCACCAATTTGCAGTGTCCATGCTATACCTCCCCCCCCCCCTCCCCAATATTTCTTCTCCTCTTCCTCCCCCCTCCACCATTCAACTCCCTATCCCCCTCCACCTCCCACTTTTCTGCTAGGTCAAGACATCGCAATTTCCAGTTTTCAGTGCTCAAGTTATTTATATTTTCTTATTCCCCCCTCCCACACTGATTTTCAAGACTTATGTCTTGTGGCAAGAGGGGTATCAGGGAGGGGGGGATCAGCTGATGTAACTAGCGAGTACATATATACAGTAATGTAATAATGTAATAAGGTAACCATGTGTAAATAAGAACATTTGTAGAAGTGTGTGACCACTTATTACATAAAATTACTATAGTTTTCAAATTTTAAAAAACTACTCAAAGAAATTTGTAATTTTAAATTAAATGAAAACAATGGTGTGATACATATGTAAGAGGCATATAATGGTGGCAACGATTTGCTTGCCTTATCTGTGTCTTACTGTCAGTCAGTTTAGTTTCTGTGCTTGTTGACTGCCCAACCAGCCAACCACTACACAGTACAGCTAATACTGTAACACATGGCATTGCTCCTCTCCTGATCCTCTGTTTCAATTTCACAATGGAGCTGACAACAGTATGCTTCATTTAAATCTTGTTACTGGTCCTCAGTATGGCACTGCTGGTGGATTCTTCAATTGTGGTTGTCCCCTCACATCTGCTTCACTATGGTGAAAATAGAAAGTAGACTCTCCTGTTGAAACTTTGTCATCATTGATTTTCATCAGTTTCCTTGAGCCTCCCGCCATCACTCTGTGCGTCAAGAGTGTAGTTGGGTTTCACTTAGAAGACATGGACAACATCTCTGCACGTTTATTTTCTTGATGAAGGATCATAATCATCAGATTCATATGTGATGTCTGTCAAGTGACAAAGGATACAATTCCCAGTCTGTATCTCACTTGTCAGTGCTTGACAACACAGCACTCTTGGTTTTTCTCCTGGGTATTCAGAGGCCATAAGCAAGCAAGCTGTCTTGTGTCCTCGGTCTTGGTGATGAGGTGTTTCATGTAGTTATCCTGAGTATTGTTCTGTTGACATGGGAAAAGTGGTGTATTCACTGATGTTTTGGCTTTGTGACTGCCAAACAGAGAGAATGGTGTGAAGCCTGCACTGACTTGCTCTCCTCTATTTTATCCAAATATCATAACGGGCAGTGCTGCACATCATTATCTCTGTTCAACATTAATTTCATTGAAGCATTCTGTGAGACAATTTGTCTGTGGATGGTAGGCAGTTGTCATCTTGTTGGCGATGTCACAAATTGAAATTACCTCCAACACTTGTCTTGATTTGTAAACTTTTACACGAACAGAAATCATCACAAGGGGTGCTCCATAGTTCAAACTGGTGCTCCATGCTTCAACGTGAGGTCTTCTACATGTAAATTTGCAATTTCCTGAGCTTTTTCAGTCCAAACAGCTTTGTTGACAGTGTAGTGGGTGAGATACCCATTGCAGTCCATCATCCATTGGTTCCCATTTGTTGACTTTGGGAACATCCCCAAGAGGTCAATTCCAATTTGGTGGGACGGTGGTCCTGCAAGTGCAGTTGGCGTGAGATGCCTCAGAGATAACAGCAGAACATGCTCCTATTACTGGCATTCCCTACAGTGGCTCACATAGCATTCAATGGATCAGTACAGACTTATGACGTAATACCACTGCCTGATAGTGCCTAGAGCCTACATGATTCCCAGGTGACGAGATGTTGGAGCAGTGTGGAAATACTTCAGGTTATCTGGCTGTACATGAGATGGGATGACAAGCAACCATTTCTGCCCCATTGGATAATAATTCCTATTATTCAATGTTCTGTTTCTTAAATAGAATTTACTTTGCTTGGTTCCTCCTCCTCCAACATTTGTATGGTTTTCAGCAATGCTAGTTCTTTGCACTGTTCAGCTGAAATGTCATTTAATGCAGCAACAACTGTGATCTTATCCAGGATTCTGTGTTTCACAAAATGAGTTCTTGAAAGAAGTTTGGTGCCCTTTTGTTTGCATCTGATTCGGAATACCAATGAGACTTCATACATCCAAAGCCTCAGTACCCATCTCACCAGTCAACCTGATGGGTCTTTCAGCGTAGTGAGCCAACACAGAGAATGGTGGTCCATCACATCACAACTTGTTGCTAAACCAAACAATGGCAAGCAACTTTTTCTTGTGATTCTTCCATCTTGGGGGGGGGGGGTACTTCTACCAGATGTTCGCATCATTCTCGCACGATATTTTCATGGCATAACTCGCTGTCTTCTTCAGGTGCTACCTGAGAATTGTCCTCAGGTGGATCAAGTCCAGTATTTATGCTCCCTAGTTGCTCCGCACCAAATTGGGTGTTACCTCCATGGTCCGCACCCACCATACACAGCTTCCAGGGTTCTCTTTGGTCGTCAGTGTTCCTACTGCCGTCTGTGCCCGGCTTGGCCACTCTCTGGGGTCGCAGTCATCATCTGTAGTGTCTGGTGCTCTGCATCCTGCCTATTTCCTTGGTCTCCATTTCTGTTTCCTGATGGGCGCTTCGTAACTGGTGTGCGTCATGTCGAGTGTTTTGTTCGCGGTCTGTGCCTGCCAGGACCAGCTCCCACAGTCCCCTCTACTCGCTGGTGTTCAAAATGCTATTCACACCCACTGCAGCTGTCCTCTGAGGTCGTGGTCACAATCTAAGGTCTGCCAAAACTGGTCTGTGATGTCTGGTGATCTGTCTCATTTCTGTTTCCTCGGTTTCCACTTCTGTCTCTTGCTGGGTGCTCCATGATCGGTCCATGCTGCATTGAGTGTTCAGTTTCTCGTCCATCCCCGCCAGGCATGGCTCCAATGGTTCCCTCTGATTAATGGTGCTCCAAACAACGTCCACACCAGGCTTGGACATCCTCTAGGGTTGTGATTGTCATCTCAGGAGTGTCAGGACAAATCTGTAGTCTCTGGTGCTCTGTCTTGTGGTTACTTCAGGAGCAGATCCCAGGCTGTGCTGAGCTGGTATCCATTGTCACAGTTGATGAGATTCTCCGTGATCTTGATCTTGATAGACTCTTTTATGACATATCCCAATATCTAGGTGTCTGTGTGGCATTCTTGGTGTCATTGTAGTTCATCAAATGACCAAGCTCTAGGCAGTGTTCTGCTATGGCTGATTTGGTTGCCTGTCTGAGTCTAGTGTGCCTCTGGTGTTCTTCACACCTGATGTCCATAGTCCTGCTGGTCTGGCCAATGTATGACATTGTGCATTCTCATGGTATGTTGTAAATGCCTGGCTTCCATATCCCCAGGTCATCCTTTACATTCCCCAACATTGTCCCAATCTTAGTGGGTGGACAAAATACCCTCTTGATGTCATGTTTCATGAGAATTCTGCTGATCTCAGCAGAGATCTGTCCAGCATATGGCAAGTATGCCACCCTCTTCGTCTCTTCTGGTTCTTCTTCTGGATCCTGTGGTTGACTAGCAAGTCAAAGTGCCTTCTGGATGTCTCTACATGAGAACCCATTCCTGCTGAACACCAACTGTCAGTGTTCTATTTCCATTGCCAAACTGTCAGGGCCAGACAGAGTACATGTTCTATGGACTAGAGTTTTGAGCACTCCATTCTTCTGTGCCAGATGGTGGCAGCTGTTGGCTTGCAGGTATAAGTCAATGTGTGTTGATTTGCGGTACATGCTGTGCCCAAATGTGCCATCAGCCTTCCTCTTGACTAATACATCCAGGAATGGGAGTTGTCAATCCTTTTCAAGTTCCATTGTGAATGTTATATTCGGGTGGTGTGAATTCAGATGTTCCAGAGAATCATCTAGCTTCTCCCTGCCAGGGGCCAAATGACAAAGGTACCATCCACATATCTAAAAAAAGCACTTGGTTTGATATGTGGCCGGTGTAAGGGCCTCCTCTTCAAGTCTTTCCATGAATAGGTTGGCAACAACTAGTGATAGAGGGTTGGTCATTGCCACCCTTTCCATTTGCTCAGAAAATTTACCCCCATATGGGAAGTATGTCAAGGTTAGTACATGCCTGGATAACTCGAGGAGAGCTCCATCGAAACTCTCTCCAATAAGATCGAGTGAGTCATTCAGTGGTACTCGTGTGAAGAGAGACACCACATCGAAACTGACCATTATGTCAGAGTCCACAACGTGTAGTTGTCTCAGTCATTGTAGGAAGTCCTCTGAGTTCCGAATGTGGTGCACACATTTGCCCACATGTGGTGCCAGCCTTTCCTTTAGGTATTTTGCAGTAGGATACGTGGCAGCACTGATATTGATAGCAATAAGTCGAAGACTGACCTCATTCTTCTGAACTTTGAAGAGTCCATACGGTCTAGGTGATACTGGCACTTTGGAATGTCACTGTCTGATGACTTGTTCAGGCAGGCCTGTCTTCTTCAGCAGAGACCTGGTCTTTTTGTCCACTTTGTCCATGGGGTCACTTTCTATTGGTTTGTATGCAGGATCCTCCAGAAGTTGTTGCAGTTTTCTGTCATAATCTGTCTTCTTTAGGATGACTGTGGAATTCCCCTTGTCTGCTGGCATCACCACAATGCTTTCATCCTCCTGGAATTGCCTGAGTGCCAACCTTTCATTGAATTAGATGTTGGATTTGGATGGCTTCGTCTTGATGAGTGCCCTGCATGCCTCTCTACGGATCTCTTCAGCCACACTGTATGGTAGCCTGTTGGTCCCTTGCTTGACTGCACTGATGAAAGTTGCAACAGGCATGTTTCTGCATGTCACTGCAAAGATGAGGCCCTTTCTGAGTACTTTTAAGGTGATCTCGTCGAGCTACTTGTCACTCATGTGACCACTGTACGCATGTCCCCATCCTGTTGTTCCTTGTTGTTGAGGCGCTCAAACTTGGCTAGATTGCATGCCGCTGACTTCTTTCTGATGCATTCTTGGCTGTTCAGGGAAGCTGCTATGGAAAGATGGAGATACAGCAACTCCCTGGACATCACATCTAGTTGATGGCGCATTTCATGCACTCTCTCCCTCACCAGTGCGAGACTAGCTCAGCATTTGATCTTGTTAACCATTCTGGAATTGACATGGTGCTTGATCCTATTGAATACTGGAACTACCTCCCCCTCTTGACATCTCAGCAGGAAACTGAGAGAACTCAGCATTCTCCCTTTCCTTTGTTGAAGCTTGTCCAGCTTCTTGATGTTGCGGTACATCTCCTCCCCATAGGGTCTTCTGATGTAATTCTTCAGTCTTTCCCACGGATCTGTTGACATTTTGAAAAAATGGGACTTCTGCCAGATGCTCACGCTGCTCTCGCATGATATTTCAATGGCATAACTGGCTTTTTCTTCAGGTGCTACCAGAGAATCTTTCTTGGTTGCAGAGTAGGAAGCAGAAGTCATTAATTTTTCAATATTTTTGTGAATTTTCACCAGAACTGCACCTATCCCATATCATTGGTGTAAAGTTCTATCTAGGCTTTCTTATCACACAATTCTAGGACTGGAGCATAAGTTAACATCCTCCTAAAGACAAGGAAAGATGTTCCTTGTGCATCATTCCAGAAAAATGTCCCTTGCAGTAGTTCTTGCAAGAGAGGTGCCTTGTTGCAAAGGAACTTTATGGATGCTGTTAGTATAGTCACAATCTGAAAAAAATATTTCACATCACGAATGCATTGAGGAATTGGGAAATCTGTGACTGCTCTTATTTTTCCTAGATTATGACAGACTACATTGTCATTAACTAGGGGCCTCAAGATTTTTATTTCTTGTGTGAGGCAGAGACATATTTTTGCACTCAGTTGGAGGCTTGGAGTTCAGTACAGTTGTAAGACAGATTAGAAGTTCTTCGATTGTCCTTGAAAAAATGATAGTCATCTAGACAGCAAAGACTTAAAATTCAGTTAAGATGTTGATGTAGGTTGTCCATTATACATTCAAAGGAGGCAGGCACACTACATAATCAAAACAATATAACTTTCAATTCATAGAGACCATGAGGTGTTATGAAGGCAATCTTTTCACAGTCAGCCTCATCAACCATGGTCTGCCAGTAGCTTAGTTGAGTTGAGATATACACACATCAAAAAAAGTTTTGCATCACTTCGGTTCCGAGAGTTCGGGAACCTGTACAGAAAATTGGAATAGAGAGCAACAAAAACATCATTTCCGTCCTTTTTATTGCTCACTAAAACCACTCATTGCATGTTGTACCACCATACCGCGAGACCTTCAGAGGTGGTGGTCCAGATTGCTGCACACACCAGTACCTCTAATACCCAATAGTATGTCCTCTTGCATTGATGCATGCCTGTATTCATTGTGGCATACTATCCACAAGTTCATCAAGGCATTGTTGGTCCAGATTGTTCCACTCCTCAACAGTGATTTGGTGTAGACCCCTCAGAGTGGTTGATGGGTCACGCCGTCCATAAATAGAACTTTTCAATATATCCCAAGCATGTTCAATAGGGCTTATGTCTGGATAACATTCTGGCCATTATAGTCGAGCGATGTCATTATCCTGAAGGAAGTCATTCACAAGATGTGTATGACAGGGGCGCGAATTGTCATCCATGAAGATGAATGGCTCGCCAATATGCTGCTGATATGCTTGCACTATCAGTTGGAGGATGGCATTCACGTATTGTACAGCCATTACAGCGCCTTCCATGACCACCAGCGGCGTACGTCAGCCCCATATAATGCCACCCCAAAACATCAGGTGACCTCCACCTTGCTGCACTCACTGGAAAGTGTGTATAAGGCGTTCAGCCTGACTGGGTTGCCTCCAAACACGTCTCCGATGATTGTCTGGTTGAAAGCATATGCGACACTGATCGGTGAAGTGAATATGATGTCAATCCTGAGCGGTCCATTCGACATGTTGTTGGGCCCATCTGTACTATGTTGCATGGTGTCATGGTTGCAAAGATGGACCTCACTGAGGATGTCGGTAGTGAAATTGCACATCATGCAGCCTATCGCGCACCGTTTGAGCCATAACACAACATCCTGTGGATGCACAAAAAGCATTATTCAACATGGTGGTGTTGCTGTCAGGGTTCCTCAAACCTGTAATCCGTAGCTAGTGGTCATCCACTGCAGTAGTAGTCCTTCGGCGGCCAGAGCAAGGCATGTCATCGACAGTTCCTGTCTCTCTGTATCTCCTTCATGTCTGAACAACATCGCTTTGTTTCACTCCAAGATACCTGGACACTTCCCTTGTTGAGAACCCTTCCTGGCACAAAGTAACAATGTGAACACAATCAAATCATGGTATTGACCGTTTAGTCATGGCTGAACTACAGACAACATGAGCCGTGTACCTCCTCTCTGGTGGAATGACTGTAACTGATAAGCTGTCGCACCCCCTCCATTTAATAAGTGCCGCTCATGCATGGTTGTTTACATTTTTGGTTGGGTTTAGAGGCATCCCTGAACAGTCAAAGGGACTGCGTCTGTGATACAATATCCATAGTCAATGTCTATCTTCAGGAGTTCTGGGAACTGGGGTAATGCAAAACTTTTTTTGATGTGTGTACTTCGTTCCTTAAAAGCAGTCTAGAATATCATCAATACATGGCAGTGGACAGACATATTTCTTTATTATTTTGTTCAGTTAGCAGTAGTCACCCAAAAATGCTATGTGCCATCTTTCTCCTTCACATTCTGTAGCACCTTCTCAACTTCCTTCCAAATTATTTAACGTTCAAGTGATAACGCCCTGTATGAGTCCTGGGTAAATGGTGGATAATCCTCCCTGTTCTTATGGTGTTTTAGTATTGGCCAACTGGTTTATCTTTTCTCCACTCTGGATTTGAAAGCATCCAAAAATGTCACAGAATGGCTCTCACTTGCTGATGTTGCACCTCAACTAGGCCATATCCTATTGTGAGATTGACAGTAGTTTCCTCCCATACATTGTCTATAGTGGTATCAGAGTATGACTCTTTGTCAATGACAATAAGCTGCTCTTCCTGTACTGGTTCCGCTGACCTTATGCACATACCTTTAGGGGTGAGTTATAGCTGCTGATGACAGTCAGAAGTTCGAAGTTCTCCTTGACCACACACAATGCTTATATTTGGTGCTGGAATGAAGGTTTCTGTTTTGAGCCTGAGAAGCTTTTTGCAATCAACAAAAGCTCCACACTTTAAATGAATGTCTCAATTGGTGACTGGAACTTGTCTCGTTGTTGGCATGCTAACATCATCTTCAACAATAAAAAACTGCCCTGAGCAACCTTTTTTATGTGTACTTGTTGGAACAGCTTTGTCCCACAGGTTGATTATAGTCATCTGCAGTTGACTGGCATCAACAGGAGTATTGTGATGGTCGACATATTGTGGCGTAATAGATGTCAAACATTCATCTTTTCTCTCTGCAGTAGTGTACAATCTGGTCTGGGGGTCCACAAAGAAAACACACCAATGTGTCTTTCTCCATCCTCCAAACATCCATTTTTTGTGTGGCATTGTACTTGGTGAAGGATTTGGTTGTTTCTCCATTGTTCAGATGCTGGATTGTTGTTACATGACTGCAGCATAAGTCTGAGTTGCCAGAATCCATTCTTCATGCTGCATTCAACTAGGCACCAGAGATTGATACACATCTTTTTAGACATTCTCTATTATATCTTGTGTATGGGATCAATATTCACAGTTTCTCTTCTCTTACTATCTGACGTACAAGAGAGGTGAGCTTCGGTCTTCCGTGAGTGCCATACAGGCCAGACCCGGCAGTCAGTCACACGCTTTTATCTGACTCTCTCTCTCTCTCTTCATATTTTTTATTTATCTTTTTTTATTCAGTGGCACCATTTGAAGAATTCCTCTGCTGTTGGGACATTCTATACTAGAGGAGCTCAACAGATATCTTGATTAGATTAGATTAGATTAGATTTACTTTCATTCCAATTGATCCGTAGTGAGGAGGTCCTCCAGGATGTGGAACATGTCAGAAAAGCAACAACACATGACAAATATTTACAACTAAAACAAATAAGCTAATGTACCATTCCACAGGTCCCAAGTGGAATGATCGTCATTTTTTAATGAACACTAAGAGTCATTTTACAAATACTAATGCACTGAATTTAAAATAAAAAAGTTTTTTATTTATTTATAAGGTAGTAAACATGTAATACAACTACTATAATACTTATTTACAATGAACACATTACTGCACTGAAATAGTGCAGAAGTTAGATTGTACTTACACACACACACACACACACACACACACACACACACACACACACACACACACACATTTACAATGAACACATTACTGCACTGAAATTGCGCAGAAGTTATATTGTACTTATTTGTATATACACAGATCATTTGGTTTTACTGAGAAATTCATCAATGGAGTACAAGGAGTTGGCCACGAATAAATCCTTTAGGCTTCTCTTAAACTGAATTTCATTGGTTGTTAAGCTTTTTATGGCTGCTGGCAAGTTATTGAAAATGTGTGTTCCTGAATAATGCACACCTTTTTGTACAAGACTAAGTGACTTTAAATCCTTGTGACTCCTTTCATACAGTGTAAGATTTTATTGGCTTCTGTGATGTTCAGTTTCATTACATGGTGTAGAGCCAAAACATTCAGTATGTATGACTGTCTCAAGAAAGACACAAATGATTATCTCAACTTAATGTCTACTCACTATTCACTGACAGATTAACAATTACCTGTCTTCATTTCTTGTGTACTGGTATTTCATTATCATTTACTTTATTTGACAAGTACAGTTAATGAATTACCATAAGAAATTAACAGGTGAAAACTTACAGTATCACATCATAGAAGAGTCTTTGAGTGATACACTATGGAAAAACAGAAATACGATGGAAATAAGTCTTCCAAAAGCAGTTAAATTGCATAATACGAGGGCTATTCGGAAGGTAAGTTCTGATTGGTCATAAAATCAAAAATGTTTTATTTGCAATAGTAAGCTGCACTTTACAGCTACCTAACTGCCACTCCGACTTAGACATCTGTCATACTGTACCAACTTTTGCCAATACCTTCGTCATAGAAGGCAACTGCCTGTGCTTTACACAAATTCTCCATGTTCATCTGCAGGTCATTGTCTGTGCCAAAATGTTGTCTTCATAACCAGCAGTTCATGCAAGCAGAGATGAAACTCAGGATGAGCTCTGCAGCAGCATCTCCATTGCCCTTGCAGAGTGCAGCCGAGAATTGTCATGAAGAATGAAACGCATGACAGTTACGTTATGTAGGCTGCATGACATCAGGCAAAATCTTTCACCCATTCCTTATACTTGGTGGGAGACACTTACTAGGCATCTTTACATGTTTTCTGTTTGCTCAGAATTGAAAAGAGCAACACACTGTGATTGATGGGCATACCAGAGATACTACCAAACACATCTGTGTAAAACTTCATCAGATTTTCACAGTGCCACAAATGACAGGTATACTAGAGACACTAGCCAACACATCTGTGCAAAACTTCATCAGATTTTCACAGTAGTTTCAATTTCTTGACTGATCAGAAATTATTTTCCAAATAGATCTTGTATAAGAACCATTGATTGCTTTGTCATTAAGAACAGTGTTGTTGCAGTTTCTTTTCCCTATTGGCCAAATCCATCATTTGTTTGACATCTATTCTGCTTCTATTTAGAGAAGAGTTTTAAGCTGTACAGGGTAATGTGGGTACAGAGCCTTATATAGAAGCACTCAGTTTCCGTTGTACTACTACAATACATGTTAAGAGGTACTTAAGTCATTGAAAAGCATTCTGTCTTCCCTCCAAGTTTTACTTGAAATTTTTTTAGTTGTTATCATTCACTTAGAATTATTTCATACATCAAAACTTCGATTTCTGGCATAAGGCTCAACAAACATGAAAATATCACACTCTGCAAAACTGGTTAGTGTTACAGCTGTGAAGCTTAATTGATGAGATAAATCTTATTCTATAGTGTAATGTGTAAGATTGCTCACCATAGTCAGGAACCATCATGGATATTGGCCGGAAAAGTGCTTTTAAGTTGTCTGGTAACTCTGTCCTGCCAGCATATCCTGGGTTCATTGTAATAAAAGCAGCACAAGTTTGTATAAGCTTAATCTCCCTTCCTTCAAATACAAATCTGTAACAAATGTTAGGGGGCACTTTTTTTATTTTCCTGTGTGCAAATTTTTAAATAGAATACCAATAGTGGTGATAGACCTTCATTATGCAGCAATGACCTTTCAGAATTATACATGCTACACAACCTATATCTATTGCAGAGTTCTCATTAAATAAGCAAATATACTGAAAACCAAATTCCAGTATATTTACTCCTTTGTGGTGTTTTTCAGTATATGTCTATATATACATTTACATCCCTGCTCTGCAAACCATTTGAAAGTGGTAATATTACATACCAGTTGTCAAATGTGTGACACAATTACCACAACATGTTACAGGACTATGTTATCCCAAGAAAACAAATAAATACTTACAATACTACACACACTGATAGCCATATAAATATCAATATTGTCTTGTACAAGGCCATTAGGCACTGTCAAACATAAAAAGCCGGCAGCAAGCATGCACTATAAAAACTCTTCCTTGCACAACTCATGTTGGCACATCATACTCTCACAATTCCCAGTTGTAAACTAAAGGCAGCTAGCTGTCTTCTTCTATCACATTGCCCAGCATCCTAGTGAATCCTAGAAACCAATACTGCACTTAATGATGCAATGTGTGCACCCTTATACAATGATTAACAGGACACATTAAAACCTTGCACTTTGAAGAAAAAGGTGGTCATTGTCAAATTTAGAAAAAGCTGAGATTTTCTGTGCTTTAAGAGGAGAGCATCAGCATGTTAAATGAGGAGACAGAAATATCCAAGGGGCATTTTTGGGCCAACTTTTGTGACGTCCTCCTTGGCAAAACAGCCACCAACTTATTCTACTTATGGTGTCAGATTTTAATGTGTCCTATTGGTCATTCTATATGGATACACCCATTACAACATAAGCACAGTATTGGTTTTTATGATTTGTTAGGACTTGCCACATTGTTCAAAGATTTTATGGTATACAGTAGCATCACTGGGTGCTGTGATGTAGGTGTTACATCAGTGCCCAGCAGCCTTTTAGCAGGCAATGGCCATGTAGTAACAAAATGAAATAAAACAAATTAAATTTGGACTTTGAAATAATTATACATATGAATCAAATCAAAATTTAATGTGAGTTTCAATTCTGTACTTGGCTGGCTAACTGTGGAATGTTTTGTCTCATTTCTGTTGTAGAACATTACACAATGGCGCTCAAATTCTCACCTAAGAAATGAAAACAATATTTATTTTTTCTGTAATTGAGAATTGAAAATGTTTGCTCACATAAGTAAGTACAGATAAAAACTGTAATTGCTTGCTGACCAAACCTTTTCAGTTCTTCAAAATTAAATAATACGACAACTGACTTCACAAACACAGTTTTTCAGAGTTTCATTAGAATGAAGATCAATCACATTAATTGATAAATTACTTGACTTGTCCTCAAATCACATGAAAAAGAGTTTGTAAAGGTCTTCAGTTTACCAGAAACCTTTTCAGAGTCACAAAATCTTTTGATGAACTAATTTTTAGCTGCATGAAAATTCATTTTATCATTTTCCAATAAAAATTTATTCCAGTGTCTTCAGCAATTTATTTACAATTTGGGAAATGGTTCAGCTTTTCCTCGTCAACATGTTTTACGAAGAGCTTGTTTTTCATTTGGGTTGCCTTTATGTCTGTATGAATAACAGATATTAATTCTTTTCTTCCACTAAATCCCCACATTTACTGTATTTAACATACTACTAAGATTTATCAATAATCTAAGGTCTATTAACCAATAAGGATTTGTAAGTTCTGGAACATATCTGCCTTTCTCTATCATAAATGTGTCGATTCTTTCCTGAGGCCAAAAAGTCTTTTAAGTACTGCTTCCATTTTTGACACAGACTTGAAATTAGTGATATATCAGCCATTTCTTTCTGATGAAGTTTAAAGTGTATATCACAATGTCCATTAGTTCTTTCTGTGCAAGAACTTTGCAGCATAATGATGTTTGGTATAAAAGACAATGGAAAAATAATGGGGTACCACTACTACCAGACCCTTGTTTTGTCCACTCACGTTCCCTCCTCCATCAGTTGAAACACTTAGTAGTTTTAGACAGGGTAGGTGCATTGATGCTAACTCTTGTTCTAAGTGGTGAAAAAAATTTTCCCCTGTAGTCATTCCTTTCAAACTGCATAACTGTAAAAGCCCCCAAAAACAAAATTATGAGCAATTTCATGAACAAATGCTGGTAGCTGCACATTATCTGAAACATCATTGCTTTTATTGATAGTTAAATAGTTAAAGAAAACCATTCAAATAATCATGACATCTCCTGAAGTTGCTAGAATTAATTATTGTACAAACTGTAGTAAGCCAGGAGCACTTTCTGGCTGACAGATAACTGCACTATATTGGATTTGCATTTTATGAAGTGCATAGTTTTATGTTCCTGAACATCATTAATAACTGGTCACAAATGCAATGTTATTGCTCCATCCAGTATACTGAATCAATATGAAATCAGTTCACAGAGATTCTTCTGGAACTGATTTTTTTTTATGACAACTGTTAAACTACAGGTAACTTTTCCTTTAGTTTTGTTAAATAATTTGTGTAATTGCTGCCCAAGTTTATATCAGTGACTCATAATTGAACTGATTTATTGACCATTCTGAATTGAGAAGCTATATATATTTACACTTCTAGTAAGAAATAACATGAGATATCAGGGTATTATTTAAATTAAAAAAAAATAAGGGTGAATGTGATTCTTTGGAAGCTGTAATTTTGCTATGAGCATTCTATTCTGCAATGGGCTAAAGTTATGTAATGGAATATAACATTCTGTTAAGCAATTAGATTGAAATTGGCTGTGGCATATACTTTGTATTTTCTTCAGTCATATGTATTGTTTTTATACACTTATTTATTATGTTCAAATTGTTATTAACAATATTCTCTAAAAGACAGATTGTATGTTGTCAACAAGATTGAGGACATGTATCCTGGAGCATATGTAATAACCTTATTGGTTGACAACAGCCAATCAGAAACACCAAGATATTTGTGATCCCTCTTGTTGAGGGAAAGCCATACTTTAGTAGAAACAAAGGTATTTGGTGTCTTAAACAGATCCACATCTGCTATACAGACTAATTATATTGCAAACAGAATATATGTAATATTGTCCAGAATTAACAAAATTAGGAAACACTTTACACATAATTCTAATAGTGTCTCTATCATACTACAGGTATTATATGATGTTAATTAGCATTACAGGTTGTATGTTAGCCAAAATGATAATCGCATCCAAACTACCTGTATTACATGTTTTTTCATGCGTTATCTTTCATATGTTGGGAAACAGAACATGGTACTGAAAGTGATACTTAAGAAAATACAGTAACTGACTACATTCCTGTATCATAGTTACTAAAAATTTTGTGACAGATAGACACAAAGTATTCTGAGAAAGCGTGTAAACAAAGTTCAAGAACTAGCTTTAAATGATAAGTCTAGAAATATATTACAATTACCTACATATCACTTCCACAGTGATGCTGATGAGGAGATCAGATTAATCACAGCACACTTATAAGTATATACACAGTCATTATTTCCTCACTCCACATGTGAATGGAATGGAAAGAAGCCCTAATAAGTTGTATAATAGGAAGTACCCTCTGCCATGCAGTTCACAGTGGTTTGCAGAGTATGGATGTGGATGCAGATTCACGACCCTGTGGTCACCTCACAGATTGGGAAAGTTGCATGAAATTGGTAACACAGATGTGTGTGCAAGAAACCCAATTATAGTGACAGACAGACTGATTTATAGCATAGCCCGAAGTCTAGGTTAGGTTATAATGAAACAGTTTGGCAAAGTCAACAAACATCTTAGCGAAAAAACCTATCTGTGGTGACAGACTGATCTGTAGTGTAGCCCAATATTTACGTTTGAAATGCAACAGTGTGGTTGTCAGATGGCATAGCCAACAAACGTGTTGGTGAAAGACCTTCATGCAGTGACAGACTAATCTGTAGCGTAGACCAAGGTCCATCTAAGGTTGGAATGCAATAGTCTGGTTGTGAGTAGGTGAAGCCAATGAATGTGATAGCAAAAATCCTGTTTGTGGTGACAGACTGAACTGTAATTAAGCCTGAGATCTAGGTTAGGCTGGATTGCATCAGTTTCAAATGCTTGTCTTAAAATACTAATCAAACAATGGAAGCTCTAGGTAGGAACATCAACGATGTAGGAAAAGACAGATTGCTACTTACCATAAAGAAGATATGTCAAGTTGCAGACAGACACAATTAAAAAACAATTACATTAAGCTTTTGGCCACAGCCTACATCAGGCCAGAGATGCTGGAATTGGCAGTCGTGTTTGCATGAAGGTGCTTGCCTGTGTCTGTGAATGGCATCTGTCTCTCTTTTACTGATGAAGGCTGTGGCTGAAAGCTTTATGTAAGTTTTTTTTTAATTGTGCCTGTCTGCAACTTCATGTAGTTTCCTTACAGTAAGCAGCAATCTATCTTTTCCTGCATTGTCCTAAAATATTGGATTTTATACACTATCTGACATGTCTAGATCTGTACAACCATGTGAAATTTCCTTTTTTCTGTGAATGGGAACTGACCTATCAGATACATAGAAGTATGTATATTCTGATACATGTATATTGTGATGTATCATTCAATTTGTTGCTTTTCTTTCGTAATTTCAATCTGTAAAAGTACAAAGTGTCTTGACAATGGTGTAATATTGATCTATAATGTAGGCTTTACATTGTACAGTTGATGATTATGTGAAGATTTTGGCACTTAACATTTAATCTTTGCTTTCATTCTGTGACAACACTTGCATTCTCGTTGACTTCTTTTGAGAACTGAATAGTTTGGCACCTATTGAAACTGCAATTGGTTCAAATGTGAACCAGAAAGGGGGCACATTGATAGTTTGTGGAGAAAGAGGGGGGAGGGGGGGGGGCAAACCTGCAGGTGTGGAGAATTTATAATACCTTATAAGATGAATGGAGACTTGTAAGTAGCTATTGAAAAGATCCATTTCCTACCCTGTTAAATATCTGTGTAATACCATTTTTTCAATAACCTCCTTGAAAGAAACATAGATGACTACATCATATTATTTCCTTTGACTGAGAGCTAGGGTGTGTGTGGGGAGGCGGTACCACCCCCCCCCCCCCCCCCCCCTCCACCGCTGCACTCTGCACTCAGCCATGGCCGCCCTTGTGTAGCAGTAGTGAGCTCTTGTACTGACTAGTAAAAGTGAGACAGTGAGCCAGCACATTGATTTGGAGTTCTTGTATAGTTTGAAAGACGCAAATTCTAGATTGGTGTATGGCTAGTTCATTCATCAAAAAGAGAAGAGGTATGAGCCAGCAATCAGCAACTGAGCTGGTGTCAAAGAAATTTTCAGTGATGGTTTCATATTAAGGTGTCACATAACAGTGAATAATGAACACGAGAAACAATGTTCAGTAAGAAAAAGTTCCTGGTTTGCCGACAACAAACTATGATTAGTATCATGTTACAATTGATCTACTTTTGGATGACTCAGCTTAGCAGCAGATACACTTTTTATGAGTTAAAACTTTGAAGTCAACGTGTTGTTGTTTGGAAAGAGTACTGTGGAGGAGTTTGTATTTCTGCATGTTCGGGGGGGGGGGGGGGGGGGGGGGGTACTTGGTGTGAAAGGCATAATTGTAGAAACTGATAAATAGTTGGAGAAAAAAAAGATTTGGAGAGGCAATAACACAACAGACTGGTGGATATATGGTGCTCTTGAAGGAGAAAATGAAAAGTCCTTTTTTCATGTTGTTCAAAATAAATTGAGGGAGGTGCTTTTGGAGATAATAAAAGACAATATATTACCTGAGATAATAATAGAGTCTGATTGCTAGGGTTCATTTCAGTGCCTAAAAGATGAAGAATTCAAGCAACTCTCTGTAAATCATAGCCTTCATTCCAAGGACACAAAAATAGGAGCACATACAAACAGCACTGAAGGAATGTGATCCACAATTATGATTTCCTTACAAGGAATAAGGTAGTGCAAAGAGTTGTTCAACTCTTACTTTTTTGAATATATATAGAGAAGGCAAAGTAATGATAAAAAAACTTATTCCAGTATTTTATGAACTGTGTAGCTTGTCTGTATGATAGTAACTCACAAATGATTTAACTTGCTAGTGTACCAGTAATGAAATACATAAATAAGTATTTGTCAATAGAAATAATCAAGTTTCGAAAATGTTATGTGATTGGATAGTTAGAACATCTACACACCAAGCAGTAGCAGGAGATCATAACATATGAAAGGTATTTGACTGCAAGCTTCCAGAGCCAGTGGCTCCTTCTTCTGGAAGAAGGACTGAAGAGCAAGGAAGAGGGGTGACGGAAAAGGTCTGATGAGCTGTAGGAAATTGAGGGAGTTTAGGAAAGTCACTCAGAACCTTGGGGTGGAGAAGACTTACCGGGCGCAATGAGAAGGAAAGATTGATTGATGGGTACTGCACATCCCTCCAAAATAGCTTTTCATTTCCCTCCCAATCTTCATAATATCATTATGAGACCCTACACTCCTACTGCATCCATTTCCCTGTTGTATGGCTTCTACCCCAGCCACTGTCCACACTGTAAGACTTGCCCTATACACCTTCCTACCAGCACCTATACCAACCCTGTAACTGGCAAAACATATACTACCAAAAGAAAGGTCACCTGTGGAATGGCATATGTCATGTACCAGCTGTTATGTAGACACTGTTCAGACTTTTACATTGGCATGACCACCACTGAGTTATCAGTTAGGATGAATGGGCATAGGCACAGGTTGTATACTGTCAAGATGCAATACCCTGTTGCAGAGCATGCCTTACAACATGACAGTAGTGACCTCGGTGTCCGTTTCATCAGACTTGTCATCTGGATTCTTCCCCCCTACACAAATTTCTCAGAAGTCTGAAATGGGGAACTGGCATTACAATATGTCCTTGGTTCTTGCCATTCACCTGGTCTTAATTTACATTAATTTCTTTGATCTCAGAGCTTCTTCTCAGTAACTATTTCTTTCTTCATTCTCTTTTCTATATCTTTTACTTTCTGACTCGTCTTCCCCCCCCCCCCCCCCCCCCCCCCCCCCTCCATCTCTGCCACATATATTGCAATTATCTTTCTGCTCTTAGTAATTAGCACATAATGTTTTGTTAGTAATGACTGATTGTATATTACCATATCTTTCACTTTTAGACTTTCAGGTTTTTAAATCTTGTCTGGTGCAATCCCCAACAATCAGTCTTTGCTTCTCAATCAGTACAGTAAGTCTCCCTGGACCAATGGTTCTGGGTGACTATTCCAAACTCTCTCCTTTCCCAAACTTCACCAGTCCTTCTCCTTCAACACTCTTCCTTCTGCTTCAACCCTTCTTCTAGAAGGAGCCACTAGCTCTGAGAGTGAAAATTTCAATACTTTTATAAATGTGTTCTCCCACTGCCACTTGGTGAGTTAATTCTTTATCTATTCAATTATATTATAAATAAGTAATTGGTAGTCTATAGTTTACTCTGCACATGTTCAAAACAAATCTTATTAACATTTTTCACTTCCATTTGTGTCACAGACATATCTTTTAGTTCTAGGTCTCATGTTCTGTATTGCACTTCTATTTGCTGCAGTATTTGTTTTCCTAAAAGTTGTTTGTGATTTCCACAGAGCTTCTTGCATTCTTTGTATCTGTATAACTCACGCAGTGAAATTATCCCTTGGAGTCCACTGTTTCCATTATCTCTGTTAGTACATTCTGTTTCAATATGCCACAACACAGAAAGTACAAAAAGTATCTTTTTTGCTTAGGAGAAAAAGCATCCCCTCTTTACTATTTTCACTTTGCCAAATATATTAGGTTGGTGCATAAGTTCATACCATTTTTGTTTTGCTTGATGGCCTTCTGGTTGCTATGGATTTATTTACTGATTGTCACTTTTGATTTGTAGTTCATCATTGCTATCTGAGTTTGCATAATTTCATTTTGTCAGTTGGAGATAGCGAATGGAGCTGTGGACGTCAGAAAACTTACTGGCAGTACATTTCTTTTTAATAATTAGTTTTTACTGCATGTATTTATATGTGCACTTCTTCACATTGTTCAGTTATTTATTTGGTTTTCAAGGGCAACTGTATTACTTTATAATTTACCTTTGGTCAAAATGGTTTATTCTTCTCCAACAATCTAGGACTTTCTCTCCTGCTTATATAATTTATGCTGAAAGGAAATGTAATCTATCAGTTGCCAGTTTTCTTCAATTCTTCTGAGACATTTTCTCTGAGTACTCTACATATTGTTTGAATACATCGACAGAGTCCATCAGACAACGAAAGACTTCAGTCATCATGTCTGTCTCAAAAACTATGTACAAGTTCATGATTAACTATTCCTTTGTTTGAACATCGATACAGCCATTGTCATATTTTTCTGTGTTTGCCCTGAAGAGACATTCTTCTCCAACGTAGGCCAGTGATTCACACAGTTTCTACATTATGCCCTGGCAGATACTTCCTCTTGTGAAGTTATTGCACTTACTGTTCCTTGTTGAAGACATGCATCGTCCCTTATTCTGGTTCTGCACACACACATAAAGCAATGTTCACACACCATAGGTGCACTCCATATGTAATAATTAGTTTTATCATTCTTTCATTAATGAGAATCATTCATTGTTAAGGCTTATGTAATGATATACACTCCTGGAAATGGAAAAAAGAACACATTGACACCGGTGTGTCAGACCCACCATACTTGCTCCGGACACTGCGAGAGGGCTGTACAAGCAATGATCACACGCACGGCACAGCGGACACACCAGGAACCGCGGTGTTGGCCGTCGAATGGCGCTAGCTGCGCAGCATTTGTGCACCGCCGCCGTCAGTGTCGTCCACTTTGCCGTGGCATACGGAGCTCCATCGCAGTCTTTAACACTGGTAGGATGCTGCGACAGCGTGGACGTGAACCGTATGTGCAGTTGACGGACTTTGAGCGAGGGCGTATAGTGGGCATGCGGGAGGCCGGGTGGATGTACCGCCCAATTGCTCAACACGTGGGGCGTGAGGTCTCCACAGTACATCGATGTTGTCGCCAGTCGTCGGTGGAAGGTGCACGTGCCCGTCGACCTGGGACCGGACCGCAGCGACGCACGGATGCACGCCAAGACCGTAGGATCCTACGCAGTGCCGTAGGGGACCGCACAGCCACTTCCCAGCAAATTAGGGACACTGTTGCTCCTGGGGTATCGGCGAGGACCATTCGCAACCGTCTCCATGAAGCTGGGCAACGGTCCCGCACACCGTTAGGCCGTCTTCCGCTCACGCCCCAACATCGTGCAGCCCGCCTCCAGTGGTGTCGCGACAGGCGTGAATGGAGGGACGAATGGAGACGTGTCGTCTTCAGCGATGAGAGTCGCTTCTGCCTTGGTGCCAATGATGGTCGTATGCGTGTTTGGCGCCATGCAGGTGACCGCCACAATCAGGACTGCATACGACCGAGGCACACAGGGCCAACACCCGGCATCATGGTGTGGGGAGCGATCTCCTACACTGGCCGTACACCACTGGTGATCGTCGAGGGGACACTGAATAGTGCACGGTACATCCAAACCGTCATCGAACCCATCGTTCTACCATTCCTAGACCGGCAAGGGAACTTGCTGTTCCAACAGGACAATGCACGTCCGCATGTATCCCGTGCCACCCAACGTGCTCTAGAAGGTGTAAGTCAACTACCCTGGCCAGCAAGATCTCCGGATCTGTCCCCCATTGAGCATGTTTGGGACTGGATGAAGCGTCGTCTCACGCGGTCTGCACGTCCAGCATGAACGCTGGTCCAACTGAGGTGCCAGGTGGAAATGGCATGGCAAGCCGTTCCACAGGACCACCTCCAGCATCTCTACGATCGTCTCCATGGGAGAATAGCAGTCTGCATTGCTGCGAAAGGTGGATATACACTGTACTAGTGCCGACATTGTGCATGCTCTGTTGCCTGTGTCTATGTGCCTGTGGTTCTGTCAGTGTGATCATGTGATGTATCTGACCCCAGGAATGTGTCAATAAAGTTTCCCCTTCCTGGGACAATGAATTCACGGTGTTCTTATTTCAATTTCCAGGAGTGTACATCACTCTTCTGCAGTGATATCTAAAACCATAATTATCAAACTGATAATTTCTTCATGGTCAAAGTGTGTCCAATGAACCAGTCCCTTCTTTTAGTCAAATTATGACATTAATTTCTTTTTCCCAGTTTGATTCACTACCTCCTCATTTGTTATTCGATCTACTCAACTGATTTTCAGCATTCTTTTATGGTAGCACATTTCCAAAGCTTCTACTCTCTTCTTGTCTGAAATGCCCATTGTTCACATTTCGTTTCAATGTACCACTATACTATAGACAAATGCCTTCACAAAACACTCCCTACCACTTAAAGTTATATCATATGTTAACAAATTCATCTTTTACAGAAATTCTTCTGTTGCTATTTGCCAGTCTGCATTTTGCATTTTCCCAACTTCAGGCATCATCATTTATTATTCTGCTTAAATAGCAAAATTCATCAACACATGCACTTTTAGAGTCTCATTTCTTACTGTTAATCTGATTTAATTCAATCGCATTCCATTACCCTAGATTTATTTTTATCTATGTTCAGCTCATAATCTCTTTTTAAGACACTATCAATTCCATTAAATTGCTCTTCAAAGTCTTTAGCTGTCTCTCACAGAACTGGACTAAGAAAGAACATTGAACATATACAAAGCAGGGCAGCATGAATGGTCACAGTTTTATTCTATTCATGGGAAAGCATCTTAGAAATGCTATGAAGCCTAACTGCCTGATGTCTGAAGATAAATTCAAACTCTCCCAGGAAAGCCTACTTACAAAATTCCAAGAATAAGCTTTAAGAGAGTAGCCCAGAAAACCTCTTGTGTAAAGGTTGTGACTATAAGATGAGATAATTACAACAAGCACAGAGGCAGTTCAGCGAAGATTCCTTCTGTGCTCCATAGGTGAACAGAATGCATCAGAAACCAAAAAAGTGGTTAATTTGGAAGGAACATCTGCTATGCACTTAACCTTGGTTTGCAGAATTTATATATCCATGGAGAACAGAAAAACAAATTTCAACTGGAATAGCAAAGAGTTCAAACCTATTTGATGAATATCACAGAAGAATCTAAAACTGGAAATTCATCACAGTGGCAAAACAGTTATTGGGCTTATGATGGACAGATGCTAACTCTGGTCACCATAATGTCTAAATGTCGTCTCAGACAATATATTTATACGGGGTTCTGTCATTTCTCATCACCAGCAACAATGGCTTCAGAAAGAATTAGTTTCTTTCTGTTGATACTTTCAGCATTATCAGTTTATTAGGTGCAGGTGTCACTAACAGAAAAGTTGCTCCAAAAAATACCTGCAGGCATATTTGTGCAGCTTACTACATACAAAGTGTGATCAAAAAGTAAAAAGAATTTTTTTAATTTTGTGGGCTTTATACATCCAGTTTTCAAATATTTTTCTTACCTTGTGGGCACACACATTTCTGATGTATGTTTGCATTTTCACTGTTTTGAAGACAACTACCATCCTGGACAACCTAGCACATCAGTTAAGACAACGATGTGGAAGAAATAAAGAAAATGGTTCTGGAAAATTGCTGAATCACCATCAGAGAAGTTGCTGATAATGTTGGTAAATCATTTGGCTCATGCCGAGCAATTTTTTTGGATGTTATGTGCATGAAACATGTAGCAGCAAAGTTTGCTCTAAAATTGTTGTATTTTGATAAAAAATGATGCCATGTGGACATCACTCAGGAACTGCTGAATGAAGCTGATAACAATCCGGAATTTCTAAAGAAGATTATATAACAAGTGGTACCAGATTTTTTTAAAACCCTGTAATGGACAAATACTCAGTTGGGTAAAAAACAAAGGGATTTAATTTTTTACAGAGGACAAATGAAAACAAAATTATTTTTTTGTGATTTATTGGTCTTTATCATATTTTATGGAAGAATGTGTAAGTTTTAACATGCTTATGTTTGATTTTACATATTTAAAAATATCAGTGCAACTCCAGTCATACGGAAAATGGTCATTACTTCAATTTTTATCAAATTTGGGGTACATTTATTTTGTAGATCCATCCATTTTAATGCAATCAGTGAAAAAAACTTTCTACAAAGCAGTTGGAACTAGGCATACTAATGATGAATGATATGAGATTTAAAATGTTAAGGATTTCATTTTTGGAAAACTCATCCATGATTTTCTTCCATTTCTCAGTCGCACTCTTATTTTTATCATCAAAAGACTGAGCCATGTCCAAGCTTCTTTTAATTATTTGAAATTCTTAATATAGGGAGTTCATGTTCAGTTGACCAATCGTTACTTCTAGTTTATCAGTACTGTATTTTGCAATGTGGTGTCACCGCCAGACACCACACTTGCTAGGTGGTAGCTTTAAATCGGCCGCGGTCCATTAGTACATGTCGGACCCGTGTGTCGCCACTGTCAGTAATTGCAGACCGAGCGCCACCAAACGGCAGGTCTTGAGAGACGTACTAGGACTCGCCCCAGTTGTACGACGACTTTGCTAGCGACTACACTGACGAAGCCTTTCTCTCATTTGCCGAGAGATAGTTAGAATAGCCTTCAGCTAAGTCCATGGCTACAACCTAGCAAGGCGCCATTAACCATTTCTATAGAGAGTCTCACTTGTATCATCAAGAATGCTGTATACAAATGATGGATTAAAGATAAGTATTACCGCAGCTACATACTTTTCTTTATAGCATTCATTACGTATCCTGTTCCAGATCTCACGCCCGTCTGCGTTAGCTTATAGCGTGCATTTCGGCCTCCTCTATCTACAAGGTATTGGCACATTTGCCAACACATCATACAACATTGTGGAGAATATGGATGCATAACCAGCTTTGGCAATTTTATCATTTTCAGCTAAAAGAAGCGTGTATTACTAAGTTCGAAGCTTGATATGCACATTCATCATTAAGTTTTACAAGTTCCAGTAGTTGGTTTACAGCCCCAGTATCATAATCAAAGAATTGTAAGCAAATTGGAAATGTTTTCCTGTCTTTTTTTTCTTTTTTTATTTACTTGCATCCATTGCTAAAGAGAATTATATGTTTTTTTTTTTTTTTACGATCTTTGAAATATTTTCATACAATAGCTCCCACTTTTGTTCTTCCACAGCTACAACTTTGAGAGATTTTTGAATCACTGCAGATATATAATAATAAAAATTTGTGTGAGCTTTCTATACTGCTGTAACTAAGAGAATGCATAAATGTGCGATAACAGATGCTAGTTCTCTAGCAGTAATCTTGATCGTCTCTAAGGCAGATAGTTCAAGCTTCTATAAATATTTGGTTAAGGTATTTGATAAACAGATTAGACAAAAAGAGAATAGAAGCTTTCAAAATGTGGTGCTACAGAAGAATGTTGAAGATTATATGGGTTGATTATGTAGTTAATAAGGAGGTACTGAACAGAATTGGAGAGACAAGAAAACTGTGGCACAAATTGAGCAAAAGAAGGGATCAGTTGATAGGACGCATTCTGAGACATCAAAGGATCACCAATTTAGTATTTCAGGGAAGTGTGCGGGGAAAAAATCACAGAGGGAGACCAAAAGATGAATACAGTAAGCAGATTCAGAAGGATGTAGGTTGCAGTAGTTATTCAAAGATGAAGAGGCTTGCAAAGGATAGAGTAGTCTGGATAGTTGTATCTAACCAGTCTTTGTACTGAAGACAACAACAACAACTTGATACTCAGTCACTAACAGCAATCATGTGAGATTTAGCAGATGCATGTTGTTTTACATTATCAACACCTGTATGAGACATGAGATATCTCTTTTCAACAGGTGACAGTGTGCCTTGTGCAAATTTCCTTTTACTTGTCCAAACTAGGAATAATTATTTTCTCAGTTCGGATTATACTTCATAAGCCTTTTGGATTTCTTAGAAGGTATTCCAGCAGTTCTAGATGAATTATCTGTGTCACTGTCACTTAAATCACAGCATTTTTCAAGAGCTTTAGAAATAATTCACAAGCACAACACGTTCAACACTCAGCAGTTCTTGCAAAACAATGAACGAAGTTTTAAAAACTAGAATGACAATCAAGCATGGAATTAAAAAATCCTTCCAGTATTGTTAACAAGCATTGGCGTAGTATTTAAAGGAATTAGCAAACAAATGAAAATGCTGAACACTAAATTGTAGAATGAAAGAAAGATAACAAACAAATAACAAAATATAATACAAACAGATATGGGCAAATACAGACTGATAGCTGAGTTAATTGTATCTTCATGCAGTAAGTGCAAAGATAATAGGTACTCACCAGCTGTAGTGCAAAAGATTTTGCAATAATAATCAAACAAGTTTGAAATACATGAAAGAGTCTGTCCCAGTGGGACATTTAAAATGTCTGGCAACACTAATTATAACAGGTGATGAAACATGGGTATAAGGATATGACGTCAAAATCGAGACCCAATCGTCCCAACGGAAACTGCTTAAAGTGCCAAGACTGAAAAAATTTGTCAAGGTCCATCACATGTGAAGGAGCTTCTCACTGTTTTCTTTGATTACAATGGGATAGTGCATCATTAGTTCCTGTATTATGTAATATGGTGAATTAGGAATACTACATGAAAGTATGTGCCATTCGCATACAGGTATCCAAAGAAAATGACCAGGATTGTGGTAAAATTACTCATGGAAATTTGATCACAATAATGTTCCCACTTACACATCAATGCTTGCTCATGATTTTTTGGAAAAAAACAGGGATGTTATTTTAGTACCACTGAGGCAATAAAAACAGAATTGGCAAAGGAGCTTAACACCATAATAATCAGAATCATAATTTTTACTGTCCCATAAAATACAATGGCTCATCAACACTGCAATTACAATTTAAATGTGAGTTCCAGAAGTGTTTTCAAAATTGGAAAAAGCACTGGCACAAGTGTGTTATATCTGAGGGGGATTACTTTGTAGGGGACAAAGTTAATGTTGAAGAATAAATAAAGATTCTTTAAGAAAAACAAAAATTCCAGTTACGTTCTGATCATGTGTCACATTTATAACCCTTATACAATTTTAAAGAACTGTAAGAATCAAGAGTTTATCTGATCACACTATGGAATGCATAATTATTCAAACCACAATATAACTATTAGTCTTTGTACAATTTTAATGCATGATCTCTAGTTATGTTACAGAAGAACAGTAAGACTCTTACCTGGCGAGTTTTGCAGCCTTGGCATTTCTTATTGTAATTAGTTGCTGTGCAATAACTGACAATACTTCAATGTCAATTCGATTGAATTCATCAAAGCAGCACCATGCACCAGACTGTGCCAAACCAGAGAAAAACCGACCCATCATCTACAAGAAAAAAACTGTATCATACACCTTCATTGTGTTGTAGGCTTATCATCCTTAACGATAACACTTCATTAGCAAAACAGAAAAATGGCCATTGAATTGAACTACTATCTCTGCTCATATTTACTCTTCATCACTAGATACTTAGAATAACGTCTTCTATTTTATACCTGGTGTAAATCGTGTTTATTCACAAACACATTAGAAGTTGTGCCACTCACTGTTGTGACATATGAACTGAAAAAAAAAATCCAGTCAATCTTATACATTCATATTCCTTAATGGGTCAAATTACACCGACAGGAAATTTTCTTTCCAAATTTTATTGCATTACTGCAGCTCAATATATTGGCATTTTATAATACATACTTAATCCATGCAACCAAGCTTTGAGCCACTGACCCACCCATATTCATACACAGAGAAGAAGGAAAACACACATATGGTAGAGGGAAAATGGAACAGGCTATGACGACATGCAGATGGGGGTGAGGGGAGGGGGGGTAATGGTGGGGGGGGAGGTAACTGAGAAGGCAAGTGAGATAGGAATGAAGAGTTAGCGGGAAGAAAATAATGAAAGTTGTTTCATTAAAAGAATGAGATTTAATTTCCTTGGAAGTGATCTTTCAGAAGCAATGTGCAATAGATATAAATAGTCAGTTACTTTTAAATTTTATTCAGAGAGACGTAAGAGTGTTTAACAAATCTCCCACATACTTAGAGAACTGGAGGTCATATGCAACATGCAACATAATAGTTATCACACCAATTCATAAGTTAGAAATACAACATAAGAAACTCTATAAAGAGTGACATCTCTACTATATTTCTTTTCCTGCCAGCAGGAGAGAAACTGTTGCCGTAATCTGTAGCGTCTCATTTCTGTACAATACGAAAATGCTGTGAACAGGCAATGTACTTTCATTGCACGAGGAGTAGTGAAAAGCTATTCATAATCAGTAATAAAACTGTTTGAAAGATTTAAGAATATATTTGAGCTGACAGATCTTTTATAATTAACTAACTATAGAAACCATGCACAAGACTTTCAAAGATTACATTGCAGGAGGAGTAGTGAAAAGCTATTCATAATCAGTAATAAAACTGTCTGAAAGATTTAAAAATATATTTGAGCTGACAGATCTTTTATAATTAATGAACTATAGAAACCATGCACAAGACTTTCAACTATACTGTGTAAACTGGTTTGATTATATGAAACAGTACATGTACTGGTGCATTGCTAATCTGCTATTTTTTTCTCTGTTTAATGGCGTGTCTTCTCCCCCAAAGCATTAGTTCTTACCCTTATTAACTTAGTTACCAGTACAGCTTCGTAAACCAATATAAAGATAATTAGCTCAGAACAGCAATTGGCTCAAAGTCCAATTTTCTTTGAACAACTTTTTCACAGATTTAGGTGAACAAAATTTCACAAACATGTTGTGTTTGACAATAACAAAAGTAGGATTTATTACAGTAAGTTTCACAAAAGAGGATTCTGTCAAAATCAAATAGTCTTCTTAGGTCAAACTGATTCTCCCAGGACTGCTCACAAACTCACTCACTAGATCAGTCAAGAACTGTTTGAGATCCAACCAGGTAGTCACAGAATGGAGGCAAGCAGAGAAGAATATCGTATGAAGCTACTTTCAAGTGTAAAGCAATTCTTTATGTGGAAAAATATGGTCACAGAAGGGCAAGAAGGGAGTTCAAAGTAGCTGAGAGTAGCGTTCACTTATGGAAAAACAGAAATTGGGATATTTGCAACTACCACTACTAGAAAGAAATTCACTGGACCTCACAAAGGAAGACATCCTGATATTGAGGTAAATGTTTCGGAAGTTGTCCACAAAAGGAGGAAGAATGAGCAACCTGTCACCATTGACACAATAATAAAAAAAAGCAAAAGGGATGGCTGCAGCTCTTGATGTACCAAAGCAAGAGTTTAAGGCTAGCCAGGGATGGTTGATTGCTTTATGAGACAAGTGGGCTTATCTCTGTGACACAGTACAACAATATACCAAAAGCTTCCACAGAATTTTGAGAAGAAACTTCCAAGAATTTATGTGGTATGTTATTACACTTCGGAAAGAAAAGAATTTTTTGATGGGCCAAATAGGCAAAGCTGATAGGACTCCAAGTTGGTTTGATAGCCAAGTAATTACACGACTAATCAGAAGGGTACAAAAGAAGTTACCATCAAAATATCTGGGTGTGAAAAATAGCACATAATAGTACTCCTGGAAATCACAGCAGATAGAAACAAAATGTCCCCCTTTTCTAATACGCAAGCGAAAAACAAGCCCCAAGAGTCCAAAAAAATGAAAAGCTATTCCCTAATGACATTATTGTTCAGAATTGATGGCCTGGAAGAAACAAACAAATGGGTGGGAGTTGGCCATACCAAAGGTACGCACTACAGAAATGACACTACAAGACAAAATCAAACAAAAAACAGGGCAGAGTATAGAGAGAAAATTTGTAATAAGAAACTGAAATGTGTTACACAACTTTTTGAAGGGCAACAAGTCCTCTTACGAACACACCGTAACTTGACAAAATTTGGCAAACTGAATAATAAGTGGCAATTGCTCTAATCACGACCATATGTAATATCCAAAATACCATACCCTGGAACGTGCAGATTAGTTTATGAGAAAACAGGGAGAGACAAGGGTTTCTACCCTCACAAAGATATAAAAGCTTTTATAGAATGATGAATCTAGGTAGCATTTTTCTTTCTGTCACAAGATAATTGTACATAGTGTATGTAACTCTAAGTGTAATTTTTCTTCTGGAGTGTATTTTAAGATAAAGTAATGTGTATAGGCATAAGTATTTCTTTGATTTGTACATGTAGGCATAAAATTAACAGCAATGAGAAGTAATACACCACTTAATGTGAAGTGAAGGTATAAACAAAATTAGCTTATGGTTTAGCTGTCAGTGCTCAACAACACATGCTGACGTTAGTAGTAGGAGAGGGGGCAGTGACCTGTGCACATGCATGACACACTGGCAGAAGGCGCAACCAAATAGGAATGCAGTGTATACAACTACTTAACTTAAATACAAAATAAATGGATATACTACACAAATACATCTACTGTCTAAGAACGAAGGAACCTATTGATATATGTACATAGAGATTTCATTAAATACTAAGCTACGTACAACATATTTGCAAGCAAAAAGAAGCATTACGAAAAATTATATGAGACGTGTTAGCTAAGGACAAATGACAAAATACCATAAGAAATGACAATTAATTTTCTTTGCAGAGTAAATGGTCAGGTAACAAAATAAATAAATGCCTATTGAATTTAAATGAAGACTGGAAATATCTGCAGATGTATGCAATGACCAAATGTGTCAGTGGCTACCGAGCTACATAAAGCAATCAGTTTGAAGTGTTTTTCTTTCAGCAACCAGTACATTGTCACAGTGCCATAGAAGACAATTACTTCAAGAGCAACAGGTACCAAATCAAGAAATGTGCCATGCCTCAAGTAAACAATGTAATTACAAGGATATTTATACAAAGGTCATAAGGCAAATGAAAAATGAAATATGCATTGTCACACTATATCTCCATGACAAGTATCAGTACCTATTCGCTGCAGAGTACACATAAACATTTAAGCATGAGATTTTGCAAAAAAAAAACAATTAATTATCATAATGTCAAATGAAAGCTTGAATAACAGCATTTCTAGGTATGTGAGAAACGTAAGTCTGCGATGGTTAAAATGTCATATTTCTCACTAAGCTACATTTGAATTGAAGTAAATAGCACTAGCACATGAAGAAACAACATGGTGCCATGGAATGATTAGTCAGTACACATTATTTCCGTGAAACAAAAGTTCCTTGACAACTAGTCTGTGACTGCCCCGACTAACATTTCCTCATAAATCCTTGAGCCAGTAGATGAGTATTTCCTTTCTTCCCCACGAAACAAAGGAGGTGGCGCCAAGCATAGTTAGGCCACCAATGCATAATGATTTAATCCTCTTTCCAATGTTTTTCTCCCTCCTCTACCTAAGGGAGCAATGAGCTCCCATAAGTGATAAAAGCCTATCTATAAAATGATGCAGAAATGTATCATATGTTTGTATTGTATCATGATAATGTGTATGTAATTAATTTGTATATGTGATGTGAACAAAGATAAGTTGGAGCTAACAAACAAACTGTAGTAACAGGACCCAGTTAATGAAAATTTTATGACATTTTAAAACTTAAGAAACTTATGCTCGTAGTTTAAGCGATGGATGGAATGTATAAGCTACCATGTTATGTATGTTGTTGTAACTCAATACTTGTATGAATTTTGATTGGGAACCAAATTCCATATGAAGAAATGAACATTAAAAGCAAGCAATTTATACTATATTGCTATATGTGTCTTTCAACAAGTGAATGGTCAAGTAGGGTGACATGAACATGCTTGTTCAATGAAATATTTTCTGAGTATCGTGGCTCACAATGCTTGATACATTAACAAGTGAACTATAGTTGTTCCAGCCGGTACTTAGCTCATCAATGGATGCTGTTGGTTGGGGTTCTCTCCGCTGAAAATATGATACGACAGGTAATAATGACGCCTGGGCCATGAATATGGACATCTGCTGTCACAGGGTTGGATTTTGAACAATAAGCACACACCCACTGCACCCAGAATGAAGACAAATGTCATGGCAATTCTTCAATATGTGACACTCAGGTGGAAGTGTGGCTCTCACTGTGATATAAACACCAAGAAAACAAGTGCATGCACGTGCGACGGTAGCAACTGACATGTTGACCACTGTTGACTGGTTCTGCCAGTGCACAAGGGCAAAACCCGGCAGTGAGAATGAAGCAAACTGAACATTATTGTTAGCACACTAAATTCAGATACGTAATGACTTCCATATGATGTATATAATCTTTAAATTCCTTGTAGAACTCTAACATACGTAGGATAACCTGACATATCCATTCCATTAAATAAAAGAGATGCTGACAAATAAATGATATTGAACCCTATCAGCAAATGTAAAAGCAAAAAACACTGTACCATGTCAACATATAATGTGGGGACAATTGTGTCGGCACATGATGAATTACCCCCAGGATATCGTAACGTTAAAATTAATTAAAAATGAAAAATGAAATGCCAGTCGACCATAAGCATTGGCAAAGACATTAATTATGCATGCATGGTAAGGTGCAGGCAAATGAAAAAACTGCCATTCTTTTTTTGTACATGATTTTTTTTATTCACTCTCTCTTGTATGTAGAACTTCTGTTAAGAAGTGCCATTTGGGGGATGATGGGCTACAAGTGTTTTGTAACATGTTTCAAAATAATAAAAATATTGATACCAGTATTAAGTATTTTTATTCAAGTGAGGTGAAACTGAGAAAGGAGGATTTTCTTACTTATGACATGCACTGGTGTACTTGAAGTTTGCTGCATGCATCTACAATTGTAATGTAAGAGACGTCTGATAGCATAAAAATTGGCACAGAACCAGAATATCAAACACTCAACCAAGAGAAAATACTGGGGAAAATTAAGATAGGAACAATGCAAAATTGGGAACAGCTATAAGGAAAGCTTCAGGAAGCCATGAAATTAGCAGTAGCACTGAGAACCAGGAAACACCGCTGGTATATCTATACATGTGACCTGTCAATCGAAAGATGAATCAACATGTGGAAGAAGTTCAATAGCAGGAAGATACCAGAAAACTGGCAAGAATTTCTCAAAACATGGAAACAGACAAGTAAAACTATCCATAAAGAAAAACGAAACTACAACAAACAGAAACTAGAAGAGATGGAAGCAGATTTCACAAGGAATTTCTACAGGACATTCAGAGATAACATGATGAAATACCAAGCACCAAACCTCTGCTTTAGGAGACTGGACAGCACATTAGAGACCAACACCTAGAACAACTGTAACCTCCTAGTGAAGTACTTCAAGAAACTTCTAAATACAGAATCACCAACAGACAAACTGGACACAGAGGAACCCACACCACACCCAGATAGCAAACCGCCATTGATAGAAGAAGTAAGAGAAATAATCAAGAATATCAAGAACAATAGAGCAGCAGGACAGGATGGAGTCATCGTGGAATTCTCACAGAACACATAAACAACATCATGAAACAGATATGGGAAGCAGAAGAGATACTGAAAGAATGGCGCACAGCACTGATACACTCTCTACACAAAAAAGTGGATAAGTCAGACCCAAACAACTATAGGGGCATTTCGCTGTTGCCTGTCACATATAAGATAATTTCCAAAGCACTGCTAAATAGATTGGAGAAGCAAACAGACCACCTAACTGGCGAATACCAGGCTTGGTTTCGTAAACACAGGTCGTGTGATGAACAGATATGGAACCTTAAGATGACACTGCAACACAAACAGAACATAAGCATGACCTTCATTGACATCAAGAAGGCATACGCTGTTCAACATGGTACTGGACAAAATAGTGAAGGAATGGGAAAAGACACAGAAAGGAGTCCTCTTAGGAAAAGTAAGAGTCAAGTGCCTAGCATTCGCAGATGATTTAGCCATCGTAATAGTACTAGAATCAGAAACAATAAGAGCCTCAGAGCAACTACACAAAATCGCAGCCAAGACCGGACTACAGATATCATATGAGAAAACACAGTTTATGAGAACCCAAAAACACCCATCACTACACACAAAATATGGGAAAATAGCCAGAACAGAAAATTTCAAATACCTAGCAGAAACAAAACAGATTACAGGAAGAAATAATATATTTCATGAAGAGAGAACAGCGAAACTAGAGAAGACCCACAAACTGACTTGGAATCACTACAATAAGAAACCTGTCTCATGAGAGGCCAAGCTACAACTCTACAAGACGGTGGTGCTACCAGAAGCACTATACAGAGCCAAGACCACAGTAGTGAATGGACAGACACAAATCAAACAGATAGAGAAATTGGAATGAAAAATACTCAGGAAACTATTTGGGGTGACGCAAAAAAATGGGGTATGGATAAAGAGACCAGCAGAAGAACTATACAAATACACAGAGAAAACAACAGACCAAATCAGGATATGAAGACTACAGTTTTACGGACACCTCAGCAGAATGGCACTCCATAGGATAACAAGACAGATCTTGGACTGGGTTAGCACAAGGAAAACCAACAAATGGATGAATGAAATAAGAAATGACATCCAACACCTCAACATAAGACAGGAAACAATACAAACAAAACACTCCTTAGGAACCTGATCAGGAACAAACTACAAGAGACACAACAAGACAAATGAACACAATGGACCGAACAGAGATGACAAGAACACAGCCAGAGCATGAAGGAACACCGGGTGAACAGGAAAAAAGAGAAGACGAAGAGAACACAGGACCTAAAGTCGATGGAAGAATGGAAGCAGAAACACAGTACATGAATGAGGGAAGTTTGGGCAGAATGTAAAGAAAAAACAACAGGAAAATGGACATGAAGTTTAGTCTAAATGCATTTTACAAGGGCAGGGAAACATTCCACATGGGAAAAATATATCTCAAAACAAAGATGATGTGACTTACCAAGCGGAAGCGTTGGTATGTTGATAGACACACAAACAAACACAAACACACACACAAAATTCAAGCTTTCGCAACCCTCAGTTGCTTAATCAGGAAAGAGTGAAGAAGAGGGAAAGACGAAAGGATGTGGGTTTTAAGGGAGAGGGTAAGGAGTAATTCCAATCCCGGGAGCAGAAAGACTTACCTTAGGGGGGAAAAAGGACAGGTATACACTCGCACACACACAGACATATCCATCCACACATATACAGACACAAGCAGACATATGTAAAGGCAAAGAGTTTGGGCAGAGATATCAGTCAAGGCGGAAGTACAGAGGCAAAGATGTTGTTCAATGACAGGTGAGGTATGAGCGGTGGCAACTAGAAATTAGCGGAGGTTGAGGCCTGGTGGGTAATGGGAAGAGAGGATATATTGAAAGGCAAGTTCTGATAGGTTGGTATTAGTGGGAAGTATCCAGATAACCCGGACGGTGTAACACTGTGCCAAGTTGTGCTGGCCATGCACCAAGGCATGTTTAGCACAGGGTGATCCTCATTACCAACAAACACTGTCTGCCTGTGTCCATTCATGCAATTGGACAGTTTGTTGCTGGTAATTCCCACATAGAAAGCTTCATAGTGTAGGCAGGTCAGTTGGTAAATCACGTGGGTGCTTTCACACGTAGCTCTGCCTTTGATCGTATACACCTTCCGGGTTACAGGACTAGAGTAGGTGGTGGTGGGAGGGTACATGGGACAGGTTTTACACCGGGGGCAGTTACAAAAGTAGGAGCCAGAGGGTAGGGAAGGTGGTTTAGGGATTTCATAGGGATGAACCAAGAGGTTATGAAGGTTAGGTGGACGGCGGAAAGACACTCTTGGTGGAGTGGGGAGGATTTCATGAAGAATGGATCTCATTTCAGGGCAGGATTTGAGGAAGTCGTATCCCTGCTGGAGAACCACATTCAGAGTCTGATCCAGTCCCGGAAAGTATCCTGTCACAAGTGGGGCACTTTTGTGGTTCTTCTGTGCGAGGTTCTGGGTTTGAGGGGATGAGGAAGTGGCTCTGGTTATTTGCTTCTGTACCAGGTCGGGAGGATAGGTGCGGGATGCAAAACCTGTTTTCAGGTTGTTGGTGTAATGGTTCAGGGATTCAGGACTGGAGCAGATTCGTTTGCCACGAAGACCTACGCTTTAGGGAAGGGACCATTTAATATGGAATGGGTGGCAGCTGTCGTAATGGAGGTACTGTTGCTTGTTGGTGGGTTTGATGTGGACGGATGTGTGAAGCTGGCCATTGGACAGATGGAGGTCAACGTCAAGGAAAGTGGCATGGGATCTGGAGTAGGACCAGGTGAATCTGAAGTAACCAAAGGAGTTGAGGTTGGAGAGGAAATTCTGGAGTTGTTCTTCACTGTGAGTCCAGATCATAAAGATGTCATCAATAAATCAGTACCAAACTTTGGGTTGGCAGGCCTGGGTAACCAAGAAGGCTTCCTCTAAGCAACCCATGAATAGGTTGGTGTACGAAGGGGCCATCCTGGTACCCATGCCTGTTCCCTTTAATTGTTGGTATGTCTGTGGAGGCTTGGTAACCAGCAACAATGCGGCGGCCGGGATGATTGGGTTTGTGAATTTTAGATAGTAGGTAGAAGGTAGGGGTGCGGGGTGTCGGTAGGGTCAGGAGGTTGATGGAGTCAGGTGAAAGGTTTTGTAGGGGGCCTAAGGTTCTGAGGATTCTTTGAAGCTCTGCCTGGACATCAGGAATGGGATTATCTTCGCAAACTTTGTACGTAGTATTGTCCGAAAGCTGACGCAGTCCCTCAGCCGCATACTCCCGACGATCAAGTACCACGGTCGTGGAACCCTTGTCCACTGGAAGAATGACGATGGATCGGTCAGCCTTCAGATCACGGATAGACTGGGCTTCAGCAGTGGTGATGTTGGGAGCAGGATTAAGGTTTTTCAAGAAGGATTGAGAGGCAAGGCTGGAATTGAGAAATTCCTGGAAGGTTTGGAGGGGGTGATTTTGAGGAAGAAGAGGTGGGTCCTGCTGTGATGGAGGACGGAACTGTTCCAGGAAGGGTTCAATTTGGATAGTGTCTTGGGGAGTTGGATCATTGAGAGTAGGATTAGGATTATTTTTCTTCATGGCAAAGTGATATTTCCAGCCGAGAGTACGAGTGTAGGACAGTAAATCTTTGACGAGGTCTGTTTGGTTGAATCTGGGAGTAGATCCATCCTTCATGAAATCCTCCCCACTCCACCAAGAGTGTGTTTCCGCCATCCACCTAACCTTCGTAGCCTCTTGGTTCATCCCTATGAAATCCCCAAACCACCTTCCCTATCGTCTGGCTCCTACCCTTGTAACCGCCGCTGTCCCATGCACCCTCCCACCACCACCTACTCCAGTCATGTAACCCAGATGGTGTATACGATCAAATGCAGAGCCACGTGTGAAAGCACCCACATGATTTACCAACTGACCTGCCTACACTGTGAAGCTTTCTATGTGGGAATGACCAGCAACAAACTGTCCATTTGCATGAATGGACACAGGTAGACAGTGTTTGTTGGTAATGAGGATCACCCTGTGCTAAACATGCCTTGGTGCATGGCCAGCACAACTTGGCACAGTGTTACACCGTCCGGGTTATCTGGATACTTCCCACTAATACCAACCTATCAGAACTTGCCTTTCAATATATCCTCTCTTCCCGTTACCCACCAGGCCTCAACCTCCGCTAATTTCTAGTTGCCACCGCTCATACCTGACCTGTCATTGAACAACATCTTTGCCTCTGTACTTCCGCCTCGACTGACATCTCTGCCCAAACTCTTTGCCTTTACATATGTCTGCTTGTGTCTGTATATGTGTGGATGGATATGTGTGTGTGAGCGAGTGTATACCTGTCCTTCTTTCCAACTAGGGTAACAACATACCAACACTTTTTTTTGTAAGTTACATCATCTTTGTTTTTAGATACATGCACACACACACACACACACACACACACACACACACACACACACACACACACACACACACACACTGACAGGGTGGTGTGCAGAGCTGCGATTCATTACTGAACACAATGCAATGCCATAAATCACCAGTCCATGCTTCCCAATAAAGGCACCACTTCGAATGCAGCCATTTGTGCTATGGGGTTAATGGCAGCCTATGTATAGGATGACCATTTTCTAGTCTGGTTGCTGCTAGTCCTTGAACAGTGCTGTGGTATGGTGGTATGATACAACGTTGCACGGAGTTTGTTGTAAATAAATAAAATGATACACATATGAAAACATTTGAAAAGGATAATACAATTGCGTTATTAGAAATGTTCATCACTTGTACAACTTTTTAGGCTATCAGACCTCTTCTCTTACCTTTCAATTGTAGATGCAGGCATCAGATTCCAATTACACCAGTGCATGTCATAAATAAGAAAATCCTCCTTACTTAGTTTCACTTGACTTGAATAAAAAACAGTTAATACTGGTATCAAATTTTTTCTTATTTCAAAATATATATGATACAAAACACTCATAGCCCGTCATCCTCCAAACAACACTTCTTAACAGATCTTCTACATACAAGTGAGTGAGAAATAAAATCACGTAAAAAATGAATTACAAATTTTTCATTTTTCTGCGCCTTACCGTGCATTCATAATTAACATCTTTGCCAATGCTTATGGTCGATTGGTGTTTCATTTTTCGTTTTTAATAATTTTTAACTTTATGATATCCTGGGGGTCTTTCATCATGTACTTACACAATTGCCCCACACTGTGCGTTGACATGGTATGTAGACGTACAGTGTTTTTTGCTTATACAGCTAAGAACTAGTCGCCAAGGGTTAATATGTGAGCTGCTACCATCACACGTGTGTGCACTCATTTTCTTAATGTTGATTTCACATTGTGTGTCACACACTTCCACCTGAGTGTCGCATATTGAAGAATAGCCATGACATTTGTCTTCATTCTGGGTGCAGTGGGTGTGTGCTTATTCTTCAAAATCCAACCCTGTGGCAGAAGATCTCCATATTCATGGCTCAGGCGTCATTATTACCTGTCGTATCATATTTTCAGCATAGAGAACCCCAGCTAACAGCATCCATCGATGAGCTAAGTACCGGCTTGAAAAACTATAGTTCACTTGTTAATGTATCAAGCATTGTGAGCCACGATACTCCGAAATTATTTCACTGCACAGGCATGTTCATGTCACCCCACTTGACCATCCACTTGTTGAAAGACACATATAGCCGTCCAAAACATATAAACTGCTTGTGCTCTCAAAGTTCACTTCTTCATATGGAGTTTGGTTTCCAATGAAAATTCATACAAGTATTGAGGTACAACAACATACATAACATGGTAGCTGATACATATGGATGACATTCCATTCATCGCTTAAACTACGAGCATAAATTTCTTAAGTTTTAAAATGTCATAAAATTTTCATTATCTGGTTTCTGTCACTATAGATTGTTAGCTTCAATTTGTCTTTGTTCACATCACAAATACAAATTAATTACATACACATTATCATGATACAATACAAGCATATGATATATTTCTACTTCATTTTATAGACAGCGTTTTATCACTTGTGGGAACTCATTTCTTCCTTATGTAGAGGAGGGAGAAAAACTTAGGAAAGTGGACTAAAACATTGTGAATTGCTGGCTTAACTGTGCTTGGTGCTGGCTCCTTTGTTTAGGAGGGAAGAAAGGAAATCCTCATCTACTTGTTCAAGAATTTTTCAGGAAACGTTACTCGTATAGCCATCTACTAGTTGTCAATGAACTTTTGTTTCATGGAAATAATGTGTACTGACTAATCATTCACATAGCACCATGTTGTTTCTTTATGTGCTAGTGCTATTTACTTCAATTCATGTGTAGGTTAGTGTGAAATATGATGTTTTAACCATTGTAGACTTATCTTTCTCAAATACCTGGAAATGTCACTATTCAAGGATTCATGTGACAAGATAAAATTTAATTGGTTTTTGTAAAATCTAATGCTTTAATGTTTCTGTGTACTCTGTAGCGAACAGGTACTGATAATTATCATGGAGATATACTGCAACAATGCATATTTCATTTTTAATTTCCCATATGACCTTTTTATAAATATCCTTATAACTAAATTGTGTACTTGAGGCACGGCACATTTCTTGATTTGGTACCTGCTATTCTTGATGTAATACTCTTCTTCTGCACCTCAACGATGCACTGGCCACTGAAAGAAAATAAACTCAAAACTAATTGCATTATGTAGCTCCGTAGCCACTGACACATTTGGTCATTGCATACATCTGCAGATATTTCCATACTTTGTTTAAATTCACAGACATTCATTTATTTTGCTGCCCATTATGATCATTTACTCTTCAAAGAAAATTAATTGTCATTTCTTACGGTATTTTGTCGTTTGTCCTTAGCTAACACATCTCATATAATTTTTCATAATGCTTCTTTTTGCTTGTAAATATGTTGTACATAAGTTAGTATTTAATTAAATCACTATATACATATATCAATAGATTCCCTAGTTCTTAGACACTGGATGTATTTGTGTAGTATTTCCGTTTACTTTGTATATAGTTTAAGTACTTGTATATATTGCATTCCTATTTGGTTGCGCATTCTGCCAGCCTGTCACGCATGCGTAGAGGTCAATGTTTCCTCTCCTTCTGCTGGCGCCAGCGCATAATGTTGAGTGAGGATAGCTGTGTCATATGCTAACTTTGATTGTAATTTTGCTTTGTATGAAGCAGTGTATTACTTCACATTGCTGTTAATTGTATGCCTACATGGACAAATCAAAAGAATTACTTATGCCAAAACACATTACTTTGTCTTAAAATACACTCCAGAAGAAAAATTAAACTTAGCGTTACATACACTATGTACAATTATCTTGTGACAGAAAGAAAAAATGCTACCTAGATTCATCATTCTACAAAAGCTTTTATATGTTTGTGAGGGTGGAGACCCTTGTCTTGACTTGTTTTCTCATATACTAATCTGTACATCCCAGGATATAGTACTTTGGATATTCCATATGGTCCTGAATAGAGTAACTGCCACTTCTTCTTCAGTTTGCCGAATTTTGTTGATTTAGGGTGCATCCATAAGAGGGCTCATTACCCTTCAAAAAATTGTGTAACTGGTTTCAGTTTCTTATTGTAAATTTTCTTCCTATACTTGGCCCTGTTTTCTAGTATAACCATAGCATGTTTGATTTTGTCTTGTACTGCCATTTCTGTAGTGTGTACCTTCGGTATGGCCAACTCCCACTTATTCGTTTGTTTTGTTCAGAACATTAATTCGTTAGGTGTGAAACCTGTTGAAGAATGCGGAAGGATATTAACAACTTGCATGAAAAGAGTTACATATTATAACCAAGGATACTGAATAGGTTGGTTGGATGGTGGAATACCACGGTGGGAGGGAAGGGGAAGATAGTTTGGAGAATATTTATCTTTTCAGGCCACACTGAGAGGTAATCAAAACCACAGCAGAGAATGTGATTATGTTGCTTCAGTTCTGGGTGATACTGAGGCATAAATGAGTACTCTTTGTGGGAAGACTGTAAGTGTTTAGGGGATGGTAAGTGGCTATGGAGACAAGGCACAGGAGATCTATTTCTGGATGAGGTAGGGAGGATAATTTTTGTCTGTGAAGGCCTCTGTGAGACGCTGGGAATGTTTAGAAAGGACCACACATCACTACAGATGCATGTGGCTAGGCTGAATTGAAGGGACTTCTGTGTGTAGAATCAGTAGTAACTGTTGAGGTAGAAGTACTGCTGATGATTAGTAGATGTGATGTGGACAGAGGTACTGATGTAACCATTCTTGAGTTGGAGATTAACTCTGAGGAAGGTGGCTGATGGGACTTTGGAGAACCAGATGAACTGAATTGGTCAGAAGTTGTTGATGTTCTGGATGAATGTGGATAGGGCGTCCTCACACTCAATCCAGATCTCCCAAGCCTTGCTCCCTATCTGCTATGTAACCACTGTCTGGTCTCAAAGGAACACCCTTCTCACAACTCAGTACCATCCAAGACTGGAGCACTGAATCATATTCTTTGTCAGAGTTTTAACTAATTCTTGTCATGCTCTCAACTAATAAATATCCTCCTCACACAGCAGTATTCCAAATTACACCCAACCTTTGCAATATCCTTGTCCATTCCTCTTCCACCCCTAATCCAATCCCCTTGCCCATGGCTCCTATTCCTGCAATAGACATAGATGCAAGACTAGTCACAAACACCCTCCCACTAACACTTACTCCAGTCCTGTCACTGGCATCTCCTGCTCATGCAAGGCTGAGCCACCTGTGAAAGCAGCCTTGTGATCAACCAACTTACCTGCAACCAAAGTGGCACATTCTATGTGGACATGACAGCTAATAAGATGATTGTAAAAATTAATGGACACTGCCAAACTGTGGCCAAGAGACAGCTGGAACACCACTGGGGATGCCACCCAAACACTGTGGGCTTGACTTCAATGCCTGTTTCACAGCTAACACCTTCTAAATTTTTTGGTCAAACACCACCTTCTCTGAATCGTGCAGGTCAGAACTCTCTCTGCAACATGTCCTTTATTCCAATTATCCCCATGGCCTCATTTATTCCAATTATCCCCCTGGCCTCATTTACTCCAATTATCCCCCTGGCCTCAACCTTTGCTAGTTACTGACCACCACCCACCTGCCCATTCCATTCCCTACTCCAGCCTTATATCCCACCAGTGCACCTGCATTGTCCTTTCACTTTCTGTACTTCTCTTCTCTCCTCTTAACTCCCCCCCCCCCCCCCCCCCCCCCCGTCCGGCTGCAATTCCAGGACAGCCTCCCAATGTTGCACTTAACCACCCCACTATCCTGGTATGTCTGATGAATGACTTAATCCAGTAGATGAATATTATGTGGCAGTCTGCTTCATTGCGTCTGTAAGCCAGTCAGTGCCTCTTCTATGTGGTGAGCAGCAACCTATCCCTTTCATATTGATGTTATTACACAGAGATTTTCCACTGTCTGACCAGTGTATATATTAATAATGAATAAAATACATTATGTTACAGTCAGTCATATTTATTAGGTTATTTTGATAGGAATCATTGTCATGAAATGAGTATTTGCATCCTAAAAAATTGCAGATACAATAATATTCAATGGAATTTACTTTTTTGTTTAAAGAATAAAATAAAACAAATATGTATTTTTATGGTTTAATCTACAAGTAATTTGAGAACTTTTTTGTTAATTTCCTTTCTTTGCAATTTTTGTCATATTTAACAATATAAAATGTGTCTGAACAAATGCACTTAGGTACTTGAAAATTTTGAGTGAATTATTACAGGGTTGGAACTAAAATAGTGGCAACTATTTATTGACAACTGATACAAAACTGTTACATGTTTATTGTCCTTCAAAGTAGTCACCAGCATTGTGTAGAACACATTGCCAGTGATGTGGAAGACGTAGTATACAATTAGCAGAGCCTGTTCTGTTGACGGTGCGAATGGAGTGGTCTACTGCCTGTCGAATCTCTGGAACAGTTCTGAAGCGAATGCCATGAAGTGGTTCCTGCATCTTCAGAATAAAATCAAGGTCACAAGCACTTAAGTTTGAGGAGTATAGTGGATGGTACAGTACTTCCCAGTCCCATCAACGGAACAGAGCAGCCACAGCTTGCGCTGTATGTGTCCGTGCATTGTCATGCAAAATGATGGGTGGGTTGTGCAGAAAGTGTCATCGCTTCTTTCACAAAGCTGAATGCAAGTGATCCTTCAAAAATTTACCGTAATACTGTGCATTGATGGTCTACCATGGAGGAACATAATGTGTTAGGATAACACCATCACAGTCTTACATGACAATCACCATAACTTTAGACCACTTCATTCACACCGTCAACATAACAGGCTCTGCTAACAGTGTACTAGACCTTCCACATCGCTGGCAAGGGGTTCTACAAAATGCTGGTGACTACTCTGAAGGACAGTAACAGGTGCAAACACGTAACTCTTTTGTATCGGTTGTGAACAAATAGTTGCCACTATTTAAGTTCAAACCCTCTCACTAATGTGTTAAGCAATTCAAAAGGTGGGAATTTACATATTCCAAAGACAACCCTCAAGAGAAATCTGGCAGTTACCTTATAATCCAGACCTTCTGAGCAGTTGAACACTACGCACTGTATAGCCAATGACTTAGCAAGATCTTTTGTAGTCTCTGTTTTCCCTGTACCTGCTGGTCCTGCAGGAGCTCCACCTAAAACATAATTAATAACACTGATATTATTTCACTCCTTTCAAAAATATTAGCAAAAACTTAGACTTGAGCAAGTACTACTTTTTATATGGTATTATTGATTTCTACCTAAGTCTAGTTGCAAAGCACCCATCAGGCAAAGGTAACATTTATCAGTAAGAGGTGTTATCACCAAGCGTGGAGATGCTCCCAGGTACTCATATCCATAAACATAACATGCACTTGACATTCGTGCAACACAGTTGTCTATATCTTCCTCCCAGTAATAACGCAGCTGCTTCAACCATTCAAAGTGAGAGCTGCAGAAAAATAAATACGTATGGTATAAAACAAGAAAATTTTTAAAAAATGTCAAATCAGAAGAAACACTCACCAGAAAGAATAAAGATATATGACTAACAACAACACTAAAATGGATAGAAAAGTTTATGCCATAGACATTTTATTCATTGGTTTGTAATGGGACATTAAGATGGAAGGAAATAAAATGTGTTTGGGGAAAATGTATTTTATCTCTCAGTCTGCACAGTTGAGACAATTCAGACAAATGAGAAGAAAAGACAAACTACATACCAGAATAGCTATCAAATTTACAATGACTTCTTAAATGTGCCCATAAATCTTATGTCAAATTTTCAGTTATGCCCAAGAGTGAATGACAGATTCTGATGGTTCCTAAATGCTCTGGTTGGCAGTCAAGTTAAATTTGTTGTTCGTATTGGATAGCATAACTGGGGCAGATACATTACTGCCTCTGAAAATACATCCAAACTCACTTAGAAAAATTTTGTTTACAGAGTCAAAGCTGACCTCTGTTTTAAGTGTCTATGTTACTTTTCCGTATAGCTTTTCTGTCTCCCAAAGCATGCTGAATTGAGGTTCGTTAATGTTCTTTGGTTCAGTATGTCAATACTTCTTCACACCACTTCACTTGCTCTTCCTTTCATCCACCTCCTCTTTCTTTCTGTCCTTATATATTTTCATTGCTGCAAGCTACACAGCATGCAAGGTGGCACTGTGGTCAGCATCACTGGCGGGCATGATGTGTATCACCAGTTCAGTCCCAATCAGCAGCAATTATTTCTTGTTTACTATTTATCATTTGTGGAAGGATCTCAAAATTTGTTGTGTTTGTATGTTCTGGAAGATTTGATATTTGTATAACGAGCAACACTCTCCATAAAGGAGTCAAGTGCTGTTCTGTCTGTACAATGGTGTTCGTAATGAAAATACTTTCAACACCAAATGTTGTACTTCATTTATGACCTGCTTTCGGATTTGGACTTTAGTGAGGTTATGTCATGGTACAGTCTGGTGGAGGCACTGTGTACTTCAAAAACATCTACATCCCCATGGCTTCAATTAGACAATATATAAGTCATCATCTACATGTACAGGAACCAAAATACTATCAATACATCACACCCAAGGTCCATATATTGAGGAAACCAATGGATTACAAACCACAAACAAGTCAGCTGCACATTAGGCACCCATCAATGTTTTCCAGAGACAATGGTGAGGATCTGACAAAATGGCTGAAAGCATTTGGCTGAGTTGCCAAAAACAACAGGCAGGATGACTTGTTGTGTTTGACAAATATGTACTTCTTCTGAATGGTACAGCCCAGCAGTGAGTCAAGCATGATAAAAAAAGCTTGTTAGCTGGGAAAAAATACAAGTGAACTGAAGACAACATTTGGGGGCAATTAACAGCAAGGCTGATTGGCTTTAGAACAACTGAAGAGCAGAGTAACATCATGAGAAAACATCAAAGTGTTGCGTACAGAATTTTTGGTCCTATGCAACACTATGAAACCAAATATGACAGAAGTCGACAAAATCTGCTACTTTATGAGATGAGTCACAGAAGACATGTACCAGACTCTTACTGATTTCACCTGAGGAATTCATTAGGTGGTGACAGCACATCGATGTAATATGACAAAGATAGATAACAGAAGTATGACTCACTCCCAAATGTGGTCCTTATGGCAGTTCTGGAAGGCTGCCATGACCTCATCTCTCTCATATACCAGTTTGTGAGAGAAGAAATACAGCAGTTTATGGCAGTCAAAACTGGAGACCAAGTAAGCAAGAGATAGCAGCCATGAATGTTAGCCCCATATGCCAGAAGGTAATAGAGAACATTGAAGAGAGGTATTGATCTTCAGTGCCAACCTGCCATTAATTAAGCATGCCAGAAGGAATGGATCTGGCCAACACCATCTTATGCCGCAGCCTTCAAACAACAATCCAGGATCCAAACAACACAGATACAACCAACTCCCCTGTCAAGTATAATGCCCTTTAGAAGAACAACATTTGAAGGGCACAAGACAACATGCTGGTATGTTTCCATTTTTGCTGCCCTGGATATGTTGTACACCACTGCACAAAAAGAAGACAATTGGCCAATGACTGCTACATGCCCAGATGTCTACCATCACAACAGTTGTATTTATGTCAGTGAACTACGGACAATTATAGTTGATGTTTGGGGCAAATCCCATTTGCTGTATCCCTCTCCAGCATGTCACAGCCATTATCTGTCACCATACAGAGGTACCAGCTGCTTGCCTAGATGGTGAATTCATTAAAATTTAGCAAGGTGACCATCTATGGACTTGAGGCCACAAAAAAATGAAAATCTTCCATTAACAACGATTGTCAACATGTCAGGAAATTTAATCAATGTCATCGTTGATAGTCAACCTGTCTGTGCACTAAGTGACCCACAGGTTCCTTTTTCTGTAATGTTCAACGTTTACCATTGCTCGCTAAAGAAGACTATGTTTTATGATATGAATGTGATTGTGCTGAAAGTTGTAAATCAGAAACATGCCCAGCTGAAAGGAACAGTTTTGCAAGAATAACTATCAGTGATAGAACACAGCTTTTTGAATTTATAATTTCAACAGAATGTAGCCATAATTTTATTCTTGGGTGGGACTTCTTGCAGGCATTACAAGCACTCATAAACTGTGGAAGATCAAAGTTTCAGGCTGGCATCCAGACTGGCACAGCTATACCAACAAGCAAACATAAAGATTATTCTGGGCCATTATTTGCCACTCAAAATGTTATCATCTTGCTGTTATAAATGTGATAAATTACAGTTGTCAACATAGATGTTTGATTAAACTGTGAAGCTCCTATCAATTGTGGAAAGCTACTCAGGCTCACAAAATAATTCTATAAGGCAACATCAATCTTAATCATTGCGTATAGTCAAGGATATCTTTCAGTCACTAATTGCCTTGACCAGCCACAACTCATCCCTAAAAGTATTGTGTAGGTACTGCCACTCCAGTCCAGTATGGGCAGCTTGGTACCATCAATGAAGATTCATGCTCTGCTACCACTACAGACACTGCAATGGATGTAGCAACTGTAGAGGTGAGATAAGGACCCTTGGCGGCTGGCAAAATATGACGGTCGTGGATGCCATGACTGCTGCAGAGGGGTGGGGAGCTGTCCTAGTTGTCAGAGTGGCAGAAGATCTGCAACCATGGACATCAAGTGTTCAGTGGACTGGCAAGGACTATGGGATTTTGTATGAGATGAAGGTGGTGGCAGCAAGACAGATGTAATGCACGTAAATTCTTGATTACTCCTTCCCAGTGGTGCAGACCAGCATTGACCCACAGCATACATATTCCATGTGCATGGGAGAATCATCAATCTGATGGCACATCATGAAATAACACTGCATTTTAGCACATCATCTGTGCAAAAGTGTGGTCACTCGGTGGTGCCAAAGGGCCAGGAAGGAGCTGACTCAGCAGCTGACAACAAGTGCCCTCACAGTAGCTTTGTCACTGTCTGGTGAATCCTCAGCATTGAGCTGCTACATTGTGTTATTATGCCTATAAGGACTTGAGAATTATCCATTATCTTTCACCCTGAGAGACCTGTCCAGTGTACCATTCCCCATTAGCTCCCAAGTATCACTGATTTATTTACCCACAGATGCTTTTGCCGGCTAGGGCCTGCATCCTTTATATTACCCAACGATACTTCATAATCATAAAGCATAAGTGGGCAATGAAAAAAAAAATCCTTGATTTTCCCAGGTTTTCTGGGTAAGAATACACATTTTCCTGGTTAAAGAAATACATTTTCCCAGGGAGAAACACATTCTTTACTGGGTGAAAGTACACTGGTGAAAATACACCTTTTTCATTTACTTTTTCTCATAACTGTAAAACTTATCAATCCTTTGAATGGTAAATGGTTTATACACTAGATTAGAACTTCCTGGTGCTTTAGGAAATGAAACACAGGGGAAAAACAAAGCATTTTGGAAAGATCTTTTTTGTGTAGTAGCACAACTTTCAATATTTTCATATTATAAAAGTATAAATATGAATTCTATCAAACACAGCACATTAGTTTCCACAATATTGAAACTGAGATTGTGGTGTGCTTTTGTCAGCCAATCCTAGCTCACATGATTTGATCTTGCCAGTCAATAACAGAAGATGTTCAGAGCATAGGACACATGATGATGTCAGCCAACAGTAACATCACTGTTAAGTAGTATGAACACAGAAATAAGACAAGTTAATGGTTTAAGAACAGCTAAGCTTTCACATAATAATACTGATATTTTATTGTGTGTGTTATCCTTTAAGTTATATAGAATACAAATGTGTGAGTAAAATTTTAAATTATTGCACAAACAGCTGCTCTTCTGCACCTGAAATTTTTCTAAGTGGCTGGTCCTCAAAGTGTTTAGTTTTGAATGAGTGTTAAATGTTCTTCAAGTTAAGAAATTCATCACACATTCTCACATGTAACATAATTCCTCTTGACTAAAAGAAAATTTACCTTGCAAGTAACACTTTTCAAATTACCATTAGTAATATTTTACTGCAATCTGTTAGAAATGTGAACAGTTGTGACATCATGCTTACTGAAAGCAGTTTGTTGTTGCAAAGTATGCAAGTCTTCATCCTAAAGGCTTTGATACATTTTGTTGTTGGCTGATGCTAGCCTGCACACTTCTTTGCAACTTAAGTTTTATTTTGGTGTTTTCCTCTTGTTTGTGTTTTATCACTGCAGTATCAGTCTACAGTACAGGTTAAAGACAAATTTTTTGTTAGAGTATTAGTTCTTACCAGTCAAAAAAACAAAAAATTTAACTGAGATCTAAAATAATGAAAAATTCCTAAATTCTAAAAAAATCCTAGGTTTTTCCTTGTTGTCTCCCAGATGAAAAAGTTTCTGGGTTTTTCCCAGATTTCCCAGTTGTCCTGGGGCATACACACCTTAATAATCCTTCTTTATGATAACTCTCTAACACATAATCTTAACTATAAATCATCAATACTTCATAATAACCTTCAGTGTTTCAACTCACAATACCTGAGATACTACTCCAGTGTACCCCACTGCACAAGCACCTTGATGTCACTGCTTTATTTCACCACAGGACCTTTCTCAGCTATGACCAGTGTCTCTTAATACACTTACGCTACTCCATAAATTGCTAGTGCCCAATATGTTTTCCCATACACTAATTCCAATGTTTATGGAGTATAGTATAGTTTTAAAAAAAGAATAGTAACTATATACACAACTCTGACTATATGTTAACTTCAAACCAGAAGTTTACTAACATGGATTCTTGTAGGACTCTTAAACTTATAGCTTACATCACTATTAAATTACATCTACACTCCTCCACCATTCACTAATTTACATAACTGTTTCCTCCTTGCACTTGATTATAGGTCCCAAACATACACTTGCCTTCATTCCCAAGATATTCTTATAGCTTATAGCTTACATCACCATTAAATTACAACTACACTCCTCCACCATTTACTCATTTACATATCTGTTTCCTACTTGCACTTGATTATAGGTCCCAAACATACACTTACCTTCATTCCCAAGATATTCTTAAAAATAATAGATGTAGAATCAGGAAAAATGGAAACAAGGACCCCCACAAGCAGTTACAATAAACAAATGCTGTCACTTACTTGGATTGCCTATGACCATAGCACCTTTGTCAATCTCACTGCTGTCATAAAAATGCAGCGGTGTAGCAAGATGGACAGTTGCATGTACCTTATCTGGCAATAAAATATATTGGTGCAGTGGGGCCCCACAGTGGACACCAGGATTAATGGTCAGGGGTGTGATGACTGCTACAAAGGGGTAGAGGATCTCTTCTTTTACTTGCCAGAGTGGTGAGGGCTCTCCCAGCCTGCACACTGTGTATTTGATGGGGTCTCAAGGGCTACAGTAGTCCATTAGAAATAAAGATGGCTGCAGCAAGGCAGATGGCATGCCTCTAAATTCTTTTTCTCCAATAAGCAAAATCAACCACAGCTGTGTGCTCTAGTCTGGTGGTGTGGCCCTCTGCCAATGCAAAGTGTCTCTGTTCCATGGGTGTGGTCATGGGCAGATCTCATGGCCCATGGTTAAGCGACACTGTGCTGCAGTGAATTTTCTGTCAGCGCACTGGCCCAGTAGTGATGATGGGCCAGTGAGGAGCTCAAAAGAGAGTTGGCAGCCAAGGCCCCCACGGTGACTTCTGGCACTGGTTCGCAAAGCCTGTAGTATTGGGTGACACACAGGTTTTGTGGCAAGGCCCCACCCTTAGGATATCAGAATAAAAAAGGTGGGCTGATGCAAAGACATCTCTCCAGCAGTTGCTGGACCAGTCCTCCAGCATGGTGGCCACTGGTTGCAGTTGCCGACCTGAACCTCAGCCTGGTGGCTCTAATGCTGGTTGTTATGAGAGACTTTTTGCATAGTGACATAACGTGTGGCTGTCATCAGTTCTTTGCCTTAAAGGCAGTAAATGGATCACTGTGCCCCAAATTCCCTTGATGTTGTGGTATGCAGCAACACTACTACTAAACTGTAAATTCCTCGACTGCAGATTCCTCGACTTGCGCCATAGGGTGGTGGGGTTTTGGGTTCCACTGGATAGGTCAGGAGTCCACTACACCCAGCAGGCAGCTACACAGGTAGCACGGGTTGTGTGGCATGGACTGTGTGGTTTTTTATGTTAGATGGCCTCAGGCAAGTACAGAAATGGCAACACCCTCAAAGGGTGCGGTGCAAAGTCAGGACATGCGGGGACCAAGCAGCAATCAGTATTGTAATTGTAAATTGTCGAAGCTGTGTTGGTAAAGTACCGGAACTTCAAGCACTGATAGAAAGCACCGAAGCTGAAATCGTTATAAGTACGGAAAGCTGGCTGAAGCCAGAGATAAATTCTGCCAAAATTTTACAAAGGCACAGATGGTGTTTAGAAAGAATAGATTGCATGCAACCGGTGGCAATGTGTTTGTCGCTGTTAGCAGTAGTTTATCCTGTAGTGAAATAGAAGTGGATGGTTCCTGTGAATTATTGTAGGGTGGAGGTTATACTCAACAACCGAGATAGGTTAATAATTGGCTCCTTTTACCGACCTCCTGACTCAGCAGCAATAGTGGCAGAACAACTGAGAGAAAATCTGGAATACATTTCACATAAATTTCCTCAGGATGTTATAGTCTTAGGTGGAGATTTCAAGTTACCAGATATAGACTGGGACACTCAGATGTTTAGGACGGGTGGTAGGGACAGAGCATCGAGTGACATTATACTGAGTGCAATACCCGAAAATTACCTCGAGCAATTAAACAGAGAACCGACTCATGGAGATAACATCTAGGACCTACTGATAACAAACAGACCTGATCTTTTTGACTCTGTAAGTGCAGAACAGGCAATCAGTGATCATAAAGCCATTGCAGCATCCCTGAATATGGAAGTAAATAAGAATATAAAAAAGGGAGGAAGGTTTATCTATTTAGCAAGAGTAATAGAAGGCAGATTTCAGACTACCTAACGGATCAAAACGAAAAAAAATTTCTGATCCGACACTGACAATGTTGAGTGTTTATAGGAAAAAGTTCAAGGAAATCATAAAATGCGTTTTAGACAGGTACATGCCGAGTAAAACTGTGAGGGATGGGAAAAACCCACCGTGGTTCAACAACAAAGTTAGGAAACTACTGTGAAAGCAAAGAGAGCTTTTCTGCAAGTTTAAATGCAGCCAAAACCTCGCAGACAAACAGAAGCTAAACAATGTCAAAGGTAGCGTAAGGAGGGCTATGCATGAAGCGTTCAGTGAATTCGAAAGTAAAATTCAATGTACCGACTTGACAGAAATTCCTAGGAAGTTCTGGTCTTACGTTAAATCAGTAAGTGGATCGAAACAGCATATCCAGACACTCTGGGATGATGATGGCATTGAAACAGAGGATGACATGTGTAAAGCTGAAATACTAAACACCTTTTTCCAAAGCTGTTTCACAGAGGAAGACCGCACTGCAGCTCCTTCTCTAAATCCTCGCATGAACGAAAAAATGGCTGACATCGAAATAAGTGTCCAAGGAATAGAAAAGCAACTGAAATCACTCTACAGAAGAAAGTACACTGGATCTGATGGGATACCGATTCGATTCTACACAGAGTATGCGAAAGAACTTGCCCCCTTCTAACAGCTGTGTACCGCAAGTCTCTATAGTAGTCCCAGTTTTCAAGAAGGGTCGTCAAGCAGATGCGCAAAAATATAGGCCTATATCTCTGACATCAATCTGTTGTAGAATTTTAGAACATGATTTTTGCTCACGTATCATGTCATTTCTGGAAACCCAGAATCTACTCTGTAGGAATCAACATGGATTCCGGAAACAGTGATCGTGTGAGACCCAACTCACTTTATTTGTTCATAAGACCCAGAAAATATTAGATACAGGCTTCCAGGTAGATGCCATTTTCCTTGACTTCCGGAAGGCGTTCTATACAGTTTCGCACTGTCCCCTGATAAACAAAGTAAGAGCCTACAGAATATCAGGCGAGCTGTGTGGCTGGATTGAAGAGTTTTTAGCTAACAGAACACAGCATGAAACTTCCTGGCAGATTAAAACTGTGTGCCCGACCGAGACTCGAACTCGGGACCTTTGCCTTTCGCGGGCAAGTGCTCTACCATCTGAGCTACTGAAGCACGACTCACACCCGGTACTCACAGCTTTACTTCTGCCAGTATCTCGTCTCCTACCTTCCAAACTTCACAGAAGCTCTCCTGCAAACCTTGCAGAACTAGCGCTCCTGAAAGAAAGGATATAGCGGAGACATGGCTTAGCCACAGCCTGGGGGAAGTTTCCAGAATGAGATTTTCACTCTGCAGCGGAGTGTGCGCTGATATGAAACTTCCTGGCAGATTAAAACTGTGTGCCCGACCGAGACTCGAACTCGGGACCTTTGCCTTTTGCGGGCAAGTGCTCTACCATCTGAGTTAGCGAAGCATGACTCACGCCCGGTACTCACAGCTTTACTTCTGCCAGTATCTCGTCTCCTACCTTCCAAACAGGAGAGCTTTTGTAAAGCAAACTCAAGTGGCAGACTCTGCAGGAGAGGCGCTTTGCATCATGGTGTAGCTTGCTGTCCAGGTTTTGAGAGGGTGTGTTTCTGGATGAGGTATTGAATATATTGCTTCCCCCTACTTATACCTCCCAAGGAGATCACAAATGTAAAATTAGAGAGATTTGAGCACACACAGAGGCTTTCCTGCAGTCGTTCTTCCCGCGAACCATACGTGACTGGAACAGGAAAGGGAGGTAATAACAGTTGCCCTCCGCCACACACCGTTGGGTGGCTTGTGGAGTGTAAATGTAGCTGTAGATGTAAATAGAATCAGGCCTGACCAAGAAACAATTCTGGTGAGTGTTAACTGTTCTGTGACAATTTTCAGATGCTTTCAAATATTGTGCAGATGAAAGACAGATCAAATGACAGAGCAAGTGTCCAAAGCTAAAACACTATATTAACATTGTGAATTATCCACCAATTAGCCAGCACTTGTGGAGGGTGCTACCAGATGAATGACACAGAATTTGGGAGAAAGGGGAGAAGATGTTGTATGTTGACACCAGTGAACCTTCAGAGAGTCCTTGGTTCTCTGCTGTGGGCCTTGTAATGGAGAAAGGTGGTGTAGCAATGAAAGGGGCATGAAATGTGTTATAAAAGTCAGTAAATTACTCAGCAGACCATATTTTTCAGTACAGGTATTTTGTTCATTCCAAGCAAGTGTAGAGTCATGATGTCATCATCCAGACATGAGTTGAATGTAATCTGAATCCGTTACAGCAAATTAATAATTTCTCTCAGGCGATAAAATTTTATTGGTTATGAAATATGAGGTCTTGAAGTTTATTGAGAATTGGAAATGTTTAGTTAGTAATTACATGCCATAATTTATTTAATATAAAAGTGTTTTGAATTTTGTATGCATAAAAAAGTGTAAATTTATGTGCAGCTTGTACTCTGAGACAGGTTATCACCTAGAGTGCTAGAAGTGCACGTGTACAGTTCACTGACCTATGTGGTGAATTTTATTTTGTGATCTTGACCCAAATGAACAGTAAATCCAGCTTCATTTAAACTTTACATGGGACAGACACATCACATTATTAAAAAAGAGTCGTTTAGCCCATTAGGTAAAACTGAAACCTGCGCACTCAATTTCAAATATGTTACACGCCAGTGCATGATAGAGCTGTCCAGAAAATCGTGTACATTAGTTGCAAATGCGCTTGGGCTTAATGCACGAAGTTGGAAATTAATTTTGAGACAGGTGCTGATTTTAAAAGAAAATAAATAAATAAATAAAAATAAAATAAAATAAAGGAACCAAAAGTTTATTCATAATATAGAAGTCCAGTTTTAATTGAGACACATATAATCTTGTTAATTACACTGCCTAGCAACACTGCAAAGCATCATAATTAATTCATAAGAACAATTTGCGATTTAGTAAGGCCCATTACACACGCAATGTTACACGAAGTTTGCTGACTGCATGAGAGTGTTTCTCTTTTCATAAATGCCAATAAACTGGCAGTTTCAAAAGTTAAATTATTAACTGTTGTGTAACTTCATTGATTGTCCTACACCACTACGGAACTTATTGTATCGCGTCTCTTCACAAGAGATCTCAAGAAGCCGGGATAAACAAGAAGAAGAGACATCAGTATAGGGGCACATGGCATTTCTGCATCAAATGCTGACAACTGAACAGAATCACAAAGAAAGGTGTCTATCCATTGACATGCATTAGTGACATTCTAAAATGCATGAAAAGAAAAAATGTTTCTCAACTATGGACATGTAGCAGGGCTACGGGCAAATGAAGGTATACAAGGCTGACTTTAGAAGGACTGCCTTTATAACTCCTGATAACATGTATGAGTTCAAACCTTCCTTGTTATGTTACGTGCCAGTCACCTTCAAACTATGATGGACAACCTACTTTGATACCTTAAATGGACAATGTGTCTCTGCACTATGGACAATTTTATCATTTTTATGAAGAAATTTGAAGAACATCTACACCACCTGACAGCCATGTTGAAGTGTCAGACTGCATCCCTCTATCTGAATTCATAAAAGTGGCTCTTCATCACCCAGGAAATAAAACTCTTGAGGCTGTTAGTTAACACTGATGTAGTCCATCCTGATCCAGAGACAATGAGAGCAGTCAACAGCTTTCCAATGCCTCAGCTCATTCATGATATGCAAAGTTTTCTTGGAATGTGCTCATTCTGGTGGTTATTCATATAGATCTTTCATAGAAAGGTACATCCCTTGTAAGAACTATTACAGGGAGATGGCAAATTTTCCTGGATTGAGGTGACAAAAAGATCTTTCCTTGCTCTTAAGGAGGCACTAATGTCTGCTTTGTATGACAAGAATGCCAAGACACAACTTCACTCCAAAAGTCTGAGCCTGTTGCAGCTCTTTGTCCATTTCAGCAAAACATTTTCTAGTTTTCCCTAAAATGATTGTTGAATGGACACATGAAACTACTGAATTTTTATACACATGATGCAGTAGAAGGAAAATGAAGGTAACAGAAAAATAAATCTTACAAAGTATCACTTTTGCTTTATTTCTGAAAAATAATCCACATTTCATGAATCAGTTTTTTAAAAAATTACATATGGTTATGAAATAATTCAATAAATTACAAGTGTTCAGCTTGTTTAATTATTTTATAAACCATCAAGCAAGCAATCAGATATTATAATATCTTTCTAATGCTACTGTATCTCACAAAACTGTCAGTAAAAAGCTCAAGATAATATAACGGCAGCCTTAATTAAAATACTTTGAGAGATATTTGAAGTAATCTTGGAATCAGTAAACTATTGGCAAGTGGAGACCTTCTCTTAGTGTTTAACATCCCGTCGACAACGAGGTCATTAGAGACGGAGCGCAAGCTCGAGTGAGGGAAGGATGGGGAAGAAATCGGCCGTGCCCTTTCAAAGGAACCATCCCGGCATTTGCCTGAAGCGATTTAGGGAAATCATGGAAAACCTAAATCAGGATGGCCGGAGACGGGATTGAACCGTCGTCCTCCCGAATGCGAGTCCAGTGTGCTAACCACTGCGCCACCTCGCTCGGTCAAACTATTGGCAAGTGACATGTTGAGATATACACATTACTGACTGTACAGGAATGGCGACAAAAATATATCTGTGGATATGAGTGGATTAGAATGGTCTGGTCTTGAATTAGTGTGATTTCAATCTTTCAGTGGAGTGCTGCAATATACTCCAGGAAGAAATAAATTACCATCATTTGCACGGCAGAAACTGATTGTAATGGTCAAATTTATTTACCAACATTGTAATAAGTGTGATATCACTGGACAGTTGTCTTTAAGTGTTAAATATTAATTTTAAAGTATTAGAAATGATTTGTTGTTTGTGACACTGAATATGATAAATCCTAATGATGAAATATTACATACTTTAAAAGTAAGTATCAATTTAGTCATTCAGTTAGCAGATGAATCTTAGACTCATTATAAACTGATGTGTAGTTTTGTCAAATCCAGTCTAGTGCTGAAGGAGTGACTGACTTATAAACAAGTGTAATCCAGTGTCTGAAATGAGCCATAGTCCGTTACTCATTCACTTACGCTAATCAGTAAGTGTACATGATTCTGGATATAAAGTTTTATGGTATAACTCATGAATGAAAGTTGAAAGCTGGCCCTGTGATATTCATTTCACTTAAATACAAGAAGGGCAGAGGTCAGCATAGTGATCAATGCAGTAGACACATTTGAGGAGCAGCAGACATTCAGTAGCATCTACAGAAGAACAGAAACACTCGAGTTGGATTCTAAATGGCTAAAAGTGCTCCAGAAAGAACAAACATTACTTATGGAACATAGTAGAACATATAGAGCAACACTTAAAATGCAGGTAGTGCATAGCACTGATCACATTGACTGGACAACAGTAATACAGGGTAAAGAATAGACGAAGTACTTGTTTGCAATCACTGTTCCACCAGAGCTCACCAGGGGGCCAACCCAGGTGGCCTCCATACGTGAGCCTGTGAAATGTATGGACGAATCATCTCTGAAATTGTGCACATCATGAGTTATGGTATATCACTCCTCCATTCTGAGGGGTGGGAAAACCACATATGTATATAAAAGCGCTAGACACAGGGAAATACATGGTACAGAAAAATTGCAGGATACAAAAAACCACTAGTACTGAAAAAGCACTGGTACTGTGAAGAAAGCACTGTTCTCACAAGGCACTGAGATTACAAGTCATGGAAAACACCAATGAAGGCGCTGACGTCCATTTCATCACCTGACAATGACGTGGCAGGCAGGATCCGGCGAATAGGGGCGGAAGTGATGAGGGGTGGTTTGGCATGCCACCCACCTCTCGTGAGAGGCCATAGGGCAGGACCTACACAGTGTCTACACAGTGACATCCTTGTCAAGGTCAGCAGTCAGTGCCAGAGGCATCAGCAAGGGCATTGGATATGATGGCCACACAGGACACAGCAACAGAGGCGGTAGTGGTATTAGGTGCAGTGGGGGCTGTACCAGCAACAGGAGTCAAGGACTGGGGGCAGAGACAGGAATCCCAGACAGTGATCCACCAGGCATAGGTATCCACTGCAGTGTGAACCAGACCATCTGCAACACAGGAACAGGCATCAGTGGTGTGGGACCTCCAGAACGGCCTTGCCATGCATGGTTGCAGCTGGTCATAGTAATGGGACATCTGCAAAAGAGGCATAGGAATCTGCTCTGGTGATGTTTGATGAGAGCAGGAACCCAGTATGGCTGGTGGCTGAAAACATGAACCCAGGCAGAAGCACATAGCTAGAACTGATGCAGAGCGGGCAACTTTGGAGGATGTGGACTCAGATGCAGCAGGTGAAGGAAGGGCCATTCTTGGCATCCATCTAGCAACTCCACCAGGATCCTGTTCCCCACTGGAGTGAAATGGTAGAAACTCAAAAAAGGTTCTAAAGCAGATTCAGTAAACTTGCCAGATACATACTGGGTGACCAAAAAGTCAGTATAAATTTGAAAACTGAATAACTCATGGAATAATGTAGATAGAGAGATACAAATTGAGACACATGCTTGGAATGACAGTGGGTTTTATTAGAACCAAAAAAATACAAAAGTTCAAAAAATGTCTGACAGATGGCGCTTCATCTGATCAGAATAGCAATAATTAGCATAACAAAGTAAGACAAATCAATGATGATGTTCTATACAGGAAATGCTCAGTATATCCACCATCATTCCTCAACAATAGCTGTAGTCAAGGAATAATGTTGTGAACAGTGCTGTAAAGCATATCCAGAGTTATGGTAAGGCATTGGCATCGGATGTTGTCTTTCAGCATCCCTAGAGATGTCGGTCAATCATGATACACTTGCAACTTCAGGTAACCCCAAAGCCAATAATCACACAGACTGAGGTCTGGGGACCTGGGAGCCAAGCATGATGAAAGTGGTGGCTGAGCACACGATCATCACCAAACGACATACGCAAGAGATCTTTCAAGTGTCTAGCAATATAGGGTGGAGCGCCATCCTGCGTAAACATCATGCGTTCCAGCAGGTGTTTATCAGCCAGGCTGGGGATGATGTGATTCTGTAACATATTGGCGTACCTCTCACCAGTCATGATAGCAGTTACAAAACAGGAATCATGCATTTCCTCAGTGAAAAAAGGCCCGATAATGGTAGATGTGGTAAATCCAACCCATACTGTGACTTTCTTGTCGTGCAATGGAGTTTCCACGACAGTTCTAGGGTTTTCAGTAGCCCAAATTCTGCAGTTGTGGGTGTTGACAGACCCTCAAAGTGTGAAATGAGCTTCATCGGTCCACAACACATTACTCAACCAATAGTCATGTTCCGCCACACCGCAAATGCCCTCCACTTCACTAAATTGCCAGGTAACAGTTCATGATGCCGATGGATTTTGTACGGGTAGCATCGGAGGGTACGCCTAAGTGCCAACCAAACAGTAGTGTATGGAATGCCGGTGCAACATATGACTGCACGAGCGCTGACTTCCCCGTGCACAGACAGACCCTCTACACTCTCCATTTCTTCCTGAACTATCTCAGCAGCATTACACCTTGTGCTCGGTTGGCCACTACAGGGTCTATCGTCTAAACAACCCAAGGCTTTGAACTTCAAAATCATTCTCGCCACAGCTGCATTTGTAAACGAACCTTTACCCGTTCGAATCCCCTTTCTATGGTGATAGGATTGTAATGCTGAACAAGCACATTCCCCATTCTGATAATACTGCTTCACTAAAAGCGCCTTTTCAGGTAACGTCAACTGTCCCCCCCCCCCCCCCTCCCCCTCCAGTAAAACCCCATGTCATTTCAAGCATGTGTGTCAATTTTTACCTCTCTATGTACATTATCCCGTGGTTTATTAAGTTTTCAAATTTATACTGACTTTTTGACACCCGGTACTTCTGTATCTGAGTTTTAAATGTAAAAACAATGCCTTCAGCCTCACCATTAGTTTGAGAATGAAACAGGGGAGCTGTGAGGTGGAGAACACCCCTAGCCTGACAAAAAGATACAAATTCTCAAGAAACAAACCAGGTGCCATTATTGGTAATAACGGTGTACAGAAGTCCCTCAATAGCAAACATCTTAGTGCTGAAACAGTGGCTGCCATCAACATGGACAGACAGCACACCACATATGGAAACTTGGAATAGGTATCCACTGCAATGAGCTAATACTGACCTAGGTAGGGCCCAGCAAAACTGACATGTAGACATTCCCATGGGCGCTGCAGCATCGACGAGGGAGAAAAAGATGCCTGTGGGGCTGCATGCAGCTGAACACAGTGAGTGCAAGCACCGATAAACCACATGGTGTCCCCATCTATGCCCGCCCAATACACATGCTGGCAGGCCAAAGCTTTGGTGTGAGAGGCCTCCCAATGACTGCCATGCTGAAACCACACATGTAATACAGTGTAAGAGAGTGTGAATCACAACCTTGTGAGTAGCATCGTCTGTAGCTAACAAAGAACCTTGTTAGACCCAGAAAGATGGTGCTTGAGGGAGAAGTAATCATGCAAGGTATTCAAGGCACAGAGGCGGTGGGGGGGAGGGGGGGGGGGGGGGAGTGTTTACGGCCAATTGGGCCGCACAAAAGAGAAAACCCGACTAAGTACAGGATCCACAGTGATGGCTGATGCTATCATTGCACTACTGATGGGACAACCATTGGCCACATCCTGGTTCTTAATATCCAAATATAAACAAAGCAATTTGTCCTGATTGAATGCTGGGTCCAGCCTGGTCTAAAGGGGAGATAAGACAGCAGCACTGCCATGTTGCACCATCAGCTGGTAATGGATCTGATAATGATAACAGCCCACATCTCATGGTCGTGCGGTAGCGTTCTCGCTTCCCACGCCCGGGTTCCCGGGTTCGATTCCCGGCGGGGTCAGGGATTTTCTCTGCCTCGTGATGGCTGGGTGTTGTGTGCTGTCCTTAGGTTAGTTAGGTTTAAGTAGTTCTAAGTTCTAGGGGACTGATGACCATCGATGTTAAGTCCCATAGTGTTCAGAGCCATTTGAACCATTTGAATGATAACAGGAGAGGAAGAGAGCCGAACACTGCAGATGATGTGCTGCCTTGTCCGGTACAGAAGCCAAACGGTGAAAAAGAGCAACCAACGGCTTGTGATCTGTGATCAATGGTACTTAGAACCATACGAGAAGATGTGAAATTTCTTGAGAGCAAGCACATTTGCTAAAGCCTCCTTCTCAGTCTGAGAATACTGCTGCTGAGCAGGGGTTAGTCTTAGAAGTGTAAGCAATGGGTCGTTCAGGCCTGTTTGCATATGTGTACACCAACACCATGCCAAGACCATGCCGATAGGCTAACACAAGCTGCTGAACTGTCTGAAAAGTGGCCAGACATAGGACAGATTGAAGCTTAGATTTAAGCAAAGCAGACACTTGGTCAAAAGCTGGGGACCAGAAGAAAGGCACTTTTTATGCAAAAGCACATGCAGGTGCTGAGCAACAGTGGATGTGTTTGGCAAAAACTTATGGCAATACGCAACTCCACCTAGAAATGCCTGCAGTTCCTTAATGGAGATCAGCCGAGGCAAAGCTGCAATTGCATCAACATGGTGACGCAACAGCTTGACCCCCGAGCAAGAAATCCCAAACCCTACGTACTCAATTGACAACTGAAAAAACTGAGATCTGTCAAGATTGCACTTGAGACACACAGACTGCAAAACAGAAAACAGTGATTGGAGATGTTAAGGTGGTCTTCAGTGGAAGAACCCAAAACAACAATATTGTCAAGGTAACTTATGCAACTGGGCACAGAGGCTGCAAGCTGCTCTAAAAAATGCTGAAAAGCTCGACTGTGCATTACTCATGACACTGAAGTCACTGCAGAGGTGAAGCTTACCCATTGGTTTCCAAATGATGTCCACTGTTGTAGGCCATTCACTGGAAGAAATAGGCTAAATGACATGGAGCGACATCAAATAGTCTAATTTGGCCTTGACGTAGTCACAAGCACCTGCTGTGCCCAAAAAAAGAAAAAAAATGAGGGTGGGTGGATTCTTTCATCGCAATATTGGCCTGAAAACTGGTAGCACAACTGAACCAAGCAGAAAACAGAGATGAAAACTCAGAGTAGAGGGACTCCAGTTGCTGATACAGAACTTGATCTGACACTAAATTCACCTCATCAACAATGGAGAGAGTGAAAGCATTAAACACTTCTAACCTAAGCAGGTCTGTGGTAGGGGAATGACAACAAGGAAGGTCAGAGTGCAAACAACAGATTTGTATGAGACAGGAGCAGAGAACTGACCAAGGTTCGGAATCTGCTGTTTATTGTAGCAAACCAACTTTCGTGTAACCTAATGGGAAGAGGGGAGCCCAACTCCATTTATGTTTGTGTGTTTACTGCAGTCACTTCAGCTTCTGTGCTCACTTTCATTTTTAGCGGTTTATTCAATACACACAGGTCAATAAACAATTTGTTTGGGGAGACAGTCATTGCCGAGATACAGTTTATGTCCATCGGTACTACTGCATCCAACATGTTTGAAGAGGAGTTACACACTGATGCAATGTGGCCTTTCTTTTGACACTTGTTGCAAACAGGCCATCCCTTAGGGCACACAGCAAGTTTATGTTGATGAAACAGAACAGGAAAGACACAAGGGCAGCAGGAGGCCACTGTTGTGACAAGGGCTGTTGCTGCTGCAGCTGTAACTGATGCTGCCCTATGTGATGCTGAGTCAAAGGTTGTACTGCTGCAACAGCTTCCCCATTATCCTGAACACTTGCAGCATACCTAACAGAGGTCAACTCAGCAACTTCCAATACCTCATCCCATGCAGCAATCTGACCACCTGCAGCCCATGACACTTCAAAGAACTGTGCTGTATTGAGTACATCTATAAGCATTGGATTCTCACACTGAAGTGCTTTTTTGTGGACTTTCCTACTCAGGGCCAGATGAATAATAACATCATGCACCATATGACAAGCATAGGATTTGCAATGTGTACTAGTGACACATTTACAAAGACAGCTCAACCCATGCAACACTGCAGCCCAAGCTTTGTAAGATTGGTTTGGGCATATTTGACAATGGTAAAATTCTACAGGTGCTGCAATGCCATGCCTTCTCTCACAGTAAGAGGTTGAAAGAAGCTTGAAAATTTCATCAAATGATAAGCTGGCTGGGTCTTGCAAAGGCACATGTCGGCAAAACAACTGATAAATGCAAGGCGAAAGCCAGGAAAGAGGGAAAGCCCTATGCAGGTTTGAATCACCCATGCAAAAAACGTGGAACTTTTGGTGTAGACATGTCACAAAGGAATCCCAATCATCAGAAGATTCATTATATGCTGGAAAGGGTGACAACTGTACTGGAGGGAGAGTAACTTGCTGCAAACACACAGAGGCCACCTAATTGAGAGTAGTGATGAGAGCCTGCGGTTGTTCTGTGAAAGTTTACTGCTGGGGAGTGACATGATGGAGTATTTGTAAGGTTACTTAGCACTGACACTGACAAGCAGGGCAGGCATAACCCTCACTCATTGCCAAGTTTGCTGTTGCAGGAACAGACATGATTTATGAGCATGGTACTTTATGGAGCAACATGTAAGATATAGGTTGTGCACAGTACTGAACACATCAACTGTACAGCAGTAACAGATGGTAAAGAATATGCAGAGCACTCTTTTATGAGCACTTAAATAATACTCTTTCCTTGGCAGCTCACCAGATCACGCCAGGGGTTTGACCTAGGTGCCTCTATAAGTGGGCCTGTGAACTGTATGGACATGTGATCTCTGAAATCACATGCATCTTGAGTGAAGGTATATCAAATAGCTCTTCTGAAATTTTACAATTGCATACTAACAATGAGATACTGTTGTAGACACTAAGGTGATATTCCATTATTAGAAACAGAGATTTTAGCTACTGCAAATGCAATCGGTATAGAATTGTTAGAATGAAATGACAAGAAGATTAATCAGATATCTGTTTCACATGGTCAAAGAGAAAAATCACCTTACCTGATTGTGAAAGATTCTTTTTATGTGAGGAAAAGACATGTATCTGCACACTGTCTCTCTTCCAGTGAGAACATTTGATCCCTGACATTTGGTTTGGAAGACCAACAAAACAGCTGCAATTACCTTTTCACTGGACTAATAATGTTTTCCAGTTAAAAGTTTCTTAAATGTGGGATTAGGTAGAAGTCAGAGAAAGCCCACTGGGCTGAACACAATGGATGTTCCAATAGCTTCTATTTAAAGACCCTTTTTACTTTGGCAAAGCACCTTTGTTGAATGAACTTGAAGTATGGCATTCCAATGGCTGGATGGGGCGGGGGGTGGGGGGGTGGGGGTGGGGGGGAATTCCTGAGTTGTCCCATGGTTCAGCATCAATGATAAACAGTAGGTCACTTGATAAATGCCTGGAGATATCAAGTCATCTTTCAACAGGACAATATGCCTTCATTTTGGTCAACTCACAGCAAATATTGGACCCACACCACATCCAGATTTATTTCAGTTAATTCTTCATCTGAAATGCAGCAGTATTTCTAAATGCCAGTCATCTCTGCTATTTCATTCATCTCCAACAACTGATAGTCCAATACCAGACTTTCTCCATCCTTTCACATGAGTTACAGTTATGGTATGTTCTTCACATGGATATCATCAAATGATATGCAGTCACATTCAAATTCCGTTACCCATATATAACTTTTGTGAATGAAGAAAAAAACCTCTTATAAAACTTCATCAACTTGGGAAGAATTGCTATTGGCAATAAGTTGCTCAAAGCAAAGAAATTAATGACAACCTGGCATGCCAATTAATCAATTTTAACAGAACACCACACAACCTCTCTCTCTCTTTCTCTCTCTGTGTGTGTGTGTTTAACATGTATTATTGCACTACATTTATCATCAACATGTAAAAAGTTTACATTGATGACTTTGCTGCCGATGTGCAGGACAACAATTTTCTTCTTGTGCAAATATTAACTGAAGAAATTACAGTATTAATAATTTGACTAGTAGCTATTATGATTATTATTTGCTTGTACTTTAATGAAATGGTAATAATTTTTTAACATCTGTATTTGAGAAAAAAAGCTAAATCAAAATCAAAATGTCAAAGATTTTTAGTAAAACTTTACTTACCTGTTTTGTACATTCAGTTTCACTAGTGAAGTAATGATGTCTCTTGCATGAACATCTATTGTAATAAGTGAACAGATTATCATTCGATTTAGTTTACTTAAGTCACCTCTCACCATTGCTGCAAGACTGTTCAAATCCTGTAATAATTTTTTTTTTTTTTTTCAGAATAATATCAGACAGACATGAAGATTACTGCATTGGTAAACATCTTGAATAAAACACCAGAAGCATATTTTTTACATAAAGTACAGCTGTTTGCATACTATAGTGGTTAAACAGGCAGGAATTTGTTAATGGTGGTACATCCTCACCTTCCACTACTCAGTGCCTCATTTTTTTTAACTGGGAGTACATAAAAAGGAATAGAACCAAAATTTTACATAGCATCTAATGGTGCAGCTTAATTTCTTCCATACATTAAGTAGGTACATATGAGAAATTATTAGTCATCCCCTTAAAAGAGTGAACTGGTTACTTTGCAGGAGAGCAGATGGTGTAGAACTGGTCCCATGTAGTCATAGACTGTCAATCAGTAATACAAGTAATGGCAGTGGAATGGGTGCATGTGTGCCAATCAGTTGTACAGAATCAGCGTAATAAGATGGGTCAACTTGAAACATAACAGAAATCAGCTATCCTGTTTGGACATGCCCATGACCACTAAGTCAATAAGTTGCCTGGTATGTTGGTGTATCAATGTGACTGTCGAACATGTCTTCAAGGATTGTTGTACCATTCACAGCTATGTATAACATGGAATAAGAGCACTGCTAGGACCCACAGATGAGTGTCACACCGTGTCAAGAAGAATCTGTTTCAAATCCAACAGAAATTGCTGCTGTCAGTGAATGCAGGTTCACATCAACCATCTTTTGGATGAACTTTGGAAATGGACTTGCATGCAATGGACATTTTGAGCTGGGTACCTCGCAAAAGGGCATTTGCTCATAACAACACCTGCAGCCACACAGTTTTATAAGTGCCAAACAACACAGAAATTGGGCAGTAGCTGGCAGAAAACTAATGTTTTAGTCCACTGAAACATGGTTTTGTCACTTTTAAAATTATGCAACCACTGTGTGCACAAAAGGACCCAGGATGCCATTTTAATGGTAGTGTTTGGAGATTGTAGATGTGGTTCTGTGATGTTCTAGGGGTGTTTTATACAGTATGACTTGGATTCACTCATTCAGGTTACAGCGAACATGAACCACAATGGTTATGCCATCTTTATTGGTAACCAAGTGTTATCTTTTCTTCTGCATCACCACGATGGTTTCAGAGAGACTACCCGGAGAAACTTGTTGATACACTTCCTTGCCAGATTGACGCCATTACTGAGACTAGAGGCCATGTAACATGGCATTATCACGATGTCTCCCAAAGCTCCTCTTACTGTGGGCCAATCAGAATTGACCGACTGCTATGTAATCCTTTATCAATGACATCACTGGCAGTGGAATGGAAGGGCGTCAGTTCAGCACATCACTCTCCTGCCCATTATCAGCTTTATTAACACTAAAGCCCTCACATAGCTCCTCTGTTGGCATTATAAGCCCAAGTGCACCCTGTTCCAGTCCTTCCACTAAAGAAAATCCACAGCAGTACTGCAAATTGATCACAAAGCTCTGCACAGCAGCCAGACACACAGACCAATAAGCTGCAGAGGTTGATGATGTCTCCTGAGGATACTAATTTTTTTATTGGATGTGCTTGTTTCCAATGGTAAGTCCAAGGAGAATTCCTGAAAGCAGTGAAATACTGAATCCGACCTGATACTTTGCTATGGGGCCACCAAGTACTGTAAAAAATGTGTCTGTCATTATATACTGTAAGCTATAAATTAATATTATAAATAGAAATAATAAATAAAATACTGAACAAGAAAGAGACACTAAAAATAAATTAGTTTTCTGGGAGTATGCATTCCTGATGAAATGACAATTGTATATCCATATGTAACTAGACCAATCAGGTACTAGAATTTCACACTGCTGAACGATTGTAAGGAGCATTCAAATAAAAGGGTACAAATGGCATAACAACCAAACTGGTTAAAATTTGCATATGCAGCTTTGGGATAACATAGTGAGACATCTAGGAAATGGAAGCACAAGTCATCACATCACCATCTTTTTCAGCATCTGACATCCGACACTCATGGAATTCTTTGAGCACGGAAAAACTTTTAACAGTGACATGTACTGTGAGACAGTCTGGAGGCTATGGAAAGGCATTCATCCTGGATTGTTCACAAAGCAAGTGATTCTGCTCCATGATAATGAACATCCACATGTCTTGAAGGTCACACGAAGTGTAAAGGCCAAGTTCAAGTGGGAAAGCATAAGCATCTGCCCTACAGCATGGACAAAAACATTGTCACAGGAAGCACTTCAATGCAGACTATGAACTGAAAGACACAGTGAAGGATTGGCATCTATCACAGTCATGGGAATTCTGGGAATAGGGAATCCTTCAGCTCATGAAACAGTGGGATAAATGCACTGAGGCTTCTCGTGATTATCTTAGAATAAATACTTCAATTATGCCCACATTGTTGCTTCATACCTTTTCTTTTGAACACCTTTCATAAATAACATTTTTGCACCTGCTTCTGGTAAGAAAAAGTGTGTGCATCAATGTCTGTACAACCAGGAGTATATAGGCTATGAAAATTATGTCCTTGTTAAAAATAATCATGAAACTATGTACAATATTTAACATTGTAACTAAGAGCAATATGTCTGCTGAGATATCTTAATCTTGAAGAAATTATCTCCATATCCCATAGATATTACATTATTTAAACCAGTAATAATTTCCTATCAAACAATGGAAAATCCATGATGGAATGTAACAATATTATGAAAAAGATATTTGCAACTCACCAAACAGTGGAGGTGTTGAGTCACAGATACACACAACAAAAAGATTGTCAGAAAGTGAGCTTCTGGCCAACAAGGTCTTTGTCAGAAACACACAACACACACACACACACACACACACACACACACACATGCAAACAGAACTCAAAGTCTGTGGCTGCTGAGGCCACTAAATGGTAGTAACAACTATCTTTTTCACAATAATTTCCTGTTCTATCACTAAAAAATAAATTTCAAACATTGCTAACATGTCCTGGAAAAGGTTTAAGAAGGCAGTCATGTGATAACTAAAAGACACACAGAAAACAACTCATACCAGAGGATAGAGCATCTCTCCAAGGTTCAATTTGCAATACACACACTGGCACAACTGCAGAGAACAGCAATAGGGAACTAAATTGTCAGAACAAGATGTACAATGAACCTATGCATACATTATGTGCCCTTGAATTCAGTTAACATAACTGTGATGGTTCAGTAATGTTTTTGTACCAAACAATCAGTAAAAGTTCCAATCCATATGTGGTACAACAGAATCCATGAGACAATCAGTAAAAGTTCCAATCCATATGTGGTACAACAGAATCCATGAGACTTGCTGCTTATGAAGTTTGAAGAATGTAGGCTGTCCAGGACTCTCAGCATAGAAAGTTTAACACATGTGGCAAACTTTTCTCAGGAGCCCAAAGAAACTGAAAACACAGGTGAGCAGAGAACTGCAGGTATCGCATTCAAAAGTCTCATGCAATTTAAGCAAACATCTGGATATAAAACCTTACGGGCTACCATTGATATATGCACTGACTATTTGGGACAATGAGCTTTGTTCTGATTTTTGCAATGACTTGCATCAGCTACTTGAGGAAGACAGTTTTTCACAGAAGTTGGTTTTCAGTGATGAAGCCACATTTCGTGTGTCTGTAAAGGTGAACTGTCATAATTGCATGTTTGTGGCACAGAATATCCACATAAGATAGTGTAATACATTCCTGATTCACCTAAAGGTTATGTCTTTTGTGCATGTCCTCTCAAAATGTGTATAAATGTTTTTCTTTGTGGAGAAAACTTTGACTCATTTCATGTATCTAGACATGCTGCAGCAATGGCTTGTGCCACAATTATAGCAAGACAGGGAAGACTTCATTTTGCAACAAGATGCTGCTCCAATACACTTTCTTTCAGACATTCATGATTATCTCGATGTTGATTTGCCTCAGTGTTGGACTGAATGCGCTTCCCATAGTGACTCTCCTATTCTTCAATAGGTCACGCTGACATCTAACTTAGCTGCATGTGACTTCTTCTTATGATGCTATGTCAAATATTGTGTGTGTCTGTCTCACTACCATTTAATATGGAAGAGCTCAAATGAAGGCTAATTAACATGGCCAGTGATATCAACCATTTTGTATTGAGAACTGTATGGCAAGACTATCATATTTACATTTTACACCCATATTGAGAGCCTGTAATATGAATTAAAAACTTGAAAGCTCCTCTATCCACTGACATGTCAATTTTCTGTATCTCTTGTAGTTCTTACAGAGACATCTTCTGAAAACCCACAGGCATCTATGAATAAACCTGAATATTTGGGGATAATGATAATGGAATTTCCTGGATGGATAAAAACATAAAATAAAGGAGAGGCAATCACTCACCTACAGCTGAATGATGTGTTGCATAGAAACACACAACAGAAACAATATTTTACTAGCTTTTGAGCTCCTGCTCAGTCTCTAGTAGAAGTATACATATTCACACATAACTACACAGACACATAAACACACATGCCTGTGGCCACATTGAGACTGACTGTTGATTATCAATAGCAGTTGCCTGGGCAGGTGGAGGAGGCAAGTCTTTCAACAGGTGACTCAGTGGCTGCACAACAAGACAAAAGGAGTTCAGAGGGGAGAGCTTATAAGAGGTAAAGTGTGGGAGAGGGGGTGGGGGTAGAAGACAAAGGTGGAGAATGAGAGAGATGGAAGAAGCCAGTACATGATCTGGACAAGGAAGAAGTGGTGTGGACAGAAGAAAGAAGGGAAAAGGCAAGTTAGTGATGTAACATATTTATCAGAAAAATTAGATGAAAATTTTAAACAATGTAAAATCAGGGTGGAATAATGACAGTATTATGAAAAGGATAATTGCTACTCACTGCACAGTGGAGATGCTGAGTCACAGATGGACACAACAAAAAGACTGTCAAACAAAGCTTTTGGCAAATGTAACTCACACACGCATCACCACAATCTCTGGCCACTACCTAAGGCCAGACCTTCGCCTTGGCAGCCAGACACTGTGGTAATGTGTATATGAGATACCTCTCTCTCTCTCTCTGTCTCTCTCTCTCTCTATGTGTGTGTGTGTGTGTGTGTGTGTGTGTGTGTGTGTGTGTGTGTGTGTTGTCTAGTTACGATGAAAACCTGTTTGGCCCAAAGCTTTGTTTCACAGTCCTTCTGTTGTGCCTATCTGTGACTAAGTGTCTCCACTATGTGGTGAGATGAAAATTTTAATGACAAATAATACAAGGAGTGATGATACAAACAAATTTATATAGACAATTTGTAATTACATCATATAAAGATGTACACAAGTTAAGATGTAATATGGCTGAAGTGATGAAAGGGCTCTTAACTGAAATTGAACATTTTTGATCTTCCTCTTTATCTCTCTCTCTCTCTCTTTTTCTTAAAAAAATATTCTGAAATCTGTTTTATGTTCTTGTATGAAATGCACAATGATTAGTGCTTGTCTGAGTAATTTATGATAAAATATGTACATTTTACTGAAATATACCTCAAGAAATGGCATGGAAGAGAAGGCAGCCATTGAAATGCAGGTACTATTGGTGGGTGGTTGGTGGGTTGTTGCTCCAAAAATTATCCCAGTCTCAATCTACAGTAACCTACTGTTGGTGTGTTTAATGAGGACAGAGGTGTGGATGGAGCCATCAGACAGGAGCAGGGCAATGTCCAAGAAGGTGTATGATGGTTTGAGGAGGACCAGGTGAAGTGGATGGGAGAAAAGGTGTAGGAGTTGTGATGGAATGAGGGCAGGTTGTCTTGGCCATGAGTCCAAATGATGAAGATATCATCAATGAACCTCAACCAGAACTGGGGTATGGGATTTTGAGAAGCTAGGAAGGTTTCCTTTATATGATCCACAAACAGGTTGACAGAGGAGGGTGCCTTGCAGGTAGCCACAGCTGTGCTGTCAATTTGTTTGTATACTTTTTCTTCAAAGGAGAAGTAGTTCTGATTAGGATAAAGTTAGTAAGGAATGAATTTTGGATCTGGAGTATGAAAGGCATTGGGAGAGGTAGTATTCAATAGCTGCATGACCACAGGAATTAGGGATGTTGGTGTATAGGGAAGGGGTATCAGTAGGGGTCCAGGAGATAAAAGGATGGGGATGGTGGAAAATCAGTGAAGGAAGTGGTTGGTGTCTTTGACATGGGAGGCTAGATTTCAGGCAATAGGAGTTGATCAATGAGAGCTAAAATAACCAGATACAAATGGGTGCACAACAACCAGATACCATGGTGTGCCAAGGATTATTGGGTTGGCCAAAGCAAACTGGACTACCCTGTAGCACAACATGCAGCTGAACATAATAAGCTTAATTTGAATGGTTGCTTCACAACTAAGTCCATCTGGATCCTCCCTGCACCATCATCTTTTCTGAACTATTCAGATGTCCATTATCCTTACAACACATTCTCTGCTCCAGAAATCATACCCACCTCAAGCTACAGTAACACACTGTTCCTGCATTCTCCACCCAATAGTTTCCACCCCCTTTGTCATACAACTCCTTCCAATTTATGTCCCCTCTCCCTCACTGTGTGCTGTGCTCTGTTCTCTGCTGATGCACCTACTGACCTTTTTCCCCTTTCTGTCCTTCTCCTTTCACATCCCCCCCCCCTCCACCTTCATGCCCCATAGTCTCCAGACACTGCAAATTGCAGTCTTGTCATGCCCTGCCTATTTCACCAGATGAACACTCCCCCCCCCCCCCCCCCCTCCCCCTGCATATCTGCATATCCTGCCCTTTCCCCACCCCACTCCAGATTGCTGTTTGAGTTTGACATGACACCACTGCATTCTGGCCAGAGATAGCAGTCATTTGTGTGTGAGCTGTACGTGCTTGTATGAATTTTTGAAGAAGGCTCTTGCTGAAAGCTAAATGTGGAACAGTCTTCTCAGTGTGCCTGTCTGCAATTCAACATGTCATCTTTACAGTGAGAAGCAGCCTATTGTTTTCATAACATTGTACAAAACAACTTAATCAATGCCCCCAGCTCATGACAAAAGCACCTGTAAACTCAGAGCATACTGTGATCGTGTATACCAAATGTAGAAGTATGAAACTGTAATTTGCCTATAGCTAGTGCTAGCCATCAGTGTATGGCCCATGAGCTCATGTCTGCAGTGCCTTCTGCTTCCTGTAAAGGCTGATGGTGAATATTAACACACAGTAATCCAAGTTCCATACATCAGTATCTGTTTCAAAACTGTAAACATGTCGAGTTTTGTGCCTATGAACTATGATTTGTGAACAGCATTGGTTTTCTGTTATCATTTGAAGAAAACTGTTGAAAAATTGCATCGGCTGCTTGTTGAAGCTTTCAGTAAACATGCTCTTTGGGAAGCAGAGTGTTTTGAGAGGGTCAAAAATTCAAAAGTTGTGATTTTGATGTGAGAAACGATGAGTGTGGGAAACCATCGAAAAAGTTCAAAGACAATGAGTTGGAGGCCATACTGGATGAACGTATACTCAACCTCAACAGGAACTCATGAAACAAATGAATGTGATGCAGAAAGCCATTTCTCTTTGGTCAAAAGCTATGGCAAAGGTGTAGAAAGTGGGAAAATGGGTTCCGTATGAACTAAATGAAAGACAGTAAGCAAATCAAAAGACCATTTGTGAAATTCCGCTTGCCAGATAGAAAAGAAAGTTGGTTCCCAATCAAATAGTGATAGGAGATGAAAAATGGATATATTTTGAGAATCCTATGTGTTGTAAATCATGGGTGAATAATGACAAACAATTGACTTTCACTGCAAGACCAAACTGCTCTGTGTTTGATGGGATCGGAATGATGTAATCTATTATGAGCTGTTAAAACCTGGTGAAACCATTATTGCCAATCACTACCAACAGAAAATGATCAATTTAAATTGAGCATTATGTGAAAAATGACCAGAATATGGAAAAAGGCAACACAAAGTCTTACTGCCCCATGATAATGTTCCATCAGTTTCAAATAACAAACATGTAATTATTGCAACCAAAATCTGATTTCACACTTCTAGGAACAATTACGGTGCCATGTCAGGTAAGAACTAACATACAATGAAAGAACAGGCATTCAGCATAAAATAGAGACACATGACTAAAAATAGCTATCGTTATATATAAGATATTTATGTTGCCCTTGGTCACAAGTGACTGTTTCAGACCCCATATGTTACATCTGGCTAAGAAGAAAATTGCACCCAGATCAAGACCCAAGTAGCATGTTAGCACACAAAAGGAGGGCACCAGCACCCAGGCAGTATGCAGCCAACTACATGTCTGTCTACGGACATTTGTGTAACATGTACAAAACAACTAACATTCATTATAAGATACAAGTACAGGGCTATTACAAATGATTGAAGAGATTTCATAAATTCACTGTAGCTCCATTCATTGACATATGGTCACGACACACTACAGATACGTAGAAAACATCATAAAGTTTTGTTCGGCTGAAGCCGCACTTCAGGTTTCTGCCACCAGAGCGCTCGAGAGCGCAGTGAGACAAAATGGCGACAGGAGCTGAGAAAGCGTATGTCATGCTTGAAATGCACTCACATCAGTCAGTCATAACAGTGCAACGACACTTCAGGACGAAGTTCAACAAAGATCCACCAACTGCTAACTCCATTCGGCGATGGTATGTGCAGTTTAAAGCTTCTGGATGCCTCTGTAAGGGGAAATCAACGGGTCGGCCTGCAGTGAGCGAAGAAACGGTTGAACACGTATGGGCAAGTTTCACGCGTAGCCCGCGGAAGTCGACGAATAAAGCAAGCAGGGAGCTAAACGTACCACAGCCAACGGTTTGGAAAATCTTACGGAAAAGGCTAAAGCAGAAGCCTTACCGTTTACAATTGCTACAAGCCCTGACACCCAATGACAAAGTCAAATGCTTTGAATTTTCGGCGCGGTTGCAACAGCTCATAGAAGAGGATGCGTTCAGTGCGAAACTTGTTTTCAGTGATGAAGCAACATTTTTTCTTAATGGTGAAGTGAACAGACAACACAATGTGGAATCTGGGCGGTAGAGAAGCCTCACGCATTCGTGCAGCAAATTCGCAGTTCACCAAAAGTTAACGTGTTTTGTGCAATCTCACGGTTTAAAGTTTACGGCCCCTTTTTCTTCTGCGAAAAAAACGTTACAGGACATGTGTATCTGGACATGCTGGAAAATCGGCTCATGCCACAACTGGAGACTGACAGTGCTGACTTTATCTTTCAACAGGATGGTGCTCCACCGCAGTTCCATCATGATGTTCGGCATTTCTTAAACAGGAGATTGGAAAACCGATGGATCGGTCATGGTGGAGATCATGATCAGTAATTCATGTCATGGTCTCCACGCTCTCCCGACTTAACCCCATGTGATATCTTTCTGTGGGGTTATGTGAAAGATTCAGTGTTTAAACCTCCTCTACCAAGAAACGTGCCAGAACTGCGAGCCCACATCAACGATGCTTTCGAACTCATTGATGGGGACATGCTGCGCCGAGTGTGGGAGGAACTTGATTATCGGCTTGATGTCTGCCGAATCACTAAAGGGGCACATATCAAACATTTGTGAATGCCTAAAGAAACTTTTTGAGTTTTTGTTTGTGTGTGCAAAGCATTGTGAAAATATCTCAAATAATAAAGTTATTGTAGAGCTGTGAAATCGCTTCAATCATTTGTAATAACCCTGTATAATGGCTTCAAGCTGTATTGTAAGAGGAACATAATGAAAACAGCTTAGGTAGCCAAGCACACAATCATGAGCAAATCTCACTAGCTCTAACAGTACAACATCAAACCAACAACATTTGTCCTAAGTTTGCAGTAAAAGTAACCATACTATGGACAGACAGACTTGTAATAATAGAAACCATTAAGGCACTACATGGGCAATGCATAATAAAATAATATCTAATATAAGTATAGTAGAGATGTGTGGTGAAAGCCTGTTCACATGGGGATAGAGAGGGAGGGAGGGAGGGAGGGAGGAACTCACATTTATTTCTGGGCTTGGAATTCAGATTATCATAAAATTTTTCTAGGAGTTGTTTCTAAAAGGATTAACATTTTCTATGCAATATAATAATGACTTGTGTTTGGTGGAAAGTGTTCATTATCAAGTACAGATTTAAGAAAAACTAATTGTTTACTGTTTGTTGTCAGTCTAGTTAGAACACGTTATTTTTACAGCAAATTAAATTCAGTTTTTGAAGAAATGAAGCTCTGATAACAGGGTCTATTAATATTTCTTTTGTCTGACTGAGATGTTTGTGCCTGACAGATATATTTTTCATAATATCGTTACATTCCATCCTGTAGGTAACATTCCATTGTTAGGTATGTTATGTTTATCTTATTTCATCTTGAAAGAGAATATAATAATATTGTAATCTAAATCATAAGCACACAGCAAACAGTACAATAATGTAAAAAACAAAACTGAACAGAACCTGTTCACATTTATTTTCACATTTTTGATGACTTATACCTTACCTGAAAACATTTCTTTTCAAATGCAGCCAGGGCTTGCTTAATATTCTTGTCTGGCATAAATACAAGATGTACATTCTCGCACCATATTATAAGAGATACAGTCAATATAATCTGCAAAAAAAGATAGAAACAAGGGTCAAAGATACACCTATGATGCATGATATCTGTCACAACTTCCTGTTTACATGCAGGAGAGGGCCTGTAAGCAGGTTTCTTGCCAGGTAAAACATACATAAAAATAGCACCTCACAGATAATCAGAATACATTGTATCCATTTTTTAGCTTCTAAAAACCAAAAATACAATTATGTCATAATTTGTGGTGACAAATCAGACTAATAGGGCAAGATCAGCACTAAATAATTATAACAAAGCTGCAAGTCTATTGTTGTGATGAAATGTGTGAGTCCTCATCTCTGATGAATAATTTTATGCAGAGGCAACATTACTTCATTTGTCACTTCTCAGTCTTTGGTCCTTGACAATTGAGTACTACCTGTTTCGTATTTTGTCCCTCCTCCCCTCCTTTACTCCACTAAATAAGCAACCATTCTGTTTTTTACAGAAAGTGTTATAGGGTCACGACATATATACCCCTCTCTTAAAGCCTCAAGTCTTACTTGTCCCTATTGATAATGCCATTTGCATATTGGAAAGCATCACCGTACAATTTTCTGATGATGTCTTTGCATCATGTGATACATTGTACTATTCTCTGCTCTACAAATGAATGTTGTAACCACAAAGAACCAAGCTTTGTTACATTACTGGGCAGATGGAGAATTATTAAAATTGTAGCTGCAGACGAGCTCAAGAATTCTATTGTCAGGCAAAATGACACACATTATTTTCACTCCAGTAACATCTATACTGCAATGACATTATCATTACTGAATAGTCAAAAACAATGAGCAGAGAGGGTAGTGTCCTGAAGATTTATGATACCTTGACATAACATTCAGGATGCATGTAAATGCTGTACAATGATACCGACAGTGTGCTCTTCTGTCCAAGGGGAATTTCCACACAACACTACTTACTGTAAGGTTGCTACACCCCCTTCTACTGCTGTAGTATCTTGTGACATTAAATAAGCAACAGCTGTGGCAAAAACAGTGACAGAAGCTTGAGATGTTGTTTTCTGTGCACATGATGACAGGTCTACATATGTTGAGAGTTCAGTTTAAGTATTTTTACTCTTCACAAAGCTTATTCAGTGTTACACAATTTGACATGATTACCAGAGCATGACTTGAACCAAGCAACATCTTTCAGCAGCAATGACTGTCAATTGTGCTGTCTGCATTCTCCTCATGCACCAACTACAAGCTTTAAACAGTCACTAGTCCTTTCCAATACTTTCTAAATTTCAGTGAGGCTCTCAAACAAATCTGTGGGATAAGCATGTCTAGGGGAGAAGAGTGACTTGTTACAAGGCTTGCTGATATTATGGGGCACAGATATTTAATTACTTTTTAGTGGAAAACAAAAGTATTGGCAATAGGAGGAAATAAGGAAATAAAAATTGTGCTGAATGGAGAAACACTAGAACAGGTGCAAAATTTTAAGTATCTTGGAAGCAGGATAGACACCGACTGGAAGTGCACCACAGAAATTAAAACAAGGATAGAAATGGCAAAAGAGGCGTTTTATAAGAAAAGGAGAATCTTCTGCAGCGGTATGGACAGAGAACTCAGAAAGAGACTCATAAAATGTCTTGTATCGAGTGTTCTTCTATATGGCACTGAAACATGGACTATGAGGAAAAAAGACAGAGAAAGGCTGGAGGCTTTTGAGATCTGGACATGGTGGAAGATGGAAAGAATAAGTTGGATGGACAGAGTAAAAGATGAAGAGGTACTGAGAAGAGTGGGAGAGAAAAGACAGTTACTAGATGTAATAAAGAGAAGAAAAAGAAATTGGATTGGGCATATATTAAGAAAGAATGACGGACTGATAAAAACAGTTTTAGAAGATTATGTAGAAGGGAAAAGAAAGCGAGGAAGGAAGAGATTCCAGATACTGGATGACATGATGGACGGTACAACATACAGCAGCCTTAAGAAGGAAGCAATGGATCGCAGAAAATGGAGAGGCAAAGGACCTGCTAATATAGCAGGTAACTGATGATGATGAGTGGAAAACATTTTTTAATGAAGACTGTCTTTATGTTACAAGTGTATGCTGATCAAAGAGCGCTGTGCGAGGCCTACCAATTGTGCTATTAGAATTATAATATTGGAAAACTTAATAAATAGGAACAAATTTTAATGTAATCGAGCCTCACTTTTAAAATTAATCAAAGCATTGCATATCTAGATCTAAAATATCCCAACATGTGGCGAATTTCACAGAATTACAATGCTGGCACTGAAAAATAAATGTACATTAAAGAATGAAGCAGGTGTCGAAAGTCAGGCTCTGGTAAACAGAACATAACATCATTTATTTACAAAGTGGCTGCAGTCCATGCACAGAGAACATTCAAGACCACTGTTTGCAGCACTTGATGAAAACAGTTATTAGTTACTGAAATATTATGTACAGGAATGGAACCCTCATCTTGGCTGCAAACATCTGAAATGACTTCACCGTAGAGTTTTAACAGGAAAGTACAGTACAAAGAAGTAGCTTACAAAACGCTTGTTCGTCCGATTCTTGAGTATTGCTCATCAGTATGGGACCCTTACCAGGTTGGATTAATAGAAGAGATAGACATGATCCAGCGAAAAGCAGCGCGATTCGTCATGGGGACATTTAGTCAGCGCGAGAGCATTACGGAGATGCTGAACAAGCTCCAGTGGCGGACACTTCAAGAAAGGCGTTACGCAATACGGAGAGGTTTATTATCGAAATTACGAGAGAGCACATTCCGGGAAGAGATGGGCAACATATTACTACCGCCCACATATATCTCGCGTAATGATCACAATGAAAAGATCCGAGAAATTAGAGCAAATACGGAGACTTACAAGCAGTCGTTCTTCCCACGCACAATTCGTGAATGGAACAGGGAAGGGGGGATCAGATAGTGGTACAATAAGTACCCTCCGCCACACACCGTAAGGTGGCTCGCGGAGTATAGATGTAGATGTAGATGTAGAACTGAAAAGAGCCTCTGTGATTTCAACCAGTTTTGCACAGAAGCAGCAGACCTCATGAGTATCAGCACTGTGGGGTTTATAACCTCATAGAGCTCCAGTAGGAGTGAAGATAGGGCAAAAACATGTTTTTTGAGCTCCTGGCATATAGGCTGTCCTGCATGACAGGCATGTTATGTGGGAACCTACTGGCCTTCCAAAACAACCTGCTTTGCAGTTCAGCCTACATGTCAGTTGCACAAAAATGGTTTCCTGGTGCCTGACATGCAGGCTGTCCTGTGTGACAGGTATGTTGTGTTGGAATAGTATCAGTCAACTTTATTGACCTGCTTTTTATGGCGACCTATACACCAGGAGCAAATAAGTTATTTTCAAGCCCCTGATGTGCAGCCTGCCCTCCATGACAGGGGTGTTGTGCGAGTAGTATTGGCCTGCTTTACTGAACAGTATTGCAGGGGTTACACATGTCAATGGGCATGGTTAGGGACAGGTTCAGATAGGTAGAGGAGGGATTGGACAGAGCAAGGGAGGGGAGGAAATAGAGAGAGATGCAGAGGGGGAGTGTAAGAGGCAAGAGGAAGGTGTAGAAGGGTGATGGGCAGGTGGAAGGGGAAGAGGGGGAGGTGGATATGGAAAGAAACAGTGAGAAAAGGACATGGTCAGAGGGAGGTGGGAGGAAGATAAGGTCAGAGAGACAGGGTGAAGGACATGCCCAAGGAGAGTGGGAGGAGATGAAGAGACAGGAAGAGTGGGGAGTAGGAGACAAATAGAGGTAGAAGGATGAGGTTGACAGACAGGGAGGAAGAGGTGGACACAGAGAAGGGAAGGAGAAGTTTATTTCAATATATGTGTCAAACACATACGTGAGTGAAGCTGTGGAGGAATGCTAGTTAAAAAAATAATTAAATAAGTACATAGAGATAAGTAAGAATAAGTTTGCTCTCAATGGGTGTAGCATAAAAAATTAGATATTGAAATCACTGGCCACCAAATTCATATTTACTTCATACTGCTAAAATACATTCCATTTGTTGATAAAGAATCAAATGCAGGTGCATTGTATTTACCCCAGGAGACACTGTATAACCACACAGGTAGGACATAATTAAAAAAAAATTAAAAAAATAAAATAAAATATGCCACTAATGAATTGTAACTAATTGGACTATGATAGTGTTTTTACACAGCATCAAATTTTGCACTACCTCGATTGGACCACCCATGAGTTACTTTTTATGCCTGCCAGTGTCTAAATGTATATTTCATGATAGACTTATGTAAGCAGTAATAACATTCATTTATAAAAAATGGAGATATGCATATTCCCTCTAATTACACATGTTTCAATCTTTCCATATACTTAAAATTTTTTTGAAAGTGGGCTATAATAGGATACTGTATGTTTTCACAGAATGGTTTGCTAAATGTTTTTCAGTTCAGCTCTCATAAATATAAAGAAAGCTTGATATGGTCTTATAAATGTTGTCCTCACACTGGTAGGAAAGAAAAACTATCTAGTTGGTGTATTCATGATGTTCTCAACCATTTTAATATGTGTAGCATAAAAATTTATTTGGAAATCAAAACATTAAGACATTAAAGATAACCTCTTGCTGTATTATCTGCTCCACAAGAAGTAGGGGGTCCCACGAAATATGGCTTGAAATCAAAGGCCACAGAATCATTCAAAATATGATATTGGATGCACTCATGCTCTAAACCTAGATGAATCATCTACCAATTAATGTACATGAGTGTTTAATAACTATAACACTTGCAGTTGAGACTAGCATGGTAGTAGAGAGAACAAACTAAAAAAAACGACACACCACCAGTACTAATATCCCAGGCAGACAATAGGCTCCCATTAAACATTTTAAAATTTAATCTTCCAAGGACTCATATAATGGAATATGAAACACTAATAGTTATCTGCAGTACTAGAAATGGACATTAATACTTGTAAACTAAATGGAACATAATACATAGAATTCCTTTGAGATCATCTGGATGGCGAGCTAAAATAAAGTCAAAATATAATTGAAGATATTGAGAAATTCAGCTTCCTTGTTTTGATTTTAAAAATATTTCTCCATGTCATGACTTGAAATCATTACATTTAATATATTTTACTTACTTTCACTCCATGTTTTGTCACAGACTTGTCTTCTAGGGCAACATATCGAAAATAAATTAAGTAGAAGGAAAAACGAGACACAAAAATACTTAAAATGAAAAATCATTTACCACAAAATAATACTACTCTCCCTGTAAGATGCTATGCAATTTTATAGCTTTTCTTTTCTTCCAACATAAAACCATGTTGTTCGATATGAAAAACAATATGCCTCTTACAGTTTTGATTTATTGGTTTATTTTCTTTTGTTAGATCAAACAAATGACACTTCAGATAATTTCTCAACTCAGTAAGTGGTGCATTTAAGTCAATGAATTGCTGAAATCAGTGGATTTTCTGTCCAAATTATGGGTCAACTGAAGAATGGGATACAACCCATCAGTTTTGACCAATGATGTCATTGTTTGTTCATCGATATCAATGTCTTTATTTTTGAGCCGTGGATAGTAACTGACCAATGACATCATAGTTCATTCATAGATATCAATGTCTTTATTTTTGAGTCATAGATAATAAATTCGTTATCATCTGTGGTGAGATGTCATCATTGTAAATCAAAATAAATGAACATGTTTTTAAAAGACAGTACTATACATTGTGTATGATTTTTGTCACTTGAATTAATTTAAATCATTTGTTTATTCCAATTCATTCTTAGTGAGTTTCAGATATTCTGGAAGAACAGCTTTTCATTCTGAACAATTTTTACTTTTTGTTTTTTGTTTGAAGGTATCAGTTTATCCATTCCTGTGAATATGGAAGACTTGAAGCAGGATTCATCAACTGCAGTATGGAATACAAATTTGACAGTTGTTGTCCCTTTTCACCTTCACTGGCACTAGTACTACTATGATACTTTTCAGTTGATACTAGTATTATCAAAGGTGAAAAGATCGACAGATGAAAAATTTGTGACCCATACTTCAGTTTATCTATATAATTCAATGGAGGAATAGGATACTATTGCTAGCGAAGGTGAAAAAATTGAATATGTTAAATTTGTATCTCATTCTGCAGTAGACCTATACAGATTAACTGAAGTTCGGGACACAACTCGTATATGTCAAGTGAGGTATGCCATGCTAACATTATCTATGTCCCTTTTTTTTCTTTCTGTTTTGCACTAAAAATCCATTCTTCAGTTGAGCACAATAGGCCAATTGAATAATGGGACACCAAGACTCAAAGAAGCGATATACTTAATATTATGTTCGAAATATGAATGTATGTGATGTATGTCTATCATCTGTTTTCTCTGTCCTGTATTCCTTTGTTTCTCAGCATTTGTATTTGCTGTTAAATCTGTGCAAAGAATCATCTCTGGTAACTTCTGACATCATTGGTCAAATCCAACGGTTTTATCCCATTCTTCAGTAATCCTAGAAACTTGTGTGTCTTTTATTTTCAAGTACAAATAAATGTAAATCTGTTATTTTACAATGGTGAGAAATCAAGAACAAAACAAATGGTTATTTCACTTAAAACAAATATGGATCTGCTTAAAGCAGTTAATAAAAAGTGAGGTTGAAAATGTAACTCTTTAATTACTCTGACATTGCCAACTTTACATTGTTAACAAAATTTAAATAAAGAGCTGACACTGTGGCAAGGTTTGAGCACAGTATATATTAGAGCAAGAGAGATTATGTATGAGAATGCCTGAACACAAAGACAAAGAAACTGTATTTCTGGTTTGTTTCAAACATGTTCAGAATACACTGTTATCAGAACCTTTATTGCTAGTAAGGTTTTATGAATTCACAAAACAGATGTATACTGAATCTTCTACAAAGCCAGGCTCATTGGAACATTTAAACAAAAGGAGTAGCATGGCATTAAAAATGTTTGCAGTGAAGCTAACCAAGAGTTACCGAGTGTGATGACGGATTGACTGCAGCCTAAGTTGCCTTCAGTACTTGAACAATATGACATGAAATATGTCTTCAAGAGTGATAAAACTGGCATATTTTACTGATTCTTATTCAATTAAAATTAATCAATGAAAATGACATTTGAGTTTAATGGGGAAAATACTTTAATGAGATAATTATAGAACGGATAGGATGTATGTTGGATGGAACTGAAAAAAAATCCTTACTTGTCACAATGTTAAAACCATGGTGTTTTAAAAATGCAAGGATATTTCCAGGCATGGATGGTGGCTGCTATGTTCATTGAATGGATTCTCAAATTCAATAAGCAATTTTTATAAGAAAATGTTATGTGGCAGTTGTTGCAAAACAGCTAACAAAGTCTGATATTAAATTAAAAGCTGTTATGATCATATTTTTGCATCCAAATAACACAAGTGTGTTATAACCATGTGATCAAGGTAGTATAAAAACCTTGAAATTTCAGTACTGAAAGTAACTGTTGCAAAACTTTTAATTCAATCAAAGCACTCTGTTAGCTGCACTGGAAATTGAACAGGATGTCCCAGGAAGAATGGCCAATGTATCCATTATCCCAACTGATTTACCCATTCATTTTAAGTGAATTCAGTTCTCAATATAGATTTTGTTTCCAATGACAATAAACAATGTTCAAGGTCACAGAGGTGAACAGATGAGGTGGTGTGACGGTTACAGACAGAGAAGAAGAAGGCAAAAAGATTCTAAGTAACATATCTTAAGATCTATGAGCACTTCTTCATTGCTGATACTCTGAAACAAATCTCTTCTACTTACATGTTTTGGGAAGCAGCAGTATGGACCAAAACAAGAAAAAAACTGTGTAGCAAACATGGGCTTTGAAATGTGTACCTTTAGAGCTATAAGCCTTGTTCAGTAGAAGAGATGTGTTTCACAGTAGCAAAGATGAAGAAATGCTCACAGCTGTTAAAGCATGAATCTTAAAGTCCATGTTAATTAGACTTTTTTGCTTCAGATGATTGTCCCTGTCATATATCTGAATTCTGACCATTCCTACTGCCACAGCCTACATTGCTACACAGAATGTGGTGACGACAGAGATTACTGAATACTAATGTTAGCTTTTGACTAAAGCAACTTAAAATAAATTTGTGGCTGGTTGCTGTCTCAACACCATCAACATTCATTTTCAAATAACAGCCATGGTCTCCAAACATATCATCATATGACAAAATTGCATTACTGAAAACTGTTTTCCTCATGAAGGAATGTCTAAAGTTGCAGATTCTTCGGCAGCTCAAGAATAGGTGGATACTGAAAGACAACTAAGCTTTAATGAATGTTTGGGAGAGTGGCTACATTGTTAGACAGTCATACATCATCATTGGACAAACATTACAATGAGGTAACATAAGTCATGGGATGCCACTTAATATCATGTCAGATCTCCTTTTGTCCAGGGTAGTGCAGCAACTCAACAAGGCATGGACTCAACAAGTTGTTCAAAGTGTCCTGCAGAAATACTGAGCCATGCTGCCTCTATAGCCATCCATATTCACGAAAGTGTTGCTGGTGCAGGATTTTCTACATGAACTAATGTCTCAGTCATGTCCCATAAATATTCAATAGGATCCATGTCAGGCAATCTGGGTGGCCAAATAATTTGCTCAAATTCTCCAGAATGTTCTTCAGACCAATCACAAATAATTGTGGCACACTTACATGGCAGATTGTCATTCATAAAAATTCCATTATCCTTTGGGAAGATGAAGTACATGAATGGCTGCAAATGGTCTTCAAGTAGCCAAACATAATCATTTCTATTCGATGATTGATTCAGTTTGACTGAAGGACCCAGCCAAGTCCATGTAAATACAGATCACGCCATTATGAAGCCACCACCAGTTTGCACCATGCCTTGTGGACAACTTGGGTCTATGGCTTCATGGGAGCATATTACACTCGAACACTACCATCAGCTCTTACCAACTGAAATTGGAACTCGTCTAACCACGCCATGGTTTTCCAGCCATCATAGGTCTAAGCAATATTGTCACAAGCCCAGAAGAGGTGCTGCAAGTGATGTCATGCTGTTAGAAATGGCATCTGTGACCATCATCTGCTTGCATAACCCATTAATGGCAAATTTTGCCGCACTGTCCTTATGCCACACTGTCCTAATGGATACATTCATTGTACATCCCACATTGATTTCTGTGGTTATTTTACATACTGTTGCTTGTCTGTTGGTACTGACAACTCTACTCAAACACCGCTGCTCTTGGTTGTTAAGTAAAGGCTGTCAGTCACTGCATTGTCCGTGGTGAGAGGTTATGTCTCAGATTTAGTATTCTTGGCATACTCTTGACACTGCGGTTCTCAGAATATTGAATTCCCTAACAATTTCTGAAACAGAATGTCCCAAGCATCTAGGTCCAACTATCATTTTGCATCCAAAGTCTGTCAATTCCTGTTGTGTGACCATAATCATGTCAGAACTCTTTTCACATGAATCATCTCGGTAGAACCGACCACTCTGCCAATGCACTGCCCTTTTTACCTTTGATACTACCATTGTCTATATAAGTGCATACCACTATCCCTTGACTTTTTTTCACCTCAGTGTAAGACAGACAAATAATTTTTTGAGAACATTCAGATCTAAGAAGATTGCAACAATGTACATGATGATGATAATTCAGGTAATGAAATCAACACTGTAGTTTCTGTCCACAATATATCATAAATGTGGAACATCATGAAAATATGCCCAGCTATTTAGGCATATGTCCAAACGGTAGAATAAATGAGACACTTGACAATGTTGAAAATTTCATGCAGATAAAGACATTGGAAAAAACAATAAGAAATTTTTCCGAAAAACAATAATATCTATACTACTACACAAAGGCAACATCCTTTTTAATGTTGTCACCAGAAATGTTATTTACAAAAGAACAGAAAGAGTGGGAGAAGCTGACAGCAGGAAAGATCAGTTTTCATTCGAGAGATATGTTGTAACATGCAATGTAATACAACTTGTCTTAGAAGATAGGTTAAGGAGAAGTCAACTTGCTGCTATAGCATTTGTAGACTTAGAAGAAGCATTTGATAATGCTGAGTAGAACACACTCTTTGAAATTCTGAAAGTATCAGGGGTAAAACACTGAAAGCAAAAGGCTATTCACAACTTGTAGAGAAGCCAAAATGTAGTTATAGTAGTCAAAGGGCATGTAAGGAAAACACTGGTTGAGGAGGAACTGAGACAGGGTTGTAGCCTGTTACCAATGTTATTCAAGCTGTAGACTGGGCTAGCAGCAAAGGTAACAAAAGAAAAACTTGGCGAAGGAATTAAAAATTCAGGGAGAACAAGCAAAAACTTTGAGATTTGCCAACTACACTGTCATTCTATCAGAGACAGTAAAGGACTTAGAAGGGCAGTTGAATGGATGAACAGTGTCTTGAAAAGGGAATATATAATCAACATCAAAAAAAGTACAGCAAGGGTAATGGAATGTAGTCAAATTAGGCATTGCTTGGGAAATTAGCTTACGATAGGTAACGTTACCCTAGAAGTAGTAGAAGAGTTTTGCTATTTGGGCTGCAAAATGCAAGTAACTGATGATGGCTGAAGTACAAAGGATATAAAATGTGGACTACCAATGGCAAAATTAGTGTTTCTGAAGAACAGGAATTTGCTAACATTGAATATACACTCCTGGAAATGGAAAAAAGTACACATTGACACCGGTGTTTCAGACCCACCATACTTGCTCCGGACACTGCGAGAGGGCTGTACAAGCAATGATCACACGCACGGCACAGCGGACACATCAGGAACCACGGTGTTGGCCGTCGAATGGCGCTAGCTGCGCAGCATTTGTGCACCGCCGCCGTCAGTGTCAGCCAGTTTGCCGTGGCATACGGAGCTCCATCGCAGTCTTTAACACTGGTAGCATGCCGCAACAGCGTGGACGTGAACCATATGTGCAGTTGACGGACTTTGAGCGAGGGCGTATAGTGGGCATGCGGGAGGCCGGGTGGACGTACCGCCGAATTGCTCAACACGTGGGGCGTGAGGTCTCCACAGTACATTGATGTTGTCGCCAGTGGTCGGCGGAAGGTGCACGTGCCCGTCGACCTGGGACCGGACCGCAGCGACGCACGGATGCACGCCAAGACCATAGGATCCTACGCAGTGCCGTAGGGGACCGCACCGCCACTTCCCAGCAAATTAGGGACACTGTTGCTCCTGGGGTATCGGCAAGGACCATTCGCAACCGTCTCCATGAAGCTGGGCTACGGTCCCGCACACCGTTAGGCCGTCTTCCGCTCACGCCCCAACATCGTGCAGCCCGCCTCCAGTGGTGTCGCGACAGGTGTGAATGGAGGGACGAATAGAGACGTGTCGTCTTCAGCGATGAGAGTCGCTTCTGCCTTGGTGCCAATGATGGTCGTATGCGTGTTTGGCGCCGTGCAGGTGAGCGCCACAATCAGGACTGCATACGACCGAGGCACACAGGGCCAACACCCGGCATCATGGTGTGGGGAGCGATCTCCTACACTGGCCGTACATCACTGGTGATCGTCGAGGGGACACTGAATAGTGCACGGTACATCCAAACCGTCATCGAACCCATCGTTCTACCATTCCTAGACCGGCAAGGGAACTTGCTGTTCCAACAGGACAATGCACGTCCGCATGTATCCCGTGCCACCCAACGTGCTCTAGAAGGTGTAAGTCAACTACCCTGGCCAGCAAGATCTCCGGATCTGTCCCCCATTGAGCATGTTTGGGACTGGATGAAGCGTCGTCTCACTCGGTCTGCACGTCCAGCACGAACGCTGGTCCAACTGAGGCGCCAGGTGGAAATGGCATGGCAAGCCGTTCCACAGGACTACATCCAGCATCTCTATGATCATCTCCATGGGAGAATAGCAGCCTGCATTGCTGCGAAAGGTGGATATACACTGTACTAGTGCCGACATTGTGCATGTTCTGTTGCCTGTGTCTATGTGCCTGTGGTTCTGTCAGTGTGATCATGTGATGTATCTGACCCCAGGAATGTGTCAATAAAGTTTCCCCTTCCTGGGACAATGAATTCACGGTGTTCTTATTTCAATTTCCAGGAGTGTACTTTTAAACAATGGAAACTCCATGTTGGAATGTCATCAATGTAGGAAAAGATAGGTTACTATAAACCATGAATATAACATGTTAAGTTGCATATAGGCATAATCAAAAGAATGTAATGAATATAATATGTTAAGTTGCATATAGGCATAATCATAAGACACTTACACAAAAACTTACTGTCACAGTTTTTGTCAGAAAAAGAAAGAGAATCACACACCATTCATTCACACAAGCAAGCACATCTTATGCATACTTCACCACCAGCTCCGGCAGCTCAGAACAGAAGGCAGTCTCTTTCTTTTCTTTAAGGCTGTGCTCAAAATCTTATGTGTAAGTGTCTTTTAATTGTGCCTGTCTCCAATGAAATGTTTCATATGTACAGTAAGTAGCAATATATCTTTTCCTACATTGTTGAATAAAGATTTAAGTGTTAGGAAATCTTTTCTGAAGGTGTTTATCTGGAGTGTAGTCTTCTGTGGAAGGGAAATATGGATGATGTACAGTTCAGATAAGAAGAGAATAGAAGCATTTGAAATGTGGTGCTAGAATGCTGAAGATTAGATGGGTAGATGATGTAACTAATTGAGGAGGTACTGAATAGAATTCTGGAGAAAAAATTTTGTGGCACAACTTGACAGAACGATGGGAACAGTTGATAGGTCGCATTTTGAGACATCACCTTATTACTTGAGATAAGTGTGTGTGTGTGTGTGGGGGGGGGGGGGGGGGAAGAGACCAAGAGATAAATGTGGTAAACAGATTCAAAAAGATGTAGACTGCAGGGGGGGGAGTGAACATGTGAACATTTGGATGGACATAGGTTGTTAGCAAAATCTTAAGACATTCTTGACAGATTTATTTAGAATTTTTATGCAATTCTCTAATGAACATTTAGACAGACACAGGCTATATAATGTATTTTTCTAAAAGAATTGATAAGTTCTTGTTGATTTACTTCAACTTTTTACATGATTTTCTAATAAACATTAGACAGACATGGGATACACTTTTTTTAAGCAACATGTTTAGATTTTCTGCTAAAACCAAATGCAAGGAAGGAAATGCTGTGCTGTGCTGTTAAAATGTGTGGTTTAGTTTTCTTTCTGGCAGTCAGTTTGAACTATGATAGCAGAGCATTTAACCACAATCCCATCCATTCACAGGTTAAAAATATGCTATTACTGTCACTGAAGCTATTAACATCACAGTTACAGTAGCTCAAGAGGTCTCCCTCATAAGCTGAATACCAAATTATTATCCCAAGCAATTTACCCATTCATTTTAAGCAAATTCAGTTCTAAATCTAGGTTCTGTTTTGAATAACAATAAACAATGGTCAAGCTCAAAGAGAGGGAGGAAGAGAAGCAAATAGAAAGGCAGGGGGAGTGTGGGGGAGGAGGATTTGGAGAGCAGGAGGACATGAACAGAAATGGGGGGGGGGGGGAGGTGATGGGCATAGAGAGGGGGGAGGAGGAGAGGAGATGGACAGAGATAAGTATGAGGAGGAGATTAGTATGTATATCCAGATCAATACATATTTAGCTATTGTTAAAAATTGTCATGTTTGCTAATTATACTACATGTGGACTTTCAATATATAGTATTTATCTCCAAGGGTAAATTTTAGCAAGAAATTGATTTACTCTCTGTAATTAACACTGAAAAGTTTGAAAATACAGTCTCCCACTCCCCCCCTCCATGTACTTGTTCAGCAAGATCTTTCTCTAAGATGAAATAATATTTCAGTCCATGTACCAATGGTAAATGTTTTTCAGTGTATTTCTACAGCATAAGGGAGTATAAGAATTTTTTATAGTAAATTATTACATTTACTGGTCAACAGATAACATTTACTGTCAATAATTCACTTACCTTTAATAATAATAGGGATATTCAGACAGAATACTAGGAGGAAAAAGACTACTGTGAACAGCATTCTAGAGAATCTTACTTATGCATGGAAAACAATGAAATATATACTTGTAAAACTATTGCAATAAGGTTAATACTAAACTGGAATTAATAAACAAAAATTCGCTAACTCTCAAGTGAGATAATGCTCTGTCTATGTTAAAGAACTCTCTCTTAAGGCTTTAGTGTTTGACAAGTTGTTGCCCAGAGAAATGTAACTCTGCTGTTCTGTGGCTGGACTCAGAGCAGACAACATGTTACCTTCCGATCTGTCAACCTGATGCTATCCTGGATACTTTTCACCCCAATTATTTTCTTGGATTATCTTGATACACTGGATTGCTATGCACTGCCACCAACTCGTGCTGTGTGATGTCCTCTCTGTCTTTAAACTGTTTTTCTGGGACATTGTCATTGTCGGCTGTGTCTCTTGTCTCTGCCTTCAAAAACAACACCAAGCCATGACACCAAAGCATAAGTGAGGTGCTTCACAACAGGTGGAGACACTCAATTGCCATTGTAGCCTGGTGACATTCTGTACTCATGGGTCTTGTACAGAAGTGTACATCCATCAAATGAGCACGAACAACATGTTCTGCCATACCTTGGAGACTGGTAACTGGGTATGGGGTACTGGGTAGGGGCTTACATGTGGGGCAAGCAGATCAGTGAAACTTTTCTCCGCAAAATAATCATGTCTCACCAATGGGAATAATTCCTATCAATTCAACACCTTAATCTCATTGTATCATTCAGACTAATTGATATCATCTATGTGATCTAGGCCCTTGACCAGCAAAGCTTTGCTTTTTCCTGTAGCACCTACATATCCATTCCTAAATCCTTCTCAACTCAATAAACCATCTACCTGCAACCTGATATCTACCTCACAGATTGGTTCACAAAAATGCACTCACTCAAAAGCAGTAGCTCTATGTTGCCAGTCATCATAGACTGCTGACAAATTTCTAATCTACAATAATAAAAGTAAATGACAACACAGCTCAGTATTTATTCAAGTCACTTTCCAAAGAGGTCTGTAATGATTCTGAGATTCCCCTCATTCTTGGTCTTCTTAAAAGTTAACTTAGCTTGCACCTATCTCCCACACTGTCAGAATGCTTCTGAACTTCTTGGACTGTATGAATGCTTTTGTCCACAGTCCAAAGCATTGGGCTGTTGGGGATAGATAAACTGAAGCTATTAGACTTGGAATGTTTGTTGGATCTCTTCACTTTTTTGGAAGGCTTGACTGTAATGCAGTCTTCTGGTCTATCTCTATTATTACTTCTACTAACCACAACTCACAAAACTGCTAACTCACATGCCTCTGTGGCTGAGGTCACAAACACTTGGTTGTGCATTGGTGCTCAACCTGGGGGGTAAGCCGGTTCAAATCTGAGTGGTGAAAAAGATTTTCACTGCCAGTATTATACCAGCAGGGGTGAGGGAGGTACTAACTTAAAGTTTCTGATCACCAGACTCCACACCACTGTCTTGTTTTAAATACCACACCTCTCCAGATTATTTCATGAAGTGATGGCATGTGATACTGTTGATGGTGATACACCAATTGGATAGGGACATTAAGCTTGGCAGCCCCCTTCATGCTATTCGTGAGGAGTAGGCTATGTGCCAGCACTGGGTATCACCCTCTCCTTTCTATGATAATCATCATATAACACAAATATTACACTATACCCCACAAACACACACACACACACACACACACAAACACACACACACACACACACACACACACTACATATATTGTAATGGAGCATGTTTTAAACAAATAAACAAACAAATCTGCTAGCTCTTCTTGCATTTAAGATAAGCTGATTTTTTTGCAGTACTGTGCAGAAAAAGTGACAATTACTTCAACACCAAAAGTGACCAACATTATTCCTTATAATGGGTTGTGTTATAACATCTCACACGAAAACAACACTATTGTTCAACTATCACACTGGTTGCCATTCCCGATAATTCTGTGATAGTCTGTATTCCTTTCTATTCTGACATTCAAGGTATTCAATTAAAAACCTTTGTTCAATGAAACATAACACCTGAGGAATTTTCAAATGCAATCTTATGATAAAATAGATATGTTAAAAATAAAAAGGAAACATTAATTTATTGGCATTTTCTGTGATCTCCAGTGGTCTAATATTGCACAGAATTCTTATATGTAAACTAAAAGGTCATTAAAGCATTGCACTTTCAATGATGGAGTCATATCTTAACAACAGAAAACAGAGGATCGTATAAACCTATGATACGGGAGGAATAAGTCTAAATTCAGAGTTCGAGAAAAGTTTTATGTCCTACAAGGTCCTGTAATTGGCTCACTACTATTCATCACCTATATAAAAGATTTATCTGATGCATTGGAGGACTCTTCAGGAACTGTGATGTTTATTGATGATATTGTTTTAGAGTTCACTTGGCCAAAGCAATGTAAAAGGCTTACAACAGTTAACATAAAATACTGTAATTCTTAATCTTACAAAAATCTCAGATACCGTTATCAATTCTCAAAGTTCCACATCCACTGAAAGCCACTTGTCTTTCCTCTCTCCCATCCCTAAATAATTATTTGCCCACATATCTTTCCCTTCCCATGTGCCAAAATTCCTTTCTGTCCCCTTGACCATCCATACACGAGGGCAACTGCTTGTAAATTATCATTGTCACTGTGGACCTATGAGTGTGCATTGTGTGTGTGTGTGTGTGTGTGTGTGTGTGTGTGTGTGTGTGTGTGTCTGCATATGTGTGATAGAAGGAATGGGGAGCGGTGGTGGGTTCTAAGATGTTTTGTGTGACTAGAAGCTGCTCATCTGTCTACAGGTCATGAGTGGCTGCCTTCCCTCTTGATCTTTAGTGGTTCTACCTTAGAATTTCACTGTCATAACATTTGACATATTTTCTACATTGTTTTTAGTTACATGAACTTGCAGGTTGTTATAGTGACAGCAGGATGGTAAATACCAGTGCCTCACTTTCTCATTTTGTTTAGCGTTCTATACAATATATCTCAATCTTTGTAAATGTTTAAATTCCAATTTCTACATGAAAATTCAGTGAACAACCAAATGGGTTGTAGACTGCTGAATGGAGGAGTCTCAGCCTTTTTTAATCCAGGTTAACACTAGCAGTTATGAAGAGTTTCATGGTTACTCTGAAATAATGTACCTGCAACATAAAAGGACCATTCAAAATTGTGATGGTTGTGGGTGAGACTAGTATACTTATAAAGAGCCAAACTCATCCCAGTCTAACACAGCCAATAGATGAATTGAACATACCTAAAAAACAATCTAACCCTTAATCTTACAAAGACCCATATTACAATATTATGAAAAGGTAAGTTGCTACTCATCATATAGCAGAAACGCTGAATCGCAGATAGGCACAACAGAAAGACTGTCACAAGTATGTGTGTGGTCTGAGTGTGTGCGAGTGTGTGTCTGTCATCTACTCTTGACAAAGCCCTTACCGGCTGAAAGCTGTATTTGTGACAGTGTTTTTATTGTGCCTATCTGTGACTCAGCATCTCTGCTATACGGTAAGCAGAACTTTCCTTTTCATGATATTGTTAAAGATCCATATTAAGCAGTTTCATAGATATCAAAATAATTTACAGGTACTGGAATTAGGGCTCAATGAGCACACACTGGATCAGACTCAGTGGATGAAGTTATTAGGCATACAGATGAATAATAAACTGAAGTGGCTCCAGTGCAGGAGTAAGATAACTCAAAAGCTCAATTCTGGCAGGTTTGCTCTCAGAAAATTCTTCCACTGTAGATGGGATTCCTAGCATACTTTCACTCAGTGCTGTTTCATTGCATACTCTTCTGGGGCAATGCAACTAAAATGAAACAAGTATTTGTTCAACTGAAGTGCATAATAAGAATACCTTGAAAGTCGATACTCAAATATCTTGCAGATGTATCTTCAGGTCCCTAGATATTCTTTCACTTACATGCCTATATGTAAACTCCATAGTTTTATTTAAGGTTAATAAAAGAGGGCATATAGGATGAACTGTGCAGTTTACAATCACAACAGTAACAATAATTTCATTATAGATTATGCAACCCTGTCTAGGGTTCAGTAAATGTCTACAAGAAGTTATTGGAAGATATAGGCAGCAAATTGAAATTGTCCAGATAATAACTCATTAGAGGGTCCTTCTACTACCTATCAAATTATCCAAACTCAGTGAAAATTCTGAATGACTCCAATGTTTATAATAAACAGATACTGACTTTGCCAGTTCCATACTGTGAAAACTTTTGACACTATCAAACTAAATTTGTTGAAAACAAAATTACATTCCACTGTTGTAAAAAAATATTATCACTTGTGCACAGAATTTTTAGATAATAATACAGCTATGTTTGTAGAGTAATGTAATAAATTTATACTGCTGGCTGTATATGAAGATTCATGTAAGTTTTTTGACACTTCATGTGTATCTCAATTATACTACTTATATTCGTGAGTTTCCAGTACATTTATGAGAAAATTGCTTTTCATGGCGATAAAAGAACAGGTGATGAAAAAAGAGTATTTATATTTGACTGATTTTTCTTATGTATAAAATAGATGAAACAAAGTCCGAAGTACTGAAGACAGTGCTGCAGGAATTAACCCAACAGCTACACAGGAAATCAGTATAATATTGGAATCTTTTAAAAATAGGAAAATCCCATGGTTAGATAACATGAATTTGGAGCAGCTCAAATATGGCAGATGATTTTTAAATTCAGACACTTACATTTAATTAACCTTTGTTGAGAAAGGATAATAATTTACAAAGGAAGTAGAAAAGATAAACTAATCTCAGTTTTCAAGGAAAGTGATAGTAAATCTTGTAATAACTACTGTGGAATAAGTCTGCTACATGTTGGGTATAAAATGTATCCTAAAATAGTACTAGAAACAATGGGCTTAGATTAACAGTGCACTCTCTTTTACTGGAAGAACAATGCAGCTCCAGAAAATAGAGATATTGCTTAGATATTACATTTATAATAACACAGATATTGGAAAAGAGAAGAGAATTAAAAATTACATCACCTTCACTGATTACATTAAAGCTCTTGATATGGAAGATTGAGAGCACTTACGGAGCATAATGAAATATATTGGATACCCCAAACACTTTATGCAAGTTATCCAGTATACGTATGGGAAAACAAAAATTGTTTTAGGTATAGGCATAACTTTAAAAGCAAGAAATTATAACACCTGCACCCTGGGATAAAACTGAATAACAATATGTACAGTCAATGAAATAAAACTTTTCATGTCTTGATAAGCTTGGGTACCTTACACTGTGTGCAGCTCATACCAGTGGTAATGCAGCAAACAATGGCAATGGTGTCTGTACCATGAAACATGCTTTTAGCAGTGTATTTGTTCCCTTATTATTGTAACAATTTTACTTACAGACTTTTTTATTTTTATTTTCTATGATTGCATATAATTACCACATATTGTTTTGTATATGCATTATAATATGAGGGTTGGACCACACTTTCTTTCTTCAACAACTCTTACTTGAACATATTGAGAATTACACAGACAAAAGAATGGCATTTTATCTACACATCCTACTTTTCCACATAATCTTTAAGCTGTTCTATGGCCTTTCTCCAGTGCAAAACACAGGCATGTATGGCCTGTCAGTACCAACCCTTGTCCTGGTAGTAGAGCCAGTGCTCCGCTGTGCGAATCACCTCCTCGAGGTCCTCAAAATGTCTTTCATGAATGGCATCCTTTAATGGCCCAAACAAGTGAAAGTCTGAGGGGGCTAGGTCAGGGCTGTAGGGTGGATGGGGTAACACTGTCCAACCCTGTTTTGGGATGTGTTCAGCAGTCCTCAGAATTGCGTGGGGCCAAACATTGTCATGTTGCACCAAAACTTCTCCTGGGTTGCTGTGATGCTGAAGTCGCTGGAAACATGTCTTGAGTTTTGTTAATGAGTTGACATATGATTCTGAATTAATGGTACTGCCTCTTGGCATCACATAAATGCAAATCACACCTTAACAGCCCCAGAACATGATGATTATAACCTTACCTGCAAAAGCAGGTCCTTTTAATTTTTTCTTCTATGAAGAGTGGGAATGGTGTCATTCCATTGCCTGTCATGTTGTTTCAGGCTCAAAATTATGAACCTGGGTTTCACCACCTGTCACAATCTGGGACAGACAAGAAGGCCTTGCCCTCAGCTTCAAAATGTTGCAAAAAATCAAAACAAATGTTATTCTGTGCAATGTGGGATCCACTGTTAGACACCGTGGGACCAATTTGCACACACTTATGAATATCAAAAAGTGCAGATAATTGCATCCACATTTTCTTCTGATTGAGAAATGAAGCCAAGTTGTAATGTGTCTGTCCTCACAAATGACAACATCAGCTTGCTGCAACTTGTCTGATGTGACTGCCATGGATGGTTTGCCTGAGTGCTGGAAATCATGGAGCTCCACCAAACCACCTTCTGATGACCTCACCCTCTGTGCCCAGTGTCTAACTCTACTTCTGTCAACAGCAGACGCTCCATAGACTTTGCACAAGCATTTGTGCAAATTCCCCACAGCTTCTTTCTCTGCAGTGAGAAATTCAATGATGGCACATTGCTTGGAATGTACGTCACCTAAAGATGCTGTTTTGAAACTGTCTTGCAGCTACACTATCTATTGGAGGTAATGAAAAGTTGATCTACTCACTCAGGAGACTTAAAATAATACATATGTAACATTTTGCAGTAGTAGCATTGTTTTTGGATGAGAAAAAAATAAGTGGTGCATTACTTTCTAGGCAACGTCTGCACTTACTTTTATCTGTTTGAAACACTGAGTTGCTTTTGCCATGAATAAACAAATAACAGCAAATCTATATAGTTATGTGGTAGCAACAGGGCAGCATTTGAGGCTGTGGAATCTCATTGAAGTAATTAGGGTTTTCATTCCCCCAATACCATACCATTTCTTGCGCTGTATTGTTTGTTGATGATATGCAAGACTAATATAACAGACATGTGCCGAACATGATAACTCACTGTGCAACAGATGGGTATATGACAAACAGTCATTTACTGACAAGATGTCTCACCATATGCTGGGCACATGAGAGTGCCCTGGCACCCATTCAGTAAGATGGTTTCTTGGCACATGAAGCAGCACCCACATACAGCATTCACATTCTCTATGCCCAGAAATGGATAAAGTGGTGATAACAAGTTGGCATCAAGGGTCAGGCTTAGGAAAGATGGTAATGCCTCAGCAGGACACTGTGCTAAGTGACACCTGTTTTGAACACAAAGTCCTGAATGGAACCCATTTCCTGGTAGCCTGCAAACCATTCACAATCACTAATGGGTCGCAGATGTTAGAGTCCATGATGCTAGTAATAAAGAGACCCTATCTCATGATCACAAACATTGTAGGCTTGTCTCCACTGAGCTGAATGTAGACCATGACTGTCACCACATGATCTTTTCATATGAGTCAATATTTAGCTCAGTGAATGAGAGACTGGTGATGGTTTACAGGCCACTGGGAGCACAGTATGTGGCACAACACTCCCAAGTTGGCCACATCACAGTCTCATGCTGGGAGTGCTTGCCAAGTATGGTTATCTCGCTGTTGATCACTATGTGCACATCATGAAAGATACTATGGTGCCAAGTGTGAGGGTCCACTATCCCAATGGAGTGATCCACTTATAGGAGGACCACTCACCAGTTTACTTGAATTGAATCGTTTCGCAAGAGGCTGATGTCGACCTGATCAGCTGGTGGGTTTGAATGCTAGACTCGAATCCCACTGAAAATTTATGGGCCAAAATGAAGCACCACATGAAATTATGTTGGCCAACACCAGCCCCATGCTCATCCAATCAACTATGGGACCTAGTGTTGGATATGTGGGAGAGGCTCTGGTTGATGAGAAATATTACCAGAAACTGACCTCACCATATGAGGCATATAATTAGTGCCAATGGGCAGTGGACTTCATACTAGCCTTATCCCAGACATGAAACTTTCACATCATCTCACATTAATACACTTTACACTAAACATTTGATACAGCTGCATGTTTATTAACTGGAAACCTATTTGAAATCATTGTGCTTGAAATTTTATAGATTGGATTCATGTTACTTTACAATTAAAACATGTAAATTAAGAAATAAGTCAATGTGAATTTATATGGAAATGGTCCTAATATAAGGCAGCCAGAGAAATCACTTAATATTTACCAATATAAAAACAAGTAAACTCTGAAATAACTATATTCTCTTCCTTATTGCCTCTACAAAATTTTCTGTATTTATTGAGCACAAGTAACTACAGCTAAGGCTTACAAAATCTCCCTTTCAAGTAAACATTCTTCAGGAACCCAAGAGTAGTTTTCCTTCCACACTGCCCATTTCTCTATGTTGAGTCTTAAGAGAAGCAATCACTGTAGAACATGCATCCAGTGTATTCTTCTGCAGACTGCACTCTGTAGCATTGTCCTCAATTAAATTTGTAGGAGACCCTTAATGACTAGAAGATTATGCTTCCTGTGTTTTACAATCTTCCTTTTTCCAGAACAAAACTTTTGATTCTGTCTCCTTTGATTCCAATACAGTTTTCTTCTCTTTGAAATATTCCAAATGTTCCCTGTTTGGAGATGATGTTAGCTACTTAGCAGATTCAGAACATGCTGATTTCACTCGAGCTGGTGGCTATTGATGTGGTTTGCCGACTTTGGAGCTATGAAATTATTATTAAAATTCTTATAATTTTGTAGGGTATACTGTTTTTTATCTGCTGCCACCACAAGCACTGTGTTCCTTCATGTCCACTGTAACTTGGTTTTTACACCAAGAACGACCAATACTAACATTATGTTTCAGAAGCTTTATTTTATATCACGTCATAATTATTATGTTACATTGACAAAACTCAAAAATACTGAGATGCTTACAACACTGACACACATCTCTTAAGACACTGATGTAAAATGCCAACATGGCTGCCCCTTTATATATAATTCCAAACAATACTTGGTATTGTTATAAACAGTTTTTTAATAAAATTACAATTAAAATTGTTGCCTCAAAATTAATGAAATATTTCAACAGTTGCACTGGCTCTTATGGAGCAAATACATATATGGATTTTCAAGCATTTAACATTTTAGGAGTGTGCAAATACTCAAAATATGAAATATTAACAACACTTTTACTATTTTTATAAAATGCAAAAGATACATCATTCGGAAAATGTTCCTACCTATTACCGGACCTATACACTTCAATACAATTATAATTTAGAAACCAGTTTCATTGTAATAATTCTTCAAGCACAGATCCACCTTTTGTTTACATGAGTGATTCCAGTTTATTTCAAACTGGATTGAAAAATATGTGTTTTAAATGGGTTCAATGGATTGTTACATCTCAGAGCTAGCCAGACACCATATGGGCTCACATTTACACCATTGTTTGCATCTAATTTGCCCAACTCCTGGTGAACTGCAAAGTCGTTGCCTCTAAGTATACACCTGTTATGTGGGAAGAGTCTCATTTTCCGAAGGCTGTTTATAGCATATTCCATTGTTACTGTCTCGAGAAGGGTGCTCCAAACTATCTCATAATCAAAAATGAGGTTATTACTTGTCCTGGGTTATTTGAGCACCAGATTTCTATTTCTTGGGGATAATGCATTTTTAATGGTTCCATGAATTCCACACAAAAGGATGCACTTTACGAATGGAATGGGGTGATAAACGGATGATGCAGACACGGTTGTCTTATGCTTTGTCTATCACAAAAATGTGATATGATGCCCATCAAGTATTACCACAACAGGATTGTCACCAAATGGGTTCACAAAACTGTCAGTCCACTTAGTAAAAATATGAGTCCAATTACAGCTACTACGGTGGCAAGTTGAAGTTATCCTAATATGAGAAAGTGTGTCCTAATTTGCGATTCTGACCTGTATTAGGATACTCACGGTATTCCGAATTAGGATAAGCCATCTCGCTCTAAAAATCTCGCCTCATAGTTCTGTAGCTCAGTTTTAAGGACACTTCATTATGGAGAATGAAAGAGTATTTAGTCAAGACCATATTTGTATGACTATTTCTGCAACAGGTACCCAATTTCAAATATTAAAGCCCTACAAGCAAATACATTCCAAAAACATCAAGTTCAACACATTTAAAATCACAGATTCTCCACTATGTCCAGCTCCATAATGATCCTACTGCCACTACTCTATGCATGTGGTGCCATGCAAAGCAAGTTCTGATACTGCCCAACAGGGATGAGCACTTATTTTAATCAGAACCTAGCTGACTCATAATAGTGAACTCTTCCATAATACACACCTTTCCTCTATATTCAAAATCATTTTCAGTAATGTTAGTATCTTCCAGGTAAATTAAAAACAGTCTCAAATCAAAAATTAGTTATTTAATTAAATTCTAATTGCAGTGAGGCAAAGTGTAGTGCATTCCATCATCTGACTTGCTTAGCTACATTCCTACAGACCACCGAAATCATTGAGTTCAATTTTACTTGAAAATTAGGGAGAAACAAACTATAATTCCATTTGAAAACCATATTACATACTTGTCCTGTTGACTCAAAGATCATGGAGTTTTGTACACGCTTGTCTCTTTCAGATCGATGTACATGTCCACGTAGATTTTGATTAATAATGTCTGGCAGAATTTAAGTATCTTACTCAGACATGTATTGCGTCATTGCTCTTACCTGTGCTGGATGGGAAACCACCCAAACTTCTCTTTCACTATTGTTGTGGTCACCAATAGCAAATTTCATTCGCTTTCTAAGAGTGAGGAACATGTATTCTTCAACTTTCCCTAACCAATCTTCAACATTTCCTCTTGCATATAAACCCTGGAAATAAAGCATTTAATAGTTAAATTATAAAGATGCAACACATGAATCATTATAAATCACCAAGTACAGATGTGTCGAGAGTTAATATGTAGTGGACAGTCTAGGCTAAGTTAAGTATTTCATTTGATGTTTCACAAATGTATCATGATAGGAAAAAAATTTCAAAGTTCACTTTCAAATTTATATTCTGTAATTTTGTGAATACATTGTCTCCCAGATTGCACAGAGACATATTTTGTTGCCATGTCTTTTGTGTATATCAACATTCATTCAAGGTAGGATACCTCAACAATAAAAGGTTTGCATTACAAAGGGTTGGGAGTATTTCTGCAGTTGTGATGGTGATCTTCAGTCCAAAGGCTTGTGAAATACAGCTCTTTACACTATTCTATCCTGCTCAAGCCTCTTCATCTCTGAATAACTGCTACAACCTACATTTATTTGAATCTGCTTACTGTATTTACACCTAGGTCTCACTCTTAAAGTTTTCACTTTTTACTAAAAAGGGGGGCCGCCTCATGTCTTTCCATCACCAAACTGAGGCAAAGAACTAGATCAGGGCCAGCATCATGATGTTTCTCTACTGCTCATAGCTTGCCAATGTGTCAGTTTCATGTAACCAATGAGATTCAGAAAAGAGGCAATGAAATTCTAGACTGAAAGTGAATATTTGACTGTTTTCAAACAATGGAAGATCCTGGATGGAATTGTAACAATACCAGAGAAGGAAAGTTGCTACTCACAATATAGCTGAGATGCTGAGTCATGAAAGGCACAATAAAAAGATTCACACAAACATTGCTTTTGGTCACTAAGGCCTTTGTCAGCAGTAGACACATAGACACACACGCACACACACACACACGCAAATGCAACTTGCACACCCGTCTGCTGTCTCAGAGAGCTGAAACTACACTCAGTAGTGCGTGAGTGTGAGTGTGTGTGTGCATGTGTGTATGTGTGCTACTGCTGACAAAGGTCTTAATGGCCAAAAGCTATGTTTGTGTGAATCTTTTAATTGTGGCCATCATGACTCAGCATCTCCGTTATATGGCGAGTAGCAACTTTCCTTCTCTGGGATTATTATTTGACTGTTTTTATGGATATGTCTTGAATTGCAAAGTTGTGTTTAGGTTGGGACCAGCACAGCTGGAATTGCGGCATAGAAATGAACAGCAATTACATTTATAATTTTGATTGTCACAAATATTTGTCATTTTTTATGAATATGTCATGAATTACCAGGTTCTGGTTAGCTTAGAATGCAACAATATGGCTTAAAGTGTTGTGAGTGAAATGAGCAGCAACTAAATTTTTATCTTAGTTGTCACAAATATTTGACTGTTTCCTCCAAATTTGTTACAACTTCTGACGTTATAGTATATTGACGTGAGAATATGACAATATTCCATTGTGTTTTTCTTTGTAACAAACCATCTGTCTGCTGATCTCTTGTTAGCTGTGTAAAACCACCATGTCACACTCCCCCTTTTGTTACTACATACCTCCAGAGATTGTGGATCACATTGCTGCTCCAAAACATTTAAGTATGTCACTTGCCTTTACTGACTACTCTACAATGCCTCAGGAAGTATCTTATCAACCAATCCCTTTTTTTATTCAAGTTATGCCTCAAATATCTTTTCACCCCAAGTAGTCAGTGTTGAACTTTCACCCCCCATTTTTCAGCCAGTATAACAATGCAGTACATTGACACCAAGGACTATCAACAAAGAAATAAAGCAGGTGAATGTCACAAGGTTACAGACAGACAGACTTGAAAGAACTCAGAGCAGAAGAACAACATAATACATGCCACAGTTTCCAGTAAAAGTTAATTTGTTTGATCAGAGCATTAGAAGATTGAAAAACAAGACAGATGGGATTTCTGTGTACCTAGAGGTTGTGGAAAATTCTAAAGTGATGAATGGTTTGTGCCCCTCTTAACACCGTGTAAACACGGTGATGAAGAAGTTCAATATCAGGGATTATAGCTTTGCATCATTTTCATGCAGAGCTAACATGGAAAAAGGTGGAATTGCAACATACGCAAAAGCTAGATACAAATTCTAAAAAATTGATACAAATAATTTTTGTGTTGATCAGAACCTAGAAGCATGTGCCTGTGAATTATTACTGCAGAATGCTTCTCTTGTAAATGTAACAGTCTTTCAGCTATTTATGAGACATTTTGATGCATTATTGAAGTACCTGTCAGACAAGAAGAAATGGTTAATAGTTCGTGGAGATTTCAATGTTGATTTCTTAAAAGATACAAACAGAAAAAACGAACTAGAACTGTTATTTAGGTGCTTCAATATAATTTCAGTAGCCAGTTTTCCAACTCATTTATAGGAGATAGTAGCACACTGATTGATAATATTTTTATAGACAGTGCTCAGACCAAAACAATTAATGTGCACTCAACTATCTGATCATGATACAAAATTGATGGAAGGAAACAATATGGCACCTAATAATCCTGAGGTAGGTTCATACAAAGTAGTGAGGTTTATTAATGAGCACAGGATACAATGTAATTGTAGTAAGTTACAAGGAGTGTTATGGGATGAGTAATAAACAAAGATAAATGCTAATATTCAATTTATTCCATAGCAACTTTGTACCAATATCAGAAAGCCACTTTCTTAAAAAATAATCCACAAGATCCATTAAACAAACAAGTAAGCTGTGGATAGCTAAGGAAATTAAAATCTCATATAAGAGGAAGAGAGAAGTTTATATAAAGGCCAGAGTGAGTCAAGATCTTACATTACTTGCAAACTACATAAAATACTGTAGTATTTTAAGGAAAGTCATTAAAATGCCTGAAGTATATATGCCCTGACAAAAACGAATAATGCAGATCAAAACTACATGGTATATTACCAAATGGGAGACAGAATAGACAATCACAGTACAAGACACTGAAACAATTAAACTACATGACAATGAAGTCACTGATCATTCAAAAATTTCTAATTCTTTAAACAAACACTTTCAAAATGTAGCAGCAAAAATAGGATTAAATGGATCAGTTAAAGAGGCAAGAAAACACATTAAAAATGTCATTCCACAAGACTTTAGAAGTAGCACCAGCATCCTTCATTGAAGTTAATACACTCATAAAATTTTTAAAAAGCAAAACATTGTGTGGTGTTGACAGGATTTCAAACAGAATTCTGAAAAGTTGTTCCCCCTCACTAAGTAATGTCCTTAGTGATATATCATTGGCACAAACAATTTCTCCAGATGGGTTAAAATACACAATTGTTAAACTTCTTGAAAAGAAATTAACAATTATTTTCCAGTTTCCTTACTGGCATATTTTTCAAAAACATAATGTACTTAATAATGGCCTCACCATTAAGTGGAAACAATATACTTAGTATATCTCAGTTTGCATTCCAGAAGGCTTGCTTAACTAAGAATGCTATTTATGTATTCAATCATCAAATAGTACAAGTTTTAAATAATAAAATATCACCAGTTGGTATTTTTTGTGATCCTTCCAAGGTGTTTGATTATACAGATTATGTTACTCTTGAAATAAAATGTGGTGAAAATGATTTTGTGGTGAAGTTTTGGATGTTAACTGATGTTTAACACAAGAAAAACAGTGCTCAATATACCAAATCTTATTACTGATATTCTCAAAATAATAATAATAATAACAATAATAATAATAATAATTTTGATGTTACTACATCACCACATGGGATTTATGCAATGGATTCAGTAAGTTTCAGTGCTTCATGTTCACCTTACATTTTATTTTTCACACTTTATGTTTGGTAGCAAACTTACAGAGTCTGATTACATGCTATTGATATAAAATTTGGTACAAGACTGACTTATGGTGGTGTACAAATTGTCTCTATTTATATGATTTTAAAAATTACTGTCACTGTTGCATATTGAATTTTGCGTATTAACAATTAAATTTTTATGAATATAATTGAGGGAAACATTCCACGTGGGAAAAATATATCTAAAAAGAAAGATGATGAGACTTACCAAACAAAATCGCTGGCAGGTCGATAGACACACAAACAAACACAAACATACACACAAAATTCAAGCTTTCGCAACCAACGGTTGCCTCATCAGGAAAGAGGGAAGGAGAGGGAAAGACGAAAGCATTTGGGTTTTAAGGGAGCCCAAACTCTTTGCCTTTACAAATTTCTGCTTGTGTCTGTGTATATGCGGATGGATATGTATGTGTGTGCGAGTGTTTACTTGTCCTTTTTTCACCCTAAGGTAAGTCTTTCTGCTCCCGGGATTGGAATGACTCCCTCCCTTAAAACCCAAATCCTTTCGTCTTTCCGCCCGCATCTCGTGGTCGTGCGGTAGCGTTCTCGCTTCCCACGCCCGGGTTCCCGGGTTCGATTCCCGGCGGGGTCAGGGATTTTCTCTGCCTCGTGATGGCTGGGTGTTGTGTGCTGTCCTTAGGTTAGTTAGGTTTAAGTAGTTCTAAGTTCTAGGGGACTTATGACCCCAGCAGTTGAGTCCCATAGTGCTCAGACCCATTTGAACCCTTTCGTCTTTCCCTCTCCTTCCCTCTTTCCTGATGAGGCAACCGTTGGTTGCGAAAGCTTGAATTTTGTGTGTATGTTTGTGTTTGTTTGTGTGTCTATCGACCTGCCAGCGCTTTTGTTTGGTAAGTCTCATCATCTTTCTTTTTAGATAAAATTAAATTTTTACATATATCTTCCCAAATTACATAGAAAATCACGTGGAATAACAGTGAATAATTTCATACAAAGACAGGAAAGAACCTGTTTCTATTAAACCTATGAATTACATATTTTATCAATATATTTTGTTAATTTTCATATATTATTTTACTGACTTAAAGGAAAATTATCCTATAATTTTCTGGTGAACAGAGTGATTAGTTTTATTGAATGAAAGTTGTAGATTCAATTAATTAAATTTTGTACAAGTAAAAATTTACATTTCTATATGGTTGTAATTACATTTCTATTAACTAACACCAGTCAGAACATGAGCATGTTTGACTTTGAATGAAGAATCGTCGTGTCATATTTCTGTTAGAAGAACAAACATCTTCTGATTTAAAAAAAAATAAAAATAGATGTCTCTTGATGACTTGATGTATAGGAACTTTAATCATTAATTACACCTTAACTGAAGCAGCAGTTTTATTCCTACCATGAGCCTGTAGTTTGTGTTGTGTGTAAATTATGATGGTACATTAGTTTTTAATCCAATCTGTTTCCTCCATTTTATATACTGGTGAGGCCTGATGTAGACGATGTCGAAACAACAAAGTTGTTACACAAAGAATCTTTGGTGTATCCCAGTATTCGAATCCAGATGACCAGAAACATGTCTCCTGCATTCTATCTACTGGTGAGACACAATGTAGGCAATGTCAATGCAACAGTTTAAATTGGTGTAAATTACTAATGTTACATATATGCCCTCTTCAGGAGAGTGGAGATGAGACTGGAATAGGTCACAGAATCCCAAAAAGGGGTTGTCGTATTACATTCTTTAAAAACAAACTCAAGTTGTACAGAGCTGATGGCTTTACGCATAGCTGGTTTGAATCATGCTTAACAAAATGGATGTAAAAGATTGTGCTGAATAATTCAAACAGCGTTGGAAGGGTAGAAAACTTTTATGACTGAGGGGGGGGATATTACAAAGGGAATCCCAGAGGGTTCTATTTCAGGTCCACTACTATTCCTTATATATGTGAATGGCCTTCCACGTGAGATGCAACAAGCAGAACTGGCATTTTTTGCAGACAATACTAGTGCAATAATTAATAGCATTAGAGACAAAGCAAGGGAAGAGATGATTAATCGCATTTTCCAAAGAACTATAAAGTGGTTCTCATAAAATTTACGCTACCTAAATTTTTAAGAAACAAACTACAGGTTGGTCCAAAAGTTCGGAAACACCCTGATAAAATCCAAATGGAGTAGCAAACATGGAAACAGAGTCCCTGCACACGAGGAATGGGAAGGGGGAAACTTTATAGGCTATGCCACCAACATGGCGGCCATCTTGAAAGCCGCCATCTTGGATTCAACTCCAAAATTTCAAATGGGAATGTGGTCATGTGACATATCAAACAGATAGAGAATTTCACCAGAAAAACAATGCCATTGTTATTTTAAACATAGCTTTATTCATTCTCGTGTTATAGCCAATTACTTGCGGCAGCAGTGGGACGATTTGGCAGCATTAGTATTATGTACTGAGAAGTCATAAAATGGAGTCTGAAACGGAGCAAAGTGACTATCCCACGCCTGATATGTTACTTGTGTTTGACTGTTAGGTATCATTTACTCATGCTAACATTTTAATCATTGTTTCCTTATTTACAGGTTACAAAATGTCCTTAACACATGAAGAACGCATTGAAATAATCTTGATATCAGGAGAAAGAAGCACACGGGTCATTGCTGAGGATTTCTACAGTTGTCACCCAACCAGGCAGCCCATTACTCACAGTACAGTTGCCAAGCTTTTGGCCAAATTCCGAGCAACAGGTTCTGTCGCAGATGAACCTAAGGCTGGAAGACCAAAATCCGCCACCGATGAAGCAACAACGGTGAGCGTGTTGGCATCATTTAGCAAGAGTCCGCAACGGAGTACTCGTCGCCTGTCATAAGAATGTGGGGTTAGCCATATGTCCATACTGCAAATTTAATCATAGCACAAATAGCACCCATACAAAATTCAGCTGCTCCAACACCTGAACGAGGACGACCCAGAGCGTCGGGCACAGTTCGCAGAATAGGTGACACAGCAGCTGCAGATAAACCCACGTTTCCCCTATCAGGTGCTGTTCAGTGATGAAGCCAATTTCTTTATCAATGGTGAAGTGAACAAGCAGAATCACAGATACTGGTTCGACACAAATCCGCACTGGATTGATGCTTACAAAACAGTCAACTCACAAAAAGTGATGGTCTGGTGTGGTGTGTGGGGTACCAAAGTCGTTGGACCATTTTTATTGATGGTACGTTAACAGCCAACGGTTATCTGAGGTTATTGGATTAAGAAATGTGTCCGTCATTGTTAACGGAGGACGGAACATTTCCTGAATTCTTCCAACATGATGGAGCCCCACCACATTATGGGCACAATGTGCGAGCATGCCTGGATGTGCAGTTCCCTCAAAAGTGGATTGGTCATAGGGGTGCTGTGGAGTGGCCATCACGTTCACCAGATTTGACTCCTTTGGATTTTTATCTTTGGGGTCATGTCAAAGCACTGGTTTATTCTGTGGAAATACGGGATTTGCATCATCTAAAGCAGCGCATTGTTGATGTGTGTGGTCAAATTCAGTCAGATGTGTTGGTCAAAGTTCATCAGGACTGGGTTTGGAGGATAGCATTAACAATCCAATATAATGGACAACATATCGAGCCATTCCTATGACTGTTGGTGGTTTCTCAGAACTGTGTAACATCAGCATAATGTCTCTTTGGCACATAACACATGCTGCCGAGCATCCCACCTCTGCCACATGTAACTGGCTATAACCCGAGAATGAATAAAGCTATGTTTAAAATAACAACGGCATTGTTTTTCCAATGAAATTCTCTATCTGTTTGATATGTCACATGACCACATTCCCATTTGAAATTTTGGAGTTGAATCCAAGATGGTGGCTTTCAAAATGGCCGCCATGTTGGTGGCATAGCCTATAAAGTTTCCCCCTTCCCGTTCCTCGTATGTGGGGATTCTGTTTCCTTGTTTGCTACTCCATTTGAATTTTATGAGGGTGTTTCCAGACTTTTGGACCACCCTGTATATTCAGTCCTGTTCAACAAACAGTCATACCAACACCTGATGTAGGAGATAGGGATATTGACTGTGCTGTCACAATAAATATGAGTTGCTCAGTTCCTAAATGTCCTTTATCCAATCAGCATAAATTTTGGTAATTAGTGAAAAACATATTTAACGATTCCTGTTGTATGTATAAACTTGAAATTTTTTCTCCATGTTTCTTAGTTATCTATTTTGTTATTAAAAAATCATAAAAATAACTTATTTCAAAATTTTGTTACAAATAAAAAGCTGTTGTATAAGGGACATTTTGGAACCAAAATATGGAGAAGAGACATTTTGGAAATAAAACTTTGGATAAGAGACAGTTTGAAAAAGAAAATAGGTGAAAAATTATAAAAAGTGTTTGTTTAGTAAATGCATATAATTTAATTTTTGTGGAAACAATGTCTGTATGTATTTTTAAAACAACTGAAATAATTTCTGGTTAAGTTAGGGAAGTAGATAAAAACATACATTTACCAGAAAATTATTAAAAAATAAAATTACATTAAGCCTACACACATCACAGAAAACATTTTAAGTGCCTTAACGTTATTCATTGACTTATTTAAATCTGGATTTGTCCTATTAACTGCTGTGAAGTAATTAAAAGCCATTTTCATTGTCCATGTGTCCACTGGCATTTTCATCTTCAGATTCTTCTTCAGGTCTATTCTGTATTGGGTGGAATATAATATTTTTGTAGAAGGCCACATCTTCATTTTGAGCCCAATTTTCCTCAAAGTGAAGAGTCAGAAGCTTGTTGACATCTTTCACTTTCAGTTCTTTTACTGTTACTCCAGGTAGTACTAATGGTAGTTCGAAGTTTTGAACTTTAAATCAAGGTGTGAGTACTTTTTCCACCTTTCCGAGATTGGTGTTACACTAAGGTTCACTTGCAACAAGTACTTCACAGGTTGGCTCAATGCCTAGTGGTATAATAAATCTTTTAGCAGTTGAAAATTTAAAGTGCCAATTTCCAGGCTTATTTTGGTAATTTTCACATACCTTCCTCCAGTCAAAAATATTAAAGTCTCAGTCATACTGAAAACAGTTCCACATTCCTTAAAGATTTAAATGTATTTCTCAGGCTTAATAATAGTATCATAACTTTCAATTTCCCTCTCAATTCTGGGAAATACACAATTAGGCGGCATATAAGAATGACGTGGTACAGGGAATACTAAAACAATGTCTTTAATATTTGGCGGCACTTTATTTACCAACTAGTATTGAAGCATAATCATCATTGAACTGTTCCGGTTTTATCCTCCACAACCATGGGAAAAAGCCTTACAGTGGTCACTCCTTCCAAGCAAGTACTTTTTAGCCTTGCTGATGCAATTTCATTTGAACCTTTTTTTAAGTCTGATTGTGTTCAGTGATATACAAAAACACGGTATTTTGTCTGCTTATCTTTAGATGTACCTTGGCAGATACTAAAGTTAAATAGATAACACTGTTGACTATAGTAAGCTGTCTGATCAGGGATTTAGGGTAAAACCAAGTTCTTTTGGCAGTCAAAGGATAGGGTAATTTCATTTTAATTTTCAGTTTTCAGGATATTAAAGAATGTTTCTGCCCTCTTTTTGTGGAGATTGAAATCAATTTCAACCTATTTGTCCCTGCTGTCTAATTTCAACAGAAACTGGATGCATTTGGAGCAATTGTCCACAGCAGGAGAGCCAGCGCTTAAGTTATAATCTTTGACAAATATTTCATAAAAATATGAATATGGAATTTGAGGATCATTTTCTACTCTTTAATTGTAAGCCTTCTGAAACTTACTTATTCAAAGATGTCTCAAAAAATACTGTCCTGTAATTCTGGTGTTTTTGCAATAATGTTTTTTAAGTGGGCAGAATGACTTTACAGAATGCCTTTAAGCCTCAAACAGCTTAGACTTATTGTCTCCTCCTCTATTCTCAACAGCTAGATTTCTGGAGTGGAAATATCTCTTACAAACTCACTGATTTCTTTTCTCACTAACGCCAAGTATGCCACAAAAGGATTTCTTACATAAACAAACCAAAGAAGCATTTCCAGATTTGGTATGTGAGATTAGACAGTGATTCCAATTTTCAGTGATTTGTTTCCATTCATCTTCATTAGTTCTCCTCTCTTTAGGTCTTTCACTCACGGTATATTTAAGTACATAGTTATCTTGGTACATTTTATTCTTAGAAGAATAAAAACCTCCATGAAACTTATAAAGATCTTGCATTGTAAGCTGATTACACTTAAAAACTATATCAGAATGAAGGCACTGCGGTAGTCGTGGCAAAGCCTTTGATGTGTAGCTTTAAAACAAGCTGCTCACTTTAAACACAGAAGAACACTTAAAAACAGCCTAATTTCAATTATTGGGAAGAATTTTGACAGTAAAAACTAGCAAAACCACCAGGGTGAACACACAAAACAAGCATCAACTTCACAATGAACAAAAACATAACCTATTGTCAACAGTAAACAAAACTTAGCTTCAACTGACCATCAGTTCTACCACAACACGTTTCACTGGAAAAATACCCTACATAATAATATTAAATTACCCTATTCCTTAAAATGGTTGGTAGCTGCACTGTGTGTAAGAGCCAAATTTCGAAAGAAAAAAAAAGAAAAAAGAAAAAACAAATGACAAGGTTTGATTTTTGTATGAATGTAGAACTTTTTTCTTGCATTTGAGATTTTTATACCAGTTATAATATTCTATTTACAGCTGGTTTCAGTCTATAGTTCTCAGCTGGGCTACGTCAAAATAATACGTGCATATGGCATTAAAGTTAGTGAACAAGCAATTTACATCTGTCTCATTGAACATTTTATCCATGGTTTTCATGTTAGTAAATAACAGAAGTTTAATTTTGTCATCACTAAGGTTCCTGCATGTACATATTTTAATAGGTAGCCTTTTCTCTGAACATAATTCTATTGTTGACAACAGGGTCTCATGATCGCTGTAGCCCATATATTATAAACTAGTATTGTACTGAGAGATGGTTTACTGAACAAAATTATGATCTAATGTTGTTTTAGTGTCCCCAGAGATTTTTGTTGATATGTCCACTGTGCTGATTAAATTTAAACTCTTTGTCATCCACAGTAATTCATTACCAGTAATCTCAGGGTTTCAGAAAATCAATTAAAATCACCATATATGGTATTCTTTTTTGTTGATTCTAAGATGCATAGCACTCTTTAAAGTTTAAACAAGAAATTCTTGTAGTCTCCACCAGGGGAACTGTATACAGTTTAAATAACAAAGTGTATGTTAATAAGCTCAATAGGTAGTATTTTCCATTGTCAATCAGGAGGATTTTGGACTGCCATGTAGTTTAAATTCTGCTTTGTAAAACTAGCTCTCCCTGCATATTTTAAATTGAGACCATAGAATTTATTCCAATGCCCATGAGTTTAATTAATCATGTCAGTTTCTTTTTTTATTTTTATTTGTTTTAAAAAAGAAAAGAAAAATGAAAATAAATGTGAGATTGTGATGAATCATTAACAATTGTTTTCCACTTCTTGGATGTGTCCAACACTTTCTATAGGTTGTGGACAGAGTTCACTTCCTTATTCCAATACACATAATTTGCACTTCTAATTCTTTCTCAGTTGTGCAAGGGTATATACCCAGGTGGCAATTGCTATGTTGGTTTGTGTACCTGTACTCTTTATTTAACATTTAAGAAATTCTAAGTAATTATTTTTGTAAAACAGTGAAAATAAATAAGTGTGAGTTACAGAATATTCAGATGTCCATGAGTTCAATTTACTATTTCTGTCAGGAGAGTGAGAAAGAGAGAGAGAGAGAGAAAACAAATTTGAGTGCAAGAAAGTCCACTTCCAGTGTAGAGCACAGTTTTTGCACCCACTTTCTCAATGGCTAATTACCACAAATGACAATTATTGTTTTTAAGTTGTTATGATTGAGAATCAACATAGTGCTGCATCCATGGCTATAAGAATACATATTTATGTCACTCATGTTGCTCGCAAATCTTCTCTGTGACTGGGTGATATAACAGGTATTTCTTCTTTCTTCTTCAGATTTTGAGGGACCTTTTTACTGCTGTTTATGTTGCTTTATTTTTCAGAAAGTCAGCAGCTGTAACATGACAGGCACAGTGCAGCATAAATCCAGATGCAGGTAGGCACAGTCCACAAGGAGATGGCCTCTTTGTGTGTGGCTGGGTTTTGGCCTGCATCAACCTGTTCTTTGAGCTCACAGAGGTAATGCGTTGTGTCTGTGGCACACCAGTCACTCCCAAAACTGTTAAACATTTTTAATGCAATAGATCTAAGGACTTCTAAAATTTCTTCACATGCTTGTGGATTCAGAAAAGTTTTCTATAGTGAATTTTTTCACACTCTAACTCTGAAATCCAAGACAGTAAATTCTTGTACGAGTTTGCAGAACCATAATATTTATATACAGTGAGTTTATAATGCTTATGATGATTTTCATGGAACATCACAAATGAAGAGAACTTTTAAATTAGTTTTGCAAACTTTCATATTTATAGCTCAAATGCTGAACTGTGAAGAATCTGTTGTTTCACTCACTAGGAAAATTCTGGTAAATGTAAATAATTTAGGAGTAAAGGATACAACTCACCTAATAGCAGAGGTGTTGAGTCATTGGCAAGCACACAAAAAAGACAAGAAAACTTTGTTTGCTTTCGGAAATATATCCTTTCTTGAGCTGGAGTACAAATACACACACCTGCACACACGCAGGCACAAACCTGCACCCCCACTTGGTGCCAGCTGGATACACAATGCAGGGATTACAGTTTGGCAGGTGGACTGAAGGGTCCGGGTTGTGTAAGGTGAGGTGTGTAGAGGGAAAGAGAGGTGGGCAGCAGAAAGAGGTGTCGGGGGTAAGTAGCTATTAGCTTCGAGAGGGAAATAGACTGTTTTCTGGTTAGGAATGTGGAAGGGATGTGTGGCAGGTGCATGGGCTAGACATGTGATGCACAAGTGCCAGAGCAGGGGGGGGGGGGGGGGGGGAGCGCAGTACAAAAGTGACATAAATTGGGAAGGGCTGATAGGACAGAGAACGGAGAAAGTTTTGGATGGAGAGTGTGGCAACTGTGTGTTAATGGAGACTGAGCCCAGAAGGGTTACGCAAGTGAAGGAGCTTTTGTAAGGATAACTGCAGTCTGCATATTTCAGAAAAGTAGAGGGTAGGATTGCAATAGTTCATCCTCTGGAGCAGCCATTGAAATCAAGCATTCTGTGCTTAGCTGTGTGTTATGACAATGGGTGATAAACTCTGTTCTTACCCACAGATTGGCAGCAGCTGTTCAGTCTCTTTTTGTCATACCAACACCACATGCTGTGCAGTGATTGCAAAAGAGTTGGTATAGGAGAAGTCTGCTTTCACAATCAGCCCTGCCACTGATGAGCCTGCAGCATAAATGGAGCAGGAAGTGCTGGGTCGGCATATTGGGAAAGCCTTGAACCTTGCAAGAGGTTGGGAATGGAGGATTTATTTCTGAAAGCTAGCAAGGTTTCCTTCCTTTTTGTGTGTGCCTGTTGATGACTCAATGCTTCTGTTATTTGGTGAGTGGTCCTTACTTCTAAACTATTTACATTAAAATTTTTAAAAAATCATGTAGTAAACCACAACCACAGTGTACTGATCACATTTTCATTTTTCCAGCCTTTTCTGTTTGCAGTTCAATTAATTTTCAGGAAGCAGGGCAAAAGTTCTTGTGCAATGGGAGAGTTGTATAGTTCCCTCATAGACACACAATGATGCCAACAAACTTTAAAATTAACCACACATTTTTAGTATGGCCATTATTATTAATTAACATTATTATTCCAGAATGAGATTTTCACTCAGCAGTGGAGTGTGTGCTGATATGAAACTTCCTGGTGAATGAAAACTGTGTGCCAGACTGAGACTAAAACTCAAGACCTCTGTGGGTAAGTGCTCTAGCAAATGAGCTGCTCACGCATGACTCACAACTTGTCCTCACATTTTCACTTCTGTCACAACTTCATCTCTTACCCTACAGAGTGAATATCTCATTCTGGAAACATTCCCCAAGCTGTGGCTAAGCCATGTCTCCACACCATCCATTCTTCCATGTTCTTGCAAGTTTCAAAGGAGAGCTTCATTGAAGTTTGGAAGGAAGAGATGATATACTGTCGGAAGTAAAGCTGTGAGGATGGGTCCTGAGTCATTCTTGGGTAGTTCAGTTGGTAGACACTTGCACAGGAAGGGCAAAGGTCCTGAGTTCATGTCTCAGTCTGGCACACAATTTTAATCTGCCAGAAGTTTCATAACATTACTATTATTTATTTTATGTCCAAAGATACATTTTTTCTGGATTCACATATTTTATACCTGATCCCTATGAAATCCCCAAACCACCTTCCCTACCCTCTGGCTCCTACCCCTGTAACCGCCCCCGGTGTAAAACCTGCCCCATGCACCCTCCCACCACCACCTATTCCAGTCCTGTAACCCGGAAGGTGTACACGATCAAAGGCAGAGCCACGTGTGAAAGCACCCACGTGATTTACAAACTGACCTGCCTACACTGTGAAGCGTTCTATGTGGGAATGACCAGCAACAAACTGTCCATTCGCATGAATGGACACAGGCAGACAGTGTTTGTTGGGAATGAGGATCACCCTGTGGCTAAACATGCCTTGGTGCATGGCCAGCACATCTTGGCACAGTGTTACACCATCCGGGTTATCTGGATACTTCCCACTAACACCAACCTGTCAGAACTCCGGAGATGGGAACTTGCCCTTCAGCATATCCTCTCTTCTCGCTATCCGCCAGGCCTCAATCTCCGCTAATTTCTAATTTCAATCTGCCGCCGCTCATACCTCACCTGTCTTTCAACATCATCTTTGCCTCTGTACTTCCGTCCCGACTGACATCTCTGCCCAAACTCTTTGCCTTTACAAATGTCTGCTTGTGTCTGTGTATGTGTGGATGGATATGTGTGTGTGTGCGAGTGTATACCTGTCCTTTTTTCCCCCTAAGGTAAGTCTTTCCGCTCCCGGGATTGGAATGACTCCTTACCCTCTCCCTTAAAATCCATATCCTTTTGTCTTTCCTTCTCCTTCCCTCTTTCCTGACGAGGCAACCGTTGGTTGCGAAAGCTAGAATTTTGTGTGTATGTTTGTGTTAGTTTGTGTGTCTGTCGACCTGCCAGCACTTTCATTTGGTAAGTCACATCATCTTTGTTTTTAGGTATAAAATATAAGATAAAGTATAGAGGCAGACTACAGGTTCTTTTCATATGCAAGTATTCTTGACTTTGTAAAATAAGTGAACAATATTCAATGAAATTTCATATTTAAAATCAAAAAAATTATTGTAAACTCAGATATATGTTGCAATCCATTTGTGTTTTTTCAAAACTCTAAAAAGGAAAACATTCTTAACTACTTTTGGCTTAATAAACAACAGTAAAAATCAGAAGCAAACCTGTCCAAGAGCTACTCTCTCTCCTTCTGGTGATATCATTGCTACAATGTCAGTAGTCATTACTGTTGCGGCTGTTTCACCAGATTCTCCCTCCTTCTCATGCACACCAAATTCCAGTTTTGCAATAGCATCAAAACATTTTCTTAAATGTGGCTGTACTGCAAATGGGTTTCTCGTCTGTCAAACAATTCTATGTATAAGACTTACTGTACAAGGAAAGTTCAGAAATCACTATTATAAAATGTAAATTAAAAACTAAACAATAGTAAGACAAATTTATTTTAAGCTCCCTGATCTACATACACTAAGCTATAAGAAATGTAAAAGGAATTCAGACTGTAAAACAACTGTGGATGACAATGTATTAAGTCTGGTAATATAGGTGATGTAAAAATTAAGAAATTTGTTTATTTTGCTTATTTCCAGTTACTAATTAACTATAGAATTACTCAATAGGGACCTCCATGCAGCACAAGAGTTACAAAAATTGTGCTATGGTATTCCCTGCCCTGTTTAGAATGGGACTGATGCAGAAGCTAACATCGTAGGAAGAGAGTAGACAATAATACGGGCAATATTCTCAGGGACCAATACATTCAGTGTGTAATGGCTGCCACATTAAAGCGAAATTCTTATTAGTTTATAATACAGCAGATATTGCAGTTACATGAATGCCAGCACATCTATAACTTACACTGTAGGAAACATTGCAACCAGGTACAAGTTTTGTTTGAATGGATTTTATTGTACCATTACCAGTTTTGGGTCTGAGCCCATCATCAGGTGGTAGCATTGATTTCTTTGCAAGTTTTACATCTGTGTCTTCCTGAAAAGTTCTCCTTTATATAATACATAGATTTTCTTTTGCAATCCATACTGATCAATGAACTGAACTAAATACAAGATGGTGGATATCTGCCATCACTAGTTCTTTTCCCCTTCTCTACTTCTCTCCTCCCCTTTAACCCAAACCTCTTGGATCACCTAGTAGCCCTACCCTGTTCCTGTTCACAAATCCCTTCACACTCCCACAAGCTGCACTACATCTTCCCCCACACCATCCTGATGTTCCCTCTCCTCCTCACTGCATGCCTCCTCCTTACCTCACTGTCTAATTGCTCCTCCCACCATTTGCAGTTACTACTCAGACCAGCCTCAGTAGTCAGAGACTGTGGTCATTTATGTGTGAGTTGTGCATCTGTGATTGTGTTTGTGTGTGTGTGTTTTCTTCTTCAGAAGAAGGCCTTTCAGTTGAAAGCTGAAACGTATAGCAGTTTTTTTTGTTGTCGCTGCCTGCAATTCGGCATCTCCTCTATATGGTGAGTAGCAATCTATCCTTTCCATAGTATTGTTGTTATCCATTCCAGAATTTCCGTTGTTTGAGGATGTACTACCCTCTTCATAGTAAAAGATGAACTGGAGGATGTAAATGTAACAGAAACAATGGAAATATTACTGACTTTATACCTAACAGGTCAAAAGAAAGTAACTCAATATGTGAAAAAAGAAAAGGACTTCCATAATTTATGAAAAAATGTAAAGAAATTCTCGCTGTGCAGCTTGGATTTATAGGTGGATATGCATCTAAAGACAAGTTACAAAACAGTAAACCATTCCTGAAACTGTTGTACCATATTCCTCTATCTTTAAAGGGAGCCACAACTGTTGAAACTGCTGGCTGCGGTGGCCGAGCGGTTCTAGGCGCTGCAGTCCGGAACCACGCGACTGCTACAGTCGCAGGTTCGAATCCTGCCTCGGGCATGGATATGTGTGATGTCCTTAGGTTGGTTAGGTTTAAGTAGTTCTAAGTTCTAGGGGATTGATGACCTCAGATATTAAGTCCCATAGTGCTCAGAGCCATTTGAACCATTTTGAACTGTTGAAACTGAGAAAATGTTGGAAAAGGCAGTCACTACAAGATCATACAGTGCATACAACAATTCGCTGTTAGCATTAAAAACCAAGTAGAGGAGTTCATTTAGTTTTTATTACCAGAACATTAAATCAAATTATAAAATGGATAGGCCAAATTGAATGGTACATTGTACAGCAATACTATGGAATTGATTGTGGGCTACTAGTAGGGGTCAGTTCATCCCAATTCATGACCATATCAAATCTTTTTGTTCAAAAAGTGGTGTGGTCTTATCAGTTTGAATCTCTGTCTATTAATCAAAGTGTTTTTGTATCTGCATTCAAAAGCGTAAGAAATGATATTTGAGAACTCATTATTATAAAAGGCTATTTTATATGTTGATGATCTGGTTATTGATTCTAACACATGGTTTATGAACGTATTATTCTAATGCGGGAAGCACGATCAGGAGGGAATTACAGTTACCTTGACTAAGTATTCCTCTGGAAGGAAAGAGATTAAATTTTTGGTATATATTATACATGGCAAAGGAGCCTGAACTGATCCAGAGAGAATTACAGTGATTCTTAATTCACTTTAAGAATGCTAGACTTTTGTCAAAAATCTTTAACAGTGAACTACATTAACAATCTTTTATTGTGTGTCTATTGGAATAAAAGCCACCATAAAGCTGGGATGAGAACAAAAGTAATGACTTCCATGAGATTAAAGAGCACCTGATAAATGCCAAGGTATTTAACCATCCCAGGATGAAATATTTCATATCTCCACTAAAATCTCAGGTTATGGTTTGGGATGCAAGGTCTTGCATGGAAAATCAGATAACAAAAAGGGAAACGACCCCGCAATGCATTTGCTAGTCATACTCTGAACTAAACAAACATAAATTTAATTATTCAGTGACAGAGAAAGAAGGTCTTGATACTAGTTGAGGATTCAAAAGACTTTGGTAGCTCCCAGCATGCAGAAATACTATCACGTAAACAGATAACAAGCAAGAACTTTTCTTATGAATAATAAAATTCTTCACTACCATCTAATGTGATGAATTTTATTTTGAAATCAAATGTGTAAAGGGATAAAAGAATTTCATACCTGATACCATATCCAATGTGCATGAGTTTATAGGGCTGGGAAACAAGTTCCAAATTCATTTTCTGAATGTGGGGTGTCATAACAAAAACTTATGAAATGTAATTATGAATGAGCAATTGAGCTATTTTACATTAAATGTGATGATGCACTCTGTGCAGGAAAATAGTTTACCCAAGGATAAAAGCAATAAATGATTATTTAATTATGTGATATTATGCTGACAGAATCATACATAAAACATGAAGTGGAGGACTTGTGTACCTTGGCATGCAGTGCACACATTAATAGAGTATATCCATCATCATGGTAAACACATTGGAATCAGGAAATGTTTAAAACAATTAAATAACTACATTGCATTAAGAAGGATATTGAAGAGGAGGATATTGTAATCCATTATTCAGTATTGTCTCTTATGTGAAAACAGAAAAGCTGCTTCACTATTACTAAAATACAAAAAATATCCTTAAAGCTTTGTTGGATCTAGCAGTAGTAGCCCTGTACAGCCCTTACCTAAGAGTATGGTTGGAATAATCTATATAATTGTAGTGCTTGAATCATTGTCGAAATAAGTGCATCTGCAAACATAAAAGTAGCTACTGCCAGAGCACTTCCAGGTATCTGAAAAAAGACTATTTTTCTAACTTTAAAACATGCAAAATACTTCACACAATGGTAATCAGTTTAACAGTACATATTTCAAAAGACTCTTAAAAGCACATAATGTATGAAAAATACACCCAGAGCAACCCAACTCATAAGACATGGAAGAACTAGAACAACCCTGATGCACATATCGTTTGGCTAGACATCCCTGATGAATTGATATGGTGAATGAATTTAAAAAAATAAACTTGAATGAAATTCAACATTTAAGATCTGAGTTAGTTCCTCTGGAAATCTTTGGAAGTAATGTAGTAGGAGAATTTCTGTTCACACAGTTGAAGTGGTCTAACACATGGAATGTAATGGAAAATCCAGGGTGGAATGTAACAATATTATGAAAAAGATAGTTGCTACTCACCACATAGCAGAGATGCTGAGTCACATATAGACACAAAAAAAGACTGTCAGAAAATGAGCTTTAGGCCAACAAGGCCTTCATCAGAGTTAGAACATACACCCAAACACAATGCAAGTCACACACACATGATCACAGTCTCTGGCTGCTGGGGCCACACTGTGAGCAGCTGCACATGATGGGAGTTGCAACTGATTGGTGAGGGTAAGGAGGAGGCTGGGGTAGGGAGGTGGATGGATAGCAGGGTAGGGGTGGGGGAAGATACAGTGCTTTTTGTGGGAGCATACAAGGATAAGTGCAACAGGTCTACTAAAGAGATGAGTTACACCATGCTTGTCCACCCTATTCTGAAGTATTGCTGTACGATGTGGGATCTGCATCACATGGGACTGACAGATGACATTGAAAAAGTTCAAAGTAGGGTGCCTCATTTTGTGTTATTGAGAAATAGGGGAGATAGTGCCACAGACATGATCGTGAATTGGAGTGACAATCATTAAAACAAAGATGTTTTTCATTGTAATGGGATCTTATCATGAAATTTCAATCACCTGTTTTCTCCTCCAATTGCGAACACATTCTTTTGCCATCCACCTCATAGGGTGAAATTATCATCACAATAAAATAAGAGAAACCTTTAAGTGCTCATTTTTCCCATGTGCCATTCGATAGTGGAACGGTACAGAGACAGCTTGAAGGTGGTTCATTGAACCCTCTGCCAGGCATTTTACTGTGAATAGCAGAGTAATCATGTAGATGTAGATTTAGATTTCAGGGAGGGTTCCCACCTCTGCAAAACAGAAAAGCTGGTGTTGGTGGGAAGGAACCAGATGGCATCGGCTGTGAAGCAGTCATTGAAATGAAGAATGTTGTGTTGGGTGGTATGCTAAGCAATGGGGTGGTTCAGCCATTTCTTGACTGCAGTTTGTTAGTGGCCATTCATGCACATAGACAGCTAGTTAGTTTTCATGCCCATGTAGAATGCAGCATTGTGGTTGCAGCTTAGCTTGTAGATTACGTGATTGGTTTCACAGATAGCCCTGCCTTTGATGGGATAGGTGATGCTTGTGCCCTGACTGGAGTAGTTGGTGGTCGGAGGATATACGAAACAGGTCTTGAATCTATGCCTATTACAGCAATATGAACCATGAGGCAAGGGGTTGGGAGCAGGAGTTGTGTATGGATGGATGAGGATATTGTGTACACTTGGTGGGCAGTGGAAAACCACTGTGGGAGGGGTAGGAAGGATACTGGATAGAACATTCTTCACTTCAGAGAACAGTGAGAGGTAGTCAAAACCCTGGCAGATAATGTGATTTAGTTGCTCCAGTTCTGGGTAGTACTAAGTCATGAGGGGAATGCTCCTCTTTGGCCAGATGGTGGAACTTTTTGAGGTGGTGGGTGACCAAAGAGATAAGGCATGGGAGATGTGTTTTTGTACAAGTTTGGGAGGGTAATTATAGTCTTTGAAGGCCTCAGTGGGACACTCAGTTTACTTCAAGAGAGATTGCTCATCACTACAGATGCACTGGACACAGGTGGCTAAGCTGTATGGAAGTGACTTCTTAGTAAGGAATGGGTGGCAGCTGTCACAGTGGAGGTATTGCTGGTGGTTGGTAGGTTTGACAGGGACAGAGGTACTAATGTAGCAATCTATGAGATGGAGGTCAACATCAAGTAAGGAGGCTTGCTGGATTGAGTAGGACAAAGTGAAATGAGTGTGGCAGAAAGTGTTAAAGTTATGGAGGAATATGGATAGGATAGGGTGTCCTCACCCTTGATCCAGATCATGAAGATGTCATCAATGAATCTGATCCAGATGGTGAGTTTGGGATTCTAGCTCTTTAGGAAGGATTCCTCTAGATAGCTGATGAATAGGTTGGCATATGATGGTGCCATGTGAGTGGCCATAGCTGTACCCTGGATTTGTTTATAGGTAATGCCTTCAAAGAAGAAGTAATTGTGGGTGAGGATGTAGTTGGTCATGGTGATTAGGAAAGAGGTATAGATCACGAATCCATTGGGCATCAGAAAAGGTAGTGTTCAATAGCGGTAAGGCCATGGGCATCAGGGACGTTAGTGTAAAGTGTGGTGGCATCAGTAGTGATGATCAGGGCACCATGTGGTAAAGGAACAGGTGCTGTGGTGGGTTAGTGGAGCAAATAGTTTGTATCTTCTGTATAGGAGGGTAGGTTGCAGGTAATGGGCTGAGGTGGTCAGTCTACGAGAGCAGAGATTCTCTCAGTGGGGGCACAGTAACCAGCCACAACAGGGTGTCCTAGGTGGTTGGGTCTATGGACTTTAGCAAACATGTAGACAGTAGGAGTCAGGGAGTGGTAGGGATGAGGCGAGCAATAAACTCCAGGGCGAGATTCTGGCATGGGCCTAATGATTTTAGGAGAGACTAGAGATCCTGGTCAATTTATGGAATGGGATCAATGTGGCAGGGTTGCAGATGGGTGAATCTGACAGCTGGTGGAGTCCTTCCACCAGGTAATCTCCGAGGTTCAAAACTAAAGTGGTGGAGTGTTTATCAGCAGGTAATATTTTAAGATTGGGATCAGTTTTTAGGTGGTGGATTTTAGTTGTTTCTGTAGATGTAAGATTAGTTTGCATGATGAGGAATTTGGGGAATGATGGTGAGGAAAGGTTCAAGGTTAAGAAATTCTGCAAAGTTAGCAGTGATGATTTGGGGGCAGTGGGGGCAGATCACAGTTGGATGGAGGAATGAACTGTGTCAGGTAGGGTTCAACATTGTTCTTCAGTCGAGTCTAATTAGTAGAGTTGGTGTCAAAAAAGTTCTTCTACTGAAGAGACTAGAAGAAAGAGAGATCTTTAATAAGCCCTACATGATTGAATTTGGGAACAGGAAAAAAGGTGAGGCTTTTGGAAAGGAGTGATACTTCTGCGGAGCTAAGACTTTTGGGAAAAGGTTTATAACTGTATTTTAGGTCTGCTTAGGTTCTGGATTCTGTATGGTGGTGAGAGTGAGGTTTTGAGAGAGAGGTAAATGTAGTAGGTCTGCAAGGCAGGCTTTGTCAGCTGTGGGGGAGGTTTGGAGGTTGTTATGGAGGTGGTGGATAGTGGTAGTCCAAGGCAGGAGTAGGAATTGAACAGGATGGACAGTTTTCTGAGGTGACATTGTGCATTTTGCTCTAGTTCCTGGTAGACAACAGTTTCAGTGTTTGATTTGGGATCCAGGAATTTGGGATTGCATACCAGGAGAATTTTATGGATGGAGAGGAGGTACTGCAAGAATATTTGGGCCTGATTGATATACTTTTGCAGGACTATGTTGGTAGGGTTAAGGACTGACAGAAATTGAAGAGATGGAAGTCATTGTGGAAGGATGGGAGGAAGGCAGAGATAGGTAATATTATGATAAGGCCATTTGGTGGATTCCATGAACCAAGAGACAAAGCAGCAACAGTATGTGGGACTGAGTCTGGCTAAAGGATAAGGAAACTTTTATGTATTGATGCAGATGGAAGGAGCAAGGATCCATGGTGAACTATAAAAATGCATAAAACTACGTAAATAACGTGCAAATATGCCCAAAAAAAAATCGCAAAAGCACACCCAAACACATGGGAAAAATGACGAAAAGGGTTCAGATTCCACCAGTCCTTAACCCTCACCAACATTGTGCTGCAAAAGCATTTCAATCACACCCAAACGTCCTTCCAATACCTTCTCTTCATCCATTCTACTGCTATGCAGCCCAAAATTCCTGGATCCCATACCACACATTCTAACCATTGCCTACCAGGAACTAGAGCAACATGCACAATGCTACCTCACAAAACTGTTCACCCTGTTCACTTCCTACTCCTGCCTTGAACTACCACTGTACACCTCCTCTACAACAACCTGCAAACCTTCCCCACATCCCTTCACAGCTGACAAAGCCTGCCTTGTAGACCTACTACATTTACCTCACCCTAAAAACCTCACTCTCACCACCATACAGAATCCAGAACCTAAACAGACACGAAACACAGTCATGAACATTTCCACAAAAAGCCTTAGCCCCGCAGAAGTATCAGTCGTTTCCAAAGGCCACACCTTTTTCCCCACTCCCAAATTCAATTATGCAGGACTTGTCAAATTCCTTCTCTCCTTCTTCTGGTCCTTACAGTAGAAACACTTTTTTGCCACCAACTCTACTAATCAGACTCAACCAAAGACCAATGGTGAAACCTGCCTCACTCAGTTCATTCTTCCATTCAACCACGATCCACCCCCACTGCCCCCAAATCAGCCCTGCTAACTTCGCTGAATTTCTTAACCTTCAACCTTGCCTCACCATCATTCCCCAAATCTCCAACATGCACACTAACGTAACATCTGCAAGAAAATCTGCAATCATCCATCTAATAACTGATCCCAAATTTATTAATCTTACCTGAGGACAAAAGCTCCACCACAAATCAGATTCATCCACCTACAAACCCTGCCACAGTGGCTCGAGTCAGAAATTGACCACAATCTCGAGCCTCTCCAACAATTCTTAGGCCCATCCCACTTCCCACACTCCTACCTTCTACATGTTTCCTGAAGTCCATAAGCCCAACCATCCAGGACACCCAATTATGACTGGTTACTGTGCTCCCCCCACTGAGAGAACTTATTTCCTGAAGTCCATAAGCCCAACCATCCAGGACACCCAATTATGACTGGTTACTGTGCTTCCCCCACTGAGAGAATTTATGCTATCATAGACCAACACCTTCAGACTATTACCCACAACCTACTCTCCCATGTAGAGGATACCAACCATTTCCTCCACTGACTCTCCACAGCTCCTGTTCATGTACCACATGGTTACCTGCTCGTCACTATTGATGCTACCTCCCTTTACACTAACATCCATAAGGCCCATGCCCTTACCAAAATTAGACACTATCTTTCCCAATGTTGGACAGATACCAAACCTACAACCACTTTCCTAATCACCATGACCAAGTATATCCCCACCCACAATTACTTCTACTTTGAAGGCATTACCTACAAAAAAAAACCGGGGTGCAACTGTGGGCACTCCCATGGCACCATCTTATGCCTACCTATTCATCAGCCATGTGGAGGAATCCTTCCCAAACACCCAGAATCCTAAACCCTTCACCTGATTCAGATTCACTGGTGACATCTTCGAGATCTGGATCAAGGATGAGGACACCCTATTCACATTCCTCCATAACCTCAACTCTTTAACTCCTTATGCTTCAATGGGTACTACTCAACCCAGCAAGCCACCTTACCCAATGTTGACCTTCACCTCAAAGATGGCCACATCAGTACCTCAGTCCATATCAAAACTACCAACCACCAGCAATACTAACACTCTGACTGCCACCCATGGCTACCACATCTGTAGTGATGAACAATCCCTCTCAAAATACACTGAGGGTCTCACTGAGGCCTTCAGAGAACATAATTACCCTCTCAACCTTGCACAAAAACATATCTCCCTTGCCCTATCTCTCTGGTCACACACCACCTCCCAAAGTCCCACCATCTGGTCGCAGTGGAGAATTCCCGTCTTGGCTCAGAACCACCCAGGACTGGAGCTACTGAATCACTTTCTCCGCCAAGGTTTCGACTACCTCTCATAGTGCTCTGAAATGAGGAATGTCCTACGAAATATCCTTCCTACCACTCCTGAAATGATATTCCGCTGCCTACCAAAACTACACAACATCATAATCCATCCCATCACAACTCCTGTTCCCAACCCCTTGCCTCATCACTCATGTCACTTTAATAGACCTAGATGCAAGACCTGTCCCATATATATTCTCCCACCACCATCTACTCCAATCCAGTCACAAGCATCATCTATCCCATCAAAGGCAGGGCTACATGTGAAATCCGCCATGAAATCCACAAGCTAAGCTGCAACCACAATGCTGCATTATATGTGGGCATGACAACTAACAAGCTGTTTGTCTGCATGAATGGCCACCAACAAATTGTGGCCAAGAAACAGCTGGACCACCCCATTGCTAAGCATGTCACTGAACACAGCATTCTTCATTTCAATGACTGCTTCATAGCCTGGTCTCAACCTTTGTTAGTCTTTGTCCTAACCCTGTAGCCTTTCCCTGTCCCCATTCTAGTACTACACAATCCTCCATTTCATTTCACCAACGCACCCTTAGTCTTTTTACCTCTGGACTTTTCCAGTATGTCCCCCCGCCCCCCACTAGCCCTACATCTAACCTCTCAACTGCATCTAGCTGCCCTAGCCTCTCTCCACCTTGTCCCTGTATGCTCCCACAAGCAGCACTACACTGTCTCCCAATCCTACCCTGCTATCCGTCCCCCTCTCCACACCACCCTCCTTCTTACCCCCACCATATGTTTGCATCTCCCATCATGCACAGCTGCTCGCAGTGTGGCCTCAGTAGCCAGAGACTGTGATCATGTGTGTGTGTGTGTGTGTGTGTGTGTGTGTGAGTTACATCTGCGTGAGTGTACGTGTGTATGTTTTATCTCCGATGAAGTCCTTGTTCGCTGAATGATCGTTTTCTGACAGTTTTTTGTTGTGCCTGTCTGTGACTCAGCCTCTCCACTATATGGTGAGTAGCAACTATTCTTTTCATACTATTGTTACATGGACTGCAATGGTAGGTATAGAGATATCAAATGTAGACAGTAATTTTTTGCAAAATCTGGAGAGAGCAAGTAGAGGATGTATAAAAAGTCAGCACAAGAGCCCAAATTCAAGTTGGGGATGGAGTCCTGGTTGAAACCTATGGTTGTAACTCAAAATTAAATAAAGAGTTAGAGACATTCTTCTGTCTTTACAAAGAACCTAGGGTAATCATCAAAATCTCGCCCGTTGAAGCATTGTTATTGCAAGACACCGTGATCAGCATCAGTAAAGTTTTGTATAATGTTGCGAATGTGAAGAAGTATCAGGAACTTCAATAACTTCAATTAAATGCAAGTATTAGCCTACAAGTGAAACTACAGTCAGTAAGAAAATAATTGTGTTTCATTTTTTGTACTTTTGTATGATTTATAGTTGCTGTTGGTTTTAAGTGGGGAAGGATAATTTTATAGTTTTTATAAACCTTTTCTTGGTTAATAGAACAAGTAAAAGATTGTACTGAGTGATATGTGTTTATTACAAGAATCCAGGTTACTGGATGTAATTATTTGACAATTGCTATCCTTAAATCTATGTGGAGAGTTCCCCATACGGCATGGGCAAGAAAGGACTAGTTATTAGCTTTGGATGAAGAAGTCTTTAGGAAGAGTATCTAAATTTAACAAAGATCATGGTTTTCTGAAGTTTATGGCATTGGTATCACTTTTTAAGAGTTGGAGGAAGGAGACTCACATAATCTGCTCTGTACAATGACAAATATCACTCCTCAGGGCTGTGGGGACAAGACTTGCTTGCAGATGGAGATCATTTGATTTTTTTTTTTTTTTTTTTTTTACCGGCCACTCTATGCATAAACCTGAGGTATTTCCTTTCCAGCTGCTATGTGCAGGAACCTGATTTAAGTCCCTCTTTCCCATACTTCCCATCATGTAAATCCTTCTCATTACCATTTGCTTTCCATCTAAAGGATTATGGTTCGCTCTGTCTACAATATTTCTTATGTTATGCTGACTTACTCTTCCTTAGTGGCAAATTTTGTGGATGCTAGACTACACGCATTCTGTTTCCTATATTACAGCTGTTCTTCATCTACTCTCTGCCATATGAAATTTCATTTTCACTGCACTATGAAGTGAACATTTGTACAGTGTTAGGAAGTCTTTTCTGAACGTATTTGGACTGTAGCCTCATACAAAAGTGAAATGTGGATGATTAGCAGTTCTGACAAGAAGAGAATGCAAGCTTTTGAAATGTAGTGCTATAAAAGAATGCTAACGGTTCGATGGGTAGACAGCATAGCTAATGAGGTGGTACAGAAATGAAATGGGGAGAAAAGAAATTTACATCACAACTTGCCTAAAATAAGGGACTAGTTGTTAGGACACGTTCTGAGGCATCAAGGAAATGTCAGTTTGTTATTGCAGAGAAGTGTTGGGGGAAGTGGGGTGGATAAAAATTGTAGATGGAGACCAAGGTATGAGTGCAGTATGCAAATGAATGATGAATGTCAGTTGCAATGAAGAGATCTGCACAGGACAGACTATCTGAAAAGTTGCATCAAATCAGTCTTTGGAATAAAGACAATGTCTGCTGTCTACATGAAATGTGTTCACAATTGCAAATATGGACAACAATCAGCTGTATAGTGAAATGATGCAAATTTGTGCCCGATCAGGTTTAAAACCCAGATGTCCTGCTTATCATGAGCAGTCATCTTACCATTATGCTACCTGATCATGAATCACGGGCTACCCAAACTTCCGTATGTCGTGAACCATGCATCTACTGCCTGCATTCTTACATTCATTATGTATATTCCCATACAGGGGAGACATTTTAATTGAAAGTTTCTTGCTTGATGTTGGCAAATGAATACAATAAGTAACATTTCATAATACTTCTGAACAATACAGGTACTGTAATACTCTATTTCATAATGACTACAGTCGACACAGTGCATGTTCCTTCGGATATGCATGCATATCTGAAGGAACACTGCATAGTACTTCTGAACAACACAGGCACTGCAGAATTATATACTGCCCTCTTTACCACCTGAGCAATGTCAGCTAGGTGGTTACAAATGTTTTTTTCAATGTATTTATATTAGCTTCATTTCAAAAAAATTGTACAATTTTGTTTTATGTTTCACATGGAGTTTATGACATTGTTACAATATGGCATTATTCTTCTCTGTTGCAGTACTTTGAAATTGCTGGTCAATGCCATGTTTCAGCTGATTGCCAGCAATAAGCCCAGGCATGTGATGATGACCTAAGAGTCAAAATTGATTAAAGACATGATGCAGCTAATCAACTGTTATACAACTGAAGGAAAAGTGATACAGTAACAAAACATAGTGACACCAAAAGCCACTCGTAATAATTACAAATTCACTCAATCCCACCTCAATGTTGTCCCTTTCAGTACCTTTGTGGCACTTTTCAAATAAGCTTCAACCTTAACCATGAATGTACTGCTGATTTAACAGGAGAAATTGAAAATGTATAAAGAAGAGCAAGTATTTTTGTGGCACTTTTCAAGTTAGCTTCGGCCTTAACAATCAAATTACTGCCAGTTTAACAGGAGAAATTGAGAATGTAGGAAGAAGAGCATCATGAACTGTCACACACATGTTTGACTAGTGGAAGAGTGTAACACAAATGCTGACAAATTTTAGCCTTAACTGTGAAAAATGTGCCTAAAATCTCATAACATATTACTTATAAAACTATGAGAACTGCTTTTCATGACATAAAATACACATATTATTCAGTCCCATATATGGTGGTCCTACACAAGTGGTGAAGATAAAATCAGACAAATGAGAACTTACAAAAAGACAATTTAACTCTTCCATTGCTAGAGATGTGTTCTTTGCATTCTGTGCTGAGATGACTTTTGTTACAGCTGTACCACTCACCAAACACTAGTGGCTGTGTTGAGAGACAACATTCAGGCCGAAATGAAATAATTATCGTTCAATTTCTCGAAAACTGTAAGGAGAAAACATCTGATTTCTGCTCAACTTACAGTCTGATATCTTCACTCAATAAAGAACTGAATTTTCATTATCCATTATACTTAGTACTTATACTTAGTACAATGCATCAAATTAAGTAAAGCTGAAAAATGGCATTATGGCCAATGTGAAATACTTAACAATGCATTTTTTTTAAAACTATTTGGTGAAAGAATATGATTTTCGTGATTTTTGCACATCTTGCAGCTTGATATCTTCACTTAATAAAGAACTGAATGCATCAGTCATACTTACTATACTGCTCCAAATTAAGTGAAAAATTGCAGACAACTTTAAAGCATTTGTAGAGATAAAAATGCATTACATAAACTTTGCATGTGGTTGATTTTTGTTAAAGTACATTATTTTTATTAACGTATTTAAAAAGAAGTTTTGTGTTAAATTATTAATCAACATCATATATGAGCATAATGTTTTGTTGATCTCTGTTTTTTTTCTTTTTATTTTGAGTCACAACACTTGCACTTTTACTCTTAGGTGTTTTTAGAAACTCTTTGGTTAAGTGGCTTCTTGTGTAAACAGTGCCTCCAGATTCAGAAATAAATCAAAGTATTTGAAACCCAAACTCATCGTTTTTTGTCAGCACCTAATCTTTATTGAGAATAAATAAGTTTTTTTTCCCAACAAAATACAATAGGTTATGGATCCCAGTTATGTGTGTAAAAACGTGTGCAAAAAGTGACAGATATAGTTTTCTTTAACTCTTATTTGAGAGTGTGTTTTTGGTTTTAGTGTGGAAATGGATCTGGTAAAACATATCAAGCCATTGAATAGTGAAACTGATTGGCCAGTGTGGAAGAGAAAAATACGAGATCTAATTGACTATCATGAAGGAGCTTTAGATTTAATTTATCGCAAGTCAGTAAAACCTGAGCCACTGTCTGAGGGTGCTAATGATGCAGCAATAAAGGATCATAAAGCCAAGTCAGATTTTTATTGTAAAGCAACAGTTATGCCAAGTCGATGGTTACAAGTGCAGTTACAGACATTGTGTATCAGAAGATCATGGACAAAGAAATGGCTCGTGAAGCATGTGATGCATTGAAGCAGAATTTTGAAGCATCATCAAAGGACCAGCTGTTCAAGATTTGTTCAGATTTCTTCACATTTAATTGGACTCAGGAATAACATATCTCCACATACGTTGTGAGGTTAACAAGTCTGTGGAATGAACTGAACAATGAGCTTAAAGCAAAGGGAGAAACTGTGCTACCTGATATGATATTGGTATGTAAAGTTCTGCATATTCTACCTGCAAGCTTTGATTCCTTTAAATCAAGTTGGATGTTGTTAACAACATATGATAAGAAAATGTTTGATGAATTAAAGGAACAATTTGTGCAGGTTTGAGAGAAATTTCACAAAGAGTAGTGACAAAATCAAACAAGAGGCATTAGTAGTCAAATCAGGTGTACAAAACAAAATAAAAACTAACACATTCAAAGTTAAAGGAAAATGTAACTCTTGAAAAGAAGTGGGCCACTGGATCAAATATTGTAAGAAGTGGATTGCTGATGGAAGACCAGCAAAAATATGACTGTGCAGAAAAACATGTACAAAACATTAGTAACGAATGTAGTTTTGTTTAGTATTTGTGGCAAGGCTTGTTCATTAGAAGTGGATGTATGCAATTGGTGGATTGACAATGGTGCAATGAAACATATGACAAATAGTCCTGATTACTTTGTCAGCTTTGAAGCATTCGACAGCCCCTGCTGTATAAAGGCCACTGGACAGGAGTCTCCAGAAGCAACAGGAAGAGGATCAATTTGGATTCTGTCAAAAGTTGGCAGCAGATATGAGGATCTGACCATGGCTGATGTCTGGTATGTAACAAAAATTTCCAAAAACCTTATTTCTGTTTTAGCTATCAAAGATCACAACAAAAATAGTATATTTCAGTCAAGTACTACATATTGCTCTTTGACAATTGGTGGCAGAGTGAGGCTGTATGGAAATTGTAAAGTTGGTGGCACTTTATACAAAGCAGAAATTAAGTCCTTAGTGCCAGAGAAGGGTGCAACTGTGAATCTTTCAGTGAAAGATAGATCTGATGTACTTCAACTGTATCATGAGAAATGGGGTCATCAGGGCAAGTGCCATGTTAAAACAAAACTCAAAAACAAATTTAACATTGATGTTAAGGAAGGGGCAGAGATTTGTGAACCCTGGAAATTTGGGAAAGTGCATCGTCCACCAAAAGTCAACAAGGCCTGCTGAGTTGATATCAATTGATCTGTGTGGACCTTTCTATGAGTCATTCTAGAAGAAACATTACAATGTTTTGTTCAAAGACAAGTTTCGCTATGGTTATTTTGCTGCAGAAAAATCAGAGTTGAGTAAAATTCTCAAAGATTCTCTTTCATGTACAAAGGCATTGGAGTTCTCTGTTAAAGAGATGCTGAGTGGTAATGGCAAGGAGCTTGATAACAAAGGGGTTAGATCCATCTTAAGTTTAAATGGTATAACACAGTGATTGACTGCTCCCTCTGCTCCTGAGCAAAATGGTATTTGTGAGTGGGATAATATGACAGTTGTTAAGATGGCCAGGACATTTAAGTATTGAAATCCAGATGTCACTTATCCAGAACAGATATGGGCTAAACTGGTTAACACAACAATTTACATTTAAAATAGGACAGGGAAGTCATCTGTAGAAGGTGTCAGTCCTTACGAGTTGTGGGAACGGAAAAAGCCTCAAACTAAACATCTTAGGATTATTGGCTCAACATGTTATGCACACATTCCTAGTGCAAAACGAAGGAAAATGGACAAGAAAGCTGTGAAAGGGCATCTCAGTGGCTATGATGGTGATGAGTGCTTCAGGATTTGGACAAAAGAAAGTAATTCAGTTGTGCTTTCCAGAGCTGTGCAATTTGAAGAAAAACTGGGATGCTGTACTGAACAAGTTACACTATCATTTCAAGATGTTGAAAAGCCCATAGAAGTTCCAGATTATATTAAAAATCAATCAGAGTGTGAGGAAAATACACACTCAGAAGATAGTTTGGAGTATGAAGCTAGTTCAGACACAGAATCTGAGGATGACATTCTGGAAACAAAACTCACCCCTTTTTGTCAGCACCTGATCTTTATTGACAATAAATAAGTTTTTTTCTCAACAAAATACAATAATTTTACTTCACACATTGCAGTGAATGAAATGTAGATAAAGTATCAAAATTTTATTTAAAATTGAGAGCAGAATGAAACCTCATTTCATTGATGAGTTATTGGGTTTTATATCCAATGGATGGTTTAGCGAAACATGCCTATTTCCATCCATGTGGACTTGCCTGCTGCTTTGAAATAATGATTGTTAGTTTTTAAGAAAACTGTTAGGTGAAAAAATTTGATTTTTCCACATCATCATACAGTCTGATATCTTCAGACTGCATATTTTTTCATTATACACCATAGTTACAATGTTGTGTTAAATTAAGTAAAATACTGTACCAAATTTTAAAGATTTTTTAGAGGTAAAAACAATTGCATAAACTTCGTGTATGGTTGTTTATAGCTCATTCATTGCAGTAAATGAAATGTAGATAAGATATTGAAATTTTATTTAAAACTGAGAGCAGAATACCTCATTTCATTCTCAAGTTATAGGGTTTTATATCCAAAGAACAGGTGAAACATACTCATTCACGTCCTTGCACACTACAAAACATGTGGTCATAAAAATCATCTTACCTCATAAAAGATTCAAGACGATTTTTCAAACGATGGCATGCAATGAGGCACATACGTTGCAGGATAAATACTCAAAACATTTTTATTCACAGAGATATGGAAGGACCTAATCTTCAGCCATGAGTGGCCAGTGGCACAAAACGCATTCATAGTTTTATAGCACTGTAGGAAATTCCAAGTGGCATGTGTATACACATCCACAACATCTGCGGAAATGTGTAGCATGACATGTATACACATCCACAGCAGTGAAAGGGTTAACATGTCACATGTGGAATAGTAAGACGCCAAGAAAAATTCTCACTTTAGTACAATATGCAGAGTAGATATGTAGGTAACAGGATGTACCAGACCACATAGTCATTGAGGAATGTTCACCCCTGAACCAATAAAATACATCTTCTGGACTAACACAAATATGCAACTAACATGTGTACCACAATGATGATCTGCATTAAATGATCTGCCATTAGGTATGCAATACACAGGAATAGTTCTGTTTTCTGATTTATTTATTTACTCACTTGTTTATTCATTCATTTGAGAAATCTTTCCAGATTGTGGAACACAGAATAAACACAAAACAAAACAGTAACACAACACTGTAAAAATACAGTATTATTTTAGTAGATACATAAATTTTAGCTTTAACCACAAAAGATCTTGCACTACTTGCAGTAGTCCTGCTGTCCTGTCCCAAGTCTCTTGTATCTCAAAAGTTCTAAAAATTTTGCTACGGACTAAAAGCAATGTTCTGATAAGAATGCCCTTAAGGTTTTACAAAATAGTGAGAATGATATGATTTTTACCATATGTGGAAGACTGTTGCAAATTTGTATACCACTGTTTATTGTGGATGTTTTGTAGGCTGATGTTGGTACTGGCTGGACATGAAACTATTCCTTTTGTCTTGCATCATATTCATGGACATTAAGTTTTTAGTTAGTGATTTGAGTGTTATAATTAAGCATCACAGTGAAACATTTAACACTTAAAAATTTAAATGAAATTTTGTCAAAAATTAATAACAGGTTCTCCACAAACGGACTGTAAGGGAATTTAGATACATGCACCTCTGTACAGGATGAGGCCTGAGATAACCTTTGAAAATAATTCATGAGATTAAATCATTCTATGCTCTTGGGTGTTTATACTGATAAGAACCTGCACTGGAAGACAAATGTTACAAATCCCTTTGAACATCGAAGCTCCTGCAAGTTTAGTATTATGACAAATAGTAGATTTTGAAGGTGAAAATGTCCAAAAATTTACTTATTTTTCCTGTTTTCATTTACTTATGCCTTATGATATCATATTATGTCAGTTCTTTATTGCGTAGAAAAGGTTCATTTCAAAGAAATGTTTAATTTGGCTAATATGTATAATGAACAATGATCAAAGCAACAAAGCAAATAATCAAATATTCAAAAATAATAGACCAAATTCCATTATAAGCTAAGGGAAGCAAAAAATGACTAAATAAAAATAAAAAGCTGTAATGGTAATTAATGGAAATATTTATTCCTAAAAAGAAATACATTTATTTTAAGACTTTATGGCTGGTGCACATCATTTCCTGTTTCCTAACATTTTGAATAAAAATCTTACACCCTTTAAAATTTATTATCAACAGTCCATTTCTTTGAATGCCAGTGTATGTTAATATCTATCTACATCCTCTCCTTCTTTCCTTTACCTATTTTACCTATTCTTATTTGTTGTAGGGGCGTTTTCAACACTAATTGTCTCAAAAGAAATGGTGGTTAGGAAAAAGAAACACCAGATAATTTTTATAGGATTACAAATGAAATGTCTAGTGACTCACCTGTGCCAAAATTTCTAGAAGTTCATCATTGGAAAGGAAATAAAATCGTGGAAATGCAACACGTTTAGTTTCCAGATAAGCCTCCAAACATTTCATAATTTGATCAAGTAGGACATTATTTCTATTGAATGTCTCCAGTAAACCTGGAGCTGTGCATGCTTGCATAGCCAGTGGATTCTACAAACAAGAACATTACAAACCATTTTCAGCCTCCATAAACAGTTACATAAACTTTATACAAACAACACCTAAACTTTTACTAAAATCCTGAAATAGGTAACACTGTTTGTGCAACATTCATAAAAGAGTATGTTATAGCTTATAACAAACAAAACTTTTCTTTCCTAGATGAGATGATGTTCCACAGTGCAGAACAACACTCATTTAAGAAAACATTTTTAAAGTATATCATGAATTACAACTACATTCCTCTCTTAAGAACAATTTGTTCAGTACCTCTGCAGCCCTTCTCATTATATCCTTAAATGATTTATCAACAATATTAAACATCTTGTCTTCTTGAGGCAATTGCCTTTGTATATCTGGAGCAGAAAAAATAGACTCTAAATACATCCATCCTTGTTGGCATAGCATCCATGCATCCTAAAATAAAACATACACAAAACTAATAATTTTCTTTTGGCACAATTAAAAAAGGATATCAGAACTAACACTGACTCAATTCAGAAAAATATAAAATATTACTGTGTTCATATAAAAGATTCCTTACCAAAGTATTACTAAACAACTGAAGCTGACTGGCCCACTCATCCACTCTTGGCTTGATAGGCCCCACATGACGTGAACTTGTTATTGTGCTCATATTAATATTACTATCATCTAAAACTTGCTGTATTTCCTCAAGCCCTCCAAGAATGAACACATCCTTGCTATCCCTGTGAGGTAAGACAACAAATTCAATTGTTTTCCATGCATCTTCGACCTGTAACCAAATTCAAACACCATAATAACAATCTTTGAAAAAAATATCTATGCTAATGGCAGAAAACGTTTTGGCTTCTCAGAACAGTCATCTTTAAGTCTTTAAGAAGCAGAAAATAACATACTCTGCATCATTTGACAAGATGGTGCTGATAGAGAAGAATTTTTTTTCTTTTTTTTGTGTGTGGGGGGGGGAGTGGTGTCACTCAGAGATGATTTTTTATGGCCATGCCATAGCTGTTTACGTGATGAAGCAGTGCAGTAGGCTCAAAAACTGAGATTACGTGGTTACTACAAAATCACATTGAAGTATTAAAAACTGAAATATGGATTATAAAGAAAGAAAATAGATTAATACAAGAAAAGAAGTGATGCGCATTTAAAATTCATCAAATGGAAAAAAAACAAGATCATGAAAAACAATGGGTGCTCTTGAACTTCAAAGACAACAACACATCTAGTGTGTCTGATGATATCACGATAAACTCAGCAAACCAAAAATTTGCATATAGATATAAATGAAAGGTGGTGACACATAGTATACAAAAGACAAGGCCACAGCATGCAAAGAATTGAAAATGTTTTTCTAATAATTGGTGACTTGCTGCTCAAAAACATCAGTATGCCCGATCGCAAAATAGATGTGTGACCCAATAATAGGATGCAACCACCTCAAGAAACATTTTAAAAATACAGTAAATGCAAAACAAGCCACTACAAAATTGGATTGTGAAAAAAAGATAATAATACATAGGTCTCTTTAAATCACATTGGAATGAATGCATTATGAAGCAGCAGTGAAGAAGAAATTACTAACAAAACAAGAAACACAATTTGTTCAGCAAGAAATGTCTATGCAGGACCCCAGATGATGCTTATCAGGATCAAAAAGAAGGTCAATGACAGATGAATAAATCTCGAAAATAAGCTGCTCCATCGAAGAACAATGAGATCATCCTGGAGCAGTTTTCATAGTCCCAAACAAGTTTCTGTATGAAAAGTACCTAGGAAAGGCTACGATGCATTATCACTGGGGTCAGTAACACTCTGCAGACTGTTTCTAACCTAACCTAACTCAACCTAACCTAACCTACAAATGTCTGCAAAATCATTAGAAGCAAGGGAAACTAATACTGATTGATATGGGTGAAAATCAGATGGTCCAGCTGAAAATGCAAAATACAGGCACCACACAAAAAATTATGGACTACAGAATTTGCTCTCAGATTACAGCCACAGCAGGTAAGTCAACAGAATAAAAATTACATAAAAGTATTACATCAGAATATTCAATATATTGTTAACAAAAAAGTAGAAGCAGAAATATTCCTAAGTGGAAAACAACCAGACGTACTATGCATCAGTGAACATGTGCTAAATGAAAGTGTATATCTAATCTGACAATAAAGGACTATGCCTTCTACAGTTACTTCTGCAGATGTATAATGTTGGTGGATCTTCAGTGTATGTAGGAAAACCACTGAAGACTGTATACAGTGAAAATGTAGATTTCTCACAGCTAGAGAAGAACACTGCGAAATTACTGGTGCGGTGATGGATGACTTTAGAGTGTTTCTATGAACAGATCACCAGGTGGCAAGCTTACCAGCTTTCTGAAATATATTGTACCACAAAGGATACACAATCATACTTACAAATCTTTTCAACCTGTGAATTTCATTTCATTTCTTCCTCTCCATCTGGACGCTTCTCTTGTTTTGTCAGGAAGTTTGTATAAAAAAATCTGGTGCTTCTGATAAAATTTTAACAACATTAAACATTGTTTTTTTTCTGAGAATAGTAATATCTTAATTATATAGCCACTCATTTATCAGCAAAACTTTCCCCAACAACTCGGTAATAAATACTGAAGTGAAACCACTATATAAGAAAGGGGATAAGGATTCCACTTCCGCTAGCATTCTCGAAACTTTTAGAAAAGTTAATATTTAAACCTCATCTTAGTCATCCCACTACAGATAATTTATTGTGAGGGTCACAGTTTGGATTTCTAATGGGTCCTGATATGAAGAAAATATATTTACATATGCAGAATAGATTTCCTTAACTCGTTACAGGCTACTGGTATGTTGTGTAATATGTCATACACCTGCCACTGTAAATCACAACATTCTTTTAAGAAAATTAAACCACAAAGTTATCAAAAACTATGTGAAGTGGTTAGAATAACACTTATCTGCTAGAAAACAAGGAATATCAATAGGAATAGGTTTAGGTAGTTCTAAGTCTAGGGGACTGATGACCTCAGATGTTAAGTCCCATAGTACTTAGAGCCATTTGAACCATTTTAAAATGTCCAATACATATCCACTAACAAAGTACTACAACTACTGCTGCACACATGATGAAACACTAAATTATGTTGGCAACCCTTTATAACAATTGGGCAGCGCAGAGCAACAATATTATCCTTTGTGTTCTTGACCCACACAGTGATGAATATTAAAGAAATCAGTGAGGCAGGTTTTCATGAATGTTCTTATATAATGTGGGCCTAGAGATATAGAAAAACCGGTTTGCCATAAGAGCAACAGATGTCGGGAGCATGCAGCATGCACACATAATCATGATTTCATTTAAATAATCTTACATTATAAACAACTTTTTTGATAAGATATATGCTTTAACAGTTTTTTTTCAAAGCTGTCCATTTCAGATGTTCCTTTAAACATATGAGGTGATGTATCACATAGTTTTAATCCTTGATATTGTTCTGAGTTCTCAGTTTGTTTTCTGTCTAGGTGCAGGCTTTCACTGGTTTCTGTGATATGTGTATGGAGCCATATGTGGCATAGTGATGTATACCGTATTTACTCGAATCTAAGCCGCACTTTTTTTCCGGTTTTTGTAATCCAAAAACCGCCTGCGGCTTAGAATCGAGTGCAAAGCAAGCGGAAGTTCTGAAAAATGTTGGTAGGTGCCGCCACAACTAACTTCTGCCGTCGAATATATGTAGCGCTACACAAGCATGCGTTGTGGGCACAAAGATAAATACTGGCGCCAAAACCTTTTTTTTTCTCCGCCCCGAGTTTCGACCACTGCATTTTCATACATTGTCCAACGAAGTAAATACAAATTCCGTATTGTTTATCTTCGAATGTAGCAGAATTTCAATGTACTACGAAAATCCGACTGGCAAGACTGTTAGGGATGTTTGTCAATATGGCCAACTCTACGTGCCGAGTTTTTTCCTACCCGTGAGAAGAGATGGTTGCTAATAGGAACCTGATGAAATGTGAATCACATGCAGTATTCTCTTCACCATAAGAATAATACGAAAATAAACATTTTGCCATGTATTCTTTCGTGTTTGCTGCTCTCATTTAAATCCTGTCTGCCTAATAAACTACGAAAGTAGAGTGAAACAACAGCAAACGCGGAAGAATATACGTATCGTGTCATGTTTATATTCGTATTATTCTTATGCCTAATACTGATATAGTCAGAAATGAAGCACGGCAACTGACTAGATTTTAAATGTAAGATGACTAATTTCTGTGCAGAATTTGATGTACTAAAGAAGCGGCCGCAAAGATTTTCAAACGGAGAAAAATTTTCGCCTAACTCTCGTTCAGAACATGTTCTATCATACGCAGTCTATTATTTGGTACTTGTTGATCATTATCAAAGAAAGCAGCAGTGTAAGTAACAACAAACTGCAGTCTCTTGCCATTGTTTCGCTAATGAAATGATTCCTCTCTCTCTCTCTCTCTTTTTTTTTTTTTTATTTTTTTTAAAAAAAGCGGCGGTAGCGCGCACAAAAGCAAGTCATGCCGTGAGCGGCGACAGGCCGTACACACGCACTATGAGAATACGACAAACAATGCATGACACAGTACAGTAATCCATTTTCAGCTTAGAGTGACGTAAACACCTATAACAAAGAAAATGGCACTTATCAGATCAAAGCAAAATAAGCAATCGATTCAAACCAGACTAAGCACGTGAAAAAGGAAGGGTACCCGTATAAATACAGACGGAGCGCCTGACGCATAGCAATGGCTACCTGGTCAAGATTAACTGCTAAGCTTACGACTCGAACCAAACTACTGTAGCTGTATCGTCTTTCATTCGACCTAAATTGTATCTCGTATTGCAATGGACCAACTTTGTTTCGATTTGGAGGTGCGGCCTAAAACTTTTCTCTCCCCTTGAATTTCGAGTCTCAAATTTCAGGTGCGGCTTAGATTCGGGAAATATTTTTTTCCTTTATTTCGAGTCTCATTTTTCAGGTGCGGCTTAGATTCGAGTGCGGCTTAGATTCGAGTAAATACGGTATTTTCCTGGTGTATTGGAACACTAATGTTTGGAAAATATTTTCACAGGAGACAGTCAAAATCCCTGTTTCTTTAAACAGCTCATGGCAGTGAGACCACTTATTATTTTTCATTATAATCCTAAGAGCCTTCTTCTCTTTTCTAAAGTTCTGTCTGTCTATGCCCTAGAAAACTGAAGGTACATATGAACAATAAATTACTGTGAGCTAATTACTATTACATACTTATACTAGTACCCTAAGAGATGCAGATGGGATTCTTTTTGCTTTGTGGGATGTACTCTCTATTTCAGTTAATTATCTATATCAATCAGAAAACATTTTGTTAGTTACACAGTTTACCAAGTCACCATTTAAATTACATTTAATATTGTTACTTTTGTTTGTATAGCAATTCATACTGTTTGTTTTCCTTATGATAAGTTTTACTTTATTCTCCTCTGATCATTTGTGCATGTCATCAGCTTTGCACTGTAGTAGCTCTGGTCGTTAATCTCTGATTATTATACTGCTGTTGTTTGCAAACAGGAGTTTCTCTTCTTGCATGACACTTCCTAGGAAGTCATTAATATAGATAAAAAATAGAACGGGGTCCAATATATACCCCTGTGGGACTACTTTGTTGATATGTTTATCATTTGATAGACGATTCTATATGCAACAGAAATTTCTATTGATTTGCGAAATTTCTGCGCTATGTGCTCCATTCAAGAGATGTGATTGGAAGTTTCTATCTAATACTTCCTTTACTCCTAGTATCCCTAGTTTGGGAAAAAGTATTTTGTAATCAACTGTGTCACACACCTTGGAAAAATCTATAAGTATTCCTGTTACACAGTCACCTCTAACAAGACCACCATTGTGATTTTAGTAAATTCTGCTAGTGCTGCTTCTCCACTACTGCCTTGTCTCAATCCAAATTGTGATTTCATTACTAAGGCATATTTACAAAGTTGTCCATAAGCCTACCTTTCATGTGCATTGTTGTTATACATTCCACTTGATATATCATAATCAGATGCCAAGTTTGTTTCAGTTTCATATGATAAATTGTGAGGCACACCAAACTAAAAGTGGTTTTAGAAAGAGATGTTAATGATATCCATGTACATTAATGTTTTCTATCCAGTTTTTGTGTAATCAGACATTTAAAAAACACACTCCATGCAATTAAGATCCAGCAAGATGTCCCTAACAACAAATGCATGAAATATTATGATATTTAGGTAGAGGTGTTTGACAGTTTTAAATTGCTGGAATTAAGGAAGTTCAGTTACTAATGAAGCACAGTTAGGAGGTGCTTTAAGGGTTTATTGGTAGCCAACTCCTTTTAACCATTTGACAAATCTCTTAGCATAATCAACTATTGTACATATGGTTAACTATATTACATAACACGAATGTTACTTAATACCTGATTTCAACAGAGCTTCCACATGGTAATGCAGTCTGTGTAAGTAAGACTTGTAAATTATTTTACTGTGAGAATGGTTAGCTATATAACATCTTATGCAGTTATATATGTATAAGTGTATATATCTGTGACCAGATTTTCAATTAATGTTTTAAATTTTTCCATGGTCTTGTTAATCTGTGGAAGAAACATTAGCGTATCAGTGCATTCTTACCTATATCCTCACTTGGTGGTACTGAACAAACAGTGTATTTGATCCAGACTATGGTAATCCTTGTCTAAGTTAGTTAGTACTCAGTTTCTGCTTAACATTAGACCGGTGGGTCTTTAACCTTTCTTTTAGTAATTTTTCAGATTTGATTACTCATTATTAATTTTTCAGCATGGTGACTTATTCAGCTTTCCAATTGTTTTTACTTACATGATATTCAGACTCATACATAACTTATTGCTGGCACACTAAAAAAAATAATCTCACAAATATTTTTAACTGCTCACCACTATTGCCCTTGGATGAGTCCTTATGAAATATCTGTGAGTATGGCTTGTCCAGAATAATCAAAATTCAATATGAACATTTATGTGAAAGTCACTGAATCAGTTTGATAGGAATTTGGATGATAATGCTTAATTTTAAAATATACATATATTACATAATTCTAACATCCATTGGATGCTACAAGGCATTTTCACAGACTAATGGCTGTTTCATTAGACTTCAGCGTTGGAAGCTCAGAAAAAATTTGCATCAATGCAGGCTTTGAAAATCGTTGCTTCCACTAGCTGCAAAATTTGTGCTGTAATTTAAATGTTGTGTGAAAAAGCACCTACAGGTGCTCTAACTCATCAGCGATTGTACTTATTTTTTAGCCTATGAAAATAAGTAAAGGAATGGTTAGGCAAAGGTTTTGATTGACTTCATAGAATTTGTACTGTGACACAGTCACTGCACTGAGTGTGCCAGTCACAACTGTCCTGCTACATGACATGTGTCCACATATATTTACCCATACCAAAGATAAGATGCTGTTCTTGTATCTGGAACTTTTTGACCATCTACCCTGTTGTCCTGCTCCCCTCTTGCACACAAAACAGTGGCTTGGCAGACAATGGCCAGAAGTGGTGAGTAACTCAAGACTGTGACAACTTGTTCAGTTTCCGTGTGGTGAACTTCTATGCAAAAGGGGTGAAAATGCTGGAGCAACATAGCAAAAAGTGGTCAGAAGTTCCCAACGATCTTGTCTAAAAGTGAAATTTATTTGCATGTGTTGTAAATTATTAAGTCAGAACAACAGTTTCATTTATTAAGAATAGATTTTGTCAGGATTTATTGACATTCAGCTTTACTTCATAACTAAAAAACAAACTTCATAGAGATAACATAAAAATAATTTCAAAAAATTAAGGAATAACACTTTGTGGTGAACATGACAAAATTGTTCCTATTATCAAAACACTTTCTCCAAAAGGAGAAACCAAAAATCAGTCAAATAAACAGTTACTGTTTGACTTCCTCCACTCCAGTCTCTGCATGCAACAAATTAAATCAAACTCACTCAAGTAACTTTGTCAGAAGAACAGTTAAGTGATTCTTTCCATCTGCATGTTTCACCATAACTTCACCAATCAGAAATCTTTCACAAACATAGAAGCGTTGGACCTCTGCACATTTTGATTGATGATGATATTCAGGGATTTGGTCATTCTAATGCACTGGCATTGTCTACATAAAGTGTTGGAGGTTGTCCTTTCATTTCAACTCATTCAGTTAACAAATTATGAACCATATTAATTCTTTGGCAGCTTCATTTGCTGAAATAATTTCTGCTTCAGTTTTAAATGTAGCCACCACTTTTTTTAACTGATTTTTCCATGATATTGCCACATGAGGGTACTTTGCCACATGCTGGTTGTTGAACGTCTTGTCCACTTGTGCCCAGCAAAATCAGCAGCACTGTAAATTCTCAAATTTTCTTCTCTGTTATAAATAATACCATAATTAAATGTACCTTTCAGGTATCAGAGTATGTGTTTCACTCAATTCCAATGTAGTTGGTTTTTTCACAGCTTGAGCAGCTTTAATCACTGCAAAGTTTATGTCTGGACAAGTTGTTGTTGAGAGAAACTGCTTCACCTCGACCATTTTCTTCATATCCAACTGGAGTTGAAATCATGTTGGAGTCTGCCATTTAAAATCATGTCAGTACTTGTGTCATGTATTCTGCTTGACTTACCATGATCGCTCCAGCTTTATTTTGCTTTATTTGGAAATTGTCAAGGATTCTTACTGTTGTATGAAATTCACATTTTAAAGTATTCAGAAAACTGTAATTCCTTCTTTGTTGTTGCCAACAATTAGATCATCACCTATGTAAATTTTGGCATAAACTCTCATTGCAGTTATGATAAGGATCTGCAGCACTTTTTTTCAAATCCAGCTTTATTCATGCCTCCCATAAAATGTTCGTTCCAGCAATTTGGTGCTTGTCTCAGTCCTTGGAGACTCTATTTCAAGATACACACTCAATGAGTTATTATCTTTGAAGCCTTCTGGTTGCCCCATATTCACTACATCTTGAAGTATTCCATTCAAGAAGGCCTTCTTCACATCAAAATCCATTTCTTCATTAACAGCTTGCACCTTGTTTTCCTTTTCATATGAGTGCAATAGATCAGACGAACAGTTTGGATCATCTGAAAACATTTGATGAGGGCTGTTCAGATTGTCTCCTAAATCATTCATGTAGATCAGGGACAACAGGTGGCCTATAACATTTCACTGGGGAACACCAGATCTACATCCACTTTCCACCAATTATTACAAATTGTGACCTTTCTGATAGGAAGTCATGGATCTAGTCACACAACTGCAATGGTACTCCATAGTCGTGAAATTGAATTTGAAGTCACTTGTGAGGAATGATTTCAAAAGCCTTCTGGAAATCTAAAAATATGGAATCAATTTGACGTCCTCTGTTGTGCACAAGCCGCATGGAACTTCCAACACTATCTACTAGGTCATTTCTATATCTTATGAAAAGCAATGGTCCCATAACACTCCCCTGTGGCACACCAGAGGTTACTTTAACGTCCGTAGATGTCTCTCCATTGAGAAAAACATGCTGTGTTCTGTTTGCTAAAAACTCTTCAGTCCAGCCACACAGCTGCTCTGATATTCCCTAGGCTCCTACTTTGTTTATCAGGCGACAGTGCGGAACTGTATCGAACGCCTTCCAGAAGTCAAGGAAAATGGCATCTACCTGGGAACCTGTATCTAATATGTTCTGGGTCTCATGAATAAATTAAGCGAGTTGGGTCTCACACGATCGCTGTTTCCGGAATCCATGTTGATTCCTACAGAGTAGATTCTGGGTTTCCAGAAATGACCTGATATGCAAGCAAAAAACATGTTCTAAAATTCTACAACAGATTGATGACAGAGATATAGGCCTATAGTTTTGCACATCTGCTCGATGACCCTTCTTGGAAACTGGGCTACCTGTGCTCTTTTCCAATCATTTAGAACCTTCCATTCCTCTAGAGACTTGCGGTACATGGCTGTTAGAAGGGGGGCAAGTTCTTTCGCATACTCTGTGTAGAATCAAACTGGTATCCCATCAGGTCCAGTGGACTTTCCTCTATTGAGTGATTTCATTTGCTTTTCTATTCCTTGGACACTTATTTCGATGTCAGCCATTTTTTCGTTCGTGCGAGGAACTTGCTATATCTCTCTTCTTTGAATCTAAATCACATATGTTCCACTGGACACACTGGAATGAGTGGAGATTGTCTCTTAGCAAGGTGTCAAGTGAATTTTTATCAGCTTATTTTAATAGATGTATGTTTGCACTACCTTTTACACCTCAGATGGGCTCCTGAACTAGTTGTTCAAAATAATTTTCTGAGAAGGGATTCACCACAATTTTGGTCAACATTTTATGCCTACCACTGATTTAAAACATGTATTTTCGTCAATGTATCAAAGGTAGATTGAAGTCACCACTAACTATAATTATATGGATGGGATACCTATTTGAAATGATACTCAACTTTTCTTTGAACTGTTCAGAAACTATATCTTCTGAATTGGGAGATTATTAAAAGGAACCAATTATTAATTTATTCTAGTTGTCAAATATAATGTCTACCCACACTAACTAACAGGAACTATCTACTTCAGTTTCACTACAAGGCAAACTGCTTCCTACCCCAATAAGTGCTCCAGCACCAACTGTATTTAATCTAGTCTTTCTGAACACAGTTAGGCCCTTTGTAAAAATTTTGGCTGAGTGTATTTCCAGCTTTAGCAGCTTTCCGAACCCATATCGATTTGGGCTTCAGTGTTTTCTGTTAGTGTTTGGAGTTCTGGTTCTTTTTCAATATGGCTATGATAGTTTACAACTACAACACTGATTGTTCCTATGTCTACTCCCTTTCTGTGTTCATCCTGTAACCTTTGAAAATGATGCCCTTTCTGTACTTTCCCAAGGTCCTCTAACACACAGTAAATGCAGTGTTTCCATGCACCTTCGCTTCTTGCTGTGCAGTACTGAGTCAACAGCACTCAGTGGATACTCTGCTGCCTACTGACTTAGTTGTTTACATTTACCGCATGGAAATTTTTGTTTTTCTCACTCTTTTGACATATTCTTCTTCCATATGTTAGATATGACAGTGGCTGTTATGTCCACTGCATTTTGTTGATAAATTTCAGTTGTACAAAGTTTTTCAGTAAGGAAGTTAAAACTCTGATTTTCTGCTGGTATTGTCTCCCAGAGATCTTTAAAATAATCATAGGCCTATTCCTTTCCCATCATAGAAAAAATTTGACCCTTTAATATTCTTTCAGGCAACATATTCTCTTCATATATTATTAATTCATCATTTAGCTCTGCAAACAACAATTGCTGCTTAGCCACATGTGTGCTAATATCTTCTATTTTATCAGTTTTGATCCAAAAAAGTTTTCACTTAACATGATCTAGCACTGCATGCTGCTAGTTTCAAATCATGCACATAGTTTGCCCCATATTTCTTTAGCATTTTTGCACATCAACACAAGTTTAGCAGCTGATCTGATAACATACTTGCTATCAAACTTGCTGATTTTGTGTTATTTTTTTGCCATTCTGCATATACTGCCTTCTGTTCACTTGCAGGTTCCTTGGGCAACACAACAGATTTGCACATACCAATAGCAATGACTTCGAGTTCATGTGAAGGGAGTACCATGGAGATGTGTCATTTCCATTTTTCCAGTTATCAGACACTTCAAGTTTATCAATATTCACTTTATACTCTCCATTTGTACCCACGTTCTTACTGTACATCTCATTTCAACAAAAAATTCTTCAGTCTGGATGTAATCAACTTCCTTTTTTTAAAAAAATGGTATTTTGTTCTTTTAGATATGACTTGGGCTCATAACCTTTTGTAAAATACTAAGTGTGAATAACACATATTTTGTCAGGAGACAGTCACAAACAGCTTAATTTTCTAACTAAAAAACAAACTTCAAAGAGATTACACAAAGAAAAGACCATTTAAAAAAATATTAGGAATAACACTTTACAGTTAACTCTAAAACATCTTTTTATTATAATAGTACGAAACTAAAACTACTGACAGAAACTTTTTCTAACATGTATATTTTTTTTTATACAGGAATGACCCTTGTTTTTCAAATATACCTCATAACTTGCATAGTGAAGTACTTCATTTTTAAGGATATGTGGGTCTATGTTGCATTTTAAGTAATATCTAAACTGTCTGATTGGTTTGCATCCTAGGTCTCTCCAGCATGATTGTACTTACAAATTTTATTCCATTATATTAATTCATATAATGTTTTGACAGATCTGCTCAAAGCCAAATGGATAATTTTATAAAGCAGCTGAAGAAATGCAGGCAAAATTATCTTTTTAAAAGGCATAAGGGCATGCCTTGGTAATCTTCGCCAAACATTCCTCAATTCTACTTTATAATTATGTTATAAAAACAACCTCAGTTTACTCAGTATCCCATTATGTTGTGGAACTGTATACCAATGCCTCCATAAACACCAAAATACATGCTAGTGGTCATGGTATTTAATGCCATTCAATCACCGAAGACACTGGGACACAGAATGACAAGGAAAACTAAAATTCTGGCTATGGAGATGTTAACAATGAGAACTCTAATTTACTTCTATTTGAGAATTCCATATTACTTCTATTCATCATAGAGAAAATACTGAGAAAGACTGAGAAGCAAAAGATAAAAGTGCAATAGAATAAATCTGGTATGCCAACATGCAGCAAAGTATACAGCCCAGATCATTTCACAAGAAAAAACTACAGTATTAATGTATGTTTCATGCTCTATAAATAGTTGTCCTTTTGCATACTTACTTTCTGTAGCAATGATTCCAATCCAGATTCAGAGCTTGCCTGCCCTGAAATTTCTTGAAGTTCATCTGGAAATGTGAAAACTCCTATACATTCCAACAAACGCAATGTAATAGGCTCTTCTGTAGGAAATTTATACTTCAGTACACCTTCTATTTGGAGCCAATGACGTGGTTTTAATGATGGATTACGTAAATATGTGACCACTGCCATCTAAAAATAAATATGTCTGTATGTTACTAATTGGTATGGATATACTATATATTTATAAATAAATAAGAATGATATGGGATAAGGATGAGGATCATCATGATGTAAAAATCGTACTATCTAAATGTGAAGCATGGCTAAGATGCTATACCTCACCAAAATATCTATGGTGGGCAATATTATTGATCATACTAGAATCAACAAGCACTTGTGTTGTCTTCAGTATCAATTCATAAATTTGTTTTTATCCACTAAAGAAGGGATTTAGGGTATCAGTACTGAAAGCTAAAGATTAAGTGTCACTCTTTGTGTATGGCTGATAGATATTGGATGATTTCATTTCCAGCAGTGTAGTTATTTTGAATTTGTTTACAGTGCTTATAAAATTACCTCCTAAATATTACTGTTTTTGCTTACATTAATTCACATATTTTCTACAAAATGTGATTCAATATATTTTGTGCAGTTGATACTCCACAGCTACCTAGTATTTGAAGTCACAATCATTCCATTCCCCCCTCACTCACTTTCTCTCTCTCTTCCCCCTCTGGTTTGTTTGTGTGTGTGTGTGTGTGTGTGTGTGTGTGTGTGTGTGTGTGTTCAAAACTTGACTCTTTCCACATCCTGGTAATTTATTTGTGACATGGAATAATGTAACTCATATGAAAACAAAAATAGAAACTGTCCTTGAGTAATGTTACAATTCAGAGGGAGAATACATAAACAATGAATTTTTTACTAATTACTAGAATATTAAAGTACGGTGCCTTGGAAAGGAGAAGGGAAATGTATCTGTTGGCAACACTAAGTAGTGTTGCACACTTCAAAAACTACTCAAAATTATTAAGAAAAATTATTAAAAAATCAAGGAGCCTGCACATAGAGTCAGAAATAAGTACTTCCGACAACAGACTTATGACTATATGGAATGTAGTGAAATGAAGGACAGGACAAACAATCACAGAATATGATAACATCACTACTGAATTAAATGAAACGGGTATAAATGATAAGTCACAGGCTGCAAACGTGTTTAATAACGATTTCTTAAATATGGTAGAACATATAAGGACAAATAGTTCAGCACTGTGTTGAAAGGGTAACTCTCATAAAATTCAATTATATGAATGCATCATCTATTTTTAGTTTAGAAACTTAAAAAATTATATATTCTCTCAGACGACATCTGTAGTCAAGTGGTCAATGCAACAGACCCTCTTGCGGGGAACCCGGATTTGATTCCAGGTATTTCCTTGGTGGGACGACTGGACCAGGGACAGTGGGCCTCCTGATATCAACTGAGGAGATACGTGATTGTTCCAAAGTTGAAACACTGACAACACTGACAACGGTGTTGTGACCCCATGTCCCTCCATACTGTTTCCAATGATGAATGAGGATCATATGGTGATCAGTCGGCCATCACGTGGTCTTCAGCGCCTGGTCATGGGGTTTCCTTTCCTGTATATTCTCTCCAAAGTAAAAGTTGTTTGTATTTGATGGTGTTACCAACACAGTATTAAGGAACTGTTTCCACTTAATAAGGGCTGACTTGTCTGAAATATGTAATGCATCACTAACTCAAGATATTTTTCCAGAGAGATTAAAATATTCCATTATTAAAACCAGTTATAAGAAAGTTGATAGGAGAGCTGTCAATAACTACCAACCTATTTTGCTACAAACATCTTTTTCCAAACTTTTGAGGTAATGTATTCTACATAAGACCTGCTCTACTGAGAATGCTGTTTACACATTTCTCATCAAGTTTTCCAAATGTTTTCCAAGCATTAAATAACAACACAGCACTAGATGGTATTTTCTGTGATTTATCTATGGCACGTGTTTGGCACTCCTACCACCACCTACTCCAGTCCAGTCACTAACATCACCTATCCCATGAAAGGCAGTGCCACCTATGAAACCATGCTGCCAAACATGATATCCCTCATCTTAATAACTGCTTCACAGCCTGTGCCGTATGGATCCTTCCCACCAACACCAGCTTTTCTGAATTTCACAGGTGGGAACTTTCACTGCAGTACATCCTACGTTCCTATAACCCTCCTGGCCTCAGCCTTCGTTAGTCACCGTCTTCACCCATCCAGCCCCCTCCCTGTTCCCATTCCAGCACTACACAGCTGTCATTTCACTGCCACACCCACTCTTTTAATTTCTTTTTTTTTCTCTCCTTTCTGCTACTTCCCCCCCCCCCCCCCCCCCCCCCCCACACAGCACCATCACTCCTGCTATCCGTCTAAACTTCAACAGTGGACTGTCCATCACTCCCACCATACTATCCCTTCCACTCCCTCCTTACCCCCACCCAGTCGCCACTCCCATCATGCACTGGTGCTGCTGTTTGCAGTGTGGTCTCAGCTCTCTGAGACTACAGACGTGTGTGCAAGTTGCGTTTATGTGTGTGAGTTTGCGTGTGTGTATGTGTGTCTACTGCTGACAAAGGCCTTAATGGCTGAAAGCTTTAATTATGTGAATCTTTTTATTGTGCCTATCGTGACTCAGCATCTCCGCTATATGGTGAGTAGCAACTTTCCTTCTCTGGTATTGTTACATTCCATCCTGGATTTTCCATTGTTTGAATTTTGCACTTGGTTGTGTGAATTACAATATTCTCCTAAATAAGCTGAGATTTTTATGGGACTGAATGGAATAGCCATCCGATGGATAATGTCACATGTAACCAAAAGAATGCAGAAAACTGCACTAAGTAATTCAACCAATGTAGTCAGGGGAGATTATTCTGACTGGGGAGCAATCAAGTGTGGGGTTACCAGAGGATTAATCTTAGGTCTGCTATTGCTCCTCACATATGTAAACAATCTTCTGTCTAATATACAACAAGTAGAATTAAACAATGGAAACTCTAGATTGGAATATCGGCAACATTAGGAAAAGATAGAGCGCTACTAACTGTAAAGATGACCCACTGAGTTGCAGACAGATACAACAAAAGTTGTTACACATTATAAAAACTTTTGGCCAACTTCAGTGAAGAATGCACACACACTTCACACAAGCAAGTACACCTCACACACACATCACTGCTACCAGTGGCTGCTCCGACTGGAGCTGACTGACTTTCTTCCAGTCCGAGCCGCCAGTGGTAGTGATTGCGTGTGTGAGGTTTGCTTGCTTGTGTGAATGTGTGTGTGTGTGTGTGTGTGTGTGTGTGTGTGTGTGTGTGTGTGTGTGTTTTCTTTGCTATAGAAGGCTTTGGCCTAAAGTTATTATGTGTAACAGTCTTTTCCTTGTGCCTGTCTGTAACTAAACAGGTCATCTTTATGGTCACAAGCAGAGTTAATTATTTTTGCTGATGACACTATTATTGTAATCAGTCCAAGATACATGCAGCAACAGAAGAAAGTATAAAGAATGTTTTTAAAGGAACAGTGACTGATTTTCACTGAATGGTCTCACTCTCTATTTTAAAAAGACACAACATATGCAGTTCTGCACACACAGAAGTACTACATCAATGTTACATGTAACGTATGATGAGGAAGTAATATATAGGATGGAAACTTCAAAGCTCTTAAATGCAAATATTAATGAGAATTTAAAGTGGAAAATGCATATTTTTGAACAATTTATTTCAGCCATGTTTGCACTTAGAATTATTGCAAATGTTGGGGAGAGACAAATCAGTAAGTTGACACAGATTGCATACTTTCATTCAATAATGTTATATGGAATAAAGTTCTTGGGTAGCTCATCTTTAAGAAACAAAGTGTTCATTAATCAAAAATGTACAGTAAGAAAAATATTTGGTGCTCAGTGATGATCATATTGTAGACATCTGTTTAAAGAGTTGAACATTCTGACTACTGCTTCACAGTATTTATGCCCTCTGAAATGTGTTGTAAATAATCCACTGCAGTTTAAAAATAACAGTGATGAACATAATTACAATACCTGAAGGAAAAAAATGGCATACTGAACACCACATTAAGGCTTTCTTTAGCACAAAAAGGGGTGCACAACGCTACAACAAAAAATTTTTGTCACTTACCCTGTGACATAAATTGTCTGGCAGAATGCAAGATAAAATTTGAAAAGAAGGAACAAGTTACTCTTTGACAGTTCCTTCTACTCCATAGAAGAATATCAAACAATGGAAATTCCAGGTTGGAATATCAACAATGTAGGAAAAGATGACAGCTACCTACCATATAGATGACATGTTAATTTGCAGACAGGCATAATTAAAAGGCACTTACTCATTATCTTTCAGCCACAGTCTTCATCAGAAAAAGAATGAGAAAAACACACATACAAGCTAGCACACCTCATGCATACATGACTGCCAACCCTGGCAGCTCGGACCAAGTGTGAGGTGTGCTTCCTTGAGTAAATAAATGGTGTGTGTTTCTCTTTCTTTTTCTGATGAAGGCTGTGACCAAAAACTTGTGTGTCTTTTGATTGTGCCTGTATGCAACTTAATGTTTCAATTTTAGGGCAAGTAGCAATCTATTTTTTTCCTACATTATAGAAGGATATAGGTTCTTGTAATGTGTAAAATGTGACAGTTATGAATTACTAATTGACATTTGTGTGCATGTGTAAAAAAAATTTAAAAAAATAAATTTATCATGCAAACAATCCATGGCACATGAAACTAACTAATACTGGTTTATTTGCAGTTCATTGGCCATACTGCATTATTGATCAACAGAAACACAAACTTTTAACGTGCCACTGTGCCTGAGTGAAATGACTTATCAAGTTTATATCATGAGATCAATAAACCACAATTTACAACTAAAAATTTATATAATTATTTTTTACAACAAACTGTACAATGCAACTTCACAATCTAATTTTAACACTGTTAGTTAACTTTCTGAATAACATAAAGTTATACAGGAAAACTGGCAGTCGCATTTTATACTGACTGCCTCTAAGTGGATCTTTTCTTGCAAACCACTAATGATTATTATTACCATTATTTCAAGTGAGAATGGATTCAGCAAACTACCTGATTTTCATAACAGACATATTAAAGCATTATGAATAGAATATGAAAAACGTAATTATTAATACAGAGGGATAAGCAGAATAGTTAGATACGAGTAATTAAGACAGTTAGCTGGAATCATATCAATAGCATAAGTATATTCTATTGAACACAGAGTCAAATTTTGTTTTAATTCAGTTATTAGTATACCTTATCTTTCATTAGTTCAACATTATATTTCAGCTGAGGAAGGATCAAATTTTCTGGTAATCCTTTTTCCAGTTGCAGAATGTTCTTAATAAAGCGCATTGTTGTCACATTCATTTCCTCTGGATCCAATGTGCTGAAATCAGCTTCATACCACTCTTGTATTAACTTGTCCCATTTCTCAACACTCTCCCACAGAAGTTGACGTAATTTGACATCATTAAGGACTTCATCTAAAAGTTCAAATTTTGTGATTTCCAGCTAAAAAGCAAATAAGTAAATTATTAGTACTATAAACACAAATAGATGTTTAATGTATAGGCAGTAGGTAAAGGAGGGTCAAGTGGCCATGGTGTAACCAATGGCCACTGCACATCTTTTGTTCTGAACAGTGCTGTTGCCTGTTGGGAAGTGGACAGACTAGTTCAAATATACATTATCATTATTGTCAAAGATTGAAAGCCTGTTCCATTATTTTTTAATAATTCAGTTATCTGATGTAAGGTAAGTAATTATATTATTCTTGTTACCTCACATCTACCTAGGCTACTCCTTTTTTATGATATCAATATTTAAACAACATCTTTTGGCCTACAACTGTAGTTCCCCCTTCTTTATTTTTGTTTGTGTAGTACTAGCCACTGGACTGGCCACATAACACCAGGGAAAACATCCACAGCTGACAGACTGCCATGCCCATAAGTGTCCTCTACTGAAGCCAAGCCAGAGACTACACTGCACTGTACACATGCCAGGCTACAACAGCAAAGTTTCGGCTGTGTATACACAAGAGGACAAGAGCAATATAAGTGTTCCTTTGTGTACCTGTGAAACTACAGTGAATCCACAAGAGGTACCAGGGTTGCATACCACCAGTATGTGCAGCTGACATTGGCACCAAAAATCATGGCATTACATTCTGCCCACACGCCACTTGATGTGCATCTGCATCTCACATGCCCAGCCTGAAAATCCATCCACTGGAATAATTCAGGCACTGCACAGCCACTAGCTAGGCACTTGCTCTCACTCCAGACTCAACACCTGCTGCTTCCTGCAGCCCTTCTATCAGTAGCAATCTTCTCCTGGATGTAGAAACAGCAAGCCACAAGATACCAACCAAAACATCAACCTGCCTGCATCTGACAGTGCCAGACATAGACCAGACATCAACCAACACCGATCGAGGGCATCAATAGGACTATCATGAGAACTCTATCATTTACCAGAAGTGGCTTTACTTTTCTACTTTCATGTCATAGCTGCACACTGTTTTTTTCATGCTACCAATGGATTGTTCTTTCCTTGTAACCTGTGGACCAAATTATTTATGTGCTGTCCTTGCCATGTCACAATACCAGGACATAAAGGTTTCATAGTTCCATCTGTGAATCACTAATGTTGACATATAAACTAAAGGTTCTGCTGAAAAGGATCAGTACACTAAATATGAAGATAGTGCTTTATGGGGATTTCAATATTGATTTTTCAAAAGACAGCAGCACCAGAGATGCTTTGATAAATATGACCAATACATTCAATATGATCCCCACAATACATTGCCCAACAAGCTTAACAGAATGCACAAATTCCATTATTGATCAAATATTCATCTCAGGAACAAATTACAGATTCACAAGCAGAGTACTGAGCATGGGTTATAGTGATCATGAGGCACAGCTGCTGTGTATAGAAATGCCAACAAGTAGTTGCAGTTCCAAAAAAGTAGTTGAAAAAAGAACCTTTTCTGAAGATAACATTAGAATTTTTATCTCTTACTGGAGAAGGAAAACGGGGAAAGCATCAGAACAATGATGATAGCATGTACATGAGTTTTCGGAACATCTTTCTTCACTATTTTAATGTAGCATTCCCAAAAGTAATAAAAACAGTAAAACCTAACAATAATAAGCAATGGGTAACTAAAGGCGTAAAAATTTCCAGTGAGAGAAACAAATTTCTGCAGTACTGTTGTAAGAAATATAGAGTAACCCAAGAATTCGTAAATTATTCAAAAGCCAACAAAAGAATCTATGGCAGAGTAGTCAAAGAGGCAAAAATTATGCGGAATGACAATTTGATAAGGAACTCATCTAACAAAATGAGATCCATGTGGAGAGTTATAAAGAAAGAAACTTGTAGTTCAGGGCAAAAGAAAAAGAATGTATCATTAACACTAGAAGGCTCAAAAGTCACAGACCCAAATTCAGTTGTGCAAAATTTCAATGTCACTTCACTTGCTGAAGACCTCATTCAAGTATACTGTCAAGGACCGGTCCCAAGTTTCTCCAGCAAGTCAGTGATCTCGACTGCTTCTATGTATGTTTATGAAACAAACCCCAATAAAATTATAAGTAAAATTAAATCATTAAGCAATAAAATGTCAAGTGGTCCAGATGAAGTACCTGATTTCATATTAAAAACATGAGCTCACCACATAGCAAACCCCTTGGCAAAAATTTTCAATCTCTCTTTAAAAACTGGTGTATTTCCAGGTATTTTTAAAATAGCAAAAGTTTCACCACTGCTAAAAAAAGGTTCTTCTGAAAAAATTTCAAACTACTGACCCGTGTCACAGTTAAGTTCCGTCTCAAAAATTCTACAAAAACTCTTCTATGACAGGCTTTTAAGTTTCATAAATAAATATGCACCTCTTACAGTACAACAACATGGATTTAGAAAGTCTAAATCTACACAGACAGCAATTTTCGAATTCTTAGACTGCATTTTAAAATGCCTTGATCAACATAAATTATTTTTCTAGATCTATCAAAAGCCTTTGACGTCCTGGACCATAACATTCTGCTCGAAAAATTAGAAAGATGAGGAGTAAGAGGTGTAGCACATAGCTGGTTGTGTTCATACCTAAAAAACTGCAGGCAGAAAGTATCATTTCAGTATGAATTCAACAAAATGAATAATTCTAGAGAATTACCAATAAAATATGGTGTACCACAGGGCTCAATCTTAGGTCACTACTGTTTTTATTTAAGTGAACAACTTAGTTGAATATATGAGTCCCACAAAAACTATCCTGTTTGCTGATGACACCAGCATATTGCTCACTGGATTCAGTCCAGAAACTTTGCAGTCCACAGCAGAAAGTTCTATGAAAAGTCTTTCTGAGCGGTTCACAAAAAAAAACTCGTTATAAATACTGAAAAAATTGTGTGCGTCAATTTTCATTTAATTCCTCCAACTAATCAAATGTCTCTTCAAGCACAATTAGAAAATGATCCCCTAGAAAATTTAAGTGTCACAAAATTTTTGGGTCTGTAGCTCCAGCAAGACTTAAAGTGGGACACACATATAAATAACTTGTCTAGAAAACTATCATCTGTGTGCTATGGCCTAAGAATTTTAAAGGCTACAACAAGCAAAACAACAGTACTGCAGGCATACTATGCACAGTTCCACTCACTAGTCCGATATGGGATCGTTTTCTTGGGATACTCAACTCACAGTGTAAAGGATTTTAGAATGCAAAAAAGAGCTCTAAGAATAATTTGTGGCCTTAAAAAGATGGAGTCCTGTAAATCCCATTTTAATGAACTTGGTGTTCTAAATGTTCCAAGTTTATTCATTTCTGAAAACAGGCAAACTGCTACAGAACAAAAATGTACACAGCTACAGAACCAGAGGGAAATCAAATATACATCAAAAATATCACAGAAAAACCACCTATCAGAGGAACATAATTAACATTGGTGTAATACTACACAATAAGATACCAGAGGAAATAAAAAATGCTACTCATCTAATATTTAAAGCTAAACTAAAGGCATTTCTAATAAAGCACTGTTTCTATTCTGTCAGAGAATTTCTGAATATGTAACAAAATTAACTGTAATAGGTACCTATTTTTAATTTGCCTACTATTTTTGCTAATACTATGTATTATTGTTTCTTATCTTTGACCTGTCCAATATCAATTGTACAATTTGTGCTGTATGATAAAACTGGGCCAATAAAAAATTAAATCAAATTAAATCAAACCATCCGAGAGGTGATAATGGCTACACTATTCAACAGAAAAAATGGGCAAGGTCTCTTTACCCCATAAGAGTTAGTTAAGCTTTTTATGCCAGCAGCCATAAAAAGCTTAACAACCAATGAAATTCAGTTTAAGAGAAGCCTAAAGGATTTATTGGTGGCCAACTCCTTCTACTCTATTGATGAATTTCTTAGTAAAACCAACTGATTTGTATATAAGTACAACATAACTTCTGCACAATTTCAGTGCAGTAATGTGTTCACTGAAAATTTGTGTGTGTGTGTGTTTGTGTGTGTGTGTGTGTGTGTGTGTGTGTGTGTAAGTATAATCTAACTTCTGCACCATTTCAGTGCAGTAATGTGTTCATTGTAAATAAGTATTACAGTAGTTGTATTACATGTTTATTACCTTATAAATAAATAAAAAACTTTTTTATTTTAAATTCAGTGCATTAGTATTTGTAAAATGACTCTTAGTGTACATTAAAAAATGACGATCATTCCACTTGGGACCTGTGGAATGGTACATTAGCTTATTTGTTTTAGTTGTAAATATTTGTCATGTGTTGTTGTTTTTCTGACATGTTCCACATCCTGGAGGACCTCCTCACTACGGATCAATTGGAATGAAAGTAAATCTAATCTAATCTAATCTAGTGAGTTATTGTTTCTAGTGAAATATTTCAGTACAATTTTCATTCAGTGTTTTAACTTCATTGAGTGTTCCACTGGCCACTTGAATTTTTGGTTTTTGCTAATAATTTTATGAAGTTTTGTTGGTACTGGTATTAGCTATGGCGTAGTAGTATTAATACAAGTAGTTGCTTTGATAGTAGACAGAGAATTTAGAGACTGCTATTGTTATTTCTATAAATAATTCTGCTGGTGTAACTGAACTTAGGTAGAGTAGACATATAGTTTTTTTCAGTAACTGTAAAATTTTACCATGAATGAGAAGTGTGGGCTCTGTCGTAGGTTTGTGAGTAGTGGGTTACGGTGTGGGATTTGTTCAAAGTATTTTCATTGGGGGGAATGCAGTGGGGAAGCCAGTGGGTATTCTAGTGGGATCCTCTCCTGGGAATGCAGAATCTGTAGTAGAAATAAACAGATAGAGGAGCAAGAGCGTAAGATCTGTGCCCTTCAGGTGCAGTTACAACACACAAAGGATAAACTAGATAGGTTGAGGAGGGTGTGGGGTGGTGGGGAATGGGAACTGGCAGTTGGCAAAAAGGCAGCTATGAGGAGGAGGTATTCAGACAGTTATATTTTGCATATATCCAATAGATTTGACCAACTGACAGAGGTGAGTGGAGAGGAGCCTCTTTTAGCTGTAGATGTAGGGAACATGCAGCAGTCCTCAGAAGTTAGGAGGCATAGATCAGTTACGAAGTCTAACAGAAAGAAGAATGTTCTGCTGCTAGGTAGTTTACACAGTAGAGGCGTGGGCCAGCAGTTACAGGAAGTGTTGGGGAGTGAGTACCAGGTCACCAGCATTGTGAAGCCTAGTGCAGGGTCGGCTCTGGTGACTGACAGCTTAGGGGAGTTATGTAAAAATTTTATGGAGGAGGATCAGGTAGTGATAGTGGGTTGAGCAGGGAACAGTCTTGATAAGGATGGGGAATATGATGTAGGAGGTGACCTGGTAAAGATGGCACCGGTGGCACTAATCTGCATTTCGTGCAACTGTTTCAGTGTCATGATTGGCCTCATCTTGACGCTGCTGTTCGGTGCGTTAACATAGGGCTAAAGAGGGCACTGATGGCAGAGGGCTTGGGTCACATTTCAGTCGTGTCAGTTGGGTCTATCAGTAGATCAGGTTTCACTAGGCATGGCCTGCAGCTCAATAGGTATGGATAGGGGCGGCTGGCAAAGCTTATAGGTGACAGCGTAGTCGGTGGTGGTGGGATCACTCATGGGAAAATTTGTGTAGTACTTGGTGTTAGAGCTGCACCTTTTTTAGACTGAAGTCAGCTGATAGGTATACCTGCTTAAATGAAGTCCCTCTAACTAAAGGCTTACATTCAGAGGAAGTCATGTTTCCAAGTAGAGAAGGAATTAGCATATTTCATCAAAATATAAGAGGTATTAGAGACAAAGTTAGTGAACTGCTTACAGATGTACAAAGGGCACGTGGTATGCAAATAGAATAACTAATTCATTGGATAAAATTAAAACCATATGGTCAGTTGTGAAGGAAGTGTCTGGTCAGCAGCACAAGGTCGACAATATGAAGTCAGTTCATAGTAAAAAATTTCTGTTACTGATAAATCAGATATATGTACAGTATTTAACAATCATTTTCTGAGCATTGCTGGTGAATTAAATAAACATTTAGTTTCTACAGGGAATCATATACTTTCTTGGCAAATGTCTTTATGAGATTGATGTCTGAAATACTCCCCTGTGATAGAGACAAGGGGGAGATTGAGTCAATAAATCACTTAAGACTAATGACTCTCATGGATATGATGGAGTGCCTAGCAGAATATTAAAGTACTGTCCTGCACATGTTAGCCCTGTATTTAGCCATATTTTTAATTTTTCCTTCAAGAATGGTGTTTGCTTAAATTATTTGAAAAGCTGTGTAAGTAAGGATAATTGATCATTTTATATCACATGATTTGCTATCAAGCGTACAGTTCAACTTTAGAAGTCGTTCAACAACTGAAAATGCTATATTCTCTTTTCTCTGTGAGGTACTGAATGGGTTAAACAAAATGTTTTGAAAGCTAGGCCCATTTTTTTTTATTTAACTAAGGCATTTTATTGTGTTGATCACAAAATATTGCTCCAGAAGTTGGACCATTACAGAATATGAGGAGTAGATCACAACTGGTTCACCTCTTACTTTAGCAACAAACAGCAGAAGGACATTATTCAGAATGTTGAGAATGGCTGCAATGTGGGGTCTCCTTGGAGTACAGTCTAGTGGGGGGTGCCCAAGGGATCAGCGTTGGGGCCACTCCTGTTCCTTATTTATATAAATGATATGCCCTCTAGCATTGCGGGTAACTCTAAAATATTTCTGTTTGCTGATGACACTAGCTTGGTAGTAAAGGACGTTGTGGGCAACATTGGCTCGGTTTCAAATAATGCAGTTCATAACCCAAGTTCATGGCTTGTAGAATATAAACTAACACTAAATCATAGTAAGACTCGGTTTTTACAGTTTCTAACACATAATTCAATAAATTCCATAAAATGTGACATTTTAATTTCACAGAATGGGCATATGATTAGTGAAACTGAACAGTTCAAATTTCTAGGTGTTCAGGTAGATAGTAAGCTGTCATGGAAAGCTCACATTCAGGATCTTGTTCAAAGACTTAATTTTACTATTCAAACAGTATCTGAAGTGAGTGATCATTTGACACAAAAATTAGTCTACTTTGCTTATTTTCATTCACTTATGTAGTATGATATTATATTTTGGAGTAACTCTTCCTATTCTGAAAGGATATTTTAGCTCAGAAATGGGTGGTTCAGGCAATAAGCAGAGCAGGTTCACGAACCTCTAGTTGAACCTTGTTCATGAGTCTGGGTAATTTGACACTGGCCTCTCAATATGTATATTCATTACTGTCATTTCTTGTTAACAATATTATCTTATTCCCAAGAATAAGCAGCTTTCACTCATTTAATACTCGGCAGAAATAAAACTTGCATTTGGATAGGTCTTCCTTAACTCTTGTGCAGAAAGGTGTGCAGTATACTGCTGCATCCATTTTCAATAAGCTACCACTTGAATTCAAACATCTTAACAGTAGTCCCCATGCTTTCAAATCGAAACTAAAGAGTTTGCTCATGGCTCACTCCTCCTATTCTGTCGTGGAGTTACTTGAAAAATTAAGCTGATTCTTGTTTTATTGTTGATTGCATTTACTTAAAAGTTATGGATAGACTTTTCGGGTTCATAACCATTTTATTTTTATCTGTTATTACTTTTATGTTGTAATATCATGCACTGACACGTTCCATGACCTTGGAGATTTGATCCTCAATTTGGTCCTATGGAACTTGACATGTAAATAAATAAATAAATCATGCAAAACACTACAGATGAGAATGACTTCTGAATGCTTTTATATATGAGGGGCAGTCAAAGGAAAACACAACAGAGGGAAAAACATAAGGAAAGTCTTTATTTCAAAAGTAATCACTGTAACTGTTAATACATTTCTCCCACTGTGAGACAAGTCAGTCAATGCCTTCATGGGGAAATGCTTGTGGTTACCTACAGAACCATGATTTTACTCAAATATGCACCTTTTCATCCAAAGCAAATCAACAGTCATGAATGTCTTTCTTCATGGCTCCAAATGTATGGAAATCGTAAGGGCAGAGATCAAGACTATATGGAGGATGCGTAAGGGCTTCCAATCTAAACTTCTGCAGTGCAGTCAAAATAACTTTGGCACCATGCATTATCTTGCAACTTAATGATGCTATCTGTCAACATTTCTGGGCATCTGGACTTGATGGCATGCTTCAGTTTTTGTGAAATGACCACATACCGCTGTATGTTAATTGCGGCACAGTGTTCTAGAAAGTCAATGAGCAGCCAGCCCTTGCAGTCAAAGAAAAAGGTCATCATGACATTTCTCAAGCTGGCATGCCTGTTGTTTGGACTACACTGCAGAAGTTTTGCTGGGAAGCCCTTACAAATCTACTATACAGACCTTATCTCTCCCACCCAATTTCCATACCTCTGAAACCATGAAGGCAGACATTTGAAATGGTCGATTTGGTTTAGATGAAGATGTGCATACCTGGCAACAATCATGGTTCAATAGGTAATCACAAATATTTTCCCATGAAGGCACTGACCACCCTTTCTCACAGTAGGATGCATGTATTAACAGTTGTGGTGATTACTTTCAAAATAATGAACAGTTCACTTAATTTTTTCTATCTCACTTTCATTTGACTGCCTCTTATACAAAGGTATATTTCACCATTCTATCCACTTGTGATGCTTTGGAATTAATTGATATACTTTAAAACCATGTCAAATTTAAAATCAAATCTATCTGAAAACAGTACACTGCAGCCACGTGGTGTTGTTTTAAAATACTAGGGCATTGAGGTGATTAGAAAATGTCTGGAAATCAGAACAACAAACAAGGAATCCTGCTGTGATGGCACTGGCCGCATTATTCTCTTAGGTAGGGAAAAGTGGCCTCTGTGTAAGTTTTCAGAAAAAATGCATATAGTTCCTATGTATTACTTTTTTCCACACAAAATTTTTGGTGTAATATTTTATAAAAATATAGATTCAAAACATGTAAGTCTCAGGCTTCTATCAATAATCACAGTTTGGTGAAAGAACAATTTCCATTTGAGCAGGCACTTTACCCTTCTTTCCCCTATTACAAGTTTCTGCTCCGGAGGGTAATTAATGATCAACAATCCCATCTTGTAGCTTATTAAACACCCCACAGTAAATAATTTTGTTATTATACTTCTCATTACACATCTCCAAGGAAAACATATTCTGATTTTAATGTTACTCTATTTTATCCATGTTCGATCTTGTGAACTTCACAGTTGTTAATGATAGTTGGTGAGTGACATGACCTGCCATGAATACTTTTAAAAGTGATTCATTTTTCAGTGCCATAACCAGTTTCAGGTTACCACACTCTTCTTCAGATAGGTAATATTTTCAGTTACATAGATGCATTGATCAAAAACCTGTCATGGGAGGGATGGAGGGAGGTGGGCGGCAGGGAGGGGGTTGGCTGGGGGAAGGGGGGGAGGGGGCGTCTAACGGCTCAGGGGAGAGTTGGGAGCTGTCTGTGGGCTAGCTAGGGCTGCAGGTACAGGGGAGCAGGCGGCAGATGGCTGGGCATGTGATTTCGTAGACTAGGGCGTGAGATAACAGCACACAACTAGCTGATGTGGGGACATAAATTGGGTGAGGGTACTGGGGTAGGGAATGGTATGTGTACACGTGCATGTGCAAGCGTGCACACACGCGCGCGTCCTCACACACACACACACACACACACACACACACACACACACACACACACACACACACACACACACACTACCACATACACAAACACACTATTCAGAGTGGGGTGGGGGAAGTTACCTTAGGTTTAAGCCAAGGAGGATCAAGATATAGCATGAGAGGTGGAGCAGCCATTGACATCTTGCCTGTTGTGTTCTGCTGCAGTGGCACAACATGCAATAGAACAAAATCATGCAAGATTTCAATGGCTGCTTCACAACCTGTGCCATCTGGATCCTTCCCACCACCATCAGCTTTTCTGAGCTGTGCAGATGGGAGCTATCTTTGCAACGCATCCTTCACTTCTGTAACTTTCCTGGTCTAAATCTAAGGTAACTCACTGCCCCCTCCCCTCACCTAACGGTGTGTATGTGTGGGTGGGGGGAAGGGGGGGGGGGGAGTGGGGGTAGGAGGGGGCAGGTGCAAGTTCAAAAAGGAAGTTCATTCTGAAAGCTAGCCCAGTTATGTACCTTTTCTTTGTGTAGCTATCAATGACACAGCACTTCTGCCTTTTAGTAAGTCATCTCCTTTATTCCTAAATACTTTATAATTCTCAACCAGAACTTTCTGTATGTTGTTGTACTGCCTAGGTGCAGCGCAGTTATAGCTGTGTAATTCAAAGTGTGATGAGGATTATTTGCAGGATGTGCCATAAATGAATCTTTCTATACAGGGTTAAATTTCAGGACATAACTTCAGTGACACATCCAGCGAATAATCATCACACTTCAACTTAATGTGTATGCAACCATGATGCACATGATGATAGCAACCTGCTGCTGAAACACACTGTGGTCATAAAAGTTAGTAAACAGTGATGGAAGCACTAAAATTCCATCTACTTGACTGTTTGCTTACTTTGAATTGTCTCTGGTATCCTCTGTATTCAGCTGCCTTTTTCTGGAATTCTGCCAGTTGCTCACTGAGCATATTCAGGGTCAGCTTAACTTCTTCTGGGTTTGAGTTCACATCAATCAACCACGGTTGCTGAAATAGAAATATATTAAAAATTTAATTTCTAATCGCAATCTCTATTAGGCAGTAAAACTATTCAGGTTACTTAAGTGTCAACAAAACAGTTGATTGTTCATCTCTAACTACGGGAACTTGTATGCAATGCCTTTGACTGGAAATAGAAGCAAACAAGTTGAAGAAAAAGTTAAGGAAAGATGTTAAGTTTACTCCCAGAAGAAAAGCCTCACCAAATGTTGTATCATGAATAATACAACAATGTATGAAAGGAGTTCACTTTCTATTATTTTCAGTTCTGACCTATGTAATAATTGAAATTAAAATATATGTAATTAAGATGTATTCTTCTTAGTTTTTATTATTTATTGCACATTTATTGCACATCGTATACCTGCCAATGTAAGTTCACTTTTTATATAAAATCAAACTGTTGTAGGTATAAATTCTGGGCATAATAAACAATCAACAATGTCTCTACAAAATGCAAGGAATAATGTGGACAATTTAAGTTATACATTTATTACCCAATTAGGACTGGAAGGGGTAGACAAAAGCACTTTCATGAAACAAATTAATCTGCCAATGAGTTACGTGTAACAAGATGTACAAATAAGAATCATTGTAGAATGCATCTGTGCAATTACTGTATTGCTATCAGTGGTAATATTGTTACCGTCTTTCATGGAAGGTAAGAGTTATATTTGCTAATGCTGGTGATGGAGTAATACAATAATTTACCCTAGATTCATACCCAAATCAGGAAATAAAATATCTTGAAGTTAGTTCACGTGTTCACAAAACCACGTATCACTGTCATTATGCATGTGAATTGTGAAAGTGACAGTTTTGAGAATAGTACTCCCATTATGCACGTATGAAGATAACACTAGCCCCTGTAAATTCTGGGACAGTAAAATCTGAGTCAAAGTTTATTTATATCTCATAAGGCTTACATGACAAAATGACATATAAATATTTGTATAAAATTAATATTTAGACATGTCAAATGAAAAAATAAGTATACAAACAACAAAGAGTAAATGAACTCCTAACATATTAATAAACCGACGTTTAGCTGAAAACCAAAGTTCAGAGCTGCTGGCATAGCTTTCAAAAGTCACTTCATTCTCCCTAATGCGCTTCAGGTAAACACTCCCTCACAATATAACTGACAACACTTATGATAGATTCTGCAAAATTTCTAAGAATAGCATTGTCCTAGGTGACGATTGGATAGCAAGATATTTTTCTCGTTAGAGTTATATTACAGGATCCTTGCAAGTTAAGTACTGACTCTGGCATAAATCAGGAAGATTTAGTAAGTTTACACTGATTTTTCACTGCTCCTGTTTTGTTTGCTTCTGGTTTCCCAGTAGTGGGTGTAAGTAAACATGCACAGCTGAGAAATTTTGCTTTCTGTTAGGGTCAAAATGGATCAAAAAATTTTGTGAGATAAGAAACAGCTTCCAAAGCTGATTCTGTGGGAAGAGATAAGGTGAATGAGTAGTTTTCACATTTCAAAAATGATGACATATCAGTTCTTTACAAACTTCACTCTAGATATCCATCATCATCATCTGCCTAAACAGATGAAAAAGTTGAGGAAATTCATGAATTTGTGCTTGAAGACCAACGAGAGGCCACTGAACAAATGGCAGAGCTTACTGGTTATTCTTGAAGCTGGGTTCAGCAAATTTTAAGAGAAGACTTGGAGCTAAGCAGGGTAGCTGCCATGTTTGTCTCTCAGCAAAAAAAGTGGTGGTTAGAAGCATGCTCTGGTTTAAAAGAAGAACTACAAATAAACCTAGAATTTTTCCCACAATAATTTCTGGTGATGAATTATAGCTCTATGGTTATGACCTCAAAACTAAACAACAATAAAGATAACAAAAGACATTGTTGTCACCTCACTTAAAATGGCGTGTCAGCATTAATACTGTTCATGTTATCTATGAAAGGACAAGTTAATTAATAAATAAAATAAAAATTCAATTGATCAAAGTGAAATTAAACATCAAGAAAATGTTATTTTGTCGTTGTGGTGAGAGTAAACTGGGGAGGGGGTGGAAAAGTGGTGTATGCTGAGCTCCTCCCATCATGTCAAATCAATCATTGTGTTTTCTATTTGGAAGTTCTAATAAGATTTCCAATATGCATACAAAATACATGACCTGAGCCAGGTGAAGGACTAGGTTTTCCACCATGATAATGTTCCCATTCACATAACCACCTAAGTCTGCCAGTGTTTGGTCAAAAACAGCATGACTCTATTGATGTACAGTGAAACCTCTATATAACGTTTTTCAAGGGACCACAAATTCTGAACACTGTATAGAGGAAAACACTCTAAAGAGGAAGGCTTCCAAATAATAATTATAGGGCATTACTGAAGATAGGGGAACCACTAATCAGCTTTGACAAATGGTGCCATAGATGACATTTTAAATTTTCACAACACCGTAATATGATATTCATTGCAAATGATCAATGTATCAAATAACTAGTTTTTTGTAATTAAAACATGGGGCCCGGTAGGTGTATGGGTGAAAGTAAATGGATCAGTTTGTACTGTAAAAAGTTATAACAGATTCTTAAGATATGACATCATTGTCCAAAGCTGACAGGTGGTATCCCGTTCTTCAGTTGACCCAATTATAGAATATGAGCCAAATTTTGTTTATGATATACTGCACATATTACATAAAAACACAGTAAGTAGTACAGATTAAAAACAAATTAGTTACAAAAAAATTACTTAAATAATTAAGTTATGAAATGGAACTTAAATTTGAGCAAAACTCTAGGAACCTATGCAATCTGAAAATAACAAGCACCTCGGATTTTTTGGCTTCCCGATAACCAAAGGTTTCAGTTTTTCACTGCAATCGGCGTTTGTACGCAACAAAATGGTAAGACATTTCTTGCTCTTCTCACCACCATGGCATTTTCCCAACGAAAAGTAAATGTCTCATCCAGCATTAAATTGAAAAACATGCCGGTTTCGTCAGTGTTATAAATGTCATGTAGTTTGTAGCCATGTATCAGATTAAGGAGAGTCTGCATCCACTGAGTTACAGTTGGTTCGTCCACACTTTTACTTTCTCCACATTCCGCTTTGTATACAACACCATGATGCTGTCAAAATTTATCAATCCTTCCATTAGATGTCTTAAAATTTTCCATTCCTAACTGCAGTGATATTTGAAGCACCTTCTCCTTCAGAATAGTTCAGTTTGTAGGAATGTTTGCAGTGTGTGCTTGCTGAAACCAAGTTAATAAAACTTCCTCCATTTCATCTTAAGTCAATGGTTTCACATGCATAAGTTTCGAATTTCCACAGTTCTCAAACCCTTCCATTATCAACGATCTGTTTTTCATAGTAGTGTTGAGTGTTGAGGGGGCTAGTTCAAATTGCTTTGCTAGCTCCAAGTGACTCACACCAAGAGATGCCTCCACTTTTTTAATAACAGAAAACTTCACTTCCAGAGAAATGTTCTTCCACTTTTCACTCATGTCCACTGATGAAAGCTTAAAAAAGTTATATCGAAGACACACTCTCACTAGACACACGAACTGTTTGCTGCTCAGCTCACACAACACGCTATGAATACAAAGCATTGACTGAAATGGCACCAAAAAGATCACAAGCAGAATGTGTGTCACATGTCATGTGACCGGGTTCTGCCAATGATAAATGAAACACACTGAGTGCGGGCTTTCTGAGCCGGTGCAAATTGTGAATCTACAGAACGGAAAACTATGTGTCCACATCCAGTCACTTAAACATTATAAAGAGGTAAATAATTGACCAGGGTTCCAAAAATATGAACGTTAAATGGAGGAAATTGTAATATAGAGGAAACTCAGTAAAGAGGAAAATTTAACATTGTTTATATGGGCTTTTAGTCAGGACTGAAAAAAACGGATGTAATATAGAGGAAAACATTATATGGAGGAACATTATAAAGAGGTTTCACTGTATATACATTGCTCATCTAACCCATTCCACTGACTTCTTCTAGTTTCTGTGCATGATGAGTTACATGAAAGGATACTGATTTAATGAAGTAGATGCAGGTAAAAACAAAAAGGTGCACTATTTCTCTAATGACTCATAGCTATTCAGGCTGTTAGTTCCAGCTTCCATGATAGGTTTGTGGCAGACTGTTCTGTGTGGTAGTCAACTTGATGGATTGGAAATTCCAGACTGGGAGGAAGTGCATCCTAATGGGAATTGGTAACATATTTCAGTCAGGTATACTACAGCCATGTTTATATAACCTGTTGAAGGGGGGGGGAAGGATATTCACAAAATTTCTGCCTGAATAAGTGTGAAGGTATTGGACAGTTCAGTAAGTTTGTACAATTAAGAAACAGAGAAAAGTTTAAGGATTAATTTTGGTATTGTTCTGCAAACATCCACATTCACCTTTCTATGGCGTTGAAACCACTGCTGTGCCAAAGGAAATGGCAAAATTTGCTGCTAACATCATGACAACCGAACACCTCAACAGACTACTTTGCTATGTTAAAAATATTGTCTGCATTGTTGATATTGTGAACGACTATAAAATTCAGATAGCATTTTTGCTCAATGTGCACACAAAATATCTGTTATTTTTGTGTAATTGAAGGTTAAAAATCATTAAATTTCAATATTAGGACACTTGATTGAAAATGCTCTGGTATTGGCTGACCTCAGGTGACATCATAGGCTAAGAGTAAGATGAAGCTACATGTGTGTTATGAGAACTGTTAGCCAAAGTTACTAGTGTTTTTCTGTACTTTTCTGTGAACAGTTTAGTTACTTAGTGATAGAAAGTACATTTGCAACTTTTAAGTAACTATGGAAAGGAATTTAGTGAACTCTGGAAGTGAAAAACTTCCAAAAGTTTAGGCATATATAGTCTCTTCATTCTTAAAAAATAATCAAGATTTTTATGTTGTACAAATACATGTGTAAAAACTCCTGAAAATTGTTCTTGAATGTACCAAGAATGTGAAGAGGCATAAAATTTTGTTGCAATTCACTTGTAGAGAGCCATTTGATATAGTACTCACTATGTGTCTTTATTTCTGTGGGGACCATCTTGATGGTCTTTACATGAAAACTACACTGCATGGCGACTGGGATGGAAGAAATGTGACACAGCAACAAGTTGCAGAATTGTCTTAAACCTGAGGGAATCTGGAAATGGATCATCTGCTGCTCAATTCATGCTGAAAATGTTTTCCAGATCAACTTGTGAAAACCTGCACTATAAAAAACAGTGGAAACTTTTTCATCCAGACAATAATTCTGATGGGTAATTGCTGTGGTTGTTGCAAGAATTACTACTGTTTTCCAGGTAACTCTTTCCTCAATTTTCAAATTCTGAGAAAACATAACAACATAATAACATAATATGCAGTTGATACAGCACAACCTTAAAAGTAGCTATTGTCCAGCAGCGTACGTAACTTCTGCTGAAAGACCATGATTTGAAAGAGCTTATGCAGAGTAACTGTCATTTTATCATATGTTTTATAGCATTTCATCATAGGTTCCAAGCAATGTTCAGTTTTGGGCAGTTGGAGGCAGTTGAAGTGGCAAATTATTGTCCTAAACAGCTTGTTTTTGGAAGAATAATGTGTTCATAAACTATTAAATGCTTTCTCATATTATTCAGAATAGAGCTACATCAAGTTGAAATTTTTTAACAGCACCCTTGTGATTCATTCCAAATTGATTAGGTGTAAAATGAAGCTAATAAATGAAAATAGATTTTGAAATGTAATATGATATAGAATTTACAGCTCTTACATAACTATATTACACTACAAGCGTTGAAGTCTTCATCTGCAGTGGTTACTTACATCAAGATGGTCCTCACAGAAATAAAGACACATAGTGACTACTATCTCAAATGGCTCTCCACAAGTGAATTGCAACAAAATTGTATGCCTCTTCTCATTCTTTGGTACATTCAAGAACAATTTTCAGGAGTTTTTACACATGCATTTGTACAACATAAAAATCTTGGTTATTTTTGAAGAATGAAGAGACTATATATGCCTTAACTTGTGGAAGTTTTTCACTATCAGATTTCACTAAATTCCTTTCCATTGTTACTTAAAAGTTGCAAATGTACTTTCCATCACTAAGTAACTAAACTGTTCACAGAAAAGAACAGAAAAACACTAGTAACTTTGGCTAACAGTTCTCATAACACACCTGTAGCTTCATCTTACTCTTAGCCTATGATGTCACCTGTAGTTCTAAGATCTATGGGACTGATGACCTCAGAAGTTAAGTCCCATACTGCTCAGAGCCATTTTTTTATCATCTCAAGATCTTTGTATGTGACAATTGCCATAAAAACTCAGAACAAGTAATATTTTATGACTGGCATGAAAATCTCATTTTAGTTGATGCTGTACTCTTGTTCAAAGCCTCTCATATAACATTGTACTTTGTGTCAAGCAATCTTACCATTTGTATCAGACAAGACCTTGAAGTCTCAGTTTGAATTAATAATTTGCTGGCTGTTGGTTTTAGGAATGATCTTCAAAGTTTTGCTGTATTTGTGAGCTTCCAATTCTTCTGGAGAAGCCTCTCTACAGTGTTTTGATTTGGACTGGTAGTTACTTCACTGAAACTATTAGGTGCTTAGTGTTGCATCAAATCAACTTCATAACTAGTTGGCTTATGAATGATTGTCATAATCCACGTATTTGTGTTCTTCATCATCCTTCACCTTCATGTATATGTCCTCAACTTCTTTGTTGCTGCTGTTGTACTGATACTGACCTCATCGTAACTTGATACCTTGAGATACAAAACATTTATGATTGCAGAGTCAAAAAGTCAATAACATGTTGAATCTCCTTGGTACCACATACCGTATTTACTCGAATCTAAGCCGCACTCGAATCTAAGCCTCACCTGAAAAATGAGACTCGAAATCAAGGAAAAAAAAATTCCCGAATCTAAGCCGCACCTGAAATTTGAGACTCGAAATTCAAGGGAAGAGAAAAGTTTTAGGTCGCACGTCCATATCGAAACAGAGTTGGTCCATTGTAATATAGAGACACTATTTAGGTTGAATGAATGACGATACAGCTACAGTAGCTTGGTTCGAGTCTTAAGCTTAGCAGTTAAGCTTTATCAGGTAGCCACTGCTATGCGTCAGGCGCTCTGTCCGTATTTATATGGGTACCCTTCCTTTTTCACGTGCTTCATCTGGTTTGAATTTATTGCTATTTTTCTTTGATCTGATAAGTGCCGTTCTCTTTGTTATAGGTGTTTACGTCACTGAAAGCTGAAAATGCGTTACTGTACTGTGTCATGCATTGGTTGTCGCATTCTGATAATCAGTGTTTACGGCCGCTCGCGGCATGGCTTGCTTTTGTGCACGCTACAGCCACTTACAATTAAAAAAAGAAGAGAGAGAGAGAGAGAGAGGAATCGTCTCATTAGCGAAACAATGGCAAGAGACTGCTATTTGTCGTTACTTACACTGCTGCTTTCTTTGATAATGATAAAAAAGAACCAAGTAACAGACTGCGTATGGTAGCAGATGTTCTAAACAAGGGTTTAGCGAAAATTTTTCTCCGTTTGAAAATCTTTGCAGACGCCTCTTTAGTACATTACATTCTGCACAGAAATTAGAGTCATCTTAGATTTAAAAATCTAGTGAATTGCCATGCTTCATTTCTGACTGTATCACTATTAAGCATAAGAATAATACGAATATAAATATGACATGATACGTATATTCTTCCGCGTTTGCTGTTGTCTCACTCGAGTTTCGTAGTTTATTAGGCAGACAGGATTTAAATGAGATAGCAGCAAACACGAAAGAATACATGGCAAAATGTTTATATTCGTATTATTCTTATGGTGAAGAGAATACTGCATGTGATTCACAATTCATAAAGGTTCCTATTATTAACCATCTCATCTCACAGGTAGGGAAAAATTCAGAACGTAGAGTTGGCCATATTGACAAACATCCCAAAGTCTTGCCAGTCGGATTTTCATAGTACATTGAAATGCTGCTACATTCGAAGATTAACAATATAGAATTTGTATTTACTTCGTTGGATAATGTATGAAAATGACTGCCGCAGAGGTTTTGGCGCCAGTATTTATCTTTGTGTCTGCAAAGCATGCCTTTGTAGTGCTACATATATTCGACGGCAGAAGTTAGTTGTGGCGGCATCTACCAACATTTTTTAGAACTTCCACTTACTTTGCACTTGATTCTAAGCCGCAGCCGGTTTTTTGGATTACAAAAACGGGAAAAAAAGTGCGGCTTAGATTCGAGTAAATACGGTAAACATTGCTTTTTAGGCTTTGTCATTCAGCTAGCTTCAAAATTTATTTGCACATGACCAGAAGCATCTGATTCAAATATGTGACCATACCAAATGCAGTGTTACATCTGTTCCTCAACATATATATACAGATTGCTTCAAACTATGTTTTGTTGGAATTCTATTTAGTATATATACAGCAGTGTTAACTTTTTGTGTTAAGATCAGTGATTCTTCTCTGGTGTGTATGGAGTGATCATTTCCTGCTAGATTTCAGTTAATATACTCAGTTCTACTGTCCACATGGAATTTTCTGATTTTTTGACCAAACTTGTGCAACACAAGAGTCTTCAATTCATGAAATTGAACAATGACACCAGATTTGTGTATTAGAAAACAAACAATGCTGAACCTGGATTGTGTCATGGGTCCACTCAGACTGTTGCTTAGTTAGCAAGTGTTTGGGACCGATGACCTCGCAGTTTGGTCCCATCCCCCAAATCAACCAACAAGTATTTACTTCATCATGTTGCACATGACTAGCCAATTTTAGACTTATGGGCCATTCTCAAGTGCTATAGGTACTGACGACATGTTTTAATACATCCAACCATAAGCAGCAGACATGATAGTTCCAAAAACAAGAGCATACATGTGCAGCACCAAGTTTAAAATAGAATATTTACTGACTACACTATTGGACATTGTTGAATCTACTGAAAAATTTATAGGTAATGTATACGTTCACTTTCATAGTGATAAACGTGTATGAATTTCAACTGGTTTCACATTCCATATGCTGTCTTCAGAAATTAAAATATTTTTGATCCCACTTTTGTCTACCGATGTGGAAATCAGGGACAGAACTTTGGCTCTGCTTTTCCTCTTACTTATGTTTTCATGGTTGTATTGTCAGTTTTAGCTGGCCAAACTTGTGCTCCAACTACATCATCAAAAATTTTAAAGGCCCTGAGGATCAAAGTCAATTGCAATTTCCAGGTTTGATAGTTGTTCCAGTCTAATTTTGCAATTAAGCCTTGCAGAAACCTCTTCAGGCATTGTACATTACTTTCAATGCAAGCACACTGTAATCAGTGTAATGAGACTTTACCCAGTAACACCAGCTGGCAACGTGTAGTGGTTAATAAAAAAAGAAAAGAGAGAATAAAAGAAAAAGAAAAAAGGTTGAAAATGTGGGAAGAAATGGTGAATAAAAAGGGGGTTTTAAAATCGTAAATGACCGTGAAAAAAGGAAAGAATGAAATGCAAATCGGACTTCGTATTACAGAAAAGCTATAGTTGGGGTGGTCTTGTGGTGTTTTTGAGCAAAAGTTAAACCAATTTCCACTACAAAACTTACTGAAAAGAAACAGAGAATAACAGAATGTAACTGAGGGGGGGGAAGTGGCGTAGATGAGAGATCATCCTTTACCAGGTTAACCTGTCTTCTTTCATGTGGCGTCCAGGTCTTCAAAAATCTCCTTCAATTCTGCGTGAAAAGTCTGCTCCGAAATCTTGCAATCGTCCAGGAATCACTAATTTATACCAACTAAAATCATCTTGATACTGTATGCAATTTAATTTACTTTGCTACTTCCATCCTCCGAATTTCTTAACAACTTCCACAATATGTCTACACATTAAAATCAGATCAAGACTAGCTGATAAGTTTTTTTACGTCTTCATCAGATCATGTCTGCCTTAAGCTTCAGCTATCAAGAGACAATTAAGAAACGAATCGAAAACAAAAAAAGAGTTACAATTTTAGTAGTTTCTCTGCCGTCGAGCGCTCATACCGCTGCGACGGGATATTTTTTATCTGAGGGAACGAGTGTAGCTTGGCGAAATTCAAAGTCCCGCTACAAACGTTTAACTGAGTAACTTACTTCTCACAATCCAATGGTTTGGCAATCCTCTCACACAAGCCACATGATATCTGGGCTCGTAAACTCATGAGGTATTTAAAGATATGCAGAGAGAAGTAACAGTTTTATATCTACTACATGAGACATTTATTTGACTGAACGGGCATCATGCACAATGCTTGACTTGAACTAATGACAGACATAGTGATGAAAAACAAATATTAAATACATCAGTATCTCTAAAAACTAGTAACTTTATACAGAAGCAAATTGAAACTAAATGCAAGAGCACAAAACTCTTTCAACAAAATTCAAAAGAAAATTGTAGCAATAAACAATTGTTATAATGTTATGAACCCACTGACTTGTAGCAGTTTTTTTAATCTGGGTATTACAGTTTTGAATAAGGCAAAAGGGCCTTTCTCAAATAATTAGTGATCAGAAAATGTTATGGACAAATGATGAGGTATGGACAGTCACAGTCCTCAGGCAGCAAAATTATTGTCAGATAAAAGCAGATGTTCTGTTTAGTAAATAAACTGGTTATCCAGAATAACAAATGACAAAACTGCAAAAGTTCACTCATTGCTTATTGCTTTTGGTTATCGGCTAATTGGCCAATGTAAAACATGGAAAACAATTGTCCCAGAAAGTCTCCCCATCTACACATCTCTTGTATAACAGTTTTCATAGTGCAGAAAGCAGAAAAATGGATTGTATCCATAGGTTTTGCCAAACAAAACTCTTCACTTTTTACATAATGCCCCGACACACCCAGTGGAAACGCAATTGAAAACTAAGGAAATAACTCCCATACCAACCTATGATAGTGAGGAGCTACTGAAAGATTTTAATATATCATTGAAAATAATCAATTTTTGAAAATATAGTATAAATGGATACATAAAAAATCCACTCACTAAATGGCAGCATGAGAAAATACATATGAAAGTTATGAAAATAGTACTGAGTGACAAGGGGGAAACATTCCACGTGGGAAAAATATATCTAAAAATAAAGATTCTGTAACTTACCAAACGAAAGTGTTGGTATGTTGATAGAAACAATAACAAACACAAACACACACACAAATTTCAAGCTTTCGCAACCCACGGTTGCTTCATCAGGAAAGAGGGAAGGAGAGGGAAAGACGAAAGGATGTGGGTTTTAAGGGAGAGGGTAAGGAGTCATTCCAATCCTGGGAGCGAAAAGACTCACCTTAGGGGGGAAAAAAGGACAGGTATACACTCACGCACACACACATATCCATCCGCACATATTCAGACACAAGCAGACATTTGTAAAGGCAGAGAGTTTGGGCGGAGATGTCAGTTGAGGTGGAAGTACAGAGGCAAAGATGTTGTTGAATGACAGGTGAGGTATGAGCGGCGGCAACTAGAAATTAGTGGAGGCTGAGGCCTGGTGGGTAATGGGAATAGAGGCTAAACTGAAGGGCAAATTCCCATCTCCAGAGTTCTGATAGGTTGGTGTTAGTGGGAAGTATCCAGATAACCCGGACCATGTAACACTGTGCCAAGATGTGCTCGCCATGCACCAAGGCATCTTTAGCCACAGGGTGATCCTCATTACCAACAAACACTGTCTGCCTGTGTCCATTCATGCGAATGGACAGTTTGTTGCTGGTCATTCCCACATAGAAATCTTCACTGTGTGGACAGGTCAGTTGGTAAATCACGTGGGTGCTGTCACACGGGGCTCTGCCTTTGATCGTGTACACCTTCTGGGTTACAGGACTGGAGTAGGTGGTGGTGGGAGAGTGCATGGGAAAGGTTTTACACCGGGGCGCTTACAAGAGTAGGAGCCAGAGGGTAGGGAAGGTGGTTTGGGGATTTCATAGGGATGATCCAAGAGGTTACGAAGGTTAGGTGGATGGCGGAAAGACACCCTTGGTGAAGTGGGGAGGATTTTGTGAAGGATGGATCTCATTTCCGGGCAGGATTTGAGGAAGTCGTATCCCTGCTCTAGAGCCACATTCAGAGTCTGATCCAGTCCCGGAAAGTATGCTGTCACAAGTGTGGCACTTTTGGGGTTCTTCTGTGGGAGATCTGGGTTTGAGGGGATGAGGAAGTTGCTGTGGTAATTTGCTTCTGTACCAGGTCGAGAGGGTAGTTGCAGGATGCGAAACCTGTTTTCAGGTTGTTGGTGTAATGTTTCAGGGATTCCAGACTGGAGCAGATTCGTTTGCCATGAAGACCTAGGCTGTAGGGAAGGGACTGTTTGATATGGAATGGGTGGCAGCTGTCATAATGGAGGTACTGTTGCTTGTTGGTGGGTTTGAAGTGGACGGATGTGTGAAGTTGGCCATTGGACAGATGGAGGTCAATGTCAAGGAAAGTGGCATGGAATTTGGAGTAGGACCAGGTGAATCTGATGGATCCAAAGAGTTGAGGTTGGAGAGGAAATTCTGGGGTTCCTCTTCACTGTGAGTCCAGGTCATGAAGATGTCTTCAATGAATCTGTACCAAACTTTGGGTTGGCAGGCCGGGGTAGCCAAGGAGGCTTGCTCTAAGCGACCCATAAATACGTTGGCGTATGAGGGGGCCATCCTGGTACCCATGGTTGTTCCATTTAATTGTTTGTATGTATGGCTTTCGAAAGTGAAGAAGTTCTGAGTTAGGATGAAGCTGGCTAAGGTAATGAGGAAAGCGGTTTTAGGAATGGTGCTGGGGATCGGCCTGAAAGTAAGTGCTCAACCTGAGTTGCTGTGTAGGTATTTATTTATTTACTCAGGTTTATTTACTCAGGCTTGTCTGACATTTGCCGTTACCCCCAAAGACCTCACACTTAAAGTTCCCATCTCTGGCTGTAACCCTTCTCTCCATCAGTCCCTATACCAGTTCCAAACTGATCAATCCATGGCCCTCACCCTCCTAATCCTTCACCTACACATCAACTCTGCCAATGAACACACCCATCAACTCCTATCCTTAATAAAAGTCCTCGATCTTTCCTCTCCCACATTCACACCGGCTGTTCAGAGCATCCTCCTATAGGCCAACCGCAAATTAGAACAGCATGCCACCCTCCACCTCAAAAAAATATACAATTTCCTTGTTTCCCACCTCTAGGAAGGCAACTCACTCACCTTCCACAATCTTTCCAGCAAACCTAAACCACCTCTTCATTGCACACAAACACAGTCTCTCCCATCTACTCAATTCCCACTTCCAGCTCCACTCCCAACAAAACCTCAAAATTCTAATCAATACAATCTGGAACCACAACACCCCAATTCAGTAGTTAACATTTCCTCCAAACCTCTCTCCCAATCCAAAACTTCTGTCCTATCCAAAGACCTAACCTTCAGCCCAACTCTCAGATTCAACCAAATAGCCCTCGTCAAAGATTTACTGTCCTACACTCGTAGTCCCTGCTGGAAATATCACTTTGCCATGAAGAAAAATGACCCTGATCCTACTCCTAATGATCCAACTCCCCAAGACACTATCCAAATTGAACCCTGCCTGGAACAGTTCCGTCCTCCGACACAGCAGGACCCACCTCCTCTACCCCAAAATCACCCTCTCCAAACCTTCCAGAAAATTCTCCCTTCCAGCCTTGCCTCTCAATCCTTCTTCAAAAACCTTATTCCTATTCCCAACATCACCACAGCTGAAGCCCAGGCTATCCGTGATCTAAAGGCTGACCGATCCATCATCATTCTTCCAGCGGACAAGGGTTCCACGACCATGGTACCTGACCATCGGGAGTATGTGGCTGAGGGACTGCGTCAGCTTTCAGACAACACTGTATACAAAGTTTGCTAACGTAATCCCATTCCTGATGTCCAGGCGGAGCTTCAAGGAATCCTCAGAACCTTAGGCCCCCTACAAAACCTTTCACCTGACTCCATCAACCTTCTGACCCCACCGACACCCGGCACTCCTACCTTCTACCTACGCCTTAACATCCCGACTGCCCCAGTGTAGCTGGTTACCAAGCCCCCACAGAACGTATCTCTGCCTACGTAGATATTTACCTTCAACCCATTACACACAGTCTCCCATCCTTCATTAAAGACACCAACCACTTTATCAAACGCCTGGAATCCTTACCCCATCTGTTACCCCTGGAAACCATCCTTGTAACCATTGATATTCACAAATATCCCGCACGTCCAGAGCCTCGCTGCGATGGAGCAATTCCATTCATGCCAATCACCTGCCACCCTACCTAAAACCTCTTTCCTCATTACCTTAGCCAGCTTCATCCTAACTTACAACTTCTTCACTTTCGACGGCCAGACATACCAACAATTAAAGGGAACAGCCATGGGTACCAGGATGGCCGCCGCGTACGCCAACCTATTTATGGGTTTCTTAGAGTAAACCTTCTTCGCTACCCATCCCTGCCAACCCAAAGTTTGGTACAGATTCATTGATGACATCTTCATGATATGGACTCACAGTGAAGAAGAACTTCAGAATTTCCTCTCCAACCTCAACTCCCTTGGATCCATCAGATTCACCTGGTCCTACTCCAAATCCCATGCCACTTTCCTCGACATTGACCTCAATCTGTCCAATGGCCAGCTTCACACATCTGTCCACATCAAATCCACCAACAAGCAACTGTACCTCCGTTATGACAGCTGCCACCCATTCCATATCAAATGGTCCCTTCCCTACAGCCTAGATCTTCATGGCAAATGAATCTGCTCAAGTCCGGAATCCCTGAACCATTACACCAACAACCTGAAAACAGCTTTCGCATCCTGCAACTACCCTCCCGACCTGGTACAGAAGCAAATTACCACAGCGACTTCCTCATCGCCTCAAACCCAGAACCTCCCACAGAAGAACCCCAAAAGTGCCACACTTGTGACAGCATACTTTCTGGGACTGGATCAGACTCTGAATGTGGCTCTAGAGCAGGGATACGACTTCCTCAAATCCTGCCCTGAAATGAGATACATCCTTCACAAAATCCTCCCCACTTCACCAAGAGTGTCTTTCTGCCATCCACCTAACCTTCGTAACCTCTTGGTTCATCCCTATGAAATCCCCAAACCACCTTCCCTACCCTCTGGCTCCTACCCTTGTTACTGCCCCTAGTGTAAAACCTGTCCCATGCACCCTCCCACCACCACCTACTCCAGTCCTGTAAATTGGAAGGTGTACACAATCAAAGGCAGAGCCACATGTGACAGCGCTCACGTGATTTTCCAACTGAACTGCCTCCACAGTGAAGCCTTCTATGTGGGAATGACCAGCAACAAACTGTCCATTCGCATGAACGGCCAGAGGCTGACAGTGTTTGTTGGTAATGAGGATCACCCTGTGGCTAAAAATGCCTTGGTACACGGCCAGCACATCTTGGCACAGTGTTACATCGTCCGGGTTACCTGGATATTTACCACTGCCACCAACCTATCAGAACTCTGGAGATGGGAATTTGCCCTTCAGTATAGCCTCTCTTCCCGTTACCCACCAGGCCTCAAAATCCGCTAATTTCAAGTTTACGCTGCTCACACCTCACCTGTCATTCAATAACATCTTTGCGACTGTGCTTCCACCTTGACTGACATCTCTACCCAAACTCTTTGTACATATGACTGCTTGTGTCTGTTATGTGCGGGTGGATATGTGTGTGTGTGTGTGTGTGTGTGTGCGTGAGTGTATACCTGTCCCTTTTTCCCCCAAGGTAAGTCTTTCCATTCCCAGGATTGGAATGATTCTTTACCCTCTCCCTTAAAACCCACATCCTTCCGTCTTTCCCTCTTCTTCCTTCTTTCCAGATGAAGCAACCGTGGGTTGTGAAAGCTTGAAATTTGTGTGTGTGATTGTTATTGTTTTTATCAACGTACCAATGCATTCGTTTGGTATGTTACAGAATCTTTGGTTTTAGATATATTTTTCTTACATCGAATGTTTCCCTCTCACTCTCTCTCTCTCTCTCTCTCTCTCTCTCTCTCTCTATATATATATATATATATATATATATATACGTGGCTCTGCCTTTGATTGTGTACACCTTCCGGGTTACAGGACTGGAGTAGGTGGTGGTGGGAAGGTGCATGGGACAGGTTTTACACCGGGGGCGGTTACAAGGGTAGGAGCCAGAGGGTAGGGAAGGTGGTTTGGGGATTTCATAGGGATGAACTAAGAGGTTACGAAGGTTAGGTGGACGGCGGAAAGACACTCTTGGTAGAGTGGGGAGGATTTCATGAAGGATGGATCTCATTTCAGGGCAGGATTTGAGGAAGTTGTATCCCTGCTGGAGAGCCACATTCAGAATCTGATCCAGTCCCGGAAAGTATCCTGTCACAAGTGGGGCACTTCTGTGGTTCTTCTGTGAGAGGTTCTGGGTTTGAGAGGATGAGGAAGTGGCTCTGGTTATTTGCTTCTGTACCAGGTCGGGAGGGTAGTTGCGGGATGCGAAAGCTGTTGTCAGGTTGTTGGTGTAATGCTTCAGGGATTCCGGACTGGAGCAGATTCGTTTGCCACGAAGACCTAGGCTGTAGGGAAGGGACCGTTTGATGTGGAATGGGTGACAGCTGTCATAATGGAGGTACTGTTGCTTGTTGGTGGGTTTGATGTGGACGGACGTGTGAAGCTGGCCATTGGACAGGTGAAGGTCAACATCAAGGAAAGTGGCATGGGATTTGGAGTAGGACCAGGTGAATCTGATGGAACCAAAGGAGTTGAGGTTGGAGAGGAAATTCTGGAGTTCTTCTTCACTGTGAGTCCAGATCATGAAGATGTCATCAATAAATCTGTACCAAACTTTGGGTTGGCAGGCCTGGGTTCTTCACTTTTGAAAACCAGACATACCAACAATTAAAGGGAACAGCCATGGGTACCAGGATGGCCCCCTCGTACGCCAACCTATTCATGGGTCGCTTAGAGGAAGCCTTCTTGGTTACCCAGGCCTGCCAACAGTGAAGAAGAACTACAGAATTTCCTCTCCAACCTCAACTCCTTTGGTTCCATCAGATTCACCTGGTCCTACTCCAAATCCCATGCCACTTTCCTTGATGTTGACCTTCACCTGTCCAATGGCCAGCTTCACACGTCCGTCCACATCAAACCCACCAACAAGCAACAGTACCTCCATTACGACAGCTGCCACCCATTCCACATCAAACGGTCCCTTCCCTACAGCCTATACTCCATTCACCGAAACAAGGGACGTACTGTAAACACGGCAAGGCGCGTGACCACAGCGCTGCCGTCGAGGGGTGTACAAGGCAGGGGCGCCAGAAATAAAAAAATGAAAGTAGTGTTTTTTATAATTTGGCACCTGAACATGATAAAGCGATCCGAGAACTACCTTCCGACACCTTTATTTACATTACATTAAAATTTATTGTCACTCAGAAAGAGAAATATTTAAGCTTTCAGGAAAAGTTGTTTCTTCGCGTTACTCTATATTTATCACGCCATATCTCCTAAACTGTGTGTCGCACAGCAAAATAATTTTATAATTGCCTTCAGTACTATATGTTGATGACATCTGCAAATTTTCTGCCCAATAGAGTCAGTAATAGTGAAGTAATGAATTAAAATCTCACGTCTGATATAGAACTTTTACCAAATCATCTTCCGAAATATAGTAAGCGACAAACTTTTTCCCTTTAAATTCTTTTGTGGGGGTGTAAGCGACAAAAGTTTCAGAAAGGTTTGAATTTAATTTTGTAGTTTGTTCGAATGAGATGGGTGCAACCGTTTGTCCTTTATGAACGATACATTGTGCGGTTCGCAGGCGCGGCGCTCAGTCAGTGTGGCCGCCTCAGTTGCAGGTGTGAGCTCGTCAGTGGGTGTTGTACAGCGGCGATTTCAGGATATCGTAAGTTCATCTGTAAAGACGCTTGAAAGACTAGTTGTTGATTATTAGAGTAAGTATATGTGTTTGTAGTCACGCTGAGCATTCACTATTTATGTGCGCATCCAACAGCATCGCATGGTTTCTTATTTTATAAATTCACTTATTTCATTAGCATCACATACGGCTGTCCTCATTATGTCATCCACGGATTCAGCGAGCGAGGTCGACGTGTCAGTTTTGAGTCCAAAGAAGCGAGCAAAAAACAAATCATTAAGTTCTTCTGAGAAGCACATGGTGCTTAATGTGTATAAAACGGAACTTTTACATCCAGACCAGTAGATGAGTGACATTGTTTCGAAAACAGCTGCAGCTACAGGTGTGGGACGTTCTTCAGTGTATCGTGTGATAAGTGAGTACAAGGCCACACACTCTTTGAAGTCTACCAAGAAAGGAAAATTACGACAAACTTTCTGAAAATGTTGATGACTTCGATAGAAATGCGATACGAAGGAAAGTACACAATTTTTTTTTTTTTTTTTCTTAACGAATTGCCATCAATTGACAAAGTGCTTACAGTCGTGAACGAAGATGCAGATCTGGGCAATTATCGGAGAACTACATTTTATAAGTTATTGAGAGAAATGAATTTCAAATATGTCCGGCGTGGGTGTGATAGCATGCTAATAGACAGGGATGACATCTTTTTATGGAGGCGGCGTTATCTTCGAACCATTAAACGGTTGAGAGATGAAGGCAGACCCATTTACTATTTGGACGAGACGTGGGTGAACGCAGGACATACCCGAAGTTACGTCTGGGTAGATGACACTATAAATTCCACAAAACGAACGTTTCAGTCCGGGTTATCCACCGGAAGTCATGGCCCATCAGGTAAAGGGAAACGCCTGATTATCGCACACATTGGCAGCAAAGCAGGGTTCGTTGAAGGATGTTTGTGGACTTTCGAATCCAAGAAAAGTGGAGATTATCATGAGGAGATGTGCGCCGAAACCTTCGAGAAGTGGTTTCAAGATGTTCTTCCTCGGCTTCAGGAAAATGCAGTTATTGTTTTTGATAATGCGCCATACCATTCTCGGAGAAAAGAAAAAGTTTCCAATGCTAATTCCAATAAGCACAAAATATTAGAGTGGCTAAAATCTAAGAACATCGATTTCGAAGACGGTATGTTGAAGAAAGAACTTTATATAGTTAAAAATCACAGAACAGGGCACAACGAATACGCAATAGATGAAATAGCGAAGAATGCAGGGAAAACTGTTCTCATAATTCCTCCGTACCACTGTGAATTAAACACCATCGAATTAGTGTGGGCCAGAATCAAAGGCTATGTTGCAGCGAAAAACAAAACATACAAAATGCCGGAAGTTAAAGTACTGCTAGAAGAAGCAGTGCGTCCTCCATATCGTAGAAAAAGTGGAAACTCAAATGTGGAAATTAGACTACATTATAGCAGAGAGAGAGGAGCTGTTTGTTATAAACCTCAATGAAAACAGTTCAAGTTCGACAGAGTGAACCCTGTTTCATCCTTTCTCATTATTATTACTGGTGTTGTTATTAAAATTAACAATTAATTGTGTTTTAATGGAACGTTTTGCTAGCAACCTGAATGACAATAAATCTGCTTCGACAGAATGAACTCAGTTTTAACATTATTTTAACATTATTGTTAAATTTATTTCGTACATTGTTGGCCAGGTTTCTCACGGTCCGCTGTGACAGCTCGGCAGCCAGCCGAACGCCGCCAGCTGCAAAGCGTGCGCCAAGGATTTTCCACACCCCTACGTATCACGTGAACACCGAATGCTTTCTCTGGAAATGAGCGTAGTCGCTCACGTGGCACTGTTTATGTTTCGTCCCAGCTCTCGGTGAATGGACTTTAGGTCTTCGTGGCAAACGAATCTGCTCCAGTCCGGAATCCCTGAAGCATTACACCAACAACCTGACAACAGCTTTCGCATCCCGCAACTACCCTCCCGACCTGGTACAGAAGCAAATAACCAGAGCCACTTCCTCATCCTCTCAAACCCAGAACCTCTCACAGAAGAACCACAAAAGTGCCCCACTTGTGACAGGATACTTTCCGGGACTGGATCAGATTCTGAATGTGGCTCTCCAGCAGGGATACGACTTCCTCAAATCCTGCCCTGAAATGAGATCCATCCTTCATGAAATCCTCCCCACTCCACCAAGAGTGTCTTTCCGCCGTCCACCTAACCTTCGTAACCTCTTAGTTCATCCCTATGAAATCCCCAAACCACCTTCCCTACCCTCTGGCTCCTACCCTTGTAACCGCCCCCAGTGTAAAACCTGTCCCATGCACCCTCCCACCACCACCTACTCCAGTCCTGTAACCCGGAAGGTGTACACAATCAAAGGCAGAGCCACGTGTGAAAGCACCCACGTGATCTACCAACTGACCTGCCTACACTGTGATGCATTCTATGTGGGAATGACCAGCAACAAACTGTCCATTCGCAGGAATGGACACAGACAGACAGTGTTTGTTGGTAATGAGGATCACCCTGTGGCTAAACATGCCTTGGTGCACGACCAGCACATCTTGGCACAGTGTTACACCGTCCGGGTTATCTGGATACTTCCTACTAACACCAACCTATCCGAACTCCGGAGATGGGAACTTGCTCTTCAATATATCCTCTCTTCCCGTTATCCACCAGGCCTCAATCTCCGCTAATTTCAAATTTCCGCCACTCATACCTCACCTGTCATTCATCAACATCTTTGCCTCTGCACTTCTGTCTCGACTGACATCTTTGCCCAAACTCTTTGTCTTTAAATATGTCTGCTTGTGTCTGTATATGTGTGGATGGATATGTGTGTGTGTGTGCGAGTGTATACCCGTCCTTTTTTCCCCCGTAAGGTAAGTCTTTCCGCTCCTGGGACTGGAATGACTCCTTACCCTCTCCCTTAAAACCCACATCCTTTCGTCTTTCCCTCTCCTTCCCTCTTTCCTGATGAGGCAACAGTTTGTTGCGAAAGCTTGAATTTTGTGTGTATGTTTGTGTTCGTTTGTGTGTCTGTCGACCTGCCAGCACTTTCATTTGGTAAGTCACATCATCTTTGTTTTTAGGTATATTTTTCCTTCGTGGAATGTTTCCTTCTATCCTTCTATTATAACCATATATATATATATATATATATATATATATATATATATATATATATATATATATATATTTTTAGATGATGAGACTTACCAAACAAAAGCGCTGGCAGGTCGATAGACACACAAACAAACACAAACATACACACAAAATTCTAGCTTTCGCAACCAACGGTTGCCTCGTCAGGAAAGAGAGAAGGAGAAGGAAAGACAAAGGGATATGGGTTTTAAGGGAGAGGGTAAGGAGTCATTCCAATCCCGGGAGCGGAAAGACTTACCTTAGGGGGAAAAAAGGACAGGTATACACTCGCACACACACACATATCCATCCACACATACACAAAAAAATATATATATATATAAAAAGAAATATATTTTTCCCACGTGGAATGTTTCCCTCTATTATTTAAATATATATATATATATATATATATATATATATATATATATATATATATAAATTTCAAGCTTTTGCAACCCACGGTTATTTCATCAGGAGAGAGGGAAGGAGAGGAAAAGACGTGTTTTGGAGGCAACAAAACTACCTTTTTACACATCATTGTTTTACAACCTAAGTTCACCACAGAATCAACGTAGCTCAGCATAAACCAACATGTTTTTGACTATTTTCACACCAAATCTCCAGTTGCTTTCTAGTTCACCTTCATCTCTCCCCATAATTTTATTTTCACTTTAGCCTCATGTTACACTTTCCACCTTCTAATACCATGTCACGCTCACAACATCCACACAATGACCCCATTAAGTTTTATTTACATTCCCTCCGCAAATATGCCTTTGACCTAGCCAGATTATGCTCCCATATTTTATTCACTCAGGCTTGTCTGACATTTGGCATTACCCCCAAAGGCCTCACACGTAAAGTTCCCATCTCTGGCTGTAACCCCTCTCTCCATCAGTCCCTATACCAGTTCCAAACTGAACAATCCATAGCCCTCACCCGCCTAATCCTTCACCTGCAAATCAATTCAGCCAATGCACACACGCGTCAACTCCTATCCCTAATCAAAGTCCTCAATCTTTCCTCTCCCACATTCACACTGGCTGTTCAGAGCATCCTCCTACAGGCCAACCGCAAATTAGAACAGCATGCCACCCTCCACCTCAAAAAACTATCCAATCTCCTGGTTTCCCACCTCCGGAAAGGCAACTCACTCACCTTCCACAACCTTTCCAACAAACCTCAGCCTACTCTCATTGCATACAGACCCAGTCTCTCCCATCTACTCTATCTCCCACTTCCAGCTCCACTCCCCCGAAAAAACCTCAAAATTCTAGTCAACACAATCTGGAACCACAACACCCCAATTCAGTAGTTAACCTTTCCTCCAAACCTCTCTCCCAATCCAGAACCTCTGTCCTATCCAGAGGCCTCACATTCAGCCCCACTCCCAGATTCAACCAAACAGGCCTCGTCAAAGATTTACTGTCCTACACTCGTACTCTCTGCTGGAAGTATCACTTTGCCACGAAGAAAAATAATCCTAATCCTACTCCTAATGATACAACTCCCCAAGACACTATCCAAATTGAACCCTGCCTTGAACAGTTTCGTCCTCCATCACAGCAGGACCCACCTCCTCTTCCTCAAAATCACCCTCTCCAAACCATCCAGGAATTTCTCACTTCCAGCCTTGCCTCTCAATCTTTCTTGAAAAACCTTAATCCTACTCTCAGCATCACCACAGCTGAAGCCTAGGGTATCCGTCATGTGAAGGCTGACCGATCCATCGTCATTCTTCCGGCTGACAAGGGTTCCACGACCGTGGTACTTGATAGTCGGGAGTATGTGACTGAGGGACTGTGTCAGCTTTTAGACAACACGACATACAAGGTTTGCCAAGGTAATCCCATTCCTGATGTCCAGGCGGAGCTTCAAGGAATCCTCAGAACCGCAGGCCCCCTACTAAACCTTCCACCTCACTCCATCAACCTCCTGACCCCCTCGACACCCTGCACCCCTACCGTCTACCTACTTCCTAAAATTCACAAACCCAAACATCCCGGCCGCCCCATTGTAGCTGATTACCAAGCCCCCACAGAATGTATCTCTACCAATGTAGATCAACACCTTCAACCCATTACATGCAGTCTCCCATCCTTCATCAAAGACACCAACCACTTTCTCGAATGCCTGGAATCCTTACCCAATCTGTTACCCCTGGAAACCATCCTTGTAACCATTGATGCCACTTCCCTATACACAAATATCCCACACATCCACGGCCTCACTGCAATGGAGCACTTCCTTTCACGCTGATCACCTGCCACCCTACCTAAAACGTCTTTCGTCATTACCTTAGCCAGCTTCATCCTAACTCACAACTTCTTCACTTTTGAAGGCCAGACATACCAACAATTAAAGGGAACAGCCATGGGTACCTGGATGGCCCCCTCGTACACCAACCTATTTATGGGTTGCTTAGAGGAAGCCTTCTTGGCTACCCAGGCCTGCCAACCCAAAGTTTGGTACAGATTCATTGATGACATCTTCATGATATGGACTCACAGTGAAGAAGAACTTCATGATGTCCAGTTTCACACATTTGTCTGCATCAAACCCACCAACAAGCAACAGTACCTCCATTATGACAGCTGCCACCCAATCCATATCAAATGTTCCCTTCCCTACAGCATAGGTCTTCGTGGCAAACGAATTTGCTCCAGTCACGAATCCCTGATCCATTACACCAAAAACCTGAAAAAAACTTTTGCATCCCCCAACTACCCTCCTGACCTGGTACAGAAGCAAAGAACCAGAGCCACTTCCTCATCCCCTCAAACCCATAACCTTCCACAGAAGAACCCCAAAAGTGCCACACTTGTGACAGCATAATTTCCGGAACTGGATCAGACTCAGAATGGGGCTCTCCAGCAGGGATACGACTTCCTCAAATCCTGCCCTGAAATGAGATCCACCCTTCATGAAATCCTTCTCACTCCACCAAGAGTGTCTTTCCGCCCTCCACCTAACCTTCGTAACCTCTTGGTTCATCCCTATGAAATCCCCAAACCACCTTCCCTACCCTCTGGCTCCTACCCTTGTAACTGCCCCCGGCGTAAAACGTGTTCCATGCACCCTCCCACCACCACCTACTCCAGTCCTGTAAACTGGAAGGTGTACATGATCAACTTGCCCTTCAATATATCCTCTCTACCCGTTACCCACCAGGCCTCAACCTCCACTAATTTCAAGTTGCCCCTTGTACATCACTTGTCCCTCAACAACATCTTTGCCTCTGTACTTCCGCCTCGACTGACATCTCTGCCCAAACTCTTTGCCTTTACATATGTCTGCTTGTGTCTGTATATGTGCGGATGGATATGTGTGTGTGTGCGAATGTATACCTGTCCCTTTTTCCCCCAAGGTAAGTCTTTCCGCTCCCGGGATTGGAACGATTCTTTACCCTCTCCCTTAGAACCCACATCCTTTCGTCTTTCCCTTTCCTTCCCTCTTTCCTGATTAAGCAACTGTGGATTGTGAAAGCTTGAAATTTGTGTGTGTGTTTGTGTTTGTTACTGTCTCTATCAATGTACCAACGCTTTCATTTGGTAAGTTACAGAATCTTTGTTTTTAGATATATTTTTCCCATGATGAATGTTTCCCTCTATATATTCCACATCTCCTCCTAAACCACTGGAATGATTTCGATCAGATTTGGTTCACATACTACATATTGCCTGGAAAGAAGTCAGTGATGGTAATAGCCCACTAGCTTTCACAGAAATGGACATGGGGATGAAAATAATAGCTAATGTCTGACATCTAGGTGGTCCTGCATGATTGGTGTGGTTTGTGGGTAGAATCGACTGCAATACAGGGGGTATAGATGCAGCTGGGCATGATTGAGTTGAATAGTGTGAGAGAGAGTTTGAGGTGGATGCAGAAATGGGGAAGATGAGATTAACACAGATACAGGGTAGGAAGAGATGGACGGAGAGATAGGAGTGAAGGAGACAGAGAGGGAGGGAGGGAGAAGGAGGAGGCTTTGGCCACAGAGAGTGAGGAGGAGGAGATGGGCAGAGAGAGAAGGGGAGGTGGACAGGGAGAAGAGGGAGGAGGAAACGGAAAGAGACAGGGTGTGAGGTGGAAAAGGGAGAGAGTGTGACAAAGCAGGTGAAAGGGATGAGAGAGAAACTTTAGGGGGAATGTAGATGAGGAGAGATTTTTAAATTGTTCCTTATTTTCTGATGAAACCATAGCTAACACATGCATATGCGAGCCAACCTAGTACATACTAAATGCAGTTGGTGGAATTCATACACTCCTACCAAATACGTAAAATGTTTGAAGCTAAATACACATAAATAGTTCAGAAACTACAAACTATTAAGTAATCATTGCAGACTCACTCAGATATGTTTGAACCACTGTAATGAACTACTGTAATTTGAACATATAGAGTGCCAAAAACTCCTTATCCAGTTTAGCTTTTGTGTTCCACATTTTGACTTGTGGTGTGTTTTTAATGGTGCTAGAGAACTGTTTTGTAATTTAACATTTTGATTTCATATTTTGACTAACAATGTACTTTTAACACAGATAACAGTTCTGTAATTAATAGACACAGTTAAACCAGTCACCATTAATCCAAATTGTCAGTGCAACTGAGAGAGAAAATAAAGAAACAATAAAAAAATCATTAGATAGTTAATCTTATTTCACGTTGGTGATAGTTTCACCCTTTGTGGCCTTTATACCAAGTAAGACTAGAACTAGTCATCAGCTATATACCTTATTCCTAATGATTCTAGCCTATTTTGCAGAATTTTGTGGTCAGTAGTATCATCAATCTTAGAAACATCTGTAACAATCTCATCCTTGTCAAGAGCACCAAAAACCAGTTTTATAAATTCTTCTATGGCTGATTCTGCATTTCCACCAGTGGGAAATCCAAACTGTGATTCACTTAGAAAGTTTCATTTATTCAAGTAATTCATTAATCCATCTTTAATAAATGATTCTATTATTTGTTGGAATGATGGCACCAGAAATGAGCCTCCCACTTTTTAAGTCTTCTGTACTTCTTTTCTCTCTCTCTCTCTCCTTTTTTTTAATTTTTTTTTTATTTTTTTTTACACACAGGCACAACTTTTAAATGTTTTAGCTCAGGTAAGTTAACTGATGGGAATGACGCATTTATTCTGACTTCACTCTCTGTCCTTGGTAATAACATTATTGTACTTAGTGCATGATTATATACTGGTGTTATCATTGTTTTAGCAATTTTTGTTATAATTGCTCAGAAATACTTGAAAAATTCTCATTCAAAAAGACTGATATCTGGTATGCGTCATTTACACTTTGCTCCATACTCTTCTCTGTATGTTATTATGCTTTTTTTTTTTTTTTTTTTTTTTTTTTTTTTTTTTTTTTTTTTTTTTTTTATAGTGATTTGCTCTTATTCTTCTTTGAATTCTGCTTAGATCTGCAAAGAGGAAAGTATGCATGTGGGTTTTATTGAAGTTTCTCCTCTGTACAGTGATTTTATTGTGTTCGTGACTGTTATTTTGCAACCAGACCTGCATAATTAATGCATTGTGGTCTGAAAATCCTAGTTTGACGGAGGATACAGTACATTTTATATTGCTTGCTACTTGATCCAGACAAGTGGTACTGTGATTTGTTATCCTGGTTGGAGTGTTAACCATTAGGTCTAGGTTGTAGCTGTTCATAAAATTTTTAATGCTTAGATGGCTAGAGTTTTCTGAGAGAAAATCTATATTATAGTCACCACATATTAGAACACTATATGATTTTCTTTTACTTAGATTTTCTATTAGTGGTGCTAGATTTTTGTAGAAAGTCCCTATGTTACCAGAGGGTGACCTGTAAAGTGCTATTATATAACCATTTAGATCTGTAAGCTCTACACCTGACAGTTCTATATCTTTTTCAATACTATACGAATTGCAAATATCAAGAGGTGTAGCAGTAATGTTGTCTTTTACAAATATGCAACTGCCTCCACCTTTGTAAGATGTTCTTGAGAAGTGACCCACGAGTTTAAAATTTGGTAATACAACACTTTCTATTTCAAAAGACCTCATGAAATGTTCATTAATACATAATATCTGCGTATCTGACAGTTCACTTGCACTTGATAACAAAATTTCTAATTCATTAAGTTTGGTTTTGAGCCCTTGTACATTATGGATGTATACTATTAGATCAAGAATTTTTTTGTTTAATTTTTTTACACATTGGTGAGGAGGTTCAGACTTTACCTTATTTACTACAATTTGCTGATGGAGTCCTTTGCCAGTTTTATGGTGTATCTTTAACTTGTTTGATGATGCTAAGTTTTTTCTTTTCTCAGTGGGGGATAGAAAAAATCCTCCTTCTTGGGTATATTCCGCCTTGATCTTAAATTAACTCTTACAGGTGTAGCTGCTGCAATCTTTTGTGGATCTTCTGATGTCTCCTCTTTCCTGCTTTCTTCGTTCTTGTCACATTTGCTTTCCTCATTTTTGCTTGCAAGTCTTTCAGGAAGCTGATAGACTGATCTATTTCGAAATAGTCTTTTTTTAATTATTTCATTGATGTGATCGCACATAACACTTTTTCCGTCATAATTAAGGTGCATTCCGTGTTTGGTGTGTAGGTTTCGATGTAGTTTACTTACGTCCAGTACATCGCATTTTGCATATTCTGCACACAATTTCTTAATTTTGATGTTAGTTTTCCTAATTTCTTTATTAACACACGATCTGTAAATTAGGTCGTGTCTTTGAGGCACAGTGGCTACTATTATGTTCCTAGATTTATTCACTTCTAGAAAGTTCTGTAGGGTTTTAACGCAGGCATCGGCTTCATTTTTAGCTATGTCATTCGAACCCGCTATACATACAGTAAAGTCATTATCCTCTATTGTGTTCATCTGAGGATCAATGTCTACAACATGGTGTGTTCCCGCTCCAGGTTTCACTATGCTAGTCACTGCTGTTTCTCGATTTTTCTCTCGGAGCATGCTTGATAGCTTTCTGCCGTGGCTGTCGGCAAGCAAGAGAATACCACACTTTTTCCTTAATGATATGTGTTTGCCCTTACCACTGTTTCCAAGTTTACTGTTGGTGTCCGGATTGCAGGTTTTTACAACGTCTCGATCAGTTGTACACTCGTTATGATACATCATATTTGTTTTTTTATCTAAGAAAGTAACACTTTTAACAGTTTTCGTAATTTGAGACCGAACTTTTTGCGACACTGCTATCCACTCGGATGATTTATCACGTGTATCTTGTTTCACTTCACACGAATTTTCCACTGTTTGTACTTCGCCAATTTCTTTCTTCAGTCCAGCTATTTCCCTTTTTAAATTATTGACTATGAATTGTAGGCTTGAAATTCGTTCGTTTAGGGTTGTAATTTCAGCTTTACAATTTTCACAGGTTTTCTTTTTAACTACATAACTATAACTATTTCTCGTGTTAAAATTAGTGACTTCCACACTCGTGGCCATCTTGGTTGTCTAATCAAGGAATTAAAACAGAGGGAAAACAAAACACAGCAGAGCTAAAAGAACAGCACAGGGAAATGAGACTGGCTGACTATTTACAAAAAACTTGGGTGAGCCGGCCATCCTGTTGACACATTAAAACTATGTCCCCAAAATCTTGTTAAAAACATGGGACATTACAAAACTTTAAATGGTTCAAATGCCTCTGAGCACTATGGGACTTAGGATTCGAACCTGTGACCATAGCAGTTGCGTGGCTCCAGGCTGAAGTTCCTAGAACTGCTCGGCCACCGTGGCCGGCACAAAACTTTAAAACACAAACCATATTTGTTTGATCGTTGCATAAAATAGACTGCAGATCCACCAGCAAATCCGCTGCAGTCAGCTGGTCAGCAAATAAAATGAAGTCCAATAAAGTGTGGTGCACTGTAAACTGCATGCCACAAGCACCACACAACTGAGGGTCCTCTCGCCAAAGTAAAAATCCATGCGTCATAGGGCTGTGACCAATGCGAAGACGAGCCATTGACATGGCTGGAAGGAAGTACATCATGGCCGAGTTGTGGTCTTGACGAAATGGAGCTTGTTGTCTGTCACTTCTAGCCACTCATGTTCCCGGTGACACAGGAGTTTTTACCACAACAGTGAGGTGATGGCATGCAGGGAGGGGGGGAGGGGGGGGGGGGGACAGCACGCTGAAATACCTGAATGTCACGACATGCCTCCTTGGCTGCACCATCAGCCCTTACATTCCCCAGAATTCCCATGTGCCCTGGTACCCAGCAGAAAGACACCTCCTTCCCCAGTTGCTGTAGTTGGAGGAGGGCATCCTGGATAGTTTGGGTTACTTTATCTGCTGGGTACAAACGATGGAGAGAGTAAAGGGCACTCAAAGAATCTGAACAGACAAGAAATCTAATACTGGGAGAATGTCTCATCTCCTCCAGTGACCACAGGATTGCATACAATTCTGCGTCAAAGATGGTAAATTCGGGAGGCAGTCTGACCTTGAGGACATGATCTGGGAAGACGACAGAGCAACCAACGAAGTCACTCTGCTTAGACCCATCCATAAAAACAGCTACATGGTCATGGTGCTCAGATAAAACGGCACAACTTTTAAATGTTTTAGCTCAGGTAAGTTAACTGATGGGAATGACGCATTTATTCTGACTTCACTCTCTGTCCTTGGTAATAACATTATTGTACTTAGTGCATGATTATATACTGGTGTTATCATTGTTTTAGCAATTTTTGTTATAATTGCTCAGAAATACTTGAAAAATTCTCATTCAAAAAGACTGATATCTGGTATGCGTCATTTACACTTTGCTCCATACTCTTCTCTGTATGTTATTATGCTTTTTTTTTTTTTTTTCTTTGATAGTGATTTGCTCTTATTCTTTGAATTCTGCTTAGAGCTTTATTGAGAACATTATTTAGAATTTACTCAATTTAATAAAAAAAAAGTATCCAAGTTACAACTAAGTGCTCAATGCACACACTAAATGATTAATTTCGCATTTGTGTGAAGCTCTATTGCATCAGTAACTGGTATTTCCAAGTGCTTGTCTCAACTAACTGTAACAGGATCATGCCCCACCTGAAACTGCTTTTCTTCTCTAACATAAATGCACAATCCTCCACCCTCTGAAGAAGTTCTACAGTGAAAGTAAGTACTTTCATACGACAATAACACTACATGTAGGATTTCTGTGTTTCTCCACTAATGCTCAAATACCTAAACTATTGTAAAGTTTACAGTTTGGAGATAAATGTCAAATTGCTGCATTTTTTAATTTGATATATTGATGGATTGTTATGTCTGTGAAATGTCCAATGTCCTTGCCCTAATGGTTTCTTTTACTTCAAGACGTTTAGGAAGTTTGCCTTTCAGTGTGTCAGAATCATGAAAATGCTATCTCTTAAGTTTTTATTGTATACTTTTTTAGATTGGTGGAGATGTTCTTTAGATAGTGGAACTTGTTGCCGCTGAGTTCTACTTCTCTTCTCTTCCATAATACAATCTCACAATCATGTCCCAAAATCCACCCTCATTTTCACATGTATCTGCTGCACCAATGTTCCCTCTGTTTAGATGTAGGTCATGCCTAGCGAAACCCCATCCAGATGGGGCAGAGTAACATCCACAAAGTTTGTTATCAACAGTTCCATTTATGAGGTGCATTCAAGTTCTAAGGCCTCTGATTTTTTTTTCAAATTAACTACTCACCCGAAATCGATGAAACTGGCGTTACTTCTCAATGTAATCGCCCTGCAGACGTACACATTTTTCACAACGCTGACGCCATGATTCCATGGCAGCGGCGAAGGCTTCTTTTGGAGTCTGTTTTGACCACTGGAAAATTGCTGAGGCAATAGCAGCACGGCTGGTGAATGTGTGGCCACGGAGAGTGTCTTTCATTGTTGGAAAAAGCCAAAAGTCACTAGCAGCCAGGTCAGGTGAGTAGGGGGCATGAGGAATCACTTCAAAGTTGTTATCACGAAGAAATTGTTGCGTAACATTAGCTCGATGTGCGGGTGCGTTGTCTTGGTGAAGCAGCACACGCGCAGCCCTTCCCGGACGTTTTTGTTGCAGTGCAGGAAGGAATTTGTTCTTCAAAACATTTTCGTAGGATGCACCTGTTACCGTAGTGCCCTATGGAACGCAATGGGTAAGGATTATGCCCTCGCTGTCCCAGAACATGGACACCATCATTTTTTCAGCACTGGCGGTTACCCGAAATTTTTTTGGCGGCGGTGAATCTGTGTGCTTCCATTGAGCTGACTGAAGTTTCTGGATTGAAAAATGGTATCCACGTCTCATCCATTGTCACAACCAATGAAAAGGAAGTCCCATTCATGCTGTCGTTGCGCGTCAACATTGCTTGGCAACATGCCACACGGGCAGCCATGTGGTCATCCATCAGCATTTGTGGCACCCACCTGGATGACACTTTTCGCATTTTCAGGTCGTCATGCAGGATTGTGTGCACAGAACCCACAGAAATGCCAACTCTGGAGGTGATCTGTTCAACAGTCATTCGGCAATCCCCCAAAACAATTCTCTCCATTTTCTCGATCATGTCGTCAGACCGGCTTGTGCGAGCCCAAGGTTGTTTCAGTTTGTTGTCACACGATGTTCTGCCTTCATTAAACTGTCACACCCACGAACACACTTTCGACATATCCATAACTCCATCACCACATGTCTCCTTCAACTGTCGATGAATTTCAATTGGTTTCACACCACGCAAATTCAGAAAACGAATGATTGCACGCTGTTCAAGTAAGGAAAACGTCGCCATTTTAAGTATTTAAAATAGTTCTCATTCTCGCTGCTGGCGGTAAAATTCCATCTGCCATATGGTGCTGCCATCTCTGAGACGTATTGACAATGAACACGGCCTCATTTTAAAACAATGCGCATGTTTCTATCTCTTTCCAGTCTGGAGAAAAAAAATCGGAGGCCTTAGAACTTGAATGCACCTCGTACAACCACATATTAATCGACGTCACAGCTCAAAAAAAAAAAAAAATACTAATGTCAAAAATCAAAGAGGCTATGTTTTCCAGGTTGCCACTTGTGTTACATGCCCTATCCCTGTCCAAACATTTTCCCACCCAATCCACTATCCTAGCTTGTACTCTTTTGTAAAATCCTTATGTAAAAGCCTTTACCGTATTCACCCGAATCTAAGCCGCACTCGAATCTAAGCCGCACCTGAAAAATGAGACTCAAAACAAAGGAAAAAAAGATTTCCCGAATCTGAGCCGCACCTGAAATTTGAGACTCGAAATTCAAGGGGATAGAAAAGTTTTAGGTCGCACCTCCAAATCGAAACAAAGTTGGTCCATTGTAATATGAGACACAATTTAGGTCGAATGAATGACGATACAGCTACAGTAGTTTGGTTCGAGTCGTAAGCTTTACCAGGTAGCCATTGCTATGCGTCAGGCGCTCCGTCCGTATTTATACGGGTACCCTTCCTTTTTCACGTGCTTCGTCTGGTTTGAATCGATTGCTTATTTTGTTTGATCTGATAAGTGCCGTTTTCTCTGTTATAGGTGTTTATGTCACTCTAAGCTGAAAATGCATCACTGTACTGTGTCATGCATTGTTTGTCGCATTGTGATAGTGCGTGTTTACGGCCTGTCGCCGTTCGCGGCATGGCTTGCTTTTGTGCGCGCTACCGCCGCTTACAACTAAAAAGAGGAGAATCGTCTCATTAGGGAAGCAATGTCAAGAGACTGCTATTTGTTGTTACTTACACTGCTGCTTTCTTTGAGAATGATCAACAAGAACCAAATAATAGACTGCGTATGATAGAACATGTTCTGAACGAGAGTTAGGCGAAAATTTTTCTCCGTTTGAAAATCTTTGCGGCCGCTTCTTTAGTACATCAAATTCTGCACAGAAATTAGAGTCATCTTAGACTTAAAACTCTAGTCAGTTGCCGTGGTTCATTTCTGACTGTATGACTATTAGGCTAAGAATAATACGAATATAAACATGACACGATAAGTGTATTCTTCCGCGTTTGCTGTTGTCTCACTCTAGTTTCGTAGTTTATTACGCAGACAGGGTTTAAATGAGATAGCAACAAACACGGAAGAACACATGGCAAAATGTTTATATTCGTATTATTCTTATTGTGAATGGTGAAGAGAATACTGCTTGTGATTCACATTTCATCAGGTTACTATTAGCAACCATCTCTTCTCACAGGTAGGAAAAAATTCAGAACGTAGAGTTGGCCATATTGAAAAACATCCCAAACAGTCTTGTCAGTCGGATTTTCGTAGTACATTGAAATTCTAATACATTCGAAGATAAACAATACGGAATTTGTATTTACTTGTATGGAAATGCAGTGGTCGAAACTCGGGGCGGAGAAAAAAAAAGCTCGTCTTCCACCTTTTTTTTAATTTATTTACTGACGCAGAGGTTTTGGCGCCAGTATTTATCTTTGTGCCTACAAAGCATGTCTGTGTAGCGCTACATATATTCGATGGCAGAAGTTAGTTGTGGCGGCACCTACCAACATTTTTCAGAACTTCCGCTTGCTTTGCACTCGATTCTAAGCCGCAGGCGGTTTTTTGGATTACAAAAACCGGAAAAAAAGTGCGGCTTAGAGTCGAGTAAATACGGTAGTTCTCTATCACTTGACATGGTTCAGCACTTTATTTGAATATGCTGGTGGCCTGGTACACTATTACTGAACTTTCCTGTAATGAAGGGCCTACAAATCATCCAAGGCTAGTACCTAACAGCAGCACTTTCTTCTTCCTAATACTTTACACATTTCTATCCTTTCTGACTGAGGCTGAAGTGTGTTGCACACTTCCTGCTCCCAGTCCTACTGAAGACTATTTTCCTCTTAACTCTGTCAGTGATCAATATCTTCTCTTAATGTTTATGATGAAACAGTCAGATCACATTATCTTGCTCCCTGCTACCCTACCAACTACCAGTTCCTAATCACTGTCCTCAAATGGTGCAGTGGTTCTTTTCTTCACCTATTGGCTCTGTCTTTTCATGACACGATTTATACACATGTAAAACACCAAGTTGCACTGTAATTGGGCTGCTGCACAAAACTGTACGTCCTTCTACAACTGGCTGATAAGTCAGTTGAGAGACTGCAGGAAGACAAGGACATACAAACTCCAATAGTCTTTTTCTAGTAGAGTACTTTGTGGTTCAAATCAGTTTTCAGATTGACAATAGCTTTACTTAGTTGTGTCATCAGCATATAGGACAACAACTGTCTCCTGTAAGAGTGCAAACTGGAGATTATTACTGTAAAATAGAAACAACAATGGGTTCCAAATCAAATTGTGCAGTATGCTATGAGAGAATGCTTCAGGGTGCCTATTGCTAAGTGATAAACAATGTTTCATAACATGCATAGGCACTTATATGTATGTATACATATATTTAAAAAAACATGACTGTGCTGCGGTAACTATACAATCATATTCCAGTTTCTGCATAAGGATATCATTGTTCACGGACTCAATTTTTGCATTACTTACCGTAACCTCATCCTTCACATCTCCAACATCAGAGAATAATGAACTTATGTCTCTGTTTATCTGGTCATCAAACTTGCTCAGTATTTTTGGATATTCAGTTAGCTTTCCATCTACCACACTACGAAGTGCTGATAAAGTTACACTGAAGCCCTAGAAATGACAAAAACCTTAAAAAGAAAGCATAATGTAATTTTTCGTACTGCACAAAACTTGTAAATAGAAATTCGAAAGAAATGAAAGTTATTTCTCTTTGAATGTAGAAAATAAAATGGTGTATTGCACGTGTGCGTTAAACAGAAGACAGGCAAAAGATTTTATAACTCATGCATTTGTGCACGTGGTTACTGATGTGTGTACACACACACACACACACACATTACAATTTTTTGCCAATGTTCAAGAAAATATGATAATAAATTATTAAATAAAAGGATTTCTATGGAATAATTTTTACTAATAACTCTTGTCCTATTTGTTGAGAGAAACATCTGTACTTTAGGAGGCATCAGAGTCATATGAGGTTTACTCTATCTGGCTGCAAGCCTTTTGCTACTTTCCAAAAAGAACTGTTTTCTATTGTGGGAACTACTGTGTATTTGTTCTATGTGAACAATTTGCCCATAAATGTAAACTAGTCATCTCTTTTTGTTTGCATATGATATATCAATATTAGCGTAATATCGTAAAGAATAAGCAATTCCTGGCTGTGTTATTAATAAACTTAATAGTCATAATACATGGTTCCTGCTAAAGTGGATTGGCCTTGAACACTTCAAAAACTTAAATGGTAAAAGGGACGACCAACTGGTACAAAAGCAAGGTCATTAAAATCAGCCATAAAAATCATGGTCATGGTCATGGTGCTCAGATAAAACGGCAGAAAAGACCGCATTAAAAACTGAAGCAGGAGTGCTATCTCTCCTTTACCGCACCAAATCTAAACTCACTATGGGCTGCTCCAGTAACCAGGGTGGCAGATGGTTAAAACCCTGGAATTGGGATGGCACTGGCACCACATCGGGTGACTTCAGCACATGCTGCACATGGATCCCGAATAGCATTGTGGCTTACGGACGGTTGGAAAAGAGGCACTCCACAGGTGGATGAACAACAGTATGGTGTGTGGGTGAAGTTGGAGCTGTGAGGAACTTACATGGTTAGCTCACCATGAGCAGCTGGCACTGGATGGTAAGCGAAAGTTCCCCCACCTTAGCACAGAGGCTGGGTATGGAACTGGTCCGACAAGCGCCTGTGGCCAGTCGAATTCCCTCATGGTGGACAGCATCAATGATCCGCAAAGAAGAGGGCCTCGCTGACTCATACACCATGCACCTGTAGTCCAACCACAAGTGTACAAAAGCCCGATAAAACTGGAGGAGATGCACCTTGTCCGCTCCCACAATCTGTGGCTACGGCATTTGAGGATGTTCAGCACCTTCAGGGTTTGGGCTTTTAAATCTCACAGGTGTGGCAAGCACGACAATCTGGAATCAAAAATGAGGCCCAGAAACCTCACTGCCTCTCTAGAATGTAGGATGGTGTCCCCCACCTTCAAGGCAGGCAAATTAAAAAGACGACGAGAACGATTAAAATGAAGACAAACCCACTTATCAGTAGAAAACTGGAAACCTGTCTCTGCAGCCCACTCCTCTAGCTGCTGCACTGTAAATTGGAACTGATGACTCGGCATTGCAACACTGGAGGAGGAGCATAAAAGAGCAAAATCCTCCACAAATAAGGAGCACTGTACAGGACTCTTTACCATTGATGTAATACTGTTAATGGCTGTGGCAAAGAGGGTAACACTTAAAACACTCTCCAGAGGGACACTAATCTCCTGCTCAAATCAATCAGAGAGTGTGGCACCTACTCAGGTCTGAAAAAACCGCTGAGACAAGAAAGACATAAAGAAAATGGGGAGGTGCCCACAAAAGCTCCACTCATGCAGTTGAGTGAGTATACAGTGTCTCCAGATAGTATCATATGCCTTACTCATATTGAAGAAAATGCCAATGCAGTGATGCTTACAGAGGAAAGCCTGCTGAATAGCTGCCTCTTAAATCAGGCTCAGTACAGATTTCATGCTGGTCAGTCCACAATGAAAGCAGGCAGGATATTGTTTTATCTGTCTTAGAGAGATTTTTAACAAAATGAACATACACATGCCACAATGACTAATCTCAAAAAGTCCTTTGACACTATGTGACAATATCCTTGTCAATAAAATTAAAGTATTAAGAATAACAAATGGTTTTACAGACTCAAAAAACAAATAAATACACGACTGAATCATGTCACTATAGAAGTAGCTCTGGGATTGTTGCTTGTACTACACTCCTGGAAATTGAAATAAGAACACCGTGAATTCATTGTCCCAGGAAGGGGAAACTTTATTGACACATTCCTGGGGTCAGATACATCACATGATCACACTGACAGAACCACAGGCACATAGACACAGGCAACAGAGCATGCACAATGTCGGCACTAGTACAGTGTATATCCACCTTTCGCAGCAATGCAGGCTGCTATTCTCCCATGGAGACGATCGTAGAGATGCTGGATGTGGTCCTGTGGAACGGCTTGCCATGCCATTTCCACCTGGCACCTCAGTTGGACCAGCGTTCGTGCTGGACATGTAGACCGCGTGAGACGACGCTTCATCCAATCCCAAACATGCTCAATGGGGGACAGATCCGGAGATCTTGCTGGCCAGGGTAGTTGACTTACACCTTCTAGAGCATGTTGGGTGGCACGGGATACATGCGGACGTGCATTGTCCTGTTGGAACAGCAAGTTCCCTTGCCGGTCTAAGAATGGTAGAACGATGGGTTCGATGACGGTTTGGATGTACCGTGCACTATTCAGTGTCCCCTCGACGATCACCAGTGGTGTACGGCCAGTGTAGGAGATCGCTCCCCACACCATGATGCCGGGTGTTGGCCCTGTGTGCCTCGGTCGTATGCAGTCCTGATTGTGGCGCTCACCTGCACGGTGCCAAACACGCATACGACCATCATTGGCACCAAGGCAGAAGCGACTCTCATCGCTGAAGACGACACGTCTCCATTCATCCGTCCATTCACGCCTGTCGCGACACCACTGGAGGCGGGCTGCACGATGTTGGGGCGTGAGCGGAAGACGGCCTAACGGTGTGCGGGACCGTAGCCCAGCTTCATGGAGACGGTTGCGAATGGTCCTCGCCGATACCCCAGGAGCAACAATGTCCCTAATTTGCTGGGAAGTGGCGGTGCGGTCCCCTACGGCACTGCGTAGGATCCTACGGTCTTGGCGTGCATCCGTGCGTCGCTGCGGTCCGGTCCCAGGTCGACGGGCACGTGCACCTTCCGCCGACCACTGGCGACAACATCGATGTACTGTGGAGACCTCACGCCCCACGTGTTGAGCAATTCGGCGGTACGTCCACCCGGCCTCCCGCATGCCCACTATACGCCCTCGCTCAAAGTCCGTCAACTGCACATACAGTTCACGTCCACGCTGTCGTGGCATGCTACCAGTGTTAAAGACTGCGATGGAGCTCCGTATGCCACGGCAAACTGGCTGACACTGACGGCGGCGGTGCACAAATGCTGCGCAGCTAGCGCCATTCGACGGCCAACACCACGGTTCTTGGTGTGTCCGCTGTGCCGTGCGTGTGATCATTGCTTGTACAGACCTCTCGCAGTGTCCGGGGCAAGTATGGTGGGTCTGACACACCGGTGTCAATGTGTTCTTTTTTCCATTTCCAGGAGTGTATTTTTTACCATTTTTTATGTTCATGATCTTTTAGCTTATTATCTACGAAAATAATAATATATGTTGACAATATCACATTTCACTTCTCACAATGGCACAATTCTCATGGTGCAAATGAACGAACTTATGATGGGGAAGAATCTTCCTGGCTCCAAGAGAGTTAAGTAACGTTAAACAATAGTAAAACTGAGATATAGGATTATCCTCTATTGGTGCAGGTAATGACTGTTATGGCAAAGAGTTTGTCATATTTCAGGGTACTCAACTTGACACCAAAATGATACTGGAATACTCACAGAGATAATGTATGCAACACCTATTTGGTGTGTTGTACTTTGTTAGGAAATAAAAATCTGTGTTACTATGTGTCTATGCCTTTTTCTATACATTTCTAAACTACTGTATAATGATGTGAGGTAATTCTGCTGGAGCCAGAAGGCTTTCTTTTTTTCTTCAGCAAAAAAAGCCATCTGATGCAGGTATGATCTGCAAACTTTGTGTGTATGAATAGTGCATGTGTCTGTTTTACTGATGAAGGATGTGCCCGCAATGTATATGGGAGTGTCTTTTAGATGTGCCTGTGTGCAGCTTGGCACGTGTCCTTCAGAGGTAAATACGTAACTGTGCAATTATGTATGGGCCAATACAGCCTGTATTTAAACAGATAAAACATAATATACATGTGTAACTGTGTGCAATGCCTTATGCATCTTGGAAGTTGTGAAAAGGTAACTAAATAAATATACACATAAGTATATATGTCATTATAGGCACTTGCACACACAAGAAGAATAAAACAATACCAACTTTATTTCTGCATGGGGTCATCAAATATACATTTTTAGTCATTTACTTAAACACCCTGGGTAAAATACTATATAAGTGCTCAAATAATGAATTTGGTTCATCATTTACTCACACTTCAATGGATTTATTATGTCTGTATTTTGTTGGGGTGTTGAGCAACTTAGACAACTAAGCAAGTATTAGTTATGAATCATATAGTCTTATCCATACATAAATAACCATGTTGTTAATGACATACAGTGTCTGGACAAAAATATGGAAACTCAGTGAGAAATGCATGCTTGAACATAAATGCAGATGATAGCTAAGCCTGCAGGTTGCACTATTGTATTTTATCCCAAATGGCTCATCTGCAATGCTCTCAATATGTTGCATATGTCAGGTGTGGTGCTAACAGTGTTCTGTGTAGTTGTGAATGCATTGTATTGGAGCTGAGTGAATTTGAACATGGGTAAATTGTCAGCGGCCATATGCTGGGTGCTTTCATAACCAAGGTAGCCAAAGTGTTTATTGTTTCCACAGAAATCGTGTCAAAGATATATATCGTATACAGCAGAGACAGAAAGATATTATTATCACAACAGATGGTCACTGAAGGGGATTTTGATGAAAAATAAACAGAACAACAATCTCCAAAAGTCACTGTAGAACTGAATCCCACACTTATGAATTCTAACAGCACCAAAACAACATGAATTGAGCTCCATATGCAGGGAATTACAGGGTTAGCTGGAATTCCAATATCACTCATCAGTTATTCAAATGCCAGTAACAGAGAAATGTGGCACCAAAACCATAAACCTGGACCATGTAGCAATGAAAGAATGTCCTTCATTTGGATGAGTATTATTTCATACTGTTTCCAAACTCTGGCTGAGTGAAATGTGGTGCAGGTTCAATGGTGATTTCAGCTGCCATATTGTGGTACTCTATGGGCCCATGGTTACTCTGCTGGGTCTCATTACTGTCAAGGATTATGCACCCATTTTGGCTGGTCAGATCCTTCTCACAGTACAATGTTTGTTTCCCCATGGTGCTGCTGTGTCCTGAGATGACAGGGCCCCTGTTCACATAGCTCACATTACCCAGGATTAGGTTTATGAGCATGAAGAAGAACTGTCACTTTACCCCTGATCACCACAGTCAGCAACTTTTCAATAGCCTACTGCTGAGCCTTTGTGGTCTACTTTGAAGAGATGGATGTGTGATTGCTATCCCTCTCCATCACTGTTACTTGACTTGTCATTATTTTATAGGAAGAACAGTTTAATATTCCCTTGACAACCATACAGGACTTGTATTCATCCATTCTGAGATGACTAAAAGCTGTTTGGAATGCCAACCATTTTCCTGCAACATATTAGGCATTTTAACGTGTTGTCTATGTGGTGTTTCCATATTTTTGTCCTCCTCTTGTACCACTATTCAGATATTATGGGAACTAAGTAAGCAAATTTATCATAAATAATGTTCAAAAAATTCTATAAGGAGTACTGACAGGTACATAAAGATAATATCCCACAGGGAAATTCACAGAATGAACTGATAGCAGTACTAGTTAGATGCAGCTGAGTACTTTTCAGTCATAATGGAAGTGTCATCAATAATCAAAGTGAAGAATGTTTCTGGCTTCTGCACTTTGAACGTTATTCATATAGGCTATGGAATAATACAGGCTCAATCAAATTCTTTAGAAAAGTTACAATGAAATTTCATTGTTTATGGCTGGTAAGTGTTGATTAACAAATGAGGATGTGGCCTGTAAAGCTGAAATTCAATTGTGGAATCCAATATTACGCAGGATACTGTGCTTATTATGATAACTACAGAATGGAGAACCTGAGCAACAGGTACATACATATATTAAGAGTTGAGTATTGTAGCTCAACTTTTGAACATGTTGTCTTTGTCAGGGAAGAACTTACGTACTTACACAAACACAGGGAGAAGAAAGAACTAATGTACTGTAGAGAGAGACGATGAGTTGTTGGTAGGGACAGTTTTCAAAGAAACTGTTCTCGGCAGTTTACAGCAATGAAACTCCAAGGCTGTATCACATTGTAACAATTAATGCTATAATTAGAGTATTGTGCAGAGCAGATTACAGTTTTTTGGTGATCAGAGATTATCTTGGAAAAACAGAAAGTACCACATTATCAACCTACTTCCATTTATCTGACAGCTATTCATGTAGTTCATACACGAGTGTCCTACAAAACAATGTAAAAAAAATGTACACACTGCTACTGAAAGATGTCCTCTTGTTACTGTCCATCCAAAAGATATTAATATAGAACTCTTTCTCAAAACATTGATTAAGCAAGGAATTCTTTGTAGCACTCTGCTTCCACAGAATGCAGCCTCTGCAAATGTAGCTTGATAATGTTTGTCGTATCTACTTATTTCAATAGTAAAAGAGATAATTGCAAATGAAGCCCTTCACTGGATTGTAAGACATGCACAGTCACATATTTTGGTAGATCACCATTCAAATTACTTCATTCCAATTTAGCGTACACTCCATCAGTAATGCGGACTTGGGATTCAGCAATGGACAGGATGTCTAGTGTGTTACTGAATACCACACTGACAGAAAATGAACTGTACTGTTCATTTCATCAGCAGCAAACAGTGTTGATTGGTAAACTGCAGGGAAGCATCTACTTTGAATGTTCCTGGTTGCTAAAAGTCAGTTGGTATACAACAGTTCTTTGCTGTAAATATTAAGTAAACATAAAAAAAACAAGAAAGTAAAGCAATTAAAATCAAAACTTACCAAGTAATTTACTTGATCTTCCGGTGCACATGGTATCTGGAATTCATCAATAATGTCATAGAGCTCCTTACAATAATCCATCTGAGTTTCCATCATATCAACCTAAGAAAAACAATAGCTTTAAAACAGTTCTGTAAATATAAATAGTGTTAGTGTAAATAATTACAGAAAATAAGATACTTATAAATAAACTTTAATCATACTGGAGACAACACAAAAGCATATGCTTACCAGCCACTGAAATAGGAGCTACATACATTAACAGCTACATCAGAAAAATAGAAATTTAAAAAAAATGAGGTTTTCATGGCCTGAAATAAGAACACAAGAAACAGGAAGAAAAAATACAATACACAGGAGCTAAATGTTATGAAATGTGATTCAAAACCCATTGTCATTAGTGGCACAATGTGAAGGAATATTGTCAGCAGGAATATTATTGATACAAATTTCAGACTGGAACAATCAGACGACAAAAAGTGACATGCAAAAACTGCAAACCAAACTTGAAAGAAAGCAAAGAGAGCCAATGAAAAAAAAAGTTGTGAAAGGCAAAATAAAGATTTGATGATGTGGAGGAGCAGGTTATTGAAAAAAGAGGCAGTGAGAAGAGAGGAAAAAAATTAAATTAAAACATCTACAATGCTATTGGATACTCATTTGCATGAAGTGAGAGATTGTATGTTGTCAACAGAAAAGGGGCATATGAAAGATTTCAGTCAAGAATGAACAGCAAATTTTGAAAAGGAACTAACTTTATTACTGAATGGTAAACAGTAGGAGTCAATAAAGAGAAATGGAACACTCAAAGCAAATTGCAACACAATGGCTTGCGGAGTATGGATGTAGATGTAGATCTTTAGCATTTCAACTGTGTAGTAACTGCTATATGCAAGGACACATTACGGCAACATGGTGAGAATGATGTTCCACTTTAAATAATTCATCAGCATCAGAGAGTACTCCAAACAGAACACAGTGAGTGTTCTCATCAACTAACTACAATTTACAGCACCAGTAGCTCATTCTAAGTTGTTCTTGTTTGGGCTAAGCATGCAGGGCAGCATAACCTTGGCTCCATCACAATATGTAAGAATTCACAGAAAATAATGACTTGATATACATGCAAGGGTGCATACATTCCAGCAACACTCCAGAAAACCTGAAGATTTCAATCAAACTTGGCACACATATGACCTAAATGAAAAATATTATTGCTGGGGTAAGAACATGCTTTCATCTTTTGGACCACTAATGTAATGGCCATCCAAAGAATTTACCTATATGTGTGTAGTAATGTTCAGCCTGCTGATATATGAAACATAACTGTGGAAAATATTTTCATTCACAATAACACAGAAAGAAAATATCTCGCTAAGAGAACACAGTTGAGAGAAGTTTTATATGGGAGTAGAAATATCTATTTTGTATGAGCAATGAATCCATAACTAAACAACCTATTGAGATCAATGAATGTAACAGTTTCAAGTCAGAGGATATATGGAATTGTCAATGCTCAAACAAAGCCGCAGTAAAAACAAACACAACACAAATGCAGCAGATGGCAAAATTGATCACTACAGAAGTCCCTTCAAGGGAAGCAGAGCATCATCTAAACAGCATGCAGGGAAGAGTACACATCATCCAGACCTTGTTGTAAGTTGTGGAAGCAGATCTGTGTTTGATGGTGCAGGTGCTTGTTGATGAGGCAGGTTCACTAGGGTATCAGCTGGCATTACATCTGGGAACACATAAGGTGCAATGGAAACTGTAGAGGGTTTGCCATTTACTGTTATATCCAGTGTTCTTGCACCACTTCATATACTTGGTGTGGACCTATGTTAGGCTCTGCAGTGTTGGCTTAACACCATCCGAACACAGCATTACTTCTGTGCATGTTTCCAAGTCGTGATGTATGAACCTGGATGCTGTACCATGTCTCGAAGCTTCATAAAGGTGAATACATGTTATATGATCTCTCAGTCAACAACTGAAGGCTGGCTGGTCTTGGTCAGAAGGCTGAATGAAACAAATTCTACAGGGAGCCACAGTGCTTCACCGTAAATTGGTTCTGCTGATAAAGAATCAAAGTCTGACTCATATGCATTTGAGAAACAAAGGATAAAGCAGAACGAGAGGTAAAGCTGTCATGCAATTAGTTTCATGGCACATTAGTGCTGCCTTTAAGGAACAATGCCAATGTTCTAACATTCCATTGCTCACTGAGTGAAAATCTGTAGTTTCGTGTTGAACACTGCCAGAAAATTTGGTTAAGTTCGGTCAACAAACTGGATTCAAACTGGCAGACGTTGTCTGTTGTGATATGCAGCTGGCAACCAAATCGAGATATCCACCTTGATTTTTGCTGAAATGCTGTCAATTGGCACTGCTTCCAGCCAGCAAGTGAAGTGATCAGTCATTGTTAGAAGGTAACATTGACCATATGACAGAGGTAGTGGGCCTAAAACATTGATATGCATATGTGTAAATCATGAAGATGTGTCAGAGAAATCTCACTCTGATGCATGCACATGGCAGGATACCTTGCTGTGCTGACATTGGATACATGCACGAGTCCATCTTTTTGCACTACAGGACAAACAAATCATTTCGAGACCAAGTGAAATTATGATCTGATGACAGGGAGGCACTAGTTATGCAAGCTATCAAAGAAACATCTGCAGAAAGCAGTAGTAGAAATGGATAAGGCCCTTCACTAGAGACATCACAGTATATTCTCCAAGTCTCTCAACATGCAAGCTATCGTTACAGCAGCAGACATCCAACTTCTTGTCACCTACTCATGGTTTCAGCATTCTTCAACCACTTTCCATAGATGCTCAGGATATTACCACGCAACAGCTGACCAGCTTCATCGTTTCTGAGATGCTCGCTCCCAGGCACTGTGCCACAACAGTCTGGTTTTTGTCAGAGTTCATTAAGTTGGTATATTTCTGCATTTGCACCCTCTATCATCCCTGGAATCCGTCTCTGCTCTGCTCATACACTTCAATTTGCATGTCACATGCCCTCAGTGCAACCAGGCAGCACAGAACCTCATGGTGGGCAATGGCCATAATGTTCTGGCTCACAAGTGTAGTAGGTCACAATTATGTAGACATTATGACTTCAGTGAATAAATCAAAACATTAATAACAGGTAAGTGTGATTGAATACTGTCGAAAACAATATTATGTGCCCATTATATGAAATCACAACCATCTTGACAAGAGAGAAACTAAATACAGGATGGTACCATAAGAAAATGGAAAAAGAGTAGAACTTTAATACATGATTGCAGGATGTACCAGTGCATTCAGCTTGATAAATCGTGTCTAACAATCATTTTAAAGTAAGATTTAGAGATAGTTTCATTCATTACCTTGAAAATCACTAACTCTTAGAATGAAATTTTCACTCTGCAGTAGAGTGAGCAGTGCTGTGAAACGTCCTAGCAGATTAAAACAGTGAGCCAAATGAAAATTTGAACTTGGGACCTTTGTCTTTCGTGGACAAGTGCTCTACCATCTGAGCTACCCAACCATGACTCACAACCTGACCTCACAGCTCCGGTTCCGCACCTACCATCCGAAGCTCACAAAACTTTCCGGCAGACCTTGCAGAATTAGCATTCCAAAAAGAAAGGCAGAATTGGAGCTGTGAGGACAGATTATGAGTCATGCTTGGGTAGCTCAGACGGTAGAGAACCTGCCCATGAAAGGCAAACGCCCCAAGTTCAAGTCTCAGAGCAGCACACAGTTTTCTTCAACTAGCTCTCACATGTCAGCAATTAATAGGACGTATAAAAAATATATTTATTTTTTGAAAAAAGAAGCACATTGTGTTAGTGAGTTTAAATAGATTTGTACCTTATGCTGAGCTGAGTCAAGGAAAGTAAGATATTCAACAAACTGTATCGTTGTCCTTGGTTCCAGTTCCAGAAAAGCTTGGGCTTCTCCAGCTTCAGTAACAAGGTCATCTATCTTTTCTTTGCCAATTCTGAAAAAAAAAATAGCAAATAAAAGTGACAGAACATTTTGCAACATTATTGTGAGATATTTTGCTTATATTATGTAGCTGTCTACACTCTCTCTCCCACAGTGTTCCTCTTTTCCTACTTTCACCTTCAGGTTAAGATTTCATTCTGTCAGTATTAAAAATTTGTTCATTTTTTATTATAATCTGATGAACTCTCACTTTTGAACAGCTCCTCTGATGTGAAAACAAAACGAAAACACAATGTCTGAAACATTTTGAATGTGGCTTTCTACGTCTTCTAAAATTTTGTGATAGTAATATACTGCTTTTTGTTCCAGCAGTACAATTCATGTGATTCTTTTTACGTACTCATAATAATTGCACAGAACATTATTCCACATTACAAAAAATTGAAATACGTAGCACATGGTTGTAGTTTTTATAAGATGTAAACAAAATTGATAATAAATCTCGTGGTAGGATAATCAGAAATAGGCACATGAAAACAGATTAAACCTGTGATTGAAATAAAGACCAAATTCACTATATAATGCACTTTCATTTGCCCTTATAATTTTGATTCTGCTTTGGTAGTATGTACTGACAAAATGTGCAGGAAATGTGAATATTTATTTACCTTCATTAGCCACATTGGCTTTAAAAATAGTCCTTTGAGATCCTGAAGAACCTGTGCCCACTGGGCAGATGGTTTTGGCTACAGCAGTGGGTATGCTTCATGTAGAATACAAGTCTGAAATGAGCAGCTGAACAATGCGATCACTCAGTTTTGATAATTTGTCACTGAGAAAGGTGGCACAGTGGTTAAAGAGCTGGTTCTGCAAAGAGGAGGCATAGGGATAAAATCTCCATTTAGTCACTAAAAATTATGGTTTTTCATAAATTACCTAAATCTCCTAAGGTGAATGCTAGGATGATTTCTTTGAAAAGGGTATGTTCAATCACATTTTGTATTGTTGTAAAATCTGACCAGAAGCCCTGATGACCCTCTCTGCAATAGTACATTAAAATCTACTCTCCCTTCCTTCGTCTCTTTAACAAACCATCTATTCCTCTGTGGTTGTAATATCATTCTACATATTAATTACTAATGCAGGTATTTGCAAATTATTATTCAATATTTAGAATCATATATTGGGTTGGTGTATAAGTTCTTAGTGCTTTTGTTTTCCACGTTGGTATTCCAGTAGCTACATCCGCAGCAACTGGGATGCCAACATGCAGAACATATTGTCTTTTTTTTATTTGAGTTACCTGTTGCTATTTTAATTTACATGTTGTCATTTTGTCATTTGGAGACACTGGAAGCTACAAAATGGAGTGCCAAGTGGGGAAATTGAAATATTCCTGGGATAGTCTTCAGTTTCAGTTCAATAGAGGGTGACAGCAGTGGAGGCAGCCAGAAATATTTGCACCTTGTATGGGGATAATGTCACTGGACAGAGCAAGATGATAGTTTTCTCATTTTAAGGAGGGCCACTTTGACATTAGTGATTCTTCATGTTCAGGAAGACCTTCGATGTTTGATGAAGATTGTCTAAATGTATTAATCCACAATGATCCACATCAGTGTACTCATGAACCGGCAAATGTGATGAATTGTAATCATCCCACCATTGTGCAACATTTGCATGCAATGGCAAAAGTTCAAAAATCAGGTGTAAGGGTACAGCACACTCAAAACAAAAATCACAAAAATCAGTGGGTGGTCATATCTGTATCTCTACTGCATATCATCAATTGACTCTTGAACAACACTTATTATTCCTATGCTGTATCATTACTTACGATGAAAAATGGTGTGTTTAAGCTATCATAAGGAAAAGAAAGAAATGATTGGGCTGAAACAAAGCAGCAACTCTCTATACAGAGACCTGCATTCTCCCACAAAAGAAAAAGTTATGCATCTTGTGGATTAGCAACAGTGTAGTGTATTACAAATTGCTTCCCCAAGGTGTAACCATTACTGCTGACACTTATTGTCAACAACTGAGATGTCTTGCAGACACAATTCAAGAACAATGACCAGGAAGACTATATGAAGTGATGCTACTCCACGATAATACCCACTCTCATTCTGCTAGATTGACAAAAACACTATACAGGAGTTGGGATGGGAAGTTGGTCTGCAGTACCTTGTTTACCTGATCTTGCACCTTCAGATTTTTACCTTTTTGATTCTCTATTGAACAATCTTCAAGGAATTTCCTTTCCAAATGAAAATGTGCTCCAAACACAGCTTGATGAGTTCTTTGCCTCAAAACCATGTGGTTTCTACAATTGCGGAATTGATAAGTTAGCCCTGCTTTGGCAGACTGTTGTAAATAGTGAAGGACAATATATTATTGATGACTAATGTCTTCATCATGTGTATCCATTGTACTTATTAAACATGTAAAAAAGATACAAGCTTATGTGCCAAACTAATATTAGTTTTGTAAATGTATAAACTACACTGTATGACAAAATAAATGAAGAACCCAGAAGACATGATTGGATCATCAACTGCAAAAAGTATAAGGTTACAATTAATATAATCCATGAGATCATTAATATCCAACTCAAAAAGCAAGGGTCTCAACACACCTCCCTGGGGCACACCCAAAGTTACATCTACATCTGTTGATGAATCTCCATCCAAGATAATTTGCTGCATCCTCCCTACCAAAATATTCTCAATCCAGTCACAAAATTTTGCTTGATACTGCATATGATCTTACTTTTGATAATACCTGCATCTACCTGACTGCCTTGATGCTTGAGACTTGGATTTCTCATGATCCATGCTGGTTGGCATAGAGGAGGTCATTCTGTTTCAGATACCTCTGTATGTTTGAGCTCAGAATATATTCTAAGGTTGTACAACAAATCAGTGTCAGCAATATTAGATGGTCGTTTCATGGATCACTTCCACTACCCTTCTACTCTTCTTGTACACAGATATGACCTGTGCTTTCTTCATACTACTCAGTGCAGTTTTTTGTTCAAGGGGTCTATGGTAGATTACAGTTAAAACAGGGGCTAATTCACCTGCAAATCCAGTATAGAATCTGATGGGGATTCCATCAGGCCATGAAAAATTTTGAGCAGTTTCTCAATGTCACTTACACCAATACTTATTTCACTCATCTTTTCAGTGGTCCAAGGATTAAATTGGGGATGATCTCCTGGGTTTTCCTTCTTAAATAAAAATTTGGAAATGGAGTTCAACATTTCTTCTTTTGCTTTGCTACCCTTAATTTAAGTTCCTATTTCATCTGCGGGTGACTAGATGCTAACTTTGGCACTACTGACAACCTTCACATATCAGAATTTCTTTCAGTTTTGTGAAAGATCATTTGACAATATTCTGCCACAGCAATATTCTAAAGGCTTCATGCATTGTTCCCTTAACACTCAGTAAAGCTTCATTCAGCAGAGAACCTGTAACCCTATGCTTCATTTCCCCTTTAGCATCTCCTTTTGATATTTGCTTAATTTTTAGCCAAAAACCCCACTACAATAAATTTAAGGTTTTAACCAGCTGTCTGTATCTTGTATTAAACCAGCTTCACTGCTTCTCAGGAGTATTTCAAACTCTGGCACTTCATTGTGAATGCTTCTGCAGTTTACTACCAGGATGTTCACACTTTCACCTGTAGGGAGCATTCCTTAGGAACTTCACTAATACGTCCAAGCTTCCCACAGCTGTCATTACCTGGATTGGATGATACTTGTGTGCACCCGACACACAGTCAGCTACCTCAGTAGCAGCCTCTGATGTGTAGTGCACTCCCAACCTTATGGTGCAAATTCAGGGAGTTGCAGCCTAGCTTGTGACAGAACCCTCAAAGTCTCAGGTTCAGTCTCACCACTCAACCAAGAGCCAGGGGGTCACGATTCATTCTGGGGAAAATGCTGTAAATTGTGAGCCTTGATGAGTCTCTGTGTGCAAGGCTGGTCATCTCAAACTCAAATAACAAGCATAATTTGTTCCAACATGCACCACAATCTGCTGTTGGTTGCACCCTATTTCCTCAGTGGCTGCTGGAATAGCCTGTTTAACACATTTAATGAGGCACCCCAGCATACACTCTGAGTGCACCTACTGTCTCTTGCTGCCATTTCTGTATGGGGTACCATTATTCACCCTATGTTTTAAGTGCTAATGATTAATAGACCCACTACCCTCTTTGTCTGCCTCTTCTTGACACAAGGCACAGCAGGTTTCTTAACAGGTGAAGTCAGTCCCATTGGTTGAGTTTCATTTTCAGTGAAACATAGGACCTCTAATTTGTTGGTTAGGTGGATTGACATAACACCCTAAGTTTTCCCTTGTCCCTGTTTTACTTGTAGAGCAATCCTAGCCCTATCATTGATTTTCTACTCACAATCAAGTCGACTAGTAGTAACAGATTCTATACTTCCTGTAGAGAAGACAGGATGCACAAGATACCTTTGATACCTCTGGTACACGACTCTTGAAAGTTCCCCAACACAACTATTTGCAGCAGCTGCAACCATTTGACAATAGCAGGGCAATTTCCAGCTGCCTACAAACATCAACTAACTCATTCCAAGCCCAATAACAGCATTCACTGTGCCTGCATTATAGCTGGTGCAATGTTTTACAGGATAGTAAACAAATAACTTTAAATTAAATCCGTTGATTTTCTTTTAACCTGTTTAGCTAAAAATATTACTAATTCTCTTTAAAAACTGAAGCAGTTAGTACACAGAAAGAGTTCTTAATAGGTTAACAGAATAACTCATGGTAGATTTCTTGAAACTTTTTTGGTTACAGTCACTAACAAACATGCAAAATAGCATTAATTTGCAATAAATGTAGATAATATAAAATTCTTCCAAAAAATAGATGTAACCCAATTATATAGTTATGATACATGCTACAGTATCTACTATAAACACCAACCTACTACAAATAGCTTATGCGCACAACAATGACAATTTTCAAAAGTTCTCAAAAATATATGTTTATTCATGCTGACATACACTGGGAATTTTGACTCTAACTGCTACTTACAACACTGATGTACTATGAAATAAGTTATCCACAACATTCGTAACTTATGAAATTTTCAAAAATATAGTTTTTTAAGTGTCCAAAAATTCTCAAAAATAAACATATTTCTCAAATAATTATATTACGAAATTAGGCAATGACAGTTTGTGAATGAGGGTACTCATACTGTCGTCAAAAATTCCTAAAAAGAGTAAAATTTAATTTTAGAAAACAAAATGTAACTGGACAGCTAAAAATCTACTCACTAAGTGCCAACAGTTGAATCCACATATAAAAGATTATTACAGGGCTATTACAAATGATTGAAGCGATTTCATAAATTCACTGTAGCTCCATTCATTGACATATGGTCACGACACACTACAGATACATAGAAAAACTCATAAAGTTTTGTTCGTCTGAAGCCGCACTTCAGGTTTCTGCCGCCAGAGCGCTCGAGAGCGCAGTGAGACAAAATGGCGACAGGAGCCGAGAAAGCGTATGTCGTGCTTGAAATGCACTCACATCAGTCAGTCGTAACAGTGCAACGACACTTCAGGACGAAGTTCAACAAAGATCCACCAACTGCTAACTCCATTCGGCGATTGTATGCGCAGTTTAAAGCTTCTGGATGCCTCTGTAAGGGGAAATCAACGGGTCGGCCTGCAGTGAGCGAAGAAACGGTTGAACACGTGTATCTGGACATGCTGGAAAATTGGCTCATGCCACAACTGGAGACCGACAGCACCGACTTCATCTTTCAACAGGATGGTGCTCCACCACGCTTCCATCATGATGTTCTGCAGTTCTTAAACAGGAGATTGGAAAACCGATGGATCGGTCATGGTGGAGATCACGATCAGCAATTCATGTCATGGCCTCCACGCTCTCCCGACTTAACCCCATGCGATTTCTTTCTGTGGGGTTATGTGAAAGATTCAGTGTTTAAACCACCTCTACCAAGAAACATGCCAGAACTGCGAGCTCGCATCAACGATGCTTTCGAACTCATTGATGGGGACATGTTGCGCCAAGTGTGGGAGGAACTTGATTATCGGCTTGATGTCTGCCGAATCACTAAAGGGGCACATATCGAACATTTGTGAATGCCTAAAAAAACTTTTTGAGTTTTTGTATGGGTGTGCAAAGCATTGTGAAAATATCTCAAATAATAAAGTTATTGTAGAGCTGTGAAATCGCTTCAATCATTTGTAATAACCCTGTACATATGCAAGCTTTCAGAGCCAGTGGCTCCTTCTTCTAACAGAAGTGTTGAAGCATAAGGAAGAGCGGTGAAAGAAAAGGATTGGTGAGATTTAGGAAGAAGGGTAGGGTTTGGAAAAGTCACACAGATCCCTGAGTGCGGGGAAACTTACTGGACAGGATGACCCAGGGTTCTGGGTAACTTTTCCGAATTCTGCCCTTCTTCCTAAACTTCACCAGTCCCTTTCCTTCACCCCTCTTCCTTCCCATTCAATCCTTTTGCCAGGAAAAGGAGCCACTAGCTCCAAAACTTGCATATGAAACACCTTTTATATGTACATTCTCCTGCCACCCTTGGTGAGTTGCTTTTTTATCATCCAATTTCATTGTACTTCCAAAATTGATTATTTTCACTGACAATTTAAGTTTAGGTCTTCAATTTAAGATAATAGTAAGAGTTTATAACAGCACTCACAAATGTTTGAGATTTGACAATGTATCACAATACACATTCTAATATTTTCCTGGCGACCGGAGACTGTGTGGTACTGGGGTGCAAGACTCACACGTCTCTCACGGGTGATTTACAAATTGTGTGCAGCCAATATTCTTCTCAGGCAGATGGCTGCATCGATCTTCACAATACTTCTGCTCCAAAGATTTTGTGCTGATTAGGGAAATGATACTGAACTACTTCTCTACTTTTTAAATGATTTCTTACTCTCAGAATACGCACTTTCATATCAACTTCGCTGTATTTTCTTCTTCACAATAAAACAACTACACAAGCAGAAGATGTGCTTTGTTGCTGCTCTGAAATTTTCACATGCACTTTCAAGTCTCACAAATCAAACCCATCTGGAAAACCTTAGTACTTAACATACATCATTACAGTCTCTTTTGGTTTTAATAACCCGTGTCAAAACAGTTCTTGCCCCTAGCAAGTCAAACAACGGAGTATAAGATTCTCTAGATAAATCATACTTCATTTGTTCCCAACAGTCACTACTTTTCCTTTGCCAAAGAGTAGACCTTGATTACTCCTTGTAATGGATGTATGGCTTCCAAGGCATGTGTGGCCACCACTTGTCAGTGCCAATAGACTGCCACAACTTTAGTCTTCTTGTAACAAACGCCCGTCTTGGACACACATAAACCATGACACAGTAGACACATTTCCACTCTCACATATTCATTGTTAAAATATCATGTGTTCGAGATGGTGAAATATGAGTGTCTCTAGAATTTACCCCAAAATTCTCAAGTCACTACAACGTCAGTACCGATGCAAACAATGAAAGATGATGCAGAAATGACACAAATAGTAAAATATTAGAATCTAGAATTTTGAATCGGCACACAGATCTGGTACACACAGTCTTACACACAGGAAAATTCAGAATTTGGATTTTATGTGTAAATAAAATTTCAAATGCATGGATATTTTACTTAGCTGAGGGTGTGACAACTTCTGTGCTAGCACCCCAAAGATGAACAAGGTATCAGATGAACAAGGTATCGTCAGTTTATCTCAGTCAGAATTGTGAAAATTTCAGAGCAGCAACAAAGCACATCTTCTGCTTGGAGCAGCTAACAATGCAGCAATGCAACTCCATACACATACACACCATTAGAAGGTCTTTACTGTTGCAGCTGCAGTTCTCTGTGATATTCAATTTGGAATATTATTGAAAGGGAAACAGGGCAACCAAGAGCACAGGAAGACTTTAGTGCCATAAAACTGAATGACAAGTGTACTAACAAACAATCAGAAATTGAAAATATTTTCAATAATCATTTTTTAAATGTTGTGGAGAAAATAGGATCTAGATCTTCACTAGAAGAGGCAAGGCTACTAATAGAAGAGGCCATACCTGTGCAGTTTGAAACAACTGTAATTCCACCAACCTCTCCCTCTGAAATCAGTAAAATAATAAACTCACAGAAAAGTAAAAGCTCTTACGGAACTGATGGCATTTCCAGCAAGGTGCTTAAAGCTTGTTCCCCACAGATAAGTAGGATTCTCAGCAACGTATGTAATAGCTCTTTGGAGCAGGGTGTTTTCCATGATAGACTGAAATATGCCATTGTAAAACCATTGCATAAAAAGGGAGATATGTCAGATGTCAACAACTACCACTCAATCTCTCTTCTGACAGCTCTATCAAAAATTTTTGAGAAAGTAATGTATTCAAGAGTAGCCTCCCATATTTGTAAAACTAAAGTACTAACAAAATGTCAGTTTGGTTTTCAGAAAATGCTATATACACTTTCACTGATCAAATATTAAATGCTCTGAATAACCGGACATCACCCATTGGTATTTTTTGTGATCTCTCAAAGGCCTGATTCCTCAAACTGGAAGGGGGGGGGGGGGGGGGGGGGCATCAAGTACGGGGTCCCACAGGGTTCGGTCTTAGGTCCTTTACGGTTCTTGATATACATTAATGACTTACCGTTCCACATTGATGAAGATGCAAAGTTAGTTCTTTTTGCTGATGATACAAGTATAGTAATAACATCCAAAGATGTAATTGTAAATGATGTTTTTCACAAAATTATTAAGTGGTTCTCAGCAAACGGACTCCCTTTAAATTTTCATAATACACAGTATATACAGTTCCGTACAGTAAATGGCACAACTCCAGTAATAAATATAGACTTTGAACAGAAGTCTGTAGCTAAGATAGAATTTTCAAAATTTTTAGGTGTGACCATTGATGAGAAGTTAAACTGGAAGCAACACATTGATAGTCTGCTGAAATGTCTGAGTTCAGCTACGTATGCTATTAGGGTTATTGCAAATTTTGGTGATAAGAATCTCAGTAAATTAGCTTACTATGCCTACTTTCATTCATTGCTTTCGTATGGCATCATATTCTGGGTAATTCATCGTTGAGTAGAAAAGTATTCATTGCTCAAAAACGTGTAATCAGAATAATTGCTGGAGCCCACCCACGGTCATCCTGCAGACATCTATTTAAGAATCTACGGATCCTCACAGTAACCTCACAGTATATATATTCACTTATGAAATTTGTTGTTAATAATCCAATCCAGTTCAAAAGTAATAGCAGTGTGCATAGCTATAACGCCAGGAGAAAGAATGATCTTCACTATGCAGGGTTAAATCTGACTTTGGACAGAAAGGGGTAAATTATGCTGCCACAAAAGTCTTTGGTCACCTACCAAACAGCATCAAAAGCCTGAAAGCCTGACAGATAGCCAATTAACATTTAAAAATGAATTAAAAGAATTTCTAGATGACAACTCCTTCTACTCATTGGCTGAATTTTTAGATATAAATTAAGGGGGGAAAAAAACCAACAACAACAACGTAAGCAGTAATGTCATGCAATATTTTGTGTAATGTAATATCTTGTAGAGACATCTTTTATTCACCTGACACGTTCCATGTCATTACAAAGTGTCGTATTCATGATCTATGGAACAATAATTAATCTAATCTAATATAGAATGGCCACCAGAATCGAATAATGCTGTTCAGATTTAGATCTGGTATGGTACATAAGAGCATGAACAGCACCAGATGTTGACAGAATGTAGTGAAGGACGCTGGGTGCCACATACTCATGTGACACATCACTGAGTTTGAAATGGACGTCACTGTGGATCTTTGTTTGGCCCGCTGGTGAAATCACCCAATATTTAGATTTGTAGGGCATCTGGATGTGACAGTGCCACGACATTGGACTACATCGGAATGTAAGGATAGGTATACTTGTCAGGGTTCCAGTTGATCATGTTTCCACAAAGGATAATAACCTTAACTCCATCCTAGTGCCAGTATCCAGGATATCCAGAACCAATTACAAGGGTTGTGGGTCAACTTGCTACAGGGAAGGATATGATGTCTTTATAACCCCCTTCTTAACTGAATCATTACATGTATTCAGGCTACAGATGGTGCACTGTCATACTGGTGAGTGGGCTCATACTACCAAGTTGTTTGTAAATTTCACAATTTTGTTATCACTGAGATAACGTCATGTATCCTCTCAAACCTTGAGGTCTCATTTTTTCCATCTTCCCCTTCTTGGTGCATCAGTTTTTTGCCGGCATTCCAGAAAAAGTTAGTAAACTTTGTAATGTAACCTCTCCTAAGGAATGACCGGTGGCAGTTTCATTTATTTGTGATACATGCAATGGTGTAACGTAAAATTCTGACGTGAATATATATCATGACAATCTTTGGCTGCTTACAACATTCAGATGTCACATATTCATACTTCCTTTCATTTTATGAAAAAGGAGATCAAGCCTTGACACATCAGATATACTAGTTAATTGCTCTTTGACCAACTGCTTTTAAGAAAGATTTAATCTCATCTTTATATAATCATACATAGGCAAAGTAAGTGGCATGCTTCATAATGTCTATATGTCACATTACATCTGCCTTTGCAAAAATTGGGGCTAGTCAAATTTTGGAAAAATAATCATATTTTTAAATATGTATCCACAATCACAACTATTGTAAGTATAGAAAGATTACTGAATTACTCCTGAATTTGTCATTTATACAAGTAGCTATCAATTCTTCCTGGTGTGAAAGAAGAAGCTTCCACCACAGTAGTTTGTGGCAGACAGACTTAATAACATCTATTTTGAGTGAAGTGCCAATATTTAGATAAAGAATTCTCTATGGAAAAGAATGACAGAGATCCAAGAATTTGCATTACATGGCCTTAACTTTGTTTAGATTCACAAACATATGATAAACCACTAAATGTTTAATGAAGTAGCCCAAATTTCATCAGTCATACGGAGAATTTTAGTTTTCTCTTTACAGTCCAATTTTTCCTCTTTCTGTTCTTTCCTGAACCTTAATTACATTTCCAACTAATTTAGAGATTGACAAGTCATTTATAAAGTTTAACCACAGTAGAAAGATCAACTTCTCATGACTTTAAGCTTACAGTCATGTATTAGAGTGATGTACATAAGTTTCTTACAAGAAAAAATAAATAATGTTTCCTGAGAGTGTTGTGTCTGAAATACATCTCAAATCACGTAGTACAGGAATTACTCTTAAATATAAATAGTAAAATATAACAAGTAATCACACAACAAGCACTGAAGGATACTTGGCTAGTAGGCAATTTCATATAAAGTAATGTCAGTCTAATTCTTTATTCATGGTGCAAGTCACTGTGTTCTTCCATTGCTATGGAATCACAACTTCAAAACTTGTCCTTTTACTTACACAGGATGCTGAAAGTGAAAGGAAGTTATAGGAAGAGTATGAGCTGCCAATAACTGACACACACCCTTTCCTTTGAAACAATTATCCTTGCATTTTGTACACATCCTTCACACTTAAATCACTGAAATGATATAATTTACTATTATGATGAGTTATTTTGAGATTTAAAGTTTCAATGTAAAATAAAGTGAATACGCCAAGATCAGTACGCTTTGGAAATCTTAAGGATCAATGTGTACAGAACCTTGCACTGGATCTTTGAAATCATCTGATGTATCAATACTCAGGCATCACGATACAAAACCAAATGTTTAACATTCAATACCTTGTTGACTTAAGCGTTTTTTAAATAAAAACTAACATGCATGTCATCAATAATACACAACTCCTCTCCCATTTTAAACTATAGTCTGTCCTTTGACTTTTTCAGCTCTAAGCTACCAGGTAAATGACCAAATGACCACTACAGGGATTATATGAACAATCTTTAGGGTGATGAATGATCCATTTTTTTAAGTTAGCTCAAATCACATGAATTAAGTTCCAGAAGATATACTGCTGGGAGATATAATGCCTTGTTTAATTTCATACTCATTTGGACATTTCAATAAGAATACAGACATGTCTATTTGTTAGTTGTACTTTGCTTCTTGTAGCTGGGATAAAGATCTTGCAGCAGAAAAAACTGATCATGTTCTAGAGTGTGTCTTTCACCATCATCTATTGACAGATTTGTGTATTTCCATGCAATGGGAGCTTTTGTTCAATGGGCCATATCCATCAAGTGTTGAACATGGTAGACTATGATTTAGAGTTTCACATTCACAGAGAATCTGGAGATGGCAAAAGTAAGTAAAAACAGCGTATTACATATTTGCATATTCCAATCTTTTACGTTATAATTTATGTGTCATCAGATATGAGGGTAATTGCAACATATCACTACATAATGAAATAACAACGTATTGTACATTCTGCCAGAGAGCCACAATGATACTGAACCACGTGAAACTGTGTTCATACAAAGCCAAGAATAAATACCTCCCACCTAGTTCCTTACATATGTCACAGAAACTAATGTTTTGTGAATAATTACAGCATTTCCACTGAAGAACAATGTGTAACTCATCTAAGTACAGGGTTATTACAAATGATTGAAGCGATTTCACAGCTCTACAATAACTTTATTATTTGAGATATTTTCACAATGCTTTGCACACCCATACAAAAACTCAAAAAGTTTTTTTAGGCATTCACAAATGTTCGATATGTGCCCCTTTAGTGATTCGGCAGACATCAAGCCGATAATCAAGTTCCTCCCACACTTGGCACAACATGTCCCCATCAATGAGTTCGAAAGCATCGTTGATGCAAGCTCGCAGTTCTGGCACGTTTCTTGGTAGAGGAGGTTTAAACACTGAATCTTTCACATAACCCCACAGAAAGAAATCGCATGGGGTTAAGTCGGGAGACCGTGGAGGCCATAAGTACAGGAACAACTGTACTACTAAGGTGAATGCTGAAGTCATAAATTCACACTTAAAGGCAGCTCAAAGAAAGTTTTTGGCCTTCAAAAATGTTGATGTACAAAATAGTTTCAATGTATATTCTGTTCAGAGAGAGAGAGACAGAAAGTGCCACACAATAGCGGATCAAATGGAAGAACTACTAAAACATTTCAGAAGGGACCAAAAGAAACTATGCATACTCTCACAATGCATTCAAAAGAAGATTATTTTGTGGTAAGTGAGTCTTGCTTTTTTAAAAGTGGTAAAAAGTAGTTGACGATTACACAGGGTTCCCAGAACTGTGGTTCATAGATCAGAAAAACTGGATGTAAGGGGGCAATCACAGTTTGCAAAAGTTGATAAATCTACATCTAAAGAAGGTATTTTCATACACATTAATGATTATTTTAGAAGCCAATATATGACCAAAAATGTCGTTCCTCCAAATTAAACACACAAATTATATATGATCTGTATGCACGTTTCTGCAGGGGAAAAAACTGGAAGACATAAGACACTTGGGAAACGTGTTATAAATTTGAAATTTATAACCAGATTACAAATAAAGTACAGAGAGAAACATTGAAAAATACTCATTAGCTGTATCTGTGGAAGGGGTAGACTGCAAGAAAGTACCACAGAAATGGGAAGAATAAAGCTTCTCTGGGGACATTTCTTTTCAGTTGAATTTGGAGAAATGTTGAAATATCAGCAAATTATGCCTAGTTCTGTAGACAATAATTAAATGTGCATAATATTGGAAGAAGGACGTAAGGAAGAAAGGAAGGAAGGAAGAAACATTGGAGTTTAATGGCCCATCAACAATGAGGTCATTAGAAATGGAGAACAACCTCAGATTACAAAAGGATGAGGAAAGCAAGTGGCCCATGCCCTTTCCAAAGCTGCCTTCTCATCATCCACCCAGAGGAATGAAGGGAAATCATGGTAAACCTAAATCTGGATGACCATGTAAGGATTTGAACTGTCATCCTAATGAATACGACTCCAATTTGCTGACCACTGCATCACTTTGCTCTGTCATAATCTGTGAGGAGGTTACAGTGTTTATGCGACATGAAGTGCTTGCCTCATGAACAAGTGACAAAATTGGACCATGGATGATTCAGTATGATAGCCAGACACTGAATAATGGTCTGAAGAATATTGTAGCATATTCTGTCAATTGTGCTGGACAAAACAGGAATTTCAAAATGGCTATAATTCCAGGTGTTTTTGTTAGCAAAAGAGTAGGGAGTTTTGAGCAAGGATGTACGAGAACAGGTCGTAGTTTCCTATCAAATGATGCAGATTTTGTTATCACTGAGCACACATGCTGCAGACATTATATTCCCACATGGCTAAATGCTGGATGTAACTAGTGTCTAAAGTGAAGAAGAAGGAACAGATAAATAACATAGTGTCACTTGCTGAGTGCGCTAGAGAGTTTCCCATCACAGAAATACACCTACTGCTCAACAAGTAAAATAACTGCAAATTCTGAGGCTTCATACAGAATCAAATAGTAATGAAAGTCAATTACCCTAACAGTGAGTTTGAAGGCTGGTAAAAGTTTGGACTTCAAGAAACATCTTCCTTAACCATTGTTTATGATGCCTTCTATGTGACTATAACATAAGAGAATGGAGTTAATGAAGAAAATGAAGTAGGGGAGAAAAGTAGTAATGAAATGAAAGGATATGCATTGGCTTTGTAAATGTTTGGGTATGCTGTCTGTTTAATGTATTTGCATCAAAACTTCTTGCAATGAAAATGTAAACAATGGGCATGGTTTAGATTTTCCCAAATTCCTATTTGTTCTATAATAATAATCATGATTTCTTCCTACCACAACAACCACTGGAATGCAAACTCTGACATGAGTGTATTTTTTAATGTTAATGATATTCTAATAAAGTAATAACATTATGTTTTCAATTCTTGTGCAGCTTGTATTATTTGCAACAAACAAAGAGAAGTTCATTTATCTCAAATGTAAGAAAATTAACATGATCCCATATCTTTAAATCAAGTGTCCATTTGAAAATTATATTTTTTCCCCTTGTTAACACATACTCAAGTTGAAAGCCAAACTACTTACCGTGGTAACGTAAGCTCAACTGCACCTAATAAAGCTGTCGTAACTGGCAATACAGTTCCCTTTAATCTCTCAAAGACTAACTGGAAAATCCCAATATCTTGAGAATCCTGGAGTTTATTGATATCATCAATTTGTTGATGATAGGATGTAAGAAGTTTTCTAAATTTCTCCATAACTGAAAAAGAACATACAGAAGTTATGACTTTTTATAATTCATTGAACCGCTTAATGGAAAAGTGAAGTTTTATAAAATAATATTTGCAACTACATGACTAAACATAAAAGACTCAAAAAGCAAAATGCAGGCAATCAGTTTTTAGTAGCTAGCAGCCCTATTAAATGTTTATAATGGTTCAAAAACCAGTCGGTCACTCACTTTAAATAGGGCAGACAGTATGGAAGTACTCAGCCTATCATAGGGATAATGTGACTGCAACCAAAATGCATCTCTTTAGATGGAAGTTGTGATACTCAAAAAGATATGTTTTGTTTATTGTGTGTGGTCACTGGGTAAACACAAAACAGTAAAGATTATTAAGATACAGTGTGTCTGAAAAGTCCCTCTGCAACAGTGATCTCTGCATAGGTTGGCAGCACATTCAAGTTTTTGTGTAAGACAGGGGCTGGGATTCACTGCTAGTGGCAGCAGTTATGTTGGAAAATTGGATTCAACATCATTACAAATAAAAGAGTGAAATTAATTAATTATATTCATTACAATTAAATACACTGTATTCACCAACATCACAGTAGGTGCTGAAAATGTTTTCCGCTTTATTGAAGGCATAGTTCAACACATTTACTTTTATTTGTGAACACCTTTACCAATGTTTCATGTGTAATCAAATACAGATAATCAATTGTTGCTGTCTTCAGTTCACCTATTGTCTTTGGGTTATTTTGATACACAAATGTTTTTGTCGCACCCCAACAGAAACAGTCAGCAGAAACAGATCCAGTTAGTGTGGGGACTATAGACCATTCATTATTAGTCTGTCTCTACATATTCCATTTAAAAGTCGTAGGGAATCGTGTGCTGTATGAGCAGCAGCATTGCCATGTTGAAAAAAATGAATGACTGATCTCATTGTCATTCAGCAGGGCAATAAATGGATAAATTATGTGGGAACAATAGACATCAAAAGTGGTGGCCGTATCAAAAATGATCAGCCTTATAATTCACACTCACGTTACAGGAACCCACACTCTAATTTTCTCTATGAGCAATGGTGTCTGTCTTCAGGCATTTTGATTTTTGGATGACCAACTTCATAAATTCTGGGAATTAATATAGCCAGATAGGTGAAACAAACCCTCATCACCAACAAATGTGTGATCTAAAAGACCACCTTCATATCAGTTAACAAATTGCTGAAACCATTCACAATATGAAACTTCCTGGCAGATTAAAACTGTGTGCCCAACCGAGACCCGAACTCAGGACCTTTGCCTTTCGCAGGAAAGTGCTCTACCATCTGAGCTACCGAAGCACGGCTCACGCCCAGTCCTCACAGCTTTACTTCTGCCAGTATCTCGTCTCCTACCTTCCAAACTTTACAGAAGCTCTCCTGGAAACCTTGCAGACCTTGCACTCCTGAAAGAAAGGATACAGCGGAGACATGGTTTAGGCACAGCCTGGGGGTTGTTTCCACAATGAGATTTTCACTCTGCAGTGGAATGTGCACTGATATGAAACTCCATGGCAGATTAAAACTGTGTGCCTGACCGAGATTTGAACTCGGGAACGTTGCCTTTCGCGAGCAAGTGCTCTACCATCTGAGCTACCGAAGCATGAATCACACCAGATCTTCACAGCTTTACTTCTTCCAGTATCTCGTCTCCTACCTTCCTAACTTTACAGAAGCTCTCTTGCAAACTTTACAGAACTAGCACTCCTGAAAGAAAGGATACTGTGGAGACATGACTTAGCCACAGCCTGGGGGATATTTACAGAATGAGATTTTCACTCTGCAGCGGAGTGTGCGCTGAAATGAAACTTCCTGGCAGATTAAAATTGTGTGTCCGACCGAGACTTGAACTCGGGACTTTTGCCTTTCGCAGGCAAGTGCTTTACCATGTGAGCTACTGAAGCACAACTCAGGCCCGGTCCTCACAGCTTTACTTCTGCCAGTATCTCGTCTCCTACCTTCCAAACTTTACAGAAGCTCTCCTGCAAACCTTGCAGAACTAGCAATCCTGAAAGAAAGGATACTGCGGATACATGGCTTAGCCACAGCCTTGGGAATGTTTCCAGAATGAGATTTTCACTCTGCAGCGGAGTGTGCGCTGATATGAAACTTCCTAGAAGATTAAAACTGTGTGCCCGACCAAGACTCAAACTCGGGACCTTTGCCTTTCGCAGGCAAATGCTCTACCATCTGAGCTACCAAAGCGTGAGTCACGCCCGGTCCTCACAGCTTTACTTCTGCCAGTATCTCGTCTCCCAACTTCCAAACTTTACAGAAGCTCACCTGCAAACCTTGCAGAACTAGCACTCCTGAAAGAAAGGATATTGCGGACACATGGCTTAGCCACAGCCTTGGGGATGTTTCCAGAATGAGATTTTCACTCTGCAGCAGAGTGTGCACTGATATGAAACTTCCTAGCAGATTAAAACTGTGTGCCCGACCAAGACTCGAACTCGGGACCTTTGCCTTTTGCGGGCAAGTGCTCTACCATTTTTTCTTTTTTAACCCAAGGTTTGCCTGTCAGCAGCGGAAAGAGGCGTTACCTGTTGTGCAGCATTGTGTTTTTCACCGTTGCACTACGAGCTGAAAGTATTTTCTTGCGATTTGCTTATCAATTCATTTCCTTCATACTTATCACCCTGGAATGTGAGTCTTAAGTGAAGAATATTGAATTTCGTATCGTTGACAGTTGATTTGAATTTCTTCAGAAACACTTGTATTGTGAAGCAGCTTGGCAGTCAGAAAGCCGAGATCTATGACCATTAACACAACTTACGGAGTCGTGCTGCCAAGAGGATTTGATGTGTGAAGGTTTTCTTCTGATTTTGTTACAGAATTTTTTCTGGAAATTTGCAGCTCCATAAAATAAATCACGAAAAAAAGTTTGGACATGCTGGCCTCTGGCACGGTTAGAACTGACGACTCCTTCAAGCGTTGCAAACACTATAAACATGTGGTACCACTTTTTTTAATTTTTGTTTTAAATTTTTTTTGGGTCTCCTTCCTCCCCTTCAACCCATCCTTGCACTCACCAATTTCTACCTTCTCAGCCTGGCTTCTATGCCATTAAAAGAACGTCTAACACAAAATATGCTTCTTCTGCATCAAGAAAAGAAAACATGTTGTCACTGCAATGGAAAGTTCAAGGTGCGTTACTTCTGCAGCAAAGGAAATGTTTCATTCCTGTTGATGACTCTTTGCTGCAAAACTTTTATTTTCATTTTGTTTTGTTGTTTTTTTTTGTTTTTTTTCTTTTTTAAACTTTTTTTAATATACGAAAAAGGTTTTTTTTTTTTAAATTGTTTGTTTCCACTATTCTTTGCATGAGACATCTCGGCTGTGCTGTTTGACGGCACTCAACGCTCATCTACTCGAGGGTTGCCTATTATGGTATACCCAAAGCATATAGCGTGGTCTCGTTTCTTTTTCCCCATTTGTACGCAATCTCCTATGTCGGCAGTTGTCTTCTCTTAGCACTGAGTGCCCAATTGCCGGACGCCACACACTGGTTGTGATGTGGAGTATAGGGACGTGGGAAAAAAAAAAAAAAAAAAAAAGAAAACACTGCCTTCAACGTTATTAACAGTCGGACTCAGTGCATACATCTACTTCATCGTTCCTTGTTCATTTTTTTTCATCATCTTTGTCGTTCATAGTGTCATTATTCTCAATGCTAGCATATAGTTCGCGAACTTTTGTCTGTATTTGTCATCCTTCATCAGCAGTTGTGCTTGTGTGGCTAGATATACCTTGTAGCCCTGGTAAGATGGCGCATCTTCGGCTTTAATTAGGTAATGCAGAGTATGTCCTGTCAGCCATGTCCATATATTTTTCTTTGTGATGGGGTAGTAAGTGCCATCAGGTTGCAACACCGATGTGATGGAGATTGTCTGTCTAGCTGTCCTGCAGATAGAAGATAGAGGCAAGGTTCATTCTGCACCATTCCCAGACCAATTTATTGCAAGTTGTCTATGAGGGCACACTACCCACATCTGTCAGTTGCCAACAATCGTATTCTGTGTAATTTTTCTTTCGTAGGTATGGTCTCATTAACTACTTTATACCACGTTGATCTGATATTTGTTTCGAGCACTTTGTTGTGGATGTTCTTCCAGATTTGAGCCCAATCCCGTAGGGGATATTTCGTTTCCATGCGGTTTACTCTTCAACTAGTATTCATTATCCGGTATAGTTGGGTGGTTGTAAGGTCCTGTAGCAGTGCGCTCAGTTTCGCTCGGAGGTAACTAACTTCGAGCAGAAACAGCCTGATGTCGTTGGCTTTGTAGTGGGTTTCCCCCAGGTTTATCGGTATTGCCATATTAGTAGGTGTATACATCCGTAGGGCCATATGGAGCACGCTATCTGGGTAGTCTTGAAACAGATGAATAGTTCTCTGTATAAGAAGAGCCTTGCATTTAATTTCAACATCTATTAGCCCTAGGCCCACTTTCCCTGGTGGGAGAGTAATAACATTAATTCCCACTTTGAATATTTTGCCCCTCCAAATATACCAACCAATTTCCGTCATTATTTGCTTGGAAATGCTGTTGACCACAGGGATTGTCTGCCCTACATACCATATTTTCGAAAGTATCATTTTATTGATAAACTGTACTCTTTGTATGAGGCCCTGTTCTCTGCCCTTATTTTGCTGGAGACGACCTCTCGTCATAGCCAGAAGCTCTTGGCAGTTGTCCGTAGTAGTTTTCAGAAGGCAGCGACTCATTCGTATTCCCAGCAGCTTGATACTCTTGTGTACTACATATGGGCAGTTATCATCAATTCTAAACCCTCTGCCGATCGGCATTAGTTTAGTCTTTCGATAGTTGAGCTTTGAGCATGAGGCTCGTTCATACTCCCGTATACTATTAGTGACTTTTGTAGGTCTCACTCCGAACGTACAATGACACGTCATCCGCATATGCCACACATTTTACAGTCATCAAATACAGGGTTAAGCCCTCAAGTGTACAGTTCAGCAAACGGACAAGTGGCTCAACGGCAATGACATAAAGAGGCATTGACATGGGGCACCCTTCTCGTACAGATCCCTCAATAGTTATTTGCCGGGAGAGTTGCCCATTGATGATGATACTAGAGCAAGCAGAGGTGTACATATTTTTGACCATCATAATAAAACCATCACCAAAACCCAAATGGTTCATAATTTGAAAAAGGTAGCTGTGCGAGATCCTGTCAAAGGCTTTGCATTGATCTAGAGCTAAAATTGCAGCCTTTGGTTGGGTAATAGCACTAAAGGAGATGATCTCCATATAATCTGTGAGACTTTTAAAGATCGTTCGACCAGAGATGGCTGCTGTCTGACTATCATGTATGATTTTATGTAAAACATGTTTAATTCTCACAGCTAGAACACGGGCCACAATTTTGTAATCGGAGTTGAGGAGGGAAATAGCACGAAATTTATTGACATCATCTGGTGGTATTCTTTGGGGATGAGTACAATTAGACTATAACTGAATCCTGCTGGTAGTTGCCAACCTGCTTTAATTTCATTACATATGTTCAGGAAGCAATGTTCGAGTAAGTACCAGAATTGTTTGTAGAATTCAATGGGTAGTCCATCTGCCCCGGGCGATTTATCACCCTGAGCCTTCCTCAAAGGCTCCCGAAGTTCTTCCTCAGTGACATCACTTAGTAATAGTCGTCTGTCCATCTCATTGAGGGTCGCTGTAAGGTAGTTTTTCATGGTCGTAAATGCCTTGTCATTCGTGGGCTCTAACATGTACAGCCGTCGGTAATAGTCGGTTATATATTCCTTTATCTCATTCTGGGTTGTGGTGACACTGCCATCTTCTGTTTTTAATCGGTGACTCAATTTCTGTCTCGCGCAGCGTTTCTCTTTTGCAAGATGGAAGGAGGATGGGCTTTCATCATAGGCGCTGTTACTATCGCGAGAACGTATTTTAATTCCTTCCAGTTGTCTTCGTTTCAATAGTGTTAGCTTCGCCTTAATCCTTTTGATCTGTACAAAGTTCTCCTGTGTGACATGAGGAGCAGAATACAGCTCACGGAGACATCGAAAATAAATTTTGAAAAGCTCTTCCTGCTGCCGGCTCCTTTCATAGCTGTACAATTTCAGGCAATTAATAAGTTTGGGCTTTGCGCAGCGGCACCGCCACAGTGTGACCGACAGGAAAGTTTGTTGGCGCCGTGAGCAGAGATCCCATACTTCCTGCACCCGTTCTCTTAAACCTTGACCATTGAGTATTGAAACATTCAGCTTCCAACCTGCTCTGCCACTGTACGTTCCCCGCCGTACCATTCGGATTGTACAGTGATATGCCTCGTGGTTGGAGAAGTACAACAGCCACGTCTCTGTTACACAGATCTTGTCCCGCAGGCATTTTCCTACATAAATTCTGTCTATTCAGATGGCAGTTTGAGTGGTAAAATACGTAAAACACTGTCAGTGCCCGTTCAGGATTTCCCAGGTGTCTTCTAGGTCCATCAGCCGAACAGTTTCGGCAAGTATCGCACAACCGTTAAAATTCGGCCATTAGTCTTTAGGCTTTAAAACACAATTAAAATACCGCCAACGATCACGTCCTCCTCATTCCTCTGTAAAAGACACAATAAGTCAGTAGCATAAAAATGTGCTCTGGCAGCTCTATTTTGATTCCCCGAGGGAGCATAGATGTTTGTCAATCGAACTCCATTATTAAGGCACGAGATTCCTCTGCCAGACTCTAGTCTTTCCACGTCCAAGACAATAATACCCTCTTTGAACAACAGAGCTGTGCCTGAGGAGCTATCTGGGATGGTATTTGTCGGTACGTCATACCCAGGAAAGTCGGGTAGGAAATGGTGAGCCACCTCTTGCAGCATCGCGATGTCTGCATCACAGCTATACAAATAATCGCAGAGACTGTGTATCTTCTGCTCTGAAGTTATTTTGTTTATGTTTACAGTGACTATCTTGTAGTCTTGAAAAGGAGGCATGAAGTTCTCTATGTTAAAAGTCGCTGACCAGTCAGCACAAGCATGATGTCGGTGAGGAAATTAATACGTATCCAAATCATCATCTTTTCTCAGGTTTGTTGAAAGCTGTTGTGTCACAAGTAATTATGCTCTCCCCGCTGGCATAGCCTCCTTTGTGGTTCAGACGTAGTCAGTCCTCGATCCACCGACATGTCCTCGATATCATCAGCCCAGCTGCCTGCATTTGACATGTCCATCTTCTGATCTGAGCCCTTTCCCATTGGACATTGTTCTGTTCGCCCCTCTCCCAGAAGCTGCTTAGAGACCCGATCCTTGTCTGCTGCAGTGTGATTTCCAACCCCAGAGTTCGGCGTGGTCACTGCTATCGCCTGGTTGTAGCCACTCAATTGCTTTGCATCTGTCCTGCCAAGAGTTACGTCCATTAATTCGTGGGCAATTTGCGCACCTTTCTCGCACAGCAGTGGAGCTGTTTTCTCAGCATCCTTGTGAGCGATCTGTCGCTTTTTGTGTTTTTTAGGAGAAACGTCAGCCCTTTCATTTGCCACAGTCACTGAGGAAGAGCTGGAGATTGGTAATCCGGTGTTGTCGTCGCTTCCCATTGATTTAGAATCCGCTTCTTTGTTGGTGCGTTGATCATTCTCAACATCTTGGGTTTTCTTGCCAACCTGGGCGCTAACCAAACACGTAGCCTCCAGATCGTTCAGTTTCATCGTCACGTCGGGGGTGGTGTCAGCGTTGCCCTCTGGGGTGGCAGTCGCCATTGGTGTCTGGTCAGCTTCGGTGGTGTTGACAGTTGTGTCCATGTGAGTGACCTCCGTTGCTGCCAGGGTCGAATGGATTGCCACCACATAAGTTAGAGGCATTGATGACATCTTGTTACTAGGAACACTTTCGCCTGGTGGCAACTGTGACACTCATCTCTGTACGCATTGTGCGCGAACATGATCAGTTGCACCACACCCAGAGCAAGTTCGAGGCTGTCCATCATATATAACAATGGCCCTGTATCCACTGATCGTAATATATGATGGAATGTGTTTCTCCAGTTCTATTTTCACCTGTCTAACACCGTTCAAGACAGGAACTTTGAAGGACATCCACTTTTCTGCAATATTGCTGATATTGTTGTTGTGGTCTTCAGTCCTGAGACTGGTTTGATGTAGCTCTCCATGCTACTCTATCCTGTGCAAGCTTCTTCATCTCCCAGTACCTACTGCAACCGACATCATTCTGAATCTGTTTAGTGTATTCATCTCTTGGTCTCCCTCTACGATTTTTACCCTCCACGCTGCCCTCCAATACCAAATTGGTGATCCCTCGATGTCTCAGAACATGTCCTACCAACCGATCCCTTCTTCTAGTCAAGTTGTGCCACAAGCTCCTCTTCTCCCCAGTTCTATTCAATACCTCCTCATTAGTTATGTGATCAACCCATTGGACACTGTTCTGCATAAGATACCTGAACTTCGCCAATATTACCATCACTGTGAGTAAATTTAAGGCTACTACCGCATGACTGAACAATTTTATCGCATATTTCAGCAGTTTTAAACTTTATGTCCGCAGTACTGCTAACGATCGAAAGATATACACCAATTATTTCATCAAAAGATTGTTTCAAAACATTCTCAATCCATGCTTTGAGTTCATAAGCTTTAGGTCGTGCATATTTCGGATCAAAACTTAATTTCAAAGTATCTTTTCGTGCTAGTTCATTCATAGTCAACTCGTGACATTTTTCACACAGTAACCCTTAACTGTGTACTCTACAATAGCATCAACTCACCGTAAACAGCGCTCAGCCGGCAGCAGCAGAGACGTAAACACAAGCGCACATCCGCTTGCCATGGCCGCCGAGGGCCAACTCACCATCTGAGCTACCGAAGCACGACTCCACCCGGTCCTCACAGCTTTACTTCTGCCAGTATCTCGTCTCCTACCTTCCAAACTTTACAGAAGCTCTCCTGCAAACCTTGCAGAACTAGCACTCCTGAAAGAAAGGATACGCTGGAGACATGGCCTAGCCACAGCCTGGGGGATGTTTCCAGAATGATATTTTCACTCTGCAGTGCAGTGTGCGCTGATATGAAACTTCCTTGCAGATTAAAACTGTGTGCCAGACCAAGACTCGAACTCAGGACCTTTGCCTTTCGTGGGCAAGTGCTCTACCATCTGAACTACCGAAGCATGACTCACGCCCAGTCCTCACAGCTTTACTTCTGCCAGTATCTCATCTCCTACCTTCCAAACTGGTGCTCAGGTGGTAGAGCACTTGCCTGCGAAAGGCAAAGTTCCCGAGTTCAAGTCTCGGTCGGGCACACAGTCTTAATCTGCCAGGAAGTTTCATATCAGCGCACACTCCGCTGCAGAGTGAAAATCTCATTCTGGAAACATCCCCCAGGCTGTGGCTAAGCCATGTATCCGCAGTATCCTTTCTTTCAGGAGTGCTAGTTCTGCAAGGTTTGCAGGAGAGCTTCTGCAAAGTTTGGAAGGTAGGAGACCAGATACTGGCAGAAGTAAAGCTGTGAGGACTGGGCGTGAGTCATGCTTCGGTAGCTCAGATGGTAGAGCACTTGCGCACGAAAGGCAAAGGTCCCGAGTTCGAGTCTCGGTCGGGCACACAGTTTTAATCTGCCAGGAAATTTCATATCAGTGTACACTCCACTGCAGAGTGAAAATCTCATTCTGGAAACATTCCCCAGGCTGTGGCTAAGCCATGTCTCCGCAGTATCCTTTCTTTCAGGAGTGCTAGTTCTGCAAGGTTTGCAGGAGAGCTTCTGTAAAGTTTGGAAGGGAGGAGATGAGATAGTGGAAGAAGTAAAGCTGTGAGGACCGGGCGTGAGTGATTCTTTGGTAGCTCAGCTGGTAGAGCACTTGCCCGCGAAAGGCAAAGGTCCCGAGTTCGAGTCTCGGTCGGGCACACAGTTATAATCTGCCAGGAAGGTTCATATCAGCGCACACTCTGCTACAGAGTGAAAATCTCATTCTGGAAATGTTCACAATATGTTATTCATTTCCCATGGTCCATAGAATAAAATTGTTTCACAGCAGTAATTTTATACAGATACATTACCAGTTCTTTGCTTAGAGCCTGTTGCCGTATGAGAGACCTTAGTCTCTTGTGATAATCTCCTCACTTATTTTGTTGGACTCTGCAACATGGCATCCAAAATGTTGTCAAGCTTCCATTCCTTTAAAATTGTGGTCCTACCAGTTCATGGTGCATCATGAACTGAGCCTGTTGTCTGGAATTTGCGAATTAAACCACATAGAGTACCACAATATGCACACATTTAAGCAGAAAGATACAATCTAAACTGCCTTCTGACATGCTCCATGGAGTTTCCTCATGCACAGAACAACTCTTCCACTGAAATTGTCCTTGTTGCAATAGTAAGCATTCTCACTACAGTCAGCTTGCACAAGAATTATACAATAACACAACTGTATCTGGAATGCTCATGCAACACAACTACCCCTTCCCTACCACTGCTGGACCACCAAACACATGCTGCCAACCTATAATGCCCCACACAATAAGACACATGAGGCTAACTGCTGCAGAGAGACTTTGTGGATGCTCAGTGTTAAGATTGTTAAAATTATTGTGTATCCTACTCACAAACAGATGTGTTAAGATTATTGTAAAAATATTATTGTACAAAATTTAATTAAAAACTGTAGTAAAGTAAATTCTTTTAATGAATTTAATCATATAATGTAAAATAAGAGACAGATTCAACATTATAGGATATTTTCACTTGTTTTCATGACTATAAAGATAACTGATGAATTTAATTGTAGCTGTTCTTCCACTGATAATGATGAATAGTTACCACACTTAAAAATCTGCATAGTTGATGACATTATGACTTAAACTTGCAAATGTAGACCCAGTGATGACTTGTACTTTTTATTATAATACTACAGACAAATTCTTGTAATTCTGCCCGACATATGAACACATCAGTCAACATAATAGTGCATATGTTTGACAAGGTTGCTACGCACCATGGGAAAGGATACATCTGCTGGTGCCAGTTCATGGGGTAAAGCAGATTTAAGGGCCACTGTGGACTACCACAGCCTCACTTGGCAACCCATTGATGTTTACAACAACCTACTGATGAAAACCTATGTGTTTTTTTTCTAGACTATGATTTGGGCTTTGTTGTTCCCTACTATCAATGTTTTGGTATCCCATGAAATTGCCTGTCTGCCTAATGTGTACTGCTTCCGCACACAGCTTCAATGACCAATGCATCTTCAGTAGATGAAACAAAAGTAAATGGATACATGAAACATGTGTAACTCATGCAGAAAATTTGTACAGTACTGTACTGACTATGAGGACACTTACAACAGTGGAGATAAGAATTTTTAGGAACTGCAACCCACCCCATGCTGGAACATAACTTGTTAAGTGGTTTTGGTGCGTGTTTCAGCCAAAATGTTCTACCAGTTTCTCAAGCTCTGGAAATGACAGCTTGAGCAGTAGCACAAGCTGGCACACAATCTGATAGATCTAGCACAAGGACAGTCACTTTTGACAACTCCAGCTTTCCCATAATTCAACAAAGCTCAAAACGACCAGGAAGAGTATCCAAGTCACTTCATTTGCAGGCATGCAACATTACAAGCCAAGAGTGATTGAGACCCTTTCTACACTCCTGGAAATTGAAATAAGAACACCGTGAATTCATTTTCCCAGGAAGGGGAAACTTTATTGACACACTCCTGGGGTCAGATACATCACATGATCACACTGACAGAACCACAGGCACATAGACACAGGCAACAGAGCATGCACAATGTCGGCACTAGTACAGTGTATATCCACCTTTCGCAGCAATGCAGGCTGCTATTCTCCCATGGAGACGATCATAGAGATGCTGGATGTAGTCCTGTGGAACGGCTTGCCATGCCATTTCCACCTGGCGCCTCAGTTGGACCAGCGTTCGTGCTGGACGTGCAGAGCGCGTGAGACGATGCTTCATCCAGTCCCAAACATGCTCAATGGGGGACAGATCCGGAGATCTTGCTGGCCAGGGTAGTTGACTTACACCTTCTAGAGCACATTGGGTGGCACGGGATACATTCGGACGTGCATTGTCCTGTTGGAACAGCGCAAGTTCCCTTGCCGGTCTAGGAATGGTAGAACGATGGGTTCGATGACGGTTTGGATGTACCGTGCACTATTCAGTGTCCCCTCGATGATCACCAGTGGTGTACGGCCAGTGTAGGAGATCGCTCCCCACACCATGATGCCGGGTGTTGGCCCCGTGTGTCTCGGTCGTATGCAGTCCTGATTGTGGCGCTCACCTGCACGGCGCCAAACACGCATACGACCATCATTGGCACCAAGGCAGAAGCGACTCTCATCGCTGAAGACGACACGTCTCCATTCATCCCTCCATTCACGCCTGTCGCGACACCACTGGAGGCGGGCTGCACGATGTTGGGGCGTGAGCGGAAGACGGCCTAACGGTGTGCGGGACCGTAGCCCAGCTTCATGGAGACGGTTGCGAATGGTCCTCGCCGATACCCCAGGAGCAACAGTGTCCCTAATTTGCTGGGAAGTGGCGGTGCGGTCCCCTACGGCACTGCGTAGGATCCTACGGTCTTGGCGTACATCCGTGCGTCGCTGCGGTCCGGTCCCAGGTCGACGGGCACGTGCACCTTCCGCCGACCACTGGCAACAACATCAATGTACTGTGGAGACCTCACGCCCCACGTGTTGAGCAATTCGGCGGTACGTCCACCCGGCCTCCCGCATGCCCACTATACGCCCTCGCTCAAAGTCCGTCAACTGCACATACGGTTCACGTCCACGCTGTCGCGGCATGCTACCAGTGTTAAAGACTGCGATGGAGCTCCGTATGCCACAGCAAACTGGCTGACACTGACGGCGGCGGTGCACAAATGCTGCGCAGCTAGCGCCATTTCACGGCCAACACCGCGGTTCCTGGTGTGTCCGCTGTGCCGTGCGTGTGATCAGTGCTTGTACAGCCCTCTCGCAGTGTCCGGAGCAAGTATGGTGGGTCTGACACACCGGTGTCAATGTGTTCTTTTTTCCATTTCCAGGAGTGTATTATCTAGGAACTCACAGCTCTGGCCCACTTTATTTGACTCATCAGTCTGCCCCTTACCACTGTTTGCTCACTGCCTGTTTATAGTTTCTTCAACTTCATATTACAACATCTGACAAGTTTTGCATCATGGGTCCCAGACACACAAGGCCCAGGTAGAAAATGCCAATTGACTTGTTCTTGTGAACTATCGTGCACATAATCACCAATACATGACATGATTAGCTCCTGAGAGTGAAGTGAACATTTAAGCATTATAGCGATCAGATCCTTCTTTAGCTGAAGTTTGGCATCTGGCTAGCACCTCAAAGATTTCTCAAGCAACTCGGGCTACCAATTCCACTGATTGTGAAATATCAGAACTGCCATTTCAATCAGCAAATGCAATGCAACTTAGTCCATCTGATGGTCAAATCATCCACTTTGAGTCATCACTGCCACCCCTCACCACTACTCATCCACTTTTAAGTGAACATTCTGCCATAAAAATGCCTGTGGTGGCTGCTTGTTTAGAGTTCCTTCAAATTCATAATGCAACATCTGGCAGTTATGCATCATGGACACAGATGTGCAAGGCCTAAGTCAAAAATGCTAATTGTCATGTTCTTCTGGAGTATCACATGCAGAATAATTTATACATGACATGATCAGATAGCACCAGACAATGAAGTTCATGCTCAAGCATTACAACATCCAGATCCTTCTTTAGCTGAAGTCTGATATACTGTTAGCACCATCAAGACTTCTCAAGAAGTTCAGGCTACCATTTCCACTGATTGTGAAATATCAGAACTGTCATCTAAATCAGCAAATGTAATCCAACCTAGACTGATAGTGAAACTGCAAAAATACTGAGCAGTGCAAGTGGCAGTGGAGCAGTTTTTGCTTGACCCAGCATCCTAACAGTGTTTCCTTTCAACCATAGCAAACTTTTTGCAGACTGCTAAGTTGTTCTGATTGTTTTTGCCTACAAGCTAGGCATGTGCACATTATTCTGCCAATAATGTTTTCATAAGCCATATTGTAATTACATCTGTCAATAATGTTTTCACTAAGATCTCATAGCAGATATTCTAAGAATTAGCCATGTCATCGACAGTCAAGGTTGCCTTTGCAAATAAATCACGTCACAGTGTCAAGGTTAGTAGCACCACACCACCTTACAATGTTGGCAATGGTTCACAGTAATCCTTGGTCTCCCATTTGTAACCCAAAATTCCAACAGCATATTCCAGCTGCTGACATGCATGTCAACTGTGTATCAGCAATCTCCTTTGCACCAAATAAGCAAGGTTTATCAGAAGGTTTTGCACCGGAAAATCGACACTGGTGCTGCCCTGTCATTACTCTACTTGCAAACGTACATGGGCTTGGGTTTGCCCCTATCAGCAGCAGTGTCATGTCCCCCAGTCACCAACAATAAACAAAGCATTCCGATATTAGGTAGTTTCTCAGCCCCAGAGACATATAAATCTGTGGTTCATCCATTGACTTTTCTGGTGCTGAACAATGCACGCACTGAAAATTTGTTTGATTTGAATGCCTTTAACCTTTCTGGGTTTACTATTACTGATGCAGTTAATCTCATCTCTGATCAAGTGCTCTATATACAACTTGACTCTTAATGCTCTGAATTTTCCACCCTGTTTTCTGCAGGCTTGGGTTGAGCCAATAATTTCAAAAACCCCATCACCATGAAACCTTCAGCCATACTCCATTTCTTTTGGGCATGCCCTGTGCCAAAGGCACTCCATGGCCAAGTCAAGGTAAAGCTTGACCACCTCACAGCCTCCAAGATAGTCCAAGCAATCGCATCCAGTGAATGGGCTACACCCTTAGTCATTGTCAAGAAGCATCAGGACAGTTATGCCTTTGCTGCAATTTCAAAGTTTCTGTCAATACTCAGTCATCATTGACACATATCCCTTGCCATTCCCTGTCGAACGTATTGCTAATCTGTCTGGTGGCCAGTATTTTTTCAAGATCAACCTCTTCAATGCATAATTTCAGCTTCCCTTTGATGCTGACTCTCAATGGCACTTGCTCGTTAATACATTTTAAGGCTTGTGTTAATATATGTGATTACCATTTGGCATGGCCAGCGCCCGATGATTTTTCAATGGTTTCTCGAACAACTCACAAGGTCTGTGCCTGGCTGTGCCAACTATCTTGATGGTATTGCAGTCTCCAGTGCCTCCAGTTCTGAATATCTCAATAACTAATGTACACTCTTTTTGCTGTTACAGGCCGCAGGGTTAAAATGAAATTTGGAAAAGTGCCACTTCTTTCAACCTTCTATTGTTTATCTTGAGTTCAGGGTCTCTAGTACTGGTATCAGAACCATTCATCAGAATGTCTCTGCCATTGTGGCTCTTCTGCATCTTATGTCGGTCAAGAACTCCTGGTTCTTGGTAAGATCACTTATTATCATCAGTTTTTGCCTGGGGGGTGTCGGTTGCACAACCATTAATGCCTTTCTGCAAAAGGGATGTCTTTCCACTGGTCACAGGCATGTGAAATGATGTTTTCCAAACTGGAGTCTATGTTACAATCTGCACCTTGCCTCATAACCTACCAACTAGTTCAACGTTTAGTGTTAGTAACAGATGTGTCCCAGCATGCACTGGGGGCAGTGTTAGCTCATAAATATTCTGATGGCCCCAAGTGGTCCACTGCATAAACATCGAAGATGCTTAATTCTCTCAGAAAAGATATTCACAAATAAAAACACCCTTGCCATTGTTTATGGCTTAAAGAAGTTTCATGTTTTCCTGTATGGTGTAAAATTCCATTTCGTCACAGATCACAAGTGATTAGTTTCGTTGTTTAACCCCTCAGCATCATTGCCAGACAAAGCAGCATGTCGTCTCCAACATTGGGCACTGTTGCTCTCTTGTACTACTATGAGATTCACTTCTGCCTCATGGCTAAAAATGCAAATTCTGACACACTCTCCCATCTTATGGTTGGTCCAGACCCAGTTTGCAGTTGGGAGGAGTTGCTCTATTTCCACAGTGATGATTGCGCTCAACAAACTGTCAACAGTTTTCTAATCACTAGCGCTCAGGTCATGCAGACTAGTACTACCGATCTGATTGTATGTAAAGTGGTATAATGCTTAAAACATGTCTGGCCTGAGGCACCTCCATTGCAGGCATCTGAACCCCTCCATAACTACTATGTGTTTCACTATTGTTTCTCTGTCATTCCTGGTGATCTACACCTTGATACAGACTATTCAGCTCCTCATGTAGTGGTTCCCTTGGCTCTCCTTTCTGAGATACTGGAATTGCTGTATGCTGACCACAGGGGGCGGGGAGTTCATGCTCCAAAACATCAGCCCACAATGAGGTTTTTTGGTCTGGTTTGAATGATGACATTGCTGGTTTGTTTAAGGCATTTTCTCAATGCACATTGCAGAAAACTGCCCTGCGGGACACATCGAACTGCTACATAGGTGTATACCCCGAATGCTCCTTCATCTCCTGCGGCCCAACCAGGGATGCCAGTCCATGCAGGCATTGTCCTGTTTCTGGCATGTAGTGACTGTCTGGGTTCACGGGTTTGGTCGTCACCCAAAATGGATTCCTGATGTCATCTCTCAATGGTGTGACTGCTTTCTCTGCAACACCTGTATGGCGGAGTGCCTCTGTGTGCATCATTATGACCAGTTGCGCCTTCATGTGGATGACCAGACAACTCCAGCCAGGACACAGACATCACTAAGGCAGACTGCGTCGCTCGATGGATCACTTGAGGTAGCTGTGTCGCTGAGAAGACATGTAAGGGATCCCTCATCACTGGTGAATGAAGCTGGTGCAGCTTCTCCAATACTGCTACCAGTACTGCTACCAGAGCCATCTCCTCTGCCTCAGATGCCAACTGCAGGGCACTGCCACTACGAGGCGCTGGACCTGATGTGAACATGGAGCTCACGTCAACATCCATATTGGTCGACACAAGAATTCAGACTGCTACTCTACCCGCACCCCAAGTACTTCCAACCATACACCCAGTATCAGCACATCATCTCAGTCAGAGCCTCGGAGAGGAAGATGCCATGGACATCTCGTGAATCCAAGCTGTTCGCCAAGGCAAAAGGATTGAAGTAATCCGCTTACACTTGAAAGCAGTGTGCATTAGCAGTGTTTTGTCATATGCAAGAGTGCACCGTGAAAGAGCAATACTGTGAACTTCCGATAGAGCCTGCCACAGGCGAGTGCTTATTTAAACCCTGCCACACCATGCTTGCTCTCAGTTACCATGTTATTACTGCTTGTATACATTTGCCTTCTCTTATTGTGTTGAATATATGTCATGGTGATTGGTGTACATGCCACAGTCTAATAAAGTTGTACTAACATTCTTGGTTGTGTTACGTGTCCAAAATTACAACAAAAACCACTTCAACACAACATTTTGAAAGATGGAATGCCTGTACTAACAGCAAAAAGTTGAAATTAGGGGAAAAGGTCTACTGACATGTTAGACGAAACAGTTTTAGATACAAATGTGAAACAGTAAAATAAGGTTACAATTGCAGACAGCAACTAATCCATCCAATTACAGAGATGATGTGCTGCTCTCCCCACCCTCCCTCCACTCACCAGATCTGAACCCAACTTAATACATTTGGCATGTGATTGAATGTGGTGTCAGAGTTCATCACCCCCCTCCCCAGAACTTATGGGAATTAGGTGGCTTGTGTGAGCAGATGTGGAGCCAACTCCCTCCAGTGACCAATCACAGCCTCATTGCTTCCATGCCATGACATATTGTCACTGTTATCTGTGCCAAAGGTGGACAACAGGCTATTGAGTAAGTTGCCATAAGGTTCTGGCTGATCAATGTATACACAGGAAAAGGGAGTGAGGGATGTGGCCTGACAGAAGAAGAGAAACAGTTGGCCAAACCAACCCCCTGCCATATGTTTCTGCAAATCAATAGAAATAAGTAACAGAAACATTATCACTGACCAGTGGTTTCAACTATAGAAGTCACTGGTGAGCAACAAAAGTGAGGACTAACCTATGTGAGAACAGTCAGAAAGAACAAGCACAAATTTTCCCCAGAGATTTTCACTGATAAAAGCAGACTATTTGGATCAACATTCTATGGCTTCTCTGAAAACACAACACTGCCTTCATTTGTTCCTAAGAGAAACAAAGTAGTTATTCTTGTAACTTAAATGCATTACACAATTGATAAAGATACTATAAAAAATGAGCCTGGATTATTTGCAAGTACAATGCAACAAAATCTGGTGTAAGTTTGCTTGGCACGAAGTGTGCCAAATATTCATCAGACAGACATACACGACACTGGCTGATGGCAGTCTATTACAAACTAGTAAACATCAAGTTGTGTCAACATCTTTTTTCTCTGTATTTATGCTACAGAGGAAACACTGTAATGACTCATCTCAAATTCACCAGGAGTCTAGCCATGAAACTGAAATGAGCCACATTTAAGGAGGCACCTTTAAATTCAAAATTTACCATGAGATATCAAGGCAATCATCCACATAGTTCTGGAAGGCATTCAGGAATCCAGCAAAGCCATACCAAGAGACAGAACAGGAAAGAGGAAGAGTATATGAAGTGCTGTGCACCCAACAAAAGGAAAATGGCAAATAAGAATGTAGCAGAAAGATGGGTGTGTCTGCTATGTAAATGTGCTATGATTTAATATTTTCAGTTCATTAGACTATTACCTTCATTTACATTTTTGGCAATCTTTGATTTATCTTCATGCAGATGGTGACTGATGTACCAACATTAGCTATCATTTCAATACTGATACTAAATGACTGCACATACTCATGATATTTCATGTTTATTTTAAATACAGTAAACAAAAAAGGCTGAATAATTAAACTTACTTGTAATATGAATTAGCTGATTATTTATTTTTGTCAACTAATGTGAATTTATGTGATAAAAAATGTTATGAGAACTAAGGGAACAAACATTTCTAGTTACACACATTTGAGAGATGTTTCAGGTTAAGGGATAACAGATGGACAGACAGACAGAAGGATGAAAAATGACTAAAATATGTGATTGTATTATAGAAATATAAATTAATGATTTTAAGTGATTTAGAACCTTAAAATTTTTACACATTCGATGGGCCATAAGTCTTAATGCATGACAAAAATTTGAACTTGATATGTACACTTGTTCCTGAGAAAAGGGGTTCTTAACATTTGGACAGACAGACAGGTGGACAACAAAGTGATCCTTTAAGCACTCTGTTTTTACAGATTAATGAAAAGGACTCTAAAACTGAAGGGAAAAAATGACTGAACAAGGATGGGATGGTGAAGAAGTGGGACCTACAAAATAGATCCAGGAGAGAAATAATTACAGAAATGCTATCATTTGAATGTACTAACACTTTACAAGACAAATAACCCCCTGACAGTGTCAACAAGTACTGGAATTCATTGAAGGAAGGAACTGTAACAGCAAGGCAGAAAAGTATAGGCTATGTAAATGGGAAAGGGGCAAAAATGCAATGGGTTACACACGAGATGATTTTGCAGATGGCAAAGAAAAGAAAATTTTAAAATAAAAACAATAAAGATGCAAGAAAAATGTACTGAAGGCTGAATAACAAATTGCATAGAGAAACAAAGTAGGCTAGGTAAAAATGGCTAAAAAAGGAAAATGACTCAACTGAATAACTGGAGAGGAAGGGAAGATATGATTTACTGTACTTCAGAGTAAAGACTACAACATGGGATCTAAACAGGCCAGGAAGTGCTATTATGGAGATTCTCAGTAAAGAGAAAAATGTAGCGTACAAAGATTGTGAGGACATCCTACAGAAATAGGAAGACTATGTAAAAGATTTATAAGACTCAGATCACAAACCAACAACTCTGGAACTTGACTCCATGCACAGTGTCATTGAGAATGAAAAAGGATTGACAGTCATAATGAAGAAGCAAAGAATACAATAGCTGCAATGATAAATGGGACAGAAGTAGGTACAGACACGATACCAGGAGAAACATTAAAGTGTTTAAACCCTTTCCAATCAATATTAGAAATTATGATTGGTCATTGCCTACCAGAGGACAAGTGGGTAAAAGTAGGAGGAAGAAGAATATAGTATTTGAGGTTTGTAGATGACATAGTCCTCCTAGCAACAGGTCAAAGAGAATTACGAGATGTAGTGGGAATATTTGTGGAATGAAAATAAATACAAAGGAAACAAAAGTAATGGCACTGGGTGGAAATAAAAAAGTAAAGATAAGGCTGTATGGAGAAGTATTAGAATATGTGCAAAGCTTTAAACAGCTTGGAAGCAGGACAGAAATGGACTGAAAGAGCAGCACTAAAATTAAAACCAGAACAGCAATGATGAAAGAGGCATTTTATAAGAAAAGGAGAATTTTCTACAGCAACATGGACAAAGGTTTAAGGAAAAGGCTAACAAAATGTCCTTTTGCATGGTGCTGAAATGTGAACACTGAGGAAGAAAGATGCAAGCAAGGTTGGAGACTTTTGAAATTTTAATATGATGGAGGCTGAATTGAATAAATTGGATGGATACAGTGAAAAATGAAGTGGTGCTGAGAAGAGCGAGTGACCAAATATGTAATAAAATGAAGGAAACAAAACTGAATTTGATACACATTAAGAAAGGAGCGGAGGCTTATAAAAACAGTCCTTAGATGGCTATGTGGATGGAAAGAGGAGGCAAAGGAGGAAGAGACATATGTCTGCCTGTGTCTGAATATGTGCGGATGGATATGTGTGTGTGTGTGTGTGTGTGTGTGTGTGCAAGTGTATACCTGTCCTTTTTTCCCCTAAGGTAAGTCATTCCACTCCCAGGATTGGAATGACTCCTTACCCTCTCCCTTAAAACCCACCCCACTTCCTTTCTCTTTCCCTCTCCTTCCTTCTTTCCTGATGAAGCAACCGTGGGTTGTGAAAGCTTGAAATTTGTGTGTGTGTGTTTTATTGTGTCTATCTACCAGCGCTTTCTCATTTGGTAAGCCACAGCATCTTTTTTTAATATATTTTTCCCATGTGGAATGTTTCTTTCTATTATGAACTGCCTCTTCAAGATTCCTGAGACACACACACACACACACACACACACACACACACACACACACACCGAGATACCAATCAGTCCACGTCCATGTACTATGCCTAGGATGACATCAGATCTATGCCTCTATCAAAAGTGGTTTTGGTAATAGTAGTAAGTGACCTCATGAGAACTGTACACCATCCTGGATCACTTACATTTCATGGCAGTAACTGTTATTGTGCCACCCATAATGTTGACAAAACTGTGTGGCAAGTGATAAGATTATTTTCCACTTTTAAGGTGAGATATCAACTTTGGTGATTAGAAGTCAGGGTGACAGACCATTTTAGTTGGAAGTCAGCAAAATAGACTATTTTACTTGGAACTTCCCACTGAGGTCACCTCTGAACTGTTAATAAAGCTGTTTCAGATAGGGACACTATTATTATTATAATAAACATTATTATAGTTTGTGCTTGTGAACTTTTACAGAATATATCAATCAGTTAAAACTTAAAACTTTTATTTATAGTCAGTGTTACAGATCCCACTGAGTAAATAGCAAGTAGGAACATTTTCTCTCAATGAGCACAATGAGTAATGTGGACTTGCAGCCTGGAAATTATGGTCAGAATGTTCTCCATTGCTTTCCGGCTGACCACAAAAATATTTTCTGGCTCTTTTCAAAGATGAAGGAAGGCGTACAGCATGCACAGTCAATGTAACCCCAGTTCCATTACTTCCTTTCCACCCCACATATAGTGCATCAGCCGGGAAACTGAAATGTGAAAGTGATTAGTACAAAACAGGGAACTTGGTAGGCACTAACAGGATACCACAGTGACATATGCCAAAACCAGTGTGTGAACACTGTTAAGATTTCCTCGCGAATGTGGAAACTAAATTGGGAATGTTAGCCACAGTAATCTTGAATGTAACACAAGGAGGTAAGTAGATGACATTACATCATGGGTACATCTGCTGCTGAGGTTAGAAGACGACAGTGACAGTGCATCATCATGGAGCTGCATGGACCTGTAAGTTACTGCCTGTGCTCACTAGTACCCAGCCCTCCCTTGAGCTACTCCAGTAGGCAATATCACCACCATTCTCACAACCATAATTGCTGCTGCTGCCTGCATTACATCGCAATGCCTCGCATCACATTTGTTGATACATCATGCTGGCATCATTTGTCGAGGTCAAGCAAACACGTCAAGTCAAAAATATATAAAGCATTTCTTAATTTCTGCTGACAGGCTATTAAAAATGGAACATAATGATGAAGATGTTTTGAAAGTTAAGATGGAACCAGTCACTTGCAATGATTCCTCTGAATTATAAATTGAAATTAATTATAATTGTTCAGTCAAAGTAATAAATCCAAAATCTGAGGGTGATTTGTCAAAAGTACAATCGGAGGTAAATTTCACTGTTACAACTTAGTTAGAACCATTTTCTGATGATGATGTAATTGAAGTTGAAGTCAAAATAGAAAAAGTAGAATTATTAGAGTTATCAGATAATGAAACTGAGTTCAATATTTTTGAAATTCAGCCAACTGGTTGAAAGGCTAAGTGGCAAGGTAGAGGCACCAAATTGGATGCAAATACTGTTTTCAATACTTGAATCACATCATAAAGAGCTGAAGGATGAAATGATCTCATGACTGAATAGCTTGAATTACAAAATGCATTCTAATCATGATGTTCTGCAAGTCAGAGTACGGCAACTGCTAAATAAATTTCACAATATATTCAAAATCAAAATTGATGAAGTAGTAAAGATTTCAAAGATGCAGATGATTGTATGGAAGGGAGGTTGTCAGAAAGGACAGGCAATGAATCCAAACTTTGCTCTAAAAGGTTTAGAGAGGTAACTGATAAAGTAAATGCTTGTCAGAAGTGTATTAATACAGTAAAATCTGACTGTGAAAAATTATGTGAGGATGTTGATAAAAATATTTCTGGCAGAGTGGAAGCAGTTGAACTACAAGTAGAAGAACTAAATACTAATTTTATTAACATAGAAAATAGAGTAACCTCTGCTAGATCTTGCAATACAGCATGTTGCTTCAATTGTTACAGCATTTACCAGACATTGTCAATTTTTACATTTTGATCCAGACAAAGAAATTTATCAATTAGAGCTGTGGAATGACTTTGAGGGTGTTTTGCCAAATGCATGATCAGAACATGAAAAATTTTCTTTCATCAGAAGTCATTTGTCAGGAGATGCTTTGTGATAGTCAGCTGATATAATGATAAGATGCAAAACACTTCCTCAATTTAAAATTGCATTTCCAAATGAGAACTGGTCTCCAACAAACAGAACAATGTTTTGAGATAATTTTGGATTGGTAAAAATTTACTCCAGATTTTCAATCAGTTAAAGAGTTCTCTAGAAAGTGGGTTTCACAACTGTCACATGTGACTGAAAAAATGAAACTGGAAATGAAGATCATGGGGCTAGAAGGTAAGCTGCCTTGGTATCAGCAGAAAAGAATCATTTTGCACCTAGAGATAATGTGGATTGGTTCATTGAGTATCTGGAACAGGTGGAAAGAGTAGCTGCTGCTGAGGAGCAGGTGCAGAATAATAATAATTCCTCTAACAGTTATACAAACAACCAAAATAATGCTAATGGGAACATGAATGTTGGGAGTATGGAAGTTCATAATACATTATGTAATGATCATTGCCAAGGCTATGATAGAGGAAGATGAGGTAGGCAGCCACCATGTTTTTGCAATAACTAATATGGCAAAGGCAGAAATATAAATAATATGCCACTGAGACAAGATGAGAGCACAATGCTACCCAATCTGATTCTGACTTGAATAAACACATTAGGCTGTGTATGGGAAACTAAGTCCCATCTACAAAGAAACTGGCTCTCACCAGGCAGAAACTGTAACACAGCCAGTAACAAAAACATGGACCAGAGTCAGTCAGCATACACAAACCAATAACAGGGATTATGAAATAGGAACAGAAAGTACCAGTAATGTGCTAAACCACTCTCATTATCTAGTGTACAGCATTTTGGACACATTAGAAAAATGGGACAACAAGGAAAATGAAAATGCTGGGAGGATCAAATTAACAGGTTCGAATCTGATACGCATGAAGATGAAGTAAAGGCTTATATCTTTGATGATAATGGGAATGTCTGCTTGTGTCTGTGTATGTGCGGATGGATATGTGTGTGTGTGCGAGTGTATGCCTGTCCTTTTTCCCCCCTAAGATAAGTCTTTCCGCTCCTGGGATTGGAATGACTCCTTACCCTCTCCCTTAAAACCCATATCCCTTTGTCTTTCCTTCTCCTTCTCTCTTTCCTGACGAGGCAACCGTTGGTTGCGAAAGCTAGAATTTTGTGTGTATGTTTGTGTTTGTTTGTGTGTCTATCGACCTGCCAGCGCTTTTGTTTGGTAAGTCTCATCATCTTTCTTTTTAGATATATTTTTTCCACATGGAATGTTTCCCTCTATTATATTCAGTACATTAATGTTTACATTACAAATGAATGATTAAATTAAAATGTTTAACTAAATATAAGAATGAAACTTCCTGGCAGATTAAAACTATGTGCCCGACCGAGACTCGAACTCGGGACCTTTGCCTTTCGTGGGCAAGTGCTCTACCATCTGAGCTACTGAAGCACAACTCACACTCGGTACTCACAGCTTTACTTCTGCCAGTACCTCGTCTCCTACCTTCCAAACTTTACAGAAGCTCTCCTGCGAACCGCAGGTGAGTACCGGGCGTGAGTCGTGCTTTGGTAGCTCAGATGGTAGAGCACTTGCCCGCGAAAGGCAAAGGTCCCGAGTTCGAGTCTCGGTCAGGCACATAGTTTTAATCTGCCAGGAAGTTTCATATCAGCGCACACTCTGCTGCAGAGTGAAAATCTCATTCTGTAAATATAAGAATTTAAGAAAAAATAAGTGGCACTAAATAATGAAGCTAGAAAGCTAAGAATTGTTCAGAATGTGAAAAAGTATGTCACAATCAAGAGTTACAAAGTTTCAACGTGATCACAGCAATATTTTGGTCAAAATAGGCATTTTCACAGAAAATTGAAAGTGCTAAATATTGAACCGAGAAAGATGAAAATTTGTATGTATCCTCAGTCTGATGTAAAAACCTTATATCTGTGACATCAATAAGCTACCTCTATTAGTTTTTAAGTCATTTGCTAAAAATCAAATTTCGAATGAAAATGTCCTTCTCTGCAATCGATTAAGTGTCATTTGTATTTGTGATAAAAAGTACTAATTACAGTAATTGATTACATTCATTAAATAATACAGCTGCACCAAGTTTCAAGACATTATTGTAAAAAACTTTTTCTTAGCTAAAGAAAACTTAGCTATAATTATAAAAAAAATTAAGAAGATTTAAAAAAATAATTAAATGATTATAATTGATACATGTCTGAAGAAAGGAGCCATTTAGATGCTGCTACCTCTGCTTATGGTGGTGATAGCAGATGTTCTGTTTGGTGGTCCACTGTGCCCATATATACATATACAGCCAGAGAGGCAATGAAAGAGACCCTTCACATCCAGATATCACTCTTTCCATGTCAGTCAAATGCCTGCATTTGCTGCGCCTCAGATAATGTCAGAGCTAGGAACCTGCTGAAAGTGTTTTCAGTAAAAGTAGGAAGTGAACTCATGAGGACTGAACACCATACCAGACTTAGATTTCACGGAAGTGCTGCCCATAATATTGAAAAACTGTGGGGCAAGTGGTGAGATTATTTTCCACGTTTAAGGTGAGCAATCAACTTTGGTAATAAGAAGTCAGGTTGATAGACCATTTTACTTGGAAGTCTAGGTGACAGACCATTTTACTTGGAATTTCCTGTTGAGGTCACCTCGGAACTGTTAATAGTGCTGTTTCCAATGGGGGCATTTTTATTATCAGGAATATTATTATATTTTGTGCATGTAAACTGAATATATCCATCCATTAAAACTCAAAACTTTTATTTATAGTCAATGTTACTGATCCCATTTAGTAAATTGCAGGTAGCAAAATAATCTTTCAGTGAACACAATGAGTAATGTGGACTTGCAGACTGGAAATTATGGTCAGTATGTTCTCCATTGCTTTCATTGCTTTGAGACTGACCACAGAAATAGTTTTCAGGCTCCTGGAAAAGGCAGAGGTAGGTGTAAAGAATACACAGACAACAGACAATGTAAGAGTCTTTTTATTAATGACATAACAAAAAGTAATGACCAGTCTGTTTATTTAATATCCCCCCCCCCCCCCCCCGGGTGATGATTGTACCAGCATGACAATTGAAATGGACTGGTCTGCCCAGATTCCCAACATGAAGCCAGTGGAACGCGTTCGGGATGAGTGATGACATCACCTTTCTCCAGACTAAAGCATACAACATTGCTACACATTCAGAAACCTCATTGACAGTGACTCCAGCAGAGTTAAAGCTCTCATAAAGGTGAATAGTGCACACACCATGTATTAAGGTCCAGTAGTGGGGGTCTGGGCACTTTTGATCACATAGTGTATAGCAGGCAATAGATGAGGGCAGATATCTTAAAGCACTACAGTCTTTGCCTGTGAAAATTCCTATGTGACTTTGTGGAGTTAGATTTTCCCTAATCATAGTTGAAGCTAAGTATTCTACATGGGAATTCAAGTCACAAACAGTTCATGTCACTCAGTGTCATGAGCATAAACAATTCAGAGCACAACTGAGATGGCACGACAGCCCTAGCATGCCGAAGTAATGCGCTAAGTGGTTGATAATGAATAGCTGAAAATATTGCTTTTTCTACAAAGCAGAACGCTGACTTCATCACAAAAACAGACACAATCAGCAAGTGTGCTTATAGAAGAACCTAAAGTGGTTTTAGTTCCACATAAGATTCACTTTCAGAAAATGAAAATAAACATGATATCACAATCAGAATTCAAAGACAGTCATCCTTCCTGAATTCAGTCTAAACAGAATAGAAATCTGTGATGCACAATATTGAAATTTGGAAAGTCAATTCTCCCCAGAGAGGTTAAATCACATCGTGCACTCAACCGTGATTCAAAGCATAATCGTCTTTCAGGAAAGAGTACCGACAGTCAGATTCAAAGAAACCACCACATATTTTTCATTACTTTAAAAAAATATCAATTAAAATGTAAGACTGCACCTAGTTACTAGTACTTCAGGTACTTTACTAATCAGTAAACATACAAAAAATTAGGACACCCAAAACTTCAGCAATCAAAACTGTATCGCACAACTTATGATAGTGAAAAAATTTCTGCTCAAGGGACATGTGCACTCAAGCAAAATACAAAAACATGATCAACACAGTGAGATTAACTAAAGTTCAATATAACACTAGGCTAAATATTTTTGAACTGGATGCTTTTTGATTTGTTTAGTCTGAGAATTAAAGGTAATGTACGTGTTTGACACAAGTGCATTCAACATTTATGTGGCAAATATCAGCAGTTGTTTACTGGTGCACTGGGTTATGCTAATCACTTGAAAGGACAAATTAAACTTAAAGAGAATGCCAAACTTAAGTTGCACAGAGCACATCCTATACTGCATGCTATTCGTGGTGAATTAGCCACAACTTAAACAAACAGGAGTCATATAGGAATTAATGACATTAGCTGGCAGTGGGCATTGATTTAAATCTGTGAGGAAAGTTGAAAATTTGTGCCAGATTAGGATTCGTACCCAGGTCTCCTGCTTACTGGGCAGATATGCTGACCACTGTGCCGAACACACACAATGGTCATTGCAGCTACATGGACTGCCCTAGCATGTCTCCCATCAATCCGCAATGAAGTGATCAATTGCTTGTTCTCTCCTTAATTATACATGTGGTGTCTGTTCTTTTGGACATATCTGAAAGAACACATATAATTTTGATCCTGCAGTCACTGTGAATCAAGACATGCAGGAATTAATGACAATAGCTGCCAGTGGGCATTGATTTAAATCAATGGAAAGTTCTTTGTGCCAGAGCGGGATTTGAACCCAGGTCTCCTGCTAGATGCACTGACCACTGTGCCACTCCAGCACAGTAGTTGTAGCAACTGCATGGACAGCCCTAGGATGCCTTCCATCAGACCCAAATTCTCAGCTTATCCATGCACTACTGATGTAAGGCTCCTTGTCCCCCATCCTCAGCAAGTCAATGAACATCTTCTCTGATGATCACTGGGAAAGCAAATAGGAAAAGAAGACTCTTGCAGATTTCAAAGCTGTGGTATATGCTCAGACTGTAACAGGTTCATTCCCACTACTACATACCAAGGAATTAATAGATATATTAGCAAGAGGAAGGTTATTTCTCAAAAACAGATTTAGCACATTCTTACCTACAACTTCGTCTTGGCAATGAAACAAAGAAATTCGTGGTATTCAGCACAAATGCAGGCTTTTATAAGTTGTAGCAGTGCCTCCCCTTCAGAAGCCCTACAGCTACTCCTTTTTGCCACCATTGTTTTACAACAAGTGGCAACAAATGTTCTGTGATGTTCTAATTATTTGGACAACATAATAGTATCCAGAAAGACACTGGAAGAACATTTCAGCAATTTGGAATACCTTTTATAAGTCTTAGTAGAGTCAGGAATGAAATTCAATTTTGCAAAATGTCCTTTCTTTAATACAGAAACTTAATATTTGGGATATGTCACTGATGCTCAGTGCATATGTCCCATAACCAAACATTTGGTAACCATTTGAAAATTACATTCTCCTAACAACATTCAGTAATTACAATCCATTCTTAATTTACTGTGTAAGATTTATTCTTAACAAAGCCCAAATTGCAGCAGCACTGCATCACCTCGGTCATAAAAATATTCCTTTCAAATGGTGCCATAATGCAAACAATCATTTCAGAAATTATAGTATGCTTGCTTAGTCAGCCTCATCTTATGAACTTTGATATAAGCAAATGAATAGCACTTGAAGTTTGCACTTCATTATATGGCATCAGCACAATTTTTGCCCACAAGGTGGGCAACAACGGAGAACCACTTAGCATTTGTGTTAAAAATTTTAAGCAAGGCTCAGTTAAATAACTGTCAGAAAAAGAAGTTACAAGTTTCACACATATCTGCATGGCAGAAGATTATTTTTATTGTCACTGATCACAAAAAATTGACACATTTGCATCCAGCAAAATATGTACGACATTGAACAATACAAAAACTACAATGTTGGTCTTTATTTTTTTCTAATTATCAATATAGATAATTGTCATCAATTAGATCAGTCTGAATAAGAAGCTGTGGAAACTTTTCCCACCAGTGAAATGCCCCAGCAACAGAAATTATAATTCACCATGTTTGCTAAAGAAACTACATTTGGATTGTTTGGCCTCATATCAACACTTCAATCTCAGATCCACTGGTTCACTGATACACTACTGGCCATTAAAATTGCTACACCATGAAGATGATGTGCTTCAGAAGCAAAATTTAACTGACAGAAAGAAGATGCTGTGATATGCAAATGATTAGCTTTTCATAGCATTCACACAAGGTTGGCACTGGTGGCGACACCTACAACGTGCTGACATTAGGAAAGTTTCCAACTGATTTCTCAAACATAAACAGCAGTTGACTGGAGTTGCCTGGTGAAACATTGTTGTGATGCCTAGTGTAAGGAGGAGAAATTCGTACCATCACGTTTCCGACTTTGATAAAGGTCGGATTGTAGCCAATCGTGATTGCGGTTTACCAAATCGCGACATTGCTGCTGGTGTTGGTCGAGATCCAATGACTGTTAGCAGAATATGGAATCGGTGAGTTCAGGAGGGTAATACAGAACACCGTGCTGGATCCCAACGGCCTCATATCACTAGCAGTCGAGATGACAGGCATCTTATCTGCATGGCTGTAACGGATCGTGCAGCCACGTCTCGATCCCTGAGTCAACAAATGGGGACGTTTGCAAGACAACAACCATCTGCATGAACAGTTCGATGACGTTTGCAGCAGCATGGGCTATCGGCTCAGAGACCATGGCTGCTACCCTTGACGCTGCACCACAGACAGGAGCACCTGCGATGGTGTACTCAATGACGAACCTGGGTGCACGAATGCCACACGTCATTTTTTCGGATGAATCCAGGTTCTGTTTACAGCATCATGATGATCACATCCATGTTTGGTGAGAGTGCGGTGAACGCACATTGGAAGCATGTATTCATCATCGCCATACTGGTGTATCACCCAGCATTATGGTATGGGGTGCCATGGGTTGCACATCTCGGTCACCTCTTGTTCACATTGACGGCACTTTGAACAGTGGAATTACATTTCAGATGTGGCTCTACCCTTCATTTGATCCCTGCAAAACCCTACATTTCAGCAGGATTATGCATGACCACATGTTGCAGGTCCTGTACGGGCCGTTCTGGATACAGAAAATGTTCGACTGCTGCCCTGGCCAGCACATTCTCCAGATCTCTCACCAATTGAAAACATCTGGTCAATGGTGGCCGAGCAACTGGCTCATCACAATACGTCAGTCACTACTCTTGATGAACTGTGGTATAGTGTTGAAGCTGCATGGGCAGTTGTACCTGTACATGCCATCCAAGCTGTGTTTGACTCAATGCCCAGACATATCAAGGCCGTTATTAGGGCCAGAGGTGGTTGTTCTGGGTACTGGTTTCTCAGGATCTATACACCCAAACTGCGTGAAAATGTAATCACATGTCATTTCTAGTTTAATATATTTGTCCAATGAATACCAGTTTATCATCTGCATTTCTTCTTGGTGTAGTAATTTTAATTACCAGTAGTGTACATTGTACAACATAACAGCTTTACTATCAAAAACTATATAATTTTGTTACAGATGCAAAATGAACAAACTAGATAGCAAATCCCACAGCATTACAGCAAAATATTGCAAGTGGCAAGAGATGGACAAACAAATCAAAGTGATGACTTTGCATTGCCATGTTTTGCATGGGAAACTGGGCAGTGCTGTGTCAAGAATTTTTCAATGGGACATGACCTGACACTCTTGGCAATGCATTCACATAGCATCCACTGCCCTCTTTGGGAACACACAATGGCTCATCGTTGTTGATGCTCACAGTAAATATCCTTTTGCCACACAATGACTTCTACAACCAGACTAGTGCTATCAAAAAACTCAATTCTGTTTTTTGCCTCTGAGGATTGCCTCAAGTCATCATTTCAGAACTGCTCATAATTTCAGTGGTTGTATCAAAAAATGAAATTTAGCATAAGTAAATAGTCCACTCATGCTTCAGAGACAGTTTGACAACAAAGTTTCACAAAAAGGGCAAAGTCTTCTACTGAGTGTACAATAAGTGGAATAAAGAACTGTCATGTACAACAATTGGAATAAAGAACTGTCATTCAGATCACCATGTGAATAAATTATACACTTCACAGAAAAATAGGTATACTTCAGCAACCAAAATCAACTTCAGTTTTCTGAATATATGAGGGCCATTCAGTAATTAAAGACAGAAATTGGTCTGGGGAAAGAACTGTTAGTAGGGCAAGTTTGGTACTTTTATGGCTTTAAGCTGGCATCACTGCGATGAGCCCTGATCAGCTGATGTATCAACATTGTTTTGTTTAGTTGGACAACGTCCTATTATTCATTTTTTACTTGCTGAAGGCGAGAAAGCAATGAATATATATTGTAGAATGTCTAAAGTTTGTGATGAAAGTTGTATGAATTGTGCAAATTTTTACAAGTTGGTAGAGCAGCTCAAAACTGGTCATGACTCAGTGACTGATGAACGCCCTTCTGGCTGACCAGTTGCAGTTTCAACTCCCTCACTTGAAAGTAGAATTCATGACATTATTCATGCTGACCACCGTGTAACTGTGGAAATGATAGTTGATAAGGTCCAAGTTAGTACAGCTCATAACATCATCTGCGACAAGCTGAAGTATTGCAAAACATTAGCGAGATGGGTCCCAAAGGAATTGATGCAGCTACACAAGGAAACAAGGTTGAGATTGTGCACAGAGCTAAAGGAACATTATGAAAGAGAAAGTGAGCACTTCCTCAACAAAATTTTGACGTGTGATGAAACTTGGGTTCACGATTATGAGCCAGAATCAAAAAGATAAAGCATGGAGTGGAAGCTCACCAACCCACCTGTCAAGAAAAAATTCAAAACCGAAGCATCAGCAGGAAAAGTCGTGCTGACAGTGTTCTGGGATGCTGAAGATCAGTTTTGTGTAATTATCTCGAAGAGCAGCATACAATGCACTCGGATTGGCTTTTAAACAAGGTGAAGCCAGCCATGAGAGAGACACATCATGGATCTCAGAGGAGAGATGTGATTCTCCAGCAAGACAATGCACATCCTCATACTGCTCAGCTAACCCATGAAACCATAAACAAAATGGGCTGAGAAGTACTGCCTCATCCCCCTTACAGTCCTGATTTAGCACCTAGTGATTTCCATTCGTTTGGTGCACTGAAGAAGGCATTACATGGGAAGACGTTCCAGGACAATTAGAATGTGAAAAAGTTTGTGGGAAATAGGTTCAAACATCAAGATAAAGAGTTCTTTGCAGACAGAATAAAAAAGTTTGTAGCCTGTTGGAACAAGTGCATAAATGTTCAAATGTTGAAAAGTAGAAAAACTATTGTTTTGTAAAAATAAACGCTTTTTTCTGCAGACCAATTTGTCTCTCTAAGTACTGAATGACCCTCCTATTTTTCAGAGCTGCTGCCAGAAATCTAGTCCACTGCTTGTATGCAGCTGTTGATGATGCCAGAGGTCCAGTCGATGATACATCTTAGAAGGAAATTCATGTTCTCATTGGAGTTGCTTAGTTATACTGAGTTTCTGAAAGCCAACTGAACTTCTGTAGTGATGTCCTTACACATACAATAGTTCATTATTACAGAACAGAAGAAGGTTAACATGATGCCTCGTGAATTGCCAACATATTGCACAAAATGTATGCAGATACCATAAAGGAAGTAACTCAATTTATAATTGCTGTGTTCAATAATTCAGAGGCCTATATGATATATGTATAGGCATCAAGAAGTAATTAACCAATATAACTCTAGTGAACAAACAGAATAAAAAGAAGGGAAGAATATCATAAACTATGTATAAATCTCTTGAGAAAACTGGACACATTTCATTTAGTAACTAATAAAATTATAAAAGTGAAATAAAAATTTTCTTTATTTAAGTGACAGCAAGTTATAACCCGTCTATATTCAAGTAACTTGGAGCAATAACCTGTTTCATTAGTTATAGATTCCATGTCAGTTGCTGTGTTAACAGTGTGAAATTCTCTAATAAACTGAAATCTCTGAATATATTTATTAATTGCTTCAAAATTGTTATGAATGCTTAATATAATATTTGTGCGAATATCAAGACGATGTTTGTCTTCTTTCAGGATGACATCAATTTCAGGTCCTGTACCACAGAGTCTTCCTTCTGCTTTTCCACATATCATGGGCCTGTAAAATACATTTTAAAAATATGACTTAATTTCTCATACATGGAAACATTACTGTACAATTAGCTATTTTGAATCAGAATTTTGAAAAAAAGTTACCAGTATAAACTTTTTATTAAAGCAATTTTGAACACAAAATAGTGCACTACATAATGGCATGAAAGGCAGGTTATTGTCTCTACAATGCTGTATCAATTCTTAAGTCATGTGTTTTCTGCTATTTATAACTGTAGGTGTTGTTATTAAAATAGTACTCACTGTTTTTCCCAATTTCTGTAATAACACAATATTTCAAAGCAATGAATACTGTATCAATAAACATCACTCATTTTTTTTAAAAAAAGTTTTATTTAAAAAGCAAAAATTTTAGCACTGCAGTTAGAGCAAATTTATTTTCCCTTCTTTACCCAGTTGTCAGCAAAGAATGGCAACCCCTGTTATAAGTGAGACCTTAAATATAGCAAAAAATACCAGTCATTCAGAACTCAAATGCCGATTTCCATTTTAGCCAGTGGGTTTTTTCTTGTCCCTCTCAGATCATGACAACATCTTGGAGCTCTGCAGCAGGGTCAAAGCTTTATGGGCTAAGTGCTTTTTTCATGTACAGAAATAGAAGAAATCACTTGGAGCCAAGTTCAGACTACAACGTTCAAAAATATTCTGATGCATCAGATGCAATAATTCTCAAGTTTAAAAGGTGGACTGTTACTTGAATAAAAGACACTGTTAGTCAAGAGACCATAGCACATATTACAATTGGTTCATTTTTGTTTTACTGATGTCTCATGACAGATTTCAGAACTCACTGTCAATCTATATTACTGGTAAATAAAGTGCACATATAAAATCTGTACGATTCTGCAATACAATCAATATTCAGGGATGACAGTAAGACTCTACCATATACAATATTTCAAAGCAATGAATACTGTATCAATAAACATCACTCATTTAAAAAAAAAAAATTATTTAAAAAGCAAAAATTTTAGCACTGCAGTTAGAGCAAATTTATTTGCCCTTCTTTACCCAGTTGTCAGCAAAGAATGACAACCCCTGTTATAAGTGAGACCTTAAATATAGCAAAGTCGGACAAGTCTTGCATACTGCATGTATATATGTACTGTGTAATATACCATGCCACATGGCAACAGGCACATTATTGTCCCTACAATGCTGTATCGATTCTTAAGTCTTGTGTTTCATGCTAGTTATAACTAGTGTGATTATTAAAAAAATACTGTTTGGTTTCCACAATTTCTGTAATAACCCAATATTTCAAAGCAATGAATTCTGTATGAATAACATCACTCAATTGTTTAAAAAAACTTTCATTTAAAAAGCAAAAATTTTAGCACTGCAGTTAGAGCAAATTTATTTGCCTTTTTTTACCCAGTTGTTAGCAAAGAATGAAATAAGTGAGACCTTAAAAATAGCAAAAAATACCAGTCATTCAGAACATAAATACCGATTTCCATTTTAGCCAGTGGGTTTTTCCCATCACTCTCAGATTATGACAACATTTTGGAGCTCTGCAGCAGAGTCAAAACTTTAGGGGCTAAGCTCTTTTTTCATGTACAGAAATAGGCAGAAATCACTTGGAGCCAAGTTCAGGCTACAGCATTCAAAAATATTCCGGTGGATCCAACACAATAATTCTCAAGTTTAACCCTTAAGCAGTCATGCGGGATGTTCAGAACATACCAGTAGTCATCCTTATTGATGGATTGTTACATACCGGTAATGGATAGTTATATAACGTCATGTTCTTTGGTACCTTTCTAGGATGTAATATGAAAGCTTTGAGTAACAACAGAATCTACAATGGAAGTGCATATTCCAAGCAAACATGCAACAAATGTGCCTTGGGGTGTTGTAGGCACCCCGCGCTACTCTTTATGTTGCAGTGCTGCGAGAAAGCACACAGTTGTGTTCTGTAGCAGCTGCTTGTATTTTGTCACTCTGTGCAGTTAAAACAGTTATGGATCGTGACAAAATAGAACAAGAAAGAGTGTGGAAGCTTCTGGAAGAGGTCTTAGATGAAACTTGAGAAGAGGGAGCAGAGGAAACAGACAGTTGTGAAGTTCTCTCTCATCACAGTGACACAGAAACAGAGGATGAAGACAACCTGGAACTGGAACCACAAGTAAATGCAGCAGATAATGAAAGCAAGCATATGAAAAGTTGTCCTGGTCACAACGTAAGAACTAGAAGTGTATGCCTCATTATTCATCTCCCTGGTGTGGAAGCTATCACAAAATCTGCGAAAACAGCTATGGATTGTTTTTCAATATTTATAAATGACATAATAATTAGAATGATTACATAGTGCTCAAATATTTACATACAACACATTGCATCAAATTTCACAAGAAACTGTGATCCCAAACCAACAAATGAGGAAGAAATCAAATCTTTTCTGGGTCTTTTGATATTGGCTGGGCATTACGGCACAGGATACCAAAATCTGGAAAATTTATGGGACACAAATGGTTTTGGAATTGCACCAACAATGAGTTTACAGTGCTTTTGTTTCTTGGCGCTTTGTTCAGGATTCGATGATATTCAATACAGACCACAGCAAAGAGAACTTGATCACCTAGCCGAATTCAGAGCAGTGTTGTTTTTGAATTATTCATATCAAACTGTGTCAGTAATTATACTGTGTCTCAGTATATGACAGTGGACGAACAACTGGTTGCATTTAGAGGCAAAAGCAGTTTCCTACAGTATATACCAAGCAAGCCTGCGAAATATGGTTTGAAAATTTTTATCTTATGTGACGCAAGAACATGGTATACTTTGGGGATGGAAATCTATGTTTGGAAACAGAGGGTCCCTTTGCACTGTCAAACTCGCTTAAGGAGGTAGTAAATAGACTTGTATGGCCTATTGAAGGTACAGGACACAATGTGACACTAGACAAATGGTTTTGTTCCATACCACTAGCTAAAGAGCTCCTGAAAAAGAAACTTACAGTAGAAGGAACTCTTAAAAGAAATAGAGGGAATTCCCTCCAGACTTTCTTTGCACGAGAGATCTTGAACTCAGAAGCAGCCTTTTTGGATTCAGAAAGGATATCACCATAGTTTCATATGTGCCAAAGAAGTGCAAAAACGGTATTCTCCTTTCATCTTTGCATCATGACAGTGCCACTGACACTAATACTGCGGAAGAAAAGAAACCAGAAATTATAACAATGTACAATAAGACCAAAACAGGTGTGGACACAATAGATGAAATGTGCGCTACTTATTCAACTTCAAGAAAAACTAGACGCTGGCCACTTGCCCTGTTTTTCTGAATGATTGACGTTGCTTGCATTAACGCCTTCATCATATACGCAAATAATAATGAGAGGATTTCCTGAAGAATGTTTTTATGTGATGTCAGAAGGTCATTAGTAAATCCCATAGTGGGCAAGAGAGCAGCCACTCACTCCTTGCCTAAACAAGTTAGACAGAAAGCCACTAAAATGGTGGGAATTGAAGACAGCAACAATGCACCACCTTCTAAACAAAGAACACTTAAGCCCAGGTGCTGCACTTTTTGCCAGTCCTTTGAAGGACACCACCATCCAATTCTTATTTTGATGTTGGCTTACCTATGATTTGAGCCTGTTTCACTTATGAAGATAACAGTTTGAACTGTTGAAACCAGTAAAGTGAACCAAATAAAGGTTTTCTTGTGCAGATGACAACTGACTATTCATCTCTGTCAAAACTATTGTCATGCTTCACTGTAATACGACACACAAAAATGTCTACATGAATAAACCCAAGTCATGGGCAAATGTCAAGACACTATAATAGCAAAAATTTTATGATGTAGGAAACTTCTGTGTACTGACAGAAGATTTTGCAAACACAATAAATATCAGACAGTAAAGACAAACACAGATAAACAAGAATGTAGCAGAGCCCCACATTTATATTTTAATAAACATATGTCTTCCTTGTTTGTGAGTACACTGTTAGGAAAATAGTCATTTATCATTTAATGAATTACTTTGTTGGATATATCCAGTGTCATTATATCCACTCTCATCCCTCCAACATCACACACTATCCTCAACAGTTATTACTTACTTACTGTAATAAGCTACTTTTGTATATAACTTAGTTTAAAGCTGATTTTTTTAAGATTCAAAGGCAGAAAGATAACATTACAAAGAATGCAGGAAGAATCATAAGAAAATGGTTAAGACATCAAATTGACAAACTTCATTGGATTATAACAGATTATACCCCCAGAAACAAATAGATTTTCTAATGAATAGCATAAACAAATTCAAAACTTACTCAGTGAACGGTTTGAAATATGGATCTGGAAGAAACGTGTTTATATTTATTACTGTTTCTTCCCAGAAGTCCATCAACTGACTTAGAGACTCAATATAGGCACGCTCAGGAGGATCAAGTAGTAATGTGTGCTCATCAATGAGAAGGTTAATAATAAAGAGAGGTAGCTGCAAGGGAAAATACATTCACTTCATTACAATACAGTCTTCAAATAATTGCATGGCTGATGCTTTTCCTTTAAGTACATAACTCTAATTCACTAAATTACTTAAAAATTCGTAATGGAGATAAAACAATGGGTCAAATGATCACACAGAACTAATTACAGCAAAAAACAGTTAACATATGTTTATACTCATAGAACAGAAAAAGTTATCTGTAAAAAATTAATTTTGCCTTGTGAGAAATAGTGGTAAGTAAAATATAGAGAATAATGTGAGGCATCATCATATGAAGATAAAGCCCCTTGTCATACTGAATAATTACAGAGATAAAGAAATTTGAAATCAGATTCCTTTATCTGAATATTTTGGGAGGAAGAAATAAAGTAAATGAATTGTATCTTAGGAATGAACTGAAGTTATTGATGTAATCTGTCAGTCTGAAACCTGTAAAACAACAAACATAAAAATTGTATGGCATGTAAGTGATTATAATTACAAGTTGTACGGGTAAAATACTTTCTATTGCAACTGCACAAAAAAAGAGGCTGAAACACAAAGAATACAACATGGTTATAATTAGCTGCTTTTTCATGTGGATGAAATATCAGTAAAGGAGGCACACTCCCACAAAAATACATATGAATTTAAAAGTTCAGCAGTAATTAAACTTTATACACATCAGAACTTTAACCATATGCTTGTGAGTTAGTACTGAAAAGTGCACTGTTTGTTATTGTTACATTATACAGATGGCCATCTGTAAATTCAAAACTTTTATGAAGGATTTTGACAGTTTATTTGTTATTTGTAAGAGACAAAGTAAGAGTTATTAACTTGTGGATGTTTTAATTTTAATTCCTTAAAGTGGTTGACAGGAAGAATGACCTACAAATGCTACAAGCCCCTCAATATAGTTTTATGGAATAATAATTAAATGCAATACTACATAAAGTCAGTAGTTGAAAATAGAAATATCCTCTATGGTAATGAAATGATATCAAGGTAACACCATCAGAGGCCTTGGACTGCACCACTGACTGCTAATAATGAACCTGAGAGGCGCTATGGATAAGAAACAGACAGAAAACCAGGCTGATCATGTAAGAGTATGGAAAATGAAAGAAGAAGACAGCAAGTGATAGTATCTCAAAAAACTGAATAAAAATTTCTCAATTGATGAGCAAAATATGGTGGAGGAGAAATGAGGTAGATTTACGAGGACATCAGTAAGTGCAGCAGAAGCAGTATGTCGAAGGACACACAACAAAAACAGATTGAAGGACACATTATGATGGAATGAAGATATGAACTATACAGTGCAAAAGACGACTTGAGGCTTTAGGGTATGGTCCAAAATAGGATAGAGAGACAAGAGAAGAGTACTGGACATGAAAGATGACAAAGCCCGATTGGTGGAGGAGGAGGGAAGAAGATGGAGTGAAGAGTGGACTAGAATAATGAGGAGCATAGTGAAGGTTTGAAAAAGGTCCTACATGGGATGGTAAAAAGGGAAGTGTGGAATGATATGAAGGACTATGTTTGAATGGTGAATAAAAGTGGTCAAGAGGTAGAAAATAAGAAGGAAGACAAAACTATGTGGAGGGAGTATTTTGAAGAACTCTTGAACCCAAATGGGACTTGGAGGAGGAGGAAGAAATCAAGGAAGAAGAATAGGAACTGCAGAGAGAGAATAACATAACATACAGAGAAGTGGAAAACGCTCTGAGAAAGATGAAGAGAAGGAAGGCATCAGATTTGGATGAGCTGAGTGTGCAGATGGTGGGAGCAGCAGGACACATGGGGATACAATGGTTCTATTGAGAGATGATGATTTTGTGGAAAGGGAGAAGGCCAGAAGACTAGAAGAAGGGAATAACTATCCAGATCTTCAAGAAAAGTAAGAAAAATAAGAGTGAAAAACTCTCAGGGAATCACACTAAAGAGCAACTGTGCAAAGATTTTTGAGAAAGTTTTGGAAACATGCGTCTGAACAAAAACAGAAATAAGGGAGAGTGAAGTATGACACTGGTTCAGGATAAGAAGGTCCACAGTTAATCTAATTTTCACTATAAGACAGTTACAGGGAAACCACTATGAATATGGAACAGATTTACTGATGGCCTCTCAGGACAATGAAAAACTATTATGATAGAATATGTAGAAACACGGTATGGAAGTCCTAGAGAGCAGAGAGTAAAAAAGCAGGTTATAAGGAGGATAAAAGAACTGTACAAAAGATGAGTTATCTTTGTGGAAGTGGGATGAGAGAGATCAGACTGACTGGAACAGAAGACTGGCTTGAAGTGAGAAATGCACCTTGACCATCGCTATTCATTGTGATGATGAATGTGATAATGACCAGAGTAGCAGAAGTAACTGATGAAGGAAAGGTGAATGCAATAGTGTTTGCACATAATTTGATGATTTAGTGAAGCAAGGAGAGGAAAATAAGGAGCAGCTGGACATACAGCAAAGTGTGAAATACTGATCACAACCAGGAAGAAGGAGAGAGTCAAAGTTGGAATAAGAGTTGGTGGAGAACAGCTGAGGGAGGTGGAAACCTGAGAGTATCTGGGAATCTTAATATAGGAGAATGAAAGAAACAACAGAGAAATAAAAAGAGCAGGGGCAGACAAACAGAAGTATTCTTGAATAAAAGCCTGATATGGAGCAAGGATCTCCATCAAAACAGCAAAAGGGTTATATACCAGGTGTAGTATGTTTCAGTCCTTACATATACCTTGGAGACTTGGGTAATGAAAGGAAAAGAGAGAAGCAGAATACAAGCTACTGAGATGAAATTCTTGAGGAATAGTACTGGATAGAAAAAGATGAACAATGTAAGGAATAGAAGGATCAAGAATTCGTGAAGCACGAATCAAGGCTTAGGTGGTATTAACATGTTAAGCAAATGGGAGATACCTAGGAAGATACACAACACGAAAGGGAAAAAGATCAAGAGCAAGACCAAGAGACTGGTGGCTGAAAGGAGTTAAGGGTTGCATGCAAAGGAAAGGATGAGACTTCATCAAAGTGGAGACAAAGAGATGGCAGGAGGACAGAAGTTGATGGAGAGGCTAATGTTTAAAACAGACTGAGCCAATGACTGGAAATTCTGCGGGATGATGATGGCTGATGATAATGACTACATAATCAAAGAGACCTTAGATTACAACATCTATAAAAATATTAATACAAATAAAAACAGAATTTGTCAAAAGTGCCAGACTGATTAATGTCTAGAAGAACTTTGATGTTGTCTACAGCGCTCTTAGCAAATTATTGTTGCCAATCCCATAATATTTATTTTACCATATCATGATATGAGGAAATGCAAGCTATATGTAATGGGGCATTTAGTGAAGCTATAGAAGAATCCTACCAGATGAATTTAGAAATTTCCTCCAAGACCTTCCTGTAGTGGTCAGTACACTGAAATGGTAGTTGTGCAGCTTTGTTATTCAGAGATATGAACACTCACACTGCAAAAAGTATTAGCAGTTGCCCTCTCACAGTGACAAACTGAACACTAACTGAAAATGATCTAACAAACACTGGACCTACTTTCATGTAGAATCTGTAGTCAAGTATGTGTTAGGAGAGTAGGGTCGTCAACAAGAACCAATGCTTTCCACTGAAGGCATGAATGTAGAGCACAGTCAAATGTGCAGATTCGTTTGAACTGCTTACCTTGGTAGAGATTGCTTCTATTTGAATGACATACAATGTACTGGCGAATTAAAATATTCCATAAATAAATAACTCCTATAAACTATGAATGTTATGTGAAAAATAACAGCAGAAGGTGAATTAAATTTGACTATAGCTGCTACACCACAAAGAAAAATCACACAGCATGTGCTATAACTGCTACTCCCTCCCAAAAAGAGTAACACGTTGTTCCTCAGTGGATTATGGTTTCCGGTATCTGTATCATCTGTGTCTAGTTAGTGGTTCTTTATTTGGTAGGACTGGTTGACCCAGAATTTTTAGTTGCGTAGTCACATCCTCATGGTCACCCCACTTTTCAAATTACTCATATCAAGGAATAATGATCATTGGGCAGGTCTTCATGTTCCTTGTGGTGGAACCACTGTTCTTGATCTCTGGCCAAGACTAGAATAGGGCTTTATGGTGTGGAGATGGTAAACACCTCTGTGATTCTTATTTCATTGTCTGAAAAGCCATGTAAGACTCAGTACAGGCATAGTGGAACTTAGTAATTTTTATGATAGCCAACTTTCTGCACAATTGTAAGAATCTATACTGGGTCATCAGGGTTGTAGCTTACACATCAATGTCTGGAGATACTACATTCATGGTTGTTATTCTAAGCATCCAATCTCTCTCTCTCTCTCTGTCTCTCTCTCTCTCTCTCTCTCTCTCTCTCTCTCTCTCTCTCTCTCTCTCCCTCTGTGTGTGTGTGTGTGTGTGTGTGTGTGTGTGCGTGTGTGGTAGTGGTTGTGGGTTGTGTGTGTGTGTGTGTGTGCGCGTGTGCATGTGCATGTGTGTGTGTGTGTGTGTGTGTGTGTGTGTGTGTGTGTGCTTACCAACTGTCTTGCTTGATCACTTCTGGTGACGAGCTATTTGATGTAATTGTCTCAAGCATTGTCAAGATGAAAAGGTAACACAGTATCCACTTCTCTTTCAGCTTCTCAACAATGGATCAGGAAAAACTGCATTAAACTGTTAGTGTTGTACTTTGCTTTTTTGTATGCAAATATCATGACAGGCACTGCTGCAGCCCAATCATTTTTTGTTTGATGTCACTGTATGTCGAGAGCAAATCTACAAATATATTATAAAAATATTTTATCAGACCATTAATTTACAGGTAGCAGGAACTGTGAATCAGTGGACAACTTTGCAGTGTAAAATTACTTCTGACACTAGTCCTAGACAATTTCCTATAATCATGCATTATGATGCTCCATTCATGCTTCGAAATTATGTCTTGCAGAAGAAACCTGAATCAGAATCAGAACAGCCTTCATGACAGTATAGCAGCTGGGGTGGTCAGTGCACACTACAATCCTTTTTTTTTTTACTTTGGAACTCCCACCAAGAGGTCAGTTCCAATCTGGTGAGCTGGAGAAACTGCAGGAGTAATTGGTATCAGATGTCTTTGGACTAAATTAGGTAGATGCTTCCATTGGTGGTATTTCCAGCAGTGGGTTATATGTCTAACAGATCAACAGAAAATTGGTTGACAACATTGTAACAAAGCAAATGGATCCTTTCCATCTTTTATCTTTTTCTACTCCCAAAAACACCCAAAAAAATTTGTTACTAAATTTCGTCTTATTTTCAATACATTTATGGTACCCTAGTGATATGTAGCATCTACTTGAGAATCTCAAGTTCTTTTTTCAACACTATGTTATTGGTATCTGTGGTACAGGTACTTATTTCAAGTGTTCCAATTCCATTTGTGTAATTAATTTTCATTAGAATAATGTTTAGTAAAAGTTATAGTTAACTAAAGTTAGCACAACAGTTCACTATATACAAAAACTTGGTGAGCTAATCAGTACACATGAAGAAAATGACCTACACCAATTGTAAGTTAAATATTCCTGCCTTTCTGTAATAAAATTATTATCAGAATAAATGTGCACAAGTTGTGCATAAGTTACATAAATTGCAAAGATTTGTGGTATCACATCTTGTTCGTCACATCTCAGTGTTCACTTTGTTTATTATTTAAAGAGTTCTACCAGTTATTTTACTCATCTTTTACAGCTGTCATGGAGTTGGTCGCACAATTCACACTCACACATTTGCTGCCAGGGTCGTGGAAACTCTTGTTCTTGCATATTTTGTGGTGGTATCCATGCACTGCTGTTCCCTTCTCTTCTTCTCTCTTTCATGCAGGACTTTATTCGAGTTGTCGGTGGATGGGTGCCTCATACACAGTTCCTCTATGAACAAGGGTTCCCTGGCAAGTTCATATACTAGCCTCGACTTTGTGTGTTTTGAAACACCTAGGGCGGCTTTCAAGAAGCGTGATTTAACTGCTTCCAGAGTCCTTAGGTATTTTAGACACAACTTTTCCCAAATGAGTTCTATTCCATAGGTTCTGATGGGAAATATTTTTGCGGTGAACAAGGCCATGGCTGTTTTCAGTGACAGTCTGGATATTGCCTTGATGTCAAACATGGTTTTTGTGGCAGCTGCTGCTCAAGATTTTGTATGTATTCAGAATGATCTGGCAGGTTTTCAGATTCAGTCCCAGATATTTGAAGCTATTGACTGTCATAAGAGGTTCCGTCCTAAGATATATTCTGTCCTCCACAACTTCTCGACCTTTGCTGCGTAATGTTATCTTTATGGTTTTTCCCATGTTAATTTCCATTTTGTTCTCCTGTGCCCACTTCTCGAGTTGAATGGTTGCTCTTTTCAGGTTGAGTATGGAGTTCGATCCAATGACCATGTCGTCCGCATATATGTAGATTTTCACATCCTCCATTTCTTGTCTTATTATGTGTCCAACATCGTATGTGGCAATATTGAAAAGTGAAGGGTTTAATGGGTCCACGTGCAATATGCCATTGGTTCGTGTTATCGTTTTTGACATGCTTACGTCATCTGTGATCTGAATGAAGTTGGCCGTCAGCATGTTATGGATCAATGTAGTAAGTTTATCTTTCCCTGTTGTTGATTCAACTTGAAAGTGAACTAGTACCATTTTCTGCCACTTATTTTGTAATACCATATTTTATGGACTATAAGACACACTTCCTCCAAGTTTCAGATGTGTCTTGTGCTTGAAATTAATATCAAAACGTCCAGTGATGACTTAAAATTCCCACAAGTCTTAAAAATGGCCATATTTTTGATGCTGCAGGAAACCTGTCTCTATCGGCAATAACGCATTCAACAGGCAACAGCAGTGCACCGATGGGATGAACATGAGTTGTGGGGATTCACAAGCTTGCTAACACTCTGTCCCTCCAGCCCCACTATCACAAACCCAGAGCACTGTCTAGCCTAAGATGCATCATTGCAGTCTACAGTGCCATTGAACTTGAATTGCAAGTTGTTTGTGTTATCAATAACAGTACAATATTTTTGTTAGTAGCTAGTTTTGTAATGGAAAAAATAAAAATTATTCATATGAGGTGGGCTATAAATTGAAAGCAACGTCATATGCAGAAGAACATGCAAACAGAGCAGCTGAGTGGCATTTTGGCACTTCACCAATAGAAGAAACAATGTAGGCTAGTAAAGAAGAATTGAAAACAAATTAGGAGGGCTAAATGTGCAAATAGAGGATTGAGTGCGAAATGTCCTAAACTAGAAGGTGACATATTGAAATGGATACAAGGACACCATCAAAACGGCATCCGAATTAATACAAAAATGATTCAAATATACACTTGTAAGTCAGTGCTACAGGGGAACTTAGCAGACTTTAAGAGTGGAGATGGTTGGTGCTACACGTTTATGAAGCGCCATGGACTTGGCATGCGAACTAAAACCAAAATATCTCAGAAAATGCTATAAGAGTATGAAGAGGTAAGATTATCTTTCTATTGCTTATTATTCAACTTCAAAATGAAACCTGTGTGGAACTAAGCCATATAGCGTATATGGACAAACCTCGTCTTATATTTGATGTGCCAAGTAACGGAACTGTTGCCATGAAAGTTGCTAAAACTGTAACTATAAAAACAAGTGCATGTGAAAAAAATGCATGTACAAAAATAAAATTAATTTGGTGCAAGAAAGAGGTATGACATTGGTATCATAATCAGCAGCTGTCGAGTGGTAAAGTTTTTTTTCTTTTACACAAACACCATGCAGGACATGACAATAGGAACTGCTTGCAGTCTTCTGCAACATGGACTAGATATAATTAGTTTCAAAAGTTCACTTCCTGTTAATGATAATTACCTCTTCTCTCTCTTAGTACAATAATGCTGATGATGATGCAGCATTCTTCTTCTTGAATATTATTCTTGAGCATCCGAAGATTTGCTGCAATGGTCATGATGTCCATAGAGGGGAACAGGTGTACTTGAAGCTCACAGAAATAAAAGACTTTTCTTCCATGAGCTATTCACTTTTTATTTGTTAGACACATATAGAACAAATATATGTGTGTACACCATGGCAGATAAGAACAGAAAAATCTATGTTACATGCATTAAAACAAGAGAGGTGTTGTAAAAGATCTGAAGGTATATCATTTTTAATGTCTCTGTCACCCACTCAGAATACATTAACATGTCATAATATGAATTAATATATATTTGGTGCCTGTATGAATTAATACATCTTGCTTATTTATACAGATAAATCTCATAGGTACCTACACATGCACTACACTGTTGTCCTATCATGTTGCACTGATGGTACTTAAGTTAATCCAATGATCATTTTTAAGTGCAAAAGCGATGCCAAAATCTTCTGGAATATCACCAGGTGTTGTTTTTCATGTACATGACAAGGGCTGGATAGATGAGGCTGATAACAAAATTATGGATTAACAGAGTGTGGGAGAGACGAAAGGTGCTGTATTGAAGAAGAGTTCTCTTATGTGCCAGATCAGTTTAGTAATCATTTTAAAAAATTCTGTGAAAGAGAAATTGAGACACTGCCGGCTGTGGTGGTCTAGCGGCTCTGGCGCTGCAGTCCGGAACCGCGGGACTGCTGCGGCCACAGGTTCGAATCCTGCCTCGGGTATGGGTGTGTGTGGTGTCCTTAGGTTAGTTAGGTTTAAGTACTTCTAAGTTCTAGGGGACTTATGACCTAAGATGTTGAGTCCCATAGTGCTCAGAGCCATTTGAACCATTTTTTTTAGAAATTGAGACAGGCAAATACAGAGCTTACTTCACAACTCCAACCACTTGATGACTCCATAAATAAACCAATATATGAGAGAGGAATGAAACAAATAGATGATGGATGAAACCCAACATGAACTCATGCTGAAGGGAGCTTTCAAATGACCTACAATCAAACAGGTGTGTCAGGGGATAAAATAGTTTCATCTGGAGTCAGAGAAGACATTATTGTTAAATCTTTCAAGAAGTGCAGCCTAAGTAACGCTCTCAGTGGCAGATAAGACCATCTTGTTTATAAAGCAGACAATGATAATGACAAAGAGCAGGAGGAAGAAGAAAGTTCAGATGAGAATTTTCAAGGATTTTAAAGCCCAGTTTGGTTTTATAAACAAAGAATTTTTATTTGTCTGGCTTTGCAATTTAATAATAAAAATGGTAAAAATATAATTTTAAAAAATTCTTAAAAATTAAGGTGTGTCTTATAATTCATAGCGTCTTATAGTCTGTAAAATATGGTAACTACTGTTAGATTCACATTTTGACTACTTACTTTTGTTACCATAATGTTTCTCTACACTTTTTATTACAGCATTAATTTATTAACTTAACAATTATTAATTTCATATGACGCACTCCGATGTGGAATATGGCACGTATTCATGTAAATGAGGGGAATCACAATGCAGAAGAAAAATAGTGTGGATGTATTTTTATAATTACATATGATTTGACAATCAGCAACTGTATGAAATATTACACCAAATTATTCATGTTGACTGCGAATTTCTTGACATCAGCTGTAGTGGGTATTATTATTATTATTATTATTATTATTATTATTATTATATCACCTAGTGGTTCCCTTCCATCCAAACCTTGTGTTGTCCATCCTTCATTACTGCCTTCCTTATCTAGCTGCTCTCTATTGCCTCTCTGTTTCTTTCTCTTATGTTCCTTCCTTCTCACCTGCATTACACACTCCGTAACAGCCACGACACACGTGATTGCATGCTACTTTTGTTACAACCCGGCCGGCCACGGTGGTCTAGCGGTTCTAGGCGCTCAGTCCGGAACCGCGCGACGGCTATGGTCGCAGGTTCGAATCCTGCCTCAGGCATGGGTGTGTGTGATGTCCTTAGGTTAGTTAGGTTTAAGTAGTTCTAAGTTCTCGGGGACTGACGACCACAGATGTTGGGTCCCATAGTGCTCAGAGCCATTTGAACCATTTGTTACAACCCGTAGTTGTGGCCATGTCAATTACAACAGCCGCACATGCAATTGCACATGGAGTGTGACTCCTGATAAAAGCATAACACACTTCCAGCAACACAAAATCCTTCCTATGATGGACTGCTGCTGGATGGAGGCAATTTTTTTCTTTATTTTGCATTGCATTTGCCATAGATGTACAGTTTTTCCTTGTTCTTCTAGAAAAACTGTGCTGTACTGTTTGTAAATGTAGACATTGGCAAGATTCATCACATCAGTCCATCTGTTGTACACTCTAAGACAAACAAAATGACACATCATGAAGGAATTATCTGAATGGGACAGAATTGGTAGATGTGACATACATGTGCAGACAAAAAAATTATTACAATTCAAGAGAAAGAGTTTCACAAATTGAACTAGTCAATAGCATGTTGGTTCACCTCTTGTTCAGGTTGGCAGTGATTGACAGACCTGTTGAATGTCCTCCTGAGTGATATCATGGCAAATTCTGTCCAATTGGCAGTTAAGATTATTGAATCCTGAGCTGGTTGGAGGGACCTGCCCATAATGCCCCAAAGTTCTCAACTGGGGAGAGATCCAGTGACCTCGCTGGTCAAGGTACAGTTTGGCAAGCATGAAGACAAGCAGTAGAGAATCTTGCTGTGTGCAAGTGAGCATTATCTTGCTGAAACATAAGCACAAGATGGCTTGCCATTTAGGGCAACCAAAAGGTGCAGAGAATATTGATGTACCACTGTCCTGTAAGGTCACTGCAGATGACAAATTAAGTGGCAACCCAGACAACTACTCCTGTTTGTCAGGCCATATGATGGATGAGAATCAGGTTGGTATCCCACTGCTCTTCAGGGCATCTCCAGGCACATCTTTGACGGTCATTGGGGATCATTTTGATGGGGAACTCATCACTGAAAACAATTCTACTCCAATCACTGAGATACCAGGGAAAATGTGCCTGACACCACTGCACGCCACTGTACAGAGGTCAACAGTAATCTGAGTCAGGGGCACCTTGAGCTCAGCTCCTTTTCTGTTAGCTATCTATTACTGGTCCTAATGGTCATTGAAGCATCAGTTACACGTTGGATTGATGATTATGTTGAATCCAGGCCTCTGAGTGCCTCTCTCACGACTGTTCAGTCCTCATATTCTGTCATCGCTCTAGGTCGACCGTTTCCTTCTTGGCACTGTGTTCAGCCATGGTTCACTCATTCCTGCCAGCATCACTGAATAGCTGCATACTCTTATTCAAATGTTGAGCGATTCATTGAGCCCAACTACAGGTTCACTCTCAAATGTGGACACCTTCGTATATTGGTCATGCACCTGTTTGCAATGTATAATTACTATCCACCTGAATACATGGAATGAAATTTTCAGAAACTTTATGCCCCTATTTACTATTGTTGCCAGCTGTGCAGAGCGAAATTGTGCTGCAGCATTACACGTTTATCCATCAGCCAACAGAGTTTGCAATTATGCATTTTCAGCTGATACCTGCACGAATATCTATTTTTGACCAATTTGCACAAGTACTTCATGGTGCATCTCCCCCACTTGTGTGTGTGTGTGTGTGTGTGTGTGTGTGTGTGTGCGCGCGCACACGTATGTGTGCATCAAAGTGTATTTCGTGACAAGGTCATATCCAAACATTTTGTTGGATCTTTGCCAGTGTCTCCCTGAAACACTGCTGGATGCCTGATGTACATCTGATACATTGATGCTTTTGTATGCATTGCTATACTGGCAATGTAGACTCTAGGAGGAATGTACAGTGTGTATCTTGAGTTCCTGCCTGTGAAATCAATAGCTTTGTGTAGCTTTACTTAAATCATGGTAACATCAAAACCTGGGATACCAGACATCTCCAGCAAAATATGTCACATAGAATCTAGAATCAATTACCACAAGTGACAGTGGCATCATCAAAAAGAAGTACCACATTCCACCTCATGAAGTTCACATGGAGTTGAACTGCCTGCCCCAGCAAGGTGTGCCACTATTCCCACAAACCTTCCATACATCACAAGTGTTACATGATAAATATTTGCTGGAGACCAGAATTGAACCAGTGAACCATCTCATTTTTTAAAGCCCCTGCATAGAACTTCCCTTTTACATTACCTTACTTATCAGCACACATCATGTTCACAGATATTCAACCACATATGCATTCCTGAACCAATCTGAAATGGTATTAAACAAACTAACAGCAACATGAATCTACTGTTGCAGTGACAATCCCATGGGCTGAGTCCCAGGTGGCTGACAAGGGGGCTGGTTTGCCACCAGCCGTGAGGGAAATAAAATAACTATTGCAAATCAAACACACTCACAAATTCTTTAACCACCAACATACACTTCATACTTCACTAATCACCTTTCCAGATCACATATGGAGTTGTAAACCCTTGTCTCAGTCAGAAACATTTTGATTGTAATCAACCAAACATGAAGATTTATAATGAATAAATACACCAGATTGGACATCCAACTGAAGACACCATTTGGGTTCAGAGGGGTGTCACATAGAAGACAAATGCAAATCGGAGCAATAAGACACCCAACAGACACAATTGACTTAAAAAAAGGCTTCAGTTCAACAAACCGGAACATTTTCATACACTGAAATATCAAACATAAAACTCATTAACAAAACTCAGCAGGACAAAACATTTAACTGATGTAATCAATCAAAACACAATTTTAAAAACAGGTCTTAAGGAAGTTCAGAACACAGAGGTCCAATAAAACAAAAAGGATGTCATTTTTTAAAGGACCTACAGGAATAAGAGCAATAAGGAACATCCCCCCATTTAGAGTGGGACTTGAGGTCCATAATAGCCCTTTGGACTCGACTGAAGAAGGGAAAAAAATGAAAAATTTTGCAAAGAATCAACCAACTGATATCCAAGATACCTGATACGCAAGTTTTTTTTTTTAAAAAAAAAGTTCCACTTGGCGAATTCAGCACAAAAATAAGATGTCCTCAGTAGCCAGGACAGCAGTCATGTGTGTCTGAGTTGCACTTGTATGAGTGTATGTGTGAAAGCTCATTTTCTTACAGTCTTTTTGTTGTGTCTGTCTGTGACACAGCATTTCCACAACTATCCTTTTCATGATATTGTTATATTCTGTCCTGGATTTTCCACTGTTGTGGCAAGACAGAAGACACATTATAGTATTGGGGAGATAGCCCAGCTCATAAATTACAAAACAAGAAAAGTCACAAATTAAATGAACTGTGTGTTGGCCAAGGTCTTACTCTGGAAGTCATCCATACAAATTAAAGACTTGTAAATACCAGACTGATCATGAAGCCATTAACAAAACGAAACTTGTACTGTCAAATTCCTTCACAGAATAGACATTGATTTGAATCATTGTTTGTGAAAGATGGATACTAAGTTCACACCAAAAAACAAACCCAAACCATTCCAACCCAGTAAGAGGATGTATTATGGAGGCAGTTATTTAATAAATACTGTGGTATATTTGGAGTTAACGAAAACAACTTTTAAGTGACAAATGGAGGTGATAATTGCTTCCAATAAAAAATGGCCAACAAAGGAAAATGGAAAGATTCTGAGAGGAACTTTTCACTGATATAATATTAAAAGTCAGACAAATTAGAAGAATTCAATCAAATTTGCAAAAGGAAACACTGAAAACTACAGACAAAGCATTCATTCACCATAAAACAAGAGACTATTGCAAAATATTTACACAATATCAATCAAAATGTACTCTACCCACACTTATGATAGAAAGGAAAAATGGGAAAACGGTAAACAATAATCAAGAGAGTGCCAAAATTCTGGTTACCTACTTCAAACAATTATTAAACTGTGAGGAATTAAAAAAATACCTAAAATTTGATCTTCATCCAAAATACAAAACTTTATTGCATAAGTTTAAACCACTAGATTACAATCAAATGATCAAATCAACTGACTGGCTAAGAACTATAATGCATCAGAATCATGGAAAAATGCAAATTAACAAACCCTTCAAAACCTACATAAGAACGTCATAGACATCTCCAACACTGTGAAAATGGCTCAAGACAGGAACACAATAACAATATAAACATTGCATAAAATGATTATCATGGGTTACCTCTGTTTGAGGGCACATATAAGATTATATGTGCAATTATAAATGAAAAAATTCACAAACAACTTGTCTGAGACTTTGGAGACTTCCTAGAAGGATTTTCACCAAAAACATGTTGCTGAAATCAAATTAGATTAGATTAGATTAGATTTACTTTCATTCCAATTGATCCGTAGTGAGGAGGTCCTCCAGGATGTGGAACATGTCAGAAAAACAACAATACATGACAAATATTTACAACTAAAACAAATAAGCTAATGTACCATTCCACAGGTCCCAAGTGGAATGATCGTCATTTTTTAATGAACACTAAGAGTCATTTTACAAATACTAATGCACTGAATTTAAAATAAAAAAGTTTTTTATTTATTTATAAGGTAATAAACGTGTAATACAACTACTGTAATACTTATTTACAATGAACACATTACTGCACTGAAATGGTGCAGAAGTTAGATTATACTTACACACACACACACACACACACACACACACACACAAATTTTCAGTGAACGCATTACTGCACTGAAATTGTGCAGAAGTTATGTTGTACTTATATACAAATCAGTTGGTTTTACTAAGAAATTAATCAATGGAGTAGAAGGAGTTGGCCACCAATAAATCCTTTAGGCTTCTCTTAAACTGAATTTCATTGGTTGTTAAACTTTTTATGGCTGCTGGCAAGTTATTGAAAATGTGTGTTCCTGAATAATGCACACCTTTTTGTACAAGACTAAGTGACTTTAAATCCTTGTGAAGATTATTCTTATTTCTAGTATTGATTCCATGAATTGAGCTGTTGGTTTGAAAAAGTGATATATTTTTAATGACAAATTTCATTAAGGAATAAATATATTGGGAAGCTGTAGTTAGTATCCCTAGTTCCCTAAACAGGCTTCTGCAGGATGTTCTTGAGTTCACACCACATATAATTCTTACTGCACGTTTTTGTGCCCGGAAAACTTTAGCTTGGCTTGATGAATTACCCCAAAAAATAATCCCATATGACATTATGGAATGAAAGTAAGCATAGTATGCCAGCTTTTTCATTTTTATATCCCCTATGTTTGACAAAATTCGCATTGCAAACAGAGATTTGTTAAGATGCTTCAGCAGTTCTGTGGTGTGCTCCTCCCAGTTGAATTTATTATCAAGCTGTAATCCCAAGAATTTAACACTGTCCACTTCTTCTATCTTCTTGTCATCGTATGTTAGACATATACTCTTGGGACACCCCTTACAAGTTCTGAACTGCATGTAGTGTGTTTTTTCAAAGTTTAGTGACAAAGAATTGGCTAGGAACCAGTGATTAATGTCCACAAATATTTTATTGGCTGATCTTTCTAAGACTACACTTGATTTGCTATTTATTGCAATGTTTGTATCATCGGCAAACAAAACAAACTTGGCATCTGGTAATGTTACTGATGAAAGGTCATTGATATACACAAGAAAAAGTAATGGCCCCATAATGGAACCTTGTGGGACCCCACATGTAATTAGTTCCCAGTTGGATGATGCCTGATAGCTTGATACATGTCTCTTTCCTAATAACACCCTTTGTTTCCTGCCAGAGATATAAGATTTGAAACATTTTGCAGCATTTCCTGTTACACTATAATATTCTAGTTTACTTAAAAGGGATATTGTGATTTACACAGTCAAATGCCTTTGACAGATCACAAAATATACCAGTTGCCTGCAATTTTTTTTCTAATGAATTAAGATAGCCTTCTCAATATCAGAACCTTTTAGAAATCCAAACTGTGACTTTGACAGTATGTTATTTGAGATAAGATGGTTATAAAGATGACTGTACATTACTTTTTCGAAGATTTTTGAGAATGCTGGCAACAGTGAAATTGGACGGAAATTTGATGCTATTTCTTTATCTCCCTTCTTAAACAGTGGCTTAACTTCAGCATATTTCAGCCATTCAGGAAATATTCCACTGATAAATGACTGGTTACACAGATAGCTTAATATGTTACTTAGCTCAGAATCACATTCTTTAATTAACCTTGTTGATATTTCATCATACCCACTAGATGTTTTTGATTTTAAAGATTTTATGATGGACATTATTTCTGTTGTGGTAGTGAGGGTCAAATTCATATTATGGAAGTTACTTGAAATGTCTGGTCTAAGGTAATCCATAGCAGCATCTACCGAACCTGACAACCCCATCTTTTCAGTAACAGTTATAAAATGTTTGTTAAAAGTTCTGCAACACTATACACATCTGTCACCAATGTATCATTTACTCTTAATGCTATTTGTTCCTCTTCATGTCTGGTTCTACCGGTATCCTCCTTCACTATGGTATGATCATATGGGGTATCATGTGAAATTTGTGACATCATTAAAAGTAAAATCATGTTTCTTGCAGATGATTCAGTCATCTATAACGAAGTACTATCTGAGAGAAGCTGCATAAATATTCAGTCAGATCTTGATAAGATTTCAAAATGGTGCAGAGATTGGCAACTTGGTTTAAATGTTCAGAAATGTAAAATTTTGCACTTAACAAAAGCAAAAAATAGCATTGTATCCTATGACCATAATATAAATGAGTCCACTGGTGGGATCGACCAATTCGTACAACTACCTGCATGTAATACTTTGTAGACATATGAAATGGAATGATCACACAGGATCAGTTGCGGGTCAAGCAGGTGGCAGACTTTGGTTTATTGGTAGAATACTCAGCAACTGCTATTGATCTACCAATCAGATTACTAACAAATAACTTGTGCAAATGGTTCTAAAATGTGTGTAGAACCAGAACCAGATAGGAGTAAAGATGATATTGAATGAATACAGAGAAGGGCAGCATGAATAGTTATGGGTTTGTTTAATCCATTGGAGAGTGTCACAAAGATACTGAAGGAACTGAACTGAAACCCTCTTGGAGATAGGCATAAACTATCCCAAGAAAGCCTACTAACATAGTTTCAAGAACCAGCTTTAAACGATTATTCTAGGACCATCAAAAAAACTTTTGCATCACCCCCATTCCCATAACTCCTGAAGGTAGATGTTGACTGTGAATACTGTATCACAGACACAGTCCCTTTGACTGTTCAGAGACGTCACTAAACCCACCCAAAGATGTAAACAACGTGCATCAGCAGCACCTATTAGACAGAGGAGGTCCGACAGCCAATCAGGTCCAGTCATTCCACCTGGAAGGAGGTACACGGCTTGTGTTGTCTGTAGTTCAACCATGCATAGACGGTCAATACCACAGCTTGATTGCGTCTGCATTGTTATTTTGTGCCAGGAAGGGCTCTCAACAAGGGAAGCACCCAAGGGTCTCAGAGTGAACAAAGTGATGTTGTTTGGACATGGAGGAGGTACAGAGACACAGTAACTGTCAATGACATGCCTCACTCAGGTTGCCCACGGGCCACTACTGCAGTGGATGACCGCTACCTATGGATTGTGGCTCAGAAGAACCCTGACAGCAACGCCACCATGTTGAATAATGCTTTTCATGTTGCCACAGGATGTCATGTTATGATGCAAACTGTGTGCAATTGGCTGCATGATGCGCAACTTCACTCCCAATGTCCAAGGCGAGGTCCATCTTTGCAACCACGGCACCGTGCACCGTGGGACACACACGGCACCGGACACCGTGGGACACATGGGCGCACAAGATTGGCATCACGTTCTCTTCACCTATCACCTATGAGTGTCGAATAAGCCTTCAACCAGACAATTGCCAGAGACATGTTTGGAGGCAACCCGGTCAGGCTGAACGCCTTAGACCCACTGTCCAGGGAGTGCAGCAAGGTGGAGGTTCCCTACAGTTTTGGGGTGGCATTATGTGGGGCCAACATATGGAAGGCACCGTCATGACTGTACAATACATGAATGCCATCCTCCGACCGATAGTGCAACCCTATCAGCAGCATATTGGCGAGGCATTCATCTTCATGGACAACAATTTGCACCCCCAACATGCATATCTTGTGAATGACTTCTTTCAGGATAACCACATTGCTCGACTAGAGTGGCCAGCATGTTCTCCAGACATGAACCCTATCAAACATGCCTGGGACAGATTGAAAAGGGCTGTTTATGGACGATGTGACCCACCAACCCCTCTGAGGGATCTACGACGAATCGCCGTTGAGGAGTGGGGCGATCTGAACCAACAGTGCCTTGATGAAATTTTGGATAGCATGCCATAACGAATACAGGTATGCATCAGTGCAAGAGGGCATGCTACTGGGTATTATAGGTAGCAATCTGGACCACCACCTCTGAAGGTCTCACTGTATGGTGGTACAACATGCAATGTGTGGTTTTCATGAGCAATGTAAAGGGCGGAAATGATGTTTATGTTGATCCATGTTCCAATTTTCTGTACAAGTTCTGGAACACTCAGAACCGAGGTGATGCAAAACTTCTTGTGACGTGTGTACTACAACCCCCAAAGTACTGCTCACATAGGTATCATGAAGATAAGATTAGAATAATCACTGCATACACAGAGGTATTCAAACTATTATTCTTCCCATGCTCCATATGTGAATGGAACAGGAAGAAATCCTAATAACTGGTACAATGGGATGTATCTCTGCTGTGCACCTCACAGTGGTGTGCAGAGTGTATATGTCAACATAGATGCAGAATATCATTAATAATTTTCCTGATCATGCCGCTTTACCAAGGGGTGACCAACCTACCAGATATATAAAGGGAGTGTCATGCTATCAAAACTGGTGTCAAAGACAGGAATTCGTGTGGCACTGTTCTAGATGTTTGTCCAAAACTCACTTTGAGCAGATATTTAGGGAACCAAGGGAACTGTTCCAGGCAGGGTCCAATTTGGATAATGTCTTGGGGAGTTGGATCATTAGGAGTAGGATTAGGATTATTTTTCTTCGTGGCAAAGTGATATTCCCAGCAGAGAGCACGAGTGTAGGTCAGTAATAAATAAATAAATAGGTACACCTCTTGCCGGGTCATGTGAAGTGCCATCTGCAAATTTTATTCTTACTCGTTTATCATCGCAAATCTTTGTCCTTCCAATGAAGTTCTCAACTTTGTAAATCAAAAAAGTTCACAGAGGCCAGGTCTGGAGAGTGTGGAGGATCAGGCAGTACAGTGACTTTGTTTTTTGTGCAATAGTCACACACCAGCAAGGATGAATGTGGCTACATTACAGTGATGCAAGAGCCATGAATTGTTTCATCACATTTTAGGCCATTTCCTTCTCCCATTTTCTAGCAGCAGGCATCACAACACATCCAGACAGTACCATCAATTAACAATTTGTATCTGTGGCATGAGTTTATGATGAACTAATCCTTCAAAATCAAAGAAAACTACCAGCATGGCTTTGACATTTGATCTGACCTGATGAGCTATTTGGTCTTGGAGAACCATTCCCAACCCAACTTGAAGACTGAACCTTGGTCTCAACATTCTTAACATCATAACCATAGACACACATCTCATGACCAGTTATAATTCTCTTATGAAATATCTAGTTCTCATTTGCAGAGTCCGAAAGCTCTTCAGAGATTGCGAGTTGAAGGTCTTTCTGGTCTTGACTCACTAGCAATGGTACGAACTTTACGGCAACACAATGCATTCCAAGATGCTGTGTCAGGATTTCATGACATGATCCAACTGAAATGTTAGATTCTTCTGCAATCTCTCAAACAGTCAGGCTTTGATTGACACACAATTTCGTTGACGTTCCTGACATGTGCGTTGTTGGTAGACGTCGAAGGGCATCCTGAATGAGTGACATCTTTAACATCCATACGGCCATTTTTAAACCCTATAGACCATTTGGAACACCAATTACAGTTTAAATACTTATCACTGTAGGCTTTCTGCATCATTTGTTGTGTCTCTCTAATGGTTTTCTCAAGTTCCACACAAAATTTAATGCAGACGCATTGCTCCTCTAACACTGCCACCTCGAAATTCGCAAACTGTGCAGCACCAATACTCTACTCAATACAGCACTGAACAATAACTAACAGACATACAGCAATGAGACTTCTGGCAGTTACACATTAAACTCAGTCATGTGCAGGGATGTGAACCGCATTTCACTTCAACAAACCATTGGCACGAAATTATGATTGTTTCAGAATTTTTTGAACAAATCTCGTATTTTTAAAAGGTGAGCATAAAGTAGTCCCCGCAACAGTATTGTCACAAGGGTTAAGATCTATGAGCACTACTTCATCTTCAAGACTATGAAACAAATCTGTGTGGAGGAGATAGTTTCGGCAAAAACAAGGAAAAGCTGTCTTAGTAAATATAGGCTCTAAAATGTATGCACTGAAGAGTTATTAGCACTTGTTCATCTTCACTGTTATGGAACACATGTCTTTTACTGAACAAGTTCTTATAGGTCTTAAGGTATGCATTTTAGATCCCATGTTTACTTTTTGGCTTCAAATGATCTTTCCTGTTATATCTCTGAACACTCACCATGGCTCTTGGGGAACATTGTATAATTACAAATAATAATAAATAGAAAATAATACCTACCTTTTACATATGGAGTTCCAGTATGTCACAATGAAAAGTGGACTGAAATATGGAAACGCACTGTGAAAAAGCTTGCCATATCCTTTTTGAAGTACAAAGAGAGCATTTTGACAGAGAGTGAAAAACTTTCCCACAGAATCTTGTAATACAAGTGTATAGTTTCCCAACTGATTAACAGACTGAGGTGAGCCATTATAACATAAAAATTTAACAACCAGAAACTTACAGGAGAAGAAACACTTAACATTGGAGAGGGTGGGGGGATGAGGGCGGGAAACGCACATAAACACATCGGAAGACAGATCAATGGCCATTTGCTTCATGCACCAATAGTTTATGAGCAAAGAAAAGACATTACTGTAAGAACATCATATCTCTACAAGACCCATGGCATTAGTCTCTTTCAATCTAAATCAAAGTGACTTTATCTGCCTCTTCTACTAAATGCTGGTCTATATAAGTCATATACATTAGTTCAAAAAACAAAGCACCTATATCAAAATTGTCACCAATGAAGGATAATAATTGTGAAGTATATTTTCTTGGTAGTATATGCTGTGTGTTCATTAAATTAATGACTATTACACAATGATCACAATATATGAGTATATGACAAACTGTATTTATTAAAATACTTTAAGAGACTAAGAAAGTATCTCATAATAATTTATTTTTCATACCTGAGGGATGCTGGAGGGTCTCTGAGGAGCAATGTTAACATCTGTAGCCAAAGAATTCAGAGCCTCATCATTAGGCAAAAAGTGCAGGTGCATTTGTAATGTTTTATCTAGGTCAAGCAATGATCTCACCACAAGAACATGTAACATTCCCACCATCATTAAATCGATTAAATGTATGAAACTGTAACAAATGACATTAAAAATTACATTTAAACTCCTTCACAATTAATGTAAACATATTAAGTTTTATGTATACAGTATTTAAGCCAGAAGAGGTATATCTCCTTTGCATTCAGCAAACAGACAGCTAGATCAAGACTGACAGCCACCCGAAATTAATCTCTGATGTTCCCATCATCAAGATTATGAAACATGGTGATTTATCATTTGGAATTTTCAGATTGTTTTTGCATCATATCAAAAGGATGGATCAGAAACAATAATTTAGACAAATGTTGGAATGGAGGAAAATTGATCCAATCTACAGATAAAAAGACACACAAACAGCAGGATATTACTCAGATGTAACATGAAAGCATACAATCAAATATCAACTCATGGCAAAATAAGGTTTGAAACAAATGGCTCTACAATAAATAAACAATGCACATAATAACTAACAACACTATTTGTAATATTTGCTATTAGATATACATTGCTTTCAATTTTTTGTTGTAAGCTGACAAAAATGAACAAATACTGTAGACGCATACTGGTCATCATAGAATCCAATAACATGCTGACAATTGTGGAGCACTGAACACAAGAGGAAAATTTCCAAATAACAGTACATTTAACATATCCTTCTTATCATCTAACAATGAAAAATCCAGGATGGAATAATGACAATATTATGAAAAGGATAGTCGCTACTCACCATAAAGCAAAGATGCGGAGCCACAGAAGGCACAAAGAAAAGACTGTCAAACAAGAAAGCTTTCAGCCACAAAGGACTTCATCAGAATTAGACAAAACACACACACACACACACACACGCACACACACACACACACACACACACACACACACACACACACACACACACAAACGCATCTCACACACTCATGACCGCAGTCTCAGGCTGCCGAGGCCAGACCGCAAGCAGCAGCCCATGTTGGGAGTAGCAGTCTTGAGTGGTGGGGATGGGAATAGCAGTATGGGTGGTGGGGTTAAGGAGGAGACTGGGATGGGGATGGAGAGAAACAGCAAGGTAGGTGTTGGGGATGAAAAAGTGCTGTTTTTGGGAGCATACAAGAACAAGGTGGAGAGACGTCAGAGCAAATGTTTTTGTAAGATTAGACAGAGGGGAGGGGGGAGGGGGGGGGGGGGGTAGAGGGGCAGCAAAACAGGAAAGAAGTACAAAATCCGTGAATGCACTGGTGGAATAGTGGGCTGGAGAGGGGACAGGTGAGGGGATAGGTTGGTAAAGGACAATGACTAACAAAGGTTAAGAACAGGAGGATTACAGGGATGTGGGATATAATGTAGGGAATGTTCCCGCCCATGCAATGCAGAAAATCAGCTGTTGCTGGGGAGAATACAAATGGCACAGGCTGTGAAGCAGTCACTGAAATGAAGAATTTCACATTGGGCAGTGTGCTCAACAACTGGGTGGTCCACATGTTTCTTGGCCACAGCTTGCCAGCGGCCATTCATGTGGACAGACACCTTGTTGATTGTCATACCCACGAAGAATGCAGCACAGTGGTTGTAACTTAGCTTGCAGATCATGTGACTGGTTTCACAGATAGCCCTGTCTGTAATGGGATAGGTGATGCTTGTGACTGGACTGCAGTAGGCAGAGGTGGGAGGGTGTATGGAATAGATCTAGCATCTAGGATTATTATGAGGATATGAGCCATGAGACAAGAGCTGTGGGGAACGGGTCATTTAGGGACAGATGAGGATATTGTGTAGGTTCAGTGGACTGTGGAATAGCACCGTGGGAGGGGTGGAAAGGATAGTGGGCAGGATAGTTCTCATTTCAGGGCATAATGGGAAAATTGATATGGACTGAGGTACTGATGTAGCCATCTTTTAGGTGCAGGTCAACTTCAAGGAGGGTGGCTTTTTGGGTTGAGGAGGACTATGTGAAGTGAATTGAGGAGGGAAGGGGGGGGATGATGAGGTTCTGAAGGAATGCTGATGAGTGTCCTCACCCTCAGTCCAGATCACAAAGAAGTCATCAATGTATCTGAACCAGGTGACGCGTTTGGGATTTTGGATGGTTACAAAGGATTCCTGTATGTGGCCCATGAGTAGGTTGGCATAGTATGGTGCCATGTGGATGCCCACATCCTTACCAGGGATTTGTTTGTAGGTGATGCTTCCACAGCAGAAGTAACTGTGGGTGAGAATAAATTTGGTCATGGCAACTAGGAAAGAGGTTATGGCTTTGGAATCTGTTGGGCATTGAGAAAGGTAATGTTCTACTGAACACTGAATAGGGTAAGGCCATGGGCAATAGGGATGTCAGTGTAAAGGGAGGTGGCATCAATAGTGTAGAGCAGGGCACCATGTACTAAATGAAAAGGAACTGTGGAGAGTCAATGGAAGATATGGTTGGTATCTTTTATATAGAAGCGTAGGTTGTAGATAACAGGCCGAAGGTGCTGGTCTGTGAAAACAGACTCCCTCAGTGGGGGGCACAGTAACCAGACACAGTGGAGCATCCTGGGTGATTTGGTTTGTGGAACGTAGGGAGAGTGATTGGGGTGAAGAGAAAGATGGACTCTGGGAAGGTGTTCTGGGATGGCCCTAAGGACTTGAGGGGAGGTTGGAGATCCAGCTGGTTTTTCGGAAAAGGATCACTATGCCAGTGTTTGTACAGGGTGTATACATGGACAAGGAAAAAAATTCCCAGGTTTTCCTGGGTTTCCTGGTTAAAAAATACACTTTCTCCTGGCTGAAAATACCCTTTTCTGTGTTACCGTATTTACTCAAATCTAAGCCGCACTCAAATCTAAGCTGCACCTGAAAAATGAGACTCGAAATCAAGGAAAAAAAATTCCCGAATCTAAGCCGCAACGGAAATTTGAGACTCGAAATTCAAGGGGAGAGTAAAGTTTTAGGCCGCACCTCCAAATTGAAACAAAGTTGGTCCATTGCAATATGAGACACAATTTAGGTCGAATGAATGACGATGCAGCTACAGTAGTTTGGTTCGAGTCGTAAGCTCAGCAGTTAAGCATTACCAGGTAGCCATTGCTATGCGTCAGGCGCTCCGTCCGTATTTATACGGGTACCCTTCCTTTTTCATGTGCTTCGTCAGCTTTGAATTGATTAGTTATTTTGCTTTGATCTGATAAGTGCTGTTTTCTTTGTTATAGGTGTTTGCTTCACTCTAAGCTGAAAATGCATTACTGTACTGTGTCATGCATTGTTTGTCGCATTCTGATAGTGCGTGTTTACGGCCTGTCGCCGCTCGCGGCATGGCTTGCTTTTGTGCGCGCTACCGCCGCTTACAATTAAAAAAAAAAGAGAGAGTAATCGTCTCATTAGCAAAACAATGGCAAGAAACTGCTATTTGTTGTTACTTACACTGCTGCTTTCTTTGATAATGATCAACAGGAACCAAATAATAGACTGTGTATGATAGAACATGTTTTGAACGAGAGTTAGGTGAAAATGTTTCTCCGTTTGAAAATCTTTGCGGCCGCTTCTTTAGTACATCAAATTCTGCACAGAAATTAGAGTCATCTTAGAATTAAAAAACTAGTCAGTTGCCGTGCTTCATTTCAGACTGTATCACTATTAGGCATAAGAATAATACGAATATAAACATGACACGATACGTATATTCTTCCGCTTTTGCTGTTGTCTCACTCTAGTTTCGTAGTTTATTAGGCAGGCAGGATGTAAATGAGATAGCAGCAAACACGAAAGAATACATGACAAAATGTTGATATTCGTATTATTCTTATGGTGAATAGAATACTGCATGTGATTCACATTTCATCAGGTTCCTATTAGCAACCATCTCTGCTCACAGGTAGGAAAAAATTCAGAAAGTAGAGTTGGCCATATTGACAAACATCCCAAACAGTCTTGCATGTCGGATTTTCGTAGTACATTCAAAATTCTGCTACATTCGAAGATGAACAATACAGAATTTGTATTTACTTCGTTGGATAATGTATGAAAATGCAGTGGTCGAAACTCGGGGCGGAGAAAAAAGCTCGTCTTCCACCTTTTTTTTTTATTTATTTACTGACGCGGAGGTTTTGGTGCCAGTATTTATCTTTGTGCCTACAAAGCATGCCTATGTAGCGCTACGTATATTCGACGGCAGAAGTTAGTTGTGGTGGCACCTACCAACATTTTTCAGAACTTCCACTTGCTTTGCACTCGATTCTAAGTCGCAGGCGGCTTTTTGGATTACAAAAACCGGAAAATAAGTGCGGCTTAGATTTGAGTAAATACGGTAAGCGAAAATATACCTTCCCTTGGGATCATAAAACTTATCAATCTTTTGAATGGTTAAGGTTTCACACATGGGTGTAGAACATTCTGCCATTTTAGGAAATGAACGCAAAAAATAAATAAATAAGTAAATAAATAAAATTAAATTAAAAATAAAATTAAAAAAATTGAAAAGATCTTTGCTGTGCAGAAACATGTTTGCTGCATATTTTCGTATTATGAAAGTATATAGTCAAATTCCACCAACACATAATGTTAGTTTTCACAGCGTGGAAATAGAGATCGCGAGGCACTTTTGTAAGCCAATTATAGCTCATGTCAAGTGATCTCACCAGCCGATGATAGCAGATATTCATCACGTTTACATGTAGTTCCCAAAACCGGATTTCGTAAACCAATCTCCCAGTACCACTCCTGGATGGTCATGTAAACATTTCAAAATTGATTCTGGAAATCTGCTTCTGGTTACCGGTTTTCCAATCCTGCAATAGATTTTTGCTCCCATTTGGTTTTGAAATGTGCTTGGGCTGTCAGGTTTCGTCTTATTTTTAAAAAGTTTCGGGTAATATGGACAAAGTGGCTTTTTGTACAGTGTGTTTCATGTCAGTTTAGGTTGTGAATTCTGTATGGTGGTGAGAGGTTTTGAGGGCAAGGTAAATGTAGTAGGTCTGCGAGGCAGGGTTTGTCAGCTATGAGGAGATGTCGGAGAGGTTATGGATGGGGAACAGGTATCACAAAGAGGGTTAAGCCTGTTTGACATGGTTTTGCAGGACTATGTTGCTGAGGGTTAAGGAATGATGGAATCTGAACAAATGGATATTATCATGAAATGAGGGGTTGCAGTCAGAGATGGGTAATCTGAAGGTAAGGGCATAAGGGAGAATTCCATGGTGTGCAGCTCGTGGTCATGCGGTAGCATTCTCGCTTCCCACGTCCGGGTTCCCGGGTTCGATTCCCGGTGGGGTCAGGGATTTTCTCTGCCTCGTGATGACTGGGTGTTGTGTGATGTCCTTAGGTTAGTTAGGTTTAAGTAGTTCTAAGTTCTAGGGGACTGATGACCACAGCTGTTAAGTCCCATAGTGCTCAGAGCCATTTGAACCATTTTTTGAGTATTCCATGAGCAGTAATGCATGAACATAATGTGGGACTGGGTTCTGGCTAAGGATAAGGAAATTTTTCTGTATTGACACAGATGGAAGCAGGCAAGGATCCATGATGGAGGATAAAAAAGTATTTTTATGCATTTTTATCGTTCGCATGGATCCTTGCTGCTTCCATCTGCATTGATAGAGAAAAGTTTCCTTATCCCTAGCCAGAGCCTAGTCTCACATACTGTTCCTGCGTTGTTGCTTGGCTCATGGAATCCCCTAAAACGGCCATACCATTAAATTACCAATCTCCAACTGAGAGCCCTCATTCCACAATCACTTCATTCATTTAGATTCCACCAGACCTTAACCCTCACCAACATGGTACTGCAGAGCCATGTCAATCAGGCCAAAACCTCCTTGAAATATATCCTCCCCCTCCATAAAGTTCTCCTGCTATGTAATCCTAAATTCCTGGGTTTCATATTAGACATTGAAACTCAAACTCTTGTCCTCCAGGAATTAGAGCAGCAAGCTCAACGCCACCTCAAAAAACTCTCCACCCTGTACATTCTCAACTCCTGCTTTGGACTACCACTGTCCACCATCTCTACAAAAACTTCCAAACCTGCCCCAAATCCCCTCATAGCTCACCATCCCTGCCTCGGAGACCTACTCCATTTACCCTACCCTCAACAACTTACTCCCGCTACAATACAGAATCCAGAACTTAAACAGACCCAAAAAAATGCCATGAACCTTTCCTGCAAAAGCCTTAGCTGTGCAGAGGTATCAGTCCTTTTGAAAGGCCTCTCTTTTTGCCCCGCTCCCAAATTCAACCATGCAGGAATTGTTAAAGGCCCCCTCTCTTTCTTCCAGTCCCTAAAAAGAAAACTTTTTTGCCACCAACCCCACCAATCAGACTCAACCAAAGACCAATCCTGGACCCTGCCAGATTCAGTTCACTTCTCCATCCAGTCATGATCCACCCCCACTATCCCAAAATCACACCCAGCTAACTTTCCAGAATTTCTTAACCTCAAATCTTGCCTCACCATCTTTCCCCAAATCTCTCAACATGCATACTAACCTTACATCTGCTGAAAGAGCCACAATCCTTCACCTAAAAAAAGATCCCTAGCTTAGAATCTGCTGACAAAGGCTCTACTACTGTTGTTTTGGACTGCAAGGATTACCTGGATGAAGGACTCGGCCAGCTGTCAGATTCATCCACCTACAAACACTGCCACAGTGACCACATTCCAGAAATCCAGCAGAATCTCCATTCCCTCAGTAAATACTTAGGCCCACTTCCAGAACATCCACTGAGAGTCCATCTCTCTCCTCACCCCTACAACTCTCAAGCTCCTACCTTCTACATGCTCCCTAAAGTCCATAGACCCAACCACCCAGAACACCCCATTGTGGCCTGTTACTGCATCCTCACTAAGAAAATCTCTGCTCTTATACATAAACACCTTTCAGCCTATTATCAGCAACCACCTTCTAAATAAAAGATATCAAGCATTTTCTCCATCGACTCTCCACAGTTCCTGTTCCTTTACCACATGGTGCCCTGCTCATCACTACTGGTGCCACTTCCCTTTACTCTAACATCCATAATGCTCATGGGCTTTCCACTACTGAGCATTACCTTCCTCAACGCCTGATGGATTCCAAACCTACAACATCCTTTTCAGTTGGCACAACCAGCTATATTGTTACCCACAAATACTTCTCCCTTGAAGGCATCACCTACAAACAAATCCTGGATATGGTCATGGGTGGCCATGTGACACCATCCTATGCCAACCTGTTCATGGGCCACATAGAGGAATCCTTTCTAATCACCCACATTCCCAAACTCTTCACCTGGTTCAGATTCATGACATATGCCTGATCTAGATCGAGACTGAGGACACCCTATCCACATTCCTTCACAACCTCAATACCTTCTTCCCCATTTGCTTCACCTGACCCATCTCAATCCAAAAAGCCACATTTCTCAATGTTGACCTCCACGTCAAAGATGGCTACATCAGTAACTCTGCCCATATCATATCTACCAACCACAAACAATAGCTTCGCTTTAACAGCTGCCACCAATTCCATACCAGGAAGTCCCTTCCAAACAGCCTAGCCACCCATGGTCATCACATCTGTAGTCATGAGCAGTCCCTTTCGAAATATACGAAGTGTCTCACTAAGGACTTTACAGACCATAATTACCCTCCAAACCTTGTACAAAAGTCGAATTGCCATGCTTTATCTCTCCACTCATCCACATCTCCCAAGGTCCCATCTGGTCACAAAGGAGCAGTACGCTTGTGAGTCACTACCACCCAGGAGTGGAGCAACTGAATCACATTCTCCGTCAGAGTTTTGACTATCACTCGTCGTGCCCTGAAGTGATAATCATCCTACCCACTACCCTTTCCACCATTCCCACAGTGGTATTCCATCGCCCACCCAACCTACACAATATCCTCATCCAGCCTTACACAACCCTCCTCTCAACCCCTTGGCTCATGGCTCATATCCTTGTAATAGACCTAGACACATGACGTGTCTCATACATCCTCCCATAACCTACACCAGTCCAGTCACAAGCATCAACTACCCCATCAAATGCAGGACTACCGCTGAACCAGTCATGTGATCTCCAAGTTAAGCTGCAACCACTATGTTGCATTCTATGTGGGAAGGACAACCAACAAATTGTCTGTCCACATGAATGGCCATCAAAAAACTGTGGCCGAGAAACAGCTGGAGCACCCAATTTCTGATCACACTGCCCAAAACAACACTCTTCATTTCGGTGACTGCTTCACAGCCTGTGCCATCTGTATCCTTTCCACCAACACCAGCTTTACTAAATCACACATGTGGCGGTGGGGATTCTCCCTGCAATACATCCTGCATACACCCCAGCCCTCTGAGCCTCAACCTTCATTAGTCATTGTCCTCTATGCACTTATCCCATTCTCTGTTCCCATTCCAGCACAGCACTACGCAGCCCTCTATTTCGTAAACCTATCCCCCCCCCCCCCCCCCCCCCCCACTTGCTCGCCATATAACCTCCTGAATGCAGCTAGCTGTCTACCCTCTTTCCATTTTGTCCCTGTATGCTCCCATGACAGCACTATGCTGTCCCCCCTACCCCCCCTCTCACCCCTACCCTGCTATCTCCCACCCTACCCCCCACCCCAGCCCTGCCCCAGCCTCCTCCTTACCCCCACTATCCAGATTGCTTCTCCCATCATGTGCTGCTGCTTCAGGTCTGGCCTCAGTAGCCAGGGTCTGTAGTTGAGTGTGTGTGTGTGTGTGTGTGTGTGAAATGTGATGGCGTCAGTGTGTGTGGTGGCTATGTTGTCTAATTCTAATGAAGGCCTTTTGAGCCAAAAGGTTACTTGTTTGACAGTCTTTTTGTTGTGGCTATCTGCAACTCATTGTCTAGCCAGTAAACTTGATGTCCTAATTAAGAGCAATACTAAATTCAAACCAAAGCATGGTATTTCAAACTCTGTGGACCTAGCAAACAAGTTAAAAGGTATATCTGTCTCACATAGTGATAAATTAGTATCCTTTGAAGTCAGCAGTTTGTTTTCTAACATACCAGTAGTAGAGTGCATTGATATTCTGACAGAGCTGATGCACAAGTCTAATGTCAATCCTGTGGAATTGAATGACTTGAGACTGGCCACACAGACATGCCTTGCACAGAACTATTTCCAGTTCCAAGGCACTCTTTATAAACAATTAGATGGCTTAGCTATGGGTTCCCCTCTTAGTCCACTGTTGGCTGAAATATTTATGGACCATTTTGAACAAAATTTTCTAAAAACAGAACCTTTGAGTGCAAACATCAAATACTGGTTTAGATATGTAGATGATGTCCTGTGTATGTGGACTGGTACTACAAGACAACACATTCTTGAAAAACCTAAACAGTCAACATAAAAATATCCAGTTCACTATGTAAATTGGCAACAAATCCATAAACTTCTTAGATCTCACCAGTGACATCAGTACACACACACATTGTTTCAAATTTTACAGAAAAACAACAACTACAGACACAGTAATACCTTCTTGCTCACAACACCCCATAGCTCACAAACATGCAGCTTTCCACTCAATGGTACACCGTCTCATATCTGTCCCCATGTCCAGAGATGATTTTAAAGCAGAGTTAGATACAATAAAATTTATTGCCGCAGCCAATGGCTACAATCCAGTTCTTATTGACCACATCTTGCACAGGAAACAAAAACGGAAAATTATACCCCTCCTCTATGCCCCATCTGCTTCCCCATCCACTATCTGCAAGAAATGGTGTACACTACCATTTCTAGGTCAGGTATCACAGACTGTAGCCAAAGCACTGAAATCCTGCAAGTATAGGGTTTCCTACTATTTCAGGAACATTACAGCCCAGTGTGTTTTTAATAGCAAAGACAAGATCCAGTTATTAGCCAACAGTGAGGTATACAAAATCACTTGTTCTGATTGTGACAAATTTTACATTGGTCGGCCAGGCAGAGACATATCAACTAGGCTGGCTGAACATGAATGCAGCTGGAGGTTGCAGAATTCAGACTCTGCATTTGCTGAGCATGTACTGAGTGAGGGTCACAACTACCAGCCAGTGTCTCATGTACTTCACTTAGCAAAAAAAGGCCATAAACTCAACCTGCTGGAAGCCCTGGAAATTAACAAACATCTTGCTCACAGTCCAGATCTCATCCTAAATGACCAGACACAACACTTCCCCTCTCCTAAACTTCATATAATCATCTTTGTTGTTCATTACTTCCCACACTCTCTCTTCCTACGTATTCCCATTTTCCTGTAGTCATTAAGTTGTTTTATTTGTTGCAGTTGTCTTTGTATGCCACATAGGCTGTAGTTTCAATAGTTAAGGGTTTCCTTTTAACTTGTACTTGTATTACTGTCCATATTTAACTCCCCTTGTAGTTGTCTCATCAAATACTGTTCATATTTTACTTTGCACATTTATTTAATGAAAACTGGTACACAGCCACTGTTTTGATTATAATGTTAATGTTAAAATGCAGTACCACCACACTCTCAAACTGTAGGTTCCCTCAAACACCTCCATTTTCCTGCATTTATTAATTTATGTTTATCTTATTGATATTGCCTAAGTTCCTTATGTATTCTGTAATTACATCTACAACTATCTCTTCTTTTTTAATTGGTTGTGTATCACTCTCCATGTTTCATACCTCTTGATGCAGCCTTATCTAGTACTAATTTTATCTTATTTTTATTAGTTTTGTCTATTAATAGAAACTGTTATGTAGGCATGCTATTCCTATTTTGTGCTAAAGGTTTTCCTGTCAACCCCATTGTTATTTATGTACTGTTCAGTTTTTACTAATTCATTGCAAAGATGTTACTTACTGTATGTTTCTACTTCACTTTAGATGTGTTACTTCTCTTCCAATGTTGTCTGCTAACATTTAACTTCTTTGGTGATAATACTCAGTAAATGTCTGAAGATGGCCTTGTAAGTCAAAAACCGGTTAGCAATAAAAGTAATATTGTAGAACAAAAGCAAACTGGTGCTTTTCATTTATTATTAAAATGTGGTATGTTATCTATTCCTTGATTTCCCGCTGTACTTCTTGTATATTAGTTAGCATGCAAAATAATGTACTATCTATTGATTTTTTATATCATTCGTGTGGGGTGTTTATGGGTATCTGTTCGCACAATAAGCTTTTCTGCTACATTCACGTAATAATTGCTGAACACATTAGCTACATCCTTTGGTCTGATGGTAGTTTGTGAATTTTCATTTAACTGTATATCATTAATTTTAGTTTTGTTACTTCCTGTTTATTGCTTTACAACACTCAAAAAGCTTTCATTTTAACAAGTGTGTATCTTATGTATCTGTCTTTTTCTGCTGACGACACTATCCTGATTACTGTGGGCCACAAATTAGAGGAGGTGAAACAAAAATCAAAAGCTAGTCTTGAAAAGGCTGCCATATGGCTCCACAGTAACATGCTAATCCTAAACAATAGCAAAACTGAGACTATGTTTTTCTACCTGCACAAGCTTAACGAAAAAGTAAATGAATCTGACTCAGTAAGGCTTCTTGAAATCCACCTGAATCCTAAACTGACTTGGAACAGCCATACCGAACAGTTATGTACCAAACTACCGAGAGTAGTCTCCTTGTTAAAGAAATTAAAAACATTAGTTAGAAAACAATAACTTTTAACTTCTTACTCTGCCTTCTTTCAGTGTCACCTCCAGTATCCAATAAAACTATGGGGCAACTCTCATGGTGCTCAGACAGTGTTCATGTGGCAGAAGAAAGCCATAAGAGCAATTACAGACATTACAAAGCAAGAATCATGTAGAAAGCATTGTAAAGACCTCAGCATCTTGACTGTACTTTCCTTTTACATTAAAACACGTCTTCTCTTTACAAAAAATCAAATACATACACTACCTTGCAGAACAGACATCCATTTGCAATAACTAGATACAGAAATAATTTAAATGTAGATTTTACAAGACCGTGTGATGAGGTCCAAAGTAGCTTTAAACATAGAGGGATAAAATTATATAACAAGCTGCCACCACCAGTGAGATACTTACCACGTGATACCTTCCATAATCTCATTGACAAATTGTCAATGTATAGTATTAAGGAATTTGAATGTATATAGTATAGCATAGTATTAAGGAATTTGAATATATATAGTAAAGCTAAACATGTAAACTATCAAATGTGATCAACTTTTAAGTATGTAATTGTCTATTTCAACTTATGTTAGCTAATGACAAATAAATAAATAAATAAATAAATTTTTCTGTCATTCTGACAATTTTTATTAGTTTCCTGAACACTGTTTTGTAGTTTTTAAAATACAGCAAAACCCTGCTTTCACACTTTTTAAGGGACTTCAAAAAACATTTTACTCAATTTCATGTCACAATTGATGTTTTTGAAAGCTTGCAGCTGTCATTCATTACTTAGCTATCAAAACACTGCACTAGTTACATATTCTTTCACATTTAGCATGACACATTTCGAGAATTTTTTATTGTTGTCAATTGCAAATATGTACATAAGTATTTTGTGCGGTGTTTGAATATGCATTATTCTGCGTCTCTTGCACTGTAGTCGTCTATTCGAGGTTATCAGGTGATGTGCCTCCAGAGTTATGTGGAAAACCATGCACAAGCGTACTATCACTCTCACTGTTTGTTTGTATAACATCACAAAAAATACATATGTAAATACTGTACTTGACAACGAGAATAAATTCTGGAAACACATTTGCTCAGCATGAAAAAAGTATGTAAATGGCACTGTGTTTAAACTAAAATCATCTGAGCAAAACAAAGTGATGATGCCAACTAGCACTAGCACTAGCCAAATCCCAAAACATGCTAAATATTGTTCGATAAAGATGACACAATGATCACAACAATTACAGAGACAGTTTGGAAATGGTTGTGACTGGTAATAATATCTTTATTTGAATGAACCTAGTTACTCCCATCAGCCAGCATGCTAAGTACAGCTTGGCAGTGGCAGGAGATACATCACAAATTGTTCCAAATTTTACATGTACACCAGTTCAAATCCACTGAGTAGAGCGCCCTGGTGTCAAGTAACTTAACCACATAATATTTGTAATTACTATCAGATGGCCAACATCATGTCAGCATCATTTTTTCTCCACGAACATTTTTTCGTAATGCATAAACCATTGAAAAATTATAGATATGTTGACGCAGAATCAGATGCAGATTAACATTGTGGACATAGGAAATTTGACAGGAATGGAAAAAAATTTCATAAATGGCAGGAAAACAATCATTGCGGGAATGTAAAAGTGGGGCTATTCTGTACCTATCAAATTAATGTGTTGTGGGACACATTTTAGTAATTCTGCAAAGGGATCACTTCTGGGCACCTGATTTTCTAATACCCCGATCCAGTTGTTTGTGTGAGTTATTTCTGACCTCCAAGTTTTAAGTGAAAATGGTACATCAAAATGATATTTAGTAGCATCTATAAAGACTTTAAATTTATCAGATATATTTCCAGTATCATAAATTTGCTGCCATGATTCTATTTTTCAGTCATTTCTAAATCAGCAGAAAAATGATCATATTGAAGCACAAAAAAGGCAATTATGCTCCTGTTTAAAAGATTCTGACTGGAAAGTGGGGTACCCACTGCCACACACTACCTTCCTCAGCACCTGTAAAAAATTTCCAAAACTTTTTCAATGTGAACTCATTCATGTTCTTTTTAACATGAAACACACCTATCAGTCCCACAATCTCCCCTAACTGTAATTAGCTCACACCAATTTGTCCATCACTGTAAGTCGCTCTTAAACATCCACTCCTTTGCCAATTCTCACTCAGTCATTCAGCCCAACTCATAGTCATTACCTATTTGTGTCGCTCTAACTGTCATTGTATTCTGTCTCACAGTCACAGCCTCCTTTGTTCTGTCCTAATCTACTGTCTACTCTCAGTCACGGCCCCTCTCTCTCTCTCTCTCTCTCTCTCTCTCTCTCTCTCTCTCTCTCTCTCTCTCTCTCTCACACACACACACACACACACACACACACACACACTCACTCACTGCCACTGTCTCATTCATTCCTTCCCACTGCCACTGTCTCTTCTCACTATCACTATAACTCTGTTCCTCATTGTCACTGTCATAGACTCTGTCTTTCATTATCACTGGCTCTCACCTACTTCCACTTTTTCTGTCTCTTCATTCCTCTACAACTTGCACTGTCTCCTTCATTCTTTTCCTAGCACTATTCTGTCACTGTCAACTATGTTCTAATGCCACTGTGTCCTCCTCCTTCTTGCACACTGCCATTGTCTTCCTTGTTCTTTCCACACCACAACAACTGTCTACTACCTTGCAGTATTTATTACTTTTCTGTCTCTTCCTCACTGCCACTGTCTCATTTTCTCTCAGCATAAAAAAGAGCACATATGTTTATATGACAAAATTTCTGGGCAAAGTTTTAAAGGAGAAATAGAATGAGGGAGCTTTTACCCCATGTTTCAGTCAGAGGAACATATTTGCCTTTTTTGTGCTACAACAAGGGCATTTTTCTACTAGTTCCTTTCTTTTCCCTGCCGCTCTGAGAATTCTGACTGCAGTTTGTGATACTACATGTGTCAGATCTGTATATTTTTCTTATATCCACTCTGTTATTACCTATGGAATAATATTTTGGGGAGTCAACAGTAAAAATATTCAAATAGTTTTCAAATTACAGAAAAGAGCAATTCGTATAATAACCAAGAGTGGCAGTAGGGCTCACTGCCTTGAACATTTCCAAAAGCTGGAAATCCTAACTGTCCCCTGTGAATACATTTTTCAAAGTGTTATGTATGTAAAAAAAAATATTGACTGCTATATGAAAAATTCTTTAGTACACAGCTATGAAACTAGAAACCAATACAATCTGCATCTAGAAAGGAAAAATAAAGTTAAAACTCAGCAGAGCTTGTTGTACAATGCTGTTAAATTATATAATAAATTACCCCAAAAAATAAAAGATATTGACACAATCGGACAGTTCAAAACAAAACTAAATTTTTTTTTATTAAATAAAAGTTATTATGCAGTAATGGACTATCTGAATTAAAACATGTAGTGTAATTAAAGTGGCCTGCATTGTAATACATGAGGAAATAATTATAATATGAAATCAAAATTGTACAGTACTGTAAGAAAATTACAAATTACACAAGGATATAAAACTAATTTAAGACACCTCAAAAATGTGTGTAAATACAAATTTTGTGTGTATAATTGTAGGTATATTGTATTGTATATGATTTTGCTGACGAAATCCACACAATGTAAATTGTTACATGGATTAATAAAGAAATCAATCAATCAATCAAACAGCAAGGGCATGTCACTCATATTAAAAGAGCTCTATGGGTGAGTAAAATGTTGCTAATTTGCTTATGTGAAACTGAAATAAAACAATAGAGTGATTTTATCTCAAATTATACAGGTCATGTCATGTCATGGATATGAATTTATCTGGAAAAAATATATCTTAGACCTCTACATCATAAGTGTTAAGAAATAAAGTATTTTTGTTTCGTCTTAATTTTTGTAAATGGTACAGCCCTTTGAAAAAAATGTATACTTGTAAATAACTCTTAAAACAGTTAACGAACAACAACAACAAAAAAGACTAATAAACCAAGAGTACTTGGATCTGGTAGATATTTTGTGTTAAAGCTCCCTCTTAGTGTGCTGAAATTTGTTGACACCTGCACACTTATAGGCTTTCTTTAACTTACAAATTTAAGATGAAAATACGAAATTTAAGTCAATTTTTTCACTTAAAATTTTTTTCTGATTTGGAAAGCCACAGAACACCATCTTATCTGTCATACTACAAGATATACTGATGTAATTATTAACAGTATCTTCTCTGCTCCAGCTATCTGCATTATGTAAATATTTACTTGTAAAAATGTAAAAAATTGCGTTTTTATGAGTTTTTATGAATTATTTACTCAAAAAAATCCAGCCAAAAACTTTTGAGAATTACACAAAATATTGTTTGGTTAATATGCTAGTATTAGTGCAAACACAGTGGGCAATATTTATCTGTGTAAACTGTTAAAATTTTTTCAACATTCTGCATATTTTATATCACTGAATTTCTAGTGTAAAATATGCATGTTGGCAACACTGTGTCTAGTGCTCTTCTGTTTACAACAAACGAGTGAGAACTTACACATAAACCATTCTGCATTGAGTTTCATGTTTGGTTTGAACTTTTTGTTCAATTTCAGTGAGGAGATACAGTAGTGAAAAGAGCGAGGTATGTGGACTATCAAAAAAGACATGAGGAGGTGGTGTTTAAGAAAAGTGAGAAACACTTCACAGTTGTTAGAAATCTGTCAGACATATTGCAGAAATATCTTGGTCCTCAAGTAATGGTAGTAGCATCACATCCATTCTGCAGGAATTGCTACACTCACTACAAGAAAAAATTTAGTGACAACTCACCTTAATGATCACCTTCACCCAAATGTGAAACTGAAGAAGATAGTGCAGATGTTTATATTCCTGGGTGTGAAATTATTAATGCATTTCTGCTGTAGCCTCTACTATATCCCCCCATTAAACATCCAGGAGAGGTAAGAAGCACAAGAAGAAAACAGTATGTAAAAAGAAAAGTGGAAGAAATTGAAAAAAGTTTTACATAAGCAACATCTTCAAAACTTTGTGAAGTGCATAATATAGACACACTTGGTGCAGAACCTGTAGATAGTGACCTGTGCACAAAATGTGATGTGTGGTTTCAAAGCCTAAATACTGCTATCTCAGCAGCCACATATACTGAGAAGGTACAGTTACTGACACTGATACCAGATAGCTACTCTAAGCAGCGGATACTGAAATACATACCCCCTTCCTTATATTATTTGATTTCAAAAGCTCATAAAATAAAGAATGAGAATGGTGTTTGGGCATGCGCAGATTCCTACTGTGGATATCCGTTGCAAGATGATATGCTTACTGTTGCTCTGGAATATTACCTAAGTGATGACTAAGATTGCAGCAGGCAAAGTCCTAACCAGGCTGATGGTATCTCTGTAAGTGAAAATGGTGAAAAAGATAAAAAGGAAAAGATATATGACAATGTCAATATGACAAGCATATCTCCTAATGAAAAAGGAGAACCTGAATTTAAAAACTGGTCTCACAAAATTCTACTCCTTACAACCAAAATGGGTAAAATGCCAGCCAGTGGAGAAAGTATGCATGTGTATTTACCGTGCTAATTTGAAACTTGTTTGTTTTGTCATATGCAGTGTCACAGAAAAGAAGTACACACAGATAGGCCTACTACTTTTGTGTATACGTCAAGAGCCGCAAGTTAAATGTTGGCTGCAAAAAATGGCTCTGAGCACTATGGGACTTAACATCTGTGGTCAGCAGTCCCCTAGAATTTAGAACTACTTAAACCTAACATCACACACATCCATGCCCCGGCAGGATTCGAACCTGCGACCGTAGCACTCACGCGGTTCCAGACTGAAGTGCCTAGAACCGCACTGCCACACCGGCTGGCTGTTGGCTGCAGGAGAGTACAATGTGTCCTGGTGCTGAAGTGATGACTGCTGAAGCATACTTCAGGATACTGACAATTATGTGAACTATGCATTTTGGGAAGGAGGAGAGTTGGCGAAGAAGACAGTAGAGACAGAGAAGTATGTTACAGAGGCATTGGATCATGAAAGGAATAATATCTGGATGATTCAGAGACAGGCAATAGCAGAAATAAAATCAGCCACATCCAAGAATACTGACAGATCAGTTCTTCAATTCAACTTTGCTGAGAACTGGTCTGTTGCTTTGCAGAACAAAATTCATAGTTACCACTGGCACACATCACTGGTATCAATATTCACATGTGTTCGTTGGAACATCACGCTGTTTTGCTATTGTCTGCGCTTATCTCATTCATGACAATGAACATGCATACTACACTGTCAAACTGATAATTGATGAGATAGCATCTAGAGACCACGCCGTTCCTAAATATGTGTATGTGACTGATGGTGCAGCACCTCCATTTTATAAACCGCTTTCAGCTTTATGAGCTTAGTCAACACTGTAGTAAAGGAATTAAGACAAAAAAATGGATATTGTCAGCAACGGGTCATGGAAAAAGAGCATGAGATGAGGTATGAGGTCTCTGTAAGCATCATGCAACAAGATTTAATCTCAAACATGTAACTGTTGGTGCTATAACAGATGCTGCTGGATTTGTACAAACCATATCAATATTAGTAACAAACATGAAACTCTTAGTTCTAAATGAAAATACATTAAGGGAATTCTGTTTAAATAAGAGAGAAGAGTGGTCTGCTATGAAGCTTGTGGTATAAATTCAGTCAAGTCAACACTGGGTGTGATAGAAACATGCAAAAAATAGAAGGGTTGGTTGTGATGAAACATCCAGAAAATAGAAGGATTTAACCAATAGAAAATTATGAATATGGACAGAGGGAAAGATGGAACTGATATTTATTTATTTATTTATTTCATGTTCCGTAGATCTTGTATTGTGAGCACGTCACATGAGATGTGGAACGAATCAAACATACAAAACAACAAACATACAAAAAGATACAAAACAGTCTTCATTAAATATATAAAAAATGTTCTACGTAACTGCATATAGTTAATACAAAGTTTAGAGGAAAAACAGATATTGTACATACAACAGCAGATTTCTTTGAGTGTTAATACAAAATTTCATGTTTTAATTTGGAGAAAAATTGCAAGTACATTTCTTTGTTAACAAGATGGATAATTCTATATTTCTATCTTTTTGCATCATAACACTCTTCTAATGCATAAACAGACATATTTAACCAATATTCCTTTAATTTTGCTTTAAAAAGAGATTCATTTTCTCTTAAACATTTTATCTGGTCAGGGAGATGGTTAAAAATTTTTGTTCCTGGCCATTTGACACCTCCCTGAACAACTGTCAGATTCTTAAGTTCACAATGAGGATTTTCTTTCCCTCTTGTATTATATTTGTGATAGTTCTTATTTGATGGAAATTGTGCAGGGTTCTTAATTACAAAACACATCAGCGAATATATGTGCTGGGATACAGTGGTCATTATTTGCAGCTTTTTGAAAAGGTTACGGCATGATGTCCTAGGGGGTACTCTGCACATAATTCTAATAGCCCTTTTCTGGGCCACAAAAATTTTCTTTGCCAAAGCTAAATTTCCCCAGAAGATAATTCCGTAACACATAACAGAGTGAAAATACCCATAGTATGCAGACTTCATAGTGGTTAAATCTCCAATGGAAGACATCATTCTGATAGCATACATAGTCGAGCTCAATTTTTTTAGGGTCTTTTGTATATGGAAGGACCAGTTCATTTTGCTATCAATACGTACTCCAAGAAATTTAGACACATCCATTCTTTCTATTGGTTGATTTCCACATGTTACATTTATTCCTCTCACTTTTTTTGTTTTTGTATGGAACTGGATAAAATTTGTCTTACTTGAGTTCAGAGAGAGACCATTAACAGTGAACCAGTTAATCACTTCAGAGAGTATTTTGTTAACTGACTCCTCAAAATTAACATCTGATTTTCCACTCATGAAGATGGTGGTATCGTCAGCAAAAAGAGTAAATTTGAAAGGCATGCTTGCACACAATGGTAAATCATTTATAAACATCAAAAACAACAGTGGCCCCAGAATTGAGCCTTGAGGAACACCACAACTAATAGAAGTCCATTCAGACTGAGCGGAAGTATCCCTTGACTCATCTGAGCTGTTTAAAATTACTTTCTGTTTTCTTTCCTGAAAATAAGATTGCAGCCAGTTACCTGCGACACCCCTTATTCCAAGTAGTTTGGCTTTCTGCGTGAGACTGTGGTGATCTACACAATCAAATGCCTTTGATAAGTCACAGAAAACACCAATTCCTATCATTTTTTGATTTAGACATTCAAGTACTTCATTTGTAAGTGCATACACTGCATCCTCAGTTGAACAGCTCCTTTGAAAGCCAAACTGGCTCTTGTTGATAAGTCTGTTCATTATGAGGTGTTCAGTAATTTTATTGTGCATTAATTTTTCTAGAATTTTAGAGAAGGCTGTTAACAGTGAAATAGGGTGGTAGTTAGTGAGCTCAGCTCTATCACCCTTCTTGTGTAGGGGCTTCACAATGGCATACTTGAGTCTTTCAGGAAAAATGCCTTGTTGAAATGAAGCATCAAAAATATGGCACAGAATATCACTAATCCATTTACATGAAAATTTCAATAAATTATTGGATACATTATCTACTCCTGCAGAGTTCTTACACTTTAAAGACCAGATGACTGTTTTAATATCCTCTACGTTGGAGTATGCATCCTGACATAAAGTCATAGCTTCCTCAAAAGAGGGCCTACAGCCAATTTGTTGGGTTACTGACAGGAAATGTTTGTTAAACATTTCAGCCACACTTTTGTGATTTTCTGTTAAGTTACCCCCATGCCTGATTTTTAGGTCATCTGTGTCGCTTGTTTTTTGTCTTTATCTCACTTTTTATAATGTTCTAAATTGTTTTTATTTTATTATTAGATTTATCTATTTTCTCCTTATAGAAAAGGGCTTTTGACTTCTGTATTAATTTCTTTAAAATTTTGCAGTACAATCTATAATGATTCCATTTTTGTGTATCATTAGTTGTTCTGATTTTAGCATAAATTTCTCTCTTAGTTCTGCATGACTGTTTAATACCTTCTGTGATCCAAGGCTTACTTACGGAATTTGGATTAATATTTTTCACCCATTTCTTTGGAAAAGATTCTTCAAAAAGGGCAGAAAAATCATTTATAAAATAGTTAAAATTGTCATTAGCATTATCAATGTTGTAAATAAAGGACCAGTCCATTAGCTGCAACTTACAGTTGAAGGATTCTTTTGCCTCTTCGTTCATTATTCTTATACATTCCACTGGGGAGATAGTTTAACAAGAGGGTTAACACTGTAAAGAGTGATTAATTGAGCATCATGGTCTGTGAGACCATTTACAACCTGGTTTATATTAATGTTCTGGTATCTACTTACATTTAAAAATACATTGTCTATCATAGTTTGATTACTGAATTCAAATTATAGGTGGACATCACATTCTGGAAGTTACTTCTATTGTTATTATCAGTCAGACAGTCTACATTAAAATCACCTAAGGCTACAATATCCTTTGTTTTTGAAAATAAAACTGACAATACCTGGTCCATGAGACTAAAAAACATTTTTATATTTCCTGATGGTGCCCTGTAACCAGCCAGGACTATCAATGAATTGACATTAGTTTTTATTTCAGTAGCACATGCTTCAAAATGTTGGTCCATACAGTATTTTGTAATGTCAATTACTTTGTAGTCAAAATTTTCCTTAACATACATTGCCACTCCCCCCAATTCTTTATTTACTCTACAGTATTGGGTTGCTAAGTTGTAACTTGGTAAAAAGGGCATGATGCAGTTGCTAGTAACATGGTGCTCAGTGAAGCACAATGTCTGGGCATTATTTATACAGTCTTTGTCATTAATGTTGATAAGCAATTGGTCTATTTCGTTAGGGAGGCTTCTCACATTTTGATGAAAAATTTATAACCCTACTTTCTTTATTTTGTCAGTGCTATTATTTCTTGACTGAGATTCTAGAGGAGTCTGCCTAAAGTCATGTGGTAGTAAACATTTGACACTGTTTAGGGTATTGGCTTTTTCTTCTTCAGGCTTGCACATAAAAAATCATTGAAACGGGAAGGCGGTACGACATTTCTTCCACTAGACACCGTTCTATCTGTTGTAGTTGTCTTCTCATTTGTGGTTGCTGGTGATACTATTGGCTGCCTGGGTGATTCTGTCATCGCTGGGACTGATGCTCCTGTTAATATAGCTTTTGTTGACTTCACCTTTTCAGGTAGACCTACTGCTTCTGTCACTGTTCTCTCTGTTGGCATGTTAGCAGGAGTTGTATTATAGTACCATTGCTTTTGAAGTGGTAATCAACTGATACTGATAGCTGCTCGGCTGTTTTTGGATACATCATTGGGATGGCTGTATTGTGAAGACTGTTATCTTGCAAACTGAGTCTTTCTAGTGTACATACAATTTTTTCACTGAGTAACCTTTTGCCACTTCTGTTCAGATGCATTCCATGTTTTGTGTAGTTGCACCTTTGAAGAAAGTCCACACTAAGAAAATGTGCATTTGGGTACATTTTGCAGATCTTGTGGAACTGCCTGTTTGCCTTTTTAATTCCGAAATTTACGCAGGAAGTAGTCATCAGATCGTGTCTGTGAGGTATTCCATTACGATGCTCTCTCTTGCAGAATGTAAAACTTGCTTCAGGTTACCAATAGCAGATGCTAGTTCATTTTTATAAACATCATTGGCTCCCCCAATCAACACAATACTTCTGTTTTTGTTTTCTAAATATTCCTGGTCGATACTTTTGATAATTTCCTTCATGGGTGCCCCAGGTTTGACAAAGCCACATGCTTTCACATTGAGTTCATAACGAAATATTTCTGAGAGATTTTGTCCATGACTGTCACAGTAAATAACTACTTCTTCACTTTTACCAAACATCTGCGACTTCTTACACTTTTCCTGTGCTAAATTGTTCACTTCAGATTTTTCTACAGCTGTGGTGTTTGCATCTGAATGTAAGCTATCACAGCCAATACAACTTAAGTAGTCTGGAGATCGAGTTTTTAGAGTCTCATCATTGTATAAGCATTTCTTATATTGGCTGTTTTTCTTCTCTAGTTCCTCACATCTGTTATGTAAAGCGCACATTTCACTTAAAAGCACTGCAATTACGTCATCTTTACTGTCTCTTTTGTGTATACTGAGAGCACGATTTGCATTGATACATTGTGAACAAAGCCATGTCTTTAAATTGGGATTCATGTTTACACAGTTAAAATGGTACACAGTTCTGCAATTCACGCACATTACACCTTTTACAGCACGCTTCTGACAATGGCATACCTTCGAGATTGGTGGAACTTCATGAATTGACGAGCTAGTTGCATACGCAATTTTTCTATCACATTTTTCTGCTCTAAAAGTGCTTCTTTCTACTACTTTTGTGACAATATAGCACGCCACACATAGCTGATCACAATACAAACCAAAATTATTGCAAGACGAACACTTTTCTTTGTTTACCGAGCATTTATTTTCGGAACTCACAAACTCACTTTCCACCACCGCCACCATCTTGACTTCCATCCTGATGGAGAAGGAAGAAAGGAAGAGGGAAGAACATTATCTCTATCAACTACCGGTAAAGGACCTTCCATACAAAACCAATAGAAACCCTACCATTTTGTATTGTTCCTCTTAAAAGGATATGTAGGATCCCTGTTCTACATAACAGTGTGCATAGTTAACATACCATGGAAGTTATTTCATGATGTCTTAATGGATTTCCTACCATCCTGTCCCTTCTTCTTGTCAGTGTTTTCCATATACTCCTTTCCTCACAGATTCTCTGTGGAACTCCTCTTTCTTTACCTGTACAGTCCAACTACTTTTCTATATTCTTCTCTAGCACCACATCTTAAATGCTTCAATTCTCTTCTGTTCTGGTTTTCTCACCATCCATGTTTCACTACCATGCAATGCTGTTCTCCAAACACACATTCTCAGAAATTTCTTCTTCAAATTAAGGTCTATGATTGATACTAGTAGACTTCTCTAGGCCAGAAATGCCATTTTCCCGGCGCTAGTCTGATTTTGATGTTTTCCCTGTGCTATCCATCATGGGTTATTTTGCTGTCTAAATATCAGAATTCCTTAACTTCATCTACTTCGTGATCACCAATCTTGATGTTAAGTTTCTCACAATTCTCACTTCTGTTACTTCTCATTACTTTTGTCTTTTTTAAATTTAATCTCAAACCATATTCTGTACTCATTAGACTGTTCATTCCATTCAGCTAATCCCACAATTCATCTTCACTTTCACTCAGGCTAGCAATGTCATCAGCAAATCTCATCATTGATATCCTTTCATCTTGAATTTAAATCCAAGTTTTGAAGCTTTCTTTTATTTCTGTAATTGCTTCTTCAATGCACAGATTGAAGAGTAGGAGTGAAAGGCTACATCCTTGTCTTCCACCATTTTTTATTATGAGCACTTTGTTCTTGGTCTGCCACTCTTATTGTTCCCTCTTGGCTCCTGCACATATTATACAAGGCATGTATTTTAAGTAAGGTGTGTTTTGTTGTAGACACTAGTAGTTTGCACGCATACTGCAATGAGAACATACATCGTGTACCGGCACGCCTTGGGAACAACTGTGCTCAGTTTCAGCTCTGTAGCTAACCTGTACGGTTCTCTTCTGTGCTTTCAAAATGTTTAAGACTATCGACTTGCCTGCCATGTGTGAGGTTCACTCGATGATATAATTTTTGTCAGCAAGGAACCTGTCCGCTGCAGAAATTCATGGACAGATTTGCAAGGTGTTTGGTGATACTGTTATGAGTGAAAGCGAAGTGAATAAGTGGGTACGAGAATTCAAAGATGGCCGTGACAAAGTCCATGATGAGGACCACTCTGGTCGCCGTTCTTTGATTACAGACGATTTGGTGGCTTCAGCTGAAGTGAGGTTTCATGAGAACAGACACTTCACAATAACAAGTCTCTCAAACGAATTTCATGATGTCGAGATCAGTACTTTACAACATTGTGTCTGAACACCTAGCGTTTAGGAAATTGTGCTCTCGTTGGGTCCTGAAACTCCTAACAAAGGACCACAAAAACCAAAGATTTGAGTGTGTTCTTGACTCGTTATCACAAAGAAAGTGACAGCTTCTTGAGTCAGATTGTAACTGGAGACAAAACATGGGTTTCACATATCGCACTTGAATTGAAGCAACAGAGCATGGAATCGAGACACACACACTCGCCTGTAAAGGTGAAGACCAAACAGAATCTGTCCCAGTGCAAAACCATGGCATCGGTGTTTGGGATAGGCATGGTGTTTTGTTGGTCAGCTTCATGCAACAAGGAGCTATTATCAATGCAGAAGCAAACTGCCAGACCCTGAGAAAGCTACACAGAGCAATTCAAAACAAAAGAAGCAGCATGCTGACAAAGGGAATAGTCCTCCTCCATGACAATGCAAGACCTCACGCTGCAGGTCAGACCATGATTTATTAGACAGTTTTGGCTTGGAAGTTTTAGACCACAAACCCTACAGTCCAGATCTTGCACCGAGCGATTACCATCTGTTCCTCCACCTCAAAAAACACCTAAATGGCAGTGAACTCTTGGTTATCAGAGCAGGCAGCAAGTTTTTGTGAAGAGAGTATTTTAAAATTTGCTGAGAGGTATGATACATGTTTGAACAAACTTTGCCAACTTTGTCAAAAAATAGAGTGAAGTATGTACTTTCTGAAAATTAATTTACTTTTTTGAAATAATCTTTCATTGTGTACTTATGTTCAAACAGACGTTACTTAAAAAACACACCTCGTACATTACCTGTCACTTCCTATATCTTACCCCTATTTTTCTCAGAATTTCAAACAGTTTGCATCATTTGACACTATCAAATGTTTTTTCCAGGTCAACAAATATGAAGGTGTCTTGAATTTTCTTTAGTATTGCTTCCATTATCAATGGCAACATCAGAATTGCTGTTCCGTGCCTTTCCCTTTCCTAAAGCCAAACTGCTCATCATCTAACACAATTTCCTTTTACACTCTTCTGCATACAAGGTGTATACATGGATGAGGAAAAAAAATTCCCGGATTTTTCCCGGATTTCCCGATTAAAAATACACTTTCTCCCGGATGAAAATACACTTTGTCCATGTTAAGTAACACTATACTCTTCCTCAGAACTCCAAAACTTATCATTTCTTTCAATGGTTGTGGTTTTTTATACTGGTGTAGAATTTCCCTGCACTTTAGGAAACTCAGGGGAAAAACATGTTTGAAAAGTTGTCTGATCTCCAGCAACATGTACATTGCATATTTTTGTATTACGAAAGTATAAATTCAAATTCGAAATCAAGAGTGCGATGCACTTTTTTAAGCCAGTCGCAGCTCGTGTCAAGCGATCTCGCCAGCCGATGACAGAGGATATTCAGAGTGTATGACACATGATGTAGTCAGCCAATAGTAACATCACTGTTAAGTAGCGTGAACATACAAATAGGAAAAGGTAATGGTTTAACTTAATATACATAGTGTTGCCTCTGCCTGGCACTTAAGTGTGAATTGCAGAGTAGCCATGTAGATGTAGATGTAGATGTACACTCCTGGAAATTGAAATAAGAACACCGTGAATTCATTGTCCCAGGAAGGGGAAACTTTATTGACACATTCCTGGGGTCAGATACATCACATGATCACACTGACAGAACCACAGGCACATAGACACAGGCAACAGAGCATGCACAATGTCGGCACTAGTACAGTGTATATCCACCTTTCGCAGCAATGCAGGCTGCTATTCTCCCATGGAGACGATCGTAGAGATGCTGGATGTAGTCTTGTGGAACGGCTTCCCATGCCATTTCCACCTGGCGCCTCAGTTGGACCAGCATTCATGCTGGACGTGCAGACCGCGTGAGACGACGCTTCATCCAGTCCCAAACATGCTCAATGGGGGACAGATCCGGAGATCTTGCTGGCCAGGGTAGTTGACTTACACCTTCTAGAGCACGTTGGGTGGCACGGGATACATGCGGACGTGCATTGTCCTGTTGGAACAGCAAGTTCCCTTGCCGGTCTAGGAATGGTAGAACGATGGGTTCGATGACGGTTTGGATGTACCGTGCACTATTCAGTGTCCCCTCGATGATCACCAGTGGTGTACGGCCAGTGTAGGAGATCGCTCCCCACACCATGATGCCGGGTGTTGGCCCTGTGTGCCTCGGTCGTATGCAGTCCTGATTGTGGCGCTCACCTGCAAGGCGCCAAACACGCATACGACCATCATTGGCACCAAGGCAGAAGCGACTCTCATCGCTGAAGATGACACGTCTCCATTCGTCCCTCCATTCATGCCTGTCGCGACACCACTGGAGGCGGGCTGCACGATGTTGGGGCGTGAGCGGAAGACGGCCTAACGGTGTGCGGGACCGTAGCCCAGCTTCATGGAGACGGTTGCGAATGGTCCTCGCCGATACTCCAGGAGCAACAGTGTTCCAAATTTGCTGGGAAGTGGCGGTGCGGTCCCCTACGGCACTGTGTAGGATCCTACGGTCTTGGCGTGCATCCGTGCGTCGCTGCGGTCCGGTTCCAGGTCGACGGGCACGTGCACCTTCCGCCGACCACTGGCGACAACATCGATGTACTGTGGAGACCTCATGCCCCACGTATTGAGCAATTCGGCGGTACGTCCACCCGGCCTCCCGCATGCCCACTATACGCCCTCGCTCAAAGTCCGTCAACTGCACATATGGTTCACGTCCACGCTGTCGCGGCATGCTACCAGTGTTAAAGACTGCGATGGAGCTCCGTATGCCACGGCAAACTGACTGACACTGACGGCGGCGTTGCACAAATGCTGCGCAGCTAGCGCCATTCGACGGCCAACACCGCGGTTCCTGGTGTGTCCGCTGTGCCGTGCGTGTGATCATTGCTTGTACAGCCCTCTCGCAGTGTCCGGAGCAAGTATGGTGGGTCTGACACACCAGTGTCAATGTGTTCTTTTTTCCATTTCCAGGAGTGTATATTATTGGTCTGTAAGATTAATAAGCTGCAAGAGAAGCTAAGCTTTCACACATAATGTTGATATTTTTGGCGCATGTTACACTTTAGGATACATCACACAAATGTGCCACAGTAAAATTTTTAACAGCATAAATGTCGAAAATGTTCTAAATGGTCTTCCTCAAAGATTTGATTTTTGAATGAGAGTCAAATGCTCTGTGATTTAAGTAATTCGTCAGGCATTCATGCATGGTGTTCATCTTGCGTAAAAGGAAATTTACTTTGAAAGTAATGCTTTTCAAATAACCATTCGGAATATTTTCCCGCAACCTGTTAGAAATAGATTCGCTTCAGCAGTTGCCAGAGTGTCGCCATGCTTGCACAGCTATGATGACATAGGAAGCCCGTACATTCATAAGTCTAAAACATTAAAACATCTTACATTATGTCATAAAAGAAACAAGACATTCTAGGATACTCCAAAAGCATGGGAATTTTGTGGACCATACTTAACAAGGGAACCTTCCCATTGCACCCCCTCAGATTTAGTTATAAGTTGGCACAGTGGATAGGCCTTGAAAAACTGAACACAGATCAATCGAAAAAACAGGAAGAAGTTGCAAACTGAGTAGTCCATGCATAAGATAGGCAACATCAAGGTTGGTCTCACTTCAGGAGCGCCATGGTCCCGTGGTTAGCGTGAGCAGTTGCGAAACATGAGGTCCTTGGTTCAAGTCTTCCCTCGACTGGAAACTTTACTTTCTTTATTTTTGCAAAGTTATGATCTGTCCGTTTCTTCATTGACACCTCCGTTCACTATAATAAGTTTAGTGTCTGTGTTTTGCGACCGCACCGCAAAACCGTGCAATTAGTAGACGAAAGAACATGCCTCTCCGATGGGAACCAAAAACATTTGATCCCAAAGTCATAGGTCAACCGATTCCTCCACAGGAAAACACGTCTGATATTTTCTATACGACACTGGTGACGGCATGTGCGTCACATGACAGGAATATGTTGTCGACCCACCTAACTTGTACACTTGGCGAATAAACTTCTCACTCGAGGGAAGACTTGAATCAAGGATATCTCGTTCCGCAGCTGCTCACGCTAACCACGGAACCACGGCGCTCCTGAGCTCGCACTCTCCTTGATGTTGCCTATCTTGCACATGGACTACTCAGTTTGTATATTTTTCTTTTTTTTCTTTTTTTTTTCCCATAGTTCCACACAACTTCTTCCTGTTTTCTCGATTGATCTGTGTTCAGTTTTTCAAGCCCTATCCACTGTGCCAACTTATAACTAAATCTGAGGGGAGTGCGATGGGGAGGTTCCCTTGTAAGATGCATAATTCAGATTAAAGTGCACATTGAAATTTCTTTAAAAAACCGACAAAAATAACTTCATTGTTCTGCAAAGCGATTCATCAGAAAGCTGTAAACAAAATAAAATCTGAAACTAATAACATATGAGGTTTGCCCTGAAAATACGTATAAAAGTTGAATAATAACTTTATTTTACAATTATTCAGGTATTACAATATGGTCTCCTTCAAAGTACTCGCCCTGAGACACGATACACTTCTGCCAACACCGTCTCCACTGTTGATAACATTGCTGAAGTTCTTCAGTTGTGATGTTGTTCAGTTGCCATGTCGTTTCTGCCTTGATGGCTTCCACATCTCCCAAGTGCCGCCCCCGAAGCACCATTTTGCATTTCAGGAACATGAAGAAGTCACACGGGGCTAAATCAGGTGAATAAGGTGGTTGGTCTGTCAAGGTGATTGAGCTTCGGGCCAAAAACTCGCACACAACGAGCAGCGTGTGAGCAGGCGCATTGTCGTGATGAAGGATCCACCTGCCCCCTTTTGCCAACTCCAGTCAAACACGGGCCACACGAGCTCTGAAACGTGTCAGAACTTCAACGTAAAAATTTCCGTTCACTCTCTGGCTGGGAGGGACAAATTCCTTGTGAACAATGCCCCTAGAATCAAAGAAAACAATCAACATTGTCTTCACATTGGATCTTGATTTTCGCGACTTTTTTGTCTCGGTTCTCCTGCTAGTTTCCATTCCTTGCTTTGAGATTTGAGCTCCACATCGAATTCATAAAACGAGGCCTTATCTCCAGTAATGACTCGATTGAGAAAGTCCCCTCATTCCTCTGCTTCCAACCAATCCTCACAGCACTAAACCCTCTTTGCTTTCTGTTCTGGCGTCAAGATCTTCGGTACAATTTTCGCACACAATTTCTTCATTTCAAGTTTTTGTGTCAGGATTTGTTTTGGGGATTGACAGCTCTTCAGCAATCATTCCGACTGTCAATCTATGGTCTTTAAGAACACAAGCCCGAATTCGTTCAACATTTGCATCGGAACTTGATGTCGACGGGCGTCCTGGGTGAGGGTCATCGTTCACTTCTTCTCGGCCATCCCGGAACCTTTTTAACAACTTGTTCATGGATGGTTCCTTCAGAGAATTGTCTCCGTAAACCTGTTTCATACACTCAAAAATCTCACAGCCATTCTTGCCTAGCTTTACAAGAAACTTGATGCTGACACGCTGTTCCTCAATCAGAGAGAGCTCCATGCCAACGGCAGGTGAAAAAGGGTAACTGTCAACAAGCTGCCGCACACTCCCACTTTCATGCAGAGTGCTCTGACTCAAACTGAGCATTGATGGGATTGATTACAGCAGTAGTCCCACCTGGTGGTGACTGCAACTTGTAACATAAAGACATTATTCAACTTTTACATGTATTTTCTGGACAAACCTCGTACTTTGATGATGAAGTCCCATACTCTGAGGAGCGTAGGGGACAGTGCGGGAGACCCTTCAATAATTATGTGAATGTATTTTAATTCATTTGATAGCTCCCGGCAGCAGAAATCCATTTTGTTTTCATTTGAGATGAGAGCAACAAACGAAGAGGAAACAGCAAAACCACTTAACGTAAACACGGGCCATGTGGAGACTACCACCTCCCCACTACAACTCAGACTGCTCTGTGCATCAGCTCCGGATCTATGTTATTTCCGAACTGCGGCAATATTAGATAGTGGCGCTCCCCTCCCTCAAGTGTTTGATGTAGGACGCCAAAAATTTAAAAAATCAACTTTTCAAAAATATCTTCATTTTGTAGCTCACATTTTCCTGAAGAGTCTGATACATAAAACAAATATGTTCAAGGGAACATAAGACATGTTATTTGGTAGTAAGTGTGCCAAAGTGCAGTGCCACGCCTCTTCACACAGCATTCTTCCATCGCAAGCCTCTGTATTTCTCTCTGTGGAATTCAAACGTTTAATTGTAATGGGTGCCATCAAACTATATTCAGGCCAGTGGAAATTAAAATCTCCTGTGCTGTGGTGCCTCTTCTGCTCCCAGTTGGCCAGTTTGCAATTAATAGCAAATGGGATTATTTGAAATCGGGAGAACAAGAACTCTTCAGAAAATTTGCTCTTTTTGTTGCCTATTACCTAATAACTTGCTGTTTTGTGTGACATAAAATTAAATATAGGATACATAAAATGAGTAAAGGCAAGAGACAAGCAAGACAGTATACATTTCTTCAATCCTTAAGTCTTAGCTTTTTTTCTCTCTAATCTTGCCACAGCTTTATGTGGCATACTTTTCTTTCTGGGAAAGAATCTATTACCTCATTAAAGTTTGTGAATGTTTTGCTACATGGAAAAACGAAATGTCATTGTCTAATGCTAGAAAAGCTGTTAATACAAATAGTACCCAAGACTGGTGTGGTTTTCCGATCTGATTTCATGTATTTTGTCACTGCCTGCTAGATAAAACGACATAAGCACGACTAATATTGCAACAATTGTTGCACACACCAAATAAATGAGACTGTTTTGCCACAAACTGTCATTTTTATAACAGGACAGAATATAATTCATGAAGTACCAATATCATATGCCTATTAGGCCTAATAAAAGCAAAAAGTTTTATGTTAGGAAATAGTTTCACATTTCATTCATACTCTCTAGCTTCTGAAGCATGAGATCGAAGAATAGAAGTACAAAATTTTTATATAAATTTGGAATTGTCATATTCTTCCGTAATTTGTGTGAGTCCCAGTTTCTTCTCCTTCCTCTCTCTAACAAACAATCTTGTCATCACTAATTCTGTAACTATTCCTGCCAGTGTCAAAACTTATTCTCTGGTTAACTTCACTAACCCTGCCACAAATAACCAGTTTAGTATCTCACATTTATTCTCTGGTTAGGCATTATTACCTGTTTGTACAACACATTTCCCGCGCTGCTCCCAGAATAGAACTTTAGCAGCTGCTAGCCGGGGACTGTATAACTGGCCCTTAGTAGTGTAGCGCTCTGGCCAAAAATTTTCTGTCAAAATTTCATTCTCTTGGATAGATGGAGAAGACAATATGTATTCCTGTTAGTCGTTCATTTAAACTCTGGTAGTCTGAATCTATGGATTTTGCTAGTAATTATAACAATGCAGGTCATTTGCAAACCCAGTCAACCACATAAACAGTGATTGGCATTCACCCGTTGGGCTTTATTCCGCTCAGCTCATATAGACCCGTCCACTTTTGTCTGCAGGTAAGTTTACTTCTAGATGTGATGGGGATGCCCCTGCCAGAGACATCATGTACACTATGCACACATTCAAAAATCAACTTATGATTCATTCAACTTACAATTTGTTCAAAAACCAACAGGGATGCGTTCAAAATCATATGAGTCATCGATAGACCAACATACGCTGGATGCTAGGTGCTTTGTGAAACAAGGTCTTTTTCCTCAATAATATGAATTTGGCCTCCCCCCCCCCCCCCCTGAAACGCCCGGGGAAAATACCCCGGTTTGCCCCCGCCCCTTAGTTCCGGGCCTGTTGCACATACGTGAATTTGACGGCTTAGGCGCACCAGTGAAATTTTTCCAGATAGCATCTGGTTGCTTACTGCTTTTGCTTATACAGCTAACTGCCACACTTCTGTAGCCAGAAGCAGGAGAAGGTACTACCACAGACTATGTTAGACTGTGGTACTACTACTCATATGTGACTAAACTGCACATGTGCATAAGCTCGCTCACAACCACTCAAACAAATCTAATTTAAACAGTTGTGATGTCACGCTCATCAGAGGCAATTTGTTGTTATGAATCATTGCATAGTCTTCCTAAAGCCTTTGACACATTTTGCTGTTGGCAGACGCTTGTATGAGCACTGTGTTTTGTTGTTGTATATGGTGCATTTCCTTTGCAAGTTAAGTTTTATTTTCTTTTTTTTCTCTCGTTCTTGTTTTATTGCTGCAGTATTATTCTGCAGTAGCAAGATACAGTAATAATCTTTGTTAGAGTACTGATTCTTACCAGTCAGTTACCAAAATTTAACTGAAAACTAAAACAATGAAAAATTCCCGGAATTCTAAAAAATTACCAGGTTTTTACCGGTTTTCTCCTGGATGAAAAAATTCTCGGATTTTTCCCGGATCTCCCAGTTGTTCCGGGTCGTATACACCCTGGCATATTATCTTTGTGAAAAAATTGGATGTATGATTGTGCAATAGTTCTCGCACATGTTGGCTCTTGCAGTCTTTGGAATTGTATAGATGATGTTTCTCCGAAAGTCAGATGGTATATTGCCAGATTCATATATTCTACACACCAACGTGAATAGTCGTTTTGTTGTTCACCAATGATTTTAGAAATTCTGATGGAATGTTACCTGTACCTATTGCCTTATTCGATTAAGTCTTCCAAAGGTTTTCTAATTTATGATTTTAATACTGGATCTCCTACTTCTTCTGTACCGACTCGTGTTTCTTCTTCTATCACACCAGAATCACACAGATCTTCACCCTCATAGATGCCTTCCACATACTCTTTCCACCTGTCCACCTGTCTGTATTTAACAATGGAATTCCCACTGCACTCTTGATGCACCATCCTTGCATTTAATTTCACTGAGGTTGTTTTGACTTTTGTATATGCTGAGTCAGTCCTTTTGACAATCATTTCTTTTTCTATTTCTTCACATTTCTCATGCAACCATTATGCCTCAGTTTTCCTGTGCTTCCTATTTATTTCATTCCTAAGTGACTTGTATTTCTGTATTCCTGAACTTCCAGGAACATTTTTGTACTTCCTTCTTTGGTCAATCAACTGAAAACTTCTTCTGTTAACCATGGTTCCTACATTGTTACTTTCTTTGTACCTTTGTTTTTCTGTCCAACTTCCGTGACTGCCTTTTTTAGAGATGCCAATTTCTCTTCATCCAAACTGTTACTGACAATATAATGTAATTGGCTTGATAAAAAATCTATTCATCAAACAGCGACAGAACACACATACAAAAAAGTTATAATTAGGTATGCTTTCACTGCCAAAGGCTCCTTCTTCAGGCAGAAGGATTGAAGAGAAAAGAAGAGGGGTGAAGGAGGAGGACTGGAGAGGCCTGGGAAAAGGGGTAGATTTTGGAAAAGGCATTCAGAACTGTGGCTTAGGGGATACTTATCGGATTGGATGAGAAGAAAAGAAAGTCACCCAGAATGGCGAGTAAGGGAGACTTACCGGACGGGATGAGAAGGAATGAAAGTTCTTGGTGACTTTTCCAAAATCCACCCCTAGACCTCTCCAGTCCTTTTCCTTCACCCCTCTCCCTCCCAGTTCAACCCTTCTGACTGAAGAAGGAGCCACTGGCTCTAAAAGCTTGCCAATTACAACCGTCTTTTATGTGTGTGTTCTGCCACCACTTGGTGAGTAGATTTTTTTATCTATCCAACTAAAAAATATTCCCTTTATTTGGCTTCATACAACATTTTCATTCTCTGGGCACCTGTGTTTAGTGAGGCAATGAAAATTTAGTTCAGGCTACCAGGATCAGTAGTCCCAGTAGTTTATGGTCTGCAGTATTCCGAAAGCAATAAACAGAAATAAAGACGTCTCGCTGTGACACAAACTTGTAAACTGCATATGGGTGGAAGGTTTTTTGGAAATAAATTGTTATTAAAGAACCACTAAAATATTTTTAAAGCTACAGCTATGAAAATTGGTTTTTCACTTCTTGGTTACAAATTAAAAAAATTTGCGCTTCAGAGTTGATGAAAATTCAACCCCTAAGGAGGTGAAATTTGGGGTGAAATTTCCATAATTATAACCTCCTTTTATGTGTGTGTTCTGCTGCTGCTTGGTGAGTAGATTTTTTTATCTATCCAATTACATTATGTTGGCAAAAACTTTCTACTGAGCTATTTCTTATCGCCATCTACAGCCTCAGAGTATTTCAAACATATCTCTTCATTCCTTAGTACTTCCGTATCCCACTTCTTTGTGCACTGATTCTTCCTGACTAGCCTCTTGAACTGCAGCCCATTTTTCAACACTGCTAAATTGTGATCTGAGTCTGTATCTGCCCCTGGGTATACTTTACAATCTAGTACCTGATTTTGAGATCTCTTCCTGACCATGATGTAAGTTAACTGAAATCTTCCCGTATCTCCCAATCTTTTCCAAGTATACCTCCTCCTCTTGCGATTCTTGAACACAGTATTTATTGCAGGACTCAATCCATCTCTCTGTCATTCCTAGTACCATGCTCATATTATCCCATAACCCTTTCTTCTCCTTCTTCCCCTACAACTGCATTTGAATCTCCCCCCTCCCAACTATTAGATTTTCATTTCCCTTGACATACTTAATTACCCATTTAGTACCTTCATATACTTTCTCTATCTCTTCATCTTCGGATCATGATGTCGGCATGTATACCTGAACTATCATTGTCAATGTTGGTTTACTGTCAATTCTGTTGAAGAGAATCCTATCATTGTCGATGTTGCTTTACTGTCGATTCTGTTGAAGAAAATCCTATCATTGAACTACTCACAATAATGCTCTCCCCTACTTTTCAATTCATAACAAATCCTACTCTTCTTATACAATTTTCTGCTGCTGGTGTTATTACCCTATACTCATCTGACCAGAAATCCTTGTCTTCTTTCCATTTCATGTCAATGGCCCTTCATACTGGCAACATTCCATGCTCTGACTCATATTACGTACTATTAATATTCATAAAAGAAACTTGATGCTTCCAATTACTACACAGCAACTTTTAGTGCTATATTCTTGCTGTTACTAACAATGATACAGTGTAGTTATTAAACAAGGTAGAACAGTAAGAGGTACAGAATAGTATAAGGGGAAGGAAAGTCTTTGGAGAAACAAAAGAAGAAATGTCAAAGCTGTTAACTCAGACTTCCAACAGTTATTATTCTGCTGAATTTGCAAAGTGTGCAAATTCTCCTAGAGGCATATATTTTTTAACCTTGTCAACATCATACGGTCCCTTTCCCTGGCCTGTATCTGGATAAACCAGGAACAGTGTCTTAGGATGTGATATTCCTACCACCTCAAAAGGTTTACAACACCATGGTAAGTACTTACTCACCTCTTTACTTTTGTTGAAACTACAGTTATCTCATTGTTTATCTAAATATTTTGATCTCATTAGATGCCACTCTATGTACTTCTTATAACTACTCCAAGAACTATTAATGCTCTGAGTCAAGTAATTGGGAGTATTAATTTTTCTTGTATGCTGGAAGTCCAAAATCTCCTAATAAAACTTTCCTGAAAATCCTCCCAGTGCTTGAAATCTTCAGAATGGGCATTTCCCCATCCTAATGCATCACCATCCAAATAAATAAAATCTATCTTTCTGGAGTCCTCCAATGTTTGTGTAACACCCTAAAGAAATTTACTGGATACACTCCATCATCCAGTTTCAGCTTTGAAAACCATTTACAAAAATTTATTCCATTTACCATTTGAGCATCCTCAAAAATCTTACAAGGAAAAGCAACATTATTGATGGTCTCATTTGTTCTGAATTCAGTGTTTCCATTTTCTAAGCCATCACACAATTTCTGTATTTCCTTTCTATGGTCTACAGCATCTCCAAAAGAACTGGTTTTAATACTAGTAGATTCAACTGTATCCCGTACTTTTTGTTGTACAAACACCTGTAATCTATCTTCCAATCTATTCAAGGTTGTTAGATGACTCAAAATTTCATTAAGTAGTTTTCCATGCTCTAACCTTTTCAGCCCCCTCCTGAGTACCTGAAATTTGGTAGTCTAAGGTGTGTACATTATTGTGAACTTCTTTCAAGTGATCATGTACTTCATTTCTCACTGAATCACATTGTGCACTAATCTACACTTGTACTTTGCTAGACAAATCATTTAGTTCTTTCTCCATAACAGTAACTTTATTTCCATGTACATTAAATAAAGACATTAACTCTTCTTCAAATGCTTCTGCCTGTGATTTAACTGCTGTCAACTCGGCAATGGCAGCTTCTGACTTTTGGTTGATACTTTCTTCTAGCCTCTTAAGAGCATCATCCCTCTTCGAATGCTTCTGCCTGTGATTTAATTACCACTAGTTTGGTAGTGGAAGCTTCTAACTTTTGGTTGATACTTTCTTCTAACTTCTTAAGAGTATCATCCCCTTGAGCCTTACTGGTCGCTTCCAATTCTGTTTTAATATCATCCCCAAGTATTTTAGGGGCCTCCTGTGAGTTTCTTAATGTCTTAATGTTTTGTCTAACTACTTGCTGAATGCTTTACTATTTTGTATTTAGCTTCACTATTCTGTTTCACAGATAACCTAACACCAATCCAGTGTTTCTGCTGCAATTTTTCTAGTTCATATATGCATACACTGCTAAATAAATTCCCAACTAATTAGTTAAATTAGATGTTCAATGACTTTCTTCACTCTAAAACATCAGTAACTAATCCTGTAAGTTCATGTACACACAACACTAAATGGCTCCCTTCAAACAAAGAAGAGGCAGCAGTAACAGACAATAGGATAAGAAGCAAGTTACATGAGTCAGTCCAGAGCAGACTATGTAAGTTTAACAATATGGCATATGTATCTACACTCCTGGAAATGGAAAAAAGAACACATTGACACCGGTGTGTCAGACCCACCATACTTGCTCCTGACACTGCGAGAGGGCTGTACAAGCAATGATCACACGCACGGCACAGCGGACACACCAGGAACCGCGGTGTTGGCCGTCGAATGGCGCTAGCTGCGCAGCATTTGTGCACCGCCGCCGTCAGTGTCAGCCAGTTTGCCGTGGCATACGGAGCTCCATCGCAGTCTTTAACACTGGTAGCATGCCGCGACAGCGTGGACGTGAACCGTATGTGCAGTTGACGGACTTTGAGCGAGGGCGTATAGTGGGCATGCGGGAGGCCGGGTGGACGTACCGCCGAATTGCTCAACACGTGGGGCGTGAAGTCTCCACAGTACATCGATGTTGTCGTCAGTGGTCGGCGGAAGGTGCACGTGCCCGTCGACCTGGGACCGGACCGCAGCGACGCACGGATGCACGCCAAGACCGTAGGATCCTACGCAGTGCCGTAGGGGAACGCACCGCCACTTCCCAGCAAATTAGGGACACTGTTGCTCCTGGGGTATCGGCGAGGACCATTCGCAACCATCTCCATGAAGCTGGGCTACGGTCCCGCACACCGTTAGGCCGTCTTCCGCTCACGCCCCGACATCGTGCAGCCCGCCTCCAGTGGTGTCGCGACAGGCGTGAATGGAGGGACGAATGGAGACGTGTCGTCTTCATCTTCAGCGATGAGAGTCGCTTCTGCCTTGGTGCCAATGATGGTCGTATGCGTGTTTGGCGCCGTGCAGGTGAGCGCCACAATCAGGACTGCATACGGCCGAGGCACACAGGGCCAACACCCGGCATCATGGTGTGGGGAGCGATCTCCTACACTGGCCGTACACCACTGGTGATCATCGAGGGGACACTGAATAGTGCACGGTACATCCAAACCGTCATCGAACCCATCGTTCTACCATTCCTAGACCGGCAAGGGAACATGCTGTTCCAACAGGACAATGCACGTCCGCATGTATCCCGTGCCACCCAACGTGCTCTAGAAGGTGTAAGTCAACTACCCTGGCCAGCAAGATCTCCGGATCTGTCCCCCATTGAGCATGTTTGGGACTGGATGAAGCGTCGTCTCACGCGGTCTGCACTTCCAGCACGAACGCTGGTCCAACTGAGGCGCCAGGTGGAAATGGCATGGCAAGCCGTTCCACAGGACTACATCCAGCATCTCTACGATCGTCTCCATGGGAGAATAGCAGCCTGCATTGCTGCGAAAGGTGGATATACACTGTACTAGTGCCGACATTGTGCATGCTCTGTTGCCTGTGTTTATGTGCCTGTGGTTCTATCAGTGTGATCATGTGATGTATCTGACCCCAGGAATGTGTCAATAAAGTTTCCCCTTCCTGGGACAATGAATTCACGGTGTTCTTATTTCAATTTCCAGGAGTGTATATTTAGTGTAGATGATTTAGTTTTAGTAAAAGATGTTCAGCAGAGTTGTAACACAAAAAAAGGAGATGAGTAAGTTCTTTCTATGCTATTGTGGACCTCTTACAGCGGTAAGAATACCATATCCTGAGGCGCTTGTAATGGCCAATCCAGATACAGGCCAGAAAAAGGGACTATATAATGTCAATATGGTTATGAAATATATACCCCAAGGAGAATTTGCAAACTTTGCAAATTCAATGGAATAATATGCATTGGAAGTCTGAGTTAATGGCTTTAGTATGCCTTCTTTCATTTCTCCAAAGACATTCCTCCACCTTACACTGTTCTATATTCTGTACTTCTATTATATCTTATTTAAGAACTACATTGTATCCTTGTTTGTGAAAGCAAGAGTAAGTCAGCAAAAGTTGCTATGCAGATAACTGTAATTGTCAATTTTTATTTAATTATGAATAATACACAGTATGTTTCTTGCTAGGAGAGATACATACATTGTTATCTATGTATACTGTTATGTATAATTGGCATTTTATATTTTTTTAAGAGGAACAGTACAGAATGGTGGAGTTTCTATTGGTTTTATATGGGACGTTCTTTATGGGCAGCTAATAGAGATGACGATGATCACTGACGATTTACTACTTTTTTCTTCTTCTTCGTCTTTCTCTCTCCACTTTTGATAGGTTTACTAAGCTCATTTTTCGCACCTGCGATGGTGAAGTGGCAAAGACCATCCAATAGGGAATGTAAAATACCTTCTCCCTCCAGTGTCACAACAAAGAACTTTAGCAGAAGTGAGAATTCCTTGGGGTGGGAGATGGCAAGGAATTCGGTCTCACAGAGCTATCTTCTTTCTTTCTTCCACCTTAAAAAATCTATTTTTCATTTTCCTTTCTTCCTTCTCTGCCAGGTCTACCAGTTCTATCTTACCCTCTATCCATATAATAGAGGGAAACATTCCACGTGGGAAAAATATATCTAAAAAGAAAGATGATGAGACTTACCAAACAAAAGCGCTGGCAGGTCGATAGACACACAAACAAACACAAACATACACACAAAATTCTAGCTTTCGCAACCAACGGTTGCCTCCTCAGGAAAGAGGGAAGGAGAGGGAAAGACAAAAGGATTTGGGTTTTAAGGGAGAGGGTAAGGAGTCATTCCAATCCCGGGAGCGGAAAGACTTACCTTAGGGGGAAAAAAGGACAGGTATACACTCGCACACACACACACATATCCATCCGCATATACACAGACACAAGCAGACATTTGTAAAGGCCTTTACAAATGTCTGCTTGTGTCTGTGTATATGCGGATGGATATGTGTGTGTGTGCGAGTGTATACCTGTCCTTTTTTCCCCCTAAGGTAAGTCTTTCCGCTCCCGGGATTGGAATGACTCCTTACCCTCTCCCTTAAAACCCATATCCTTTTGTCTTTCCCTCTCCTTCCCTCTTTCCTGACGAGGCAACCGTTGGTTGCGAAAGCTAGAATTTTGTGTGTATGTTTGTGTTTGTTTGTGTGTCTATCGACCTGCCAGCGCTTTTGTTTGGTAAGTCTCATCATCTTTCTTTTTAGATATACACTCCTGGAAATGGAAAAAAGAACACATTGACACCGGTGTGTCAGACCCACCATACTTGCTCCGGACACTGCGAGAGGGCTGTACAAGCAATGATCACACGCACGGCACAGCGGACACACCAGGAACCGCGGTGTTGGCCGTCGAATGGCGCTAGCTGCGCAGCATTTGTGCACCGCCGCCGTCAGTGTCAGCCAGTTTGCCGTGGCATACGGAGCTCCATCGCAGTCTTTAACACTGGTAGCATGCCGCGACAGCGTGGACGTGAACCGTATGTGCAGTTGACGGACTTTGAGCGAGGGCGTATAGTGGGCATGCGGGAGGCCGGGTGGACGTACCGCCGAATTGCTCAACACGTGGGGCGTGAGGTCTCCACAGTACATCGATGTTGTCGCCAGTGGTCGGCGGAAGGTGCACGTGCCCGTCGACCTGGGACCGGACCGCAGCGACGCACGGATGCACGCCAAGACCGTAGGATCCTACGCAGTGCTGTAGGGGACCGCACCGCCACTTCCCAGCAAATTAGGGACACTGTTGCTCCTGGGGTATCGGCGCGGACCATTCGCAACCGTCTCCATGAAGCTGGGCTATGGTCCCGCACACCGTTAGGCCGTCTTCCGCTCACGCCCCAACATCGTGCAGCCCGCCTCCAGTGGTGTCGCGACAGGCGTGAATGGAGGGACGAATGGAGACGTGTCGTCTTCAGCGATGAGAGTCGCTTCTGCCTTGGTGCCAATGATGGTCGCATGCGTGTTTGGCGCCATGCAGGTGAGCGCCACAATCAGGACTGCATACGACCGAGGCACACAGGGCCAACACCCGGCATCATGGTGTGCGGAGCGATCTCCTACACTGGCCGTACACCACTGGTGATCGTCGAGGGGACACTGAATAGTGCACGGTACATCCAAACCGTCATCGAACCCATCGTTCTACCATTCCTAGACCGGCAAGGGAACTTGCTGTTCCAACAGGACAATGCACGTCCGCATGTATCCCGTGCCACCCAACGTGCTCTAGAAGGTGTAAGTCAACTACCCTGGCCAGCAAGATCTCCGGATCTGTCCCCCATTGAGCATGTTTGGGATTGGATGAAGCGTCGTCTCACGCGGTCTGCACGTCCAGCACGAACGCTGGTCCAACTGAGGCGCCAGGTGGAAATGGCATGGCAAGCCGTTCCACAGGACTACATCCAGCATCTCTACAATCGTCTCCATGGGAGAATAGCAGCCTGCATTGCTGCGAAAGGTGGATATACACTGTACTAGTGCCGACATTGTGCATGCTCTGTTGCCTGTGTCTATGTGCCTGTGGTTCTGTCAGTGTGATCATGTGATGTATCTGACCCCAGGAATGTGTCAATAAAGTTTCCCCTTCCTGGGACAATGAATTCATGGTGTTCTTATTTCAATTTCCAGGAGTGTATTTTACCCTCTATCCATATTCATAAGATTCTATCAGTGAAACTCTTCTCTTTTCTGCATGTTTATACCACAGTCTGTTGACGTAGATGGCCAAAGAGAGCAACACATACGTGATATGACTTGGACGAATGGATGTAATTTTCATGCCAAAAATATTTTGTATACAATGTCAGTATGTTGCATGTTACCCTCATCACATGTTGTGGAGAAAGATAACAGTGGATAGCCAGTGTGTGGAGTGGAGCACTCTGAAATACGGCATACTAACATGAGTGTAATGAACAGATGATAGCAGTGCCATCTGGAGACAAATCAATTAATTGACAGCACAGATGCACGGTCAATAAGTTCATTATATCCATTTTAAGTAGAGAAAGTAATCCACAAGGAACAGGAGTAACAGACATGAAAAATAGGCTATATTTAAGTAACATAATGTACAATCAGTTAAATACAAATGCAGTAGCAGATCTAAATGATCTTGAGAAAAGGAAATGAACATGGGAATATTATTACGCAAAGTTAAATGCTATTGCAGTCATGTTTTCATACAGCAGCAAACAGGTAGGTTATAGCAATTTTGTGTAGGGGTTATGGTGTGGTATGCTTTAAAATTGGAGTAAAGAAGCATCAGAAATAAAGGAGCCCCTTCCCACCAGGATTTGAGAAATGAAACTGAGGTACTGTGCAAACAGATTTTATATGGTGAAGTGTGTCCTCCTTTAGTTGAGTTGAGAGAGTTAACACATGTAAGCAGACCTAGGCAGAGGCTGTCCTATGTCAGAGGTCCTGTGCATTCAAGAAAGAAAAAGCCTGTTTTGCATTTTGTGTAAAGGACTTTGGGGATAGGTATACCAAATAAAGGGTCTAGTCCTTTGGTTACATGAACCTGCAGAGGGATAAACTGAACAGTTTTTTGAAAGGGACTGAATAGGGGACACTTTCATCTGAAAGGAAGAATAGCATCTAACCATAGAAAAGGTTGAACTCAATTATTAAGGTTGGAGAAGATGTTTTGAGTAGCAATTGATCACTTTGTTGAAGGGGTGTCCACAGTAGTCAGGAGCAAACAAATTTACCCTGGAACCAGTCTCTGCTAACCTTCACTCTATGTATGTTGACGTTTTCAAATCTGAGATCTGGATGGTAAAGGATGAAATTAAGTATATTGCAAATGTTAAATCATTGCTGTTACCTAACAATGAATTTCAGTTTAAATGAAGAAAACACGTCCCACATTCTTGTAACCCAAAAGGACAATAAAGTTGTGGAGTCTGTAATGACTGGTGATATAAACATCAGTGGACTGTTAATCACTAGAGCCTTTTTCTATGCTAACTCTTCAAGACCAAAAATGAATAATCATGCATGGACATTTAAAGAAACCATTCATTACATTTGTTAAGGATAAATGAAATGGATAGCAAGTTGTAATATGATACCAGACATGTTACATTTAACTGTAAATAGTGGGCTGAAGGAGTTCGCATGACATCTTTCATCTCAGAGGGGAAATCTGCACTGCAGCAAGGGCTATTTGTGAGAATGAGCTATGTTTCACTGAGGACACTCATGCTGGTGAAACATGGTCATGTCTTTTATAATCATTTTATACAGTGGAAAAAATCCACTTTGCACACCCTGATCTGTGCAGATGGTGCACATGCAGTGACATAACACAGCAGTGGCAAGGCATGGCTTGGTGAAAGCAGTAGCACTTGCTGGATGTGGACATTTATGTCTTGGTGACGCATCTTGAAGGTATCATGAACACCTCAGAGAAAATGGACACACTAAAATGAAAATGCTGAAGACAAATGAAGATTGTAAATCTTAGATCTTAAGTCTGATTCAATGTGATCAGATGTATTGATCAATGTGTTTGAGTTTATGAGTTGCTGATATTTGGATCTGCATTCATAACCAATGTAAGTTGTTGAAACAACAAAGAAGATTATTGTTGAAGATGGCTTCATTATTCAGTAGTTGAAAGTAGTGAGACACTCTCTTACAGCATCACCCTGCCTGGGTATGAAGTCAAGAAGAATAAGTTCGCTTACGACCATGGTATGAGAGCAAAAATTAACAGGCCACCATATTGGAAGAAAAAAAGTAACTTAGACCACATCACACTGTCAGATCCACCATGCAGTGTTTCCTACTCATGTTGTTATAGTCACATGGGAGCAAACATGGCAACAGGATGTGAAGTGGGAGGACGTGTAGAACAGAGGGGGCAGAAACTGTTGGGTGGAGGGTGTGGGAACAGTACATTATCGTAGGTTGAGGCCAGGATAATTTCAGGAGTGGAGAAGGTGCTATAAAGATAACTCCCATCCTGGAGTTACTGTTGTTTGAATTTGTGATTATACGACTATTGCTTGTATTAGCTATTGACCAAGTATAACAGAGATAAATGCTTTCAGAATATTTAGAACCTCATTTGCTATTCCAGATAACTCATTTTCTGCACAGATTTCATTCAGTCACTCTCAAGTATTCAATGTAATCAAACAGTTGTATTAAGTAGCTGTTTCATTCTAGTTTCTTATCTGAAATTCAGTTCATGATGATAATAAAAGAAGATATACAATAAGAGAAACCTTGTAAGCCTTGTGCAGAACCGTCGCTTATTGATCTGCTTCATGTAAGACATCTGGAACTGTGAATTAGCACTGCGTTTTGCTCCACTTGTTGCTGATGAAGTTGGCTGAATCAGGAAATTGTGATCGTCTGTGGTGAATCCAACAGACAGGAGCGCTTTGTGACAAGCACAATTAATAAGTTCTTTAACTATGTCTCTATATTCAAGTAACTGTTCACGAACTATAACCAGGTTTTTCATCTGAAATAAAAGATAACTTGCTTTTATAATAATACACATGATTTGTGAGAATTTAATTGGTTGTTAAATAATGAAATGAGGACTAAAAGCCATTGAGTTCTGTTTCATACTCAAATCTGAGTGTGTTTATGCAAAAGTCTAAAATTCAAAAGTAAGGTTATGATTTACTAGAGACATTTATATGGTATTTTTTAAGTTGAAAATTTTTCTTGGACCATCCCCCCCTCGCCAACAAGGGGACCTCACGGACTCTGATTTTATTTGTACATATAGAACTTGAATGTTAGTGCCTGGACATACATTTGCTAAAACAGAATGATGCAGTTATCAAAAACTAAAATATTGACTTGGGAGTTTTCTGAGTGCTATTAAGTACAAAACATTTCAATCGAAGTAACCTAACCTCTCGTAGTTGAGAATATGACATTATACTCTCATAGTGGAAGAGTTGCATATTCTATTTTCACCAGAGGCAGAATTTTTTAAAACTTCCAGCAGATTTTTTAAAACTTTTATTACAATTCAATATTTGTTACCAAATTACAATAATAAAATGAGAATTTTGAGCAGCAAACCCACATTTCCTTAAACTGTCTTTTGATCGCAATTAACATACAATAGGCTGTCTTTTGATCACAATTAACATAACAACACAGAAACACAATCAGTCATCAACATACACAACTAATGAATTCAAACAAATGGGCTACAAATATGGGGTGAAACATAATTGATAAAATAACTGATCAGTATTACTGAGATACATAAAATTTTTGAATTTCAGTACAAGACAGTTCCCATTTGTGTATCAAATTTTAATTTATTACTAACTGCTTCACAAGGCTTTTAGTTTCATTTGTTTTCTGGGAATATTCCAGACTCCTCAAGAACACTCGAGAAAACAGTAAAACAGAACACTGAAAAATTCATAAAAAAGTTAGTATGCCACCCTAAAAAGGACTCTCAAATGGTAAATAATACTCTCCAGTACTTTCAAAGTCACTGAAGTATTCAACAATATCTTAATCTGAAATATACTACCGTGCCATTCACTACCTTATAGACCACCAAAAATATTCCAAAATATTTGACAATGTTAAAAAAAAAATCATGAAGTTTCTAGGATATTCTAGAACCTACAACAATTGATAATATTTTGAAACATTTGAAAACATTCAAAGATATTCACAAAAGCTCAACAGCACAGATAAATCTTGAAATATTTTCCTTAAAACATACACTTTGCAAAAGACGTGGACTGTCCTTGTGAACACTACAATGTGATAATGACCACTTCAAACAATCATACCTCCAGAAATGTAGCAGCTACCAATGCACAATGACTATAGTACCAAAAGCAGCACCTAACACAAAACCCAATGATTCATGGCAGGTGGTTATTCATATAAATTAAGGACATTTATACAAATTGAATACAGCTGTATTGAGGACATGTTGACTTAGTACAGCTTTATAATTTGTGTATTTAATGGGTGAAGAAATTGTAAGACAATACTAAATCAGCATATTCTCAATACTGCTGTATTTAATTTAGTGAAAAAACTACACTCTTAATTATCTATCACAATACTTACTTATGAACTACATTTGTCATGTAAGTTAATGCAGATGAGTAAGAAGAAGAAACATGTAATTTCCAGATACAGTGTTACAAATTTTTAAATATATAATATTACTAATGTTTAAATATATGGGTGTATCATTGCAAAGCGATATGAGATGGAACGAGCATGTGGAAACTGCGGTACGGAACAAATGGTCAACTTCGGTTCATTGGGAGAATTTCAGGAAACAGTGCCTCACCTGTAAAGGAGACCACATATAGGACACTGATACGACCTATTCTTGAGAACTGCTTGAGTGTTTGGGATCTGTACAGGTCAGACTCAAGGAAAACATTTAATTAATTCAGAGGAGGGCTGCTAAATTTGTTACCGGTAGGTTCAAACAAAATGTAAGTGTTACAGAGATGCTTTGGGAACTCAAATGGGAACCCCTGGAGGGAAACATTATTGAGAAAATTTAGAGAACCGGCATTTGAAGCTGACTGCTGAATGATTCTACTGCCACTAACATACATCACGCATAAGGACCACAAAGATAAGATACAAGAAAATAGGGCTCGTACAGAGGCATATATACAGTTGTTTTCCCTCACCCTATTTGCAAGTGGAACAGGAGGGGAAATGACAAGTAGCAGTGCAGGGTACCCTCTGCTACACACCTTATGGTGGCTTGCAGAGTATCTATGTAGATGTAGATGTAGATCCTGATATATGGTAAGTATATACATAAATTCTTTGGGTTCCCACCCCTAGAGCCAGCTACATATAACTAACAGTAAGAAAAGCATGATTCTTTAAAATTAATACCATAACACCTTAACATTTGTTTTTGTGCCTTATTTGTAGCAACACTAAATGCTAATCTTGCTGGAAATTACAGCCTTTTAAGTTGAAATGGCAGTTTGGAAGATACAAGCAGAATGATCAGAATAAATGCTGTTTATCCTTATCTTTTTCTCATATTATTCTTGCTTGAATTATAGGATTTGATAACTGTTCACAACCATTTCTTGTTTTGGATTTTTAAGTTAATATCATCAGCTACTGCATTTCTTACAGCTAGAAAGGCTCTTTCCAATAACCAAGCTACTTATAAACGACTATGAGAAAAGCATGAATCTTTCAAATTAATATCACAACACATTAATATATGTTTCTGTGCCTTATTTATAGTAATATTAAATGCTATTCTTACTAGAAATTGCAGTCTTTTGAAACGAAATGGCAGTTCGGGAGATACGAGCAGCATTGTCACAATAAATGCTATTTTTCCTTATCTTTTTCTGATATTATTCATGCTTGAATTATATGGTTTGATACTGTTCATGAACATTACTAATTTTGAATTTCTGAATAACATGAACAACTACTTCATTTCTTACTGCTAAAATGGCTCTTTCTAATAACCTACTTCAGTAACTTTGAACAATGTTTGGAAAAAATTTACCTATTCGTTCATTTGGGCTGCTGACAATGTTACATAAATCACAATCAATCAGCTGAGTGTCTTCACTAATTTTTAAGAACTTTTTGACAAAATGTTTTGCTTCTTCATCATTGGAAAGCTGAACCCTCCAATTTGTTCTTAAGAAATGATTCTTTTGAACATGCATTGATTTCATCTGCTAGAGTTAAATTTGCAATAAGTGGAAGCATTTGCTGAAAATGTCCAGAAAGTATAAGTAATGCACCTCCCACTAATCCCAGATTAGCTCAGAGAGCTAGAACATTCTACAATATTCTCAAACATTGTTGGGAATTCTATAGGGAACATTCCAGCCTGTCTCAGCCACTTCAACATTCAATTCCAGGCTGCTTCACCGCTCTCCCATAAGGAATCGAATGGTGTGAAGGCATCTATGTTCACCCACATCTTCATACCTAACCCCCACAGTTCCAAACCAAACTCTTTTCACAGATGGCAATGGAGTGTTACCATACCACATAATCACCAAAGGGCTGCAGTAGTGTGTAGCTGAATTATAGTGGGATGCGTAGACAAACCATGCTTACATTTCTTATTTTGTTGCAAACAGATGCCCTCTTTAGATGCCAATATTTTCATATGTACCCCCTGTAGTTCCAAAATTCAAACTTCTTTGTGGATTGTGGACTGAGAATCACCACATCATTTAACTCCCACTGGTTTGCAAAATTCGGTTGCCAAGCTTTGTCAGCATGCACAGGCATGACACACTTACTTTTATTATACAAGGTGAGTCGCGTAAGATGTAACAACCCCATTATTCTGGGGATGATTGCAGGTATCGAAAAGCGGTGTTCGGCGAATCATTGCTGACAATGGGGCACATACTTTGGTACATGCGCAATAATCAAAATGTTTATATTGACCGAGACAATAAGGCAAACATGTTTTTTAAATGGAACACTATACCTTTTTTACCATCATTTGAACGCTCTGGAAAAGACGCGTATAATGATGTAACACATGTTGCTATTGTGACTCAAATTTTGCTTAAAAGACGCTGGGTAATATTGTACGATTGAAGGTCGAGGCGGTGAGAAGTGGCTGCAGACTGTAAACATGCCTCACGCGACCTGCAGGCTGAGTTGCCGTGCTCTATGCAGCATGCATGACCTACGGTACATAGGTAAATCCTCATCTGCCCTCTTTTAAGCAAAGTTTGAATCACAATAGCAACATGTGTTACATCACTATACACGTCTTTTCCAGAGCATTCGAATGATGGTAAAAAAAGTATAGCATCCCATTTAAAACACATGTACTTGCCCTCATTATCTCGGTCAATGTAAACGTTGTGATTATTGTGCATATACCAATGTATGTGCCCCATAGTCCATTATGATTCGCCGAAAACCGCATGCTGATACATGCAATTGCCCCCCGGAATAAAGGGGGTGTTACATCTTATGCGATTCACCCTGTATATACTGACACATTTTTCACGCAAATAGTAATGAAAAGAGGTCATTTTTATTAAAAATTTATGATTCAACATCTGTTAATTAACATTTCACTTCAACAGTAAATACTGAATTCAGTCGAAAGTAAAGTAAAATTAAAACAGAAGCTTCCACTTGGGAGAATCAAATTGGCATCCTCACATTTATGAGACTAGACTGCTAAACACTCAGCTATGGACAATTCAGTTAACTTCAATGAATTACTTAAATTTAAGGGGCCCTGCAAAAATTCTAAGTCAATTCTTTTTGACTGTGTTTGAGAATTGCATTGTACTGCTTTAGCAAACTGATGCCTGAGCATTAACCTTCAAGTTCAATAAACATGAGGAAAATTGTGGAGGGCCAGTGCATAGGGTCATCTTGTGATAAGTTTAGAGGTAATAAAAAAAGATAATCAAAGAATAAGTATTTTTTTAAATGTGAATTTTTTGTCATAAAATCCTCATAATTTTTTTGCATATGGGCTTGTTAGATTGTACTATTAAATTTAATACATCAGTATTAATTATTAAGTTCAAAGAAATGAAGTCAATAGATAATCATTTGTGGGGTAACACAAAGAGAAATTTAAACTTGAAAAATAATATGTGTTCTAATAGGCATTTACCATTAATGAAGTAAATTTTCCAATACCTAGAATTAGAAGGCAAAATATACTATAATAGTACTTGTTCCAACAGTGGCAATGAAACTGATGATGAACTGAGCCAATGACAACCATCGAAATGATCTTACCTGAGCATTCATGAATTCAAATAAGATATTCTTTTCCTTATTACTAAAGTCAGTGAAATATACTTCAACCATCTTATTACAAGCAAGCTGAACGTCTAGTAATGCTTTACGTAAGGCTGGATTCAGCAAGAAAAGCAGTTCATTAAGGGATTTTCTTGCATCATGAATTTTCTTCCATTTTACATTCTTTCTCCAGACATAAAAGCCTTTCCACATGCGAAACATAGAGAATGTTTTTATCTGAAATAATTAAAGATGAATATATCTGTCAACATTTCAATGATGGTCCAACATAATTTTCAAAGTATCATATGTAATTCTCCAAAAAAGTTACAAATTCAATGTTTACTCACTCACAGGTCATTAAGATGTTGATAAGCAAATAAACTGTTCAAAACAAGAATGGGATTTTTCACTCTTGAGCAGAGTGTGCACTGATATGAAACTTCCTGGCAGATTAAAACTGTATGCCGGACCGAGACTCAAACTCGGGAACTTTGCCTTTTGCGGGCAAGTGCTCTACCATCTTGGTCCGGCACACAGTTTTGTTCAAAACAAGTTTTACAACACACTGTGACTAGCACAGGTAAAGCTACCAGTTTAATGGAGGTAAAACTGGCTGCACGGGATTAGCCGAGCGATCTAAGGCACTGCAGTCATGGGCTGTGTGGCAGGTCCCGGCGGAGGTTTGAGTCCCCCCTCAGGCATGGGTGTGTGTGTTTGCCCTTAGGATAATTTAGGTTAAGTAGTGTGTAAGCTTAGGGACTAATGACCTTAGCAGTTAAGTCCCATAAGATTTCACACACATTTGAACATTTGAGGTAAAACTAAATCTGCATTCTCTGTGCATCTCAGTAGAGTGTGTTATCTCCAATTGCAAACAGACCAATGTAGCTTCTGTACACTGTCCAGTCTGTCAACAGACCTCAAAGGCCATCTGAAGTATATAAGGAGGATTGTCAGCATGGAAAGCTGCCATTGAATCATCATACACTAAAGAATTACCCTTTTAAGATTCACTCACTGTCATGAGACACAAAACTGGGTTGCTGTACCTCTCTGCAACTCAGCATCTCCACTATATTGTGAGTAGAAACTTTCCTTTTCTTAATATAGAAACAGGTAACGATGTTACATTGGTGCTCATCATGACAGTGCCACCCATCACCCAGCATTTAAAAACAATCGATTATATGACAGAAGAGAAAAAAAGTTTCTGTGGTCCAAACATCACGTGGAGGAAAAAAAAAAAAAAAAAAAAAAAAATTCTGAATTGGCTCCAATGTTTGTAAAAGTATATAAATTTTATTATTAAGAATAAATACAATGCCTGACAAAAAAGTGAAATGCCACGAACTTGTGGTCAACCTTTAATGTAACTTCATACATGTACACACCATTGGTGACTATGGAAATGATTAAAGTTGCAATGCTCTATGAAAGGTACAATGACCACCAGAGCGCATTGTTGTTGTTCATGTTTAATGTTGTTACCAGGCCAGCTGGTACATAGTGAGTGTAAATAGGGTCAAGCACTGAGTCTTCACTGTGAAAGACATGCAGTCTCACTCTTATCTTCCTTCTTCCTGCCTTCATGCAAAATACAGATTTCTTAGTTGGCCAAATGTGACAGTGGCCAAATACTGTGCTGCATGGGAACATGAAGGCAGGCATACTCATCAAGGTTATAGTCAACCACATCTGACCACCACAGGGGAGGATCACTGTATTGTGAACCAAGCACATTGTAGCCCCTTCAAACTGCACATGCCATCTGAGAACAAGCAATGGAATCCCTGTAACATTGTGTGTCATCCCATACCACTGGTCAGAGACTAGCTATAGCCAGATTAGGGAACTACCATCCCAAGTGTTGCTTGTCATTAACATAAAAAAAAAAAAAACAAGCAGCTGCGTTTGGAATGGCACCACGACTGGAAAGTATGGACTGCTGATGAAAGGCATCACAATGTGTTCAGCAACTAATCACAGTCACAGCTCTGCACTACCTCAGATAACTATCATCAATGAGTATGGTGGTGATCTTATTAGTAAGCAACATACTTTGCATACTTTCACTCTCTGATGTCACATGGAATAATATTTTGGGGTAACTCAACATTTAGACAAAAAGTATTCACTGCTCAAAAGAAAGGGGTTAGAATAATGTTTGGGGTTCATAGTCGCACATCTTGTAGGCATCTTTTTAAAAGATTGGGAATTCTTACAACAGCCTCACAGTGCATTTACTCACTAATGAAATTTGTTCTCAAGAGCATGGACCAGTTTAAAAACAACAGTGACATTCATGATTATAATACCAGAAAAAAGAAAGACTTAACACATTCCTTTACTCAACCTATCCTTGGAACAGAAAGGGGTAAAATATGCTGCTATAAAAATAGCTTCAAAAATACACTGAAATCATATCTCTTTGACAACTCCTTCAATACCATAGATGAATTCTTGAATAGGAATAAATAAATCTATAAATATAGTATATGCATTCTGTTTCATTTAAGGGAATGGGGTAAATAATAGAAATATTAATCCTCTGTATTGTAATATATATTGTTTAATATGTGCATTTCTTGTGCACTTGACATGTTCAATATCATAATGACTACCATACTATGCGATTCATCAATGGAACATGCAACCTACTAAAACTGAACTAACTAACTAACTGATCTGGGTAAAGCCATATTATTCCAATGTACTGGAGAGAAACAGTGGTTTTACTCCTGGAAAAATGGTGTAGAGAGCCATCAGGTATGACTTCAGGACACAGCTGGTAGTGATTGAGGAAATCTGACAGAACAGCACTATGTCATGGGCACAGGATGTGGAACCTCCCATGTGACACTATTGTGGTGCCATTTTTTAACAGGACAATGCTTGTCAAAATGTGGCATATAGCTTTATGAACAGTCTGCATGATGTTGAGGTACTTTTGCAACCAGCAAGATCCCTTGATCTGTCCCCTATAGAATATGTGACCAGCCCATATGGAACTCCATATCAGTGCCAATACCCAGGATATCAAGGACAAGTTACAACTGTTGTGGGGCAGCTTACTCAGGATGTGATAAGAGAGCTTTATGACACCCTTCCCAAACAAACCAGTGCACGCATAAAGGCAGCGGTGGCGTAACATCGTACTAATAAGTGGGTTCATATTGTCTAATTCTTTGTAGATTTGCTTTGCTTTCATAAATACCAAAACACCACATACCCTCTCCACCTGTGAAGTTTCATTTCATTTCTCTCTTTTGGGTGCTTCATTCAGGCAGACTATTTTGAAAAACCAATAAAACAATTAGTACAAAAAAAGTTTTATTTCATTGTTTTCATACAGATTTATAAAGGCACCCTTCATACAACAAGCTGAGTAATGTTCCTTGCTCCCACATATAAGCTTACTATTGTCAGTAACACAGGTGTAATGATGAATCAGTGCCAGCTCTTTGAATCTTTAATTTTTTTGCCTTGAAAAAGGAAGCAGTGGGTGGAAAAGGTACATACATGATTTTCCATCTGGCCCTCTCTCTTTTTTTCCACTAACTACTGCTTGTTTGTATATTCTGTCCATGGACTTGGTTTCCAGTATTGCACTTGCATTCTGTGTAACCATTATATTAAGCTAAATCAGCTATGTACCGGTACCTTGACCAGGGTGTATAAGCGGAGAAGAAAAAAAAAATTCCCGGATTTTTCCCGGATTTCCCAGTTAAAAAATACATTTTCTCCCAGGTGAAAATACACTTTTTCTCTGTTATGTGACGGTATACTTTCCCTAGGAATCATAAAACTTATGAATCCTTTGAATGGTTAAGGTTTTATAAACCAGCGTAGAACCTCCCGTCACTTTAGGAAACGAACCCCAGAAAAAAAATGGGTTTTCAAAAAGCCTTTGATTTGCAGCAAGATGTACACTGCGTATTTTTTATTATAAAAGCACATAGTCAAATTCCACCAAATACAGAATGTTAGTTTCCGAAGCATTGAAATTGAGATTGTGATGTGCTTTTGTAAGCCAATCATTGCTCATGTCACGTGATCTCACCAGCCGATGATAGCAGATATTCAGTGCATTTACATGGGGGCTCGCAAATGTGAATTTCGTAAACTGATCTCCCAATACCACTTCTGGGTGGTCATGTCAACACTTCAAAATCGATTCTGGAAATCCGCTTCTGGTTGCCTGTTTTCCAGTTCTGCAATTTCTGCAATCGATTGTTACTCACATCTAAACATAACTGGTATTGAAACATGCTTGGACTGTCAGTTGTTTTTTTTTTTTTTTCTGGGGGGTGTGGGGTGGGGGGGGGCTAATATTGACGGAGTGGCCTTTTGTACAGTGAAGGATAAGTCGAAATATTAGACTGAACCTGTTTACATCTTGTCTAATTGACAAGAAATAGTGATTCTGCTGACTAAATCATAAACTATATCAGCAGTTTTCCAGGCGCCATAGTTAACTGGGCTAGCGTATCCACTTCAGACCTTAACACGTAAATACAACAGTGAAAAATGGTTTCCAAAATTTGGTTTTCGTCTTTTGGAAGATGTGTCGCATGTAAACATAGTGATTCTGAGCATAGGACACATGATGTTAGCCTATAGCAACATCACTGTTAAGTAGTGTGAACACACAAACAGGAAAAGTTAATAGTTGTAATTAAAGTACATAGTGTAGCTACAGGAAAAGCTAAGATTTCACATACAATATTTGTCTTTCTGCATGTGTTGCACTTCGATACATCACACAAATGTGCCAGTAAAATTTTAAGTAATGACATAAAAGTCTGGTCTTCTGGGCTCGAAATTCTTCTAAGTCACTGGCCCTAAAACTGTTAAGTTTTAACTGAAAGTCAAACGCTCTGTGATTTAAGAAATTTAAAACACGTTAACACACATAACACAACTCGTATTGTGTAAAATGAAATGTACTTTGAAAGTAACGCTTTTGAAACCACCAATCGCAATATTTTCCATGACCTTTTACAATTAGTTTCAGCAGGTGTCAAAGCCAGAAAATGGCATTACTGTGCCTGCCCAGCTACAATGACATAGGTAGCCCATATAATCATACGTATGTAGCATTAATAAATCTTACATTACGTCATGAATGAAACAGGACATCAGAGGATACTCCAAAACCATTGGAATTTCATAAACCATACTAAAAGGCATAAATCAACTTAAAGGACACATTCGTATTTCCAGATTCACAAAGAAGTAGGCCCCAACCTGATATTAAACTTTTCAGTGTAGTTTATGGGATGCAAATTTTCTTGGAGTACCTGTTCTGTATTATCTCATGTTTAGTCCTTTATTATAAGTCCCAGAAGATAACAACGTGTACTTGATATTCCGTGAACAATTGACAGTAGCAATAGTGTTTCAATTAAAGTGACTGCCTCTGCAGGAAGGGTTAATTAAAGCCAAATTTTTTTAGCAAATTGACAAAAATAAATTCATTGTTCTGCAAAGCAATTAATGTGTGACTGCCTAAAACCTGAAAAGAAAATAAAATCAGAAAACTGAAACTAATTACCATTTTAGCCTTCCATAATTATGTGAATGTATTTTAATTCATATTATAGCTCCCGGCCACAGAAATCCATTTTGTTTTCATTTGACATGAGAGCTGTAAACCAAGAGGAGAAAGTAAAATCATTAAATGTAAATACAGTTCACATGGAGACTACCCCTCAAACCACTAACTCAGACTACTCTGCGCATGCACGAATCTGGCAGCTTGGGCGTGCCAGAAAAATTTTTCTGGGTAGCATCTAGCTGCTTGTTGCTATTGCTGATACAGCTAACAGCCGCGCTTCAAGTAGCAAGAAGTGGGAGAAGGTACTGCTGATACACGACTCAACTGAGCATGTACATAAGTCCATTTACAATTGCTCAAACGAACCTAATACAAACCGTCATGACATCACGCCCATCAGAAGCAGTTTGTTGTTATAAAGTACTGCATAGTCTTCGTCCTTAAGCCTTTTGATAAGTTTTACTGTTGGCAGATGTTTGTGTGGGCACGATGTTTTGTTGTTGTAAATGGCACTTTCTTTGCAACTCAAGTTTCAGTTTTTTTCCTCATTTATGTTTCATTGCTGCAGTATTATTTTGCAGTAGCAGGCTAAAGTAAAATTATTTGTTAGAGTATCAGTTCTTACCAGTCCAAACTACAAAAATTTAACTGAAAACTAAAACAATGAAAAATTCTCAGAATTCTAAAAAATTCCCAGGTTTTTCCCAGTTTTCTCCCAGATGAAAAAATTCCCAGGGTTTTCCCGGATTTCCCCAAGTGTATACACCCTGCTTGACTCAACACAGATACTTAAGTTTTGGGGACTGCATTTCATCTCCAGTAATACTTTATATATGTGAGGAAAGGGGTGAAATCAATGTTCAGATTATTAAACTGTAGGTAGCGCTAAGTTGGATACATAAAATAGTTTCAACCCATAAAACTGTCAGAATATTTTATCACCCATTAAGACTGTAGTGATCAAACTACATTATCATAATAATTGTGAAAGAACCTATTTACTTTAAGAAAAGAGCATGGTCTGATGGCGTACACTAAAATTGGCCCAAATGGTTATTTTACAATACCAGTTGCTGCAGTATTCATTATTTTTCAGTTCTAGTTATTTTCGACAGTATATATGCAAATTAAAGCAACAAATGAAAATCTGTACCAAGGCCTTGATGCAAATTTTCATTCACCACTTTAGTCTGCATATATACATCATTGATGTATGAGACTTAAAAGGTCTCTGGAAACAGAGTTCAATTTGATTTTTAAAAGTTACTGATAACTGACAATTGCGATTAGCTGACACACAACAGACTGAGCAAATGCCATAGGTGACACACAATAAACTGATCAAATGCCATGTTTGATTTCATAATGCTGAATGTTATGTGCTCTATTTCCATATTATAAGTTACTTGCAACAACAACAAAAAATGTTACTTGCAGCTACCAGCACACCAAAGATCCATCACAGGCATATATTTTCACTATCCTTGCTTCAAATATAATCACAGAAAATGTGATGTTAGTATATATAACATATGAAGTTAAAATCTTCTGGGTTATTAGTCCAAGTCATATTTCTTCTAAAATGATCGACATTTCAACCCCTCTGCTGGGATTTTCCTCAGGATCTTCGGTGTCCACTACTGCTAGAACACTGTCCTAGCAGTGGTGGACGCTGGAAGATACTGGAGAAGATCCCAATAAAGGGGTCAAAATGCCAATCATTTTAGAAGAAATATGACATGGCCTAATAACCCAGAAGATTTTAACTTCGGTGACAACGGCCACGACAGCCTGCAGAGTTACACGTGTAACATATGTCTGTGAGCATCAAATAACACACAGCTGTAAACTAGCTGCATAAAGAGTAGCACTGTGCATCACTGTATAAAATAATTGATATGTTGTGACACTAGATTCATGTACACCTACATAACTAATTAGCTTGAGAAAATCCATAAATACAGAAATCAAGCTTCAAACCAAGTTATAAAAATTGCACATTATTATTATCTGATGACTGCATAATTATATGAATGAAATAAATATTAGTATATAAATCTAAATAATTTTTTCAGAGCCTCTAGAGTTCTAATTACATACTACTGGATATATCATAATTAGCTAAATCATTCATATCATGGATTGATGGACTAATTGTCATCATTTCATGCCACCTTATGTTGTGTTTCATTTTTATTTAACTTTTGTTCCTTAATACAAAATTTCTTAGTGTGCCATGTCGTGTAACAACAAGACATTAAAAGTGTCTTGGTGTATCTTTTAGCAACTCACAACAAAATGTAATTCTCCTATTTTGTATCTGAAAATTCATACTGGCATATTTATTGTGCATGCAATGTAGTGTTAGATTGGTGATTTGCAAATGATGGAAAACAGGTATGCCTGAAGGAAACAAATTGCTACCAATGATGAAACGCTAACCATACCTCTGTCTACACTAACATTCCCAATGCCCATGGCCTTGACACCCATGCCTGATTACTGACTGCAAACCTACTAGCTTCTTCCAGTTCATCAAACGAACTATACCCTCATCGACAATTATTTCTTCTTTGAAGAAATTGCTTACTATATATACACTCCTGGAAATGGAAAAAAGAACACATTGACACCGGTGTGTCAGACCCACCATACTTGCTCCGGACACTGCGAGAGGGCTGTACAAGCAATGATCACACGCACGGCACAGCGGACACACCAGGAACCGCGGTGTTGGCCGTCGAATGGCGCTAGCTGCGCAGCATTTGTGAACCGCCGCCGTCAGTGTCAGCCAGTTTGCCGTGGCATACGGAGCTCCATCGCAGTCTTTAACACTGGTAGCATGCCGCGACAGCGTGGACATGAACCGTGTGTGCAGTTGACGGACTTTGAGCGAGGGCGTATAGTGGGCATGCGGGAGGCCGGGTGGACGTACCGCCCAATTGCTCAACACGTGGGGCGTGAGGTCTCCACAGTACATCGATGTTGTCGCCAGTGGTCGGCGGAAGGTGACGTGCCCGTCGACCTGGGATCGGACCGCAGCGACGCACGGATGCACGCCAAGACCGTAGGATCCTACGCAGTGCCGTAGGGGACCGCACCGCCACTTCCCAGCAAATTAGGGACACTGTTGCTCCTGGGGTATTGGCGAGGACCATTCGCAACCGTCTCCATGAAGCTGGGCTACGGTCCCGCACACCGTTAGGCCGTCTTCCGCTCATGCCCCAACATCATGCAGCCCGCCTCCAGTGGTGTCGCGACAGGCGTGAATGGAGGGACGAATGGAGACGTGTCGTCTTCAGCGATGAGAGTCGCTTCTGCCTTGGTGCCAATGATGGTCGTATGCGTGTTTGACGCCGTGCAGGTGAGCGCCACAATCAGGACTGCATACGACCGAGGCACACAGGGCCAACACCCGGCATCATGGTGTGGGGAGCGATCTCCTACACTGGCCGTACACCACTGGTGATCGTCGAGGGGACACTGAATAGTGCACGGTACATCCAAACCGTCATCGAACCCATCGTTCTACCATTCCTAGACCGGCAAGGGAACTTGCTGTTCCAACAGGACAATGCACGTCCGCATGTATCCCGTGCCACCCAACGTGCTCTAGAAGGTGTAAGTCAACTACCCTGGCCAGCAAGATCTCCGGATCTGTCCCCCATTGAGCATGTTTGGGACTGGATGAAGCGTCGTCTCACGTGGTCTGCACGTCCAGCACGAACGCTGGTCCAACTGAGGCGCCAGGTGGAAATGGCATGGCAAGCCGTTCCACAGGACTACATCCAGCATCTCTACGATCGTCTCCATGGGAGAATAGCAGCCTGCATTGCTGCGAAAGGTGGATATACACTGTACTAGTGCCGACATTGTGCATGCTCTGTTGCCTGTGTCTATGTGCCTGTGGTTCTGTCAGTGTGATCATGTGATGTATCTGACCCCAGGAATGTGTCAATAAAGTTTCCCCTTCCTGGGACAATGAATTCACGGTGTTCTTATTTCAATTTCCAGGAGTGTATATATATTTGTGGAAGGATTCAATGCCAACATATTCATGTACCATCTAGAGGAATCCTTCCTAGTCAGAATGCCAAATCCCTCACATGGCTCACATGCACTTGCAGTTGGGTCTTAGCATCCAGAGATGACAGTGGGCATAATGAGTCCTGCTTATGTATACGTTTCATCTACGCCTGACATTGGAATTAGTCCAAAAGCTGAAAATTTCTAGCAATTTTGTTTCAATGTGCCTGTCGACTACTAAATGTCTCCTCTATGTGGGTGTAGCAATCTATAATTTTCATATTGTTCTTTAAAATACATAAGAATAAACAAGAAAAGTAATATAAAAGAACAATATATAAAAGTCCAAACATACTGCAGATTAACAATGGTATTACAAAAGTTGCAATGACAATGTATTTAAACAATGAAAAATGTGTCACTGTTTACCATTTACGTGGAGTGAATCAGCATTAATGCCACTAATACTTACTAATATCAAGTTACAATATCTGTCATACTCATATTCCCACTGCTGAAGACTAGTAAATACCATATCACCAGGATAAAATTGGGTCACTCCTTCTGAACTTATTGTCAGAAAATTCTGCTTATCAATATTTTTGTATGGAACCACTCTGAAATGTTTAAGGAATGGCAGTTATCATCTCATTCTCTGAACAGACAATTTAACTTTTCCATATTTATCTAGTGACTACACTACATATCTGTGCACACAGCATTCTTGAAATTAATAACAAACACAAAATTCAGATAACACAAGAACATTCAAATAGAAAGCACAGATAGTAAAAATTTAACAGCAAGAACCAATCTTATCAGAAACAGAAAAACAACTAAAATACGTACAGGCAGACAATCTCATTGATAAAAGAGGAAGCTGCAAGAAAGGCTTCTGGTACATCAACTATTCTCTCAGAACCTTTCATGTATTTTGCTTCCATTCTCTTATACACATAATTTTCATATTGTAGCACTTTCTTGTTACACTATTAATAGTTTCCAGTCTTGGTACAATTTACTTGTTTTGAATATTTGTTCACTTTGTGCATATACACATGAACTGCATTGTAACATCAGTCTTCATGGGACAAAGAATGAACAGCTGGCAGAAAATTGTCTGACAGTCCCTTTTTTGTGCCTATCTGCGACTCCATATCTCCACTATATGGTTAATACCATTCTGTCATTCACAATATTGGCAAGAAATAAAATATGTTTTGAGAAAATTCATCAAAAAGCAGAAGTGCCTTGTCACCATTACACAGACACAACATTTAGTTTTGAGAAGGCAAATTTTAAATTATTGTACCAAAAACTTTTAGCCCACAAAAACAGTAAAAAATGTTGCTAGGGCATTTGACTACAACCACTATATCTTTTAATGAGTTTTGCTGCAGTCTGGCTACTTAAAAGTTTCTTTTCACGGATCTTTGGAATTCAAGTCAGTGTAGGACATTATGGTGCTGTTCACATTTGTTCTTATTTCAATATAATTCTCACTTAACAACAGCTGGTTTTAACAAATAGACAGGGTTGCCACACTAAATCATCTGTCTTTTGTAGTAGTCTACTGTTTTGTGCAGGATTTTAGTATGCAGTAAGGTAGGAAAAGAAATGTGCTTTGATTTGAAGATGTAGACCTGGGTGTCTGAAACTACTGTGTAAAATAATAGTGGTAGAGTTGTGCAAGTTAGAAGTCAAGAGGAATGAAAGTGGTGGCTCCATATAGGGTTTGCTCTGATCCCCCAATTACCACCACCACAAACTTCCTTACTGTCTTCATGTAGTATAGATGAGTGAACAATGATGGGGTGGGCAGGGGGGGGGGGGCTGGATTCAAGTCACAATGAGGAAACAGGAGCTGAAACTGAAGCTGATGACACAAGCTACTGCCCATGGCCTGGCATATGCAGAGAGCCTGCGCAGGAATACCGGTTGAAAAACTGCACAGAGGGCAGGCACCCACATCCGGAGGTGGAGTAGCAAACTAGGACAGAGGCATCTCAATGACCACAGAGGGACTTGAGGCAGCATGTGGGACAGCACACCAGGAAGAGAGGTCAATCCCATCCTCATTGCCAGATGTTGTGTATAACTTTGTACACAATGGTAATAAGAGGTGGGCTAGAGAGTGGTGCATTAACCATCATTGTACAAAAGCTGGACAGGAGTAGAAATGATAAGTGAACAAGTAACACAGCAAAAAGAAAATTTACTTAACTTTTATTCCTCCAAATGTACAAAGTGTTATTACAAATTATGCAATAACAAACAGAGTATGTTATGGTAACAAAGCGCCGTCACAGTACTGTGCTGTTAGAGTCATGGCTCAGTTAGCAAGCTTCATTGGTTCCACCAGATCCCACATGTCAACTGTTGGTGTCTCACAGAAATTTGCAATTTCACTGCTTGTAATGGATTATATCCCCCCCCCCCCCTTCATTCTTTTCTTTTTGTACATGTAAAGCCGAACGTCAATTAACAAATTGCTTAGCACCAGAGATTATGTTTTAATAATAGTAATAAGAGAGAGACACACACTCTTCAATTGATTAATTTCTGGATCTTTACCTGTTTGTTTCTATAAGTGGTAGCAGGCGGACATATGACTAGCTCCGCTGTGCCAGTATTGTTTCAAAATGTGTATTCAAACTGTATATTAAAAAGTGTAATAAAAGTTTTTAGGAAGGCAAGTTTATTCATATATATATTTACATCAATTACACCTGTCTGTTCATCATTTTGCCCATGCTGAGAATCCTGCGTCAGGAAGTTCAAAACAGCAAGAGGAATTTGTGTGAGCAGTGGATGATGGTGATGATGATGATGATTTATGGTGGAGGGTGCTAAACAGCTAGGTCATCAGCGTCCTTGCATTAATGTTATACCAAAGAAGATTTTCACAATCTATGAAAGAAGATCAATAAACTGGAAAACTACGTTTGATCTCACCACGGGAAACATAAAGCAACCCCAAGAAGGTGAGGTTCATAAAAGCTCATAATAAAATCCCAGCGAGAGACAGCAGGATAACTAAATAATACCAAGGATAAAATACCTGTAAGGAAGCTGTTAGAAAAGGGACAAATAACCGTGGCTGGATGATGACTTAGAAATAATACGTGACCCAGCCACTCTGTGACACATTAAGATCTCACACTCAGTATTTTGACACTGAAGGTCTGTTGATATTAATATAAGTTAAAGTTCACACAGGATATGTGTACCTTCCACTTTCTTTCAATTAATCTTTCCAATAACTTTTTTTAATTATTTGAGCAGCAATTATTGATCAGTTTCTATTAATTTGCCCATCCCCTCACACATTATGCCACTATTCAATGGTGACCATTTAAAGGTCGGCACTGAGCAGAATATGAAGACCTTTCAGTTGTTGAGATAAAAAATTTTTGAGATAAATGATCCCTTTTTTGTTACAAGAAACTAATGAGACTTTTATTGTATTTCTTACATGACTGTGAGAGCGGGAATAAGAAAAACATTGAAGGAGCAAATTAAAATTAAATTCTGCCTACAAACGAGATGCGCCATGAATGCTGGTTTCAGGTAAGCTAGGAAGCTGCTAGGCTGCATGCTTGTATGGCCGTGCTTGGCGCCGCCTCTCTGGCAGTAAATAATCTCTTTTCCTTCCAATTAATATCCTTTATGGAAAATGCATTTCTAAAGAAAAGATGAAAATTTGTATAAAGTCAACATTAAAGTGCAAGATAAACCATCAAATTCTATACGACTGTGTCAGATAATAATCAGGTTTATTAGTGAATATGCACATAAAAATACTTTAATTGAAAGGTACCAATACAGAAAAAATTCATTTCTTAAAAACTTTTATTCTTAATTTTGTTAAACACTAGTCACAATAGCGTCAGAGGAAATGGCCATTGTTGAAAATTCATTACAAAATGCAATATACCAAAACGTTGGGAATCCAAGCTTAGCAACAGTTGAAAGTAACACGCCAACTCGTGAACTGGCCAATGGCTACAAAAACAATGAGGTTAGCATCCCACTATCAATAAATGATGACAATTGATATATAACTAACCGTGATGTCACTTTTATGATGCTCAAATACTGAAACTGAAGTGCACAACAGCGAAAATTTTGTGAATGCAAGAGCAGGAAACAGTTCATAAAAGCAATGTAAATACTGGTGACACCCACAGTTTGACACAACTCATGCAACTAATAACACAACAGTTTACGAAACAACAGGAATTTCAGAAATGTGTAACACAACAACTTAAAGGTATGACACAGCAGTTCAGAAAACATCAGGAAAATATACAGCAAAATAAGGCATTTAATGATTTCAAGGACAGTATTAGTCAATAGTTCAGTGAGGTGAGCAAAACTATATGTACTGAATTATCTGACGAACTAACCAGGAAGTTAACCAAGCTAGGTAAACAACTAAAACAAGAAATAATAACATGTTCTGCAATATGAATATGTTAAAGGAAAAAGTATTATCTGTAGACGACAAACTGGAACAATTGGCAGGTGAGTTACTAAACCTTAGTGAAGTATATTCTCTAATTCAGGAGATGCAACTCCAAGTGGTTGCAACGGTAAAAATTTTTGACTGGTGCAGTCAGTGAGCTGCAAGACATATGGAAAAACTTACCTAAACAAGTAGACCAATTAAACTTAGAGTCAAAATTTGCCAAAAAACAGAGAGTTAAGATATGTGCAGATATAAAGGAAATAACTGAAAAATCTGAAGCTGGGATGCTGGATAAGGGCAGCACCCTTGCTGAAATGGTAGTGACAGAGTGCAAAATTTATGTAGATACTCTAGTTGAAGCTCTAATAGAGAAAGATGGTCAACTTCTAGTTAACACAGATTTAGGATGAAAGGAAGCAGAGGAAAGGTTATGAGGCAGTATTGCTAAAACTACTGACATTTGAAAACAATATTTGACAGAAATAAACCCATGTTTTTGGAGGAGTTACATACTTTCACTAGTTACCCATAATACGGGGCTTGCCCGTCAAAGAAAACAGCAAAGGTTGCAGAATGCAACAACACTTGCCAGCAGCTGAAACTGTCGAGCAAGCACAGTTGCCTTGCGCTACGACACAAGTGAACATAAACATGCCTGTCACTGACAGCATGGCATGTTTGTCAACATTACTTTCAGATGAGGGATTACTTAGGCATCGACAACTTCTGGTAACTACCTCTGAAGGGAAAAGAACAAATCCCATGGTCTATATCAGAGCATACTGAAATTTTTACTTTGTACCTGGACTGAAGTCCAGAAAATTAGATTTGTAGTTGGATACACACAGGATGACATTCTGCTATGGGCTAAGGACATGGAGGAACATTGCCACTACTATGAACAGTTTGAGAGAGTCTTTCTGGATAAATATTGGTCTGAGGCTGTACAAGAGAAGCTCAGACATGAGGTACTCAACCCAGCTTCGTTCAAGAAGCTTAAGGGGCTATTTTAAAAAATATTTGAATAAAACCAGATACTGGACGAACCCAGTATCTGAAGTAGATGTGCTGAAAATTTCAAAGAGAACGTGAGGACAAGATGGGTAAAAAGAGGGGGAGTAGGGTATGGACAGAGGGAAGGGATAGAAAGATATAGTCCAAGTGAGGGGGCAGAGGTGATGGACAAAGAGAGGGGAGAAGGAGATCGAGAGACAAAGAGAGAGCAAGGAGGAGATAGACCAGATAGAGCAGGGATGAGGTGGACACAGAGACCACGGGAGGAAGAGTTGACACACAGAGAGTGGAATAGGAGATGAGTTCAATTCATTTGTCAAATGCATACACAAGCGACACTGCTTGGAAAAAGATAGTCTACATACATAAAGCAGAAAGTATGTATGTATGTATGTATGTATGTATGTATGTATGGGGTCTCCTTCTAAGCCGTGGATCAATTCCAGACAAATTTGGCACACAAACAGCAAACTTCACGAGAATCAGCACTGTGGGGTTTATAGCCTCTTACTTCCAACAGGAGCAGAGATACAGGCAATCAAGTGTTTTGTAACCCCACGCCCTGTGTTACAGACTGCCCTGTACAACAGTATCCCTTATCGACTTGCTTTGCACGGCAGCCAATATGTGAGGGACAGAAAATTGGTTTGTGGTAAAGAATTTAACTCTTACAGTTACTAACACTCATATTATGCAATTCCACATAAGTCAAAATAAGTTAAATATACCAGAAGTAGGGAGCAATAGACACAACTGAACAAAGCTCTGCATGCAAAATTCTTAGGCATATAGATGGATAGTAAATTGTGGCTGTACAAGTACAAAAAGCTCTGTTCTGCTTGTTTTACACTAAGTAATCTCTCTTCGTGTCTTGATCTGATCAAAAAAGTATTTACGTCATAGAAGTGTGCAGCAAGGATAACATGTAAAGTTGATAACCAAACATCTTGCAGAAGCCTCTGCAACAAACTAGGGACTATTATACTTAAATGACAAAGCACATACAGTATAGCCCCACTTTTACGTTCCCAGAATTAATGTTTTCCCACCATTTATGACATTTTTTATCAGTCCCACCAAATTTCATATGCCCACAATGTTGATTTCCACCTGATTTTGCGTCAACATATTTATAATTTTCCTGCAATTTACGCATTAAGAAAAAATGTTTGTGGAGAAAAAATGACCCTGGCATGGTGTTGGCCATCCAGTAGTTTTTACAAATATTCATTTGGTTAAGTTTATTAACACCAGGGCACTCTACTCAGCGGATTTGAACCAGTAAACGTGTAAAAGTTGGAACAATGGATGCCATATCTCCCGCCACTGCCAAGCTCTACTTAGCATGGTGGCTGGTGTGAGTAACTAGGTTCATTCAAATGAAGATATCCTGACCAATCACAACCATTTGCAAACTGTCTCTATTGTGCAAACACAGTTTCGTAATTATTGTGATGCTTGTAACACCTTTGTCAAACCATATTTAGAGTCTTTCGGTGTATGGCCAAGTGGAGCGCTAGTTGACACAGTCATTCACTTTGCATGGCTCAAATGTTTTTTAGTTTAAATATAGTGTCGGTTACATGTTTTATTTATGCTGAGCAAAACCTGTTTCAAGAATTTATCCTTATTGTCAAGAGCAGTATTCACATATGTATTTTTTGTGATGTTACACAAACAAACAATGTGAGTGATTGTGTGTGTGTGTGTGTGTGTGTGTGTGTGTGTGTGTGTGTGTGTGTAAATTTCTACATAACTGATGAGGCACAGTACCTGATAACCTCAAAAAGATGACAACAGTGCAAGAGATGCAGTAAAACACATATTCGAACAGCATAAAAAATACTTATGTACATATTTGCAATTGACAACAATAAAAAATTCTCAAAATGCGTTGTGCTAAACATGAAAGAATATGTAACTAGTGCTTTGTTTTAATAGTTAAATAATGAATGACAGCTGCAGGCTTTCAAAAGCATCGATTATGACATATGAAATTGAGTAAAATGTTCCTACTTCCCAGACAGTTATCAGTTCCAGTTACGTAAGTGGTTTTCATTAGATAACAAATCTTTATTAAGTAATAAACAAGTCCCTGACAAGTCTTCTGATGCCTGTTCTATGCATATATCATACATAACATGCAAAAATGCAAGGGGGTATCCTATACAAAATTTTTATAGCTTAAAACGTTATTTTCCACATTTTACATTTTCTTCCATTTTACACCATTTTTTGAACTCCCTTGAAAAGTGTGAAAGCAGGGTGTGTGTGTTGTGTTACGATTTTTTGGAGGAACTTGTGGCACTGTCTAGTGGAGAAAACAAAACACTATTTCAGAACATGGGAGAACATGGTTTTTGGTTTCTTTTGATAAAAAATTAAACATATATCTAACAGTCAACATAAAATATGTAAAATAAGTACCTCCAGTGGACACAGGTTCCTTTCACTCTCATATAATAACAAAATATACTTTTTTTTTAATGATTTGGAGGTGTTTGTTTTGAGGTATCGAATACATGAATTGGAATAAATACTTCAGGTGGTATATAAATCCAATTTTGACAAGTTAAAATAGCCGTACCGTAGGTTCAATCACAATGGAGGGGTATCTGTTGAGAAGCCAGACAAACGTGTGGTTCCTGAAGAGGGGCAGCAGCCTTTTCAGTAGTTGCAGGTGCAACAGTCTGGATGATTGACTGATCTGGCCTTGTAACACTAACCAAAACGGCCTTGAAGTGCTTGTACTGTGAACGACTGAAAGCAAGGGGAAACTAAGGCCGTAATTTTTTCCTGAGGGCATGCAGCTTTACTGTACGGATAAATGATGATGGCATCCTCTTGGGTAAAATATTCTTGAGGTAAAATAGTCCCCCATTCGGGCGGGGACTGCTCAGGAGGACGTTGTAATCAGGAGAAAGAAAACTGGCATTCTACGGATCGGAGCATGGAATGTCAGATACCTTAATCGGGCAGGTAGGTTAGAAAATTTAAAAAGGGAGGTGGATAGGTTAAAGTTAGATATAGTGGGAATTAGTGAAGTTCGGTGGCAGGAGGAACAAGACTTTTGGTCAGGTGAATACAGGGTTATAAATACAAAATCAAATAGGGGTAATGCAGGAGTCGGTTTAATAATGAATAAAAAAATAGGAGTGCAGGTAAGGTACTACAAACAGCATAGTGAAAGCATTATTGTGGCCAAGATGGACACGAAGCCCACGCCTACTACTGTAGTACAAGTTTATATGCCAACTAGCTCTGCAGATGATGAAGAAATTGATGAAATGTATGATGAGATAAAAGAAATTATTCAGGTAGTGAAGGGAGACGAACGTTTAATAGTCATGGGTGACTGGAATTCGACAGTAGGAAAAGGAAGAGAAGGAATCGAAGTAGATGAATATGGAATGGAGGTAAGGAATGAAAGAAGTAGCCACCTGGTAGAATTTTGCATAGAGCATAACTCAATCATAGCTAACACTTGGTTCAAGAATCATAAAAGAAGGTTGTATACATGGAAGAAACCTGGAGATACTAAAAGGTATCAGATAGATTATATAATGGTAAGACAGAGATTTAGGAACCAAGTTTTAAATTGTAAGACATTTCCAGGGGCAGATGTGGACTCTCACCACAATCTATTGGTTATGAATTGTACAGTAAAACTGAAGAAATTGCAAAAAGGTAGGAAATTGAGGAGATGGGACCTGGATAAACCAAAAGAACCAGAGGTTGTAGAGAGCTTCAGGGAGAGCATTAGGGAATGATTAACAAGAATGGGGGAAAGAAATACAGTAGAAGAAGAATAGGTAGCTTTGAGAGATGAAATAGTGAAGGTAGCAGAGGATCAAGTAGGTAAAAAGATGAGGGCTAATAGAAATCCTTGGGTAACAGAAGAGATATTGAATTTAATTAATGAAAGGAGAAAATACAAAAATGCAGTAAATGAAGCAGGCAAAAAGGAATACAAACGTCCCAAAAATGAGATTGACAGGAAGTGCAAAATGGCTAAGCAGGGATGGCTAGAGGACAAATGTAAGGATGTAGAGGCACGTATCACTAAGGATAAGATAGATACTGCCTACAGGAAAATTAAGAGACTTTTGGAGACAAGAGGACAACGTGCATGAATATCAAGAGCACAGATGGAAACCAAGTTCTAAGCAAAGAAGGCAATGCAGAAAGGTGGAAGGAGTATACAGGGTGTTACCAAAAGGTACAGCCAAACTTTCAGGAAACATTCCTCACACACAAAAAAAGAAAATATGTTATGTGGACATGTGTCCAGAAATGCTTACTTTCGATGTTAGAGCTCATTTTATTACTTCTCTTCAAATCACATTAATCATGGAATGGCAACACACAGCAACAGAACGTACCAGCATGACTTCAAACACTTTGTTACAGGAAATGTTCAAAACGTCCTCCGTTAGCGAGGATACATGCATCCACCCTCCGTCGCATGGAATCCCTGATGCGCTGATGCAGTCCTGGAGAATGGCGTATTGTATCACAGCCGTCCACAATACCACAATACGAGCACGAAGAGTCTCTACATTTGGTACCAGGGTTGCGTAGACAAGAGCTTTCAAATGCCCCCATAAATGAAAGTCAAGAGTGTTGAGGTCAGGAGAGCATGGAGGCCATGGAATTGGTACGCCTCTACCAATCCATCGGTCACCGAATCTGTTGTTGAGAAGCGTACGAACACTTCGAATGAAATGTGCAGGAGCTCCATCGTCCATGAACCACATGTTGTGTCGTACTTGTTCTAGCAGCACAGATAGAGTATCCCGTATGAAATCATGATAACATGCTCCACTGAGCGTAGGTGGAAGAACAAAGGGCCCAATCAAGACATCACCAACAATGCCTGCCCAAAGGCGTTCACAGAAAATCTGTGTTGATGACATGATTGCACAATTGCGTGCAGATTCTTGTCAGCCCACACATGTTGATTGTGAAAATTTACAATTTGATCTCGTTGGAATGAAGCCTCACCCGTAAAGAGAACATTTGCACTGAAATGAGGATTGACACATTGTTGGATGAACCATTCGCAGAAGTGTACCTGCGGAGGCCAATCAGCTGCTGATAGTGCCTGCACACGCTGTACATGGTACGGAAACAACTGGTTCTCCCGTAGCACTCTCCATACAGTGATGTGGTCAAAGTTACCTTGTACAGCAGCAACTTCTTTGAAGCTGACATTAGGGTTATTGTCAACTGCATGAAGAATTGCCTCGTCCATTGCAGGTGTCCTCGTCATTCTAGGTCTTCACCGGTCACGAGTCATAGGCTGGAATGTTCCGAGCTCCCTAAGACGCCGATCAATTGCTTAGAACGTCTTCCTGTCGGGACACCTTCGTTCTGGAAATCTGTCACGATACAAACGTATCACGCCATGGCTATTGCCCCGTGTTAATCTATACATCAAATGGGCATCTGCCAACTCCGCATTCGTAAACATTGCACTGACTGCAAAACCACATTCGTGATGAACACTAACCCGTTGATGCTACGTACTGATGTGCTTGATGCTAGTACTGTAGAGTAATGAGTCGCATGTCAACGCAAGCACTGAAGTCAATACTACCTTCCTTCAATTGGGCCAACTGGCGGTGAATCGAGGAAGTACAGTACATACTGGCGAAACTAAATTGAGCTCTAACATGGAAATTAAGTGTTTCCGGACACATGTCCACATAACATCTTTTCTTTATTTGTGTGTGAGGAATGTTTCCTGAAAGTTTAGCCATACCTTTTTGTAACACCCTGTATAGAGGGTCTATACAAGGGCGATGTTCTTGAGGACAATATTACAGAAATGGAAGAGAATGTAGATGAAGATGAAATGGGAGATATGATACTGTGTGAAGAGTTTGATAGAGCACTGAAAGATCTAAGTCGAAACAAGGCCCCGGGAGTAGACAACATTCCATTAAACCTACTGACAGCCTTGGGAGAGCCAGTCCTGACAAAACTCTACCATCTGGTGAGCAAGATGTATGAGACAGGCGAAATATCCTCAGACTTCAAGAAGAATATAATAATACCAATCCCAAAGAAAGCAGGTGTTGACAGATGTGAAAATTACCAAACTATCAGTTTAATAAGTCATGGCTGCAAAATACTAACATGAATTCTTTATAGATGAATGGAAAAACTGGTAGAAGCCAACCTCGGGGAAGATCAGTTTGGATTCCGCAGAAATGTTGGAACACGTGAGGCAATACTGACCCTATGACTTATCTTAGAAAATAGATTAAGGAAAGGCAAACCTACGTTTCTAGCATCTGTAGACTTAGAGAAAGTTTTGACAATGTTAAGTGGAATACTCTTTTTCAAATTCTGAAGGTGTCAGGGGTAAAATACAAGTAGTGAAAGGCTATTTACAATTTGTACAGAAAACAGATGGCAGTTATAAGAGTCGAGGGGCATGAAAGGGAAGCAGTGGTTGGGAAGAGAGTGAGACAGGATTGTAGCCTATCCCCGATGTCATTCAATCTGTATATTGAGCAATCAGTAAAGGAAACAAAAGAAAAATATGGAGTAGGTATTAAAATCCCTGGAGAAGAAATAAAAACTTTGAGGTTTGATGATGACATTGTAATTCTGTCAGAGACAGCAAAGGACCTGGAAGAGCAGTTGAACGGAATGGACAATGTCTTGAAAGGAGGATATAAGATGAACATCAACAAAAGCAAAACGAGAATAATGGAATGCAGTCGAATTAAATCGGGTGATGCTGCCGGAATTAGATTAGGAAATGAGACACTTAAAGTAGTAAAGGAGTTTTGCTATTTGAGGAGCAAAATAACTGATGATGGTCGAAGTAGAGAGGATATAAATTGTAGACTGGCAATGGCAAGGAAAGTGTTTCTGAGGAAGAGAAATTTGTTAACATCGAGTTTAGATTTAAATGTCATTTTTGTCATTAAATATGGATTCAGGTTCATGGTGTGTACATGGATAAGGGAAAAAAGGTCCTGAATATTTCCCGGATTTCCTGGTTGAAAATACACTTTCTCCCGGGTGAAAATACAGTTTTCCCGTGTTAAGTGACGGTATACTTTTCATCGGAACTGTAAAATTTATCAATCATTGAATCATTATGGTCTTAAAAACTGGAGAAAAAACAAGTTTTGGAAAGATCTGTGATGTGCAGCAACATGTACGCTGCATATTTTCATATTATGAAAAACTAAATTCGAATTCCACTAAAGACCGCATGTTACTTTCTGAAGCATTGAAATCGAGATTGCTGTGCACTTTTGTAAGCCAGTCATAGCTCATGTCATGCCAGCCGATGACAGTGGATATTCAGAGCATAGGACACATGATGTAGTCAGCCAATAGCAACATCACTGTTACATAGCATGACCACATAAATAGGAAAAGTTAATGGTTTAAAATAATATATATAGTGTTGCTACAAGAAAAGCAAAGCTTTCACATGTAATATTGGTCTCAAAGATTGATCAGTTGCAAGAGAATTTAAGCTTTCATATATAAAGTTGATCTTTTTTGCGCGTGTTTCACTTTAATATACATCACACAAATGTGCCAGAAAATTTTTTAATAACAACATAAATGTCTGATTATCTGGGCTACAATTTCTCAAATGATCATCCTCTCTGTGATAAGAAATTCATCATACATTCTCGCATATAGTTCATCTTGTGTGAAAGGAAATTTACTTTGAAAGTAATGCTTTTTGAACCACCATTCTCATTATTTCCCAGCAGCCTGTTAGAAATAAGTTCATTTCATCAGTTGCCAGAGAGTGCCAAATAACATGCGTCACCACACTTGTGCAGCTACAATGATGCAGGTACCCCGTATGATTGTATGTGTAAAACATTAAAGGATCTTAGAGGATACTCCAAGAGCATCCGAATTTTGTGAACCAAACTAAAATGCATAATTCAGCTTAAAGTGCACATTCAGATGTAAATTTTCTTCGAGTACCAGTACTATACCGTTCTTTATCATGCCATAATGCCATACATGCTAGAAGATAAAAATGTGCACTTGAAATGCAGCGAACAGTTGAAAGCAGCCAGTAGTCTGAAATTAAACACTTCATTTCAAATAAATGGATTGCCTCAGCGGAAATGAGTAATAAAAGCCAAATTTCTTTAGCAAACCAGCAAAAATAACTTCATTGTTCTGCAAGGCGACTAATGCTTGACTGTTAGGAAGGTGGAGATGAAATAAAATCTGAAACTAATTACTTATTTTAGCCTTCCATAATTATGTGAATGTATTTTAATTCACTTGAGAGCTCCCAGCCACAGAAATTCATTTTGTTTTCATTTGAGCAGGCCACTGTGGCCAAGCGGTTCTAGACGGTTTAGTCCGGAACCGCGCTGCTGCTATGGTCGTAGGTCTATGAGACTGATAACCTCAGATTTTAAGTCCCATAGTGCTTAGAGCCATTTGAACTATTTTTGTTTTCATTTGACATGAGAGCAATACATGAAGAGGAAACAGCAAACTCACTAAACGTAAACACAGGTCATGTGGAGACTACCCTCCTCCCCATTACAACTCAAGAGTGCTCTGTAACGGTTCTACGATATTTCCGAACCGGGGCAATACTAGATAGTGGCATCCCCCTCCCACCTTCCTCCAGCGTTTGAGGTAGGATGCTAAAAATTAAATCAACTTTTCAAAAATGTTCATTTTGCAGCGCATATCTTTCTGCAGAGTGTGATACGTAAAACATGTGTCTTCGAGGAAATGTAAGACATGTTATTTGGTCTTTAGTGTGCCAAAGTGCAGTGTCACGCCTTTCACACAGCCGGCCAGGAGAACAAGAACTCTTCAGAACATTTGCACTCTTTATTGCCTATTAGGTAATAACCTGCTGTTTTGTGTGACTTACAATTAAATATAGGATACATAAAATCAGTAAAGACAAGAGACAAGTAAGACAGTACACATTTCTCCAATCCTTAAGTCCTAGTGTTTTTTTTCTCTCTAATCATGCTACGGCTTTACCTAGTGTGCCATTCTTTCTGCGAAAGAATATATTATCTCATCAAAGTTCCTCAAACCTTTTGCTACATGAAAAAATGAAATGTCATTGTCTAATACTGAAAAAGCTGTCAATACAATTAGTACCCAAGACTGGTGTCTACATGAAAAAATGAAATGTCATTGTCTAATACTGAAAAAGCTGTTAATACAATTAGTACCCAAGACTGGTGTTGTTTCTGGAGCTGATTACGTGTATTTTGTCACTGTCCGCTAGATAAAACAAGACAAGCCTGTCTAATATTGGAGCAATTGTAATACACCCCAAATAAACGAGACTTGTTATGGAGCAAATGGTCATTTTTACCACACGACAGAATATAATTCACGAAAAACCACTATCGAATGCCTATTACGCCTACTACAAGCAAAAATCTTTGCTAGGAAATAGTTTCACATTTCATTCACATGCCCCAGCTTCTCATCTTCTCCTTCCTCATTCTAACAATCAATCTTGTCATCAGTAATTCTGTTAACTGTTCCTGCCTGTGTCAAAACTTATTCTCCAGTTAACTTCACTAATCCTGCTACAATCACCGGTTTAGTTATCCCGCGTTCATTCTCCGGTTAGGCGTTATTACGTGTTCGCACAAAGTGTTTTCCGCACTAGTCTCAGAATAGAACTTAAGGCCTGCTGGCCGGGGACTGTGCAATTGGCTCTTACTAATGTAGCGGTCTGGCCAAAAACTTTCTATAAAAATTTCATTTTCTTGGATACACCGAGAAGATAACAAGTAATCTTTCTTAACTGTTAGTCATTTATTTCCACTCTGGTAGTCTGAATCTATGGCTTTCACTAGTAATTGTAACAATGCTATCATTTGCAAACCCACTCAACCACACAAACAAACATTGGCATTTACCCATTCAGCTTTATTCTGCTCAGCTCGCATGGCCCCGTCCCCTTTACTCTGCAGGGAAGTTTACTTCTAGATGTGACAGGGATTCCCCTGGCAGACATCATGTACAATATGCATGCATCCAAAAATGAGCTTATGATTCATTCAGAAATCGACTAAGAATGTGTTCAAAAATGTTCAAAAACCAACAGGGATGTGTTTCAAAATCATATGAATAATCAATAGACCAATGTGCGCTGGATGCTACTCGCTTTGTGAAACAAGGTTTGTTCCTCAGGAATATGAATTTGGCGGCCCCCCCACCCTGAAATTGCTGCCCGTGGCAGACATCCTGGTTTGCCCCTCCCCTCTACCGCCCCATAGATCTGGGCCTGTTGCGCCTGAGTGAATCTGGCAGCTTGGGCACGCCAGTAAAATTTTTCCGTGTAGCATCTGGCTGCTTTTGATGCTACTGCTTATACAGCTAACAACCACACTTCCATAGCCAGAAGCAGGAGAAGCTACTACTCATACACGACTTAACTGTGCATGTGCAGAAGCCCGCTCACAACTGCTCAAAGAAATCTAATATAAACAGTTGTGACGTCACACTCATCAGAGCTAATTTGTTGTTCTGAGGCAATGCATAGTCTTGCTAAAGCCTTTGACACATTTTGCTGTTGTCAGTCACATATATGAGCACTGTGTTTTGCTGTTGTATATGGCACATTCCCTTTGTAACTTAAGTTTTATTTTCTTTTTTTTTCTTTCATTCGTATCTTACTGTTGAAGTATTATTCTGCAGTACCAGCAAAAAGTAATATCATTTGTTAGAATATTGGTTCTTACCAGCCAAAATTACGAAAATCTGACTGAAAACTAAAACAATGAAAAAGTCCCGGAATTCTAAAAAATTCCCGGGTTTTTCACAGTTTTTTTCCCGGATGAAAAAATTCCTGGGTTTTTCCCAGATCTCCCAGTTGTCCCGGGTCGTGTACACTCTCAGGTTGTTTTGTTTGTTGTTTGTGTATTTGGAGTGTTTCATGGATGTCTAGTTTTCTGCCTTTTGGTTGGATGTATAGGATGCTGATACTTGTGTTGTTAACATGGTGTTTTGTTTCATGCAGGTGGGTGGCTATTGCTGATGTGTGGTATTTTTTTGTTTTTTAGTGTTGCCATGTGTTCTTTGAATCTACTCTCAAATGATCTGCCTGTCTGGCCTATGTAGAAGCAGTCACAGTCCAAACTACCAATTTTGTACACACCTGAGGGATGAAGTGAATTTTGTGTGCTGACGTTGTGGTGTAGGTTCTGTCCAATCTTGTTGTCTGTGGTAAAGGATATGCTTATGCCTTTTCATTTTAAGACATTGGCAGTTTGATATGAATTGTTACTTAGAAAGGGGATTGTATGGAAGATGTTGTTCTCTTTTTGTTTTTTGTCTTGTGATTGCTTTGGATAGCTCTAGAATTTACCATTAGAATAAAGAATAACAGACATCAGTTGAAATTTATCGGTAGCCTACCACAACACACACTACAATACACAACTCCTTTTGTCACCCCACAGCCCACAAAATGGCAGCATTCCAGTGCATGATCAATAGAGCTATTCAACTACCACTCTCCAAAGACAAATGTGATCAAGAAATTGAAATAATAAAACAAACAGTTATTGCGATTGGCTATAAAAGCTCCATAGTAGACACCCCATACAGTCAATAATGGCAAAAACAAAAAGAAAATAACATCTTCCATACAATCCCCTTTCTACATAACATTTCATATCAGACTGACAATGTCTTCAAATGAAAAGGCATAAGCATATCCTTTATCACAGACAACAACATTGGGCGGAGGCTACCCCACAACGTCAGCACAAGAAACCCATTCATCACTCAAGTCTGTACAAAATTGAATGTATGGACTGTGACTGTTTCTACATAGGCCAGACAGGCAGATCATTTGCGAGTAGGTTCAAAGAACACATAGCAGCACTAAAAAACAAAAAATACCACATATCAGCAATAGCCACCCACCTGCATGAAACAAAACACCATGTTAACAACACAAGTACCAGCATCCTACACATCCAACTAAAAGGCAGAAAACTAGACATCCATGAAACACTCCAAAAAAAAAAAAAAAAAAAAAAAAAAAAAAAAAAAAAAAAAAAAAAAAAAAAAAAAAAACATCAACAACAAACAAAAAAAACAAAAACACCTGAATCCATATTAAGTGACAAAAATTACAATCTTTACAACAGTATCATATCTGTTTTCAGCAACTGCCTACATCATTAAAATCGCACACACACACACACACACACACACACACACACACACATGCGCGCTACCACAACAGCTGCCAAGAGCAGCTGCAAGACCTCACTCACATCATATATATCATCACACCAACAGCTTGTGCCCCCTGTCAGCTTGAAACTATATTACATCAACTACTGGCACAAATTGTACATCCATCTGCATATTTTAAAGCATTAACCAATGTATTACCCCTACCTTTGGGCAGTTATTACATGTAACAGATATAAACGTAAGACCCCTTGCCATGTAAAGTTCGCTGTCATAAAATCACTCTTTGCACCATCTTTTTCCCTCTCACTTCCTCTTTCTCTCCCTCTGCCTCCAGTCTTCCATATTTATCTATTAATCCCAATCAGAATTGTTATTTGTGTATAATTTTACCACTGTACCCAATATGATTATTGTACTTAAAGTTTGTAACATTTCACCTGATTGTATAAATAAGTGAGAAGTTTAAGCTATTTTAACATTTCACCTGATTGTATAAACAAGTATTAAGTTAAGCTATTTTAACTTTTCAAAATCGGATCTATATAACACCTGAAGTATTTATTCCAATGCATGTATTCGACACCTCAAAACAAACACCTCCAAATCCTTTAAAAAAAAAAAGTAATAATGTTGTTACAATGTATATTCTTTGTACTTTGCAATAATGTTTTCTCTTCTGCTATACGATCCTTGCACCCAATAGTTTCCAGATGTCATATTTGTTTACAAAGTATGACAGTATACATGTGATGTGATTCGAGAGTGAAAGGAACCTGTGTCCACTGGAGGTACTGTATTTTACTTACTTTATGTTTACTGTTAGATATATGTTTAATTTTTTGTCAAAAGAAACCCAAATCCATGTTCTGAAATAATGTTTTGTTTTTTCCACTAGACAGTGCCACAAGTTTCTCCAAAAAATCGTAACACAATACACACACAAATGTCATACTAACAAATGTAAATCCACCTGATGATGGAGGTTTAAACCTTTGAAATGCGTCATGGAGATTAATAAACAGTGACTGTTAACAGTAAACTTGTTGTTTCATTTAATGCAGCTGTCATCGTATGTTTCACAGTTCATGATGTTGGTACTGGAAATGTTACAGTAAATTTGTGGGATGAATCCATGACAAGGAGAGGCTCAGGTGAAATAGTTTCCTTTCTGCTTAACTTTTTGATGAACAATTACGATATGCTTGAAGAAGGTGTGGAACACATACTGATTGTATGGTCTGACCGCGTGTCGGATAGAACAGTAACTGGAGTGTTTTAGCACTTGATTTCTGTCTGGTCAGCTGCAACTAGTTTACAGAAATACATCAAAAGTTTTTATGTCCAGGTCATAGTGGAAGGAACTTTGCAATGAGTGAGAAACAAAGAAGGTGTCAAAATTTATGGTTCCTTCAATATGGGAGCATGTCATTGTTAAGGCCTTTGTCAAGCCTTCAAAACTGATCATTCAGGAGATAATGACAAAAGACTTCAAGGACATAGGATCCATTGACTTAATTTTCAAAAAGCTTTGAAAATTACTAATGCGCTCTAGCTGAAGCTGTGTAGTTACAGTCTTTCAGGTGTCAGCACGTGTCATGCTCAAAATGTGCTTCGCCCACGGGAAAGGCACTGTATTGTAAAACAGGGTTGTGAACATTAAGTGAAAAGTTTTTTGATGCCTTCTGCTTTTCAGTTGCTCAATGACACGGTACTGAAACTCCATAAGGAGAAGAAAAAGGATCTATGGAGATGATGAATTATATGGTGCCAAAATATGCATTTTTAGGAAAACCTGCAGAATGACCACTGAATTTACCAAAAATTATCTGAATCTCTAAGTTATAGGATTGAAAAGTTATACTGTTTACATGACAAGTACCAATGTTCATTGTAAAGCTCCATAACAAGTAGTAATGTTTGGTAAACCCGACTCTATATTTACAATTCTAGGTCAACTAGTTTCTTTGAAAAATACCAAAGCAACCACATAAATGTGAAGCTAATGGTAGGAGAGAAACAGCAGCTACTTAATATAACTGTAGATGCAACAACTTTTTTCAAAATACCAGCCTTATCTTTAAGTTAAATGTAGCTAGCAAAAACATGAATAGCATAAAGCAGTATAGTGACATTTTATTGTTACTGTGCACAGATTAAATTGCTACAATTTTCTTATCTTTGTTAATGAATATCTTCAATCCTTCCACCTCTCTTAAAGTTATCCTTCTTTTATGGGATGTATGGAAAATCATGAATGAATGAATGTTCATCCTTGGAGTAAAATGAGTAGTTCAGTGGAATGCAATGAGAATTCTGTAACACACAAACTGAAGGGCCAACTTATAGAAAGATAATGTACAGTCTACTCACACACTCAACATTTCCAAGAGACTTAAAGGGTTTGAATTTTTTGGTACAGGAGAGGAATGTCATCAACACTCAGCATCGAACATTTGAGTGAGCTAGCTTTCATTTTCTCACTATCTCTCAGTCCTAACACTTTACAATAGGCTGTTACAACACTACCCACTGGATACGAGCACTGGCCACATTGCCACACCTCTTCACACAGGATTCTTTTATCGCACATCACTGTATTTTGCTCTGCGGAATTCAAACATGTATGTTTTGTTAAGAAAGCCATCAAATCTAAACTTAGGACAGTGAAAATTAAAATGTTCTATGGTGCCTCTCCTGGTGAGCCCATTGGTTTGGTTACGAGCAGGCACAACTAGTATGTGCCCCATAGCAGGTAGTTCTATTGCAAAACCACTTGGCCACTTTTGCCTGCAGCTGCAAAGGCCAGGACAGTAAAGTCTTGTATGCTATAGACCGGCTGCCTGACTGCCCACATGTCAGCTGTTTGCCCACGCTGCTGACTATTGCCTGCAAGTACTTGGTTGCCTGCAGGAAGGCACTCGAGCTAGACAAACCCAGTCCAGAGAAATTGATACTTCCAGGCACAAGTCAGTTATAACAACTTATAATAGACTCACTCGGATGAGAAGTACTATGCCCTCTAACTTAATATTACCCTGTACTATGGGTGTGGGTGCGACACCTTGGCAACATTATAAACTATTTGCTGTTACATGCTACTAGAAAATGCTTCACCAGCTGGGCTTACTAAACAAATTAGCTTTACTGGTAGATCAAATCGGTCCTATCAACATAAAATCTTATAAAACTCAGTATCTTCTCAAAGACCATTTTAAAAAGATTTTCTCACCTTAAGCAGTAAGGGGTGAAAAATTTTGATGACCTTGGTACAGCATATGTCATGTACAGAAAACCAATCTTCTTATTACGTTGTACCAATTCAATTAAGGACCTCTGATCAGCTACTTCTAGCATGCTTGTTGGTTTCATAATATCAGTAACCTCCTTCTTCTCTTTTCTTTGTGCTGTATGTACAGGTAGCTTATCTGAATAAAAATAACAATAACAATAATAATAATCATAGTAATAAAAAAATGCAAAAAATAAGTTAAAACTAGGTTCCCAAAGATTTTGTAAGATTGATATGTCATTACTGTGCATTGCAATATTAACATATAATTTCTTTTTGTTCCAGAACTGAAGGCTTGAGTGTGACTCCACCAAATATATAAACAGATTTCACATTTTCAGTTAAATTTCACATGGATATTAAATTCACATCAAGTATCAATATAAATAATGTATATTATGCAACACATATATTTTGAACAAGAAACACATCTCATTATGTCATTAATGGCATAATGTAATGGGATCGCTGATGGCTTGAAGTGAGGAACCATCTCATCAGTTATCATAATAATGTGTAAAAGCCATCTAAAGATGGAAGGAAAACAGAAAACGGATTCTGAAGAATAACAGGAGAAATCAGTATGTTCTTTCCAGAAATACAATGTACTGTATATCAGGATGATCAAGAAATGATTTGATGTGAGGACATGTAACACACTACATAGAGACAGATTAAATTTGACAAAGATTAGAAGATAAAGTATAAATAATCTAAGAGTAAAACCATCCGTTTGAGGAAGAGTAGGAGATGGTTTGGAAGATTCTTGTGTGTGTGTGTGTGTGTGTGTGTGTGTGTGTGTGTGTCAGGGAGAGAGAGAATTCTAAATCCCTGAATAATGACATTTACATCAGTGTTTTAATGAATAAATAAAAGAAATGAAAATTATCATTAATGTTAATGCTGCATACTTATCAGTAGAGCCTGGATTTTTATGTAATTACGTACTTTTTTCCTTCACACCTATGCATGTGAAATTTGCAAATGCTCATGAATTATGTTGCTGGTGTTCACATATTACATTTCATCATTACATATTCTTACATACATCATCATAATTACATATTTTACATATTTTAGCTTCATGCTACATATTATCACCTCTCCCTAGTAAAATATCCAAATCAGACCAACAATAAAAACTGAAGACAGGAAATAAATAGCCTTTAAAAATCACATTACAGTTCAATAAAACAGGGTTTTGTACATTGAGCTGGTTTATGAAGGTTATCCTTCTGCTTAATTTTCTAAGATCCCAAATTTCATTTCTCAAAAGCAAGGAAGATACGATACCAATACATTATGTAGCATTATCGCAGCCATTGCTCTGTGGGGTAAAGGACTTAATCTGCTGTTGAGACTGGCAGTGGGGTGAACAACAGACCAGCGCCCCAAAGTTTTCTGACAGCTATCAACTTCTACCAATCCAAAACAAAGTTTGTCAAGTAGTACTTCTTAAGGGTTCAAGACTGATGCCTCCTGATGCACCAACATTATCATCTGAAGTAAGATCTTGGATTATGATGCACAATCCTTTTCACAAGTGAAGAGAGATTGTTCTAAGTCAAGCTTGCAATAAGCAGATTAGGTGCTCTACAAAGTCCCAACTTCAGCAGTAGCAATACACACATGTACAAAGCAGTGCAATCATCTAAGGAGTGAATGTTTTTGACAAAAACGCAAAACACTCAAAACTCTATACATGATTTTTTGTATGATATGTGCTCCACTATGGTTGCTGTGAACATTCCATGGCACAAACTTCAGATGTTAGATTATTAGTTTGTATGATATGTGCTACACTATGGTTGCTGTGAATATTCCATGGTACAAACTTTGGATTTTCGAATGTTACACACTTCTACAAAGTGGGCAAAAGGTTCCTAATCAATTGACAGTTTGCTGATGACTCGACATTAAGGAAAAACTATTTAGATTTTTGCTACCAGGAGGCTCTGAAAAGTGTGTATAAGCAACCACCACATATGGATAGTCATCAACAAAACAATGTCACTGCTGGCGAACTCAACAGAGAGGAAAAGCCATTACTGATTTCTTGTGAACCGTTGGAACTCACAAATCATTAAACAATACCGTTTTTTGTCAATGACTGTCTTAGTATTCTATCAGCATTTAACCTACTTCACCTGTCACACCCATGCATTGAAACATATCACTGAAGGAGTGCATGGCAGTTACTCAGAAACTAAAAAAATAAACTCATACAACAAGAAAGTATTTCTCAAAGCCCTGTGCCATGTATCGCTCTATAGAGAACCACTGCTGAAACTAACATAGTCACCTGGACCTGTACTAATGAGGTGGGATACAGGGGCTGAAACCACAGGTTTTTATAATGAACATTTTAAAGCCATGAAATATGCGGCTCATTCATTTCTGAGAGAATCTTCAGTCTGAGTATGAAAGGCACAAAAAGGCTTTCACAGAAACTAAAACTGAAAATGCAATGGTTTTCTTTCCAGTAGCATTAAAAAATTAAAATCTATCAGGCTTCCTTTGCAGTAAGCACTAGAAATTGTTGAGAATGTCAAATGCGAGCTGACTGACATTAGAGGTGATACTGGACACAGAGTAGTGAATATGTTTGACACTGTTTTGGCAAGAAATCCAGACTATCTGACTTTTGCTACTTTTCTGGTGTTCAAAATTAAAGCAATAAACAGAAGCTTTGCAAGTTTGCATTTATTTTGCCACAGAACAGTGTAAAAAGGTGATAAAAGTAGAAACACTGTAAAGAACATAGAATATAAACCACTGCAACATGCATACTGGTAGAAGAAATGTTCATTTTTTCCAACTTAACGTATTTGCACACACATTCCAACAATTGGTTAATGTGCTCAGTGAGAGGTGTTACCAGGTCTGGCTGCAATACAGGCCTGACAATGATGAGGCATGTTGTGAGTGATGTCATCAGTCACATGTTGAGGCAATAACCCCCATTCTTCCTGCAGAGCTGCTTGAAAGTCTTGGAGAGTGGTTAGTGGCTGCTGACATGATGCAACCTGTCTCCCTAATGCATCCCAGACACTCTGTATGGGGTTCAAATCAAGAGAGCAATCAGGCCATATCATGCATGCAGTATCTTCCGTTTCCAAGCAAATATTAACCACTTATACTCTATGAGGTTGAGCATTATCGTCCATCAATACAAAGTCTGGTCACACACCACCTCACGACAACTGCACATGAGGTACAAAGATCTTGTTGCAATACCTGACAGTATTTAAATCTTGCCGATTCACCCATACAATTTCATGAAGTGGTCAACATAATCCCTACCTACACCATTAAGGATCCTCCTCAATATTGGTCACTTTCCACAATTTTCGGATTCCAAAATTGTGTTCCACATTACCTCCGGATGTGAATGTGTTGAGAATCACTGTCCAGACCAAATAGGGACTCATCTGCGAAAAGGATATTGGCCCACAGTTCAATCATCCAGGTGGCATGTTGATGACTCCACTCTAGACGCTCCCTTCTGTGACGACGCATCAGAGATACACATACAGATCTCTGAGAATAAAGGCTACTCTGCCAAAGCCTTCTGTACACCATTTGTCTTGATACAACATGTCCAGTGGATGCTGCGATGTCCGATGCCAGTTGCCATGCAGTACTAAGGCAGTACTGTCGTGCCCTTACAGCCAAATAATGTTTCTCTCCTTTGGATGTCACATGTGGTCGGCCATGCCCTGGTCTCCGGGATACTGTTTCAGTCTCTATAAATTGTCACCACATCTGAGAAACAACAGAATGATTCACATTAAGCCTTCAGGACACATCAGTTTGCGACTGTCCTGTTTCCATTATTCTTACAGCCTTCCACATCAGAGAGTCTGGTAGGGGTCTTCTTTGTGCCATACTGCACTGTCTATGACTGTATACACAGCGATTGTCGATGTTGGACTACACAGAAAACACTACCCCATTTGATAGGTGCTCAGATGTCATCGTTGATGTGGTTGTCAACTGACTGGAATGCCACCTTCCATGAAGAACATGACTGTACAGACGTCTGTTGACTTTTGTATGATTATACTGTGAATTAGAAACAACACTGGGAAATAGCAGTTTGTTGCTTTCATTTTGGACACCAGCGTATTTAGAACACCCTAAAAGGGAAAGAAGCAGATGCTCCAGCCACCCAGCCACCATATTTCCAGGAATATTTCATCACCTAAAATTCCAGTATACCTTTTTCACAAACTTGTCATTCAAAGATGTTTAAGTACATGTTAAGATAATATAGTAGGCTACAGTGCAATTCTGAAGATAATTTCAGTTGATATTATTGTTTTATGTTAAGTATTTAATAGAATATTTTCATGATATTTACATCTTTTCTTACATACTTTACCCTTTATCATTACACAAATATGTAAATATTTTTCTTGTTGATATTACAAAAAATCCGTGCTCTACTAGTGACACTCAAAATTACAAAAGGTAGGTAGAAGAACGACATAAAAAATGTAGTAATAAAAGAAGTGTTTCCCTTATTTCTTCAATTTTCATACATCGATTGTCACTTTGTTTAGTTCTAGCTCAACTTTGCTTCAACATAATCTGTACTTTTTACTTAACAGATTTTAGTATGATCCCTTTTTCCAACATTATTGTATTATATTGTATTGTATTGTATGTTAACCAGGGGCCTAGAAACGATGGAGAGGCTACGTCACCGCTGCAGCCGTAGTGGTCCACAACCCCATGACGACTACCGCAGTCCACTTCACCCCTCTGCCGCCACATACCAAACCACCTTTTCGGGTTATTGTGTGGTTCAGTCCCCGGCGGAACATACGCCCCCCCCCACCCCCCACCCACCCACCCACCCGCGGAACGTTTCACACGAGACGAGTGTAACCCCTATATTTGTGTGGTAAAGTAATTATGGTGTACGCATACGTGGAGAACTTGTTAGCGCAGGCAATTTGTGCCACAGACCAGGCGCACCTTCCCAATCTGGAAAGCCATGCGTTAGACCGCACAGCTTCAAACATTATTACTTCAATAAACAATGATGAAATATCTGTGTATATCAATGTATTCTTTACAAATATAACAAGCCCAAACTACAGCACTGCTGGTGAAAATTTGAAGAAGATGAGAGAAGTAGCTGTGTAGGACATGTGAATGATTATCTAAAATTATAGTGCAATAGCACATGGAAGAACTGAGCACCACCCCTAGGCAATCATGTTCAGACTGTCTTGTGATATTTCCTCCAACCTTTTCTCATCTCCTGCAAAATCCCCCTTGTTGAGAAAACTAGCAATTTCATATTTTCTTCTTATTTCTGTCTGATATTGTAGTTTGATGAGTAGATTTTTACTTATCAGTATGAGCTGTATCACTAATTCTATGAAATGTTTCATATCATACAATGCTTATTACACAGGTCACTAAAATTTAACAAGTAAGACTTATATAAATATGATATTTACCATCAACTCTTGATATTGGAGGAAGACGAATGGGTGACGATGGTGCTAAACTTCTCCTGGACTGCAATGAACTTCGTCTCCTTTGTATCTGAGATGCTGTAAGATCGAGCTGCAAATATTTCATTGTTTAATGTAATATTGGCTTTATGGAAGTAGTACATATAAACATTAAGTAGCTTTATCTGTATATTATAATAATATGGCTGATGTACTGAACAAAGGAGTGGGGTAGACAGTTTTACTCTGATATCTGAAAATCATTCTGTATATGACATGACAGAGCAACATTCCTAAGATAACATCACTGTGCTTCTTAATGATAACTAAGTTAATATTTAAATGAAAATTGTAGATGACTGGTAATTAAGATGAATCATTTACAGACATACTGTGCCAGCTCCTCTATACAATGAATAGGAATGTATTCTTTTCATATTGCTGCTGATATATACAATATATAATGTGACTCACTAGATAGCCAGTATGCTGTTTCCAAGATTCTGGGAGCTGCTCTGGCCTCAGATTGAATCTGTGCAGTGGATTAACGACAAGGGCTGGTGTGCAATTCTGCCTGGATGTGGTTTTCAGCCACTTTCCCACATCCAAGTAGGCAAATACCATACTGACACACACATCCCACCTTAATTATGCTAACATTTTGAAACTGTTCTCACTTTTCCATATGGTATAACACTAAATGCATCCGTATGGGGTACACAAATTCAGTCCTGGGGGTAGGGGGATAGGGTAGTGGCAGAAGGGCCATCCAGCGACCCTCTATCACTAACACTGGCAAATTCAGAATAACATGTCAACACAATGAAGACAGGGGGTAAGCCCAGGAAGAAGAAGAAGAAAGGAAAGTAAAACATATAATGTAAGCTGAAACACACTACTTCTAAACATATTATTAGTAGCTCCTTGCAGAAGCCATCTAAAGAGGTATTTTGGCTCTTTCTTAAATGGGAATACTGAGTTTAACATTAAGAGTTCTTAGAAGCTAATTTATTATTAAATTCCAATCTCTTTTTTTATGTCTGTTATTCTCTTAGGTTTGACATTAAATTAAAATTTGTGCCACTTATTTTTTTGAACCATTTTCTTAATGACAGGCAAGTGGCAGTTTAATGTAGCCCTTCATGATGCTAACATCCTTCGGAAATGTCTCTGTCGCAAGTGAATAAGGTGTTATGTGTCACATGTGCACTGATGGGGTGGTATGGAATACTAATGGTGTAACATTCATTTTTACTTACAGAATCTATTTGTTGTCATAAATGGAAAAATGTTTTAGCATTTACTGAAGAGTGTTATTCCTTAATATTTTCTGAAATACTCTTGTTTTTATATAACCTCTTTAAAGTTCATTTAAGCTAAGAAGAAAATCTGCATCCTAAAAAAATATACCAATGATAACTAAAACTGTGTTGATCAGACTTTATGATTTCAACAGGTTATGGGCCAGTACACGCAACCGGTTGTGTTGCCTCTGGACCCTACTACTGAACAGAAGGCAGCATATGCAGAATGGCAAAATAATGACGTGAAAGCAGCAAGTGTAACAGCAAGTGCGCTAAGCAAACTAGTTGCTGAACTTGTGTTGAAGTGTGAAAATGCTAAAGAAATATGGAGCAAACTACGTGCCAGATTTAAACATAGCAGCATGCAACATTTGAACATGTTATTGAAAACTTTTTCCAGATAAAAAGTGATGAAACAGAAGATATTAGCACACATGTGACTAAGGTTCAGAAGTAATTTGTAGATCTAAATGATGCATTAACAAAACAAGAAGAGAACACAGGGACTGAAAGAATATGAAATGATCAAATTTTATCTACATTAGGAAAGGAATATTATAAATTTTAAATATCTCTGGAAGACAATGCAGTAGAAAATCAGTCTAAATTTACTTATTGAAAACCTTTGTGGCACTGAACTATGTGAACAAAATGCAATGGAAGTAACTGCATTTGTTGTTTCTAACACACAGAAAAAGAAGATAACGAAAGAGCAACCAAAACAAAAATTTCCATGCAATAAATGTAAACAACTAGGTCAGTGGTTAGCAGAGAGCAGCTCCTGACTGCAATAGCACCTTTCACTTTGAGCTGCTGTGCTCTAGGTAATGGGAGACATGCTGATAGGTCACACCCAGGGCCCTAGGATTTACTTTACACCTTTCGGTGGACACTCCGATGCCTCAAAGTGCACCAAAATGCCCGATCAGCCAGAGCAGCCTCATGTAACAGCTATGATATACCATTTGACAGCAGGTGTTATGATTCAGGAAAAAGCCAGTGGCCAGATTTTCATGACAGGGCATGTGCAAAATGAGCTGTATGTGTTGAATAAATGTGTTGTTAGGCCAGAAAAAGGTAATCAAGTGAACTCAGTGACATCTTCTGAAGCATTACATATGTACCACAAAAGATTCGGTCACCAGAATAAACAATGTGTCAAGAACATCTTAAAGAAACTTAACATCAGTGTAGAAGGTTGTAAGGAGAAACTTTGTAATGGTTGTGCATTAGAAAATTTACACAGACTACCATTCAGACAATGTGCAAATCACTTAACCCACACAGATTCAATCGACCAATGACTACATAGTCATTTGGAGGTGCTCAATACTATGTATGTTTTACAGATAATTTCAGTAAATTTTGTCAAATTTTCATTTTGAAGTACAAAAATGAAGAGTACAATATGCTTAAACAACTTTTAAATGAAACTCAAACCAAAGGTCATGTTGTCAACCAGTTTAGACATGATAAAGGTAAAGAATTTAATAACAACAGAGTTAAGTAATTGCTCCAGATAAGGGACCAGAATTACTGATTCCTCCACCGTACATTCCTGAACACAATAGTTTGGCCAAAAGCGAAAACAGAATAATTTCTGAAGCTGCATGTTCAACGCTGAATGTAAGCAAACTACCAAGAGGACTGTGGGCAGAAGCTTGTACTACAGCAGTCTATGTTTTAAATCATAGTGGAAGTCTTCGTTCCAAACAAATTTCCTTATGACCTGTGGTACACCGACCAGTAGGAAAACTTGATCACCACAGGATTTTTGGTACTGGTTCCTATGTTCATGTCAACAAACATTTTCATTCAGATTTTGATAGTAAGGCTGTTGTTGGTCAACTTGTTGACAAAGACAAATGACAAAGATGGATTTAGAGTCTGGATTACCTCCAAGAAGAAAGTCGTCTTCAGTCATGAGGTAAAATTTAAGATAGAAATAGTTTGTAGTTTACATAGTGATCATATCAAATTTGCCTTTCCTTGGCATTCTGCTTCTGGAGGAAGTCAAAGCAAAGAAAAATTTTATGCAATTGATTCTGGAGGAAGTCAAGTATCAGGTGACAATGATATAGAATCAACCGAATTCCTGAAAACTGAAGCACATGACTTTTCTGATGAAGATAAATTGGAGAGCAGAAGGCAATGTAGAAAACCAGCCTGGATAGAAATTGGTGAGTTCTTATGCTAACAAAAGTTAGTGTTGGCAAACATAAGGATCCAAACTGTTTTACTGACATGTTGCAGTCAAAAGAAAAGGAAAAGCTATTAATGAAGAAATAGAAGCACTAACAAGAAACAATATGTAGGTGTTAGTTGAATGTCCCATGAATGTCAACATATTGCTGTAGTGATTCGAGAATTTCTGTGTAAATTCTAGAACCACTCGGCCTTCCACGTTCTCAAATGCACGATATTTAAGATGTGAGTGGGAAAAAGGAACCCTATCTACTGCGCATCACCTGTCTGTGTGTGGAGGTCTGAAGTTTGTCGTGAGAAGACTGCAGACACGGCGGTCAAATGGCACCGACAAGTACTTGTCGGTCGATCCATGGAAGGCATAGTGAAAGCACACGGAAGAACCAAGGAACTTCTGTGCTGTTTTGTAATGGTGACTATTGTTAGTGACAAAAGAACAGTTGAGTTGAGCTGAGTTGAGGAAGACTTTTAAGTAACTCTTAACACAGACTTGCTAGAGGCAAGACATGTTTATGATTTCCGTGGTTATTAAACCAACTCTGTTGTAAATTATCTTAATTGCATCTAGTGTGAGACGACACGGGTGACTTATAAGAAGTCAAATATTTATGTGAGAAATGATAATTTTGTTGTTTGTGGAAGTTGAAATATACCGAGACTGAATTAAAAGTATTCCTCGAGTACCTGCTTATTTCACGAGTGAAGAGAGGGTCTTATGTATTCCTTTAACTAGCATCATCCTTCAGAGAAGACGTTTTTAGAGATTCCAGAGCTGTCTAACCAGCGAAGAAGATAGGCTGTGCATTCACAAGTAAGTTGACTCATGTAGAAGAAATGGGACGGTTGCAGTCCAACTTCACACATTCTTGTTGTCAAAAATGTTAGAACGTTGCAACCGTGACAGGACTGAAGGAAAAAAGGAATTTTGAGACAAACACAAGAGATAAAGCTATCAAGTGTTGCCACAGCAACCAAGTATACCAAAACAAGAGAATCATTAAGAGAAACTGGATTATTCTGGAGTAAACAAGAGAGAAAATTTGTAAATGGAAATAAGTGAGAAGACGTGAGAAAGTCACAGTGTGAAAAACCAGAGAGAAGATCTTAACGTATTAGAATATATAGGAAGAGATATGTCAAGAACGATATGATTAAGAAGACCTTGTGTGGGGAGTATACAGCTCTCACACGCATCGCAGGGACGCAGATGAGGAAACCAACATCCGGGTGGGTGTAAAACAGAACTTTGTTTTAATACAACGTGGTATAAACTATTGAATGGACTTTATTAGTGTAGTTATTATACTTAAAGTTAATTTTTAAATGCTCACAAGGTCTAAAGCATGTAAAAATATGGATAGCGAACAGCAAGTTGGGGAAACTTCAGAGCCAGTCATGGCTATGAAAATTACTAAAGAAGGGCCAGATTGGTCTGAATTAGTGAATCTAATCAAATCTCAAAATCTACAATTGAATGCTCAGAGTGAAGCTTTGAAAGCACAAAGTTTGCAGTCAGGTGCTCAAAATGCTACTTTAAGTAAGGAATTAAATGCTCAGAATGGAACCCTAAGGAAATAAATAGGTTTGGTACATTATAGTTTAAATGCTCAGAGTGAAGTTCTAAATAACCAGAGTGAAACCTGGAACAATCAAGCAACAAATACAGGTTTATTAAATGCCAAGGTTGACACACAGAGCAGAGAATTTAGTACTCTATCCAAAGGCGTGGATACTTTACAGACTGAATTTGACACCCTAAAGAGTAAAGTTGAAAATTTGATATTAGATTTAAAGAATTAACTAATTAATTCTTTGAACATTCATGTCAATCAAGTGTTTACTGAATTCAACCAAAGACAGATACTTTAAAAGAGAGTGCTGAAAAGCAAGATATGTTATTGCTCATAATCCAATCTCAAATTACAGGCATTAATACACAAGTAGATAATGTAGAAAGGAACTTCAAAGAGAAATTAGCAAACTCTGATATCATAAATATAAACAGATTGGAGGAACAGGTGGAAGAACTTATAGATCAGAAAGTTTCCGAGAAAGTAACATCTGGAAATGTATCTCCTATTCTATCTTCTGAACTTAGTGATACCAAGAAGTATATAGATGACCTGTGGAAAGAATTCAAGCTTATTCAAGACAAAGGAGAAAAAAAGAGTATCTCCACCTAATGTTGTGTTAACTAGTGAATTGGTGACTGATTTGCAGTGGGGAGACTTTCAAGAGAAATTTAAAGAGAAATACTGGTCTGCCAGTGCACAAGAAACGTTAATAACAGATCCATGGGACCCGGGCAGAGTCATATACCACCAGGGACATTAACATTCTGAGTTAACGGGAGGAGTGATGACCGTCGGATCCCGAGTTGTGTTCAGTGTTTCTTCCAAAATAGTTTTCTTGTACCGAATTTCCTGCAAATCTTAAACTATTCTGTCATCTATTTCTAAAATCTTAAACTATCCTATAATTTTATTACATAGAAAACTGGATATGACTACAACTCAGGAAAATCACAGAATAAGAAAGAAAGTGATATTGGCATAAAATAAAATAAATAGAGTATTTTATATGTGTATAAAATATAATATGAAGAGCTAAACAACTGTGATACCACAGTGTATAAATTTTCTATTTTGTATAAAATATTTTATACCTTGTACGAAATGTGATGTAGATGGGAGGGTTTATATGAAGTTTGAAAGGAGTGGGTAATATAGATAAAAGCATGATTTATACAAACAGAAAAGTCATGACTAACACAAAACACACACCACACCTTTCAAATAACCCTTGCAAACAAGTGTGCCTGATTCTTCATCATTTGCCATTTTCATAGGGCTGCTAAGATTTCCTTCATGGACCTCAAGGGTGAAGGTGGGAATGTCCGTTCTGTAGGAGATGATTTAACACCAAACCTCCTGCAGCATCTCACTTAAGAACCTGTGACATAGGGATGCTGGGGAATGTGGGTGGGAAGAGTTTCCTCTCTTTGGTGCTATCTTCTGTCTCTTCTTCGATCTTGGCAACCATTTCTATTTATTTCCTTTCTTACTTCTCATTTGAGGATCTATCTATGTTTTCCCTCTTTCCATACTCACCTACTTCTATCATAGAAGACCTTCCTAGTTTCTGTGGTATCTAATGACCTAACTCTTATATTCAGATAAGAAGGCCAAAGAATCAGACTACACGAACACACATCTGCATGCACACAAAATTACATTTAAATGCAAACATTATGATTACAGATTAGAAACAGATTAGAAACCTGTCACGATGTGAGTACCACCAGATGTTGTGTATACAGGGAAACACATACACATACATGTATATGGATATGAAAACTATGACAAGGGTTCCACAACCGTGGTACTTGATCGTCGGGAGTATGTGGCTGAGGGACTGCGTCAGCTTTCAGACAACACTACATACAAAGTTTGCCAAGGTAATCCCATTCCTGATGTCCAGGCAGTGCTTCAAGGAATCCTCAGAACCTTAGGCCCCCTACAAAACCTTTCACTTGACTCCATCAACCTCCTGACCCCACTGACACCCTGCACCCCTACCTTCTACCTACTTCCTAAAATTCACAAACCCAAACATCCTAGCTGCCCCATTGTAGCTGGTTACCAAGCCCCCACAGAACATATCTCTGCCTACGTAGATCAACGCCTTCAACCCATTACGTGCAATCTCCCATCCTTCATCAAAGACACCAACCACTTTCTCGAACGCCTGGAATCCTTACCCAATCTGTTACCCCCGGAAACCATGCTTGTAACCATTGATGCCATTTCCTTATACACAAATATCCCGCACGTCCAAGGCCTCGCTGCAATGGAGCACTTCCTTTCACGCCAATCACCTGCTACCCTACCTAAAACCTCTTTCCTCATTACCTTAGCCAACTTCATCCTAACCCACAACTTCTTCACTTTTGAAGGCCAGACATACCAACAATTAAAGGGAAAAGGGAACAGGCATGGGTACCAGGATGGCCCCCTCGTACACCAACCTATTTATGTGTCGCTTAGAGGAAGCCATCTTGGTTACCCAAGCCTGCCAACCCAGAGTTTAGTACAGATTTATTGATGACATCTTCATGATCTGGACTCACAGTGAAGAAGAACTCCAGAATTTCCTTTCCAATCTCAACTCCTTTGGTTCCATCAGATTCACCTGGTCCTACTCCAAATCCCATGCCACTTTCCTCGACGTTGACTTCCATCTGTCCAATGGCCAGCTTCACACATCCGTCCACATCAAACCCACCAACAAGCAACAGTACCTCCATTATGACAGCTGCCACCCATTCCATATCAAATGGTCCCTTCCCTACAGCTTAGGTCTTCATGGCAAATGAATCTGCTCCAGTCCTGAATCCCTGAACCATTACACCAATAACCTGAAAACAGCTTTCGCATCCCGCAACTACCCTCCCAACCTGGTACAGAAGCAAATAGCTAGAACCACTTTCTCATCCCCTCAAACCCAGAACCTCCCACAGAAGAACCCCAAAAGTGCGCCACTTGTGACAGGATACTTTCCGGGACTGGATAAGACTCTGAATGTGGCTCTTCAGCAAGGATACGACTTCCTCAAATCCTGCCCTGAAATGAGATCCATCCTTCATCAAATCCACCCCACTCCACCAAGAGTGTCTTTCCGCCATCCACCTAACCTTCGTAACCTCTTGGTTCATCCCTATGAAATCCCCAAACCACCTTCCCTTCCCTCTGGCTCCTACCCTTGTAACTGCCCCTGGTGTAAGACCTGTCCAATGCACCCTCCCACCACCACCTACTCCAGTCCTGTAACCCGGAAGGTGTACACGATCAAAGGCAGAGCCACGTGTGAAAGCATCCACGTAATTTACCAACTGACATGCCTATAATGTAAAGCCTTCTATGTGGGAATGACCAGCAACAAACTGTCCATTCGCATGAACGGACACAGGCAGACAGTGTTTGTTGGTAATGAGGAACACCCTGTGGCTAAACATGCCTTGGTGCACGGCCAGCACATCTTGGCATAGTGTTACGCCATCCGGGATATCTGGATACTTCCCACTGACACCAACCTATCAGAACTCCAATATATTCTCTCTTCCCGTTACCCACCAGGCCTCAGCCTCCGCTAATTTCAAGTTACCACCACTCGTACCTCACCTGTCATTCAACAACATCTTTGCCTCTGTACTTCCGCCTAACCTCTTTGCATTTACATATGTCTGCCTGTGTCTGTATATGTGCGGATGGATATGTGTGTGTGTGTGTGTGTGTGTGTGTGTGTGTGTGTGTGTGTGTGTGTGTGTGTGTGCAAGTGTATACCTGTCCTTTTTTCCCCCTAAGGTAAGTCTTTCCACTTCCGGGATTGGAAAGACTCCTTACCCTCTCCCTTAAAACCCACATCCTTTCGTCTTTCCCTCTCCTTCCCTCTTTCCTGATGAAGCAACCTTGGGTATAATTTCACATAGAGTATAAATAAGAAGGAGGCGTGAGTAATGAAAGAAAACATAAGCCAGAGAGGAAGTAATTGTGATAATCATTTTAATCAGTTTAATAAATACTCTGACGAATTGTAGGATAGTAGGACTTGAATTATAGGTAGACATAGAATCTAGTAAGAGTGTAGAAGTTGAGAAGTAGAGGAGTACCCTAGGGATTAAACGAAGTATTAAGAAGTATATTCAACATGTAGAGCTGATTTGAAGCTTCACCAGAAACTACTTAATTATAGTATACATAGAAATGTATACTGGGGTAATGAACCATCAGGCCTACTCAGAAAGGATAAGGGGGGTGTACTTGGCATTTGCTAAGTAAATAGGGCAAGCGTACCTAGATGGAGATAGGACGACCTGTGGCCTAAAAAATAGGAATGTTTTATAAAGGGTCGTACCTACCAGAATGGAAAGAGGAAGTACACTCATGTGGTCAACACACAGGCAAGGTATAGGTACTGATCCTAGCAGAAGGGGACAGTATCATGATAGAAGTCACACATTTTATAGGAATTATTCTGGAACATATGAATTCTATGCTCAATGAGCATTATTATGTTTTCTGTAAGTTTACGAGTATCAAAAGGAACACTTTCATGTTGCCCAGAATTCCTCCAAACTGCAACAGATAATGAATGAGTACATACTTAGGAAAGATAGTACAAAAGGTGAGAACAGAAAGTAGATTACTCATGTGTCATGAGCACCTGGAGTTTACAATAGGAAAGATAGCAGAAAAAAAAGAAAATGACAATATATCCCTCACAATTCCTATATATTAAAAGAGCTGACTAAAACCTTGAGTGAAATGCACACGTTTTGTTAGCAAAGTAAAATGAGAAAAGAATAGCTAAATAGTAGGCAAAAGGCTATTCACGATTATTGAAAGAAAAGAAATGTATACTGCTAAAATGTGAATTGTTATTATGTGTGACATTAATGTACATAGTGATTATGTATAAAATATCACGTGTTCGGACTGAGAGGGGGGGGGGGGGGGGGATATGTAGTGATTCGAGAATTTTTGCATAAATTCTAGAACCACTCAGCCTTCTACTGTCTCAAACACACGATATTTTAGATGTGAGTGGGAAAAAGGAACCCTATCTCCTGCACATCAACTGTCTGTGTGTGCAGGCCTGAAGTTTGTTGTGAGAAGACTGTAGACATGGCGGTCAAACAGCACCAACAAGTACTTGTCGGTTGATCCATGGAACTCATAGTGAAAGCACACGGAAGAACCAAGGAACTTCTGTGCTGTTTTGAAATGGTGACTACTGTGGTGACAAAAGAACAGTTGAGTTGAGCTGAGTTGAGGAAGACTTTTAAGTAACTCTTAACACAGACTTGCTAGAGGTAAGAAATATTTATGATTTCTGTGGTTATTAAACCAACTCTGTTGTAAATGTATCTTAATTGTGTCTAATGTGAGACGACATGGGCGACTTACAAGAAGTCAAATATTTATGTGAGAAATGATAATTTTGTTCTTTGTGGAAGTTGAAATATACCGAGAGTGAACTAAATGTATTCCTCGAGTACCTACTTATTTCACAAGTAAAGAGAGAGTCTTATGTATTCCTTTAACTAGCATCATTCTTCAGAGAAGAAGTATTTAGAGATTCCAGAAGCTGTCTAAGCAGCGAAGAAGATCGGCTGCGCATTCACAAGTAAGTCAACTCATGTAGAAGAAGTGGGAAGGTTGCAATCCAACTTCACACATTCTTGTCCTTAAAAACGTTAGAACATGGCAACCAGTGTGAAAGAACTGAAGGAAAAAAGGAATTTTGAGATGAAAATGAGAGAAAATTTTACTTTCCTTGGCATTCTGCTTTTGGACGAAAAAGCGAAGAAAAATTTTAATGCACTTGATTCGGGAGGAAGTCAAGTATCAGGCGACAATGATATAGAATCAACTGAATTCATGAAAACTGATACACATGACCTTTCTGACAAAGATAAATTGGAGAGCAGAAGACAACGAAGGAAACCAGCCTGGATAGAAATTGGTGAGTTCTTACACTAACAAAAGTTAGTGTTGGCAAACATAAGGATCCACACTGCAAATGAAAAGGAAAAATGGATGCAAGCTATTAATGAAGAAACAGAAGCACTAACAAGAAACAACATGTAGGTGTTAGTTGAATGTCTTATGAATGTCAAAGTATTGCAAACTCGACGGATTCTACATTAAAAGTAGCAGCTGATTTAAGCACTCGCTTCAAAGCCCAGTTAATTGCTAAAGGGTATTTCAGCAAGGAACTGATTATGAAGATGCAAATAGCTCCCATTAGATATTAAGACAATGATCAAAATGAAGAAGTTTCACCCTCTGTTCCCTGTCACATGGTAGCTGGATGTCTTATGTATCTCTCAATAGCAATTCATCCAACAAATCATTTGCAGCAAAAAAAAAAAAAAAAAAAAAAAAAACTGCTTGAGCTATGAAAAAATCAATCATAGAGTACTGAAATCAGGTGAAACACATATTTCAGTATCTGAAAGGTACATTTCACTACAGCATTATCTATGATAGGGAAGAAAATTTGAGAATTTACAGTGATGCTGACTTTGCTTGGGCCAAGCAGACAAGATGTTCAATAACCACCATTGTGGCAAAGTACTCTTGTGGAGCAGTATCATGGGCAAGTCAGCTGCAGAAGGTTGTGGCTACATCTACAACTGAGGCAAAACTTATTTCAGAAAGTGAAGGAGCCAAAGAATTAATTTGGTTACATTGTTTATTAAGCGAATTGGTTGAAATGCGATCTCCAAAAGTTTATACTGACAATACCAGTGCATTAAAATGATCAAAAGCCCCTGAATATCACTGTCAATCAAAACATATTGAGGTCCAACACTTTTATTTTTGTGAAAGATTTCTGAATGGTGAAATTCCGTTGGAATATACTGGTGGAAAATACTAGTTGCTGATCTTACGACAAAGCCACCTGAGTGAGTTCTCTTTAATTTGTTGCGTGCAGAGATTGGTGTGCAGGAAGTCAAGCAGTAACTCATTATATGTTTATGTGACTGATTTTTATTTTCCCTTTTTGAGCGCTGGCCATTGTGGCTGAGCAGTTCTAGGCGCTTCAGTCTGGAACCGCATGACCGCTACGGTTGCAGGTTTGAATCCTCTCTCGGGCATGGATGTGTGTGGTGTCCTTAGGTTAGTTAGGTTTAAGTAGTTCTAAGTTCTAGGGGACTGAAGACCTCAGAAGTTAAGTCCCATAGTACTCAGAGCTATTTGAGCCATTTCCCTTTTGGAGGAAGTGTTGTGATAAAAGGAAAAATGTTTTAGCATTCACTGCAAAGTGTTATTCCTTGATATTTTTTTAAACATTCTTGTTTTTATGCAATCTCCTTGAAGTTTGTTTATGTTATGAAGTAAAACTGTATCCCAAAAAACATACTGTTCATAATTAAACTGTGCTGGTCAGACTTCATAATTTACGACACTGTTTCATCAAGTAGTTTAGTTACACAAACAAACATTCTGTGCAGTCTTTAGAAAAAAAGTCTACACAGGATATGGTGGCCAATACAAACTGACTAATTTACATCCAAAGTGCAGGGGCTGTTCATTCATTTGTCTGGAAGAGCAGGTCACCGTCATGTGCTCATTTTAGGTCAGTTAATGAGATGCTTCACTGACAGAATCATGCATGCCCCACAATTTTTCTCAAGCAATTTTACAGAAATTATTTGGAAAAAAAATCATTTTTCATTATTTATATTTTTATATGTCAGCTTCATGATGAAATGCCCATCATTTCATTAATGGCATAGTTATTGGGATATTTGGATTTAAGTAAGACACTGTGCAATATTCAAAAAGTTTGGAATGAAAAATAAGGGTCACTATGATTTTGTGTTTAGTGCATATTACATTATATGTTGCTGCATATGAAATTTAGCCAATGTATCCAGTTTTTCTTTAGACTAGGGTAGAGGTCTCTACCTGTCACCAATCCTGAGAAAATTGATTTCATGTCATGCACTCATTTGAAGTTGTGCTCATCAGTGATACAGCCAGAATGAAATATCCATAACAGTCCTCAAATCTCAAATCATTTGAGATTTCAAAATAAGATTTTGGTAAATGACAGCAAGCAAAAAAGGAGAGTACTTTGCCATATGATTATTCCATGGAACATCATTATCTACTGTGTTTCAATGAAATAATGAAATTTTTAAGTGTCATTGACAACTGGTGAAACAAGAATTGCTGTGGGTTTTGGAATAACATTAGTGAACACATTACACATTTTTTTTTAATGACTGCCATGTATGCCTGGGCATGGAGGGCTCCACTTAATAATTTGACAAACATGAAGGTAGGCTCCAGTTTATAATGGCACTTCCTGTCCAGAGCACAGTATTCCCGCTACAGAGTGTTGACTGCCTGTCCACAACACCTGCCACTGCTGCTGTCCCCACACTCGCCCAGCCAATTGTGCTTCTACCAGCTTCAACTGAGTGCACTCAGTGGCAGGCAACGTACCAGAGCTCACTCCAAAATCATCAGTTTGCTTGCAGCTTCTGCATAAATAATCTAAATGACACAAATATAATCTCTTATGTATGACAAACAACTAGATGACAGGTGCTGCATGAGCTGTACATTTGATTATCACCATGATAAGCCTGTACATTTACACTCCTGGAAATTGAAATAAGAACACCGTGAATTCATTGTCCCAGGAAGGGGAAACTTTATTGACACATTCCTGGGGTCAGATACATCACATGATCACACTGACAGAACCACAGGCACATAGACACAGGCAACAGAGCATGCACAATGTCGGCACTAGTACAGTGTATATCCACCTTTCGCAGCAATGCAGGCTGCTATTCTCCCATGGAGACGATCGTAGAGATGCTGGATGTAGTCCTGTGGAACGGCTTGCCATGCCATTTCCACCTGGCGCCTCAGTTGGACCAGCGTTCGTGCTGGACGTGCAGACCGCGAGAGACGACGCTTCATCCAGTCCCAAACATGCTCAATGGGGGACAGATCCGGAGATCTTGCTGGCCAGGGTAGTTGACTTACACCTTCTAGAGCACGTTGGGTGGCACGGGATACATGCGGACGTGCATTGTCCTATTGGAACAGCAAGTTCCCTTGCCGGTCTACGAATGGTAGAACGATGGGTTCGATGACGGTTTGGATGTACCGTGCACTATTCAGTGTCCCCTCGACGATCACCAGTGGTGTACGGCCAGTGTAGGAGATCGCTCCCCACACCATGATGCCGGGTGTTGGCCCTGTGTGCCTCGGTCGTATGCAGTCCTGATTGTGGCGCTCACCTGCACGGCGCCAAACACGCATACGACCATCATTGGCACCAAGGCAGAAGCGACTCTCATCGCTGAAGACGACACGTCTCCATTCGTCCCTCCATTCACGCCTGTCGCGACACCACTGGAGGCGGGCTGCACGATGTTGGGGCATGAGCGGAAGACGGCCTAACGGTGTGCGGGACCGTAGCCCAGCTTCATGGAGACGGTTGCGAATGGTCCTCGCCGATACCCCAGGAGCAACAGTGTCCCTAATTTGCTGGGAAGTGGCGGTGCGGTCCCCTACGGCACTGCGTAGGATCCTACGGTCTTGGCGTGCATCCGTGCGTCGCTGCGGTCCGGTCCCAGGTCGACGGGCATGTGCACCTTCCGCCGACCACTGGCGACAACATCGATGTACTGTGGAGACCTCACGCCCCACGTGTTGAGCAATTCGGCGGTACGTCCACCCGGCCTCCCGCATGCCCACTATACGCCCTCGCTCAAATTCCGTCAACTGCACATACGGTTCACGTCCACGCTGTCGCGGCATGCTACCAGTGTTAAAGACTGCGATGGAGCTCCGTATGCCATGGCAAACTGGCTGACACTGACGGCGGCGGTGCACAAATGCTGCGCAGCTAGCGCCATTCGACGGCCAACACTGCGGTTCCTGGTGTGTCCGCTATGCCGTGCGTGTGATCATTGCTTGTACAGCCCTCTCGCAGTGTCCGGACCAAGTATGGTGGGTCTGACACACCGGTGTCAATGTGTTCTTTTTTCCATTTCCAGGAGTGTATTTTCTTAAAACTGTTATTGTTTCTTCTATAAGTTCTTATGATCTATGTAACAATTATTCACACTTTTGACGACACTAAAAGCAATTGAAACAGATAATATACCAATCAAAATTTGTGATTTGGGCTGTATTTATATTAAATGTTTCGTAAGTGGCGGAAAACTGTAATTGCCTTTGACATTATTTCTATAATTATTAAACAAACAGTCAAGGAACGTGCTGGGGCTGCTTTTATACAGAAATTTTAGGAATGGCAGTAGCACATAAATATACAGAAGCTCATGGCATTTAGGATAACCTTACCAAATGAGAATCTTTCAGAAGAAAAAAATTGCTGACAAATTTCAACTGAAAATCTCTTAATGATACTTATAGGCAGTTCATGTAGCATAAAAAAAACCCTAGTAAAGTTAACAAAGAGGAAAGCAATACATCATAAACAACCAGGCCTAAAACAAAACTGAAAGTAATATAGGAACAGAGAACCTGTCAGAGGCATCTTACTTAAGATACTGCCATATCTCTTCTGCAAACTACCCAGCGATTTAATATGAAAAATCAGGAAACTAAAGATTATGGCAAAATATAGCATCAAATATCACAAAAGAGGGAAATGATAATATTAATATTCTAGGGGGCATGCAAACAATAAATGAAATTAACATCTATCAAACCACAAAATTATTGCCTGTTCATGAGACTAGATCAACTACAACTACCAACTGGCCACTTAATAATTAAATATTAAAATGAAAATTAATTATACTGATTATATATTTCAGAACTGAATAACTATGGTATATGATGGTATGGAAATAGATACAGAAATGGAGAATGATACCAAAATAGATATTTTTCTGTTAGTTCAGATATTATCTGGATAGCCAGCACTACCATCAATGGCCCTACCAGCAGTGGCACTTGTAGCAAACTCGGTCATAACAGGAAAGGATCAAAGGGTACAATTAACACACAACCACTGAGAACAAAGAAGCTGGCATGTCCGAGCTAAGACAGAGACCAGTTTGTACCTGCGTGTGCTATGTGTCAATTCTGTCGCTTGCACCTGAGAACAATCAAGGCATACAGGAGCAAGAATTTGTGAGATATACGGATGTCACTTTCAAAACATGACCAAAAAAGCCCACCACCATGATCATCTAACTGGTAAATACATTGCCCCACTGTGCAATAATTGTAATTTGCAATTAAATTATCCTAGCTTAGTGTCTACTTATTTGCATAATTTATCTGGGTATGATTCTCTCCTCTTTGTGAGAGAACTTGGTTATGATGGAAAAGAGATAGTTTTAATCCTCAATGAAGAGAAGTATATCAGCTTCAGCACAAAGACAGAAAATCTGAACATGAGATTTATTGACACATTTAGGGTCATGGCCTCCTTGCTCGATAAACTTTCATCAAATCTGAAGAAAGAACAAATGGAAAACATTACAAAGTTTTTCTGGAAGATTTAGTCAATTTAGTGATCATAAAAGGAGTTTGATCAAACATGACTTCCACCAAAGAAGGAATTCCTTAACAGGCTCAACAATAGTGACATAAGCCACAACGACTATAAGCATGGGTGGGTGGGGGGGGGGGGGGGGGGGGGGGGGAGGGAAAAAATTTGATATGAAAAATCTTGGTGGACATCATGAGTTGTATCTGAAAACTGGTGTGCTGTTGCTGGCTAATGTCTTCCAAAATTTCAGAAAAACTTATATAAAAGTCTACGATCTTTATCCTTCTTGGTATTTTACAGCTCCTGGTCTGCTAAAAATGACAACCACTTGATTTAATACACAATTACGATATAGTTCTGATGCTTGAAAATGGAATGAGGAGGAGTATCACAGTGTTGCAAGACACATGTCAAGGCAAACAACAAATTACCTGAAGGATTTTGATGTAACTAAGATATCAAATTATTTAGCTTATTTAGATGCAAACAATCTGTATGGCTGTGCAATGAGTCAATATTTACCATATGTAGCAATGGGACGATCCAAAAAGCTTTGATTCTGCAAAAATAGGTGAGATGTCAAACACTTCTTGAGAGGGATACATATTCTAAATAGATTTTGAACATCCGAAAAAACTGCATGATTTACATAAAGATTTACCATTGTTGTTGTTGTTGTTGTCTTCAGTCCTGAGACTGGTTTGATGCAGCTCTCCATGCTACTCTATCCTGTGCAAGCTTCTTCATCTCCCAGTACTTACTGCAACCTACATCCTTCTGAATTTGCTTAGTGTATTCATCTCTTGGTCTCCCTCTACGATTTTTACCCTCCATGCTGCCCTCCAATGCTAAATTTGTGATCCCTTGATGCCTCAGAACATGTCCTACCAACCAGTCCCTTCTTCTTCTCAAGTTGTGCCACAAACTTCTCTTCTCCCCAATCCTATTCAATACCTCCTCATTAGTTACGTGATCTAACCCATCTAATCTTCAGCATTCTTTTGTAGCACCACATTTCGAAAGCTTCTATTCTCTTCTTGTCCAAACTATTTATCGTCCACGTTTCACTTCCATACATGGCTACGCTCCATACAAATACTTTCAGAAACGACTTCCTTACACTTAAATCTATACTTGATTTTAACAAATTCCTCTTCTTCAGAAACACTTTCCTTGCCATTGCCAGTCTACATTTTATATCCTCTCTACTTCGACCATCATCAGTTATTTTGCTCCCCAAATAGCAAAACTCCTGTACTACTTTAAGTGTCTCATTTCCTAATCTAATTCCCTCAGTATCACCTGACTTAATTTGACTACATTCCATTATCCTCATTTTGCTTTTGTTGATGTTCATCTTATATCCTCCTTTCAAGATACTGTCCATTCCGTTCAACTGCTCTTCCAAGTCCTTTGCTGTCTCTGACAGAATTACAATGTCATCGGCAAACCTCAATGTTTTTATTTCTTCTCCATGGATATTATTACCTACTCCGAATTTTTCTTTTGTTTCCTTCACTGCTTGCTCAATATACAGATTGAATAACATCGGGGAGAGGCTACAACCCTGTCTCACTCCCTTCCCAACCGCTGCTACCCTTTCATGCCCCTCGACTCTTATAACTGCCATCTGGTTTCTCTACAAATTGTAAATAGCCTTTCGCTCCCTGTATTTTATCCCTGCCATCTTTAGAATTTGAAAGAGAGTATTCCAGTCAACATTGTCAAAAGCTTTCTCTAAGTCTACAAATGCTAGAAATGTAGGTTTGCCTTTCCTTAATCTATTTTCTAAGATAAGTCGTAGGCTCAGTATTGTCTCACGTGTTCCAACATTTTTATGGAATCCAAACTGATCTTCCCTGAGGTCAGCTTCTACTAGTTTTTCCATTTGTCTGTAAAGAATTCGCGTTAGAATTTTGCAGCTGTGACTTATTAAACTCATAGTTCGGTAATTTTCACATCTGTCAACACCTGCTTTCTTTGGAATTGGAATTATTATATTCTTCTTGCAGTCTGGGGGTATTTCGCCTGTCTCATACATCTTGCTTACCAGATGGTAGAGTTTTGTCAGGACTGGCTCTCCCAAGGCCGTCAGTTGTTCCAATGGAATGTTGTCTACTGCCGGGGCCTTGTTTCGACTCAGCTCTTTCAGTGCTCTGCCAATCTCTTCACGCAGTATCGTATCTCCCATTTCATCTTCATCTACATCCTCTTCAATTTCCATAACATTGTCCTCAAGTACATCGCCCTTGTATAGACCCTCTATATACTCCTTCCACCTTTCTGCTTTCCCTTCTTTGCTTAGAACTGGGTTTCCATCTGAGCTCTTGATATTCATACAAGTGGCTCTCTTTTCTACAAAGGTCTCTTTAATTTTCCTGTAGGCAGTATCTATCTTACCCCTGGTGAGATAAGCCTCTACATCCTTACATTTGTCCTCTAGCCATGCCTGCTTAGCCATTTTGCACTTCCTGTCGATCTCATTTTTCAGACGTTTGTATTTCTTTTTGCCTTCTTCATTTACTGCGTTTTGATATTTTCTCCTTTCATCAATTAAATTCAATATTTCTTCTGTTACCCAAGGAATTCTACTAGCCCTTATCTTTTTCCCTGCTTGATCCTCTGCCGCCTTCACTACTTCATCCCTCACAGCTACCCATTCTTCCTCTATTGTGTTTCTTTCCCCCATTCCTGTCAATTGTTCCCTTATGCCCTCCCTCAAACTCTGTACAACCTCTGGTTCATTCAGTTTATCCAGGTCCCATCTCCTTAAATTCCCACCTTTTTGCAGTTTCTTCAGTTTTAATCTACAGGTCATAGCCTATAGATTGTTGTCAGAGTCCACATCTGCCCCTGGAAATGTCTTACAATTTAAAACTTGGTTCCTGAATCTCTGTCTTACCATTACATAATCTATCTGATACCTTCCAGCATCTCCAGGTTTCTTCCATGCATACAACCTTCTTTTATGATTCTTGAACCAAGTGTTAGCTATGATTGAGTTATGCTCTATGCAAAATTCAGCTTCCTCTTTCATTTCTCTCCCCCCAATCCGTATTCACCCACTATGTTTCCTTCTCTCCCGTTTCCTACTCTTGAATTCCAGTCACCCATGACTATTAAATTTTCGTCTCCCTTCACTATCTGAATAATTTCTTTCATCTCATCATACATTTCATCAATTTCTTCATCATCTGCAGAGCTAGTTGGAATATAAACTTGTACTACTGTAGTAGGCATGGGCTTCGTGTGTCTATCTTGGCCACAATAATGCGTTCACTATGCTGTTTGTAGTAGCTTACCCGCATTCTTATTTTTTTATTCATTATTAAACCTACTCTTGCATTACCCCTATTTGATTTTGTATTTACAACCCTGTACTCACCTGACCAAAAGTCTTGTTCCTCCTGCCACCGAACTTCACTACTTCCTACTACAACTAACTTTAACCCATCCTTTTCCCTTTTTAAATTTTCTAACTTACCTGCCCGATTAAGGGATCTGACATTCCACGCTCCGATCCGTAGAATGCCAGTTTTCTTTCTCCTGATAACGATGTCCTCTTGAGTAGTCCCCGCCCGGAGATCAAATGGGGGACTATTTTACCTCCGGAATATTTTACCCAAGAGGACGCCATCATCATTTAACCATACAGTAAAGCTGCATGCCCTCGGGAAAAATTACGGCTGTAGTTTCCCCTTGCTATCAGCCGTTTGCAGTACCAGCACAGCAAGGCCGTTTTGGTTAGTGTTACAAGGCCAGATCAGTCAATCATCCAGACTGTTGCCCCTGCAACTACTGAAAAGGCTGCTGCCCCTCTTCAGGAACCACACGTTTGTCTGGCCTCTCAACAGATACCCCTCCGTTGTGGTTGCACCTACGGTACGGCCATCAGTATCGCTGAGGCACGCAAGCCTCCCCACCAACAGCAACCTAACACTAATGAAAGCAAATTGCTAACAACACTGAATGACAAAAAAACAGTACCTCTCTCTTGGAATGAAGATAACAAAAATACACACAGTTAAAATTTAAGCAGTCTGATTGGCTAAAGAAATACATAGATTTGAATACACAGATGAGGACCAAGGCTACATATGACTTTGAGAAAGATTTCTATAAGCTGTCGAATAACACAGTCTTTGGCAAGTTAATGGAAAAAATAAGAAACAAAGTAGACATAAAATTTGTTTCAGACGCAAAGAAATGTGAAAAACTCATTGCAAAACCAAACTCTAAAGGAGTAACAGTATTTAAAGAAAACCTTGTTGCCATGCACAAGAATAAGACAAAAATTGTTTTCGATAAAGCTATCTATGTTGGTATGAGCATACTCAATCTATCTAAAGAACTAATGTATGATTTTCACTATAGAGTTATGAAGCCAAAATATGGAGAAAACATTGAAATTGCATATACAGATACCGATTCAATCATTTACAATACAAAAACTGGAGATTTCTCTGAAGACATGAAATCAATGATTGATTTCTTTGATACAAGTGGCTATCCAAAGGATAATATATATAACATTCCTCAAGTAAACAAGAAAGTTTTCAGAAAAATGAAAGACAAATGCAATGGAAAAGTAATGGAAGAATTCTGTGGTTGTATGTCTATAACATTGGTGAGAAGGAAGAGAAAAAATCAAAACGTGTCAAAAATGTGTAATACAGAACAATATATGTCGTCAAGACTACAAGGACAGTCTGTTCAACAATTCTGAAAAATATATAACAATGAACCTGATTCGAAGTGAAAAATATAAAATCTGTACAGTTGAAGTCAATAAGTAATTGTTGAGTCCATATGACAACAAGAGATATGTCTTGGAAAATAAAATAGATACATTACCATATGGACATTATAAAATCTAAGTTCATTATTAAACTCTCCAACCACTGTCATCCACACCTAACCTCATTCCTAATTATGTTTTCCATATATTATTCCTCTAACTGCAGTCACTGCTAAATTTTCTCCTAATGAAGCATCACTTGCATGCATTCTTTCTTTTGCAGCTAACTGACGTTCTTGATCAGTTTCTTGTCTTTTTGTAAATCTTTATAATCACTATAGGTATGTCATGCTGTTTGCAAGCTTTGTCTAATGGATTTATTCCTTGATCTCCACATGCTATTCTTTCTTCTAGCTTAGTGAAAGGCACACAAATTCTGTATCCTGGTAGATGCATTTCTGACATTAGTAAATTATTTAAAGCACAATTTACTAATCCTTTACCATGTTTTTCATTTTCCCAAAATGTGTGAGGAAGATTGTTCAAAATTCTGATCAAATATGGAATTCCTTTTGGATTGTTGACGATAAAATCACTAAATTTTATTTGCCAACATTTGCATTATTCCCACTTTTTCATTATGATAATTTTTATTTCCAGCTAATTCTTCTCTATGAATTACTATTAATCTATCGATTAAATGTCTAACATCATTCATTCAAACATATTCAACTGGTTTTTCTGTACACTTTGTTATTAAGACTTCACCTTTTTTCTCAGGTGAACTTATTTCTGAATAATCTGAAAAATTTATAGTTCACCTTTTTAATTTTGGAAAATAGTCATCAACAATTTATCAAACCTTTATATTTGATTCCTCCACTTGCTTTTAGTCTATTTGGATTTTAATCAGAATGTAATGCCCCTGGATTATATACTACATCTGCATAATGTGATAAATCAACAGAATCAAATTTGTCACCCATGTCATCTATAGTAATTTGTTTTTTACTTAAAGGCTTCATTAAACCATGTGTGCCTTATGCAAATAAATAGGCACACAGCTAGGATGCTTCAGTTGCAAATTACAATTACTGCACAATGGGGCAATGTATTTCCCAGTTAGATGATCATGGTGGTGGACTTTTTTAGTAGTGTTTTGAAAGTGACATCTGCATATCTCACAAATTTTTGCTCCTGTACGCCTTGATTGTTCTCAGGTGCAAGTGGTTTCATTTATTTGATTTCAGAGTAAATTCTTCTGATATCTTCAACTTCTTTTTTCAGCATTTAGCCCCTTATATAAATAAAACTGATCTTTATAAAATCCATTAATGTATTTGATGTAATAACAGAAACCGCTTGGCTCATACTTTTGATATTTCATAGTGTACGGTTTTACGGGGTTTGGTTGACAGGTGTCCATCTTATTTTCAGAATCTGCTTAAATAACAAATGGCACTTTTTGTGTATGTTGATAATTTTTAAATACTTACAAATGAGCCTCTCTGTGATAATTCTACTTTTAATGGTTTGTTAACTAAGCAATTTGGTGTGTGATCATCTAATTTTTCTTTGCTATTGAAGTGGAGTAAACATATATCACAGATAAATTTTGTTTCTTTATGGTTTGTTATCTGAGTTGGAACAAGATAAGTCCTTTATGCAACAGTAGTGTTTTCACCTTTTATTAAGTAAAGCAGATTTACATGTTTCTCTTTCCTGCATTTCGTAACTTTCAATGGATATACTTCATATTTTTTACTAAACGAATATACACTGATGGGTACATTAATTCTATTTTCAGTTTTCAGAATATTATCAACTGCTATAGAAAATCAACCTCAAGACCAATGCCTTGGTATTTGCTTATCCTTTGCAGATCTGTTTTGGAGGATATAATGCACATTTTATTGACCACAGGAAGCATTATCAATCGTTATTTCTCACATTAATGCAAGCTTTCTTGGCACTTATTTTTTCTAGTAATTCAATATACGATGATCCTCTGAATGGAACATATCGATTTATGTGATTGCAGCCTTTCTCGACGTATTCCGCATATGAATTCTTCTCAGGTTATCAGCCAAGTGGAGGCATCGTCTTGTTGCAGAAGATGATGGGTACGAAACTCATCGAAACGTTGTGACAAGACAACGCCACCACTCAGCTGATAAGCCAAAAAGAATTCATCTACATATTGATCGATTATTAGTTGTAGACCAAAAATTCTGTTTAGTGACCATCCTGATCCTCAAGTTTGAAAATTAATCATTTTTTCTGGAATATCTTGCTTTCCATGCTTGAATTGTTTAATTAAATCATTCTCTGTAATGACTGTGTAGTATGGCGTTTGAAATCTAAGCTCCATCATTTTTCGACCTTCTGGCATCTGATATTCGCAGAAGAGGATGAAATTAATCTTTACTCCTCTATGAATCTTTAGTTGATTATTAACGGTTTCCATGATTTTTGGCTTTGATGCATTCAAGAAGAATTTTGGATCAAGCAAGTTTAGATTGTTTTCGAAATTTATTGTTTTCAATCTCTCTCAAAATGCTTTATTAACTACACTCCTGGAAATGGAAAAAAGAACACATTGACACTGGTGTGTCAGACCCACCATACTTGCTCTGGACACTGCAAGAGGGCTGTACAAGCAATGATCACACGCACGGCACAGCGGACACACCAGGAACCGCGGTGTTGGCCGTCGAATGGCGCTAGCTGCGCAGCATTTGTGCACCGCCACCGTCAGTGTCAGCCAGTTTGCCGTGGCATACAGAGCTCCATCGCAGTCTTTAACACTAGTAGCATGCCGCGACAGCGTGGACGTGAACCGTATGTGCAGTTGACGGACTTTGAGCGAGGGCGTATAGTGGGCATGCGGGAGGCCGGGTGGACGTACCACCGAATTGCTCAACACGTGGGGCGTGAGGTCTCCACAGTACATCGATGTTGTCGCCAGTGGTCGGCGGAAGGTGCACGTGCCCGTCGACCTGGGACCGGACCGCAGTGACGCACGGATGCACGCCAAGACCGTAGGATCCTACGCAGTGCCGTAGGGGACCGCACCGCCACTTCCCAGCAAATTAGGGACACTGTTGCTCCTGGGGTATCGGCGAGGACCATTCGCAACCGTCTCCATGAAGCTGGGCTACGGTCCCGCACACCGTTAGGCCGTCTTCCGCTCACGCCCCAACATCGTGCAGCCCGCCTCCAGTGGTGTCGCGACAGGTGTGAATGGAGGGACGAATGGAGACGTGTCGTCTTCAGCGATGAGAGTCACTTCTGCCTACGCAGTGCCGTAGGGGACCGCACCGCCACTTCCCAGCAAATTAGGGACACTGTTGCTCCTGGGGTATCGGCGAGGACCATTCGCAACCGTCTCCATGAAGCTGGGCTACGGTCCCGCACACCGTTAGGCCGTCTTCCGCTCACGCCCCAACATCGTGCAGCCTGCCTCCAGTGGTGTCGCGACAGGTGTGAATGGAGGGACGAATGGAGACGTGTCATCTTCAGCGATGAGAGTCACTTCTGCCTTGGTGCCAATGATGGTTGTATGCGTGTTTGGCACCGTGCAGGTGAGCGCCACAATCAGGACTGCATACGACCGAGGCACACAGGGCCAACACCCGGCATCATGGTGTGGGGAGCGATCTCCTACACTGGCCGTACACCACTGGTGATCGTCGAGGGGACACTGAATAGTGCACAGTACATCCAAACCGTCATCGAACCCATCGTTCTACCATTCCTAGACCGGCAAGGCAAGGGAACTTTCTGTTCCAACAGGACAATGCACGTCCGCATGTATCCCGTGCCACCCAACGTGCTCTAGAAGGTGTAAGTCAACTACCCTGGCCAGCAAGATCTCCGGATCTGTCCCCCATTGAGCATGTTTGGGACTGGATGAAGCGTCATCTCACGCGGTCTGCACGTCCAGCACGAACGCTGGTCCAACTGAGGCGCCAGGTGGAAATGGCATGGCAAGCCGTTCCACAGGACTACATCCAGCATCTCTACGATCGTCTCCATGGGAGAATAGCAGCCTGCATTGCTGCGAAAGGTGGATATACACTGTACTAGTGCCGACATTGTGCATGCTCTGTTGCCTGTGTCTATGTGCCTGTGGTTCTGTCAGTGTGATCATGTGATGTATCTGACCCCAGGAATGTGTCAATAAAGTTTCCCCTTCCTGGGACAATGAATTCACGGTGTTCCTATTTCAATTTCCAGGAGTGTAGATATTGGTTAACTGTCATTCTATATCTTTGTCTCTCGAACACATTGTTATGAAATGGAAATACATCTTTCAATGGTTTATCCTCGACACTTTTGAGAATGTCATCAGTACTTTCAATTTCAGAGAAAGGCAGTTTTCCTCAGAGCCTTTTCTGAATGAGTTGCTTAGTTATAAAATTAATTAACTCTGACTTTCTCATCCCCCTATATCCTTTCCAACCATCTCTCCTACAAAAGGAGCAAAGATCAGTGACGATGAATTTCTTTAGTTGGCTACTCATTTATTATAGGATAAATTTTTATTAGTTTTTTGAAAAAAATTGGAGAGTGACTGCAAAGATTGTTTGAGTTGGCTACTGATTTATAAGGATAAATTTTTTATTAGTTTTTTTAAATTGGAGATCAACAGAAAAGATTTTTTGAGTTGGCAGAGGCAGAAGAGTTACTAAGAAGTTTCAGGTCTCAGATGAAAAATTATGCAGGAGACCGTTTATAACAAAGGACTGCCACAATTTTTTTACAGCTGTATGTAATCCTCATCGCTGATAAAAATCCAGTGGAAGCCTTACACAGACACCAATCACAGAGTCTCTTCTATTTCCTATACAAATACAATGATTTGTGTGCACCTATTCAGTGCATGCTCATGTTTCGTCCCTGCTATGGTGAGCAAGGTATTTGGCTGCCAAACATGTCATGATGTTTCTAGATGATCAATGCTGCCATCATCACAACCAACGTCATACACAGGTGGTGCAACCAACTGCATCTGACCAAGCCAGGGAATCACAGGTTCCCAGCTCCAGGCATCAGATTACATTCTAGTAGTGTAGTACCTATTTTGATGTAAATTTATGTAATTTTTGTTTGATTACTTCACCTCTGTTATAATGGATATAATTCCTGTCGATGAAGATACTAAGTTTGTGGTACAAATATGTCTCCCTAGCATTTGTTTTATCACTAGATTTACTTAATGTATACACTCCCTTGTCCAAACATGATATTGAGCAACACGGAATTTTGTCTGCTCATGTTATTGCATAATTGCGCATATTTTCCTATGCTATTAATTGGGCTACTGAGACAGGGCTTGTTATTTGTAACCACTGTGTGATGATAAATAATTACTAATAAATATGTGAAATTAACCAGTCTTCACTCAGAAATAACTTTTTAGTTTGAACCTATTTTGCTAATCATTTTCTATTTTAGTATTTTGTACTGCACGTTTCATTGTGATGTCAACTAAGAAGGAAGACCTATGCTGCTGTGGGAGAGATATTGGCTAGTCATTCTTGCATGTCACTGGTAATTAATTTTGAACTGATCTGTAGCTTATTCTTTGGAAAAACAATTATTCGTCATCCAACTAGTGATGTTTTTGAAAAGTCTATGTGGTTATAAAAATATTATTATTATTAATCTAAAAAATAAAAGAACAATTAATAGGACATCACAGCAGGCAGTCTCAGGTTCATAATGGCATCAAGCTCAGAAACGTGCACTCGACAATGGTCAGCAGCATCAGGCATTAGCAGTTGGCCTCTTACACAAGATACCTCAGCAAGATCACCCATGGAATGGCCCCTGACAGATCTGGAGCTAATGCAGACTTTCATGGCCTTGAGGAATTTTGTTTCATGAAAATTGTGCCGGGGTCCACGGAATATTTATGTACCTAACATTTAATCTCCTAATGCTGGGGACATCATTACAGGCAATAAGATTCAGAAAGCAGTTTGAAAGTCAAACAAAGTCAGCCGATGTGTGTTATAGAGTGTTGCGTGGATATGTATGAACAGTTCAACTTGCTGAGTTTAAGTTTGAAACTGCAATCTGAGTCTTTACAGCTTCTGATGATATCACCAATGATAGACACAGAAATACACCTTGGGGCACAGCCTAAAGCATCTGAAATAAAAGTCACCGAAAACCTGGAGCCAAGGGACTAACACCCTATGCATTCAGTAGCTTTCTTCCCCCAACAACCAATGAGTATTGAGATGGACCATCCATCTCCACCATAGTGAAGGAGGATACCGGTAGAACCAGACATGAAGAGGAACAAATAGCATTAAGAATAAATAATACACTGATGACAGATGTGTATAGTGTTGCAGAACTTTTTAACAAACATTTTATAACTGTTACTGAAAAGATGGGGTTGTCAGGTTCGGTAGATGATAATATGGAATACCTCAGACCAGACATTTCAAGTAACTTCCATAATATGAATTTGACACTCACTACCCCAGCAGAAATAGTTTCCATCATAAAATCTTTAAAATCAAAAACATCTAGTGGGTATGATGAAATATCAACCAAGTTAATTAAATAATGTGATTCTGAGCTAAGTAACATATTAAGCTAGCTGTGTAACCAGTCATTTATCAGTGGCATATTTCCTGAATGCTTGAAATATGCTGAAGTTAATCTACTGTTAAAGAAAGGAGGTAAAGAAATAGCATCAAATTTCCGTCCAATTTCACTGTATCCAGCATTCTCAAAAATTTTAGAAAAAGTAATGTACAATCGGCTTTATAACCATCTTATCTCAAATAACATACTGTCCAAGTCACAGTTTGGATTTCTAAAGGGTTCTGATATTGAGAAGGCTATCTACATTTACAGTGAAAATGTGCTTAATTCATTAGACAAAAAATTGCAGGCAACTGGTATATTTTGTGATCTGTCAAAGGCATTTGACTGTGTAAATCACAATATCCTTTTGAGTAAATTAAAGTATTATAGTGTAACAGGAAATGCTGCAAAATGGTTCAAATCTTATATCTCTGGCAGGAAACAAAGGGTATTATTAGGAAAGAGACATGTATCAAGCTATCAGGCATCATCCAACTGGGAACTAATTACATGTGGGGTCCCACAAAGTTCCATTTTAGGGCCCTTACTTTTTCTTGTGTATATCAATGACCTTTCATCAGTAACATTACCAGATACTAAGTTTGTTTTGTTTGCCGAGGATACAAACATTTCAATAAATAGCAAATCAAGTGTAGTCTTAGAAAGATCAGCTAATAAAATATTTGTGGACATTAATCTCTGGTTCCTAGCCAATTCTTTGTCCCTAACCTTTGAAAAAACACACTACATGCAGTTCAGAACTTGTAAGGGGTGTCCCACGAGTATATGCCTAACATACAATGACAAGAGTATAGAAGAAGTGGACAGTGTTAAATTCTTGGGATTACAGCTTGATAATAAATTCAACTGGGAGGAGCACACCACAGAACTGCTGAAGCGTCTTAACAAATCTCTGTTTGCAATGCAAATTTTGTCAGACATAGGGGATATAAAAATGAAAAAGCTGGCATACTATGCTTACTTTCATTCCTTAATGTCATATGGGATTATTTTTTGGGGTAATTAATCAAGCCAAGCTAAAGTTTTCCGGGCACAAGAACGTGCAGTAAGAGTTAAATGTGGTGTGAACTCAAGAACATCCTGCAGAAGCCTGTTTAGGGAACTAGGGATACTAACTACTGCTTCTCAATATATTTATTCCTTAATGAAATTTGTCATTAAAAATATATCACTTTTTCAAACCAACAGCTCAACTCATGGAATCAATACTAGAAATAAGAATAATCTTCACAAGGATTTAAAGTCACTTAGTCTTGAACAAAAAGGTGTGCATTATTCAGGAACACACATTTTCAATAACTTGCCAGCAGCCATAAAAAGCTTAACAAACAATGAAATTCAGTTTAAGAGAAGCCTAAAGGATTTATTCGTGGCCAACTCCTTGTACTCCATTGATGAATTTCTCAGTAAAACCAAATGATCTGTGTATATACAAATAAGTACAATATAACTTCTGCGCAATTTCAGTGCAGTAATGTGTTCATTGTAAATGTGTGTGTGTGTGTGTGTGTGTGTGTGTGTGTGTGTGTGTGTGTGTAAGTACAATCTAACTTCTGCACTATTTCAGTGCAGTAATGTGTTCATTGTAAATAAGTATTATAGTAGTTGTATTACATGTTTACTACCTTATAAATAAATAAAAAACTTTTTTATTTTAAATTCAGTGCATTAGTATTTGTAAAATGACTTTCATATAGTGTTCATTAAAAAATGACAATCATTCCACTTGGGACCTGTGGAATGGTACATTAGCTTATTTGTTTTAGTTGTAAATATTTGTCATGTATTGTTGTTTTTCTGACATGTTCCACATCCTGGATGACCTCCTCACTACAGATCAATTGGAATGAAAGTAAATCTAATCTAATCTAATCAAAGCCGTTTTGGTTAATGTTACAAGGTCAGATCAGTCAATAATCCACATTGTTACCCCTGCAACTACTGAAAAGGCTGCTGTCCCTCTTCAGGAAACACATGTTTGTCTGGCCTCTCAACAGATACCCCTCTGTTGTGGTTGCACCTATGGTGCGGCTATCTGTATCACTGAGGCACGCAAGCCTCCCCACCAACAGCAATGTCCATGGTTCATGGGAAGCGGAGGGGGGGGGGGGGGGGGGGGATGTCAATGATATGGATCTATAATTCAGTGGATTACCTCTATTTGCTTTTTTGTAGTCTGGTGTGACAGTTTCTACATACAGATCTTTCGTAGAATGGGTGGCTTTGCATGGTGCTAAAAATGGAACTATTTCCTCAGTATTCTCTGAAAGCAACCATTTGCTATACAATCTGGAGCTGGAGAATTTCCTTTATTAAGCAATTCACGTTGTTTTAGTACATTGAAGGTATACCCTTATAAATTACTCATGTCGACAGCTGTTCCAGATTCAAATTGTGGAATATTTACTTCATCTTCTTAGGTGAAAGAGTTATGGAAAACTATGTTTGGTAACCCCGCTTTAGTGGGGTTGCAATCAGTAACATTACCATTGCTATTACACATTGAACGTATGGATTGCCTTGTCACTGTTGTACTTTACATTTGATGAGAATGTCTTTAGATTTTATACCGTATTTAGTGAAATAGTTTTGTTGTGGAAACTATTAAAAGCACCTCACACTAATTAATTGTTATAAGCTCTCAAGTGATGTGAACATTATTTCTTTGAATTTGAGCCACATTCGGTCTACACTTACATAGTTAGCATGGAACAAATGGAGAATGTGTGTTAGGAAGGCATCAAGCAAATTTTCAACTGTTTTCATAAATAGATTTATTTTGCTTTTGTTTTTAGGGGATTTGGCTGTTATGGTATTCAGTCTCACAACAATAATGTTGTGGTGTTAATGTGCTGTATCTGTCACAACATTGTCCATTTGCCTAGAATTATTAGTTGCTATGAGTCTAGTATGCTAGTGCCAAGATCCTGCATAGTGCATAGCCCATGTGTAAGCTCACAGTCTGGCCCAGTGTTGCTGGTCCAACTCTACACTGGCTGGCTAGCCAGGCTCTGCTCCATAGGGCTGGTCTGCCAGGCTGTCGGGCTGTCTACAACTCACACATCATGGCACAAGCTCAACTCAATAACTGGCTCACTGTCCTACACAGCCAAATCACTTGACATCTCATGATGAGGTGATCCTTAATATGTGCCCTGTCTCATAGTATCTTCACTGAGTTGGATGAAATTAAGAAGAAATATAAATTATTTATTGTTGAAAACTATGTATTTTCTTTGATTTTATTGTAATAATCTATTTTCACTCACTCCTTTGCCCTTCCTTATGAGAAAGGAGATGTGGTGATTCAATGAGTATCTCATTTTATGTGTTGGCTTTAAATGAAGTATTTGCACCTAACACAATACGCCATTGTCTGGTAAACATAGCTGTTATGGTTTCCAAACTAACTGATCAAAAAATAAAATAATAACTGTCATATACATGATGTTATGAAGAATTCCACTGACAGCTGACAAAATTCTTGTTTTATTGATGCACAATCAGTTTCGTGACCTAAAGCTGCTTCATCTGGTGCAACCTACATGATAAAGAGTAATATACAGTGTCCCAACTTTGTGGGTACTAAAATTAATGGAGGTGATATCTAAAATATACTCACAGTGTTAAAAGATCGTAGCTGTACCCATTGTTCCTAGACAAGAAATATTACTCCGTGAATATTGTTTACTTTATATTGACAAACAAAGCATCCTTTGTTTTAAAACTTGCCAGCATCTGAAAGGAGAACATATATTTTATGGTGAGAAAACACTAAAAATGTTTTAAAACTTTATTCTGGCTTGTAAAGGGAGTGACCCAGCACTTCTAGTCATCAGTACATGATGTCACACTGTCCACAAGGTAGTCTCCACTTCATCAGCCTGTTAGTCCATCTTAATCACTTGTCCAGGCCACTTCTGCCCTTCCCATCACTGGATTGTGCCCTGCAGTCCCATCAGTAAAAGAGTGCCAACTTATATGTTTTCACACAGTAATTTGCATTGTGCCCCAACTTATCATCCTAGTAGTTATTATTTTTTATTGCCAATCCAATTTTTTTTAATATGTTGGCTTCCTCTCACCATGAAATATTATTTCTTTTTTTAGATGCAGGCAAATTTTAAAACAAAGGACCTTTGTTTGTCAATATATAGTAAACAATTTTCACTGAGTAATATATCTTGTCTAGGAGTAATGGGTACACATATGACCTTCTAACATTGTGAGTATATTATGGATATCACCTTCATTTTATTTTAGTGTCCTCAAACACTGTGTATTACTCTTTATCATGTAGGGTGCACCTGATGAAGCAGCTTTAGGTCACAGAACCAGTTGTGTATCACTAAAACAAGAATTTTACCTGTTGTCAGAGGGCTCTTAACATTATGCCTTTCAGCAGCTACAGATGCCCAGAATATAATGTTGATCGTCGGTCAAGCAGATGCCAGACTGAGATTCATTGGAAGAATCCTAAGGAAATGCAATCCGAAAACAAAGGAAGTGGGTTACAGTACGCTTGTTCGCCCACTGCCTGAATACTGCTCAGCAGTGTGGGATCCGTACCAGATAGGGTTGATAGAAGATATAGAGACGATCCAACGGAGAGCAGCGCGCTTCGTTACAGGATCATTTAGTAATCGCGAAAGCGTTACGGAGATGATAGGTAAACTCCAGTGGAAGACTCTGCAGGAGAGACGCTCAGTAGCTAGGTACGGGCTTTTGTTAAAGTTTCGAGAACATACCTTCACCGAAGAGTCAAGCAGTATATTGCTCCCTCTTACGTATATCTCCCAAAGAGACCATGAGGATAAAATCAGAGAGATTAGAGCCCACACAGAGGCATACCGACAATCCTTCTTTCCACGAACAGTACGAGACTGGAATAGAAGGGAGAACCGATAGAGGTACTCAAGGTACCCTCCGCCACACACCATCAGGTGGCTTGCGGAGTATGGATGTAGATGTAGATGTAGAATATAAAATACTTTGTTGTAACATGTTTTGCACTGTGTAAAAGACAGTGTGATTTTCTGTGGTGGAAATGATGAGAAAATTTTGGACCTGTGAGATTATATGGGTTACTTGGACATTGAGCACAGTAGCAGAGTTCTCTTATCATCAGTCCAGGAAGTTGGTGCAAATTGTAGCTCTGTGCCACAGAGAAAACAGCACATCCACACTTTCTGTGCATGCTAGATAAAAAACTTGGCAGAAAGACAAAAAGATGAATCATGATCATTGTTGTTTTAATTGTTATTGTTTAGGATAGTTCAGTTCATGTGGACATACTCTAGCAAGAGCTTCTGTACTCACCATGTGATAATGTACAAATGCTGTGACTATGCTTCTGTCTCAAATAAAATAATGGGCAGCTACTGAGTTTATCTTAACATGTCAATGTGTGAACTTTTACATAGTGAAAAGGAAAGAGTTCTCAGACAAAATGCATCAGGAAGGAGAAATGTTTTTGGACAAAAAGCTCTTGATGAACTTTCCACATCAGATTAGAATAAAACCTCCAGTTCTGACATTTTAATTCTTATAACGAATCATCAGATTTTTTCTACATACAGAGAGTCTTTTATATGTGAGAATGTTAGAACACATACACTACTCACCATTAAAATTGCTACACCAAGAAGAAATGCTGATGATAAACGGGTATTCATTTGACAAATATATTATACTATAACTAACATGTGATTCATTTTCACGCAATTTGGGTGCATAGATCCTGAGAAATCAGTACCCAGAACAACCACCTCTGGCCGTAAAAATGGCCTCGATCCACCTGGGCATTGAGTCAAACAGAGCTTGGATGGCATGTACAGGTATGGTCACCCATGAAACTTCAACACGATACCACAGTTCATCAAGAGTAGTGACTGGCATATAATGACGAGCCAGTTGCTTGGCCACCATTGACCAGACGTTTTCAGTTGGTGAGAGATGTGGGGATTGTGCTGGCCAGGGCAGCAGTCGAACATTTTCTGTATCCAGAAAGGCCTGTACAGGACCTGCAACATGCAGTCATGCATTATCCTGCTGAAATGTAGGGTTTCGCAGGGATCGAATGGAGGGTAGAGCCACGGGTCATAACACATCTGAAATGTGACATCCACTGTTCAAAGTGCTGTCAATGCGAACAAGAGGTGACCAAGATGTGTAAGCAATGGCACCCCATACCATCACGCCGGGTGATACGCCAGTATGGCGATGACGAATACACGCTTCTGATGTGCATTCACTGTGATGTTGCCAAACACGGATGCCACCATCATGATGCTGTAAAAAGAACCTGGATTCATCCGAAAAAATGACGTTTTGCCATTCGTGCACCCAGGTTCGTCGTTGAGTACACCATCGCAGGCACTCCTGCCTGTGATGCAGCGTCAAGAGTAACCGCAGCCATGGTCTCTGGGCTGATAGTCCATGCTGCTGCAAATGTCATCAAACTGTTCATGCAGATGGTTGTTGTCTTGCAAATGTCCCCATCTGTTGACTCAGGGATCGAGATGTGGCTGCACGATCCGTTACAGTCATGCGGATAAGATGCCTGTCATCTAGACTGCTAGTGATATGGGGCCGTTGGGATCCAGCATGGTGCTCCATATTACCCTCCTGAACTCACCAATTCCATATTCTGCTAATAGTCATTGAATCTCGACCATCGCGAGATCCAATGTCTTGATACAATAAACTGCAATCACGATAGGCTACCATCCTACCTTTATCAAAGTTGGAAACATGATGGTACGCATTTCTCCTCCTTACACAAGGCATCACAACAACGTTTCACCATGTGCTGTTCGTGTATGAGAAATCGGTTGGAAACTTTCCTCATGGCAGCACAATATAGGTGTCGCCACTGGCGCCAACCTTGTGTGAATGCTCTGAAAAGCTAATCATTTGCATATCACAGCATTTTCTTCCAGTCTGTTAAATTTCGCATCTGTAGCACGTCATCCTTGTGGTGTAGCAATTTTAATGGCCAGTAGTGTATGTATATTTCATTTCTCACTCTTATGTTACTCTGATTTCAACTTGTGGGTCTGATGATTGCAGTAACCAAAATATGTAAGCAAGAAGGTACTGAAAGCAATCTAGACAGCATTATTTGCAAAAATTCAAAATGATTGCAGATTCACTTAAGAAACTTATTTCCTTTATTACCAACAACAAAGTTACTTGCAACCTTAGTACTGTAATGGAACTGTTCAATACACCTCTCTTTTAGTTGAGGAATGGAGAACCCTATACATAGTAATTCGGAATATGATCCAAAAAGGTAGAAATTTCAAATCATGTATTTTCTAGAATTTTTATTTAAATGTACATTGATGAAAAATAAGACTGACATAAGATTAAATGTTTTATAAGAAACATAATTATTTTTGTATTTCTAATGTACTTCACAGTTGTGTTCACTTAAGGATATTTAAATAGATAATCGTATCTATTATCTTCCATAACTGTTCAAGAAGATAAAATCAACAGAAGAATGTATTTCTTTTTACTTTCATGAATATTAATCAACTGTAACTCTTTGTTCAAGAATTTCGATTATGTCAGTCTCACAATCATATCTTTGTTTTGAAACTGTTCTATCATTTTTCTTATTCAGGGAGACTATGTTATGTTTCAGCAGGAGGCACTTCTGATGTAGTTATAATGCAGATATTGTATGAGGTAATGGTCGGAAGCTAACAGTTCTTGTCAAAGGGTGTGTTAATTTTTGAAAACTGCAAAATTTTGAATAAAATAATTGTTGTTGTTGTGGTCTTCAGTCCTGAGACTGGTTTGATGCAGCTCTCCATGCTACTCTATCCTGTGCAAGCTTCTTCATCTCCCAGTATCTACTGCAACCTACATCCTTCTGAATCTGCTTAGTGTATTCATCTCTTGGTCTCCCTCTACGATTTTTACCCTCCACACTGCCCTCCAAAGCTAAATTTGTGATCCCTTGATGCCTCAAAACATGTCCTACCAACCGATCCCTTCTTCTAGTCAAGTTGTGCCACAAACTTCTCTTCTCCCCAATCCTATTCAATACCTCCTCATTAGTTACGTGATCTACCCACCTTATCTTCAGCATTCTTCTGTAGCACCACATTTCGAAAGCTTCTATTCTCTTCTTGTCCAAACTAGTTATCGTCCATGTTTCACTTCCATACATGGCTACACTCCATACAAATACTTTCAGAAACGACTCCCTGACACTTAAATCTATACTCGATGTTAACAAAGTCCTCTTCTTGAGAAACGCTTTCCTTGCCATTGCCAGTCTACATTTTATATCCTCTCTACTTCGACCATCATCGGTTATTTTACTCCCTAAATAGCAAAACTCCTTTACTACTTTAAGTGTCTCATTTCCTAATCTAATTCCCTCAGCATCACCCGACTTAATTTGACTACATTCCATCATCCTCGTTTTGCTTTTGTTGATGTTCATCTTATGTCCTCCTTTCAAGACACTGTCCATTCCGTTCAACTGCTCTTCCAAATCCTTTGCTGTCTCTGACAGAATTACAATGTCATCGGCGAACCTCAAAGTTTTTACTTCTTCTCCATGAATTTTAATACCTATTCCGAATTTTTCTTTTGTTTCCTTTACTGCGTGCTCAATATACAGATTGAATAACATCGGGGAGAGGCTACAACCCTGTCTTACTCCTTTCCCAACCACTTCTTCCCTTTCATGCCCCTCGACTCTTATAACTGCCATCTGGTTTCTGTACAAACTGTAAATAGCCTTTCGCTCCCTGTATTTTACCCCTGCCACCTTCAGAATTTGAAAGAGAGTATTCCAGTTAACATTGTCAAAAGCTTTCTCTAAGTCTACAAATGCTAGAAATGTAGGTTTGCCTTTTCTTAATCTTTCTTCTAAGATAAGTCGTAAGGTCAGTATTGCCTCACGTGTTCCAACATTTCTACGGAATCCAAACTGATCTTCCCCGAGGTCGGCTTCTACCAGTTTTTCCATTCGTCTGTAAAGAATTCGCGTTAGTATTTTGCAGCTGTGACTTATTAAACTGATAGTTCGGTAGTTTTCACATCTGTCAACACCTGCTTTCTTTGGGATTGGAATTATTATATTCTTCTTGAAGTCTGAGGGTATTTCGCCTGTCTCATACATCGTGCTCACCAGATGGTAGAGTTTTGTCATGACTGGCTCTCCCGAGGCCATCAGTAGTTCAAATGGAATGTTGTCTACTCCCGGGGCCTTGTTTCGACTCAGGTCTTTCAGTGCTCTGTCAAACTCTTCACGCAGTATCTTATCTCCCATTTCGTCTTCATCTACATCCTCTTCCATTTCCATAATATTGTCCTCAAGTACATCGCCCTTGTATAAACCCTCTATATACTCCTTCCACCTTTCTGCCTTCCCTTCTTTGCTTAGAACTGGGTTGCCATCTGAGCTCTTGATATTCATACATGTGGTTCTCTTCTCTCCAAAGGTCTCTTTAATTTTCCTGTAGGCAGTATCTATCTTACCCCTAGTGAGACAAGACTCTACATCCTTACATTTGTCCTCTAGCCATCCCTGCTTAGCCATTTTGCACTTCCTGTCGATATCATTTTTGAGACGTTTGTATTCCTTTTTGCCTGCTTCATTTACTACATTTTTATATTTTCTCCTTTCATCAATTAAATTCAATATTTCTTCTGTTACCCAAGGATTTCTATTAGCCCTCGTCTTTTTACCTACTTGATCCTCTGCTGCCTTCACTACTTCATCCCTCAGAGCTACCCATTCTTCTTCTACTGTATTTCTTTCCCCCATTCCTGTCAATTGTTCCCTTATGCTCTCCCTGAAACTCTGTACAACCTCTGGTTCTTTCAGTTTATCCAGGTCCCATCTCCTTAAATTCCCACCTTTTTGCAGTTTCTTCAGTTTCAATCTGCAGTTCATAACCAATAGATTGTGGTCAGAATCCACATCTGCCCCAGGAAATGTCTTACAATTTAAAACCTGGTTCCTAAATCTCTGTCTTACCATTATATAATCTATCTGATACCTTTTAGTATCTCCAGGATTCTTCCAGGTATACAACCTTCTTTTATGATTCTTGAACCAAGTGTTGGCTATGATTAAGTTATGCTCTGCGCAAAATTCTACAAGGCGGCTTCCTCTTTCATTCCTTCCCCCCAATCCATATTCACCTACTATGTCTCCTTCTCTCCCTTTTCCTACTGACGAATTCCAGTCACCCATGACTATTAAATTTTCGTCTCCCTTCACTACCTGAATAATTTCTTTTATCTCGTCATACATTTCATCTATTTCTTCGTCATCTGCAGAGGTAGTTGGCATATAAACTTGTACTACTGTAGTAGGCATGGGCTTTGTGTCTATCTTGGCCACAATAATGCGTTCGCTATGCTGTTTGTAGTAGCTAACCTGCACTCCTATTTTTTTATTCATTATTAAACCTACTCCTGCATTACCCCTATTTGATTTTGTATTTATAACCCTGTAATCACCTGACCAAAAGTCTTGTTCCTCCTGCCACCGAACTTCACTAATTCCCACAATATCTAACTTTAACCTATCCATTTCCCTTTTTAAATTTTCTAACCTACCTGCCCGATTAAGGGATCTGACATTCCACGCTCCGATCCATAGAACGCCAGTTTTCTTTCTCCTGATAATGACGTCCTCCTGAGTAGTCCCCGCCCGGAGATCCGAATGGGGGACTATTTTACCTCCGGAATATTTTACCCAAGAGGACGCCATCATCATTTAATCATACAGTAGAGCTGCATGTCCTCGGGAAAAATTACGGCTGTAGTTTCCCCTTGCTTTCAGCCGTTCGCAGTACCAGCACAGCAAGGCCGTTTTGGTTAATGTTACAAGGCCAGATCAGTCAATCATCCAGACTGTTGCCCCTGCAACTACTGAAAAGGCTGCTGCCCCTCTTCAGGAACCACATGTTTGTCTGGCCTCTCAACAGATACCCCTCCGTTGTGGTTGCACCTACGGTACGGCCATCTGTATCGCTGAGGCACGCAAGCCTCCCCACCAACGGCAAGGTCCATGGTTCATGAAGTGAAAATACATTCCTGCTTCATGTTAATACTGATTTAATGTATGGATAAACAGAAGCCAGACACCTCTTTGCAGCTTCAGCATGAAGGAATCATTAACTCACAATGATTGTGATAAGAGAAATAAGAACTTACAAAAAACAATGTGAAATAAGTTAGGTGCAAAACACTTTTTACTGATTCTCTCTCTCTTTATTTTGTGTTTTTATTAACTGAAGACTTATAATCCCCAACAGACAAACAATACATGCATAGAACTGGGTTATTTAACAACATTTTAATTAAATTTTGGTACTTTTTATGGTCGTAATGAGAGTGTGGCAGACTTTTGCCACACGTCCGTCTTAGCAGTTCCATACATTCCTAGTTTGCACATTTCTTCCTTCATGTGTTTTCTTCTGCCCCAAGCTGTTAATTCCTGCTGCTATGGTCTCTGGATACCCATAAAGGACAGTAGCTCTGTTTTTTACGAAGGCTTCCACTGAACTAGCCTCGCTCTCGGCCATGGTCTTCTCTTTGTGGCATCAGCATCAACTTCGGCCCTGCAAATGTGCTGTAATGAACATGCCATGTGATGACGTGCTTTGCATGGAGACGCTCATGTGAACTTTCAAGACTCACCCACACCACGCAGTCCTTACAACCTCTGCACAGCCCGGTGTGTAAATAAGTGTCTTGTGACACTATAAATTCTGACCAGTGGGTATTAGTGCTGACGTGAGTTCTATCTGAGCTCCGAGCTCCATCCGTCACTACCGCACACTGATGTGTTCACCGCTTGTCTTTAGTTTGGGTCCACTCCAGACTATTGCTTCAGTAAGAGGCAATTAATTTCCATGCCTCATGTCAATAAAATTTGGTGTCATGTGGATGATACTCAGAAACAAGGTACTGACTTTGTCTGGTGTCCGCTATTATTACTGTGCCATGTCTTTGTATAGTGCCACTACATTGGCAATTGAATCTTTCCAACATCTAATAACTTTTAGACCATCTCATGATTTTCCTTTATAGTAGTTCAGTTGTTGAAGAAATGTTTTGTTTCTTACCAACATGTAGACAGTTATCTTTTGACGGTTCCCATCATGCCCTATGCGCAATTTAGTAACTAACATTGTAAGTTAGGTAGAGAAACTTCCCTACACTGGTAGCCGTACAATAAACTCAGTTAACTTAATTTTCAATTTTAAGATATTGTTGGCTGTCTTGTCCCATTAGTGCACATTTTGACCATCATGCTCGTGCACACCCACCAGCAAATTCCATTTTTGTGCTGTGGACACTAGTGTACTTTGCATGACGGGCTATTTCAATTGTGAGTGTTTCACTGTCCCTTCCGCAACCTATTGACCATGGTTTCTGACACCAACCCAACCAATGCCTCACTGCATGCAGCTGCCATTCCAGTGCCACACATCATAGCCATCCTGACTGCATGCCTCACAGAAGTGGAATGCTGCAACGCCAACCTGTTCATGAAACTTGCATTGATATGACCACAACAGGCCCAGTGCCAATACCATACTCCAAGCCCATGCCTGCACTGGCTCCTGAATATGCCATTGTGATGCTGTTCCTCCTGTCCTCGGTGCATCCATTACCAATCCCCCACATTCTGCCACCAGTCGGTCCAGTCATGCTGTGGCTCATGTGTCATCCACCAATCCATGGGACCCATGCATGCGGTTTTCCTCAGTGAATGCCATCAATTCAAGACACCACCAAGCGATCAGCCAGCTCAAACTGACATATGCAATGGAGGTCCACAATGTCATCTCATCATCCCCAACCAACGCATGCTAGAAGAGACTCCAACACTACCTCATAACGCAACTTTCATCATCTGAAAAGCAGTGTATCTGGGTCCTCCTTGCCCTCAAATAGTGTGGAGATTTACAACACTCTCAATTCCTTCACCAGAGTCTCTGACATCTGGCTGGCTCACCACCCAGCTCTGATAGACAGCTGTGGCATCGCACGCCGAACTCTCCCTCACCAGCGCCACCAGCCTTCACTGACAGGGTGGCCACCTTGCCTGCGAATGCTGTCGCTGCACACCAGCCTCACCCCGCCTGACACACTCAGCTGGCTGTCATTCTGCCAGCCACCCTGCCACAAGCTCCCCCTCACTGCTTGATGCACTGCTAATAATGTCACCAGCTGCTTCCCTCCACGCTGGCCCACAGCAACCAGCAGTTGCAAGTATATGACACCCTCAGCCACCTCAGCACCAACCTGGAAACATGGCAGGCAAGTGTAGCCTGCACTGATGCCGCCATGCTTGCAGCCCCACCAACCAGTGAAATGACAGCTACCACTGCCCCAGCTCTCATCATCCTGCTGACACCTCTCATGACATGGCTGGCCGCTGCTAGCACCACAAGAGTTTGGCCCAGATGCTGCAAACTGCAAGGAGCCCTGTTCTTGGCACCCAAATGATAACAGCCACTAGGATTACACCTGCCTGGCTGGTATTCGGTCTCCCTGTGCCTGTGCAACCACAATGCTCCCATTCCTGATCGACCCCGGCCCTGAGTTGTCTATCTTATGAAGTGGCTCATAAGGGACCCCTAGCACTGATTCAGCCATCCTCCTGATGACAGCAAAGAACACCATCACCACATACATCATACATCATCGTGTCAACCTCAGCCTACAACGAAACCTCCCTTGGACCTTTACAGCCACCAGCCGACCCCATTATCGGAGTGGACTTCATCGGGTACTACTGACTGCTCCATGACTTGCCACCCAGCACCTTACTGACACCGATACTGGGAGATCAATGAAGTGCACCATTCATTTCACTGTTTCCTACTATGTGAAGTAGGTGACATATTCTGGCCCACATGCTGACTTTCTGGTGTGATTTCCTACTCTCACACACCTCTCCAGCATGCCTTTGGAGGTCTATCATTCAACTGTCCACTACATTGACACCACTTGTCTTCTGCTGATCATGTCCCCAATCTCCCCAACCATTGCACAAATCCAGGATCGCCAAGGCCAAGTTTAATGAGCTGCTCACCACAAGTATGGTGAATCCTTCAAAGAGCTTGTAGGCAGCCGCCCTTCACTTTGCCATGAATAAGGATGGCTCCTGGCACCCACATGGTGATTACTGGAAGCCAGTACCCGAAGCCACTCCTAACCAGCTACAACATGCTGGCTGAGATTATGATTCTGAGCATGATCGACTGCACCAAGGCTTTCAGCCAGATTTCGGTTTGCCTGAGGACATCCAGAAGACTGCCACCATCATACTGTTTGGGTTCTACAAAAGTGCCTTGGTGACCTCTGGCCTCCATAATACTGCCCAAAGTGGATGGCTTGTTGTGAGGCTTGCTCTGCTGTTTCCCTACTTGGGCAACATACTCATTTTCTCCATGACACCCGATGAGCACCGCAAGCATCTCCACAGTATTTTTGGACGCTTCCAGGGTGCCAATATCATCATCTACACAGCAAAGTGTGTTCTCAGTGCCAGTGATGAGGTATTCTTGGGCCATATCATCTCCACAACTGACTCATGCCTCCTGCCCGACAAGGTTCAACCCTTGATTTTCCATGCCCAGAGGCATTCAACATTCAATGACTTCCATCACTCCCTTGGTATGTTAAACTTCTTCCATAGCCATCTGAAGAATGCTGCTACTAAGCAGATCAAAAGAAAACATGCCAGAGTCATGGCTTCCATCAATGGAAGGCAGCTTCTCTATTGACAAGTGTGGATGCTACCTTGCTCAGCTATCTCCAGCCCCAGGTATTCGGAGGAATTGCAAGACCTGGGCCAACACCTGCCTCACCTGTCAGTGCACCAAGATCAGCCGCCACGAACATGCCCCCATTGCTGCCTTCTCAGATGTCATACATTGCTTCAGCCACATCCATGTGAACACTGTCAGTCTTCTACCTTTCTATGACAACTACCGGTGGACAGGTTCACCCACTGACCTGATGCAACACCTATGCCAGGCACAGTAGCTGCCACCTTCAACTTCACGTGGATTTTCCACTTCGACTGCCATGGCATGTCACACCAGACTGCAGGCACCAATTTACAACTGTTCTTCTTTGCGTGCTGACAGATGTGAAATAACGCCTCCCATGACTAGGTAGAAATAATTAATTATTTATGTCAAAGGAAAGATATATTTTGCATTAACTGCAGCGATCATGTAACGCTGATTGTCTGAGTGTTAATGCCAAGCTTACTGTGATCAGCTCGGCATTGTGATCAGCTCGGCATTAACATTTCTGTTACTACTATCAACTAATGCGCGATTGATTTTGTGCTCTCTATTGTTCTAGTGCTTTTCTGTTAGCCTCTCGAACTATCAGATTCTATCTTGCCAGACATTTTAGCTCTAGTGAGCTCTATTTCTTAACATTGTAATTATTATTTTTGTCTTATGACATATTATTCATCGCAATTACTGCGATGATTTGCTCTGCTGATGAGAATTCTAATTTCTAAACAGGAAATATTAAACATTATTAACGATAACTAATTTTCACCGTAAGTTGGCAAATTCCATTGTGTTTTCTTTGCAGAAGATGTCTGCCATGAAACTTGTAAATGTACATAATAATTTTTCTAAATAATAACCTGAATTATTGTAAAAAAAAAAAGTAGTTAGATTTTCCGAGTCTCTGATATTCTATATTTCATCATTAGTCGACCCCACTTCTGGGCACTAATAAGAAAAAATACTTTTCTTTGCAAAGTTTTCTCCTGCTCTTTAAAAGCTAACCATCATGCAAACGAAAAAAGATATATTTACCGCTGAATTACTTCTTCCAGAACTTTGCTACAGAACTTATAAAAGGTAAATCTCACGTTGCTACTTAATTTATAAAAATTACTATTTACTGTCAACAGAAGTCTTCTCAATTATAAAATATTCTCTCTATTTAACAAGATTTAACATTCTTTCAAGTAATATAAATAGAAAGTTATATTTTACAAACCTTTGTGGGGATGACCTGCACCTGACATTGAGCTACAATCCAGCCACCAACAGCATGGTGGAACAGCTTCCTCACACCATGAAGGCTACCCTCATCTGCCACACAAAAGCTGATGACCCACCATCCTGCCATTTGTACTTCTCAGGCTCTGTGTCACTCACAAGGCCGATATGAGAGATCAGCTGCTTACCTTGTTTATAGCCAGCCGCCTGCCATGCCAGAGACTTCCTAGTGCCTGTCGATCTGCCTGTAGATGACGGTCTTCCCTGAGTTCATCACCAGCTTGCATGACCACTCCCCAGTGCTGGGCAAATGCAGATCATTCATTCATGCTGACCTCGCCTCATGCACTCACATTACATTGCACATAAATGCTCACCAGCCCCCTCCCTCCTTCACCCATACAACACTGGCCCCCACTAAGTCCTGAAGCGAATCTCTTCATGGCACTCCCTACCAGCATTTTGACTGATAGGCTGTAGCCTGTCTATATGCAGTCCAATCTCATACCTGTCTGTCGGACTACCAACCCTGCAACAACAACACACTGCCACCACTGACACCTCACAAAGCAGCCCCACTACCAAAGTGCACGAAATGCTAGCCTACCACATGACATCCAAGGACACCATGAAAAGCCCAGCATGCTATGCTGGTGCTGCCGCAACCCACCAGCTGTCAACAACACAGGCATCAGCACCCCCCACATTCAGGATGCTCACTACATCTCCTGCAGCCTGTCCCCTATGCATTATTTTGGTTCCGTCACTCTTGACAGCTAGTTAGTCCCATAACAGCATAATTTCAAGTGTTTGCAGCTCAGTGTCCTCGAATTGCCACCATCCATCCTCACGCCACAAGAACCAGCAATTCGTGCTCACAATACTTGGTGCATGCACTTTCAACTGTCAAATGCAGCCACCAGGCTGCCAACTCTTTCTCGCAGCCACCCAGCAATGCTGTTGCACTCTTGCCTTTGCAGCCCGGCACTGGAACTGTGCCCAGCACCTGCCTACACTTGTTCATCTAACAATGGACACAGGCTTAGGCCAACCCAACTTGGTACCCCACATCCCAGGTGGCACCAGCTTACTTGTGCTTGCACCTGCTGCCAATACCACACTGTGATTCAATTTCATGTAGTAAACTGGCACTACTGACTAGTGGCCAACCTGCCCACCTCACACCTAGTGTCCTGACATCAAGTGCCTACTTCCATCACATGACCAGCACCTGTAGTATCGATGTCACCACCCATGGCCTCACCACTGGTACAACACGCCCATCAACCAGTACCAGTATTCACCGTCACCACTTAGTTCTTGCAGGAGGGAAAGGGGGGAATTGTGTGGTGGCCTTTCATTGCACATCTGTCTTATTAGTTCCATACATTCCTAGCTCACTACAGGCATCTGCTAGGGCAGCGAGTTTCTCCCTGTGAGTACTTACTTCTGCTCCAAGATGTCAATTCTATGTGTAACTGGATACCTGCACAATGGTACCTGACAATAGCTTGGTTCTAGCAAGTCTTATGCCAACCTAGTCTCGCTCTCAGTCCTATACTTCTCCTCATGATCTCAACATGAACTTCAGCCCCACAACCATGCCACAGCAAACATGCCACATCGTGACACGCTTCGCATAGAGATATTCCTTGTGAAGTTTCAAGACTCAGCCAAGCCACACTGTGTTTACATACTCTACAGAGTCTAGTGTGTAAATCGTTATCTTGTGCTGCAAGAAATTCTGGCCAGTGAGTGTTAGTATCCACATGAATACCATCATAGTTTCAAGCTCTATCTGTCTCTGCCAGCACACTCATGTATTAGCCACATGTCTTTGTTTTGAATCCTGTACAAACTATTTCTTCTGCAAGAAACAATTAATTCTGCATCTTGCATTAAAAAAAACAGTGTCAGGAATGAGGTACTTACTTTGTCCTCTATCCACTACTCCTACCATGCCATGGCTTTCTCTAGTGCTGCTACATTGGTGAGTGACTCTCTCCATATGTTAATGTTATCAACATCTCATGTTTTTCCTTGATAGCAGTTTAGTTGTTTAATAAATGTGTTGTTTCTTAACCATGTGTGGATATTTATCTTTGTGTAGTTCCTATCATGTCCTATTTGAATTTTGTAGTTTATTTCATAAGTTAGGTAGGGAAATTTTCCTACAAGAGTAGAGGGGTCAGAAAACTCACTCACAAGATATAGTTACAGTTTATCGTATATCACATTTAATTAAAGATCTTATAAAGCAATCATTCAGTAACAAACAGGTAATGATGTAAGCTTACTCCATGACTAATATGTAAGGATAGTTTGGATTTTCTGTCAGAACATACCATATTTTATTTCCTATTTATTAATATTTAGTGTTATATAGACACATGCAGATACAGCTGCCCTATCCCCTTGTGGCAAAACCTGTATTTGTTGCTGTCTTTCAAGCCAAAATTGTGCTTTGGTACATGGACAATCTTGTGGAGATGACAGTTAATGTTTTAATTTTGTGTCTTTGTGCAAGTGCATGGGAGGGTGACAGGTCGATGGGGTGGGGACACAGTAAACCTTGGACAGAGTTGAAGAGCTCTCTACATTGCCCCTTCCCAGGCTTTAAATAGTGTTGAACTCAGGCACATTGGTTGGGGAATTCCCCTCATTGTCATATGCAGTTATCAATAACAAAATTGTGTTGGTCCACAATTTCATTTTTATACATTGTTAAAAATTGTACACAGTATCAGCAGCTGCCGTATCAATAATTTATTAATACTGATGCTTTTATGCAATTATTGAATTCTGACAGAGAATGGAGTCTAAAGCAGACATGGGGTGTAAGGAGGCAGAGCGAAGGACTGTTTCAACACCTCTTCCCTTATTCCTCACAGGTGTTTTTCTCAGTTGCCAATTACGATGCCTATATGTTTCTTCAACTCTTCTCTAAAATTCAATTCTTCAGCTTACAGTAGGCTAATAAATCACCACTGAGACTATAATTAATTTTGGTTATATTTACCACTGATACTGATGGTTTTGCCGATAGCAATTCTTCATGTGCCACCTTCTTTGATGATTTCTTGTGGGGTATGTGAAATGGAAGCGCATCTGGATTCCTGTCAAGCAATATAAAAATCCATGTGTAAAAAACATGAAACTGTAAAAATGAGTTTACATAACCTTAAATACAGATGACTTTTTTAAAATGGTAGAACCAATCCCCTACAACAGTTATGAAAATAAGTTCATCTGATTATGAGCATGCTTTATTTTATATGTGAGAAATTAGCAACAGTAACTACATTGCTGGAAATGAAAAATGAACAGCTTTGAAGACATGTACAAACACTATTTTGGACAGCTCATGTACAGAGGACAGTTAAGAAACAATTCAAAGTATAGTAATCTATTGTGGACAGAGAATCAATCATGTAATAACCATGAAAATGCTCAGTCATTATCAATTGTTTTTGACTTGATGAAGAGCTGGTCTGTTGTTTTAAGAATTGTGCATATTGTAAGTATTGTAAACATGAGACCACTCGCTTGCTGTGAGATTTGATGGAAATGAAAGGGGATGTGACAGCTGTTAGTTGTGCACAGCCAATGAGAAAGCAGCAGGCAGACAACATGTCTGGAAGCATCAAGAGACTAAGGAATATTGTCATATTCTAACAACAATACATATGTGTAATCTGATACATATTCAGAAAAACAGTCGTGTTTGAGTCCACTATAACCATAACATCAGAAATCACAACACATTCAGAAGTAACAGCCAAATATTTGTGACAACCAAGATTATAAATTTCAATGCAGTTTGTGTACAGAAATACATTGCCTTTTTTCTTGTCTCTCATTGGTTAGGTGATACTATCATCCCAGATAATGATACAAGAGATGATGATGATTAAAAATAGTAATGTCACAGATGACAGGCAAAAAAGGATGTGAAGATAAATGTAAACTATTTTTTGTTTGTTTCATTTCTCCTACTATTATCAAAATCTAGGCACTCAAAAACAGCAGAAGTATAGAATAGGTAAATGTTTATTCTTTTAGGCAGATTCTTTATATCAACAAAACAGTTTGTATTTTTCATTGGTCAAAACATGTTAAAAATAAAGTTCTGACAAGGAAATTCTTAAAATTAATGGTGGTTGCCTTAAATTCAGATTCGTCTTATGCTTCAGAAAATACGGTAATTATTGTGGACATATCACAGAGGATAGGAAGGATAGAGACTTGTACGTATGTTAATATTATGACCAAGAATTTGACTAAGAAAAATTATCAGAATTTTAACGGTTGAGATTAAGCAATTCTTCTACAGTATTTACGCACTCAGTGTAAAAGGTGTCTGAATTACCCTTATTGTGACTAACTGACTTTCTTAGGTAGTAAGTATTGCAAACAGGTATACATCAGAATCCAGACATCTAAGTTCATAATTTCTTTGATCTCCACAAATATTGTAGTTGGATCACAGATCTGTGTTAGTTAAAGTCCAAATTTTAGTGTGATGGGCAGTGACAAACAACACCCATCTCTGAATAAGGCCTTAGTTTTAGGGATATTTTGGACTTGGGAATAATTTATGTACAGAATGACATGTACATTTACAATAATTACTATGACTTTTAGTGAATATCTACTCCACAGTAAGTTAACACTCCAGCCAAGGGTGATGCACTCATGCACATTCATCTCTCTCCGTTTGATTCTTGTGTAGGATCTTTAAATGGCCTACACATATAAATAAATATTTTTACTATTTCTTATTCGCACCATCCCCATGCATCAAAGATATTGTGCAGAGGTATGCCTCTATCTCTGTAAGCTGACAGAAAACTGAATGATATACTACCATTTTTTTTTATGTTTTATGTTGTTTTTCTTCACCAATCTCTGTGTCTGTTGGTCTTTTGGGCTGGTGTGGTAAAGACATATGTACTTGTACTCTCCCAATATTGTGTCAATTAAAAGTTATTATATGCAGAAGTCACAAGTTAGCATTCTCCTACCAAGCTATGTCCTAGTCTCAATGCAACAAGGAATGCAATAAGGACTTGCATTTTTGCCCTCCCACGGGACACAGCCTTATAGTAGGCACCTTCAGTGACAGGTGGGAGGGTTTGCATACTTTGTTGAAGTCAAGAGCTATGCTAGTGATAGCGCAGCTACTGGCAGGGTCACCCAAGCTGGATTCGTCTCGACTGAGGAACCAGATGAAGTGTGTCCCACAACATAGGGCACGGAGGGCTCTAGAGGCGTAGTGAAGCCAGTTTCCCTAGAGTAGTAAACCAAATAGACATCCTGGTCCTCCAGGTTGGAGGTTGGGCATGAGGCTAATAACCCCATACTGTAAAAAAAAAAAAAATACATAAATTCAAGAGAAGCCTCGGAAACTGGGTGGAAAGCATGTATTATGACCCCAGCAAAGGAAACGGATAAAGGATCTGACAGTAGCATCATGGAATATGAGGACAATGCTTCAGCCTGGAAACATGAAAGAAACAGCCAATGAAATTTTAAAATTTAAATATGATGCCATAAGGCTACAGGAAATAAGATGGTAAGGGAATGGGCAGATAGATAAACCTGAGTACTCACTGGTATATAGTGGACCAGAAGAAAGAACAGGCCAACTTGGAACAGGGTTTATAGTAACTAGGGAAGTTGGGAAAAGCCTTGTAGAATTTGAACCCATAAATGAAAGGATGTGCAGACTCAGACTGAGAGGAAAATTTAGGAATATATCAATAGTGAATGCACTTGCACCAACAGAGGAAAAAGCGGATATAATTAAAGAACAGTTCTACGAAGAGTTGGAAAAAGTATGCTGTGCAGTACCTAAATATGACTTGATGCTAGTAATAGAAGCTTTCAATGCAAAAATATGGAGGAATGGACATCCATATGGAGTTTCTGGAAAATATTCACTACATGAAGAAAACAATAAGAATGGAGACTTACTACGCCAATTCGCAGTAAGGAATAATATGAGTATTAAAACTACCTGCTTCCCACACAAAAGTATCCATCTGGGTACTTGGAAGTCTGCAGTCAATCTAGTAGTCAATCAGATTGACCATGTTTTAGGGACTGTACACTACTCCATGTCAGTTACGGATGTACAGAGCTGCAGAGGTCCAAACTGTGACTCAGACCACTTTGTGATCAAATGAGCCTTGAGAAAGAAACTGTCACTACCAAATGCCAGCAGAATAACAAAGACAATGAAATGGAATACAGACAAACAGAAAATCCCTGATGAAGTAAAAAAATACCAAGTAACACTAAGAAGAAAGTTGAGCAATGAAGAGACCGCAGTACGAGTAGACGAAAGGAAGATGCTGCAGAGGATATATTAGGCATAAGAAGGAATAGTAGAACCTGGGAATGATTTGATGAAAATTGCAGGTCAGCAATGGAGGAAATGAACAGAACAAGAACAAAAGTGCTATAGACAGAAACCAGAAATAAAGTGGAACAATACAGAGAATTAAGGAGAAGAGCTAACAGACTGTGTAAGAGAAAGAATTAAGAGAGTGCACTAAGAAGAAATTTCAAGAACTAGAAGAATTAAAGGAGCAGAGTGAAATAAGGAAATTGAAAAACTGGAATAATAATCCCCATTTATAAGAAAGGGGATGAACAGTATGTGAAAACTATAGAAGTATAGCACTCCTAAGCACAGCTTATAAGATCTTCACAAGTATATTAAACGAAAGGATACAGAAGTGTCCAGAAGGCACACTAGGGGAATACCAGTGTGGCTTTTGACCAGACAGAAGAACAACTGATCAAATATTTGTGATAAGACAAATGATGAAAAGTTTTATGAATATGATATAGATCTGCATTACCTATTCATCGACTTCAAACAAGCCTTGCCAACAACTGGCAAGAACTAAGCTAATAAGACTAATCAGAATGACAATGAGAGAGACAAGAGCAAAAGTAAAGGTCCTTAGCAGAACAAGTGAAAGCTTTGACTTTAATAAATGTGTGAAGCAAGGTGACAGTCTCTCCACTGCCCAATTCAATATAGCCCTGCATATTGTAGTAAATAAAATAAAAATAAGAGGCACCATATTTATGAAAACTAGCCAAATATGTGCATACACTGATGACACTGCTATGTTGTTGCTGTTGTGGTCTTCAGTCCTGAGACTGGTTTGATGCAGCTCTCCATGCTACTCTATCCTGTGCAAGCTTCTCCGTCTCCCGGTACCTACTGCAACCTACATCCTTCTGAATCTGCTTAGTGTATTCATCTCTCGGTCTCCCTCTATGATTTTTACCCTCCATGCTGCCCTCCAATACTAAATTGGTCATCCCTTCATGCCTCAGAACATGTCCTACCAACCGATCCCTTCTTCTGGTCAAGTTGTGCCACAAACTCCTCTTCTCCCCAACTCTATTCAATACCTCCTCATTAATTATGTGATCTACCCATCTAATCTTCAGCATTCTTCTGTAGCACCACATTTTGAAAGCTTCTATTCTCTTCCTGTCCAAACTATTTATCGTCTATGTTTCACCTCCATACATGGCTACACTCCATACAAATACTTTCAGAAAAGACTTCCTGACACTTAAATCTATCTCGATGTTAACAAATTTCTCTTCTTCAGAAATGGTTTCCTTGCCATTGACAGTCTACATTATAAATCTTCTCTACTTCAACCATCATCAGTTATTTTTCTCCCCAAGTAGCAAAACTACTTTACTACTTTAAGTGTCTTATTTCCTAATCTAATTTCCTCACATTGCTATAGTAGGAAGAAATATCAATACACTCCAAGAAACATACCAGGCAATGGAAACAGAAGCCTTAAAAACTGGCCTCATAGTAAATGAAAACAAAACAATATGTATAGTAATGTCACCATCTGAGACCAGAAGAACCCCTGAAAACTTAAACATCAATGGGGAATGCTTAAAAGGAGGGTCCTCTTTTAACTACTTGGGAGCCCTAATAACAAATGAAAACAGTATTGGAAAGGCTATAAGGGAAAGAATACAAGCAGGAAACAGAGCTTACTTTGCAAATAGGCAACCATTCAGAAATAGGCTTGTTACAAGAAAAACAAAATTGCTAATATATAATTCCCTAGTCTGCCCAGTTATCACACACTAGTCAGAGGTATGGACATTGACAAAACATGATAAAAATGCACTAAGAACCATTGAGCAGAAAATACTATGCAAAATCTATGAGCCAATAATGGACGGAGAAGGCTAGAGAATACACTACATGCCAAATTACAAGAGTTAATACAAGGTAGGGACATAGCAAAATTTGTGAAACCACAGTGAATATGATGGCTAGGACACTTGGAGAGAATGGCAGAGGATAGAATTCCAAAGACAATGATGAAAGGTGTGATCTGTTCAGCTAGGCAAAAAGGGAGACTTAGAAGAAGATGGATTGATGACATAATAATGGCTCTCACCAGTATGGGAGTCTGGCACTGGAATAGAGCAGCAAATAACCAAGAAGTGTGGAGGAAGATCGTTGACAAAGCCAAGGCTTACCAAGGGCTGTAGCATTACTGAAGAAGAAGAAGAAGAAGAAGAAGAAGACTTGCATTTTCAAATAGATCTCTTCGGAGAAGAAGTCAACACGAAGAGGGAATAGCTGACATAGCCACGCCAGCATTGCTGTACATCATTGGAGAGATGAGGTAAATACGCCTTACACCGAAACTCAAAGGAATTTATCCTTAACCTATGCTGCAGAACTGCTACAATGTTTCTTAACCTGCACGCATCCATACCTGACTGTGTTTCTGGACTTACAATTTCTGGTGTGTCTAAATATACATTACCTAACTACATAAGATCTTAACAATTCACATTACCTCTCTCTCTAAGCACTATGTTTCATGGTCCAGACTAGGACGTCACCATCAGGAGAGACTTAGCATGTTTGTAATAATTTAAAATGATTGCATAACTTTTTAAATTTTCTATTACACTAATTGTTGTCTTTCTCTGTTTCATGAATGGGATACTATATTATTGCAACAATCATGGAAGTCACACATCTGCAAAAGATTAAATGTAATCAATTGGAGAATTCATTCCAGAAGGAGTGAAAAAGTCAATGAAAAGGTAGGAAAATTCATGATCCATTGTGTGCATTACTGTGCTTAGTAGAGTCTCTGCCAATAGTGATCATAGTACCTTTACTAATCCAATTACCGAATTGAAGCATTCTCATAAAATACGTAGACATTTGGACAAAAATTTAATTTCAGAGAGAGAAATGTGTGCATACAATTGAGTTATGCTGACAACGTATTTTGATACATGTTAGCAAGGCACCACTGAATAGGTTTCATAGTTCTGTCTTCACTACTACAAACAGAATATTTCATTTTCAAAAGTATTCATTTATTTTGTCATTTTGTAAAACTATCAAAAATGAGTACACAAGATAGGCACATTGTTGCCAGTCCCTTGCCGGATAGCCATGCACTAGGTATTGGTGACATGAACATTGCAACAAATGAAATCGAACCTGAAAATGTCAATTACAGTGATGATGACCAATTACGCTTTTCAGTTAACATGGACAAAGATGATAATAACATTATCATTCAGAATGATATGATGATGACATTAGATGAGACAACATCACAATTTTCTCCAGGGAGTATTTTTTCCCCTAGTGAAAATGTAACACGCGACAGCATGGCCTTATTAAATCATTCTTTGCGTGCCACACTTATACCTAATGCAAAAGTGATTGGACAGGGTACACTCTGCACAACATAAACCCAAATCACAACGCACATGTTACAGCAGTTATTTAAACAAAAATTTAATGATTTCAAGTATGAGTTTAAAGAAGAGCAAAGACACACTCAAACAAAGTATCGGTACACAAAAGCAATTACTTGAACAGCAAAAGCAAAGTCTTGATGCTTTCAAAACCAACATAACACAACAATTCAATGCCTTGGCAAAAGATTTGTGTGCTGTTCTTTCAAATGAATTATTGGATAAACTTGTAAGTATCGGGAAAGGTCTAAAAACACAACTGCTCACCGATTTGTCCCTAGATACACATAATTTAAGCCTGAAAGTGTCATTGGTAGGCGAGACACAACAGTTCACAGAAAAGGTGAAGGAAGTACCAAGAGGCTCAAAAAAATGTAGCAGGAGCAGCCACAGTTGTGCCAGTAAATAAACTCGTGGGTACCATTGATGGGTTGCAAACAGCATAGAAAGGATTACTTGAACAGGTGCAAGACCAATCATTGCAGATAGGTAGCATAAGCTTAAATAATCAGTTCATGAGAAAGCAGCAAGAAAGGATAGACAAAGACATTAAGGAAATAAAGGATGGAGCTGAGGCCGGGATGCTAGGCCCAGGTAGTACCCTGGTGCATAAGGTAGTCCAGGAACACAAGGGTTATGTAAGTACAGAAGACAGAATTAAGAGCTGAAAAATATCAGAGGTTGAAAGCAGTGGAGAAAAAAATCACAGACTAACATCATTAGTAACCATGAAAAGGAAAGGGAACATTCAACACCAAGCTGTCAGGAGTCAACAGACAAGGTAAATAATCCAAACATCTATCCCCACTTGAACCCTAACATTTTAGGTGAAATACACTCCTGGAAATGGAAAAAAGAACACATTGACACCGGTGTGTCAGACCCACCATACTTGCTCCGGACACTGCGAGAGGGCTGTAAAAGCAATGATCACACGCACGGCACAGCGGACACACCAGGAACCGCGGTGTTGGCCGTTGAATGGCGCTAGCTGCGCAGCATTTGTGCACCGCCGCCGTCAGTGTCAGCCAGTTTGCCGTGGCATACGGAGCTCCATCGCAGTCTTTAACACAGGTAGCATGCCGCGACAGTGTGGACGTGAACTGTATGTGCAGTTGACGGACTTTGAGCGAGGGCGTATAGTGGGCATGCGGGAGGCCGGGTGGACGTACCACCAAATTGCTCAACACGTGGGGCGTGAGGTCTCCACAGTACATCGATGTTGTTGCCAGTGGTCGGCGGAAGGTGCACGTGCCCGTCGACCTGGGACCGGGCCGCAGCGACGCACGGATGCACGCCAAGACCGTAGGATCCTACGCAGTGCCGTAGGGGACCACACCGCCACTTCCCAGCAAATTAGGGACACTGTTGTTCCTGGGGTATCGGCGAGGACCATTCGCAACCGTCTCCATGAAGCTGGGCTACGGTCCCGCACACCGTTAGGCCGTCTTCCGCTCACGCCCCAACATCGTGCAGCCCGCCTCCAGTGGTGTCGCGACAGGCATGAATGGAGGGACGAATGGAGACATGTCGTTTTCAGCGATGAGAGTCGCTTCTGCCTTGGTGCCAATGATGGTCGTATGCGTGTTTGGCGCCGTGCAGGTGAGCGCCACAATCAGGACTGCATACGACCGAGGCACACAGGGCCAACACCCGGCATCATGGTGTGGGGAGCGATCTCCTACACTGGCCGTACACCACTGGTGATCGTCGAGGGGACACTGAATAGTGCACGGTACATCCAAACCGTCATCGAACCCATCGTTCTACCATTCCTAGACCGGCAAGGGAACTTGCTGTTCCAACAGGACAATGCACGTCCGCATGTGTCCCGTGCCACCCAATGTGCTCTAGAAGGTGTAAGTCAACTACCCTGGCCAGCAAGATCTCCGGATCTGTCCCCCATTGAGCATGTTTGGGACTGGATGAAGCGTCGTCTCACACGGTCTGCACATCCAGCACGACCGCTGGTCCAACTGAGGCGCCAGGTGGAAATGGCATGGCAAGCCGTTCCACAGGACTACATCCAGCATCTCTATGATCATCTCCATGGGAGAATAGCAGCCTGCATTGCTGCGAAAGGTGGATATACACTGTACTAGTGCCGACATTGTGCATGCTCTGTTGCCTGTGTCTATGTGCCTGTGGTTCTGTCAGTGTGATCATGTGATGTATCTGACCCCAGGAATGTGTCAATAAAGTTCCTGGGACAATGAATTCACGGTGTTCTTATTTCAATTTCCAGGAGTGTAGATCACAATTATAACTAGCATCAGGCGCTGCCAACTTCTGTCCCTGTGATGCAGAAGTATTTGGAATACGATCTGATACATCAAAACAATGTCACACTGGCAATGGACAGTGCTGCATGTCTTTCTACTTTGCTCGTGGATGAAGGCTTATTATGACACAGGCAGTTTCTGATTTTTTCATCTAAAGATAAGTGAACAAACCCAGTCATGTTCAGAAGAGCCTCCCAAAACGTTTCCCTAGGAACTGGAATGAAGCACAGAAGATAGGTTTTTTGGTAGGTTATACACAAGGTGATCTGAGATGGTGGAAAAATGTCACATTTATGAACAGTTTGAAAGGGCATTCCTAGACAAGTTCTGGTGCATCATAGTGCAAGAGAGACAGGGGCATGAAGTGTTTAACTTGGCACCATTCAGCAGGGCTCAGAAGATACACCGAGTAGTATCTAAATAAAACTCCTTCTGGACAAACCCAATAACACATGTAGGTGTCCTAAAAATTTTGAAAAGCCAACTACTGGCTAACATAAGTGAGAAATTAATCACTACTCCTGACAACAATATGGAGAATTTCCTCTCAGTTATTGATTCCATTGATCTTATCTACAAAGGCAGACCTGCACAACCACAAAGTGACAGCACACAGGCAGACCCCACACAAAGTGAACAACATGGCGACAATGGCAATAACAACCAATGTGGTTGGCAGCCACATCCTCCTCACAACAATACCACCAGGAAGCAATTTGGTAACAGAAAGGGACAAAAATTCAAGCAAAGATATAAAAACAACCAAGGATTTAATCAGTCAGAATTTAATGGGCAGTCAAGTTATAGTCAATAAGCATGCAATGTGCTGCCGACTGGGGCACTGACCTGAACAGCAACTGGCGAGACCAGAACACAACAAGGTGACAAAATAATCCACCACTGCCTGACTATAATCAGCATAACTGGAATTACATTTTGAATAGAAGCCAGGAACAATAAAATTTTGAATCAGGAGCCACACAAGGTACTAACTGGTGAAATCAGATGCATAATGTGCACGTAGTTGAAGTTACCACTAATGAGGTGGTCAGTGCTCAGGGTAGTTCACAAAACTCAAACCGGTCTCAATAGGCCCCCATTCAATTACCAGTAATAGGAGTGGGGGCATGGAACTAGTTAAAAGCCATTTTCTTAGATATGACAACTGGGGTGATATCAAAGACGAACTGTGTCAGAAAGATATTACCAACTGTTTGGATGAAAATAAAGGCACAATACAACCAGAAATCAATGCACAAATACTTAGTTTAAGGGTACCCAGAGTATGTGCACTTGAGCAACCATGAATATCATTTTGCAAGGTTTGTTTGACCAATTACAAAAATGAGGACACGTACGGTCCAAAACTGTAAAATGAAGCAGCTGAAGGAGGTAAGTCTAAAGGCATAAAACTGCAGGCATGAATTCCTATTCAAATTCACAGCTTCTCTTTAACAAGCATTTTTTTTTGTGGTTGAAAGGCTTCCAGTAAAGTTCATCATTGGCAAGGACACCTTTACAAAGTACCAAGGGCAAACTGACATTTGTAAGAGGAAGTGTCATTTCGTTGTGAACAGCCAACAATATTCAGTCGACCTTGTCAGGTCAAAAGCCAGAGAAAGCAAACCAAAACACACAGCTGACATTCGAATACAATTCTTATATCCTACCGTCATGTTTGTAAACACACAGGGAATTGGGAAATCAAAGGAAGACGAAATAGGCCCTGAAGTCATGCACACCAATGTGAGTGAGTCAGTGCATCTTACGGAAGAACAAAAGGACGGAGTGCAGGTAATGTTTTTGAACAAAGTTTTGGCACAATCAAAGGATACAAATACAAAATGGAGGTGTACCCACATGAAATCTTCTGCTTTTCATCTTACTCCATTCCATGTGCCAAGAAGAAGGCTGCCAGGAAAGAGATCAATAGAACGTACACTGGGAAATAATGTAACCATCCTTATTTCCATATTGTAGTCCCATTTTGGCCATTAGCAAATCAGATGGTAATGTCCACCTTGTGCTCAACACATAAGGAATAAATAAAATTGTTCTGCCTCTCAGGACATGGTCTGACAACCTGGAAGAGCAACTTTCAAAATTCCTTAACATTAATTGCCTCTCCATAACATTTCTCTGAGCCTCGTACTGGCAAATTGCACTAAATGAAAATAGCCATAAGTACACTGCCTTGTGTATGTGGGAGCAGATGCTATGAGCTAAGTGTTCTCCCTTTTGATTTAAATGTCAGTGCAGGCTTATTTATTTCTGATTTATATCAAGTCTTATGGCCTGAATTGCTAAGTAGAGTCACTGAAAGGTCTTGGCTAAAATCTTGTCTTGGTTTTTAGAACACAGATTCACAGCCAACCTAATGAAGTTACATTTTTGTAAGGAAAAGGTTAGGTTCCTTGGACACATAATATCACCCCAAAGGCATACTTTCAGACCTGAAATAGCCCAATGCTATCAGACACTGCTCTGTACCTCAAAATAAGAAACAGTTGAAGGGATATCTCGGATTAGTATCTTTCTTTGGAAAATTTATACCACAGCAGATTTTAAATAGTGAGGCTCTATTGAGTCTTCTATGGAAGAACAACCCCTGGTTATGGACCAAGCAATGCCGAACTGATTTTGACAACATTAAAGAGGTTCTTATGAATGCCAACATGGTACATGATCCTGACATGACCAGGATCTTTGTTTCTGTACAGGCACGTCCTCCCAAGAGCTCGGTGCTTCTTTATTCCATATCACTGACACAAATGGAGAGTTTGCCCCCAAGGTGGTTAGTTTTGCTAGCAGGACCCTATCTGAAGATGAACAAGCATATTCCATAACTGAATTGGAAGCTCTCGTGGCTTTCAAAAAGTTTGAATATTATCTGTAGGGAAACCATACCGAAGTGTATTATGACCATTAGTCATTGTCTTCCTTCTCACTTGTAGACTCTTACACAGAAGGATCACTAGGTGATGTCTGTGTTTAAAGGAATTTGATTTTGAAGTTGTGTATATGATAGGTAATCAAAATGTAATTGCTCATGCCTTAGCAAGGCTTCCACAAGATCTAGACCAATTCTTGGAATTCATGGAGAACAATTCAGAAATCAGGTTTTTGCTGATGAGAGATAAAACACAACAGCCATATGACATTAGGATGTGTAAAAGCACAGAGCAACTACAGCAGAAGGATACCACATGGCAAAAGGTAAGGCTAAAACTGCTGCAGAACAGGGATGACAAGCTGAATTTTTTTTTTTATGATTTACCAAGGTGTGTTGTTTCAACAACACCACCCAAGGCAGAGCCTGTGGTGTTTTTGTTTACTAGAAGACCACCATAATGACTTTATATTAAACATTCACAATGGTCAGGGAGACTATGGCATCTCCAAATCCCTTAGTAAGATAAGTACATTTTGTTACTATCCAAATTTAAGATAAAAAATTCTGCAGGCAATACGGAAATGTGCCATGTGTCAGAAGGCTAAGCATACAAACAGGTCAAAAAACTAACTGAACTACACCCCATATTGCCTAAAAGAGCCTTGGAGATAGTTTCCTTTGACACAGCTGGACTGTATCCACAAGGGAAAGGAAGTGTAAGATATGTTTTTGCTCTATACCAAGTTTTCTCCAAGGATGTCATATTATATGTTTTCTACAAGCCATGAACTTAGATCATAAACTGCACTATTTGAAACCAAGCCAATGTTGCACACAACATCCTTCACCACCAGGCTAGTGTCGTCAGCAAACAGAAATATTTTAGAGTTACCCATAATACTGGAGGGCATATCATTTATATAAATAAGGAACAGGAGTGGCCCCAACACTGATCCCTGGGGCACCCCTCATTTGACCATACCCCACTCAGATCCCAGATCACAGCCATTTTCAATACTGTGAATAATGACCTTTTGCTGTCCGTTGTTAAAGTAAGAGGTGAATGAATTGTGAGCAACTCCCCGTATTCCATAATGGTCCAACTTCTGGAACAATATTTTGTGATCAACATAATAAAATGTCTTAGTTAAATCAAAAAATATACTTAGCATTCAAAACCTTTTGTTTAACCCATCCAGTACCTCATAGAGAAAAGACAATATGTCATTTTCAGTTGTTAAATGACTTCTAAATCCGAACTGTACATTTGATAGCAAATTATGTGATATAAAATGATCAAAATTATCCTTACATACACAGCCTTATCAATAACTTTAGCAAACACTGAGGGCATAGAAATAGGTCAAACATTGTCTAAATTATCCCTTTCTCCCTTTTTATAAAGCGGCTTTACTACAGAGTGCTTTAATCGTTCAAGAAACTGACCATTCCTAATGGAAAAATTACAACTATGGCTAAGTACAGGGCTAATCATGTGCAGCACAGTACTTCAATATTCTGCTAGGTACTCTATCACATCCATCTTCAGTGATTTAATTATTGACTAAATCTCCCCCTCATCTGTATCACAGAGGAGTATTTAGACAACAATCTCAGAAAGGCATTTGCCAAGAGAGTTATATGATTCCCTATAGAAACTACATTTTTATTTAATTCACCAGCAATGCTCAGAAAATGATTGTTAAATACACTACATATATCAACAGAAATATTTTTACTGTGAACTGACTTTATATCATCAATCTTGTGCTGCTGACCAGACACTTCCTTCGCAACTGACCATATGGTTTTAATTTTATCCTGTGAATTAGGTGTTTGGTACCACAGCACAACAGACACACCAAAAATAAATAATGTATAAAATTAAAATTATGTGTGAGTGTGCTAGTATGAACATGTGTATGAAAAAGCTACATTATGCTAAATGTATAAAAAGGTTGGACTTAGGTCTTGTGTTACGAAATGGTAAGGGTCAGACCAAATGTTACAAGTCCATGTGACTGAAGTGATTGCCAACCAAGTCTTGTTACAGTACATTTGCAGGATTGTTTTACACTTGTACATAGGCACAATTCTCATAGAGGTGTGGCGTTGATAGTTCGTATCGACCATGAAACTTAATATCTGTGAACTCTAAGTGCTCTGTTGAGCCTTCATCTTAACTTTACTTTAGTCAGTTCTTTGTTATACTTCATTCTGTATGGACGCAGTGTCAAATGTAAATATATACGAGCTATGACATATATAGGAATGAAGTTTTCTATATCCCGATTACCGATCCCATTTCCATAGTGGTGACCCCGCAGTTCGTTTGTGTTTCACGTCTTCCGTGCTGGTGTTTATGCAACAGGTTAAATGCACTACACAATGACCACGCCAAACAATGCCTTGTTCGAAGATGTGGAAGCACAACTCCGATCACCAAGTTTCGTCATTTCTGCACCAAAGGCGTATTCATCATTTATGCACAGTGATTTGCGTTCTCAACCAACGCTGTGTGCTAACCTCATTAATTTTCAATGGTCGACAACTACGCCATTAGTGCGAACAATGGATTCAGGCTTCACGTCACCGGATTATGCCCATCCGACAGTGAAATGTGAACTGAACAATATTTCGAATTGTGTCTCTTCAAATCGAGTGTTTCAAGAACAAAGTGATCTCCATTCGAACACATGTTTAGCAACCCACCAGCATGCTACATCAGTTACTGTCAGGCTGTGTGCATCGCCGCCATTACTACAAACTGCGCCGGGTCCATTCCGCGCACGTGGTATTCCAGTTGTGTCTAATTTACAGGCACAATTCAGTGTTTTGCATAACATGGACCACTTACCTCACCTCAGTGGCCTGCCACGTGCACTACAGGCATGTTATGCATCATATAGTTTCCACATGGATGGTGTTCTCAACCCCCGCCCCCCCACACCACACTTGCAGGGGTCCCCGTTACCAGTCACTCAACTGCCTGCTACTCCCACAGCACAGTCTGTGTCTGCCATGCCGGTCTCTTGCCCTGTTCCGGAAGCGGGTCGTTTCCATCCAGCACTCGTCCCCCATGGTCCAGTTACCGGGTCCCCCTCATGTGCTGTCCATCCGCTCGTTTCCGTCCATGTCTGCCTCGCCATGTTTTTGTGATACACAGTCAACTATGCCAGCTGCCACTACTACGGATTCGTTCGCCTGGTTTAAATCCGGGCATACCACGCCGACCTCTGACTTAAACTCAGTTCAGACGCTACCCCAGGAGACACTGAAGCCACAGTCATCACCCCCTTCTGACCGCTTGCTGAAGCTACCGCCCTTATACGAGGACAACCCAGCATCGTGGTTCACACTCGTCGAGCATCTGTTCGAGTTACATCATGTGTCTGACGACAACTCAAAGTTTCTCTGCCTCATCACACACCTCCATGATCACTCGGATTTGATTTGTGACCTACTCCTCTCGCCGCCACCTGCACCAAAATACGAGTTTGCAAAGAAGACTATAATGGAACAACTTGCCTGCTCACCACAAGAGTTAATAGTCAAGATTCTCTATGAGGAGCACCTGGGAGAACGCACCCCCTCACGACTCTCGTGTTGCCTTCGATTGCTCGTGAACGAGCATACCATGCCTGACACCACGCTATGGGCTGTGTGGTCTACCAAACTACCTACCAATCTAGAGATCCATCTGTTACCACACTAGTTCGCACACTAGTTTGAGTCCATAGGCCCGCCTACTCATTGCTGACCAGTTGTATTCGCTGCTGCGGCAACATCAGCTGGTTCATTCCACACTGTTCGTCGGCACAGCTGCCCCCGCATACCAACCTTCAGCTGGCAAAGAAGGGCTCGCTTGCTGTCACCTTGTCTACTTCTCCTGGCAGCATCAGTTCACTCTCTCAGCTGTCCGAGCACTCCAGGATCGCCCAGGCACCTTGTGTACCGGTCTATTTACCGGAACAAATCAACAAGTACAAGCCGGCCCCGTTGTCGCAGTCTCCGCCTCCTCCTCACCCTGCTCACCCTTTCTGCTGGTACCACAAAATGTTTGGTGATGATGTCAAGAAGTGCAGGTTGCCATGCCAACACTCAAACATCGACCGCAGGAACTAAGAGATTCCGAGTCCTGCGGGGAACCTAACAGATGTCCTCTTACATAACACTCTGTTCACTCGTCTGCCCAGCCGAGTGGTCATCTCTGCGTGACTGACATTGCGTCAGGTCTAGCTTCTCTTGTCAACACTGATGCTGACTTGTCGATCATACCTACTTCGATGGCTGCACCCACTTCTTCACAGACGTAGTCACTTCTACAAGTTGTCAATGTTACCTACCTCAGGCTCAGTAAAGTTTATGGCGATCCCATCTCCTTCCCTACGTTTTCTGTGGATGTTCTACATTGCCAACATCAATGAACTGATAATCGGTATTGATTTTTTGTCTCATTACAAACTATCTTCGAACATCATACAGGGTTCCATGCTCCACCATCCTACAAACACTCACATACTGTGCACGCGCACTTATGTCCAACGCTCTGTTTCCACCACAACATATGATACCATACACGAGTGCTCCGCCCTCGTGGGCAACATTGTGACCTGCATTACCGACCTACTGTCAGAATATGACTCAGCGACGCAACTCCACCAGCACAATGAGAAACTGAAACAATGCATCGCATCCACTTACAGTGAGCTCGTCACGGCTCAGCACATAGAATGCATCACAGTGTAGGCAGGTCAGTTGGTAGATCACAAATTCAAAAATTCACAAACCCAATCATCCCGGCCGCCCCATTGTAGGTGGTTACCAAGCCCCCACAGAACGTATCTCTGCCTACGTAGATCAACACCTTCAACCCATTACAAGCAGTCTCCCATCCTTCATCAAAGACACCAACCACTTTCTCGAACGCCTGGAATCCTTACCCAATCCGTTACCCCCAGAAACCATCCTTGTAACCATTGATGCCACTTCCTTATACACAAATATCCCACACGCCCAGGGCCTCGCTGCGATGGAGCACTTTCTTTCACGCCGATCACCTGCCACCCTACCTAAAACCTCTTTCCTCATTACCTTAGCCAGCTTCATCCTGACCCACAACTTCTTCACTTTTGAAGACCAGACATACCAACAATTAAAGGGAACAGGCATGGGTACCAGGATGGCCCCTTCGTACACCAACCTATTCATGGGTCGCTTAGAGGAAGCCTTCTTGGTTACCCAGGCCTGCCAACCCAAAGTTTGGTACAGATTTATTGATGACATCTTCATGATCTGGACTCACAGTGAAGAAGAACTCCAGAATTTCCTCTCCAACCTCAACTCCTTTGGTTCCATCAGATTCAACTGGTCCTACTCCAAATCCCATGCCACTTTCCTTGATGTTGACCTTCACCTGTCCAATGGCCAGCTTCACACGTCCGTCCACATCAAACCCACCAACAAGCAACAGTACCTCCATTACGACAGCTGCCACCCATTCCACATCAAACGGTCCCTTCCCTACAGCCTAGGTCTTCATGGCAAACGAATTTGCTCCAGTCCGGAATCCCTGAAGCATTACACCGACAACCTGACAACAGCTTTCGCATCCCGCAACTACCCTCCCGACCTGGTACAGAAGCAAATAACCAGAGCCACTTCCTCATCCTCTCAAACCCAGAACCTCCCACAGAAGAACCACAAAAGTGCCCCACTTGTGACAGGATACTTTCCGGGACTGGATCAGACTCTGGATGTGGCTCTCCAGCAGGGATACGACTTCCTCAAATCCTGCCCAGAAATGAGATCCATCCTTCATGAAATCCTCCGCACTCCACCAAGAGTGTCTTTCCGCCGTCCACCTAACCTTCGTAACCTCTTAGTTCATCCCTATGAAATCCCCAAACCACCTTCCCTACCCTCTGGCTCCTACCCTTGTAACCGCCCCTTGTCCCATGCACCCTCCCACCACCACCTACTCCAGTCCTGTAACCCGGAAGGTGTACACAATCAAAGGCAGAGCCACGTGTAAAAGCACCCACGTGATCTACCAACTGAGCTGCCTACACTGTGATGCATTCTATGTGGGAATGACCAGCAACAAACTGTCCATTCACATGAATGGACACAGGCAGACAGTGTTTGTTGGTAATGAGGATCACCCTGTGCCTAAACATGCCTTGGTGCACGGCCAGCACATCTTGGCGCAGTGTTACACTGTCCGGGTTATCTGGATACTTCCCACTAACACCAACCTATCCTAACTCCGGAGATGGGAACTTGCTCTTCAATATATCCTCTCTTCCCGTTATCCACCAGGCCTCAATCTCCGCTAATTTCAAGTTGCCGCCACTCATACCTCACCTGTCATTCAACAACGTCTTTGCCTCTGCACTTCTGCCTCGACTGACATCTCTGCCCAAACTCTTTGTCTTTAAATATGTCTGCTTGTGTCTGTATATGTGTGGATGGATATGTGTGTGTGTGTGAGTTTATACCTGTCCTTTTTTCCCCCTAAGGTAAGTCTTTCCGCTCCCGGGACTGGAATGACTCCTTACCTTCTCCCTTAAAACCCAAACCCTTTCGTCTTTCCCTCTCCTTCCCTCTTTCCTGATGAGGCGACCGTTGGTTGCGAAAGCTTGAATACAAATGTCTGCTTGTGTCTGTGTATATGCGGATGGATATGTGTGTGTGTGTGCGAGTGTATACCTGTCCTTTTCTCCCCCTAAGGTAAGTCTTTCCGCTCCCGGAATTGGAATGACTCCTTACCCTCTCCCTTAAAACCCAAATCCTTTTGTCTTTCCCTCTCCTTCCCTCTTTCCTGACGAGGCAACCGTTGGTTGCGAAAGCAAGAATTTTGTGTGTATGTTTGTGTTTGTTTGTGTGTCTATCGACCTGCCAGCGCTTTTGTTTGGTAAGTCTCATCATCTTTCTTTTTAGATATATTTTTCCCACGTGGAATGTTTCCCTCTATATATATATACCTTCTGATGCCAGCAATTTTGCAACCACGTCTGCAAGCCTGTATATGTAAACTTGCATCACGGTATACCACATTCACTAAGTTTCTCCTGTTTGTATCGTTCAATGCAATTTTCGCATTTCCAACATTATGAACATTAAATGTCGATTAAAAATCACTTCTAAATTCAGTTTTTGGTCTTCTTGTTACATTCCTTTAATAAAATCCTTATAATTACCATACCATAAAAAAAATTTGTATGCGATTTTATATAGAAAAATTAGAAAATTGCCTGCAGTTGGGGAATTAATGATGTATGTGGAAGATACAGCTTTTCATTAGAAAATGGTATACAAAAATGGCTCTGTAACTTGAGGAGAGAGGCAATTTGTATGGTTTCTGACAAAACACGTAAGCAATTAGGTATTGCTGCTGCAGCAAAACAGTCTTCAGCTGAGAAGATATTCCAGTGTAATCGCTTAACAAAAACGTTTGGCTGACTGCAGACTTCTGTGTAGTAAATAAAAGTTAAGAAGGTTTCAATGAATTGTTTTAGAATGGGAAATGGGCATGTTAGATGTTGTATATACCTTTGAAAGACCTGGTTAGTACAGATAGGAAACATGCATATTACTTATATCAGTAACCATATTGATAGGAAGAATGTGTCAGTTTATTGTAGGGAAGCATAAGAAAGTGTTACATTTAACTTTTTGAATTGTTTGATTTCTCTCTCTTGTCTTTGGTGGCAGAATTGGGAGAGGGAGGAGGGAGGGGTCATGGACCATGTTACTTATGTAACTACATGCCTAAGACCCAGTTCACACAAAAGTGGCTGGTGCTGTCGCCTTGTGATGGCAAGGCAGGGTTGTAGCATGGGTGAGACATAAGCAATGCTCACTGAAGGGGTACTGTTAGAGAGTTTCAAGATAGTCATGTTACCACTGTCAAACCAGCAAATTCTTTGTTGTGGCAAACAACAAGTGAAGTGCAAAATTGCTTGAATAAAATAAAGAAATGTACGGTTACCATTTGTGAGTGGATGTAAATGTAAGGCACTGAGCAGTAGCGGATGCACCTATATATCAAGGAGGAATGGTCTTTTTCCTTGAAAATTGCCATCTGACAGTGTGAGTGGAACAATGTTGTATCTGCAACTCGCAATGGAAAATATGGTTCTCATAATTATCATAGCCAAATAGTAGTAGCTGCATGTTAAATAGTTAGGATTTCTAATGTAGTAGTTTAACATCTAGTCAAAATTGAAATCTTTTCATCATGATTCCTATTTTTCATACGTTTTTCATATGAACATAAGACTGCAACTTTTGTGAGAAATGTTCAAATTTATTTGGACACCTTTCCAAAATGTGGTCATTCATTCATATTTCACTGCTATAGCAAAGAAATTCCTTGGTACAGGGCACATTTCCCTAACATGTGGAAGAGATTTCACTCTTATAAAAATAACAAAAGATTGTTTCCCTTATATCACTCAGAGAATTGGATTTCAGTCTTTGCTAATGCCAAGATCAACAGATTCCCTGTCTGAAAGATGAAACCAAAGGATTTCAGAGATCTTAGCATACTATACCATGGGCTGCACACAGGTTCTTTCAAAACATGAGTATGTCTAGCCAAAAATTCCTGCAGATGACCATAATGCACTGAGGGAAAAAGAACATCCGACAAGCATGGGTTTGTCAAAGCAATACACAAAACTGAGGTACTGGGAAGGAAATCTGCCACATTTCAGTTTTCCCTATCTTGTACTATAAAAGGAGCCAAAAACAAAGCCTTACTTGACATGTGGCAGGAAATCCCAGTTGAAAAACGGAATTTATTTGAGAAATTACCATGTGAATAGTGGATATGCATCTCCGTCTCACAAAATACATTGATTGACGGCAGAAATTGTAATGCTGGCTGTACTTGTTTAATATAATTGCAACAGGGATAGTGTTAAATTTTCCTATACCTTCTGCTACTGTTTGTGCAACAAACATTGTTTTACCTTTGTTGTTGCACTTCCTCAAAATATGTTTTCTATTTCTGCAATAAGTAACACACAAAAAACAGCTCAGAATTGTAATGGCGCTGATACCACGCAATTTGTCCAGGATAATGAAAAAAATAGTGTTATTTTTTCAAAGGAGACATAAGTAATTGTGTAGTAACTGTTAAAAAAAAATTGCAGAATGGTGTTTTTTACCTCACATACATTGCCTGTGTAAAGAAAGACCAAAAGGTAAGAGTAGCACAGTGTATTTGTTCTCCTGTAAAACATACTTTTTGTTAGTTACAATGTTGTTCAGGTTGAACAATTCAGTTATGCGTCATCGTATAGAGTATTATTAATAATGAGATTTTCTGGCTAACTTGTCTTGATCCAACTGGATAGCTGTGCGTGTTGAAGTTCCACTTCTGGGGCAGGTAGGTGTGCCAGCCCCTAGACTGAATCTGACTGGCAGATTAACAACAAGAGTAAGTGGGCTGGCCAGCTTGGGTGTGGCTTTTAGGTGGTTTCCCACATCGTACTCAATACAGGGCTGTACTCAAGTGCAACTTCAGTTTTATGAATTGCAAAAATTTCGTAAACTTTGCTCTCTTACACATGAGCAGACAGTTAGGGTACACATGTTCTGTCCCCACATGGGGGATGGAGGGAAGGGGGCAGATGAAGGAGGGGCAGGGAGATGACTAATGGAGTGGTGATAGAAAGGGCATCCGGCCACACTTCACACTAACTCTGACAAATCTGTTAATAACCATGTCGAACCTGCATCAATGCAGGACAAAGACACAAGAAAAAGAAGAAAACTGGGTAACCAATCTTGTCAAGTTCTCTACCGATGTTAGGTAAGATAAGATAAGATACTTTATTGTCACATAACATGTTTTTATACAATCATTCGATTGAGGACATTAGTGACTCGTCAGTCTTTAACCTAAGTTGTTACAGTATTTCATATACAACAGGAAATACATAATACATACATCGCTTATTATAATAAAAATACAAGATTATATTTTAAATCTTTTCGTAAGTCATCGAATCATTACCATAGACTTCACACAACTATATGAAGTATGGATGTACTGAATGGAATACAAACGGCCATTCAAGCTATAATTCTATATATAAACATGAATAGACAGTGAACATGTATACTTCGTATCTATATGGCTTCGAAAGTATACCATTTGTACTTGTATCCTTACTCCCTATTCCTATTTATAAGTTTTTCTAAACTATTTGCTTTTTATTCATTTATAAATTCTTCTAGAGTATAATAACATTTTCTTTTTAGGTATGTGCCAATGGTCTCCAATGTGGATTCCCCAAATATTGACCTTATCTTATTTCTGATCTTCAGAGCCATGTAATGTGGACTATTTTCATATAATGTGAGTCTGTAACAAGGTAGCATGTATTTCAATTTATGTCTAGTTTCATAGGCATGTGTGAATGTATTTCCTCCAAACAGATGTGAGTTTTTCTGTTCACAGAGAAGTATTTCATATATGAAGATGGAAGGGATTGTCAAGAAGTCCAGGCTTTCGAATAGTGGTTTGCATGAATGTCTGCTATTAGTTCCTGTCATTGCTCGAAGGTGGTTTGTCTTTTCAGCACCCCAAAAAATTATTCTATATCTTATAACTGTTATGAAATATGTGTGGTATACAATTTTCTTAACCGTTAAATCCGTTACTTTGTGTAGTACCCTCATTGCATAAACTCAAATATTTAATCTCTTCTTCAGTTGAATGTCCACATGGTCAGTCCATTGCAAGTTTAAATAGTTATCCCAAGAAATTTTACAGAATCAACTGTGGTCAGTTCTTTACCTGAATATTCTATTTGCGATATATATTCAGTACTTTGTTTGGTCCTCAAGAGTATGATTTGGGTTTTTTCAAGATTTAATTTCATAGCATTATTTTTTATACATTGTTCAAGTTCTTGTAGAGTTTATTTCATGGTCCATACTAACTCTTCAGTGTTTTGCAGCAAACTACAGCAGTTGAGTCATCTGCCTAAAGTATAGTATTCTTATTTACTTTGCTAGGTATGTCATTTATGTAATATAAGAACAGAAGTGGTCCTAATATCGAGCCCTGAGGCATGCCTGCTTGTATTTCTCTCCAGCTAGAGCAAGTTTTCTCTCCCTTTTGATGTATGACCACCCTTTAGTGTCTGTGTTTGAGATAAGATGAAAACCATCTTATAGATTTTCCATGGAAGCCATAGGTACCCAATTTTTGGAGCAGTAGCTTATGGTTTACTGTGTCAAACACCTTTGAGAGATCACAAAAAATATCAGAACCACTTTGTTTGTTGTCGAGGCATTTACTTACTTTAGAGATTAGTTCATTTACAGCTTGTAAAGTGTTTTGTCCTTTCCTAAACCCATTTTGGTTATTGAGAATAATATTACCTTCTTTACTGTACTTTTCTAATTGATTACATACTATTCGTTCAACTATTTTAGAGAAAACTGGGAGTATAGACACTGGGCGGAAATTTACTAAATCATATTGTTTTCCCTTTTTGTAGATTGTACAAACTTCAAAATATATTTTAGTCTGTCTGGAAAGCAGCCCTCATCAAATGATTAGTTTATTATATTACAGAGTTGAGGTACAATGCTGTCACTTCCTGCCTTTATGATATTTGTTGGAATTTCATCCCAGCCCACAGATTTAAGATTTTTTAGGGATTGTATGATGTTAGCTACTTCCTTACATGATACAGCAGTAAATTTAAACTCTCTTGATTCCTGCAGTACTGCATCAGGTCTTATTTATGGAAGCAAGAAGTTATGAATTTTATTTGTGGTTATGAAGTAATTATTAAATTCTTTGCAGATGTGCCGAGTGTTAGTAACAGTATTCCCACCAATTTCTAGTTTGTAATTAAAATGTTTTGTTTCTACAGTACCTGTTTCTTTTGTGACAACCTGCAATAGTGCTTTTGATTTATTTGAGGCATTAGCTATATGTTTACTGTTTCCCATTTGTTTTGCTTGTTTAACTACCCGATCAATTATTTTTTTGTATTTGATTTTGTACCTAATAAATTCAGCATCATGGTTGGTTTTCACTTCCTTATGCATTTCCCTCTTTCTAATACTAGAGATCCTGATACCTTCCGTAATCCATGTCTTACTTTTATTGTATTTATTACATGTTGATATGAGGGGAAAGCATTCATTGAAAATGTTCTTGAATTCATATATGAAAGTGTTGTAATTATTGTTTACTGAACACTGGTTTGTCTTGCACACTGCAATTGCAATAGCCACTACAATTATGATAACATAACTGAGTATGTTTTTCTAACATTTCAAAAAAATTTTCATTAAATTCTAAATCATTTCACATTTTGACACTTCAACTTAATGGAAACTGCAGCGCACCATTTGAATGTCTTCACCACATGTCGCTTCACTGCACCAATCATTGCTAGAAATGGATATTGTGTGGAACATGAAGCAATGTATCTCCCCCAGGCCACCACTGTGTGCATTGTCTCATTTGTTAACATGGAGCTGGCAAAATACAGCGCCATGTCTTCACCACACATCCGCACCATGCCAATTCTGTGTGAAATTGGTGTATGGAGAATAGTATGGGGGGGAGGAGGGGGGATGTTTCCTGGGACTGTGCACAGAAGTGTAGGTTTTCAGGGTGTTTTGTGACTACAGGAGAGATGAAAGGTGAGACATAAATTATTTTATTTGACTCATGATGGAATTGTAGTTCATAACTGACTAATTCTAGGCAGTAAGAAATCATGCCTCAAATAAAGCAAGTAACAGTACCTGGTAGAGCAGCACATGTGAAAAATTTGAAGATCTTAGAGATTATGTACAGGACAATTGGCAGATGTGTGTGTATGTGGGGAGGAGGGGGGGGGGGGGGCACTGAGGGGCAGAGATGTACACAAAGAAAATGTGTTACTAAAATGGAAGTTAGTAAACACCATCTTTAGTTTGTCAGTCTCTCTGAATCTACTATTATAATTATGCAAAGCTGGTGGTCAAAGGTGTTTAGAGAACTGAGAGAATCTATGAAGATTTACAATTAAAAAATGTAAAATCAATTACTTAAAGATTGTAAAGACAATGTTTTACTGAGTATGCTGCTGATGTGGAACTTTGCTGCAGTTATAAGTCTGGTTGGATCACATATACCATGATATATGAAATTTTATCTTTAAAAAGCTGAACTGTAAGAATTATGTTTCATCTACATTAAGATCTGTTTAATGTTAAACTTCATAGTAGGACAGAAGACCAATATTAATCTCAGCATTACTATTTGCCATAACATAGGACTTTTAGGAACACATGAGGCAAAAGTGACCCTATTACTTCTCTTAGAAGATAGGTTAAGGAAAGACAAACCTATATTTATAGCATCTGGCAACTTAGAGAAAGCTTTTGACAATGCCAACTAGAATACACTCTTTGAAATTCTGAAGGTAGCACGGATACAATACAGAGTGGGAAAGGTTATTTCAACTTGTACAGAAACCAAGTAGCAGTTACAAGAGTCGAGGGGTATGAATGGGAGGCAGTGGCTGAGAAGGGAGTGAGACAGGGTAGTAGCCAATCCCCAATCCTATTCAGTCTAGATAGTAGCCTATCCCCAATCCTATTCTGTCTATACACTGAGGAATTACTAAAGGAAACCAAAGAAATATCTGGAGAAGGAATTACAATTCAAGAAGAAGAATAAAAATGTTGAGGTTTTCCAACGACATTGTAATTCTGTTAGAAACAGCAAAGGGCTTGGAATGATCAGTATCTTGGAAGGAGGATATAACTGAACATCACCTACAGCAAAAACATGGGTAATGGAATATAGTCAAATTAAGTCAGGTGATGCTGAGGGAATTAGATTAGGACATGAGACACTAAAAGTAGTAAATGACTTCTGCAGTAAAATAACTGAGCAGTAAAATAACTGATAATGGCAGAAGTAGAGAGGATATAATATGTAAACTTGCAAAGGCAAAAAAAAAGCATTTCTGAATATGAGAAATTTGTTAACATCATAGTCCAGTATAGAAGTGAAATGTGAGCAGTACACACTTCAGAGAAAAACAGAATATATACTTTAGAAATGTGGTGCTACATAAGAATGCTGACAGTTTGATGGTAGATCATGTAACTAGTGAGGATGTATTGAGTAGAAATGGGCAGAAAAGAAATTTGTGGCACAACTTGACTAAAAGATACAATCAGTTAATAGGACACATTCTGAAACATAAAGATCACCTTTTTAGTACTGGAGGGGTGTGTGTGTGGGGGGGGGAGTAAAAATTGTAAAGGGAGACCAAGAGATGTTCAAAAGGCTGCAGGTCACAGTAGTTATTCGGAGATGAAAAGACTTGCACAGGACAGAGTAGCATGGGGACCTGCATCAAACCAGTCTTCGGATTGAAGACCTCAACAACAGCCTTCAAAGCCCATAATCTAAAATGAAAACTTGGGTATTTATTGTGGGAATAATGAACAACGCAATGTAACTTAAGAACTTTGTCCAATACTTTTATTTGCCATTTCATAATGCTGAACTGATGTGTTCCACCAAAATGTCAATGTCTATGCACTATATATATGCTTTCTAAGATACTGTCAGTTCCCATGGTCAGTATGATCACCAACTTAAACTCCATTGAGGATGGGTGGGACATGGGGACATAGTGAAGCAGTATCTGGTCTAATTTGCATTACTGTCAACATCCCCTGACCAGTTGTAAAAACAGGTAGAAACAATAGATTATCTCCGAACATGACATCTGATACTTCTACTATCAAATTGTTGACATATGTATACTGAATTTCACCTATTTTGGGTTACGCAAAAGATGGAACTTCACGTTCAAAACAATTTTTCCATCACTTCACGACTTTGCATACATTGACAGGCACTACAGGACCTACATAATAAATCAGACCTGATCAACATGGCATCATTAGTCTAAGGTGTTCTTTTTTTTATTTCAAACTGGTGTATTATTATGATAACAGAAAATCCTGGGAGAAAAATAATAAATGATTAAAAAGAAAATTTACGTAAAGACAAAACCCAAAAAGAGAACAAGCACATGAAAAGCAGTGCCTGAAATCCTATTCACTGCCTGGAATCTTGCTCTCCTTTGAAGTTATGGCTGAAGACACAGAAAAAGACACATTTCTGATGTCGTAGCATGAATGGTGTAAGTCATGCAATGACAACAGAAATGTTTTATCTCTTAACCAAACAGTTTTAGAAAGAAAACTGTACACAAACCTACAAATTCTTTTCATGACGATATACCCTATTGAATTATATTCCTTGACTTCTGTTGAAATTTTGGCTTATTTGCTCTAATTTTCCTGAAATATATCACGTACAAGTTACAAATGTGCATCTGTTTTCTTCTTTTTTATGTATGAGCCACAATGGACTATGTTTATATCAACTATTTTTCCTTCCTTTTCTTCCACATTTCTCTCATCATTTCTCAATATCTTTCTTCTGTCCAAGCGGTCCTAGTCTTCTTCTTGGGTTTTTACCTTTGGAATATTGGAATTTTTTTCAAAGGGGCAATCATTCCTCAAAATGTGTGGAGTAATTCCAAGTTTGTCTATGTCCCTTACAATTTATCGAAATAGCTGAACAGTATTTTTGTCAGTCTGTTGGGATTCATCCTCTGGATGTAGCCATAGAAAGCTATTCTCCTTTCCCTAATCATATGTGTAATATTTTCTAATCCTGTCTGCCTTATTTCACTATTTTGGCATTTTCTGTATTGTGTTTGCTCTTTAACTGGTTCCAATATTTACCTTAGTGTTTTTATTTCTGGACATCTAGTCCATCATCACCTTTTTGTTTAGAGTTAAACACTCTGCATTATAAAATGCTTATGGCGAATTACTAAAGAATAGTGTCTCAGTTTAGCATCTAGAGATTTTGATTTCTTATTATATATATCCTTAGTGAGGTAGTACACTGTTTTCATCTTATTAACTCTTGTTCTAATGGCTTCCTTCTCTGAAATGTCTTGTTCTTTTAGATTAATTTGTTAGGTCATTCATTTTTTTTCATATTTACTTTCATTATCTTGTTGTAGGGAATGTTTGTCACAGATTTGGTTTTCGCAATGGAGATTTGTTTTACTTACATTATTTTCGTGTATGTACCATGTACAAGGGATTTAATGTGTGGTGTTTCCTGAACCAATGTGTTACACAAAAAAGGGCATCAATCTTCACAATATATGATCTCTCTTTCCTTTTGCATGTCCTGTCAAGTCCTATTGCATGGGAACAGACATAGCACAGTCTTTTGGTGGAATTGTTTTGAGGAAATGCTGCACTGATAACTGAAAGTTTTGCAGGGTGTGTACGAATGCCCAGAAGTTGGAGAGATGATGCTTGCTTTGTATTTAATTACAGATTCTTCTGCGATGCCAATCAAGACTGCCATACTTGTCTTCTCTTCAACTGATTGATTGTAAATTACAAATGAATTTCAGGCAGCCAGCTGGAGCAAATGAAAAAAAATTGGACTAGCAATATTTTCATGCTCTCTTTCATGGTATCAGATTTGTTGACATCCACTGATCAACTATATCAACTTCTTTCATTGCAGTTGTAATCAATGACTACTGTAGTTTTCTTGATAATTTCCCCATTCTAAATATTCCCATTCTATGTAATCTCTTTTAAGTCACTGTTGCAGTTAATTGACAAAAGTGCAATATCCTTCTTATCCTCCCATTTTATTGCAAATCATTTTCTCCTTCTGTATTCAAATATTTCTACTTTGCCAATTATTTTATTTTGAAATGAGGTGGCATGTCAATTCTTGTCAACTTCACAGATTGCATGTAATCATAGTTTTTTGGTTAGAAAACCTATGAACTCAGAAGATGTATAGAAATTCCCTCTAACGCAGTAGCCAACACTAACGGGAAGATGACATGAGTTAGAGGGAAGAAGGAAGAAGTAGTAAACGAATTCATTCAGAAACTTAGAAATATTAAGTGAGACAGTACATACCAGTGTCAAACTGGTATAAATGAAACTGAAACTGCTTTTAAGAGCTGCATTAAAATTTGTTTAGATTTGTGGTATATTTGTTCTCCTCATAAAAATGAACCATGGATCTTCCCATTGGTGGGTTAGCCTTGTGTGCCCCAGCAACAGTCTGAATGATTGGCTGATCTGGCCTTGTAACATCAACTAAATCGGATTTACTGTGCTGGTACTACAAACAGCTCAAAACAATGGGAAACTGCGGTGAAACCTTGCTTAATGAGCACCTCCCATAATGCACAATTCACGTAATGAACAAAACAAATTGTAAAAAATGACTCGCTTAACAAGCGATGTTTCACATAAAGAGTGACGACAATTTAGTGTGACGTCACCTGCAGTTCATGCGCAGTAGGGAAAACGTTCAACAATGTGAACATCTTTCATTGTCAGCAGTGGCATATGAACAATGTCTTTAGTATCTACTGCAGTCTGGGTTTAGTGCTCTTTCTGCTACCATCTTGGTGCAGCTTGTGATCATAAAGTTTTCTAAACTTGTGTTCAACAGTGTTTTTTTGTCTGCAAATTTTAATAACCTTTCGTAGAAATGTCCCCAAAGATGAAGTCGCAACAAGATAACCATATGAGAAAGAAAATGACCTTAGAAATGAGACATAAAATCACTGAAAAACGTGAACATGGTGTGAGCATTGCTGTTTCAGCAGGGACATACACTCAGTCTACATCAACTATTTGCGTTCTCCTCAAGAATAAGGACAAGCTTAAGGAGAGAGATGCTTCAAAGGGAGTGACAAGAGTATCTAAACAATGGTTTCATATCCTGCATGATGTCAAAAGCTTATATGCATAGATGAAAATCGATTGCAAGGTGACACTATTAACTAGAACATCATTTATGAGAAGGCAAGAATGATTTTCACCGACCTCGTTAAGAAGGCCCCAGTATTATCAGCAGCCATGGGTGGTTAAGAAGCTTAAGAGAACAACCGGTATCCACATCATTGCGAGGCACGATGAAACAGCCAGCTCCAACACAAAGGCAGCAGAGAACTTCAACAGTAACTTCAAGATGCTCATAGATTCTGAGGGCTATCTGCTGCAACAGGTTTTTAATTGTGATGAGAATGGGTGTGTTTTGGAAGAAGATGCCAAAGTGTACCTTTATAACAGCAGAGGAGAATGAATTGCTAGTCACAAGGCCATAAAAGACAGTGTCGCACTGCGTTTCTGTGTCAATGCAAGCAGCGACTTGAAAATTAAATTGCTGCTTGTTTACTATTCAGAAACTCCTTGAGCCTTCAAGAAGTGTAAAGCCCAGAGGAGCAGGTTAAATGTGATGTGGAGGTCCAACAGCAAGGCTTGGGTGACACTTGATCTTTTCTGTGATTGGATCAATGAAGTGTTTGGTCTTCCGATCAAAAAGTATTTGTTTGAAATGAGTCTGCCATTCCATGTCTTGCTTGTTATGGACAATGGTCCTGCCCATTCTCCAGGCCTACTAGACCACATCCTTGAAGAATTTCAATTCATCAAGTTCCAATTTCTGCCTCCCAACACCACTCTGTTACTCCAGCTTATGGACCAGCAGATTATTTCTAAAGCTCTACATTAAGGCATTCTTCAAGCATTGCTTTGAGTTGACTGAAGCTACCAACCTCACTCTCAGAGAGTTTTGGAAATATCACTTACACATCATTGCCTGTGTCAAGATGATCAAAAAGGCATGGAAAGGGGTTACCAAGGAAACCCTCACTTTGGCTTTGGCTAGAGTGCGTCGTTAACTGTGACTCTGAGGCATTTGAGTCAGTACCTGTGGAGCCTGCAGTCAATGAGATTGTGTCTTTGGCCAAGAACATGGGACTAGAAGTGGATAACAACAATATTGATGAGCTTGTGAAAGACCACAACCAAGAAATTACCACTGAAGGAAGAGCTTATGCAGTTGCAGTGTGTTTCACAGCAGGAAGTTGTGGAGAGTTCTTCAGAGGAGGAGGATTTGGTAACAGCAAAACAGCAATCTTCTGGTGCAACAAGAGATATGCTGAAAGCTTGGGAATTGGCTGCATCGTACTTTGAAAATCATCACCCCAATAATGCAGTGGCTACACACACTACAAATTTATTCGATGATAATGCAGTATCGCATTTTCACCAAGTGTTGAAGCATTGGCAGAAATGAACGACTATAAATAGCTTCCTAGTGAGAAAGAATATGTCATCTACTGTGAATAATAAAGAACATAATACTATATATATAATTTTCTTTGTATAAATGGCATGAATAAGATAAAACTTTTAGTATTTTTTCCACATGGAACAAATTATCATATTTCACAATAATTTATATGGTATAAACTGTTTTGCTTAATGAGTGTTTCGCACTATGAGTAAGGTTCTGGAACAAATTATGCTCACTACATGAGGTTCCACTGTGCAACTGTAATTTTTCCTGAGGGCATGCACCTCTACTGTATGGTTAAATGATGATGGCATCCATTTGGGGAAAGTATACCATAGGTAAAATAGTCCCCCATTCAGTTCTCTGGGAGGGGGCTACTCAGGAGGATGTCATCAGAAAAAACAAAACTGGCATTCTACGTATCAGATCATGGAATGTTAGATCCCTTAATTCAGTAGGTAGGTTAGAAAATTTAAAAAAATAAATGGATAAGTTGAAGACTGATACAGTGTGAATCAGTGAAGTTCGGTGGGAGCATGTACAGGACTTCAGGACAGGTGAAGTCAGTGTTATAAACACAAAATGAAACAGTTGTAATGCAAGAGTAAGTTTAATAATGAATAAGAAAACAGGAATGCAGATAGCTACTTAGACAGCATAGTGAATGCATTATCATAGCCAAGACAGACATGAAGCCAACACCTAATACAGTAGTACATGTTTAAATGCCAACTAGCTCTGCAGACAATTAGTTAAGAGAAACAATGATTTAATAGTGATGGGGGTCTGGAATCAAACAGTAGGAGAAGGAAGAGAAGGAAAAATTGTAGGTGAATGCGGGCTGGGGGAAAGGAATGAAAGAGGAAGCTGCCTGGTAGAATTTTGCAAAGAGCATAATTTAATCATAGCTAACACTTGATTCAAGAATCAAGAAAGAAGACTTTATGCGTGGAAGAGACCTGGAGACACTGGAAGGTTTCAGATTGATTATACAATGGAAAGGCAGAGATTTCAGAACCAGGTTTTAAATTGTAAGACATTTCTGGGAGCAGATGTGGACTCTGACAACAATTTACTGGTTATGAACTGTAGATTAAAACTGAAGAAACTGCAAAAAGATAGAAATTTCAGGAGATAAGACATGGATAAACTGAAAGAACCAGAGGTTATAGAGAGTTTCAGAGGGAGCTATAGGGAACAGAGGAGCAAGGAATACCCTAAAAGAAGAATGGGTAGCTTGGAGAGATGAAATAGTGAAGGCAGCACAGGATGAAGTGGGCACAAAAACGAAGGGTAGTAGAAATCCTTGGGTATCACAAGAGATATTGAATTTAATTGATGAAAGGAAAAAACATAAAAATGCAGTAAATGAAGCAGGCAAAAGGGAATACAAACATATAAAAAATGATATATCTAAAAACAAAGATGATGAGACTTACCAAACAAAAGCGCTGGCAGGTCGATAGACACACAAACATACACACAAAATTCAAGCTTTCGCAACAAACAGTTGCTTCGTCAGGAAAGAGGGAAGGAGAGGGAAAGACGAAAGGATGTGGGTTTTAAGGGAGAGGGTAAGGAGTCATTCCAATCCCGGGAGTGGAAAGACTTACCTTAGGGGGAAAAAAGGACAGGTATACACTCGCACACACACACACACACACACACACACACACACACACACACACACATATCCATCCGCACATACACAGACACAAGCTTGTGTCTGTGTATGTGCCATAAAATGTAGATTGGCAATGCAACAAAAAGAGTTTCTGAAGAAGATAAATTTGTTAACATAAAATATATATTTAAGTGTCAGGAAGTCTTTTCTGAAAGTATTTGTATAGAGTGTAGCCATGTGCGGAAATGAACCATGGACGATAAACAGTTTAGACAAGAAGAGAATAGAATGTTTTGAGAAGTGGTGCTACACGAGAATGCTAAAGAGTAGATGGGCAGATCATGTAACTAGTGAGGAGGTACTAAGTAGAATTAGGGAGAAGAGAAATTTGTGGCACAACCTGAAAAGAAGAAGATGGATTGATTGATAGAACACATTCTAAAGCATCCAGGCATCACCAATTTAGTACTGGTGAGAAGTGTGGAGGGTAAAAATCATAGAGGGAGACCAAGAGATGAATATAGTAAGGAGATTGAGAAGTATGTAGGTTGCAGTAGTTATTGGGAGATGAAGAGGCTTGCACAGGATAGAACAGCATGAGGAGCTGCAATAAACCAATCTTTAACTGAATACCACCACAACAACAACAACAACAACAAAAATCAGTCATGAAAGTAAAACTACAAAGAAGGACATTAAGTGGAACACAGATGAACTTATTAATATCAGGCAAAATGTATTATCTTTGTACCGTGTGTATAAAGCTTCTCCTAAATATGAAACAGTGAAGAAAGATGAATTGTACAAAGCTTATCTTGTACGTGAGAGCACCTACAGAACTAAGCTTAGAATGGCACAAAGAACAGTCTATGAAAGGCATATTGAAGGTGCTCCTAATAAGTGCAAAGCTGCATGGAATGTTTCTGCATAAGAGCATCGCATATCATGAATGTAACATACTTATTGATCTGGATAAAGTTAATCTTTTTTCCATGGATTCTGTAACCAACATTAGGAACAAAATTACAAGTACTACTGCAGCTGATCTACTTAAGCAACACCAATAAGGGAGCTATAGCTTTAAATGGAGGACAATCATACTTATTGAGATTACAAAAGTAATGGCAAAGTTCTCAAACTCCAAGAGCATGGACTACTCTTGGTTGACTAATTATAAAATAAGAAAAACAATACATATAATTAGTGAACCATTGGCCTTTCTTTTCAACAGGTGTCTAGAGTTTGGAATATTTCCTACAGTACTAAAAATATCAAAAGTCATTACAGTGTACAAAAGAGATGACAACATGATCTATAAAAATTACCGGCCTGTTTCAATAGTTCCTATTTTCTCCAAAACATTTGACTTTCTTATTTACAACCAACTAAACTATTACTCTGAGTTGCAAACTCTACTTTCTAATAGCCAACTGGGGTTCTGCAAGGGAAGAAATACTACCAATTCTGTTCTCTGAACTGTGAATGAAGTAATAACAGCCTTTGAGAATAAAAATAAAGCTTCATTTCTTTTCTGTGATTTAAGTAAGGCACTTGACTGCATTGCTCATGATATCTTACTTACTAAATTCAAATTTTATAGTGTACAAGACCCTGCAATGGCAGTAATTATATCATACCCAAACAATAGGAAACAGTTTGTTTCTGTCAGAAACAGGCACTCACAGCTGCAACAAGTTAAAACAGGGGTCCCACAAGGTTCTGTCCTTGGGCCCTTCTTTTTTATAACTGCAGTCAATGATTTACCCCACTGTGTTCCCAACTCAGTTACTTGTTATGCTGATAACACAACACTGCAAACTCAGCATGAGAACACATTAGTTCCGCAAGATGAGATGCAAGATGGCATGGAAGCAGCACTAAATTGGTTCTCATCAAATACACTACTTTGATACCCTGTTAAAAACCAGCAGATTATACTAGGATTGTCAAAAGAGGTAGAAGCAAAAGCAGTTAAAATTCAAGGAATTCATGTAGACTTTAAGTTAACTTGGGAAACACACATCTACCATACCTGTACAAAATTATCTGAAGTTACTTATTTAATGTGAAAACTGAGAGGCTTAGTACAAAGGAATATTTAAGAATTATTTATTCTGAACTCTTTCAGGCACATAAAGGGTATGGACTGCTGATGTGGGGATGTTCTCCTCTCATTAGTAAAATTCGAAAAATTCAAAAGGATGTGGAACTCGCAATGAGCAATACTGGTAGATTAGAGCACTGGTGGCCACTATTCGTACAGCTCAAAATATTAACAGTCATTAATTTCATCACTCCATGAGAAAAACAATATAACAGATTTCGAAACGAGGGAAAATATACGCCACCAAAAAGCTAGATGCTAAATAAAATTAAATATACCAATGCACAGGCTGGCAAGAACAGGGAATTCCTATCTAATAAACAGTTTAAGAATATGTAATAAACTTCTATTTTTTGCTCACTCAGCCCACATAACTAGCTTCAGAAGAAAGCTATTAAACTGGTTACTTATTAACCCTCCTTATGAATTTATAAAATTCCATTGGCACTAATTTTTAAGATTTTGTCACTGACTGTATTTATTATTATTTTGTTGTTTCTCTATCATTTCTATTGGAATATGTAATGCTCAATTAGTTTTAATATACTAGTGTAGGAAAATGTAACATACTATCAGTAAAAAATGCTTATTCCAACTCAGGTTGTCAGTGGTAAATAAAGAATCTAAATCTAAAATTTTGTGGCTCAAATGGTTCAAATGGCTCTGAGCACTATGGGACTTAACTGCTAAGGTCATCAGTCCCCTAGAACTTAGAACTACTTAAACCTAACTAACCTAAGGACATCACACACATCCATGCCCAAGGCAGAATTCGAACCTGTGACCGTAGCGGTCGCGCGGTTCCAGACTGTAGCGCCTAGAACTGCTCAGCCACAGGCACTGGCTCTAAAATTTTACTGAAAAATAGCTTTATTAGAGTCGTAACCATCCGAGAAGCTACTGGAAGGTTCTCAAAGTCCCAATCCAGCTTTGTTCTTCCTCCTGTGCAGATTATGAATTACTAGACAAAATCCCTTTTGTTTCACAGGGTATATACGAGGCCTGTCTAAACTGTATCCGACGTTTGGCCAGAAAAAATATTTCGAATACCTGACAGGGTTGGGACCCTAATCCCCTTTAAAGTAGGCCCCTTGTGCTAGGGCACACTTAGCCCACTGAGCCTTTCACTGCCAGAAACACATCTGGAAGTCTTCTTTTGGAATGGTGTTCAGCTTCATTGCCGTGTGCCGCATTATCTCTGCTCTACTCACAAAATGGGATCCTTTCAGTGGCATTTTCAATTTTGGAAACAACCAGAAGTTGCAAGGAGCCATGTCTGGAGAGTAGGGAGGTTGGCGAATGGCTGTAATTCCATGTATGGCCAAACAATTTTGGATCAAGTGGGATCAATATGCGCGGGCCTTGTCGTGATGCAGTTACCAGTTTGCCGCCATCCACATGTCAGGTCTTTTGCGCCAAACTGCATCACGGAGTTGCTGAAAAACACCTTGATAGTATTCCTTTGTCACTGTTTGTCCTTCTGGTGCATATTCATAATGCACAATTACACGGACATCAAAGAAGACAGTCAGCATCATCTTGATTTTGCTTCGCACCTGCTGCTTTTTCTTTGGCCTTGGAGACTCGGGATGCTTCCACTGCAATGACTGTCTTTTTGTTTCTGGGTCGTGCCCATATACCCATGACTCATCTCCATTTATCACGGTGTTCAAAACCCAGGATCAGTTTTGATGGTGTCTGGAAGGTCCTGTGCAACGTCAAAACGGAGGTCTTTTTGTTCTGGCGACAACTTGGGCACAAATTTCACAGCCACTCGGTGCATGTTCAAATCATCATGCAAAATTGCATGTGCAGAAGCATTACCCCTTCCAACCTCTTGGGGGGCAATCTCCTGCATGGTCAAACAACAATCTGCCATCACCAAATTTTGCACCCTCTCAACAACAGCTGCACTCCGAGCAGTTTGGGGCCTGCCAGAACACTGGTCACTCTCCGCTGATGCGCGGCCATTTTTTAATCGGTTGAACCACTCCTTTATTTGTGTTACACCCATCGCATCTTCTCCAAACACCTGCTGAATATTACAAATTGTTTCACTTTGAGAATCACCAAGCTTTTGACAAAATTTGATGTACTATATTTGCTCAACACTTTCAGTCATCTTGAGAGAATCCGTAATCTGACAAACACATTGTGTAGCACCTCACCCAGTGACCGATAGGCATCAACTGACATGCTGGAAGGTGGGAAGAAAATTCACGCATGCGCATAAAGGTCTCTTCCTTTACTGTGTGCAGTGGCACTATGCTATCATCTCTATTTTGTGCGGGAAAATCAAAGGTCAGATACTTTTTAGACAGACCTCATATAGATTTTATAAAATTTTGCCCTTTTCAGAAGAATAATTTCTTTCTTTCTCTGCATTCAATAAAGTCAACGTTGTAGCACACTCTGATATCTTCAAATGTTATCTCATTCTCAGAACTGTTCTTAGTTACACAGTACAATAAAGCACATATTGATGAATTAGTACCAGACAGAGAAACAGAGGTTTAACATTCACTGCTTTGGCATCTACATCTTAACTGCATGTGATGGAATAGAAACTATGATCAATCCAAACATATGTGGCAGAGAACAGCCTAGGAATATTTCTGTGACTATCACACTGAAAGCATGTTGCAAACAAATCAGACTGCCCTGGACAAATCACGACAGGTAGTTGTGGGGTTAAGTCTCTGTATGCTTAAACTGCAGTCTTTCAAAATGAATGGATAGCTCAAAAACCTACTAACAGTCATCACTATTTCTTATGTGTACATTTACTACTTATAAAAATAATTTATGTATCATAACATAGCAAATGGAAAGAAGCATCTAGTAGAGAATTAAATAATAGTCAGAATTATTTCATGAATGACTATAATTTATGTCAAAAATGCTGTTTTTAAGAAATTAATTGCAGAAACCAAACTTTATATTTAAAATACAAATTGCAAGTGTTTTTTTCATCACCAATCATTTTCCTGAAGCAGATATGAAAGTAACACTGTGTGTGTGTGTGTGTGTGTGTGTGTGTGTGTGTGTGTGTGTGTGTGTATGAGACCAACTAGGGACAAGAAGCTAATTTGAATTCCTTCTCATTTACTGATTTCTTTTTCCCCAATATTCTTTAATTTTTTCACTAGGTCTCTTTTCTCTTTGCTCAGACCACTTCACAACGGTTCTCAGATTTTATTGAAATCCTACTAATTTTAATACTTTTCTTTTGAACATAGTTCTCTCTACTCCTTTCTCTTGTTTTTAAGTTGTGTGTTTCCCAACTTTTTTAAATTTACAAATCCAGCTTTTTGTTAGCATACTGTCACTCATTTTGTAAAAATTTCCAAAAAAATCAGTGGGCTTTCCTTTATTGCTTCATCATTTTTTTCCACATTATATACTTCTTAATTTGCTGGTTTCTTTGTTTCTCATTAGATCCATTATTTTTCTCCTAATTCTTCTCTTTAAAACTTTTAGTAAGTCTGATATACAATTCAAGATTCACCACCCTGTTACAGAAGATTATTTTTGCATTTCTCAATATTTACTTTTATTGTGGATATTCTTAGCTGTTCAATATTCTGTCTCAATTTTGCATTTTCTTTCTCTTTTTTGGTAGTTTTTCTAACCCACTTTCTCAAATTATCTTTCCTGGTAACCTGAATGTTTTAACCTTTTCTATTTGACCAACAGGCACTATTAAAAATTGTAGTGAAATCTTTTTAGGATTCCATATGCGAATCAGTAAAAATTTATTGTCCATCTCCTTGTCTTTCTGTCTTATAGTTCAAAACCCTTTTTCTCAAGAACAGGTAGCTGTATCAAATTGAACTTTATGTCACATATTAAAGTCTACAGTCCCTTGGCAATACAGAGAAGTAAAGGAGCTAGGCCAATGTAATTAAAAAAAAAGCCTATTTATGACACATACACTCCTGGAAATTGAAATAAGAACACCGTGAATTCATTGTCCCAGGAAGGGGAAACTTTATTGACACATTCCTGGGGTCAGATACATCACATGATCACACTGACAGAACCACAGGCACATAGACACAGGCAACAGAGCATGCACAATGTCGGCACTAGTACAGTGTATATCCATCTTTTGCAGCAATGCAGGCTGCTATTCTCCCATGGAGACGATCGTAGAGGTGCTGGATGTAGTCCTGTGGAACGGCTTGCCATGCCATTTCCACCTGGCGCCTCAGTTGGACCAGCGTTCGTGCTGGACGTGCAGACCGCGTGAGACGACGCTTCATCCAGTCCCAAACATGCTCAATGGGGGACAGATCCGGAGATCTTGCTGGCCAGGGTAGTTGACTTACACCTTCTAGAGCACGTTGGGTGGCACGGGATACATGCGGACGTGCATTGTCCTGTTGGAACAGCAAGTTCCCTTGCTGGTCTAGGAATGGTAGAACGATGGGTTTGATGACGGTTTGGATGTACCGTGCACTATTCAGTGTCCCCTCGACGATCACCAGTGGTGTACGGCCAGTGTAGGAGATCGCTCCCCACACCATGATGCCGGGTGTTGGCCCTGTGTGCCTCGGTCGTATGCAGTCCTGATTGTGGTGCTCACCTGCACGGCGCCAAACACGCATACGACCATCATTGGCACCAAGGCAGAAGCGACTCTCATCGCTGAAGATGACACGTCTCCATTCGTCCCTCCATTCACGCCTGTCGCGACACCACTGGAGGCGGGCTGCACGATGTTGGGGCGTGAGCGGAAGACGGCCTAACGGTGTGCGGGACCGTAGCCCAGCTTCATGGAGACGGTTGCGAATGGTCCTCGCCGATACCCCAGGAGCAACAGTGTCCCTAATTTGCTGGGAAGTGGCGGTGTGGTCACCTACGGCACTGCGTAGGACCCTACGGCCTTGGCGTGCATCCGTGCGTCGCTGCGGTCCGGTCCCAGGTCGACGGGCACGTGCACCTTCCGCCGACCACTGGCGACAACATCGATGTACTGTGGAGACATCACGCCCCACGTGTTGAGCAATTCGGCGGTACGTCCATCCGGCCTCCCGCATGCCCACTATACGCCCTCGCTCAAAGTCCGTCAACTGCACATACGGTTCACGTCCACGCTGTCGCGGCATGCTACCAGTGTTAAAGACTGCGATGGAGCTCCGTATGCCACGGCAAACTGGCTGACACTGACGGCGGCGGTGCACAAATGCTGCGCAGCTAGCGCCATTCGACGGCCAACACCGCGGTTACTGGTGTGTCCGCTGTGCCGCGCGTGTGATCATTGCTTGTACAGCCCTCTCGCAGTGTCCGGAGCAAGTATGGTGGGTCTGACACACCGGTGTCAATGTGTTCTTTTTTCCATTTCCAGGAGTGTATTTTGATACTGACAATCAGGGTCCTTCCTGTTGACCTAGAAACATGAAATTTCCCAAGAAGTAAGGATTCACATCGAAAACAACGAAAAAAAATCCAAACATTGTCAATCTGTAATTACATAAGACAAAAAATGTAATTTGTTATCAGACTGTTTTTCTGTCTGACCATATGTCAAGACATCATTTTCTCAGGAATGAGTAGACACATCAAGCTGAAATTTATATCACATACTAAAGTTTATGGTCCCTTGGCAGAATATACATCCGTTTACTTCCAAGTCAATGGAATCAAAAGATATGGCCATTTATGTCACATACTTTGATACTCGTAAACTCATCAAACCCTATGGGGTATTTATTGTTGACCTAGAATCATGGAATTTGGTAAGAAGTAAAGTTTCACTGTACAAGTAAAGGAAAAATCCAAGAATTGTTTATCTGTAATTATATCAAAAAAAAGAAAAAATCTTTTGTCATTTGTTATCTAATTCAAAACTTGAAATTAAAATATTCTGGATAGTCTTGGTATCCATGGGACCGATATCTTCGCAGTATCAATGTTGATAGCAGGAAAACTTGTGATTCTCAATTTTTGGAAGGGATGAACTGCCTACATAGATAATTAAGTTTGTACAGAACCTTCAATGTGTGAGGCCTACTTGGACCTGGACAATTTTTTATGCTAATAAAAGAAAAGTTTTCTCTTTGGAGATTCTTAAGTCTGCTCTGTTCTAAGAAATTAATATGTATTTGCATCTTCTGGATTTTCAAATAGCACAGTAAAACCATCATAACACACCAGGCAGTTTACTTCAAGCTACTGTTTCTTCTCCTGATATTTATTGGAGATGGTATTCTTTTAAATTTTTGTTCCAGATTCTTACAATTTCTCTAAAATACAGTAAAAGAGGATACGAGATTAGCCATCACCATGGCTTATACCTGAATTTATTTACCTCTTTACTTCTCAGACTATATGAAAGAATATCACTGATTACATTCCCAATTTTGACAGAAAATCAAAAACTTGCATTCGTTTGTGCAAGGTTCTCTCTCAACAGAGAAAAATGTCTTCTTGATAACCCCAAATGTTAAAACTAGGCGTTTTGGAGTTCAGCTGTCTGACAGATAATAAATTTCAAATTAAATATTTGTTCTAAAGAGCAGCTTTCCTACATCTGCTCTGATATTAGTGTTAATTGTCTGTTTAGAGGTTTTCAGTTCTATTTGGCAGCTAATTTATTTTGTAAACTACTGGTAGGTCAGAAATTACTGTAGAGTTACTTCAGGAAGGAAGATTGGTGTTTAACGTCCCACTGGCAATGAATCCATTGGTAAGGGAGCACAAGCTCTGATTGTGTCAAGGCAGGGGAAGAAAACTGGAAGTGCTCTTTCAAAGGAACCATCTGGCATTTGCCTAGAGCGATTTAGGGAAATCACAGAAAATCTAAATCTGGATGGCCAGACACAGATTTGAACCACAGTCGTCCCAAATGCAAGTCCAGTGTGCTAGCCACTGTACCACATCACTCAGCCTCTGTAATTAGTGACATCTTCTTTGCAACCTTTCTTGTGTGAAAGTGCATTAAGACAAATTTCCATTCTTCTGTTATCTTTCTGTTTTCCATACTTGATCAAAAACTATTTGTTATTCTTCATAGTTTCAAATGCTTTTGTGATTTTTTTCAATGGTTGCCTATGTATCTTCTTACTGATCATCACAGAAATCTGAAAATTCAGTTCTGTGTAATTTGGTAGATTGCCAAAATATTTGTAGTATTTCACAATTTTCAGTATTATTCAAGCCAATTCTAATTACTTAACTGCAAAGTAAATATTTAGTTCTTGTCATGCCTTTGATTTATTCTTGAAGGTCTCATAAAAATCACTGGAAATATTTATTGTGACTTTTCTTGAATTTCCGTACATTATTATTCATGCAGTTCTAAAATTTTTTGTACTTGTTGCCATGTTTAAATTGGCTATCATGTTCATTTCCAGACCATATCCATTGCTTTTTATGTCTGGTCAACCTAAGCGTATTGTTGCTGTCATGTGGATTTGCTGAGATGTCTTTCACCAGTTGCATTAAAACATACTAATGTAATTAAAATGCAAATATATCAAAAATATTACCGCCTTGGTTTTGTAGGAACTTTCTCCAACAATCGTTCAGCCAGAGGATTATATTCATCTGAGTCTCTAGATTGTGGAGATAGTCTTGATTCTGCATCCATGATAGTTGATTATATCTGAAACAGAGAAAAATTTACACAAATACAGATAACACTATAATGAAATATTTGTATATTACCCATGTAAACAAAATAAGATTGACTTATTATGAAATTTACACAACAAAATCAAAAGTGACAGCCAATGTTAAATTTCTGGATCCACATGTTTCTACCCTAAAAATGCTAAAAATAAGTTACAGAAAAGGAGTTCATATACACAACAAATGTAATGAACAATAGAAACATATACTAAATACACTGTCCCACACTCTCACAGCTTTGGTTTTCCACCAGTCACTTGATACTGATCACACTATCTGATTCACTTGAGATATTTCCTAGATCTTTCTAGGTAAATTTTATACGGTTTGAGGCTTGGTATCATTTTTTAATTTCTTACCAGGTAAACTCTAGTTCTTGCATTGAGTTTAAATATACAGCTGTTTGTAACATAGTAGAGTATATTTTTCTTATACACAATTATATTTAGAGTAAATCAAACAATGAAAATCCCAGGATGGAGAAACGATGGTATGAAATACAACAGATTGCTACTCACCATGCAGAACAGACAGTAAGCAGCAGGCAGGTGCATTCAATATATATTTAAAAGTAGACTAAGCTACTGGATAAGTCCTTCCCCAGGTGTAGGAAAACACACATACTTTCTTTCATATATGCACAACTCACACACACATGGCCACTCTGACCTAAGGGTAATAGGCACAAATTCATGACAGATGCAGTCTGAGTCCACAGATCAAAAGTGAGGAGAGGGGCTGGTGTAATTGGTTAATTCAAACTATTGAGAAATGCATGGAAGAATGATTTTCAACACATACTGATGTTTTTTCCAAAGGAAACCTGTTTTTATTTTTAGCACAGCTGAAAATAGAAAAAAAACTTAATCAATGCCATTTCTTACATTGTAAAATGTTTATTACATCCAGAGTAATTTTTAAGGTAAAGTTGACGCTTGAGTTACTCCTCAGCAGTTCAATCACGTGTATCAGAGAGAACCAAATTAATCAGGAATACAAAAAGTGATGTAACATAGGTACAGAAGAGAACATGAACAGCATGTTATGTCCACATGCTAACATTTTTATTAACCTTTTTCTCTGAAGGATACTGTACAGCACTGATTTGTTAGAAGAAAATGTACATTAACATGAAAACATAGTTACACTTACAAATTTGTTTTTTGTTTTCAATTACAGAATGTAAAAGAGAGTGTCTTGACATTTCAGGCCAATAAATGTTCAAAGTAGTGCCCATCATTTGCTGCATACATTTGCAATATACTGTGTAATGAAAGTTTTACCAATGCAGTACATCTGGGGTAATGTTGCCACATGCTGCCTCAATACAATGTTTCATATCCTCTGGGGTTATACACATCACGGTACACGTTCTCCTTTAATGTACCCCACAGAAAGAAGTCTGAAGGTGTAAGATCAGGAGAATGGACTGGCCAGTTTATGCATCTGCCATGTCCTATGAACATTCTGTCAAGCGTCAGCCTAGTATTCATTGCAGAATGTGCAGGAGCACTGACATGTTGATACCACAACATTTTCTGACAATGTAGGCAGATCATTTTGTAGAAACTCAATGTATTTTGCAGCTGTTTGGGTGCCTTCAATGAAGTGAGGGCCAATGAGATGGTCGCCAATTACTCCGCACTATACATTTACATTCCACGGTCTCTTTCGCTCTACCTGTCGAAGCCAGTGAGGATTGTCCACGGACCAGTAATGCATGTTTCGTAAATTTGCTGCACCATGGTTTGTGAAACCTGGTTCATCCATAAACAGGTATAACTGCAACGCATTCTCTGTTAATGCCCATTGACAAGAATTCACTCGATTATTAAAGTCATCTTCATGTAATTGCTGATGCAGTGACACATGATACAGGTGAAATTTGTGACAATGAAGTATGTGCTTTACACAACTTTGACTCATTGCACTGCCTCTAGTGATGTCAAGTGAACTCACGTGTGTGTTCACGGCAACAGCAGCTAACACACCAACTGCTCCTGCTTCTCCTGTAATGGGTTTGTTACGGACCCATTTGCATGTTACAACCATACCTGTTGCATACAATTGTTTGTCGATGTTTTCAAATGTGTGGTGTGTTGGATGATCTCTGTCCAGGTACCTTTCTGCATATGACCTGCAGTTTGCAGCTGCATTTTGTCTACACTTGGCATAGATGAGTATCATCTCTGCCTTTTCAGAGTTAGAATAAGCCATTTTCACAGTTCTTACAACACTGTACACACTGTTGTACTTGGGAGCCTCTCACGTTCCTACTGTGCATATATCTATTCTTACTTGTGGACAGTACACTATCACAGACATCCGGTAACACAAAGTACTACAGTTATTCTGAGTACAAGGACTAATTCAGAAAGTGCTACATGCAGACACTGAGACAGCCAAACTCATAAACATCGTACTCTTCATAAACATACCCCTACAGATCTTGTTTGTTACAACAAGTGACTGAAAGTCTGAAGTTCAAGCATCAACTTTACTCTGGATGTACTTAGCATTTTACAATGTGACAAACAGCATTGATTAAGTATTTGTTTCTATTTCCAGTTGTGCTAAAAATAATAACAGGTTTCCATTAAAAAAAAAAAGAAACAAGTAAGTGTTGAAAATCATACTTCCATGCATTTCTCTATGGTTTGTATTAACCAATTCCACCAGCCTCTCTCCTCACTTTTGGTCTGCAGAATTCGTTATTCGGTGTTCGTAGTAGTTTCGTAGGTGTTGCCAGTGGTAATGTTTAGTGACTCACCCTGTAGATGCTCACAGGAGCATGAATGGGAACGTGTTATGCAGATCTTGGTGTCACTCGCATCCATCTAGAAAAGTTTTTATTGAGTCTAACGAGGGCGATGTTGCACTGATATATTCGACGATGCCCTTTTGCTACACTGACTAAAGGATCCTTCAAAGAAATACCAAATTAAGATAACCTGAAGATGCGAAACACGTTGGAAAATAAAAATTAAAATTGCAACCAAGACTGTTTTTAACCATTACTAATACTAAATATTATTCAGTTTTGATAAAACTTAATATATAGCCTATTGTTATTAAAAAGAAGCTGGTTGCAAAATCTCAGCTTTCTGGCTGGGGTATTTACAAAATTACAGAAAATTACCTAAAATACCAAAAGCGGACACCTAGGGAATTAAATTAGGAACTACAATAGTTTATCTTTTGGTATTATTTCAAAACAAAAACTCTCAGTGTGCAGAATTAATTAATTAAGATTTTCATATTAAAACTTTCATTTTCATTTTCGTGATATAAAATTCAGATAAAATTATCATTTATGTCTTATGTCATTGTGGGAGTAAATGCGAGTGAGTGAGAGTGTGTATGTGGAAGATATGTTAAATCTGAAGTTTAATTTTATGTAATGCATTACGCAATCATAGCTTGGGAAAGATGTTTGTACGCACATTGCTGATGGCGTATGTCCAAGCGTACTTGTTTTTGTAAGAAAGCAATGTTTTCCTAAAGTAATGTCAAGATTAATTTTTGTTTGGTTTCAATTGTTGTTGTTGCGGTATTCAGTCCTGAGACTGGTTTGATGCAGCTCTCCATGCTATCCTATCCTGTGCAAGCTTCTTCATCTCCCAGTACTTACTGCAACCTACATCCTTCTGAACCTGCTTGGTCTCCCTCTACGATTTTTACCCTCCACGCTGCCCTCCAATGCTACATTTGTGATCTCTTTATGCCTCAGAACATGTCCTACCAACCAATCCCTTCTTCTGGTCAAGTTGTGCCACAAACTCCTCTTCTCCCCTATTCTATTCAATACCTCCTCATTAGTTATGTGATCTACCCATCTAATCTTCAGCATTCTTCTGTAGCACCACATTTCAAAAGCTTCTACTCTCTTCTTGTCTAAACTATTTATCGTCCATGTTTCACTTCCATACATGGCTACACTCCATACAAATACTCTCAGAAATGACCTCCTGGCACTTAAATCTATACTCGATGTTAACAAATCTCTCTTCTTCAGAAATGCTTTCCTTGCCATTGCCAGTCTACATTTTATATCCTCTCTACTTCGACCATCATCAGTTATTTTGCTCCCCAAATAGCAAAACTCCTTTACTACTTTAAGTGTCTCATTTCCTAATCTAATTCCCTCAGCATCACCCGACTTAATTCGACTACATTCCATTACCCTCATTTTACTTTTGTTGATGTTCATCTTATATCCTCCTTTCAAGACATTGTCCATTTCGTTCAACTGCCCTTCCAAGTCCTTTTCTGTCTCTGACAGAATTACAATGTAATCGGCGAACCTTAAGGTTTTTATTTCTTCTCCATGGATTTTAATTCCTACCCCGAATTTTTCTTTTGCTTCCTTTACTGCTTGCTCAATATACAGATTGAATAACATCGGGATAGGCTACAACCCTTTCTCACTCCCTTCCCAATCACTGCTTCCCTATCATGCCCCTCGACTCTTATAACTGCCATCTGGTTTCTCTACAAATTATAAATAGCCTTTCTCTCCATGTATTTTACCCCTGCCACCTTCAGAATTTGAAAGAGAGTATTCCAGTCAACATTGTCAAAACCTTTCTCTAAGTCTACAAATGTTAGAAATGTAGGTTTGCCTTTCCTTAATCTTTCTTCTAAGATAAGTCGTAGGGTCAGTATTGCCTCACGTGTTCCAACATTTCTACAGAATCCAAACTAATCTTCCCCGAGGTCGGCTTCTACCAGTTTTTCCATTCGTCTGTAAAGAATTCGCGTTAGTATTTTGCAGCTGTGACTCGTTAAACTGATAGTTCGGTATTTTTCACATCTGTCAACACCTGCTTTCTTTGGAATTGGAATTATTATACTCTACTTGAAGTCTGAGGGAATTTCGCCTGTCTCATACATCTTGCTCACCAGATGGTAGAGTTTTGTCAGGACTGGCTCTCCCAAGGCTGTCAGTAGTTGTAATGGAATGTTGTCTACTTGTGGGGCCTTGTTTCGACTTAGGTCTTTCAGTGCTCTGTCAAACTCTTCACGCAGTATCATAACTCCCATTTCATCTTCCTCTACCTCTTCTTCCATTTCCATAATATTTTCCTCAAGAACATCGCCCCTGTATAGACCCTCTATATACTCCTCCCACCTTTCTGCTTTCCCTTCTTTGCTTAGAACTGGGTTTCCATCTGGGCTCTTGATATTCATGCAAATGGTTCTCTTTTCTCCAAAGGTCTCTTTAATTTTCCTGTAGGCAGTATCTATCCTACCCCTCGTGAGATAAAACTCTACATCCTTACAATTGTCCTCTAGCCATCCCTGCTTAGCCATTTTGCACTTCTTGTTGACCTCATTTTTGAGACGTTTGTATTCCTTTTTGCCTGCTTCACTTACTGCATTTCTATATTTTCTCCTTTCATCAATTACATTCGGTATCTCTTCTGTTACCCAAGGATTTCTACTAGCCCTCATCTTTTTACCTACTTGATCCTCTGCCGCCTTCACTGTTTCATTCCTCAAAGATACTCATTCTTCTTCTATTGTTTTTCTTTCCCCCATTCCTGTCAATTGTTCCCTTATGCTCTCCCTGAAACTCTGTACAATCTCTGGTTCTTTCAGTTTATCCAGGTCCGATCTCCTTAAATTGCCACCTTTTTGCAGTTTCTTCAGTTTTAATCTACAGTTCATAACCAATAGATTGTGGTCAGAGTCCACATCTGCCCCTGGAAATGTCTTATAATTTAAAATCTGGTTGCTGAATCTCTGTCTTACCATTATATAATCTATCTCAAACCTTTTAGTATCTCCAGGGTTCTTCCATGTATACAAGCTTCTTTCATGATTCTTGAACCAAGTGTTAGCTATGATTAAGTTATGTTCTGTGCAAAATTCTACCAGGCAGCATCCTCTTTCATTTCTTAGCCCCAATCCATATTCACCTACTATGTTTCCTTCTCTTCCTTTTCCTACTGTTGCATTCCAGTCACCCATGACTATTAAATTCTCGTCTCCCTTCACTACCTGAGTAATTTCTTTTATCTCATCATACATTTCATCAATTTCTTCATCATCTGCAGAGCTAGTTGGCATATAAACTTGTACTACTGTAGTAGGCATGGGCTTCGTGTCTATCTTGGCCACAATAATGCTTTCACTATGCTGTTTGTAGTAGCTTACCTGCACTCCTATTTTTTTTATTCATTATTAAACCTACTCCTGTATTACCTCTATTTGATATTGTATTTATAACGCTGTATTCACCTGACCAAACGTCTTGTTCCTCTTGCCACCAAACTTCACTAATTCCCACTATATCTAACTTTAACCTATCCATTTCCCTTCTTAAATTTTCTAACCTACCTGCCCGATTAAGGGATCTGACATTCCATGCTCCAATCTGTAGAATGCCAGTTTTCTTTCTCCTGATAACGATGTCCTCTTGAGCAGTCCCCGCCCGGAGATCCGAATGGGGGACTATTTTACCTCCGGAATATTTTACCCAAGAGAACACCATCATCATTTAATCATACAGTAAAGCTGCATGCCCTCGGAAAAATTACGGCTGTAGTTTCCCCTTGCTTTCAGCCATTCGCTGTACCAGCACAGCAAGGCCGTTTTGGTTAGTGTTACAAGGCCAGGTCAGTAAATCTTCCAGACTGTTGCCCCTGCAACTACTGAAAATGCTGCTTCCCCTCTTCAGGAACCACACATTTGTCTGGCCTCTCAACATATACCCCTCCATTGTGGTTGCACCTACAATACAGCTATCTGTATCGTTGAGGCACACAAGCCTTCCCACCAACGGCAAGGTCCATGGTTCATAAACATTATAGTAATAATTTGCTTGTCAAAGTGACGCCAGTAAATCTGATGTAGTGATTGATTGGCTCAGAACAGTTTAGGCGCGAATATGATCTTGAAAGATTGATCTGATTGGCTGTTCACTTGATCAACCAGAGTGAAGTCTTTCCCATGCTCTATCAAGTAGTATATGGGCTGTGAGCAATGGCATTGAGAGAGTCGTGGACTAGCTTTTGAGACGCAAAGGTCATGTTAAATGTGTCCATCTGTAAAATATGTACCATGAAGAAATGTTTGGTCCTTTGCGTTCAGATGGATTTGTTATGGTAGCTTTTGTTGCTACGAACATTTTGTATAAGTTTGAGAGTCGTGGGATATTTTGTTCGGGAGATATACGCGTGTGACTTGTTGGACTTAGAAAATTCCGCGTGATGATGTTCTGTGTTCTACTACAGAATATATGTGATGAGCAATCTTTGCGAAAGAATGACTGATGTAAGAAATCAACATTGTGAGTAGAAAGTAACTGTATATTCGTGTGATCATTCTCAGAATGGACTTAGGAGAATTCTGGCTGCTTTACGTGTGACATAAACTGGGAATTCATAATAGCAGTTCTGCATAATAAATGTGGGCTGATGACACATATTAAAGCAAAGACAATAAAACCTACTTTTACCACATTTTCGAACTTTCAATGAAGATTAGCACTCCGTTTTCCACCCAAAAATTTATTATGAATATTACAGGAACAAACATAATGAGATTTATTTGAGATTTACGCAGCCTCAGTAATTGTAGATATTAGGTGCTGTTTTCATCAACGCTGCTTTTTCATCACCTTGTAAGTATCTACATTGCAGAGTGAAGGGACACTGAACAGCCGCCGATCTGAGGTAGGGGAATATCAATTTGCAGCTTGCTTCAGTGACAGTGGAACTCAGAGACAGTTCTGTCGCACACACATGAAACAGTTTCTTTTAATTGTTGTTGTATGATATGAAATTTCAATTTTGTCACATAAAACATTTTATTTTTAAAATATTATAATCAATATAATGTTATATATCCAGGATATGGTGGAGGCCCCGCCTATGTCTATCAGGCATGCAGGATGCAGTTGTCCGCAAGTTGTGGCTAACATCAGCAGTGATGTCTGTCACTAGGATTCAGATGCTATTCTCAGTTTGTACAGACAGCTGGTGGACGTGGAGTAGACTGCAGGCCTTGCTTGCAAGGTTGCAAGCAGAGCTAACAATCTGCAGCACTGTTCCAGAACTGATTGAGTTCCTTTGGTTTGGAGCCATGTAGAGGGTCTGGACAAAAACTCCATCAATTCTGTGAGGTCTTAGTTGCAGATTTCTGGACCTGTGTTATGGAGTGGAAAATTGTTGAACTCTCCTTGATAGATCAGGGGTGCACTACACAAAGGCAGTAGCTACTTGGGTAGCAAAGGACTTGTGGTGTGCACATGGTGGTTTTTTTAGCCTAGGCAGCAGTTTGAGTTCCTCTAATGAACACTCACTAGTCAATACACAGAGGGTGTGTGGAATTTTAGAATCTATGCATCCCTAGTGTGTGAATATCTTTTGTGTTGCTATGGGCAACTACAGACACTATAATTTATTTTATTCCGTGTATTGAACTTTATGTGTGTAATTCATGTAGCTTGCTTAATGCATTAATAAGTTGTTCCAATCAAAAACCGCCCATAAATTACTCTGCTAACAGATTATGGGCCCAGAACTACAAATTGGCGCAATATTCTATAAAAAAATTATGAGACCACCGGTTCGGGAAAATTAGCAGCAGCATGCGGTAATTTGGAATGACGTAATTGCAAAAATCATGGTGCCAGTAAATACCAATTCATTGCCTACGGTCGAAAAACTGATGGGAAGAGAAAACTACAATACCTGGCAGTTCGCTATGCAAACATATTTAGAACATGAACAATTGTGGGATGTGTCAGTGGCGAAGTATGGGATGCAACTAAAGTTTGTACAGCAACAGCCAAAATTATACTATCCATCCACCCGTCGATATATGTTCACTTGCAAGATACATCTACAGCAAAAGAAGTGTGGGGCAAGCTAAAGCAAGTCTACAAAGATTCTGGTCTCTTCAGAAGGATAGGGTTATTAAAAATGTTACTATCAACCAGACTGGAGAATTGTTCATCAGTAGAAGAATATGTGTCAAAGATAATTTCCACATCACAAAAATTAAATGGCTTGAATTTTGAAGTTAAAGAAGAATGGGTTGGGTGTATTCTGCTTGCAGGATTACAAATATAAGCCAATGGTTATGAGCTTAGAAAATTCAAATGTACTGATCACAGGAGATGCCATAAAAAATAAATTACTGCAAGAAATAAACGATGAAGCTTGTAATAAACAATCAATTAGCGATTCTGCTCTGTGAATCAACAAGAAAAAGAGTGATGTAATATTCCAAAAGAGTCCCAGGTGTTATAACTGCAACAAGTATTGGCATCTGGCTAAAAACTATCACCGCAAGAAGAAAAACAATGAAAAAACTTTGGCCAAGACAGCCAGCTACCAGACGTTTCTCACAACAGCAGCTGCAGGTAAAGATACATGGACAGAATGGTATGTACACTCAGGCACATCAGCCCACATGTCTAAATATCCCTATAATGAAAGTAGTGTTCAAGCATTGACAGGCTCGCAGGTTTTAATATCAAATAATGAAAACTTGCTCATAAAAGGTATGGGATCTTCATTTGTAGATGTTCTCACTGGTAACAACAAAGCTAGAATCAAAGTAGAGGATACTCTGTATGTGCCTCAGCTAAGCACAAATCTACTGTCTGTTAGTAAAATATTAGAGAAAGGTATTTTAATTTTATTTGACAAACAAGGTTGTCGTATTTACGACATATGCAAAAATGTGGTTGCTAGTGCATCATTAGCAGACGGTATGTACCAACTAGACCAACCACATGATCGAAATTTTGAAGCAAAATCTTTATTGCAGGCAAATACTGCAGACTTGTGGCATAAAAGACTAGGTCATATGCTTTCTGAAGCTATGGATGCACTTTGTAATGGTGCGGCTACTGGAATTTCGCATAAGGGAACAACAAATACTCTCTGTGCAATTTGCTTAGAGGGAAAACAAACAAGACTTCCTTTTCCATGATGTAGCTCAAGAGAGACAGAAATTCTTGAGCTAGTTTACTCATATTTGTGTGGGCCGATGCAAACTAGACCAATTGGAGGAGCCAAATACTTCCTTACTCTAACTGATGATTGCTCCAGGAAAGCATTTGTATATTTCCTCAGAAATAAACATCAAGTAGCACAACTGATATGATACATCAAAAATCTAGTAGAAAGGTAAACTGGAAAAAGGATCTGCACTCTATGCACTGATAATGGCACAGAATATGTGAATGATAATCTGATAACCCCCCCCCCTCCCCCCACCCCTCAATGAAACATGGACCTTGCCGTTGGTGGGAAGGCTTGCGTGCCTCAGCGATACAGATAGCTGTATTGTAGGTGCAACCACAATGGAGGGGTATATGTTGAGAGGCCAGACAAACGTGTGGTTCCTGAAGAGGGGAAGCAGCATTTTCAGTAGTTGCAGGGGCAACAGTCTGGACGATTGACTGACCTGGCCTTGTAACACTAACCAAAACGGCCTTGCTGTGCTGGTACAGTGAACGGCTGAAAGCAAGGGGAAACTACAGCCGTAATTTTTCCGAGGGCATGCAGCTTTACTGTATGATTAAATGATGATGGTGTCCTCTTGGGTAAAATATTCTGGAGGTAAAATAGTTCCCCATTCGGATCTCCGGGTGGGGACCACTCAAGAGGACATCGTTATCAGGAGAAAGAAAACTGGCATTCTACAGATTGGAGCATGGAATGTCAGATCCCTTAATCGGGCAGGTAGGTTAGAAAATTTAAAAAGGGAAATGGATAGGTTAAAGTTAGATATAGTGGGAATACACTAAGCAGATTCAGAAGGATGTAGGCTGCAGTAGGTACTGGGAGATGAAGAAGCTTGTGCAGGATAGAGTACCATGGAGAGCTGCATCAAACCAGTCTCAGGACTGAAGACCACAACAACGACAACAATCTGATAACATTTTTCAGAAAGGAAGGAATCTGACATCACACTACAGCACCATATACACCAGAACAAAATGAAGTAGCTGAGTGTTACAACCGTACAGTAGTAGAAAAAGCAAGATGCCTGCTCTTTGAAGCAAATTTGCCAAGTAAATTCTGGGCAGGAGCAGTCTCCCCGACTAATGCACTACAGAACAAGACCCCTGAGGAAGCTTGTACAAACAAGAAGCCGAATCTTAAGCATCTTAGAATATTTGGAAGTAAGGCATATGCTCACATTCCGAGCACCAACAGACAAAAATGGGACAAAAAAGGTGCTGAGGGTATTTTGGTAGGATACTGCAAAGATTCAAAAGCATACAGACGTTTTGAACCTAACTGTCAGAGAATCATAAAAATGAGAGATGTGATTTTTGATGAAGATACTTCGAAACAGTGTAAAGAGGGTACTGAGTCAAAGGAACCAAGTCGACTGTTTCTCCCACTGACAGAGAAGAAGCAAGATGAAGTAACTACAATTGAATTAGAAGAAATTGAACCTGAAAGTGTAACATCAAGTAGTAGTTCAATGAATACTAGCAGCAATGACGAAACAAGTACAGACAATCCGTTTAATGATAATGAGCAACTGCAGTAAATATGAAGGTCATAGAGAATTCCAAAGCCAAAGAAACTGCATGAGTTTGTAACTTATCAGTCTAAACAGTCAACTGACTCCAATCCTTTGACATTAGAAGAAGCAATGATGTCAGACAACGCTGAAAACTGGCTGAAGGCAATACAAGATGAGTTACAATCTCACAAAGAGAACCACACATGGGAGTCTGCTGATTTACCTTCAAATAAAAAGCCATTAAAAGCAAAAAGGGTATTTAAAAGAAAGAAAGATATGAAAGGTTTCATTGTACACTATAAAGCATGGCTAGTGATAAAAGGTTGTGCTCAGAAGCAAGGCCTGGACTATGATGAAACATATGTGCCAGTCATAAGATATAACTCATTAAGGTATTTCTTTGCTATGGCTGCTAAATATGATCTTGACATTGATCACTTATACGTTGTCACAGATTTCTTACAAGGTGACTTACATGAAGAGATTTATGTGAAAGTTCCATAAGTAGATCCAGTTACAAAGACAGTGAAAGATAATTGTGTAAAAAGACTGAAAAAGGCAGTATATGGATTGAAGCAAGGTGGTGGCTGCTGGAACTTGAAATTAGATGGTACACTATTGAATCTAAACTTCAAAAGGTCAGCAGCTGATCCTTGTGTCTATTATAAAAATCAAGGTTCAGACATTTTAATAGTTATTGTTTATGTGGATGATACGCTCATTTTTAGTAACAATTCACAAGACAGAGATGCTTTTAAAAACAAACTCTGAGAAAAATTTAAGCTGAAAGATCTTGGTGAAGTTACAAACTGTTTAGGCATCTGAATTACTAGGAACCACAAAGAAGGTTATTTGTGGATGGATCAGACACACTATGTGGAACAAATTCTCAACAGATTTAATATGACGGAGTGTAACCCAATATGTACACCACTGGACAGTAATCAGAGGCTCACTCATGATATGTGTCTGAAAACTGAACAAGAGCAAGAGGCTATGAAGAACATACCCTATCGCGAAGCAATGGGTAGTTTAATGTATGTTCAGTTAGGAACAAGGCTGGACCTAGCCTTTTCTACAGGAATTGTTAGCCGTTTTTGTAATAATGCAGGCACAGCAGACTGGCAAGCAGTCAAAAGAATCTTCAGAGATCTAAAAGTACTAGGGATATGAAACTTTTGTTTTCTTAATCAGAAGACTGCCACATGTAGGTTGCTGTGATGCAGATTGGGCCAGAGATTCTGAAGACAGAAAGTCAACAACTGGATAGCGCATTAAATATCAAGGAGCAGTGATATCTTGGCAGTGTAAGAAACAGCCAACAGTGGCCTTATCTACAACTGAGGCAGAATATATGGCTCTGAGCTCAGTATGTCAGGACGTTCTACTGCTTCAAAGGCTACACAACAAAATATCACCAAACCCCAAAAAAGACCATGTCAAACTATTATGTGACAACAAGGCAGCAATTGACCTGTCTAAGACTAGCAGCTATAAGAGTCGAACCAAACATACAGATACAAAACACTTCATAAGGGAAAAAGTAGAGTAAGCACAAAGTACTGTGGAGCACATACCTTCAGACCAAATGCTGGCAGATATGATGAGAAAATCTCTGACAAAGGCACGCCATCATCTGCTACTGGAAGATTTTGGACTGAGAAAGTAGTTTGCCTGTGTGTGTGTGTGTGTGTGTGTGTGTGTGTGTGTGTGTGTGTCTTTTTTGCAGGCATAATTCTAGTGAGTGGGGTTGTGGGATTTTAGAATCTATGCGTCCCTGGTGTGTGAATATCTTTTGTGTTGCTACGGGCAACTACGGATGCTATGATTTATTTTATGCCATGTATTGAGTGTTAAGTGTGTAATTAATGTAGCTTGGTTCATGTATTAATAAACTGTTCCAATCAAAAACCACCCATAGATTACCCTGCTAACAGGGTGAGATCAGACTGGATACAAAATAAAGACACTTGAACTGTCAAAATCTTAACAGTAAATTGTGGAGTATTCATAACAAAGTTCCTGAATTTACTATCTTCCAGGAAAGTTGTCACACTCAAATTATTCTCAGGACCAAGAGCTGTCTGAAACCGAAAATAGAGCGCTCCGAAATATTTAGCAAGGCATAGAATTTACATCAAAAAGACAGACTGGACACCATAAGAGGGAGAGTGTACATTTCAGTTTATAAAAATATTGTGTTTATTGAGGTCAGAATTGAGTCTGCACGTGAAGTTATCTGGACACATGTAACATGTCAAGGCGAACTCAAATTAATTATAGAATTGGTTAGAAGGACACCCACAACTGAGCTTCATAGTAGAGTCAGATAAGTAACTGTTTCATTTGTAAAGAGTTTTATTGGTTCAAAATCAAGACCAGTTTTGAGGCAATTCTAAGCCCATCTTCAGATGCACAAGACTGCAAAAGGGAAAATTATTGAGATTCACATTCTTAGTCATTCAGTATTTGTATGTGCAATAGACTTTGTCAGCACATTTACTTCTTAACATTACAAAATACATATTGATATATACATTACTGTACTTAGCATTTCTAAAAAAATCTTCTATAAAAGCTATGGAAGGATACTGTATAAGACTTAAAACTTGTTTATTACAATAATAGAAGGGATTCACTGTCCAATGATAAATATGAGGCTGATATGGTCAGGTTAGTCTGCATGAAAGCACAGATGTCGCACCAGATAGTCACAAAATAACCTAAGGAAAGCGGGCAGTAAGAGAAATAAAAAGGGAGAGAAATACTGAAAGAAAGTCACTGAACAAGGTAAGGTAGCTTACACCATGAGGCACGTGGCCACCGCACACTGTGAACACTAGACTGCGGGCAGGTGACCACCATTGTTCAGTTATGTTCTCTCAGTATTTCTCCCCCTTTTCCTTCCTTTGACTGCTCACTTTCCTTAGGTTATTTTGTTGCTGTCTGGTGCGACACCCATGTTTTCGTTCTGACTAACTTGACTGTATCAGGCTCCATTTATAACTGGTCAATGAACCCCCACCCTCATTTACCCTTTTGCAGTCTTGCACCTTGAAGATGGGCTTATAATTGCCCCAAAACCGATCATGATTTTGAACCAATAAAATTATTTGCAACTCTAGCAGTCACTTTGTTGACTCTACTAATTATGAACAATTATGAAAAGGATAGATTGTTACTCACTGTAAAGATGACACTTTGAGCTGCAGACAGACACAACTGAAGGACTGGTACACATTAAACTTTCGGGCAAAGCCTTCATCAGGAAAAAAAAAACACATGCACTCACACGAACCAGTACACCTCTCTCTCTCTCTCTCACACACACACACACACACACACACACACACACACACACATGAGCACTATCTCTGGCTGCTAAGGCCAGAGTGAAATTGAAACAAATTGAATGGGAGCAACAATCCATAGTGGAGTGGGGAAGGGGCAGGGATAGCAGAGTAGGGTTGGGGAAGAGGAAACAGTGCTCCCTGGTGAAGTGTGCAGGAACTAGAGGTGGCAGACAAGGCTACCTGGTACAGTGTTCGGAATCTGGGGGAGGAAGGTAAGGGGGAAAAAAAAAAAAAAAAAACAGGAGCGGAAAGGAGATAGAGGTGGCAGACAAGACTACCTGAAGCAGCATTGGGTGACTGAGGGGATGGAGGGAAAGGAGAAATAGAGGCAGCACTGTTTCCTCTTCTCCCACTCGTACCCTTCTTCCTCTTCCCCCTCCCCCCCTTTGCCACTCCATTGTGGGTTGTTGCTCCTGCCTGGTACATTTCAGTTTGGCCTGAGCAGCCAGAGATAGATGTCATGCACGTGTGTGAGGTGTGCTTGCTTGTATGAGTGCATGTGTGTTTTTCTTTTCTGATTAAGGCATTCGCCAAAAATTTAATGTCTACCGGTCTTTTTGATGTGCCTGTCTGCAACTCAGTATGTCATCTTTACAGTGAGTAGCATTCTATCCTTTTCTAGAATTGTTGATATTTCAAACTTGGCTTACCATTGTTTGTTTCTACTAATTATCAGACCCGATTCCACCATGACAGTTTTAGAATCTTTCAAAGAAAGTCTATGCTCTGTAGGATGGAAATACCCAGATTATGCAATATTAGTTGGAGGCAACCTATCGTGTATAGAATGAGATATCTATGGGTGGTTTGCAGGCTTTAAGGACACGCAATCTTGTGAAGTATTTTGAGCACATTTTCCGAGAACTGTCTTGAGCAGCTAGTTCAACAGCCCACATACAATATTAATACTTTACATCTTGTAGATACAAACAGGCCTAATCTCATTAACAGTACCAGTAGAGAGAGAGGGAGTAGTGAGCACAATTGTCATCACAGAGGTGAAGGTTACTAAAGTTAATAAAGCCATCAAGAAGGTTAGACGAGTATTTTCGCTAGAAGCAGCAGAGATAAGAGCAATTGTTAGTATCCCACTTAGACAATGAACAGGCATTTAGTTCCAATCTGATGGACATAGAGGTACCATGAGCAAAGTTTAAACTGATTGCAATTTATGCTCTGGAGAAGTATGTGCCAAAGAAGCATATTAAGGATACAGAAGACTCACCACTGTTTAATAACAAAATTCAGAAAATGCTGAGGAAGCAGAGACTGTTGCACTCTCAGAAAAAGGAATGCGCAGATGATGACAGGCCAAAGTTATCAGAAATTTGTGCATCTGTAAAAAGATCGATGCATACAATTAGTGCCATCATACTTTAGCAAAAGTTCTTGCCAAGAATCGGAGAAGTAAAATCGCTAAACAGGTTAAAGGTTTCTATTCAGTCACTTACTGACCAGTCTAGTGCAGCAATAGAAGAGAGCAAAGCAGCAATAGAAGAGAGCAAAAGGGAAGCTGAAGTTTTAAGTGTCAGGTTTAACAAATCATCCACATAGGAGAATCATATATAAGCATACTGTTGTTTGACAATCATACAGACTTCCATAAGGAAAATGTAGTATAAAGAGAAGCAATGAAAGAGTTGAAAACAAGTAAGACACCAGGACTGGATGCAATCCCAGTTTGGTTTTACAGAGAGTACTCTATAAAGCATTGGCCCCTTCCTTAGCTTCCATTTACTGCAAATCTCTCATCCAGAGGAAGGTGCCAAGCAACTGGAAAAAAAATGCAAGTGATGCCTGTATATAACAAGGTAAAAGAACGGAACCACAAGATTACAGACTAGTGTCCTTAACATCAATTTACTACAGAATTCTTGAACATAATCTCAGTCTGAATATAATAAATTTCCTTGGAACAGAAAAGCTTGTGTCCCAAAGTCAGTACAGATTTAGAAAGCATCACTCATGCAAAACTCAGCTTGCCCTCATCTTGCACTATGTCTGGCAAGCCATGGATGAACAGCAGCAAACAGATCCCATATTCCTATATTTCCCCAAAGCGTTTGACACAGTGACCCACTGCAAACTGTTAACAAAATTGTGAGCATACAGAACATGTTCCCAGGCATGTGAGTGGCTTGTAGACTTCTGAAGTAATAGAACCCACTATATTTTCCTTGACAGTTAAGTTTTCATAGAAGACAAGGACATCAAGAGTGCCCTGGGAACTGTGATAGGACCATTCTTATTCTCTATACATACATTAACTGATGGAGGAGATGAGCAGAAAGCTGCGGCTGTTTGTTGATGACACTGTAGTGTACACGAAAGTGTCATTGTTGGGTGACTGTTGAAGGATACAAGATGACTTATACAAAATTTCTAGTTGGTGTGATAAATAGCAGCTTGCTCTAAATGTAGAAAAAATATCAATTAATCCAAACTAGTAGGAAAACCAATCACAGTTACATCAATTAATGACTAAACATCTAGATGTGACAATGGAAAGCAATGTGAAATGGAACATAGACATAAGGATGGTGGTTAGGAGGGTGAATGGTTGACTTCGGTTTATTGGGAGAATTTTAGGAAAGTGTGGTTGATCTATAAAGGAGACTACATAGAACACTAGTGCAATCTATTCTTGAGCACTGCTTTAGTGTTTGGGATCACCACCAGGTCGAATTCAAGGAAGACATTGAAGCAATTCAGAGCTCGGCTGCTAGACTTGTTACTGGTGGGATCGATCAACATGCATGTATTATGGAACTGCATTGTTAACTCAAATGGAAATCCCTGGAGGGAAGACAGCGTTCTTTTTGCGATACACAACTGAGAAAATTTGGAGAACCAGCATTTGAAGTTGATTGCAGAACGATTCCATTGCTACTAATGTATATTCTGTGCAAGGAACACAAAGATAGAGAAATTACAGTTCACACAGAGGAAAATAGAAAGACATTTATCCATCTTCTATTTGCAAGCAGAACAGGAAAAGAAAAGACTAATATTGGTGCAAGATACCAACTGTCATATGCCACACAGTGACTTACAGTCTATGTATCTAATGTTAGATGTAGAAATAATGTTATTTATTCAGTACTACTACCTTTGTAACTATCTGTAGTTCAGAAAGTTATTTTTAATACATTGTGTGTTTTGATGCACAGTTATTAGTGAATCTGGAGAAGTTTTTCTAAATGATACTGTTGTCTGTGTTACTTTTGGCAGTTTCTTTCCCATCTGGACTGCTGTCTTCCTTCTCTATGAGTGATTGTTTGATGGGGCTTCTGTTGTTTCATGCAATGGAATTTTTTAAAGTTTTTCAAGAATAGAGCCAAACTGAGACCAGCTCGAATTCAGTGTCTCAATTGGAATGTAAACCAGGAACGAAAGTTAATGCTGCAAAATAGCAAGGCACACCACTTGGGCATTGTCACACAACACTCGGGCAGGAAGCACAGAATTTCCACACTACATTGGCATTCTGACAGCACTGCAACGTGAAGTAAGACCACATAACACCCCCCCCCCCCCCCCCCACACACACACACATGCACGCACTGAGTGCAAGTGCTTCCACAATATCTAAATGTTGCAGAAAAGTCCCAAGCTGAAGTCTGAAAGCAACAGTTGGGATACTGTGGTGCAGTGTAGAAAGCTAACAAGCTTAGAAAATGGGGCTAAATTCAATCATCATCACAGCTCGGTAACTTCATACGCATGCGCTAACCAATATAAATACATAGACTTCTGAAACACATGATCAGTCAGTAAGAGAGTCTTGTATTACAATGAATTTACATCAAAGCTGTTTCATGAAGTGCTGCCTATCATTTGTCTGATGACTTCAAATATATGACACCAGCCAACAAGCCGGATGCACTCCACAACCGTGGGTTGCCACTGCTGCCATCCTCACTGCCCCAACAAAGTGAAGACTTGAGTGCCTTTTAATGACAACCTACTGCAGATCAATCGAGGGTAATCCCAAGAGCTGCCGACCTCATGTCTTCTGGGAGAGGTGCATTCGGCTGCCCTCTGGCTGTATATAAGAGCAGCTACTTGTGTCCTGGCCACAACTCGTTGGAAGGCCAGGCCATACTTCTGCATGGCCACCGTCATCCTGTGCAGAGCTGTTGGCTGCCAAGCATTCGCAAACTACAATGACCACAAGAGCACCTTGGTCGAATGGTTTGCCAAGCTGCCAGCATCACAGCTGGAGCGGGAATGCCTGCAGACCTCCAGGCTGTGTCCCGTACAATGCCACCCCTGCCAAGTGTGCGGTCCCCAGCCCCACTAAGCATCTTCAACATCTGCTGAACCTCCCAAACATGCATGCTGCTCTGTCTGCCACTGGTCAAAGCCCTGGCGAAGGTATTTTTCATTGTATAGATTCTGATAGCAAATGTATTCACGGCCAATACTGACTTACTGATGCCTTTGGGTGCGCCACTGGACCACATTCCCACACTCTGCTTTAAATGGTTTGGATGAAGAAGATATCAATAGATCATGTGTTGACCAAAGCTGAAAGAAACTGTTGCCTTACATAAAAAGGTGGATCACTTACAAGATAGTGATCAATAAGCGATGGAAGCCTTGCTACTACAATTCAAGGATTTGTTTAATACCAATGGTCCAACCAGTGATGCCTGTTACACAACATCATATGCCCATAGGCAATAATACTCCAGTCTGTAGGAAGCCATACTGTGTACCAAGGTGTCTACAGGCACTAATGGAAGATTCGTTGATCAGCAACTAGAGGAGAGAATAACATATGGTAGTGAAAGTCTACAGGGTGGAGCGGTAGTCAATGTCCACAAAAAAATCACCAAATGGTACTAAAAAAAAAAGTTTCTGTTGCGATTGCTGATATCTGAATGGAAAATCTGTCACTGATGCATATCCCACCCTAAATATTACTAAGACATTGGGAAACTTAGGTCAATGTAAGTATTTTTCAATGAGGGACCTGAGAAGTGGGCGTCACCAGTTAAAAGTAGCTCTATCATGCTCTTGGCACCATTTGCAGAGGGGCACCAAATGGTCTCTAAGACAAACAAGATTTTCCAGAAAATTTTGTTATGAGAACAGAAAATCCAAGGGCATAATAAAATAGAGTTGCAGAACAGTGATATATAGATAAACTATACGACTTGTGATATAGCAGTAGCACAGTTTCACCTTCCAGCTACAATCACCAGTACAACCAAAATCAATGTATTACAACCTGCATTGTATTGACTGGAAAACTGTTATAAGTGATATCTGTGCAAAGCCTGACTTTCCTAAGCAACACCTTGAAGCCTGACATATTATACTCATTGGACAAACTTATAACATTGCAGACAGGATGAATTTCTGCAGAACAAATGTTCTAGCATATCCAGCATTATCGAGATAAATAATGTTGTAAGATCACAACTATGAATAATACAACTACAAGTGTTGTCATGGTTCTAATAGCAGTATGTGTACTCTACTTTGCTTTCAACTAAAACTGTCCCACATGTTGAGTTACTCCCACACTTCAAGCCTCGCATCCTGCACACACAGAGAGCACATTTCCTTGGGTCTCCACACTTCTAATGCTGGCTCCTTTACATTCGATGAGAACTCTATTTGTCCACAGATTTTCTGCTTTTCCCTGCAGTTTATTTTATTCCATTTGGTAAAGAATGCAATTCTGAAAATCTTTCAGCTGAATCTAGTTGGTTATTTAAATCAAACTCAGCTTACTATTGGTAATTGAAGGCCAACTTCTTAAAAGTGATTGTTACCTCACTACTCTGACACAAGATTGGCTATACCCTCCCCCCCCCCCCCCCCAACCCCCAATGATGAATATTCTCAGAGTGAAATGTATTACAAATACACTATTGCCCTTAATCTAAATTTTTCTGGAGTGAATGCAAACATCTGTGATACATTTACTGTGTTTTTTATTCTATTTTTATTGATCCAGCTTTAGCAAACAGTAAGGGATGTTCAAGTGTTACTAGACAGGTCAAAATAACTTAATATCCAACATAAACATAAGAATATACAGAAATTCTTACACTCGCAGTTCAGCAGGCTGATCTACATTTGATAAAAAAAAAATTAATGTTTTTGCACATTTAGAAATTATTTTACAGAACAAAAACAATGCTTTATTAGGAGTGCCCTAGTTTCCTCTTAAATGCTGGTTTTGGAGCAATTTCTATTTCTTCTAGTGATTTACGGTACTGTTTAATGTGATACTACAGTGGATTATACTTTTTTGATAGGGTAATATCCTGGAAACTTGATACATAACTGTCCTCTATTAGTATAATTATGAACATCTTTTTTTGGCTGCATTAGTTTACCAGTTTTCATGAGATAGGTTCTTGTGAGCAATATTGTTTAAAGGATAAACAAATATGGAACATTTATAATGCCATGCCCAGCAAAATGAAGTTTCCAAGATTCCAAATTTATTAAGGACACAAAATATCATCACTGCTGTGTTTTGAATTATAATGCATTTTATGATTTGAGTAGAATTTCCCCAGAAAATTACATAGTTGTGAGACTTAGTGCACAGAAGCCTGCACCAATGTCTGCTTACCTGTTGTAGCTTTTAATATGTTCAGACGATTGTGCACTGTTGATAGTTTCTTTGGACAAGTTACATATTTATCCCATTTATATATTAGCACTGTCTGAAACATATCTGTTTGACATATTGCAAATCAAAAAAATTGGGTCCATTATGTGTAAGATGACTCATGCACATTTTTAAATTTTAAATTAATTGATGCTGTTTTTTTTATTTTTGTAAATTTCTTCTGACTTGCCAATTAGGACTACTAGTATATCATAAAATTAGTAAAATACATTATATTACAGTTTTACAAATATAGTAATTTGTAAAACATGCACTTCATTTCATTGTAATTAAGGAAATAATGTGTTCTACTTTTAATGTTGAAGATTTATGTATTCTTTGATACAATAAAAACGTCACTAATTAACATTTTTATTCTTTTTTTAAATAGCAGTATAAAAAAAATTGTTACCCTTTTTATTTCCTTTGCTAATGCAACAAAGATAATTTTTGGTTAATAAAGAGCAAGTTTTTGGATGCATATTTCAGTACGTACTTCTCTATGAAAATCCTTTGTCTTTCTTGTTCCAAAAGAATAGAGCTGACAGCATTAATGATGGGCTTTTAGCAAGCATACACCTTCATAAATATAACTGGCTGCTTTTCAATTTGAGACTGATTATTATTTCCACTAATCTACACATCTGTACAACCTACAGTTTTGTTACCATACGTCTGTTTTTCTGCCTTCTAGGCCAGTATTACCTCAGGATGAGTGGAAAATGTTCGTCATTAACCACTTCCAGCAATTCAAATCTATTGTTCTGCATAACTTATGCAGTTTCTTCGTTTATTCTTCCAGCAGACACTTCACTGAGAATTTTTTGTGTATTAATCAATTCATTTGCGTTGATATAGACCTACCATCTAACTTAGGGCCCACATTACTATTTCACCTTAGAAATCAAGAGATGGGGCTACAATTAAAACAATACATATCAAAGGATAATGCAAATTATTTCAGACTTCAAGGTGTGGAAATAATTTAAGTTTCTACAAGTCAGTGCTGTTGCGAGAAATCTTTAATTTTTTCTGTGTGGGATATTAAAAATGAATAGCACTAGGTTGAAAATATATTGTACGAGAGAGAGTCCCATAATTAAAACACCTCGGAGTAATGGTATTGAAACAAAACTCAAATATGGAATGATCATCATCACTTAATATTTTCCGTAAGTCTCTTCGGGCATATGCCAAGTTTCGTTCATATTGTCTAAACTTTGGGTGCAAGTACGTTTTTGGTGTTAGAATGTTTATTTTTTTACAACAAAGAAAACTTCTTTTTCTTGCTAAATAAGCTCTTTAATCTATGTAACTACGTATTTAACTGATTATTGTATAAAACTCGAGCGCATTTTACAGTTTTAGAGATCCAGATGTACGAAAAATACTGAAAGGCGAATACAGTTTCGGAATTTCACTTTTACTCTATGCCTTGCCTTTGCCCTGTTTGCACCCAGGAACTTGTACCCTACTATTGTTTCATATGTTTCTATTTTATTTCACTCTCAGAAGAGTCTGGACTATCGGAATCTACATTAACAGTGGAGAACATCAAAGTGAAGTAGTAATGCTTTTAAATTAACAATTGCTTTAGCGGCAAATGATTCCGCCACTTGCATTACAAATAATCGGCTACCGCTACCTTCCCTTTTGTATGGCAACGCAATTACAGATCACTAGATTACAGTACTAAAGTACATTAGTGACCAGAACTCACAACTAAATTATTCATACTAGTCTGTACGTTTTCATTAATAGTGTTATGAAATGCATATAACTGAAAATAATTGTTATTGTTCGCAAAAGTGTATGCAAGCAAAAGTTGGATGAAGAAGACAGGGTTTCTCTTAATTGAAGTATTTTAAAACAACCACGAGCTGAAACGATCACACATATAATGGCTAAATTCACAGGCGTATGCAAAGGGGCTAAGGCGGCATTTCTCCGCCCTCGCACCCTCGTACAACTGGAGATTTTTTTTCATGTACTGAGTGTATAACCATCATTTCTCTCGAGTACACCAACGTTTTTGTCTCATCTATACAATTTATTACTGTAGTATGATAACTGATGAATTCATTTATATAAAAAAGGCAATTTTAGAGTCTAGCCCCCCCCCCCCCCTTCCTGTAAAATTTCAGCGGACGCCTATGACTATGTTAGATAGGTATATGCTACAATTAAGGAAATAGGAGCACACTTGCCTTCGAAATTGACGAAAAGTAGTCAAACGAGTTTGGAACTTCACTCTTCCAATAGGTTTCTCCAAACTTGTTTTCAAAGATGAATTAACAACGTTGTCACTATAGCAACTACACGCTCCTGGCTTGATTTACTTTCCATTTCGTATCTTTACTTAAGTTACAACGCATAGCATCTCCACTGTTGCATACGCATACATATCCGTTGCCTTTCATTTGGACCTCTGTTACGGAACAAGTGGATTATTTTCCGGCAGATATCCCCTGAAAGAAGGGATTTCACTACTTTTAATATGATCATAAACAAAGTACCCATAGGCAGGAAATAATAACTGAGAAAGTATCTTCATGTAAGTCTATTAACATGCAGCTTAACTGAAGTATTTCTAAGAGTATTGCCAATAAATCGCTGTCTTTGATTCGCCTTCCCCACAACAGTTTCTGTGTGTTCTTTCCTATTTAAGTTGTTCGTAGTTACAATTTCTAGGTATTTAGTTGAATTTACGGCCTTTGGATTTGATTGAGTTATCGTCTAACCGAAGTTTAACGGATTCCTTTTAACACTCATATGGATGACCTCACACTTTTCATTGTTTAGGGTCGATTGCCAATTTTCGCACCAAACAGATATCTTTTCTACATCGTTTTGTAATTTGTTCTGATCTTCTGATGACTTTTGTACACTATAAATGACAGAATCGTCTGCAAACAAGACGGCTGCTCAGGTTGCCTCCTAAATCGTTCAAATATAGACAAGGAATAGCATAGGGCCTATAACACTACACTGGGAAACACCACTTCTGTTTTACGCGATGACTTCCCATCAGTTACTCCGGACTGTGACCTCTGTGACACGAATATGATCGCATAACTGAGACGATATTCAATAAGCACGCAATTTGATTGCGAGCCGCTTGTGAGGTAGTGTCAAAAGCTTTCCGGAAATCTAGAAATGCAGAATTAATCCGAAACCCCTTGTTAATCGCACTCAACCCTTCGTGTAAGTATTTTCCCTCCGTATTGACTATGAAACAGTTATCTTCGAGGTAATTCATAATGTCGAACACATGTACCAAAATCCTGCTGGATATTAACGTTAATGATATGGGCATATAATGTAGTGGATTACTCTTAATGTAGTGGATTACTCTTATCGACTTCTCTTGAATATTGGAGTGAACTGTGCAACATTCCAGGCTTTGGGTACAGATCTTTTGTCGCGAGAGTAGTTGTGTACGATTGTTAAGTATGGAGCTATTGCATCAGCAGACTCTGAAAGGAATCTAATTGGTAAAATATGCAGGATGTTCGGAAGTCTCGTTACAGGCTTCTAGGACTTGTGGAGGGGAGTGAGTACACAATGGTTTAAATGGGAACCCATAGTGATCTAAATTGCTTTACGGTACTGCTGAGAGGATATCTACTTCCAAGTTACTCATGTTGGCAGCCGTTCTTGATTCGATTTCTGAAATATTTACTTCGTCTACTCTGGTGAACTCTGCCTTAGCACCACAGTCTAACATGGGGCAGCACTGTCATCGATAGTATTTCCATTGCTGTCGCTTGCCGCTAGCATATTTTACACGCGAACAGACTATCTTTGGATTTTCTGCCGAATTTCGAGACAAAGTTACAAACATCTCGCATTGAAGTCCGCACTAACTTGCGAGTTTCTGTAAAAGATCGGCAATCTTGAGGATTCTACGTTCGTTTAAATTTGGTATGTTTTTTTCGTTGTGCCTGCAACAGTGTTCTGACCCATTTTGTGTATTACGGGAGATCGTTCGTTAATTTATTTGCTATAAATCTGTCAATTGCTGTCGATACTATTTCTCTAAATTCAAGCCACATTCACATTGTTAATTTGGAAGGAGTGACGATTGTCTCTTAGGAAGGCGTCAAGCGAATTTTTATCTGCGTTTTTGAATATGCATATTTTTCGTTTATTTTCGGAGGATCTGGGAATTACGGTATTCAGTCTCTCTGCGACAATCTTGTGTTCACTAATCCTGTATCCGTTTTGATGCTCGTTATTAACTCAGGATTATTTGTTGCCAAGAGGTCAAGTGTGTTTTCAGAACCTTTTTCTATTCAAGTAGGCTCATAAACTAACTGCTCGAAATAATTTGTTGGTTGGTTGGTTGGTTGGTTTAAAAGAGGGGGGAAGGGACCAGACTACGAGGTCATCAGTCTCTTGTTCCTAATAAAACAATGCCACAAGTGTGAGAATGAAACGGACGATACATGTAACACAAAACGGAATGAAAGGAAAAACCACAAGTATGAAGGAAAGACAATGAACCCTAAAAGGAACAAAAGAGGACAAGAAAACAACAGAGACGCTAGAAAAAGAAGAGAGAAAAACAAGAAAGCAGATTACAGTGGCTGGCTGACCACGAGAATAAAAAGGAGAAGCCAGCCACTCTGCAACACATTAAAACTTCCACCCTAAAAGCACTAGGGTGGAGGACACAGAGGGACAAAGGACATGCGCTAAAACCTACATAGAAGTATAAAACCCACTCTCTCGAATAAAACTTAACACTAAAGCTGCTGCTGAGGCATCGTCACCCAACACCGAAGGTAGGGAGTTGGGAAAGTTAAAAGTCTTCTGCCAAAGAGCAGCTAAAAGTGGGCAGTCCAGTAAGAGGGGGACGACTGTCATTTGGGAGTCACAGCGACACAGAGGTGGGTCCTCGCGACATAGTAGGTGACCATGCGTTAGCCATGTATGGCCAATGCGGAGCCAGCAGAGGACAACTCATTCCCTGCAAGAGGACCATATGGAAGACTTCCACACATTCGTAGTCTCCTTAATGATACACAGCTTGTTATGCGTACTGTTATGCCATTCCACCTCCCAAAGCCTGAAAATTCTGCAGCGCAGCTCAGCTTCGGTGATGCCCTTCCCCAGAAGCGGTTTAGGCGTCGCCTGTTTGGCCAGCCTGTCGGCAAGTTCGTTGCCTGAGATTCTAACGTGTCCAGGGGTCCACACGACCACACAAACACTATTGAACGACAGGACTGTTCCAGGGTATAGATAGACTCCTGGATGGATGCTACCAGATGATAACGAGGGTAGCACTGGTCGATAGCTTGTAGGCTGCTCAATGAGTCAGTACACAGTGGAAATGACGCACCAGGGCATGAGCAGATGTGCTCAAGAACACGAGATACGGCCGCCAGCTCTGCTGTGAAAACATCACAGCCATCTGGCAGGGAGTGATGTTCAATATGTCCTCCATGAACATACACAAAGACTATGTGACCATCAGCCATCGAGCCTTCGGTGTAAACCACTTCAGAGCCCCAGAACACGTCACGAATTGAGAGGAGGTGACAGCGGAGAGTTGCAGGGTTAACGGAGTCCTTAGGGCCACGTGAAAGGTCCAGACAAAGCTGCGGCTGAGACGTACACCATGGATGCGTACATGATTGGACCGCAAGTAAAAGTGGTAAAGGGAAGGACTCCAGTTTGGAGAGAATGGACCGCACGCGAACTGCAGTAGTTAGCCCTGACCTGGGCCGCCGATGTGGGAGATGGACTACTGCTGGTGGGAAAAGGAGATGGTAATTTGGATGCTCAGAAGAACTACGAACATGTGCAACGTAACTGGCGAGAAGTTGTGCACGTCTGATCTGCAATGGAGGGACCCCAGCCTCCACCAGTACGCTGGTCACCAGACTTGTCCTAAAAGCTTCTGTCGCTAGTCGAACCCCACAGTGCTGCTCAGGGTTGAGTAAATGCAACGCTGAGGGTGCTGCTGAAACATAAACACACTGCCAAAGTCAATTCGGGATTGGACAAGGGCTCTATAGCCACAGCAGCGTAGTGTGATCTGCACCCAAATTGCTGTTACTCAGGCAACGGAGGGCATTGAGTTGCTGCCAGCGGTTCTGCTTAAGCTGATGAAGATGAGGAAGCCACGTCAATCGAGTGTCGAAAACCAGTCCTAAGACTCGATATGTCCCCACTATACTGTGTGGATTGTCATGAAGATAAAGTTATGGGTCCAGATGAATGATACAATGCCGACAGAAGTGCATGACACACGACTTTGCGGCTGAAAACTGGAAGCCGTGGGCTAGAGCCCATGACTGCGCCTTGTGGATGGCTCCCTGTAGGTGATGCTCAGCAACACCAGTACTGGAGCAGCGGGTACGAAAAGCAGAAGTCGTCCGCATACAGAGAAAGTGAGACAGAGGGCCCGACACATGATGCTAGACCGTCAATGGCCACTAAAAATGGAGTGACACTCAATACAGAGCACTGCAGAACTCCATTCTTTTGGATATGAATGGAACTATACGAGGCACCAACTTGGACATGGAAAGTATGGAGCGACAGGAAGTTTTGGATAAAAATCGGGAATGGGCCCTGGAGACCCCACTCATATAATGTGGCAAGGATATGACGTTGCCAGGTCGTGGCGTATGCTTTACATAAGTCAAAAAAGACAGCAATCAGGTATTGCCATCTGGAACAGGCTGTTTGGATGGCGGACTTGAGGAACACAAGATTATCAGTGGTAGAGCAACCCTGGTAGAAGCCACCCTGACATGGAGCCAGTAGGCCACGTAGCTCAAGGATCCAACCCAACCACCAACATACCATACATTCCTGCACCTTACAAAGAACGTTGGTGATGCTGATGGGCCAATAGCTATCCTCATCAAGCGGGTTTTACCGGGTTTCAGCACCGGAATGATGGTGCTCTCCTGCCATTGCGATGGAAAGACGCCATCACACCAAATGCGGATGAAGATGACGAGAAGATGTCGTTTGTAGTCAGGCGAGAGATGTTTAATCATCTGGCTGTGGATCCAATTAGCCCCACAAGCTGCGTCAGGGCAACGAGCAAGGGCACTGAGGAGCTCCCACTCTGTAAATGGGGCGTTATAGGATTCACTGTGCATGTAATGAATGAGAGGATCTTCCCTTCCAGCCGCCATTTGAGAGTGCGAAAAGCTGGGGGGTAATTCTCCGACGCAGAGGCTCAAGCAAAGTGCTCGGCAATCACGTTTGCGTCGGTAGAAAACACGCCATCTATCATAACACCAGGAACACCTGTTGGGATCTGGTACCAGAAAAGACGTTTGATCTTCGCCCAGACTTGGGAAGCTGATGTAGGGCACCAGGTGGTGGAGATGTATCTCTACCAACACTCCTGCTTCTGTCATTTGATAAGTTCGCGAAAGTGGGCACGGAGCCTTTTAAAGGCTATGAGGTGCTCCAGGGAAGGGTGCCACTTATACCGCTGTAGAGCTCGCTGATGTTCCTTAATTACTTCAGCGACTTTTGGAGGACACCAAGGGACTGCCTTACGCCACAGGCACCCTAAAGAGCGAAGGATCACGTTTTATGCCACAGAAACAATTGTCGTCGTCACCTGCTCAACCATCATATCGATGTTACCATGTAGGGAGATTCAAAGGTGACATCATAGGTGAAAGTTTCCCAGTCCGCCTTGTTTAAAGCCCATTGGGATAGGCGTCCATGGGCCTGACTCTGGGGCAGTGACACGAAGATGGGGAAGTGGTCACTACCACACAGGTCGTCATGTGCTCTCCAGTGGATAGATGGGAGAAGTCCTGGGCTGTACATTGATAAATCAATGGCCAAGTAACTACCGTGAGCCACAATGAAATGCATGGCGGCCCCAGTATTTAAGAGGCAGATGTCGAACTGAGACAGTAAAGTTTCTGACATCTCTGTCTCTGCCAGTAAGCACAGCGCCACCCCAATGGGGATATGGGCGTTAAAATCACCCATAAGTAGGAAAGGTTTAGGGATTTGATCACTTAGTGCAGCTAATATATTCAGGGGTACTGCACCATCTGGAGGAAGGTTTACATTGCAGACGGTTATTTCTTGCATCATCCATAATCTAACAGCCACAGCTTCAAGGAGGGTTTGAAGGGTCAGTTTCACTACAGATTGAGTTTAGGACATAAACACAAACTCCAACTGACACTCAATTATAGTTGCTACGGCTCCTGTAACATCCCTTATAGCTGCGGAGGGCAGGGATCTGCATTGCCGGAAACCACGTTTCCTGGAGGGCAACACAGATAGCAGGTGTAAAGCTTAACAGTTGCCTTAGCTCAGCCAGGCTGAGGAAAGAACCGCCACAATTCCACTGGAGGATGATGTCTTCATGAGACTGGGGAGGCATGGAACATTCAATGAGGTAGTTTACACCTCAGAGTCACCTGCTGACAACGACTTCATACCTGAGCAGTCTATTCCATTGTGTCTGACGGTCTGGCGAGATCTAGGCCTTCATCGTATGCCAAAATCCCCACCCCATCCTCAGATGCAGAGCTTGTAGGTAGTGGTGGTGTGGGTGCCACCGCAATTTCCTTGGTCTTGGGGGTTATCTTTTTGGATTTCTCTCACTGTTCCTTGGATTTCCCTGGCTGGGAGGACTTCACTGGCTCAGTCTCCAGGACTGAGGATGAGCGTGAAGCCCTACGACCAGCTGATTTCGGGTTCTTCAGCCACTGGTGGGTGTCATTTCTCCCACTAGCAGAAACCTGGGAAGGGAGTGACCCAAAGGACCCCTTCCTAGTGAGAGAAGCTGAAGAAGACTTGTGATTCTCCGGCTTAGATGTGAGGACAGACATCCCTGATGGTGGGAGGGTTGCTCCCGAGTGGTTGGTGCGGGAGCAACAGGGAGGGAAGTGCCCCCCACCGTCAAGAGGGCAGATGTAGTCTTCCGGCTCTGAGAGGTGACTGGGGTTGGCAGAGCTAATGGTGCCAGAATTGTTGTAGCAGCAGTGTAATAAGATGTCATACGCACAGGATGCAAGTATTCAAATTTTCTCTTAGCCTCAGTGTAGGTCAGTCAGTCCAGGGTCTTCTACGCCATGATTTTCCTTTCTTTCTGGAGAATCCTGCAGTCTGGCAAGCAAGACGAATGGTGCTCTCTGCAGTTGACACAGATGGGACGCTGAAAGTACATTGGGGAGACATTTGGCTGAACTTCCAGCACTTAAAGCACCGTATCAGGGGAGGGATATAGGGTTTTACATCACAGCGGTAGACTATTACGTTGGCAACCGAATTATCTCTCGGACCCTGGTGGACATGCCAGATGAAATATACACCTCACCACACTAATTGGCGCGAAGCTCATCGTCAGACTGCAAAAGAAGGAGCCTGTGAAATATGATACCCTGGACCATATTTAAGCTCTTATGGGGTGTGATGGTTACAGAAACATCCCCCAGCTAGTCACAAGCGAGTAATGCCCGTGACTCGGCAGAGGATGCTGATTTGATCAATACTGACCCATATCTCATGTTGGACAAGCCCTCCACCACCCCAACTTGTCCTCTAAATGCTCAACAAAAAACTGAGGCTTCGTTGTCATAAAAGATTCCCCATCAGTTCTCGAACATACAAGGTACTGGGTGCAAATTAGATCCACTGTGCCATCCTTAGCCTGACATTCCTCCCATGATGTGGCCAGGGAGAGGAATGATTTGGGGTCATACTTCTGTGCATTGAACTGAGCCCTTGAACTTTCACCACCAGCAAGAGATGATGGACTACACTTCATTGTGTGTGTTCTGCCATGATGCCACTCACTTCGACCCGGGGCCCTCCCCACGCATGCCACCAAGCCACAGCAAAGGCCACCTGGCAGGAGGGCCATTGCCAGGAGTCCCGATGCCCCAGGGGGATGGGAAAGTACCCCTTGGCATACATGGGGAGTTAATGGAGCAGGCATCAGCAGAGTGATCCCTGTGTGGTCAGGGGGCTACAACCAACAGGGTGCATGGCGGCCCCATCACAACGGACTGGCTACCATGCTGGATATCAGGTGCAAACAGGTTCATGGCCAGCATTGACACAGAAAGTGACTCTGCACAGTGCTTGGTGGAAAATGCACCCAGGAGGGTGTCCTCGCCCAAGAGATGGAGAATGGGCAGGACTGCAAAGTGACAACGAGAAAGTGGGCTAGAGATCTCAATGCAGATGGGCACAATGCACCATGTAAGGTGCCCTTCCCCAATTGGCTCGCTCTTCCGGAAAATTTTGAAAAATGGAGGTCAAACCCTACAGGGGACAATCACATAAAGGCCAAAAAGTGTAAGACTCCTTTTAGTCGCCTCGTATGACTGGCAGGAATACCTTGGGTCTATTCTAACCCCTGGACCCACAGGGGGTGGGGGTGGTGCGTCGAAACAATTTTCAGAGAATGCGTGTAGCACAATTTCAGATGATATTACATGTATACGTTCGGATTTAAACATGTATTTTCGCCAACTACAATTGTACGAGTCGGGTACATGTTTGAAATTAGACTAAACTTTTCTTTGAACCTTTCAGCAATTGTATCATCCAAACTGTGAGGTCGCTAAAAGGATCTAAATATTATTTTACTTCAGTTGATTAGATTAGATTAATACTAGTTCCATGGATCATGAATACGATATTTTGTAATGATGTGGAACGAGTCAAATTTTCCAATACATGACATAATTAAGTTAATTTAACAACAGAATTAAGTTAATATAACAACTTTTCTTATTTTTATTTTTTTTTTATTTTAATTTTTTTAATAATTTTTTGTTTGGTTTTTCTCTTTTTTTTCTTAATTTATATCTAAAAATTCCTCTATGGAGTAGAAGGAGTTGTCATTCAGAAATTCTTTTAATTTCTTCTTAAATACTTGTTGGTTATCTGTCAGACTTTTGATACTATTTGGTAAGTGACCAAAGACTTTAGTGGCAGTATAATTCACCCCTTTCTGTGCCAAAGTTAGATTTAATCTTGAATAGTGAAGATCAACCTTTCTCCTAGTATTGTAGTTATGCACACTACTATTACTTTTGAATTGGGTTTGGTTGTTAATAACAAATTTCATAAGAGAGTATATATACTGAAAAGCTACTGTGAATATCCCTAGATCCTTAAATAAATGTCTGCAGGATGATCTTGGGTAGACTCCAGCTGTTATTCTGATTACACGCGTCATACCATTTACTGTATGGAACTGTATGTACTGTGTCTTATCAAAATTCAGTGAGAGTCCGTTTACAAGAAACCACTTAGTAATTTTCTGAAAGACATTATTGACAATTTCATCAGTTAATTCTTGTTTGTCAGGTGTGATTACTATACTTGTATCATCAGCAAAGAGAACTAACTTTGCCTCTTCTTGAATATAGAATGGCAAGTCATTAATATATATTAAGAACAACAAAGGACCCAAGACCGACCCTTGTGGAACCCCATTCTTGATAGTTCCCCAGTTTGAGGAATGTGCTGATCTTTGCATATTATGGGCACTGCTTATTTCAACTTTCTGCACTCTTCCAGTTAGGTACGAATTAAACCATTTGTGCACTGTCCCACTCATGCCACAATACTTGAGCTTGTCTAGCAGAATTTCATGATTTACACAGTCAAAAGCCTTTGAAAGATCACAAAAAATCCCAACGGGTGTTGTTCGGTTATTCAGATCATTCAAAATTTGATTGGTGAAAACATATATGGCATTTTCTGTTGAAAAACCTTTCTGGAAACCAAACTGACATTTTGTTAGTACTTCATTTTTACAGATATGTGAAGCTACTCTTGAATACATTACTTCCTCAAAAATTTTGGATAAAGCTATTAGAAGGGAGATTGGACGGTAATAGTTGACATCAGATCTATCCCCTTTTTTATGCAAAGGTATAACAATAGTGTATTTCAGTCTATCAGGGAAAATGCCCTGTTCCAGAGAGCTATTACACAGGTGGCTGAGAATCTTACTTATTTGTTGAGAACAAGCTTTTAGTATTTTGCTGGAAATGCCATCAATTCCATGCAAGTTTTTGCTTTTAAGCAAGTTTATTATTTTCCTAATTTCAGAGGGATGCCAATAATGATCTCTACCCATACTAACTCACAGGAACTATCTACTTCAATTTCGCTACAAGATACACTACTTCTACCAGCAACAAACATGCCACCGCCAACTGTCCTTTCCAAACACCATTAGGCCCTTCGCAAAAATTTCGGCTGAACTTATCTCCAGATTTAGAAAGCTTTCAGTACCTATAGCTATTTGATTATCAGTGCTTTTTATTAGCATCCCGGGTTCGATTCCTGGCGGGGTCAGAGATTTTCTCTGCCTCGTGATGGCTGGGTGTTGTGTGCTGTCCTTAGGTTAGTTAGGTTTAAGTAGTTCTAAGTTCTAGGGGACTGATGACCACAGATGTTAAGTCCCATAGTGCTCAGAGCCATTTGAACCATTTTTTTTTATTAGCATTTGGATCTCTGACACTTTCCCAACATGACTATGGCAATTTTAAACTGTTACATCGATGGTTGTTAGATCTACGTTCTTCCTGTGTTCGAACTGCACCTTTTGACACAGAAGCCCATTTTGTATTTCTGCAAGACCCTCTAAACTAAAAAACCATCCAGTCTATGCCACACAGTTTGTGAGAAACTCAGCTCGCCCTTTTCTCATATGATATACTGAAAACTGTGGATGAAAGGTAACAGGTAGATTCAATATCTCTAAGAGTTCCAGAAAGCATTTGACACTGTGCCACACTGCAGGCTGTTAACAATGGTACAAGCACGTGGAATAAGTTCACAGATATGTGAGTGGCTCAAAGACTTCTTAAATAATAGAACCCAGTATATTGTCCTCGATGGCAAGTGTTCATCAGAGACAAGTGTATCGTCAGGAGTGCCCCAGGGAAATGCGATGTGACTGCTGTTGTTCTCTATTTACATAAATCATACAACGGACAGAGAGCGCAACAATCTGTGGTTGTTTGCTGATGATGCCATGGTGTATGGTATGGTGTCAAAGTTGAGCGGCTGTCAGAAGATACAAGACGACTTAGACAAAATTTCCAATTGGTGTGATGAATAGTATCTAGCCCCAAATGTGGAAAAATGTAAGTTAATGTGTATGAATAGGAAGAGCAAAACTGTAACATTTGGATTCAGTTTTACTAGTGTCCTGCTTGACACAGTCAAGTCATTTAAGTATCTTGGTGTAATGTTGCAAAGTAATATGAGGTGGAACGAGCATGTGAAAACTGTTAGGGAAGGCAAATGGTCAACTTTGGTTTATGGGCAGAATTTTAAGAAAGTGTATTTCATGTGTAAGAGACTGCATATAGGATGCTAGTGCGACCTATTCTTGAGTACTGCTCAAGTGTTTGTGATCCGTACCAGGTCAGATTGAAGGAAGACATCGAGGCAATTCGGAGGTGGGTTGCTAGATTTGTTACCAGTAGGTTTGAACTACACGTAAGTGTTGTGGAGATACTTTGAGGGCTAAAATGGGAATCCCTGGAGGGCAGACAATGTTCTCTCCAAGAACCACTACTGAGAAAATTTAGAGAACCGGCATTTGAAGCTGACTGCCAAATGATTCTGCTGCCACCAACATACATCACACGTAAGGGCCACGAAGATACGAGAAAATAGGGCTCATACAGAGATGTACAGTCAGTCATTTTTCCTTCGCTTTATCTGCGAGTGAATCAGGAGGAGATGTGACAAGTAGTGGTACAGGGTACCCTCCGATATGCGCCATATGGTGGCTTGCAGAGTATCTATGTAGATATAGATGTACCCATGTAGCCATCTCCTGCATGTAATGGACTCCTGACTGCTATCAGAAAAGGTAGTTTACATTTTGCTAAGCATATGCTACTAAAATGTTTTATGAATTGTAATAATTTCCTTCCTAAGTGCATAGTAAGCCTGTCTACAAATGATTTCTTCACCACGACTTGGCTTGTGTCTGTGTATGTGCGGATGGATATGTGTGTGTATGCGAGTGTATACCTGTCCTTTTTTCCCCCCTAGTGTAAGTCTTTCCACTCCCGGGATTGGAATGACTCCTTACCCTCTCCCTTAAAATCCACATCCTTTCGTCTTTCCCTCTCCTTCCCTCTTTCCTGATGAAGCAACCGTTGGGTGCGAAAGCTTGACTTTTGTGTGTATGTTTGTGTGTCTATCAACCTGCCAGCGCTTTCGTTTGGTAAGTCACATCATCTTTGTTTTTAGATATATTTAGATATACACTCCTGGAAATTGAAATAAGAACACCGTGAATTCATTGTCCCAGGAAGGGGAAACTTTTTTGACACATTCCTGGGGTCAGATACATCACATGATCACACTGACAGAACCATAGGCACATAGACACAGGCAACAGAGCATGCACAATGTCGGCACTAGTACAGTGTATATCCACCTTTCGCAGCAATGCAGGCTGCTATTCTCCCATGGAGACGATCGTAGAGATGCTGGATGTAGTCCTGTGGAACGGCTTGCCATGCCATTTCCACCTGGCGCCTCAGTTGGACCAGCATTCGTGCTGGACGTGCAGACCGCGTGAGACGACGCTTTATCCAGTCCCAAACATGCTCAATGGGGGCAGATCCGGAGATCTTGCTGGCCAGGGTAGTTGACTTACACCTTCTAGAGCACGTTGGGTGGCACAGGATACATGCGGACGTGCATTGTCCTGTTGGAACAGCAAGTTCCCTTGCCGCTCTAAGAATGGTAGAACAATGGGTTCGATGACGGTTTGGATGTACCGTTCACTATTCAGTGTCCCCTCGAAGATCACCAGTGGTGTACGGCCAGTGTAGGAGATCGCTCCCCACACCATGATGCCGGGTGTTGGCCCCGTGTGCCTCGGTCGTATGCAGTCCTGATTGTGGCGCTCACCTGCACGGCGCCAAACACGCATACGACCATCATTGGCACCAAGGCAGAAGCGACTCTCATCGCTGAAGACGACACGTCCCCATTCGTCCCTCCATTCACGCCTGTCGCGACACCACTGGAGGCGGGCTGCACGATGTTGGGGCGTGAGCGGAAGACGGCCTAACGGTGTGCGGGACCATAGCCCAGCTTCATGGAGACGGTTGCGAATGATCCTCGCCGATACCCCAGGAGCAACAGTGTCCCTAATTTGCTGGGAAGTGGCGGTGCGGTCCCCTACGGCACTGCGTAGGATCGTACGGTCTTGCCGTGCATCCGTGCATCGCTGCGGTCCGATCCCAGGTCGATGGGCACGTGCACCTTCCGCCGACCACTGGCGACAACATCGATGTACTGTGGAGACCTCACGCCCCACGTGTTGAGCAATTCGGCGGTACGTCCACCCGGCCTCCCGCATGCCCACTATACGCCCTCGCTCAAAGTCCGTCAACTGCACATACGGTTCACGTCCACGCTGTCGCGGCATGCTACCAGTGTTAAAGACTGCGATGGAGCTCCGTATGCCACGGCAAACTGGCTGACACTGACGGCAGCGGTGCGCAAATGCTGCGCAGCTAGCGCCATTCGACGGCCAACACCGCGGTTCCTGGTGTGTCCGCTGTGCCGTGCGTGTGATCATTGCTTGTACAGCCCTCTCGCAGTGTCCGGAGCAAGTATGGTGGGTCTGACACACCGGTGTCAATGTGTTCTTTTTTCCATTTCCAGGAGTGTATTTTTCCCACGTGGAATGTTTCCCTCTATTATATCCACGACTTATTAAGATAGATTATGCTGAGATGAGATGTATGTGTATTGATTTTGTAGCATTTTAAAATTACAGAAATGGTACTAAAGCACCCATTATGTTTACCGAACTAATTTTCAGGCTTTTCCGCCGAATCCAATTTTTTCATTTGCAATTGTTTTTATTCCTGGAAAATCTTCTTTATTTATGGTCGGAAACAGTCAAACACAATGTTTGAAGGCCTTAATCAGGCTTCTAATTTTTAAAATTTTTTGGAGGAGGGCCGCAGACCCCCCCCCCCCCCCCCCATGTCCTCCCTATTTGCCAAGTGATTACAGCTATGGGAATACTTTGCAGGGGCTACATGTGCAGATGGACGTGGCTGAGCAGAGTGTGAGAGTGGGGAAGAATAAGGTGGACATAGGAAGGGGGCAGGAGGTGACGGAGGACAGGCAGAGTGAGAGGAGAATGAGATGGATGGAGAGAGAGAGAGAGAGAGAGAGAGAGAGAGAGAGAGAGAGAGAGAGAGAGAGAGTAGGGAGGAGGGGGGGGGGCAGAGAGAGAAGAGGAGGAGGAGATAGAGAGAGTTTGGAGGAGTGAGGAATTGAGCAGAGAGAGGGGGTTGGAGTTGATGGACAGAGAAGGAGACAAGGAGGGGATGAAGAGAGACAGGGGGACAAGGAAATGTACAGAGAGAGGAGCGAAGAGATGGACAGAGAGAGTGGGAGAAGGAGAAGGACAGAGAGACGGGAGAGGAGGGAGAGATGCAAGAAGCAGCTTGAACAGGAAGACAGAGAAAGAGGAGATATACAGCTTGTTCAACTTTTCTTGAAACTATGACCCCTAATACTGCTTGGAACTCATCTATAGAATTCGGAAGTTTTGTGACATTTACCACCGAGTTAGCCAATCCACATGACCTCACACTAAGAGATACTGCACTAGCCATTACGCAGAGAACTACTTGACCTTGAGCTGTGGTATTAATTTAATTTCATTTCACATCTTAGCTACAAATAAGTACAACATGTGAACATGAACATAGCTGTAATGCACTTTCATGAGACCTTGTTACTCCCTTGCATCATGTCCATCACAGCAATTAGTCAGACTGTAGTGCAAGCTACAGATATTTTCAGCAGTGTGAGAGATTTCCCCCTGCAACATTCCACTCACTGTGAAAGGCCAAAGTCCTTACTAATTTCTTCCCACGCTCTCTACTGAGGTGACACAAGAAATGTTGAACAAGCTATACCACCATTGTCTTATTGCAGAAAAACAAGTTCTGCCATTTGAGATTTCAGTTTGCTTCACCTTGTTATCAATTTTTACTGTTTTCTGCGTGAACATTTATTGAAAATACTCTCAAAAGTGCATGTTTTGAGGCATAATCTGTTGGTGTGACATATCACGGAAAAGATTGGAACTGCATAACAATGACACAACACATAATAATTGTTCAAAGCAATGACTGCCAGTCTCAATGCATGTATTGCAACAGTGCTTGCACTTTTGCTGCACCCTCACAAAGATCCTGGTTACCTGTTGTACATTGGAACAGACAGCTGGTGATAAGCAGCTTACACCTCTGATGACCACCAGACAGACATACTATACACAGCTTAGCTTAGCATGTGTGTCATGTGACAACCACATGCATTGCATTGGTGCATTAACCTGTGCTGCAGGAACACCTTCATCCCTGGTGTCACCTGTCCACTGCATTAGACAGCTTGTGATGTGTCCATGGTGAGGTGTGTTACTGTGTATAGTGCACAATGCTTAGTCAAAGATAGGATACTATTTGTTGGGACACATGCATTTAATCTATGGTGCAGCAGGGTGTAGTGCCCACAATGCAGCAGAAATGTGTGGAGAATACTTTCCCAACAGGCGTCATCCTAATTGGAAGGAGTATATCTCCATGGATACCAACTTACAAGAGAAGTGGTTCATTCACACCACAGACAGACAGCTGGCCCAACCAAAGCCATGTCTGAACACCAGGCTTTGAGGAGGTGGTGTTGGATCATAAGTACCCATCAACTTTCCCGTGAAACACACACTTCAAAGGATAAAGTGTGGAGAGTACTGGTGAAACAGGTATAAACAATGTGTGAAAGCACTGGGTCAACAGATTTTGTGCCCTGCATTCATGTCTATCAATGGATTATCCATGGCAGTGCTGTAGAGACAAAATTTGCACTGTTTCTATTGTTCACAGATGAGGCCTCATTTACCAGTGATGGTTTCTCAACAGCTGCAACACCCACATCTGAAGTGAGGACAATCCCCACGCTACCCACATCAGAGGCTGCCAGAAACAGTTATCTGTCAACGTATGGGTGGACATTGACCAATATACCTAATATGAGTTTGACTGGTCCATGTTATACGGTGTTCCTGTGAGGTATGCTGTCACAGTTCTTGGAGACTGTACCATCTGTTGTTTGTGAAAGGATGTGGTTTCAACATGACAAGGCACCAGCCCACCTCAGTGTTAATGTCTATGAGAACCACATTGTTGGACTGGAAGAGGAGGTCCTGTTCACTGTCCAGCCATATCTCACATCTCTAGACTTTTTCCTTTGGAGTTATGTCAAGACGCTGGTGTACAAAACAGTACAGAAATGGATGAAAAGCTGCTTTCTAGGGTCCAACCTGCCTGCCGTCTAGTACAGTGTTCGCCAGGGATCTTTGTGAGAACACTGCAGAACTACATGTAGCATTACCATGCATGCATTGAGACTGGCAGTTGTCACTTTGAACAATGACTATGAGCTATGTTGTTGTTATGCAGTATAAATTGTGTACATCCATAACGCAATAAATATGCATTTCCAACAATTGGTTCCTTATCTCAGTACAGTCGGTTGTAGGCTCACTATCACCTGTTTCAATTTGACACAAAAGGTTTGAGATGCCCTGTATGTTTAGTTATACCAAACTATAGGACGGCTTTGTGTTTTATCCTGTTCTCCCACATGGGAAGCCTTGTGGGCATGGTAATTATTTTCCTGTAATTAAGTGCATAATGAAATATTTTCTGGTCATTTGCAAACATTATTCGTTATATTACAGTACATATAAAGTCATATTACCTTTCTTAAAGCATTTTTATTCCAACCAGTCTGCCCTCTGGAGGAGGCTATTTATGGTTTATTTAAATGTTAACCCCCTAACCTTAATACTAAATGGTTCAAATGGCTCTGAGCACTATGGGACTTAACATCTGAGGTCATCAGTCCCCTAGAACTTAGAACTACTTAAACCTAACTAACCTAAGGACTTCACACACATCCATGCCCGAGGCAGGATTCGAACCTGCGACCGTAGCAGTCGCGCGGTTCCGGACTACAGCACCTAGAACCGCATGGTAATACTAAATGAATGACACAAAAGCTACATTTAATGTCATGTAATGTTAGCATGATTAAATTACCACAATTATTTAATAACACTTCACTCTTTCAAAATATAAATAAAGAAACTTACAATGAGCTGGACAATCAACACAATCTCAATCAAACTAACAGCTCCCATTGGTAGTCATTGTGACAAAACATTTTAAACCTTACACAGATTCTATTCCTCATTTAAATTTCACATTTTCACACAAACACACACACACACACACACACACACACACACACACACACACACACACACACACACACACTCGGTGACTGATCAATGACCCTATGACACAGCCACCTGATATTGGTTATGCCATTGGAAATAGGTCCAACTTATGTATTAAGTGTACTGTTCTTACATAACTATGAATGAAACTCTGAAACACTCTTAAGTCTAAAGCATTAAAAGCCTTCAGGTTTATGCCAATCCTATGTTGTTTACCCTCCTGTGGGCCTCGTTGTTGGTAGGAGGGCTCACTACCCAGTGATCCAGATGTCAGTCGCGAGGAAGTCTAGTTCACTAGCTTGCTGTATGGGAAAAGGTAAAGGGAAGCTAAGACTGGTCTACAATGGATAGAGAAGGTTCATCAACTGTGCTGAAGACAGCTTCTCTAGGAGAACAACACCTCAGATGCAGTTCCCTGTCCTCCAGGAATAGAGGCCTAGTTGGAGGCCAGTAACCTCTAACTAACACTCTGTTCAAACATGCCTTGGCATGTACAATGGTACAACTGACTGCAGTGTCAGCCACAGCCAACAGGTGTTACTGGATGCAGATATGGAGGGGCATGTGGTCAGCACACCGATCTCCCACCTGTTGTCAATTTCTGTGACCAGAGCCACTACTTCTGAGTTAAGTAAGTCCTCAATTGGCCTCACAAGGGCTGAGCACACACCCAGACAGTCACCTATCCAAATGCTAGCCAAACCTGACAGGTTTTAAATTTGGTGATCTGATGGAAACTGGTGTTACCTCTGTGGCAAGGCCATTGGCAGCCAGAAATATCTACCTGTAAAAATATCAACCACTTACAAGCTTCAGCAGTTAAATAGCAAGATGGATAAACATGATGTTGACCGCAGCATGAAAAGGCACAGGACGAAAGGCTATAGAATACAGGACACCTTAAAGATAGAAACTTGGAATGTCAGAGACTCACGAATAAAGAAACTGAATTAATTCAATAAATGAAAGAGAATAAAATAGATATACTATCTGAAATGGAGATGAAGATAAAGTTAAAAGGATCAAAGACAATTAATCATGTGAAGATGTTTTACAGCAGAGTTCAAGTCAAAGTGGCTAAACTTATGGACAAAAAAATGGGCATCTAAAGTATATGAGTATACTTTTATTAATGAACAAATAATGACTACAAGATTAAAGTAAACCAGAGGCTACTTGGCAGTTGTAGTTGTAGCTATATATGCACTAGAAGAAGAAAAAGGGGAGAAAAGAAAAGAATTTATTCTATTTTGCAAAATGAAATAGACAAGCAAAATAAAAATGACTTCGTGATTTTACTTGGAGACTTTAACACTAGAGTAGAGAACCAACCTATGTAATTTGCACCCAAGGGCAAGACATTTTAAACAAAAATGGACATAAATTAAGACAATTTGGAATTTTTAATAACTTAAAAATTACTAATATTTAAAAGGTCATTAACTGATTATGTAACAGTTAACAAAAAAGCATCATTACTGATAACCGATACAAGAGTATATCAAGGAAGCGAGATGTACTCTGCTCATTATTTAGAAATTTTTTAAGTGAATATTTTAACAAGAAGGAGTAATAACACTTACAGAAATAAACAACATTTAAAGTACAATTATTACAAGATAATAGCATACAAAACTTATACAATAAGATATTAAATGGACATCTGGTAATGAAACCCACCAATGAAGATATTAATGAAGAATGGGAGAATACGAGTAGTAGTGTTCAGAAGGCAGCTTTTCAAGCAAAGGGAACAAGATTTGAAAGACATAATAACAAGGGATTAAGAATATGGAATGAGGAATTAGAAAAAGTAGTAAGTTAGAAAAAGGAAGCCTATCTAAAATATCGACAAAGGAGAATGACAGAATCAAGAGCAAAATATAATCAAAAAAAGAGCAATTGCTAAATGAGAAAGAAAGAAGGACACAGAGCAAGTTGGGATAGATATATAAGTAACCAAAGAAAATGACATTCATGGACAACTATAGATTGTCTATAAAGCAATCAAACTTTTAAATAGACAAGAAAAAGGTACATTGAACATTAACACAATCGACAAAAGCAGTGGGAAAAATATTAGAAAAAAGTTGTGTTATGACCAAAAGTTAATGTAACAAGCAGAAATGTATTAAGGTGGATGAACTGACATTAGCAGACTTAGAAGAAGCTTTAAAAGCAATTAAAAACAGAAAGATAGCTGGTATAAATGAAATTAACAGCAAGGTATTAAAATATGGGAGAACTCTCAAACTAATATTTTTACATTTCCTAAATATCTGCTGGGAGAATGTGAGAACACCACAAATCTGGTCAACAGCTGTTGAGTATTCTATTTTTAAAAAAGGAAATCAGAAAGACTGTAATAATTATAGGGGAATAAGTATTTTAAAGCTGGACATAAAGTGTATGCAAAAAATTTAACCCTAAGGCTAAGACCAATAGGTAAAATAATTTTAAATGAAGGCCAGAGCAGATTTATATTTGGATGAACAACAGTGGATGATATATTTACTTTCATGATATTGATGACAGAAGAGAATTTAATAATGAGACTCACATAGCTTTTATTGACTATGTCAAGGCATGTGATAGATAAGTGGGACAAAACTCTGGTAACTATTACACAGAAATGGAATTCCAAGACACTTGATAAGGACCATAAGGAGTTTATATATTGAAACTAAATTTGTAATAAGAACAGGGAACAAAATAAGTAAGAATGGTATTTTAACTAATCAAGGAGTTAATAAAGGTTGCAGTCTTTCTCCAGCTTATATATATAAATGACATGAACACAGGAATAAAACTAGATAAAGAGCATTATATAAAAACATTAATGTGTGTTGACGACCAGACTATAATAGCCATTTCAGAAGCAGAATTCAAAAGAAATATTTTTAAATTAAAACAAATTGGCCGACATTATAATTTCAAAATATCTATGGAAAAGACAAACATAATGGCGTTCTAAGGGCAAGAATAGGTGCACTCAAAAATAGTGGTAGAAAACAAACTCACTGACAAGGAGGTCATTTTAACTGCCTGGGCTGCGACATTTCTTTTGATTATGATGAAGATATAAAGAATCTTCTTCTTCTTCTTCTTTTGCTTGTGCCATTGTCCCACAGTTTCCGCAGGGCGAGCATGGTTACAATTGGATGTGGCATGGCACGGTTCATTGAAGGGGTAGCCAGATGCCTTTCCTGTCACTACCCCATACCCCCCACCCCCCTGGCCCCCCCCCCCCCCCCCCGGGACAGAAACAGTGTACCCCAGCTGTCTGCATCTTAAATCATGAAATTGTGCGAATGTGTTTCAAATGTCTGAGAGTCGTGTAACTGAGATGTGATGTGGGGACCAGCCTGGTATTCACATAGTGGGATGTAGAAAACTGCATAAATACCACATCCAGGCTGGCCGGCACACCGGCCCTCACTGTTAATCCACCAGGCGGATTTGATCCAGAGCCGGTGTGCCTACTCAAGTCCAGGAAGCAGCGCATTAGCGCTTTCAGCTAACCTGGCAGGTCGATGAAGATATAAAAAATAAAACAGCAAAATTTCAATATATCTGTGGAACAATACAAACACATTAAATGAAAAGACAACTGAAGAAACACAACTGAAATTCTATAAAACACTAGCTGTTCCAGTGTTACATTATGGATCTGAGGCTTGGATAGCACAAGGAAGGCATGAATAAAATTGTGACATCAGAAATGAAATACCTCTGAGCAGTTAAAGGGTGTGAACGAGAAGATAGAATAAGAAATGAATATATTACACATGTAAGCAGAAATGAAGGCATCATGTAGACAGAATGCGATAAGATAGAGATCCTAAAAAAGTTTTGTAATATGTACAGAAAGGCGTAAGGACATCGGTCAACCCTGGAAGAGGTGGAGCTGATTCTGAAGCCAGAACAGGTTCTTTAAACCTAATCCATGAATATAGATGTAGATAATGATGATCATGGTGGTGGTGACTATGTTATTTAAGGCATGTTTCTTTTATTAACAGTTTTAATGACCACATGTGCCAGATATAAATAAATGTTGTTGGTAACAAGTTAAGCTTCGACCTCAGTGGAGTGCAAGGTGCAGAGAAAGCAGGAAGGAGAACTTTGTAACCATGTTGAGGAGGGATGTAAGAGGGGGAATATTATCTATCAGCTGCAGCATGATGCCACTTCAGGCATGTGTATTCACAATAATCAGCAGCTATGATGTAAATTACACATGGGAGTAACAAGGTAGTGTGAAATATCATCATATAGTTTTTCATGTTCAAACACATTAATTACACTATTTTTCAGTTAGTACACACAGCATGAATTCATTGAACTACTTTGGTGCCACAGTTGTTAGATCACTGAAGCTGCAAGGAGTCATAAGCATAAGACAGCTGACGCAAAGTGTATCAACATGTACCAGTAACAAGAATGGAGCAGAAGCTCAACTTAGCAATGACAACTTATAGCCACTTCGTGCCACTGCCGAACCTCCCGAACTTAAATGTCATCGTAAGCACTCAACAGGCAAAAATTACCATCATACTCATTACAACTAATAATTACCACATTTCAGTGTGAGTGACTTTATATAAATAAAATGAAAAATAACTAAAATATCATGCTCTGGGGGCAGAGGGGGATGGGGCTTTGGACCCTTCATCCCCCATCCCACCCATATCTACACCCTCCTGAGACTGGTTCTTGAAATTTCTTAAGTAGGCTTTCATGGGATAATTTATGAGTGTCTTCAAGAGTTTGCCAATTCCGGTTTATCAACTTTCCATGACACACTCCTGTTAGTCAAATGAATCTTTATGCCATCCTTATTTGTACACGATATGTCCAATACCCTCTATTAGTTGTATTTGGTATGGATGCCACACACTTGGGCAATCCCATGGGTCACACATGTGATTAGTAAACAGTCTCCTTTATAGACAGACTGCATTTCCCAATATCTTGTTAAAGAATGGAGATCTGTCATCTGCCTTACTGCCGACTGTCCATTTGGTCACCCCTCAATTACACCATTCCGTATCATATACCTCTACAGATTGTTACACCCTGGTATTTATAGGAGTTGAATTATACAAACTGAGAATCATTGGTAAAGTAGTCACAAGATGCTATTTATTTTTTTCCTTTTTTGAAGTGCACAGTTTAACATTTACGAACATCTGAAGTAAGTTGCCAATTTTTTGCAGAGCTCTGAAATATTAACAAGATTTGGGATAATGTTTCTGCAGCTTGTTCCAGACAGTAGGGCCTACTTCATTAAAGGTGACAGCATCTATGATAGTCATAGGTTGGTAATAATATTGTCTGTCAGGTTACTGATATACAATATATGGCGCTGAAGACCTTGCTGTCGTGCGCCCACACAACCCTTCTACTACTACTACTACTACTACAAGATATACAATATGAACAACAAGGGTCCCAAAACAATTCCCTGTGGCATATTTGAAGTTATTTCTACTTCTGTCAGCAAGTGTCTCTCCACCAAAGGTAACGTGATGTGTTCCCCCTACCAACAAATCATTTCAGTCACAAATTTTGTTTGATACCCCTTATAACCAAACTTTTTAAAATAAATTTTGTCTGTTACCAAGTCAAATGCTATTCAGTCAAGAAATGCTCCATCTATCCAATTTCCTCAATCCATGGCTTTCAGGTTATCAAGTGAGGACAGTGCAAGTTGGGTTTCACAATGACTGGTGTTTTCTGAATCCATGCTGCTTGGCATGGAGGGGGGTCATTCAGTTTGACATACCTCATTATGTTTGAGCTGAAAGTACTTTCTGAGATTCTGCAACTGATGGACATCAGTGAGATTACATGAAAGTTTTGTGGATCACTTCAGTTACCCTTCTTGTAGGCAGGTGTGACCTGTGCTTTTCCCAGTTTCTGGGAATAGTTTTTTTGTTCAAGGATCTACAGTATATTATTGTTAATTTGCGAGCTAGCTCAACTGCAAATTCTGTGTAGAATCCATCAGGGATACCCTTGGGCCCGGGAGCAGTGTTTTAATTTTAGCTGTTTCTCAATGCCACCGACACATTTATTGATATCTCATCTTTTTAGTGGTGTAAGAAGTAAGATGGTACTGTATATCTTTTGGTTTGTTGGGGGTTAAGGGACTATGTAGCAAGGTCACCAGTCCCTCCGTCAAGAAGTAGTTCATCTGCAGTTAGTGACATCAGCCAGAATTTTGATCGAATTATTATAGTATGTATGAGAGTTAAAAATAGGGGCATTGAATGCAAAATTGATGCCAGAACTGAGAGAGAATTCAGTGAGAAGTAAAAGTGTATGGGTTGGGGCAGTACATACATCAGAGCAGATGAAAGGTCTCTCAGGGTTCACTGGTGTACATCTTTATCTTCCTTAGTAAAGAAACATTTAAAAACACATTTAAGTATTTCTGCTTTTGATTTGTGATCCTCAGTTTCAGTTCCTGTATCGTATGTGTGTCAAATACTAACTTTCGCACTACTGGCAGACTTTACTTATGACCAGAATGTCTGTGGGGTTTCTGAGAAATCTATCAATTTGAGAGTCTGTTACGGTAGTGACTGAAGGTTTCTCGCACTGCACTCTTGACAGTCAACTGTTTCAGCCATCATAACAACACCAGGAATTTATAAAGAGCAAACAATTTGATGAAAATTTAAACATATTCCTTTAATGCTCTGAACTGTTTAACCTTAGAAACTAGGAGGGTATTCTTCTTCGTTGTCTTTTCAGCGATCACAGGCTCTATAGACCACACGCTGCATCAACGATCTGCAAACAATTTGATGAAAATTTAAACATATTCCTTTAATGCTCTGAACTGTTTAACCTTAGAAACTAGGAGGGTATTCTTCTTCGTTGTCTTTTCAGCGATCACAGGCTCTATAGACCACACGCTGCATCAACGATCTGCTTCCATCTTCTTCAACCTCTCACTGTCTCTCTCCAGGCTGCAGAGATTCCTACCCTTCTCTATGTCATCTTTCCACCATGTACGAGATTTGCCCGGTGGTCTTGTTGCTTGGAGAGTGCCTTCAAATGACTTCTTGGGAAGTCTGTTGGTTTCCATTCTAGCCACATGCCCAGCCCATTGCACTCTCCCACTTTTTAATTTCTGCACGATCGAGGGCTGCTTCATTAACTGATAACTTTCAGTGTTCTTTCGAACTATCCATATGCCATTCTCCAACACAGGTTCCCAGATCTTTCTCACCACTTTTCTTTTGAAAATATTCAGTTTTTCTTTTTCTTTTGTGGTAAGCGCGCAGCTCTCTGAACCATACAGTACTACTGGGCAGATGGTGGCGGTATATTTCTTCATCTTAGTGATGACTGACAAAGCTTTGCTTCCGTGTGGGCAGCTTAGAGCATACAGACATCTTGATCTCAAAGTTATTCTACCATTTATGTCCCGAGTCATGATATTTTCACTGCTGAAGCACAATCCAAGGTATTTAAACAGATGAACTTTTCTGAATCTAGAATGACAGTGAATTTCAAAGAGTGGATTTGTGTTTATGACTCGTCCTATTACTATATAGTCAGTTTTTTCATGGTTTATCAAAAGTCCCGTTTTGCTGGCACTGTGCCCTGAGAGATCTGTACATGTCCTTCAGCTTTCCTTCTGTTTCAGTGAGTAACACTACATCATCTGTGTATGCTAGGAGTTTTACTTCACTATGTTCAAATCAGAGACCATTGTGTAGCAGCAAATTACTCTCTTGAACCATTTTCTCTAAGGCAAGGTTGAAGAGAACACATGAAAGGTCATCTCCCTCTTGAAAGCCTTTTTTGATTGGGAAATTGGGTGACATGGGTCCTCTGAACTTCACTACTGCCTGTGAACCACCCATGCACAGTTGTATCATCCTAATGATTTTACTGGATATCTTAAATTCCCTTAGTGTGTTATAGAGGCTACTTTTGTGGATGCTGTCATAGACTCACTGGAAATCAATGAAGAGGCAGTGGGTGGTTTTTGTTAAATTCCCAGTATTTCTCAAATATCTGCCATAGAGTAAACAGATTATCAATTGTAGAACAGTTTGGTTGAAACCCAGCTTGATAGTCTTGAATAATGTTTTCTGTGTAAGGCTTCATTTTGTTGTGAATGATCACTGATAGAACTTTTGCAAGTTATGTTCAGGAAACTGATTCCTCTGTAATTTCCACATTCCATTGTGTTTCCTTTCTTGTGTATGGGGCAAATTATTGCAGTTTTCCAGTCTTCAGGTAATGTTTCAGTTTTCCAGATCATTGTGAATAGGTTAAATGTTTATGTAGCTTGTTTCCACCCTATTTTAAGATCTCTGCTGATATCTGGTCCTCGCCTACAGCCTCATGGTTTTTCAACTTTTGGATGGTGAATCACTTCCTGTTCTGCAATGCTGTATTCGTCAGTATTACTGCTGTTACTCCTGATCACTGTGTAGGTGAAGGTTATGCGAGTGTCAGTGCAATTTAACATTTCTGAGAGAGTATGATCAAATAAAAACAGGGACATGTAATATTACAAGATCTTGTGCCAGGATGAGAAATCTCTAATTCTGAAACCAAATTGTAGACTAGAGTGAAAATGCAACAGTCTGTTATCAAAAATCTGTATATACATATGTACTACATGTACTACACACTAAGAAAAATGTAAGTTACAGCAATGATTATTCATAAAAATAATTTACCACTAACTTCAGTCATTCCCGTATCACAGTGGCAACAAATATTGCCCCTACCAAAAAACAAACATGTGCTCTAGATTCACTTCACTTCAGAAAAGTTACATCTATATTCACACTCCTCAAACCACTGTGAAGGGCATTGCAGAGGTTATTTCCTATTGAGCCACTAGTGTTTTTACCTATTCCTTTTGTTCGTGGAGCTTGGGAAGAAATACTGCTTAAACCTCTTTGTGCATGTAGCAATTAGTCAAATCTTGTTTTGGAGTCCATATGGAAGCAATGGGTATTGGACTCTTAACATATTCCTAGATTGATCATTTATTACTGGTTCTTGAAACTTCAGGAGTAGGATTTCATCATATAATTTACATCTCAAGTATTGGCCAATGCTAGTTTTTCAGCTTTTCTACGATACCATTCTGCTACTCGGACAAATAAACACTTTGACCATTTGTGCTGCCCACCTATGTGTATGTCCATTCTAAGGATACTACTGAATTACTCTACACATCTAGCATGGAAAGTTCACCATTAACAGCAAAAAATTCTATCAGTAATCAGAAAACACACTTACTTATGGAACAGTTTACAGGCCAGCCAGGAAGAATCTTCTGCTTCATGAAGCATATGGAAACAGCTTTTGTATAATAATGCAGACTTAACTGGAGAATCATTGTTTGTGGAGAATTTAATGGAAATTTACTGTCAATACAGTGCTGATTTAAGACATCTGTAATCATTGCGTCCTTATTTTGAATATATTAATATGATAAATTCCCTACAAGATTTGAAGGGCATAGTGCAACAGCTTCTTGTAATTTGTTTTTAGATCCAACAAGCTGCAATGAATTACATGTAAAACTGTTAGTCAGTGGTTTGTCTGATCAATGTGGTCAAACGTTAACAATTACAATTTACTGGTCAGTTAGGTACAGACATATAACAAAAGTAATGTATCACTGAATTTTAAACATTGACCCAGTCAAAGTGCTTAAGAGAAATTATGGGAAGACTGCCGTGGAGAAATTTATGGCGGACACAGTGTTCATGAAAAATAAAAATTAACTCTCTTTTACATATTCCTACATCACATTAAGCCTTGCTTTCCCCTAAAACAAATAAAGGAAAACTGAATAGAAGAAAGGAATAGGGGTGAATACACCTGGGATTTAAGTATCTTGTGCTTGGAAGAGAGAGCTTTACCTAATTCAGGAGAGTAACCATAGTCGAGCTTTGAAGTCCCAACACCACCGATATTGTAAGCTATAGTCATACTTTGAAGTCACTGACTACCAGATTCAATGATTAATTCTTCAGAATGGCAGTTAACATTGCTCCCACTAATAAACAAACGCAGATGCATTAGATTTACTTGTGCTGATACTGTATGTAGAACAGACAGATATTACTTTCAAAAACACAATCCTTAAGGAGGTTACAAAACTCATCAGGTCACTAGAAAGTAGTAATTCTGCTGGCTGTGATGGTATTTGTAATAGAACATGGAAATCTTGTGCTGACTAGAGAGTGTTACAGGCTGGCTGGTTCTGGTTGCAGAGTTGCATGTGTGGGAAGCTGTGGTATGGGTTCTCCAGAACTGCGGTGAACATGTAGTCAAGAATGTTTCCTCAACAGGAACATTATTATTTGATGATTTTCATACAGTATTTTGGCAATAGTGGCTCAAAAGCTGGTTGTAGCTATTAGGCAGCAGTCAATGCATCATAAAAGACAAAACAACATACTCCTAACATAAAACAGAATTCTAAGTACACAGTAGAAAGTATAAGAACAAAACAAATTAGATTGGGAGTAAACAATAGCACAAAGACAGAATATACATTTATATATCTATATCATTTTTTACCAGAAATTGGCTAAATCAACTGCACTTGGCATACAAATAATAGGTCTTAACAGGATCATGTTGTCAAACAGAATGGACAGTTCATGAGATGCATTGATTTTTTACCTTCACCTTCACACATTAACGAATTACATGGAAAGCATCACTATTTTTTGGCTCTAAATTCAGCCACTCATGTGCAAAGTCCATTCAGCAATACCCACACAAACCTGATCTCTTCACGTCTTGGAAGTTCCTCAGAAAGTGCCATTCAGTTTAGTAGATGATTGTTGCATGCTTGCCTTAGTCCCTGCCTGGTCTGCTAGGCTGCCTCAGTCAGCTCTTTGTCAGTGTCTAAAGCTTTTCCTTGACTTCGGGCATTGGCGAGCATGTAGATGGCCTAATAGAAGATGTAGTCCAGAAGTGCAAACTTCATTTTTCTTCAGAATTATTACTTACCTCCCACCCATATTAGCTGGTCCTCCTGAGCCCAACCTGCGACCTTGCTAATGCCAGAAAAACCTGTCCTTATCAAATCCAATAACCAACAACAGCACTTGCATTTTCATATCCATCTGTTCCTCTACAAAATGCTTCTCCCATATAAATGTCACCTGTGCATGGTGAATCTTCATTGAAGAGCAACCCCTTGCCCAGTATGCTGAAAGTCCTACTATGGCCCTCACTGACAAGCTGTACCAAAAGATGCCCCCTCCAATGAAATTCCCAAGCCTTATCCACATGTGCTCCTAATTATCCAATCACCCCTGTAATAAGCTGCTAAGGAGCATCCATCATCCTCAAAATATAACCCCATACTGGAACAACTTAACCATAACCTTTGTCACGGTTTTGGTCACTGAAGTCCAGAAATGAGGGACATCTTACCCACAACTCGCAAGTTGTATTCCTCCACCACCACACAGTGTATGAAACTCTTAGTCCAACCTTTTGCTGCATCTGCTCCCCAACCCTGTGTTACACACCCCTGTGGAACTTCAATGTTCACGACATGTATGATGCATTCACCCAGTACATTCTACGTCTGTCCTGCCACAGGCATATCTTACCCTATCATAGACAGGGCAATCTGTGGAAGTAGTATCAACCTGTGAAAGTAGCCATGTCATACACCAAGTCCATTGTAAGTTCTGGACAGTGTTTTATGTGGGCCTGACCACCATCTTGTCCACCACAACAAATGACTATCACCAAACAGTGGCAGGGCACACTGCAGATCACAAAAGCTTGATGCTGACAACTCAGTGCCTCAACTCAATGTCGGTATTTAACTCTTACACTAATACAGTTTAAGTTTTCCATTTTAGCACATAAATAATTGAAATAATATAATACTGTCATTATTCTGTTCTGGATTTTCCATTGTTTAAATATACAATGGTATAAGTAACATGATAATCTTACTCAATCTGATCCATTATAACAAAATAAAACTAAACTTTTTATAGCATCAAGACTGATTGGTCTCCAGATTGACTTCTGTTTATTGCAGAACAGCACTCAATAGACACCTTGGCAATTAATACATACACACAAAAATGTGACAAGCTATCAATAATTTTCCCTGGTTTTAGAAGAGTGGCACATTTGAAAATTATAAATTATTCTGTTACTTAAATTCTTAAAAATTTTTTACATCTTTACATAAAACTGATGAATTTATCTTTTGGGTTGTCTGCTGAGGAGACTTTGTTCTGATACAGTATAGTTTATAACATAATAACTTAATACTATGGATGAGAGGAACTTTTCACTGTCAACATGCTTAGGTTAAAGAGGAACAAACGGGGCATATGGAATTATATAACCTTAGCAACTATTAATAAAAACTATCTGATATTTTTAATTTTTTAATCAAATGCATTATTATGATTTCCTTACTACAAAAATACATTCTGGTAAATAACAATGCACATAAAGGCAAGATAGAAAAGGTTATTAATAAACACAAATTTGACCTTCAATACCAAACAATGAAATAAAGTGGAACATTTCTTTATAATTAAAAATACAATGAAATTTTATTTAAAATCATATTATATAAATATGTAAACATTATTACACTTATTACAATATAATACAAGTAGCTTCTCCTTAGCAACTCACAAATTCCTTACAATGGAGTATATAAGTCCGCCTTCTTAAAAAGGCTTCACAAATATCAACAGGCTTATTATCTGTTTTTACAGATTTTATCCAATGCCAAATATACTTTACGGGAGTTGAAATTGTTGGATCTGTTCAGGATATGTGTATATCACTGTTTCTCCAGCTCCATTTTGCTCAGATGTAATGATGTTACCTTGTAAGGTCTGGGTACCTGAAACAGAAAGTTCTATGTAGTTTCTTCCACACTGTACACAAATGAATGATAAAGCCATAATTTGGAAAAGAGATTTGCCATCAAACAGATTTTTTTCCTTGTTTGCATAAGGTAAAGGTGGATAAGAAGTTGCAGGAACTTTATGGTTAACAATTTCCAATAGTACACAATGAAACTTGTGCTCCTATTGTTAAAAGCATATAAATCACACTTAGCAAAGAACACTAATCTTTCTACTCCATTTAATGGAAACAAATGTTAAGCTACTGTCTATACCTCTGCAGCCAATCTACGTAATCTACGAATTTGTTAACCAAAAGACTAGCTTTCTTTAAAAGCACAAATTTTATGGTCTAAATAACATTAAATTTATAATCAGTGAACTGTAAGTTAGTTACCAATAATGTTACTGTAGTAGAGGTACTAAGGTGAGAGCAAACACTCTTTTTCCGCGCATATTGTAATGTTACATCCTATTCGTAGTTTCCTAAATCCTTTTGTTATGTCATCCGTTATCTATTTTTCCCTTTGGTATGACGAGCAGCCTTCAGCAGTCTATCCTCCATTGCTGTTAAATACAGTCTCTTAATATTTGAGGACTCATCTTTTCTTCAAACCTAACTGTACACGTTCACTGATTAAAAATCTAGCTTTCTACCTTTGAGTCAGTCATTCGCTTTCATATAACATAGACATCACTGAGCATCTGATGACTTTTTTAAAAATTAGGAGAAGATATTTCTAAATTTTCCAAAAATAGTAACACATCTATGATTCCATCGTTCTGGTCTTACTCTCAGTTTGAATATATTTATACTTCTAAAGTTCCAATCTCATGAACTAAGTATGCTTAAGTGCATGCCTTTGCTGACAAACTGTTTTTATGTAGACCACTTCCAAATCATTATGACACACTAACAATGCTTTTTAATTTCAACAGATTCTTTGCAGCCTTAAAAAAAAGCATGTTATGCAGACTGGTTGCATAGAGTAATGGTTAAGGTAGAGTTCCTAACTGCAATAGGTTATGGGTTCAGATTACCTGAGAAGGTTTAAATCTGTATTGAAATGTCTTTGGTCATTTTTTACATTTCTATTCCTTTGTCACATCATTTTAATCACTGTATTAAGTTTTTCAAGTGCTCTCATTTTTCCTTCCTATCCTCCTTTTTCCACTTGCAATCTTTGTGCATGTGAATTTAATTATATATATTTATCTATCATAATATTTGAAAATTTGATCTATTGGCTAAAAAGTAAAGGACAAAATAATCTCTATTGACTGTGCAATGGTGTAAAAATTTGTATTTTTCATTATAAGATGTACTCTTTTTTATTTTTTTAATTTTTTTTTAACAAGATTCAAAGTTTTTTAGATGATAATCTTAATACAAACATTTAAAACAAATTCTTATTGTGCTATGGCCAAAAAATGCAGATGATGCAAATGAAAGAAGAGTTTATAAGTAAAACAAATTCAAGCAAAATGAGGAGTAAAAATCATTAATGCTATAACCAAGAGAAAAATATAGGATGATAAAATAGAAGAAATTAAATCAAAGTTTATGTATAAATGTAATTATAATCACATGAGCAAAGATTCCAAATGGAGAAAGAAAAAGAGGAAGAAAGCAAATGAAAAAGTTAATGTGGTAATTAAAATGATGTGGCAAAGAAACAGAAATAAAAAAAAAGTACATTTAAACCAAGTAACTGAATAAAAATAATGATCAATGTCATTTCCATAAAGATTTAAAAATAAATTTCAGAGCACCTCACAACATTCAGACTCACTACATTTTGCATGTGATGACTCTACCTTAACCACTACACTACACAACGAGTCTGTATAATATTGTTTTGTTACAGCTGTAGCGTATCATGAGAAATTGCAAACAAGGGCCTACTATGGTGAATGGCTGAAGGGTGTGATATCTGGGACCTCAATCAACATAACCACAATGATGTTTTCAAACAGTCAGTTGCCGTGCTGGGGACCTCTTCTTTTAGTCAGACACACTTGGTTTTCCACTGCTACTCCAGTGGTGTGATTCTGTCTCATAGGGATGGAAACACTTTTCACCTCTCGTTACAATTACAAATGCTTCACTATTGCATTGCAGTGATTGGGTAATCATTGGCAGATATTAATGCATTTGTAGTTGTGCTTTATGGTTAGGTTCCTTGGCACCCACCAATCTTAGACTTAACAACTACACTTGTCACAAATAAATTAAGAGGTAGATCCAATTCAGAAAAACAACCTCCCATGATTATTTATTATTATTGTCAGCACTGGAGGTCAATGGACATCAGGTTGCTCCTCAGTGCGCAATACTGTCAGCGATTTAGGAATCTTCCTTCCACAATACACACTAATATGCTCCAGAACACTGTATTGAAAGACCCGATAATGTCAGCACCTGATACACCCTCTGACTAGATACATCTGATGACTGTTCTGTCTCTATTGCATGCATATAGCTGGTGGAGGGGCAATGCTCACATTATCAGAGTAGCAAGCAAGCAGATGTGGGTACTGCACTTTTCTTTTCGTGCATGAAATATTTGTTTGTATTCTCCTGCTTTCAGCAAAGTAAGCTGCAATTATACCTGTATATAAATATATTTCTACATGAAAAATTTTAGTTCACATCACAATCACTAAGACCTGGCAGTTTGTACAATTATTTCAATATCATTCATGTCCCTTGTTAATTTACTAGTGATTGGAATACAAAAATATAATAACTACTTTGTTAATTAAGCAGAAAAAATAAAAAACAAACATTCTTATGGCCAGCTTTCTTGGCACTAGGGGCAACAGCATTTATCCAACCATCACCTTTCACTGCAGTAAGTGTCGTGACCGCATATGTTAGACTGTGGTATTACAGAGTCTTAAGCCCAGAATGAAATGTTTACTCTGCAGCAGAGTGTGTGCTAATATGAAACTTACTGACTCCCGAGTTTGAGTCTTGGTCTGACACACAGTTTTAATCTGCCATGAAGTCTCATACTCTTATGTCCTCTTACAACATGAATGTTTGCAAACCATTATTTTATTTTATGTTTTTTCCCCCTTCATTTCTGTCTCCTTTTATTAGCAGTACAATTCCAGTTTAAAACTATTTCCAATTAATGCTCCAGCTACAGCAGTTTCTAACTACATAATATGGCATCAACAAGAAATCCATTCACTAATGCACAAAAAGGGGCATTCAGTGGCACACCTTTCATGCTTAGAACTCTCTCTCTCTCTCTCTCTCTCTCTCTCTCTCTCTCTCTCTAGTTTCTATCTGACTACACAAAATAAAAAAGGAAGAAAGAAAAACACTTACCAAATGTTTCATCAGGCATCTCTTCATACATTTCTGCTACTAGTGGCTTGTCTACCTTGGTAGCCTGAAACAAAGACCAAAAGTTGGCAAACTTTTTATAGCAAATGTAGAATTCCCTCTTTCCACATTTCTTGAAGATAAAGAAAAGTTAAAAATCACACTGATTGCAGAATTAATGATATAATTATCTGTATGTTGTAAATACACAACCAGTAAAAATTTAAATCACTGACTAGTAACTGCACCAAGTTAGGAATATGTATCTATTAAAGATGAAACAAAGAGTAATGTATATAAACAGTTGACAACATTTTGATATCTTTAACTGCAAATAGTTACCTTATGAGCAGACAGGACAAACAAATTGAAATAAGAGAGACTAAACATTTTGAATTAACACGGGGTATGGCTTTTAAGTTTCTAGAAACAACCATAGATGGCACTAATAAGGTACTATATTATTGTTTTAAAATTTGTCATCCGAGTTATTCACTGCAGCTCAGAAATCAGACAGGTAATTTGTTTACAAGGAATATTTACAGAAGCAAAGTTGCAAAAAACCGCAAATTACATGTGAAGGTTTTTGTTGGACGACTTTTGATGATTTTCTTAAAACCATTAATCGACAATGCCTCTAACCACCTTCTTAAACTTCTACTCATCATCATTTTTAGAAAAGGCTACGTGAAATTCATTTTCAGAATTTTACTGCGGCCACACTTCCATTGGAAACGAATTTCATGAAGGTTGAACAAAACTAGTTGTTGTTCCAAAAAGCAGTGATGCTGTGTGCAACACGACTGAAGAGGATCTAACAGTGAGATAGAGGCATTCTTAGGCATGTCAAGGAAGTTTTATTTTGCATAAACATTTAGTTGTAAAGAAATGTCTGTTTACTGTGGATCCCACATGATTTGACCAAAGTTCTGCCGAATGTATGTATAAAGAAAATGCATAAAAATTCAACTGGTAAAATGCAAAACCAGTGAACAACAGTGCCAAGGGAGAAGAAATTTAGATATAACTGTAGAAGCAGCAATCAATTATATGGTTATTCCAAAATGAATGCAAGCCAACACACACTTTGTTTAAAAGATTGTGAACTGAAATTAAAAAAAAAAAAAAAACAGAAAGGTAGGAAATTCAGAAGATGGAATCTTGAAAAAGATGGATGAGAGTTTCAAATAGAGTACTAGGCAACAACTCACAAATAGGCAACAGAATTGCAGGGTGTTCCAAACTGATCTTTACAAGTTTTATTACATATATTTAAGAAATGGGGATTGGTAGAAAGGTGCAGTCTGCAATGTAATGTTCACCCACACTTTAAGGTATTTCTTTTTTTTATTTATTTTGCAATTGGTTACTGACGAAAACAGCCACCACAGCAGATAGCACAATGTGGGAATGGTTGATAGAGATCAAATCCAACACTTAGGTAGGTAGGTTGGTTGGTTGGTTTAAAGATTAAAGGGACCTAACGGCAAAGGTCATCGGTCCCTTGTTTCGGAAACACACAGAGCACGCAGAATTTCTGGACATGTTACAGAAGCACACCACCATTACATCCAACCATCTGAAGGTTATAGACCTATGTACGGTTCAAAGAACGTGGAATGTGTGCAACAGTTCATCTGGAGCCTAAGTACATCAATCCATCAGGCCTCTCAACAGTTGGAGCTACTGCCAACCACAGTGCACAGGGTGCTAACAAGCACTCCAGTCTGACTACAGGCCAAAATGCAAAGCATTTGCAACCAAAATTCTGAGTCGCATCTACGATGACAGTGACTATCTGAAAAAGGCAAGGTTCACAGGCGTAGCTTGCTTTTGTGTGGGCGATGAAGTATACCCACACAATGTGAGGCTCTAGTGTTGTGAAGCCCCCCCCCCCCCTCCCCCTTTTATTTTAGCATGGACACCGTGCACAACAATTGAAAGGTAGACATGATATGGTCTGCTTAATAACCACACGTGGGATCCTTTTTAAGAACTGCAACCCAACATCATGCTGCAGCAGGATGGTGAGGCTCCTCACTGGGCTTCGATTTTTAGGAAGACTTGGGAATAGGAGGAGTACAAATTATAGAAGGAAACCAAGGCTTGAATGCCATAAGCAATTACAAAAGGATGTAGCTTCCAGTTTTTGCACAGATGAAGAGATTTGCACAGAACAAACTGCTATATGAAGCACTGCCAAACCAAACTTCAGTGGGAAAATTAAAACAATAGTGACTCCTAGTATGAAGGTGTAGTGTTTGTTGTTGTTTCCCCTTATTGAGGTTCAGTTGTGTGGCTGCAGGAACAATAACAGGAACCTACTGTGATATTTTTCAAGTTAATAAGTCATTGGGAGTGGCATTAATTTTGACCAAAAATCAGAACAACAAACAGAATATAAGAACCAACCACTCTCCTAAAACTATAATGAATAGAAAAGCTAAAGATAGTTTTTGGAATAGTAAATCAGCCCTTCACAGTGTAAAAGAAGAACGGGGCTTAAAGTTAAAAAGAGTGGAAAGGTACCATGTGAAGAAACTAAAAGATGAGGCAACGAAGATCAGATACCAGTTCCAACTTAGTAATCGCTTTGAAGCACTCAGAGAAACGGACGCGAATCAGGACCTTGCACTAATATGGGGAAACATCCAGAGCTCAGTTAGGGATACAGCAAAGGAAACACTCATGGGAAACCCAGTGGGCAAGAAGATCTGAAGATCTGGTTTGGAAAGGAATGTGCAGATGCCCTGGAAAGGAGAAAGGAAGCCAGGAGCAAGTAGCTGAAGGGGACAAATCTGGCACATGGAAAAGCACAATCTGAGGAGATCCAAAAGACTACACAAGCAATTCTGAGAAGAGCAAAGAGGAAATAAGGGATATCATCACTGAAGCAGAAACAGACTTCAGAGGACAAAAGGCTAGTGAAATGTTTCTGAAGGTGAAGTACCTCTGCAAAGGTCACCAGGCGAAGCAGAAATCTGTCAAAGATTCCCATGTTAAGATCCTGACGAGAGATACGGACATAGCTGAGAGATGGAAAGAGTACTTTCAACAGCTGCTAAATTGTGATGAACCCGAACTGCAGTTTGATTCTGGTTTTTATCTCATCCAGGGTAGGTGGGGAATAGTCTGCATTAGCTGTAATTGGGTACTGGAAATCAGACATCTTAAACAGAATAAGAGTCCGATTGATACAGGCAATATGGACCAAAGAAGAACGACCAGGAGAATGGAAAACAGCTCCGATTTGTCCAATACATAAGAAGAGTGACAAACTGAAATGTGACAACTATCGAGGAATCGCCCTGCTTAACATCTGCTATAAGATACTGTCCAATTGCCTCATACACAGAATTCAGCCAGTGGCAGAATCGGTGATTGGCGAGTACCAGGGAGGTTTCCGGCCAGGACAGTCAACAGTAGATCACATCTTCAGTCTCCGGCAGCTCACTGAGAAACTGGGTGAATATGGTAAAGATGTGCATATTTTATTAGTTGATTTTAAGAAGGCCTATAATTGCATACATCGCAAGAGCCTGCTCAACTGTTTAAGAGAGTTTGGCATAGCAGAGAAATTCATCAATCTGATAAAGATCTGTCTGAATGAAACACGTGCAAAGGTGAAGATGGGAAATCGCGTAACTGAGGAGGTTAAAATTGTGACAGGACTCAGGCAAGGAGATGTGTTGTCCCCTATTCCGTTCAACTTTGCCCCCGAGAAGATCATACGCGAGACCTTACACGAGAACAAAGGGATTGAGACCGAAGGAAAGAGACTGGCATACTTAGCCTATGCAGACGACATCTGTTTACTCTCTAGGTCGGAAGAGGAGTTGGAGCAAATGACCAAAGCACTAAAGGAAGCTGCCGGCAAATTTGGGCTAAATATAAACAAAGCCAAGACAGAGTACCTCGTTATGACGTGTGGTCATTGTCAGACTGCTGATCATGTACAATCACTGCAGGTTGGGGACCAGTCCTACAAGAGAGTGCAAGAACTCAAATACGTAGGGGCACTTTTCACTGAGAACTCGTCATGTGAAGCAGAGATCAATGCCAGAATACAAGCAGGAAAAAACCCATCTTACCACAGCCTAGCACAACTGCGTCAGTCCAGATATCTCTCCAGACAGTTCAAGATTCGACTGTACAAAACCCTGATCCAGCCTGTTGTTCTATATGGCTGTGAGACATGGAGTATCCGGAAACAGGACTTCCATAAGCTCCTGGTTTTTGAGAGAAAAGTGCTTTGGAAAATATTCAGTCTGGTTCTGGATGCAGATACAGGGAATGGAGGATCAGATACAACCAAGAGCTTGAGGAACTATACCAGCAGCCCAACATAGCAGGAACTGTCAAAGTCAAACGAATGCAGTGGGTCGGCCATGTGGCCTGGATGGAGGATCACAGATGGCCTCGGAAGCTCCTGGATTTCACACCTATAGGAAAGAGACTGCCAGGGAGACCCAAGAAGCGTTGGAGGGATGGACTCCATGAAGATTTAAACCAAGTGTCAACAGATGTGACCGGACGGCGGATAGCAGCAATGGACAGAATACAGTGGAGGAGGAAACTTGTAGATGCGTGCAGTCCACTGGGCCTGATCACATAGTAGTAGTAGTAGTAGTAGTAGTAGTAGTAGTAAATTAGCCCTTCTAAATAAAAACTGATAATGTCAGGCATATGGGGAAGCATACAAATCAGCTTCTCCTGAACAATGCACTACCACCAGGGTACGCACATTTTCAGGTGTGGTAGCACTTTGATGAACACTGTGTCATCTGCCTATAGCAATGCATCTTATGGTCAGCATCTTCTCTAATTAACTTAATGGGTTATTGTATCCCCAGGCATGATGTTCAACTGTGACGACACACAAAGTGTAAGTGGTTCCCCTCCACCATGTTCCAAAAGCCTCTTCTGAAGGTGGATGAACAAGAAGTCCAGGGCACCCTCATGCCCTCAAAATGAAAAATCACTTCTGAACGTGGAAGAATCTATTGAAGGTCTACAGTATAGGGGGTGGAAGGCACAGGGAAACCACCACATTAAAGACTGTTGTGGTATCTCTAGTCCCACTGGACAAAACACTTTAAGGAATAGCTGTTCCTGAGAAGGAATATTCTGGAGTAATGTGTCCACAATCTGACCTCCAGATGGGCATTATCCCAGGAAAAGTGTGCTAAGAGATTAAACAAGAAGAAGACAAATTCCTGGACTGAGGATTGGAGCCCATAATATGACAACAATGAATGAGAACGGTAAACTGGAAGATGTGAATAAGGAAATGAAGAGTTATAACAGCTTTTTAGGACACTGTAAAGTGTGATGGGAAGGAGAAGGAGAGGGTAAGGTGAATTACAACAGAAGAGACCACAAAGGAGAAGGAGCAGTAGGATTATTGTATAAGAAGAAAAACAGAAAAGATTAAATAAGAACAGTGATAATGGGAGACTGGAACAGCGAATTGGGGATATGTGGGCATGGAAATGATGTTGGAGATTATGGACTAGGACAATGGAATTAAAGGGAAGATAAAGTGATAGGGTCTGAGAGAGTCTTTGCTTTTGGATTGCCAACATGTGGTCATGAATCATAAAAAATACTATATACACAAAAAAGCAATGTTTATAGACCCAGGTACCAGAAGGATTACTTTTTAACCAATCAAAGATTTAAAAACAGTGTCAGTACATCTATAACTTTCCCAGGAGAAGATGCCAATACAAATCACAACTTTCTTGTAACAGACACAACAACTAGGTCAAAACATGTTAAAAAGAAACAACTTCTAAAGAAGTGGAACCTGACAAAACTGAAAAATGAAGATGCCAAGCCTTTTACGTGTAGTATGGTAGACAGACTGAGAATAGTGAGACTAAGCCTGGATATATCCGAAGAGTGGGTTACTAGCAGAGAGTCAATGCAGAAAACTTTACAGAAAGAATTTGAAAAAGTGGAAGAAAGGAGGAATAAAAAGGAATGGATCACACAGAATGTGTTAAATAAAATGGATGAACAGAGAAAATGGAAAATGACTATTCAGAAGAAGGAAAATGACAATATAGGAAACTGAACAATGATCTGCGGAGGACTACTGACAAAGCAACAGAAGACTGGATGAAAAAGCAATTTGAGCAAATAGAACCATTTTTGAGGAAAAATAGATGAAATGTACAGAGTTGCAAAGTGTATAACAATGGAAAAATAAGCAAACAAGGAATGCTAACCAAGCAGGGAAAGGTAACAATGAATACTTACAAAAACAAAGATGTACTGATGACATACGCAGAATGCCTATACAATTCTATGTACTGAGCATGAAGGATTAGTCCTAGAGGATGAACAAGAATGTGACAAAAATCACTGGAGATCAATAACGGACAAAGTGATTAAAATGATCCAGGCTCTTAAGGAAAGAAAAGCAATGGACTGCGATCAAATACCATCCACGGGGCTGGATGCCTTTGGGAGTGATACTATAACTGAAATTACAAATCTGGTCAGTAGAATATATGGCATAGGTATCTAGCTTCAAGATCACCTTAAGACCATAATGTTTCCCTTAACAAAGAAATGCAATGGCAATTAATGTAAAGACTATATAGGACAATTAGTTTTATACGCCTTCCTATCAGGGCTGTCACCAGAACAGTGCTAAGAGGAATAGAAAGGAGAATAGAGGAGAATATCAGTACAGAGTTAGAAAAGAAACAGGGTCCAGAGATGCTATTTGGTGTCTGACAATGTAAATTTGTTTCGTTGACTGGGAATATGCATTTGACAAAACTGACTAGACTCTGCTGTTGAAAAGATAGATTGGAAGGATAGCAGTTTGATAAAGTAACCCTTTATGAGGCAGAAAATGGTAGTTCGAGTATAAGATGAAACTGAAGAGATGTGAGTCGGGGTGGTTGTATGTCACCAGCACTTTTCAATATATATGCTGAAAAGCTATTCAATAAGGCCTTGGAAAAACCTAAAGGACTTGTAGTGAAAGGAGAAAGAATAACACCATCAAGTATGCTGATAACATGACTGTGCTAGCAGAAACGGAGGTAGAGCTTCTCATAATGAAGGAGAATATTGTTAAGTGTGGGTGAAGAGTTTGGAATGAAATTGACCATTGGCAAGATCAAAGCAATGGGAATCAGAAAAGATAACATAATTAGTGTACCCCAGATGGTATTAGAAGAGGTAAACATTACAGACTTTACAAAAGTCTGTTGAGCATTTATGGTGTAACAGTTGGTGGCCGTATTTTTTTCCTTCTCTTTTTCTTTCTTTTTTTTTTGTGGGGGTGGGGAAGGGGGGGAGGGCAGAGAGGTGCACAACAGCATGGGCTGTGAAGGCAGGCAATGGAACTGAGCATGTTATGGTCAGCAACCAGTCCTGTCACACTTGTGGTCAACTCTGCTCTTGGTCACCGGCAATATCCATTCAATCGTGTGTTGGACAATATCCATACATTCACGTGGACAGTTAAATGGTGGTCATGATTATATAAATACAAATGCACTAAGAACCTCAACCTCATGGAACATCAGTCCTTTCCTATGGCCCCATCGTTAGTTGCACATCAAAAGTCGCTATGTTGGACTGGTCAAAGATTACTATAATGAAAAGACTTTGTTGCTAACTATCCCTCCCACCAAAACTGAGAAAAGTAACATTTAATTCTCTCTCTTCCAGACCATATCTCCATCTAATTATGACCCTCCCCCACTTCCACCCAACCACCCTCTGGTTATCATCCCAGAATTACTTCCAGATGTCATCTTCCTTTCTCAAGGACATAGTCCTCTAACTGAAAGAAAGTGCAGTCATTCACAACCTTAAAATGTACCTGTTCTGATCACACTCACAGTCTTTATCTACTGTAATATTGTCATGATGAAATGCAGTGATTACCTGACAAAGAAGATGCCAGCAGTCTGACTCTTTCACTTACACTATGTGACCGAAAGTATCTGGACAGCACCAGAAACATACTTTTTCATATTAGGTGCATTGTGCTGCCAACTACTACCAGTTACTCCATACCAGTGACCTCAGTAGTCATGAGACACAGTGAGAGATCAGAATGGGGTACTCCGCGGAACTCGTGGACTTCAAACATGGTCAGGTGATTGGGTGTCACTTGTGTCATGCAGCTGTACGCGAGATTTCCACACTCCTAAACATTCTAAGGTCCACTGTTTTTGATGTGATAGTGAAGTGGAAATGTGAAGGGACACATTCAGCACAAAAGCATACAGGCTGATTTCGTCTGTTGACTGACAGAGACTGCCGACAGTTGAAGATGGTGGTCATGTGTAAAGCCGGTATTACACGACGATCCGCCGCGAACGGTACTGGTCTATCGCAACAGCCATCTAGTGGTAGAATGGGTGAAACTACGAAAATTAGCAGACACATTATCTGCACGCAGGAATAGAGAGCAGTTCTAAACTGCCGTCAATCCGCGCATGCGCAGTAGGCAGCGATAATTCGCGCATGCGCAGAAGGGTGTACCACGGTGCTTTCTGCTTGTTGTTTGGTTATTGTTAGGCGTCTAGTGGCTAATTTCAGACATTCATGTTGGGGATTTTCCGGTTGAGATCTTCTGCATTTTTTTCAGTAAACAGGTTTCACAAATGCAGAAAAGAAACTTTTTTTTTGCAGTAGACACTTATATACTAGCTGTTTGTGAAAGGATTATTTCTACTGATAGCTTCGTATTCTAGAAATGAAATGGATCAGACAGGAATTAAGCGTCTGAAATCAGGCATACAGCGAGGGAAGGTGTACGTATGACCCACTGTATCGTAATAAGGTAGTCGGAAATCGTTTCTTTCTGAGGAATATGCATATAACGTTATACAGTGATTTTCGAATTGTATCGTAATGCCTTAGTTTACGAAAGTTCAGGTTTGATTTAATTGCACCTCTTGCTTGATTTCAACATGCCAGAAAAGAGAAACTGGCAGTGAAAGGGAGAAAGTCCTTGCAGTTTGCCCCAGTGCAACAGACGAGGACTGCAATATTCTGAGTATAGTCCAAACTTAGAAAAATAACACAAGGTCACCTAAGTATTGGTCATTTAATGTGTTGCAAATTGCAGTGCATACATCCACAACTTTTGAAGTGGTGGGCTGTGCTATTCTGTGGCTAAAAGCCAGACTCTTAAAAGATTCCCCATTCACCAGGAAACGTAATGTTACAACCAGCCAGCAACATAACAGAGCGTTCACTGGTATTTTATTAGTGATCTAGGATGGTATGATCACAAAACATAACCATATAATTCTTACTCTCTAGAAGGTGAGATAGCCTCCCTCATGACTGTCACACTTTCTGTTTCCATCTTCTATCATAGACAGCAGCTTCTCGAAACAGGCCATGTCCATCCTAACGAAGTTCCGAAATTCTTGTGGATCTTCGGGCCTCAGTTCTTTCATTAACAGTGAATATATTTTCCTGCCTTCCACCCTTCTTGTCACCCAGGGTCGAACCTAACAACATTTGACTTTTCATTTTCGTCGCCGTTCTGCCCTAATCTGAAGATTTACTGTCACTGCCAGGGCAATAGCTCCAAAAACAAGTGGATCCTCCATGTGCAATATGCTGTATAAATGTAAATTTCGATAAACATACCTGTGTAATCAAGTGTCGTAATACAAAACTGTTGCGTCTGTAATTCAGAACAGTATTAACCTACATTAGAGAAAAACTATTACTTAATACATGATGGTAGAAAACAATTTCTTTATAAATAGGAACCTTGAGTTCACAAATAGTTTGAACGTATGACACTTCAGTATATCATACAGCCCCCTTGAGTTGCGCGCGGTATAATGAACGACTTTACAAGACGTTAGGACATAAGACATCTATATTCTTTTCGCGCGTATAGGTATATCCCGCGTGGATGGTGCAACAGGTCGGAAGTGAACCAGTCTGTAGTTACAGGTATGCACGTTAGGGGCGTTGGTGCATAGGTGTATGGTTTAGGCACATCGTGCAATACGGGCTTAATAGGCAGACATCCATCCGGACCGTCACACAGGAATTCCAAACTGCATCAGGATCCACTGCAAGTACTATGACAGTTAGGTGGAAGGTGAGAAAACTTGGATTTCTTGGTTGAGTGACTGCTCGTAAGCCACACATCACACCATTAAATGCCAAATGACGCCTCACTTGGTATAAGGAATGTAAACACTGGACGACTGAACAATGGTAAAACACTGTATGGACATCTGCCAGCGTGCGTAGTGCCAACAGTAAAATTTGGAGGCGGTGGTGTTATGGTGTGGTTGCGTTTTTCATGGAGGGGGCCTGTACCCCTTATTGTTTTGCATAGACTATCACAGTACAGGCCTACATTGATGTTTAAGCACCTTCTTGCTTCCCCCTGTTGGAAGAGCAATTTGGGGATGCGGTTGCATCTTTCAACACTATCAAGCTCCTGTTCATAATGCACGGCCTGTGGCGGATTGGTTACATGACAATAACATCCCTGTGATGGACTGGCCTGCTCAGAGTCCTGACCTGAATCCTATAGAACACCTTTTGGATGTTTTGGAATGCCGACTTCATGCCAGACCTCACCGACCAACATCGACACCTCTCCTCAGTGCAGCACTCTGTGACGAATGGGCTGCCATTCCCAAAGGAACCTTCCAGCACCTGACTGAACGTATGCCTGTGAGAGTGGAAGCTGTCATCAAGGGTAAGGAAGGGTGAACACCATATTGAATTCCAGCATTACCGATGGAGGGCGCCATGAACTTTTAAGCAATTTTCAGCCAGGTGTCTGGATACTTTTGATCACATAGTGTATAAGCCCTACCACACTGATTACATCCCAGAAAACCAACATAACCATTGGGTTGGGTTGTTTTGGGGGAGGAGACCAGACAGCGAGGTCATCGGTCTCATTGGATTAGGAAAGGACAGGGAAGGAAGTCGGCCGTGCCCTTTCAAAGGGACCATCCCGGCATTTGCCTGGAGCGATTTAGGGAAATCACGGGAAACCTAAATCAGGATGGCTGGGCGCGGAATTGAACCGTCGTCCTCCCGAATGCAACATAACCATTAATTACTATGCAAATCGCTACACCCAAGCCAGATAATGTCTCCTCAATCACTCTCCCTCTATGCCCCTACTACCCATACATCCATATTCTGTATCACCTAGCCACCCTTGACGCCCCATTGCAGCTGGTTACTGTGCCCCTACGTAATCAATCATGGTGCTACTTGACTGACACCAATGCATTAACAGCGGCCTCATTTATAAAATCAATGATATCAACTATTTTCTTCATTACCTCTCCACTGTTCCCCTGTCATTTTCACCCAGATGTTGGCTTGTCACATTTGATGTCAGATCAATCCTTGTAATCTGGTTTCCAAACCTGCTTCCATCCCCTCCCCAGCCAGCTTCTCTGAATTACATACAAAGATGTTGTTCTAAAGCCAGTTTTACACAAACAATGTTTTTTCTGAACCGACTACTTGTGGTGGGAGTGGGTATGCAACAACAATGTACAACTGGCTTGGGTAACTGTAGAATTCAAAAATCAAGAGTATGTGCAGAGTGAACATAGGCAGAACTGCGGGGCAATAGTGTCAACTGCTAACACTGGAGTCTACTAACTTGTGCTCACTTGTCTTATAATAATGGATCTTTATCTTCTTGATCTTTAACAGTTTGCTTCATTATTTTGTTAGACACTGCAGCATTCTTTGTATGAACATTCTCCCACAGGAATAGGAAAAAAAACCTTAAGTTTTAAAACATATGAAGAAAGAAACAGCCTACACTGTGGATAAATATTGTAAATAGAAAATACCAAAGTTTTAAGAAAATTGTTTCAACAGTTGAGAAATATATATATTATATCAGCTCTGCTCATGGACAATAACAGTTCTACACATTATTTAACACTTAGACAGAAGCAGCTTAACAAATAAAGTAAAAAAATTGGTATGTACTGCCTCCCAAATATTGTTTTGTATGCTGTTGGTATACACTTTCTCAGGCAAATAAATTGGATGTTTTGAAAAGTTAGAATTACACTTTTTATAATCATTCAGATCCAAGCAGTGTGGAAGATTTATGAACTATACCACCCATCATGTACAGTCCCTAAATGCTGTTACTACATTTTTACTTTCTATAAGAGTGATAGTCCTTTTATATCCTCACTTTCACTGTTCAGTACTAAGTGACGTCACATCATGCTGTGAGCAGCCATTACATGGGTGAAAGTAGTACACTGCGTGAGTGGCACGGTCAACTGTGTCCACAGTGTGTTTATTTCACAACATGAAATTAGACACCTAGTCTCTGAAGTAAATTTGAACAATGGCTGTATCAGAAAAATTTTAGAAGTTGACATATTGCCTGTCCTTCAGCCATTTCAACAGGATAAATTTCAACATGAAAATGCCCAGCCATGTACTGTTAGGAGTGTGGGTGCCATCTTCAAAAGAAGAATGGCTATTGTTGCTTCCCTCGCCTTCATGTTCTTAAGAAGACATGTAGTGCAGCAAACATGTCTGGCATATAGTCATTCACAACTTTTTCACAAGAGTGCCCCAACAAGCATAGTGGATTCTTTGTAGACTAATATAAACTGTGAAGAAAAGGTTCTCAAGAAAGCGAATCATGACCCTCTCAGATAACATGCCTAACCTTTTTAGATACTCTAACTGCAACACATTGGGGTTTTATACCAACCTGAATTCTCAGTCACAGATCACACATAGCAGTGTGATCGTATTCATTTGCATACTGTAAAGAGCCTAATGTGCGATACAGGGAGATCATTTTCACAAATTTGCTTAAGGGAGTTAAAATTAAGTTTACAGAATAAAGAGTGCAGTTAGCCAAAAGGTTATCTGAAATTGCAATCTATGTTGGTGGATGTGTTGAAGGAAGGAACCTTGGGTGTCTCACTGGCAAAGATGCTTATATATCTGATACAATATGACATTACAGTGCCCAAGTTTTTCCGGACTACAATGCAAACTTCTTTCAGACATGCATGCACATCTGAAGCGACAGGCACTTCAGCGACGACAGCCTTTACGAAATACATGAAATGTATTCACAGTTGTGAATATGAACAGTATACAGCTAATGGTTGTTCATATTCGCAACCACAAATACATTTCAGGTACTTATCAAACAATGGAAAATCCAGGATGGAATGTAACATTATGAAAAGGATAGTTGCGACTCACCATATAGTGGAGATGCTAAGTCACAGACAGGCACAACAAAAAGACTCAGAAAGTGAGCTTTTAGCCACACATGCACGCACACAAGGTCTCTGGCTGATGTGCGTGTGTTGTCCATTTTCGACAAAGGCCTTGTTGGCCAAAAGCTCAGTTTCTGAAGGCTTTTCATTGTGTCTGTCTGCGACTCGGCATTTCCACTATATGGTGAGCAGCAACTATCCTTTTCACAATATTGTTTTATGTACTTATAAATCTTTTCTGCAACAAAAGATGGTTTGGAAATGAAAAATATAAAAGATTTCCCAACACTTTGAAAAATAAAATTAATTAATTTATGATAATATTTCTTCATCAATAAGAGAGTTTAAAATTAGTTGTACTCATATTCACTTTTGAAATTAAAATTGTCTGACAATGCAGAAAACACCGAAAGAAATAATTTAATATTGTAAGTAAAATAGACATCACGAAGAGAAGACTTTGGCACAAATGACAATATTAATTAAAGTTTCAAAACAATTTGACAGTTCAAGCATGTTCTTAATGGTCATGAAGGAAAATTAAATGAGTGTCTTTTGCTAACAAAAAAGATTATGTTTATTGAACCGAACTGTGTAAATAAGTTATTGATGTTCACAAAGACATCTGATAGATGAACACATCATATGTGTCTATTAAAATCATTTAAACAATGTTTCAAAATATGAGACTTATGAATGAAGTTTCTTCTATGTATTTTCTGATGAAGATAAGCAACGATATACGAGTTTTCTATACCTAAAACAGCTGTACCTCTCCAGGCAGCACAGCTCCATGGAAAGCTTGATCCCTGTCACAACTCTGAAACCTATCTTCGGGGTTCTCACAAACAATACCTCTCTTCATAATTGAGGAAATATGGTACATTATGTACCTCCTCCTTATCGAATAGTGCTGCCTGGTTATGTATCCATGACTACTCTGATGAACAATAATTATTATTTCCACGACAATGCTACAAACTATTCACTGTTTTTTTGAGCAGTAAGTATGAAACCAGTGTAATGTGTTCACATCAATTTCACTTCCTAAATCTAGCACCAAGAATATTTTAGTTTTTTATGAAAGTCAAAATGACTAAATGACAGATGTTTACGATTGGTTCCAGATAGCTGTCAGCCCCCCAGCAAGATTCTTAAGTTTGGAAACTAGGGGAGAAATAATGACAGAACTGATGCTATGAGCACACATAGTGTCTGGTGTAAATAGCTCAGCTGGTAGAGCACTGACTGCACAAGGCAAGGTTGACTATTTGTAAATGGCATTTTTGGACTGTCTTACTAGTTTATTTTTTATGATGAAAAATAAATATGACCAGAAAATATAACACACACACACACACACACACACACACACACACACACACACACACACACACACACACATCCATCCATCCGCACATACATATACCTCAGATTTTCAGAATGTTTTCAGTGTGTGTCGTCTGTTATACTTTGTCTGTTATACTGTCTAGTCCTATTTCTTTTTCATCATAAAAAAAAGAAACTAAAGACAGTCCAAAAATGCCATTTACAAATAGAGATAATGTACAGATTCAAGTAATTCAGGATAAAATTGGAATTCCAACACATGGAAACAGTGTTTTGGGCTGGGGCTGGAAACAATGCTCTGCTGACTGAGCTACTTACACACCAGACAGCATCAGTTATGTCATTATTTCTCCCCTCGTTTCTAAACTTAAGAAACTTGCTGTGGTTGTGGTGGTGGTGGGGGGCTGACAGTTATCTGTGTCAAAAACAGATTTTTTTTAAGTAATAATTTTGAGAAGTGTTCTTACTAACTTTTATCAATGTACCATACTTTGATTATCACTTTTAAAAATAATAAATGCAGTATCAGGCAATATTACTTTGTGTGTACTTTACAACATCACTTTAGTTTTCCTGTGTCACAAAACTGATGACTAATTCTGTTTACTCTAAACAAATGTGTAATAATGCAACAAAATTAATTTACAATTTACACTCGGACAATCAGCAAATGCAAACAAACTGTAGTTTATTGGTATCTTTATGTTGAAATGTAAAAGAGTACATCTAATTTAATCAGAGATACTAATAAAAATGTTACCTCTCTATATTTCTGCAGATACAGTTTCAGAGGTTCAACATAATTATCAAATCCTAAAGTGGTCATTGCAAATAGTATATCTTCACCATTAATAGTCTTTCTTTTCTCCATGTGACAACGATCACTTGCTTCACTTGTAATAAAACTTATAAATTCTGAAACACACTCCTGCACACATTCTCTTGCATCTTTAGCAATCTTTCCTGGTTCTGGTATTCCTCTTTTCATAATTTTTGCAATGTTTGCAATTGGTAAGAAACGATCCTGCTCTCTCAATGGGTATCCTGGTTTATCTCCACCTCCTTGATTTGAATCATCAGTATTTTCAGCTGTAAGAATTGCATCACCATCATCTGAAAATTTAATCAAATAATTAAAATCATTTACATTTAATCAGCTAATAATAAATTTATAAAAGAAGTACTACAACACAATGGATTAACATATGATCTTACACCTATTTGGTGTACTTATATAAAGATAATTTATCAGTAATTATGCTTTCAATTACTTTAAAATAGGACTCGATACAATTCAATTTGTGTTTCACGAGGCAAGGCTCTCATCATCGTGCTGCTGTCACTCAGTTTGTGGCATTCATTAAATGAAATAAAAAACACATTGTAGTAAGGGTCCTCGTCTTACACAAAATTATCCACTTCGCACACTGCAACTTCATAGTGCTGCATTGCCTGTGGGTGTGGGTACCAAGAGTGTCCACTTGACGCTTGTCGCAGTGTCTGGGGGAAGTAGGAGTTGCTTCACATGAGGTATCCCTGTGTACGAGCAGCTTGTGTTCACACTTCCAAAGATATTATTTTACCAACTTCTAGCTACTACCTCCATGGAAGGTTAACTACTTGTAACTATTCACCTGCAATAAAATAAATCCAAAAAGCTGTTAAAAATCACTATCTGCTATCACGCATTTATTTTATTTAATGAATGGTACATACTGAGTGGCCTGCTGATAAGAGTACTACATGGCCCAAAGGCAGGTTTGAACACCTCAGTGCTTTACTAGGCATATCTCCATTGGAGTTTTTCCAGCCAATGAAATGATTTACCCAGCTATTTATATGGGATCTATGATTTAATATTGACTCCAAAGCAAGATGGAACTCTGCATTCTTCACATAAAGCAGGTTTCCTAGACACCCCATAAGATGAATAGGCAGGACACAACAGAAGTTGCAAGTTGCAGGCAAAAACCCTCTCTCCAAAGATCACATTGATGCAAAAAAATTCTTAGGTCACTTTCCAAAACCACTGAACTTTACCAGATGTACGCACTGGATATTTGTTAAGTTTACCTGATGTGTGACCTGGTCTTTCGAATGTTTCATTAGAATCATTTTGCAGTAAATATTAGAAATGCAAGCAATAATTTGAAAATTAATGCAATCATTCGAAACTAGCACCATTAAGAATTATAAGCAACAGTGACAGTCAACACAATAAATAACGAACACTTAAATGTTTCAAAAGCTGGTAATTTAAAATGGTTATATAAAGCAAAATATGAGCATTATTGTATACATACACCACGATGATTAGCTATTTGCCATCCACTGCTTGATTAAGGGCACCACTAGAGTTTTCACTGGATTATGGCCTTTAGCTTATATTCAAGCGTATATTGTGCACTATGTTCAGTAAACCCCCCCCCCCCCCCCCCCCCATGAACCATGGACCCTGCCGTTGGTGGGGAGGCTTGTGTGCCTCAACGATACAGATAGCCGTACCGTAGGTGCAACCACAACAGAGGGGTATCTGTTGAGAGGCCAGACAAACGTGTGGTTCCCGAAGAGGGGCAGCAGCCTTTTCAGTAGTTGCAGGAGCAACAGTCTGGATGATTGACTGATCTGGCCTTGTAACATTAACCAAAACGGCCTTGCTGTGCTGGTACAGCGAACGGCTGAAAGCAAGGGGAAACTACAGCCGTAATTTTTCCGAGGGCATGCAGCTTAACTGTATGATTAAATGGTGATGGTGTCCTCTTGGGTAAAATATTCCCCCATTCGGATCTCCGGACGGGGACTACTCAAGAGGACATCGTTATCAGGAGAAAGAAAACTGTCCTTCTACAGATTGGAGCATGGAATGTCAGATCCCTTCATCGGGCAGGTAGGTTAGAAAATTTAAAAAGGGAAATGGATAGGTTAAAGTTAGATATAGTGGGAATTAGTGAAGTTCGGTGTCAGGAGGAACAAGACTTATGGTCAGGTGAATACAGGGTTATAAACACAAAGTCAAATAGGGGTAATGTAGGAGTAGGTATAATAATGAATAAAAGAAATAGGAGTGTGGGTAAGCTACTACAAACAGCATAGTGAACGTATTACAGTGGCCAAGATAGACACGAAGCCCATGCCTACCTCAGTAGTACAAGTTTATATGCCAACTAGCTCTGCAGATGATGAAGAAATTGAAGAAATGTATAATGAGATAAAAGAAATTATTCAGGTAGTGAAGGGAGACGAAAATTTAATAGTCATGGGTGACTGGAATTTGACAGTAGGAACAGGGAGAGAAGGAAACATAGTAGGTGAATATGGATTGGGGCTAAGAAATGAAAGAGGAAGCCGTCTGTTAGAATTTTGCACAGAGCATAACTTAATCATAGCTAACACCTGGTTCAAGAATCATAAAAGAAGGTTGCATACATGGAAGAAACCTGGAGATACTAAAAGGTATCAGATAGATTATATAATGGTAAGACAGAGATTTAGGAACCGGGTTTTAAATTGTAGGACATTTCCAGGGGCAGATGTGGACTCTGACCACAATCTATTGGTTATGAACTGTAGATTAAAACTGAAGAAACTGCAAAAAGGTGGGAATTTAAGGAGATGGGACTAACTAAACCAGAGGTTGTACAGAGTTTCAGGGACAGCATAAGGGAACAATTGACAGGAATGGGGGAAAGAAATACAGTAGAAGAAGAATGGGTAGCTTTGAGAAATGAAATAGTGAAGGCAGCAGAGGATCAAGTAGGTAAAAAGATGACGGCTAGTAGAAATCCTTGGGTGACAGAAGAAATACTGAATTTAATTGAGGAAAGGAGAAAATATACAAAGGCAGTAAATGAAGCAGGCAAAAAGGAATACAAACATCTCAAAAACGAGATCGACAGGAAGTGCAAAATGGCTAAGCAGGCATGGCTAGAGGACAAATGTAAGGAAGTAGAGGCTTATCTCACTAGGGGTAAGATAGATACAGCCTACAGGAAAATTTAAGAGACCTTTGGAGAAAAGGGAGCCACTTGTATGAATATCAAAAGCTCAGATGGAAACCCAGTTCTAAGCAAAGAGGGGAAAGCAGAAAGGTGGAAGGAGCATATAGAGGGTCTATACAAGGGTGATGTACTTGAGGACAATATTATGGAAATGGGAGAGGATGTACATGAAGATGAAATGGGAGATACGATATTGCGTGAAGAGTTTGACAGAGCACTGAAAGACCTGAGTCGAAACAAGGCCCCGGGAGTAGACAACATTCCATTAGAACGATTGACGCCCTTGGGAGAGCCAGTCCTGACAAAACTCTACCATCTGGTGAGCAAGATGTAAGAGACAGGCGAAATACCCTCACACTTCAAGAAGAATATAATAATTCCAATCCCAAAGAAAGCAGGTGTTGACAGATGTGAAAACTACCGAACTGTCAGTTTAATAAGCCACAGCTGCGAAATAATAACACGAATTCTTTACAGACGAATGGAAAAACTGGTAGAAGCCGACCTCGGGGAAGATCAGTTTGGATTCCGTAGAAATGTTGGAACACGTGAGGCAATACTGACCTTACGACTTATCTTAGAAGAAAGATTAAGTCTACAAATGCTAGGAATGTAGGTTTGCCTTTCCTTAGAGAAAGCTTTTGACAATGTTGACTGGAATACTCTCTTTCAAATTCTAAAGGAGGCTGGGGTGAAATACAGGGAGCGAAAGGCTATTTACAATTTGTACAGAAACCAGATGGCAGTTATAAGAGTCGAGGGACATGAAAGGGAAGCAGTGGTTGGGAAGGGAGTGAGACAGGGTTGTAGCCTCTCCCCGATGTTATTCAATCTGTATATTGAGCAAGCAGTGAAGAAAACAAAAGAAAAATTTGGAGTAGGTATTAAAATCCAGGGAGAAGAAATAAAAACTTTGAGGTTCGCCGATGACATTGTAATTCTGTCAGAGACAGCAAAGAACTTGGAAGAGCAGTTGAACGGAATGGACAGCGTCTTGAAAGGAGGATATAAGATGAACATCAACAAAAGCAAAACGAGGATAATGGAATGTAGTCGAATTAAGTCGGGTGATGCTGAGGGAATTAAATTAGGAAATGAGACACTTAAAGTAGTAAAGGAGTTTTGCTATTTGGGGAGCAAAATAACTGATGATGGTCGAAGTAGAGAGGATATAAAATGTAGGCTGGCAATGGCAAGGAAAGCATTTCTGAAGAAGAGAAATTTGTTAACATCGAGTATAGATTTAAGTGTCAGGAAGTCGTTTCTGAAAGTATTTGTATGTAGTGTAGCCATGTATGGAAGTGAAACATGGACAATAAATAGCTTGGACAAGAAGAGAATAGAAGCTTTTGAAATGTGGTGCTACAGAAGAATGTTGAAGATTAGGTGGGTAGATCACATAACTAATGAGGAGGTATTGAATAGGATTGGGGAGAAGAGAAGTTTGTGGCACAACTTGACTAGAAGAAGGGATCGGTTGGTAGGACATGTCCTGAGGCATCAAGGGATCACAAATTTAGCATTGGAGGGCAGCGTGGAGGGTAAAAATCGTAGAGGGAGACCAAGAGATGAATACACTAAGCAGATTCAGAAGGATGTAGGCTGCAGTAGGTACTGGGAGATGAAGAAGCTTGCACAGGATAGATTAGCATGGAGAGCTGCATCAACCCAGTCTCAGGACTTAAGAGCACAACAACAACAACAACAACAACAACATGGTCAGTAAGGCCTCACTTTAGACTTTTCCATTTATTTTATTTTCTTATTTTGCACACAATGAAATTTCGATTGAAATAACCATGGAGAAACAACCTCCTTTTTTTGTTAAAGCCCAAAGAATAATAACACTACTATGCCAACATTATCAAGGCACACACTTCACAAACACATACAAATGAAAACAGAGTACTTTGTCGTGTTCGCATATCACCCCTTTCTCAGTAGTGTAGTCAGTTTATGAGTTTATGATTTCAACTAATCTCGCTGGAAATTGAATTTCATGACCACATCACTTTTTTTATGTATTTATTTTTTTTTTTTCCCCTCTCTAGAGTCTTCTTGTTGGACCTCGGCTGACAATTCCACTCGAATGTCTTTGTGGTGCTTATTATTCTCATTCATCAGGTATGAAGATACTCTTTATCTGGTCTTTCACTTTAAGTATTAAAAAAAAGTATATATCATTGCCTTCACCCATACTTCCCAGCCAACCTAATTCCTACTCCTGGCATTAAGCTGTCATTCTACCCTTCTAATGACTACAGCAGCCACTGTCACGCAAGTTCTGCATGGATAATTGTGTCCTCCGCATACAAATGCTGTGAAATGTAGACTAAATCAAAAAAACTTTGGGGTCCTTTCACTTACTTCATATGGAGCCTCTAGTGCCTTTTCACTTGATCAGTCCTTACAAAAACGTATGCCGAGTTGCTGAAGCCCTTATGTATGAATGCTGTCTCTTTTGCTCTGTGGGGATATTGTACAGGTTTTAGATGATTCATATACTGTTTCAGTTGTGACACAATTTGAGGTAAGTCTGCATCCCTTACAGTGCCATACTCTTGGGGGGGGATAGAGAAAATCATCTGGTATCCTGAAGAGTGAGCTGTAAACTATTTCTGCAGCTTTAGCATTAGTGTTCTCTCTAATGGAGCACTGAAGACTGAAAAGGATTACAGGTATTATTTGAGTCCATTTAGCAGTTGCAAGAGCACGGATCACTGCTTTAAGTGTTTGATAAAATCTTTCAATTTTTCCATTTGATTGAGGGTGATATGCTGTAGTTTGGGTTTGATTGCAACCACTTATTTTTGATAGTGCTTGAAATAGCTCAAAGTTAACTGTTTTCCATTGTCAGTCAATACTTGGTATGGCATTCCGAATCTAGTTATTCAATAATTTAAAAATGCCCTCACTACTGCTTCGACTTTTATGTCTCTAACAAATACTACATCTAGCCAATGTGTAACTATATTGATGCTCGTTACACCATAAATATATTCATCAGAAGGAGGCACTGCTCATATGAAGTCAAGGTGATTTATTTTGAAGCGTTCATCACTACTGGGAAAGTTTCCTAATAGCACTTTTAACAGGTTGTGATACTTTGTTTTTCTGACAAGCAGTACATGTTTTCATCTAATTTTGGACATCCTTTTTTGTACTGATACACATAAAGTGTGACAATGTTGTTAAACAGTATACCTACAGGCTTCAGGAATGTAAGGGCGAGTAATTTGTATCTCCATGTGTCGATGGTATTTTAATTCAAGTGACGTATGACGACTGGACTGTAGTTGATGAAGATCATCATCGTCGTCGTCGTCGTCTACTTGTTCTTCAGTTATATCTTCATAGCTAATTGGAACTAATTCTTCAAGCCTTTATAAGCTATCAGCAACAACATTTCCTTTACCAGATATATGTTGCAGATCTGTAGTAAACTTAAGAACATACTGGAGTTAACTTAATTGGACTGGCATTGCTTTCTCATTCTTTTGCTTAAATACACACATTACAAGAGCACGGTCAGTATAAATAAGGAAGTCTCTTCCTTCCAACAAGTATCTGACATATTTGACAGCCATGTATATACTAAGCAGCTCTCTGTCATATGTGGGATACTACTTCGTGTCATTGTGAACTTTTTTGGGGAAAAATTCACATTGTCCTCCACTGTTTATCTTGCCAATGTTGCTGTGCAGTACCTAATGCAAAATCTGATGAATCCACAAATAACGTGGGTTCATTACATGAACCGGGGAATGTCAAAAGTATTGTATTTGCAAAATATTTGCATTTGTGGCAAGAAGTAGTTACTTCCTTCATCCACTCAAAATGCCTTTGGCAATTTTTAATTGTACCTTTTAAGTAAATCATTCAGCAAAACTTGGTTTTCAGCAGTATGTTTCGAACATCGACAACAGAAACTGATGATCCCTAATAATGCTCCAAGTTCAAAATAAATCACCTTGACTTCATATGAGCAGTGCCTCCTCCTGATCATTTGTAGTTCGTTACTGTTGCTACCCTTCCTGGATCTGGCTTCATTCCTGCAGGTGTAGCTAAATATCCCAAGAATGTTAGACCTTCTACACCAAATACTGAGTTTCCAATATCTATTACAAAACCATGCTAATTCATCTGTTTAATGGGTGAATTTAGTTGCTCAACATGTTGCTCTGGACATTCTGATGCTATCAAAATATCATCCAAATATGGGAAGCAAAAATCCAATTCTCTTAAAATTTCATGTATAAACCTCTGAAATGTGCTAGGTACATTATGAAGTCTGAATGCCATATAATTAAATGCATAAAGACAAAAGGTACAATAATAGCCAATTTTTGTTTATTAATCATTGGCTAATGGAATTTGGTAAAACTCTTTCAGTAGGTTAATCTTTGAGGATAGCTTTTTTCTTTTGAAGCATAAAATTTACATCAACAACTTGTGGAACTGGATAGCAGTCTGACAGTGTCCAGTCATTCAGATGGTGACGATCTCCCCAAACTCGCCACTGACCATTTGGTTTCTTAACAAGGTTTAGTGGACTAGCCCATAGCACTTGTGATGGATGTATAATAGCATTATTTAACAGAAACTGAAATTCTTTTGTAGCAATTTGCAATTTATGTAGGTGCAATCTATGAGCCTTACACTGGTGGACCACTAGACATAGTGATGTAATGTTGCATTATGTGCTTCAACACCTTTGGTATGTATGGCTTTGTTAGTTCAGGAAATTTCTCCTAAAGGGACCTACCGCACTGGGATGCCACAGCAGCTCTAATGGCAGATGCCAGACAGAAGCTTGGGACACAATGGAGCCTCCCACACCTGACACCTACCCGAGTGTGGCAGCTCTGTAGGCAGAGTGGCCATCATGCAGTTCTGCTGGCAAGCCTGGCAGCACTGCCAGTTAAACACACACCTGCTTATGGCCACTCCTGCACCAGGACGCTAGTAGACCTGCCTAGTGCTACCTGCCGCTCATCCGTACTTAGTTATTTGCTCATGTGAGTGCTAGGGAGAGTTTTTACACCAAATCTTTTATCTGCAAGATTCGGATAAGATCAGCTACTTGGGACACTATCTCAGGACTACTCAAAATGCGAACTGGGAAAAAATGTTTAATAATGCACCTTCAGGATTCCAGCTGGCTGGATCTTTTGGAAATTATTGATCCTCAATTTACTCATAGGCTGTTCCTGATGCTCCACATCAATGACAAGAAGTTCCTACCAGACAAAGCATATTTTACTATGCGGGCTATGGAAGAACCTAATTCCAGATCGAAATAGCACAGATACATCTCCTGCGGCAGAAAGTGATGCTAAAGGGTCCAAAACATCAGACACACTAGAATTATTTTAAGAGATAAGATATGTAAACAAATGAGACAAGTTTCCTACATTTTGTCTAAAATATTTGAAGAGTGAATTTCAGTTTATAATAACAGACGACACAAACAAAAACTGAAAAAAAAAAATTCCATGTATACTTTACAGCAAAAACTAAAATGGTAAATATCACTGCAAACAACAAATTATTACCTACCGATTAGGAAGGTCACAAGAATCTATTTCCTCTGGTGAGATTACGTTAATTAAAACAGTGCCCTTTTTCGTCAGTTAAACTCGGGAGACCTCCACTAACTTGTCAAAAGAACGTACTGACATTCTCAAGAAATTGGAAAATGTAGCACTGTAATTTGTTAAACCATTACACAGTAAGTAAAAAAAAAATCATTTATGTCACAACCAGCAATGAAGGGATGTACTCAGAATGTGTTTTTCTACATTCCCTTTTTATTTCGAACTTGCACACAAAGCTACCAGCTCTTCTACTGAGTGGATACTGAAGGTTACTTTTCTGGCATGTTTGCTGGCATCTTGTACTGCCAGACCTGAGTGCTGCAAGCAGAGCGGCAGCAGACCTGCTATGGTGTCCCCAGGTGATAGAGCCCTAAGTTTGGAAAACAGACATCTTGCACAGAGTGAGCTTACTGATGATTTTTTACCATTGACAGTAGAAGTAGAAGTAGAAGCAGAGCAAAATTTGACAAAAACAGTAAATATTGCTATTGCCATTTCTTAAATTTGGCACATGCATATAAGCCTGAAAAATATGTTCAGCCTTGTCAGTGGCCAAATAAGCAAAACTTTTAGGGTAGATAACCACCAGCTGAGTGTTCTACCCCAGTACCCACACTAAGTTGCCAATATTGCCTATTTGTTAAAGATCAAAATGGTGGAAGATATTTTCTGCTGAAGTGTAAAGGTGATGTTATCTATCAACTTTTTATTTTTGAGACCATCAAGTAATGATGAAGGAAATCAACCTCCAACACATCTTTTGATACATCTGTTACAACAAAGGGCCATTTAACATTGTTTCTGAGTGCTAAATCAATGGCTAACAGATTTGTACCACAAGTTTTTATCTCCGACCTATTTGCAGCATGAAGATTCAAGTCTGAGGATTTAACTTTCTAGTCTTTTGAAGCTGGTGTAACACACACATCTGCTTCACTACCTGTCAGAAAGTATCTTCCGCCATTTCAATCTTTAACAAGTAAGCAATATCGGCAGCTCACTGCAGGTACTGGGGTAGAACACTCAGCCGCTGTTGTGTCTAAACCTTCTGGTTTTGCTTATTTGGTCACCGACAAGCCTGAATACATTTTTTAGGCTTATGGCCATGTGCCAAATTTAAAATGATAATAGCAATATTTACCATTTTTATTGAATTTTGTTCTGTTTCTACTTCTACTGTGCAATCATTGGCTACTTGGCTTTCAGAGCATCTTAATCTCAGTTTCCAATTCTTCAATTCCTAAAAGAAGTTCTTGTGAACTGATTCGGTTGGAGATGTTGATGAAATGGACTGAACTGATGCAATTTGAACCTCCCAACAAAGTGCATTTCAACCATATGACCTGCCATTTGAGCAGTCTTATCCACTGTTTTGTCAGATATAACCAAAATATTTTGAATGCTCCTAGGAAGTTTGTCAAGCCAAAATGTTTTTAAGATCTTGTCTGACACATCAGTATTGGCACAGCCCCGCATTTGTCTTAATAACAGGCTAAGCTTCGTATCATCCAGTTCTAAACCACTCAAGAGATTTTTAAGTTTTTGGTCTTCACTTTCTTTAAATATAGTCAAAATTCATTTTTCACAAGAGAGAATTTTTGTTCTCATCACTTGTAACTAGATCCCATATATTTTGAACAGATTTTGTCTCCAGATGAGTGAGCAAATAGTTAAATTTAGTTGCTCTGTACCTATAACAGCTATTGAAATTGCACTACAGCTTTACGATAACAGATGTCTGGCTCCTCCATCCTAAGCAGTGGTAGCTTAATGTTCACCTTATCAATTTCTAGCTTACATTCAGGATTATTCCCCTCATATCCATTTGCTGTTGACATTTTGCATATTTCTTAAACACAGTAAGCGATGAATTCAAGCTCTAAAAAAATCACATTTAAAATCTCACCACAAATCAAGTTGCAAATGTTGTCATCTCAACAATCACATTTAGTTCATCGTCTCAGTCTTTTCTTATCTCTTGGCATCCAGCAAAGAACTCCCTTGGTCCATCTACCATCCATTTTGCGTAACTACCTGCCCTCTTCCATTTTCGCTGTGATTATAATCACATCGTGCACTCCAGTTTGTTTCTGGATTCATTTTCTTTGTTATCCTATTTATCCTCCTAATTCCCAATATGCAAAGCATCATAGCTCTGTGCAGCTCTCAGTTTTAGAATGGTTTTTACATAAGAGCCCCATGTTTCAGTGCTATACGTAAAAACTTATAGTACATGCAATTTGTGTATTTTACATTTTAAAATTTTGGTAGCTTAGTTTTTAAAACTATTTTACCAAAACAACTCCTAGCCATTTGTAGTCTTCTGGTTATTTCTTTTTCTGTCCATCCAGTTACTGTCCTCATCTACCATAGACACAAAAGCGACACCTAGTTATGTGCCTTTGTTGCTAATTTTGCCCATTTCCAGCATGATAATTACAAATTATTTTATTCTTATGATAATGGATTTTCAAAACTATTTCCAAGCTTCATACAGTAAGTTTCCTCATTTATTATTCAAGATACCTGCACAAGAGGCAAATTACACAACTTCAGAAGTAAAATGGAGATGGATCAGATGAGTTCCTTTAACATATACTGACTTTTATTCTGCTCTGAGGTTATAGATCTGGAGACCACTTCCAGACCTGCTGTGAATAGTTTTGGAAGCATGGAACTGCTCTGCCTCACTCTTGTTTCAATTTCCATAAACTTCAGTTTTGACATTAAAAAAAAGAAAGCAAAATCCTTGCTTCTGAGGCTCTTTAGGTGTGGTGAGTTGTTGCTGGACTACTAAGGATGATCTTACATGAACTGGACATAGCTGAGTACTGAACGGAGTGAAAATAAACTATCCCAAGGAAGATTTCTGCAATACAGACTATAAGACATATTTCTTTGTTTACAGTGCTCATTTAAAAAGTTAACTCATAACAACAATGAGGTAGTTAGAGATGGTGCACAAACTCACTAGTTGTATGTACAGTACACCAGCGGCAAGAGAATACCTTCACTGCATGATAGCAATGGTAGTGTTACTGATTACAGTGCCACTAAAGCAGAGTTAAAACACAGTTTTCCAGTAGTATTTTGGAACATATACTGTGTTTGATCATTATGAGTCACACAAAATTTTTAAGGCTTTCGTGGCCACTTGTTGACAAACTGCCTATTTGCTTCTGTCTCGGGTTCTTCGGCTGATGTTCGTCTGATGATTTTATTGACATTTCGCCAGCACGAGTGGCTGGCATTGTCAAAACTTCATCCTCCATTGCTGGTGGTGAACTGGAGCCAAGATCGCAGCCGCAGACTATATGTACCTGGCGCGCTAACGTCCGAGGGCTTCTCCGCAGTCATTTCTGGAGTTCAGTGGAGAACCGAGACGAATCTATATTGGAAAATTATAGTGACAGCAACTATTTCAGGTCCCTGCAATACCTCTAACTGGACCTGTGGTATGGGTAAACACCAGGGAGTGAACACATACGGTTGTCCAAAGGGTACATTTGAGAGGAGGGAGGTGAAAGTCCCTACAAAGAATTTCTAAACTAATAGCAATTTGAAAGCCCACTCTGTGTCATTCGGCATGAGTAAGTATCTCATAATGTGGATGATTAGGGAATTGGTGGATGGTAACTGCAACTGGTGACATCAATATTGTATATGTCAGGCCCTAGCTTCCACTACAAGACTGCCAAATGCTGAGGTGCTAAGGGAAAACCACACAGGGAATTGCTGCAAGTTCCACCAACAGCACAGAAGGAGGAAGTTTGTAACTGTACTAAAATGTAGCAATGTGATTTGCTTGTGAACTTGAGGCTTTCTTCAAGAAACAGCTTGGTTCAGCACTTCACTTCTCCCTACTGGAGAACCTCTCCCAGTAGCTAGGATGGAGGTAATGAGCGTGAGTGTCAGTTCTTTATCATAGTAGATGATACATCACCAAGGTTCCTACAGTGCCACACACTGCAAGCTGCCAAGAGCTGCTTCACTTGCATTTATAGCCCTCATGAGCCCTTGTGACTGTTGAGATAATGTACCAGAAAAAAGTTCCTCAGTATGCACGCTATATCTTCACTTAAAGAAAAGAGCTTTCCTTTACCAGTAGGTAGGTTTACATTCCACCCTGGTAACAGACATTTGGCTCACTAGATATCATAAATCTTTAATGTCTAAAATTGTTCTTTTTGTTAGTTAAATATTATTCTTTTCAAATATTATGAACTACAGTAGGTGCATCTGAAGTGAAGGCTTATTTAATAATTTTATTTCAATTTAAATAATGTATAACGATGCTTTGTTTAATGAATTATGAGACAATTTCTGGCCACTACTTACCATCAAAAGATGAAACGTGTAGCACAGTCAATACACACATGTAAAAGTGATACACATCCTAGCTTTTAGAACTAATAGTTATTCCATCTGGGAGGGGGGAAGGAGGGAGGGGGGGCAGAGGGGGGGAGAGATAGAGAGAGAGAGAGAGAGAGAGAGAGAGAGAGAGAGAGAGAGAGAGAGACAGACAGAGAGAGAGAGAGAGAGAGGGGGGGGGGGGTGTTGAGGAAGGTTAAAAGGGAAGAGCAGGTCACTCATACCTCAGGAGCAGATGTACCCACCAGCAGTGAGGTCGATGGTTGTGGTCTTCAGTCCTGAGACTGGTTTGATGCAGCTCTCCATGCTACTCTATCCTGTGCAAGCTTCTTCATCTCCAAGTACCTACTGCAGCCTACATCCTTCTGAATCTGCTTAGTGTATTAATCTCTTGGTCTCCCTCTACGATTTTTACCCTCCACGCTGCCCTCCAATGCTAAATTTGTGAACCCTTGATGCCTCAGACCATGTCCTACCAACCGGCCCCTTCCTCTTGTCAAGTTGTTTCAAAAACTCCTCTTCTCCCCAATTCTATTCAATACCTCCTCATTAGTTATGTGATCTGCCCAACTAATCTTCAGTATTCTTCTGTAGCACCACATTTCGAAAGCTTCTATTCTCTTCTTCTCCAAACTATTTATTCTCCATGTTTCACTTCTACACATGGCTACACTCCATACAAATACTTTCAGAAACGACTTCCTGATACTTAAATCTACACTCGATGTTAACAAATTTATCTTCTTCAGAAAAGCTTTCCTTGCCATTGCCAGTCTACATTTTATATCCTCTCTACTCCGACCATTGTCAGTTACATTGCTCCCCAAATAGCAAAACACCTTTACTACTTTAAGTGTCTCATTTCCTAATCTAATTCCCTCAGCATCACCCGATTTAATTCGACTACATTCCATTATCCTCGTTTTGCTTTTGTTGATGTTCATCTTATATCCTCCTTTCAAGACACCATCCATTCCATTCAACTGCTCTTCCAAGTCCTTTGCTGTCTCAGACAGAATTACAATGTCATCGGCGAACCTCAAAGTTTTTATTTCTTCTCCATGGATTTTAATTCCTACTCTGAATTTTTCTTTTCTTTCTTTTACTGCTTGCTCAATATACAGATTGAATAACATCGGGGAGAGGCTACAACCCTGTCTCACTCCCTTCTCAACCACTGCTTCCCTTTCATGCCCCTCTACTCTTATAACTGCCATCTGGTTTATGTACAAATTGTAAATAGCCTTTCGCTCCCTGTATTTTACCCCAGCCACCTTTAGAATTTGAAAGAGAGTATTCCAGTCAACACTGTCAAAAGCTTTCTCTAAATCTACAAATGCTACAAACGTAGGTTTGCCTTTCCTTAATCTTTCTTCTAAGATAAGTGGTAAGGTCAGTATTGCCTCACGTGTTCCAACATTTCTACGGAATCCAAACTGATCTTCCCCGAGGTCAGCTTCTACCAATTTTTCCATTCGTCTAAAGAATTCACATTAGTATTTTGCAGCTGTGATTTATTAAACTGATAGTTCGGTAATTTTCACATCTGTCAACACCTGCATTCTTTGGGATTGGAATTATTATATTCTTCTTGAAGTCTGAGGGTATTTCGCTTGTCTCATACATCTTGCTCACCAGATGGTAGAGTTTTGTCAGGACTGGCTCTCCCAAGGCCGTCAGTAGTTCTAATGGAATGTTGTGTACTCCGGGGTCTTGTTTCGGCTTAGGTCTTTCAGTGCTCTGTCAAACTCTTCACGCAGTATCATATCTCCCATTTCATCTTCATCTTCATCCTCTCCCATTTCCATAACATTGTCCTCAAGTACATCGCCCTTGTATAGACCCTCTCTACACTCATTCCACCTTTCTGCTTTCCCTTCTTTGCTTAGAACTGGGTTTCCATCTGAGCTTTTGACATTCATACAAGTGGTTCTCTTTTCTCCAAAGGTCTCTTTAATTTTCCTGTATGCAGTATCTATCTTACCCCTAGTGAAATAAGCCTCTACATCCTTACATTTGTCCTCTAGCCATGCCTGCTTAGCCATCTTGCACTTCCTGTTGAAGTCATTTTTGAGACGTTTGTATTCCTTTTTGCCTGCTTCATTTACTGCATTTTTGTATTTTCTCCTTTCATTAATTAAATTCAATATCTCTTCTGTTACCCAAGGATTTCTATTAGCCCTTATCTTTTTACCTACTTGATCCTCTGCTACCTTCACTATTTCATCTCTCAAAGCTACCTATTCTTCTTCTACTGTATTTCTTTCCCCCATTCTTGTCAATCATTCCCTAATGCTCTTTCTGAAGCTCTCTACAACCTCTGGTTCTTTTGGTTTATCTAGGTCCCATCTCCTCAATTTCCCACCTTTTTGCAATTTCTTCAGTTTTACTGTACAGTTCATAACCAATAGATTGTGGTGAGAGTCCACATCTGCCCCTGAAAATGTCTTACAATTTAAAACTTGGTTCCTGAATCTCTGTCTTACCATTATATAATCTATCTGATACCTTTCAGCATCTCCAGGTTCCTTCCATGTATACAACCTTCTTTTATGATTCTTGAACCAAGTGTTAGCTATGATTAAGTTATGCTCTGTGCAAAATTCTACCAGACGGCTTCCTCTTTCATTTCTTACCCCCAATCCATATTCACCTACTATGTTTCCTTCGCTCCCTTTTCCTACTCTCAAATTCCAGTCACCCATGACTATTAAATTTTCGTCTCCCTTCACTACCTGAATAATTTCTTTTATCTCATCATACATTTCATCAATTTCTTTATCTGCAGAGCTAGTTGGCATATAAACTTGTACTACAGTAGTAGGCATGGGCTTCGTGTCTATCTTGGCACAATAATGCTTTCACTATGCTGTTACCTTACCCGCACTCCTATTTGTTTATTCGTTATTAAACCGACTCCTGCATTACGCCTATTTGATTTTGTATTTATAACCCTGTATTCACCTGACCAAAAGTCTTGTTCCTCCTGCCACCGAACTACACTAATTCCCACTATATCTAACTTCAACCTATCCATTTCCCTTTTTAAATTTTCTAACCTACCTGCCCGATTATGGGATCTGACATTCCACGCTCCGATCCATAGAATTACAGTTTTATTTCTCCTGATAACAACAGATTAAGGGGAAGAAAAACGCACAAAAGCAGTAATGAAACAGGTTGGTTGGTTTAATGATCAATGGGACCAAACTACAAGCTCATCTGTCCCCTCTCCTTACCTGGAACAGGCAAATCAGCAAAACTACATACCAAAGAAGGGCCAAGTGTATGAAATCCAAGGTTTACCACAGGTCAACAAAGCCTAGAGAAAGGAACAAAGACAACGAGGGGGGAGGGGGGGAGAGCGGCGAGATGTCCCATCCAGGGAGCAGAGAGAGGCCCCCAAAGGCAGAAAATGCAATGGGAAACATAACCACCCACCACACACCAGAGGCACCCCACCCATGAATACCCAAAACCCTAACAACATGAACAGGGTGCGAGGAGCATAGGAGAACTGAGGAAGGACACCAAGTCAAATAAAACATGTGAGAAGGGGGAAGAAGAGTAAAAGAGCGTGTGGGGTGGGGGTTTGGTCGGACCAACAAGCCCAGACAGCTGCTGCCATTTGGAGCAGAGGCGGCAACAGGGCATAATGCCAATTTATCATTGAGCTGACAACACTGAGATACCTCCCTTACTGAGAGTGGTAAAAAACTTTCTTCGTGAATAAAACATAAAATCATGTGTCAGCCACTGAGGCATCATCTGCTAACACCAAGGGTGGCAAGTCAGGAAGATTAAATATAAGTCCAACACAGGGCAGCTAGGTGAGGACAGTCCAGCAAGATGGTGGACCACCATCAAATGGTCACTACAACAACAGTGGGGTGGTTCCTTGCTATGGAGGAGATGACTGAGTCAGCCAAGTAAGACAATGCAAAGCTGGCGAAGGACAATGTACTCCTTGCAAGACGCTTGCATGGAGGATCTCCACAAATTTGTGCTTTCGTTTATTACCTGTAGTTTGTTCGGTGAAGTCAGAGTATGCCATTCTGTATTCCAAATCCTTAGAACTTGCCAGTGATATACTGTTCAAAAGTCTGATTCCAGAATACTGATCTCAATAGGTGGCTTTGCAAGTCAACTTGGCCAGCCTGTCAGCAAGTTAATTCCCCAGGAACCAAATGTGACCTGGGATCCACAGAAAGACCACCGAGCTTCCAAATTGTTTGAGGATGAAAAGGGAACCCTGGACAGTCAGGACCAAGGGATGGTGGGGTAACACTGGCTGATATCTTGTAAGGTGCTCAAAGAGTCACTACACAAGAGGAAGGACCCATGGTGCAGAAACAGATGGGGTAAAGAGCACGAGAGATGCCAGCAAGACCAGCAACCATAAAGCCATGAGTATAAGCTACTTCTGAACCCCAAAATGTGTCAAGAATAGAGAAGAACTGATGGTGGAGGGCTTCAGGCTTGCAGTGTATGCGAGGTCAGGAAGCTAGAGGTCAGGAAAGAGAGAGAGAGAGAGAGAGAGAGAGAGAGATAGACCAGATGCAGATGGTGATAACACTAGACCTGGGCTGCCACTGGGGGACGTGAATCTCCATATATGGAAAGAGGAGACGTAGTTCAGGTGCTCCAGGGAGCAGCAGACGTGTAACACAAAAGTGATCAACTGTTGTTGATGCAAAGCCTGCAATCGTCGAACATATCACTCTGCTAGGAAGATGATCATAGGGCTAGTCCAGAAGAACCAGTTGCCAGTTTTACACCACAATGGTGTATGAGGTAAAGCAATAATCTAGACAGGACTAAACCAACGCGGTGTCGAGCTATGTAAGTAGAGCAGTCCACATCCCAGTTGGTGTTGCTGAGGCATCAAAGAGCACTGAGGTATGACCAATGCACCAACTTAAGTTGCCATAGAAGGGGATAAGCCATGTCAACCAGGTATCAGCAATCACTCTCCAAAAATGATGAGAGTGCACCACATTGAGGGACTGGCCATAAAGCTACAGATTTGGATGGGGATGTACTGTACGAGGTGCGGCTAGAAAAAAACCGGACTGATGTTGGAAAAAACATTTATTTACAATTATTTACAATTTCGTGTTATCTCCTTCAATGTACTCTCCTCCTCGGTCTCTACACCGCTCCATACGAATTTTCCAGTGTTCATAGCAATGCTGCAGATCATTTTCGGTAAGTCCATATATTACTTCCGTCGCTTTTTCTTTTACTTCTTCAACAGTCTCAAATCTAGTTCCTTTCAAAGCTGACTTGACTTTAGGGAAAAGAAAAAAGTCACAGGGGGCCAAATCAGGTGAGTAGGGTGGATGATCTAAGATGGGAATGTTGTGTTTTGCCAAAAACGTCTTCACTGACAACGCACTGTGAGATGGGGCATTGTTTGGTGAAGGATCCATGACTTTTTTCTCCACAAATCGTTCCGTTTTCTCCGTACTCGCTCACGTAGGGTAGCCAGGACGCTAATGTAGTAATGCTGATTCACTGTTTGTCCCTCTGGTACCCAATCAATGTGCACAATCCCTTTGATGTCAAAAAAAAAAAAAACAATCATCATTGCCTTGAATTTCGATTTCGACACTCGTGCTTTTTTTTGTCATGGAGAACCAGGAGTTTTCCAATGCATCGATTGGCGTTTAGTTTCGGGATCGTAAGTAAAAAACTACGATTCATCGCAAGTAATAACATTTTGTAAGAAGGTGGGATCACTTTCAATGTTTTCCAGGATGTCAGAACAAATCATTCTTCGGCGTTCCTTCTGTTCAATTGTGAGACACTTTGGAACCATTTTTGAACACACTTTGTTCATGTTGAAACTTTCACGAAGAATCTGCCTAACACTTTCCTTGTCAACTCCTGTTAACTCAGACACTGCTCTGATTGTTAAACGGCGATCTTGTCGAACAAGTTTACTGATTTTTTCAATGTTTGCATCAGTTTTTGCTGACAATGGTCTGCCAGTGCGAGTGTCATCACTGGTGTCTTCGCGGCCATCTTTAAATCGTTTAAACCACTCAAACACTTGTGTTCGCGATAAACAATCATCGCCGTACACTTGTTGTAACATTACAAATGTTTCACTTGCAGATTTTCCTAGTTTGAAACAAAATTTGATGTTAACACGCTGTTCTTTCTGTACACTCAACATTTTCCGACGCACAGACAAAACGTCAACTACTTAAAACAGACGCCACGGGCAGACTGAGTGCAGGAGGCAGATGAAACTCGAGCAGTAGGTGGAGCGAGAGTCACGTGACAGGCCGCGCGACTTTCAGCCTTATTGCATTCGTTTTATTGTTTCACCAGTACTAGTCCGGTTTTTTTCTAGCCACACCTCGTATAGCGACAACAAAAACGCGAAACACAGGTCTTGGCAGCCGAAAAATGGAACCCACGAGTGAGAGCTTAAGACTGCACATGGTGTATTGCTCCCTGCAGACTGCATTCAGCAATGTTGATTGTGGACACACAAAATAGTGCAAAAATCATCAACATACAAAGATGGGGTCACCGTAGGTCCTGCAGCCACCACAAGACTACTTATAGACAGTTTTGATTGACGTACAATCAAACCAGAGGTGTGCGGAACCCCATTCTCTTCCAGATAAAAACTGGGAGCAGACCACGGAGGCCTCACTCATTAAGGTGACAAGGATATGATGGCGCCATGTGGTATCATGAGTTTTATGCAGATTTGGGGGGGAGGGGGGGGGGGGGGGGGGAAGAGACTGCAATAAGGTGCTACAAGCAGTGTGTAGGTGGTGATATAAGTGCTTCATGTCACAGCAGTAAACCATAACTTTCACTTTTTCAAGAAGGGTATTCTCACTCTAGAGTCAGGATGCAAGTGCCGGTATCAACGCGATTGTCCTTAGGACCTCTCTGGACGAAATGAACACTGTCATGCCATCATATTAAATGACTGGTGAGGACTTATGTCCTCCGGGGTGTCTCCTAAGTGCTCTCAAACACAAAGGGAAGTCAAATGTCTGGTATAACAGGTTTTAATCAGTAAGGAACCATATGACCATATGGTATCTTACTGAGTGAGTTAACTTCACCAAAATTATATTTGTAAAAGAAAAAAAATAATAGTTTGGTAAATTGCAAAAGACTTATCGCCTGTCCTGGAACAAACCAAGTAACGAGGAAAGGGTTTCGCCCCAAGCCAACAGGACTGGCTGTTATCCCAGAGGGGTGACCAGGGCCAAGGATGCAAAAGTAGAAGCAGAGAGATAACTGTTCCTTTTTGAAGAAACAGCCGAGGAAGAGTATCCAGAAGTATCGACCATAGTATACTTCATGTGCAGACTGTACAACCTGGTACCACACAATCCAATCAGAGACTCACCCTGTGACAGCCACCTAGCCATGGCAAGAGCTACCTGGCACAACGGTCGTTGCCGGGATTTCCAATACCCAAAAGCAACATAGCTCACACTTGGGAAACAAAATTTAGAAAGGGAGATCAAACCCAAGGGAGACCACAACAAGCTGAAAAAATGGCGAACCGAGTATTCCCCAAGGTGTAGAGTCACTAGCCTACTTATGTACTCATTCAATTTAGTGATGGTATGTCTACTTGAAATGCTGTTCAACTGACACTAGTTAGCTGATAAACAACACAAGTGGTTCCATTGGTTGCTCTTGGTTTGATATTGTAGTATCTTCCACAGGTATGGCTGGAGTAGGTGATACGGGGCACAGAACTGCAATGTCTCAGCAGAGGATTTGAGGGTAATCAATCTGAAGGTTGTACCAGATTGCCAAGCCATTGTAGTAGATGTTGGTGAAAAAGCCCTAAGGGCAATTTGGGAACAGATCCTGAAATTGTACCTTGGGTTCTTATAGGAAGGTTGGTTTAAAGGCGGGAGAAGGGACCAAACTACGAGGTCATCATTCCCTTATTCCTAATAAAACAAGGCCTCAAGGGTGAGAATAAAACGGATGAAACATAACACAAAACAGAAAGAAAGGAAAATTCACAAGAACGAAGGGAAGGCAAAAACACTTAAAGGAACAAAAGAGGACAAGAAAACAACAGAGAGATGCTAGAAACAGAGGGGAGTAAAACATAAAAGCAGATTACAGCGGCTGGCCATCCACGAGAATAAAAAGGGAAAGCCAGCCACTCTGCAACACATTAAAATCTTCACCCTAAAAGCACTATGGTGGAGGACATGGAGGGACAAAGGACATGCGCTAAAACTTAGATAGACATACAAAACCCACTCTCATGGATAAAACGTAAAACTAAAGCTGCTGTTGAGGCATTGTCACCCAACACTGAAGGCAGGGTGCTGGGAAAGTTAAAAGTCTGCCACAGAGCAGCAAAAAGTGGGCAGTCCAGCAAGAAGTGGACGACTATCATTTGGGAGCCACAGCGACACTTAGGTGGGTCCTCACAACGGAATAGGTAACCATGCGATAGCTATGTATGGCCAATGCGGAGCCGGCAGAGGACAACTCATTCCCTGTGAGAGGCCTGCATGGAAGACTTCCACACATTCACAGTCTCCTTAATGACACACAGTTTGCTGTCCGTGCTGTTATGCCATTCCGTCTCCCAAAGCTGGAAAACCTTGCGGTGGAAGACAGACCGCAGATCAGCTTCGGAGACGCCTATCTCCAGAAGCGGTTTTGGCGTCGCCTGTTTGGCCAGCCTGTCGACAAGTTTGTTGCCGGGGATTCCGATGTGTCCTGGGATCCACACAAACACCACGGAATGGCGGGACTGGTCCAGGGCATAGATGGACTCCTGAATGGACGCTACCAGAGGGTGGCAAGGGTAGCACTGGTTGATAGCTTGTAGGCTGCTCAATGAGTCACTACACATGAGAAATGACTCGCAAGGGCATGAGTGGATGTACTCAAGAGCACGAGATATGACCGCAAGCTCTGCAGTGAAAACAATGCAGCCAAATGGCAAGGACTGCTGTTCAACATATCCTCCATGAACATATGCAAAATCCTACGTGACCATCAGCCATTGAGCTGTTGGTGTACACCACTTCAGAGCCCCGGAACACGTCAAGATTCAAGAGGAAGTAACAGCGGAGAGCGGTGGGTTTAATGGAGTCCTTAGGGCCATGAAAAAGATCCAGGCAAAGCTGAGGCTGAGGCGTACGTGAATGGACCGCAAGTAGAGGTGGTAAAGGGAAGGACTCCAGTTCGGAGAGAAGGGACCGCACGCGAACCACAATCGTTAACACCGATCTGGGCCGCCGATGCGGGAGATGGACTGCCACGGGCGGGAAAAGGAGACGGTAATTCGGATGCTCAGGGGATCTATGAATGTGTGCTGTGTAATTGGCAAGCAGTTGCGCACGTCTGATCTGCAGTGGAGGGACACCAGCCTCCACCAGTACGCTGGTCACCCGACGCATTATAAAAGCTCCTGTCGCTAATCAAACCCCACAGTGGTGCACAGGGTCGAGTAACGTAATGCTGAAGGTGCTCCCAAACCATAAACCACACTCCCATAGTCAATTCGGGATTGGACAAGGGCTCTGTAGAGCTGCTGCAGCGTACAGCGATCTGCACCCCAATTGGTGTTGCTCAGGCAACGGAGGGCATTGAGGTGCTGCCAGCACTTCTGCTTAAGCTGACGAAGATGAGGGAGCCAAGTCAATCGAGCGTCGAAAACCAGTCCCAGGAATTGATACGTCTCCATTACAGTGAGAGGGTCGTCATTAAGGTAAAGTGTAGGTTCCGGGTGAATGGTACGACGCCGACACAAGTGCATGACACACGACTTTGCAGCTGAAAACTGGAAGCCGTGGGCCCATGACTGGGCCTTGTGGATGGCTCCCTGGAGGCGCCGCTCAGCAACAACAGTACTGGAGCAGCAGTACGAAATGCAGAAGTCGTCTGCATACAGAGAAGGTGAGACGGAGGGGCCAACAGCTGCTGCTAGACCGTTAATGACCACTAAAAATAGAGAGACACTCAATACAGAGCCCTGCGGGACTCCATTCTCCTGGATATGGATGGAACTATGGGAGTTACCAACTTGGACATGGAAAGTATGGAATGACAGGAAGTTTTGGATAAAAATCTGGAGTGGTCCCTGGAGACCCCACTCATAAAATGTGGCAAGGGTATGATGTCGCCAAGTCGTGTCGTATGCTTTACGCAAGTCAAAAAAGACAGCAATCAGGTGTTGCCATCTGGAAAAGGCTGTTCGGATGGCAGACTCAAAGGACACAAGATTATCAGTGGTAGAGTGACCCAGGTGGAAGCTGCCATAACATGGAGCCAGCAAGCCATGTGGCTCAAGGACCCAACCCAACCACCGACATACCATACGTTCCAGCAGCTTACAAAGAACGTTGGTGAGGCTGATGGGCCGATAGCTATCCACATCAAGCGGGTTTTTACCGGGTTTGACCATCAGAATGATGGTGATCTCCCGCCATTGCGATGGAAAGATGCCATCGCACCAGACCCGGATGAAGATGACGAGAAGATGTCGCTTGTAGTCAGATGAGAGATGTTTAATCATCTGGCTGTGGATGCGATCAGGCCCAGGAGCTGTGTCGGGGCAATGAGCAAGGGCTATGAGGAGCTCCCACTCTGTAAATGGAGCGTTACAGGATTCACTGCAGCATGTACTGAATGAGAGGATGTTCCTTTACAGCCACCGTTTGAGTGTGCGAAAGGCTGGGGGGGTACTCCTCTGATGCAGAGGCTTGAGCAAAGTGCTCAGCAATTGTGTTTGCGTTGGTACATAACTCGCGATTTATGGTAACACAGGGGACAGCTGGTACCAGAATAGATGTTTGATCTTTGCCCAGACTTGGGAAGGTGACGTGTGGCACCCAATGGTGGAGACATACCTCTCCCAACACTCCTCCTCCTGTTGTTTGATAAGGTAGCGAACACGGGCACGGAGTCATTTAAAAGCTATGAGGTGCTCCAGGGAAGGGTGCTGCTTATGCCGCTGCAGAGCTCGCTGACGCTCCTTAATTGCTTCCGCAACTTCCGGGGACCACCAAGGTACTGCCTTACGCCTCGGGCACCCTAAAGAGCGAGGGATCGCATTTTCTGCCGCAGAAACAATTGTGCTAGTCACCTGGTCAACCATCACATCGATGTTACCATGTGGGGGAGATTCAGCAGTGACAGCAGAGGTGAAAGTTCCCCAGTCCGCCATGTTCAAAGCCCATCTGGGCAGGCGTTTGTGTGCCTGACGCTGGGGCAGTGACAGGAAGACGGCAAAGTGGTCACTACCACATAGGTTGTCATGTGCTCTCCAGTGGATAGATGGGAGAAGTCCTGGGCTGCAAACTGATAAATGAATGGCCGAGTAACTACCATGAGCCACAATGAAATGCATGGCGTCCCCAGCATTTAAGAGGCAGAGATCGAATTGCAACTGTAAAGTTTCGACATCTCTGCCTTGGCCAGTAAGCATGGTACCACCCCACAAGGGGTTATGGGCATTAAAATCTCCCAGAAGTGGGAAAGGTTTAGGGAGTTGATCAATCAGTGCAGCTAATACATTCAGGGGTCCTGCACCATCTGGAGGAAGATATACATTGCAGACAGTTATTTCCTTCATTGTCCTTATTCTGACAGCCACAGCTTCAATAAGGGTTTGAAGGGGCACATGTTCACCACAGACTGAGTTTAGGACATAAACGCAAACTCCACCTGACAATTGATTACAGTCTCTACAGTTCCTGTAATATCCCTTATAGCTGCGGAGGGCTGGGGTACGCATTGCTGGGAACCAGGTTTCCAGGAGGGCAATGCAGAAAGCAGGTGTAAAGCTTAACAGTTGCTGTAGCTCAGCAAGGTGGTGGAAAAAACTGCTGCAATTCCACTGGAGGATGACATCTTGAGACTGGGAAGGCATGGAACATTCAATGAGGCAGTTTACGCCTCAGAGTCATCTGCTGCCATCGATTTATTGCCTGAGCAGTCTATATCCATTGTGTCTGAGGGTCTGGCGAGATCTAGGTCCTCAGCGGACGCCAAAATCTCCACCCCATCCTCAGCTGCAGAGCTTGTAGGTAGCGGTGGTGTGGGTGCCACCGCAAGTACCTTGTTGTTGGGGGTCTTCTTTTTCAAATTCTCACACTGTTCCTTGGGTTTCCCTGGCTGGGAGGGCTTCACTGAATAAGTCTCCAGGACTGAGGATGAGTGTGAAGCCCTACAACCAGCTGCTTTTGGGCTCTTCAGCCACTGGTGGGTGTCATCTTTCCCACTTCAGAAACCTGGGAAGGGAGTGACCCAAGGGACCCCTTTCTAGCGAGAGGAGCTGAAGAAGACTTACACTTCTCTGGCTCAGAAGTGGGGACTGATATCCCCGATGGTTGGGAGGGGGGGGGGGGGGGGCGTGATGCTCCCGAAGTAGGTGGTGTGGGAGCAACAGGGAGGGAAGTGCCACCCACCATCAAGGGGGCAGGTGTAGTCTCCCAGTTCTGAGAGGCGACAGGAATTTGAGGAACTGATGGGGTGACAACTGTTCTCATAGTGGCAGCATATGAGGAGGTTATAGCCACAGGATATAGGCGCTCAAATTTCCTCTTAGCCTCAGTGTAGGTCAGTCGGTCCAGGGTCTTATATTCCATTATTTTCCTCTCTTTCTGTAAAATCCTGCAGTCTGGTGAACAAGGTGAATGATGCTCTCTGCAGTTGACACAGATGGCAGGTGGGGCACACGGAGTATTGGGATGCAATGTTCGTCCACAATCACGACAGGCGGGGCTGGATGTACAGTGGGAAGACATATCGCCGAACTTCCAGCACTTAAAGCACCGCATCGAGGGAGGGCTATATGGCCTGACGTCACAGCGGCAGACCATCACCTAGATTTTCTCGGGCAATGTGTCACCCTCGAAGGTGAAGATGAAGGCACCGGTGGCAACCTGGTTATCCCTTGCACCCCGATGGACTTGCAGCATGAAATGAACACTTCACCGCTCTAAACTGGCGCGCAGCTCATCGTCAGACTGCAAAAGAAGGTCCTTGTGGAATATAATACCCTGGATAATATCTAAGCTCTTATGAGGCATGATGGTTACAGAAACATCCCCCAACTTGCCACAAGAAAGTAATGCCCGTGCCTGGGCAGAGGATGCTGTTTTTATCCAAACTGACCCAGAGCCCATTTTGGAGAAGCCCTCCACGTCCCCAAACTTGTCCTCCAAATGCTCCACAAAAAACTGAGGCTTCATGGCCATGAAAGATTCCCCATCAGCTCTCTAACATACAAGGTACCGAGGCGAATAAGATTCGCTGCCATCCTTAGCCTGATGTTCCTCCATGGTGTGGCCAGGGAGGAGAACGATTTGAGGTTGTACTTCTGTGTGTTGAATTGAGCTTATGATCGCTTAGAGACTGCTGGTGTTTCACCACCAGCAAGATTTGATGGACTACGCTTCATCGTGTGTCATCTGCCCTGATGGCACCCACTCCGGCCAGGGGCCCTCCCCATGGGTGCCACCCAGTCACAGCAAAGGCCACCTGGCAGGATGGCCATTGCCAGGAGTCCCGAAGCCCCAGGGTGATTGGCATCTACTCCTTGGCATATGTGTGGGGTTTACGGCACAGGCATCAGCAGAGCTATCCCTGTGTTGTCAGGGGGCTATAGCCAACAGGGTACATAGTGGCCCCACCGCAACGGACTGGCTACCGTGCTGGATATGAGGTGCAAGAAGTCCATGGTCATTGTTGGCACATAAAGTGACACTGCGTAGTGCATGGTGGAAAACATACCCTGGAAGGTGTCCTTGCCCAAGAGATGGAGAATGGGCAGGACTGAAATGCGATGACAAGAAAGTGGGCTAAAGATATCAATGCACGATGGACATGATGCACCACGTAAGGCGCCCCTTCCCGAATTGGCTCGCTCTTTGGGAAAATTTTGAAAAACGATGGTCAAACCCTACAGGGACCCATCACATAAAGGCTGAAAGGTGTAAGATTCCTTTTAGTTGCCTCTTGCAACAGGCGGGTGGGGGGGTTCAACGTGTTGAGAAGGTGAAAAAAAGCACTAAACTTTCAGAAAGTTGCTTTCTGTATCTTTCTGAATATCTAGTAATATGATCTTCAAATCCATAGTTAGAGCTGAAGAAGAGCATGGCACTGAGACCACCATATGTAGGCAAAGTAGGACCATGCTGACTAGAAGGGATGATGAAACTACCATAACTAATGAAAAAATGGTGATCAACACTACCAGAGGGTGTCAATGAGGGAGGGTTTTGTCCCCTCTACTATGTAACCTACTGGTGAATGAACTCATTTAAGAGCTGAATACTAAATGCTGCTTTTGTCAAGGATATGTGGACAACTTAGTCACAGTAATACTTGGCAAATCTGCTAGTACTGTTAGAACTATGGAACAATGTGCATTGAACATTGTGTTAAATTGGTGCACGACACAGGATCTAAGGAGCAACCCTAATCTTTGTAATACCATTTACAAGGAAGAACATACAGGACATGCCCGGAATCTTAGCTTCTCTATGAAACTCTATCTGTAATGAAGATTGTGAAACATCTAGGGGTAGCCCTGGATGCGAAACTATTATTGACCCCTCACATAAAGAATGCATAATGATGGGTAAAAAATTAAAGCACCAAAAAATAATAAACAAAGTAACGAAATTTCAGGAATACATTTGTCTGGGGAACATATTTAAGTGATTTACGCAATTAATAATGCAAGATCACAGGTTAATGTAAGTGTGAGATAAGCTACTGCAAATGTGAAATGCTGGTACATTACTAGCCAGTGTAACTGCCAAAATGTAGAATGCAATCAAGCAAACGTGCATGCATTGTGTATTGCAGTTGCCAGATGCCAGTTGGTGGGATGGATTTCCATGCCTTTTGAATTTGGTCAGTCAATACAGGAGCAGTTAATACCGATGCTGGAGTTGTTGTCCGGTGATGTCCCATATGTGCTCGATTTGAGACAGTTCTGGGGATTGAGCACGCCAAGGCAAAATGTTGACACTACGCAGACCATGTCGGATTACAACAGCAGTATGTCGGTGAGTGCTGTCCTGTTGGAGAACACCTGTTGCAGTGCTGTTCATGAATGGCAGAACAGGTCGAATCACCAGACTGATGTACAATTTTGCAGCCAGGGTGCATGGAATAACCACAAGAGTCCTTATCACATCCCAGACCATACCTCCAGGTGTAGGTACAGTGAGTCTAGCTCACAGACAGGTTGGTTTCAAGCCCTCTACTGGCCTCCTCCTAACCAAAACATGGCCATCACTGGCAGAACCAGCTTTCAACACAAAACGTAACACTCCAATGAGCTCTCACTTTGAGACCATTGAAGACACAAATGGCAGTGGTTTTGGGTCAGCGGAATGTGTGCTACAGGGCGAATGACTCAGAGCTGTACTTTAAGTAACTGATATGTAACAGTTCACTGTGTCACTGTGGTGCCAACTGCTACTCAAATTGCTGCTGCAGATGCAGTATCGTGTGCCCGGGCAATACAGCAAACAAGATGGTCTTCCCTCTCGGTAGTGCCATGTGGTCTTCTGGTGCCCAGCCTTCTTGAGCAAACGTTTTTGTGACACCGCTGCCAGCAATCATGTACAGTGGCTACATTCCTGCCAAGTCTTTCTGCAATATCGCAAAAGCTTCTCGTAGCCCTATTACATGACCTCATTCAAATTCATTGAGGTGTTAATTATGGTGTTTTCATCATCTTACACGTGTTCTTGCCAAACACCAACTCACCACATCCAATCTCAAACATACTGTCCATCACTCAGGAATCAGTGACCATGAACAAGCTAACAGGATGGCCAGGACAGGTGCAACAAATCCATTTATTGGAGTGGAATCTCTCCTAACCATCACCAAAGTGATGGTTAAATCTAAACTAGGAAACTGGATCAGAATACAGCATTTAGGATATTGGACTATGATCCAAAAACAGAAACATGCAAGTTAATGACAACAATACCATGTTGTGTTGGGAGTTTTTTAAGACTGGGCTTGAACAAGAGACAGTGTAAACTCATGGTAGGACTAATGACAGGCGAGGAACTTTAAGAAACACCTACACACAATGGGCGTAGAAAAAGAAGCCCCTATGTGTAAGGTTGTGTGTAGGCTGTGTGGTGAGGGCGATGAAACATTGGAGATCTGAAGACACAGAATGTTTCGTTCATCAAGTCCTGAAGAAATCTTTCTGTTAAAGAACTGGTAAAGGATCTCTTATTACTCTTTAAGGATACTGGTTGGCTTTACTAGAATCATAAAGAGTGAAACCGCATAATAAACCTTGTTTCAGTGTGGACAATAGTGAGCTAAGACTGCTGTTAAAAATCAAATTAAAATATTGAGACATTCAATGCCTGGGTGGGAATATGACATAAGTGGAAAGCTGCTGAGGTTTTTGGAAGCTGAACTTAGAGGGAGTTGAGAATACTGCATGGAAGATCTGCTTGTGAATAAGATCTGTGGGCAGTTGCAGAAAGGCAAAGACTGTGAGAGGATGTTGGTGAAGGTGTTGAGGGATTCAGTGGTGGGTCAGATTTGTTTCCTGCAGATGCCCATGCTGTAGTGAAGAGAGCATTTGGTATGGAAAAGGTGACAGCTGTCTAAGTGTAGGTAAACTGGTTGGTATTATATGGACCATGGTTTGCATTTGGGCTTCCGTGAAATAAAGATCAATGTCAACAAAGAGGCTTTGGACCTGGAAAGGAGTTAAGTCATTGCAGGAGCAGAGGAGTTCTGCTTCACTGTGATCACAGACCTAAGAAATAAATTTGTACAGAACCAGGGGGACCAGCTTCAGGGTACTGAGAAATGGCCATGCAGTTCATGGAACGATTAGTGTAGGGCAGAGCCATCCTGCTTTCTGTAGCTGATACCATGATTTGTCTGTACGTCTGTCATTCGAAAGTGAAGTAGTTAAGGGCAAGGATGAAGTTGGCTAGGGTGACAAACAAATTTTAGAAAGATTTTCAGGTGGCTGTACGTACTGAGCATAAAAACAGACTACCTGGTTATTAAAATATTCACTGATAACACTTCCATGCACGATTCAAATAATCTAATGATAGCATCGAATTCACAGTAGTGAGACGATCTCAGTAAAATTTTTACTATATTTTTAAAATTTTTATTAACATTTATACTAAAAATTTTTATGTGAAGTTCTTAACAAGTAATACATATGCGCAATAAGTGCATGTGACACATAGTTATGTATATCTTGATGTCTCCTAGGCAATGGCCATATTTCAAAATTACTGTTAAGCAAATACATAAATAGTCATAAATTATCTATCGAGTAAGCCATACAAGGATGCCTAAACAAGTGGTTATAGATAGCATGAAGCAATTGTTCCGTTATACTATCAATCCTTGTATTTTTAACATGATTTTGGTAGCTTATGTATCTAAGATTGTCATTGATTAAGCAGAATAACTCTGAATAAAGTTGTCAAGTTCACTTGGTATCCTGCAGTTCTGTTAGTGGCATATAAACATGAATAAAGCCTGTTATTTTGCTATGTTTACAAATGAATAATGTGAGGTGAGGTTGTTAATAAACCAAGAATGTGTGTTGTACGCACTTAAAATAGATACATGCTATAATGTTTTTAACCTCTTGAGTGGTGGTAAAGTTGTGAGTTGTTGTGACGAGTAAGGCAGTGGATTACACGGACATGTTTTTAAACAAGCAGGCAGAGCAGAATGCAGAAGTATTTAGTCTTTGTCTCTTGGTCTGTGAGGTTGTTTTTCATAAGGTTTTGTGCAGCCAATGATTCACTTGTGCCTGAGAGTTATTTGGGACTTACAAATATTTCAATGTGCACTGGTTCAGGGCTTAAGAAATATTTTAGAACTCTGGGTAATAGCGAGTGACTATTTGAACCGTGGTGAATTCGTTACTGTATAAAGATTTATACACACTGGTTGAACATCAAGACTTCAATGTTGTTCAAGTGATTTGATGCACAGCTTCATGACTTTAGCTCACATCTGTTACTGCCTATGAATGCACTGCAAAATTAATTGTTTTTGGCTTATTGTATCTCTGTATCATGCTCAGTAACAACCAGTTTGAGGCCACTATTCGCAATAAATATGTGTGAGAACTGAATACAAGAATAAGCCTTTGGTTGTACATCGCATTATTATTCTATGGAATCATATTCTTAAAGTTTTTCCATTTAATATCACAAACCATTTCCTGGTCTGTTTAATATTTCACTGTTTTGTCACTGCTAAGTTAAGGTGGCTCATGAATGTTTGTAAAAGGGCTTAAATCATCATTGTGGCCATCCATTTTTAATCAGATGAACTATATTCAAATCTAAGGCTTTGCATCTGCCCCCCCCCCTCCCCATTCTTTAGGGCAAACAAATAACTAGGGTAATATGCACCCATGTCAAAACTGTAAAACATGAAGACAAAGAAGAGTTAAAAATGATTACACATCAATCCCAATCGGCAGAACATGAGACAGCCACGAACAGGGACATGGAGAAAGATCTATAAAATACATCATAGACAAACTGAGGTCCAGAGTTAAAAAAAAAAAAAAATTAAATGGCTTTCGCCATATTGCTGTGACGGATAAAAAGTAAAATGCGGTTGACAGCCAACCCGTAATTCGCTAAAAACGGCCGATAATTCAGCTCCACTCCCACAACTTAACCAATGGCAAAGGCTAAAAGGCAGTGTCCAATATGCAACCTAGTTAAAATGACCTCCTCTTGGCGAGAGGGCCGAGAGGAGGTTGCCCAAGCTGCTAGGAGAGGCTTAACAACCTGAAGCTTATTCCCATAAAGGGACGGCCAGTGGTAATATCGAAGTGACACCACCTGCTGACAGACAGCGATACAGAGATCATCCGAAGGAATGTAAGAACTAGCAGGCTGAGATATGAGGACTGCAGCCTCATTTCCTGTGAGACTGATGTGACCAGGAATCCACAAACACCACTGTTGTGTTTGCTGGTTCCTGGTCACATCAGTCTCACAGGGCGAAGAGTTCTGCTATAAATACTGAGCAGTGTTCCATAAACCAATACTGAAAAACGTTGGTGCCAATGACGAAGGCACACCTGACGCCACAGTCAGTTCGAGAGCCATCAGTGTACACAATAGTACTATCACAGAGTTCCGTGCCAAGGTCGTGAAACTGAAGGTAATAGAGCGAGGCTAGAGTAGTGTCCTTAGGAAGCGAATGAAGGCCAAGGTGAACACAGGCCGCTGCACAAAGCCAAGGTGGTGAAGGGTTCACACCCACCGGGAAAGTTGCAGGGAGCTTGAAATTAAGCCCCCAGAGCGAGAGCCAAAAGAAAATTCCAGGAGGCAACAGAGAAGATGGACACACCCCATACTGGCGATCAAATGAGTCATCGAAGGAAGAGGCATAGTATGGATGGTCATTCATGGCAGGCAAACAGCATGCATATCTACTGAGGAGAAAGTCACGGCAGTATGAGTGGTCGTCCGGTAGCTTCTGCATGCAGACTCTCAATCAGGCTAGTGTAAAAGGCGTAAGTGGTCACACGCATGCCACGATGGTGGGTAGTATTGAGACGGCATAAGAGGGACAGACATGCACATGCATAAACAAAACATCCATAGCCTAGTTTCAAACAGACAAGGGACTGGTACAAATGGAGGATTCTGGTTCAATCTGCACTCCATAAAGTACCACTGAGGACACACAGGACACTGAGGGATCGCATACAGCAGGCTGCCTGGTAAGATATGTGGGAAGACCCAGAAAGTTTCCTATCGAGCACAAGCCCCAGGAATTTTAGTTTCAAGAAACTTAAGAGCAACAGGCCCATCATGTACAGATGGTGGAAGAAACCAATTGCGCCACCAGAAATTCACACAAATGGTTTTGTCAGTGGAAAAACAAAAGACATTTTTGAGGCACCGTGAGTAAAAATGATCAAGACACCACTGAAGACACTGCTCAATGAGAGAGGTCCTTGGAGAGCTGCAACAGATGGCAAAATCGTCAACGAAAAGGTAGCCAGAGATGCACGGTGGGGGGAGAGGCCATTATAGGATTAATGGAGATGGCAAAGAGGACAATGCTAAGGACGGAATTCTGAGGCACACCATTTTCCTGGATAAAGGCAGAACCCACACGTATCTTGAAAACTCAGTCTTTTTAAAACTTCCTGGAGGAAACGGGGCAGGTGGCCATGGAAGCCCCATATGTAGAGAGTACGGAGGATACCAGTCCTCCAGCATGTATCGCAGGCTTTCTCCAAATTGAAAAACTCTGCCATAGTGTGGGATTTGCGCAGAAAACCATTCATGTCATGAGTGGACAAAGTGACGAGATGGTTAACTGCAGAACAGCGAGCTCGAAATCCACACTGTGCAGTGGTTAGTAAATGGTAAGACTCACGCCACCATACCAGCCGGGTATGAATCATACATTCCATCACTTGTAAACATAGCTGGTGAGAGAAATGGGGCAGTGGCTACGAGGAAGGTGTTTGTCCTTACTGGGCTTAGGTAAGGGTATGACACTGGCTTCATGCCAGTGTCTGGGAAACGTTTCATCTGCCTAGATGCAGTTGTATGTATTAAGCGGAAATTGTTTACCTGCAGGAGAAAGGTGCTGCAACATCTGAATGTTAACAGCGTGTAGCCCTGGGGTGGAGGATCAGGATGAAGTTAGAGCAAGATCTAGGTCCCTCATAATAAAGGCAGCATTGTAGCATTTGCGATTCTGAGGAGAGAAGGGTATCACTCGAGCCTCCTCTGCTCGTTTCCGATGGAGGAAGGCAGGGTGATTGTGAGAGTAGCTCGAAATCTCCACAAAATAGTGGCCCAAGGTGTTGGAGATAACAACAGGGTCCACAATGACATCGTCTGCTACTGTCAGGCCGGAAATTGGGGAATGGATCTTGGTCCCAGAGAGCTGTTGGAGGTTGGCACATATGACAGATGAGGGAGCGGAACTGTTAAAAAAACTAGTGAATGAAATCTAGCTAGCTTTTTTGCTATCCCAAAAATGCGACTACACTGTGCACGCATCTGTTTATAATGAATGCAGTTTGCCATCATAGGATGACAGTTAAAGGTGCGGAAGGCATATGTCTACGCGCGAATTGCATCATGACATGCCTCCGTCCACCAAGGAAGTGCGAGGAATGGAATGTTCTGCAGTGGTAAGGATAAAGTGTTTGAGATATTCCACCTGGTCATCACAACTGGGGAATCTTGTTCACTGAAGGTTACCAGAGATGAGTAAAGCCTTGGGTGTGCAGGGAATGGTCGCTCGAGTATTTGTCAGAGAGAACAGACCAGTCGAGATGATGTGAAAGCTGGGCAATGCAGGATAGCTCCAGACGGGAACACGTTTGCGAGGAGCCTGAACGGAATATGGGTCCTCCTGTGTTAAGACAGAAGAGGTTAAGCTGATTAGGAAGGTCCGCCAAGAGGGCACCTCTCTGATAGGTTCTGGGAGAACACCATAGGGGATGGTGCGCATTAAATTCACTGAACAGCAGAAAAGGGTGAGGTAGCTGACATCGAATAATGGACGGATACAAACTGTACAAAGGAAAAATGGTTAAGTGAGGAAAGGAAAGGTAAACTGCAATAGCTTTAAGACAGGTAGTCAGAATGATGGGTTGACTAGGAGTGTCACCCTGTTTGAGCAGCATGACTCCCCCACGAGACAGAATGCCAACATCAGAGGGGGAAGGTCAAAATGTACTGGGAAGAAAAGCAAGAGCTTAAAATGATCTGAGGACACAATTTCGTTTCCTGATGGTAGAGATCAAGTAGACACTGTGATTGTAAGAGCAACCATAAATCCTCTTTATTGAACTGAAGGCTGCCAATGTTCCATTTGAGCAGTCACGATTACAAAAATGAAGGGGTGTCACCTCGGCGACTGACAAGTGGCAGCCTGCGAAGAATCGCTGCTACAGCACACAGAGGCATGAGGATCCTGCTCCATGAGGTCCACAGAAGTATCAGTTTTCTTCTGCTGTCGGCCTGCAGAATCCGACGCAGAAAAACAGTTGGTGGTGTGCACTGGCGACATGGAGGCCGACTGAGCGTGGGTATCACATGGTGACACCATCGAAGAGGATCTTCGAGGCAGCAAAGCAGAAAACTCTTTGCCTTTATTTGACTTCTTGGAGCCTTTCTGGCTGGCAGAGGAAGACTCAGATGTTGGTTGGCTAGAGGGATGTAGGAAGTCTTCACAGGAGTATTCCTTCTGCCGTTTGCAGCCTGCCGGCTGTGTAGCTGGTGACTTCACTCCGTGAGGTGAGAGTTTGGTGGCTTGTTACAGCTGGACAAGGAGATGGAGATGCTACTATCACACTGGGCAGTTTCACAATCTCGGAGCTGAATTTGAGGTTGCGTGGCCATGTCCTCCATGGAGTAAGATGTAGCAAGAACAGTACTGTAAGTGCCCTGCGGTAGAAGGCAGGGTTTGTGACTCGCCAAAAACTTGCTAATGACCGGGTAAAGTACTATTTCCTTTACCCGGATCTCTTGGACAGCCCACTCATCAATATACATGGGACAATCTCGAGCAGAGGCAGCATAGTCGCCATTGCAGTTGATACAGCGGGGAGGAGGAGGCGGACATTCACCCTCGTGCACATCCCTACCACAGGTTACACATTTGGCCAGGTATCAACAAGACATTCGAGTGTGATTGAAATGACGACACTGGTAGTAGCGCATCAGATACGGAATGTACGGTCGGACCACCACTCTATCTAAGGTGAGAAAAAGAGTGCCTTTGGGCACTAAGGACGCATCTACCTTTATCATCACCCGATGGACAACAACGACACCCTGATCAGAGAGGTATGTTTGGATTTCGGCCTCTATCAGCCTGTAGAGAAGCCCATTGTATGTAAGACCACGGGAAGAATTCAGAGTTCTATGGGCCTCGACACTGTAGTGTTTTGAGAATTTCCGCGTAAATTCTAGAACCACTTCGCCTTTGACTGTCTCGAACAAACGATATTTTAAATATAAGTGTGACAGAGCCTATCTACTGTGCATTGCCTGTCTGTGTGTGCAGGTCAAAAGTGTGTAGTAAGAAGACTGCAGACACAGCAATTTAACAGCAGCGACAAGTGTTTGCCGGTCGCTCCATGGAAGTTTAATGAAAGAACACGGAAGACTCAAGGAACTTGTGTGTTATTCCGTACTGTTTTAGAACTGTGACTATTGTTAGTGACGAAAGAACAATTGAGTGGAAAAAGATTTTTAGTAACTTAACTGAACTTGCTAGAGGCAAGACATGTGTATGATTCCTGTATAATAGAGTCGTGGTTATCAAGCCAACTCTGTTGTAAATGTAACTTAATTGTTTCTAATGTGAGACGACATGGGTGACTTACAAGAAGTCTAATGTTTATATTGAAAGTGTGAATTTGTTATTGCGCATGGAGTCCAAATATACCGACGGTGTTGCCGAAAGGGCACAGTTTTAGAAGAGATGGCCTATTAAAAAAAGTCATCACAAAAACGTTAGAACGTGTCGACCGGTGTGAAAGGTCTGAAGGAAAAAAGGAATTTTAAGATGAAAACAAGAGAAAAAGCTATCAAGTGTTGCCATAGCAATCAAGCATAACAAGACAAAAGAACCATTTCACGCAATTGGATTCTGCCTAAATATCTGATGGAGAAAATTTCTAAATGTAAATAAGGGAGAAGAAGTGAAAAAGCCACGACGAGAAAAACCAGAGAGCAGATATCGACGTATTAGTCTAAGAAGAGATACACCTAGAACGATACGACAAAGAAGAACTGGTGAGGGTATGCAGACGAGAAACCAGCATCTGACGCCGCTGGCACCAGTTGCTGTTCACCGGTGCTGACCTACTTCCACATCCACTCACCAACGGCTACGTGGAAACCAACAACTGATGCCACTGGCATCAGTTGCCGTTCACCAGAGCTGATTACACATCCGTTCAACGGATTACACATCTGCTCAACGACGTAGCCCAAATTCTATGCCGCGTAAGCATAAAACAGAACTTTGTATTAATACAATGAAGTGGTATAAGCCATTGAATAAGCATTTAGCGTAGTTATTATACTTAAAGTTAATTTTTTGATGCTCACAAGGGCTAAAGCTTGTAAAATTATGGATCAGGAACAGCAAGTTGGAGAAACTTCAAAACCAGTCATAGCTACGAGAGTTACAAAAGAAGGACCTGACTAGTCCGAGTTAGTTGACCTAATTAAAACTCAAAAGCAACTAAGTAAAGAATTAGGTGTAATGAATTCTCAATCAGATCAAAGTAAAACTTTAAATGCTAAGTTAGATGACCAGAGTCAGCAGTCAACTGCTCAGAGTCTGTAGTTAAATTTTAAACTAGATGCATGGAGTGAGACTTTAGGTATAGAAATAGACTCAGTGAAGTACCAACTGAACGCCCAAACAACGAATTTAGGATTGTTAAATGTCAAAGTCGACTCACAGAGCAAAGAACTTGGTAATCTATGCGAAGGCATGGATGCTTTAAAGACTGAATTTGACATCTTGAATAGTACAGTCAATCATTCAAAATTAAACTTGAAGAAAGAATTAACCCACTCACTTAAATCAGCTGTTCACTGACTTGAGTCAGAAACAGAATGATAAATTACAAGATTTAGCAAAAAAGTTAGAATTTAATACTGTAGACTCAGAAATCATTGAAAAGTTAGGATCACTGGAGGATGCATGTAATGCTAAGTTTAATACTGTAAAGCAGGGATTGCATACTTTAAAAGATAAGGTTGAAAAGCAAGATAAGTTAATACCAATAATCCAATCGCAAATTACAGACGTTAACACATGAACAGAAAATGTAGAAAGAAGTTTCCAAAAGAAGGTAGCTAACTCTGATATAGTAAATATAAGTAGTCTGGAGGAACAATTTGAAGGTATTATAGAGCCAAAAGTCACCGAGAGAATAACATCCAGGCACGTGTCGTCTATTGTTTCTTCCGAACTTTCAGATACCTGAAAGGTTTTGATGACTTGTGGAAAGAATTCAAACTTGTCCAAGACAGAGTAGAAAATAGAATAACTTCACCTAATGTTGTGTTACCTAGTGAAGTGGTGACTGTTTTGCAATGGGGAGACTTTCAAACAAAATTTAACAAGAAGTACTGGTTTGCACTTGCTCAAGTGAAGTTAATACCAGATCCATGGGATTTGGGCAGAGTCGTTTATCCGCCCAGGACATTAACATTCTGAGTAAACGGGCAGAGTGACGACCGTCGGATCCAGAGTCGTTTTCCATGTTTATTCTATAATAGTTTTCCTGCACCAAATTCCCTTCCAAATCTTAAACTATTCTATCATCTATTTTTAAAATCTTAAACTATCCTACAATCTTATTACCTATAAAACTGGATATGACAATAAAATAAAATAAAAACAATCCCAGAGAATCACAGAATAAGAAAGAAAGTTATATTTGGATGAAATGAAATGAATAGAGTATTTCATATGTGTATAAAATATGATATAATATGAAAAGCTAAATAATTATTTTACAGTGGTGTATAGATTTTTATATTTTATATAAAATAATTTATAACTTTAAGAGAGGTGATGTAAATGGGACGGTTTGTATCATTTTTGAAAGGGGTGGATATTGTAAAGCCTGATTTGCACCAACTGATAAATCATGGCTAACACAAGACACACATCACACCTTTCTGACAACCCTCGCAAACAAGTGTGACTGATTCTTCACCATTTGCCATTTCCATAGGGTTGCTAAGATTTCCTTCCGGGATCTCAAGGGTGAAAGTGGGAATGTCCATTCTGTAGGAGAGGATTTAACACCAAACCTTCTCCTGCATCTCACTGAAGTACTTGTGAGGTAGGAATCCTGGGGAGGGGGAGGTGGGACAGGTTTCCTGTCTTTGGGGCTATCTTCTTTCTCTTCTGTGATATTAGCAACCATTTCCATTTATTTCCTTTCTTACTTCTCATTTGAGGACCTATCTATTTTTTCCTTCTTTCCATATTCACATACTTCTATCACAGAAGTCCTTACTACTTTCTGTGGTGTCAATAACCTACATCTTATCTTATCAGGCATTCTCATCCTCCTTACACATCTTCTCCTTCGGTACGGCATGGCTGTGTGTACTGTGTGGCTGCCTCAAGTCGAGTGAGCTGCTGTAGCCTCGCTGAGCCCCAAGCGGAAAACTCAACTGATAAGACTGGGCGCGGCAGGAAGTAGCACGCGCCCAGAGAGCAATGGCGGCACCGGAAATGGACCTTTCGTGCGGATCGCGCTTGGTTAAAACTTAGCGCGATCCTGCGCGGCGCCTCGTGCAGCGGCTAAGTCCCGTTCAATGTCACCTGCCTTGCGCAACACTCACTCAGTGCTGCCAACACAGCCATGCGTTAAGCCTTAGCCACTGCACGAGGCGCTGCACAGGATCATGCTAAGTTTTAACTAAGCGCGATCCGCACGAAAGGTCCATTTACGGTGCCGCCATTGCTCTCTGGGCGCGTGCTACTTTCTGCCATGCCCAGTCTTATCAGTTGAGTTTTCCGCTTGGGGCTCAGCGAGGCTACAGCAGCTCATTCGACTCGAGGCAGCCGCACAGTACACACAGCCATGCCGTACCGAAGGATTGTGTAAGGAGGATGAGAATGCCTGTTTACAAGACAGTCGATACATTCGACATGACTCCAAAGCCAACAGCACAGCAGCAGCTACTGGGAGGACCAATTACTTTTGTTGGATGCAAGATTAATTTCTCATGCACTACTACAGAGGTTGTCAGTGGTAACTCATGGTTAACGATTGCCATAATACGAGGAGGAGAGACACCTCCTTGAGGACTTGAGAGCTACAATGAGAGGGGGGTGTATGGTCAACCCAGAAGTAAGGTATAGGTACTGATATTAGGGGAAAAAAGACAGTATCGTGACAGAAGTCACACATTTTATAGGGATTATTCTGGTAAGTTTGAATTCTATAAACAGCAAGCATTATTATGTTTCATGTAAGTACACAAGTGTCCAAAGGAACACTTTCATAGTGCCCAGAGTTCCTCCAAACTACATAAAATATTGAACATAGTACATACTTAGAGAAGGTAGTACAAAAAGTTGAGAGCCAGAGATAGATTACTCAAGTGTCACAAACACCTGTAGTTTATGATTGAAAATAAAGTTTCATGTTTTCTAAATTCTAGTCAGGCTTACTGGATCACTAATAAATAATCAGGTCTTGATATCAAAGAATCGCTCAATGTATACTGTTAAAATGTGAATTGTTATTAAGTGTGATATAAGTGTACTGATGACTATGCATAAAATATCACGTGTTCAATCTGAGGAGGGGGATATGTAGTGTTACGAGAATTTCCACATAAATTCTTGAACCACTTGGCCTTCGACCGCCTCGAACACACGATATTTTAAATACAGAGTGGCACACGTAAAACCGGCCCGAACCAGAACCAGAACGCGAATGCGCGTGAGAGCATTACTAGCTTGTCAGTTTCTTTGCCGCCTTCCAAAAGCTGTAGTGTGTGACTAGTTCATACGGAAAGTAGTCGTTATAAACCGTGTACTTCATTGTCATGCCTTACTCCACTGAAGAATGTGTGTACATTGTTGAAGAATAAATGCGGTCTCAATCAATGAGAAAGTGGCGTTCGACGGGCAGTGTTGTTAATTCAAAGAGAAATAAGGCACCGACTGTAGGTACACCTGAAGTTGTGGCAAACGTGATGGCACACATTGAAAGAAGTCCCTACAAGTCAACACGACGATTATCACAGCACTGTGAAATATCTCCCAGGTCATGTCAACACATCCTTCATGACTTAAAAATTAAACCATATAGTGTGAGTGTTGTTTGGCAAATAAAAGAAATGGACAAGGGTAAGTGTACACATTACTGTAATTGGTTGCTGGAGCATGTCGCTGGGGGACATCTTGATGCGTTCCTCCTTTTTTCGATGGATAAAGCTTGGTTTCATCTGTCGGGTTACGTTAATTCACAAAACACAAGGCTACAGAGAATCCCCATGGCATACTGCAACAGCCATTACACAATTTAAAAATTGGTGTATGGTGTGGTGTATCTGGTAACAGAATTATCGGACCATTGTTCTTCAACGAAACTGTCAACACACATTTTTACTTTAAACTCTACAATGAATTTTCGGCTCTGTTAACTCCAAACAAAAAATGTTGTGCATATGCAAGATGGGGCAACTTCTAATACGTGGGATTCGTCCTTAGCTCGTACACATACTGATTTTACAGAAGGAAGGACCATTAGTATGGGCTTGTGGCCACCCTGCTCTCCCGACTTGTAACCATGTGGCTTTTGCCTCTGGGGATTTCTAAAGGCTAGAGTCTACCGCAAAAATCCCAGAACACTTGACACATTAAAAAACAACATACGTGAAGAAATTGTGAACATTCCTCAAAGAGTACTGAAAAGTAATTTCCTTAACATGTTTTGACATGCTCAACTTTGCTTGGATGTTGACGGCGAACATTTTGAACACAGACTTTAAATTCCTTTCTAAATATGCATATTAAACTAATACAAGTAAATCTGTTACTTAAATTGTTAATTACATAGTTAATAATGAAACTACACAATACAAATGTAAGAAAGTGATGATGTACATTGATATTCCTTTCAGCACAGGGGCCAGTTTTATGTGTGCCACTCTGTATAAATGCGAGAGAGCCTATCTACTGTGCGCTGCCTGTCTGTGTGTGCAGGTCCGAAGTGTATAGTAACAAGACTGTAGACACGGTGGTCAAATGGCACCGACAAGTGTTTGCTGGTTGCGCCATGGAAGTTAAATGAAAGAACACGGCAGACTCAAGGAACTTTTGTGTTATTCCGTACTGTTTTATAACTGAATGTTGTTTGTGACGAAAGAACAATTGAGTGGAAAAAGATTTTTAGTAACTTTTAACTTGCTAGAGGCATAACATGTATGATTCCTGTATAACAGAGTTGTGGTTATCAAGCCAACTGTGTTGTATATGTAACTTAATTGTTTCTAATGTGAGACGACACAGGTGACTTACAAGAAGTCAATTTTTTATGTGAGAAGTGTGAATTTTGTTCTTTATTGAAGTTCAAATATACCGATAGTTGTTGAAAAGTATTATGTGAGTACCTCATTATTTCACAAAGAGAGAGAGAGAGAGTCATATATATTCCTGTAACTAGCATCATTCTTCAGAGAAAAAGTTTTCAGAGGCTGATGTAGCCCGCTATCCAGAGAAGAAGATCGGCTGTGCATACCAAGTAAGTCTACGAGTGTAAAAGAAATGAGAAGGTTGCAATCCAGCTTCACACATTCTTGTCACAAACATTACAACACGAACAGGATAGCCATGGGTATACAAAGCAGTACGCAATTGTTGTGCTTGAGAATAAATAGTAGTCTCCAAAAGCAATGTGCCGTTCGTAAATGAGACCAGGATTTCACGGGGCTGGCAATGGCATGAACACCTTTCTGAATTTGCAATGATAAATCCATTTCTAAGGACTGACCATCTTCAGTATGTGAAACCACAAGGAACTGTGATGCAGTTCTGGAGACATGGACTGCAAAGATGAAGATTGGCTCATCGTGAGAAAATCCACCACGATTGCCAACATCTCTAACGGCGCCCTTTTTTCAACTGGAGGTCCCCTTCACAAGGTAGTGCACCCCCTTTGGTGATTGTTCACACCTCCCAAACACCTGACAGAGGGAGCAAATGGCAATCTGGGAAGGTAGTAACTCAGCCAATCACTCTTCCCTGGGCCTGGGCTGTCCCATAGGCTAAGTGGAAACCCTACCAGTAGACCTAGCCCTGGAAATTACACATTACCCAGTCATCTGTTATGCAACAGACATGTGGACCGGCCTTCAGGAGCGTACAGGGAGGAAGAAGATAAAAAGGAGACTTAAACACTGATGTGGAGGAACGAGAAGAGATGGGAAATGAAGAAAGGAGAAAAGGAACAAAAAACAGTGGTGGGACTGAAAATGTGGAACTCATTCCCAAAAACACCCCAGACATGTTTCCCACGGGAGGTGAAAAAATAACCAGAGGACAGACATGCAGCACGAAAGGGGAAAAGATGCTGCAAAGGCTGGGGGTCCCATGGTAGCCAAACACGAACCCGCCAAAGAGCGGCGAGCTCCATGGGGGTCATTTGGATGTGCTTTTGTGCTTCAAATTGAGGGAAATCTTTTAGATGTTTATGTAAGGCATCCGTTACCCACTCAAAACAAGCCTCAAAAGTCACCTGAGCAAGGCACAAAATACTGTACTGAACATGAAGAGAAAATTCTTGGAATATTATTACAGGTAATGATGTTGCCATCAGCCCTGCATAGTAGCTCTCTATGGACTCATTGGCTTCACAACACGCAAATACTAGTGTACTTGGGTGTGCTTGTTTTCACTGATTGTGCCATAGCTTTTGTTAGCTGTGTACTACTGAAGCACAGATAAGGCTGGACTTGCAATTCACAACATTAACTGTTTTACACTGATGTGATGAACTGATGTATTCTTTTGGTTCAGTTTTCCATGCATTTGTGGATAGTTTCACAGAACCATCATTTTCTCAAATGAACTGAAGAATGGGAAACACTGACTTACACACATCATGGTGCTGACACTGAATAGGCGCATATAATCCTCAGTGGCTCAGTAACAATAGAAAAGCCAACAGTAGTCACAACATGCACTAAAAAAATTGGACCTGTTAAAAGACTATCATTCCATCGCCAACTATGATTTTGTCATAAAAACACAAACAGTTTTGGAAAGCATTTTTTTAAGTGTCCGTGGTAAATGGACACAAGAAGTGACAAGACAATTAGACATCTACAACCTATTCTCATTTCCAGCAGAAGGAAAAACTCGAACTGAGGAACTGGGTGAAGTTGTGAGGAAACATTATGTTGCTGTTTTCCCTTACAAGCTGGAAAAAAACTGCACTGTATGCAGCTCGGGGGGAAAAAAAAGTGCTTTCCTGCAAAACATGCAAACAAAAATCTTTGAATTCATTCTAGTGTCTGGCTTCAGGTATATCAAACTTTGCAGAAATGTAAATAGTAAACAATCTAGATCTTTTCATACTTAATATGCGATTTCATTTCGCATAAAAAACCATTTGTGTCATTTATTCACACTGATAAGTGACTTCCTCACTATGATTAACAAAGTCCTCCTTTCAGGACAAACATAATTATGTTTGCATTCTTGCTAGAACACAGAACTTATCAATTATCCAAGCACAAGTACAGAGCTTCAAGTCCAGGAAGACTTCCTCATTAATTCGAGCAGTTAAATACAACAAGCAAACATTGAAAATCAGACAGAAAATCAATACTACAATCATTTAAAAAGAAGAAGAAGAAGAAGAAGAAGAAGAAGAAGGGCTAGTAAAAGCAACTGAAACAATTAAACAATGGAAACTCCAGGTTGGAAAATATTGGGAAAACCTCTGCTTATCCATTGTGGATACAAGCAGCGGCCTGACAAATATTTCCCAACAAAAATTACCAACCAGCTGTATGTTTTGAGAAATTATTTTATTTAGACAACCAGTTTCAGCATCTCATTAAAGTCTTCTTCAGTCGTGGAGTGCATAGGAGTTTGAAGGTGGCATTAAAGAGCTGTCAAAACTGGTTGTCTAGATAAAATAACTTCTCATAATTTACGGCTGTTTAGTAATTTTCTTGGTAAATATTAGGAAAAGTATAGGTTGATACCATAAAGATAACCCATTGAGTTGCAAACAACCCCAATGAGAAGGTTTTATACATTATACACTACTGGCCATTAAAATTGCTAAACCAAGATGAAATGCAGATGATAAACGGGTATTCGTTGGAAATATATTATACTAGAACTGACATGTGATTACATTTTCACCCAATTTGGGTGCATAGATCATGAGAAATCAGTATCCAGAACAACCACCTCTGGCCGTAATAACAGCCTTGATATGCCTGGGCATTGAGTCAAACAGAGCCTGGATGGCGTGTACAGGTACAGCTGCCCATGCAGCTTCAACATGATACCACAGTTCATCAAGAGTAGTGGCTGGCTTATTGTGACGAGCCAGTTGCTCGGCCACCATTGACCAGACGTTTTCAATTGGTGAGAGATCTGGAGAATGAGCTGGCCAGGGCAGCAGTCTAACACTTTCTGTATCCAGAAAGACCCGTACAGGACCTGCAACATGTGGTTGTGCATTATCCTGCTGAAATGTAGGGTTTCGCAGGGATCGAATGAAGGGTAGGGTCACAGGTCATAACACATCTGAAATGTAACGTCCACTGTTCAAAGTGCCGTCAATGAGAACAAGAGGTGACCGAGACGTGCAACCAATGGCACCCCATACCATCATGCCGGGCGATACGCTAGTATGGCGATGACGAATACACACTTCCAAAGTGCATTCACCACAATGTCGCCAAACACGGATGCGACCGTCATGATGATGTAAACAGAGCCTGGATTCATCCGAAAAAATGACGTTTTGACATTCGTGCACACAGGTTCGTCATTGAGTACACCATCGCAGGCGCTCCTGTCTGTGATGCAGCGTGAAGGGTAACCGCAGCCATGGTCTCCGAGCTGATAGTCCATGCTGCTGCCAACGTCGTCAAACTGTTCGTGCAGATGGTTGGTGTCTTGCAAACTTCCCCATCTGTTGACTCAGGGATCGAGATGTGGCTGCACGATCCGTTACAGCCACACAGATAAGATGCCTGTCATCTCGACTGCTAGTAATACGAGGCCGTTGGGATCCAACACGGCGTTCCGTATTACCCTCCTGAACCCACCGATTCCATAGTCTGCTAACAGTCATTGGGTATCAACTAATGCGAACAGTAATGTCGCGATACCATAAACTGCAACCGTGATAGGCAACAATCCGACCTTTATCAAAGTCGGAAAAGTGACGGTACGTATTTCTCCTCCTTACAAGAGGCATCACAACAACATTTCACCAGGCAACGCCAGTCAACTGCTGTTTGTGTATGAGAAGTCGGTTGGAAACGTTCCTCACGTCAGCACGTTGTAGGTGTCGCCATCGGCGCCAACCTTGTGTGAATGGTCTGAAAAGCTAATCATTTGCATATCACTGCATCTTCTTCCTGTCAGTTAAATTTTACATCTGTAGCACGTGATCTTCGTGGTGTAGCAATTTTAATGGCCAGTAGTGAAGCTTTTGGCCATAGCCTTCTTCGGTAAAGAAGAAGGCTTTGGCCGAAAGCTATAATGTATAACAGTCTTTTGGTTGTACCTACCTGCAACTCATCTTTACGCTGAATATCAATCTATCCTTTGCCTAATACAATTGAAATAATTGGCATATGATGGATACCATTTTAGTCATATTGGGTGTTTCTGACAAACTGAACATGCAAGTGACCTCTTACAAAAAGTTTACACTTACAGACCATACTACATGTAAGGACACCATGAGTTTTAGTGCTTCAATCCCCTGAGTCTCGAAGCTGTGCAGTAACACAGTCCCCTGAAAGCTTTAATCAATGTGTGTTGTACCACTCAAAGAACAATACAATGTTTACACTTAGCATCACTTAGTTCTGAGATAGGTTTTACAAAATTTAACACATGATGATCTAAACTGAGTAAAAGAAGAATTTTTCACTTCTACTATAATCTCCTATGCCATCTTCTCCTTGTAGAAATGATTGTAGTCTTTGGACTAAACTTTGGTATTAGGAAAGTTCTTATCACAAGAAGTTTTAGAGGAGCATTCTGTTCACACTTGTTGCACTTTGCATCACCTTTTCAGTTGGCTCTGCTTTTGTTTTCTCCTCCTAATTACCAATAAATTCAGTTTTGCTAATACTGTGTGGTAACTATTTTCACTACTTTAACTGGAGTAGGGGCCTACGGCTGTACCTAGCCTCATGACCAAGAGTTAATTTATGCTACTGCTGGGTAACAAGTTCACTTTGTCAAGTAATAACTAACTTATTTTTATGTTTTCATGCAGAGAGAGAGAGAGAGAGAGAGAGAGAGAGAGAGAGAAGGGGGGGGGGGGAGAGGGAAAGAGAGAGATTGGGGGGGGGGGGGAGGCTATATCTACCAAACTCAGGACTCGGGTTGTTAAACCTTTATGGTTCATCAACAAACTTAACAGTGGTCACTAAAATACTTCCAAAGTTTATTATACAGGAAGGCTCGGGTACTGATCATTTTCCAGCTAAAGAACCTGAAGTATTTATCATCATCATCCAAGAGGGCACCAAGAGCTCACTGGATGCTACAGAAGCAATAAGCATTTCCCCTCTTCCATTCTGGTTTGGTTCAATACACTAATTAATAATTAAATAAGTGTAATGGGAAACAAAACCTGTATTGAAGACTGCACTGTCGGCTGCATTCTATATTCAAGACATCAGATGTGGGAAGTAGCATAATTGATGGCTCACCTTCATCAGCATATGTAGTAGAAATGGTGTTAGTGCAGTACGGACCTGTAACAACCATCTCTCCATGGTGTACATCATCTTATACTTACAGAGAGTTTGCATAATTTTTGTCATATAAATTGCAATCATAACACAGCCAGAAAATTTCTCACAAATAAGCCCATCCCTGGGAGTAGCTTATAAAGAGCAGACAACTGCTTCAACCAATCTGCAGATGTACTTGGCATGGTTTACTATGAAGTTTATCTACTTTTGCATTAAATAACTAGTGAAATATTACACAAATTTTGTAATGCACTAAGGTCTGAATTTCAAATAAAATGGTGTTGATGGCCGTACACAAAGAACTGCATGGAAGATAGAATCCTATGGTGTTCTGTTTTCTCACATACATTACGTCATTTTGGTATTTTGTTGGAAACTGACACTGTAGAACAACCAATACACTTCCTTTTCTTCGACCTGCCTGTGTAAGATATTATAGCTGTGATAATTACTTAAACTACGATAAAAGGCATGTTAAAATTTTTTTCTAGGTTACACCAGTAAATTCAAATTAGGGTTTTGGAAGTGCACAGGAAAAGAGTTACTTCTCCGATTCGGACAGCATTTTTATCAGCACCAAGTGTTTTGAACAAATTTTATCAACACAAAGTGCTTTGAATGAATCTTGGCAATGGCTTGAAGTAGCAGCATCTGTGGAACAGATGGACAGCCTCTACATGAAGTTGGGAAAAGGGTTAATATTAAACCACTCTAATGCCAACAAAATCAGCTTCTAATGGACTCTTCATTTTTCAAACTTAAGCATATGTCTCTCACCCATTTCAGGAAGTCAAAAATATGACAATACCAAGTAAACACAACACAAACAGCCTTCACTTAAAAGAATGAATTCTTTAGCATCTGCCTAGTCTTCAAAGATCCAAAACAAAATTTTTTATCGAAGAGCTGTAGTAAGATCAAAATAGAAACAGAAAATTAAGAAGCTGTTCATGAATAGGGATTACAAACATAACTCCTTACAATGGATGCCACTTGTTAATAACTGCAGTAGTAGAGTAACATTTAGTTGAATTATAGCAACTGTTTACCCACAAAGACCTAACAACATTGGACAAATCATCATCTAAAACAACATTAGAAGAGGAATGACAATATGAAGTTGTCATGTACACTCAATTCATAAAGCTTCCACGTGATATTTCACCTACTAGAAGTGTTACAAGTCTTCTTGGGGTCAAAGATGATACCTTAATACAACAAGCAGTTTTATGTTTCTTTGCAGCATAGGAATGTTATCAACAGTTAACTGAAATCATTTGAGGTCTCAGTCAAAGCAACTCAAAATCTTTCTTAATTCTAAAACACAGACTAGATGGCAATTAACTAATCTGCCCAAGATCTACAGTGGTTAAAAGGGAATTGAATATATGGTCTCATTTTGTTGTCATGAGAATACCCTACCTCACCAAAAATACCCTTTTCTCTGTCTCAACAATTTAGAGAGTGCAGGCACAGGCACATCTACTATGGTTTGATCACGTTTTCATGGACAGTAAATTAAGATACTTTATAAATTTTACCTGACAAGAAGAGTATCACTCTTTGTTAGTAGCAATCCATCCTTTTCATAATATTGTCATTATTCCATGCTGGATTTTCCATTGTTTCAAAAGAATTGAATGTGTTGGGTGATCACAAACTTGTCAAATGACAATTGCATAGGTAAGCAAAGTTGGCACCACTTGAACTGAAAAGGGAAGTTCCTTGCTTCAGAAAGGATACTGTCTATGTGAGTAGTCCAGAAGGTGCCAGTTGCCAGTCTAACTCTATGATGACACAGTGGGTCTAACAATTCAAAGTCAAAGGCATTCCTGAGCCACTAAACTGACAACTATAATCCAAGTGAAAGAAACCATAATCCAAGTGAGACTCGATCAGAGCCCAGGAGGTACAAAGTGTGGTGTGATCCACACATCAAGATGTGTGGGCAAGGAAGCAGAAAGTGTTAAGTTTCCATGTGCAGCTAGTCTTTAGTTGTCAAATATGGGCCAGCCAAGTCAACTTTTTGTCAAAGAGGAGTCCCAAAAATCAGGACTGCACAACAACATCCAAACACTGGGTACCCAGGTAGATTTCTCGGTCAGGATGGTCTATGGTAAGATGACAAAAATGCACAACCCGCATTTTTGCAGGCAAGAACTGGAATCCGTGGAAAAGAGCCCAAGCAGAAGCCATCGGATGGCGCCTTTGAGTCACTGTTCAGACAAGGCTACAAAGTGGAAGCTGTACCAAGTGCAGAAGTCATTGACGTACAGTATGGGGATGGCCAGTGGCTAGATGGAGGTCACTAGCCCATTGGTAGCATTGAAGAAGAGTGAAACAGTATGCAAGGACCCCTATGGAACGGTGTTCTCTTGGACCTGTGGAGAACTGAGTGAAGTATTAACTCGACCACAGAACAACCAGTGGGATAAAAACTGATGATCAGAAATTGGTGGGGAGCCTCAAAATCCTCAGTCATGGATCAGAAGTAAATTTGAGGGCACCAGGCAGTGTCTTACGCCTTATGTAGGTCCAAAAAGACTTAAATTAGGTGTCTGTGTTTAGGAAAAGCTTGTCCGATTGCTGTTTCCATCCTAACCAAATGGTCAGACGTGTATCGTCCCTCACGGAAACCACATCAATACAGGAATAAAAGCCCCAGAGATTGGAGAACCCAGTAGCATCAGTAGGCAACTGTCCTTTCGAGCAGTTTGCCCAGCTGACAGCAGCTGATGGATGTTGAGCTTTTGCCAGTTTTAAGGACTGGAACTATGATCCTATTTTGCCATTTGAAGGGAAGACACTGCTGAGGCAAATAAGGTTGAAGACTCTGAGGGGATGGAGCCACTGAGTAACAGATGTTGTATCATCTGATTCTGAATGAAATCAGAGTTCAGTGCCACACTGTGAGATAAGGCAAAAGCCTGAAGCAATTTTCAGTAAGTGAAATGGTTACTGTATAATTCGGCATGCCGAGAGTTGAAAAAAGGACACTGACGCCATCGCAAAGTGATTGGTTGGTTGGTTGGTTGGTTGGTTCAAAAAAGGAGGGGGGAAGGGACAAAAGTGCTAGGTTATCAGTCCCATGTTCCGAATAATAAAATGCCACAAGGGTGAGAATAAAACAAGTGAGACTGACAACACAAAACGGAGGGAAAGGAAAAACCACAAGAACGACGAAAGTCCTCCAAGATGTGGAAAGGGTCCTTCCGGATGCCATGAAGGTTACAGGGTGCAGCGAACTGCAGATGGTGGCTCATGTCGGCACTAATGATGTGGGTCACTATGGATCGGAAGAGATTCTCTCTGGTTTCCGGTGGCTATCTGAGTTGGTGAAGACTGCCAGTCTTGCTAGCGAGATGAAGGCAGAGCTCACCATCTGCAGCATCATCAATGGGATCAATTCCGAACCTTTGGTACAGAGCCGAGTGGAGCGTCTGAATCAGAGGCTCAGATGGTTCTGTGACCGTGTAGGCTGCAGATTCCTCAACTTGTGCCATAGGGTGATGGGGTTTTGGGTTCCGCTAAATAGGTCATGTGTCCACTACACACAGGAGGCGGCTACATGGGTAGCAGGGGCTGTGTGGCATGGACTTGGTGGTTTTTTAGGTTAGACAGTCTTGGGAAAGATCAAAAAGGGCTCCAGCCTCAAAGGGTAAAGAGCAAAGAACAGACGAGAATCGACCAAGCAACAGTCGGTATTGTAGTTGTAAATTGTTGAAGCTGTGTTGGAAAAGTACCAGAGCTTCGAGTGCTGATAGAAAGTACTGAAGCTGAAATCGTTATAGGAACAGAAAGCTGGCTAAAGCCGGAGATAAATTCTGCCGAATTTTTACAGAGGCGCAAACTGTGTTCAGAAAGGATAGTTTATTTAAAGTAGGTGGTGGTGTGTTTGTGTCTGTTGATAGTAGTTTATCTTGTAGTGAAGTTGAAATAGATAGTTTCTGCAAATTACTGTGGGTAGAGGTTATACTCAACAGCTGTACCAAAATAAAAATTGGCTCCTTCTACCGACCCCCCCCCCCTCTCCTCCCCTCAACTCAGATGATATAATAATAGCTGAACGATTCAAAGAAAACTTTAATCACATTGTACCCCACTCATACAGTTATGATTGGTGGAGACTTCAATCTACCCTCGATTTGTTGCCGAAAATACACGTTCAAAGCCAGTGGAAGACCGAAAACATCTTCCAAAATTGTACTAAATGCTTTCTCTGAGAATTACTTTGAACAGTTAGTTCACGAGCTCACAAGAGTTGTAAATGGTCGGGAAAACACATTTGACCTCTTATCTACAAATAATCCTCATCTAATAGAGTGTCAAGATGGATACAGGGATTAGTAAACACAAGGCCACTGCAGCGAGGCTCAAAACCATATCAACAAAAACCACTAAAAATAAACGCAAAATATATCTATTTAAAACAGCAGATAAAAATTCTGTTTGATGCCAAATTCAGAAGAATACAAAATCCCCGAGAATGGCTAAGTTTCACAGAAGCTCAAAATTCAGTGCGGATGTCAATGCGAGTTGCTTTTAATAGTTTCCACAATGAAACATTGTCTCAAAATATGGTAGAAAACCCAAAGAGATTATGGTCATATGTAAAGTACACCAGTGGCAAAAAACAGTCAATACCGTCACTGCGTGATAGCGATGGAAATGTTACCGATGATGGTGCCACTAAAGCAGAGTTACTAAAGACAGTTTTCCATAAATTTTCCAGAATTCGAAACCAGAACAGCTGTTAGCATGAGTGACATAAAAGTAGATATCTTAGGTGTTGCAAAACAACTCAAATCACTTAAGAAAGGCAAGTCTTCCAGTCCAGATGGTATACCAATCAGGTTCCTTTCAGAGTATGCAGACACAATAGTGCCTTTCTTAGCAATCATATACAACCGCTCACTTGGTGAAAGGTCTGTTCCTGAAGACTGGAAAGTAGCACAGGTCACACCGATATTCAAGAAAGGAAATAGGAGTAACCCATTGAATTACAGACCCGTATCACCGACCTCAATTTGCAATAGGATTTTGGAGCATATACTGTACTCTAACATTATTAATCACCTCGAAGAAAATGACTTATTGATACATAACCAACATGGATTCAGAAAATATTGTTATTGTGCAACACAGCTATCTCTTTATTCCCATGAAGTAATGAGTGCTGTCAACAAAGGATCTCAGATTGATTCCGTATTCCTAGATTTCCAGAAGGCTTTTGACACAGTTCCTCACAAGCAACTATTAATCAAATTTCATGCATATGGAGTATTGTCTCAGTTGTGCGACTGGATTCGTGGTTTCCTCTCAGAAGGGTCACAATTCATAGTGACAGACGGTAAATCATCGATTAGAAAAGAAGTGATATCTGGCATTTCGCAAGGTAGTGTCATAGGCCCTCTGCTGTTCCTGATTAATATAAATGAGCTAGGTGATAATCTGAGCAGCCCCCGTAGATTTTTTGCAGATGACACTGTGATTTACTGTCTAGTAAAATCACCAGACAATCAATTCCAATTACAAACTGATCTAGAGAGAATTTCTCTATGGTGCGAAAAGTGGCAATTAGCACTAAAAGAAAAGTGGGAAGTCATCCACATGGGTACTAAAAGAAATCCGATAAATTTTGGGTATACGATAAATCGCACAAATCTGAGGGCTGTCAATTTCACTAAATACCTAGGAATTACAATTACGAGCAACTTAAATTGGAAAGACCACATAGATAATATTGCGGGGAAGGCGAAACAATGTCTACACTTTGTTGGCAGAACACATAGAAGATGCGACAAACCCGCTAAAGAGACAGCCTACATTACACTTGTCCATCTTCTGCTGAAATATTGCTGCACGGTATGGAATCTTTACCAGGTAGGATTGACGGAGGACATCGAAAAAGTGCAAAGAAGGGCAGCTCGTTTCGTGTTATTGCGCAATAGGGGTGAGAGTGTCACTGATATGATACGTGAGTTGGGATGGCACTCACTGAAACAAAGGCAGTGTTCTTTGCGGCAAGATCTATTTACGAAATTTCAATCACCAAATTTCTGTTCCAAATGCGTAAATACTTTGTTGACTCCGACCTACGTATGGAGAAATAATCATAATAATAAAATAAGAGAAATCAGAGCTCTAACAGAAAGATTTAAGTGTTCCTTTTTCCAAGGCATCATTTGAGAGTGGAATGGTAGAGAAGTAGTATGAAAATGGTTCGATGAACCCTCTGCCAGGCACCTAAGTGTGAATTCCAGAGTAGATGTAGGTGTCAAACTTTGGGAGGCACCTACTTGGAAACTGAACGTATGAAGCGACAGGAAATTCTGGATAAAAATCTGGAGCGTGCCTCTAAGACCCCACTCATATAAAGAGGTAAGGATATGTCGTCACCAGGTGGTGTCATACACTTTTCATAAATCATAAAAGACGACAACAAGTTGTTGGCATCTGGAAAAGGCTGTTCAGATGGCAGATGCGAGGGACGCAAGATTATCCGTGGTAGAGTGACCCAGGCAGAAACCACCCTGGCATTGAGCCAGTAGGCCACTTGACTCCAGGACCCAACCCAACTGCCAACACACCATATGTTCCAGCAGCTTACAAAGAAAGTTGGTGAGGCTGATGGGATGATAGCTATCCACATCAAGCAGGTTTTTGCTGGGTTTGAGCATTAGTATGATGGTGCTCTTCCGCCACTGCAATGGAAAGATGCCTTCGCACTCAATCCAGTTGAAGATCATGAGGAGATGTTGCTTGTAGTCAGATGAGAGATGTTTAATCATCTGACTGTGGATTTGATCTGGCCCAGGAGCTGTGTCGGGGCAATGTGCAAGGGCACTGAGGAGCTCCCACTCTGTAAATGGTGTGTTATAGGGTTCACTGTCGCATGTAGTGAATGAGAGGACTTTCCCTTCCACCTGCCGATTGAGAGTGCGAAAGGCTAGGGGTTAATTCTCCGATGCAGAGGCACGAGCATGGTGCTCGGCAAACATGTTTGTGCCAGTAGATAACACGCCATTTATGTTAACATCAAGGACACCTGTTGGGGTCTGCTACCCAAAAATTCTTTTGATCTTTGCCCAGACTTGCCAGTGACATATGGCACCCAATGGTAGAGACGTATATCTCCCAACACTCCTGTTTCCCCCATTTGAAAAGCTGGCGAACGCGGGCACGGAGCTGTTTAAAGGCTACGAGGTGCTCCAGGGAAGGGTGCCACTTATGCCACTGTAGAGCTCGCCGATGCTCCTTAACTGCCTCAGCAACTTCTGGCGACCTCCAAGGGGCTGTCTTTCACTGGGGGCACCCTAAAGAATGAGGGATCGTGTTTTCCGCTGCAGAAATGACTGTTGTAGTTACTTGCTCAACCACCACATCAATGTTACCTTGTGTGGGAGATTCAATGGTGACAGCAGAGGTGAAGGCTTCCCTGTCTGCTTTGTTTAAAGCCCATCTGGGCAGGCTTCTGTGGGCCTGATGCTGGGGCAGTGACAGGAAGATGAGGAAGTGGTCACTACCACACAGGTCGTCCTGTGCTCTCCAGTGGATAGATGGGAGAAGGTCAGGACTGCAGACTGAGAGATAAATGGCCGAATATGTGCCATGTGCCACACTGAAATGTGTGGAGGCATCTGTATTTAAGAGGCAGAGCTCAAGTTGTGACAGTGAATTTTTGACATCTCTGCCTTGGCCAGTAAGCATGGTGCCACCCCACAAGGAGTTCAGAGTGTCAAAATCTCCCAAAAGTAGGAAAGGTTTAAGGAGTTGATCAATCTGTGCAGCCAATGTGTTCAGGGGTACTGCACCATCTGGAGGAAGATATACATTGCACCTGACACTCTATTATAGTCACAACGGTTCTTGTATTATCCCTTATAGTCATGGAGGGCATAGGTCCGCATTTCCGAGAACCAGGTTTCCTGAAGGGCAATGCAGAAAGCAGTGTAAAGTTTAAAGAGTTGCCGTAGCTCAGCCAGGTGGTGGAGAAAACCGCTGCAATTCCATTGGAGGATGACATTATTGTGAGGCTGGGAAGGTATGAAGCGCGCAAGGAAGCAGGCTATGCCTCAGGGTCATCTGCTGCCACCTGTAATGTCTCTTGCAGCGGTCTCTCCATGATATTTTCAGAAATTTTATAAATTATATAACTCCGTACATATCTTGAAATATCTCTTCTTATCTTACCGATTCCTAAACTGTAATATACAATGATCATCAATGCGAAGTAGTTTCAAGCCCTATTATTCCTTGGAGCGTCCATTTACTCCATGGAATAGCTTCTCTGCTATCTATGTTTTCTCTTATGAAAAGAATGAAGGATCTTGCCAATTAGCTGTGAAAGAAGGAGGATGTATATGTATGTATTGTTGAGCTAGTCGCCATCTTGATGAGATTCTGTATGAGAAGGAATTTAATACATGAACTAAACTAAAGTAAGTGTGTTCGCGTATTATTTAACTGATTATTACTGACAGTGTCTGCTTACTATGCTGTGTTGCACGGGATCAGTGGGAAACGTCTGATTTACACTGGACGAACCTGCCGTTTTGTATGCTCAAGATATCCAGTTACTTCAAATAAATAGGCTAACACGGTCTTACCAGCAGATCTCTGGTCTTCCCCATGTGATCACCGAAAGTTAATAATTGTTACAAATGTTTTCAGGAGATTGACTGACAATTTTCGTCACACCAAGACTTCGAAATTGCTTCACTGCCTTATGGAATTTAAGTTAATCTCAATTTAATCAGGATAGAACAGTACTGAACTGTGTGAATGTGATAAGCCTGCTTTGTGAATGAAAATTCCCTTAACATACACATGTTTTTACTATCCTGATCAGTGAAGCTAAATCAGGCCGGTGTGAGAGTGTTTTTTTTTTTTTAATTTTTTGAATACCACAAAAAAATATTAAATTTGGCGACCGTGACAGGAGTATTTGTAGCCATTTCTATGGTGGATGAGGCATCAGTGAGATTTAGGTCTGCAGGGGATGCTAAGATCTCCACCGCAGCCTAAGGTACAAAATTTATATGGAGTGGTGGTGTTGGGGCCACCAGAGGGTCCTGTTTCTAAGCAGACTTCTTCTTAGTTTGCTTGCTCTCTCTCTTCTCTTTAGGGACTTGCTGGGACGATTTCTTCAAAGCAGCTTCAGGCTGGGAGGAAGACCGTGAAGCCCTTCGTCCAGCAGCTCTAGGCTCCTTGCGCCACTGGTGAGTGTCCGCCAGAGAGGTCTCCAAAGGACCCCTTCTGCACAAGAGGAGCCGGAGGAGGCCGTTGCTTCTCTGGCAAGGGGAGTGGACCAATGTCCACTGCAATTGTAGGGGGCGGGGGTGGGGGGTGTCCCCAAAGTAAGTGCATTGGGAGCAACGGGAGGAAGATTGTGAAAGTCAACCAGTCCAGGGTCTTTTACTCCATTATTTTCTGCTCCTTTTGGAGTACTGGGCAGTCTTGCGAGCAGGGGAGTGGTGCTCTCCACAGTTGATGTAAGTGGGAGGTGGCGCACATGGAGTATCTGGGTGCAGTGGATGTCCGCAGTCTCGACATGCGGTGCTGGAAGTGCAGCGGAAAGAAACGTGTCCGAACTTCCAGCACTTCAAACACCGCAAAGGGGGAGGGACGTATGGTTTAATGCACAGCAATAAACCATCACCTTGACTTTTTCCGGCAATGAATCACCCTCAAAGACCAAGATGAAGGCACCAGTAGCAATGTTGTCTTTGGTCCTCTGTAAACATGCCGGATGAAATGAACACCCCGTCGTTCTAAATTTGTGCAGAACTCAATAGTCAGACTGCAAGAGGAGATCACGATGGAAAATGATCCCCTGGACCATGTTGAGGCTTTTATGGGGAGTGACGGAAACAGGAGTATCGCCTACCTTGTCACAGGTGAATAAAGCTCGGGATGGGGCTGGGGAACCTGTCTGAATCAAGACGGCACGGTTTCACATCTTTGACAGCGCTGTCACTTCTCCAAACTTATCCTCAAGGTGTTCAATGAAAAATTGAGGCTTCATAGGTAGAAAGCAGTCCCCATCAGTTCTGCTACAAATTAAAAATTGAGGTGAATATGGCTCTCTCGATTCTGTAGCCCTACGTTCTTCCCATGGTGTAGTGCGGGAGGGAAACAATTTAGGATCATACCTGTCGGCATTGTATTCAGTCTTGCCCTTCTTAGAGACTGCTAGTGCCATACAGTCACCAGCGAGAGATGACAGTCTGCTTCATTTAAGGTCATCCACCCTGATGCCACCCACCCCAATCAGGGCTCTCCCCACGGGTGCCACCCAGCCACAGCAAAGGCCAAATGGCATGATTGCTGTTGCTGGGAGGCCTGATGCCCCAAGAAGACAGGCATCTACTCCTTGACTTAAGTGGGGAGTTTACAGCTCAGGCATCAGCAGTGTGATCCCTGTGTTGTGAGGGGGCTACACCAAATGGGTACATGATGGCCCCACCACAATGGACTGGCTACCGTGCTGGATACTGGATGCAGAGAAATCCAATATTGTCATGGGGGTGAAAGAGGACAGGAGACAACGGAAGAAGATGACACATCCCGGAAAGTGTCCTCGCCCAAAAAGTTGAATCGGAGGTGGAGATGCAAAGCCATGACAAGAGATTCAAGCGACTGAATCTAAAGGGCACTATGGATAACTCATGCACCACATAAGGCGTCCTTCCCCGTATGGTCCACACTTCTGCAGAATTTTGAAAGTGGCAGGTCAAACCATAGAATGGGACCTGAACTCTTAGTGCCAAAAAGTGTGAGACTCCTTTAAGCCGCCTCTTACGACAGGCAGGAATACCTCGGCCCTATTCTAACCCCTGGACCTCCAAGGGGTCACAAAGTGGGTCACATGGTGTTCAGCAAAAGCCAACGCATCAGTACATAAATCATCCTGAAAAAAGTGACCTGGTACAGTTGTGGAGCTTTGGCATCCCAGAAGACTATGAACTCTGGTGTATCCTTGCGATGAAGAGGCACAGTTTCCAGGGAAAAGATGTAGCTTTCCTAGCACACTGTAATTAGATGGCAAGCCTTAGCACATAGTCACTTAAAACTTCTAAGATTTGTCTGCAAAGGATGTCACTTGAAACACTGCAAGGCTCTTCAGTGATCCTCAACAGTTACTGCACTGTCTTGTCCACCACTGCACCGGCCGGCAATGGAGAGGACCAGTTCCAGTGGTGTGGATGATTACATCGGATCTTGCAGAGCCTTATTGATGCAATCTAACAGATGGGGTGAAAGTAACAGCAGAGGCATGCAACTACCAGTTGGCTCTTTTAAGCACCCACTGTGGTAGTCACTCCATCATACAGTATCATGGAAGCAACAGGATCACATGAAAGTGGTCACTGTCACCAAGATGATCATACAATGACCAATATAGGAAAGCCACGAAATTGGGGGAGGAGATTGTTAGGTCAATAGCTGAAAAGGTGGCTTGGACAACGTTGAAGTGGGCATGAGTACTATTATTTAGAAAAGAGATAGCATGGTTGGTAAGAGGCTGGGCAAGTAGAAGGCCCCTCCTAGACAAAGTGGTACACAACTTACAGAGAATGGTGCACACTGAAGTCCCCAAGTATGAGAAAATGGGCGGAAATTGTTGGTTTGAGCTGTTCAGCTTTAGATAAGCTTAAGGTAAGTAAACATTACAAATGATGATCTCCAAGGACGTTTGCACAGGTACCACTAATGCTTCCAACACAGTACAAAGAGGAAACCACTATCTGACAACATTGGTGCAACCAACTGCGCACTCTCCTCCAGATGCCTAAACCACTGTACACACACACTGCTCCAGATGCCTGCTTGGGACGTGGATGGTTCTGACAGTACACACAACAACCACCAAGCACTGGGGAATAGTCATCAATGAGATGCGTTTCTTGTAGGACAACACATATAGCACTATTTGTAACATAGTGATGTTTTACCTGATGTGTGCAACAGACTGGTAGATGAACTCACTTTGTGCACTAAAACTACCCAGTTTTATAAAAAAAAATATTTTCTTACAATATGCCTGACTTTTTACTTTTAGATTTTAGCCTTATGGTCCTTTCCTGCAGTTTGATAATTGTGTCAATTTTTTGTGCATTAGATCCTCAGAAAAGAATCCCGTAGCTAAGAACCGAGTGTACATGGAACACTATGACTCTGTGAGACACTTATTGTTACACACTGAAGTTAGAACCCAAAGGACACAATACACTGGTGACACACCCCTTTCCAGTATCCCCACATTTTCATTCTATAGTAACTTGACTAGTGAGATACGCCTCTACATCCTTACATTTGTCCTCTGGCCATCCCTGCTTAGCCATTTTGCACTTCCTGTCGATCTCATTTTTGAGACGTTTGTATTCCTATTGGTTATGACCTGTAGATTAAAACTGAAGAAACTGCAAAAAGTTGGGAATTTAAGGAGATGGGACCTGGATAAACTGAAAGAACCAGAGGTTGTACACAGTTTCAGGGAGAGCATAAGGGAACAATTGACAGGAATGGGGGAAAGAAATACAGTAGAAGAAGAATGGGTAGCTTTGAGGGATGAAGTAGTGAAGGCAGCAGAGGATCAAGTAGGTAAAAAGACGAGGGCTAGTAGAAATCCTTGGGTAACAGAAGAAATATTGAATTTAATTGATGAAAGGAGAAAATATAAAAACACAGTAAATGAAGCAGGCAAAAAGGAATACAAACGTCTCAAAAATGAGATCGACAGGAAGTGCAAAATGGCTAAGCAGGGATGGCTAGAGGACAAATGTAAGGATGTAGAGGCATATCTCACTAGGGGGTAAGATAGATACTGCCTACAGGAAAATTCAAGAGATCTTTGGAGAAAAGAGAACCACTTGTATGAATATCAAGAGCTCAGATGGAAACCCAGTTCTAAGCAAAGAGGGGAAAGCAGAAAGGTGGAAGGAGTATATAGAGGGTCTATACAAGGGCGATGCACTTGAGGACAATATTATGGAAATGGAAGAGGATGTAGATGAAGATGAAATGGGAGATACGATACTGCGTGAAGAGTTTGACAGAGCACTGAAAGACCCGAGTCGAAACAAGGCCCCCGGAGTAAACAACATTCCATTGGAACTACTGACGGCCTTGGGAGAGCCAGTCCTGACAAAACTCTACCATCTGGTGAGCAAGATGTATGAAACAGGCGAAATACCCTCAGACTTCAAGAAGAATATAATAATTCCAATCCTAAAGAAAGCAGGTGTTGACAGATGTGAAAATTACCGAACAATCAGTTTAATAAGCCACAGCTGCAAAATACTAACACGAATTCTTTACAGACGAATGGAAAAACTAGTAGAAGCCAACCTCGGGGAAGATCAGTTTGGATTCCGTAGAAATACTGGAACACGTGAGGCAATACTGACCTTACGACTTATCTTAGAAGAAAGATTAAGGAAAGGCAAACCTACGTTTCTAGCATTTGTAGACTTAGAGAAAGCTTTTGACAATGTTGACTGGAATACTCTCTTTCAAATTCTAAAGGTGGCAGGGGTAAAATACAGGGAGCGAAAGGCTATTTACAATTTGTACAGAAACCAGATGGCAGTTATAAGAGTCGAGGGACATGAAAGGGAAGCAGTGGTTGGGAAGGGAGTAAGACAGGGTTGTAGCCTCTCCCAGATGCTATTCAATCTGTATATTGAGCAAGCAGTAAAGGAAACAAAGGAAAAATTCGGAGTAGGTATTAAAATCCATGGAGAAGAAATAAAAACTCTGAGGTTCGGCGATGACATTGTAATTCTGTCAGAGACAGCAAAGGATTTGGAAGAGCAGTTGAACGGAATGGATGGTGTCTTGAAGGGAGGATATAAGATGAACATTAACAAAAACAAAACGAGGATAATGGAATGTAGTCGAATTAAGTCGGGTGATGTTGAGGGTATTAGATTAGGAAATGAGACACAAAGGAGTAAAGGAGTTCTGCTATTTAGGGAGCAAAATAAATGATGATGGTCGAAGTAGAGAGGATATAAAATGTAGACTGGCAATGGCAAGGAAAGCATTTCTGAAGAAGAGAAATTTGTTAACATCGAGTATAGATTTAAGTGTCAGGAAGTCATTTCTGAAGGTATTTGTATGGAGTGTAGCCATGTATGGAAGTGAAACATGGACGGTAAATAGTTTGGACAAGAAGAGAATAGAAGCTTTCGAAATGTGGTGCTACAGAAGAATGCTGAAGATTAGATGGGTAGATCACATAACTAATGAGGAAGTATTGAATAGGATTGGGGAGAAGAGAAGTTTGTGGCACAACTTGACCAGAAGAAGGGATCGGTTGGTAGGACATGTTCTGAGGCATCAAGGGATCACTAGTTTAGTATTGGAGGGCAGCGTGGAGGGTAAAAATCGTAGGGGGAGACCAAGAGATGAATACACTAAGCAGATTCAGAAGGATGTAGGTTGCAGTAGGTACTGGGAGATGAAGAAGCTTGCACAGGATAGAGTAGCATGGAGAGCTGCATCAAACCAGTCTCAGGACTGAAGACCACAACAACAACAACAACAGTAACTGACAATCAATACCTATCCCTAAATTTTTCATGTTTGTTATTAAATGTTGCTTACTCATTTGTAACACTAAGAGGCAGGCAAAAAGAATCGTAAAAATAAAATAACTACGAGGGCGGTTCAGAAAGTAACCTCCGATCGGTCACAGTGCGGGTTGTGGGGGGAGTAGCGACGCCATCTGTGCGTTCACGCACTCAACAGGTCAGTCGGCATCAAGCCGTGGTCAAGTGAACGTCGTACCTGCGCTAGTTTAGTTTTTGTGGCAGTTTGAAATGTGTGCTGCAATAGAAAACCCCGCCAAATGTGAAGTGCGTGCTGTCATAAGGTTTTTTACAGCCAAAGGATATTCTGCAGCAGCTATTCATCGTGAGCTTTGTGCCGTGTACGGACCAAGAGTTATGAGTGAAGGAGTTGTCCGTGAATGGGTATGTTTATTTAAAAGTGGACGAGAAAACGTTCATGATGAAGAGAGGAGTGGTAGACCATCATTGGTGACTGACGAACTCGTTCAGACAGTTGATGCAAAAGTTCGTGAAAATCAACGTTTCTCAATGTCGGAGTTGTCTACTGGTTTTCCACAGATTTCTAAGACTCTCTTGTACGAGATAGTGACAGCAAGATTGGGTTACCGTAAGTTCTGTGCACGATGGGTGCCCAAAATTCTTACCGACCACCACAAAACTCAAAGAATGGCCTCTGCATTAGACTTTCTGTCACGTTATGAGGTCGAAGGAGAACCATTGTTAAACAGAATCGTGACCGGTGACGAAACCTGGATTAAGTACGTGAACCCTGAGACAAAAGAACAATCAAAGATGTGGACACATTCAAATTCGCCTACCAAACCAAGAAAAGCCTCGCAAGATTTTTCTGCCAGGAAACTGATGGCAACGGTGTTTTGGGATGCCAAAGGGGTGTTGTTGGTTGAATTCATGGAACGTGGTACGACCATTAATCAAGACGTGTACTGTGAAACAATAAAAAAGTTACGACGGGCTATACAGAACAAACGCCGTGGTATGCTGACTTCCGGTATCGTTTTTTTGCACGATAACGCCCGTCCTCACTCTGCTCGCAGAACAACGGCCCTTCTTGAGTCCTTCAAGTGGGACGTTATCAACCATCCACCTTACAGCCCAGACCTGGCGCCAAGTGATTATCACCTCTTCATGCATTTGAAGAAATGGCTCGGGTCACAGCAGTTTGATGACGACGAAGAGCTCAAAGATGCGGTCACAGGCTGGCTCCAGGCACAAGCGGGTGATTTTTATGCAGAAGGAATTTCAAAGCTTGTGAGGAGATACGATAAGTGCCTCAATCGCTATGGAGACTATGTAGAAAAATAGTGCAAAGATGTAGTTGTAAGATGTATATATTAAAATATTTTTATTTAACTTGGTGTATGTTTTTAAATCAACCGGAGATTACTTTCTGAACGGCCCTCGTATAATGAACTGATCAGAGACAGCACAAAAATTGCAGGAACTTGTTATCTTTTTTCTCTGTCAGCAGTAAATAATATAGGCCCTTGCTGTTTTTGATATACATATATGGTTATCAGAATCAGAATTTTATTGTCTCATAAGATACAAATTAAATGCGTGATTTATTGTACAGAAGACTCTTCAGCTTATAACCATAACACGTTACACATGGAATATTATGAAAAGGATAGATTACTACTCACCATACAGCAGAGATCCTGAGTTGCAGACAGGCAGAACAAAGAGACTTTCAAAAAAGTAAGATTCTGGCCAAGGCTTCACCACAGTTACACACATGATCACAGTATCTGGCTGGCCTCAGCAGCCAGAGGCTGTGGTCGCGCGCGCGTGTGTGTGTGTGTGTGTGTGTGTGTGTGTGTGTGTGTGTGTGTAATTCTGATGAAGGTCTTTTTGGCTGAAAGCTTACTTGTTGGACAGTCTTTCTGTTGTGCTTATCTGCAATTCAGCATCTACACTATACAATGAGTAGTAACCTATCCTTTTCATAATATTGTCATTATTCCATCCTGGAATTTTCCAGTGTTTGATTTTAAACATGGATACATTTAACTCCAAAATCTGAATTTAATTTACTATCTTGCAAATGATCAGATCATTATTAGAAAAATTCCTTAATGGCACGTTTTAATCAGAAGGCTACGTAATTGTCTTTTTATCATTCCAGTGTTAGCCTTTCAAAAATTAGTTCACTGTAGCTTCTTGTGTGTTTTACTTCCCATATCTTATGGAGTATACACAAAAAGAGATAGTTTATGTGTAAGAAGCATCAAACTTCCTTTGTTCTTAGTTTCATACCTGTGCCGGGAGTTATTTGGAAGAAACAGTCAGGGTTATTATTAGTAAAGAGAATTATTTCATATGAGTACAACGAGGAAATACTTAGTATATTTAGGCCTCTTAACAGTGGCAGACACGATCTTCTAGGCCTTGTATTGCAATATCCCTGATAATTCATTCTAAAAGGTTAATATTTTTGTCATATTGCTAGCATTTCCCCTAAGAATATTCTTATGTTCCCACAAAATAGGGAAGGTACAGTAGTTTTCTTTTGTGTATGTACCAATGACATTGGCTACATTTGACATAGTAACTGCCAAGTTGCCTTTTTTTTCCGGACAGTTTGTGTGGACCATGACAGATTTCTATCCAATGGCATTCCCAAGAATATAACATATTCTGCTTGTTTTAGTTCCTGACTTCTGTATATTTCAGTTTCAGAAGATACAAATTTAGTAATTTTTCTTCCAGATGATGAAACTATAAGAATAAAAGTAGTGCCTGTCTCCTTCTGACTATAGCTTAAAACTGGGGTGATGGACTGAGAAGGGTGATGTGGGTGAGGAGAAAAAAGAAGAAGGGACGCTTGGGGAAGGACGGCTGACAGCTGGGAGGGAGGGGGGGGAGGGGGGGGTAGCAGGGTATGGGAAACCGAATGTGGTAGTGGTGAACTTGTTCTGGCAACAGGCAGGGAGAGTTGTGCACAGTACATGAAGGTAAAGAGGAGAGGATTGTAAGGGGGAGGCTAAACAGAAGGGAGAAAAACTAAAGGGAAGTGGGCATGAGTGCTAGATCCGTGAAGTTAGGATACTGCAGCAAGGGCTATCATAAGTTAAGGGCAGGAGGATTATGGGATTGAAAGATATATTGCAAGGACAACCCCCATTTACATAATTCAGATTAAGCTGGAGTTTGGTGGAAAGCACCAAATGACACTGGTTGTGAAGCAGCCATGAACGGAGATGGCATGTGAAATCAGCCAGGGTTTATCCATTGAAGACAAAGTCTGTATACGAGTAAAGGTCCACACTAATCACATAAATTGTACAATTAATAATTACCAGTTTCAACAATTATCTTCACGTCTCTTAGAAATAGAAAAACAGCGGCGTGACAAACTAAGTTCAACACTCTAACAAAAGGACAGATTGCTACTTACAATAATCTATCATTTTATTTATATTATTGATATTCCAGACATCCATACCAGCCATGCATACCATACAAATATTCTGATACAAGTATCAATGCCAATTTTTACACAGCTAAGCACCTGTTTGCCCTGGCTAAAGAACCTTTATAACATGCCAAAGTCAAAAATAGATAACAAGAAGGGGACAACAAGACCAGATGACAAGAGTTTGTTGTTACATCATACAATGGTGCACTTTCTGACAGAACTGCACAAATATTCAGAAAGTTTAAAGTAAAAATTTGATTTCAAGCAAAAAGGTACAATTTGCTCTAGGCTATGCCATAAAGTTGGCAACAACAGCAACAAATATTTGGAATCTAGTGTCTACAGATTCAACTTCCAAAACAATGGGAAGTTTTATATTGATCAGATGGGATGAATTTCAAGACTTATTTTACAGAACATATGTGCAACCAAAATAAGAGCACATTTGGATAAAGAAAAACATGTAGCAGGAACTATACAAGATATGGGAGTGTTGCATAAGGCATCAAAAGGAAAACTGAGGTGTCTAGTATCAAAACTGGCCAAATCACAAAAGCTACAAAAATCACTCCACATTACCAATTTGTTCTATAAATACAGCACCATCAGGTGAAACAAGAATGTGTTTCAAAAATTGGTCATTTCTTTGTGCTACGGAGCACTGAATTCTTGGTTGTGCAACAGAATAGGTGAAGTCTTGTAGGCAGCGACTTCATAACTGTCAAGGAACGAGCAACAATTTTCACATCACAGCATTTTTGCCTAGAATCTCTGGTTGTCAGATTACACAACAATGTGAGATTAGATTAGATTAATACTTGTTCCATAGATCATGAATACGACACTTCGTAATGATGTGGAACGTGTCAGGTTAATAAAAGATGTCTGTACAAGATATTACATTACACAAAATATTGCATGACATTATTGTTTAAGTTGTTGTTGTTGGTCCCCCCCCCCCCCCCCCCTTAATTTATATCTAAAAATTCTGCCAATGAGTAGAAGGAGTTGTCAACTAGAAGTTCTTTTAATTTATTTTTAAATGTTAGTTGGCTATCTGTCAGGCTTTTGATGCTGTTTGGTAGGTGACCAAAGACGTTTGTGGCAGCATAATTTACCCCTTTCTGTGCCAAAGTCAAATTTAACCCTGCATAGTGAAGATCATCCTTTCTCCTGGTGTTATAGCTATGCACACTGCTATTACTTCTGAACTGGGTTGACTATTAACAACAAATTTCATAAGTGAATATATATACTGTGAGGATCCCTAGATCCTTAAATAGATGTCTGCAGGATGACCGTGGGTGGGCTCCAGCAATTATTCTGATTACACGTTTTTGAGCAATGAATACTTTTCTACTCAACAATGAATTACCCCAGAATATGATGCCATACGAAAGCAGTGAATGAAAGTAGGCATAGTAAGCTACTTTACTGAGATTCTTATCACCAAAATTTGCAATCACCCCAATAGCAAACATAGCTGAACTCAGACGTTTCAGCAGACCATCAACGTGTTGCTTCCAGTTTAACCTCTTATCAATGGACACACCTAGTAGCCTTGCCTCTTCTAGTAAAGATCTAGATCATATTTTCTCCACAACATTTAAAAAATGATTATTGAAAATATTTTCAATTTTTGAGTGTTTGTTAGTACACTTGTCATTCAGTTTTATGGCACTAAAGTCTTCCTGTGCTCTTGGTTGCCCTGTTTCCCTTTCAATAATATTCCAAATTGCTTTAATTTTATTATCAGAGTTACTGATCTTAGACATGATACACATGCTTCTGGACTTTTTAATAACTTTTCTTAGTACTGCACAATAGTTTTTATAATATTGAACAATTTTGGGGTCAGTATTCCCTCTTGCTGTTAGATACAGTTCTCTTTTATGGTTGCAAGACATTCTTATTCCTTTAGTTAGCCAAGGTTTTTTATATGTTTTCTTGGAATTATGTTTAACTATTTTCTTGGGAAAACAATTTTCAAATACCCTTAAAAATGTATCGTGAAATAAGTTATATTTCAAGTTTGCATCGGGTTCCTTATACACTTCATCCCAGTCTAGCTGCTGTAGGCTTTCCCTAAAGTTTGCAATATTTATATTGTTAATTGAACGCACTGCTTTGAAAGTCTGATTTGATATACTGCATGGAGCTATGCCATGTACTGTAACTAGCTGTGCACCATGATCTGAAAGACCATTCTCAACAGCATAAGCATTTATGTCCTTAAACTTATCTTGGTCTATAAAAAAGTTATCTAGCAATGCACTGCTGTTCTTTGTTATCCGAGTAGGTAAATCAATGACGGAGCTCAAATTGAAAGAACTGAGTAATACTACAAGGTCATTCGTCCTATTACACTCTTTCAGGGAATCAACATTGAAATCCCCACAAATGATAATTTGCTTCCCCCTGTCTGACAGATAGCACAACAAAGCATCCAAGTTTTCTATAAATAGCTGGAAATTCCCTGAGGGGCATCTATACACTGTTACAATTATGAAAGTGCCATCATTTAGTTAAGTTCAGTGGCACTTGCTTCCATATGTTGCTCTACAGAAAATTTTTTACTTTCTAAATTTTTTACACTGTGGAAGCTTTTGACATATACGGCAACTCCTCCTCTCATCATATTATCTCTACTTACATGTGCAGCTAATTTGTACCCATTGATGCTAACCTTTTGCATATCAGTGACAATGTGATGCTCAGACAGGCATAGTACATCTATTACATTCTCAGTTTCTATATCTTCTAAACAAAGCAGAAGCTCATCAATTTTATTCTTCAATTCCCCAATATTTTGATGAAATATACTAACATTATTTTTCACTTTACTTTTGTGAGTATCTTTAACTTTTTTAACATCTTTAGTACTTGCCTGGCCGAGTTTCCCACTGGACACTGATCTTACACCAAAAAAAAGTTTCCACCATGAGATGTAGTTCCTCCCCCCTTTAAATTTCCTGCTATCAGCCCAGCCAGTTTACCCTTCCCTTTCTTGTTGAGGTGTAGGCCATGTCTAGTATAGTCCCACCTACAGAGTGAATCAACAGGAACCACACCAATGTGTGACCCTGCACCAGATCCAAGTAGCCGTTCCAACTCCAAATTAACTCTCCTGACAGAAGAGGTCAAATGAGGTCGGTCGTGGTGCTCCAGAACCGACACAAACCCAACACCAGTATGACTTGATGTTGATGCAATCTTTGCCAGGTCAGTGAACCTAAATCCTCTGTAACCTGCCCCAGTCCAGCACTAGGTTTGAAAAAACTTGTGACCTTGTATTCTGACCCTAATTCATCCTGCAGAAGTTGGCCCACACCCCTAGCATGCCAACTACCTAGCAACAAGACTTTCTTTCTCTTTGCAGAGTTCCCTACATTCTTATTCAATTTGCTGCTGAAAGCTTGTTGAGCCCTGTATACATCTACTTCTGTGAGAGGCTCATCAGTTTCTGACTGAAGCAACAGGTCAAACCTATTTTGTACATTGATAACAAAGCTGTCAGAAGAATTTCAGTAGGTAGCATAGTTCCTGATATTGGGAAGCACTGAGTCTAAGAGGCAAAAATGGCTGGCTGTAAAACAAAAGACATAAAAATTCTCTTGCAGAAACACTGTAGCCCAAAATGTGAAGACCTACATTCTTTGCAGTTGTATAAAATGATAATATTAGCTAGTGAAGTAGCTTGTGTTGGTAATGAGAGTTACAACACTGTCTCCAAAGCCTGCATCAAAGGTTCCTGTGAAATATTTGATATTGGAATCTAAATGACAGCAAAGTGCATATTTAAAACAACAATATTACTCAGTACATTGTTGTGACTCGCCGATCATTCAAAGTGCCACCGCGCAATTACGCGTGTCCTCTACGTGCGTCGCTGTCTGCCAGCCACGCAGCAGCTGCGCCACCTAAGTGGCCAGCCGAGCAGCAGCCACTAGACTGGGACTCAGTGCTCATTCGAATGCTAATGTGTACACATGTCTTACTTGTCAACTTACTCTGTGACTTATATGTGTTGTTGTGTCGTTCTGAAATATATGTGTTAAACTTGACGTTCTAACAATTGGCAACGAGGTAGTGGATTTTCCTTTTCACCGTTGACTCACAGGGTTCCATGGCTTCTGTCGAGCAACTATTGCAAAATCTCCTTGAACAGCAAACGCTGCTAACAGCGGCGATTAGCGATTTCGTCGCGGCGTCAAATGCGGGGCGTTTCTCGTCGTTGGCTATACCTCCTTTTCCTCCTTACGACGAGACGGCGGAAGACTGGTCCGATTATGAAAAACGTCTTCGACAGCACTTCTTGGAATTTCATGTCACGGACGAACAACCATGTAAGTCTCTGTTCCTTTCCTGGATTTCACCTCAAATGTATCGGTTGTTGTCGCAATTGGCTCCTTTGAAGGATCCTGCATCTTTGTCCTTTGCTGAAATGTGCTCACTTCTGTCTGTCTATTTTCAAAAGCAAACGCATGTGGTAGCCTCTCGTGTTGCCATTTATCGTTGTCAAAAACAACCAAATCAATCCTATCGCGCTTGGGCTGCTGAACTTCATGGCCTCAGTCGAAAGTGTCAATTTGTTACTGACGTTCACAAAGAATCCTATGCCGATTCCATGGTACGGGATGCTATTATCCGGTCGGCGCCCGACAAAGAAGTTCGGCAACGTGCCCTTCAGTTGGCGAATCCGACTCTAGATGAAGTTCTCTCCATTGCGCAGTCTTTTGAAATTTCTCGCGCCGCTGGGGCGCAAATAGAGGCGTGGGGTGATGTCGGGGAAATACAACCTCTGTGTGCTGTTGACGACGCGTGCGGCGCGTCCCCGCCGGCCGACGTGGCCGCAGTGCGCTCCCACGCACAGCCTCGGCCTAGCCGTAAACAACCCGCTAAGAAACTGCAGCAAAACCCCCGGCAACTTCCTTCATGACCGCGGTGTTTTACGAAACATTCACGCGAGGATTGTCCTCAACGTTGGGCTGTGTGACACAACTGCAAAAAGAAAGGTCATGTGTCTTCCGTTTGCAAATCCGACCGCATACATGACGTTTATGAACATGACGCTGATTCTGATTCTGTGTTGTCTGTCAATTGCACTTCTTCCCTTTCAGGGAAGTTATTCCTCACTGTCCAAATCCTTGGTCGAGATGTTCGCATGCAAGTGGATACCGGTTCTGCTGCCACTATAATTAATTCTCAGACGTATCTTCAGCTGGGTTTTCCATTCCTGTTCCCTGTCACTCGGCAATTACGGACGTACAATAAACAGAAGATTTCTCTCTTGGGACAGTTTAATGCTGAGGTATCTTACAAATCCGTCGTTCGCACTGTTCCCATATTTGTGGTCGACCAGAGCAATGCAGAAAATCTTTTTGGTTTCGATGCCTTTCGCATTTTTGGGTTCTCCATAGATGACTCTGTCAATATTGTCCCTGATGCTATTCCTTATGCTCAGCTGGATTCCTTGTCGACGACATTTTCATCCTTTTTTTCTCCTGGGTTAGGCCGTGCAAACGACTTTGAAGCTCATATCACACTCAAACCCACTTCTCGGCCTAAGTTTTTTCGGGCTCGGCCCATTCCTGTGGCCCTTCGTGATCGGGTAAAACGGGAGTTGGATCGTCTCACTACTTCAGGGGTCTTGCTTCCTGTCACTTCCAGTGCGTGGTCCTCTCCTGTCGTTGTAGTTGCTAAGCCAAATGGTGATATTTGTCTCTGTGGCGATTTCAAAGCCACTGTAAATGCTCAATGCCTCATCGACACTTACCCTATGCCCCGTCCTGAAGAACTGTTCACTAAACTTGCTGGAGGCCAGTATTTTTCTAAAATTGACCTGTCAGAAGCTTATCATCAACTTCCTCTCGACACTGCTTCCCGGCAGTTTCTGGTCCTTAACACGCCTTTCCATCTCTATCAATACCAACGCTTGCCATTCGGGGTTGCTAGCGCCCCTGCTCTCTTTCAGCGATTCTTGGAACAATTATTGCTCCCTGTCCCTGGGTGTATCAATTACATGGACGACATTGTTGTCACTGGCTCCACCACTGAAGAACATCTTCAAAATATCCGCACACTTTTTCATGTCTTACAGACTGCCGGTCTTAAGTGTAACCTTCAGAAATCACAATTTTTTCAGGCATCTATCACGTACTTGGGGGTTTCAACTCTCTCGGGATGGTATTCGTCCGCTTCAACAAACTGTCGCTACTGTCGCTGCGATCGATGCCCTTCCACGCCCTACATCTGTTAATGAACTGCAGGCCTTCTTGCGGAAAATAGCATACTATCACAAGTTTTTACCGTCTGCGGCTTTGGTGGCTCAGCCGTTGCATCGCCTGTTGCATAAAAACGTGCCTTTTCACTGGTCCGCGTCATGTGAAGCGGCTTTCCAGAAGTTGAAACTATGCTGAAACAGGCCCCATGCCTGGCTACTTATCGACCTGGCCAACATCTTGTTCTTGCCACAGATGCCTCTCAATACAGGGTCGGTGCAGTCCTTGCGCACCGTTTTTCTGACGGTTCGGAACAACCCATTGCTTATGCCTCCAAAACGGTCACGGATGCCCAACAAAAGTATTCTCAAATTGAGAAAGAAGCTTTGGCCATCATTTATGCTCTTCATAAGGGTGGTGTTTTTCTCTATGGCTCAAAATTTCATCTTGTTACGGATCACAAACCACTTGTTTCCTTGTTTCATCCATCAACGTCACTTCCCGACAAGGCTGCACACCGCCTCCAGCATTGGGCTCTTTACTTGTCCCGTTTCAATTGTGAGATTCATTTCCGGCCAACAGCTCAACATGCGAATGCTGATGCTCTGTCTCGCCTTCCCATGGGTCCTGATCAGGCATTCGATAGGGACGAATTTTTGTGTTTCCACCTGGATGTTGCCGAGCAGCGGGTTGTGGACGGGTTTCCCATCACTTGGGACAGGCAGGCGGCTGCTACGGGTTCTGACCCTACCCTCTCCCGGGTTTTACATTGTATTCAGAAGGGTTGGCCAGATCGCCCGTCCGCTAAGACTTCTGATCCGTTGCGGAACTACTACACTTTACGCTACCGCCTCACGGCTAGGGATGGTGTTCTCCTCTCCACTGACAATGCTTCGCTGCGTGTTGTGGTACCTGCGTCTTTGCGAGCTTCGGTCTTGCGCCTCCTTCACCAAGGGCACTGGGGTGTGTCTCACACAAAATCTCTGGTGCGCCGTCATGTGTACTGGCCTGGCATCGACTCTGAAATAGCACACATGGTCGCTGCCTGCGGCCCTTGTGCGTCACAGGCCGCTGCCCCGAAGTCATCTTTGTCACCGTGACCTTCGCCTGAGAAGCCCTGGGAGCGCATTCATGCTGACTTTGTGGGACCCTTTTTAGGTACTTATTGGCTCCTCGTAATTGATGCCTACTCTAACTTTCCTTTTATTGTCCGTTGCACGTCACCTACCACCGCGGCAACCACCAGTGCTCTCGCCCACATTTTTTCTTTGGAAGGCCTCCCCTCTACTCTTGTTACTGATAATGGTCCACAATTTGCCTCTTCCAAATTTGTGGATTTTTGTGCTCGTCACGGCGTTATGCATGTCACAGCCCCACCGTTCCATCCACAATCCAACGGTGAGGCTGAACGACTGGTCCGCACATTTAAGGCTCAGATGCGGAAACTTCCGACTTCTTCTGCTGCTGATGATGTGCTTCTCCAGTTTCTGGCATCTTACCGTTTCACCCCCATGGGCGACCACAGCCCGGCTGAGCTCTTACATGGCCGACAGCCCCGCACGCTACTTCATCTTCTGCGGCCTCGGGTGCCAGCAACGCCTGTTCCGAATGCTGCTACACCACCTTTGGCTCTACCTGACGCTCGGGATCTTGGCATCTCTCAATACTCACAACGCAGCCCTCTTACCGTCATCGCGATGCCAGCACCAGAACGGACGCCACCAGGAGACGTGCCCATGCAGGAACCAGAGGACCATCCTCTGTCAGAGCAAATCTACTCGCCTCCTCCTCCAATGGACGCCGACACATCGCCCATGTCTCCTGTCATATCAACTGGACTGGCCGCAACGGGCAGATTGGTGCATGGGGCCCCAGCAGATTCGACCCCTATGTCCCCTGTCATCTCGACCCGTTATCATCGGGGACACTTCCGTCTGTACGGGAAGCTTCCTCCTCGAGACTTTACGGCGAGTCAAACAATGCCTATGGACGTTAGCCATCTCCAGGACACCTCCATCAAGACCAGTGCAACAATTTCGAAGGGGGGAAAAGTGTTGTGACTCGCCGATCATTCAAAGTGCCACCGCGCAATTACGCGTGTCCTCTATGTGCGGCGCTGTCTGCCAGCCATGCAGCAGCTGCGCCACCTAAGCGGCCAGCCGAGCAGCGGCCGCTAGACTTGGACTCAGTGCTCATTCGAATGCTAATGTGTACACATGTCTTACTTGTCAACTTACTCTGTGACTTATATGTGTTGTTGTGTCGTTCCGAAATATATGTGTTAAACTTGAAGTTCTAACAGACATGTTAACGGTATGTTATAATAATGATTCTATTACCATACTTGATTATTTGCAGATTATTTTCTTTTTGTTGTGTTCGGGGTTGAAGTGAAATACAAACTATTCATTCAATAGCTTTTTTCACAAGATTTTGGAATTTAAAAAGACTACTGTTTTATTTGAGAAAAAACAGAAAAGGAAAAGAAACAGTAAAATTAGATAAAATTCCAACAAAAATGGCCAAGTCACAACTTAAATTAACCAATAATTGTGGGTTCATTATTAATCAGATTTCATGAAACAATGTAGCTAAAACACTGAACCATTAAGGATGTAACTATGAAAGATAAAAAGTCTGAGCATCATTTTGTCTTTGGAGGTTTTTCATCAATACTCAAAAATATGCCTTTGGTGACTTGGCCAATTTTAATACTAGACGTCTCAATTATTGAACCTATTGGAGGAGGGGGAAATTTACGGACTATAAAAAGGCAGTCGGGATTATTGCTGTACGAACAGGGTGAGTTTAATTTGAATGCTTATTGTGATGTATTCAGAAATTTACTAGTTTGAGCAGTGTTGCACACTGCAGCAGCTTGGTGTGCAGGCACATACACCAACCACCAGCAGTGAGGAGATTGGGTGTCCTTCAGTAAGCTCTGCCACAGGAAAACAAAATCTCCCTATAGAGAGGCCAAGGCAGAGCCACCTAGATTCCACTCCAAATGCGTTATTGACTATCGAGACTTTTCATTCAATGGTCTTTGTCTCATTAATAATCTTCGACTTATGGTTATATTTAATTGTTTTGCCATGCTGAAAGATTTCTAATAATAGGTTGGATTTTAGATTTCGATCTTTCACTCTGATTTTTACTCAATGATGTGTTGTTTATTTTGCCATATACAAGCTTTCTATTGTCACCCTTTACATGTTTTACATGGATTTTATTTTCACATATTGTATGTCACTTTGCGTTTTATTGTAAGAGGCTCACCTTGCCATATGCAATAATTTTAATCAATGACTGTGTATCTCATTTTGCCTACTGAATTTGCAATACTGATTAGTCATGTAACCTATGTTTAGTGCCCTCTACTGGCTACAGTTATTTGGAGAAATTCAGGGACACACGCCCACCACCAGCACTTACTATGTACCTAGTTATGTAGATATTGACATTGATGCTTAGAATATTTTATGGTATAATAGCTGGTACACATGGCTGTTAGTCATGTTAATATTTTTTTATTAGTCATGTATTCCTAGCTATTTGTAGATTTAGCTTCAGATAATTGAACTAAGATTGTCACAACACTGTTATACTATCTGCAACAGACCTGAAGATGGCAACACCCAAAACAACTTATATGGTTAAGATAGACCTGGGCCATTCCATGCTATGTGGTCTAATTTCGTAAAAAGTTCCCACATGACCAGCACAGATTTTGTTGGAATTTTGTGCAAATATTCACACGTTCCCAATACACATTGATAAATTTTTATTTTCGCCACTTCCGTAGGTATTTATAGTCATTTGTTTGACCCCACAGCACAACTATCAAAACTGCACCCCTGAGTTTTCAAAAAAAATTTCCTGAAAGAAACAAAGCTATGCCATCTTGCACAAGTTTTTGTGCGCTCTTATGCAAAATAATAAAAACAATTTCTTGAGCAATTTTCATACGGATAATTCAAAGCAACACACACACACACACACACACACACACACACACACACACACACACACACACACCTCTTCAGGTTTTACACCATTGTCACACTGCAAGTTTTGGAAAGTTCATAGCAACCTGCCTGACTTTTTTTTTTTTTTTTTTGGAAAGGGTTCATGATATAGAGAATTTTTAGTGTGTCTTAATGTGCAATGCTATGGGCGCTCTAAAGTATAGCATATTCTGTGATTTATGTGAAGTGATGAAAACTGTAAATGGGTAACTATGGTCCATGGTGGCTTAACCACTATTGGTTTCTTTTAAAGCCAGAAAACCAGCTTCACCATCCCCATAAGGGCCATGCCTGATAGCTGTGCAACAGCAGCCACTGATGGGTTTCTTTAAGACAGGTTCCCAAGTGAAAGTGCAGGTTTCATTAACTTTGTGTAGAATGTCACGAGGAAAATTATATCACTGCTATGAACATCCCCAAAACATACACAATGTGACACTGATGTAAAACTTGAAGGCAGTTTATACCATATGTGTTGCAACTGTAACACAGCAATTTTACTGTCATCATGGCCAGTATCTTGGTGTTGCATAGTTAAATTTTGATGTTAATAATCTGTTTGATTCTGTATTTATCACAGAAGAAAAATAGACTGAAGAATGTCATGATAAGTCATGACGAAAGACACCACTTTTCTGGGGTTTATCGAGTTATTCTGTCTCGATCTCCTTTTTTAGTCATTAAGACTTTTGATATTACCATCCCCAGGAATTACTTAACAATTGCAGAACATAATAAAATAAGTCAGATTTAAACTTAGTACCAGCAAAATATGGGTGCATTTTAAATATACCTCCACCTTTCAGTTTTTTAGCACCTTATGTGCTCACATTGCAAAACCAAAGCTATTTTTTTAGGCGTTTAGAAGACTGCCTTTCTAATTAAAATTGTTTAAAAGAGTTCAGAAGACTTTTCGTAAAAGTGAGCTAAAAATAGCAATTTTTGACATTTTTACAAAAATTGTTAACTTTCCCCTCAATTTGTAAACTAATGGAAAGCAGCACGAGAATGAAGTTTTATTTTGTAAAACCTTGTATTGGAAAGTTATTACATGCAAAGTCTCAGGTTTATCCTGCAATTACTTAAAGATATAAAAAACTAAATGTCGCCTTTTTTCCAAGCATCTTTCTTTTGCTCGACTTTGCTTATAATTATCCTTATGAAAATTGCCCAAGAAATCTTTTTTATTATTATGCTTGAGAGCCCAAAAAGTTTTACACGATGGTATAGATTTGTTTCTTTCAAAAAAATACTGCTGGTGACGATATGTCTCAAAAGCTGCTGACTATTTCCGGGGTGCATTTTTGATAGTTTTACTGTGGGGTCAAACAAATGACTGCAGTTCTCTAAGCACTATATTGACAAAAGTAAAACTTTACCCATGTTCATTGGGAACATGTGAATTTTTGCACAAAATTTTAGCAATGTCTGTAATGGTCCTGCAGAAACCTCTAGACCACTTACAAATAAAATCAGGCTGGGGTCCTGCTTTGAGAATACTGCCCATCTGAGAATGTCTTAAGACCTGTTGTTCTTGGTCCTGATCATGGAGATGATATCAATGAATGTCAAGGAGAGTCCATGACCAGACTGGTTTAACAACGTAAATACCAAATTTTTTGCAAATTATATAGGTATCACAATAACAAATTACTTTCTCCTTTGCTAAAAGAATATGTATTGGACTTAAAAATTGATTATCATTAAAATTTTAATAACTGGTCAATCCATGCCAAATGGTCCAAGCACTAGTTATTTGGACATCTCAAAAAATTAATATTCACTGGGTGAATTCCCTCATTTTTGAGGGACTCAAAAATATTTTTAAAATTTTATCAGTTATCATTTAGATACAATGGCCATTTTTCTTTCAGGTCGCAAGCATTCTTCGCATTCAGAATCATCTGCAATTTTTTAAATTATTTGGTAATGGTTTGCCCCCAGACCTTTCAAATAAGAAGCATTTAGCTCAGCACACATTGTACTATAAATTAAAACCATGATCACACAGCTGAATGTATTCCTTAATATATTTTAAATAGCTCAAAGTTTATGGTCACAAATTTAAAAGAGACAATTTTTTAACAGTATTTTTCCAAAGAAGGAGTAATTTCTCAGCCTTAATGTTCTGTGCTATTACAATACACATTATAGTTACTTTTCATAACATAAAGTATCAATGGTGAGAAGCTTACAGTTACAAGAAACACTTTTTTTGTAAAAAAGGAACAGATTTCTTGAATTTTTCCATTCTTTTTCCTGCAATACCTTTGCCAGGGGACCAGATAACAGATAAAAATTTGAAAATTACACACTTAATAGACCTTTATGATGTTAAACTTCAGTATAAATTTCAACTTTGAGATTCAATGGGAAGTCACAAAAAATTACCGAAGTGAGTTAAAAACACATTTCTTAATATCTGGACTAATGGATAAAATGTATCGGGTGAGTAGCATGGAGAGCTGCATCAAACCAGTCTCAGGACTAAAGACAACAACAACAACAACATGATCACTTTAAAAAAAAACACCAACTAATTACATTTTCTTGTTCTCACATAATTTATTTTTACTACATTGTTCACTGAACAACAGATAAATTGCTTCACTCAGTTTGGGTGTTAGGATAAAAATTCACCCAGCTGCAGTTGTAAATTCCAGGGGAGACAGCTCCTTCGGTACATTTTTAACAGGCATTCAGACTTTATCCTTTTCAACTTTTTTAAACGAGGTTCCTGGTCCTGATGGGTGGTAAAATGAAACATGCACATCTTGGTTTTGAAAATCAAGATTATCAACTTCGGCAATCCGTCACTGTTCGCCATAAACACAAGCGACCACATCCTTATTTTTAAGTGTCAGGGGTACAAGTTTTCTGTACTGATGACGTTCACTACCTGGGGATGTTGATGTGATCTTACACTTGAGCAAGTTGTGTGACAGAGATCTAAAACAATGAAAAGATCAGAGGCCATTGATATTCTGACAAGTGTTGAATCCTCCTTCCAAGACATTTGTGTAGAGTTCTTGTATTTCCTCACATTTTACACAAACACAGCTAATCCTTTTTAACTATTCTTTACAGAATTTAAAGATTTATTGAGATGCCAATATCCAGTTCTCATAGGTCCGCTGAAGACTAGCTTTTGAGACAGCTCGCTTTGTTGTACCCCAGACACCAAAAAACACATTCTTCCCATGCCATTCTGCATGAAGTCCATAGTCTTCTTTGTGAACGCGTGTGTGTGTGTGTGTGTGTGTGTGTGTGTGTGTGTGTGTGTGTGTGTAAAAATGGCTTGCAGCACCATCAGAGAAGCAGAGAAGTTTGTGCACACTTGATCTTTATGATAGAACACAAATGGGTGAACTGTGGCCTGTTTGTTTACCCAGTGGTATCCTTGTACTTCAATTTGAGCAAAAAAGGAATAGTGTTCAGGAAAGTCAGCAAGAACTAAGCATTCATCAACTATCAGAAATTTGCCCTGAGCTTTGGCACAAAATTATGCATTTTCAGTTTTCCAAGGTTAGCTACCAACACTTCACAAAACCCTTTTCATGGTTTTGTAATTATCACCATTTCTATTTTCTATTGACAGGCAACAAATCATCTTCTTCCGATTCTTCACACATGTCAAGTAAAGCATGTCTGTCTGGACAGTCTTGACATTTTCCCATGATCATACAATTGTAATTGTCAGTACTGCAAAGCAGAACTTCTGAAAGGTCTTTGTACTTAACTCCAAGACTGGCCCCACCTGTCAAGTACTTTACATTCAATGGTACAAACAGATGCACATATTATGGGTGCCAGATGCCCCAGCAACAACACAAAATTTCGACCTTCCTATTTTAACATCAGGATTTTATCTTTTGAATTCAATGAATAATGCATTTAAATCGCACAATATTAACCTTTTTGTCTCTGAACCTTAGTACCATTTTCTTTAACAGAAACATGATAATTTTTGCCAGGCATAAACTGCTGGTTATTATTATCTTCATAAGACCTAATAACCTTTTCAATTGTGTTTTCATCTATGAAATTAGGTGCACTTTTCCTTTTGTAATGTAGGTAAAATTCCCTTTTCTTTCACCAATTGCCTTGTTAATTTAACCAAACATTCTGACACATTAAATTCTTTTGCCTGACTCCAAGAATTTAGTAGTAGACTGATAATCTTATCTTTGCCATCTTTGTTTGAAATATGACATTTAGCTTTTAGCTTATCTATGATTCAGTTTGAGAATTTTTAGAGCTTCAATGTGGTTTAGTACAACGTTCCTTTTTAAAAGAAACTTCCCAGTTCTTTTTGACAATAGTTGCCACTTTCTCAATTTTTGCATTCAATGGGACCTTTCTTCATTTAGTTTTCTAATTTTGTAGCAGGAGAAACACTTTGGATTTCACAAGCTAAATACTCTTTTTCTGTAATTTCTGATGAGTCACAAAATTCTTTATCTTAACTACCACAATACCTTTCTTTGTTCATGACAAATATCTTAGAGTAACATGATGGGCAAAATGACTTTCCTGGAATTGTATCAACAAAAAGGCTTTTATTTTCAGAATAATGATCAAATGATATTTCTCTCAGACTTTTTGTTGCAGGCTTCTTTTGTTTCTTAAAAGGGTGCACAAGTTAGATTGGCCAAAAAGATGGTGAAATTTAAGTATTTAATTTCATGCTACTTGCAAGTTGAGTTAACCTCCGAGCCAACCTGTAAGTAAAACAATACTTTTTCTTCTTCACTGTGATCTTCAATTAAAGTAATATCTTTAGGAAATATCCTTACACACTTTTATGGCAAGCTTCATTAATATGAACACTAGTAGAACACAGACTCCATTGTTAAACCACATACTTCAAGAGCTCAGTAACTTGAGTGTGGCTGAACAGATGGTGGTGGAAGGGGGAAGACACACAGACGTTTACAGGCTTGTCTGTGAGTCTGTACAGACTTTCAGATGCTGTCTGCTAGCCTGCTGAAACTTTCAGCAGAGCACTATTTCAATGAATGATCATCCATTGTTTTAATTTCACGAGTTTCTTCATCTGTTTAAATCATATAATTCATATACTTTATTCCATGGGTCCAGATATTGCATATATTAAGAAATATATTTTTTACTCATATTTGTAATTTATACTGAAGTTTGATATCATAAAGGTCTATTGAGTGTGTAATAGTCAAATTTTTATCTGGTCCCCTAAAATAGATATTACAGGCCAAAGAATGAAAAAATTCAAAAACTCCTCAACTTTAAACATCCTATGCATACACTAAATAGCATGCTACATACTGATGTGGAAGAATGACACTATGAGTTGAAGCATTACATGGCTGTTTGTAAATGTGCTTCACCCCGCCATCCACCTTCTTGTGTGCACACTGCCATAATAAAGTGCCTTGCATCTGTTACATGATTACAGCTGCAGGTTCTTCAAATAATGAAGAAATCAGTTTGTTTTCCTTGTGTCTATACAATACTGAGTGATGGACTTCTTTTATGGGATACTAATAACATTGTAGGAAGATAGACGTATGTTATATCGATTATATGTGGTGTTACACACACACACACACACACACACACACACACACACACACACACACACACAAGAGAGAGAGAGAGAGAGAGAGAGAGAGAGAGAGTAAAACGTTTTGTCAGCTAGTTTACTACCGCACTCATTTCCATTACAGATACTGGGGTACAAGAAAGGAGCCTCCTTGAAGACTGCGACTGGCATATGAACAGGCCAAGGAAGGTATAAAGTAAAGCAATAGGGTGTATCCTTGGCAACGTCAGAAAATGAAAAATCTGATGACTCATCCTTTCACACCAGAAACATCCAAATCTGAGCTTTCAAGGCCAAAGTTAGCCATTATTTCTGTTAACATAGAAGGATTAACAGCATCCAAAGAACTGCTCCAAGATCTATGCAGTCAACAGCAGTGCCAGGTACCGTGTGTACAAAAGACATGGAAGATGCAACATGCACACACCAAAAATAAACACAATGCACCTCACCATTGAAAGACCGTATAACAAATATTGAAGTGCTATTTTTATTCATCTGGACATTCAGATCCTATCCACAGCATTTACCAAGGAAAATGATATCAAACTTCTCACTTTAGAAATAGCCAATTGTACCATTTCATCCCTTTTCAAACCACCTAGTGCTGAATATATTATAAATTAATCATCCAATTTTCATAATAAAAGAGTGCAGATTGTGACTGGTGATTTCAACAGTGATAGTAATGTTCAGGGCTACAATCATGAAGATGAGAACAGGCCGGCAGTACAAGAATGGGTAGAATTAAATGAGTCGCATTTAATTCATGATGCAAAATTACCAGCATCATTCAACAGCAGGAAGTGGAAGCGAGGTTATAAACTCGACCTCATATTTAGTAGCAACAGTATCAGCCAACAACGAGTAAAATTTGTTGTTTCCCCAATACTCAATCACAGCATAGAACAATAATATGTGAAATATTTTCTGCCGATAGATCTCGTAAAATACCTTTTTGAAGAAGGTTTAATTTTAGAGAACCAGACTAGTCAAGATTTACTAAATTGTTCGACTTCGAAGTGATTTCTACAGAACCAGCACCAGAACATTGACGCCTTCATCACTGCTATAAAGAGCTGTTAAGGAATGTCAATTCCTCGCGGTCGTCTAAGATCCTACATTCCTGGGCTTACATCAGACCAAGCCACCATACTCACAGAACACAGGAACTTATTTGAAGAAGATCTTTTCAGTCAAGCAACTGTGTATGGAGGGAACAAACTCATCACTTCTTTGATAAAGATAAAAAGGAATCAATGGATTAAAACCACAGAAAACTTGGATCGAAAAACAGACAGCCATACAGCTCAGAGACTCCCAAAACACTTAAGTAATGATCCATCTACAACAGCTGTAGACTATGTCATTACAGCCAATAAAATAGTACATCAGTTATTGCTGAACAGGAAGGCAACCCACTAAAAAAGACAATACTGCAAAGAAAAGAGAACAATCTGCCTACAACATCATTCAGCAGGGAAGAATTAGATAAAGTTATTAAACAAAGTAAGAATGGAAAATGAGCAGCCTTAGATTATATACAAACAAAGCAATTAAGCACTTTAAAATAACAAAAAAATGGATTCTACAACTCTCTAATACTTCTGTGAGCAAATGTCAAATCCCGAAGATATGGCAGAAGAACCAAGTGATTGCTCTGCTGACACCTAGTAAAGAAGGGAACAATCCAAAGAGTTTTGGACCATTTCATTACTTTGTCATCTATACAAACAGCTGGAAATAATGCTCTTTAATCACCACCTAGCTATAGTCGACTCCATGCTATTACCTCAACAAGCCTGATTTCATCCTGGTAAAAGCTGCACTGGACAACTGCTGAATCTTAAACAGTTCGCAGAAGATGGGCCTGAAGCTCCTAAGATGACAGGGGCAGTATTTGTCGAGTTATCAGCAGCCTATATCGCTGTCAACTACCAGCTAGTGCTAGGCAAGGTATACAATATGAGTATGGATTTTAGCCTAATGAATTTCACAGCAGCAATTCTGCAAAGCCACAGGTTCTTCATTGCCTTTCAATGGCAGTGCAGTCAATGGAGACAACAGAGAAATGGTCTTCCCAAAGGAAGTGTATCTGTCACAATCCTATTCAACCTGTATACTAATGACCAAACTACAGCCCCCTACAACAGGAGTTTCCTGCATGCTGGTGACCTCAGTCTTGCCACTCAGAGCTCAGACTTTGAATGAGTGGAGAACATCCTCACAAATGCCCTTCGAGATCTATCAAGATACTATAGCACAACTTACACCAAACATTTCAAAGCCTCAAATGTGTGCTTTTCATTTGAGAAACATGGAAGCTACTTATAAGTTGATCATAGTATGGTCAGGAGTTGAGTTATAACATTTGCTACACTTCAAATTACCTACGAGTGATACTGGACAGATCTCTTACTTTCAAGAGAGATGGCATGAATCACAAGTTGAAAGTTTCCACCAGTTACAATCTGTTAAGAAATTGCCCGGATCACAGTAGAGGTTGACAGAAGCGTCCGATCCCAAGCGTCTGCTTTCACCCGTGACGTAAGGGTGTTGTCGTGTGTAACGTCATGGAGTTTGGTTTGAGAGTGTTGCGTGTCTGTAGATGTCCTCTACATCTACATCTACATTTATACTCCGCAAGCCACCCAACGGTGTGTGGCGGAGGGCACTTTACGTGCCATTGTCATTACCTCCCTTTCCTGTTCCAGTCGCGTATGGTTCGCGGGAAGAACGACTGTCTGAAAGCCTCCGTGCGCGCTCTAATCTCTCTAATTTTACTTTCGTGATCTCCTCGGGAGATATAAGTAGGGGGAAGCAATATATTCGATACCTCATCCAGAAACGCACCCTCTCGAAACCTGGCGAGCAAGCTACACCGCGATGCAGAGCGCCTCTCTTGCAGAGTCTGCCACTTGAGTTTGTTAAACATCTCCGTAACGCTATCACGGTTACCAAATAACCCTGTGACGAAACGTGCCGCTCTTCTTTGGATCTTCTCTATCTCCTCCGTCAACCCGATCTGGTACAGATTCCACACTGATGCGCAATACTCAAGTATAGGTCGAACGAGTGTTTTGTAAGCCACCTCCTTTGTTGATGGACTACATTTTCTAAGGACTCTCTCAATGAATCTCAACCTGGTACCCGCCTTACCAACAATTAATTTTATATAATCATTCCACTTCAAATCGTTCCGCACGCATACTCCCAGATATTTTACAGAAGTAACTGCTACCAGTGTTTGTTCTGCTATCATATAATCATACAATAAAGGATCCTTCTTTCTATGTATTCGCAATACATTACGTTTGTCTATGTTAAGGGTCAGTTGCCACTCCCTGCACCAAGTGCCCATCCGCTGCAGATCTTCCTGCATTTCGCTACAATTTTCTAATGCTGCAACTTCTCTGTATATTACAGCATCATCCGCGAAAAGCCGCATGGAACTTCCGACACTATCTACTAGGTCATTTATATATATTGTGAAAAGCAAGGGTCCCATAACACTCCCCTGTGGCACGCCAGAGGTTACTTTAACGTCTGTAGACGTCTCTCCATTAATAACAACATGCTGTGTTCTGTTTGCTAAAAACTCTTCAATCCAGCCACACAGCTGGTCTGATATTCCGTAGGCTCTTACTTTGTTTATCAGGCGACAGTGCGGAACTATATCGAACGCCTTCCGGAAGTCGTGTTGTGGTTTGTTGTGCTCTCTTGTAGTATGTTCAGGGTTTTTGTTTGTGTGGTGTAATGGGCTCAGTTTGCTTTTGCTCATTATCCAGAATTGTTCAAGTGTCGGCTGTGTTTGTAATGGAATTCATTTCAGTGAGTTAACGATTTTGTGTGAAGGTTAATTTAGTGTTGGTCGCTGTGTCGTGTGGTAATTTTAGTAAAATTAATTGGTTGTTGTTTTTGTTCAGGAGTGGATATGACGGATAAAATTAACAGTGCGCTGGTCAAGGGAAGTGTTCGATCCCAATGTGTGGCTGTGTATGTCGGTATTGGTGTCGGGAGATGTTTTTGAGCTATACGGGCCAAGGGAAGTGTTTGATCCTAATTTATGGGATCGGGAGCAGCTGTTGAGCTATATAGGTCAAGGGAAGTGTCCGATTCCAGATGATACTGTGTTTCGTGGTATTTGGGAAGTTTTGTGATGTCTGGTTTTTTTTCATCATTTTGTGTGGTTTTGTATGGGGGTGGGTGTTAAATTTGTTTATATTCAGTTTGCCCCCACCCAAAATACCCCATTTCTCGCACTTGTCCCGTTAGTGTCATTAGGCTTTTTGTGGAAAGTGTGCGTGTTTGTTTTTCGATGTATTTTCGTCCTCATAATGTGTACGTAACGACTTTATAAGCGCCATATTGGAATCGTGGTTTATGGTCGTTTCCGCCATATTTGTGACGTCATGGGTCAAAGCAGACAGGCGGAATCAGACGCTTCCGTATTTCCCACAGTAGGGCAGGCAACCTGAAACCATCCAAACATTTGCACTTGAATTAACCTATTCCTCCATGGAGTATGTTTGATCAGTTCGGTATAATTCATCACACGCCGAACAGGCAGACGTAGCTCTCAATGGCACCTGCAGAATTAGAACAGGTTGTTTGAAATCTGCTCATGTCTAATGGATTTACCGCATGGCAGGAATGGTAGCACCTCCCATTTGAAGAGAAATTGGGGCAAATAAGGAACAAAAGAAAGTGGACCAAACCCAAACTCATCATGTGTATGGGCTTAAACCTCATTCGCAGTGACTGAAATCCAGGAAGAGTTTCCTTAGTACACCAAACATACTTGGTAACAGAGTTGAAAATGCTGGGGTGCAACTTTGGAGGTATAAGACTTCCCTTCCCTCTGAATGGAAAACAGTTTCAGATATAAATTGCCTCCAGGACATGACAAGGAATGGAGGACCTGGAAATCTTTGAATAAGCTGAGGATCAGGAGTGGGTAGATCAAGTTTTAATCTGCCAAGATGGAGCTACAGTACAGAAAACAATATTAATTATATCCTTTCTTTCAGAAGTGCTAGTTCTGCAAGGTTCGCAGGAGAGCTTCTGTAAAGTTTGGAAGGTAGGAGGCGAGGTACTGGCGGAAGTAAAGTTGTGAGGACGGGGCGTGAGTTGTGCTTGGGTAGGTCAGTTGGTAGAGCACTTGCCGGCGAAACGCAAAGGTCCCGAGTTCGAGTCTCGGTCCAGCACACAGTTTTAATCTGCCAGGAAGTTTCAATATTAACTATGACTGCGGAGAATTCCATACTGTCCAGCACATGCTTCAGTATCAATTGTGTCCAGTCTGCTGTGCTGCAGAAGACCACCATCAAGTGACAGAAAAATGGACTGGAAGAGGACAAATTTTGATCAAAGACTATATGAAATGTTAACTGTACCGGTACACCTATCTATGTCTCTGACATGAGAATAATAATTAACGGATATTTCTCTTCATCATAAAGTAATATAAAGCATGATTCAATATTGGGACCTACAACAATCCCAGTAAAGAGTAAAGGTTTACCACGAGTACCGAAAGAAAATTTATTACGAGTTGAATGGAGCAGTTTAATAAATTACTTGTTGAAAAAATTCCACTCCACTAAAGAGTATCTTCACAGGGATTCATTCCTACATTTGATTTTAATTCGTATTAGTAATTCAATTATATAATATTTCATAACGAAGTCATCTTACTGTGCTGCACTTTACGAAAAAAATCTATATATCTACTTCTTTCAACATAGAAGAGCTTCGTCTACTTTGGAATCCATAGTTACTCACTTAAGGCAATTTAATATCAAGCAAATCAAACAAAAGCATAAATGCAGATTTTTTTATGGTAGTCGATTGCTTTTAGAATATGAAATCTATTACACAAACAATTCATGCATACAAGGATAAGGATAACTTTAACAGTATTCACGAACACACCCAGCGAACATATGAAAACACCTATAATTAAATTTTCACAACTTATATTTTACAAGACTTGCTGTTAACTATTAAAGAAAATAACTAATCAAACAGACAGCAACCGTTAATGCATTAGAATATATAATATTCACCGTCCAGTTCTTCGCCGTGAACCATGAAATTTTGAGTTTCCACGGCAAGGAAATTATTTCCCAAATCATCTCCGCTTTCACTTGTATCCATTACCCCTGCTGTATCACTTCGCAGCAGTAGTAAATTAAGTCTTCTTCACACAGTACACGCTATACACTCGGCACTTTAATACAGAGTCAACAGACTTCTAGATTCTAGAACACAGTATTTACTATTTATGTTTTGACGAACAACAACAACTAATATCTTTGCGTAGAACAAACAAAAGTCACCGATATATTTTGCAAACACTAGATTAAAAAATACATAAAACTTTCGGTCAGTCCTGTTAAACACTTAGTAAAGCTCTTGAATATTGTTAATTCCTTTTGCGGGGTTTTAAGCAGAAGAATTCGAACAAGCGGACAAAACACTTCCTCATGTTATCATGTTGGTTGGACTGGTTATTGACACTAGACATTTTGTAAGCTATCAAAGCGCGGGTAGTTTTGTTTAGCAGCAATTTGTTATGCCGATCTCTACCTATTTTCCGTATTACGGGTCATGTCTTTACATGTCGTGTTCTCTTTTTTCTAAAAACCGTATTTAATTGCGAATTTATGTTTCTGAGATGGAATATTTTGCGGTTATCTAATGCCCATCAATAAGATAAGTTTTCATTTTTGGAAAGAAGAATATAAATTCGTCAGAGGAAATCTTAAAAATGTGCGATCGTATTGTTGTTTTAGTTGATATGGATTGTTTTTACTGTCAAGTTGAAACTCGATTAAATCCAGCCTTAAAAGGAAAACCCATGGCTGTTGTGCAATATAACCAATGGCAAGGAGGGGGGTAAGTTTGCGTAAAAAAGATAATACTTTTCTGTTAGAACACATTTTCTCTTTTGATTACCATTTTCAGACGCTTTGAAAGGAACGCTATAGATATTTGCAACAACAATAGTTAATATGGTGCATAACGCCAGCTGTAACTAGTAGCCGATAACGACGCTCGTACAGCATATTTTACAACTATATCTCGCTGTGTTGACAATGTTTTGTATATTTTCATTGGGATTGTTTTCTGTGACAACGTACCTCACTGAACGGACTCAGCAGAAGTGACCGTTAAAATTTTTGTGCAGATAGCCACACATTATAAACAGCGCTTTTTAACTACTTTAATATTACTTGGACTTATTTCTCATCACGTCTACACCTTAATGGTTTTTGTAACTGATATAAAAATCAAGTTTTAGCTGAATTGTGATATTGTATAACTGAAAGCACTGATACCAGATGTTATTTTCCTCACATGATGTACTGATGTGTTGTGTGATGTCATACATGCATGTGTGGGAATGGAACAGGACGCTAACAATATATTGTGTCCCTATATTATTTTATGAGAATGTATGTTGTGTTGACAGATTGATTGTAGTGTAGCACAAGCTGTAGGTTAGGTTGAAAGGTGACTGGTTGCAAGATGGTGAAGCCAATAAATGTGAATACAAAATCTTAATTCTTATGAAATACTGATCTGTATTGCAGCTTGAGGCCTAGTTTATGTTGAAAATTGACAGTTTTAGTTTAGTGAAGCAGTATCGAAGGCTTCAGTTAACCTGCCAGTAAAAGGCACAAAAATAATTTAAGGCTTTGGTTCCCTGCTTGGGGTTAACTTTACAATTATGTATTCGTGTACAAAGATATTAAACATGCTGTCATCCAACATAAAACAAGATACTGGGAAGTCTTACCATTTTAAAAGGAAACTATAAAGGCGCATTACAAATTATTGGATTACCTTGAGTAAAGACTTGAAAAATTCAGTTAGATCATGGCAAATAGCAGTGTTCATTGTAAAGGCTGTTCTGTTGTTACTGATGTAGGTAATCATTTTCTTTGAAAGTGCCAATGTAATCAAGTAAATATTCAACTACCAATAAATGATAATCAGTTATTGTCTAATATTACTAAGGATTCAGCACCATTTTTTCCAAAGTAATGGGGTAATTTACTAGGTTAGCCTACATTTAGTTGATACTAGCACAAATATGATCTAGAATGAAGAGCTGTATATTGATACTTCACTGTTTATATAGTATACTGAATAAGTTTTGGCACTTATGCAGTTTAGCAGGTACGGAAAAAATTTTTCATTTTTTTTCAAAATTTGATCGATTATAGTCAAATTTGATACGCTGATTACGAATACGATATTTATTTTCGCCCCAGTCAATTATTTACATCAAAAAAATTGTTTTAATTTTTTTTTAAATTCTTTTAAAAATTTTTTATTTTTCAATATTTTGTCGATATAGTGAATTCTGATGCGCTGATTTCGAATATAACATCCATTTTCATTTTCCCTTGACCGTCGGCGATATCTTCTGCCCGATAAGCGCGGCGCTGCCGATGACGCAACATACTAATCAGTATTTTCAAATCATAGGCGGCCGCTGCCGCGGCCGCATTCCAAAAAAAAAAACAAACTCCCAACCTAACCTCAAGTGGGCTACGCTACAGATCACTTTATTTATGAAAATACAAAGTACAATCACCAACAAACTTTACATATTCACCCACAGAGCTCTCCAAGCCAGATACATTTGGAATGAAAAATTTTTTCCGTACCTGCTAAACTGCATAAGTGCCTAAGTTTTTATAATTTACTTGTCTTTTGTTGGTGTATACCTTGACTTGTTGTACAGCTCTGAGAGTTTTCGTTATATATCTATGTGTATTTGCTGCAAGCCACCATGCAGTGTGTGGCAGAGGTTACATATGGTACCAGTATCATTTCTCTTCTTTCCTGTTTAAGTTGATAAGAACACTTTGGAAGAACAACTGTCAGTTACTAATTTATCTGATTTTTCCCTTTGTGATCATTCCATTACTTGTTTATGAGAGGAAGTGTTATGATGTTGCCTGACTCTTCTGAAATACATGCTCTCAGAAATTTAATGGTTAACTTTTCTGTGATCAGGGTAACAATTCATCTGGAAAACCTGGAATTCTCAGGGAACTACGTTTTACATGGAAAAGTCAGGGAAATCTCAGGGAATTTTGGGAGTTTCATAAAATTCCTCGCAATTCTGTGTTTTTAACCTTGCATTAGAATTTGATTTTACTGAGTTTTATACAACACATATTTTAAAATACTTGATATTTCAAAGTGTATTAATTATATGAATAGTATTCCATATAAATTATTGATGTTTATAAACTGCAGTTAAACTACTGAGAGGAAACGAAAGTGCTCCACCCACCCCACTCGACCTTAATTTATCAGATACTTCTTATGGCGCTGTCATGCTGATGCACATGGCATCTCATGTCCCTTCTGTCACTGGGCTTTGACAATCAGTTCCATAATATTTCACACCTTCGGAGGGAGCCCATGACGAAATATGCTTACTGCCTCGGACTGACAAGCAGTATTCAAGAATCAGTTGAATGAGTGCATCACCCATTTAGACAATGACTTCAATAAGGTCATTCCACTTTAGGTGGTTGAGGACTGTTACACCTAGCTATTTTACAGTTGTTAAATGTTTCCAATAGTTTATTGCCAATAGGGCAATTGAACAGCAGTCATTCTCCTCGGCTGTTTAGCGGCAGCACAGTGTATTTATTTACGCTGACAGTCAACTGCAAGTTTTTGCACCAATTGTTGATTCTCTGCAAGTGTTTCTGCATTATGGTACACTACATTTTCCTAGTGACACAACTTTTGAGTACACATTAGCATCACTCACTAAGAGAACCACAGAGCTTCCTACATTACCCACTAGATCGTTTATGTACGATGGCTGACAAAAAAAGTGAAGCATCCAGAAGACATGGTCGGATGTCACTGTAACTTCAAATCATGAGACGGTTTGTAAATGATTAGAGTTGTATTTCTCTGTTACAGGTAGAAAGGCCACAAGTGTTCGTATTTAGTGTTGTTGACACACTTGATAGGGTATATAAGGTATGTGAACAGCATCAAACATTGAGTGACTACTGTGAAGGACATGGAAATGATGCATACTTATGGTGAGAAAGTGTAATCAGCCTCAGACAGAGATTGAAAATGGCCGCACTGTGGGTCTCCATTGGCTGTTTGGTCAAACTGTGAAATATCCAGATTTGTGGGGCATTTGGCTGTAACAGTGGCTTGATGTTGGACTACATGGCAATATGAGGGCAGGCCGATTCCTCATCAAATTTCTGGTTAACCAGATCTGATCACCCTAAGGAAGGATCACTGTATTTTGCGTGAAGAAACCCTTGACATCTGTGTCTGACATTGGAGAACAGGTAATGAGTTCTCTGCAACATTGTGTGTCATCATGCACATCTGATTGGAAACTAGAAGCTGCTTGAGTAGGGACTTACTGTCCCATGCTAGGTTGTAGATGACACAACACAAACTAAGCATTTGGGATAGTGCCATGACATGGAAGTATAGACTGCTTATGAACGGTGTTACATTGTCTTCAGTGGTGAATCACAGTTGTGCCCTGCCCCGGGTGACCATTACCAGCGAGTGCGTCGGTGACATTGGAAGAAGTTCCATTCTTCCAGTGTTTTCAAGGGGCACAGTGGTGTTATTCCTGTTCCTGGCATCATGGTGGGGGGAACTATTGAGAATGACTTCATGTCATGGATGTCTTGAATCCTCATGTGTTACGGCTCATGAGACAGTATCAGGGCACCTTATTTCAGTAGGACAACACTTGTGCAAACGTGGTATGTGTCTCCCCCTTGTAGCCAATGAGCTCTCCAGATGTGTCCCCCAATAAAATATGTGTGAGATCAACTCAGACAACAACTCCCTTCCAGTGCCATTATCCCGGATACCAAGGACCAGTTACAACAGTTATGAGCTAGCTTGCTTCAGGAGATGATATAACAGCTTTATGACACCTTTCCCCAACTGAATCACAGCATACATCCAGACCAGAAGGGGTGCAATGTCATACTGATAAGTATACTGCTAGATTCTTTATATATTTTACTTGATTTTGTAATCGTGAAATTACATCACACCCCTTCTCAACCCATGAAGTTTCAGTTCTTGTCCTCATCCCCTTCTGTGTACTTCATTTCTTTTATCAGGCTGTGTAAATTGTTAATGTTAACAGTCATATAATACTCCTTTGGAGTACATCTAAAGTTACTTAAAATTACATTTAACATTTAGGCCCTTGAGATAGGAAGATTATATGGGTAACAAGCTGCACAAATTTCAAGCAATATGTGGGCAATAAACAGAACACTTTATTACAAACCTAAAAAGATACAAATTTTACATTTTATAAAACTATGGCAGTACAATTACTGTTGTGTGCAAGTGAGAGTTGGATAAACAAACAGAAAGATGGCAGCAAAATACCAGCAACAGTGATAAGATTCTTGAGGAGAGTAAAAAGTTGCACAAGAAGAGGTTTAATATGGAATGGAACAATGGAAAACCCTGGTTGAAATATCAACAATGTAGGAAAAGATAGTTTGCTATTTATTGTAAAGACATTCCAAGTTGCAAACAGGCACAATTGACATGTACACATAAGCTTTCAGCCACAGCCTTCATCAGAAAAAGAAAAATAATGAGAAACATATACCATTCATTCACATGAACAAGCACCCCCTCCCTCCACCCCCGCACACACAACCACTATGTGCGGCAGCTCGAATGCAACTGTTATGTGGAATGCAAGCAGCAGTCTACAGGTGCTGGAGAAGGGGAAGGGATACCAATGTACAGGTGGAGAGAGAGAGCAACGATTTCCGGCAGTGTGTGCAGGGACTAGATTGCCAACAGACAAAATGTTGGGAGGTTGTGGGGCAGAGTGGTAGGGAAAATGGACCAAAAGAGGAGAGGAGCAGGGAAAGATGGGCAAGTGTGTTACCAGAGGGCGGCACACAAAGAGGGTGGGAGACAAGAAAGAGGAGGTAATAGGACAGAGGGGGTGGAAGGTATGGGGAGAGTATGTTACTGTAGGTTGGAGCCAGGATATTTAGGGGAATGGAGAATGTGCTGTAAAAATAAGTCCCATCTTTGCAGTTCAGTTTGGAGGGGATAATCCATATCGCTCAAGTAGTGAAGCAGCTGTTAAAATCAAGCATGTTATGTGGTCAGCTGCGTGTTGTGCCACATGGTGATCAACTTTGCTGTTGACCACAGTTTGTTGGGTCATTCATCCTGGTGGACAACTGGTTAGTAGTCATACCAATATAAAAAGCTGTGCAATGATTGGAGCACAACTGGTGTATGATATTGGAGGTCATCTGTGCTGAGGTGTGCTTCTTGTGAGAATGAGTGGTCTTCGGTTCTCTTCTTTTTCTGGTGAATGTTGTGGCCAAAGGTTATGTGTGAGGGCCTTTTAATTGTGCCTGTCTGCAACTTTGTGTGTTATCTTTATGGTAAGTAGCTATCTATCCATTAATATATAATAGGGTTGTTTAAAATGAGCTGAATGTACATGAGCAGATAACTGAATACAGAGATAATGGAAACAATATGTGGATAGATTATCCAAGAAAATCATGAACTGCATTCCGAAAGAAAGGAGACACACAGGTTGACTAAGGAAATGATGGCCATAAACTTTGTGAAGACAGAAGGATAACAACATGAACTTGGACAACATTGCATGTAGTACTTTGAATCCCACGGACAAACAGAGAGAGGTGAAGTTCATATCATCTCTGTTTACTGAATCCATGTTTGTTGGTATTTTCTTTCTCCAGGGGGGGGGGGGGGGGGTCATAATATGTAAGCATAATGTATGTTCTCTATTTCTACAACAAATTGATTTTAGTGATATGGTCCTATAATGTGGATCTATTGAATGACTCTTTGTAAAAATAGAGATCTTTCCAATCTTTGCCCCACAACCTACGACAAGTTGTTATTAGAAGGGGAGCAAGTTGTTAAACATAATCTACATAGAATTTCATCTGGCCCAGATGCTTTTCCTCTGTTGAATGATTTCACTTGATTTTATATTCAGTTGTCACTTACCTCAGTATCTGCAATTTTAGTGATTGTGTGATGATTGAAAGGAGGAACAATGTTAGACTTTTTCACAGTGAAGTCCAGATTCAGTGTTTTTACCCTCTGCCAGTCAGCTTTACTAAGTACAGTAACTGAATTGGTGATTTTAATCTGTTTATTGACTTTAAATAAGAACAAAACTTTACTTTTGAATTTAATGAATACTTCTGTTGCTGCTCACCTTACACTGATATTGGCCTCCTTCAGCTTTTGTTTGTCAAGGAGGCATTTTCCAGCACTTATATCTGCGAACGTTTTAATGTGGTTTTTGAACCATCATGGAACTTATCCATCCCTAAAAACTTTACTCAACACATACTTGTCTGAAATGTGTTCTGTACTTTTGTCCTTATCTCTAATGCTAAAGGTGAATTTTTGATGTCGACTGCCCTGATTTATTATTTATATTTATGTATTTATGCATCCATAGATCATTTTGTACAGTACTATTGGACGTGTCAGAAGCGCACAGAAAGTATATATAAATAAAAACATTAACGAAATAGGATAGGATAAGGTGAGGATAGGGCAGGAATTCAACCATGGCTTAATCAAAGGAACCATCACGACATTCAACTTGGTGACTAGGAGAAGCCATGGGAAACCCAAGTCAGGCTGGCTGGATGGGGAACAAACCCCAGTCCTCCTGAATGCGAGCCCAGTACATTAAGAATCGAGCAACCATCTCACTCAGTACATGACTGGAAGGGGCATCACAGAATTCATCATTGTGGGTGCAACATGCAAAATAAGTAAATAAATGAGGCAAGGAATTTTGAAAATAAAAACACTACTAAAAAAGTGAAAACACATGAACAAGTTGCATAACACTGCAGAAAAGTACAAAACGCACAATTAGTCAATCAGTGATATAGGTACCCCTCAAAAAATAAAACACAAGGGTGCATTACATAGCACTGTTAAAGGGTGTAGTGCATGAGCACACAAAAACCTGCCGATACTGTAGCCATCATAATTAGGTTATCACCAGATCCTTTCTCATCAGAGGTGTGTCACACTGCATCTGAAACAGAGGAAACAGAAAAATTCTTTGCAAAGACAAATACAGCACCAATGGTGCATCAGTTAACAGAAACAAAGAACCTACTAATGAATGAGGGCATAGTAATCTTATAAAGTAACTTATGCATTTACATTGTAAAAACACTTTTCAATAAGAAATGATTTTAACTCTGATCTAAAAGCTGTTTCCATCTCCAACCAGTTTGTGTATGTCAGCAGTGCATTACAAAGACTGGCACTAAATTGGCTCACGTATCATTGAGTGCAGATTGTTCTAACTTCTTATATGTGGACATGTGTGAGTTGTCAGTATTGTAACTGTGGTAATCAGAGTTGGTTAGCAAGACACCAAGTCTAGTTCTTGTCATCAACACATATTGTATGTGTACAAGGAGGGAACAGTAAGCCAACACAACTTTTTAAATGGTGGCATGCAATGCGCCTTAGCCAAGCTATGTGACAAGATTCGAGTAGCCCTCTTATGTCATGTAAAAATTTCATTTAATTAACTATTAATTTTATTCCAGAACACTGCTCCATAAGCTGCAAGAGATTTGAAATAACTAAAATAAGCCATTCTAGCACCATCTATGGAGCAAACTTTACAAATAATTTTCAGAGCAAAACAAGTAAAACTGAGCTTCTGGGAGAGATTATCTGAGCTTCTAGGAGAGATTAGTTGCATGGTTTTTCCAGTTTAAGTGTTGTTCAAAACATATTCATGAAAGTTTCGTGCTTTGTACATTTTGTAACACTTTCCACCCAGTACAAGCTGGAGAGCTTGGTTTTGATTCATCTTCTCTAATTGCTTGTAGTTCATTTTCTTCACATTAAGGGTTACCTATTGGTGTTGAACTATGATTGCAAGGACTTGGAGACTTGATCAGTTGTAGTGGACAGAAATTCCTTAACAGCAGTCACCTTTACACTATTTTATCTTCAGACAACATGATCTTTGCTGCAGTTTCTGAGGTGTGTATGTCATGTGTATAAATAAGGAACAGAAGGGAACCTAACACACTACCCTGAGGTACATTATTTTTACTTTCTTCGCATTACATACTAATCTGGTTGTATGATGATAATCTGCACTCGGTATCCTGTTGCAGATCATAAGTAAAAATATCTTACAGCCTTTCTTAATGTCCATTTTAACACCTACAGTCATTGATGCCATAACAGCCTCATGGTCAATGATTCCCTCTTCTCTATTACTGTATTCAAAAGTTTGGAGTTACTTACTTTGGTATCTAAGTTGCTTCTCAAATGTGGTATGAGAAGTAACTGATGTTGAAAATTTAATAATTGGGTGGAGGACTTCCCCAACTGTGATTTATTCTTGTAATTGTTTCCTATCATATATTCTAGTTTTCTTGTAAGAATCTCTTACCTCTTTTTCCCCACTCATTACCTCTTCTTAAGTAGCTTTCCTTCTCATTCTGTCCAGTAAGTCTCCCATGACCAGGGGTTCCAGGTGACTTTGCCAGCTCTCTCCCCATTTCCTGAACCTTGCCAGTTGCTTTCCTTCATCCATCTTCCTTTCCCTTCAATGCTTCTGCCAAAAGAAGGAGCGACTGGCTCCGAAAGCTTGAACATTTCCATATCCTCTATCGGTGTTTTCTTGTGCTGCCATTTGCTGAGTAGATTTTTATCTATCCAGTTATAACTATGATTTATTATTTATAGCTTTTCCTCATTACAGAGGCTTATCTCCAACATAATAATTTACTTGGAAATTACAATACAAACAATAAACGTTCTTAAACTATAATCTCAAAATATTTCTCCAGGTGTTTCGATCTTGTGTGTCCTCTTCCTCTGCGCCCATTCTCCTCATTGTGTGCTGTACATTTTGGAGCCAGCGACCGGCTGTGAAAGCTTGCACACGTAAAACCTTTTTTTATATGTATGTTCTCCTGCCACTGCTTGGTGAGTAGATCTTTTATCCATCCAGTTACATCACGCAGTCAAAAATTGATTGTTTTCATAGTTATATAGTATTATATATAACTATGAAAACAATCAATTTTTGACTGCGTGATGTAACTGGATGGATAAAAGATCTACTCACCAAGCAGTGGCAGGAGAACATACATATAAAAAAAGGTTTTACGTGTGCAAGCTTTCACAGCCGGTCGCTCCATCTTTGGGCAGGAAGGGTTGGAGGGGAAGGAGGGGGGGGAGGAGGGTGAGACTCCCCTGACACGGGGCTCTGGGTGACTTTTCTGAACTCTGCCCCTTTTTATAAACCTCTCCAGTCCTTTTCCTTCACTACCCTTCCTTCCCCCTCAGTTCTTCTGCTGGAAGAAGGAGCAACCGGACCCGAAAGCCTGAGATATATATATCTGGTGTTAGATATTAGATAAGGTCATAAAAGAATGGGAAACATCACAACAGGGGATAACCTTAGGAAACCTACAGATTAAATGCCTGGCTTTTGCAGACGATTTGGCGATTGTCATGAAAGGTATAAAGGAAACAAAAAACGCTATTGAAAAACTGCACGAAATGCTTCCAAAACTGGACTACAGATCTCTTACGAAAAGACACAGTTTATGAGCACAAAGAAACTCTCATCTCTGAACACAAAGTATGGCACGATTTATAAAACGGAAAACTTCAAATACCTCGGTGAAACACTACAAATGAGTGGACGTAACAGAGACTCAAACGAAGAAAGAAAAACTAAACTGGACAAGGCATACAAAGTAGTGCGGAATCATTACAACAAGAAGCCTATCTCACAAAAAGCCAAATTACGCCATTACGACACGGTGGTGCTCCCCGAGGCACTATATGCAGCAGAAACCACACTAATCCTAGGGCATACACATATCAGACAATTAGAAAAAGTAGAACGGAAAATACTTAGGAAAATATTTGGCGCAACTAACAACACTGGAATATGGATCAAGAAACCTACAGAGGAACTGTACAAACATACGGAGACAATCACAGAAAAGATTAGAAAACGCAGACTACAATTCTATGGACACCTATACAGAATGCCATCACACAGGCTGACCAAACAGATCTTTGACTGGATATCCACTAGAAACAACAAATAGGTGGCAGAGGTAGAAAATGACCTGAACCAACTCTACATAACAGCAGACACAATAAACGACAGAATAAAATTCAGAAACATCATTAAGAAAAGTAAACTACATGAGATACAATGTGACAAACGAACAGGCATAAAATGGACCGAAGAATGCAAGCAAGATCACAGCCAGAAGATGAAAGAAATATGGGCAACCAAAAAGTCAATCATGATGAAGCCGAAGACACAAAGCCGACAAGAAGCATGGACAGAGGACCGGAAACAGAAACACAGCGAGCGAATGAGGGAAGTTTGGGCAGCAAAAGGAACTGGCCATGTAGTTTAGTCCAAATGCGCTCTTTAAGTGCAAAACACCAATAATATATAAAACAACGATGATGAGACTTACCAAACAAAAGCGCTGGCAGGTCGATAGACACACAAACAAACACCAACATACACACAAAATTCAAGCTTTCGCAACAAACGGTTGCTTCGCCAGGAAAGAGGGAAGGAGAGGGAAAGACGAAAGGATGTGGGTTTTAAGGGAGAGGGTAAGGAGTCATTCCAATCCCGGGAGCAGAGAGACTTACCTTGGGGGAAAAAAGGACGGGTATACACTCGCACACACACTCATATCCATCCACACATATAAAAACACAAGCAGACATATACAGAGGCAAAGAGTTTGGGCAGAGATGTCAGTTGAGGCGGAAGTGCAGAGGCAAAGATGTTGTTGAGTGACAGGTGAGGTATGAGTGATGGCAACTTGAACTTAGCGGAGATTGAGGCCTGGTGGATAACGGGAAGAGAGGATATATTGAAGAGCAAGTTCCCATCTCCGGAGTTCGGATAGGTTGGTGTTAGTGGGAAGTATCCAGATAACCCGGACGGCGTAACACTGTGCCAAGATGTGCTGGCCGTGCACCAAGGTATGTTTAGCCACAGGGTGATCCTCATTACCAACAAACACTGTCTGCCTGTGTCCATTCATGCAAATGGACAGTTTGTTGCTGGTCATTCCCACATAGAATGCTTCACAGTGTAGGCAGGTCAGTTGATAGATCACGTGGGTGCTTTCACACGTTGCTCTGCCTTTGATCGTGTACACCTTCCGGGTTACAGGACTGGAGTAGGTGGTGGTGGGAGGGTGCATGGGACAGGTTTTACACTGGGGGCGGTTACAAGGGTAGGAGCCAGAGGGTAGGGAAGGTGGTTTGGGGATTTCATAGGGATGAACTAAGAGGTTATGAAGGTTAGGTGGACGGCGGAAAGACACTCTTGGTGGAGTGGGGAGGATTTCATGAGGGATGGATCTCATTTCATGGCAGGATTTGAGGAAGTCGTATCCCTGCTGGAGAGCCACATTCAGAGTCTGATCCAGTCCCGGAAAGTATCCTGTCACCAGTGGGGCACTTTTGTGATTCTTCTGTGTGAGGTTCTGGGTTTGAGAGGATGAGGAAGTGGCTCTGGTTATTTGCTACTGTACCAGGTCGGGAGGGTAGTTGCGGGATGCGAAAGCTGTTTTCTGGCTGTTGGTGTAATGGTTCAGGGATTCCGGACTGGAGCAGATTCGTTTGCCACAAAGACCTAGGCTGTAGGGAAGGGACCATTTGATGTGGGATGGGTGGCAGCTGTCATAATGGAGGTACTGTTGCTTGTTGGTGGGTTTGATGTGGACGGACATGTGTAGCTGGCCATTGGACAGGTGGAGGTCAACGTCATGGAAAGTGGCATGGTATTTGGAGTAGGACCAGGTGAATCTGATGGAACCAAAGGAGTTGAGGTTGGAGAGGAAATTCTGTAGTTCTTCTTCACTGTTGGCAGGCCTGGGTAACCAAGAAGGCTTCCTCTAAGCGACCCATGAATAGGTTGTCGTACGAGGGGGCCATCCTGGTACCCATGGCTGTTCCCTTTAATTGTTGGTATGTCTGGCCTTCGAAAGTGAAGAAGTTGTGGGTCAGGATGAAGCTGGCTAAGGTAATGAGGAAAGAGGTTTTAGATAGGGTGGCAGGTGATCGGCGTGAAATTTAGCCTCATTTTCACAATCTGCCACCACAAAACCACTCCTTTTAATACATTTACACGCAGTTTTTTCGAAATTTTCCCGAATTGCTCCACCCTTTAACGTGTTTTGGTGGCAACACAACCACCTAACCTTTGTGCACATTCTTGTCTTCCAACCCAAGTTCACCACAGGATCAACATAGTCCAGCTATAACCAACACTTTTTCGCCTTTTTTCACACCAGATCTCCAGTTGCTTTCCAGTTCACCTTTATCTCTCCCCATATATTTTTATTTTCATTTCAGCCTCATGTTACACTTTCCACCCTCTAATACCATGTCACCCTCACACCATCCCCACAATGACCCCATTAAGTTTTATTTACATTCCCTCCGCAAACATGCCTTCGCCCTAGCTAGATTACACTCCCATATTTTATTTTCTCAGGCTTGTCTGACGTATGGCATTACCCCCAAAGGCCTCACACTTAAAGTTCCCATCTCTGGCTGTAACCCTTCTTTCCATCAGTCCCTATACCAGTTCCGCGCTGAACAATCCATAGCCCTCACCCACCTAATCCTTCACCTACACATCAACTCAGCCAATGAAGACACTTGTCAACTCCTATCCTTAATAAAAGTCCTGAACCTTTCCTCTCCCACATCCACACCGGCTGTTCAAAACATCCTCCTACAGGCTAACTGCAAATTAGAACAGCATGCCACCCTCCACCTCAAAAAACTATCCAATCTCCTGGTTTCCCACCTCCGGAAAGGCAACTCACTCACCCTTCACAACCTTTCCAGCAAACCTCAACCTCCTCTCATTGCACACAGACCCAGTCTCTCCCATCTACTCAGTCTCCCACTTCCAGCTCCACTCCCCCCCAAAACCTCAAAATTCCAATCAACACAATCTGGAACCACAACACCCTAATTCAGTAGTTAACCTTTCCTCCAAACCTCTCTCCCAATCCGAAATCTCTGTCCTATCCAAAGGCCTCACCTTCAGCCCCACTCCCAGATTCAACCAAACAGCTCTGGTCAATGATTTACTGTCCTACACCCGTACTCTCTGCTGGAAATATCACTGTGCCACGAAGAAAAATGATCCTAATCCTAATCCTACTCCTAATGGTCCAACTCACCAAGACACTATCCAAATTGAACCCTGCCTGGAACAGTTCCGTCCTCCATCACAGCCGGACCCACCTCCTCTTCCTCAAAATCACAGTCTCAAAACCTTCCAGGAATTTCTCACTTCCAGCCTTGCCTCTCAATCCTTCTTAAAAAACCTTTATCCTACTCCCAACATCACCACTCCCGAAGCCCAGGCTATCCGTGATCTGAAGGCTGACCAATCCATCGTCATTCTTCCGGCGGACAAGGGTTCCACGACCGTGGTACTTGGATAAGCAGCTGCAGCAGCAAGTCGTATACTCCTAGCTCACTCATTTGTTACATAGTTTAATTCTTAATTTCTTTGCGTGTTTTTGGTACTTGCATTGTTTAATTCATAAATTTCGGGCGTATTATAGTATTTGAGAGTTGTAGCATCGCATTTTAGTACCTGAATAGTGTGAAATCGTGTAGTCTCCTTCCGCCGCCAATCAGTGTGTCAGCAGTGCGCAAGTAGCAGCATTACTGCATTTACTAGGCAATCTTGTATTTTAATAACCGTTTAAATTTTGTGTCGATTTGTTTGCGCTCTCTGTAGATTAGTTCAGACGTTCTTTGCACAACAGTTTTTAGCATGGATAGGGACTGCAACTGCTGTGTTCGGATGCAGGCTGAGTTGGCATCCCTTCGCTCCCAGCTTCAGGCAGTGTTGGCTTCGGTCACATAGCTTGAGGCTGTTGCCAATGGGCATCACCGTGTGGGTCCGGATGGGGGTTTGTCGGGGACGGCCAGCTCGTCCCACGCATCCCCTGATCGAACTACGACTGTGGTTGCCCGGGATACTGCCCGCATTGAGGCTGATCCCTCACCTGTGGTAGAGTGGGAGGTCATCTCAAGGTGTGGCAGGGGGCGAAAGACATTCCGGAGGGCTGAATGGAAGGCCTCTCCAGTTTGTCTGACGAACCAGTTTCAGGCTCTGTCTCAGGCTGATACTGAGCTTCGGCCTGACATGGCTGCTTGTCCTGTTCCAGAGGTTGCCCCTCAGTCTGCAAGATCCGGGCGGTCGCAGAGGGTGGGCTTACTGGTAGTTGGGAGCTCCAACGTCAGGCACGTAATGGGGCCCCTTAGGGATATGGCAGCAAGAGAGGGGAAGAAAACCAAAGTGCACTCCGTGTGCATACCGGGGGGAGTCATTCCAGATGTGGAAAGGGTCCTTCTAGATGCCATGAAGGGTACAGGGTGCACCCATCTGCAGGTGGTCGCTCATGTTGGCACCAGTGACGTGTGTCGCTATGGATCGGAGGAAATCCTCTCTGGCTTCCAGCGGCTATCTGATTTGGTGAAGACTGCCAGTCTCGCTAGCAGGATGAAAGCAGAGCTCACCATCTGCAGCATCGCCGACAGGACTGACTGCGGACCTTTGGTACAGAGCCAAGTGGAGGGTCTGAATCAGAGGCTGAGACAGTTCTGCGACCATGTGGGCTGCAGATTCCTCGACTTGCGCCATAGGGTGGTGGGGTTTCGGGTTCCGCTGGATAGGTCAGGAGTCCACCACACGCAACAAGCGGCTACGCGGGTAGCAGGGGTTGTGTGGCGTGGGCTGGGCGGTTTTTTAGGTTAGATGGCCTTGGGCAAGTACAGAAAGGGCAACAGCCTCAACGGGTGCGGGGCAAAGTCAGGACATGTGGGGACCAAGCAGCAATCGGTATTGTAATTGTAAACTGTCGAAGCTGCGTTGGTAAAGTACCGGAACTTCAAGCGCTGATAGAAAGCACCGAAGCTGAAATCGTTATAGGTACAGAAAGCTGGCTGAAGCCAGAGATAAATTCTGCCGAAATTTTTACAAAGGGACAGACGGTGTTTAGAAAGGATAGATTGCATGCAACCGGTGGTGGAGTGTTCGTCGCTGTTAGTAGTAGTTTATCCTGTAGTGAATTAGAAGTGGATAGTTCCTGTGAATTATTATGGGTGGAGGTTACACTTAACAACCGAGCTAGGTTAATAATTGGCCCTTTTATCGACCTCCCGACTCAGCAGCATTAGTGGCAGAACAACTGAGAGAAAATTTGGAATACATTTCACATAAATTTTCTCAGCATGTTATAGTCTTAGGTGGAGATTTCAATTTACCAGATATAGACTGGGACACTCAGATGTTTAGGACAGGTGGTAGGGACAGAGCATCGAGTGACATTATACTGAGTGCACTATCCGAAAATTACCTCGAGCAATTAAACAGAGAACCGACTCGTGGAGATAACATCTTGGACCTACTGATAACAAACAGACCCGAACTTTTCACCTCTGTATGTACAGAACAGGGAATCAGTGATCATAAGGCCGTTGCAGCATCCCTGAATATGGAAGTTAATAGGAATATAAAAAAAGGGAGGAAGGTTTATCTGTTTAGCAAGAGTAATAGAAGGCAGATTTCAGACTACCTAACAGATCAAAACGAAAATTTCTGTTCCGACACTGACAATGTTGAGTGTTTATGGAAAAAGTTCAAGGCAATCATAAAATGCGCTTTAGACAGGTACGTGCCGAGTAAAACTGTGAGGGACGGGAAAAACCCACCGTGGTACAACAACAAAGTTAGGAAACTACTGCGAAAGCAAAGAGAGCTTCACTCCAAGTTTAAACGCAGCCAAAACCTCTCAGACAAACAGAAGCTAAACGATGTCAAAGTTAGCATAAGGAGGGCTATGCGTGAAGTGTTCAGTGAATTCGAAAGTAAAATACTAGGTACCGACTTGATAGAAAATCCTAGGAAGTTCTGGTCTTACGTTAAATCAGTAAGTGGCTCGAAACATCATGTCCAGACACTCCGGGATGATGATGGCATTGAAACAGAGGATGACAAGCGTAAAGCTGAAATACTAAACACCTTTTTCCAAAGCTGTTTCACAGAGGAAGACCGCACTGCAGTTCCTTCTCTAAATCCTCGCACCAACGAAAAAATGGCTGACATCGAAATAAGTGTCCAAGGAATAGAAAAGCAACTGGAATCACTCAACAGAGGAAAGTCCACTGGACCTGACGGGATACCAATTCGATTCTACACAGAGTACGCGAAAGAACTTGCCCCCCTTCTAACAGCCGTGTACCGCAAGTCTCCAGAGGAACGGAAGGTTCCAAATGATTGGAAAAGAGCACAGTCTTCAAGAGCACTGTCTTCAAGAAGGGTCGTCGAGCAGATGCGCAAAACTATAGACCTATATCTCTGACGTCGATATGTTGTAGAATTTTAGAACATGTTTTTTGCTCGAGTATCATGTCGTTTTTGGAAACCCAGAATCTACTATGTAGGAATCAACATGGATTCCGGAAACAGCGATCGTGTGAGACCCAACTCGCTTTATTTGTTCATGAGACCCAGAAAACATAAGATACAGGCTCCCAGGTAGATGCTATTTTTCTTGACTTCTGGAAGGCGTTCGATACAGTTGCGCACTGTCGCCTGATAAACAAAGTAAGAGCCTACGGAATATATCAGACCAGCTGTGTGGCTGGATTGAAGAGTTTTTAGCAAACAGAACACAGCATGTTGTTATTAATGGAGAGATGTCTACAGACGTTAAAGTAACCTCTGGCGTGCCACAGGGGAGTGTTATGGGACCCTTGCTTTTCACAATATATATAAATGACCTAGTAGATAGTGTCGGAAGTTCCATGCGGCTTTTCGTGGATGATGCTGTAATATACAGAGAAGTTGCAGCATTAGAAAATTGTAGCGAAATGCAGGAAGATCTGCAGCGGATAGGCACTTGGTGCAGGGAGTGGCAACTGACCCTTAACATAGACAAATGTAATGTATTGCGAATACATAGAAAGAAGGATCCTTTATTGTATGATTATATGATAGCAGAACAAACACTGGTAGCAGTTACTTCTGTAAAATATCTGGGAGTATGCGTGCGGAACGATTTGAAGTGGAATGATCATATAAAATTAATTGTTGGTAAGGCGGGTACCAGGTTGAGATTCATTGAGAGAGTCCTTAGAAAATGTAGTCCATCAACAAAGGAGGTGGCTTACAAAACACTCGTTCGACCTATACTTGAGTATTGCGCATCAGTGTGGGATCCGTACCAGATCGGGTTGACGGAGGAGATAGAGAAGATCCAAAGAAGAGTGGCGCATTTCGTCGCAGGGTTATTTGGTAACCGTGATAGCGTTACGGAGATGTTTAACAAACTCAAGTGGCAGACTCTGCAAGAGAGGCGCTCTGCATCGCGGTGTAGCTTGCTCGCCAGGTTTCGAGAGGGTGCGTTTCTGGATGAGGTATCGAATATATTGCTTCCCCCTACTTATATCTCCCGAGGAGATCATGAAAGTAAAATTAGAGAGATTAGAGCGCGCACGGAGGCTTTCAGACAGTCGTTCTTCCCGCGAACCATACGCGACTGGAACAGGAAAGGGAGGTAATGACAATGGCACGTAAAGTGCCTTCCGCCACACTCCGTTGGGTGGCTTGTGGAGTATAAATGTAGATGTAGATGTAGATCGTCGGCAGTATGTGGCTGAGAGACTGCGTCAGCTTTCAGACAACACTACATACAAAGTTTGCCAAGGTAATCCCATTCCTGATGTCCAGGCAGAGCTTCAATGAATCCTCAGAACCTCAGGCCCCCTACAAAACCTTTCACCTGACTCCATCAACCTCCTGACCCCACCAACACCCCGCACCCCTACCTTCTACCTTCTTCCTAAAATTTACAAACCCAATCATCCCGGCTGTTCCATTGTAGCTGGTTACCAAGCCCCCACAGAACGTATCTCTGCCTACGTAGATCAACACCTTCAACCCATTACATGCAGTCTCCCATCCTTCATCAAAGACACCAACCACTTTCTCAAACGCCTGGAATCCTTAACCAGTCTGTTACCCCCAGAAACCATCCTTGTAACCATTGATGCCACTTCCTTATACACAAATATTCCGCACATCCAGGGCCTCGCTTCGATGGAGCACTTCCTTTCACGCCCATCACCTGCCACCCTACCTAAAACCTCTTTCCTCATTACCTTAGCCAGCTTCATCCTGACCCACAACTTCTTCACTTTCGAAGGCCAGACATACCAACAATTAAAGGGAACAGCCATGGGTACCAGGATGGCCCCCTCGTACGCCAACCTATTCATGTGTCGCTTAGAGGAAGCCTTCTTGGTTATCCAGGCCTGCCAACCCAAAGTTTGGTACAGATTTATTGATGACATTTTCATGATCTGGACTCACAGTGAAGAAGAACTCCAGAATTTCCTCTCCAACCTCAACTCCTTTGGTTCCATCAGATTCACCTGGTCCTACTCTAAATCCCATGCCACTTTCATTGACGTTGACCTCCACCTGTCCAATGGCCAGCTTCACACGTCTGTCCACATCAAACCCACCAACAAGCAACAGTACCTCCATTATGACAGCTGCCCCCCATTCCACATCAAACGGTCCCTTCCCTACAGCCTAGGTCTTTGTGGCAAACGAATCTGCTCCAGTCCGGAATCCCTGAACCATTACACCAACAGCCAGAAAACAGCTTTCGCATCCCGCAACTACCCTCCTGACCTGGTACAGTAGCAAATAACCAGAGCCACTTCCTCATCTCCTCAAACCCAGAACCTCTCACAGAAGAACCCCAAAAGTGCCCCACTTGTGACAGGATACTTTCTGGGACTGGATCAGACTCTGAATGTGGCTCTCCAGCAGGGATACGACTTCCTCAAATCCTGCCCTGAAATGAGATCCATCCTTCATGAAATCCTCCCCACTCCACCAAGAGTGTCTTTCCGCCGTCCACCTAACCTTCGTAACCTCTTAGTTCATCCCTATGAAATCCCCAAACCACCTTCCCTACCCTCTGGCTCCTACCCTTGTAACCGCCCCCGGTGTAAAACCTGTCCCATGCACCCTCCCACCACCACCTACTCCAGTCCTGTAACCCGGAAGGTGTACACGATCACAGGCAGAGCCACGTGTGAAAGCACCCACGTGATTTACCAACTGACCTGCCTACACTGTGAAGCTTTCTATGTGGGAATGACCAGCAACAAACTGTCCATTTGCATGAATGGAAACAGGCAGACAGTGTTTGTTGGTAATGAGGATCACCCTGTGGCTAAACATGCCTTGGTGCACGGTGAGCACATCTTGGCATAGTGTTACACCGTCCGGGTTATCTGGATACTTCCCACTAACTCCAACCTGTCAGAAGTCCGGAGATGGGAACTTGCCCTTCAGTATATCCTCTCTTCTCGTTATCCGCCAGGCCTCAATCTCCACTAATTTCTAATTTCAATTTGCCGCCGCTCATACCTCACCTGTCTTTCAAAAACATCTTTGCTTCTGTACTTCCGCCTCGACTGACATGTCTGCCCAAACTCTTTGCCTTTACAAATGTCTGCTTGTGTCTGTGTATGTGCGGATGGCAGAAAAGAATCCAGGATTACTTGCACAAATCTTTGTCACTGGAAAAAGTTTTAATTGCATAACTCTCTACAGGTGACATATTGGTCTCCCTTATTACAACAGAACGATAAGAAAATTTCTGAGTGATATTTTCCAAGTTTTCTCTGTTGTGTTGTGTCATTGCATTTACTGAGGCTTGTTGTGAGATACATGATTGACCTGCATTGGATGGTTACCTTAACTCAAATTATTTTGTTTTCAGAATCTGTAAGAACTAGGTTATTATTGAGTTCTTCACAGCAGTAAATACATTGTCACCATTTTTATGTAACCTATCTAGGCAATATATTGCCACGAGTTGTGCTGCATGTGATATGGAGTTGTAGTTAACATCTCAAGTTGGCTTGGTGTAAATTGCCAGTTCAAATCTGATCACTGGTAATTATTTCTTAGTTTGTATATGTCATCTATAGAAGGTTCTTGAAATTTTTGTGTTTGGATATTCTGGAATTTTCAGTGCTTGTATAAATAGCTCAATCCTCCTTTCAGGAGGCAGTTGTTCTGCTCTGTCTGTTTGGTGTTACCTGTAAAAAATATGCTTTCAGTGCTAAGTGTTGTATTCATTGGTGATCCTGTTTTGTATTTGGACTTGGTTGTGGTTACAATGTGACATTGTTTGGTGCAGATGCCAATTAATTCAAAACATCTGTGTTGCTGTGGCTTCAAATAGGGAATGTAAAAAAGCCATCACCTACATGGACAGGAAACAGAGTACAAGCAATAGACCTTTTCTCCGCATATTCAGGAGACCAATGGATTCCAAAACAGCAATAAGTCAGCTGCCCCAAGCATCACTGTTTTCTAGAGACACTTACTTGGATAGCACAGCACAGCAGTGGTTTGAGAACAATGAAGGGAAGCTCAGTCATTGCAACAAATTAGAGAGTGGACTGAAGAAAATATTGGTGACAATGGACAGCAAGTCCACTTTGTGGAAGAACAATTGCAAAACAGGGCCCAACATCATGGGGAAATGACAACAGAGTAATTCGTCAGCTGATGCCAGTGGATTGAAGAAATGCAGCAAAAAAGAATAAGATAAAAGACTGTGACTGGCTCCCAAATGTGGTCCCTATGGCAGTTCTGGAGGATCACCATGACCCCTCTCATACACCAGGTAGTAAGAGTAAGATACAGCAGCTTATGGGAGCCAGAAATGTTGACTCCATACACCAGGAGATAATACAGAATGTCGAAGAAGAAGTTTATCAATCTTGAACACTGTATCTCCTCCACCAGTCAAATATGCCATGAAGAATGAATTCAGCCAACTGGGACTTACAACACAGTTATCAAGGTACAACCCTATATCTGACCACTGCATTTACAACCAACTTCTCCACCAAGTAAAGTACTGCACAGAGGAACAGACATTCAGAGGAAGGAGGTCAGCACACTGATTTTTTCCACTGTGCATGCCCTAGATGCTTGGTATGCTACTGCAGAGAAAGAAGACGAGTGTTCAGAGTCAACAATCACTACAGTTCTGTTCGTGCCAGCCAACTGCAGATGATTATAGCCAACCTGTGGAATGAAGCCCATCACCTTGTCATGGATGAGATTGCACTGCAACACACTGTAGCTATTACCCATTGCTGTAGTGCAGTTCCACAAGTAACTAAGTGACGGTTAGTGTTAAATTAAAATACCAGGAATCATTATAATTTACAAATGTTTTTGCTGTATTTTATATATATATATATATATATATATATATATAAAAACAAAGATGATGTGACTTACCAAATGAAAGTGCTGGCAGGTCGATAGACACACAAGCTTACACACAAAATTCAAGCTTTCGCAACCAACGGTTGCTTCATCAGGAAAGAGGGAAGGAGAGGGAAAGACGGAAGGATGTGGGTTTTAAGGGAGAGGGTAAGGAGTCATTCCAATCCCGGGAGCGGAAAGACTTACCTTAGGGGGAAAAAAGGACAGGTATACACTCGCACACACACCCATACCCAACCGCACATACACAGACACCAAGACTTACCTTGGGGAGAAAAAGGGACAGGTATACACTCGCATGCGCGCGCGCGCACACACACACACACACACACACACACACACACACACACACACACACATCCATCCATCCGCACATATACAGACACAAGCAGACATATGTAAAGGCAAAGAATTTGGGCAGAGATGTCAGTCGAGGCAGAAGTACAGAGGCAAAGATGTTGTTGAATGACTGGTGAGGTATGAGCGGTGGCAACTTGAAATTAGCAGAGGTTAAGGCCTGGTGGGTAACAAGAAGATAGGATATATTGAAGGGCAAGTTTTACTCAGGCTTGTCTGACTTTTGACATTACCCCCAAAGGCCTCACACTTAAAGTTCCCATCTCTGGCTGTAACCCTTCTTTCCATCAGTCCCTATACCAGTTCCACACTGAACAATCCATAGCCCTCACCCACCTAATCCTTCACCTACACATCAACTCAGCCAATGAAGACACTTGTCAACTCCTATCCTTAATAAAAGTCCTGAACCTTTCCTCTCCCACATCCACACCGGCTGTTCAAAACATCCTCCTACAGGCTAACTGCAGATTAGAACAGCATGCCACCCTCCACCTCAAAAAACTATCCAATCTCCTGGTTTCCCACCTCCGGAAAGGCAACTCACTCACCCTCCACAACCTTTCCAGCAAACCTCAATCTCCTCTCATTGCACACAGACCCAGTCTCTCCCATCTACTCAGTCTCCCACTTCCAGCTCCACTCCACCCAAAACCTCAAAATTCTATTCAACACAATCTGGAACCACAACACCCTAATTCAGTAGTTAACCTTTCGTCCAAACCTCTCTCCCAATCCGAAACCTTTGTCCTATCCAAAGGCCTCACCTTCAGCCCTACTCCCAGCTTCAACCAAACAGCCCTTGTCAAAGATTTACTGTCCTACACTCATACTCTCTGCTGGAAATATCACTTTGCCACGAAGAAAAATAATCCTAATCCTACTCCTAATGATCCAACTTCCCAAGACACTATCCAAATTTAACCCTGCCTGGAACAGTTCCGTCCTCTGTCACAGCGGGACCCACCTCCTCTTCCTCAAAATCACCGTCTCAAAACCTTCCAGGAATTTCTCACTTCCAGCCTTGCCTCTCAATCCTTCTTAAAAAACCTTAATCCTACTCCCAACATCACCACTGCTGAAGCCCAGGCTATCCGTGATCTGAAGGTTGACCGATCCATCGTCATTCTTCCAGCGGACAAGGGTTCCACGACCGTGGTACTTGATCGTCGGGAGTATGTGGCTGAGGGACTGCGTCAGCTTTCAGACAACACTACATACAAAGTTTGCCAAGGTAATCCCATTCCTGATGTCCAGGCGGAGCTTCAAGGAATCCTCAGAACCTTGGGCCCACTACAAAACCTTTCACCTGACTCCATCAACCTCCTGACCCCACCGACACACCGCACCCCTGCCTCCTACATACTTCCTAAAATTCACAAACCCAATCATCCTGGCCGCCCCATTGTAGCTGGCTACCAAGCCCCCACAGAACGTATCTCTGCCTATGTAGATCAACACCTTCAACCCATTACATGCAGTCTCCCATCCTTCATCAAAGACACCAACCACTTTCTCGAACGACTGGAATCCTTACCCAAGTTGTTACCCCCAGAAACCATCCTTGTAACCATTGATGCCACTTCCTTATACACAAATATTCCGCACGTCCAGGGCCTCGCTTCGATGGAGTACTTCCTTTCACGCCCATCACCTGCCACCCTACCTAAAACCTCTTTCCCCAATACCTTAGCCAGCTTCATCCTGACCCACAACTTCTTCACTTTCGAAGGCCAGACATACCAACAATTAAAGGGAACAGCCATGGGTACCAGGATGGCCCCCTCGTACGCCAACCTATTTATGGGTTGCTTAGAGGAAGCCTTCTTGGTTACCCAGGCCTGCCAACCCAAAGTTTGGTACAGATTTATTGATGACATTTTCATGATCTGGACTCACAGTGAAGAAGAACTCCAGAATTTCCTCTCCAACCTCAACTCCTTTGGTTCCATCAGATTCACCTGGTCCTACTCCAAATCCCATGCCACTTTCCTTGACGTTGACCTTCATCTGTCCAATGGCCAGCTTCACACATCCGTCCAGATCAAACCCACCAAGCAACAGTACCTCCATTATGACAGCTGCCCCCCATTCCATATCAAACGGTCCCTTCCCTACAGCCTAGGTCTTCATGGCAAACGAATCTGCTCCAGTCCTGAATTCCTGAACCATTACACCAACAACCTGAAAACAGCTTTCGCATCCCGCAACCACCCTCCTGACCTGGTACAGAAGCAAATAACCAGAGCCACTTCCTCATCCCCTCAAACCCAGAACCTCCCACAGAAGAACCACAAAAGTGCCCACTTGTGACAGGATACTTACCGGGACTGGATCAGACTCTGAATGTGGCTCTCCAGCAGGGATACAATTTCCTCAAATCCTGCCCTGGAGTGAGATCCATCCTTCATGAAATCCTCCCCACTCCACCAAGAGTGTCTTTCCGCCGTCCACCTAACCTTCATAACCTCTTGCTTCATCCCTATGAACTCCCCAAACCACCTTCCCTACCCTCTGGCTCCTACCCTTGTAACTGCCCCCAGTGTAAAACCTGTCCCATGCACCCTCCCACCACCACCTACTCAGTCCTGTAATCCGGAAGGTGTACACGATCAAAGGCAGAGCCACATGTGAAAGCACCCACGTGATTTACCAACTGACCTGCCTACACTGTGAAGCTTTCTATGTGGGAATGACCAGCAACAAACTGTCCATTCGCATGAATGGACACAGGCAGACAGTGTTTGTTGGTAATGAGGATCACCCTGTGCCTAAACGTGCCTTGGCGCACGGCCAGCACATCTTGGCACAGTGTTACACTGTCCGAATTATCTGGATACTTCCCACTAACACCAACCTATCAGAACTCTGGAGATGGGAACTTGCCCTTCAGTATATCCTCTCTTCCCGTTACCCACCAGGCCTCAACCTCAGCTAATTTCAAGTTGCCGCCGCTCATACCTCACCTGTCATTCAACAACATCTTTGCCTCTGTACTTCTGCCTCGACTGACATCTCTGCCCAAACTCTTTGCCTTTACATATGTCTGTATATGTGCGGATGGATATGTGTGTGTGTGAGTGAGTGTATACCTGTCCCTTTTCCCCCCCAAGGTAAGTCTTTCCGCTCCCGGGATTGGAATGACTCCTTACCCTCTCCCTTAAAACCCACATCCTTTCGTCTTTCCCTCTCCTTCCCTGTTTCCTGATGAGTGTGTGTTTGTGTTTGTGTGTCTATCAACCTGCCAGCGCTTTCATTTGGTAAGTTACATCATCTTTGTTTTTAGATGTATTTTTCCCATGTGGAATGTTTCTCTCTTGTACAAATATCCAACCGAACACGTTGCAGTCAGTAGTTCGTGCTGCAGTTCGACGGCATCGTTTGTGTGTGGATGTTAATGGTGACCATTTCGAACACCTACAATGATATCTTTAAGTTGGACTTTAAGCTACACTTTCACCAAAAATGAGACAACTCCGTCAATTAGTTTGCAAGTTTTGCACTTTTTAACAGTGGATACATTTTTTTTGGACCCCTCTGTATTAGTCCCAAGCACAGATAATTAGTAATGATTGCTCCATTGCACAGTATTGTTCACTGCTTAGAAATGTTCTGTTGAATTGTATCCACTTCTAAAACAAGCTTCTTCATTTTTGTGAAAATTTTTGTATGATTTCTACAGTGTGTTTGGTGACAATTTTAGAGTCAATAGCTGCTTTTGTGTGTGTGTGTGTGTGTGTGTGTGTGTGTGTGTGTGTGTGTGTGAAGAAACACAATACAACATTTCTCAATTCCACAGATTTCTGTAAGTCATTTCACTAGCTATTGTGTGTTATTTTTTCTCTAACTTAAATCATTTTATTAAAACTCTACCATATTATGGCATCACTTTTTCCATTTGTTTCTGAAATTCAGATTTCACTATTTCATTCACAGAGAAAAAAATCCATCATTATGATTCCATCGTTGTTTCAATCTCTTTCCTCGTAAATTTTTATCCATAATTTCTATGTTATGTGGACCTTGCACAGCACAAGTATGACAATGTGTGTGAACCATCATTGTAGTGCAGCTACAAACAAATGCATTTAATCTGTTTATAGAGCCTTGTATAACAGTGAGATAAAAGGGAACTCACATTTACGTGAACTGGCATTGTTGTCGTAATGTGAAGTGCTGGAAGAGGAGCATTATGGATATAGATTTGAGAAGAAACTGGGTGACAAAGTGATGGGACCATTGTGGGACATATTTTCCTTAATAATCCAGTCTGAGTTCCAGAACAGTATGTAAAAATGTGTATGAAATCATTCCAATACATTTTGTTGCTTGTCCAGACTAAAATATAGGGTTAACTGAAACCTTCAGTAGCACTTTGCCACCTCACAATCATCCTGTCACTGTTTATCTAGAGCTGGACTTAGGGCCACGCAACAGATTAGTCTGTCACCTCAGTCTACATTCCAAAAATTGAGACATGTGAAACAAGTATAGTCAGTGTTCTGTTCTCTTTCTGTTTCTATGTGTATGACATAACACGTCACATCATCATCATCATCATCATCATCGTACCTTGGGTCAAAACCGATGTCCAATACTGCTAAGTTCAATTGACCCTAAGTGCACATGCAGTCTATAATCACACCCAAATAAATTGTTTGAATTTACTATTTACTTTATTTATATAATCAAATAATGAACTGTATCATATGTTGCTATTTACAGAATAATAGCTGTAAATTACGAGGCCAGAGCTTTTGGAGTAACTCGTCACTTGAGAGGTAAAGAAGCCAGAAAGAAATGCCCTGATATCGTTCTAGTTTCGGTTCCATCTGTAAGAGGAAAGGCAGATATTAGCAAGTAAGTATGCTGTGCTTAAATTAGTTTTCCTTTTCTCTGCCTAGGAAAGTGGATAATTCCATTTAAGTTAGAAGGAATGGCCAAAGTGCATTCTTTAAGTATTGTATGCAGTGGTCTTAAGTAAATTGGCTAACTTAACTCCATCCAGACAGTGAGGCATTGCTGGTGTTGCATTCAAGTTTATAGCAGAGGTCAAGCACCACATTTCAGCTCAGCCATAGGATTGTTTTTGACCATTCGCCTTTCTGTCTGTTTATTGCATGTATTTTGCACAGTGGAAAGAGGACACTAACCTTTTCTTATTTGGATTCGGTTTTCAGCGGGAAGAAACTTCAAAAGGATGTTGGTAATGCACAGCAAACTGAATGCTGTATGGTCTGTTAATTAACATTGAACATAGAAACATTGTCCAGGACTGAGTGGATCGTATTACAAGTGTGAGCCACCATGCCACAGAGACATCCACACCAAAGATCTTGGAACACCTTAAGAGACAGCTTGTCTCCTAAATGCCCATTCTCTCTGTCAAATTCGGAAAGCCTTATCTGCTGCTGAGGAAACAGATGCAGGACCAGAGCCTATTATGTTTATACTTACATAAACTGATAAGCCAGAACATTATGACCACTGACCTACTATTGGTATAAAGCCGTCCAGGCGATAGCAGCGTCACTGGGCAAGGAATGACTGCTAGTCAGACCCATCGACAGTGCGTGTAGTATCAGTGAGCATGCTGTCTATGTGTAGAATGTGGAAGGTGCACAATCTATCTGCGTTTGACCGAGGGCAGATTGTGATGATGACCCGAAGGGTCAGAACGAGCATTTTGGGAACAGCACAACTTGTCGGGTGTTCAAGGAGTGCTGTAGTAAGTGTCCTCAACATGAGGCAAAACCAAGGTGATACAATGTCCAGACGTCATGGGATTGGGCAGCCACCCCTTGTTACGTATGTTGGATGTCGTAGGCTGGGGAGACTGGTAAAACAGGACAGGGGGTGTGGCAGAGTGTTGCTTGATCTGATGAATCTCAGTACCGTCTCCATCATGCTGATGGAAGGCCCCGAATCCGTCATCTTCCAGGGGAACAGCTCCATGATAAATGTACCGCAGGATGGAGACAAGCTGGCAGCAGCACTGTTTGCAGACCACGTACACCTCTTCAGAACGATCATGTTTCCCTATGGCAGTGGCATTTTTCAACAACATAATGCACGATGTCACAAGGCAAGGAGTGTGATGGAGTGATTAGAGGAACACAGTGATGATTTCCAGTTGATGTGCTGGTGCCCCAACTCACCAGATCTGAACCTGATCAAACACATCTGGGATATGATTGAATGTGGCAGAGCTCACCGACACCCTCCCTGGAATTTACGGGAATTAGGTGATTTGAGTGTGCAGACGTGATACCACCTCCCTCCAGTGATGCACCAAGGCCCCATTGGTGCTTTGCCATGACCTTTTGCAGCTGTTACCTGTGTCAAAGGTGGTTATACTGGCTATTAAGTTGGTGGTCATAATGTTCTGGCTGATCAGTGTAGAGAAAGATAGTGGTCCTATCACACTTCCGTGCAGCATTTCTGATGATGCCCTTCTCTCTGCTGAACACTCACCATCAAGGTCAGCATACTCATACTGGGTTCTGTAACTTAAGAAGTCTTCGAGCAGCTCACTTATCTGTGAACCTGTTCCAATGTTGGAAATAAGGCCATACCTGTAATACTACAAGCACAACATCCTAATGAGATATGCCAAACCAGTAATGCAATGAGCATGGCTGTCCTCATGAAGACGTTGTGCCTGTAATATTTGGGTATTGCATTATTTCTAACATTGAAGACAACATAATATTATGGGTATGACATTATTTCTAACGTTGAAGACAACATAATATTATGGGCATGGCGCTCAGGGTTTTAAATAATATATTTTTTGTAGTAAAAATATAAATTTTTAAATATATAAAATTTTGGGCTCTCTGAAACATTGTAAAGATTATATTTCAAATTTTGAACATTGTGGAATTATTGTGACAACAATAATTTCAAATAAAGATGTATCTTGAATTACATAAGATCTAGAGAATATAAGATGTTTATAAAGAAGAAAATGAGGGCTTTCAAACAAGGTATGTCAACACCAAAACAAACAATTACTAGCAGGGTTGGCTTTTTAAGTGCACTTGATACTCCTTGATTTCAAATATTCCATTATAGTAAATTTTTCTACTTGAACTACTACTACTACAGTTTGATTAAAATTAATTGTTAGATGATGTCTATAATTTGCTGCTACAATGTTGCCACATTGATTGCCTCCCATTTAAAGGTGACATGAAGACATTACAGGTCACTTCCCAAGTATTGAAGTGAAGTGTTGTTACATGTAACGTGGCTGGTATCAGATATGACGGGAACGTGAGTTTCTCTGTCCACTTCTGGATTTAAATGACCAGTGTTTGAATTGGAGCAGATGATGTGTTTTGAGGCACAGAATTTACATTTATGTCCTAACATAACTACAACCTTGTGGAGTGCAATGTATCCAAGAAAGTGGTGGTCAACAACCTGCCGCAGAACTATTAACCACACTTGCTTTGCCCACAGCAGTTGAAGCTGGCCGCTACAAGCAAACTCAAAACAGAAAAATTTCAATTTCATCCCTAAAAGTGAACTGTAATTTCTAACTTTACCAGAAACTATCCTTGCATGGATAGAAGAGCAGACTTGATACCAACTGATGAACAATCATTATTGGCACTTGGTTACAGGTTATAGGTGACACAGGCAGTTTTCAAATGAAAAATGAATGATAGAAAGAAAAAATTAAAGTAATTATAAAATCAGTGTAATGATGAAAATGACATTCAAAGGATTAAATATAAAAAAATACATTTAAACCAGTTAATCGAATAAAAATAATAATAATTATTCTAATGTTGTCATTATGATCCCTTTGTGAGTGATGTGTAGGGGTTGCAGTATATTCCTAGAGTCATCATTGAGGCCTGTTCTTAAAACTTTGTTAGTTGACTTCCTCAGGATGGTTTACATCTGTCCTCAAGAGACTGCCAATTCAGTTTCTTCAGTGTTACTGTAACACTCTCCTGCAGCTCCAACAAAACTGTAACCTTTCTTGCTGCCCTTCTCCGTATATGTTTAGTATCCCCTGTTAGTTCTATTTAGTATGGGTTCTACACAGTTGAGCATTATTCTAGAATGGTTTGCACAAGTAATTTGTAAACAGTCTCCTTTGTATACTTATTGCACTTCCCCAATATTCTACCAATAAACCAAAGTCTACCACATTCTTTACCCACAACTGAGCCTATGCGATCATTCCATTCATATTCCTACATAGTGTTACACCCAGGTATTTGTATGAGTTGGCCAATTCCAGCTGTGACTCACTGATATCGTAATTGGAGGATACTACTTTTTTTTTTTTTTTTTTTAATTTTGTGAAGTGCACAGTTTTACAATTCTGAAAATTTAAAGCAAGTTGCCAATCTTTGCACCACTTTGAAATCTTATCAAGAGCTGACTGAATATTTATACAGCTTTTTTAAGACTGTACAACATTATAGAGAACTGCATTGTCTGCAGGAAGTCTGAGGTTACTAATAATATTGACCGCAAGGTCATTAACATAAAACGTGAACAGCAAGGGTCCCAACACACTTCCATGGGGCATACCTAAAGTTACTTCTACATCTGACAAGGACTCTCCATCCAAGATAACATGCTGTGCCCTCCCTACCAAAAAGTCCTCAAACCAGTCGCAAATTTCACTTCATGGTCCATATGATCAAACTTGGACAATAAGTGGAGGTGTGGTACTGAGTCAAATGCTTATGTGGAAATCAAGAAATACGGCATGTACCTGACTGCCTTGTCCAAAGCTTTTAGTATCTTGTGAGAGAAGTGCGAGTCGGGTTTCACATGATAGATGTTTCCGCAATCCTTGCTGGTTGGCGTGGAGGAGATCATTCTGTTCAAGATACCTCATCATGTTTGATCTCAGAATATGTTCTAAGAGTCTACAACTAATTGATGTCAAAGATAGTGAACTGTAGTTTTGTGGATTACTTTTACTACCCTGTTGTAGATGGATGTTATCTGTGCTTTCTTTCAACTACTGGGCACAGTTTTTTGTTCTAGGGATCCACACTAGATTATATAAGGGGTGTTCAAAAATAAACAAGCCGGAGACATAATTACAGAAAAAGTACCTCTGTGTTAGAAGTACTGACCCTGGCTGTTGAGACACTTGTCCCACTGTGACGAAAGGCAATGAATGGCTGTCTCATAAAATTCCCAGTGCTGCAGTGTTAAACAGTTCCGCACGTACAGCGGGACGTTGTCATCCGAGGTGAATCATTTGCCCCTCAGAGCTTTTTAAGGGGACAAAAAATGGTGTAATCACAGTGAAAGAGGTCCGGACTGTATGGAGGGTGGTCGAGAACCTCCCATTTGAATTTCTGCAGGAGTGCCACGACTGTGTTGGCCATATGAGGCTTTGCATTGTCGTGGAGCAGAATGACCCCACAGGTGAGATTGCCTTGTCATTTTGATTTGATTGCTTATCGAAGGATTTGGGTGTGATGTTTAGTCCTATTGTGAGTAACATTGGAGTGCCGACATACTGTGTAACAAAACACCTTGCTACTCTGTTGAGTCCTATAGAGGTCATTGTGAGCAACACTGAAACCCTGTTGGATCCACTGCTGGACTACGTCCAATGTTATGATTTTCCTCCTATAGAGCTCTGATGCTGGACAATTTGTGAGACGTTTCCATTAGTGTAAAATAAATGAGAGTTCAAGGGAATACAGTGAATGGAAAAATTGAACTGGAAAGTGTTAATAACTTGGCAGATTTCTTTCATTGATTAGAGGAAATGCATTTAAACAACTCTGATATTCAAGTAAGTTTTGATGTGGTCTCTCTTTTCACTGGTGTTCCACATTCTGAGTTGTTACAGTTGATTGAGATTAGATTTGGTGCCAAATTAACAAATCTATTTCAGTGTGTGTTCCACTTTCACTTATTTTTTATTCAATGACCAATATTATGAGCACACAGATGGAATTGCAATGAGAAGCCTGTTGTCATCTTTTATTGCCAATTTCTTTAAGGAGGACTTTGAGGAACGTGCCTTGGAGTCGGTGTCTTTGGAACCTGTGTGTTTTTTCAGATATCCAGAGGAGTTTTTGTTAATTGGCCTCATGGCAGTGAGAGTTTCAACGACTTTTTAGAACATCTAAAGTCAATCTAACCTAATATTTGTTTTATGACGGAGGTGGAAATGGATGGCTGTAATCCCTTCCTTGATGTGTTGGTCAGGAGGAAGGTCGATGTTACATTGTTGGGATATGCCATTTATAGGAAGCCTACTCTTACCTTGCTTCGTAGGGCATGTCACCGTGGACTGTGAGAATTTGTTAGTTTAGTTAGCCTATCTCAAAAGTCACCTTTCTTCAGAATAGTTATAGTGAAAGACAGATTAGATGTGTGTTGTGTTATCGGCCGACTGTGCACTGCAGGAGTAATGATAATTCCAAGCTGGCCCAAAATCTATGGCCTTTTTGCCTTACACAGGGTGCATTTTGAACTGGATTGGTCATATCTTGTGGAAATATTATGTGAAGTGTGTTTTCCAACCATCATTTAAGATCAGGAACCTTTTAGGTTCCATAAATAATGATCTAGGTTTGTGAATGGTGAGGGTGTACCATATTCCATGCAGTTGTGGCGTGTCACATATTGATCGGACTATCAGGACTGTGGAGGGCTGGTGTACTGAGAATAAATGGAACACAAGTTTACAACAGCCGAGCAAATCTGCCATTGTAGAACATTGTCTTGACATTGGTCATCATATGGAATATATCAACATGGAGGGCTGGTGTACTGAGAATAAATGGAACACAAGTTTACAACAGCCGAGCAAATCTGCCATTGTAGAACATTGTCTTGACATTGGTCATCATATGGAATATATCAACATGGAGATTCTGGCATGCATTTCCAGCTGTTGGGATAATATTATTATGGAAGCTATTGAAAGCAAATTAGCAAGTAGTGATGTTGTCTGATTTGAGATACTGGATTGTGATGGAAGTTACTCTAAAACAGAGTAAACAACAATCAAACAAAACAAATCCCATGACCAACTGTAAATGAGGAAGTGAATTAAAGAGGAGACGTCAAATCACAGGCAGACACAACAAAGGAACTACTCTACATTTAACCTTTCACTTAAAGGCCTTCTTCTAAAATAGGACATGCATACACTGACACACACATTCCTGCAAGCACAACTCGCACACACATGAACACTGGCTGCAGAGGCCAGACTGCATACAGCAATTGTGCGTGATGAGAGAAGCATTCTGTGGGTGGTGAGGGTTAGGAAGGAGGCGGGTTGGGAAGGGTGAGAGATAGAAGGGTAGAAATGGAGGGAGTGTAGTGCTGCTTGTGGGAGCATGCAGTGACGAAGTGGGGACAGGGTAGAGCTTCTAGGTGTGGTTGGAAGGAGCAGGGGGGGGGGGGGGGGAGAAGCAGAGAAGTGGATAAAGGTTAGTGGGTGTGTTGGTGGAATAGAAGGCTGTGTAATGCTGGAGTGGGAGCAGGGAAAGGTGGGTGAAGTACAGGAACTAGGTAGGGTTGAGGCCAAGGGGGGTTACTGGAATGCAGGAAATATTGCAGGGAGACTTTCACCTGCGTAGTTCAGAAAAGAAGCTGGTGTTGGTAGGAATGATCTAGATGGTGCAGGCTGTGAAGCAGTCATTGAAGTGAATCACAGTGTATTGGGCAGCATGTACAGCAACTGACTGATCCAGCCATCTCTTGGCCGCAGTTTGTCAGTGGCTATTCATGTGAACAGACGTCTTGTTGGCTTCCATGTGCTCATAGAAAGCAGCACTGTTGATGCAGCTTAGTTTGTAGATTATGTTCCCACTTTCACATGTAGCCATGTCCTTTGATGGAATAGGTGATGCCTATGGCTTGACTGGGGTAGGGCTGGTGGGGGGATCCATGGGACAGTTCTAGCACTTGGGTCTGTTTCAGGGATTGAGCCATGAGGCAAGGGGTTGGGAGCAGTGGTAGACAAGGACATTGCATAGGTTTGGTGGGTGGGCATCCATCCTTCACATCCCTCCAAAAGCCTCACTCCTATAGAAGTATTAGACCTTTCCATAGGCCTTACCTTTTGCCCCACTCCCAAATTAGTCATGCTGGAGTTGTTAAAGACCTTCTCACCATTTCCCAATCCCTACGGTGGAGGCACTTTTTTGCCATCTGCCCTGCCAAACAGACTCAATCCATATCAATGTTTAACCTTGCCTGACTCATTTAGTTCCTCCATCCAACCGTGATTGACACCCACTGCTCCCAAATCAACCTGTTAACATCTCATAATTTCTTTACCTCAAACCCTGCCTTACTATCATTTCCAAAATCCCTCAACATGGAAACTAATCTTATAACCACAGAAAGAACTGCAATCCACCAGCTAAAAACTGATCCTGACATTATAATCCTGCCTACAAATAAAGGCTCCACTGCTGGGATTGCAGGGATTATCTAACATAAGGACTCCACCAGCTGTCAGATTTGTCTACCTACAAACCCTGCCACAATGACATCATTCCTGAAACCCAACAGGATCTCCAGTCTATCCTCAAATCCTTAGTCCCATCCCAGAATCTCTCCCCAGAGTCTCTCTCCCGCCTCACCTATACCACCACGACACTCCTACCTTGTACATGCTATATAGAGTCCATAAATCCAACCAACCAACCAGCCAGGGTTACTGAGACCCCAATGAGACAGTCTCTGCTCTTGTGGATCAACACCTTCAGTCTATTACCCATAACCAACCCTTCTGTATAAAAGACACCTGCCGTTTCCTCCATTGATTCTCAACGGTTTTTGTTACTTTACAGCATGACACCCTGCTTGTCACTGGTGATACCACCTCCCTCAACACTAACATCCCTAATTTCCATGGCTTTGCTGCTGTTGAACAATTACCTACACAATGCCCAACTGACTCCAAACCTACCACCTCCTTACTGGGCACCATGACCAGCTATATCCCCACAATTACTTCACCTTTGAAGGCCCCCCCATAAAAAAATCTATGCCAATCTACTCATGGGTTATCTAGAGGAATCCTTCCTAATCACCCATAATCCCAAATTTCTCACTTGGCTCAGATTCATTGATGACATCCTTGTTATCGGGACTGTGGGTGAGGACACACTATACACATTTCCCCCAGAACTTCAACACCCTCTCCCCCATTTGCTTCAGCTAGTCCTCCTCAGCCCAATAAGCCACCTTCCTTGATGTTGACCTCCACTTGAAAGATGGCTACCTCAGTAGCTCTGTCCTTATCAAACTTACAAACCACCAGCAATACCTTCACTTTGATAGCTCCCACCCATTCCATACCAAGAAGTCCCTTCCATAGAGCCTAGCCACTCCTGGCTGTCACACCTGTAGTGACGAGCAGTCCCTCTCCAAATATACCAAGATCTTATATACTGAGGCCTTCACAGACCAAAATTATACTGTGAACAGTGCAGAAACAGATATCTTGTGCCATGTTTCCAGTCACCTCCCACATTCCCACTGTCTGGCCACAAATGAGCACTCCCCTCATGACTAAGTACCACTCTGGTGTGGAGCAAATGCATCACATTCTCTGCTAGCTTCCTCTCTTTGTGCCCTGAAATGAGGAATTTCCTGTTCAGTATCCATCCCACCTCTCCCACATTGCAGACCACCATACGTACGCAATATTGTTCTCCACCCCTGCTCCTAACCCCTTGCTTCATTACTTACATCCCTGCAGTGGATCTAGATGCAAGACTTGTCCCATACATAATCCCACCACCACCATCATCTACTCCAGTCTAGTCGTGAGTATCACCTATCCTGTCACAAGCTGTTATGTCATCTACAAACTAAGCTGCAACCACTGTGCTTCTTTCTGCATGGGCATTACAACCAACATGCTGTCTGTCCACATGAATGGCCACTGACAAACTGTGCCTAACAGACACGTGGACCAACCAGTTGCTGAACATGCTGCCAACGAAGTGTACTTCACTTCAATCACTGCTTCACCGCCTGTGTCATCTGGATCCTTCCTACCAACATGAGCTTTCCTGTATTGTGCAGGTGGGAACTCTCCATGCAGTATGTGCTACATACCTGTAACCCCCTGGTCTCCACCTTCACTAGTCCCTGTCCTTCACCCCCTTATCCCCCTCCCTGCTTCCTCTCCAGCACTACACAGTCTTTATTCCACCAACATACCCATTAGTCCTTTTTCCTCCTCTACTTCTTTCCCTCTTCCCCATCCCACTCAAACTCCTGACTGCACCAATCAAACCTCCCAACTGCACCCAGCAGGCCTTCCTTTTCCTCACCACATCCCTGCATGCTTCCTTAAGCATCACTACACCCTACCCCACCCACACCTTGCTATTATTCCCTCTTCCCACCTCAGTCTCCTGCACACCCCCACCACCCACAGGTGCACTTGCTGTACTCAGTCCAGCCTCAGGGGCCAGAGACAGTGGTCATGCAAATGTGAGATGTGTGTGTGTTTTCTACTTTAAAAGAAAGCCTTTTGGCTGAAAGCTCAAATATATAGCAGTCTTTTTGTTGTGCCTGTATACAGCTCAACATCTCCTGTAGATGGTGAGCAGCAATCTATTCTCCTCATAATATTGTCATTATTCCTTCCTGGGTTTTCTATTGTAAGCGAAAGTGAGTAAATGTGCACATCTGAAGTAAATTGCTCGACTGAAGAGTCACTACAATTAATTCCTTTCGTAGCTCTCTGATGAAGGATTTTCAGACCCATTTTCATATAACTTGTGCAATGTTTTCATGCCAAAAATAAATCCTTAAAGTTTCTGTCACCACACAAATTGATCTTGCACACTGCAACATTTACTTTCCGCCAGATGGGAAGTTCATACACCAGCTGATCACTGACTTGATAGCAACTATTCCCGTCTGTCTTCATCATAGGGGGTTTTAATGCTCACATTTCTTAGTGTGTCTGTTCCAAAATCTTTCAGTGAGCAGTAAACTAGAACAGATCTTTTTCTGTTTTTATCTTTGTGTTTTACACTGTCTTGCCCACACATTTTAACCCAACATATGGTACCTTCTCCACTATCAGTCTGGATCCCCAGCGTCTACTGTCAATTTATTGGAAGATTTATGATGATTTACAAGACAGTGATCATTTTCCAATCACTCTTCCTATGCCTTATAGATAGGGACACGAAAATTTCTAAGAAAGGATAATACGAAATTATAGCCTCTTAGTGAAATTATGAAAAAATCAGCAATTTTTCAGAGATAGTGCAAGAGCTTTATTTTGGCTGTATAAAAATATTGTAATTCTGGGGATGGCAGTTTACTAATATTTGTCAATGGTAATTATTGAATATTAAAATTGTATTCTGTCTTATGATTTCCTCAAGCTGATGTTTGTGTATAACCTTAAAATATTAGATCATTTCTCCTATACAAACTTTGATGTGACAACGAAAATAGCACCAAATTTTGAGGACAAAAAAACACCAATTTTAGCAAAATTTAGCATAAAATAACATCCAGTTTGATGAAAAGTATCAAATTTGGCAAAAAAGAACACCTAATTTGGCAAAAAACACCAAATTTGGCAAAAAAAAAAACAAATTTGGCAAAACTGTAACGCCAAATTTGCTAAGAAATACTGCCATATTGGGCAAAAAATAACTTTTTGGCAAAAATACCACTGAATTGGACCAAAAAAAAACACTAAATTTGGAAAAAACTAACACAGACATTGCCCATAAAATAAAACTTTTTTTCCTTACCCTACTTATTGATAACAATCAGAAGTCATTCGACACTGGAACTTAAAGAACGCCAGTTGACACACCTTCCTCAATCCTGAACTCCATGCCCAAGGAGTAGTGAAGTTATCCACCAACACACAACTACTTTGATATTACAGGCAGCAGAAGCAGCATTCCCTCTCTCTTCAGTGACCCATCACTGGAAACCCATGCCACAGTAGGAGCATGAAATTGCTAAGCAGTTAAAAATCACAAACATGCACTCAAGCAACATAAAAAACATCCACCTAGCGATACATTTATGACCTTCTAAAGGCTGCAGACCTGACCTGCTATGTAATTAAAAAAAGACCAGAAGGAATGTTGATAAAGTTCTGTAATTACTGTTTGACCCCATACTCTCTCCTCTCAAGTATGGGACAAACTACACTACACATGACAACAGTCATCCCCTAATATCCTTAGCATTTATCAAGATCACACCATTCAGTCTGACACCACCATTGTTGCTGAATGACTAGCAATGCAATTTACCTGTCTATTGATTCCCGATCCTCGGGAGCTTGCAGTGACCCATATGTCAACTGGAAATTTGTTGGTATGTAGGTGCAATGTCATGACACACCTCCAGACCAAGACCACATATCCAACCAGATGCTACAGCTTTTACCCATATAATACAAATGTCATATCCTTGTTATTTTTTATCACATCAGGCATAAGGGTGACATTCTTCCCAAGGGAAGTGAAGCTGCAGTTATCTCAAATTTGAAACCAGAAATTCACCTTACTTGTCTTACATATTGTAATCGTCCTACTATCATGAGTACAACTCCAAATATAATTTTTATTTGTGTATTGCTTTAACTTAAAAAATGAAGCATCTCACAAATTATGTGACTGCAGCAGCAAAATGATACAAAGTTATAAAATTCTACATATCTCGTCAGTTCAGCATTGTCAGCAGGTTTCAGTATCTGCTTGTTGCAGCTTGCAAAATTCTTGATTTTAATTGGTGGGAAAACACCACTATTCCAATAAAAAAATGACATTCAAACATTCTTACCACAATTTTATTGTAATGAACTTTTGTAATTTTTAACAAACTCATATGCAAGTAATCAAACTTGGAGTAAAACAACCACTCATGATGGGTACTATGTATAATATATTAACAGTGTAAAGATATAAATTGATTATTGAAACCTTTACAGCAAGTAACTTATAATCGAAAATTATCGGTTTACAAATGGTCAGATGTAGCATTAAGTCTTTCAGAATACACAAATATAATTGCAATTTTGGTAAGAGTCCATTTTTCCATAGAAATCAATTACATAATTATTTTAATTACTAACATTTTTTCATGCAATCACATAAGGAAGGCTTAAGAAATTAGTTTCATAACTTTATCATATGTACATTTCAGCTGATTGTGTGTGATCCTCTCATTTTTCTTGAATGTTCTTCATAGTAACTTTACATAAAAATAGTTGTCATGAAATCTGAATAATTACACTCTCATACAGTTCTGAATCATAAGTGACAAAATATGAATGGAAGTAACAAGTTGTTATAATTACTTGTGATATATCAGTTGCTACACTGATAGTATGGATTGTGTTCAATACTAGTTGCTATGCTTTTTGTTAAGTTACAATATGTTTTTGCAAGTGGTTTGAATGGATGATGAACATATAATTTATCTGGACTGTCGAGCCTAAGGGACTTCTGTCCAAATTTCAGTGTGGATTTTGGGAGGACAGCTCTGCAATTGACTACCTAACTTACTTGAATCCATTATCAGAGCTGCCTTCACTCCCACTGCTGTTTTTTCATCCTGTGATAAGCCTATAACACCAAGTGATAACATCATGTTGTTACTACTGTACATCAGTGGAGCTTTTGAGGTGCCCTCCTCATTTTTATCCATATTATCTAATTTGTCCTTGTCCTTCTGTGTTGGAGTGCACCTCCCCTATCCACAGAAAAACTGAATCCCACAAGAATCTGTTCCAAGTGTAACCTTTTTCCTAATAGCAATTAATGAACTTAGGCATACCTTCCTTGTATGTTGTAGACTCCTGCATCTATTACAGTTTCTCAAACTTTAAGTGTCACAGAATAGTCAGTCTTGGGCCTTCACCTATGGCTTCCAGTCCAATACTTCCAAAGATATGTAATGCACTTCTGTCATCACTGAATCTTTATTTGTGTGATGAATTACCTGAGATTTTAGAAGTGTACCATTTCTTATGAATCATTTTTAATGCTAATCTACGTAACTGTCTCATTTATGTGCCAGCTGAAGCTCAAGTGCATGACCTATTGTTTGGTATCTACATTGATGGGTCAATCCATACCAAATGGTCCAAGAAAAAAATAATGGGCTGCTGGACCATCTCAGAAAAATTTTATATTAGCTGGGTGAATTCCCCAATGTTTATTAGTCACAAAAATATTTAAAAAAAAAATTATTGTTTATTATTTTGAAATGGCGGCCATATTTGTTCCAGGCCGCATGTGTTTTCTTGTATTTGCAAGCATCTACATTTTTTACAATTATTCAATAGTGGATTGTCCTAAGCCTTTCAGATAAAATGCATTCAGTTCAATGCACTCTGGGCTACAAATTAACATCATTATCAATCACTAAGTTGAATGTATTCTTTAATATATTTTTAATAGTTCAAAGTAATCAGCTACAAATTAAAACAACTCAATTTTTGAACAGTAGTTTTCCAAATAAAGATCAATTTCTCAGCTTTAATATTTTTTCTGCTATTACACTGTATAGTATAGTTACTTTTTATATAGTATCAGTGGTGAGCAGCTTAAACTTAAAAAAATACACTATTTTAATTTTTTCCATTTTGTAGCCTGCAATATCTTTGTTGGGGGACCAAATAAAAATCTGAAAATTTCACAGTTAATAGACCTTTATGATATCAAACTTCATTATAAATTTCAACTTTGAGATTCAATTGGAAGTTATGGAAAAAAGGTTGAAAACACGAGTCAAAAATACGTTTTTTAACATCTATGATATCTAGGCTTATATAATAAAATATACCAGTTGTTGTTGTTGTTGTTGTTGTTGTCTTCAGTCCTGAGACTGGTTTGATGCAGCTCTCCATGCTACTCTATCCTGTGCAAGCTTCTTCATCCCCCAGTACCTACTGCAACCTACATCCTTCTGAATCTGCTTAGTGTATTCATCTCTTGGTCTCCCCCTACGATTTTTACCCTCCACGCTGCCCTCCAATACTAAATTGGTGATCCCTTGATGCCTCAGAACATGTCCTACCAACCGATCCCTTCTTCTGGTCAAGTTGCGCCACAAACTTCTCTTCTCCCCAATCCTATTCAATACTTCTTCATTAGTTATGTGATCTACCCATCTAATCTTCAGCATTCTTCTGTAGCACCACATTTCGAAAGCTTCTATTCTCTTCTTGTCCAAACTATTTACTGTCCATGTTTCACTTCCATACATGGCTACACTCCATACAAATACTTTCAGAAATGACTTCCTGACACTTAAATCTATACTCGATGTTAACAAATTTCTCTTCTTCAGAAACGCTTTCCTTGCCATTGCCGGTCTACATTTTATATCCTCTCTACTTCGACCATCATCATTTATTTTGCTCCCCAAATAGCAAAACTCCTTTACTACTTTAAGTGTCTCATTTCCTAATCTAATTCCCTCAGCATCACCCGACTTAATTCGACTACATTCCATTATCCTCGTTTTGCTTTTGTTGATGTTCATCTTATATCCTCCCTTAAAGATACCATCCATTCCGTTCAACTGCTCTTCCAAGTCCTTTGCTGTCTCTGACAGAATTACAATGTCATCGGCGAACCTCAATGTTTTTATGTCTTCTCCATGGATTTTAATACCTACTCCGAATTTTTCGTTTGTTTCCTTCTCTGCTTGCTCAATATACAGATTGAATAACATCGGGGAGAGGCTACAACCCTGTCTCACTCCCTTCCCAACCACTGCTTCCCTTTCATGTCCCTCGACTCTTATAACTGCCATCTGGTTTCTGTACAAATTGTAAATAGCCTTTCGCTCCCTGTATTTTACCCCTGCCATCTTTAGAATTTGAAAGAGAGTATTCCAGTCAACATTGTCAAAAGCTTTCTCTAAGTCTGCAAATGCTAGAAACGTAGGTTTGCCTTTATTTAATCTTTCTTCTAAGATAAGTCGTAAGGTCAGTATTGCCTCACGTGTTCCAGTATTTCTACGGAATCCAAACTGATCTTCCCCGAGGTCGGCTTCTACTAGTTTTTCCATTCGTCTGTAAAGAATTCATGTTAGTATTTTGCAGATGTGGCTTATTAAACTATCTATCAACACCTGCTTTCTTTGGGATTGGAATTATTATATTCTTCTTGAGGTCTGAGGGTATTTCACCTGTTTCATACATCTTGCTCACCAGATGGTAGAGTTTTGTCAGGAATCGCTCTCCCATGGCCGTCAGTAGTTCCAATGGAATGTTGCCTACTCCGGGGGCCTTGTTTCGACTCAGGTCTTTCAGTGCTCTGTCAAACTCTTCATGCAGTATCGTATCTCCCATTTCATCTTCATGTACATCCTCTTCCATTTCCATAATATTGTCCTCAAGTACATTGCCCTTGTATAGACCCTCTATATACTCCTTCCACCTTTCTGCTTTCCCTTCTTTGCTTAGAACTGGGTTTCCATCTGAGCTCTTGATGTTCATACAAGTGGTTCTCTTATCTCCAAAGGTCTCTTTAATTTTCCTGTAGGCAGTATCTATCTTACCCCTAGTGAGATAAACCTCTACATCCTTACATTTGTCCTCTAGCCATCCCTGCTTAGCCATTTTGCACTTCCTGTCGATCTCATTTTTGAGACGTTTGTATTCCTTTTTGCCTCCTTCATTGACTGCATTTTTATATTTTCTTCTTTCATCAATTAAATTCAATATTTCTTCTGTTACCCAAGGGTTTTTTACTAGCCCTCGTCTTTTTACCTACTTGATCCTCTGCTGCCTTCACTACTTCATCCCTCAAAGCTACCCATTCCTCTTCTACTGTATTTCTTTCCCCCATTCCTGTCAATTGTTCCCTTATGCTCTGCCTGAAACTCTGTACAGCCTGTGGTTCTTTCAGTTTATCCAGGTCCCATCTCCTTAAATTCCCACCTGTTTGCATTTTCTTCAATTTTAATCTACAGGTCATAACCAATAGATTGTGGTCAGAGTCCACATCTGCCCCTGGAAATGTCTTACAATTTAAAACGTGGTTCCTAAATCTCTGTCTTACCATTATATAATCTATCTGATACCTTTTAGTATCTCCAGGGTTCTTCCATGTATACAACCTTCTATCATGATTCTTAAACCAAGTGTTAGCTATGATTAAGTTGTGCTCTGTGCAAAATTCTACCAGGTGGCTTCCTCTTTCATTTCTTAGCCCCAATCCTTATTCACCTACTACGTTTCCGTCTCTCCCTTTTCCTACACTCGAATTCCAGTCACCCATGACTATTAAATTTTCGTCTCCCTTCCCTATCTGAATAATTTCTTTTATATCATCATACATTTCTTCAATTTCTTCGTCATCTGCAGAGCTAGTTGGCATATAAACTTGTACTACTGTAGTAGGTGTGGGCTTCGTATCTATCTTGGCCACAATAATGCGTTCACTATGCTGTTTGTAGTAGCTTACCCGCATTCCTATTTTCCTATTCATTATTAAACCTACTCCTGCATTACCCCTATTTGACTTTGTGTATATAACCCTGTAGTCACCTGACCAGATGTCTTGTTCCTCCTGCCACCGAACTTCACTAATTCCCACTATATCTAACTTTAACCTATCCATTTCCCTTTTTAAATTTTCTAACCTACCTGCCCGATTAAAGGATCTGACATTCCACGCTCCGATCCATAGAACGCCAGTTTTCTTTCTCCTGATAATGACATCCTCTTGAGTAGTCCCCGCCCGGAGATCCGAATGGGGAACTATTTTACCTCCGGAATATTTTACCCAAGAGGACGCCATCATCATTTAATCATACAGTAAAGCTGCATGCCCTCGGGAAAAATTACGGCCGTAGTTTCCCCTTGCTTTCAGCTGTTCGCAGTACCAGCACAGCAAGGCCGTTTTGGTTATTGTTACAAGGCCAGATCAGTCAATCATCCAGACTGTTGCCCTTGCAACTACTGAAAAGGCTGCTGCTCCTCTTCAGGAACCACACGTTTGTCTGGCCTCTCAACAGATACCCCTCCGTTGTGGTTGTACCTACGGCACGGCCATCTGTATCGCTGAGGCACGCAAGCCTCCCCACCAACGGCAAGGTCCATGGTTCATGGGGGGGAATATACCAGTTACAGTATATAATTTAATCATATCTATGATTACTTACTTTTTTTAATTGAAAATAAGCCTACTAATTACATTATATTGTTCTTTTGTTATTTGTTTTTTGTACATTGCTCACTAATTTTGTTCACTCAGTTTGGGTGTTAGATTATAACTTCGCCCAGTCACAGTTGTAAATTCCATGGGAGACAGCTTCCTTAGTACATTTTAAGTGGCATCCAAACTTGATCATTCTCAAGTTTTTTAAAAGATGTCCTTGATCCTGGAGGGTTATAAAATACAACATGTACATCTCGGTTTTGACAGTCAATATTATCAACTTCGCCTATCCACCACTGTTCATCATAAGTTTTTAAAAATGTACTAAGGAAGCTGTCTCCCATGGTATTTACAACTGTGAGGGGGCGAACTTATAATCTAACACCCACACTAAGTGAACAAATTTCTCAAATGTTCAATGGACAATGTACTAAAAACAAATAACAAAAGAACAATATAATGTGATTAGTAGCCTTACTTTCAATAATACAAATTAACGCTTAGGCGCCAAAGCCCGTAAAAATACGGTTGTGCGCGGCCTGCCCGAAAGTCCGGCACCCGTAATTTTACGGGCGCGTGTTCTCATTCTTCCCCTTCCTTCTTTTGTGTGTTCTTACGGCTCCCGCTTGTCTGGGAGGTGCTGCATGGACTGTAGTTCGAGTATTGGTCACTAAATGGTGCGGGCATGCTGTGGAAGGGTGTCCTTCCCCTTTTATTTGTCGGGTTTTGTGAGCGGCGTTTTTTTCCCGCGCGGTCTCAGTAGCATCGACATGGCGAAGCGTGGCTTGCTGGACGAAGAAATTGCACGCGACTTATATCGTGATTTAGAAAAAAGTGATGTTGATTTGTCAGAGGAAGATATTGTAGATGACTCTGATGATAATGATGTTGACTGTTCATGTAAAGAGTTCTGACAACAAAACATGTATAATTTTTGTTCAGATTTTCACTGAAAAAACTTTCAGTATGTAATTATGATTTTATTTGTAAATACTACTCTTCTGATAGATTCAGAAGAGGAGAGCAGGTGTCCAAGCACTTCAGCAGCAAGTAATCCCGTCGATATTGTGCCTGAAGAACGAGTGAGACTGACGGCGAGGGGGAAGCCAAGACCTGCGCGCCACACCGATTCTGAGGAAGGTTGGATGACTACTGATCGTGCACCAGATATCGATCTATTCTCAGGACAATCCGGAATATGCAGTGTTGTCAGTTTAGACCAGAACAGTGCACCTCTAGAATTTTTTTCATATTTCCTGACAGACAGTATGATGAAACATATAAAGGAACAAACTAATCTGTATGCTCAACAATGCATCAGGAAATTACGAAGCACAAATTCCCTTTCACCCACCTGTTTATTATCAAAGTGGAAAGGAGTTACACTTATGGAAATAAGGAAGTTTCTGGCAATTGTAGTCCATATGTGTGTGGCCACGTATATGAGAGCACTGGTCCAAGAACCCTGTTGTGTCGTGTAATTTCTGTCCAAACATCTTGAGCCGTGGCAGATTTCTTTCTATTTTAAGAAACTTCCACATTAGTGATAATTCCTTAGCTAAGAGGAAAGGAGAAACTGGGTATGACCCACTGCACAAGGTGAGACCCCTCCTAGGTAATGTGTGTGCTAATTTCCAGCGTGCGTATACACCATCTCAAAAAATTACAGTAGATGAAGGCATGTGTAAATTTCGAGGCCGTGTGTATTTCAAACAGTACATGCCACAAAAACCAAATAAATACGGTATGAAACTGTACATGTTATCTGAATCTGACACAGGTTACATCTGGAATTTCTCTGTTTACACGGGTGAAATGTCTGACACAGTGACTCTGGTAAAGACATTGCTTGCAAATCTGTCAGGAAAAGGCTACACTTTGTTTACAGACAGATTCTACACAAGTCCAATACTTGCTTCAGAACTGGAAGCTGCAAAAACTACTCTTGTGGGAACAACAAGAAAATCTCGGCAGGAATTGCCTCGTGCTATAAAAGATCCGAACCTTCAGCGAGGTGAACTTATTTTCAGGTGTAAAGGAAATACGTTAGCACTGTGTTGGAAGGACAAAAGAAATGTGCATATGATAAGTACAAGGCACACTGCTGAGATGGTCAATTTCACTGATCAGAGAGGAAGTGAGAAGTCAAAGCCAGCCTGTGTAGTGGACTACAATAAAAACAAGTTTGGTGTTGACTTATCAGATCAGTGATTGTCATAAGGTGCATTTGAACATCAAACTGTGAAGTATTGGAGAAAGTTGGCATTCCATGTTATACTAATGGCAATTGTAAATTCCTGCATATTATACAATAAGGTTACTGGAAAACGCGTCACAACATCTCACTTCATGACAGTTATCTGCACAGATCTTGCACAAAGCAAAGATCTTGAACACGACCTGGTCCATCTGGACTCTCAAGACTATCAACTGGAAATTAATTCCTGGAAAAGATTGAGACAGAAGTAGGTAAGAAACAGAAACAAAAACAGTGTGTAGTGTGTTCTCTGAGAGGAAAAAAACTGCCTGGAAAAGTGTGGCGAAAAGACACAAGCTACCAGTGTAGTGAATGTAAAGTAGCATTGTGCAAAATGCCGTGCTTCAAAATTTATCACACAAAGAGCAAAATTGCATCCTAAAATAGTTACAGGAGGTTACTTTAGATAAGACATACTGTATCCATCATAATTACAATTTTTGTGTAAAATAAAAAAAAAAATCCTTCTAGAAAATACAGTGAATATACCTTTGACCAATTTTTCCTTTTTTCAAAAACAATGTTATAATAATAATGCTTGTCAAAAGTATGTATTAATTCAAGAGAAAAGTATTGTATAAGGTTTTAAACAAGAAAGTCTAGGTTTTTCAATAAGAGTAATTTTATTTGCTATAACTGAAACCTTTCATGAGTTGTAGTTGTTTAAAATAGGTTAAAATCAGCCAGTCTTTATGGTAGACACCCGCGCGCAATAGCTCGGGACCCAAAGTGTTAAGTAATCATAGATATGATCATAACTTCCAATTGAATCTCAAAGTTGAAATTTATAATGAAGTTTGATATCATAAAGGTCTATTAACTGTGAAATTTTCAGATTTTTATTTAGTCCCTCAACAAAGATATTGCAGGCCACAAAATAGAAAAATTAAAAAAAAAATTAAAATAGTGTATTTCTTTTTTAAGTTTAAGCTGCTCACCATTGATACTGTATAAAAAGTAACTATACTATACAGTGTAATAGCAGAAAAAATATTAAAGGTGAGAAATTTATCTTTCTTTGGAAAACTACTGATCAAAAATTGAGTTGTTTTAATTTGTAGCTGATAACTTTGAACTATTAAAAATATATTAAAGAATACATTCAGATAAGTGATAATGGTGTTAATTTGTAGCCCAAAGTGTGTTGAACTGAATGCATTTTATCTGAAAGGCTTAGAACAATCCACTACTGAATAATTGTAAAAAATGTTGATGCTTGCAAATACGAGAAAAGACATGCGGACTGGAACAAATATGGCCGCCATTTCAAAATAATAAACAGTAATTTTTTTTAAAAAAATATTTTTGTGACTACTAAACATTGGGGAATTCACCCAGCAAATATAAAATTTTTCTGAGTAGGTCAAGCAACCAGTGCTGGACCACATGGTATGATTGACCATGATGCTGTGGAGGATGATGCAAGTGTGCCCATCCCCAAGGGCAAGTGTAGGCCACAACTACCCTTTTTTTTTTGCCAAGAATCAACAATTCTTTGACAACTCCACGTTGGCCACATTAGACTGCCCCAAGAATAAAGTTTTAAATAACCTGCTTCACCTTATTGAAGCTGCAGTGTGACAAATTTTAATAATGTGCACATCATTATTAGGCAAACACTAAAGCTGTCCGACTCATTTTTAGCTGGTTAAAGCACCAGACCTAGTTTTACACTTTATCTGAGTGAGTGCGACATATATAACCTTACTTAAAGCTTGTACAATATGACCTTGTTGGCCCCTGGCTGGAGGTGGCTGGTCTCCTCCTGCTGCAGTCTCAGCTAAGGAGGACCTCTTGCTGCTCTTGGCTGTTGTGTTATCTTGACCCCACCTGAAATTCATTTATCCTTCTATGCTTCTCAGTGTTTTAATCTGAAGGTGTTAGTTATTGCTCTTAATGACTATTTCACCATCTTTTATAACACTCATGGACCTGCCGACTGGACATGGAAGGTGTGCATCTCACTCCGCCCTTAAACTTGAGGAAAAGTGTGAGCCATGATCGTATTCTGACTTGGGAGAAAAACACATTTATGTACTTCTCTTTATCTTTTGATAACAGTGTATTCATAAATTAATGTCTGGTCTTTTTTTATTTATTAAAATAATAGTAATAATTTTTATATACAGCCTGTATATACATGTTGACATTACTTCAGCACAGTAACCACTCAAATTCAAACATTTAGTGTACTTTGTCGACTGCTTCTTTATCCCTTCATCAAAGAATGGTGCCATCTGGTGCTTCAGCCAGTTGTTGACAGAATTGCTGAGCTCATCATCAGTCATGAAGTGCTGAGCAGTCAGTCAGTACTTCATCTTAGGAAAGAGATAAAAGTCAGTTGGTGTCAAGTGTGGATGAGACAAAGGATGTTGAAACCTCTACTAGTTAAAAAGTCTGAGTTTTTCCATCATTTGATTCGAAGTATGGGGTCATGCATTATTATGAAGCAGAATGATTCCTTCGGTGATTAACCTGTACTGATTGTTTTAGATTCACCTTCAGAGATTTGTAAGAGTCTCACAAGAAGCCTGTGATGTGACAGTCAGGAGGCTATATTCAGGGTTTGACCAAAAGGCACTGAGTCTGGAGGCTATCGTCAGGGTTCATCCAAAAGGCACTGGTTGTGTGTTTGATACTACAGTGATGAAGTGGAAGTAAAAGCATATCATCATTGCAGCTACCAATCCATAGGTCAGGCTCTATAGTCCAAGAAGGATAATACTGGATCTTTACAAAGTCTAAAAAGGTTGGATTTATTAACACCCCAATTGTTACCCTCATGAAATATGTTGTCAAAATTCCTTTGTGATCTCAAAAAACTGTAGCTATGATAATGTGGTTTGAAGTTTTTGGACTTACTGGGAGAATGAGGTTCATCCATTGTTTGGACTGTTCCTTAGTTTTGGAGTTCACAAACTGCATCCGTATGTCAGCCCCTGTCATGATTTTGCTCAGAAATTCCTGCTCCTCCTCATGGTAGTGCTGAAGGAAAGTCATGGCTGGACGTATTCTTCCAGTGTTGTGATCGTTGGTTGGCAATTTGGGTACCCACTACGCACAAAACAGATGGTAAGCTAATCTCTTTGTTAAGGAAGCTTGTGCTTGTAATCTATGGCACACATTCAGAAAATTCAGATATTGTGAACTGAAGTCATCTTGCAATCAACAGTTTTGTCAACATATTGCGCAAGTGACTCAGTCACATCTGATTGTTTTCCATGCCCACTTCTGCCATGCATTGCATCTTCCACATTGCTCCCATACATCATTACTCTCAACCCCTTCCCCATACACATGAAATAGTCACATGCCTGACTCCTCATGCTTGCTGGAAATGAATGACAGAATGTATCTAGCAATTGATGGGAGATGCAATAACACTATCCTCTTCAGTCACTTGCAGCTCACACACTGATGAATGTGAACAAAGAGCTGATAGCCACAACATGACCTACAAATTCTCCTTTTCTGACCACGCAAGTGCAATGAAATATTTTTTATTTTTAATATCCAGTTGGAGGTTAATTTATGAATAACCATCATACAAACAGAGTACATGAAAAAATGGTTTTATTACATTTGTTAGAATAATTAACATTTGAAAATGATAATTACAATGCAGTTTGCATTACAACGTTTGCTTTGTCAGAAAAAAGTTCTGGCTCTTATTGTAGAGACACTGAAGGAAACTGGTCATTTTCCATGGTATACATTTATTTGCAAGAATGTTATAAGCAAATACACCATAAGGACAGCATGCCCAGACATTTATGAAACCCCAGCATTTCCTTTGTTACTAGCTCTGGATTTGCTGGTTTACTCATTTCAGTATTGTATGCCGCATTTTCTTCATACTCTTTATTAGATTCACATAGAAGACATGGTACAAAGAGGCTATGTAAGAAAGAAGTTTATTGGGCTTCTTTAGCTTTGTTGAGGCTCACTCTTACTGTCCTTACTGTCTGTATAAACAGTTCATGATAATTTTTCAGTTTTTCCCTTTGTCTTTCATTTGCAGTCTGGTTATCAGTTTTAAATTTATCACACACAAGTTTTTAAAAATATGGAACGACAGATTAAAAACTTAATTGAAACATGTCCTTTAGGACCATGCGTTATTGAGCTGTCATTCTCTATTCCACTGAAAGCACTAAATACATATGACTCACGGCCTGGTAGTTTAGTAGTAACATGCATGACTGGAAACAGAGAGATAACAGGATTGAATCCCTGTCAGATAAAGGAAATTTTTCAGTCCGCCTTTACACTAGCCTTTACCTCACAGTGATGTGAAGCTATGCCAGAAACGACAAATGGTTTGTCTTCTACATTAAACTGTAGGTCCCCTTTCCATGGTAGTGTTAGGTTAAGGTTGCACAAGTCACCAAAGTGGCATTCAGTTGAAAGAAGTTCATAACCAGAATTGCTGTAAATGTGAAACTCCTAATTACAGCCTGTTACATAAAATACGAAATGGATATGGCCTGCTATATTACTGAACAAAGATATCTCATTTCTTAAAGGTACACAAATCAATAAACACTCCTGAACATGGTTCACTTCCACCCACCTCCGCCCCTCCCCCACTCCTCTGCCAAATCTCAAATCTCAGTCTCCATTAAAAGAGGCAATGCAACACTAAAAAATGACAAAGTCCTGTGTGCTCCACTTCTTATTTAAGCATCTATATAACCTAAACCATAGTTGGCTCTACCTTTCCTGCACAAACGGAACCTTTTATAGGGATATTCTGTGACACCATAAAAGGATAGGAGACTATGTGAAGGTACAACATGTGCAGCCATGTTCGTATCTGGGGCCCCTTGGGAGGTTGGCAACTTCATTATCAAATAGAGGACATACTCTAAAGGAGTTTTATATCAGAGATTGGTGTCCCTCAAGTGATCATTTTAAGTGTCACCCTCTTGACAAGTTGACTGATAGTTGTCCTAGCAGCAGGAATAGCACATCACAGTACTGTGAGTTGACAGAGCTTCTCATAAGAAGTGACTGATTTAAATTTTGTCGGTGTATTACAGCTCTGACTCCTATATTTCATGCATATTTATTTATCGGGCACTGTTTTGCACTTTAATAACTATATAGTGCATGGAACTGTTGTTTGCATTGCACCATTTGTTTGTTTTTATGTTTCAAGAGCCACTTGTACTAGTTAGATCCCCCACTCAAGTGATAGCTGTCCTAACAGCAGCAGCAGCACATCAGAGTACTGTGAATTGACACAGCTTCTCATAAGAAGTGACTTAATTTAAATTTCATCACAATTCTTTAGCTTCAGCTCCTATATCTCGTGTGTGTGAATATTTATCAGGCCATCTGTAGTATGAATAGGAACTGTGATTGCTGTGTTCAGATGCGAGCCACTAAAGACTGCAGACAGTGTTGGCTGTGGTAACACAGATTAAGGCTGTTGCCAATGGGCATAACTGGGGGGGGGGGGGGGGGGGGGGGCAGACAGGGCGACCCAAAGGACGTCCAGCACTACCCACATGTCCCCTGATCTGCTACTGTGGCCACTCCAGATACTGCCCGCTCTGAGATTGATCCCTCACCTGTGGTCAAGTGGGAACTCAAGCCAAGCTGTGGCCAGCAGTGAAAGACTTTCCAAGGGGTCAATCGGAGGGCCCTCCTGGTTCATCTGATGAACAGGTTTTGGGTGCTATCTGTGGCTGACGAGGTTCCTGAGCCAGGTGAAGTTGCTTGCCCTGTTCCTCTTGACCTGCAATGTCTAGGCATTCACAAAGGGTGGAATTACTGGTAGTTGGGGGTGCCAGCATGAGATGCATAATGGGCTCCTTAGGGATATGACTGCAAAGCTGTGGCCAAGCTGTGGCCAGCAGTGAAAGACTTTCCAAGGGGTCAATCGGAGGGCCCTCCTGGTTCATCTGATGAACAGGTTTTGGGTGCTATCTGTGGCTGACGAGGTTCCTGAGCCAGGTGAAGTTGCTTGCCCTGTTCCTCTTGACCTGCAATGTCTAGGCATTCACAAAGGGTGGAATTACTGGTAGTTGGGGGTGCCAGCATGAGGTGCATAATGGGCTCCTTAGGGATATGACTGCAAAGGAGAGGAAGGAATCCAATGTGCATACCGAGAGGAGTCATTCCAGATGTGGAACAGGTGCTTCTGGATGCCATGAAGAACACAGGGTGCAGTCAACTGCAGGTGGTAGCTCATGTTGGTACTTATGATTTTTTATTGCTTTGGATCAGAGGAGATTCTCTCTGGTCTGCAGCTAGCTGAAGTAGTAAAGACTGCCAGTCTTGCTTGTGAGATGGGGGCGAAACTCACCATCTGCAGCTTCGTCGACAGAACCGACTGTGGTCCTTTGGTACAGTGCCCAGTGAAGGGGCTGAATCAGAGGCTTGGATGGTTCTGTGACTGTATAAGCTGCAGGTTCCTCAACTTGTGCTTCTCGAGTTTCACTTAATAGGTTCGTGGTCCACTACTCACAGGAAGCTGTTACGCCTGTAGTGGGGGCTATGTAGAAGGGACAGGGCAGTTTTTTAGGTTAGAGGGTTTGAGGAAAGTGCAGAAAGGGATTCAGTTTCAGAGGGCGCAGGACGGACGCAGGAAGAGATTAGACAGAGGAACAATCAATATTATAATCGTAAACTGTTGTAGCTGTGTTGGAAAACAATGAGAGCTCCAAGTGCTAATAGAAAACGCTGAGTCTCAAATCGTTGTAAGTACAGAAAGATGACTATAGTCAGAAATAAGTTCAGCTGAAATATTTACAATGGATTTAACTGTGTTTGGAGAGGAAGATTAAATACAGTTGGTGGTGGACTGTTTATTGCTGTCAGAAGTAGTTTACCTTGTAGTAAAATTGAAGTAGATAGTTCCTGTGAGTTAGTATGGGTAGAGGCTATACTTGACAACGGGAATAACAGCTGCTGAATAGATCAAAGAAAGCTTGAGTGTCATTTCAAATAGGTACCTCACTCATACCATTATAGTTGTTGTGACTTCAATCTAACCTTAATATATTGGTGAAAATAAATGTTTAAAGTCAGTGGTAGGCGTAAAACATCGTCCAAAATGGTACTGAATGCCTTCTCAGAAAATTATTTTGAACAGCCATTTCAGGAGCCCACTTGAAGTGTGGATGGTTGTGAAAACATTCTTGACCTCTTAGCAATAAATAATCCTGACTAAATAAGGGGCATCGTAACAGGTACCGAGATTAGTGACAACAAGGTTGTTGTAGCTAGACTGAATACCATAACATCCAAACCCAATCAATTTAAAAAAGCAGGCTAAAGTTCGCTTGATACCTTCCTAAGAGAGAGTCTCCAGTCCTTCCAATCTGACTGTAAGCATAGACCAGATGTAGTTTAAATTCAAAGAAATAGTATTAACACCAATTAAGGGATATATACCAAATAAATTAATAAGAGATACTGCTGATCCTCTATGGTGAACAAAACAGGCCAATACATTATTGCAGAAGCAATGAAAAAAGTATGCCAAATTTAAAAGAATTCAAAATCGCCAGGATCGGTGAAATTTTAGAGAAGCTTGAAATATAATGCGAGCTTCAATCTGAGATGCTTTCAATAGTTTCCGTGGCAAAACTCTGTCTCAAAATCTGACAGAAAACCCAGTGAGAGTCTTGTCGTATGTAAACACACTAGTAGAAAGACGCAATAAATACCTTCACTGTGCTATAAAACTGGCGAGGTTATTGATTATGGTAACAATGGTGATGTTATTTATGCCAGTGCCACTAAAGCAGAGTTACCAAACACAATATTCCAAAATTCCTTCACAAAAGAAGTCAAAGTAAATGCTCCAGAATTTGAATCCAGTACAACTGCCACATGACTAACTTAGAAGTACATCTACATCGATACTCTGCAAGCCACCAGTACTTGTCATTTCCCCTTCTGTTCCACTCACAAATAGAGCCGCCATATGAGTCCTAATTTCTCGTATCCTATCATCGTGGTCCTTACATGGGATATATGTTGGTGGGGGCAGAATCGTTCAGCATTCAGCTTTGAATTTTCTTAATAGTGTGTCCCTAAAAGAGTGCTGCCGTCCCACCAGGGATCCCCATTTGAGTTCCCGAAGCATCTCCGTAACACTTACATTTTATTTCAACCTACCAGTAATAAATCTAATAGCCCTCCTCTGAATTGCTTCAAAATCTTCCTTCATTCCGACCTGATATGGATCCTAAACACTCGAGCAGTACTTAAGAATAGGTCACGTCAGTGTCCTATACGTGGTCCCCTTTACAGGTGAACCACTCTTTCCTAAGGTTTTCCCAATAAACCAAGGTTGACCATTTGCCTTCCCTACAAAAGTTTTCAAATGCTCGTTCCACCTCATATCACTTTGCAACATTATGTCCAGATATTTAAATGACTTGACTGTGTCAAGCTGAACACTAGTAATACTGTATCCAAATTACAGGTTTGTTGTTCTTACTCATCTGCATTAACTTACATTTTTCCACATTTAGGGCTAGTTGCCATTCATCTTACAGGAGGCTGGGGCAGGGAGGGGGAGGGATAGTATGGTGAGAGGGGCGGACAGTGAAGTGTTGCAGTTTAGACGGAGGGCAGGAGAGAAGGTGCGGAGGGGGGAGGGGGTAAGTAGCGGAAAGGAGAGAAATAAAAATAAATTAGAAGACTGAGTGTGGTGGTGAAATGACGGCTGTGTAATGCTGGAATGGGAACAAGGAGGGGGCTGGATGGGTGAGGACAGTGACTAACGAAGGTTGAGGCCAGGAGGGTTACAGAAATGTAGGATGTATTGCAGGGAAAGTTCCCACCTGCGCAATTCAGAAAAGCTGGTGTTGGTGGGAAGGATCCATATGGCACAGGCTGTGAAGCAGCCATTGAGATGAGGGGTATCATGTTCGGCATCGTGTTCAGCAACAGGGTACTGACTCTAATTATCCTCCCGTCCTTGTACAAAAACAAATCTCCTATGCCTTATCTTTCCAGTCTCCTACCACTTCCCAAAGTCCCACAGTCTGGTCACAGAGGAGCATTCCCCTCGTAACTTAGTATCATCCAAGACTGGAGCAACTGAATTACATTCTCTGCCAGGGTTTCAATTACCTCTCGTTGTGCCCTGAAATGAGAAATGTCCTACCCACTATCCTTCCCACCCCTCCTACCGTGGTATTCCGCCGTCCACCGAACATACACAATATACTTGTCCATCCTTAAACAACCCCTGCTCCCAATCCCTTACCTCATGGCTCATACCCCTGTAATAGACCTTGATGCAAGACCTGTCCCATACATCCTCCTACCACCACCTACTCCAGTCCAGTCACTAACATCACCTATCCCATCAAAGGCAGGGCTACCTGTGAAACCATTCATGTGATTTCCAAGCTAAGCTACAACCACTGTGCTGCATTCTATGTAGGCATGACAACAAACAAGCTGTCTGTCCACATGAACGGCCACCAACAAACTGTGGCCAAAAAACAAGTGGACCACCCTGTTGCTGAACACGCTGCCGAACGTGACATCCTTCATTTCAATGACTGCTTCACAGCCTGTGCCTTATGGATCCTTCCCACCAACATCAGCTTTTCTGAATTGCGCAGGTGGGAACTATCCCTACAATACATCCTACGTTCCCGTAACCCTCCTGGCCTCAAACTTCGTTAGTCACTGTCCTCACCCATCCACCCCCTCCCTGTTCCCATTCCAGCACTACACAGCAGTCATTTCATCGCCACACTCAGTCTTTTAATTTATTTTTATTTCTCTCCTTTCCGCTACTTACCCCGTCTCCCTCCGCATCTTCTATCCTGCCCTCCGTCTAAATTGCAACACTTCACTGTCCGCCACTCCCACCATACTATCCCTCCCCCTCCCCGATCCAGCCTCCTCCTTACCCCCACTGTGCAAGTTGGGTTTGCATGAGTGTGTGTGTGTGTGTGTGTGTGTGTGTGTGTGTGTGTGTTTCTACTTCTGACAGAGGTCTTAATGGCCGAAAGCTAAGAGTGTGTGAATCTTTTTATTGTGCCTATCGCGACTCGGCACCTCCGCTATATGGTGAGTAGCAACTTTCCTTCTCTGGTATTGTTACATTCCATCCTAGATTTTCCATTGTTTGATTGTATCTTCCTACAGTCACTAAACTTCGACACCTCACCATACACCATGGCATCATCTGCAAACAACCACAGAATGCTGTCCGCCAAATTGTTTATGTATATAGAGAACAACAGCAGTCCTATCATGCTTCCCAGAGGCACTCCTGACGATATCCTTGTCTCTGATGAACATTTGCCCTCGAGGACAATGTACTGGGTTCTATTATTTAAGAAGTCTTCGAGCCTCTCACATATCTGTGGATCTTATTCCATATGCTTGTGCTTTTGTTAACAGCCTGAAATGAAGCACCGTGTCAAATGCTTTCCGGAAATCTAGAAATATGGAGTCTGCCTGTTGCCCTTCATCCATAGTTCTCAGTATGTCAAGCTGAGTTTTGTTCGAGTGATGCTTTCTGAAACCATGCTGATTTGTGGGCATAAACTGCTTAGCCTCAAGAAAGTTTATTACATTTGAAATGTGAATGTGGTCAAGGATTCTCCAGCAAACAAAAGATAGAAATATTGGTCTATAATTTTTTGGGCCCCTTCTTTTACCTTTCTTATACACTGGAGTCACATATGCTTTTTCCAGTCACTTGGGACTTTGTGCTGGGTGAGAGATTCACGATTAACGCAAGCTAGGTAAGAGGCCAATGCCGTAGAGTACTCTTCGTAAAATTGAACTAGGATTCCATCTGGAACTGATGATTTACTTGCTTTCAAATCTTTTAAGTTGCTTCTCTGTGCCAAGTATGCTTCTTTGTATGTTGTCTGTCCGATGATCAAATGACGGTATGTTTGTGCAATTCTCCTGTATGGACAGTTTCTTGAACCTGAAATTTAAAACTTCAGTTTCGTTTTGCTATCTTCAGCTGCCACACCAGACTGGTCAACAAGGAACTGAATGGAAGCCTTAGACTCGCTTGGTGATTTTACCGACGACCAGAATTTTCTTGGGTTGTCCACCATATCTTTTGCTAAGGTGTGATGGTGGTAGTTGTATGCTTCGCGCATAGATCTTTACACAGATGCAAGAGTCTGTTCTAACCTCTGCTTGACGTTATTTGTGTGTCCCCCTCTGAACATAGAGTGCAATAGCCTCTGCTTCCTCAACATCTTATGAATTTTGTTATTAAACTATGGTGGATCTTTTCCACCCTTCATCCACAGCACATAACTCTCCAGACCATGATTTACAATCTGCTTAAACTCTGCCCATAATTCTTCTACATCCTTCTTACTAGTACTAAATGACGCCAATTCACTGTCTAAGTAAGATGTTAATAACTACTTATCTGATCTGTCTAGCAGAAACACTTTCTAGCCTTCTTGACTGATTTATTACCTTTCGTAATCATAGTTGCTTCAGTTTCTTTTAAGTTTTTTTAATGTCCTCTAACCCTAGGCCATCCAGTGGTGTTCATCATTCAATCCTTGCTCACAATCATTATAGATATTCTGTGCTTGCTCTGTCTCTCGATTCAGCAGATCAGTAAAGTATCTTTGTCATCTTTCCAGAGTCAGTTTACTCTCACTTATTATGTTTCTTTCTTCATCTCTAATCAAGCTGGTTATTGGAGCAAATTGTCTTCTAGCATTTTTTCTTTTGTAAGAACTTCCTTGTTTCATTCTTCTTCTTGGACAATTCCATACATTCTATTTCAGCCTTAGTCCATTCCCTTTTCTTTTAGCAATGTTTCATCTTTTCGATCTTCCTTTTCTCTCAATAATCCTCCAACAAGCTTCTTGTGCAGTTCATGTGTAATGTCTTTTGGTATGCACTGTTCTTTTCTTCACACACTCTCTTGCACTATTCATCAAACCATGTGGGCCTTATTGATTTTCTCTCCATATCTAATTAATCTAATATTATTTTTGATCGGCTACTCCCACAGGTGGATAAAGAAATTGGAATATACCAAAGTGGATTTCAATGAGGAAGATCAACAATAGACCAGATTTTCAACCTGCACCAAATTTTGGAGAAAACTGTTGAATATAGAATTGGAACACATCACCTCTTTATTGACTTGAAGGCTGCATACAACAGCATCAATAGAAACCAGTTATTCATGCCTTACAGGAGATAAGGATACACGGAAAGCTCCTGAGAATGGTTAAAATGATGATGTCTGATATAAGAAGCTGCATTCAAGTGTGAGGAAATTACTCAAACCCCCTGGAAATAAAAAATGAACTACATCAAGGAGATGGATTAGCATGTGTATTATTTAATGTAGCACTAGAGAAGGTGATTAGGGAAGCAGGCCTACAGACCAGGGACACCATCTTCTACAAGTCAGTGCAGATTTTAGCATAACCAGATGACGTAGACATCATAGCACGGACAGTACCAGCACTGAAAGAAGCTTTTACAGCCTTAAGACAAGCAAGTAAGAAGATGGGTCGTATGATAAATGAGGATAAAACTAAATACATGGCCTGTGGGAAAGCATATCAACCCAATATGCTGTCAACTTTCAGTGTGAATGGATACACATTTGAAAGATTTGATAGCTTCAAGTATCTTGGTTCCACAGTCACTTGCTTTAATGACATCTCAAATAAAAATAAGATTCACTGGTATCAGCAAATAAGGCATATTTCACCTTGAGTAATTTATTCCAGTCAAGACTCCTCAGCCGCCCAACAAAATTCACTATTTATAAAACCCTTGTTAGCCCAGTTCTCACTTATGCTTCAGAAACATTGCCCTTGATGAAAACCGATTCGAGACTGCTCGATGGATTTGAGAGATAAGTTTTGAGGAGAATAATTGGCCCTGTGTATGACAGAGAACAATGGAGGAAAAGGTACAATTCAGAATTGTGCTGTATATATGCAATGCTGCTGTAACAAAAATCATACGATCAGGAAGGATAAGATGGGCAGGTCATGTGATGAGAATGGAGGAGTTGGAGGTGATAAAGAAGATTCTCTTTGGTAATCCAGGAGAACAAAGAGGACGAGGACAACCTCAAGCAAAATGGCTGGATGGAGTGGAAGAAGACCTATGGAAGTTGAGGTGCAGAAACTGAAGGAAGACAGCACATGACCATGATGGATTGCGGAAGCTTGTTGGGAAGGCCAAGGTTCATCCTGGACTGTAGCGCCACAGAGAAAGAAGAATCATAGTTGTTATAATGACATCATGATCGTTAATACTCATTTTCACACTGACGTCATCGATAAGGTCCAGCCTATTTGTAGCTACAAATCTAAGATATTTCCACTGCATGTAGCTGTTCAAGACAATTTTCAGAAAATGTGCTCAAGAGTATTTCGCATGACTGTCTGTCTGTACCCCCGCAATGAATCCATGGGCATCCGACAAATTACGTAGCAGTCACCTTCAACTAGTATTGCATGATCTGGGTATTTACATGTTATTGACCATAGACTTTCTTTGAATGACACTAGAGCTGCCACAGTGGAATAGGGTGGCCAGTAAAAACATCCAACAATTAACTTAGTTTCCCCTACACTGATTATATGCGACCAGACAACTTCACTGTCACACTCAACTTCAACTTCAACCTCAAGAGAGACAGTATGTTTGTCAACTTCAATGAAAACTCCCCCTCCTATGGCCTCTAAACTGTCTTTCCGATATACATTCCACAACTTGGTAAATATCTCAGAGCTTTCCACTTTGGGTTTCAGCGAGCTCTCAGTCCCAGGAAAAAACTTGAGAGCGAGAACTTTCCTGGAAGGCAGTAAATTCGAGACCTTCATTACGAGTACTTCTATGGCTTACTGATAAAATTGTGACAGTCGAAGTGTTTTTATTCTGAACATCATTTGACTTCCCTTGCTTTGAATTGACTGGCGAGTGTATGCTTGGTGTAGCAAAGAAACTTGAAACACTTAAGAAAGGCAAGACTTCTGGTCCGGATTTTATACCAGTCAGGTTCCTTTCAGAGTATATTGATAAAATAGCTCCATACTTAGCAATTATCTACAACTGCTCACTCATGGAAAGATCTGTATCCAGAGACTGGAAAGTGGCACAAATCACACAAATACCACAGAAAATAAATGGGAGTAACCTGTTGAATTATGGGCCCAAATCACCAATGTCCATATGCAGTAGGATTTTGGAACATATACTGTGCTCAAACATTGTGAATCACCTTGAAGAAAAAGATTTATTGTCAAATAGCCAACAGAGATTCAGAAAATATCAGTCTTGTGAAACACAACTAGCTCTTTATTCTCACGAAGTAATGAGTGCTATCAGCAGCCATCAAATTGATTCCATATTTCTAGATTTTCGGAAGGCTTTTGACACCATTCCTCCTAACGATTTGTAATGAAATTGTGTACCTAAGGAGTATTGCCTCAGTTGAGTGACTGGATTTGTGATTTCCTGTCAGAAAGGTCACAGTTTGTAATTACTGATGGAAAGACGGAGTAAAACAGAAGTAACATCTGGTGTTCCCCAAAGAAGTCTTATTGGCCCTCTGGTGTTCCTGATCTTCATAAATGATTTAGGATACAATCTGAGAAGTCCTCTTAGATTGTTCGCAGATAATGCAGTCATTTACCATCATGTAAAGTGATAAAATGTTCAAACCAGATTGCAAAATTGTTTAGACAAAATATCTGTATGGTGCAAAGAGTGGCAATTGACTCTAAACAATGAAAAGTGTGAAGTCATCTACATGAATACTAAAAGGAGTTGCTAAATTTCAGTTAAATAATAAATCATACAAATCTGAAGACTGTAAATTCAACTACTAAAGAGATTACACACACTACACTTATCAATCCTCTTCTAGAGTAGTGCTGTACAGTATGGGATCCACATCAAATAGGATTGACAGAAGACATAAAAAAAGATGAAAGAAGAACAGCTTGTTTTATATTATTGCAGAATAGGTGAGAGAGTGCCAAGGATTGGGATTGGGATGACAATAATTGAAATAAAGATGTTTTTCGTGGTGGCAGGACCTTCTTATGAAATTTCAATCACCAACTTTCTCCTCAGAGTGTGAAAATATTTTGTTGGTGTCCACCTACATAGGGATAAATGATTATCATAATAAAATAAGATAAATCAGAGCTCGTATGAAAAGATTTAAGTATTTGGTTTTCCTGCATGCTATTTGAGAATGGGATGTTAGAGAAGTGGCTTAAATATGTTTCGATGAACCCTCTGCCAGGCGCTTAATTGTGAATTGCAGACTAACCATGTAGATGTAGGCTATAAACTGCATGAAACAAATTGTGAATATTCCAGTGAAAACCTTTTGTTTCTAAGCAAGTCTATGATTTACTGCTCCTCTTCTTGCCTTACCTCCACAAGTTGTCAGAGTTGAAGCTTCAGAGACTGAAGGCTGTATTTGTATTCATCATAGTTGTAGTGAACCAGAACTGTGTTTTAATACCACCATTGTCCAAAGGAACTTAGAACTATTTTACTTTAATGGGATCTAATGATGTACTAAAATGAAATACCCAACTTTCAAATACCTATATTGATTTTATAGTATTTATGTTGAAAAACTTGTCTCATTTTTACAGCACTGTTGGCTATTTTGAAGAATTTGTGATATACATAATACACAAGATTGAACATTTGAAGATGCTATCAAGTAGAGCACCACATACGCACTTCAGTATTTCATCTGCATGGATATTTGCACTAAAAGGTGGTGACATGCAGAGACTCATACACAAACATCTTAATCATTTACATTGCACCTGCTTATCAGAAAATAATGCAGCAAAGCTGTTGTATTGAATATAAAATCTATAGTCAGTCTGGTCAGAATGCTCGAAATGCTTACTGTTATCTTCTAATGTATAATATATCATTTTTTGTGTGATGCCTTGTTTGTTGTGCATGGGGTTTGATTAACTTCTGGTGAACACACAGATGAAGTACCTGTGGTGTACAGAAAGTAAAGACTATTCAGTATTTTTGTAAAGTTTTGCACCTTGAGCTTGATTGCATTCTCTTCATCACATAAATCAGATAACTATAGTTTTAATCTTGCATTCCTGTTTTTATTACTTGTCATAAACTTTTGTTGCTGATTGTATAACACCTTTTGCGTTTTTGTAAATACTCTTTTGTGCCTTCAAAAATTTAAAATAGGCTTTAACAATAATAACTTTAAGTACTTTTTTACTATAAATCAAGTAAGGGTAGACGAGAGGTTATTCAGTACTAAAAGTTTCAGTAATGGTATCGTTTTTATAGCATGAAACACGTCAATAATTGAAACTGGAATACAGTTGAAATGTGCAAAATCGATATAATACAAATAATTTCAGTACAGAATGTGATTCCTATGTGCAGCTATAAAGTGTATTAAAGGGCTTTTCTATGGGTAGAGTAGGAAATGAATTACAGTGTTCTTTGGGTGGTGCTGTCAGTATTGCAGGGATCATGGGAGGAGAATTGCAAGCAGCAATATGCCGCCAGTGAATGTAGAGGAATTGAAGATCATGATAAATTAGTACTTTAATCATCCCTAGATTAGGCTTTTTCAGAATTGTGAGCTAGCCAAACCACAACTGTGTTTGGTTAGCAGCAACTGATGTCACTCTCTTATGCTGCGCAGATATCGCGATGCAGGGCGGGAAGTAGCTGCAGTATTTTGCCAGTTTACTGATTGTGTGGAAAGAGCAAGTGTTGATGAGGCATATTTGGACATCACCAAAGCTGTTGAAGAAAGAATGTGTTTACTAGGAAAAGGGAAAGTTACACCAAAACAGTTACCAAATACATTTGTTGTTGGTTTTTCTAATGTAGATTCAAATGATGAAGGTGAGTTACTTTAAATTTCCATTATTCCTTTTCATCTCTTTCATGTTGTTTGTCTCATGTGATGGACTATAAAATAATAGATTGTATGTAATTCAGAAAATTACTGTAAAGTGTTGTGTGTATTGCAAAAACAGTAACATAATGTAGAATAGTTTGTATTATTTGTCCCATTCAGGACTAACACTTGTATTTTCCTTAGTATGAGATAAAAACTATATGTGTAAATGAAGCTTTAGGTACTTACCTTTGCCTAAGTTATGAAATATACATCTCAGTGTAACAATGCTGTAGCACTTTTGCACTTGTCCCTGCAGTATTTCTGGCCTTTGTATCTGTGGCATCATAATGGTGATAACTGCTCTTACTTCTAATGTGATACAAACTGATTGTTTTAATATCCGTTTCAACTTAAGCGAAACTAGGACTTCAATATATGCCTGAAATCAGCAACACTAGCTCACATCGGTGTATTAAATATCACATCTCTCTTCACATGAAATTACTTTAAACAAATATGAACAACTACTTTTCAAAATAAAGCTCAACTTACAAAGAGTATGACCACAACAATTACAGTAATTTGTATGTGCTAATAAACACACTCTTTACATCACAGATGTAACAGTAAAATGGGAGAGCAATTGTCTCAGCACTGTTGCTATAATACAATCGTATCGGAACATTTTACCAAATTTTTTTACAAAATTAATTTTTCTTTTAAACACAATAACAAGATTCTATTTTTCTTTAATACATTTGTGTATTACAATATTTAAAAATTAAACAGTTACTTCTTCTCCATTGATATTTAAGTTTGGTCAATAGTCTAGTGTTACTCAAAGTATTTTGACTACTCCACTTAGTGCAGCACTGTTGTCATGTCATGTTGTATTGTGGCAGTAGGTAGCTCCTCCTTTTGTTGCATCTCTGTAGGCTGTTGTCCCATCTCCTTTCACACAATTTCTATCATTTTGAGCATGAGACATCAGAAGGATAAAAACAGCAAAACCACTTAGTACTGGATAGGTTATCCTATGTTTCTTGTTGCTCCATGTTCTGCAGATATTTTTTGGAAAGTGGTACTGGATGTTGCAGAAAGAGGGGAAAAAAGAACTTTTTGCAATCCACAAAAAAAAAAAAAAAAAAAAAAAGTATGACAGATAGCAATATTATGCTCATTGCTTCTCCTTGAAAATCCTTCTTAACCTGACAGTAATTTCGGGTGCAGAATATGGGTTTGCAGTGGTGTACTTCAGGTGCTGTCTGCACTTGGTAAGGTTTCACCTTGTTGGATTTGCCAATTGCCTGTATAAATCTTGCTGATGAATAGTCACCTTTAGAAATTTTTCTGCTGATCCAGCTACTCCATCCCACCACTGTGTACAAACTTCCTTTTCTTTTCGACTTTGATCTTTGTTGGGTGATGCTGAAATGTTAGATTATGACAACTACTTTGAGCTACTAAATAAACTCCGAACTCTCATTTGCACTTCTCTGTAGTTAAAGTCTTCAAGTCTCACAATGACAGATCCCAATGATTTTTAACTCAAAATAGTTTAACCAAACATTAACACATTCTGATACCTTATGTTTGACCCATGGGCCATACATCAGAGTTCCTTTTAACATGAGAGTTTGTTTTTCGGTCCCATTTACATTGATGGTGGCTGTCTTACTCCAAGCCGTCTGTGACACCGCCAACTCGGAGTGCCAAAGCATACATGTAGCATCATAGAGAAAATGAATGCTGTGCGTCACATGACTGCTTGCCACTGCCCTTGTGGTTATGGCACATGCACCCTCTGTACAAACGCAGACTGGGACGTACAGTTTCTGCTCCTTGCTTATACACTTTTAACAAATATCCACTGCATGTGATAAAATGCTCCGAGGGTCGTAGACTATCTTGAGTCTTCAGTCAAGCAAATGTCACCTGACTCTTTACAAAATCCATTTTTTGTTTTGTATTGCACTACTCTGCTAACAGAGTAGCACCATTCCTCAAATACAGATTGACAGTTTATTATTTCTTCATAAACATAGACAAATACAGACAAGCAGGACTGACAAATCTTGATCTCACACCAGAAACAATTGAATTTCCCATTGACATTCTTGTCAGCTCTGCATTCCAGTCTTTCGTATACCTTGGGAGCTGGGCAGGCCTGGGGTCTCTTTGCTGCTACTTGCAATGACGTCACAAGCAGCTCAACTGCTCTCGGTGCTGCACCTACTTGAAAGGAATATCTCAGACAAGAATACAACTGCAGACTATGAAAACAAAACAATTCTAAAAATTATAAGAAGATAATTATCTCCTTAACAAGAAACAATCTAACTCTCAATTCATTCCACTTGTTATTTATTTGAAGCCACCTAACATGGATATAAAATCAACTTATGTAAGGGATGTTTTATACCCTTACAACACCCTGTTACACTACAAACTCTTAAACAGAAATAAATGGCCAACATAAACATGTCTTTAGTTTCAAATGATCTATGGGCAATACCTGTGGATGTTAATTTAGGTGATTAACCGACTGAAACTATCTAGCTGGAGTAGATGCCACCACACTACAAATTACAGCTGAGCATGAAGGTGCTCTAAATTTATCATATGTGTTCCACAGTTAGCTATAATGGTGTCTTACCTGGACAGTGAATAACCCGTGCGAGTTATCACACATTCACTCATTCACTTGATCTCTTTCTTTCATGAAAATTCCTACCAGCTTCCATATTGATTGAATGGTGAACTCTTCTGCACTTTGCCAGTTCTGCCTTAAGTTATTCTTTGGACTCACTGTGATCATTCACATGGCAAATCTCTGCTATATTACTGTATTGTCATTCTCTGAGGCTCACTTATCCAAAATCTTTGCACTCAAGGTGCTCCCTCAATCAGTCCTATTCAGCAATAGACCTTAGTTTACACTACAGATGTTTCAAGCTTTCCACTAATAGAATTATATACACTATGTGATCAAAAGTATCTGGACACCTGGCTGAAATGACTTACTAGTTCATGGCGCCCTCCATCGGTAATGCTGGAATTCAGTATGGTGTTGGCCCATCCTTAGTCTTGATGACAGCTTCCACTCCTGAAGGCATATGTTCTGTCAGGTACTGGAAGGTTTCTTGGGGAATGGCAGCCCATTCTTCACGGAGTGCTGCACTGAGGAGAGGTATTGATGTTGGTCAGTGAGGCCTGGCACAAAGTCGACGTTCCAACTCATTCCAAAGGTGTTCTGTAGGATTCAGGTCAGGACTCTTTGCAGGCCAGTCCATTACAGGAATGCCATTGTCATGTAATCACTCCACCACAGGCCGTGCATTATGAACAGGTGCTCAATCGTGTTGAAAGATGCAGTCGCCATTCCCGAATTGTTCTTCAACAGTGGGAAGAAGGAGGCGCTAAAACATCAATGTAGACTTGTGCTGTGATAGTACCATGCAGAACCACAAGGAGTACAAGCCCCCTCCTTGAAAAACATGACCATACCATAACACCACCGCCTCCGAATTTTACTGTTGGCACTACACATGCTGGCAGATGACGTTCACCGGGCATTTGCCATACCCACACCCTTCCATCGCATCGCCACATTGTGTGCCATGATTCGTCACTCCACACAATGTATTTCAAATGTTTAATTGTCCAATGTTTACACTCCTTACACCAAGCAAGGTGTCGTTTGGCATTTACTGGCGTGATGTGTGGCTTATGAGCAGCCGTTCGACCATAAAATCCAAGTTTTCTCACCTCCCACCTGTCGTAGTACTTGCAATGAATCCTGATGCGGTTAGGAATTCCACATTACGACACTCTTCACTGTCGGTGGTCTCTGTCAGTCAACAGACGTGGTCAGCCTGTACACTTTTGTGCTGTATGTGTCCCCTTGCATTTTCACTTCACTGTCACATTGGAAACAGAGGCCCTAGGAATGTTTAGGAGTGTGGAGATCTCACATACAGACGTATGACACAAGTGACACCCGATCACCTGACCACGTTCGAAGTGCGTAAGTTCCGTGGAGCGCCCCATTCTGCTCTCTCACGATGTCTAATGACTACTGAGGTTGCTGATATGGAGAACATGGCAGTAGGTGGCAGCACAATGCACCTAATATGGAAAACGTATGTTTTTGGGGGTTTCCAGATGCTTTTGATCACATAGTGTACCTCAGCTGAGCTTTGAGTCGTTTCCAACCTGAAAGTAGTGGGGAACCAGAGTGACTGGTTCCAACATTCGAGACTCAAATGACAAAGATGATCAGTGAGACTTTTATGAAAGTGAAGTTAACCCTTCATCTTAGTCCTTATGGACCAAACCATGTTGGGCTGTTCAATGGTAGGAAACCAATGGAATTGCTATTTTTGCTGCAAACTGTTAAAAGTCAACCTCCTGCTACTACATGTGCAAGGGTGATCCCTTTTTCAGGCTTGAGCTGTTGATGACTTCCACCATTGTCATCATCAGGAAATTTCCGTAGGCCCTTAGATACTTTATATAGTTTGTTGGATTATGTTATGGAGACATCACGAACCTATGGAGCTTTTATATGCTACCAGAGATTATGTCAATCTCTGTGACTGAAAAAAATTGGTCATATACTGATTTCCTTAACTGGTGGATGACTCAGCTGATTTCTTTTCTGCCTTTCAGCATTAAATGCTCATTTCCATGCAGTACCAAAGGTGTAGCCAGTAGAGTGATTAAATTTTTTGTTACACATTCTGACCGCAACACTTCTTTGATAACAAAATCCCTGTACATGGGCTGTTATTCCCCTTTCATCAAACACAATCATACATTTGTTCATGTGGCTGTTTCCAGCAATAACAGATTTTCCTAAACGACAATATTTACTGTGATGTTGGTGGTCTCTGTAGCATTCTGAAATCATAGGTAAAGACGGACCAATGTAACAGCTACTTCATTCACAAGGTATTTTTTAAATTCCAAGAACACCAATATCAAAGTTGTCTTTTACTAGGCGCACATCTCTCTAATTTTCTTGGGTGCCCACTAATATATTGTCTTTTCAATATGACTTATTATATTTGTTGTAACTCTGAAGAAATAAAGTAGTGCTATTCTCTGATAACTTCTGATAGTTGAGTCTCTGTGTTCTTGTTTCTTAGAGATGATTAACTTAATACAGTGGTACTTCGATTTTACGTTATCTAATTTTACATTTTTCATGATTCTGTACAATAAATTTGTAGCCCCTGTGAAAAACCCATAAGATCAATGCTAAAAATTCCCTGCTTTTAAGTTTCTTCCTAATGAGATTTACTCGATTCTGTATTCTTACTTTGCTTCTCACTGGACTTCATCCCATTTTCTTCACATTCGCATTTGAAGTGACTAAACGAGTTATAAGTGGAAAAAAAGAAAGGAAGAAACAGCTTGCACTGTGGGTGATGTCAGAGTTAAGGGAATGTTTTAGGTCGTTCCAGAGAGGGAAGATGTGAGGTAGGAAATGCTGACATAATCCACTATCGTTATTGCCAACACAACTTGCAACTCTTAACTTTACCGTGGTTCATGTTTGGGACACTACTTTTTGCAGGATCTGATGTAATTATAATGTGGTGGCACTGTGAAGGTGACCAGAAACGAGGCCATCAATTTGTCGATCGTTATAGCATCGAGTTGACTTTTATGAATAAACTAATGACAGGAGAATCTCAGTTGCGACAAGAACTCTTTAGAGGAATATATTTGTGGGTGCACAACGTGTCAAATATTTGTGACAAGGAAGAATACGAATGTCACTGCTCACAGTTTCACTTACAGTGATTTAACCTGCCCTCCTAGGTTCCTGCATAACCACACACTAAGAAATCGCCACACGTTCTGAAATAAACAGGCAGATATTTATTTCATACTTTGTTCTCTGACTAGACAGAAGTGTTTAACAACATTGAATATAGTAGAACATAATGTATTACGATCATAACGAATGTGACAACACTAAGTTGTAAAAAAAGTATTGGCATGCAGCGAGCTACAAACCTATAATCTTTAAGTCAGCTATCCATGATGTTATCCATTATGCTACAGGTTTCTTGTCTGTATTTAGTATTGTGCATTAGTTGTTATAAAATCTCTTGAAGCCTTACATCATGATTCTTTTTAATAGACACTTAATGATAAATATGACATGTTTGTGATACTCGTTCAGTGCACTGTTGCCTTGAAATGGTATACTGCACACATACATCTCACACTACATAGGAAATGAGTAATCGAAATGCACACAGTTCACACAGGGGTTGTTGACTAGTGCTCGGAAAAGTCAATAGTCGAAAGTCCACTAGTGATGCCGAAACTGCAGAAAGTAGTGTGAAGCTGCGTCCACACTGCCACTGGAAACATATTTCTGTAGGAAATACTATTTCCTACAGTGTATCACATCTGTTTTCGACTTTGTTTCTTGTCTCTGTTTCCATCCATCCTGGCAATGAACATTTCTGAGTGTATTCACGTTGGCTGCAATGCTGTTTATTCCATTGTTTCTGCCACATCATGTCTAGAGATGAGGAAACTGTAATATGTGCTGCTGCATTATTAATCTTGAAGGTTCTTGCAAACCCTGTGTCTTGTGACCTGAAGGCCATAAGCATATCTCAGGGTTTCGTAGAGTTACTGAATAAGGTTGCATTTATCAAAAATTTTGTAATTGGTTTTAAAGGTACAATATCATTTTGATAGAGAGTTTGTGTAGTAGTTGATAATGGTCATTAAAATTGGATTAGTTGTAAGAAATCGATCTTTTTGTTTGCATACAGTCATCGTGTCTGGTGAGTGAAAACATACTATACAATAACTGGTGGGAAAAACTAGCTATGTATGGGAACTGGATATGGAAGACAACTTTAGTTTCCGTACTTTCACTTGGATATCATCTAGCAATTTTGAATATCTGATATATATGGTATCACCATTTCTTTAAAAAAAGATAGAAATTTCAGGAAAGCAATTACAACCAGACATGTTGTTAGTATTAGTTTTCTGTCAACGGGAGATTCATTTCTTTGTTTGGATGATTTGAGAAAGGGTTCTGATACATGAAACTGATCATCAATTAAACAAAAGTAACTGAATTTTGCAACTTTTTCTGTTTCCTACATAAAACTGATTAACTCAAGTCGCTGTCCTGTTATTAATCCAGCATGCTGGAAATCCAAAAAGGTGAGTTTTATAGCTGCTCGTTTCCGTCGTAGAAATTAACGCTGTCCTGTAAAATACCTGCCTTACCAACCATTCGGAACTCATCACATATTCGGAAATAAACACCCAAACATTTATTTCATTCTTCAGTCTCTAATCAGAGTAAATGTATCATTTATTGCAGAACATACTTGTATTACACTTTCGGATTTTTTGCTTTACTTTTACTGTGAAAAGTGGAAGAGTTGTAAGCTCAATGATTGATGACGGTGTTGGCAGTGTTCGCACTCACCCTCCTTCCAAATACTTGCATTACATTCATAACAAAAGACTGAGACTGTGTTGACAATGCTGTGATAGAAAAAAATATATATTAGCATGCAGTGGAACACAAACTTACATCCATTCGTATCGTAAACCACGAAACTATCAGTTATGTCATGGCTTGCTCATTCGGCTACTGTCTCGTCTAAATGATCACATTTCTTCAAGCCTTATATCATTGCTACATTATTAACTGCATTTAATAAACATTGATGCTGTGTTTGTGATAGATTTTCATTGCGTCATTGTTTTGAAATGGCATACTGCGGCACATACACTGCAAAACAAATAAATAATCAAAATTCACACAGTGGTCGTTTGTACGCGCTCGCAAAAGTCGATAATCGGAAGGCCACTAGTTACGTCACGACTGCAAAAAGTAGGGCGACAGTTGAACATAGAACATTTTGACATTAAACGTCATTAGATATGCGACAGTTCATACGAGGACACAGAGAAATTTTGTTGAAAAACTCCGATTTTGCCTTAGTTCCTTAAAAACCACCGAATTCGTGTTACCTTCTTAAAAACAACTGAATTCGCGTTATTTCCTTATAAACCACCAAATTCACATTATTCGTCAGGTTATCGTTTATACGAATTTTTCCTGTCCATACTCATGAAATCACCCGAAATTGCTTACCATGAAATTACCTATCTGCACCTGCAACCCCCCTTTCCTCAATGACCTCCATCTGTTCAAATTCCTCCAGTCGATGGCCGTCACCGACCTAGCCCTGCAAAACCATGTAACTCAGGCCCAAGCTTTCTTGCAATACCTCCTCTCTGCCCATAAAATTCTCCTGTTCTTCGATCCCAAATTCCTGTATCCAGTCTCTGATGCTGACCCTCTTGCCCTCCAGGAACTAGAGCTGCTTGCACAATGCCACCTCAAAAATCTTTTCAAGCTGGTCACCACCTACTCATGCCTTGGACTACCACTGTCCACCACCTCTACAACAGCTTCCAAACCTCACCTGTATCCCCTCACAGCCAACATACCCTGCCTTGCAGACCTAATACATACCGCACCCTCAGAAATTTCCTCCCACCACCACACAGAATCCAGACCCTAAACAGAACCGAAACAGTCATGAATCTTTTCTCCAAAAGCTTTAGTCCCACGAAGTATGAGCCCTTTCCAAAATCCTTACCTTTTGCCACACTCCCAAATTCTATCATGCTTGGCTTGAGACCTTGTTTCATTTCCCCAGTGCCTACAGTGGAAATACTTTTCCGCCATCCACCCTACCAATTAAATTCAACCCAATGCCAATGTTGAATCCTGCGTGACTCATTTCACTTATCCATCAAACCATGATCCATCCCCACTCACCCCTATTAACATTCCAGGATTGCTGAACTTCAAACCTTGCCTCACCACCATTCTCGAAATCCCTCAAAGTAGAAGTAGAAGCTAATCCTACTTGCTGGCAAAGGCTCCACCATTGTGGTTTTGAAGCGCAGGATTTACCTGGCGGAAAGACTCTGTCAGGTGTCAGATTAATCCACCTACAAACCCTGCCCCAGTGATCCCATTTCAGAAAATACAAGATCTCTTGTCTTTCCTCAAATCCTTAGGCCCATTCCAGAACCTCTTCCCTGAGTGTCTCGCTCCTCACCCCCTACCTCTCCATGCTCTCCTACCTTTCACATGCTTCCTAAGGTCCATAAACCCAATCACCCAGGGATCACCTTTGTTGGCAGTTACCGTACCCCCGCTGAGAGAATACCTGCTCTTGTTGACCAACACCTCCAGTCTATTAACCATAACCTACCTTCTATATAAAAGACACCAATCATTTCCTCCATCAACTGTCCACAATTTGTGTTACTTTACAGCATGACACTCTGTTCATCACTATTGATACTACCTCCCTCGATGTTAATAGCGCTAATACCTGTGGCTTTGCTGCTATCAAACACTTATCTTTCCTAATGCCCAACTGACTTCAAGTCTACAACCTCCATCCTGGTCACCATGACCAACTATATACTCACCCACAATTACTTCACCTTTGAAGGCATCACCTACAAACAAACTTGTGGTATAGCAATGGGCACCCACTTGGCACTATCCTACGCCAATATATTCATGTGTTATGTAGAGGAATACTTCCTATCCACACTGAATCCCAAACTTCTCATCTGGTTCAGATACACTGGTGATATCTTCATGATCTGGATCTTGGGTAAGGACACACTGTCCACATTCCCCCAGTGCCATCTACCCCAGAGCCATCCTCAACCTAACAAGCCCCCTTCCTCGATGTTGACTTCCACTTCAACGATGACTACATCAGTACCTCCAACGATATCAAACCTACCAATGACCAGCAATACCTCCATTCTCACAGCTGCTACCTATTCCCTGTCAGAAAGTCCCTTCCACGCAGCCTAGCCACCCAAGGCTGTTGCATCTGTAGTGACAAGCAGTCCCTCTCCAAATGTTCCAAGGGTCTCACTGAGGCCTTCACAGAGTGAAAATACCCTCCCAACCTTGTACAGGAACAGATCTTTCATGTCTTGTCTCTCCAGTCACCTATCACCATCCCATATGCTCACTACCTGGACACAAAGGAGCACTGCCTTGTAACCACATGGGATTGCAGCAACTGAATCACACACTCCTCTCTGGTTTTGACTACCTCTTGTCTTACACTGAAATGAGGAATTTCCTGCTCATAATCCTTCACAACCCTCCCACAGTGGTATTCTGCCACCCACCATATCTGTTCAGTATTCATGTCCATTCCTACTCCATCCCTGCTCTGATCCTGTTGCCTCATGGTGCATATCCCTGCAATAGACCTGGGTGCAAGAGATGTCCGACACTTCCTCACACCACATCCTACTCCAGTTCAGTCATGAGCATCACTTATAACCCATCAAAGGCAGGACTACCTGTAAAGCTGTCATGTGATCTGCATTCTATGTGGGCATGATAACAAACGAGCTGTCTGTCAGCATGAAGAGACAGCTAGACCAACCAATGCTGAACATTCTGCCCAACACAGTGACTGCTACACATCTTGTGCCAGCCCGTAATGCCCCTCGCCCCAACCTTTGCTAGTCCCCCTTACCTGTTCCAACTCTTGCACAACACAGCCTTCTGTTCCATCAATGCATACACTAGCCTCCCCCCCCCCCCCCCCCCCCCACACACACACACACAACCTCCTGAATACACATAGCTGCCCTACCTTGTCTCCACAATGCCCTTGCATGCTTCCAAAAGCAGTATTACACCCTCCTCCACCTCCTACCCTGTTATCACTCACCATCATCACCCCATCTCCTCCTTACCCCCACCACCCAGATTGCTTCTCCCTTGAGACACAGTTTCTTGTAGTCTGGCCTCAGTGCCCAGGGAAAGTGCTCTTGTGTGTGTGTGTGTGTGTGTGTGTGTGTGTGTGTTTTCTGTGACAGAAGACAACCTTTTGGCTGAAAGCTCACATGTATAGCAGTCATTTTGGTGTGCCTGTCTGCGACTCAACATCTCCTCTGTATAGGTGGTAGAAATATATGCTTTTCATATTCCATCCTGGATTTTCCATTGGATTTTGATTAAATGGAACATCTAAAAATGGTAATTTTCTTGCTCTTTCTATTGCAGTGATATTGGGGTATGTCATCAATGAAAAGGTAAAGAGCATAAAGGTGTTGTCAACTAGCAAAAGAAACAAGAAGGATGAAGATGAGCTTATTTTCACTTGTGTTCTTTGAAGTGTTCAATAATATGTATGACAAAACAGGGACATGGTCTTCTAGTAATTTCAATGTTTCTTCTACTGCCACTTTTGTAAATAGAGAGACCACATCCATGCTGACCATAATTTCATCAGAATTGATTCGGATTTGCTTAATTATGTTAGCAAACATTTGAGAGTTTTTAATATGGTGGTCACGGTAGCCAACAGTTGGCTTAAGTAACTTGGTTAGATATTTTGCTAGTTCGTGGGCTGGAGCCTCTATAGCATCAACAGTAGGCCACAGTGGAATGCATTCTTTGTGGATTTCAGGCTAAACATGTAGCCTTTGTGGCCAAGGAGTTTGTATCCTCAGATTCTTTATCTTATTATTTGGTAGGACAGAATTCTTCAGTAGTTCTGCCTCTTTCTGTTAAGTGATAAAGCGGGATCACATTTCATAGTTTTGTATGTAATATCTTTATCATGATAAGCTGTGGTATGAAGGATGATTGTGGCATCCCCCTTTCAGTGGGAAGCACAATGTGATCTTCATCTCTGCACAAAGCATAGTGCCCTTTCCTTTCTGTTCTCCTAATATCTGACTTTAGGAAGCTTGGTTATTGCTGATATGGACTGGCAGTGAGCCTACCTCACTGGCAACGTTCTGTGAGAGATGCCATACTGCCTCTGTTCAGTGCCAAGATGGTTCCTTCATAAAGATTCTTGTTTGACAAGTTGATCACTGAGTATGCTATCTTGCTGGGTAACATTCATTCTTCTTCCCGCACTAGGTTCTCAAATTTAATTGTTTGTTTGTCCATAGTTTTGCTGAGATCAGCTGTTTTTTGGTCTGCTGTGGTCATATCATTTCATTCCCAGTTGAAAGGTCAGACGGCTGTAGATAGAAAGAGATAGCAGTTATATAAATTGTGGGTATTGACATACAATTTGCATTGTGTGTGCAGTATTCGCTCCTTAACAATTGCTAGTCTAGTATTCTTAAAATCTTTTTTACTCCAGCAGATCGTAACAATGCTGTCGACCACAGCAAACTTAAGCACCACTGCAGCATCTCTACAACACTGCAGAAACTCTCAAATGTTCTTGGATATAATAAAACAAATCAGAGCAACTCAATAGATATTTTACTACTGTAGTAAATGAATTAAGATTAAAAATTAAACAGTCAAACTCATCAGCAACTAGTATATTTGCTGATCAGCTTTCTAGAGGGCATGAACTCCATTGGGATCTTGTCACACCCATAGATTTAGTGAATGCTGTTTGAACATTTTCTAACTCAAATACACTCCTGGAAATGGAAAAAAGAACACATTGACACCGGTGTGTCAGACCCACCATACTTGCTCCGGACACTGCGAGAGGGCTGTACAAGCAATGATCACGCGCACGGCACAGCGGACACACCAGGAACCGCGGTGTTGGCCGTCGAATGGCGCTAGCTGCGCAGCATTTGTGCACCGCCGCCGTCAGTGTCAGCCAGTTTGCCGTGGCATACGGAGCTCCATCGCAGTCTTTAACACTGGTAGCATGCCGCGACAGCGTGGACGTGAACCGTATGTGCAGTTGATGGACTTTGAGCGAGGGCGTATAGTGGGCATGCGGGAGGCCGGGTGGACGTACCGCCGAATTGCTCAACACATGGGGCGTGAGGTCTCCACAGTACATCGATGTTGTCACCAGTGGTCGGCGGAAGGTGCACGTGCCCGTCGACCTGGGACCGGACCGCAGCGACGCACGGATGCACGCCAAGACCGTAGGATCCTACGCAGTGCCGTAGGGGACCGCACCGCCACTTCCCAGCAAATTAGGGACACTGTTGCTCCTGGGGTATCGGCGAGGACCATTCGCAACCGTCTCCATGAAGCTGGGCTACGGTCCCGCACACCGTTAGGCCGTCTTCCGCTCACGCCCCAACATCGTGCAGCCCGCCTTCAGTGGTGTCGCGACAGGCGTGAATGGAGGGACGAATGGAGACGTGTCGTCTTCAGCGATGAGAGTCGCTTCTGCCTTGGTGCCAATGATGGTCGTATGCGTGTTTGGCGCCGTGCAGGTGAGCGCCACAATCAGGACTGCATACGACCGAGGCACACAGGGCCAACACCCGGCATCATGGTGTGGGGAGCGATCTCCTACACTGGCCGTACACCACTGGTGATCGTCGAGGGGACACTGAATAGTGCACGGTACATCCAAACCGTCATCGAACCCATCGTTCTACCATTCCTAGACCGGCAAGGGAACTTGCTGTTCCAACAGGACAATGCACGTCCGCATGTATCCCGTGCCACCCAACGTGCTCTAGAAGGTGTAAGTCAACTACCCTGGCCAGCAAGATCTCCGGATCTGTCCCCCATTGAGCATGTTTGGGACTGGATGAAGCGTCGTCTCACGCGGTCTGCATGTCCAGCACGAACGCTGGTCCAACTGAGGCGCCAGGTGGAAATGGCATGGCAAGCCGTTCCACAGGACTACATCCAGCATCTCTACGATCGTCTCCATGGGAGAATAGCAGCCTGCATTGCTGCGAAAGGTGGATATACACTGTACTAGTGCCGACATTGTGCATGCTCTGTTGCCTGTGTCTATGTGCCTGTGGTTCTGTCAGTGTGATCATGTGATGTATCTGACCCCAGGAATGTGTCAATAAAGTTTCCCCTTCCTGGGACAATGAATTCACGGTGTTCTTATTTCAATTTCCAGGAGTGTAGTATGTACTGCTACTGACTATCTAACTACGCAATAAAAAGGACAATACACCTAATATGCAAACTGATTGCTTTTATTATAATAAATTCCTAGAGTTGGAGTTTTCCCTGTCCAGCTCAAAATTTCAAAAGTTATGCCTGTATACAAAAGGGGGGAAAAGTATCTCCGTAAGCACTTAAGAACAGTATGTATTGTTACAGTCTTTTCCAAAATATTTGAAGCAATTTTTCACGTACAGCTTTGTAACTACTTTATATGGACAACATGGTTCTTAACAAGGAAAAAATACCACTTCTGTAGGCCTTGAAATTGTTGATCAGGCAGCAACTACATTTGAAAATAAAATATGGTCTTATTTGATCTATGAAATTTGAGTAAGGCATTTGACTGTATCTCCTTTGACATCTTACCAGCCAAACTACAGTATAATGAGTGAATAATACGGTATTAGAAATAATAATTAATTCATATCAAATAACAGGAGACAGTTTGTGTCAGTTCAAAGTAAGCATCCAAACATCGAGAAAGTCATGTCTGGAAGGGCTCATAGCCCTGTCCTTCGACCATTCTTCTACATTGTTGCAATAAATGAGTTGCCATATTATGTTGGGATTTAGTCAGTTATCTGTTATATAGACGATACAACATTAATCACCACAGATTGACATTTGTCAAGGCTACACCAGAAATCAAAGGACGCTTTCTCCTTAACATTAAACTGGTTCTCATGTAACAAACTGCTGTGTAATCCAGAGGAACTCAGCATCTGCAGGAGCAAATAGCTAAAAATGTAGACTCAAAATTTGTAAAGCTGCTTGGAATACATATTGATTACAAATGGAAATGGCTAACTGACATTAACCATGTTTACAAGAAGATATCATGGGAGTCCTATCTCATATAGAAATTTGCCGAGCTAACAAGTAATAATCTGTCTTAAGACAGATTACTTTTCACTTTTTCAGTCTCACTTTAGACTGCAGATGACCTTGCTGCATGGCTGACAGAGGACTCATGGGAGCTGTACGGGTTGACTGGAGTAGAGTAGAGCGGAGCAGAGTGTTGGTGGTGAGGAGGCAGAGGAGGTGGTTGGTGCGGCACTTTGTGTGTGTGTGTGTGTGTGAGTGTGTGTGTGTGTGTGTGTGTGTGTGTGTGTGTGTGTGTGTGAGGAGGCGGGAGAGGTGTTGAAATATTAACAATATCAGGTATGTGGAATAAAATGTCTTCAGTGAACTGCATAATATCATTGGGAAGCAAATGGTCAAGTAGAATTTTACCTACAAAGGAGGAAAGGTGTTCTTTAATTGGGGACACCAAGATCAGCATAAATAAATTTAACACAATTTTTGTGACCGAAAAATTCCCACATTTACACCTAAATAGATGCACACACCATACGCAACAAAATAGACCAAGTCCATCATGCTGACATACACAATAAGATGAAATAATTAGATGACATTCAGTGCATTATTTTAAGAATTTCAGTCTCAGTAAACAATCAGTTAGAATAAATGCAATTAGAGTGAGAACCATTGCAAGATTAGGTTATATCCACTATGAGATTGATTTTGAAGGCAAATATCTCAAGAAATGTATTTATCAAATTTTCACCCACGCAGAAGGAAGTGTTCAGGAAAAGCCTAACAAGCCACATTACATGAGGACAAACCATGTTGATGTCATTTCGATGGGAATAATCTTTTATCAACTACAATGTCAATGACTGGTTTGTCTGTTTGTGACTTTGGAGCTTTGTTTTGTGTTTTTCAAACAGTAGAAAGTCCAGGATGGAATGTAACAATATTATGAAAAAGGAAAGTTGCCACTCACCATAAAGTGTAGATACTGAGTCACAACAAGAAGACTGTCACAAATAAAGCTTTTGGCCCCATAATGCTTTTGTCAAAAACAGATGACGGACACACACACTCATACAAATGCAACTCACACGCGCATGACTGCAGTCTCAGGCAACTGTAGCCACACTGCGAGCAGCAGCACCAGTGCATGATGGGAGTGGCATCATGCAAATGGCCCGGGACAACCAGGAGATCCGGGAAAAACCCAGGAATTTTTTCGTCTGGGAGAAAACTGGGAAAAACCTGGGAATTTTTCATTGTTTTAGTTTCCGGTTACATTTTTGTAACTTTGACTGGTAACAACCAATACTCTAACAAAGGATATTACTTTATCTCGCTACTGGAGAGTAATACTGTAGCAATAAAACATGAACGGGGGGAGGGGGACGAAAGTAAAACTTAAGTTGCAAAAGATATGCACCATATGTAACAACAAAACACAGTGCTCATACAAGCAACAGAAAAAGTGTCAAAGGCTTTAGGAGGACTATGCAAGTTATTAGCTGATAGGCAATAAAGAGAGCAAATTTTGTGAAGAGTTCCTTGTTCTCCCGGTTACAAATAATTCCATCCAGTATTAATTGTGAGGGTTTTTTTAAAAAAAAAGAAGAGAAGGATGTCAAATCGGCCGACTGGGAGCAGGAGAGGCACCACAGGACATTTTAATTTCCTCTGTCCTGAATATAGTTTGATGACACTTATTACAAACTATTACACATTTGAATTCCACAGAGCAAAATACAGTGATGTGCAATAGAAAAATGCTGTGTGAAGAGGTGTGACACTGTACTTTGGCACACTTAAGACCAAATAGCCTGTCATATTTCCTCAAACACATATATTTTATGTATCAGACTCTTCAGAAAGAGATTTGCTACAAAATGAACATATTTTTTAAAAGTCACTTTTTTAAAATTTTTGCTCAATAGAGCTGTACTGGGAGGTGGGTAGTTTCCATGTGGGCCTTGTTTACATTTACTGATTTTGCTGTTTCCGCTTCGTTTGTTGCTCTCACATCAGATGAAAACAAAACAGATTTATATGGCTGGGAGCTATCAAGTGAATTAAAATACATTCACATAATTACAAAAGGCTAAAATATGTTATTAGTTTCAGATTTTATTTTATTTCCACCTTTCTGACAGTCGAGCATTAATTGCCTTGCAATTATTTTTGTTGGTTTGCTAAAGAAATTTGGCTTTCATTAATTTTTTCTGCTGAGGCAGTCAATTTATTTGGGGGGAAGAAAAAAAACGTTTAATTCCACACTATTGCCTAATTTCAACTATTTGCTGCATTTTAAGTGCACGTATTCATCTTCTAGCACATATAGCATTATGCCATGATAAAGAACCAAACATGAGATACTACAGTATTGGTACTCCAAGAAAATCTAAATTCCAATCTGGACATACGAAAGTGCACTTTAAGCCAAATCATGCATTTTAGTATGGTTCACAAAATTCCGATGCTCTTGGAGTATCCTCTGATGTCTTGTTTCTTTTATGACGTAATGTAAGATCTTGTAATGTTTTACATGTACAAATTTACGGGCTTCCTGCGTCATTATAGCTGTGCAAACGCCGTGACACCTGTTACCTGGCGCTCTCTGGCAACTGCTGAAACGAACCTATTTTTAACAGGTCACAGGAAAATATTGCGAATGGTTGTTGGAAAAGCATTACTTTCAAAGTAAATTTCCTTTTACGCAACATGAACTATGTGTGAGAATGTACAATGAATTTCTTAAATCACAGAGCGTATGACTCTCTTTTAAAAATCAAATCTTTGAGGACGAGCATTTAGAATAACTTTGAGCCCAGAAGATCAGACATTTATGTCGTTAAAAATTTTTCTGGCACATGTGTGTGACGTATCTTAAAGTGTAACACGCCCAAGAAAGATCAACATTATGTGTGAAAGCTTAGCTTCACTTGCAGCTTATTAATCTTAGAGACCAATATTATATGTGAAAGCTTTTTTATTTATTTATGTTATTTGTTTGTTTATTTTTTTCTGCAACACTTTGTGTATTAAATTAAACCATTAACTTTTCCTATTTGTGTGTTCGCGCTACTTAACAGTCATGTTGCTATTGGCTGACTACATCACGTGTCCAATGCTCTGAATATTCGCTGTCATCGGCTGGCAAAATAATATGACATGGACTGTGACTGGCTTACAAAAGTGCATCGCAGTGTCAATTTCAAATGCTTCTGAAAGTAACATGCAGTGTTTGGTGGAATTCGAATTATACTTTCATAATGTGAAAATATGTGGTGTACATGTTGCTGCACATCAGACAACTTGTGTTTTTCCCTGAGTTTTGTTTTCTAAAGTGCCGGGAAATTCTACGCCGGCATGTAAAGCCATAACCATTCAAAGGGCTGATAAGTTGTACAGTTCCGAGGAAAAGTATACTGTCACTTAACATGGAAAAAGTGTATTTTCATTCAGGAGAAAGTGTATTTCTAACCAGGAAATCCGGTAATTTTTTTTTCCTCATCAACGTATACACCCTGAGTGGCGACTGGGTCGGGGTAAGGAGGAGGCTGGGGTGGGGAGGGGGTCAGATAGTAGGGTAGGGGTGGCGGACAGTGCAGTGCTGCTGGGGAGTGCACAGGAACGAGGTGGAGGGAGGGTAGCGCAGCTACGTGCAGTTGGTAGGTTAGACAGGACAGGGGCGAGGTGTGAAGAGGGGGCGGAGGGGTAGAGGAAAAGGAGAGAAGTAAAAAGTCTGGGTGTGATGATGGAATGAGGACTGTATAGTGTTGGAATGGTAACAGGGAGGCCGGACGGGTGAGGACAATGACTAACGAAGATTGAGGCCAGGAGGGTTATGGGAGCATAGGATATATTGCAGGGAAAGTTCCCACCTTCACAATTCAGAAAAGCTGGTGTTGGTGCAAAGATCCATATGACACAGGCTGTGAAGCAGTCATTGAAATGAAGGATGTCATGTTTGGCAGTGTGTTCAGGAATCGTGTCGTCCACTTGTTTCATGGCCACAGTTTGTCGGTACCCGTTCAAGTGGACTGATAGCTTGTTGGTTGTCATGCCCACATAGACTGCAGCACAGTGGTTGCAGCGTAGCTTGTAGATCACATAACTGGTTTCACAGGTAGCCCCTCCCTTTGACGGGACAGGTGATATTTGTGACCAGACTGGAGTAGGTGGGTGATGGGAGGATGTATGGGACAGTTCTTGCATCTAGGTCTATTACAGGGGTATGAGCCATGATGTAAGGGGTTGGAAGCAGGGGTTGTGCAGGAATGGGCAAGTATATTGTGTAGGTTGCGTGGACGGCAGAATACCACTGTGGGAGGTGTGGGAAGGACAATGGGCAGGACATTTCTCATTTCAGGGCACGACGAGAGGTAGTCGAAACACTGGCGGAGAATGTAATTTAGTTGCTCCAGTCCTGGGTGATACTGAGTTACGGGGAATGCTCCTCCATGGCCGGACGGTGAGACTTTGGGAGGTGGTGAGAGACTAGAAAGATAAGGCACGGGAAATTTGTTTTTGTACAATGTTGAGAGGATAATTATGGTCTGTGAAGGCTTCAGTGAGACACTCGGTATATTACGAGAGCGACCGCTCATCGCTGCAGATGCGACAACCACGGGTGGCTAGGTTGTAACTTGCACTGCAATATATCCTACTTTCCCTCCTGTCCTCAGCCTTCATTAGTCATTGTCCTCACCCTTCCAGCCTCCCTGTTCTCATTCCAGCACTATACAGCCCTCATTCCTCCATTGCACCCAGTCTTTTTGGTTCTCTCCTTTTCTGCTACACTCCCCACCTCTCCCCTGCTCTCTGTCTAACCTCTCGACTGCACATAGTTGCCATACCCTCTCTCCACCTTGTCCCTGCACACTCTCCAGCAGCACTGCTCTGTCCGCCACCCCTACCCTACTAACCCTCCCCCTTCCCACCCCAGTCTCCTCCTTACCCCACCCAGTACCAACTCCCATCATGCTGCTCGCAGTGTGGCCACAGTTGCCTGAGACAGCAGTCTTGTGTGTGTTAGTTGCATTTGTGTGTGTGTGTTTTTGTCTGTCTGTCTTGCCTATTTTTTGACGAAGGCCTTATGAGCTGAAGGCTTTATTTGCAACAGTTTTTTTGTTGTGCCTATCTGCGACTCAGCACCTTCACTATATGGTGAGTGCAACTTTCCTTTTCATAATATTGTTTTGTCTTTTTAATTTACAGCAAGCTTCATTTCAATGTTAGTTATAATGCGTGCATGCGTGCGTGCATGTGTGTGTGTGTGTGTGTGTGTGTGTGTGTGTGTGTGTGTGTGGTGTAGTTTAATGTAGTGTAGGGTAGTCTAGTGTCTGTGTTGTTTGATGATGATGATGATGATGATGATGATGATGACAGAAGGGAGAGGGGTGAAACCCAGTGCTGACTGCAGCCTACTCCTCGTGAGTAGCACCAAGGGGGCTGCCAAGCTAACCATCGCCATCTGACAGACGTATCACCAACAATGGTGTCACATGCCCTCACATTATGAGACCCTGTGCAGAGGTTCAGTATTCAAACCAAGACATTAGTGCAAAGTCTGGTGATCAGGAACTTAACACCACCATGTCTCCTTCCCTTCATGGCCAGATTCTGGCAGTGAAAATTTTTCCACCTCCAGGATCCGAAGCAGCTTACCCCACGTCGAACGCCACTGCTCAAGTGTGTGTCAGCAACCTTGTCCATAGAGGTGTGTTTCTGTCTGTGACTTGTCTTTCAATCTAGTATTCAAACCAAGACATTAGTGCAAAGTCTGGTGATCAGGAACTTAACACCACCATGTCTCCTTCCCTTCATGGCCAGATTCTGGCAGTGAAAATTTTTCCACCTCCAGGATCCGAAGCAGCTTACCCCACGTCGAACGCCACTGCTCAAGTGTGTGTCAGCAACCTTGTCCATAGAGGTGTGTTTCTGTCTGTGACTTGTCTTTCAATCTATTAGGAATTGATGAGAGTCAGAGACTCTCAGTTGTTAAGTTTTTTGGTAGCCACTTCAAATAGTCACATACAGTACCACACATTTTAAAGTTAAAAAGCATTGTATTGGACTCTTGAAATAAAATGGGAGTCATTACTGTATGTAGTCAATTTTATCATTGAGTTTTGGTCTGTCTATTACAAGCTGTCAGTTGAGGTCTCATGACTTGTCATTTCTGTAAGAAAAACTTATAAGTTTGAAGTGAGGCACATACTGTGTGTTCCCTTTGGAAGGATGGGGATTAACACACCTGAAAACTGGCGTATCAGATGGTAAGTTGACAGTACTACTGCTTTGCTGAATTTTCCTTGTTATCAGTTCAATCAAGATAATTAGTAGTTTATTACAAATACTTACCATATTATTTACTGATATGGTCCTGCTGGCTCACACTTTGCCCAAACTGATCATACTCATCTTAAATGAACTCAGATATGTCAGTATCTTAGCCAATCCTAGTCTCTGCTGCTCGTAAACTGTGCTGAATTATTTTGAGCCAACAGTATTTCCACATTTTTCCAGTCTTCCTTCACTGTGGCATTTTACTGTATGAATGAATTCCATTTGTAATAATAATATCAGTGTTATCAGGTGTTTTTTATATAGTCTGACAAGCTTAGCGCACACTGCTTCTCTTCTGTAGACTATGTTGTCTGCAAAGATTTGTTTGTTTTTCCTTAATCAAATTTTTATATTCACAAACTGTAAAATCTTCTAATCTTTCCACACTAATTAAGGCCATAGAAGCATGGTCTTTTCCGAATGTACTTCAAACCAAAAAGCGATTCAAGTTGCTGGAGTTCAGAGCTTTTGTTCTCTATGCATTTTGCGTTCTTGTAGAGTTATTTACATAGAAAGTTTCATCCACTACCACATATTTCTTTATTTCTAACCGGGAAGTGAAATACCAGTTTTCATAGTTCAGCTTAAAAATGATTGCATAATGAAATAATTTCATAAAAAATTTCATCCCAAATTTCACCTCCTTAGGGTTTGAATTTTCAAAAGCACTGAAGCGCACATTTTCTTTATTTGTAACCAAGAAGTGAAAAACCAATTTTCATAGCTGTAGCTTTAAAAATACTTTAGTGGTTCTTTAATAATAATTTATTTCTAAAAATCTTCCACCCATATGCAGTCTACAATCTTGTGTCATAGGCAGGCATCTTGATTTCTGTTTATTGCTTTCAGAATACCGCAGAACATAAACTACAGAGAGTACTGATCCTGGTAGTCTGAACTAAATTTTCATTGCCTCACTAAACACAGGTGCCCAGAGAATGAAAATGTTGTATGAAGCCAAATAAAGGGAATATTTTTTAATTGGATAGATAAAAAATCTACTCATCAAGTGGTGGCAGAACACACACATAAAAGACGGTTGTAATTGGCAAGCTTTCAGAGCCAGTGGCTTTCTTCAGGCAGAAAGGTTGAAGGGGAAGGAAGAGGGGTGAAGGAAAAGGACTGGAGAGATCTAGGAAAGTCACCCAGAACTGCAGGTCAGGGGAGACTTACTATACAGGATGAGAAGGAAAAACTCATTGTTGAAGACTGCATCAGACGAGATTTGAAAACCTGAGAGCTTAATGTAGACAGAGTTTAATGTTAGAAGTGTGTAGCTGGAGGCAGGGTAATATGCATACAGAGATTACTGCTTAAACATCATGCATGAGTTAATAAGAGTGTAAAGCTAAGTGCATTGTACGTAACATAGGTGTGGGGGGGGGGGGGGGGGGTGAAAAATAGATGGGAAAGACAATGAAAGATGTAGAAAACTAAAGCAGAGTGAAGCGAAGAGTAGTTACAGTGAAGAAATCCCTAGATGGAAGAAACTAACATAAATTAAGACCAGGTGGGCGGCGAGAACCAAGGACATGTTAGTGCTAGTTCCCACGTGTAGAGTTCTCACACACTGATGTCTGGGGGAAGAATCCAGATTGAATGTGTGGTGAAACAGGTACAGATGTCACGAATGTGTTTTTAAGTGTTCTTGCTCTATATGAGGCTAGCAGTGTATGATATTTAACTATAGGAAAAAAATAGAAACTCTTAAATCACTCCTTGTTTGTTATTTTTGGGCCTAAAACGTGTATTTTTGAAAATTTGGATACCAAACTTAGGAGGTCAATTTGATTGGTTATTTTTTAATTTAGGGTATTTTGTGTAATAGACGATGTTGTAGAGGACACTTTTCTAAAAACAATTACGTCAGTTGCAATGTTGTAACTTAACCCATTGCAGAGATATCCATATTTTTGCTAACATCTCTAAACTGAAATATCATCGCGCACTTACAAATGAAAATGGCCGCCATTCAGTAAAGCTGAAAGGAAAAATTTTTTAAAACACTGTTTTGAAGTTTTCAATTATAGGGTAGTGGCATATTAAAAAATTAAATTATTTGAAAATGGTCAAGCAACCAACTTAATTTTTATTGGACCACTTCATTTGGATTGACTACTTATAACTTGTCCTTGGTTCTCGTCGCCCACCTGGCCTTAATTTACGTTAATTTCTTTCATCACCGCATTTCTTTACTGTAACTACTCTCTGCTTCACTCTGTTTTAGTTTTCTACATCTTTTATTGTCTTTCCCTTCTATTTTTCACCATTCCTCCCTCCCCTCCCCCCCCCCCCCCCCCCCTCGCACCTTTGTTACATACAATGCACTTAGCTTTTCACTCTTATTAACTCATCCATGATTTTTAAGCAGCAATCTCTGTTTGTATATTACACTGTCTTCCACCTTTAAGCTCTCAGGTTTTCAAATCTCATCTGATGCATTCCCCAACGATCAGTCTTTCCTTCTCATTCTGTATGGTAATGCTTGCCTGACCCGCAGTTCTGGGTGACTTTCCTGAAATCTACTCTTTTTCCTAGACCTCTACAGACCATTTCCTTTACCCTTCTTCCTTCCCCTTCAACCCTTCTGCCTGAAGAAGGAGCTACTAGCTCCAAAAGCTTTCCAGTTATAACCTTCTTTTATGTGTGTGTTCTGGCACCACTTGGTGAGTAGATTTTTTATCTATCCAATTAAATAATTTTGTCAGTAATTGATTATTTTTGTTCAAATAAAGGGAATAGCTGTTTCTCAAATGGAATGAAAAACATCACGTTTACTTAACTGAATCAGGCATTTCACTTTAGTGAAATAAATTACCATTTACCAAATAGAAAAATTATCATTAATTGAGAAGTGTAACAAATTTAGTGATTACTATTATAGATGTTCAGGAACATAGGCAGACACGATATATTATACATTCTTTCTTATCATTTATCATTAATAGAAAAACTGACAGTTTAGGGACAGATCAGTAGTGCTGTTCTTTTTTCATTGTGTTTTTGTAGTATCCGACTCATACTTTTATGCTACAATGTATTGTGTTCCAGATAATAGAGTTGATGGTTTATCAACATGGTTATCCAGCTTTGATGAAACAGAACTTAGTGAGCCTGCTGAAGAAAGACTTGCAGTTGGTGGTGTCATTGTTGAAGAAATGAGAGCCGCTGTTTTTGAACAGACTGGATTCAGATGCTCTGCAGGCATTGCCCATAACAAAGTAATTATTGCAATTGTTTATGCTATAGTGAACAATAGAGCGCCTATTTTATGAATGTGTGAAAATAAGAAAAAATATTGTACCTCCAATGTGTCGGTCAATCATACCCATCCTCAACATTGAATTGGTGTTTCAAACAATAATTACTCTTTGACACTTATGTGGGACCAAATATACATCAGAGTTACCAGTAACATTTTGGAGATGCTATTTTCCCTTTACTACTACTGAAAATTCATTGGTTTTGTTTCTCAGATACCATTTGAAACACTTGTGCCAAAAAATAAAGTTAGTTTCTTTCTAAATCAAGAGAGTTAAGGACAGCTGTTTGCATTGTGTAAAATTTTGTTATTAAGTATATGATGAATCATTTTTATGCATAGACTAGCAACCCACCCTGACTTTGACAGGAAGCACTAGACTCTGTGGTCAGACAACTTATCTGACTTAGTGGTAATAAATTATATACACAAACCTTCCTCACGAATAAATATGTCAGTTAGTGAAAACCATATCAAAATCCTTATATTACTTCCTCCAGATATATAGACAGAAAAATGTGACAGGACTTTTCATCATAGTTCAGCCAATTTGCTCAAAATATTTATAAGTTTTATACACAAACCCTTGTGAGTCTGTCGTTCTATTAGTGAAAAATGCATTATAATCCCTACAGTAGTTTCTGAGATCAGCTTTCACATACAGGCAGCAAATTGTTGTGGAGGACTTCAATTTAAAACATTTAATAATAGATTTGTATAGATGGGTTTCTGTATTAAATTCTGTGTGTTTTTCTATAATGTTTGTAATTACAAACACATCGTCTGTGCATGAACGACTGAGCTAAATCCATTTGTTCTTCAGAAATAAGATCTCTGATATTCTTCATGCCTTGATGGCCTTTATCAACCTTGAGAAGGCTTTTGACCATATGAACTATGATAGCCTATGGAAGATTATGTCTGAATGTGGATATCTTTATCACATAACAGAGGTAGTGAAAAGTCTTTACAAAAATAAACAAATTGTAATAAGTGCAGGTAGAAATCGATTAGAAGAAATAATTATTAATCTGTATTTTAGACAAGGGTTCAGACTGTCATCTGCCCTTCTTAATATTTACATTGACTTCATTCTTCATAAATGGGAATGTAAAGTAAAGAAAGGAATTAAGGTAATGATGAGAAATTCATGAATGTACTTTTGTTTGCAGATGATGTTATTCAAAAGAATTAAGACCCCCTCCATAACTAAGCACACAGCTGAATTAAATATGCAAAAAGTACACCTTAACAATTGCTAGTAATAAAACGAAAATCATGGAATTTTGAGGAAAATATGCAGTCAGATTGAAAGTTGTTTTGGATAACTCAGTTTTAGAAAAAGTTTCCCAGATCTCTTATTTAGGCTATGCTACAAGCTTTGAGTTTGACTCTGCTATTGAAGATAAAATACAAAAATTCAAAGCTGTCTGTGGTACAGTAGCAGAACTTTGGACCATATAGTCCATAAATAGACCATCATGAAATTCCATAATGTTATGGCATTTCCTGTGTTATCCTATGTAAGTGAAAGATGAGTTACTACAAAAAAATATATATATATATATATCCAAACAGCAGAGATAAGATTCCTAAGAAAGACGAAGGGCTGCGCAAGGAGAGACATGATTATAAATGAAGATATTAAAACATAATTAAATGTTTTCAACATGAATAAAAAAAATTCAGAAATATCATGAAGATTGTAGACAACAACTCATGAAAGTGACAGAGCTCACAATTTCTCAGAAGATCCTAAACTACAAGAGGTATCAGAAGACCTCAAAAAAGGTGGGAATGATTTTGTTTGTTTGTAAGTTCAGAACAGGCAACGACCTAATCCTTGAAAGGAAGATGATGATGAGATGATGATACTAATGGTTTTTTTGCTGTCTGGAGTTGTGGGGGCTGCTTACTTTACGGCTTTTATTATCAAATACTGCCACCTCTGTAACTGACCAGCTCGTAGCTTGCATCATTGCCACAAGGCATCACTCCAGATGCCAGTTAAATATGGAACAGATAACACTAGATATATTACACACCCATCATAACTGTAATTGTAAATTATGTACACAAGCTTTCCATGTGAATCAGTCTGTCTATTAGTGAAAACCATATTAAAATCACTGCAGTCGCTTTCACATTGAGACAGAAAAATGCAGTGGGGGGGGGGGGGGGGCATCAGTTTGTAATATGTATAAATTAAAAAGTTCAGTCTTTGTTATCATCATTATTTCCCTGTTCTGAATCATTATGGAAGAAAACATAAAACATAATTCTTAGTTTGCATTTTATTTCTATACGAGAGTGTCCATTTGGTGCCCCAAGTCATTCTAATTATCAAAATTTTCTTTCTCAAACAGTTTTAATCTTCATAATGATAAGTTGGGAATCCATAATCAAGTCTTAACCTTGCTGAAATCTTACTACTACTTTGCTTAGGTACTGACATTGCAAGTTACATTGATCCATTAGTGCTCATCTTGCCTCCCAAGTGCCTGGGTACTTTGCTGATTAGGGCAGAATAAGATTATTTAGTGCTGCTTATAGTTGGGACATTTTTGAATCTGTTATGAATATTTTATAAAGTTAATTATTTAAAAATATTTGAATGCGTAGCTGAAAGTACAGTTACCTTAAATATTACAGCTACATTTTTGTGCAAATAACACATGAATTAACACATATAGACATTCTTTCTTTTTTTCTTTGAAGATCTTCTGAATTGATAGTGACTGAAAATCTTTATACCATCTTTTTGTATTGTACATCTATTTTCTATGGGTGTATATCTGTTAATATAAATGACTACAAGTAAACATGCGAAAAATATAGCTTATAAATATGAGCCATGTGTGTCATCACTATAATTTCAGCCTTGAACTTTCTAATGTTTTAAGTATATATGAAATAGATGTGAAAAAGATTAACTTGAGAATACTTTTGGAACAGACCAGAGGTGACCAGAAACCAATCTAAGATTATACTGTGCCTGTAAACATCATCTGCAGTTTATTCACCACTGAACTTTAAGCCACAGTCTCAGTTTAATTATTCCTATTGTGGATAACATTAAACGAATGTAGTCTTGGTAACTAGTTCTCCATGTGCTTATGGTTGTTTTATCAAATAAGACAGCTTTGATAATGGGTTATAAGTATTTTGCAAATAATTGTTTTTGTATGGTGTGTTTTGATGTAATGAAATTGTTTCAGATACTTGCAAAATTAGCATGTGGACTTCACAAGCCCAATCGTCAAACAATTTTACCACAGTCACAAGTACCAGTCTTGTATCAGACTTTACCAATCAAGAAAGTTCGAAGCTTGGGTGGAAAGTTTGGCGATTATGTAGCTACAGTTTTAGGATGCACTGTTATGAGTGATCTTGCAAAGTTCTCTCTTTCAAAGCTTCAAGAAAAGTTTGATGAGAAGCAGGGGTGAGATGTCCTTCCTTATTGTCATCATTATTATTATAAATTATTACTGCTACAACAACAACAACAACTACTACTACTACTACTACTACTACTACTACTACTACTTCTTATTACCTCTATGTGCATTGTTCATAACACTGTGATGTAAACAAGCCAGTGAAGTGAAATTTACCAAAATTGGAAAGCAAGGTAAGGATCATTCAGGTAACTTATGGACTGCAGCCAGGTTATGTCATTGATGACCTCTGATATTTTAACAGGAGCATACCATACCATTTTGAAGGCATAACTGCAGCAAGTAAGTGCTGTGCAATGTCTTCTGGATTACAACAGCGCTATCAGTGAACAACCTCACAGAGTTTCCAACCTTATGCACTAGATCATTTATGTGTATTGTAAACATTAGCAGTTGCATGACACCACATTGAATGCAATTAGTGAACAAACTCTTCTCCAGCGAGTCTCATTACAGCTTGAATTCCATTGATAGCCAAGTATACAAGTGACTTTGTAATGTTGAATGACTGGTAGAGGATTTAATGTAACTGAGAACGCAGCAACTTTTTTCAAAGTGACATATTTTTTTCTAATTTACTAGTTTATATTTAGCTGGAAGAAACACAAATAGTATTAAGATACATGGGGAGAGATTGTTGTCAATTTTCTGTATGTTGCTCATATTTTTTAATGCATACCTTGGCTTGTTCCACATCTCTAAAAAATGCTCCTTTTGATGGGATCTAGGGAACATGATGAATGAATGACTGTATGCAGGAGTTGAGATAAAAGTGAGCAGCATCCTCTGTTGTTTGTTATCCAGTATTACACTGGACAAAAGTGTATGATGATTATCTGGGAAACCGTTCACTCTCATAGGGACTTCCATCTGGTCTGAATGCTGTGTACTGTAAATTTCATTATTGGAGAGGCTCCGAAACATGTGGCAATGTGTTTAATATTGATATGTTTAATCTCTGTTTTGTATCAGCACAAGTTTTATGTGAACAAAATTTGATTTTAAATGCAAACATTTTAGATTAGGCATGGTGATGACCATTATGAATATGAACTGAGAATACAAGTTGCTGTAACCAGACACATTAGACCAACTACAGTATTCTCCATGATGCAATTCAGTGGATTATTCCTCCATCATCAGGTGAATTTATGTCAATTAATAAGGCTAACTTTCGAGTAACATGTGGCACTGTCTATCGATGATCACTGGCTTCGTTTCCAGATGTACTTACATCACATTATGTACCCTGTACAGATGTGCTACAGGTCAGCTGAAAGTCACAGGTGCAATTTATCAATGCCTTAATTTGACATAAAATCACTTGGTGATGGAGGTATTATCCTCCTAATTGAATAGTGGAAAGTATCCTATAACTGGCATAATGTGACTGGTTACAGCTGTTTGTATTTTCATTTGAAAATTTGATTTATTTTGATTATTCATTCATATTGTCAAAAGTTTCATACGAGTTAGTGTAATTGAGAATGCACCTTTGACCACAAGAGATGAGTATTGTGTGAATATATTTCATATCATTTCTTCTCTCCCCTTAAAAGACACGAGTATGTATCACATTTTCATGTTTTGCTTCCTTACAGGACTTGGTTATACAATATAGCAAGGGGTATAGACCTAGAACAAGTCACTCCACGTCTCGTGTCGAAATCAATTGGATGCTGCAAGAATTTTCCAGGCAACCAGGCACTCTCTACAAAAACTGATGTGAGTAACATGGATTTTGTGTTTCATCTTTCTCTCTCTTCTACTGTTTATTCTGCCTGTTTGGGTCCACTGTTTTTCATGATTTGACAAAGTTATTTTATGTTCATGTACCTGGTTGGTTGGGGGGGGGGGGGTGTAGCAAGTATTTGAAAGGGGTGTGGGCTTGTAAATAACATACTCATGTTCAGAAAAAACAAAACTGTATCAGTTTATTTTCTTACGGAATTGTTTGGTTAGTTTTGCCAGGAATGGGGGCAGGGAGTGGGAGGCGAGAGAATGACTTAGAACAGAAAGGAATTCCGTTTCAAGGCTGTGGCTCCGAGAGACCTCCGTCTCACAAGTCAGGTGACTCTCCAGTGTGATTTGATTGGTATGCTGACTTTTCTGATGATGATTCAGCATCTTCTGTCATGAGCCGATGCCTTGTTGTAATGTCAGTGAAAAAGTGATGTGGACAAAAAAGGAGGCCTTTTTTGTAAAATTTAAATACTGAAAATTTCTCACGTTTTGTATTTGAGGCAGAGTTCGGGGCCAGCACAGCATTTGTCTAAACAAGTGTGGAAAAATACTTAACAACCTCACTCAGGTTGGCGGGTGCGCCATACCAGTGATTGTTAATCACTGCCCTGTCTCACATGCTAGAACACTGTGCATTAAGTTGTGTGAGAAGTTTGCAGGCTACATGCTTCATATGATGTAAATTTTTACACCATTACAATAATGTACTATGATGATCAATTCCAGAGCTAGTACATTTTAATTTTCTTGCAAGAATGTACAAAAATATGCTATTATGTATTATGGTGCAGAGTATTATAATCCAGTAATACAATTAATTGATTTCTATTGAGTTATTGTGTAACAGTTTGCACTTAACACTGTCCCATAGTAGTTTATTAGAGAGGTTTACACTTAGGTAGTTCATGTAATTCAGTCCATAATTAGATTCACCTTGTCCAACAATCACTAGTCTCAGTGACAGTAACCTTCCATGCGCTTGTTAATCATAACATAGTTCAATTAAAATATTCCTTACCTTGGGCTACAGAAATCACTCGAAAGTTTTTAAAGAGAAAAGTTCTTGAGTTTCGCAGATTTTAGTGAGCACAATTTTGCATACTGAGTGTGAGTCAACACTGGGAATGCACCTAGCAAAGGTCTTACACATGAGCTTTTAAATCACAAACTGCCAATTTTGGGTGACAACCAACTACTTATAGACAGGTGTAAGAACAAACAGTTATTTTGAAAACTACATCATGCTTTAGAAAGTTGACTAGGTTGGATTTTGATTTATAGAAAATGCTGTTGGTCAGAAATTTAGAAAAATGCACTGAAACTATTCTCCTTATGGAATGTGAATCCCCTTGTTACATGTAAGTGTGCCATCTTCGAAGTAGCATAATATTGCTGTATTTATTCATGCTGCACGTTTCACCTAATATAAGATATCTTCAGATTGGCCAGTATAGTGTTGATAAGTTGGTTTTGGGTGCCGCAATTAAGGCATCAAACAAACTTGTTAGGTTTCAGAATAAATCCTTTGTCAAGGTAGAGTACACACACACACACACACACACACACACACACACACACACACACACACACACACACACACACACACACACACACCTTTATTGTGCCAGTTGGTCACATGCTAGGAGATTCCATTTTAGCAGGTGGTCAAGGGTGGGGCAGATGTTGTGTCATGTTGGGGGGCAGGGTAGGGGAGAGAGAAGCAGGAAGAGGGGTTGTCGGTGAGTAGTTAGCGGCTTCGAGGGAGGCGGCAGGTTTGCTGGTTAGTAACGTTGGAGGGACGGATGGCAGGTGTCCAGGCAGGGCAAATGACACAAGTACTGGAGCTGGTGGGGTGCAGCATCGGTAACGTAGAGATGTAGTTTGGGAGGGAGTGACAGGACAAAGGAAGGAGAGACTGTTGGGCATCAGGTGTGGGACAGGGGGTTAATGGAGATTGAGGCCAGGAGGATTACAGGAGTGGTGGATGTGTTGCAAGGATAACTCCCATCTAGAGAAAATGGTGGTGAAGGCTTGTGAAGCAGCCATTGAACTCGAGCATGTTGTGCTCAGCTCATTCCATTAGTCAGCTGCTTGGAAGTCACGTCCAGATAAAATGCAGTGCAGAAATAGCAGCTGAGCTGGTATTTAACACTGCTGCTTTCACAGGTAGCCCTGCCTCTGATGGAGGCCTATGACAGGACTCGAGTAGGAAGTGCTGGGTGAGTGGATTGGGAAGGTATTTCACATGGATCTTCTACTTAGATATGTTCACTTTGGCAAGGTGGTGTAGGGAAGTGGGGGGGGGGGGGGGGGTCAGTGACATAGGGATGGACCAGAATGTTGTGTAGGATGCAGAGGTGATGGAATACTGCTTTAGGAGGGGTGGGAAGGATCTTGGGTAAGATGACCGTCATTTCCAGGCATGATGATAGAAGCACATTATTCACTTAAAAGCACATTATTCACTTAGAAGCACATTATTCACTTGTTCCACCCCAGGTTGATACTAGGTGATGAAGGGGCGGGGCATTCCTGTGGGAATTTTGGAGGTAGTGGGGGGATTGGGGGTGGGAGAGGATATGACGTGGAAAAACTGTTTTGTGGACTGGGTTTGGGAGGGTTAGTGCCTGTTTGTGAAGGTCCTCTGAGTCCTTCAGCGTACAGGGCAAGGGGCACTCATCCACAGGTGAATAGGCTTTATGGCAGCAATTTTTTGGTGTGGAAGGGGTGTAAACTGTTGAAATGTAGTTACTGTTGGTGGTTAGTGAGTTTAATGTGTACAGAGGTGTGGATGGGGTCCTCCGAAAGGCGGAGTTTAATATCTGGGAATATGGAAAATTGGGCTGAGGAGGACCAATGAAACAGACGGGAGAAGGTGTTGAGGTTTTGGAGAAATGAAGATAGGATGTCTTGGTCCTAAGTTTAGATAATGATGGTATCAGCAGTGAAACTGAACCAGACAAGGGGGTTTTGGATGTTTTGAAGCTAGGAAGGTTTCTCAAGATGGCCCATGAAAAGATTGGTGTAGAAGGGTGCTATGTATTTGCCCAGGGCTCTGCCATGGATTTGTTTATGTAGGTAAAAAATTCAACAACCAAAACCGCATAAATATTTCTTTATTTAAAACAATCAGTTTTGACAGACTTTGATGTCATTTTCAGGTCTTAAAAAAATCTTTTTGTTATGAAACGTGTCATTTTAGTTTGGACCTCACACCAAGTTCTCATGTGGATAAAAAAATAACACATTACAAAAGGTTTGTCATAACCAACATTTTTAAAAACATATAGCACCCCTACACAAATGGCCATATCCATATACACTGAAGAGCCAACGAAACTGGTACACTTGCCTAATGTCATGTAGGACCCCCGCGACCATGCAGAAATGCTGCAACATGACATGACATGGACTCAACTAATGTCTGAAGTATTGCTGGACGGAACTGACACCATGAATCCTGCAGGGCTATCCCTAAGAATACGGGGAGGGGGGGGGGGTGCTGAAGATCTGTTCTGAATAGCATGTTGCAAGGCATCCCAGGTATGCTCAATAATGTTCACGTCTGGGGAGTTTGGTGTTTAAACTCAGAAGAGTGTTCCTGAAGCCCTCTGTAGCAATTCTGGAAATGTGGGGTGTCGCATCGTCTTGCTGGAATTGCCCAAGTCCGTTGGAATGCATGATGGACATGAATGGATGTATGTGATCAGACAGGATGCTTATGTACGTGTCACCTCTCAGAGTCATATCTAGACATATCAGGGGTCCCGTATCACTCAAAACGCACATGCCTCACACCATTACAGAACCTCCACCAGCTTGAACTGTCCCCTGCTTACATGCAGGGTCCATGGATTCATGAGGTTGTCTCCATACCTGTACATGTCCATCCGCTTGATAAAGTTTGAAATGATACTCGTCCGAGCAGGCAACATGTTTCCAGTATTCAACCGTCCAGTGTCGGTGGTGACGGGCGCAGGTGAGACGTAAATCTTTGCACCACACAGTCATGAAGGGTAAATGAGTGGGCCTTCGGCTCCAAAATCCCATATCGATGATGTTTCTTTGAATGGTTCACACGCTGACACTTGTTGATGGCCCAGCATTGAAATCTACAGCAGTTTGCTGAAGGGTTGCACTTCTGTCATGTTGAATGAGTCTCCTCAGTCATCATTGTCCCATTCTTGCTGGGTCTTTTTCCGGCCGCAGCGAAATAGGAGATTTGATGTTTTACTGGATTCCTGATATTCTCAGTACATTCATGAAATGCTCATACGGGAAAATCCTCACTTCATCACTACCTTGGAGATGCTGTGTCCCATCACTCATGCACCGACTATAACACTACATACAAACTCATTTAAATTTTGATAACCTGGAATTGTAGCAGCAGTAACCAATCTAACAACTATGCCAGGCCCTTGTTGTTGTATATAGGTGTTTCCGATCGCAGCGCCGTATTCTGCCTGTTTACATATCACTGTATTTGGATACGCATACCTGAACCAATTTCATTGGCGCTTCAGTGTATATATCGCTCACAGATGCTTGTTACATCACAAAAGCACAGTACACAGTAGCAGTGTACATATCGCTCACAGATGATTGTTACATCACAGAAACACAGTACACAGTAGCACATCTGTATACATAAGCTGGAGATATTCGAAACAGTGACAATCCACTTTAAACGGAGTACCTGGTAAAACTACTTGTTTATATAACTTTCCCTCAAAAGAGATGTAGATGTGGGTAATGATGTAGTAGTAAGGTGTATGAGGATTGACATAGTGGATTTGGAGTCTGAAGGATGTTAGGAAATGTGTTGTTTGATAACAGCAAGGTCATGGGTGTGAGGGATGTGGTATATAGGAAGATGACATTAATAGTGTAGAGTAGGTGTCTAAGAGATAAAGAGGTGCGAATGGTGGAGTGTCAGTGAAGGAAGTTGTTAATGTCTTTGATATGAAAGGTTAGGTTTCGGGCAGTTAGTTGGAGGTATTGGTTAACCACAGTGGCAATTCTTTCAATAGGGGTACAATAATTGGCTACAATAGGACATCCAGGATTGTTGCATCTGTGGATTTTTGGAAGTATATGTAACGCTGTTGTGCAGGGTGTTGTTGGGTTGAGAATGAAGATGGCTCAGGGAAGAGATTCTTGGATGTGCCTAAGGATTTTAGCAGGTGTTGGAGATTATGTTGAACTTCTGGATGGGATCACTCTGGGATAGGTTTAGGGGGAGTAGTTAGGTAATTGGTGGCAGAAGCCTTCCTCCAGGAAGTCACTGTGATTCATAACAACAGTGGTGGAACCTTTGTCTGCAGGAGGATAATTAAGTCAGAATCTGTTGTGAGGTTGTGGGTGGCTGTCCTTTCTTTTGCTGAGAGGTTAATGTTCTTAGGAAGGGATCTGGGGAAGGATGTTGAGGCCAAGTTGGAGGTAAGAAGTCCAACATGGTTAAACTTTGGCGAGGCCATTGGATATGAATGAAACTTGAATAGTGTTGACATTATTGGTGGAATGGTTAACAACAGTGTTTTGGGTTTCTTTGTTGTCTGGATTTCATGGAGTGTCGGGAGGGAGTTTTGGAGGATATGGCAAATCTAAAAGGTCAGCTAGGCATGATCTGGGTACTATGATGGGTTGACAAGGAGGTTCACTGTGGGTAGGATAGGTTTTTATGGGTAATAGTGCTCCAAGGTGGGAGTAGGATATCAACAGGTTGGACAGTTCATGGAGATGTATGGAATGCCCTTCCAGGTGCTGGAGAGCAAGGGTTTCACTTTTGGAGATGTGGTTCATGTATTAAGGATTGCACTGTAAGAATATATTATGGAGAGAACAGTTGTGCTTCTGGGATGCCTCTGTCATGGAGATGTGTTTCTGCAGTACTGGGCTAGAGAGAGGTAGGGACAGGCAGGATCTGAATTGATAAAAATCATTGTGAAATGAGAGATGGGAACCAGAAGAGGGAAATTTCATGGTTAGGTAATTGTGCAGGATGAGAGAGGAAGAGGTAGAGGGCATTCCATTACTTAGGCAGTGTTTGAGGAACAAGATATGGGACTGGGATATAGCTAGGGAAAGGTGTACTTTTCTGAACTGATAGATGGAGCAGGGCTTCATTTGGGCTAGGATGGTGTTACATACGTGTGAAATGATGCAGAAAATGGATGAATGAAAGTGATATGTTAATGTGACAGGAAGTGGATAACAAAATGTGAGTTTGGGGAATAAAAAAAAAGAAAAAAAAGAAAGAAAAAAAACAGAAGAAATTGTGCAGAGATCAATAACACAGTTCCTGACATGAGGGTATTTGATTGTGTTCAAGTTGCCCAATCTGTCTCACCTTCTCCTCCTCAATCCAGTGTGCCACCTTCCTGGTTGTTGACCTCCACCTTTCTGATGACTCCATTTATACCACTGTCTATATTAAACCCACTAACCACTAACGGTACCTACATTTTGACAGCTATCATTCCTTCCACACCAAAAAATCAGTACCTTACTGCCTGGCCATCTGTGGATGTCTTATCTGTAGTGTTGTGAACTCCCTTGCCCTCCATGCTGAAGATCTGACAAGAGCTTTACAGACAGTCACTAGCCCCCAAACAGACTTTCTGGGCCATATCCTTAAAACACCCCTTATCTTCCCACCATCCCGAAGAATCAACCACAAATGAGACAACCTTCATCCCCTTCTCCCTCATCCACTATTGTACTGGACTCATATAACTGAACTACATCCTTCGTCAGGGCTTTTATTATATGTCATCAAGCCCAGAAATGAGAGACACCCTACCAAAGCTGTCCCTCCCCCCATCCCCACCCCCACCCTCCTAGTGTGGTATTTTGCAACCCTCCTATCCTACACAACATCCCTATGTAACACACACACACACACACACACACACACACACACACACACACACTACCTTGCTACATGCATCATATCTCTGTGGAAGGCCCAGGTGCAAGACTTGCCCAATCCTCCCACACAGCACTCCCATCTCCAGTCCTCTCATAGGCTCCCATCAGAGGCAGGGCCACCTGGGAAAGCAGCCATGTCATTTTCAAGCTCTGCTGCAGTTTCTGCACAGCGTTTTATATGGGCTGCCACCAAACAGTGGTCACAAACAAAGTTTACCACTCAGTGCCACAACATACAGCTGAGCACAACACGCTTGAGTTCAGTGGCTGCTTCAAAGCCTGGGTCCTCTGGATCATTTTCTTCACCACCAGCTTTTCTGACAACATCAATTGGAGAACTGTTTATGAGGTTTCTTTCCTCTCTCCAAGGGAAAGAAGTCTTTCACCAACAAGTTTTTACATTCAGCAACTTTTAAATAGTGCAGTCTGTGTCGCTGTCTCATAATACTTCATTATGTATAGATTATTTGTCACTCTTTTGTAGCTGTTACATTTAAAACTACAGGACAAAGTCAAAAGCTTAATTTAAAAGATTGTAAAAATAAATGAAAAAGGTTGTATGTAAGAATGAAAAAATTCAAGTACAGGCAATAGTAACAGAAGAAAATGTGAAAGACCTAATTAAGCACAATGGAATGACCGAACATTGGAGGAAGGACCATCAATATATGAGAGATTGTTTAATCAAATCAGTCTTCTGCTAACTTTTACCCAATAACTCTACATCAGAGTAGCACCCTAACAGACTTTTCCTTACAGTAACTAAAATCAATTGAAGCTCTTAGGCTGACAGATTACTCCAAACTGCATTAAGTTTACTGAGTCTTCATACAGCTGAAGTTTGTCAATCAGAACCTGGTGCCAGGTGATGCTGCTTTGTTGTAGTCACCTACGTGACTACAGTAATGTTTGATTAATCTTTGATGACAACTCATTACATGGAGTAAACACATCAATATCTTAACTTCTGTGAATATACACTGAAGAACCAAAAAAACTGGTACATGTGCCTAATATTGTGTAGGGCTCCCATGAGCGCACAGAAGTGTCACAACATGACATGGCATGGACTTGTCTTATGTCTGAAGTAGTGCAGGAGTGAATTGACACCGTGAATCATGCAGGGCTGTTCATAAATCCGTAAGAGTACAAGGGGTGGAGATCTCTTCTGAACAGCACGTTATGGGGCATCCCAGATATGCTCAATAATGTTCATGTCTGGAGAGTTTTGTGGCCAGTGGAAGTGTGTGAACTCAGAAGAGTGTTCCTGGAACCACTCTGTATTTAGCAGTTCTGGACATGTGGGATGTCGCATTGTCGTGTTGGAATTGCCCAAGTCTGTTGGAATGCACAATGGACATGAATGGGTGCAAGTGACAGACAGGACGCTTACGTGTGTCTCACCTGTCAGAGTCATATCTAGATGTATCAGGGATCCCATATCACTCCAACTGCACACGCCTCACACCATTACAGTGTTTCCACCAGCTTGAACAGTCGTCTGCTGACGTGCAGTGTCTGTGGATTCATGATGTTGTCTCCATACCCCTATACATCCATTTGCTCAATAAAATTTGAGACTAGACTCGTCCAACCAGGCAACATGTTTCCAGTCTTCAATAGCCCAGTGCCAGTGTTGACAGACCCAGGCAAGGTGTAAAGCATTGTGTCATGCAGTCATCAAGAGTACACGAGTGGACCTTCAGCTCCGAAAGTTTATATCAATGACATTTCATCGAATGGTTCGCACACTGACACTTCATGATGACCCAGCACTGAAATCTGCAGCAACTTGTGGAAGGGTTCACTTCTGTCTCGTTCTTGTAGGATATTTTTCCAGTCGCGCGATGTGGCAGATTTGATGTTTTACCAGAGTCCTGGTATTCATGGTACACTCATGAAATGGTCATATGGCAAAATTCCCCCTTCATTGCTACCTCGGAGATACTGTGTCCTATCACTCGTGCGCCGACCATGACACTACGTTCAGACTCATCTAAATCTCGATAATGTGCCATTGTAGAGCAGTATCCAATCAACAACTGCAGCAGATACTTGTTGTCTTATATAAAAGCCAACAGATACTTGTTGTCTTATATAAAAGCTGCCAACTGCAGCGCCATATTTTGCCTGTTCACATATATCTGTATTTGAGTATATAAGCCTATACCATTTTCTTTGGTGCTTCAGTGTTGTATCCATAGATGGTATCCCACTGGTCCAGTGTTAAGAAGCTGCAGTAATTGTATGCCTGCCTGTCACTTCTTCCTTAATGGCACACTGTCACTTCTCCAATGCCCAGGGACAACTGAAACATTATCCAAACAAACTACCAGCAGTAACCGTTTTAACAGAAAATCATCCTACATGTAATTAATCACAATAACTCTGAACATCTTTGCGTCAGGCCACACTCGTTCACACATTATTCTGACATCATAATGTGGTGGCATTTGCATCATAATGTATATGCACAAATTTGTGCCCTCACACAAGGAAATGAAATGAAAAAGAAATGAATAGCCATAGAGAACTGTAAGGGACATAACATGAATGGAAAAGAAAATCAGCATTTAGGGTTTAGAGAGAGTGACAGTTATTTAGAAAGAGACATCAAATCAGGAAAATAAATTTAAGAACCTTAGATGATGTAGCATTTTCGAAAAATAAGTAAATAGTCATTATTTATGAAGTAGATAAAATACAATAAACAGAAATAAGGGGAATCACAAAACAAATTAAATTAAAAAAGAGATGTAGATGAATGAACCAGAGAGTTAGCAAACTTCTAATTGACGCTGAGGCCTTTGGTGATAGGGCATTATCATAGTTGAAAGAAGATATTACAGGAAATTGCTTATTAAAACATTCAGCTACGTCATTTTTCTCACTCCAAAATGAATTTCATGTTTTTTCTTTTTTTTTAATTTTCTTTGTGTTCATTGTAACTTTATTTCATATTGGCCAGTCCTTATTGGCCAGTCCTTACTCAAGGATTTCATCTTCTCTCTGTTCAAGGAGTTCTCTTGTTTTTTCAGTGACTATCATATTATCCAGAGCAGAGAGGATTTTTCCCCATGGCTAACATTATTGGTAAAGTGGTTGAACTCTAATGGTCATAATGTGCTATCCTGAGGAAATCCTATGTTAATGTATTTGTTGTTGTTGTTGTTGTGGTCTTCAGTCCTGAGACTGGTTTGATGCAGCTCTCCATGCTACTCTATCCTGTGCAAGTTTCTTCATCTCCCAGTACCTACTGCAACCTACATCCTTCTGAATCTGCTTAATGTATTCATCTCTTGGTCTCCCTCTACAATTTTTACCCTCCACGCTGCCCTCCAATGGTAAATTTGTGATCCCTTGATGCCTCAGAACATGCCCTACCAACCGGTCCCTTCTTCTTATCAAGTTGTGCCACAAACTCCTCTTCTCCCCAATTCTATTCAATACCTCCTCATTAGTTACGTGATCTACCCATCTAATCTTCAGCATTCTTCTGTAGCACCACATTTCAAAAGCTCCTATTCTCTTCCTGTCCAAACTATTTATCGTCCATGTTTCACTTCCATACATGGCTACACTCCATACAAATACTTTCAGAAACGACTTCCTGACACTTAAATCTATACTTGATGTTAACAAATTCCTCTGCTTCAGAAACGTTTTCCTTGCCATTGCCAGTCTACATTTTATGTCCTCTCTACTTCGACCATCATCATTTATTTTGCTCCCCAAATAGCAAAACTCATTTACTACTTTAAGCGTCTCATTTCCTAATCTAATTCCCTCGGCATCATCCGACTTAATTCGACTACATTCCATTATCCTCATTTTGCTTTTGTTGATGGACATCGTATATCCTCCTTTCAAGACACTGTCCATTCCATTCAACTGCTCTTCCAAGTTCTTTCCTGTCTCTGACACAATTACAATGTCATCGGCGAACCTCAAAGTTTTTATTTCTTCTCCCTGGATTTTAATACCTACTCCAAATTTTTCTTTTGTTTCCTTTACTGCTTGCTCAATATACAGATTGAATAAAATCGTGGAGAGGCTCCAACCCTGTCTCACTCCCTTCCCAACCACTGCTTCCCTTTCATGCCCCTCGACTCTTGTAACTGCCATCTGGTCTCTCGCTCCCTCTGTTTTACCCCAGCCACCTTTAGAATTTGAAAGAGAGTATTCCAGTCAACATTGTCAAAAGCTTTCTCTAAGTCTACAAATGCTAGAAACGTAAGTTTGCCTTTTCTTAATCTTTCTTCGAAGATAAGTGGTAAGGTCAGTATTGCCTCACGTGTTCCAACATTTCTACAGAATCCAAACTGATCTTCCCCGAGGTTGACTTCTACCAGTTTTTTCCATTCGTCTATAAAGAATTCGCGTTAGTATTTTGCAGCTGTGGCTTATTAAACTGATTGTTCGGTAATTTTCACATCTGTCACCACCTGCTTTCTTTGGAATTGGAATTATTATACTCTTCTTGAAGTCTGAGGGTATTTCGCCTGTCTCATACATCTTGCTCACCAGATGGTAGAGTTTTGTCAAGACTGGCTCTCCCAAGGCCGTCAGTAGTTCTAATGGAATGTTGTCTACTCCCGGGGCCTTGTTTCGACTCAGGTCTTTCAGTGCTCTGTCAAACTCTTCACGCAGTATCGTATCTCCCATTTCGTCTTCATCTACATCCTCTTCCATTTCCATAATATTGACCTCAAGTACATCGCCCTTGTACAGACTCTCTATATACTCCTTCCACCTTTCTGCTTTCCCTTCTTTGCTTAGAACTGAGTTTCCGTCTGAGCTCTTGATATTCATGCAAGTGGTTCTCTTTTCTCCAAAGGTCTCCTTAATTTTCCTGTAGGCAGTATCTATCTTACCCCTAGTGAGATAAGCCTCTACATCCTTACATTTGTCCTCTAGCCATCACTGCTTAGCAGTTTTGCACTTCCTGTTGATCTCATTTTTGAGACATTTGTATTCCTTTTTGCCTGCTTCATTTACTGCATTTTTATATTTTCTCCTTTCATCAATTAAGTTCAATATTTCTTCTGTTACCCAAGGATTTCTACTAGCCCTCGTCTTTTTACCTACTTGATCCTCTGCTGCCTTCATTACTTCATCCCTCAAAGCTACCCATTCTTCTTCTACTGTATTTCTTCCCCCATTCCTGTCAATTGTTCCCTTATGCTCTCCCTGAAACTCTCTACAACCTCTGGTTTAGTCAGTTTATCCAGGTCCCAACTCCTTAAATTCCCACCTTTTTGCAGTTTCTTCAGTTTTAATCTACAGTTCATAACCAATAGATTGTGGTCAGAGTCCACATCTGCCCCTGGAAATGTCTTACAATTTAAAACCTGGTTCCTAAATCTCTGTCTTACCATTATGTAATCTATCTGATACCTTTTAGTATCTCCAGGGTTCTTCCATGTATACAAACTTCTTTCATGATTCTTTTATTGTATTTAGTGACTGATAAGTGTTCCATTAACAGTTCAACATACCTGATGATTGTGATATATCTACTCTTTATGTGCTATTCTGTTTGATCAGAATCAATCATTAGCTTCATCTCTTATTCATAATGATTCTACCTTATTTAGTAGTATTTTATGGTCAGCAGTATCAAAAGGCACACACTCCTCCTTGTCAAGAGTGTCAGGTACCAAATTTGTAAATTCTGCAATGACCAATTCTGTAATCTACCCTTCAGCACCAAACCTGTGGTGCACTTAAAAGTTTGAATATACTCAGTTAATTCATTAAGCTGTCTACAATATTGCGAAAGAGGTAGATTGCTACTCTCCGTTAAGATGACACATTGAATTGCAGACAGGCAGAATCGAAAAGACTGTTACACATCGAGCTTTCAACCAAAGCCTTCCTCGGAAAAGAAAACACACACTGACACACATTCACACAAGCCAGCACACTTCACCCACACATGATCCCTATGTCCAGCGGCTTGAGGCAGAATGCAACTGTCATCTTGAATGAAAGCAGCAGTGTGGTGAGAAAGAGGAAGGGATAGCAGGTTACGGGTGGGGGGGGGGGGGGGGGTTGCAGGTACTAGATGGCAACAGGACAAGGCTGCCAGGCACAGTATTGGGAGGTGGGGGAGGGGGAGGAGACAGGGGGCGAGAGCGGCACCCAATGTGGATGAGGGGACATGAAATGGGTGGAGGTGATAGGACAGGGGCGGTGGAAACTTCAGTGGAGTGTGTGGGGACAGTGGGTTACCATAGATTGAGGCTGGCGTAATTTTGGGAGTGGAGAATGTGCCATAAGGATAACTCCCATTTGTGCAGTTCAGGAAAACTGGTGGTTCAGGTAGAGTTCAAATGGCTTGGGTAGTGAAGCAACCATTGAAATCAAGCATGTTATGTACAAACTGCATGTTGTGCCACAAGATGGTCTACTTTCCTCTTAGCCTCAGTTTGGCAGTATCCGTTCGTCCTGGTGGACAGCTGGTTGATAGTCAAATGTTCAAATGTGTGTGAATTCCTAAGGAACCAATCTGCAGAGGTCATCAGTCCCTAGACTTACACACTACTTAAACTAACTTATGCTAAGAACAACACACACACCCATGCCCGAGGGAGGACTCGAACATCTACTGGGAGGGGCCACACACTCCGTGACATGGTGCCCCAGACAGCATGGCCACTCCTCAGGTTGATAGTCATACCAATGCAAAAAGCTGTGCAGTTATTGTAGCAGAGCTGCTATATGACACGGCTGCTTTCACAGATGGCTTAACCTCTGGTGGGATAGGATAAGCCTGTGACTAAACTTGATGAGGAAGCACTGGGTGGATGGATTGGATGTTTCTTGCACCTGGGTCTTACCCAGGGAGGTGATCCCAATGACAAGGGGTTGAGATTGGGAGAGACACAGGGATGGACTAAGATGTTGTGGAGGTTGGGTGAATGATGAGACACCACTTTAGGAGGGGTGGCAAGGATTTTGGGTAGGATGTTCCCCATTTCAGGGCATGATGATAGGTAATCAAAGCTCTGACAAAGGATATGGTTCAGTTGTTCCAGTCCAGAGTGGTATCGATTGATGAAGGGTGCATTTCTTTGTAGCTGTTTCGTGGAGGTGGTGTGGGGATTGGGGGTGTGTGGGGATGTGGTATAGGGAATCCTCCCACCACCCCGAAGAATCAGCTACAAAGGAGTGCCCCCTTGGTCACCCAGTATCAGTCAGGTTTGGATGAATTAAACACATCCTTCGTAAGGGCTTTGATTGTGTATTGTCATGCCCTGATTTCTATTATGGCCATCTCACCACCAGAAGATCAGCTTTCACTGTGATCATGTGTCATTTCTCCTTTCATAGAAATACAGGACATGGGTATGAGAGGGAGGCAGAGCTTGTTTCTCCACATCATTGCTCTCCCTCTGTCAGTCAAAATTTTGATTATATTCTGATTAAAATATCTTTGCAATTGACAGACTGCAGTGGTAGTGGGAAGTGTTGCTGGCATGCAGCAAGCAAGGCCCATGCTAGGCAAGGCTCTGTAAGTACCTACAAAACTGGCAGTACAGCGAGCATGTGGCCCATGAGCAATAACTAACAGTTGTTTGGTGACTGGAGCCTACCACTCGGCTCACTGAAATGTTACTCACAAAGTAGTTTTAATCAGAGTATATTTTATATTTTAGGTTCTCAGCTGACTGTCAGTTTATAGTGTTCGCACTTTGAACTGTAGTGCCTAGAAAACAAAATCTGTCAGAGTATTTTGACCCCACCAAAATTTTTCCCTTAACATGCGGATAAAGTTATTTTCATTTGTACTTCAGTGATAAGTGCCTTAATGGTTTTATCTGTAGCATTGTAAGTATGGGTTGAAGGTTTATGAATGCCCACAAAAGGTCAAAATTAATATTCTGCAGATTTTGCAATTATTGAACTGGCCAAAAGAGAAAAATTATGACGAGAAACTTCTTAAATCAATAGATCCACTCAGTTCACTGATAGAAAAAACGCTGCTGCTTTTCAACAAAAATGGTCATTGATGAAAGCTCAAATACAGCCAATAGAAGACAGCAAAGACCATTCAAGTTTTTGCAAAAACAAACATTCCAGTTGAAAATCTACCTAATCACCCCTTTTTTTTAACTGTCAGTTTCACAGCTCTAAGGCTTTGTCTTCACGCATGCAGCATGACAACCTTAAAATTTGTACGTCTAATCATTTACACAAAAAAAAAAAAAAAAATATGCAGATTTTGCCAAAAATAGACACTACATTTTCAGGTTTCTACTCATTATTATTTACTGTAAAGGAGCTTGTGTGCTCTGTACGCATTGTTTCAGCATACGAATTGCTACCTAATGAAAACTTGGTGCCTCTTCATTTTTATAGTTTTACTGACTTCATTCTCTCTGGTTGGCAGTATTATTATTGTACTTAGTGTGTAATTATTTAGAGGTATTATATCTGCTTTTGGGAAATTTTGATGTGGTTTCGCTGCAATACTTGTAAAATGGTTCATTCACAAAGTTTGCCAGCTAGCACAGGTCATCTATTTCTTTATCTGTTGCCATTGTTTGTATGTTGTTATCCTGTTGTTTGTCTCCACCTGTTTCCTCTTGTATGACATCCCAGATTGCTTTGTTTTTATTTTCTGCTTTACATATTATTTTATCACTAAGTGAAATTTTTAAAGTAATCAATACATTCTGTAAAACTTTTTGTATCTGTGATAAAAATTTAAGAACTATGACTCACTATACATCTTTATCGTTGAACTGAAGTGCATTAGGTTCTGTGAGTACTATTTAAAACCTGCTGTTATCCAATTGTTTTTGAGACATTTCTACTGATGTAGGTAGTTTTAAAATGTCTTTTCAAAATTCAGTTTGAATAATGTTGAAGACTTCAAGAATTTCATATTTACGTTGGTTTCCTCATACACTTCAACCCAACTTTGGATTGATAGCTGTCTTGAAAATTGTTGCAGTTCAACTTATGATAGAAGTCTTTTGCAGGCTTGTAGTGTACGGATTTTCCATTCCTGTTTTACTAGTTGTTATCTGGAAGAAATTACCTGAGACTTTCCATTCTCTATAATCCATTTTGCTAACTTAGACATTTCTTTTTTAAAAACTTCAAAAGAAGCATTATCTCGTTTAAAAAACTATAACCTTGGAAATTTTGTTATGTAATGCATAATCTGCTGTTGCAGACTCTCTTGGTCATTTATGAACAATGAATTTTGAAGTGTGATGACAGCAGTGGTCATTGTTTTCTGTCTTCATTTGACTAAGTTAGTACCTTCAGCTCAAGTATCAATTATTAAAGTCTGTGCAGTGTCATATACTTATGAAGTTATTTTCTGTGATCAGGTAAAACAGTGGCTTGAAGTACTGTCTACAGAGGTCATGGAACGACTGGCCAAAGATTATGATCAGGTACTGAACATTATAATTTTGTTTACTCTAAGTTATAGTGTCTGTTTAGAAAGCATTTCATAATCTAGAAAAGTTTATAAAAAAGCAAAATGTAATAAACTGTGTTAAAATCTTTGACCATTTGGAAAGTAGCTTTAAATTGAAGTTTAAATGAACAACTTGCCAAATTGATATGAGAATCTATGCTAAATGCATTGAAAAATGATGAACACTGTAACTTACATTTGTCCTTGAAACATTTAGTCTCTGCAGTTTATTTAAAGAAATTTTTCTTTGCTGTTATGGTGGATTACATTTTGTATTTACCCGTGATGAGTTCGTATAAGAATAAAAAGATATCCTCTACACAAAGTTCAGATTATTATTTCTTTACACTTGAGTTGAACAATGTTACTATAAGACAAAAAGCAGAGAAATAGCTTGTGTGGAATACTTAACAAAAACTGACAAGTTTAGGAATTCCTTGTCTAATAAAGTTCATAGATAAAAGCATCTCATTATCTAAGGAAAAACAAATCATATGTACAACTCCATTTTTCTGTTATTATCATGGTCATCATACTCTGCGGGTAAACCATTTTTACCAATATTATCTTCATGAGGGTTAAATCTGATTGTGTTTTTCCATTGGTGATAAGGATGGTGTTAGTCATTGAAAGCTCTGGGTTTACATTATATCTGGACTGGCAGAAAATGTTAGGAATGCTTCCTTGCTCATGGAGTTTTGACAAAAGTCACAATCTGTAATATTGTCTCTGGAATAGATTGTGGCCCTCGGATTCTGAGATGAGTGAGAGCCCATGAACCAGAGACTTCGAAGTCTCTGTGAAAGGCTAGGCTGTGACTTCATGGACTTGTGCCATAGGGCTGAGAACTGTAGGGTGGCCCAAAATGGATCACATGTGCTTTACACACAAGAGGCTGCTACCCAAGTAGCTGACTCTGCGTGGCGCCACAAATTTTATTTATTTATTTATTTTTAAGTTTTTTAATTGACTCTCCAGCCACTCCTGATAACAATATCTGTAGGAGACTGGGAAGTATCAGCATGAGATTCAAAGAAATGCCTCCAACAGATGAGATAGTCGTGAGTGACAGACAAATGAAAACAAGACGCCTGGAAAAAAGTGTTAACTGTTCATTATTTCAAAAGTAATTGCCATAACTGTTAACAAATTTTTCCCACTGTAAAAAAGACGAGGTGGCCAGTGCCTTCATGGAGAAGTGTTTGCAGTTGTTTATGGTATCATAATTGTACCTGGAATTCACCTCTCTGTCCAAAGTAAATCAGTCACGAAAGGTCACAAATGTCTTACTTCAGGGCTCCAAACGCATTGAAGTTGCATGGGGAGAGATCGGGACTGTATGGAGGTTGTGTAGGTGCTTCCCATCAAAACTTCTGCAGCATAGACAAAACAACCTTGCCAACTTGTGGGCCAGTGTCAATTTGCTTCAGACTAAGAGGTGCATGCCGTGGTACAGTCGTGATTCAATAGGCACCCGCAAACATTTTCCCACGGAATCATTACCCATCTCACCTCGCAGTGGGATAAATGCATTAACAGTTATGGAAATTACTTTTGAAATAATAAACAGTTTGTCACCTAATATTAGGTTCAGAAAGTTTGTTAAAACCCAAAGTTGGCAGCAGTGATATTTTTGGGTATTATTCGAGCACATATTGAAAGGATAGGTTAATGGGATATGGAGGTGGTGGTTTTGTTGAAGCAGACAAGAAACTGAAATCCATCAAGATAGAAGCTGGAGCTGAATGCGAGGTATTTTGCGCAAGACTCAGTATCAGAGGTGGGCTTAAAATTACAATTGGGTCCTTCTATCAGCCACCAGACTCACCCCCTAATTTAACAAAAAACTTCAGAAAAACCTGCTTTAGAGAAAACCTCAGTTTGCCAGAATATAATTTCTCCAGTGATATCATAGTCATCGGTGGAGACTGTAATGGATCTGGGAGATGTGTTATATTCTACCGGATTTGTCGATACCAAATTGTAAATGTTTTCTTATATTTTTGTCAGAATATTTGTGAATTGTAATTTGCCTTATTTTATGCTAATTTACTTATATTTTTGAGAGTGACAGCATATTGATTACTATTAGTAGATGTGACGAAGAATATCAAAGAGACTGGTTACAAGTGGAAGCTTGTGTGTTGTATAAAATGTCTTTGATGCTGGAGTCGTCTGTGACTGTAGTCAGTCGGCCGTGAACTCTCGGTGTGTGTGTTGACGGTGGAACAATGTGCAGATCGCCGTTATAAATAATTTGCTAGTGAACAAGAAAAATTGATTATGTTACTACTTTTTTATATAAACTTTAAGAAGAAACCACATTCGAAGAAATGGTATTTGAAGCACCAAAAAGGAGGCAAACGCATTGAACCAGGTCATTTCTGCAGCCGACAAAACTGCATTGTGGAATCGTACTTCCACTAGACGACTGAAGCCAAGACAAATATCGTCTTGTAAACATTTCACGGAGAAGGTACTGTCACGAAATATGCTAAATACAGTATATAAAAATAGTGAGCATATTTCAAGACCTTAATCATCCAACAATCAACTGGGATAATTACAGTTTTGTCGTAATGTACGTGACAAGACACCCTGTGAAATTACTAAATGCCTTCTCTGAAAACTATCTGTAACAAATAGTTCAGGTCTCCACCCATGATGGAAATATATTAGATGTAATGGCAACAAATATGCCTGACCTCTTTGAGGATGTCCACATCGAAATGGATTCAGTGACCATGAGACATCTGTAGCAACCATGATTACCAAATTATGAAGGACAAATAAAACAAGTAGAAAGATTTTTATGTCCAGCAAACTAGATAAAAAACAGTAATTTCACATCTCAGTGTGGAATCAGAAATGTTTAGTTCAGTAGAGGAGCATGTAGGGGAGCTATGCCTCAAGTTTAAAAGATTAGTTAACCATGCACTTGATGGATATGTACCCAATAGAACAGTTCGTAATGGGTGGGGACCCTCTGTGATTACAGTCATTGTAGAGAAACTTCAAAAAAACAGACACTACTCCATAATAAGCGTAAAACAAAGTGCAGGGCTATAGATAAGAAGATGTTAAACGAAAAGCATTTAGTCACATCCATCTACAAGAATGGTAGCAGAAGTGATCCACAAAACTGCTGTCCAGTATCATTGACATACATTTGTTGGTGAATCTTAGATCGTATTCTGAGCTCTAACATAATGAGGTATCTCGAACAGAATGCTCTCTTTCTTGCCAGCAAGCATTGGTTCTGGAAACACTGATAGTGTGAAACCCATCTCACACTTTTCTGATATGACATACTAAAAGCTATGGATCAAGACAGTCAGGTAGATGCAATGTTTCTTGACATCCCAAAAGCATTTGACCCAGTACCACACATACACTCAGTATCAAAAGCGTGATCATATCAAGTAAAATTTGTTTGGATTGAGGAATTTTTGGTCAGGAGGACTAAGCAAATTATTTTGTTTTACATTAATGATCTTGCAGAAAATATTAACAGTAACCTCGGAGTTTCTGCAGATGATGCAGTTATGTATAATGAAGTACTGTCTGAAAGACGTTGCAGAAATTTCAGTCAGATTTTGACAATATTTGGAAAAAGATAGATTACTACTCACCATATAGTGTAGATGCTGAGTCACAGATAGGCACAACAAAAAGACTTTCTTTTTGTTTTGCCTATCTGTGACTCAGCACCTCTGCTATATGGTGACTAGCAATCTATCCTTTTTGTAGTATTGTCATTAATCCATCCTGGATTTTCCATTGTTGGATTCTGTCAGATTTTGGTAAAATTTCAAAGTAGTGCAAAGATTGGCAATTTGCTTTAAATGTTCAGAAATGTAAAATTGTGTGCACCACAAAACAAAACAAAATAATGTACTATGACTATAATATCTATGAGTCACAGTTGGAATCAGTCAATTCATACAAATACCTGGGTCTAGCAATGTATTGGGATATGAAATTGAAGGCTCGCATAGTCTCATTCATAGATAAAGTAGGTGGCAGATTGCAGTTCATTAGTAGAATAATAGGGAAATCTGTTTACATAGGAGACTCCATAAAAAAAAAAAAACTCGTGCGACCCATCCTAGAATGCTGCGCAGGTGTGTGCGATACGTAACAAATACGACCAACAGGAAATATTGAATGGATACATAGAAGGGCAGCACAAATGGACACAGGCTTGTTTGGCCCATGGGAGAGTCTCACAAAGATGCGGCAAGAACTGAATTGGCAGACTCTTGAAGGTAGACTCAAACTATTCCATGAAAACCTGTGTTGAAAGTTCTTAGAACCAACTTCAAGTGTCAAATCTAGCAAAATATTACAACCCCATTCGTATCGCTCCCATAGGGATCCCAAAGGCAAGAGCAAAGTGATTACAGCACACGTGAGGACATTCAAGCAATCATTCTTCCCATGAAACATATGTGAATGGGATGGGAAGAAACCCTGATAACCATTCCAGAGTGGTTTGTCAATTGTAAATGTAGATGTAGATATAATCACTGATAAGATTTAGTCCATGAAGTCTTCAAGCGACAGTTAGAAACGATATTTGTATATTCTGTTAACAACAGATTATTATTACTCTGCTTCATGCTACTAATTTTACTATTTACATTTAGCCCATTTTTGTACAGGTTGCATACATCAATGTAGAAGTACTTTATTGTTGATACAATGTAAAAACATAGTTTCTATTAGTTGTTTCTCTTTTATTAATTTGTACCTTGACTCTAGATCCATCAAGTATCTCCCTGAGGTTGAAGTCTTCCAGTAATACCAATACCAAAGTAATTGAGTTTGGATCACTACATCATACTCCCCTAAAAACTGTGTCCAATACACAGACAGGTTATGCATTAATAATTACATTTGCATTAAGAATGCACTTCCCTTCAGCAGTGAGTATTAACTTCTTTAAGTTGTAAGAAATGACACCATATAAGGTGAACACTGATTTATTGACAACCACATCAGCCAAGTTTGACCGCAATGCACTAACTCAACTTAGCACTCTTATGCTTTGATAAGTCCAGATGAATTTCAGCATACAGTATTGTCTGTCCATACTCATGTTACATCTTGTGTCAGTGTTCAAGGTCAACAGTTTGAGCATGTAATAAAATGATCATAATCATAAACACAGAAACCATATTCGAGTTATTGGTTTGCTTATATTTGGTACGATAGGGCAGATGTTTCTGGGACATCTTTTCCTAATGGTCAGACAGTGGTTTGTGGTGGTGCTGTTATCTTGGTACATTTAATGATGGTGATGATTTTGTTTATTGTTGTTGTGTAAACCATTGGAACTATTAATTATTATTGCCGACAACATATATTTATGAGAAGTAAATATACTGGTGCATGAGAGAGTTCCAAGAGGCAGAGGTTTCTGGAAGATGTAGGTTAATAGAAATCATAATGCATAGTGAGCTACACTATTATAAATGAAAAATAAACTGTAATAAATATAAGGAGGCCCTAGTACATACACAAAATGGCAGCAAGTATAAAAAGACTGATGATTCTAATGAAAATTGGGAATATATTAGACACGCCAAACCACAGTACTTCCTAACAAAATATAAAACCTTCAGAAATACATACGGGGACTCACTTAAGAAGCTAAATGCTTATTATTATGTCAGTTAGATAAGTGAACCAAGACATGCTAGTAAAACAGAATGGAATTCAATAAATACGGAACATGGGCTGAAGAAATATAGTCACAAGAGAAAGCAGACTATAGATTGTGTGTGAGAGATTAATAAAATAATGTGAAAAGACATGGAGGATATAAACAGATGATTCAGCACCTGCAGTAAACCCACATAAAGTGAATAATCCATTATTCCTGATTAATATCTCACAGTGTGAAACCCTAAAAATTATTTTGAAGCTTAAAATAAAATGAAACACTGAATGGGATAACATAGCATTTCAATGCAGAGATGAATTAATAAAAACATTAACATATGTAATTAGTAACAGACCTGTTAGAAATCACTCAGGCACAATGTGTGTGTAAAAATGGAGCAGTTACTAGCAAATAATCACAGTTAAAATCTTTGACTCAGAGTTTGTCTTCTTATTTGTAACAGTAAGTCATTATGAAATGGATTCTTTCATCTGTAAATATAACCACCCAGACATCTCCTACCATGGCTTTTGATAAGGCCTCTTTACAATTCTAATCAGTAGCAACTTTTTTCCCTTTAAGTGTTGAACAAAATCAATAAAAGGAAAAGTTGTGTGACTACTCTACATTTGTGTAAGGACTTTGATTATGTGAATCATTCAGTACTCTTATTAAAATTAGAAACTTAGGATACAAGAAGAGTAACATTATGTTTTTAATTTCTTCCTTGTATTACAAATTACAATATATGAAACCATATTACAAAAATGCAGAACAGATTGTGACAATGAGCTCTTCATATAAGATCCTCAGCGAATTAGATGGGGCTGCACTGAGAAGTCAGGAATGCAGAACAGTGAAGAATAGCATTGGCTGAACTGCTGAATATCAAATATGTGTGACTCTTATGGTGGGCGTTTTGTTAAATTATAATCCAACTCAAGTGAACATAAATGCCAAATCAGTTTTCATCTGAAACAACTGACAAACATGATTTTGGGGGGGTATTCCTTGGGGATGACAGTCTAGCATGGAAACAGCATATCAGCTACATCTGTAAAAAGATTGCCTGCAATGTAAAATTTGTAAAATTCTCCCAGCCATACATACTCTTGTTTTTGTAAAACAAATTTACCAATAATTAATCTGCTCATTTCTCCAATATGGAATTGAAATTTTTCCAGACCTACAATCTTCTTGGGTAGAATATTCAGGATACGGAAGAGAGCTGTTACAATAATTGCTAACATAAGTAAACATCAGACCTGTAATGACTTCATAAAATATAATTTATTGTTTACTCGTTGTATGTTCTTGTTGTTGTTGTTGTTAGGTCTTTAGTCCCGAGACTGGTTTGATGCAGCTCTCCATGCTACTCTATCCTGTGCAAGCTTCTTCATCTCCCAGTACCTACTGCAATCTACATCCTTCTGAATCTGCTTAGTATATTCATCTCTTGGTCTCCCCCTACGATTTTTACCCTCCACGCTGCCCTCCAATACTAAATTGGTGATCCCTTGATGCCTCAGAACATGTCCTACCAACCGATCCCTTCTTCTCGTCAAGTTGTGCCACAAACTTCTCTTCCCCCCAATCCTATTCAATACTTCCTCATTAGTTATGTGATCTACCCATCTAATCTTCAGCATTCTTCTGTAGCACCACATTTCGAAAGCTTCTATTCTCTTCTTGTCCAAACTATTCACCGTCCATGTTTCACTTCCATACATGGCTACACTCCATACAAATACTTTCAGAAATGACTTCCTGACACTTAAATCTATACTCGATGTTAACAAATTTCTCTTCTTCAGAAACGCTTTCCTTGCCATTGCCAGTCTACATTTCATATCTTCTCTACTTCAACCATCATCAGTTATTTTGCTCCCCAAATAGCAAAACTCCTTTACTACTTTAAGTGTCTCATTTCCTAATCTAATTCCCTCAGCATCACCCAACTTAATTCGACTACATTCCATTATCCTCATTTTGCTTTTGTTGATGTTCATCTTATACCCTCCTTTCAAGACACTGTCCATTCCGTTCAGCTGCTCTTCCAAGTCCTTTGCTGTCTCTGACAGAATTACAATGTGATCGGCGAACCTCAAAGTTTTTATTTCTTCTCCATGGATTTTAATTCTTACTCCTAATTTTTCTTTTGTTTCCTTTACTGCTTGCTCAATATACATTTTGAATAACATCGGGGATAGGCTACAACCCTGTCTTACCCACTTCCCAATCACTCCTTCCCTTTCATGCCCCTCGACTCATAACTGCCATCTGGTTTCTGAACAAATTGTAAATAGCCATTTGCTCCCTGTATTTGACCCCTGTCACCTTCTGAATTTGATAGAGAGTATTCCAGTCAACATTGTCAAAAGCTTTCTCTAAGTCTACAAATGCTAGAATCGTAGGTTTGCCTTTCGTTAATCTTTCTTCTAAGATAAGTCGTAAGGTCAGTATTGCCTCACGTGTTCCAGTATTTCTACGGAATCCAAACTGATCTTCCCCGAGGTCGGCTTCTACTAGTTTTTCCATTCGTCTGTAAAGAATTAGTGTTAGTATTTTGCAGCTGTGGCTTATTAAGCTGATTGTTCGGTAATTCTCACATCTGTCAACACCTGCCTTCTTTGGGATTGGAATTATTATATTCTTCTTGAAGTCTGAGGGTATTTCGCCTGTCTCATACATCTTGCTCACCAGATGGTAGAGTTTTGTCAGGACTGGCTCTCCCAAGGCCGTCAGTAGTTCCAATGGCATGTTGTCTACTCCGGGGGCCTTGTTTCGACTCAGGTCTTTCAGTGCTCTGTCAAACTCTTCACGCAGTATCCTCTTCCATTTCCATAATATTGTCCTCAGGTACATCGCCCTTGTATAGACCCTCTATATACTCCTTCCATCTTTCTGCTTTCCCTTCTTTGCTTAGAACTGGGTTTCCATCTGAGCTCTTGATGTTCATACAAGTGGTTCTCTTATCGCCAAAGGTCTCTCTAATTTTCCTGTAGGCAGTATCTATCTTACCCCTAGTGAGATAAGCCTCTACATCCTTACATTTGTCCTCTAGCCATCTCTGCTTAGCCATTTTGCACTTCCTGTCGATCTCATTTTTGAGACCTTTGTATTCCTTTTTGCCTGCTTCATTTACTGCATTTTTATATTTTCTCCTTTCATCAATTAAATTCATATTTCTTCTGTTACCCAAGGATTTCTACTAGCCCTCGTCGTTTTACCTACTTGATCCTCTGCTGCCTTCATTACTTCATCCCTCAAAGCTACCCATTCTTCTTCTACTGTATTTCTTTCCCCCATTCCTGTCAATTGTTCCCTTATGCTCTCCCTGAAACTCTCTACAACCTCTGGTTCTTTCATTTTATCCAGGTCCCATCTCCTTAAATTCCCACCTTTTTGCAGTTTCTTCAGTTTTAATCTACAGGTCATAACCAATAGATTGTAGTCAGAGTCCACATCTGCCCCTGGAAATGTCTTACAATTTAAAACCTGGTTCCTAAATCTCTGTCTTACCATTATATAATCTATCTGATACCTTTTAGTATCTCCAGGGTTCTTCCATGTATACAACCTTCTATCATGATTCTTAAACCAAATGTTAGCTATGATTAAGTTGTGCTCTGTGCAAAATTCTACCAGGCGGCTTCCTCTTTCATTTCTTAGCCCCAATCCATATCCACCTACTACGTTTCCTTCTCTCCCTTTTCCTACACTCGAATTCCAGTCACCCATGACTATTAAATTTTCGTCTCCCTTCACTATCTGAATAATTTCTTTTATTTCATCATACATTTCTTCAATTTCTTCGTCATCTGCAGAGCTAGTTGGCATATAAACTTGTACTACTGTAGTAGGTGTGGGCTTCGTATCTATCTTGGCCACAATAATGCGTTCACTATGCTGTTTGTAGTAGCTTACCCACATTCCTATTTTCCTATTCATTATTAAAGCTACTCCTGCGTTACCCCTATTTGACTTTGTGTTTATAATCCTGTAGTCACCTGACCAGAAGTCTTGTTCCTCCTGCCACCGAACTTCACTAATTCCCACTATATCTAACTTTAACCTATCCATTTCCCTTTTTAAATTTTCTAACCTACCTGCCCGATTAAGGGATCTGACATTCCATGCTCCGATCCGTAGAACGCCAGTTTTCTTTCTCCTGATAACGACATCCTCTTGAGTAGTCCCCGCCCGGAGATCCGATTGGGGGACAATTTTACCTCCGGAATATTTTACCCAAGAGGATGCCATCATCATTTAATCATACAGTAAAGCTGCATGCCCTCGGGAAAAATTACGGCCGTAGTTTCCCCCCCCCCCCTTGCTTTCAGCCGTTCGCAGTACCAGCACAGCAAGGCCATTTTGGTTATTGTTACAAGGCCAGATCAGTCAATCATCCAGACTGTTGCCCTTGCAACTACTGAAAAGGCTGCTGCCCCTCTTCAGGAACCACACGTTTGTCTGGCCTCTCAACAGGTACCCCTCAGTTGTGGTTGTACCTATGGTATGGCTATCTGTATCGCTGAGGCACGCAAGCCTCCCCACCAACGGCGAGGTCCATGGTTCATGGGGGGGGGGGAGGTGGATGTTCTTAAGACATGTATATTTGTAAAGCAGAGTATAAAACATAACATACCATAACAGCAACAACAACAACAACAACAACAACAACAACAACAAATAGATACAGTCATCTTTACGCTGACTGGAGATGATTATCATGTGACACTGTGAAAACAGAGAACTAATCATTTTCTCCTGGAAGATATTTCTTTAACAGGTTGCAAAGGGCCGGCCGGAGTGGCCATGCAGTTCTAGGTGCTTCAGTTTGGAACCGCGTGACCGCTACGGTCACAAGTTCGAATCCTGCCTCGGGCATGGATGTGTGTGATGTCCTTAGGTTAGTTAGGTTTAAGTAGTTCTAAGTTCTAGGGGACTGATGACGTCAGATGTTAAGTCCCATAGTGCTCAGAGCCAAGCCAGGTTGCAAAGCTACATAAAGCATCTCCTGTAAAACATTTGTTAGTTAAATGGTGTACAAAGTTACAGCTTTCTGAACTGTGTAGTTTTTCATATTATTGTCTATATCCAGTTCCAGTATATTAGCAGCAAACATTTCCTAAAATATGCCGGAACTGTAGTGTCCGATGTGCTGTTTTTCGTATTTTTATCAATGTGAATTTACACAAAAAACATTCCCATGAGTTTATTCCTATTATTAGTAAATAAACATTATTATTCTTTTATTATTTTTATATCATATGCTTTGCACAATATTTGTACTGCTAACTTTTGCTCTATAAATATTTAATGCAATTTCTGTGTAAGAAAGTTAAGATTTAAGTCTGTTCAGATCTCATTTATGCTGTGTCTGAAGTGGCTCGATCTTCACTCTTAATTAGAATGCATATGGCATCAACAAATATTTCATTTTCTTATCACTTCTTTCAGTTCACCATAAGATCATGTATGTAGGTTAAGGACAGGTGTGGACATAATATCAAACTGTCTGCTTTCTGATTTGAAAATAAGGCTTCATCCATCATAGAGAGAGACCATTAATGACTTAATGTTTTGTTTGCCAAGTAGAATTTTATAGTCCATACAGTCCAGTCCTTGGAAAGGTTACAGAATATACCAACTGGGTATTTTTTCCTTATCTGACTCTGTTAAAACTTCATATGTGAGTAAAAGTACACTACCATCGATGAAAAGTACTCAGTTCACTTAACGTATCAAATTTGGATAAAATCTCAAACTTTTGATGATTGGCTCCATTGTCACTGTCAGGGCTAAGTCTGACTATAGGGAGTCTGGCGAGGCTCGTGCTTTTATACCCAGAGAATGGCGTCTGATTGCCTGGATTATGTCACAGAGATGGCACATGGTCAGTGGTGTCTTCTGTGTCTATTACATTTGCAGTGCCAAACGTACATCAAGCAGTAAATTATGGGAAGTTATCATCTGTGCTTTTTCTTTAGCAAGTGCTTACATCAATGTATTGATAAGCACGTAGCTGGAGTCTTTATGGAAGTATGAACATGATAAATAAAGAATACAGAGGAAGACTTCTGTCAGTTTACTGCCTGATGTACGTGTAGCACTGCAAGCAACTCTGGACAGCAAATGTAAATGTAATATACATATGCAGAGGGCACCACTTCATCATGCACCCACTCCATGACATATTCCAGCCAGTGATTCATGACAGAGTTAGACACTGATGATGATTATGGAGCTTGGGATTTTAACCGAATTGGATGCAGAAGGTGAATCAAGAACGTTTTATCCAAGGAGTCTGTTGCAAAAGAATTCATAGCCAAATACAAAGCTTGGAAAAAAAACTGAAGCACCCAGAACAGGTGGAGGAACAAAACAAAACTTCACAGGTTGTTAGGGTGTGTGTTATTATTACAGTGATTACAAAATCGATTAAATTTACAAAGAACGTGCCAAGATGAACCTACTCATCAGTATGCCTTTGCACCCTCTCTGGTCTGGATGCGTGCACTGATTTGGTTGGGAAGGGTGTCATATAGACTTTGGATGCTCTCCTGAGATAAGCTGGCCCATAACTGTTGTAACTGGTCTTGATATTCTGAATACTGGCACTGGGATGGAGTTTGACGTCTGAACTGTTACCAGACATTTTCTATCAAGGGCATATCTCGGGATCTTGCTGGCCATGGGAGTACCTCAACAGTGTGCAGATACGTGTCATGTGGATGAGCACTTGTCCTGTTGAAAAATGGTACCACAGTACTGTCTCATGAGAGGTCCCACGTGATGACACTGGATGTCTGTGACATACCATTGTGCCTTCAGAGTTCAATGACCTGAAGTCATATGTGATGGTTCCCCATACAGAGACACCAGGAGTAACACACTGTGCTGCTCCCAAACACTGGAAGTGTATGACCTTCCCCCAATAGCCACCATATGCACTGATGATAGGCATCAGAGTTGTGCAGAACTGCGATTAATTGCTGAACATAGTGTGACACAGTTTGTTAGCAGTTCATGCTTCCCAGACATCACACCACACCGAACAAAGCACTGAATGTTGTGTTGGTGGTGATCTATTCATAAGGCAGTAATTCCGTGTTCCAGCTGCTGCTAATTTCTGGCCAATGACACAAGATGACACAGAGCGTCAGAGGGAGTCCATTACTGTTCACAGGTAGCAGGTACAGATGTGAAGGGGTTTCATTGTGCTTGGCAAACAATACAGCTGTCCTCCTTTGTGTTGCTCCGATATGGTGAACCAGAATCTTGACAATGAATATGCCTGCCATCACGTTTTCATGCAGTCCAGCATCAAGCCACCACTGCATCCAAATGCCCCACAAATATGGATATCACACGACACAACTCAGCCAAATGGAGACCCACAATGAGGCCTGTTTCAAACTTACGTCAAGCACTGATAGCACTGATAACACTGTCTCACACAAGTACATGGTATCTCTGTGCCCTTCACAGTGACTTGCAACGTATGTCACTGTTGAGACACCTTATACACCTTAACAGGCCTAGTAACAACACTAATGCACTCTAGTTACCCTTTTACCTGTTACAGAGAAGTGCAGGTTAATCACTTACATACCTGCCAATGACATGTGCTTGTCTAAAGTTACATTGGCATCTGACCAAGCGTTTATGGGTGCTTAACTTTTTTTGCCAGGCAAAAGGCTGTGAATAGGTTCTGCCCAGAGCAATAAATTAGTGTTCAAAAGACTAGGAGGAAGGAAATGGATTCATAATTAGAGACATTTGTAGATGGATGTTACTACAGCATATTTAAGTCTGTCATGAATTATACCCTGATTGCAGCAACAGCTAGAGTACTCTCCTAATATTTTGATTTCAAGATTTTAATGCCTGATACAGATATAGCTGTCATATATTTTAAACTAAAATCCATCAGTGGTGTATGCACTGCCTTTAGGAAATCTAATGCACCTGTATTTGGTTATTTATTCCTAAATATGATGTTTGTTTATACCATAGTATGATGTTTGTTGCCTTTGCAAGGATTTAATCAATGGAATTTATGACCAGTGAATTCTGTATGTCATTGCCTTCAAATGTTCTGTAGGCTCTGCACCACTTGCTGTCTGGGAACTCAATTTAGTTTTATTTCAGTTTTCAGTTGATTTGTTTCTTGTTTATCAATGTTCCAGATTGTTTTAACTTTATTCTTGGAGGGTGTATACAGGGTGAACATTAATAAAACTGACAAACTGCAGGGACAGATTCCTGACTGGAAATGGAGGAAAAAAGGTTCTATGAAAATGTGTCCGGAAATTCATCGTTGCCACGGTAGATGGCACTGATGAACAAAAGTTTCTCTGACCACGTGCCATGTGTTCCTTGTTTGTTGCAGGTTGTGTTACTGTCACAACATAATGTAAGCAGCAGAATGGTCCAGTATTCATGTTAGGAACAAGCTGAGATGGTGTTTGTGTACGGCTAAGCAGACGGAAACAAACAGTCAAGAGGCAGAACCCGGTCGTCTGCCACCTCCCTGAACATTTGTGACATGAATACCAGTCCATTCTAGTGCTTACAGTACACTGCATCAATCACACAACCTGCAACACATACAACACGTGGTCAGAAGAACTTTCATTCACCACCGGCATCTATCATGTCAATGATGCATTTCCAGACACATGTTCATAGGACCTTTTTTCCTCCCTTTCTAGTCAGGAACCCGCTCCTGCAGTTTGTTGGTTTTATTAATGTTCATTCTGTGTTTTTGTTGCGGCACAAGTATTTTTATAAACTCAGAATTTTGCAAGATTGATGTAATTAATCTTCAACTCACTAGTTTTCCTATGAATTTGTCAGTGTTTTCTCTTTCTGTAATTCCATGTGTAGTCCACCCCTTGTACCTGCTTGTGTTCTATTTTACTCTTTTTTATTTTAGAGGAAAGCTATTCTCAAACCAATATATCAGTATCATTGAGGTGGCATTAATTTTTTATGCACTCTTCCTGCTTCACATTCTCACTGTTTTTCCCTTAAGTTTTCACTTTCAGCACCACGACTGAGTCACTGGTTGTGATTCTGTTACTCAGTATTACTCATTTATGGACTAAACCTACTGGTTATCTTTTGATGTTGCCAGCATTCCTCTGTTATGATTAGATAAACAGTTTACTATCATTTTTATGTGAAACCTTCGGAGATGGTTGACTCTTAAACAAATTATCAACAGCTGTTGCATTCAGTCCTCCATTTTTCATTGGTGAAGTTACTACTAATCCAAAACTATGGCATCCAATCTAGCTGTTCTTCATCAGTAAAGAAAGTTCTGGTAGAATGTAAATAATTTAGGAGTAAAGCAGACCGCTCATTGAATAGTAGAGGAGTTGTTCAACAATCTAGAGAACATATATGTATGCTTGCAATTGCTCCTACACTCACATACACATACTCACATGAACACACAATGCTGGGGTATTTGTTTGCCTGGGATGAGGGTTTGTGTTGGATGGGATAGGTAGAGGGAGATAGAGGCAGGAAGAGAGAGGATGAGTTGGGGAAGGTTAGCTGGTAGTTCAGAGAGCAGGAGGTGTGTGGGATGGGAAACAAAAACACTGGCACCGGAGCCATTAATTTTGTGTGGCGAACAATACTGTATTTACTCAAATCTAATCCTCACCTGAAAAACGAGACTCGAAATCAAGGGGAAAAAAAATTTCCCGAATCTAAGCCGCACCTGGGAATTTGAGCCATTGCTATGCGTCAGGCGCTCCATCTGTATTTATACGGATACCCTTCCTTTCTCACGTGCTTTGTCTCGTTCGAATCGGTTGCTTATTTTTCTTTGATCTGATAAGGGCCGTTATCTTTGTTATAGGTGTTTACGTCACTCTAAGCTGAAAATGCATTATTGTACGGCACTCTAAGCTGAAAATGCATTATTGTACTGTGTCATGCATTGTTTGTCGCATTCTGATAATGAATGTTTACGACCTGTCGCCGCTCGCGGCATGGCTTGCTTTTGTGCACGCCGCCGTCGCTTACAATAAAAAAAAAGAGAGGAATTGTCTCATTAGCGAAACAATGGCAAGAGACTGCTATTTGTTGTTACTTACACTGCTGCTTTCGTTGATAATGATCAACAAGAACCAAATAATAGACTGCGTACGATAGATGTTCTGAACGAGAGTTTAGCTAAAATTTTTTTCCGTTTGAAAATCTTTGCAGATGCCTCTTTTGTACATTACATTCTGCACAGAAATTAGAGTCATCTTACATTTAAAAACCTAGTCAATTGCCATACTTCATTTCTGATTGTATCACTATTAGGCATACGAATATAAACATGACATGATATGTATATTCTTCTGCATTTTCTGTTGTCTCTCACTAGTTTTGTAGGCTATTAGGCAGACAGGATTTAAATGAGATAGCAGCAAACACGAAAGAATACATGGCAGAATGTTTATATTCATATTATTCTTATGGTGAAGAGAATACTGCATGTGATTCACAATTCATAAAAGTTCCTATTAGCAACCATCTCTTCTCGCTGGTAGGAAAAAATTCAGAACGTAGAGTTGGCCATATTGACAAACATCCCAAACAGTCTTGCCAGTCGGATTTTCGTAGTACATTGAAATGCTGCTACATTCGAAGATGAACAATACGGAATTTCTATTTACTTCGTTGGATAATGTATGAAAATGCAGTGGTCGAAACTCGGGGTGGAGAAAAAAGCTCGTCTTACACCTTTTTTTTTTAAATTTATTTACTGACGCAGAGGTTTTGGCGCCAGTATTTATCTTTCTGCTTGCAAAGCATGCCTGTGTAGCGCTACATATATTCGACGGCAGAAGTTAGTTGTGGCAGCACCTACAAACATTTTTCAGACTTCCGCTTACTTTGCACTCGATTATAAGCCGCAGGCGGTTTTTTGGATTACAAAAACCGGAAAAAAAGTGCGGCTTAGATTCTCATGTTGTGCTTAGCAGCTTGCTCCATCACTGGTTGGTCAAATCTATTCATGGCCACAGCTGGTTGGAGGTCATGCTCATATAAAATGTTGTGGAGAAATTGCAACAGAGCTGGTATATGAGATTGCTTCTTTCACAAGTAGTCCTGCCTCTGATGGGATAGGATAAGACTGTGACAAGACTGGAATAAAATGTGATGGGTGGATGAATTGGGCAGGCCTTCCTTGCACCTAGGTTTTCACAGAGACGTGATCCAAGTGATAAGTAGTTTGAGTAGGAGCGGCATAGGAATGGACCATGATGCCACGTAGGTTGAGTGGGCATCAACATACCACCAAAGCAGAGGTGGGAAGAATCACGGACAAGATGTCCTTCATTTACAGGCATGATGGTAGATAGTTAAGGCACTGGTGAAAGACATTGTTCAGCTGATCCAGTCTGGGGTGATATTAGATGACAAAGGGGGCACTCCTTTGCAGCTGGTTCTTACAGGAGGTGTAAGGATTAGGGGAAATCTGTATTCAGGATAGGTTAGGGGGATAATGCCTATCTATAAAGGCCTTTGCGACACCTTCAGCATAGTGAGAAAGGGACTAATCATCACTGGAGATTTACCAGCCACAGGTAGCCGGTCTAAATGGTATCAAATTGTGGTGGGGAATAGGTGACATCTGTCATAATGTAGGTACTGGTGGTGTTTGATATGGGTAGAGGATTCTGTAATAGTATGATATTAGGTTATCTCTTCCTAGATGTAGCTGTCCAATTATGACAGCTTCTACGCCATATTTTAATAAGGATAATTCAAGTGCTACATTTTAAGTTTTTACTAAATCAATGAAAGAAAAATATTTTTTGATGCAAAACATTTTATTGCTTCTTAGAATATTGACTTTTAAGTTAAATACACTTTTGTATGCATTTAAAAATATTCTCGAAATAATTATCTTTTTCTGCTTCGATGTTAATACTTTATAAGGACAGTTTTGGAATGATTCATGAAATTCTTGAGGTTGTGAAAATCACTGTCCTTGGAACTCTTGTATAAATATACCCTGGTATCGTCTGCTGTTGTGATGTTGTTCATGGATTTTGCATCTCCTTGATTAAATTTTTGGAGTTTTTTTGTATACCATTTACATGAAGCTGCATTTGAACTTTGATTAGATTGTGTAGAATCCATTGGGAACAGATATTTATCAGAGTTAAATGTTTATGCAAAATAAATTGTACTATATTCTTTGATATGCTTCAGATTTCTTCTGTCTGTAGTAAGTCACATGATGAGCCTCTTAAGTAATGCTGTGCACAGCATCATTGTTTTTGGAATAACAATCAAATTTGTTCAACCTTATGTAGTTCCTCACTGATGTAAATAGACCACAGCAAAATTCTGGAAACACTCTTTTCTGAAGGAGATTGAATATCATCAAATGAATGAAAATAATCAGTTTTTGAAAATATACTGTAATTGGATAGATAAAAAGTCTATTCACTAAGTGTCAGTAGGAAAACACACATCTAAAGGTGTTAAAATTTGCAAGCTTTTGGAGCTAGTGGCTCCTTCGTCTGGCAGAAATTTTGAAGAAGGAAGAGGGATGAAAGAAAAGGAGTGGTGAGATTTAGGAAATGTTGAAAATTCAGAAAAATTGCCCAAATCCCAGGACAGGGGAAATTTTCTGGTTGAGATGAGAGGGAAGGACTGATTGTTGGGGACTGCACCTAATGAGATTTGAAAATGTGAGAGCTTAAAGGTGGAACACAGGGCAATACACAAGACAAAGATTACTGCCAAAACACTATGCACGAGTTACTAAGAGCAGAAAGCTAAGTGCATTGTATGTGGTGGAACTGGGAAATTGGGGGGATAGACAGGTCAGAAAGTGAAAGGTATGGAAAACTAAAAGGGACTGAAGAAAAGAATAGTTACTGTGAGGAAATGTTGATGTCTGGGTGAGAATGCAGATAGCACATGTCATGTTGTAGAGCATACTCTGTGACAGAGTATTGTGTGCTGCCAGTAAACACCCTCTGTTTATGTCCATTCACTCTAACTGATAACTTGTTGCTAGTCATGCCAGTGCAAAAGGCCAATAGTCATTACATAACAGCTGGTATATTACATGTGTCATTCCACCGGTGGCTCTCACTTTGATGTTTTGCCAGTTTCAGTGCTGGTATACTGTAGTAGGGGCATAGAGCAAGTCCTACAGCAGGGCAGTGACAGGGGCAGTAGCCATGGGGCAGGGAAATGGATGCAGAAAGAGCTTAGTGTCAGACAAGGATATTGTGGAGATTGGGACAGTGATGAAAAGCTATTCTTTGTATGGTGGGCAAAATGTAGGACAGAATGGGCCTTATTTCAGGCATCATTTTAGGAAGTAGTAGTGTTGTTGAAGGAGCTGGTTAATACATTCAAGACCAGAAAAGTCTTGAGTGACAAGAGATGTACTCCTAAGTCATTTTTTGGATGTTTCAACACTACCACGATTGTATGTGATGGCCAGAGAAATCTGGTTTTGAACTAGTCTGGTGTGGTAATTAATCCAGTGAAGGCTGATGTGAGCATGGTTTTGTATTGCTGGAAAGAGTCTGTGTTGAACAAATATGTTTGTCTTGAGTGCCAAGGCTGTGTGGGAGGGAATGTTCGACAGGGAAAGGATGGCAACTGTGAAAATGTAAGTACCATTGTTTGTTAGTAGGTTTAATGAGGACAGAATTGTGTAGCTGGCTGTCGGTGAGGATGAAATCAACATCGAGAAAAGTGGCCTGGGATTCAGAATAGGACCATGTGAAATTTAATTGGGAGAAGGTATTTGGAGATTCTAGTAATTTTAACAGGTCACCCTCACCATGAGTCCATAGGGCAAAGGTTTTATCACTTAATCTCAACCAAACCAGGGGTTAAAGGCTTATGGATCACAGGAAAGTCTCCTCCAAGTGACCCATGAAAAATTTGGCATAGGAAGGAGATATTCTCGTTCCCATGGTCATGCATCTGATCTGTTTGTATGTTTGCTCCTCAAAGATAAAGTCGTTTTTGGTAGGTATAAAGTTGAGTAAGGTGAGCAGAAAGGATGTCTTAGGTTTGGAATCAGGTGGGTGCTGACCGAGGATATGTTCAGCAGCAGACTGACCATATACATGGAGAATGTTGGTATAGATCCGCAAGCAATATTCTTGTTAGACCCTATGTTCCTTCTGCATCCATTTTCATGCCCTATGGTTCGTACTCCTGTGACCATCACCGGTGCAAGACTTGCCCAATGCACCCTTCTACCGTCACTTATACGAGACCTGTAATGGCAAAACATACACTAATGAAGGGAGAGCTACCTGTGAAATGACTCAAGTAATATACCAACTTTTACATAAGTACTGTTTGGCCTCTTACATCAGCATGCATACCACCTAATTATTAGTTACGAAAATGGATATAGGTAGAGGGTGTTTACTGGCAACACACAATATCCTGTTGCAGAGGATGCTCTACAACATGACATTTGTGAGCTCGGTGCCTTCTTCACCACACATGCCATCTGGATCCTTTCCCCAGGCACCAGTTTCTCAGCATTCTGCTTGTGGGAACTAGCCTCACAACATTTGGTTCTTGCCACCCATTTGGCCTTGATTTGCATTAATTTCTTTGCTCTCAGCATTTCTTCACAGTAACTATTCCTTTCTTCACTCCCTTTAAGTTTTGTATATCTCTCATTTTCTGACCTGTCTATTGCCCCCCACCCTCTCCAAATATCTCTATCATCACATACAATCCACTTATCTTTCTGCTCTTATTTATTTGTGCACAATGTTTTGTTGTTTTGGTAGTAATCTCCGTCTTGTGTATTACTCTGTCTTCCACCTTTTTAGCTCTCAGGTTTTCAAATTTCATCTGCTGCAGTCCCCAACAATCAATCCATTCTTCTCATCCTGTGTAGTAAACCTGGGGTTCTGGGCAACTTTTCTGAATTCTCCCCATTTCCTAAACTTCACCAGTCCTTTTCCTTTAGCTCTCTTCCTTCTCCTTCAACCCCTGTGCCAGAAGAAGGAGCCACTGGCTCTGAAAGCTTGCAAATTTAAATATGTTTATATAATATTTGTTCTCCTGCTGCCATTTGGTGAGTAGATTTTTTATCTATCCAAGAAAATTATTGAATCAATCAACATCAGGGAAAGGATAAATTGTCACTCACTGTAAAGATGACTCGTTGAGTTACCGGCTGGCAAAATGAAAAGGCTATTACACATTATAGCTTTCAGTCAAAGCCTTCTTCAGCAGAGATAATACACACACAAACACACAAGCAAGTACACCTCATGATCGCTACCACTGGCATCTCCGACCTGAATGCGACTGCCATGTAAATAGCAATCTGAAGTGGGGCGAGGAAGGGTAATGTCTGGCGGGGTGCACAGGGACTAGATGACAGCCTGATGACACTTTAAGGCACAGCAACAGGAGGTCAGGTGTGGGGGAAGGGAGGGGAGGGGGAGTTACAAGATGAGCAGGAAAGGGAAAGGATGTGTGGGTGGATTGGTAGAGGGCACCACACAATAAAGACAAGGAAACATGAGAAGGGAGGAGGTGATAGAACAGAGGGAGAATGTGTTGTAAGAATAATTCCCGCCTGCGCAGTTTGGAAAAGCTATTGGTGCAGGGGAGGATCCAGATGGCAGCCTTCTCATTGTGCCTGTCCGCAACACAACAGGTCATATTTATGGTGAGTAGCAACCTATCCTTTTCCCAAGAAAAGAAATTATTTGAACAATTTTTGTTAAATTAGGCATGTATGGAAATTATTAAAAACCATTATTCAGTGATAACCTTCAGGTGATTTTTCTTTAATTTCTCTCTTCTTTCTGTAAAATGGCCTACATTTTTGATGATGACAAATGATGAATTTTAGACAACAGAGATATCACACCAAAAATATCACCATCTAATTGTCATTTGTAAAAACTTAAAATGTACCCCTCATTCATCTGTTGATATTCCACTTGCAATTTCACTTTCTTGTGTTGCTACTAGAAGCTGATTCTTATGAAGGTCCTTATATTTTGATGGAAGATTTTTTATCCATGGGTATTGTCCAAACTGTAGTTATTTACTTTTTCTACTGATTCAACTGTAACTAAGTTAACTCTCTCAGGAGAATTTACTCAGAAATAAAAAAGTCCTGGTGAAAGCACTACTAGTCATTGGGGTTGGACAAAAATGTGGAAAAACTGAGAGAAATGTGTGCTTCAACATAACTGCAGATTGCATTGTTGTATCTGACCACAAATGGTACCTGTGCAATATTCTTTATATGTTCGGATGTCAATCATGGTCAAAACAGCATTCTGTGTAGCCATGAGTGCATCATGTCAGAGCTAAGTGAATTTGAGCAGAGGGAAATTGATTGTCAGTTCTCTTATGGTGGTTGCTTCCTTAACTAAGGGAGGTGAAGTGTTTGGTCTTCCAAGAGGCACAATATAGAAGATTTGTGCCTTATACAGAGAAGGTGGAAAAACATTATCTGCTAAGTGACAATGTGCATGAAAGTGTGTGTTGAGTGACCAGGACAGATGATGATTGAAGAAGATAGTATGAAAAAGTCAAGGCAGTACTTAATGTTGCACTTGTGAGCCTTGTCAGCACCAAAACAACAGGAAGGGAGCTTAATAAGCAGGGAACTACAGGCTGAGCTAGAATTCAAAAACCACTAATCAGTGACGAAAATGGCTGTAACAGGAAAGAAGGGTGCCAAAGCCATAAAACCTGGACTGTGAAGTAATGGAAGAAAGTCATTTAGTTGGATGAGTCTTGTTTTACACTGTTTCCAACTTTTGGCAGAGTTTATGACTGGCATACATCATCCAAAGCCTATGGTGCAGATTGTTGCTGCCAAGAGTAAAACATGGCAGGGATTCAATGGTGGTGGTGGTGGTGGTGGTGGTGATGATGATGATGATGATGATGATGATGTGGGCACCTATGGTATTCCATAGGCCCCATGTTTTAGTTTCCAAGGTCATGTTACTGCCATGGATTATGTAACCATTTTCGCTGATCAAGTCCATCTCATAATACAGTGTTTGCTTCCCTATGGTGATGCTGTCTTCCAAGATGACAGGGCCTCTGTTCGCACAGCTTGCACCATCCAGGACTGTTTCTGAGAATGCGCGGATGATTTGTTGCATCTCTCCTGGTCACCACAGTCACCAGATCTCAATATTATTGAACCTTTGCAGTCTACTTGGAGAGAAGAGTGCGTGCTCAGCATTTACCTCCTTCATCGTTACCCAAACTCTCAACAATTTTTCAGGAAGAATGATATAAGATTCCCTCGAAAACCATACAGGACCTGGGACTGCAAGCCATTGTGAATGCAAATGGCTTTCCTACACCATATTAGGCATGGTAATGTGTTCTGTTTTTGATGTTTCCATATTTTTGTCCAACCCTTGTATGTTTTGTGGCAGAGTTCTTGAGCATGGTCTGAGTTGCAGTATAATAAATTTCCTTGAGATGGAAAGACTTCTGTCCACAAATGAGCTTGGATTAAGAAAGCATAACTCATATGAAACTCAGCTTTCTCTTTGCTCACATGATATCCTAAGGACCATGGATGAAGGGCAAAAAGGCAGTTCCATACTCCTAGACTTTGAAAGTATTTCACATGGTGCCCCATTGTAGACTGTTGACTAAGGTCTGGGCTTATGGGCTAAGTTCCTGGAAATGTGAGTGGCTTGAAGACTTCTTATGTAATAGAACCCAGTATGTTTTCCTTGACGGCGACTGTTAATACGAGATCAGTGTATCATCAGGAGTGCCCCAGAGAAGTGTTGTAGGACCACTCTTATTTTCTGTACACACAAATGATCTGACAGTGTTCTTTAGCCAATATGGCAATTGTGTTTTAAGGCAAATATTTGGATATGTACATTCACATACAAACTCGAGCAATTGTTAAATAACAGAATGGGTCACTATTTGCTATTTCTAGCAATTGTTTTCTTAATTCTAACTACCACTTCTCAAAATATCTACATCAGAATTACAATATTCGGCAGTTTCTTCTTCATACTTAATTTTCTTTAACTTTTTGACTATGTCATTCAGGAAATTCTTCTCTATCTTTGGGTTTCATTGTTTCGGCACAATAATATTGGAAATTGGCTCTGTGTATTTTCATTTTCTTTTGCAGGCCCTATGTATTTTCATTTTCTTTTGCATGGAACAAATGTGGGAAGTAACCTTTCTTCAGTTATTTGAGATGAGATATTTTTGGGAATTTGCTAAGTTTTGCTTGTACAAAATTGATACTATCTATCATTTTTAGACCTAATTTTCTGATCTCCAGTAGCATTAATTTAGTTCCTGGGTAGATATTACAAGGTTTTATTGTATTTTCAGCAAAGTGCTTCCGAACGACTTGTGAATCATAACCTTGAGTCTAGTGTGATACGAATGTATAATTTTTGTTTTCTTCAGATATCAACCACTTACAGAATTTGTCATTAGTTTTAAATTTATAAACAATATCACCATTTAAATTGTGAACAATTTTGAGATTCGGAATATGTATTCCTGTTTCTTGTTGAACTTCGTAATCAAAAAATCATATATTTTTTGGTATATGGACAAGGAAGTTACATCGTTTTTTCTTCTGCACAAGATTCATACACTTTTCGTTTAATTATTCTGTTGCAGTTGAAACACTGGGGCACATAATAATTTTTAAATTCTCTTTTAACATAACAACTGTTTTCGCAAAATTTTGGACAACTTTGACTTTATAGTCTTTTATAGTTTCTTCATTAAAGTCCCTCTCACAAATACCACATTTTTGCAGTTTGCTATTGCATGTGACTTTTATAATTTTTAATTCCTACTTTTCATGTTCTTCCAATCTCAAACAAATCTTTTTACATTCTTCACATTTATATGTTGTATTACAAACTCTTTGCTGATTTTCATCATTATAACAAAATCAACTACAGTTTTCACAATATATTTTATTTTAAACTATTTTGTGTTCAGGTCTTTTGCATAATATACATACTTTTTCTTTTATTTTTCATTCACGTTTTGTTTTGTTGTTATATGACTTATTGCATTTCTCACAGAACTATGATGATCCTAAGAAAGCTGTCATGCTGTTAATTACATCAAAATAGTTGTGAGTTTTATACAGATATATTTTTATTTCTTTCACATCCCCGCAATATACAACCAAATTGAAATTTTTGGGGCACACATTTGTTTGAATATCCAATAATGGCTCAACTTTTTTAATATCATCTAGAGTAAATTCTTTTTTGTTGTATTCGCCTAACTGATAACATAAAATTTCAGTAGTTCTTATTGTAATTTATATTTATCATCTTTCCTAATTTTCATACTTCCTGGAGCACTTAGTTCTCCATCTAAAATAAAATTTGTGTGATATGTTAATGTGACTATTATCGCTATTGGACAACATAGTTGTCATCATTTTTAACCATTGGTTACACTTTTTACTTTTTTTCCTCTACCACATCTTAGAATTGCTAACATTTCAATATGAAATGTATTATCTTCTAGAATGAGGTTTTCACTCTGCAGCGGAGTGTGCGCTGATATGAAACTTCCTGGCAGATTAAAACTGTGTGCCCGACCGAGACTTGAACTCGGGACCTTTGCCTTTCGCGGGCAAGTGCTCTATCATCTGAGCTACTGAAGCACGACTCACGCCCGGTACTCACAGCTTTACTTCTGCCAGTATCTCGTCTCCTACGTTCCAAACTTTACAGAAGCTCTCCTGCGAACCTTGCAGAACTAGCACTCCTGAAAGAAAGGATATTGCGGAGACACGGCTTAGCCACAGCCTAGGGGACGTTTCCAGAATGAGGTTTTCACTCTGTAGTGGAGTGTGCGCTGATATGAAACTTCCTGGCAGATTAAAACTGTGTGCCCGACCGAGACTCGAACTAGGGCGTGAGTCGTGCTTCAGTAGCTCAGATGGTAGCACTTGCCCACGAAAGGCAAAGGTCCCGAGTTCGAATCTCGGTCGGGCACACAGTTTTAATCTGTCAGGAAGTTTTATTATCTTCTATATTGATAGATTCATCAGCACGTTTTGCTCTTGCTCTTGTCTTTTCATATAATCATCAATTAAATGGGAATTCTTGTAACAAATTTGAATTAATTAATTCTGATCTAGTCTTCCGAATAAATCTTGGTGAAACAGAAATTCTTGTAACATTTTTTTTTTCCTTTAGGTCTGAGTTCAGGTACTTCGAAGTTATTAATATTTCTTGTTCAAATAGGTAAATTATTGAAGTAATTAAATTAATTAAATCATCTATTATTAACCTTATAATTAGTTAAATTATTTCTTCTGCAATAATCACGAAGTTGTGCGATTGGAAATTTGCACCACTTGTCATAATTTAAAATAAAAACAAATTGAGAGCATTAGATTTTTTTACTTTTCATGTACTCTAAAATACCTTTTTTTTTTTTACATATGTTAGTGTATTTATCTTTGTGTGATGGGTCTGAATAAAAGCAATGTAGACTTTTAACTTCTTTACAAACAATACTTTTTTGTTGTTGTGTGCAGCACTGAAGCTGCTTCAACTGCTGCTGTGGCATTTTCTTATTTTTCATCTTTCTTCATTGACAATAATATTTTTGAATGATCTTGACTCAGAATTCGCTGTAAGGGATTTTTATACTAATATACAGAAATGTTTTTTCCTGCGAAAACAAGAAATTCTAATTTGATATTCATTCACAAATTGTCTACCTATTTTTCTATATCCATCTTTTGTGTATTTCTGTGGAATAAAATCATCAATTTGCTTCTCAGTATAACAGTATTTACAGAATTTGGATTTGATGCAATCTGAAGACTGCTTCGACAGTTGTGCTTCCTTTTATACAGAAACAAAATTTCATTTGTTGGACAATGAAAGTGAAGATCCATCTGCGTTTTTCATATTTAAATTTTGTACGACACTCGTAACGATTTGTATACGCATCTAATAAACGGAATTCATTACAACAATTTGATTCAGTTAACTCAGATTTAAAAACTTCAATTAATTCCAACCTTAAATAATTTTTGTCAACCTTTATTTTAATATCAAAATGCCCTCTGTCACCTGTAACAAAACAATTAGCAAAATGAATGTTGTATTTAATACTGAACATGTTTAAATTTTCAGTAATGAGTTTCATTTATATGAAAGAATTTTTATAAGACAATTTTAGTTTTATCCATCCAATTGTTGTGCAAAATATTGAATCCTAACCATATAACATACACTTCATCACCTTTCTGCCTCAAAACTTTTTCACAAGATAGATGTCTGTATAATTTGTTTTCTGCAGTTCGAGCTCATAAAAATTTCCTTTCAATTCTTCTCTGTCTAAGCTCTTAACTTATATTGATTGGGTTAGAATGAATAACGTCTTCAGTTTCAAATAGTTCTGTTGACTAATTGATTGTGTATCCTTTCTCAGAGATGCTTTTTAATTTACTAATTTTTACTTTGTGACCTGTTTTATATTTAGCATCAGTACTTACCAAATTCGTTACATGAACAGTTTGCACTAACATTTTTCTTTTTTCATTTTCTTTGCTTACATCTTTTGGCTTCATTTGTATTGTTGAATGTTTCATATTATTATATTCATCAATTACATTTTTAACTAAATCAATCCTTTATAATTGCCATTAAGAGCCTTCTGGATAATTGAAATAAAGGAGTACCACTAAAAAAAAACTGGAAGGCTTTCCTTCAAACAGTGCTGAAGGTTTTACTGTTTTCGAGAATGAATTTATTTTTCCTTATTAAAAAATTTGATTCATTCAATTCATAGTAAGCAGGCACATGATTTGCACACGAAAATTTTTGAATGTAAAAATAAAGCCTCCGAATAAATTTACCGTTAATAAAAAAACTCCAAAAATTCTATTGTGCAGTTGCAGACCTAAGCAAGCTTCGCTTGCACTCCAAACTGAAAATAAAACAGGAAATGGGTAAGTTTCAGCTTCCAATCATGTCATGTTGGAAAAGATAACAGAAAACTTGAAGGACATCTAGCTCAAATGGTCTGCTGCAAACAAATTACTGCATGGCGCGCCGGCTTAAGCAACCTTCGTTTGCACTTAGCGTATCCAGAAAAAATCCTCAGAAAATAGTGTAATGACTTGTTGGGAAAATAGTATATGGACATGCTGTGCGCAGCCCTAGTTGCTTTTTCCATGTTCAGACTGAATATAAATATTTGGTTAACTAGCAAACAAAAATCCAACAAATTTGGTGCACTCTGATGCTAGCCAACAGGTGAAGTGGAAAATAAAAAAAGTTACTGTGCTCGAAGTGCCCATATATTACTGTCACCTATAAAGGGAGATTAGTATGACCCACTCTCGAGTTTGGGAACCCAACCAGGTCTCATCAAAGGAAGACATTGAAGCAGTTCAGTGGCAAGCTGCTAGATTTGTTAATGGTGGGTTCATCAACACACAGGTATTACGGAGATACTTCACGACCTCAAATGGGAATCCCTGGAGGGAAGGCAACATTTTGTAATACACTATTGAGAAAATTTAGAGAGCCGGTATTTGAAGCTGACTGCAGAATGATTCTACTGCTGCCAGTGTACATTTTGCATAAGGTCACAAAGATAAATAAGAGAAATTAGGACTCGTATGGAGGCATATAAGTTGTCGTTGCTAATTGAAATGGCCTGGGAGTCGGGACAGGTTCCATCAGACTGGACAAAAGCAGTAATCACACCAATCTTTAAACATGGAAACAGAAAAGATTGTAACAACTACAGAGGTATCTCTTTAATCAGCGTTGTGGGTAAAATCTTCTCAGGTATTGTTGAAAGGAAAGTGCGAGTATTAGTTGAGGACCAATTGGATGAAAATCAGTGTGGGTTTAGGCCTCTTAGAGGTTGTCAGGACCAGATCTTTAGCTTACGGCAAATAATGGAGAAGTGTTATGAGTGGAACAGGGAATTGTATCTATGCTTTATAGATCTAGAAAAGGCATATGACCGGGTTCCTAGGAGGAAGTTATTGTCTGTTCTACAAGATTATGGAATAGGAGGCAAACTTTTTCAAGCAATTAAAGGTCTTTACATGGATAGTCAGGCAGCAGTTAGAGTTGACGGTAAATTGAGTTCATGGTTCAGAGTAGTTTCAGGGGTAAGACAAGGCTGCAACCTGTCTCCACTGTTGTTCATATTATTTATGGATCATATGTTGAAAACAATAGACTGGCTGGGTGAGATTAAGATATGTGAACACAAAATAAGCAGTCTTGCATGTGCGGATGACTTAGTTGTGATGGCAGATTCGATTGAAAGTTTGCAAAGTAATATTTCATAGCTAGATCAGAAATGTAAGGACTATGGTATGAAGATTAGCATCTCCAAAACGAAAGTAATGTCAGTGGGAAAGAAATATAAATGGATGGAGTGCCAAATAGGAGGAACAAAATTAGAACAGGTGGACGGTTTCAAGTACTTAGGATGCATATTCTCACAGGATGGCAACATAGTGAAAGAACTGGAAGCGAGGTGTAGCAAAGCTAATGCAGTGAGCGCTCAGCTACGATCTACTCTCTTCTGCAAGAAGGAAGTCAGTACCAAGACTAAGTTATCTGTGCATCGTTCAATCTTTCGACCAACTTTTTTGTATGGGAGCGAAAGCTGGGTGGATTCAGGTTACCTTATCAACAAGGTTGAGGTTACGGATATGAAAGTAGCTAGGATGATTGCAGGTACTAGTAGATGGGAACAATGACAGGAGGGTGTCCACAATGAGGAAATCTAAGAAAAACTGGGAATGAACTCTATAGATGTAGCAGTCAGGGCGAACAGGCTTAGATGGTGGGGTCATGTTACACGCATGGGAGAAGCAAGGTTACCCAAGAGACTCATGGATTCAGCAGTAGAGGGTAGGAGGAGTTGGGGCAGACCGAGGAGAAGGTACCTGGATTCGGTTAAGAATGATTTTGAAGTAATAGGTTTAACATCAGAAGAGGCACCAATGTTAGCACTGAATAGGGGATCATGGAGGAACTGTATAAAGGGGGCTATGCTCCAGAGTGAATGCTGAAAGGCATAATCAGTCTTAAATGATGATGATGATGGTTATGATGATGATGCTCCCTCGCTCTGTTTGCAAGTAGAACAGGTAAGGAAATGGCTAGTAGTGGCTCAAGGTACCTTCCACCATACACCATATGGTGGCTAGCAGAGTATGTATGTAGATGTTGTTTTGGTCTGATAGATTTCTTCACATCAGTGTATGAACTCTACCACTCCATTCAAACATTACTCAGTTATGTAAATTCACTCATTACTGTGAAAGAAGCTGCAAAATATGTTCTTGTTTGCAGAATAAGCGACGTGCAAAAATGATTACAGTGTCATACAGGCAGAAAAATAATCCCAAATCTATTTCATCGCGTTGTGGACCACTGTCTTCATATGATGTGAATAACATGGCAAAAGAAGCGTATGAGTTACTTAAAAGCAGTAATACATGTCCGCCAGCTGATGATAAATGGTATGTTTTCTTTATAAGAATTTAATGTTAGACACATCACATTTTGTATTTCTTTTAGGTTTACCCATTGTATAGAATATTCCATTGCCTTTTGGGTATGCATCTAGGACAGCGTCAGTCATAAATAAAACTGAATGTGTGTAAGCAACCACCAAGTATACAAATCCATAGTGCTTATAAATTATGTGGTTAATTATTAAAATGGATAGCATGTTTGGACTGCCAGACCCAGAACAATAATTCCTCTGAGAGCTTGGGCAAATGGAAGCCACCCATTTATTGTCTCAGAGAAATTATTGTTCTGAGTCTCCGCTACCTGGCATTCCAAAACATTCCACCCATTTTTAATAGTTAATCACATAATTTGTAAGCACTATGGATTTGCTGATTTGGTACAGGCTATGTTTTATTCTCAGATGTATAAATTTTTGTCTATGACTGACACTCTTGTTTCTGAGTGTGCTATCTGTGACATACAGGCATTTACTCCACAATATTGAGTCAAGTGGTTTTAATTCAGTCACCTACTCATTTTGAAGATTTCTGAATAGTTATTATCCAAAATATCAAAAGAATGCTTGCCCAAAAGATGATGCACTCTACTACATTCTATATGTTGTAACACTCGTTTAAAAATTATGGTACTGCTGTGTGTGTGTGCAGGGGGGCGGGTGTATTTGTTTTCCATCTGTTTCAGACAACAGTTATTTATCTGCATTAATTGCATGCAGTTCAGTTATCATAAGAAATCTTTTGTTGCTGTCTCTTGCCATTAACTGTTATGTAAAATACATTATTTTTGGCAGCTTCTGGGACTAATTTATTTTAAGAGTACAGTAGTTTGTTGTAGCATGTGTGTAAAAATAGAAGCATTATCTGTCTGTACTCTTATGTGTGCTCAGTAAACTTGCATTCATTGAGATGTTTTAGTTCTTTTGCTAACACAGCTCTCTGCTGGTGCTCAATTTTTAATTCTATATAGCATATTTTGAGAGTGACACAAAGTTGTTTTGGGCTTTCCCAGCACCATCATTATTGCCCCAATAAGGCTTCACAAAAGCTGTCACTTTTGTAGTCAGGAACCCAAATACAGACAGCACATTACTTCTATGGTCCACATTGTAAAGGTACTGAAACATCAAAGGATCGGATTCAAATCAAGCAACCAGCACTGATTTCTGGACATGTTGGCCAGGATATATTGAAATGGTTAAAGAGATTCAACCATGTCACTAAATACAATAGTTGGGATGGCATGATATGTGTTTTTGCCGTGTCTGCTTTTATTTGGATGATACAGATGAGCAGTTATTTAAGAACAATGATGGGAAGTTCAAGAATTTGATTAAATTTCAGGCAGAATTTGGGAAAACACGCAGAGAGAATTAGCAAGAGGTCCACATCACTGAAGAACAATACCAGTGGGAAACAACACAATTACCCTATAACTGTTTGTGAACACAAGAGTAGGATCACACTTGCCGGTGATGATGTCAGGACTCTAAGTCATTGAGACGAACTCACAGAATACCAACAATGCGACTGATGTGTGTTTCAGTTGCCATTAAATACTGTTAAGCACTAGAACTAGGATTTTACACTGTGTATTATTTTCAGTGTAAAGTCTGGGGTCAATGGCTATTTACTTAAAACAGATGGCAGTCAGTCTGTTTGCAATGATTCCCAGTCTGCTGCCACCAACTCTTTTTCTAGACACAGCATTACAAAATTATATGTTGTGTGGCTCTCGATGTTGGTGATTTTGTAACATTTCATGACCAGCCAACAGTCCTTGGAGCCTATTTATGCCATCGGACATTTTTTAATGTAAGCCTTTAGACACAATATTGCGTCACACCCACCTGGCCAACACCACACTCTGGTTGTTCCTCTCTACTCATGACCTCCCTCAAAGCTGTCATGTTGTAACCTTCTGTTAGCCCAAATCTAATTGACCCTTTCCAGTTCTACATTTGTACAGTATTTTACATCTCAAAACTGGTACTCAGCTCTTAAATACACAAATAATTCACAGGATAATTCTTATATTAACATTATATTAATGACACCAAAATTTCAACGACATAGTTTATTTTCGTACTATAAAAATTTAAATTTAAAGCTGCCTCTCCAAACTTCCTGCTACTCAGATGCCAGTTTTTCCCTTTTTTTAACTTTACGGCCTAATTATTTCATTACTCCATAAAGTAATGAAAATCCTGCTCTGCCTCACAGCCCAGTTAAAAATAGAACTGGCAGCATTGTCACCAAAATACCACACACAAATAAAAAAATATTACGGTATGCAGTAAGAAAAAGAATAGTGTTCATCGATTATTACTCCTGAAGACATCAAACAAAAGGGCAATTCCATACACACCAGGCAGCTGCTGATGTCTCCAACCAAACTAAAGGATGAAACCCATTACCAAACTAATGAGGGACCATTTGCGGAGATGAGCCCCAGAAGAGGTATTGGGGAGCCACATGGATGTCGTCATCAATGACATAACAAACTGAAGAAAATTGTGTTCCAAAATTCAAAGACCATTCCATTGAAGGTTGCAAAGACAAAATATGTGCCAATCTGATATGAACACGCATTGGGAGAAAACTTAAAGTGAAATTTGCCATGTTACCAGATTGTAGCTGTAATTGTTTCCTGGATTAAACTTCTTGCAGTTTTCACAAGCAGTCATAGACTTCAGGAGATTGGAGCTCCAGATTGATGAAGCTATCCCAACAAGTTCATACAGAAACAATTGTTCTGAGCTGTTGTCTACAATTGAATACTGACTTCCTCACTGCCATCAATTCCATGTGTTCTAGTCAACAGTTTAAATGCTTAGTTTAACTGTGAATTTCAAACCAAATGCAAAAAGATACTCAGCCTCACAAAACAACTCTATATTCCAGCAACAGTCATAACCATCACAAGTGAACAAGCAGAGCTCTATGTTTATTTATTTATTTATCTACCTCCGTAGTGCAGCAGTAATGTTACCGCCTACCACACAAGGGGGCCTGGGTTCGATTCCCGGCAGGGTACTGGGTGTTGTGTGTCCTTCATCATATTCATCATCATTGACACAGAAGTCGCCGAAGTTGTGTCAACTAAAAAGACTTGCAATACGGCAGCCAAACCCCAAAGGGGATATCTCGGCCAATAAATGCCATACGATCATTTCATTTATTTATTACACGTCAAGTTAGGACCAAATTGAAGAGCAAATCTCCAAGGTCATGGAGCATGTCAGTACATGAAATTACAACATAAAAGTAATAACAGATAAAAATAAAATGTGTATGAACCCGAAAAAAAGTCAATCCGTAAGTTTAAGTAAATGCACTCAACAATACAACAAGAATCAGCTTAATTTTTGAAAGAACTCCTCAAAAGAATAGAAGGATTGACTCATGAGGAAAACTCTTCAGTTTCGATTTGAAAGCATGTGGATTACTGCTAAGATTTTTGAATTCGAGTGGTAGCTTATTGAAAATGGATGCAGCAGTATGGTGCACACCTTTCTGCACAAGAGTTACGGAAGTCTAATCCAAATGCATGGTTGATTTCTGCCGAGTATTAACTGAGTGAAAACTGCTTATTCTTGGGAATAAGCTAATATTGGTAACAAGAAATAACAGTATGGAATATATATATTGAGAGGCCAATGTCAAAATACACAGACTAGTGAACAGGGGTAGAAAAGAGGTTTGTGAACTTACAGCACTTATTGTACTTACCGCCCTTTTCTGAGCCAAAAATATCCTTTTAGAATGAGAAGAGTTACCCCAAAATATAATACCATATGACATAAGCGAATGAAAATAAGCAAAGTATACTAATTTTCGTGTCGAATGATCATTCACTTCAGATACAGTTCGAATAGTAAAAATGGGAGCACTAAGTCTTTGAACAAGATCCTGAACATGGGCTTTCCATGACAGTTTACTATCTATCTGAACACCTAGAAATTTGACTGTTCAGTTACACTAATCATATGCCCATTCTGTGGAATTAAAATGCTAAACAACAACAATTAGAAGTTTACTTTCACTAAATTCAACTGCCCCTGCACAACATTCAAATATCTGTTCAGTACAGTGTCACAATACATCTATGGACTCAAATGGAATACTGTTTTTTACGAACATAGCCACTCCCCAACCCCGCAAGGAACTCCTTGAAAAACAGCCAGCTAATCTGTGTACTGGTAAAGGAAGCCTCTGAATTGTCATATTATTTAAGTGGTGCTCCGATATATCAATAATTTCAGAGTCAACATCTATAAGCAGTTCACTAACTTTATCTCTAAATTTTGTATTTTGATGAAATCTGCTAATTCCCTCTCTACTCGGAACATAACATCCTCTGAAGATGACTTCCTTTAAGCAGGTATACCTATCAGCTGACTTCAATCTAAAAAAAGGTGCAGCTGTAACACCAACTACTACAGGAATTTTTCCATGAGTGATCCCACTACCACCCACTACACTGTCACCTATAAGCTTCACCAGCCTCTCCTTCCCATACCTATTGAGGTATGGGAAGGGGAGGCTGTCCATGAATATCAGCTGAATGCCATTGGTACAGAATTCCCCCTCAGAAGAATCTATTATCCAACCATCAATAGGTCCCAGCAGGAATAAGGAACAGTGTCAGTGAGTGGTCATCCTGCTTCAATTTTATTGGTCGTGTTCCAATCCGGAATGGAGATAACGTAGATCAGATGATTCAATGTATAACTCCATATGAACATTTGGGATCATCCCCCTGTCAATAATCGTAATATTGTGTGTGTCCCGCTGAACAATAGATAAATCAGAAGGATCAGAGAAGGTACTGCAAGATGTCAGTGTGTCCTTAGTCCTTTCCTGTAGTCCTCATGAGAAGAAAGATGACAAATGGCATTCCATCATAAATTGCAACTGACTGAACAAAATCACTAAAACAAATGTGAACTCATTTCATGATTCGATGATGCTTTGAACTAACTAAATGGAGTAAAGTCTTTCTCTACTACAGGTATAATGACTGACTACTGGCAGATCATAGTAAATGAGACTGATGAGGAAAACATTGCTCTCATAACACACAAGTTCTAAGTTATGCTGTTTGGTTTGTGCATCACTTCAGCCAACCTTGAAAGCATTTTGGGCAACCTGCTTTAGCATCTTAAATGGATGAATGTTGTAGGTACTTGGTCAACTTTTGTTTCTTGAATACATTTGTAGTGTGTCGAAGACACTTGTCAGCAGTGCTGAAATGTGTCCGTCATCCAAGTCTTCATCCAGTTGCAAGAGTTTGCCTCTTCATCTCACAGGATATAAAATTTTTTTAGTATGTAGACAACAGAAAGTGTCTGTTCTGGTCCAGAAAATATAAGAGCCGTAACAAATTTCTGAACACATGCGTGATTTTGAGAGGTTTCCTCTGAATGTGGTCCTACTGTGACACTTCATGAAGAATTCAGTTGTCAGATGTGGCCACTACAAGAATTGTAGCAGAAAGACACCAATTTTTCTTGGATCAGGGAGCAAGAAAGATCTTCCTGTATCCTTTAAAGATGTACTGTCATCTCTACCAGTCCTGGCACTTTTTACAAGAATGCTGAGATGGAACAACATGCCTACTCTACTGGTCATGGGAGAGGTACATTTCTAGTGCAAATCAACGAAAAAACTGGAAGAGTGGTTGCTTATGCCTCCATAGTTTTCTCCAAGTTCAGAAAGTACTTCTTTACAACTGGGAAAGAGTGCCTTGCGGTTGTTTGTGCAGTCATTAAGCTCCGACCCTTTTTGTGTAGCAGATCATTCACTGTTGTGACTGACTGTCATTCTTTATACTGGCTGACGAGCCTGAAGGATCCATCAGCACAATTGGCGAGAAGGACTCTGAAGCCATGGGAATAGGACATTATTGTTGTATACAAAAATGGATGCAAACACATGGATACCAACTGCCAACTCTTTTTCACGAAATCCGTTGGAGGATTATAACAGTGCTGGTGACGTTCCAGTCACTGCTCAACTAATAAACATTACAACAGAACAAATGGAAGATCCAGCAGTAATGAATACTGTAGAAGCCTTAGAGAAGGAAGAAGCTGTAAAAATTCACATTAATAGATGTAACATTTACTTGTGCCTTTGTCCCGCATTTATGCAGGGTCAGCATGGTTAAGGTCAGATTTGGCATGTTTAATTTAAGAGGAGGCGTGATGCCCTTCTTGTCAGCACCTCGTTGAAGACAACACAACACCCAGTCCCTGAGCGAGCAGAGAAAATCTCCGACCCAGCTGGGAATTGAACCCGGGCCCCTTGGCATGACAGCCTGTTGCACCACTCAGCTATTGGGGACCATTAATGGATGGAACATTGTATTCAACTAATTATGACCCAGTTGCTTCTGATTTCAGCTCTTTTACAGACAGCCATACTGAAGTATTTTCATGACATGCCAGCATCAGATCATGTTGAATCTGTAAGTACACGTAATGGAATCAGAAGCATGTATCATTGGCCATTTTTCTAGTGATCTCTCAGGCAATATGTTTATCCTTTGTAGGGAATGCTAATGATGGAAACATGTGCCTTAGTCACTCTAGGACATGTAGTACCAATTCCTCCAGCAGTTGTTCTAATGCAGTGAATTGGAATTAGTCTCTTGAGGAGATTTTTTCAAGTTTACCCATGGCAATACTGCAGATGGATAAAAATGTGCACTGACTATTTCACCTGCTACGTTGTTACAAAAGCTGTATCAATTTCCAAAATTTCAGAAATTTCTGGGTTTCTTGTCAAAGATATAATTTTGAAGCATGAGACACCACATATAAAGAGCTCTGACTGTGGAAAAGTGTGTCAGTTGAGACTAGTATGAGAAGTAATTACACAATTGAGCATCATCCACAGGATGACTATTGTCTACCATTCACAAACTGAATATTTTAATAAGATATTGGCAGACATGCTCTTCATGTACATTGACGAGAAAGTGGGATCATGATATTCATGGACAACATTGCACTGCAGGTTTCTCTCAGTTTTTCCTGATTCACAATTGAGAGGCTGCAACAGCAATGGATGCTTTGTTTCCATTTCAGCTTGATGACGCCCAATGTTACATCAACAGAACTGACAAAGCAAGACAGCTGGCACACATACAGACCTTGGATGCCCAGGATAAAGGCCGTTAATGCAGTGACACCAAACACTGACTTGGGAGCTACAACACAGGCAACCTAGTGTGGATTTTTATGTGTGTGTCTGTAGGGTCAGAGTATCAGAAAAACTGTTAAAGCACTGCTTCGGCTGATACCAAATCTAGTTATCATCTACAGAGTAAAGGATGGTAATCCTACACCAGGGAGACAAAAACCACATAAGATTGCTTAGATCCATCACATTTCCAGTTTTTAAAACATACATGCATCCAAAATTGCTGTTTTTATATTAAAGTGTTCAAAATTTCTTGACTGTTACATAGATCAGGAAAATGAGCCATCAGGAAGGCATAAAAATGATTCTACATATGAATGGATTATGGTGAAAAGGATATCAGTTTCAGTTTTAGTCTGATTGAGGTACATGGTAGAAAGAAAGGGTGGAAAACATATTTTGCTATGTCATAAAAAAGATCCAATAAATTCACTATCTGCTGAAACATCAAATCAGATAAGTTTATTTCTGTTTGATATGGTTGTATAGTTCACTGATGATAATTTCTTGCAGTTTTTGGATAAAGTACATGTTCCAGTCACATCAGTGTGACTACCACCTATGTTTGATGTCAATATGCAATAACCACCCATAGATGGCAGGTGGAAGTACTAGCAGTGGAGGATATATAAAGTGTGTCAAGAGGATGCGGAATACATGCAGTCATTTGTCATCCAGGCCAGAGGAGAGAGTGTTCTGGCCTGGGGAAAGTTTTGTGACATTCTTTGGGTGATCTTGTCATTCCGGAAGGCACAGTGTATCAACCCAAGTGTCCATCTACCCATGGGGACCTTGTCCACCAATACATGCAGTTTGTTTGTGGCACAATGGCATATACCGGAAGGATAGTGCTACCTGTCACACAGCTCGTAGTTTACATGTGTGACTTGAAGAGCAGCAGGATGAGTTTACCATACTTCCCTGGCCACCAAACTCCGCAGATTTGAACCCAATCGAGAATCTAAGGGACCATCTCAGTCGGGCTGTAGGCTTCGCGGATCCGCAACTGAAAAATCTAGTACAGCTGGTCATGGTACTGGAGTCGTCATGCCTTCATATCCAGGTTGGTACCTTCCAGAACCTCATTGACACTCGTCCTGCACATTTCACAGTGGTCTGCAATGCAAATGTTGGTTATTCAGGCTTTTGACAGATGGTCACATCAGTGTGACTGGACAGTGTATAATCCACTTATCTGATGTATAAGTGCTTTGAGCTGAACTGCTTTGAGTTCCGTACTACCACTGCTGAGTGAGTTAGTTAGCTAGGTTAATTACTTAGTTCATACCACGTATCATGATTATTTGCACAATTTTTATCAGAATGGTCATGGGTCAGTTTACAGCATAGGTTCTCAGCTATTTCCGACCCAATGCTCCCTTTTTGGAGAAAAGTGTTAATCCAAGAATACTGTGATACAGAAGTCGGAAAAGATATGAAGATAAGTAGTGGAAGATTGAAGTGTGAACTGCCAGAGTTGTGATCCAGCTGCTGAATTTCTAAGAGTACTGTTCTAAATAAGCAGGCATCTGTGTTCAAATTCCAGCTGGTTTACATTTTCCAAAATTACTTTTATTAAAAGGTATTAACAATATTGGTGTCATTCTCAGAGGTTGAGTAGCAAATATATATTTTAAAATTTTACAATATTTTTAATGAGAGAGCTAACTTGGTATAATGACAATAATTTTTCAGTATTTAGTGTCACATTTGTCATCAACAATCTCAAATTGCTGCACTCTAAGATTGACAGTCTGTTTCTGTTTTTGGTAACTATCTTGCTAATCATGCTAAATCGTCTTTCCTGTAAATATGAAGATGGGTAAGCGATGAAATACCTCTTTGCTGCAGCCCATAAAGCTGGATACGACGATATAGGAATTTATCTTTTTAGCCATAATTCTTGGCATGCATCGTTGAATTTTAATTTTAACTCTTCATGTTTTGAAAGTTCTATCAGCTCTTCCTGCAAGGGTAATTTTGATATATGTGGATAAAAGGTTCCAGTACCCAATCTGGAATAGTCACTTGAACATCATCCTCAAATCTGTTTGTAAAAGATTTAAATGGCTCCATGTGCTGACAAAATAGTAAATGGTCTTCATCATTTGTTTTCACACAAGAAACATTTGGAAACTGATGAAATCGTTTTCAACCTAAATTGTATCTGTGCAAGGCAAGTTTTGACACAAAAGAAGAAACAGTTGCCTTTGTTTTGATTAAATTCAAGTCATCTCCTTGCATCTGTAGATTCATTTCATTACATTTACTGTTCAAATCAGTAAAATATGGTATATGTCCCTTAAATTTCAGTCAATTAACCCTAAATAAATTATCTTTGTTTTCAAAAAACGTTAAAAATGTAGCAGAAGCTGGAAAACATTATAGTCAAGTACACTATGACAGCCAGTGAACCTCCGTGTGTAGGAGCAGACAGTTGAAATCCTGTTAACTGCAGCAATTATGAACTATAAAGAACTATGAAGGTGATCTCTAATGTTTTTTGCTACCAAATGTCTGCAAAATGCTCCTGAAGAGGGGCAGCAGCCTTTTCAGTAGTTGCAGGGGCAACAGTCTGGATGATTGACTGATCTGGCCTTCTAACACTAACCAAAACAGCCTTGCTGTGCTGGTACTGCGAACGGCTGAAAGCAAGGGGAAACTACAGCCATAATTTTTCCCAATGGCATGCAGCTTTACTGTGTGGTTAAATGATGTTGGCGTCCTCTTGGGTAAAATATTCCAGAGGTAAAATAGCCCCCATTTGGATCACCGGGCGGGGACTACTCAAGAGGATGCCGTTATCAGGAGAAAGAAAACTGGCGTTATACAGATCAGAGCGGGGAATGCCAGATTCATTAATCGGGCAGGTAGGTTAGAAAATTTAGAAAGGGAAATGGATAGGTTAAAGTTAGATATAGTGGGAATTAGTGAAGTTCGTTGGCAGGAGGAACAAGACTTCTGGTCAGGTGAATACAGGCTTATAAATACAAAATCAAATAGGGGTAATGCAGGAGTAGGTTTAATAATGAATAGGAATGCAGGTAAGCTACTACAAACAGCATAGTGAAGGCATTATTGTGACTAAGGTAGACACGAAGCCCACGCGTACCACAGTAGAACAAGTTTATATGCCAACTAGCTCCGCAGATGACGAAGAGATTGCTGAAATGTATGATGAGATAAAAGAAATTATTCAGATAGTGAAGGGAGACGAAAATTTAATAGTCATGGGTGACTGGAACTCAATAGTAGGAAAAGGAAGAGAAGGAAACATAGTAGGTGAATATGGAATGGGAGTAAGGAATGAAAGAGGAAGCCGCCTGGGAGAATTTTGCACAGGGCATAACTTAATCATAGCTAACACTTGGTTCAAGAATCATAAAAGAAGGTTGTATACATGGAAGAACCCTGGAGATACTGGAAGTTATCAGATAGATTATATAATGGTAAGACATAGATTTAGGAACCAGGTTTTAAATTGTAAGACATTTCCAGGGGCAGATGTGGACTCTGATCACAATCTACTGGTTATGAACTGTAGATTAAAACTGAAGAAATTGCAAAAAGGTGGGAATTTGAGGAGATGGAACCTGGATAAACTGAAAGAATCAGAGGTTGTAGAGAGCTTCTGCGGGAGCATTAGGGAACAATTGACAAGAATGGGGGAAAGAAATACAGTAGAAGAAGAATGGGTAGCTTTGAAAGATGAAATAGTGAAGGTAGCAGAGGATCAAGTGGGTAAACAGATGAGGGCTAATAGAAATCCTTGGGTAACAGAAGAGATATTGAATTTAATTGATGAGAGGGGAAAATATAAAAATGCAGTAAATGAAGCAGGCAAAAAAGAATAGAAACGTCTCAAAAATGAGATCGACAGGAAGTGCAAAATGGCTAAGCAGAGATGGCTAGAGGACAAACGTAAGGATGTAGAGGCGCATGTCACTAGGGGTCAGATAGATACTGCCTACAGGAAAATTAAAGAGACCTTTGGAGAAAAGAGAACCACTTGCATGAATATCAAGAGCTCAGATGGAAACCCAGTTCTAAGCAAAGAAGGGAAAGCAGAAAGGTGGAAGGAGTATATAGAGGTCTATACAAGGGCGATGTTTTTGAGGACAATATTATAGAAATGGAAGAGAATGTAGATGAAGATGAAATAGGAGATATGATACTGCATGAAGAGTTTGACAGAGCACTGAAAGACCTAAGTCGAAACAAGGCCCCAGGAGTAGACAACATTCCATTAGAACTACTGAAAGCCTTGGGAGAGCCAGGCCTAACAAAACTCTACCATCTAGTGACAAGATGTATGAAACAGGCGAAATACCCTCAGACTTCAAGAAAAATATAATAATTCCAATCCCAAAGAAAGCAGGTGTTGATAGATGTGAAAATCACCATACTGTCAGTTTAATAAGCCAAGGCTGCAAAATACTAATGTGAATTCTTTACACACGAATGGAAAAATTGGTAGAAGCCAACCTCGGGGAAGATCAGTTTGGATTCCGTAGAAATGTTGGAACACGTGAGACAATACTGACCCTACGACTTATCTTAGAAAACAGATTAAGGAAAGGCAAACCTACATTTCTAGCATATGTAGACTTAGAGAAAGCTTTTGACAATGTTGACTGGAATACTCTCTTTCAAATTCTGAAGGTGTCATGGGTAAAATACAGGGAGCGAAAGGCTATTTACAATTTGTACATAAACCAGATGGCAGTTATAAGAGTCGAGGGGCATGAAAGGGAAGCAGTGGTTGGGAATGGAATGAGACAGGGTTGTTGCCTATCCCCAATGTTATTCAATCTGTATATTGAGCAAGTAGTAAAGGAAACAAAAGAAAAATTTGGAGTAGGAATTAAAATCCATGGAAAAGAAATAAAAACTTTGAGGTTCGCCAGTGACATTATAATTCTGTCAGAGACAGTAAAGGGCATGGAAGAGCAGCTGAACGGAATGGACAGTGTCTTTAAAGGAGGATATAAAATGTACATCAACAAAAGCAAAACGAGGATAATGGAATGTAGTCAAATTAAATCGGGCGATGCTGCGGGAATTAGATTAGGAAATGAGACGCTTAAAGTAGTAAATGAGTTTTGCTATTTGGTGAGCAAAATAACTGACGATGGTCAAATTAGAGAGGATATAAAATGTAGACTGGCAACGGCAAGGAAAACGTTTCTGAAGAAGAGAAATTTGTTAACATCGAGTATAGATTTAAGTGTCAGGAAGATGTTTCTGAAAGTATTTGTATGGAGTGTAGCCATGTATGGAAGTGAAATGTGGATGATAAATAGTTTAGACAGGAAGAGAATAGAAGCTCGAAATGTGGTGCTACTGAAGAATGCTGAAGATTATATGGGTAGTTCACATAACTAATGAGAAGGTATTGAATAGAATTGGAGAGAAGAGAAATTTGTGGTACAACTTGACTCGAAGAAGGGATCAGTTGGTAGGACACGTTCTGAGGCATTATGGTATCACCAGTTTAGTATTGGAGGGCCACGTGGAGGGTAAAAGTCATAGAGGGAGACCAAGAGATGAATACACTAAGCATATTCAGAAGGATGTAGGTTGCAGTAGGTACGGGGAGATGATGAAGCTTGCACAGGATAGAGTAGCATGGAGAGCTGCATCAAACCAGTCTCTGGACTGAAGACCACAACAGCAACATGTAAACATAAATAAAATTTTGATTTGTCTTGTTATTACAGTTTTCAAACACAGACATAATATAAAAAAATCTTGGCACTTTGAGGACAATATTTCTCTTATGTACTTTTTTTGGACGATATAATTATATGTTCAAGTGCATGTACCAAACTTAGCACAGTAAGGCAGATTTGTGGAGTACAAAATACCAGTCAGCAACAGTGGATTTTTTTTTTTCAAACATATTATATGGTTATGGAGCTATTACTCCAACTTTTGGCGCAACACTTCCTGAAGTACCATCCAAATAGGATATACTTCAAAATATGTGTTTTTGAGAATAGGTGCTGGTTATCACAAATAGGAATTCAGAAACTTAGGTACTAGAATACAAGAAAGCAATGCCAGTGTAGAAAACTGTACAAAATCTTGAGCAATAATTTGCTGTGGTTTCCTTAGGACCGTTAGGTATTTAAAGTCCTTGCCGATAAACCAACAATTGGGCTGTAAAGGAGCCAAAAGAAAAGTAAATGAATTCAAATCAAATGAAATTTTTTATAATAATAATAACTGTTATTATTATTAAATTGTGATCTTGCCAAAACCACTGCAGATTCATATAATGTAAGCTTTGTTTATTAAATTGTAGAATATCACACCTATTTGTGTGAGCATAGCTTTTGCAAGTATTGCCCGGGATGGGATGGTGAGAAGTGGCAGTCAGTGTCCCCTAAACTTGCATTGGACACCCCCAACCCTCATCCCTCACATGCATGCACACACACACACACACACACACACACACACACACACACACACACACACACACACACCTCATTTCTACCCACTGATGGTGGACCCCGTTGAAAGTGATTTACGAAATACCTACAGATGATTTGTTTGCATGAACATCAGCATGCTGGCCATTTACAGGTTGCTGAATATCACAGTAGCTTAAATTTAACAAAAGAAGGTGTATATATTCGACTTTACCACTATTGATATTACAGAGGGAACAAAATTAAACTAAAAAACAAAAGTAAGGTTTTTACTTTATTCTGCACAAGGTACTAGATTTTATTTGAATTAAAATCAATGTAATAATTAATGTGAATTAAAATCAATCATTAGAATAGAGGGAGTTGTCAGGAGGAAATAAAATGCAGTTTAGAGTTAAAATTTGCATTGTTATTTGTCAGACAGAGTATATTATTGTACAAAATGTCAAAGATTTTTGTAGCTGCTCATTGCAATGTTTCTGTATTAGAAGAAACTTTAGTGTATGCTTACAACAGTTTTTATTACTGTATGTAAACACCACTCACATTACTATATTCCTAAGTGACATATTACCCAAACCACTTTGAATAAATAGCATTTAGTATAAATGTTCAGTAATGCAAATATCAAAAGTTTCTGAACTTAGGACTTCAAAAATCTCATATATATATATATATATATATATATATATATATTTAAAAACAAAGATGATGTGACTTACCAAATGAAAGTGCTGGCAGGTCGACAGACACACAAACAAACACAAACATACACACAAAATCCAAGCTTTCGCAACCAACGGTTGCCTCGTCAGGAAAGAGGGAAGGAGAAGGAAAGACAAAAGGATATGGGTTTTAAGGGAGAGGGTAAGGAGTCATTCCAATCCCGGGAGCGGAAAGACTTACCTTAGGGGGAAAAAAGGACAGGTATACACTCGCACACACACACATATCCATCCACACATACACAGACACAAGCAGACATTTGTAAAGGCAAAGAGTTTGGGCAGAGATATATATATATATATATATATAATAGAGGGAAACATTCCACGTGGGAAAAATATATTTAAAAAGAAAGATGATGAGACTTACCACACAAAAGCGCTGGCAGGTCGATAGACACACAAACAAACACAAACATACACACAAAAATCTAGCTTTCGCAACCAATGGTTGCCTCGTCAGGAAAGAGGGAAGGAGAAGGAAAGACAAAAGGATTGGGTTTTAAGGGAGAGGGTAAGGAGTCATTCCAATCCCGGGAGCGGAAAGACTTACCTTAGGGGGAAAAAAGGACAGGTTTACACTCGCACACACACACATATCCATCCACACATACACAGACACAAGCAGACAATATATATATATATATATATATGGTTATAATAGAAGGAAACATTCCACGAATGAAAAATATACCTAAAAACAAAGATGATGTGACTTACCAAATGAAAGTGCTGGCAGGTCGACAGACACACAACGAACACAAACATACACACAAAATTCAAGCTTTCGCAACAAACTGTTGCCTCATCAGGAAAGAGGGAAGGAGAGGGAAAGACGAAAGGATGTGGGTTTTAAGGGAGAGGGTAAGGAGTCATTCCAGTCCCGGGAGCGGAAAAAGGGACGGGTATACACTCACACACACACACACACATATATCCATCCACACATATACAGACACAAGCAGACATATTTAAAGACAAAGAGTTTGGGCAGAGATGTCAGTCGAGGCAGAAGTGCAGAGGCAAAGATGTTGATGAATGACAGGTGAGGCATGAGTGGCGGAAATTTGAAATTAGCGGAGATTGAGGCCTGGTGGATAACGGGAAGAGAGGATATATTGAAGAGCAAGTTCCCATCTCCGGAGTTCGGATAGGTTGGTGTTAGTAGGAAGTATCCAGATAACCCGGACGGTGTAACACTGCGCCAAGATGTGCTGGTCGTGCACCAAGGCATGTTTAGCCACAGGGTGATCCTCATTACCAACAAACACTGTCTGCCTGTGTCCATTCATGCGAATGGACAGTTTGTTGCTGGTCATTCCCACATAGAATGCATCACAGTGTAGGCAGGTCAGTTGGTAGATCACGTGGGTGCTTTCACACGTGGCTCTGCCTTTGATTGTGTACACCTTCCGGGTTACAGGACTGGAGTAGGTGGTGGTGGGAGGGTGCATGGGACAGGTTTTACACCGGGGGCGGTTACAAGGGTAGGAGCCAGAGGGTAGGGAAGGTGGTTTGGGGATTTCAGAGGGATGAACTAAGAGGTTACGAAGGTTAGGAGAGTGTCTTTCCGCCATCCACCTAACCTTCGTAACCTCTTAGTTATGAAATCCCCAAACCACCTTCCCTACCCTCTGGCTCCTACCCTTGTAACCGCCCCTGGTGTAAAACCTGTCCCATGTACCCTCCCACCACCACCTACTCCAGTCCTGTAACCCGGAAGGTGTACACAATCAAAGGCAGAGCCACGTGTGAAAGCACCTATGTGATCTACCAACTGACCTGCCTACACTGTGATGCATTCTATGTGGGAATGACCAGCAACAAACTGTCCATTCGCATGAATGGACACAGGCAGACAGTGTTTGTTGGTAATGAGGATCACCCTGTGGCTAAACATGCCTTGGTGCACGACCAGCACATCTTGGCGCAGTGTTACACTGTCCGGGTTATCTGGATACTTCCTACTAACACCAACCTATCCGAACTCTGGAGATGGGAACTTGCTCTTCAATATATCCTCTCTTCCCGTTATCCACCAGGCCTCAATCTCCGCTAATTTCAAATTTCCGCCACTCATACCTCACCTGTCATTCATCAACATCTTTGCCTCTGCACTTCTGCCTCGACTGACATCTCTGCCCAAACTCTTTGTCTTTAAATATGTCTGCTTGTGTCTGTATATTTGTGGATAGATATGTGTGTGTGTGTGTGTGTGGGTGAGTGTATACCCGTCCCTTTTTCCCCCTAAGGTAAGTCTTTCCGCTCCCGGGACTGGAATGACTCCTTACCCTCTCCCTTAAAACCCACATCCTTTCGTCTTTCCCTCTCCTTCCCTCTTTCCTGATGAGGCAACAGTTTGTTGCGAAAGCTTGAATTTTGTGTGTATGTTTGTGTTCGTTTGTGTGTCTATCGACCTGCCAGCACTTTCATTTGGTAAGTCACATCATCTTAGTTTTTAGGTGTGTGTGTATATATATATATATATATATATATCTGTTTCAGATATTCATAAACATGTACTTTAAAATATTTGAAACATCCACCCTTTTCACAGACTCCTGTTCATAGGATCATATTTATTGACTACTGTCCATGTGCTACATTTATCATTGGTGTCACTAGATTTATGCTACAGAATGGAAATTTCTGTCTTTTTATACATATTGTTGACTATTTGCCTGTAAGTGTCTTGTCTTTTACATGATTAATGTCAACACTTACATCCTCTGTGAAAGTTACTATCACAGCTTGATGTATGTTATGTGGAAGTTCATTCACATAGATTGGTGTACCAAAACATGATGATCACTGTTCACCGTGAGACTGAATGCTGTCTGGCGGTACTGCAGGCTTGTGATGCGGTAGAAAAAGTAAGCAGAGCAGTGATGAATGAATAATGGAGAAAGCCACTGACACAAGCAACTTGGATGCTGAAGGAAAGTTGTTGAAGAACAGTGAAACCTTGAGCAGAATGACCGAGTGTTGTATTTACACACCTCATCACAGAGTGTGGAGGTCTCTGTAAAGCAGGAAAGTGATATGTGGCAGGTCTGGCGGCAGAATAAAATGCTGCTGCAGGCACATATGTTTCAGAGTGCACCACTCAGCACACATTGTTCAACATTGAGCTCCACAGCAGATGGCTCCAACATGTTCCTATGTTGCCTCAATGACATCACAGGTCTGATTGCAGTTAGCGTGGTAACATAGAAATTGGACTGTAGACCAATGGAAATCCCATCTGATTACCCACATTTCGTGTCACACCAGTCGACTGTTATGTCTGGGTATGGCACCATCCAGCTAAACAGCTGCCTGTTGCACCACAAATGCAATGCAGGCCAGTGGGGCAATATTATACTTTGCAGGACATTCAGCTACGTTTCCATGGCATCTGTAGTAACAATTGAAATCACCATGAGAGCTACGGAAAGCATGAATGTTATTGCGGACTATTTGCATCACTTCATGCAAGATTTCATCCACATTGACACTGGCATCTACCAGCAGTATAACTGTCCATGTCAAATGGCCAGAACTGTGCCACACTGCTTTGAGCAGCATGGTGGAGAACTCACATTGATTGATGTCTTGACTACCTTATTCCTCTAATCTCAGTCTGGTGGAACACATCTGGGACACTATTGGCCACCAACACCACATCCACAAAGCGCACCAGCTCATGATTTACAGAATTATGTAGCCTGTGTGTAGACATTTGGTGCCACATTCCTCCAGAAAACTACCAAGGCTTGTCAAATCTGTGCCGTGGGGATGCGCTGTATTGTGTTCCAAAGATGAAGTGTGGATCCAAAATTGTATGTTCTGCTTTCTAAAATTTCCCCTTCCTGCAGTTTTTTTTTTTTTTTTTTTTTTTTTTGTAAATTATTCAGATTCATGGTGTAGTTCAAAGGCATTTGTCTTTGTCTAATAATTTGCTACAATGATATCTGCAACTACATTTATGTATAATTCATTTAAGCACACAGGCTACATTATTCTGTAAATCATGGGCTGGTGCTTTGTGGACATAGTGATGGTGGCCAATAGTGTCCCAGATGTGTTCCACTGGGTTGAGATCAGAGGAGTGTGGTGGTCAAGACATCAATCAATGTGCGTTCTCTGCCATGCTCCTCAAAGCAATGTGGCACAGTTCTGGCCTTCTGACATGGACAGTTACACTGCTGGTAGATGCCAGAGTCAATGTGGATATTTAAACTAAGTTTGTACTTGTCACCTTCTTCTTGAAATTTCATGGTGTCAAACTCTGCTTCAGCCTGATTTTTGTATGATGAAATAAACTTACACTCCTGGAAATGGAAAAAAGAACACATTGACACCGGTGTGTCAGACCTACCATACTTGCTCCGGACACTGCGAGAGGGCTGTACAAGCAATGATCACACGCACGGCACAGCGGACACACCAGGAACCGCGGTGTTGGCCATCGAACGGCACTAGCTGCGCAGCATTTGTGCACCGCCGCCGTCAGTGTCAGCCAGTTTGCCGTGGCATACGGAGCTCCATCGCAGTCTTTAACACTGGTAGCATGCCGCGACAGCGTGGACGTGAACCGTATGTGTAGTTGACGGACTTTGAGCAAGGGCGTATAGTGGGCATGCGGGAGGCCGGGTGGACGTACCGCCGAATTGCTCAACACGTGGGGCGTGAGGTCTCCACAGTACATCGATGTTGTCGCCAGTGGTCGGCGGAAGGTGCACGTGCCCGTCGACCTGGGACCAGACCGCAGCGACGCACGGATGCACGCCAAGACCGTAGGATCCTACGCAGTGCCATAGGGGACCGCACCGCCACTTCCCAGCAAATTAGGGACACTGTTGCTCCTGGGGTATCGGCGAAGACCATTCGCAACCGTCTCCATGAAGCTGGGCTACGGTCCCGCACACCGTTAGGCCGTCTTCCGCTCACGCCCCAACATCGTGCAGCCTGCCTCCAGTGGTGTCGCGACAGGCGTGAATGGAGGGACGAATGGAGACGTGTCGTCTTCAGCGATGAGAGTCGCTTCTGCCTTGGTGCCAATGATGGTTGTATGCGTGTTTGGCGCCGTGCAGGTGAGCGCCACATTCAGGACTGCATACGACCGAGGCACACAGGGCCAACACCCGGCATCATGGTGTGGGGAGCGATCTCCTACACTGGCCGTACACCACTGGTGATCATCAAGGGGACACTGAATAGTGCATGGTACATCCAAACCGTCATCGAACCCATCGTTCTACCATTCCTAGACCAGCAAGGGAACTTGCTGTTCCAACAGGACAATGCACGTCCGCATGTATCCCGTGCCACCCAACGTGCTCTAGAAGGTGTAAGTCAACTACCCTGGCCAGCAAGATCTCCGGATCTGTCCCCCATTGAGCATGTTTGGGACTGGATGAAGCGTCATCTCACGCGGTCTGCATGTCCAGCACGAACGCTGGTCCAACTGAGGCGCCAGGTGGAAATGGCATGGCAAGCCGTTCCACAGGACTACATCCAGCATCTCTAAGATCGTCTCCATGGGAGAATAGCAGCCTGCATTGCTGCGAAAGGTGGATATACACTGTACTAGTGCCGACATTGTGCATGCTCTGTTGCCTGTGTCTATGTGCCTGTGGTTCTGTCAGTGTGATCATGTGATGTATCTGACCCCAGGAATGTGTCAATAAAGTTTCCCCTTCCTGGGACAATGAATTCACGGTGTTCTTATTTCAATTTCCAGGAGTGTATTTGGCATCTGCTTTTCAATTTTTTCAAATATGATTTTGTAATATTGTGACTGTAAGAATTTTGTTGAATAAAATTCAGAACTTTTCCCATAAGCGTTAGAGGTGCAAAGTGTTCTGTACCCTCATCATTTATAAATGAGTATGCCCATCTCTAATCAGTTTTATTACAAAGGTAATTATGTTTAAATATCACAGAAAGTTGTCATTTCTATGTGCTTGATACTCTGTCTTAGTTCAAATATTTGTTGTTATAATGTGTTGTTATTCATGTGGGTACTCCTTAGGTGACAAACAGCAGGTGCTGCAGTGCATGCTTGTATCTGCTTGATATACAACTCTGTATGCAAATGTCTAAGAAATGTTAATAGTTATATGAAATTGCTGAAAATCTTTCTGAAAAAGTAATAGTAGAAGAATAATTATTAATCAGTATTTCATAAAGAAACGCGTATGAAGAATTTTTACAGTTTTTTCACCTGGAAATCTTTCATGTGATGACTTTGTGTTGAGAAATGAATTTGAAGTTAAGAAGTTCAATTTGAAAATTAAAATGATAGAAGAAACTTATTAAGAATAAACAGACATTAAAAAAAGACAAAATGGCTTATTGGAGAATATTTTATTTATGAATTGGTTTCTCAAGATAAAAGATTTGCTGCTTTCACACGAACTGCCTGGAAGGGAATTCATGAACGCAAACCATTTGGTTATAATGTGTACACTGCAGTACAGTCATCAAGGCAATTGTACAACATAAAAGGAACTAAAGACTTCGTGATTGCTTCAGACATAATACAACGTTGGAGACTGGACTTTGTTTCTTCTTTAAAGTGATTTACCAGATTATTTTAAAGTGATACTGAACTACTGTGAGTAAGTGGTGTGAATTACATGTACCTGTCTTGTATATTGATGAGAAATTAATGTTAACTGGAGTGATGCAAATGCTCGTTTAATACATGAAGACATTATTAAGTATTGCACATTTTGAACTGGAAGCAATTTTAAAATATTCAATAATACTTTCAAAGAAGCAACAAGAGTAAATTTTTCTTGACAACAGTGTTAAACAAGCCATATTTCAACAATGAGACCAGATGCTAATAAGCAGTATTCTATAAGATTCAGCGCCCAGTACTGAATACAGAAAAGGTTCCATGTAATTTAAAATGGCCTTAAACAACAGTTAATAAAAAGTTCCTTGTCGACAATAATTACAGAAGGTGTGCATAACAATGACAGCGTGGTGAGCCTGATCGCCCACTTCAGTGGCAGTTGGCAGCCTGCAGTTCACAGTCAACAGATAGCACAATGTGGGCAGCCAGCGCATAGGCAACCAGCACACAGCAACTACAGTCTGTGAGTGGGCTCAGTCACATCCCATGAGCTTCAAATATGACACATAAAACTCCAAGTGGGGTTTACTGTTTCAAAACCTAGTGGTTCTGTTTCTTTAAAATGCAATTTACTATGCACTGGATTGTCATTTGCAATAAGAAAGGAAGATTTTAAAAAAATTATGACATTTATGTACAAAAAAATAGACAAAAGATTTGATCATACAGATGAAATTTTTTAGTAACAAAATGCATAAATGCTTTCAATGTTGGTGGCATGTCTACACACACATACGAAACCATTTGCATGCACTCAACGAGAGTTGTCGCGTAAACTAGATGATGAACATATAATTATGCACAAAAAAAAAGTTACTCACCAAGAGGCAGCAGGAGAAAAGACATGAAAGTTAAGGAAATGTGCAAGCTTTTAGACCCAGTGTCTCCTTCTGGCAGAATGTTGAAGGGGAAGGAAGAGGGATGAAGGGAAAGGATTGGTGAGGTTTAGGAAATGGGGAGTGTTACAGAAAAGTTGCCAAGAACCCTGATTCAGGGGAGATTTACCAGATGGAATGAAAAGGAAAGACTGGTTGTTGAGACTGCACCAAAAGAAATATGAAAACTCGAGAGCTTAAAGTTGAAAGAAAAGGTAGTAAGCAAGGTGGAGATTACTGACAAAACATTGTGCACAAGTTAATAAGAGTGGAAAGCTAAGTGCGTTGTATGTGATTGAAGTGAGGTGCAGAAGGGAGGAGGAGGAGGGAACATACAGAGGTCAGAAAATAAAACATAGAAAACTAAAAGGGAGTGAAGGAGGGAATAGTTCCTGAAAATAAATACTGAGATCAAAGAAATTAACTTAAATTAAGGTGAGGTAGATAGAACTAAGGACATGTTGTAACATCAGTTCCAATCTGCGTAGTTCTGAGAAACGGGCAGTGGAGGGAGGGGAGGGTGGTGGAGATCCAGGTGGGGGCATGTGTAGTGAAACAAGCACTGGGGTCACAACTGTCATGTTTTTGAGCATTCTCTGTAACAGAATACTGTGTGTTGCCAATACACACCCTGTGTGTATGCCCATTCATCCTAACTGATAACTTGATAGTAGTCACACCAATGTAGAAGGCCAAACAGTGTTAATAACAGCGTGCGTCATTTCACAACTGGCTCTCTCTTTGATAGAATATGTTTTTCCAGTTACAGCACTGGTATAGGTGATGGTAGGACGTTCCATAGTGCAAGTCTTACAGTGGGACCAGTCACAGGTGTAGGAGCCATCGGGTAGGGAAATGGGTGAAGAAGCAGCTTAGAGTGACCTTATTTCAGACATTTTAGGAAGTAATAACCTTGTTGAAGGGGCTGATTTTAAATATATTCGAGACCAGGAAAGTATTGAATGACGAGAGGTATACTTCGAGAGATTTCTACCAAATAAATTAACAAATGCTGGAGCTGATCCCTCATGGTACATGAAACAGGTCAGAACACTGTTGCAGAAACAACAACAACAAAAAAAGCATGCCAAATTTAAATGAATGCTAAATCCCCAAAATTAGTGATCTTTTACAGAAAATTGAAATTTAGCCTAGACTTCAGTGCACAGGTCACACCAATATTCAAGAAATGAAATTTGAGTAATCTACTAAATTACAAGCCCATATCATTATCATTGATATGCAGCAGGATTTTAGAGCATATTTTATGTTTGAACATTATGAATTACGTCGAAGATTACAAACTATTGACATAAAGTCAACACGGATTTGGAAAACATCGTTCTCGTAAACTACAACTAGATGTTTACTCACACAAAGTGTTGAGTGCTATTGACAAGGGATTTGAAATTGATTCCTTATTTCTATATTTCCAGAAGGCTTTTGACACACAACTTCACATGTGGCTTGTAATCAATTTGCATGCTTATGGAGTATCATCTCAGTTACGCAACAGATTTGTGATTTCGTGTCAGTGAGGTCACAGTTTGTAATAACTGATGGAAAGTCATTAAGTAAAATAGAAGTGATTTCTAGTGTTCCACAAAGTGGTGGGTGTAGGCCGTCTGCTATTCCTTTCTATATAAACAATTTAGGAGACAACCTGAGAAACTGTCTTAGGTTGTTTGCAGATGATGTGGTCATTTACTGCCTAGTAAAGTCATCAGAAGATCAAAACAATTTGCAAAACGATTTAGAAAAGCTATGTGTACGGTGTGAAAATTGGCATTTGACCCTAAATAATGAAAACTGTGAGGTCATCCACATGAGTACTAAAAGGAATCCATTACACTTCACTTACACAATAAATCAATCAAATCTAAAGGCCATAAATTCAACTAAATACCTAGGAATTATAATTAAGAACAGCTTAAGTTGGAAAGAACTCATAGGATATGTTCTGGGTAAGCTGAACCAAAGACTGTATTTTATTGGCAGGACACTTACAAAATGTAACGGATCTACTAAAGAGACTGTCTACACTATGTTTGCCTGTCATTTATTGGAGTACTGCTGCACTGTGGGGTATCTGTACCAGATAAGATTGACAAAGTACATTGAGAAAGTTCAGAAGAGTGCAGCACATTTTGTATTATCGAGAAATAGAGGAGAGAGTGACATGAGCGTGATAACAGCTTTGAGGTGGAAATCGTTTAAACACAGGCTTTTTGCTGCAGTAGAATCTCTTCCGAATGTGAAAATATTTTGCTGATACCATCCTACATAGGGAGAAACGATCATCGTAATAAAATAAAGGAAATCAGAGCTCACATGGAAAGATATAGATGTTCATTTTTTCTGCACACTGTTTGAGAGTGTTATTGTGGATCTGGTTTGATGAACCTTCTGCCTTCTAAATTGTTTTGTGGAGTAGTATATATATGCTTTTGAACTAGGCTGGTGGGGTAGGGAAGGCTGAAGGTAAGGATGCTGGTGTATTCCTGCAAAGAGGCTGCATCTGAACAAATACGTTTGCCTGGAATGCTAAGTCTGTATGGGAGGGAATGTTTGACATGGAATCTGTGGCAATTGTCAGAATATAAGTACTGTTGCTTGTGTTAGTAGGTTTGATGGGAACAGAAATTTGTAGCTGACCCTTGGTGAAGATGAGGTCAACATCAAGGAAAGTGGCATGGGATTCGGAATCAGGCCATGTGAAATTTAATTGGAAGAATGTATTTAGAGACTTTCACATGGTCCTATTACAAATCCCACACCACTTTCCTTGATGTTGACCTCATCCCCTACCTAGTGTCAACTACACATTTCTTGTTTTCTTTAGCCTTTGAGCAGTGTACACCTGCAATGCTGTATACTGAAGTATACTAAATGAAGAGGTACTTGAGGAGAGTATGCCAGTAATTGCATTACTGTTAGTACTCTTTGCCGTCTGTGTAAGGAAGAACCTTTCCTTTCCTTGCTACGGGGATGTACCAGTTTAGTGGTAATAATTACCTGTTATCCTCTGTGCAGGGAAGCAATTTTTTTTCTTTCTTGCTGCAGGGAAGTACCAATTCTCTGGTTGGAATTTCATTCATATATGAGGGCCCATGAGGAATTGGTAATGCTAGTATTGACAGTGCTGGAAGAAAGAGAATATTCTCTAAGCATCTTCCACAATAAAACTCATGCTCTAATTTAGTGATTGTGCCAATCCACTGACAGGTTTCTAGATTAAGATTACAGCTGTAAAGGAATGGTTATGTTAATCCAGTGAAGTGTTTTCAGATTAAGATTTCTGGAATATAATTAAGTTTATTTTATATGGGGATTTTGTAGAGTCAATATATGAATTGACAATATCTGCTAAGAATTTGTACTGTGGTTTTTTTTCCCCCACCCCAGTGGTAATATTAATCGACGTGCTTTTTGTAGAAAGGGAATTCGTTCTATTTTGAATTTTCAAAATGATGAGTTCTTTTACGGAATGCTAAACATGGATTAAATATTTCATGTAAATTTGTAAAAGAAATGGGTTATGTAAATACAGTATGGTATGGTGATTGAAAAGCCAGTAGAACATACTGTTATAATGAATGAAGGAGTGTAGCATACTTTGTGTCACAGGTCCTTTAAAATAGACTCTAGTTACTTATACAATGCTTAAAGATGCAATTTGTTATGAAAAGATAATGACAAATGAAGAAAATGGAAATGTTATGACTTTAACTGAACTGATTCGATTAAAGTCCACATATACTATGATCTTGAAAGAAAAGAAGGATGATAATAATAATAATGATAACAAAGATAATTATATAAAAAGTACACATACTTACTTGATGTGTGCATAACTAAATAGGTTCCAGAAACAGAGCAAAAATGCTGCAGTTGGTTTGGTTTAGATACATTGCTGACATCTTTGCAATATGGACTCATGGTGAGGCTGACCTGTTAAAATTCCTGGAATCTCTAAATACCTTCTCCCAATTAAGTTTCACATGGTCTTGTTCTGAATCCCATGACATTTTCCTTGATGTTGAGCTCATCCTCACTGAAGGCCAGCTACACACTTCTATCCACATTAAACCTTCCAACCAACAACAGTACTTACATTTTGACAGTTGCCATCCTTCCCATGTCAAACGTTCCCTCACACACAACCCTAGCACCTGAGACAAATGTATTCATTTGGGTGCAATTTTACAGACACCGCCACTCTGACTTCAGCTTTCAGTGGACGTAATTATGCCAACAGCCTATTTCAAAAGCAGATTTCCCAGGCCATCACATCACATCCCATCGTGGTACCACTGATCCCTCCAGAAAACAATTTCGGAGCACACCACTTGTCATCTAGCATTATCTTGGCCTTGAATGTATCAGTCAGCTACTTTCACAGGGCCACGACTTCCTACAGTTATGCCCTGAAATGAGATCCATTCTGTCTGAGATTTGGCCACCACACCTAGAACAGCTTTTCATCACCCTCCCAATCTCCGCAGTATCCTTGTTAGACGCTATGTTCCTTCTGCATCCATCTCCCCAACCTATGGCTTCAACCCCTGTGACCATCCCTGCTGCAAGACTTGCCCTGTGCCCCCTCCTACCACCACCTATTCAAGCCCTGCAAAAAAAAAAAAAAAAAAAAAAAAAAAAAAAAAAAAAAAAAAAAAAAAAATACTATCAAAGGGAGAGTCACCTGTGAAATGACACGTCATATACCAGCTGTTATGTAAACACTGTTCGGTCTTTTACATTGGCATGACTGCCACCCAGTTATCAGTCAGATGAATGGGCATAGGCAGAGGGTGTATAAGGCAACACACAATATCCTGTCACAGAGCATGCTGTACAGCGTGACAGTCATGATCTAGGTGTGCTTGTTTCACCACACGCACCATCTGGGTTCTTCCCTCAGACACCAGTTTTTTAGAACTCTACAGGTGGGCACTAGCACTACATGTCCCTGGTTCTTGCCACCCACCTGGCCTTAATTTATGTTAATTCCTTTTGTCTCAGCATTTCTTCACTGTAACCGTTCCTTTCTTCCATCCATTTTAGTTTTGTACATCTTTCATTTTCTGACTTGTCTATTTTTCACCGTCCCCCCTCGCACTTCTGTTACAATGCACTTAGTTTTTCACTCTTATTAACTCGTGCACAGTGTTTTCATACTAATGTCTGCCTTACATATTACCCCGTCTTCCACCTTTAAGCTCTCAGGTTTTCAAATCTCGTCCAGTGCAGTCTCCAACAGTCAGTCTTTTCTTCTCATCCTGTCCGGTAAGCCTTCCCTGACCCAGGGTTCTGGGTGACTTTTCTGAACTGTACCCCTTTCCCTGAACCTCTCCAGTCCTTTTCCTTCAGCACTCTTTCTTCCCCTTCAACTCTTCTGCCAGAAGAAGGAGCCACTAGCTCCAGAAACTTATAAAAGTTAAATCCTTTTGTGTATGTGTTAGATTTTTTACCTATCCATTTACATTATTGTTATGTTTCACATTTGAATTAGATTACTTAGAAAAATTACTCATTTATAAGAGGCAGCATGTGTTAGGGTACAGAATTTTGCCGAATTAAATTCAGGATATTTCTCGTAAGTGTATGGAATGTTCTGTACCCTCATCTCTGTTCAAGGTTATTATAAGCAATTGAAGCAATTCATAAATTAACTGCAGCTACCTCAATTGACATATTGTCACAAAACTCAACAGTCATATAGAAAAACTCAAAAAGTTTTGTATTGTTGCAGCTGCATTTCAGGCTTCTGCCGTGAGAGTGCAGCAGTGAGTGGGTGGGCAAGATGGCAACAGGTACCAAGAAAGATTATGTTGTGCTTGAAATGCATTCGCATCACTCTGCCATAACCGTCCAACACTTCAGAACATAGTTCAACAAAGATCCATAAACTGGCAGCTCCATTCGGCAATAGTATGTGCAGTTTAAAGCCTTAAGATGCCTCTGTATTGGAAAATAGGAAGGTGAACCTGCAGTGAATGAAGAAACGGTTGACTGCATGCGATCCACAGAAGTCGACAAATAGAGCAAGCCGAGAACCAAACATACCACAACCAACCATTTTGAAAACCTTAAGCAAATGACTAAAGCTGTTGCCTTACTGCTTGCAATTGCTACAAGCCCTGACTGCCAGTAACAAAGTCAGAAGCTTCCAATTTTCGGCACAAGTGCAACAGCTTGTGGAAGAGGATGGGTTTTGTGAGAAACTCATCTTCTGTGATGAAGCAACATTTTTTTTGTGTATGGCACAGTGGACAAGCACAATGTTTGTAATCTGTGGGACAGAGAATCCCCACACTAGCAGCACATTCAAGATTCACCAAAGCTAATATGTTCTGTGCAATCTCATGGTTTAAAGTTTATGGTCCCTTTTTCTTCTGAAAAAGGACCATACAGGACACATGTACTTGGACATGCTGGAAAATTGGCTTGTGCCACAACTGGAAACCAACAGTGTGGATGATGCTGTACCCCAATTCCATGATGATTATCATGAATTGTTAAACAAGAAATTGAGAAACTGATGAGTGGTTGTGGAGGGGTTAGTGATGTAAGTGGAACAACCAAAAGAAATTATTTTTTGAAACACAGATAGGTCACAATCTATAATGCAACCATGGAAAGAGGACCTACAGTTTAATGCGGAATCCGAACCATTACAAATTGACAAGCTGACTCAGTAACTCAGCGAATGTTCCTACGAAAAGGATAACTGTACAATAAACTAAAATATAATAAGCATTCTACAAGCTGTACAACTTTGCTTCCTCTGTTTTCCCCCAACATTTGAGGCTTTAATGAAACAAATTGGTTACACATGTATCATTCAAAGCATTTTCCATCACTGGCTACTACTTTCTCCCATCTTTTGGGCAGTGTACAAATCCCAAGTCGAAAAAATTGTTCATCTTTTGAAGCGATCTACAAATTGGTCCAATTTGTGACTTCTTCATGAGATCAGAAGTGTTGGTCAGCCAGGCCAGGCACCATTGATCTAAACACGTGACAGTCAGAGGGAGCTCTATCTGGAGAATACAGCGGGTGGGGTAGGCCTTCCCATTTTAACGTTTCCAAGTACATTTTGACCTCTTTTGCAACATGGGGTTGAGCGTTGTGGTGCAGATGTTTGTCTTTTAATGCTCTGCTCAAACGCATTAATTGCATTCGATAACAAGCACCTGTGATTGTTTCACTTGGTTTTAACACCTTATAGTACACGATGCCAAGCTGCTCCCACCAAACGATTTTTTGCATTTAGGGTTATCGTAATGAACCCATTTGTTGCCCCGGTCACAATGCGATGCAGAAATCCCTTCCGTTTTTGCCTCTGAAGCAACTGTTCACAAATACACAAACACCATTCAATGTCCCTTGGTTTCAGCTCACATGGGACCCAAGATCCTTCTTTCTGAATCATGCCCATAGCCTTAAGACATTTTGAAATGGCTTGCTGTGTCACTCCCACTAATCATGCCAATTCTTCTTGAGTTTGACGCGAGTCTTCACTCGGCAATGTCTCCAGTTCTGCGTCTTCGAAAACATTCTCTCTTCCACCACTATGCCGGTTTACGACGTTAAAATCACCGTTCTTGAAGCGTTGAAACCACTCACGACACGTTTTTTCACTAATAGCGTCCTTGCCATACGTACTTGAGAGCATTCGATGGGACTCAGCAGCTGTTTTCTTCATACTGAAACAAAACAGTAACACCTTCCACAAATGACGAGAATTAAGCTCGTAAACTGACATTTTCAATCAAGAACAACTTTATGATGCAGGCACAAATCGACTAATGTTTGAATGAGATTATGTTGACCAAGGTCCAAGCTAACTGCCTGATGTCTGCCATCTGTTTCTTTCGACCGCTACTTACCATAGTCGCCACCTATCAGCAAATGGTGGAAGCAAAGTTGCATACCTTATAATAGGAATTTCATTGAAAATATCACGTTTGAAAGGTTTCATGTGACAAAACTGTTATAATTTTTTATATGAATTTCTTCATTAAGTATTGATTAATAATTATTCTTCTATTTTTTCTTTCAGAATTACTTTCAGTGATTTTGTATAACTATTATCATTTATTATGTGCTTGCATACAGTATTGTATATTTAGCAGATACTAAATTCATACTAAGTCAGAATTAAAGAAATTTTTAAAATCAGTGTTTCATATTATTGCCTTGAAGGTTCACTGATGGCTCTTATAGTTTGTTATTCCAAGACCCGCCTAGGTAGTCCATGTGGTGTTGGTAACTCCATGCAGAACTTGCTGTGATACAGGATGTCTGGTGATGACCTCGAACCAGTGCCCAAGGAGTATCTCAAACAAATAACAACATAATTACCTGCATCCTACCCTCCTATATAAAAGATACCAACTTTTTCCTCCACCGTCTCTCCATAGTTCCTGTTCCTTTACCACATGGTGCCTGCTCATCACTACTGATGCAACCTCCCTGTACACTAACATCCCTAATGCCCATGCCCTTGCCACTATTGAACACTACCTTTCCCAACTGCTGATGGATTCCAAACCTACAACCTTCTTCCTGATCGGGATGACCAAATATAGCCTCACCCACAATTACTTCACTATTTATCTGTGGTATAGCAATGGTCACCTGTGCATGGCACCATCCTATACCAACCTATTCATGGATCATCCTTCCCTAACCACCGAGAATCCCAAACCTTTCACCTAGTTCAGATTAATCGGTGACACCTTCCTGATCTGGATCAAGAGTGAGGACACCCGATCCACATTCCTCCAGAACTTTGACACCTTCTCTCTCATTAACTTCACCTGGTTCTCTTCAACCCAACAAGCCACCTTCTTCAAAGATGGCTACATCTGTTCCTCCGTCCATATCAAACGTACCAACCACCAACAATACCTCCACTTCGACAGCTGTCACCACATCTGTTGTGACAACCAGTCTCTCTCAAAATATGCCAAGGGTCTCACTGAGCACTTCACCAACCATAATATGCTTCCAACCATGTACAGAAACAGGATCTCCTGTGCCTTATTTCCCCAGTCACCCACCAACTCCCACCATTCGGCCATAGGGGAGTAATCCCCTTGTGACTCAGTATCATCCAGGACTGGAGCAAATGAATCACATTCTCTGGCAGTGTTTCAGAGCAAATGAATCGCATTCTCTGCCAGTGTTTCGGAGCAAATGAATCACATTCTCTGCCAGTATTTCAACTACCTCTTGTCATGCCCCAAAATGAGGGCTGTCGTACCAGCCATCCTCCTCACCACTCGCACAGTGGTATTCTGCTGCCCACCAAACCTTCACAATATCCTTGTCCATTCCTACACTACCACTGCTCCCAACGTGTTGCCTCATGATTCGTATCCCTGTAGTAGACCTAGATGCAAGACCTGTTCCATACATCCTCCAACCACCACCTGCATCAGTCCAGACAAGCATCATCTATCCTATCAAAGACAGAGCTACTTGGGAAACCAGTCATGTGATCTACAAGCTAAGTTGCAGCCACTCAGCCACTGTGCTTCATTCAATGTGGGCATGGCAACTAATAAGCTGTCTGCCCACATAAATGGCCGCGACAAACTGTGACCAAGAAACAGCTGGACCATTGAGTTGCTCAGCACACTGCCCAACACAACATTTTTCATTTTAATGACTGCTCACCATTTCTGCCATCTGGATCCTTCCTACCAACACCAGCTTTTCTGAATTGTGCAGGTGGAATTCTCCCTGGAATATATCATGTGTTCCCGTAACCCTCCTGGCCTTAACTTTCATTAGTCCCTGTCCTTCATCCACCTATCCCCTTCCCTGTTCCCATTCCAGCACTACACAGCTTCTGTTCTACTAGGCACTACACAGCTTCTGTTCTACTAGCACATCCACAGTCTTTTCTTACTTCTCTCCTTTTCCACCCATCCCCTCCCCCCTCCTCTCTGTCTAACCTACAAGCTGCACCTAGCTGCCCTCCTCTCTGCTCACCATGTCCCTGTAAACTTTCATAAGCAGCAGTTTACTGTCCCCCACTCCTACCCTGCTAACCCTCTCCACACCCCTACCTTGCTAACCCTCTCCATTCCTACCACAGTCTCCTCGTTACCCATATCACCCAGTCTGCAGCTCCCATCATGCCCAGTTGCTCACAGCCTGGGCTCAGCAGCCGGAAACAGTGGTCATGTGTGTATGAGCTGCATTTGCGTGAATGTGTGTGTGTGTGTGTGTGTCTGTTGTCTATTTCAGAAGGAGGTCTCCTGGTCGAAAACTTACAAGTTTAGTAGACTTTTTGTTGTGTCTGTTTGCGATGAACATCTCCACTACGTGGTGAGAGTAGCAATCTATCTTTTTCATAATATTGTCATTATTCCTTTCTGGATTTTCCGTTGTTTGAAATTGTAACATACAAAACATAAATTTGAACTAATACAGAATTGTGATATACAAAGAAGTGACACACTTCTGTTATATCTAAACATCAAAATCTTTTTTTTAATATAATTAACTACAAACATGCTTGGTCATTTATAAACGTCAAGCAACTATTTTTACTTTCCCCTAGCACAATATGTATCCCATAAAAGTAAAACATAAGAAAATTCATATGGGTACCCGATTAGTACCTCATGTCATGGCCTCCACACTCTTCCATTCTAACCCCTTGTAATTTTTTGTGATCCATGAAGAAAGATCCTCCAATGCCAAGTCTGCATATTATTATGAGTTCTTGCTCTTTCATGTGGAATAAATTGTACTTAACAGCCAAAAAAATTGCTATTGATAGAGGAGGTGTTTTGCATTCAGTGTCCTTTAATTGACTAGGTCATTAGAGATGGAGCAGCAACTCAGGCTGAACAGGATGTCCACTGTTTTTATTTTCACACATAGTGTTTAAATAAATGTTTATACCCTAATGTGTGAAAGTTGTGTTAGTACTAAATTTTCACATTACGTCATACAAAATATCTACGTAAAAACATTTTGATGATTTTAATAAATTTTAGTAAACCAATAAACATACCAGAACTTGCATCAACTGTGCTTTTGAAGAGATTGATAGGGAAATACTGTGCCAGACATATGCAGAACTTGATTTTCAATTTGATATCTGCAGAATCAGAAAAGGGGCAGATATGGAACGATTGCAATGGCAAAAAAAATTAGTTTTTCTATATGTGTTTCAAATAATATGGCTACAGCAAACCCATGAAATTGCTTCAGCCATTTACTTTTTAAAAGAAACTGTCCCAGTATTTACCTTTGTCAGTTTAGTGAAACCACAGATACAGAACAGAACACTAGTCCTCCTGAATTTGAATCCCCTATTTAACATTACTCCATCTTTCTCATTTTTAATAGCCAAGACAAAAGCAGAAACACCACCCCACATAAACAAATGTAATTGGCTTACTATGCATATGTTATTTTGTTGCATGTCTTTCATCATACAGTATCATCACTCAACAACTATATGCTCCTGCAGTAAACTATTTCTATTATCTATTCAGTGATTGCCATGGGGACCAGATATTAAAATCCACACTATCATTAGCTGGAACATGAATGTTTCTAATAATTTATATGACCATGTTTCAGACCATAGCATTGTAAGTAGCCTTCTTCTGACAGTTGCCACTCTTTTCCAAAATCATCTTCAATCTATGAAACTGACAATAACCAGATACAAGGAAAACTATGAAAAATATTTTCACTTCATTAGCAGTGACATGAAGTGGTTTGTGTGTGTGTGTGTGTGTGTGTGTGTGTGTGTGTGTGTGTGTAGGCAGAAAATTATGCCTATGTAAGACATGTGTCTAGCACAGCTCTTAGATTGGTTGTTACTGTTTGGCAGGTTATCTAGATTTAAGTGAGTTTGAACATGGTACTATAGCCAGTGCGCACGCACTCGTTCGCTTGTGCACGCAAGCGCGCACGCACTCGTGCACGCAAGCACGCGCGTGCATGCGCGCGCACACACACACACACACACACACACACACACACACACACACACACACACAACCACTCACATTGTTTGTTTGTGTAACATCACAAAAAGTACATACGTAAAAACTGCACTTGACAACGAGAATAAATTCTCAAAACACGTTTTGCTCAGCATGAATAAAATATGTAATCTGTACTGTGTTTAAACTAAAAATATTTGAGCGACACGAAGTGAATGACGGTGTTAACCGATGCTCCAAGTGGCCACGCATCGAAACATGCTAAATACGGTTTGACAAAGGTGTCACGATTATCACAACAATCACAAAACTGCGTTTGCGCAGTAGAGACTGTTTGTAAATGGTTGTCACTGGTCATGATAGCTTCATTTGAACAGATGTAGTTACTCCCATCAGCCACCACGCCAAGTAGAGCTCGGCACTTGGCAGCGGCGGCAGATACAGCACAAATTGTTCCAACTTCTACTCATTTACCGAATCAAACCTGCGTAGTAGAGTGCCCTGGTATCAAGAAACTTAACCATATAATATTTGTAAACACTACTGGATGGCCAACATCATGCCAGCGTCATTTTTTTGTCCATAAACAGTAAATTGCAGGAAAATTATAAATATATTGATGCAAAATCAGATGCAGGTTAACATTGTGGCCATAGAAAATTTGATGGGACTGATAAAAATGTTGTAAGCAGCGGGAAAACGTTAATTCTGGGATTGTAAAAGTGGAGTTGTACTGTACAACTTGATAAAGGAAGGTTCTGAATTACTTCTCAAGTGCACTACAGTCATTGGTAATACTTTAACAAATAACATTTTTGGAGATGTATATACATTTTTGCTTACATTGTTAGATTTAGGAACATCTGCCAACTCAACATTATTCACTGAACTTTTTTGGTAACATTTTTGGGAAACAGCAGTCTTGTAAGCTACATGAAATCAATGAAAAAACAGTCTAGATTGTGATGGTTATTTTATTAAAATGGCCAGTTTTGGCCTAGTCTTAGGCCATCTTCAGACAGCAAAATCAGCTGAAGTTGATGGTGCATAGAACAGTCAGTTGACCTCAGTCGCTGAAACTGCTGCTTATAACTCTAGACTTGTTTCTTCCCCAGGGTCCCTTACATCCAGTTGAGGCATTTACCTTTGTCCATCATCACTGACTGAGATCAACTGACTGTTCTACGAATCGTCGACTTCAGCTGACAGTGCTGTCTAAAGATGGATAGGCCAAAACCAATCATTTTAATAAAATACCCATCATGATCTAGTCTGTTTTTTCACTGAACTGCTGAAAACAAGATGGAAAAATAGTCTTAAAAAATTTTTTGCTGGAAAAAGGAGTTTTATCAAGATAATTCGAATATAGAGAGTGATCCTGAGATGATGTTGCAAACTTTCATGGATGATGAAGAAGGGTAACTGTCTCAACAGGAGGTAAGTGTCCCTGGTCTGGAAGGAAGTCAAGAATTATAAGCAAAAATCACTCTGATACCTTTGACAGTAGAATAAACATACCGATACTATTGTTGCTAAGAATGTAGGGTAGGCAACTTTCAGAGGCGGTCGTATGTAGAATAAACATACCGATACTATTGTTGCTAAGAATGTAGGGTAGGCAACTTTCAGAGGCGGTCGTATGGAGAAAAACAAGGAAAAAGTGTCTAAAATGCATAGCTTAAGTGCTATGAGCTCTTTGTAAATCTTTGATACTGTGAAACATGACTCTTCTACTGCACAAGTGCACATAGCTCTTAAGGAACGCATTTTAGAGCCCATATTTACTGTAATTTTTTTTTTTTTTTTTTTTTTTTTTTTTTTTTTTTTTTTTTTTTTTTTTTTTTGCTCCATACTACCTCTCTCAAAAATATGAACTAGGGGAAAGATAGAGGCTGATGTAGGAATATCAATAGTGCAGATGGCAAGCAAAGAAGGGGGAATATATAGAAGGACCATACAAGAGAAATGAACTCCAAGGGATGTTATAGAAAAGGAAGAAGAAACAAATGAACATGTGATGGGAGATATGATACTGCAAGAATAATTTGACAGAGCACTGAAAGACCTAATTCAAAACACCACCCTTGGAGTAGATGCCATTCCCTCAGACTTACGGAGATCTCTGGAAGAGCCAGCCATTATCACACTATTCCAGCTGATGTGCAAAATCAGGTGAAATACCCTCCAATTTCAAGAAGAATGTAATAATTCCAATTCCAGAGAAGATAGGTATTGACAGCTGTGAATACAAACAAACCACCAGTTTAATAGCCATGGTTTAAAAACACTGACAACAAACTTTGTACAGAAGAATGGAAAAACTGGGAGAAGTAAATCTGGGGCAAGTTCAGTTTGGGTTCTGAAGAAATAAAGGAACACAGAAGGCAATGCTGATCCTATGGGTAGGTTATAGAAAGGCGAATCTATGATTATAGCATTTGTACATTTAGAGGCAACGTTTCAAAATGTTGACTGGACTATATTCTTTCAAATCCTGAAGGAAGCAGGGATAAAATACATGGAGAAAGTGGTTATTTACAACTTGTACAGAAATCAGACAGCAGTCAAAGGACACAAAACAGAAGCCACAGTTGAGAAAGGAATGAGACAAGGCCATAGCCTATAACCAATGTTATTTAATCTGTACATTAAGCAAGTAGTAAAGAAAACCAAGGAGAAGTGTGGTAAGGGAGAAGCAATAAAAAATTAGATTTGTGAATTGTATTGTAATACTGTCAGAGATGGCACAGGACTTGGAAGAGCATTAGAATAGAATAGATAGTGTCTTGAAAAGTGGTTGTAAGATGTGAGGTGAAATCCAAAATTTTCAGGACTGGTGCTGTCATCTGGAAAGTAGGAGTAGTAGATCTTTGCGCCACTCTGTGGCAAGAGCTGCATATCTGATGAGTCAGTGTACGAGTGGCATTCAGCTGGGAGGATGTGTTGTGTGTCCACAGTAATTTCCGTAATACTCTGTGTTTGGTGTGTGGATCCGTGAACAGAACAGCATGTGTGTATCAGATTCTGTGCGAATGTCAGGATAAATGCTATGGGGACCCTTGCAATGATTCAACAAGTGCTTCAGGGACAGAGAATGACTCAGAGACAAAGCAACAATTGTCCCAATGGAAGAGCCCCGGATCTCCAAGATCCAAAAAAGCGAGACAGGTGAAGAGCAAAGTGAAGAGCATGGTCATTGTTTTCTTTGATATCAAGGGAACTGTGCACAAAGAATTCGTCCCACCCAACCAAACAGTGAATTCCACATAGTCCTGTGACTTTTTGCGACGGCTCCGTAAAAATAGTGTGGCGACGATGGCCCGAACTTTGGCATCAAGGGAACTGGCTGTTGCATCATGACATCAAGCCCTGCCACACGTCCTTGCTCACCAGGACCTTTTTGGCAAAAAACAACATGGCGGTTGTACTCCACCCACCATACTCAACAGATTTGGCACCTTGCAACTTCACCTATCCCCAAAACTAAAACCCAAGTTGAAAGGCCGTTCGGTTCGATACCCTAGAGAGGATTCAAAAAGCATCGCTGGTGGTGATAAACACCATCAAAGAACAGGACCTCCAGAAAACATTTGACCAGTGGCAGAAGCGCTGGACCGGTGTGTACGTGCGGATGGGAACTACTTCAAGGGTGATGGTGACCATTAGCCCACAGGTAAGGTTTTCAACGGATGGCAGCACCAGTCCCGAAAATTTTGGATAGCACCTCATAAACACCTTCAAAGGTAAAACAGGGTTAATGGAATTTAATCAAATTAAATCAGGTGATGCTGAGGGATTTGGTTATAAAATGAGACACTAAAAGTAGTAGGTGAATTTTGCTATTTGGGCAGCAAAATAACTGATGATGGCCGAAGTAGAGGATATAAAAAGCGGGCTGTCAACAGCAAGAAAAGCTCTTCTCAAAAAGAGGAACTTGTTAACATCTAATATAAATCCCAGTGTTAAAAAGTATTTTCTGAAGGTACTTGTCCATAATGTAGCCTTGTTTGGAAGTGGAATGTGGACAAGCAGTTCAGATGAGAACAGAAACTTTTGAAATGTAGTGCTACAGAGCAATGCTGAGGATCAGAAGGATAGATCAAATAACTGATCAGGAAGTAAGAATCAAACTGGCGAAAAAAGAAATTTATGACACAACCTGACTAAAAATATAGACTGATTCACAAGACACATCCTGTGTCAATGAGGAATAGTCAATTTCGTCATGGAGGGAAGTGTGTGGTGTAAAAATTGTAGAGGAAGACCTAGGCATGAACACAGTAAACACGTTCAAATGAATGTAGGTTGCAGCAGTTACTCAGAGATGAATATGCCTTCACAGGCAGACTAGTGAGGAGACCTGCATCAAACTATTCCTCAGACTGATGTCTACAACAACAACATGTTTGTGTCATTCAGTCAGAGGTTATTGAGTGTTCCATTACAGAATTGCTGTCTCTATTGAGTAACTTACTGTTTTTATGGAATCAAAGTACCATACATTTTATGTGCAGTACTATGCGCAAATGTAGATGGAGAGTACTTCCTCACTCAGAAAAGAAGTATAATTCCTCCACAAAATGGAGAGATATCAGATAAACAGAGCGGCCATAAAGAAGAGAAGAAGATTGACCATCCCTCGCGGAAACAGTGAAAGCCAAAGATAAAATTCCACTATAGATGGGAGCTAAAATTCAACTATAGATGGGAGCAAAATGAAAACAACTGCTGTAGAAAATTCCCTTAATTCCGAAGCTGATGAAGAACTGTCTGTAATAACTTAATGATGTGAAAGAAACAGAAGAGCGAAAGAAACTAGTACACCTTCCTAATATCATTTAGGGCCCCTGCAAGCACATAGAAGTGCCACAAAATGACGTGACATGGACTTGACTGATGTCTGAAGTAGTGCAGGAGGTAACTGACACCATGAATCCTGCAGGGCTGTCCATAAATCCGTAAGAGTATGAGGGGTTGGAGATCTCTTCTGAACAGCATGTTGTAAGGCATTCCAGACAGTCTCAGTAATGTTCATGTCTGGGGAGTTTGGTGGCAAGCAGAAGTGTTTAAACGCAGAAGAGTGTTCCTGGAGCCACTCTGTACCAATTCTGGATGTGTGGGGTGTCACATTGTCCTGCTGCAATTGCCCATATCTGTCGGAATGCACAATGGACATGAATGGATTCAGGTGATCAGACAGGATGCTTACATATGTGTCACCTGTCACGAGTTGTATCTAGACATATCAGGGGTCCCATATCATTCCAGCTGCACACGCCCCACACAATTACAGAGCCTCCACCAACTTGAACAGTTCCCTGCTAACGTGGGAGGTCCATGGAGTCATGAGATTGTCTCCATACCCGTACACGTCCATCTGCTCGATACAATTTGAAAAAAGACTCGCCCAACCAGGCAATTATTTCCAGACATCAGCAGTCCAGTGTCGGTGTTGACAGGCACAGGTGAGGTGTAAAGCTTTGTGTTGTGCAGTTATCAAGGGTACATGAGTGGGCCTTCAGCTCCAAAATCCCGTATCAATGATATTTTGTTGAATGATTCGCACCCTGACTCTTGTTGATGGCCCCGCACTGAAATCTGCGGCAATTTGTGGGAGGGTTGCACTTCTGCCACATTGAACGATTCTGTTCAGTTGTAGTTGGTCCCGTCCTTGGTGGATCCTTTTCCAACTGCAGAAATGTCGGTGACCTTATCTTGTACTGGATTCCTGATATTCGTGGTACACTCGTGAAATGGTTGTACGGGAAAATCCCCACGTCATCAGTACCTCGGAGATGCTGTGTCACTTGAGAACTTGAAAAAATTCTCGAAATGCATTGCTAAGCATGAAAAAACACTTAACGAGTTCATTATTTCGTTATTTAAGTAATGAATGACAGCTGCAGGCTTTCAAAAACATCGATGATGACATATGAAAATGAGTCAAATGTTCCTACTTTCCAGACAGTTATGAGTTCCAGTTACATCAGCGGTTTTTATTAGATAATAAACCTTCATTAGATAATAAACATGTCCCTGACAAGTCTTTTGATGCCTGTTATTTACATATATTGTACATAAAATGCAAGGGGGTATCCTATACACACATTTTACAGCGTAAAATGTTATTTCCTATTTTTTGGAAGAAGTCATTGAAATTTAGCCAGAAAACTTCCTTTTACATCCCTCAGATCAAATAAAAACCACTCCACTACAAAATATTCACCCCTAACTATACACATACCTCTCAAAATAATAATACGCCAATCATTTTGTTATTTACTTTGGATTAAAGTCATAATCATGAACTTGCCCTCCATCTTACTTTGCCAATTTTCTTAAGAATTTTACTTTCTGCAAGGGAATGTTTACTGCAAAAAGTTACTTAGATATTTTTACACTGTGACTGAAGAATTTATAATACATCAACTTTACTCCTTTTGTTTACTCCTTTTGCTGTTATAAAAATAATCATTTAGACCATTGATATTTCAGCATATGAGCGGTGTGGCACAGTGGTTAAGGCTTGTAAATGGGAAAGCAGCGTTTAGAGTCACATCTGACCATACCCAAGTGGCCTAGTACTGTGGTAAGACATTAAACTCACAGTCGGGAGGACAGAAATTCAAATTCCCATCAGCAGTTCAAATTCTCATCTGGCTGTCCCAATATACAGGTTGGCGCACGAAATGTGTTACCAATTGTTTCTGTCACAATTTATGATGCACATTAGATATCCCTTTGGGATCTCTACAGCAGTACCAGCAGAACTTGGAAAAAGAAATGAGTTACGAAATGATGTGTAATTCATGATACTGCCACTAGGAGACCAGTAAGCAGCAATGGCTGACAATGGGAGACTCACAACACAGCAACGATCGGCAATTGTGTTACTTTTTCATGAAATGAAAAGCCTTGTTGTGACTCAGAGGCATTTTCGACAACAGTTTAACATTCGATGGGTCCCTTGCAAGAACAACATCCACAGGTTGTATGATAAATTTGTACAGGAAAGAACAGTATTGGAAGTGAAGCGACCTCGGCCTAAGCCTGTTTGTTCGCCGGAGAATATTGAAGCGGTACAAGTTGTTGTGCAGAGAAGTCCCGGGAAATCATGTAGAAAGGCAGCAGTGCAACTGGGAATATCCAGACGCTCCGTTCAACACATTCTTAAAAGTTACCTCCATATGCACCCATACAAGATGACCTGTGCACAGAAGCTCACTGAAGAACACAAGCAGCAGAGACTACTGTTTGCTCAGTGGGCGGAGGATAGGGAAGAAACTGTCAACAATGTTTGGTTTTCAGACGAGGTTTTTCATTTAGACAGTGTGGTTAAAAAACAAAATGTATGCTTTTGGGCCACTGAAAACCCACAAGTGCTTCATGAATGACAACATTATGCTCCGAGGATTACAGCGTGGGCAGCAATTTCTAGTCACGGACTTATTGGACCCTTTTTCTTTGAAGAAACTGTGAATAGCGAGCATTATTTGAGCATGCTTCGCAATAGCTTCGTTCCACAGCTTCTTGCTACTGCCTTGCCCTTCAAAACACAGTGGTTCATGCAAGATGGAGCAAGGCCACATACTGCAAACACTGTGTTGGAGTTTTTACACGAGCATTTCGACATGTGGATCATTTCACTCAGGTTTCCAGCTCGCTTCAATGACGGACAAAATTGGCCCCCAATAGTCCAGACCTTATTCCATGTGACGTTTTTCTTTGGGGGTACCTAAAGGAAAAAATTTTCGCAAAACTTCCACGTGATTTAATGGAGCTCAGAAGACTTACTCTTCAAGCTTGCAGTGAAATTACAGAAGACATGTGCCATAGGGTAATCACTAACTTCAGTGTTCGTTTGAAGGAAGTTAGGAAATGAAATAGTGGACATATTGAGCATGTGCTGAGTTATAACAAATCTCCATGGACGGCTCTTCATTGTAGTATATGTTCCTTTCAGATTGTATTGACAATATAGTTTATATTCAAAAACAAAATGGTAATACATTTCGTGCGCCACCCTGTATGTTTTCGATGGTTTCCCTTAATCGCTTATGACAAATGCTGGGGTGGTATCTTTCAAAAGTACAGGGCAGTTTTCCATACCCTGTCTGAGCATGTGATCTGTCCCCAATTACCTTGTCATCAACAGAACATTAAACCCTTAACTCTTTCTTTACATGTGATTATTCATAATTAAATAAAATATAATTCTTACCACTTTTATTGTTAACATTTTTTATCATCCTCATTGCTACTTGTTAATTTCCCATATCATATATAACTTCACTCCTATCACCAAACACGCTGCTAAAACTTTGGATTGTACATTTTCTAGTGTAACACATCTTTACCCAAGCACTCCTTGTTTAATAACTTATTTGGATTTTTAAATACTGCTCCCAACCTGTTACAGTGCTAACTGTTTTACTGTGTGAGCTGATTAATTAATTAAGACACTGGATTCGCATTTGGGAAGCCAGCAGTTCAATACACATCCAACCGTCCAGCTGTAAGTACGTTCAGTTTGGACACGGGCAATTTTTTTTCACCCTCCTTTGACAGTCTGAGGTTGTATTCCATTCATTGTTGATGAGACGTTAAACTTTAATACCTCTTCCTCCCTTTTAATTAGGTTTTTTGTTTTGTTAGTAATTTTCACATTTTTATTCTCCTTCAGAATGGAGTTGTATTTATGTGGATGAGTTCTTGCTACTTTTTTTTCACTAATCATTCTACTTTTTTTCCACCAATCATTAATTCAGATGTAAATTGTTGTTGACACGTTTATTCGTCTCGTGTGCTTTGATTCTCAGATGAACATCTATCCTGGAATGTGGCTCCACCACTTTGCTTAATGGGGAGACAGATTTCACATTTGAATAATTATGCTGCTACTTTTTTTTTTTTTTTTTTTTTTTTTTTTTTTTTTTTTTTTGCCGTATATTTCACTTACATGTTTTTATTTATCTGCTTAACTTTTAACCTCCATTGTGTGTTTCTTCTGTAAATGATAATAGTATCTTGGCCACTGGCTAGTTGTACTGACTGTTACACGTTAATGCTATTTGCAAACATGGCTATATGTATTTTGTAGACAGTGCTGTACAGTGAGTTGCAGCACTTCATGTAAGTAATATATCAAGAATGTGTGATAAGATGAAAGAAATGTTTTGGATCGTTAAGGGAGACAATTTAATTGGTATGGAGGATTGAATTCAACAGTACAAGAAAGAAAAGAAGTAGGAGAATGTAGACCATCTAAAAGAAATGAAAGATGAAGATACCTGGTAGAACTTTGCACAGAGCACAATTTATCATTGCTAACATTTGGATTAATTTATAATGGTAATTATATTTTATTACAACCAGATTTGAAACTGCAGCACCTTTCGAGGAGCAGTCTTGGACTGTAACCATAATTTATAGATTATGAACTGCAGATTAAAACAGAAGAAATTGCAGAAAGGGTGGAAATTAATGAGATAGGGAGGGGGAACCTGGAGAAATTGAAGGAACCAGAGGTGGATGAAAGTTTCAGAGGGAATTTCGGCCAATAACTGGCTGAAATGAGGGAAGTGAATACAGTAGAAGATGAATGGGAACATGTGAGAGACAAAATAATGAAAATAGCAGAACGCCAAATAGGGAGTAAATGAGATAGCATGCAAAATAATAAATTTCATTGATTAAAGGAGAAAATATATAAAAGGATCAAAGGTGGCAAGCAAAAGAGAATACAAACCTCTGAAAAATGAAACTGACAAAATTGCCAGATGATAAAGATAGAGGAGAAATGCAAAACTGTAGGAGTGTGAATGGCTATGAGAAAGATGGATGTCGCGTACAGAAAAGAAGCAGCTGTATGAATATCAAGAACTTAGTGAGCAATAAAGGGAATGCTGAAAGGTGGTAGTAATGTATAGAAGAGCTGTAGAAAAGAAACACACTTGAGGACAATATTATAGAAATGAAAGAGTAAGTTGATGAAAATGAGACCGAAGAGATGATACTGTTTCTCATTTTTGACAGAGCAATGAAATATCTTTTTCGGAACAAAACACCTGGAGCAGGGATATTCTCTCAAAGTAAGTTAGATACTTGTGATAACCAACAATGAAAATACTGTTGCTTTTTGTATGCAAATGGTTCAAATGGCTCTAAGCACTATGGGACTTAACATCTGAGGTCGTCAGTCCCGTATACTTAGAACTACTGAAACGTAACTAACCTAAGGACATCACACACATCCATGCCCAAGGCAGGATTCGAACCTGCGACTGTAGCAGCAGCGCAGTTCCGGACTGAAGCTTGTAGAACCACTCAGCCACAACGTCCGGCTTTTGTATGCAACATACAACAGACTTGAAGTAAATTTAGAGAAAGCTTTTGACAATGTTGACTGGAATACACTCTTTGAAGGCACCAGTGATAAAATACAAGAAAGAAAGGTTATCTATAACTTGTACAGAAACCAGACTGCAGTTACAACAACTGAAGAATGTCAAAGGTAAGCTGTAGTTGAGAATGGAAAGAGACTGATTTTGTAGCCTATCTACAGTGACACTCAATCTGCACATTGAGCAAGCAGTGCACAGGAGACCAAGGAGAAATTTAAATAGAGGGTTAATGTTCAAGAAGAAGAAATACAAACCTCAAGGTTTGTCAATACAGTTGTCATTCTGTCATAGATGGAAAAGACCTTGGAACAAGAGTTGCACAAAGTGGATAGTATCTTGAAGAAAAGTACAAAGATACAACAGGGTAATGAAATGATGTCACATTAAATTAGGTGATTCTCAAGGACTTAAATTAGGAAATTATGTGCTGGAAGTACAGTATGGGGTCTGCTGTTTGGGCACCAAAATACTGACCATGGCCGAAGTAGAGATGATACAAAATACAGGTTTGCAATAGCAACAAAAGTGTTTCTAAAAAAGAGAAACATGTTAATGATTCATGTAAATATAAGTGTTACGAAGCATTTTATGAAGGCATTTATATGGAATGTGGCCTTGCATGGAAGTGAAACGTAGATGATAAACAGTTCAGTCAAAACAAAAATAGATGGTTTTGAAGTGTGGTGCTACGAAGAATGTTAAATTGGATGGGTATATTGAATACAAAGCGGAGACCTGGGGAGACAAAATTATGGCACAGCTCTATTAAAAGAAGGGATTGCTTGATAGGACACATCATGAGGCATAAAGGAATGGTAAATTTGGTAATAAAGGGAAGTGTGAGGTATCAAAATTATAGAGGAACACAAGGCATGGCTACAGTAAAAAGGTTCAAATAGATGTAGGGTGAAATAGTTATGGAGAGATAAAGAGGCTTGTATAGGATAGACTAGCATGGAGAGTGCATTGAATCAGACCCCTACAAGAAGTGTCATTTAACAGGAAAAACTTACACGAGAGAAGGACGGATTTGAACTGAGGGTGTGTTGGTGGGAGGTGGTCGTGCTGGGGATAGGTCTGATCCACACAAGACGCCATTTCATGTACTCAGTCACTATGGAGCAGTGGGACTTGCAGCATTGAGTGTTTGTCTATGACAGTTTCATAAAAAGTGGTGAGTCTATTATTGCTACACAGCGATTGTTTTGTGTGCGATTTAATGTCGGTCAACATGGAGCTGTTCTGAGCCGTAAAACAATCCTCAGATGGGTGGAAGGCATCAGATCAACTGGAAACATACTGGATAAGAATCATTCTGGCCCAAGACACAGATTAACGACACCAGAAAATGTTGAAAGGGTAAGGCAAGCGGCAGTTAGAAGCCCAGGACGGTCAGCTAGACGTCGTGCTAGTGAGTTACGAATCAATCGTGAATCGGTTAGACGAATTTTGCATAAAGAATTAAAATTCCATCCCTACAAAATGCTCATTGTCCAACAACTTAAGGAAACTGATTTTGTTGTACGAGAAGATTTCGCTTACAGAATGCAAGTGATGTTGGGATCAAATGAAAATGAAATTTTATTGATGAGCGATGAAGCTTATCCACCAGCGTCCTCTACACTCAGAAAAAGTAACAGCCTGGTGTGCTCTTGGCTCTGTTGGCATTATTGGACCTTTTTATATATATATATATATATATATATATATATATATATATATATATATATATATATATTTAAAAAGAAAGATGATGAGACTTACCCAACAAAAGCGCTGGCAGGTCGATAGACACACAAATAAACACAAACATACACACAAAACTCTAGCTTTCGCAACCAACGGTTGCCTCGTCAGGAAAGAGGGAAGGAGAAGGAAAGACAAAAGGATTGGGTTTTAAGGGAGAGGGTAAGGAGTCATTCCAATCCCGGGAGCGGAAAGACTTACCTTAGGGGGAAAAAAGGACAGGTTTACACTCGCACACACACACATATCCATCCACACATACACAGACACAAGCAGACATTTGTAAAGGCAAATATATATATATATATAATAGAGGGAAACATTCCACGTGCGAAAAATATTAACAAACATGATTGTTCTATCGACCTGCCAGCGCTTTTGTTTGGTAAGTCTCATCATCTTTCTTTTTAAATATATATATATATATATTTAAAAATATATAATATATATATATATTTAAAAAGAAAGATGATGAGACTTACCAAACAAAAGCGCTGGCAGGTCGATAGACACACAAACAAACACAAACATACACACAAAAATCTAGCTTTCGCAACCAACGGTTGCCTCGTCAGGAAAGAGGGAAGGAGAAGGAAAGACAAAAGACAAGGGGTTTTAAGGGAGAGGGTAAGGAGTCATTCCAATCCCGGGAGCGGAAAGACTTACCTTAGGGGGAAAAAAGGACAGGTATACACTCGCACACACACACATATCCATCCGCATATACACAGACACAAGCAGACATTTGTAAAGGCAAAGAGTTTGGGCAGAGATGTCAGTCGGGACGGAAGTACAGAGGCAAAGATGATGTTGAAAGACAGGTGAGGTATGAGCGGCGGCAGATTGAAATTAGAAATTAGCGGAGATTGAGGCCTGGCGGATAGCGAGAAGAGAGGATATGCTGAAGGGCAAGTTCCCATCTCCGGAGTTCAGACAGGTTGGTGTTAGTGGGAAGTATCCAGATAACCCGGACGGTGTAACACTGTGCCAAGATGTGATGGCCGTGCACCAAGGCATGTTTAGCCACAGGGTGATCCTCATTACCAACAAACACTGTCTGCCTGTGTCCATTCATGCGAATGGACAGTTTGTTGCTGGTCATTCCCACATAGAACGCTTCACAGTGTAGGCAGGTCAGTTGGTAAATCACGTGGGTGCTTTCACACGTGGCTCTGCCTTTGATCGTGTACACCTTCCGGGTTACAGGATTGGAATAGGTGGTGGTGGGAGGGTGCATGGGACAGGTTTTACACCGGGGGCGGTTACAGGGGTAGGAGCCAGAGGGTAGGGAAGGTGGTTTGGGGATTTCATGGGGATGAACTAAGAGGTTACGAAGGTTAGGTGGACGGCGGAAAGACACTCTTGGTGGAGTGGGGAGGATTTCATGAAGGATGGATCTCATCTCAGGGCAGGATTTGAGGAAGTCGTATCCCTGCTGGAGAGTCACATTCAGAATCTGATCCAGTCCCGGAAAGTATCCTGTCACAAGTGGGGCACTTTTGGGGTTCTTCTGTGGAAGGTTCCGGGTTTGAGGAGATGAGGAATTGGCTCTGGTTATTTGCTTCTGTACCAGGTCGGGAGGGTAGTTACGGGATGCAAAAGCTGTTTTCAGGTTGTTGGTGTAATGATTCAAGGATTCCAGACTGGAGCAGATTCGTTTGCCACGAAGACCTAGGCTGTAGGGAAGGGACCGTTTGATGTGGAATGGGTGGCAGCTGTCATAATGGAGGTACTGTTGCTTGTTGGTGGGTTTGATGTGGACGGACGTGTGAAGCTGGCCATTGGACAGGTGGAGGTCAACGTCAAGGAAAGTGGCATGGGATTTAGAGTAGGACCAGGTGAATCTGATGGAACCAAAGGAGTTGAGGTTGGAGAGGAAATTCTGGAGTTCTTCTTCACTGTGAGTCCAGATCATGAAAATGTCATCAATAAATCTGTACCAAACTTTGGGTTGGCAGGCCTGGGTAACCAAGAAGGCTTCCTCTAAGCGACCCATGAATAGGTTGGCGTACGAGGGGGCCATCCTGGTACCCATGGCTGTTCCCTTTAATTGTTGGTATGTCTGGCCTTCAAAAGTGAAGAAGTTGTGGGTCAGGATGAAGCTGGCTAAGGTAATGAGGAAAGAGGTTTTAGGTAGGGCGGCAGGTGATCGGCGTGAAAGGAAGTGCTCCATCGCAGCGAGGCCCTGGACATGCGGAATATTTGTGTATAAGGAAGTGGCATCAATGGTTACAAGGATGGTTTCCGGGGGTAAGAGACTGGGTAGGGATTCCAGGCATTCGAGAAAGTGGTTGGTGTCTTTGATGAAGGATGGGAGACTGCATGTAATGGGTTGAAGGTGTTGATCTACGTAGGCAGAGATGCGTTCTGTGGGGGCTTGGTAACCAGCTACAATGGGACGGCCGGGATGATTGGGTTTGTGAATTTTGGGGAGAAGGTAGAAGGTAGGGGTGCGGGGTGTTGGTGGGGTCAGGAGGTTGATGGAGTCAGGTGAAAGGTTTTGTAGGGGGCCTAAGGTTCTGAGGATTCCTTGAAGCTCCGCCTGGACATCAGGAATGGGATTACCATGGCAAACTTTGTAAGTAGTGTTGTCTGAAAGCTGACACAGTCCCTCAGCCACGTACTCCCGACGATCAAGTACCACAGTCGTGGAACCCTTCTCCGCCGGAAGAATGACGATGGATTGGTCAGCCTTCAGATCACGGATAGCCTGGGCTTCAGCAGTGGTGATGTTGGGAGTAGGATTAAGGTTTTTTAAGAAGGATTGAGAGGCAAGGCTGGAAGTCAGAAATTCCTGGAAGGTTAGGAGAGGGTGATTTTGAGGAAGAGGAGGTGGGTCCCGCTGTGACGGAGGACGGAACTGTTCCAGGCATGGTTCAATTTGGATAGTATCTTGGGGAGTTGGATCATTAGGAGTAGGATTAGGATCATTTTTCTTCGTGGCAAAGTGATATTTCCAGCAGAGAGTACGGGTGTAGGACAGTAAATCTTTGACAAGGGCTGTTTGGTTAAATCTGGGAGTGGGGCTGAAGGTGAGGCCTTTGGATAGGACAGAGGTTTCGGATTGGGAGAGAGGTTTGGAGGAGAGGTTAACTACTGAATTGGCGTGTTGTGGTTCCAGATTGTGTTGATTGGAATTTTGAGGTTTTGGAGGGAGTGGAGCTGGAAGTGGGAGATTGAGTAGATGGGAGAGACTAGGTTTGTGTGCAATGAGAGGAGGTTGAGGTTTGCTGGAATGGTTGTGAAGGGTGAGTGAGTTGCCTTTCCGGAGGTGGGAAACCAGGAGATTGGATAGTTTTTTAAGGTGGAGGGTGGCATGCTGTTCTAATTTGCGGTTGGCCTGTAGGAGGATGCTCTGAACAGCCGGTGTGGATGTGGGAGAGGAAAGATTGAGGACTTTTATTAGGGACAGGAGTTGATGGGTGTGTTGCTTGGCTGAGTGGATGTGTAGGTGAAGGATTAGGTGGGTGAGGGCAATGGATTGTTCGGTTTGGAACTGGTATAGGGACTGATGGAAAGAAGGGTTGCAGCCAGAGATGGGAACTTTAAGTGTGAGGCCTTTGGGGGTGATGCCAAATGTCAGACAAGCCTGAGAAAATAAAATATGGGAGTGTAATCTGGCTAGGGCGAAGGCATGTTTGCGGAGGGAATGTAAATAAAACTTAATGGGGTCGTTGTGGAGGTGTTGTGAGGGTGACATGGTACTAGAAGGTGGAAAGTGGAACACGAGGCTGAAATGAAAATGAAAATAAATATAAAAATATATGGGGAGAGATAAAGGTAATACTAGAAATCAAATGGAGATCTGGTGTGAAAAAAGGCGAAAAAGGGTTGGTTAGAGCTGGGCTATGTTGATCCTATGGTGAACTTGTGTAGGTAGATAATGATGTGCATAAAGGTTAGGTGGTTGTGTTGCCGCCAAAACACGTTAAAGGGTGGAGAAATACGGGAAAATTTCGAAAAAACTACGTGAGGATGTATTAAAAGGGTGGTTTGGTGGTGGCAGATTATGGAAATTAAGCTAAAAATTGTCTGATGAAGAAATAATGACGTTAAAACCTGTGGGAAGCGGCTAAAAATGATCGATGATATGAGACAAACGGAAATGGAAATAAAGCAAAAGATATTAAAACTGGCCGAAAAGGTTGTTTAATAGCTGAAAGGAACTGTTTGTGTAGATTGTAGATTGTAGATTGTATTTTATTGGTCCTGTTGTCTACATAGCAGCTTATGCATAAGACATTGGACAAGTCAAGTTATAAATATACAGGCTGAAAGTAATTTCAAGGCATACATATTTAAGCTTACAATAATACACTTTACACACAAGTATTTATATAACACATTTCATAAATTTAAATATTCTTCAATGGAATAAAAGCAGTGATGCTGTAAATATGACTTTAGAGATTTTCCAAATGTATTGACCTCAGTGATAGCTTTTATGTTTTCAGGAAGTTTGTTATAAAGCTTAACTCCCATGTGAAAAGTACCTTTTTGGCACAGTGCTGTGCTGATTTGAGTCATATGTAAGTTCCTGTTTTGTCTGGTAAAGTGCTCATGTATATCACAGTTTTTTTGTAGCCTCTGGTCCTTGCCTATTACATTTAATTTAAAGAACAAAAGGGTTTCTATAATGTATACACACGGTAATGGGGGAATACCAGATTTCTTAAACAGGGGTTTACAAGAGTCTCTAGGCTTGCACCCAAACAAGATTCTAATGGCCCTTTTTTGTAGTTTAAAAGTGCTATTAGCTATTTTAGAGTTTCCCCAGAAGGTGACCCCATATCTAAGACGAGAATGAAAGTACGCATGATATGCATTCAATACTGTTTTCTCACTACAGCATGATTTTAATGAACAAAGAAGATAACATGTTTTGCTCAGTTCTGCATTGAGACATTCAATATGCTTATTCCATCTGATGTTACTCTGCAGCCAAAGTCCTAAGAATTTGGTTTCAGTACTGTTACCAACTAGTTCGTCATTGATAGAGACTGATGGGATAAACATGTCCTTGTTAGGAACATTGTGGAATTTTAGAGCAACGGTTTTCTTACTGTTTATTACAAGCTGATTACTCTGTGCCCAGCTGCTAAGTTGTTTCGTGACCGTGTTTACTGTCTGCTGTAACTGTTCATCGTCGTCTCCTTTTAGTAGAATCGTGGTGTCATCTGCAAATATGATTGATTTGTGTGCATCAATATTTAAGCTTAGATCATTTATGTACAGAAGAAACAGAAGGGGTCCCAATACGGATCCTTGGGGTACACCACATTTTATTTGTTTATAGTCAGATAAGTGATTAGATACAGTTTTTAGTTCAATATTTGTGTGCTTGACGCACACTGCCTGCATACGATTTGTCAGGAAGGAACTGATCCACTTGTTGGACAGACCTCGAATACCATATCTTTCTAGCTTTGATAGCAGAATTTTATGGTCCACCATGTCAAAAGCTTTTGACAAGTCAATAAAGACTCCTATTGTTTCCTGTTTTTTGTCCAACAGGTTTAGGATGGAATTGATGCACTCATAGACAGCAGTTGTCGTTGACCTCTTATTTCTGAATCCATGTTGTTCATTACATAGGATGCTGTTTTTATTTATAAATTTCATAAGTTTCTCATACATAACTTTTTCCAGTACTTTAGAGATGCAGGAGGAAATTGTGATGGGTCTGTAGTTATTTACATTGTCTTTATCCCCTTTTTTAAATACAGGAATAACTTTTGATGTTTTTAACACATCAGGGAAAGTGCCTGCCTGAAGTGAGCAGTCGCATAAATGTGTGAGTACTTCAATTAGGTTTGATGCGCTCTTCTTTAACATTGTTGCAGGTATACCATCAATACCTGCCGATTTGGAATTTTTTAGTCCTTTTATTGCTTTACCTACTTCATCTTGTGAAACAGAACTGATGTACATTGATCCTCTACATGTACTTATTTTATATTCATTTGCCTGGATGCTCTTAAAGTTTGATTGTAGCATATTTTCAGCAACACCTGTGAAAAAGTTGTTAAATGTGTTAGCTACTTCTAAGGGGTTTGTTACTTTTTTATTTTTATGTGACAGTGTTATATTTTTCCAAGGTTGTCTGTATTCTCCACATTCTTTTTTTATAACACTCCACATAGCCTTTGATTTATTAGCTGAATTATAAATGATTTCATCATTATGCATTATTTTTGCTGCTTTTATTACTTTTCTTAATATTTTGGAGTATTTTTTATAGTATGCGCGTACTACAGGTGAGGAATTTTTTGAGTTACATATTTCATGAAGTAGTCTTTTCTTCTGGCATGAAACCCTTATTCCCTTTGTGATCCAGCTGTTTGTTCTAGAGTTTCCCTGTATGGTTAATGTTTTCAGTGGGAATGCAAGTTCAAAGAAATGGGTTAATGTATCTATGAAAGTGTCGAATTTTTCATTTATATCGTTCATTTTGTACACTCCTAGCCATTTTTCTTTCTGTAATAAGTTGTTGAAGTAGTTCACATTATGCTGATTATAGCTTCGATATGCTGTTCTAAAAGACATGTTGTTAATAATACTGCCTTGTACTTTTATGCTTAATATTTGAGCAAGATGATCACTAAAACCTGCATTGAAAATTTTTAGTGAGGTGTTGTGTAAACTCTTCTTTACTAGAAACTGATCAAGAGCTGTTTGACAAGTTTCTGATACTTGGGTAGCTGCTTTTACTTCAGCCTTTAAATTGTAGGACGTTGCAAGGTTCAAAATGGTCTCCCTATTTCCACTATTCGTGAGGAAGTCAATATTGAAGTCACCACAGATTATCAATTCACAGTCCATTTTATTTACTTTATTTAGCAATGACTCCATTTTGTTTAAGAAAAGTTCAAAATTCCCGGACGGTGATCGGTAAACTGTAGCAATAACCAGGTTGAACTGAGTAATTTTTATAGCTGCAATTTCATAATCCTTTTCGACATTTGCCCTAGTTAAGTCAGGTAGTGTAATAAAATCTACATTATCCTTTGTGTAAATTGCTACCCCACCCTGTTTGCTGTTATTCCTGCAGTAGTAAGCAGCCAAGACAAATTTGTTTATTTTCGTATTCTGGATTAATTCTGGGTTAAGCCAGTGCTCTGAAATGCATAACACTGAGATATCATTAAGTTCATGTGTTAATAGAACGTTAATTTCATCGATCTTATTACGCAGGGATTGCACATTATGGTGATAAATTTTTAGTTCGGGCGTATTCACGATTTGGTAATTGGGAATCATATTTACAGCATCACATACCTCTAGTTTAAATTAGGAACGTCAGCAGCGTTGTATTTTCGTTCTTCTTTCTTGTTTTCCTCGCTGTTGGAAGGATGTTCAGGAAGCTGATAAATTGTTCTATCCCTTACAAGTCTTTCTTTGATTATTTCACTAACACGATCACAAACAAATCTTTTCCCATCATAGTTCAAATGCATTCCATGCTTCGTGTGCAGATTTCCATGTAGCTTGCTTATATCCAGTACATCGCACTTAGTGTATTGAGAACACAGTTTCCTTATTTTAATGTTTGTTTTCCGAATTTCTTTGTTTACACACGAATTATAAATCAGATCATGCCTATGAGGAAGTGTGGCAACTACTGTGTTTCTGCATTTATTGGCTTGTAAAAAATTCTGTAGCGTTTTCACGCAAACCTCTGCTTCATTTTTTGCCACATCGTTTGAACCCATTATACAGACGATAAAGTCATTTTCTTGCATTAATTTCGTCTGAGAGTTAATGTCTACAACATTTTTACATCCCGCTCCCGGTTTCACTACACTAGTCACTGCTATGTCACGATTTTTCTCACGGAGCATGCTGGATAGATTCCTGCCATGACTGTCTGTTAGTAATAGTACACTACTCTTTTTCCCTGATGATCTGTGTTTGTTGTTGACATTATTTGAAAAAACGCTATTCATTTTCAGTTCACTGTCTTTTTCAAGTTCACGATCATTTGGAGAGTCGTTATCACAGTCACTTGTTTGCAAAACATGATATTTGTTTTTCTCCGAAAATGTGACATTTTTAGCAGATTTTGTTGTTCTTTTTGTAGTTGGAACACTATTTTTGTACGGCACTTTTACCCACTCAGACGATATATTACTTTTGTCTTGCATCACTTCACTTAGTGTTGGCTTCGATCGCAGATTTTATAGCAAATCTGAAGTTTGGTACAGATTTATTGATGACATTTTCATGATCTGGACTCACAGTGAAGATGAACTCCAGAATTTCCTCTCCAACCTCAACTCCTTTGGTTCCATCAGATTCACCTGGTCCTACTCTAAATCCCATGCCACTTTCCTTGACGTTGACCTCCACCTGTCCAATGGCCAGCTTCACACGTCCGTCCACATCAAACCCACCAACAAGCAACAGTACCTCCATTATGACAGCTGCCACCCATTCCACATCAAACGGTCCCTTCCCTACAGCCTAGGTCTTCGTGGCAAACGAATCTGCTCCAGTCTGGAATCCTTGAATCATTACACCAACAACCTGAAAACAGCTTTTGCATCCCGTAACTACCCTCCCGACCTGGTACAGAAGCAAATAACCAGAGCCAATTCCTCATCTCCTCAAACCCGGAACCTTCCACAGAAGAACCCCAAAAGTGCCCCACTTGTGACAGGATACTTTCCGGGACTGGATCAGATTCTGAATGTGACTCTCCAGCAGGGATACGACTTCCTCAAATCCTGCCCTGAGATGAGATCCATCCTTCATGAAATCCTCCCCACTCCACCAAGAGTGTCTTTCCGCCGTCCACCTAACCTTCGTAACCTCTTAGTTCATCCCCATGAAATCCCCAAACCACCTTCCCTACCCTCTGGCTCCTACCCCTGTAACCGCCCCCGGTGTAAAACCTGTCCCATGCACCCTCCCACCACCACCTATTCCAGTCCTGTAACCCGGAAGGTGTACACGATCAAAGGCAGAGCCACGTGTGAAAGCACCCACGTGATTTACCAACTGACCTGCCTACACTGTGAAGCGTTCTATGTGGGAATGACCAGCAACAAACTGTCCATTCGCATGAATGGACACAGGCAGACAGTGTTTGTTGGTAATGAGGATCACCCTGTGGCTAAACATGCCTTGGTGCACGGCCATCACATCTTGGCACAGTGTTACACCGTCCGGGTTATCTGGATACTTCCCACTAACACCAACCTGTCTGAACTCCGGAGATGGGAACTTGCCCTTCAGCATATCCTCTCTTCTCGCTATCCGCCAGGCCTCAATCTCCGCTAATTTCTAATTTCAATCTGCCGCCGCTCATACCTCACCTGTCTTTCAACATCATCTTTGCCTCTGTACTTCCGTCCCGACTGACATCTCTGCCCAAACTCTTTGCCTTTACAAATGTCTGCTTGTGTCTGTGTATATGCGGATGGATATGTGTGTGTGTGCGAGTGTATACCTGTCCTTTTTTCCCCCTAAGGTAAGTCTTTCCGCTCCCGGGATTGGAATGACTCCTTACCCTCTCCCTTAAAACCCATATCCTTTTGTCTCTCCTTCTCCTTCCCTCTTTCCTGACGAGGCAACCGTTGGTTGCGAAAGCTAGATTTTTGTGTGTATGTTTGTGTTTGTTTGTGTGTCTATCGACCTGCCAGCGCTTTTGTTTGGTAAGTCTCATCATCTTTATTTTTAAATATATTTTTCCCACGTGGTATATATATATATATATATATATATATATATATATATATATATATATATATATATATATATATGAGAACGGGGCCACAGTTACTGTTAATTCGGTTCGTTACATTTGTATGCTTAAAACATTCTTGAAACCAGAACTAAGAAGACGACGAATCCCTTTAAAATGCGTTTGGTTCCAGCAGGATGGGGCAACATCGCACACCACAAACACTTCAGTGACAATTCTTAGACGCATGTTTCCTGGCTTGTTTATCTCACATTTTGGCAATGTTCCTTGGCCTCCCAGGTCTCCTGACTTGTCAGTATGTGACTTTTTTCTGTGGGCGTACCTTAAGAACTGTGTCTATAACCACAAACCAAGAAATTTGGACGAGTTGAGGAATGCAATCATTCAAGAAATTGCTGCCATCTCTGCAGAGATTTTAGTACGTGTGATGGAGGATTTTGAGAAAAGAGTTGAGTCCTGCATTCGAAATGATGGTCGTCACCTTGACGACATTATTTTTCACAAATAACTTTGTTAACCAAAATGGCAAATAATGAGCTTTGATTTTGTGTAAATAAACATGCATTAATTTTAAAGTTAGCTGAGTATTATTTCATTAAAAACCGTCTGTCTCCCTTGTGGCAACCTGTATTTTTATTACAATTACATATTTTCTTTGGAGATAACCATAATATATTTAAAACTTATTTACTCCAATAACACACATCTATGCATCATATGTCCTTTCATTCGTTATAATGAATCTGTGACAACATTCAAAGACTGCATAGTGATATTTGACAGTCTGCTCTTATGTTTGGTTGATAATACTGCTTATTATGATAATCATGATTTGGAAAACATCATTTCATATGCCTGAAAATTATATTTGTAATTCTTTTTTTTTTTTTTTTTTTTTTTAATACAGGGACCCTGCTGTTACTTTCCTTGGAATATCTGCTGGGAAATTCAGCAATGAGGACAGGACACAAAATAAGACAATAAATTCGTTTTTTAAATCAAGTGAGAAAAAGCAACACACAGAAGCCGAGGGACAGAATACATCTAAAGCTAATACTGAAATTAATAATATAATGAAAGGTAGAACAGAACCACTCACCTCTGTCAGTTACTCAGATGACACTGAAAGACTGCATGGCCATCATCGAGATGGAGAGTCCTTTTTTATGGCTTATTTTAAAAGGAAACATGAAAGCAAATTGAGTAAGGCACATGGAAGCTTGCATGTTGTGGACACCAAATCAGAAAGATGCATTGAGTCTCTGACAGAATTATTGCCAGGTGATGATCAGCTGAATAGGAAACAGTCATTAGTGACCACTGAAGAGAGTAGTAAAACTGAATCTTCTAATAAATGTTGCAAGTCATCAAACAGTAATCATGCTGAGAATAGTGAACAATGGATTAGTCCTCATGAAATATTCCCAAGTCTAGATGAAGCAGATGAAGAGACAATAGCACTTTTACCATCACCAATGCAAAGAAAAATAAGACACTCAATAGGAACAAATTGTAAAACTTCTAATAGTGATGTGGTATGTGTTGCAGATACTTCTAGTTCAAATCACTGTAAAGATAAGGCTGTAACTTCAAAAATGCCTGGAAAAACCAACACAGATGTACATGACAAGCAATTTACTGAGGATTATGCAACGCCGGTTAAAAAACAATGTTCTTCAGATACAGAAAGTATGAGACAAAACCAGGAGACTGGAAGCAATTTTCTAGCCACTGAAGTTGGTGTATCAGGCTTTTCTTCTCAGACTAATAATGTAAAACATCATAATGTAGTGTCCAGTAATGTAGCAAGTGATGTATGCCCCCACTGCAAAAGCATAGTGCTTTTAAGTGAGTATCCTGAACATTTAGACTTTCATTTAGCAGAGAAACTCCATGAAGAACTGAACAGTGCAACCAGTGTAGCTAGTACAAGTATGCCAAATCAAGTACCTAAAACCAAAATAAATCTAAATAAAAGAAAGAAGGGTGGAAATGTTAGAAACAGTCAGGATAACAAAACAGTCACCAAAAAGGTTAAGAGTATAACAAGCTTCTTCACACCCCTAAAGTAAACAAAAGATTAATTAACCACAGTGTAAATACCTCATACCTATGATTTTTTTTATGTTACATCCTTCTTGCTTTTAGTTTTATATTACAAAATTCTAACACATTATGTGTGACTTCTTTTTTTACAAATTCTGAACATTTTATTAATGTGTGTGTGTGTGTGTGTGTGTGTGTGTGTGTGTGTGTGTGTGTGCATGCGCATGCAGCAGCGTGTATCTTATGCAGGTGACATATTGCAATATTATTGTGTATTTTTATTATATTGGGTCACATATTTTATTTACATAATGTATGTTCCATTTACTGATGTAAAACTGATGATACTTTTTAGTCAAATTTTTGTGAATTGTAATGTGTGTATGATCCTTGCAAGAGTGTTAGTGCTCCGTTGGCTCTCCACAGTGGCAATAAAATATAAACAACAATTAATGTACGAGAGATTTATAGATATATCATGTTTTGTTTTATTTGCATTAATTTTGAGGGTATTTATTAAAGTAGATTTTGGAGTGATAATGTAAGAGAAAATGGGTGTTCTCAACATTAATGACAAAAATCTTGCTGAATCCAGGAGAAGTACACATAAAAGAATATTGGCTCTCAGATATTCATAATGTGTGTCTCTCCCTGAGTATTACAGGGAAGTGATTATTTTAAAGAAGTAAATACATGGAGAGACTGTAGTGCTGCTACTGCATTATATTCCTACTGCAGTGCTTAATCTAAAAGATAGCTAGCCACTACACTTACGTAATTATTTATGTTACTTGTCATAATTTTCTTTTATGGCCATGCCTAGTCTTACTTCATTATTTATTTAAAGGCTTTGCTGTTTTACTTTCAATGTTTTATAAAATTTTAATAATTTTGTAACGTGTGAAGAGTGTATTTGTGTAAATATATGAGTGTATACACGGTGATAATTTTGCCAGATAAAATCTGTGATTAAACTGAAACAAGAATTGTTTCACATGTTCAGTCAATAACTGTTATTTTTATTACTGTATGTTTACAAAACACTGCTTTTGAGAAACAAGTGTGTGATCGAGAACTGTGCTTGTCTGTCTGTGATAGATAAATATTTATCTTTTATATTCCTAATATTAATTAAAGTGAATTGCACATTTTGTGTGTTTTACTTAGTCTTCCATATTTTATCCATTCATAAGATACACAATAATTTTCTTTTTTTCCACTTTTATTTTTCTCACTTAATGTAGATGCCTGTGTCACATTTTGTGCCAGTGTGCTGACAAATGGTCGGTCACCTTCTAGTGATTAGCAGTACTTTAAACGAATTCAGTACAAAGTGCTTTTATTCTACATTTAAATTTTTGATTTTTTGTTCTGGAAGAATATTTGAATTGTGGGTCCATTTGTCATTACAAAAACTTATGATAATGAGGGAGGTGATACTGATGATGAAGATGATCATTTACAAAGCACTGTATATAGTATAGTCTTTCTAGAGTTGCAGTCTTAAGATACAACTAGTTAAACTATTAGACTCATTTGAGCAGCTGCTAGAGGGCTCATGCGCTAAGCTGAAGTTGGATTTGAGCAGTGCCTTCTCCCAATTCTGGCTACTTGGAGTGTAACTTTTAGCTATTTGATGAGTAAGTAGCAAGGAATCAGAAACTGCCTGGAGAAATTCTTCTAGTGCTCACAAGCTACAAGATTCGTGCATGTGCACAGCTGTTTTAAGTTGTAGTGGGGATAATCTCCAAATGACTTGTGTTTACTGTTTCATTTTCAAAGCTGCTGCAGTAGGTGTGTTGGCAGAATTTTTGTTTTTACACTTCATATCTCACTGTGTAACTGTAATATTATGAAAAGGGTACAATGCTGCTCGCCATGTAGCCGAGAAGTTAAGTTGCGACTCACCATCTCCAATATAAGGTGAGTAACAATCTATCATTTTCATAATAGTGTCATGATTCCTGCCTGGATTTTCCACTGCTTTATTTTGAATAATTGTAATGTCTAACCACAAATAAATGTTGTGTGTGTGTGTGTGTGTGTGTGTGTGTGTGTGTGTGTGTGTGTGTAGATTTTGAGTACTGGTAATTTATTTTCATTGTATTACATAAGAGAGTAAGACTCATAAATTCTAGTGGTTTGCATTCACATGAAACGTAGTAATTCGATAATTATCAACAACACAGAAAACAAACAAATGGTTCCTCCAGATACTTTCACAGATATTATTTCTTGAAATAAAACACAATGAACAGGTTTTTAATCACAAAGTTACCAGTGTCTCACCAACAACCATGTATTTCATTTTGTGCCCATAATAAGTAATCATGAAAGAAGGTTGTATACATGGAAGAGGCCTGGAGCCACTGGAAGGTTTCAGATAGTTTATATAATGGTAACACAGAGATTTGCAAACCAGGTTTTAAATTGTAAGTCCTTTCCAGGGGCAGATGTGGACTATGACCACAATCTATTGGTTATAAACTGTAGATTAAAACTGAAGAAACTGCAAAAAAGTGGGAATTTAAGAAGATGGGACCTGGATAAACTGAAAGGACCAGAGGTTGCAGAGAGTTTCAGAGAGAGCATTAGAGAAGATTGACAAGAACGAGGGAAAGAAATACAATAGAAGAAGAATGAGTGGCTGTGAGAGATGAAACAGTGAAGGCAGCAGAGGATCAACTAGGTAAAAAGACAAGGGCTAGTACAAATCCTTAGGTAACAGATGAGATATTGAATTTTATTGATGAAAGGAGAAAATATAAAAATGTAGTAAATGAAGCAGGCAAAAAGGAATACAAACGTCTCAAAAATGAGATTGACAGGAAGTGCAAAATGGCTAAGCAGGGATGGCTAGAGGACAAATGTAAGGATGTAGAGGCGCATATCACTAGGGGTAAGACAGATACTGCCTACAGGAAAGTTAAAGAGACCTTTGGAGAAAAAAGAACCACTTGTATGAATGTCAAGAGGTCAGATGGAAAACCATTACTAAGCAAAGAAGGGAAAGCAGAAAGGTGGAAGGAGAATGTAGAGGATCTATGCAAGGGCGATGTTTGAGGGTGATACAAATGAAAACCTTAAATTTGTAATAACAAATTGAAATTTCGCACCGTTAGCCTGTAAGTTGGTAAGCTTGCTACAAGCAGCGTGCAGAATGGCTTGTAGGTGGCAGCATAGTGCAGATGCACACTTACCGTCACAGTATCTGTATAAAGATGGCCGCCCCACTTGCGATTTGCACCAGGGAAGAACAGCGTTCTGTTATTCGGTTTTTGTGTAGTGAAGGTGTGAAACCTATTGAAATTCATTGACGAATGAAGGTTCAGTACGGTGATGCATGTTTGTCACAGCAGCAAGTCTACGAATGGGGTAGGAAGTTCGCAAATGGTGTGACTCCAGTGGAAGATGCTCCTTGTCCAGGTCAGGCACAACGAGTTGTGACTCTGCAGAACATTGCAGCAGTTGAAGCCATAGTGAAGGAAAACTGCCGAGTGACACTGAATGACATTGCAGCATGTTTACAGATTAGTCATGGGTCGGCACACCATATTGTGCATGATGTGCTCCAGGTTCACAAAGTGTCTGCAAGATGGGTGCCACGGCAACTGGGACTCCTGAAATTAGAGAACGACGTATTGATGGTTGTGAAGAACTTCTTCGGCACTTTGAACGGAAAGGTTGCAAGAATCGTTACTGGGGACGAAACCTGGGTTCACTTCAACCAACCTGCATTTTGAGTGTCTTCCTCATCCACCATACTCACCAGACCTTGCCCCAAGAGATTTCCATATGTTTGGAGCACTCAAAGACGCAATGGGAGGAAAGAAGTTCCGTTCTGATGAAGAGGTACGCCATGCGGTGCATGAGTGGTTGTGTGGACTACCAAAAGAATTTTTTTCTAAAGGAATTTATGCACTTTGTAAGCACTGGAGGACTTGCATTGACCGTGGGGGAGATTATGTTGAAAAGTGATACAGCTTTGTACCATTTCTGCCCCAAGGCCTCAGGAGTGGACAGCATTCCATTAGAACTACTGATAGCCTTGGGAGAGACAGCCATGACAAAACTCTACCATCTGGTGAGCAAGATGTACAAGACAGGTGAACTACCCTCAGACTTCAAGAAGAGTATAATAATTCCAATCCCAAAGAAAGCAGGTGTTGACAGGTATGAAAATTACTGAACTATCAGTTTAATAAGTCACGGCTGCAAAATACTAACACAAATTCTTTACAGACGAGTGGAAAAACTGGTATAAGCCGACCTCAGGGAAGATCAGTTTGAATTCCGTAGAAATGTTGGAACACGTGAGGAAGTACTGATCCGGCATTTGTAGACTTAGAGAAAACTTTTGACAATGTTGACTGGAATACTCTCTTTCAAATTCTGAAGGTAGCAGGGGTCAAATACAGGAAGTGAAAGGCTATTTACAATTTGTACAGAAACCAGATGGCATTTATAAGAGTCGAGGGGCATGAAAGGGAAGCAGTGGTTGGGAAGAGAGTCAGACAGGGTAGTAGCCTATCCCTGATGTTATTCCATCTATATATTGAGCTAGCAGTAAAGGAAACAAAAGAAAAAATGGAGTAGGAATTAAAATCCATGGAGAAGAAATAAAAACTTTGAGGTTTGCCAATGACATTGTAATTCTGTCAGAGACAGCAAAGGGCCTAGAAGAGCAGTTGAACCGAAAGGACAGTGTGTTGAAAGAAGGATATATGGTGAACATCAACAAAAGCAAAATGTAAATATCGTGTGACTAGGGCCTCCCGTCAGGTAAACAATTTGCCGGGTGCAAGTCTTTTGATTTGACACCACTTCGGAATCTTGCGCATCAATGAAGATAAAATGATGATGATAAGGACAACACAACATCAAGTCCCTGACTGGAGAAAATCCCCGACCCAGCCGGGAATCGAACCTGGGCCCTTAGGATCTACATTGTCGCACTGACCACTCAGCTACTGGGGGCGGACAAAATCAAAATGAGGATAATAGAATGTTGTCGAATTAAATCAGGTGATGCTGAGGGGATTAGATTAGGAAATGAGACACTTAACATAGTGAATTAGTTTTGCTATTTGGGGAGCAAAATAACTCACGATGGTTGAAGTAGAGAGTATTAAAATGTTGACAGGCAATGGCAAGCAAAGCGTTTCTGAAGAAGAGAAGTTTGTTAACATCGACTATAAATTTAAATGTCAGGAGGACTTTCCTAAAAGTATTTGTGTGGAATGTAGCCATGTATGGATGTTAAAACACGGATGATAAATAGTTTAGACAAGAAGAGAATAGAACCTTTCGAAATATGGTGCTACAGAAGAATGCTGAAGATTAGATGGGTACATCACATAACTAATGAGGAGATACTGAATAGAATTGGGGAGCAGAGGAATTTGTGGCACAACTTGACTAGAAGAAGGGATTGGTTGGTAGGACATGTTCTGAGGCATCAAGGGATCACCAATTTAGTATTGGAGGGCAGTGTGAGGGTAAAAGTCGTAGAGGGAGACCAAGAGATGAATACACTGAGCAGATTCAGAAGGATGTAGATTGCAGTAGGTACTTGGAGATGAAGAAGCTTGCATAGGATAGAGTAGCATTGAGAGCTGGACTGAAGACCACAACAACAATAAGTAATGAATTGCCATAACTGTGTTATAATTTGTTTCCAGTCCAATTCCCCTGTAACAAGTTCACTTATATTTTAGCTGGTTTTCTAAATTACTGGTAGGCCTATTTGAAAATGCACTACTGACTTTCTACATTGGTATTGATGTCCAATTATCGGTTCAGTTTTATTTACATGCCTGAATTGAGCCTCAGGCCAGGAAAATAATTAGAACCTTCAAAAAATAAGTGTTTGTGCCCTATTACTGTGTGAACCTTCACAGTGTGTCAGATGAGGATAGGATTCTGCAACAACTTTTAAGCCTACTGTGTTCCATAGTAGTGCAATTAGTAGACAGTATTCAAATAATTTTCATTCTGCAAGAAGCTGTAGTATGGTTAATATATTCCAGAGACAGTATTTGAAGTGTGAGAATATTTACAGGGAGCTATTACTTCTACTTGCAGTTCTGTTACTGGTGGAGCTGCAAATTGGAGTTTTTATAGAATCAGTGCAATAATGAAATAAAGTAGCATTGCTGGACATAATAAATTGACTGCTTGGAAAATTTCCCATGAGGTTTATAACACATTGTCAAAATTTTGCATTGTTTGGGCATGTTGGCAGTTAATTAACATTTATAATAAAGCAATATCACAGCAGAGAAAAGCGAACATAAAATTCACACATCTTGCATGATGGGAGTAGAGGTAAGTTTTCTGCTTTTATACATATCCAGCTTAGCCTTCAGTCACCACTCTCTTGTATTTCACCTCCTTACAGTGTTATGCAAATCCACACAAAATGCAAAATGTGCATTGCCTGGAAGGGCTCTGTGTTTTTTAACTACTTGAAGTAGGCACTTTGTGCCAAGAAATGCTTCCTTATTTTGTGTTTCTTATCTGGATAGAAGATGGTAAAATAATTGTCCTAAGCACAATTATTCTGTATGCCACCACTGAACAACATAACACAGAGCTGCACATGGTCAGTGATGCTCCAGTACACAAGTAATTCCAAACAGAAATGAGAAGAGACATGTTTGAGGAGAGAAAACATAAAGCACAGGGTTCCTATGTCACAGTAGCTGCGCATATGCAGTAACACCTGTCCTCTGGTGCTTGAAAGTAGCTCTCTGGTAGCTGCTCAAACAAACCTATTGGGTCACATTGTACATTGTGTAGCAACAAATTCATTAGATCAAAATGTGCAGCAATAAAACCCATTTATAGAAGTGGGTATATACAAGTCACCTGTACTAAAGACCCATGCCCCTCATTCCCATATACTCAAAATGTTGTGAGAAGCACTCTTCTGACGACAATGTGCTTATTGCAGAGAAAAATGTACATGTTGTCTCAATACTAATTTTGCAGAGTTAAACTAGAAAAAATACCCTTTTGGCATTTTCAGTAGTCTTATTAAGGTATCCAGTTATGGGTCTTGTTAAGATGTCCAATTATGCTGATCAAAAAATGTTTCTTCAAAAATTAAAATATTATCCCTTGCATGGATAGATAAGTATCTGACCCACAGAATATAAAGGGTGACATTAACAAATTGTGCCAGAGGACTTAAACTAGGTTCTAAGTGTGCAAACATTAAATATAATGTGATCCTTCAAGTTTTCTCTGCTTGATTAATTAAAGGTGAGCTTTTGGCCATTGCCAAGTTGTGGATACCATTTCATAGTGAATATTTTGATGACCAACAAAGTCATTATCTTCAGGCCCTGCAGGTTGTGCTACAGGGTGAAGATGTTCCATAATGTACACAAGCTCGATAAACTCCACCAAACGGAAGGTTGACTTCTCAGTGTACTGAACTTCCTACCAAGATGAACTAGTTGTACCTATGTTCACTAAAAATTAAAAAAAAAAATCATAACAACACACCAGGTGGGTCATGCAAGGTTGGCACTAGTTCAGGGGAGGCTTCATGATACCTGATAAATGCCAGGCAGCAGCTACGTCTTGAACAGCTTCATCTTGACCTTTGCATATCGGCTACATTCTCTACAGATTCTTGGAATAGGGTGACAGTATGACATGCTGTATGCCTGGTTCTTCAGTAAGGATTTTATTAAACACAAATTACATACAGATAAATCACAGAAAGTAAACAGTTCCTGACTATTACGGAAATACAGAAAACAAAATACTGTTGGAGATGGATACTTTTTGGCTATTACAGTAATCTGAAAGTTTGTTGAATAACTCACATGTTACTGTGGGAGAACACTGTAGGTACAACTGGGAAGTACTGGAGTACTAACCACAGTCTCAAAACAGCCATATGCTGTCGGTTCATACACTGAAAACACAAGTCAGTTGAATGGTGATTGCAGACAGTTCCACGTTAGGCAGAAAGGCTTGTCTGCATGGTAGCCAAATGTCGACAGTATATAACAAAAAAAGTCAAAATCACAGTCCAGGAACAAGGCATGTAGAGCAGGATTGTTGTCAATAGGTACACATGATAGCTTGCTGTAAACATTGGCTAGTTGCGACAAGTGAGGTTGTGGCGGTCCACAGCATCCATTAAATCTGCCATGTGTGGTTTCCTACATGACTTGGTGCCGGCAAGTGTACCTTTCTGTGCTTTGCCTAGCAAAGTCATCGTACATATGCATAATTAGAATTAATGACTCGCTGAAACGTACGAAATGGTAGATCCCTCCCCCTTGAACTGGCCCATAGGGACTGAACCGTCCTCAGTGATCCAGGGGAGGACGAGGTATGTGCGGCCTGCTGCGAAAGCTAGGACGCAGCTTCAGATGGTGGTGGTGTTAGGGAGTAATTCCTGGGTTCAATGCCAAATCACATAGAGGCAACTGGTGTGGACTCACAGTTTGCTGTTGTTTCTGGAGAACATTGTGGTTCTGACATTAGACCTGGTGTAGACTCGGGAGCCTCCTGCGTGCATATCATCCAAACCCAGAGGGTGATGGAGCTCTGGTAATGGCAGGTGCCCATTACCTGTGATGTTGACCTTCAACTGGGCCCTACATCTTCTGTTGTTGATCTTTGAGGTGGGCAACACAGGCTGCTCCCACTAGTATGCCGGATCCAGAGGTAAAATTTGCCTCATATGGCAAAGGAACTGTTTCCGGTGCTGGTGAAGGATGCCTTTAAGGTGATGCCACCAGGACAAGCTGGTGGCCTTGCTGGGTGGTGATGGGGTCATGTATCCAGCCAGATATATGTTTGAATGTGTGTCCCCAAGAGGGACACCATCTTCTTATTGAACAAATGGAAGCTGCTACAGCTCTGGCAAAGAATGTGAGGGTACCCCTGCAAGATGTCCACCAGACTCTAATCATAGATATATGTTGACCAGTAAGAAGATAAAAAGAAAATCAGTGCAGAACTGATGGACTATGAATGTCAATAGCTTTTCCACTTGCAATTTAAATGTTTGTAGAAAATGCTTGGTGAGCAGTAATGGGTATGTCTGTCAGTCATGGAGGTGAAATGTGAGAAATAAGGTGAAAGTATATATGCTGAAGTACAAGGGTTTGAACTTTAATAGTGGAAACTATTTATTTACAGCTTGCACAAAATAGATACGTGTTTCAAAGTTATACTGACCTTCAAAGTAGTCACCAGCATTGTGTACAACCTGTTGTCAGTGATGTGGAAGTTGTAGGATAGTCTTAGCAGTGCCAGTTGTGTTGACAGTTCAAGTGGCGTGGTCTATTGCCCGACGAATTTGTAGAGTTCTGAAGCAAATGCCGTGAAGTGTTTCCTTCAGTTTGGAAATCAAGTTGAACTCACGAGGGCTTAAGTCAGGGGAGTGCAGTAAGTGCTATAGCACTTAACAGCCCCATCAGTCAAACAAATCAGTAACAGTTTGCACTGTATGTGCTTGAGCATTGTACTGCAAAATGATGGTCAGGTCCTGCACAAAGTGTCATCACTTCTGTCTCAATGCTGTTCATTTTGGAACACAGCTTACGACCAGCTTAGAGACAGAAGTGATCACACTTTCTGCAGGACCTGACCATTATTTTGCAGGACAATTCTCAAGCACATAAAGTGCAAGCTGTTATTTTTGTTTGACTGATGGGGCTGCTAAGTGCTATACCACCTACTGTACTACCCTGACTTAAGCCCTCGTGTGTTCCACTCCATTTTTAAGGAAACACTTCATGGCATTTGCTTCAGAACTGCTACAAATTCATCAGGCAGTAGACCACGCCACTCGAACTGTCAGCACAACTGGCACTGCTAAGAGTATCTTACGACTTCCACATTGCTGGCAACAGGTTATACACAATGCTGGTGACTACTTTGAAGGTTAGTAAAACTTTGAAACACATATATATTTTGTACGAGCGCTGTAAATAAATAGTTGCCACTATTAAAATTCCAACCCTCATACAGTATTTTCAAAGTTGTTAAAACCTTAAAACTACAGAAAGATGTAGACACAGTTAAGATTATGAACCAATGGCCTTTGTAATTTGGTCTCTTCAACCCCCACAAACCAACCAACCAACAGTTAAGATTTATTGAAAGTTTTCCTTAGATGTTGTGCAGAGGCCAAGGCACCAACATATTTGTGGTCTATTTTGTAAAACAGTTTTCTGGGAGGGCAGAAATGTGGGCTTTCTACCAAAGGTTGCTGCTTGGTCTCGCTACTAATATGTGCTTAGAGGCTCTTCATAGAACTTTGAAGCATTATTATTTTGCGTCAAAAGTGAATTGTAGAGTTGATAGAATGAGGGGACCTTTTATTTGAGAGGGTTATAAGGCTCAGTAAAGAAGGATTGAAGGATTTAACATCAGGGCACATTTCATAAAGAACTGCGAGCCATAGAATGAGTCTGAGTATAAAGAACAACATGGTATCATGTGTTGAAGATCAAAGGTGGGAGGCGCTGTCGCCTTCAAATCATGTAACCACTATTAGGGCTATTGCAGATAGCTTGTGTCCTCTGCCCTGTCCTGAATGTAAGGCATATATAATTATTTCCACCTATATAACTTCAAACCCTGTCACTTCCTGTTACAGTTTGTGAAACTGTTATGTGCGCTTTATTCTAAAAGAAGTTTATGATTAATTAGTTTTCTTTTTTCAGCTGTGTGTGCGAAACTACATACAGTCTTGCACAGATAATGTGGTGAAAGACAATCTTTGCAAGACCAAAAAATGGAAAATCCAGTATGGAATAATGACAATACTATGAAAAGGAGATTGCGACTCACCATATAGCAGAGATGCTGAGTCGCAACTCAACATCTCCACTTGTATTGTGAGTAGCAACCTATACTTTTCATAATATTGTCACAATCTTTACAAGCATATTCATGCCATAGTGATGCACAAAGGAAATGGAATGGTCATTTCACAAGACTGTATAAGTCGGGGTGAGAGCCCCGCAGGAGATAACAGAGACTAGCTCTGCAGCCATCATCAGATGCCAGTACTGTGAAGTGGGAAGCTGCATTATGGGACAGATGAGATATATTAAAATAAGTCAATGGATAGTGTTGACATACACTAAAGGAGAAAAACCGCAACACCAAAAAAATAATTAATGTTGTTTGTTGTTGTGGTCTTCAGTCCTGAGACTGGTTTGATGCAGCTCTCCATGCTACTCTATCCTGTGCAAGCTTCTTCATCTCCCAGTACCTACTGCAACCTACATCCTTCTGAATCTGCTTAGTGTATTCATCTCTTGGTCTCCCCCTACGATTTTTACCCTCCACGCTGCCCTCCAATATTAAATTGGTGATCCCTTGATGCCTCAGAACATGTCCTACCAACCGATCCCTTCTTCTGGTCAAGTTGTGCCACAAACTTCTCTTCTCCCCAATCCTATTCAATACTTCCTCATTAGTTATGTGATCTACCCATCTAATCTTCAGCATTCTTCTGTAGCACCACATTTCGAAAGCTTCTATTCTCTTCTTGTCCAAACTATTTACTGTCCATGTTTCGCTTCCATACATGGCTACACTCCATACAAATACTTTCAGAAATGATTTCCTGACACTTAAATCTATACTCGATGTTAACAAATTTCTCTTCTTCAGAAACGCTTTCCTTGCCATTGCCAGTCTACATTTTATATCCTCTCTACTTTGACCATCATCAGTTATTTTGCTCCCCAAATAGCAAAACTCCTTTACTACTTTAAGTGTCTCATTTCCTAATCTAATACCCTCAACATCACCCGACTTAATTCGACTACATTCCATTATCCTCGTTTTGCTTTTGTTGATGTTCATCTTATATCCTCCCTTCAAGACACCATCCATTCCGTTCAACTGCTCTTCCAAGTCCTTTGCTGTCTCTGACAGAATTACAATGTCATCGGCGAACCTCAAAGTTTTTATTTCTTCTCCATGGATTTTAATATCTACTCCGAATTTTTCTTTTGTTTCCTTTACTGCTTGCTCAATATACAGATTGAATAACATTGGGGAGAGGCTACAACCCTGTCTTACTCCCTTCCCAACCACTGCTTCCCTTTCATGTCCCTCGACTCTTATAACTGCCATCTGGTTTCTGTACAAATTGTAAATAGCCTTTCGCTCCCTGTATTTTACCCCTGCCACCTTTAGAATTTGAAAGAGAGTATTCCAGTCAACACTGTCAAAGGCTTTCTCTAAGTCTACAAATGCTAGAAACGTAGGTTTGCCTTTCCTTAATCTTTCTTCTAAGATAAGTCGTAGGGTCAGTATTGCCTCACGTGTTCCAGTATTTCTACGGAATCCAAACTGATCTTCCTCGAGGTCGGCTTCTACTAGTTTTTCCATTCGTCTGTAAAGAATTCGTCTGTACAGAATAATTAATGTAGAGCAATGAAATTTCAGGAATACATTTGTCTAGGTAACATACTTAAGTGATTAACATTGCAGAATCAGAGGGTAATGTAATGACAAGATAATCCATTGCAGATATGAAATGCTGGTACATTAATAACTATTGTACCCGCTAGAATGTTGAATGCAAGCATGCAAACGTGCCCGCATCATGGTAAGGTGCCGGTTGTCAATTTTCGGGATTTAGTGCCATGTCAGTTATACTTGGTCAGTCAATAAAGGGACCATTAATGCTGTTTGTGGATGATACTGGTCTTGTCTTCCGATGATATCCCATACGTGTTCAATTGGCGACAGATCTGGTGATACAGCAGGCCAAGCCAACATGTCGACACTCTGTAGAGCGTGTTGGGTTACAACAGCGGTATGTGGGTGAATGTTATCCTTTTGGAGAATACCCCTTGGGATGTTGTTCGTGAATAACAGCACAGGTCGAATCACCAGCCTAATATACCAATTTGCAGTCAGGGTGCATGGGATAACCATGAGAGTGCTCCTGCTGTTGTACAAAATTCCTCCTCAGACCATGTCACTAGGTGTAAGTCCAGTGTGTCTAGCAAGCAGACAGGTTGGTTGCAGGCTCTCAATTAGCCACCACCTAACCAACACACAGCCATCACTGGCACTGAGTCTGAATCAGCTTTCATCAGAAAACACATCAGACATCCATCCTGCCCTCCAGTGAGCTCTCACTTGACATCACTGAAGTTGCAAATGGCGGTGGTTTGGAGTATTTGGTGTCTTAGCACTTGTGCTCCGTTTCCAGATTTCTCCTTCTTTTTTTCTCCCTCTTCCAATTCCAAAAGTTCTTTCTCAAAGGTTGTCTCTATTTTTTCTATCTTAGTGGTTGTGGTGTGAACAGCAGTGAGTGAACTTAATCAGTATGGCCACCTAACTCACTGAACCTTCATTGCTTTTCACAGACAAGAACAGCCTCTAAAAGTTCTGTGCCACTTTAAACACTTTCCGCCACTTCATATCTGCATATGAAAATGATACTTCTTTTAAAGAAATATTACTCTCACAGTCTCTTGTTTGCATGAAGTCTCTAATGAATGTACAAATTCAAAGTGGCTTAACACTCCACCACTTCAATATGTTAGGGAAGCTCTTCAATTACTTCTTGAATACATACCTCAAAGATGTCCATTATTTTTTATATCTACCTTTAAAAAAGATACACAAATGGCAGAAAGTATTCTTTGGACTTTGTAATTAAATACTGACAATTTCATTTCACTCAAATTGCCCAAAATGGCACTCAGATTTACTCAACAATAAAAATTACAGGTAGCCCCATGTCCGGCAAATTGATGTAGTGAAACTGAATCATCTTTTTTTCTGTCACACACAACAAACTTAAAAAAATAAGCCTGTATGTAGAAGGGTTGGAATATTCCTTGGCTTGCTACTTATACTTGTACAGTCCAAAGCAATAAATATTTTGTATAGAACAACATCCAAGCTCTTCACATGTACAGGGTTATTACAAATGATTGAAGCGATTTCACAGCTCTAAAATAACTTTATTATTTGAGATATTTTCACAATGCTTTGCACACACATACAAAAACTCAAGAAGATTTTTTAGGCATTCACAACTGTTCGATATGTGCCCCTTTAGTGATTCGGCAGACATCAAGTCGATAATCAAGTTCCTCCCACACTCGACGCAGCATGTCCCCATCAATGAGTTCGAAAGCATCGTTGATGCGAGCTCGCAGTTCTGGCACGTTTCTTGGTAGAGGAGGTTTAAACACTGACTCTTTCACATAACCCCACAGAAAGAAATCGCATGGGGTTAAGTCGGGAGAGCATGGAGGCCATGACATGAATTGCTGATCATGATCTCCACCACGACCGATCCATCGGTTTTCCAATCTCCTGTTTAAGAAATGCCGAACATCATGATGGAAGTGCAGTGGAGCACCATCCTGTTGAAAGATGAAGTCAGCACTGTCGGTCTCCAGTTGTGGCATGAGCCAATTTACCGCGGGCTACGCGTGAAACTTGCCCGCACGCGTTCAACCATTTCTTCGCTCACTGCAGGCCGACCCGTTGATTTCCCCTTACAGAGGCATCCAGAAGCTTTAAACTGCGCATACCATCGCCGAATGGAGTTATCAGTTGGTGGATCTTTATTGAACTTCATCCTGAAGTGTCGTTGCACTGTTATGACTGACTGATGTGAGTACATTTCAAGCACGACATACGCTTTCTCGGCTCCTGTCGCCATTTTGTCTCACTGCGCTCTCTAGCGCTCTGACGGCAGAAACCTGAAGTGCGGCTTCAGCCGAACAAAACTTGAGTTTTTCTACGTATCTGTAGTGTGTCGTGCCCATATGTCAATGAATGGAGCTACAGTGAATTTATGAAATCGCTTCAATCATTTGTAATAGCCCTGTACTTATTTGATGGTACAGACACAAACAAGTCATATGAAGCCAACAGGTTAGTAATCATGAAGAGATTGACTGCATAGACAAAACTGAAAAATGAGCAACTGAGGAACATAATCTTCCTTTGGAATGAGAGATAAAACAAGAACCTCATGAGTCCCAGACAGAGCCCCACAGCTAATATCTCAAGAAAACTTACAATGGGGGGGGGGGGGGGGGGGGCTAGTCAGTGAAGTGGTTAATATGACTAAGCTGATTGAAGTATTATCTAAGTGCCTTACAAATAGAAAAAATTTGCGAGGTAGTATCCTTATTTTGTAGAGCAGTGTGTACTTGCAATCAGTTAAAAATTTGTAATAATAGATACAACATTACCTGCTATAGTACCTAGACAGCAGGCCAAAATCAATGCCAGCAAATGAATAAAAAATAAATGGTGGAAAAAATTAAGTAAAATAAAGCTATCCTCAACCCAAAGGTTTATTTGAGGATCACAGTACTTTACTTACAGTTGTCCTACTGAAGATAGTATGCATTAGCTATTCTCTGACTCTTGAACTGGCCTGCCATACCTGTTACAGCAGAATCTACAGTCTACAAAGGTTTCCAAACAACAGTGGTGCTAGGTTTTCATTGCATAAACAAATCCTTCCGTGATATATGACAGGAAAAAATCTTAGGATCAACTGGAAGTTGAACCACCAGACCTTTATATGTGTAGACTGGCGTATACTCACTATGTCACTTAGCAACACAGAGGGACACTCCATAAAAAGTGTCCTATTAGTAACAGAAATGGAGGATATAAAGTAAAGACTCTCATATGCAGAGACCCTGGAATTTATAAAATGGTCAATGCTGATTTAATCTTACAAACATTCCAAACAGTGGAAAATCCAGGATGAAATAAAGACATATTATGAAAAGGATGGAAGGCTACTTACAACATAGAATAGATGTTGAATCGCAGACAGGTACAGTAAAAATATTGCTATTTGAGCTTTCAACCAAAAAGCTGTCTTCTAAGTGGACTTGGTAGATTAATCTGCCACGAGTAATGAGTATGATGGGCAAATATCTATTAGGCACACTACAAATGTAGTGGTGTGGAAATGTGAGTCTTACGGGGAGCCCTCAGTGGCTCAGATGGATAGAGCGTCTGCCATGTAAGCAGGAGATCCCAGGTAATGAGTCCCAGACGGGGCACACATTTTCAACATGTCCCCAATGAAGTATATCAATGCCTGTTTGCAGCTAGGGTGTCAATTTAATTATCATTTCACTGACAGTGGTGTGAAACATGTAATTTTGGAAAGGGTTGGGAACAAATTTTCAAATATTATGCAACATTGCAGTGTTCCTGTCAGTGATGTGGACTATCTTTCTTATAAACTTTGAAATACCCATATTGTCTATGTGTTATGGCCTATTGTAAAAGGCGTGTTTGCATGTGTGCTAAAATAAATGTGTCCTTTGTGTCGGATGAAGAGATTTTATAAGCTCCAATACTTTCCCACATGATATTCTTGGTCCCACAGAATCTGATGAGTGAGAAAAGTGAGTAGAGGGAGCCTGGGTCAGTTGCATTCTTTGCAGATAATTCCATCATGCTAGTAAGCAGAAATAGAACAGAAATTCAAGAAAAAATGGAATAACATGGAATTTACACAGAATTTTTAGAGAAGAAATGTCAACATACCAGGCACCTAGTCTGTTGTAGACGATCAGATAAGTCTCTGGAAGTAGTAATAAAGAGAATTCTAGACTCTTACCATACACAGAATCAGAACTCCAACAATAGAAGAATTTGACAATGCTATAAGTGAACTTACAAAAAATAAGGCTCAAAGTGAAAATGGGTTGATAGCAGAATTGTGAAGATCTTCATGCAGAATATTTATAAAGTTCTTAGATATATGCCTGGAGAAGACAATCTCTAAAGAATGGTGTGTGCTGTAATCAACCCATTACATGAGAAAAGAGATGAAACTGTAACTATAGGGGGATTTCACTGCTGCCAGTTGTTTACAAAATTCTGTCAAAAATCATATTTAAAAAGTGTAAAGCAAAAATGGACCATTTAATTTATTAATATCAAAGAGGTTTTAGAAAAGGTATATCCTGTGTGGAACAAGTTCTCAGTCTTAAGATGATCTTACAGATCCGCAAAGGTGGATGAGTGGTTATCACTTTGTAGACTTCGAAAAGGCATTTGAGCCAATAGAGATACATATGCTCTTTAATGTACTAGAAGAGTTTAAAGTGGATAGAGAGACAAGATGGTTGATTAAACAAACATTAACTGATATCTGCAAAAGCTAAATTCCAAGATGAAGTGTACGAACCTTTTGATATAAAAACACAGATTTGAGAGGGAGAAAGACTATCCCCATTACTGTTCAGTCTTGTTCAAGAAAAAGTAATTAGGACATGGGAAAAGAAGTAGAAAGGAATAACCATTGACAAACTACATGAAAAATTCATTTACAATGTTTGGATTATGCAGATGCTCTAGCGATCTTTTCAAACAACAGAGAAGAGGGTCATTAGTTCCCTTGAAAAACTCCATGAAATAGCAGCTAAAAGTGGTCTAAGTTTCTTATGAAAAAACCCAATATATGGAAGGTTCTCAATACCTAGATGAGTAATCGATGTTTACAAAGTTTGTCAAAACATTTCAATACCTTATTAATGTTGGTGAGGCAAGGTTCAAGGTTAATAAATTCTGGAAAGTGGGGATGGATAGATCACAGTTGGATGAAGGAATAGACTGAGTCAAATAGGGTTCCCCCCCCCCCCCCCCCATTAACTCCCGAGAATTTCTCAACCTCAAACCTTGCCTCACCATCATTCCCCAAGTCCTTCAACATGGCTAACCTTACATCTGCTGAAAGAACTGCAATCTGCCACCATAAACCCAACCACCCAGCACTTTTCATTTTGGCCAGTTACTGTGCACCCACTGAGAGAATCTCTGCTTTCATAGACCAGCATCTTCAGCCTATTACCCCCAACATATGTACCTATGTAAAATACATCAGCCATTCCCTCCACCAACTCTCCACAGTTCCTCTTGCTTTGCCACACAGTGCCCTGCTTGTCACTACTGCTGCCACCTCCCTTTACTCTAGCATCTGTAATGCCTGTGGCCTTGCCACTATTGAACTCTACCCTTCCCAACACCCAATAGATTCCATGACCAACTATATCCTCACTCACAATTACTTCACCTGTGAAGCAATCAGCCACAAACAAATCCATTATAAGGCAATAGGTATCTGTGTGGCACCATCCTATGCCAACCTATTCATACGACATCTAGAGGAATCCTTCCTAATCACCCAGAATCCCAAGCCCGTCATCTGGTTCAGATTCACTGATGACATCTTCCTGATCTGGATCAAGGGTGAGGACATCCTATCCCCATTTCTTCAGAGCCTTGACACCTTCCCCCTATCTGCTTCATCTGGTCCTCCTCAGCCCAATAAACCATCTTCCTTAATGTTGATCTCCACCTCAAAGAAGGCTACATCAGTACCACCATCCATATCAAACCTACTAACCCCTAGCAAAATCTCCACCTTGACAGCTGCCACTCATTCCGTACGAAAAAGTCTGTTCAGTACACACATGTGACTGTCGCATCTGTAGTGATGAGCAATCCACTCCAATACCCACCACAACCCAGAGTCCATCATCTGGATACAAAGGAGCATTCCCCCTCATGATTCAGTACTACCCAGGACTCAAACAAGTGAATTACATTCTTTTACCAGGATTTCGACTATCTCCCACCATGCCCTGAAATGAGGAATGTCGACCCACTATCCTTCCCACCCCTACCATAGTGATATTCCACCATCCACCGAACCTACATAATATCCTCATCCATCCCTACTCCAACCCTGCTCCCACCCCTCGCCTCATGGGCTAATAAGCCCATAATAGACTTAGATGCCAGACGTGTCCCATACATCCTCCCATCACCACCTACTCCAGTCCAGTCACAAGTATCAACTCTTCCATTAAATGCAGGGCTACCTGTGAAAGCAGTCATGTGATGTTCAAGCTAAGCTGCAACCACTGTGCTGTGTTCTGCATGTGCATGACAACCAACAAGCTGTCTGTCTGTATGAATCGCCACTGATAAACTGTGGTCATGAAAAAGCTGGACCTCTCAGCTGCTGAGCACACTGCCCAACACCACGTTCTGAACTTGAATGACTGCTTCACTGCCTGTGCCATCTGGATACTTCCTAGCACCACCAGCTTTTCTGAACTGTACAGGTGGAAATTCTCCCTGCATAATATCCTATGTTCTCATAATCCCACTTTACCTCAACCTTTGTCAGTCACTGTCCTTCAGCCACCTGTCCACTTTCCTGTTTCCATTCCAGCATTGCACAGCCTTCTAGTCTACCAATGCAGCCACTTCTCTCCTTTGTTGACTTCCCTGTCCCCTTGTCCATCTAACCTCCCAACTGCACCTAGCTGCCCTACCGTGTGCCCACTGTGTCCCTCTATGAATTCCTTATGCTGCACTTTACTATACTTCACCCCTACCCTGCTATCCCTTCCCCTCCCCACCCCAGCCTCCTCATTAAACCCATCACCCAGACTGCTTCTCCCATCATGCCCAGTTGCTCACAGTCTGGTCTTGGCAGCCAGAGACAGTGGCCATGTGATTGCATGAAAGTGTGTGTGTGTGTGTGTGTGTGTGTGTGTGTGTGTGTGTGTGAGAACAACTATTCAGGGAACTCTGTGGAAGACTTCTTGGAAAGCCTCATCAACAAAGTAAAAAAGCTCCTGCTGCACTCCTTCATAGCCATCCAACAGCCTGAATTTCTACAAAATCCAAGACAGACACTTTGTGATAATGAATGCTTCGTTATATGTGAGTTTGCACAGAATTATGCATTTGTCATGCATAATAAGATCCAGGGGTTTCATGGGAACAATATGCAGGCCATCATTTATCAATTTGTTTTTTATTACATAATTCAGAAACCCATGCAACTGATCACATTTGATTTTGTAACACATCAAAATGCCTTAAATGTGACATTGGGGTTGTTCCTCTTTTCCAGTGCCACTTGGTTGATTCCACAATATCCCATTTCCATAGAACACCGAAGTACATGTATAACTTGTATCACTGATACCTGTGCCACTCTGCAATGTATCTGCAACTCACACATAATGTCATGCTGAAGTTGTATGATTAGTGTTCCAAGAATATTACAGCTTGTGGCTTTCATTATACAAATAACATTGAGTATGATGAAGAAGAGTCTCTCCTTCAAGAGTGGTTTGCACATATTTGTCCAGTTGCAGGTATCCATTAGTTACACCGTGTTATGCCCACTGACCATTACAATATCCAAACAAAAGTTTTTTCCAAGTCACCAGACATAAGAAATAAATATCTAACATTGGACTCAACAAGACTAATACTGTGGTATCACAGGCATATATGGTAGTAGGTGGCTTACATGCATTTTGAATTTTCATGAAGATACCAGTGTGTTTGCCATTAGCTTCTTACATCCTCATCACCCATCACCTTCATTTGAATACCCCGAGAAACCTGACATCTTTACCATGGAGAAGAAAGATATACTTACAAAGGGCTATATGAGAATAACAACACACGAAATATATATCCTTTCATCAAAAGTTGTAAAAACAGTGTTATATATTGCTAACCAGTACCAAGGCATGGTAAGCACTGATGATACATGTGTCATTGTTTTTGTTTGTGTAAATTTGAACCTGTTTGCCATGCCTTTCTCAGGAGTTTGGCTGGAATGGTTGTATCACTTTTTTTTTTTGTCATTGAAGGTACAGGTCATAATCTGTTACTTCGCATATTACAAATGCTTGCTATAGACTTTTTCACATTGCTGCCTTACAAAAAAACAGACATTTTCATAACAAAATTGTGGAAGTTTTTTCCTCAAGTGTTCTATATGTTTCTTTGTGGTGCCGAATACGAAGTTCAAGGTTGCTGCCTTATAGCAGGTCAGGTTAACAATGAAAACTGTAAAAGACATCAAAATTTTTGCATTTTTTTCAGCTTTTCACTTAAGTCTCAAAAAATATGTGTTTCTTTGAAGATGACCACTTGTAATGGATCAAATTATTTTTTCTTTCATTCTTTCATACATATATATAAAAAGCCAACAGTAAAATAATAAGTTATTTTACGGCAAAGATAATGTTTTTGAAGAGTATTCAACTGATTAATTTCTGTATCTTCACCTGTTTGTCTCTGTAAGTGATAGTGGGCAGACGTATGCGAGTTCCACTGTGTCAGTATTGTTCAAAAATGTGTATTCTAACTGTACATTAAAAAAGTGTTATACAAGTTATTAGGAAGACCAACTTTAGATACGGATATTTATATAAATAACCCATCTGTTCATCATTTCGTCCGTGCCAAGAATCCTGAATCAAGAAGATCAAAGCAGACAAGAGGAATTTGCGTGAGCAGAGGAGGGGCAATCCAGTATCAGCATTGCACAATGGTGATAACGAGAAGTTCATAAATCTAGATGTTGAATGTTGATCTTAAATGTATTGAACATTGAAGATCTGTTGATATTAGCGCCAGTTAAAGTTCACCCAGGAGATGTATACCTTCCAATTTTGTTCAATTATTCTTTCCAATTAAATTTTTTTAATTATTCAAGTAGCAATTACTAATCAGTTTCCATTACATTATTTTTGCCTCCCCCCATGTACCACTATTCAATAGCTACTTTGAATCTGTAATTAGGTATGGCATAGTTTTTTGGAGAAACTTGAGAAATGTTACACAAATTTTTAAGTCACATAAAAGAATCATTCATAACATGTTCACCGCACAGCCAAGGGCGTCAGGTCGACCAGTATTTAAAGACCTAAACATTAACTGTCCTCTCTTTGAGGTGATTCTTTTCCTACGCAGCAAAAAAAAAAAAAAAAAAAAAAAAAAAAAAAATTGAACACCCATACAACACGCGACACCTCATATCACTTAAAATTGTGTGCTCAGACTCCTCAGTATATAGCCATGAAAATCCACAACAAAATAAAATAGTAGGACAAAATGAATATAAAGATAAATATTTTAAAAAGCAAGTTCTGTGATTTTCTAACTGAAAGATGCTGCTACTCAGTGGAAGATTTCATGAAGGATGAAGTGATACTTAAGAGTTGGATCCCTAAAATGGAATAAAAATTTGTGTTAGTTATGGTGTATATAATATTGGAAAGCTGACAAATTTTAAATAAGTAAATTCTTCACCAAGCGATATAGGAAGTGTGAGAAAATTTCAAATATAAAATTTAAAATTTTCCCAGCAAATTAAATGCTCAAAGAGGTTTTGGGATTGCAGCTGTTCATCGTAAACCTTATTCCACAATATTTCCAACGGACACTTGCAGTCATCTTCAGGTAAGCCATCGAAGACTGATGAAGACATTCACCACTCTGCCTTATATAGCGCACTGATAGAACTGCCGTACATGTGTCGGAGCCACAATGACAGAAGCGCCACACCGCCCAGCAGCAGTGCCCTCACTGGTGGAACTGCCCGACGCATATGCGGCAGTACTATCAGTGCACTATATAAGGCGGAACGGAGAACGCCTTCATCAGTCTTTGATGGCTCACCTGAAAATGACTGGCAAGTGTCCGGTTGAAATATTGTGGAGTGAAGTTTATGATGACCAGCTGCAATCCTGAAACCTCTTTGAACAAAATTTCAAATAATCGAATTGTAATCTTGACATGACTCCTGCACATCAGACATGTTCTGAAAATCTGTACAGTATGAGAGGAATAAAACAAATTTCACTTGTTTGTCTCTCATCAGTGCTATACTTTCAGTGTATTACACTTAAAAAGAGGTGGTTTTGAGTTAACTGAAGGGAATGCATGTTTGATTAAAACATTAACAAATTATATCTGCAACTTAGAAAGATGAATTTGAAATCTGTATGTAGTAAAGTACAAGCATCACGAAATGAGTGAATATGGAGCCCACAATTGGGTCATCACTTCGAGTAGATTTTCCATCTGGAAAAGAAATAAGGCATTTAGTGATAAAATATGGGTACAAAAGACAGATAGGTTGTATAGTGAACTATCAATGATGAAGAAATACCTATACTGATGCCATGTGCACACTTTTAACTTGTCCACATTTGGCTGTTGGTTCTCCAGGCAATGTTTCTTGGGCACCAGAAGTTCCAGGTAAGAGTCTTGGGCAATGGAAGGCCTGGGCAAAGGATCAGGGACTGTGGAAGGTCCAGGCTGTACAGTGTGTTGTTGCTATTATACAAAAGAAAAAAATTGTAATTGACTGATTAATGTCATGAGAGGGAAAAATGTGTTAGTGAAGATGCATAAGATTAAAATTGTTGTTGATGTTGGAGCATAACTCTTAACATTGCTAGCACAGTTTCTAATGGTTTGACAACAAGAGAAGCGGTGCAAAACTGGATTGCGCACTCTCCTTTCCTCTTATTACAATTTACAATTGACTTACTTGAAATGTTCAGCCAATCCTCTTCTCTGGATATGCGGCTGTGTCAATCTCCACAACTTCTTCTCCAAAGAAATAATGCTGGTTAGAGGGATTAAAAGAAAAACTCTCTGTCTCTGCCTCTCTGCTCTTGAAATAACTAGGTACTCTCATAATACTTTCAGTTCAGTTCTGGTATATTTCCATTTCCACAAGTCTCACATAAGTATACAAATTCTTGCAAGTCAATTGTATCTTTAACCATCAGATACAATTAAGTACATTTACAATGTGGTGAGTTTAATAACCACCAGAAATTCAGACAGTTCTTGCTTCTAGCAAGTCTAACACCCGAATTAAATGTCTCTTGCCAAATCACATTTAATTTGGTCATAACAATTACAGTCATTACACCGTCAAAGAATAATGGATCCTTGCTCCTTGCTCACATACAGCTTCTATGGCATGAGCGGCAAACACTCATCTGCGCCAATCGACCGCCACGATTGCAGTGTTCTCCCAATACACGTCCATCCTGCACACACGAAAACCGGTAGCGCCATAGACACATCTCCACTCTCCCACACTAATACTTAAAATATCGAGTGTTCAAGACGGTGGAAGACCGAGTGTCTCTAGAATTTACCCCAAAATCCTCTAGGCACTACCTATCCCTCCCCTTAGCTCGAACACGCGATATTTTATACATATTCACTATGTACATTAATATCTCCCATAATGCTAATTCACATCTTAATCAGTACATATTATATTTCTTCTAGTAGTCGTGTACTTAATATCCAGCTCATCTTTCTTCGTTTTGAGTATAACTATCTGAGCATTTCACCCATTATTGGAGTTAGTACTTTTATACCTAGGAACCATGCGGACAACATTCTTGATTTCCAATCACAAACTCCAAGTGTCATAGACACTTAATTATGTCATTCTTTACTCTACTTCTCTATATTGTTTTTTCTTTAGTACGTATTAGTTTCATTATCTACCATAGTCTGGAGGAACTCTGGGAAAATGAAAGCATTCTTTCCGACACTCATAAAACATAATAAAGCTAGTATTACATAGAATCCAAACTTACCACAATAATTTCCACAAAATTTTGTGACTTTTTTCATGTTACTGTCCTTTTCCCTCTAGGAACAGTACCTATTCCTTACATATGGGTTGACCCTACGAGTGCACACCCCTCTCTATTCCTATTTTCCTATGGCACATGTCAAACACCTTCTTGGTGCCCCTGTCCGCACAGTATAGGTCAGCCTTCCTTAGGTCTGCCTACCTGCCCTTTTATATCCTATGCATGCTGGGTGCACTCTCCTTATCCTTCCCAAGTAGCCCTCATGGTTCATTTCCCTAGTATACATCTTTATGTACACTATAATTAAATACGGTCTGGAAACTAAATCTGTTTCACACTTAACACTCACTTCTTAATACTTCATTTAATCCCCTAGAGTCCTCCATTACACTTCCACTCCTACGCTTCCAATATACACCACATATACATTATTCAATATATCATACCTTTACTTATGCTATACTTGTCCCACTATCCTACAAATCGTCATAACAAATGTTCAACTGACATTCCTGAGTAATTATCACAATTAGTTCCTCCCTGGCTTATGCTCATTAGTTCCTCCTTGGCTTATGCTCATTAGTTCCTCCTTGACTTACGCTCTCCTTAACAACTCACACTTCCTTCTTGTGTATCCCTGATGTGAAATTTTATAGTTTTTATATCCTTACGTACATATGCGATATAGAATCGTCATTGTTCTTATACATATATTATATACATGTTAATAAATATCTATTTGATAGTTTTCTCAAGTAACTAGGTGATTTAGAACCGTCACAATAAACAGCCGAGTGTGCATATTTCTCTATGTGCTCGTCCCCCTACAACACTTGACGGTTCTTACATCATTTTCATTTGTACTTTCATTGTTTGCGTCTTCGTGTTTCATTGTATGTATGCGTAAGTATGTCTGTGTATTCTGATTCTTCGACCTATTATATGAAATAAGTTGAAGGTTATTGGAAACTACAGAAAATAAGAAGGACTTCAGCGATAGAAGTATATGAATATGTAAAGAGGGAAAGATAGACTGGTACTCAGATGAGAAGTGAGAAAGGAAAAAGTAGAAATGGTTGCTAAGATCAAATAAGAGAAAGAAGGTAGCCCCAAAGACAGGAAACCCTACCCCAGGTTCCTTACTTCGCCAGTACTTGGAGTGAGAAGCCAGAGGAGGTATGGTGTTAAACGTCTCGTACAGAACAGACTTTCTCACCTTCACCTTTGAAGTTCCCGAAGAAAATCTTAACAACCCCTATGGTACAGTAAATGGTGAAGAATCAGTCATACTTGTTTGCGAGGGTCGTTTGGAAGGTGTGGTGTGTGTTCTATGTTAGCCATGTTTGTACTTACACTACCCACCCCTTCCAAAACTAGTACAAACCCTCCCCTTTACATAACATCTCATAAAAGGTATAAAATGTTCTATAAAAATAGAAAATTATACACTACAATCAAATAGTTGTTTAGTTAACCACTTTACACTATATTTTATACACACATAAAATACTCTGTCCAGTTTGTGTCATCTAGACATCACTTGGTTTAAATAGTATCAACATATTATACCTTTCACTCAAATAATATTTTATTTATTGCATTTCATGTTTGTTTGTCTGTGATTCTCTTTAAGTTTTCTACTTTACCGTCATATCCAGTTTTCTACATAATAAAATTATAGGATAGTTTAAGGATTCAAGAATAGATTACAGAATAGTTTAAGATTTGAAGGGAATTCGGTGCAGGAAAAAATAGCACAGAAGAAACACTGAAAAGGGATCTGATGGTCATCACTCTGCCTGTTAACACAGAACATTAACATCCCTGGGAGATACACAACTTTATGTCTTTAACATTGTATTTTCCTTTTTCTGATCCTGTTATAGGATCTACTAAAGCTAAGGCTTTAGGATGTATCACCACTTGTACCTGGTAAGATCCTTCATACTTTTGGAAAAATTTATGCATCTACTTCTTCAGGGCAGAGCTCTGATGCTGTTTTACTAGAACCAATCATCGATCTTGTATTGAGGTCCATTAGCTTTCTCATTATGTCTACTTACTTACTGTCGTGCCCTTTCAACCAAGTTCTTAGAAACTATTGCTTGATTAAGTTTGTTATCAACAATAGGTTGCTCCGGCCAGGTAAAACATTTAATAATCTGTTCTCCCACAAAGGGTTTGCCTATTACTTCCAAAGGTGTTAATCCAGTTGATAAATGCAGTAATTCATTTAAAATAAACTCAAAGTCTTTAACTTTCATTGTCCATTATGTATGTTTTTCATGGCAATTGGTGCAGCATAATTTTCCAATCTCTTTCATAACCGTTTCACAAGGATTGGAAGATGGATTATAGTTGGATATTAGTACTTGACAAACTTCTTCCCACGCTAAAAATTCTTTAAATTCATTACAGACAAACTGTGGCCCATTGTCTGTGAGAAATCGTTCTGTTTTTCCGACCTCGATAAAATATTGTTGCAGACAGTGAATCAAAGTTGGAGTATTTGATTTCTTAATAGGATATCATTCAACATACTTCGACCAACACTCTATGAGGACAAAAATGTACGATACTCCTCCCTTCCCTTTCGAAATTGGTCTGAAGAAATATCCGTTTAATGCCTTAGGAGTGATTGGATAGGTTTTGTATCTAACATTAATGTTACTCTCTTTTACTTTCTGACAGGTTTCACAAGTTCTAATTAAATAATTAAAGATGCTACCTTATGTCCTAATTTCTTAAAATAATAGAACTTGTTCATGTGAGCTATACACTTTTTTGTTCTGAAGTGTCCATATCCCGTATGACATACCCCACAATTTCGTCACCCATCAACTTTGGGATCCATAAACGCCACTGTGGAGATGTTATACTGTCTCCCCAAAATTAATTATGCCTTATAATTTTCCACCTCCCTACTTGATTAAGAGGTAAGTAATTCTTGTTACACACACGATGGGCATTTGAAAAGTCCGTGCAAAAATAAAAACTACTTACGTGTTTGGGGTAAACTTTTTATATTTTTCGACATAGTCTCCTTTTAGACTTATATACTTCGTCCATTGCTGTTCTAATCTGTTCATACCTTCCGAATAATAGGAATTATCCAAGTCTGCAACTTAGCTATAAGTTGCTGCAATCACTTCCTCGTTTGAATAAAATCTTTGTCCTGCCAGCCATTTCTTCAAATTGAGGAACAAATAGTAGTCTGAGGGAGCAAAGTCTGGAGAATAGGGGGGGACATGAAACGAGTTGGAATCCTATTTCCATTAATTTTGCAACCACAACTACTGAGGTGTGTGCTGATGTATTGTCATGATGGGAAAGGACTTTTTTGCAGTCCAATCACCAACGTTTTTCTTGCAGCTAGTTTTTCAAACAGTCCAGTAATGATGAATAATATGCACCTGTAATTGTTTTACCCTTTTCCAGATAATCGATGAGGATTATCCCCTGCTAATCCCACAAGACACTCGCCATAACCTTTCTGGCCAAAGGAATGGTCTTCCCCCTTATTGGTGCAGATTCTCCCTTGGAAACCCATTGTTTAGATTGTTGTTTGGTCTCAGGAGTATAATGTATGCATGTTTCATCCACAGTGATGAAACGACACTTAAAGTCCTGTGGATTCTTCCTGAACAGCTGCAAACCATCGTTTCAACACTTCACATGATTCCGTTTTTGGTCAAGCATGAGCAATCGCGGAACCCAACTCGCAGGCAGCTTTCTCATGTCCAAATGTTTATGCAAAATATTATCTACCCATTCATTTGAGATGCCCACAGCACTGGCAATCTCATGCAACTTAACTCTTCTGTCATCCATCACCATATCATGGATTTTATCAATGATTTCTGGAGTCGTGACCTCCACAGAGCGTCCAGAACGTTCAGCATCACTTGTGCCCATATGGCCACTCTGAAAATTTTGAAACCACTTATAAACTGTTCTAATCGAAGGTGCAAAGACACTGTAATGTTTTTCAAGCTTCTCTTTAGTCTCCTGAGGTGTTTTGCCTTTCATAAAGTAATGTTTAATCACCACAGGAAATTCTTTTTCATCCATTTTTTGACAATCACTTGACTTCCTTGATTCACACGAATGTCAAACACAAAGAAATAGACCAATATGGCTGAAACTTGGCGTGCATTCTTTCCAAAGATGCTACGAACCAAACATCACCTCAATACGCTCCGGCGATGCCATCTCTCGGACTTTGCACGGACTTTTCAAACGCCCCTCATGGCACATATTTCTGTAAAGTAGGAATCATGATGGATGTTATCGGTTATTCTTTGAGCCATTTCTTGTACCCTGTTGTGTAGATATTCTACTGTCATAAAATTAACAACAAAAATTATGCTGGGTCCTTCCATAAGTTTTAACTCTTTCATGCCTACAGGTAGTCTAGACAAAGCTTCATGTACAATATTTTTAGAACCTTTCACACGCTGTATTTTAATGTCATATTCCTGTAGGAACAACATCCACTGCATTAATCTATTATGTAATAACCGACTACTCATTAAAAAGATAGAGCTTGATGATCCACATATACATGGATCTCTGACCCCCATACTAGTCTTTGGAATTTTTGGAAACTCCCTACTGCTAATAGTTCTTTTTCTGTGGCTGTGTAGTTTAATTCGTGTTTGTTAAGATTCCAGCTAGCAAAAGCTATAGATATGTGATTTGTACTTTCCACACCCCACTCTCCTTGGAAAAGTTCTTCTGCTGTACCATAGTCAGACGCATCTGTTGATATTTTAAATGGCTCACCCATAACTGGATGGTGTAATATGATTTTACCAGTGCTCTTTTTACATTTTCAAATGCATCACTGGCCTCTTGTTCCCAAACCCACAGTATTCCCTTCCTTAATAAACATAAAAGTCTTGGGTCGTTCAGCTCTTGACTTCATATATATCGTCTATAGTATCCAAGGAATCCCTTCATTTGTCTTAAGTTTTTAGGTGGTGGACACTTCTTAATAGCTTTTATGCATTCTGGATCAGGTTTAATTCCCTGCACTCCTACCATATGCTCCAAAAAATTAACCTCCTGCCTCGCAAAGTGCGATTTGGACTATTTTACTGTAATATCTTTTTCTTTAAATCTTTTCAGGGTTTTACTCAACATCAGGCAATTCTCTCCCCAGGTAGATGAGACTACGAGTATATCATCTACATATATTATGGAAATCCTTTAACAATTCCCTTCCTAACGCCTCGTCCAGCGCACATATAAACATGGATACTAAGATATTTGCCCGAATCGTAACACATTAAAATGATATGATATGATTTCCCATCAAATAGAAATGCTGTATATTTCTTTGATTCTGGATGTAACCTAATTTGCCAATATTCCTTAGTCAGGTCCAGTGTGCTAAAATGCTTCACTTTCTCAAATTTGGACAATAATTCATTGATGTTAATTGGTCTGTCTCGTTCTCTCTCTATATGCTTATTCAAAGTACGCACGTCTAGCACTAATCGCACACCTCCTCTAACCTTTTTTACTACTACCCAGGGATTATTCATGACACTAGAGCTACATTCTATTACGTTATTGTCAATCATCTTGTCAATTTCTTCCTTAACTGCTTCTTTTAGATTTACTGGTATTGGATATGGCCTACAGAAAAATGGAGTACTAGCTTCGATTTTAAATTTACATATATAATCACTAATACTACCGGATGATCGGAAAATACTTCTTCATATTCCATTAGAATTTTATATAAATCTAGTTTTTGTTCACTGGCTAATATTGGTGATTTTACCCTGTATGTCAACTCAATGTGACATGTGACTTACCTTTTCAAGCTCGTGACAATTTTGCTGTCTGTTAATCGTAAACATTAACTCTCAGTTGCTTGTTTACCAATATAGTTGTCTGTTTCAAATGGTACACAGTATTCATATTTACCAAATATTTATACAAATACCAAATATTTGTATTTACCAAATAAAGAAGATGCTCCTCAAAATTCAATATGACGTTAAATTCTGACAGTCAGTCTAGGCCAAACAATACATCCCTATTGATATTTTCTATTACTGACAGCGTCTGACGAAATGGGATACTCCCAACATTGCAGTTCACCTGGGTTTCGTGTTTTATGACTTTGCTCTTCATTCTAGTAATACCGACTATGTACACCCCCGTTACTGGTAATAGCAGTAAGTGATGTTTAGTTCGTAATGTGCTAAAGAAAGCACTTAAGCTCAGTTCTTCCAGTAACAATCATTCTTTGGTTGGTATTTTATGCGTGAAATTAACATACTTATTATGGACTAGGCTTCCTAATGTATTTCTATGACCCGGCCCCGGATCCAGATCGTACTACGTTTTCTCATTATCGGTAATCACTGGTTGGTTACTGAATCGGGGTATTACGTTACCACTTTATACTTTATTATTGCTTGGTTCAAATTCTTGCAATGCCCCTGGGCCTATATTCGAATTTGGGTGCTTTTTTTGGTAATTTTCGTTACCCTTATTCCAGTTACACTGGTGTACTCTAGCTTAGTTGGTCTCATGTCTCTTAAAATTACTATTACTATTACTACCTCTTCTGTAATTCTGATTTTCACTTTGATGTACATTTTCGTTGTGGTCTTTGTTTAAGGCATCAAGTGCATCTACAAAAGACAACAGTTCTTCTACAGTTTTCCACCCACTACACAGTATATCTTTTCTGGTGTAAATGGATAAACATCTTATTAGAATTCGAACTAGCCCTTCTTCCTCCATGGGCTTATCTAAGTACTTTGCACATGTTAAATGCCAGTTGAAATACTTTCTCATCATACCCCACATACTGTTATGATACTTCGGGTACCACTAACCAGATGTCAATTTTTCCTGAGCACTAGCTGACCAATACTTCTCCTTAAACTTCTTCTGGTAGAGTGCCCAAGATGAAAAGTTCTCGATGTTCACTGTGCCCCTCTCTGAAGCTTCTCCTAAAAGTACCCTACCACAAATTTGATCTTTTTTTAATCTCCCCAGTTTTTGGCAAGGCTTGGTTAAACCGTTTCAGAAAATGGGTTGGATGTACTTCCCCATCTGGCTTAAACTTAGGGAACTATCTAAATAACCCCAAATTTGCTCCCCATTGTGAATCTGTCATCACTACTACTACATTGGGAGAAGTCACTCTATTAGCTACTTTGTCCTGCATAAGTTCGAATTCCTTCCACAGTTCATTTCCATTCTTCTTGGTATTACTAAGTTCGGAAGATAAGATTGGAGATACTTTGTCAGAGGTTACTCTCGCAGCAACTTTTCTGTCTATCATCTCTTCTACCTGTTCCTCCAGATTACTGATATTTAATATATCTGAAGTGGACAGTTTCTTTTTAAGATTTCTTTCCACGTTATCAACTTCCATGCTAACACCTGCAATTTGCGACTGGACTATAGGAATTAGTTTGTCCTGCTTTTCAACACTTTCCTTTAAAGTGTGTAATATTTGTTTTACTGCATAAAATGTAACACTACATATACTTTGAAATGATCCTAGTTTTTCGCTCAATTCAGACTCTACACTATTACATTTAACTTCAATATCAAATTCTAGTTTCTTTGCCAAATCCTGAAATTGGTTACTCTGTCTCACTAAGGTCAGTGAACAGTTGGTTTGCATGACTACTTAAAGAACTAGACAACTCCTCTCTCAAATCTATTTTAAAATTCTCTACTTTAGTAGTTAAAGCGGCAAATTCAGTCTTCAAATTTCCCATACCTTCACATAACTGACTAAATTCATTACTTTGTTAATCTACTCTAGCACTTAACAATCCTAAAATCTCATTATGAACATACAATTTATTATTTAATTGTGTATTCACTGAATCTAATTTAAGACTTTGAGCATTTAGGGTTGTATTTAGTTCCTTTCTTAAAGAAGTATTTTGAGCAGTAAATTCTTTACTTTGTGTATCTAATCTTGAATTTAATTGTAAACTCTGAGCTTCTAGATTTTTACTTGAAGTAGTAATTTGGGCGTTTACAGCCGCTGAATCTGCCCGCTGGGCTTTAATTAAATTCACTATTTCAGACCAGTCTGGCATTTCCCTAGTCACTTTAATAGCTGTGGCTGGTTCTGCTAGTTGCTGTTCTTGATCCATATTCTTTCTATTTTTCAATCTAGTGATCATTAAAAAAAATTAACCTGTGAGTATAATAACTATACTAACAGTCTATTATTGAAAAGTGTCCTTAACTTTACACTCAAATAATCATTGTCTTTCGCTCACCTGGCGTAGAGTCTTAGGCTGCATCAGTGAGCAGGTGTGGAATCGGGGATAGTGAACAGCATGGGTGCTGGCAGTGTCAAAGGTTAGTTTCAGCATCAGTGTTGGTGAACAGATTTGTAGTCAGCACCGGTGAGCAGCAGTTGGCGCCATTGGTGTCAGTTGCTGGTTACTGCGTCCACACCCCCACAATGTGTATGAGGCTGCTTACTCTCCACATTGAATCCTTGTCATCAAATAGATCTCTTCGTAATTCTTCTTAGTCTAAACTGTTGAGATTTTCCTTCCTTCTTTCTTTGTCTGGTATTCATCAACTTTCACCCTTTTTGCCGTTTATGCAGAATCCAACTCTGCGAAACAATTTCTCCGTCTTGCTACTATTGGTTGCTATGGCAACTCACAATATCTTCTTATCTTGAATTAGTTTTAAAATTCCTCTTTCTTCAACTCCTGATCACATTGGTCGCCACGTTCTAACGGTTTGGCGACAAGAGAAGTGGTGCAAAACTGCACTGCACACTCTCCTTTTCTCTTATTACAACTGACTTACTTGAAACGTTCAGCCGATCCTCTTCTCTGGATACGCGGCTGCGTTGATCTCCACAAGTTCTTCTCCTAAGAAATAATGCTGGTTAGAGGGATTAAAAGAAAAACTCTGTCTCTCTGCTCTTGAAATAACTAGGTACTCTCATAATACTTTCAGTTCAGTTCTGGTATATTTCCATTTCCACAAGTCTCACATAAGTATACAAATTCTTGCAAATCAATTGTCTTTAACCACCAGATACAATTAAGTATATTTACAGTGTGGTGGTTTTAATAACCACCAGAAATTCAAAGACAGTTCTTGCTTCAAGCAAGTCTACCACCCAAATTAAAAGTCTCTAGTCAAATAATATTTCATTTGTTCATAACAATTACAATCATTACAGCATCAAAGAATAACGCGTGCTTGCTCCTTGTACGTCACATACAGCTTCTATGGCATGAGCAGCAAATATTGTCTGCACTGATCAACCGCCACAATTGCAGTATTCTCCCAATACACGTCCATCCTGCACACCCAAAAACCTGTGTTGTGGTAGACACATCTCCACTCTCCCACACTCATACCTAAGATATCTAGCGTTTGAAATGGTGGAAGACCGAGTGTATCAAGAATTTACCCTGAAATTCTCAAGGCACTACAAGTTTTGTGCAGAACAGTCCAGCTCACCTACACCAACACCATCTAGCAATATGTCTTGCATTTGCAAGTTATAAGTTGAAGAAGTCTCGGAAGCCAGAGGTTTCAGCATAGTAGTGGGACAAAACTCATTTTTTGTCAACTTCCATCCACACTGCCATAGATATGAGTAGTACAGTATATGTGATTGATGGGGGTTTGAGCTATAATTGTGCCGGCGGGTACACAGGTTGACAGAAGATCACCAAGTCTGTGGAGCACTTGAGGAGGTCATTCAAAATGCAGTTCATAGAATGCAATTTAGTAGCACTATGACACCAATAGTTTCACAAGAAAATATTCTATTGAACGTGAAAAACAAGGATAGATTAATCACTATGCTGACGAGAAAATGCAATGATTCAACTACAATCAGGCAGACTGATAATGTGGACAGCAGAATACCTGGCTTCGGCTCATAAGGGTGTCTTAGTTGTGGAGGAAGGTGTTGACAGTCTGGTCATAATGATGGGTCTCCAAACTCTACCCAATGTATATTTCCTCAAGCTAAGGAGACTTACAGCCCCTCAGCTCCTCTACCATTCAGGATGATAAGAGGAGAAGAGTGTTGCCAAACACCTGCTCTTCCTTCATGCAATGAGTGGTTGCAATTCTACATCCACATTATTGAACCAAGGTTAACTTTCTCAAGAATCCTCTCCAAAAACCTAGATCTCAAATCATACATTACTAAGTGGACTGATCCTTCAGCTCATCTGAAGGTGGTAATAGCCATTGGTGAGAAATTTCTGACTGCTCTTTATGGTGGTAACTATCCAACCACAGCACTCAAAAAGCTGAGTCGTAAGCAATACAAAGACATCAGCCTTCAGTGAACACAGCTTTCATACCTCCCACTGAAGCTGCAGGTCAGTGACACACCTTCAGATATTTCTGTCAGATATAGCAACGGATCAGAAACTACTTGGACCCAGAGCTGAGGAGACGGAAGCTGAAAAGAAAGGGGCTGACTCCCATTACCACACTGAAACTCCCAATTCAGATGCAAGATAGATTATCAAAGGCAAACAGGACTGTTCTGCATGAAACTGTACCAGCAATGTTAAGGGTTTTGCTCCAACATCAGTGACAATTTTGATATGGAAGATAAACATGACATGGATGAACTCCTTGCAGTACCACTATCTGAAATTGCTGAGGTGACAGAAAGTGTTAATTCATGTAATATTTTGCATTATGCATATTTACTAATCAGTTGTTCCCTCTCGTGACATTAGTCATTCAATTATGATTTTTTTCAGTTGAAGAATAGCAACAATACACTACACCTCCTGGGCCTTCCATAGTCACTGACCCTTTGCCTGGACCTTCAATTGCCCAAGAACCTGCACCTGGACCTTTTATTGCCCAAGAAACATTGCTTTGTATAATGAAATAAGCACTTAGAACACTTTCTTTTACCATTAAGAAAGAGAACGATACCACACCATTTTCTTCACATTATGACTACATTTCCAAATTTAGACCAAATCAGATACACAAACAAACAGTAATGACTTTGTCAGCATTAGGAGATATACTACACACTGTAATGAAATCAATTTTATCATGTAGTAGAAAAATGCCATCTCTCTGTAAAATAACTTCTCTACAATTTTTGCATTTATGTTCAGAGGAAAGAAGAATGGGTTATAACTTTATTTATAGGTGCATAGAAACGAAAAAGTAATTTTTGCACAACTGCAGTTATATTTCTAAATTACATTGATTACACACTGATTCAAAGATTGATTAATATCCAAATTTGACTAGCTTACTTAAAGGCATAAAAATGCCACTTCTTCTTATGTTTTCAGTTATCTGCTTTACTATAAAAACTAAGGACAACTAACCCAACAATTGCATAATTCCAAGAATCAAAGTTATTAAAGCAAAGTTGTTGAACTGACTTGTAAATGTGGCATTGCCCGTATATCAGAAAACATCAGTGTTTGTGTCCAAAGAAAGGGGAAGTGCTTTGTCAGTTGATCGGAGAGAGACATCAGTGGTATAAGCTAGTTCACAGATGCAGTGGTAAAATAAATGAAGTGTGTAAGGGGAAAGTAGTAATTAAAGTTATAAAAGTGCAGATTTGGGGTGAGTAAGTTGGAGTCTCTAGGGTACATTAGTTCAGAAAAAGGAATTGCACCAGATGGAAACAAAATTGAACCATTGCTAAGTTCCCTATACCCAAGAATAAAAAAGAACTAAAATCCTTTTTTGGATTTTACAGAAAGCTCGTAAATAATCAAACCCTTGAACGAACGATTTAGGTTCCCTTCCATATTCCTTAGAGGCATACATATCTAACTGGTGCGCTAATTAAGGAAGATGATGATAAACAATGGGGCGTGCTGGAAGAGCCGCGTAGGCTGGCACTGAGGTACTATTCCTAAAAGCTAACAATTATGGTAAAATTCAATGAGTTAATACCTCTTAATCAAGGAGGGCCCTCACTTGGGGTGGAGTCTCTGGACAGAGCAGACCACAAATGACTAATAGCCTTTGTTCAGTGTCATCTGGCAGCACAGTGACACCTGCTTCAGAGGCGCACTTGACAGCAAAGGGCCAGCTGGGATGGAATAGTAATAAACCTGCCTGATAATCCTTGTGTGCACTGCACTAATTACACTACACTGCATGTAGTATTCCAAATGCTGATACCGGGAGGATGAGCCAGGTGTCTGGCATTAAGCTTCGTATGCCTGTAATCAATAGAAGCACCTCGAAGGGATGCAGCTTGGGAAGGTAGTGCAGAAAAATGCAGTAGTGCTCCACATGTTAAACGAACTACGACAGAACACTTACACTGAACGCGGGGTAAAAATTATGCTGTTCACACATACCCTGGCAAAATGTGGCAGACAATGCCGCGAGCCATGTGGCATTGCACGTGTGAGCTGCTGAGAGCATGGGTGGGAGGTATTGCATCCTCAGAGTGGAACAAGAGGCTACTCGACCGATGGTTCAGAGTGTGTGGCATCTGGAAAGCAAGGCCGTCTAAGTGCTCCCTCCAGCAGAAGTGACCAGCTAGAGTGTTGGGAGGCTGGTTTCCAATCCGCACAGCCTGTCATTTGGTGCTACAGATTGAGCCAATGGAAGGAGTCACCACACAGTTCCCCCATCTCGAAAGGAAAACACTGGTGCCAACCATGCAGAGGAGTGTTTGAAGCTCATTGAGGATGCTGGCTGGGGAGCATGCATGAGTTATAGCTACTGTGTTCATGTTGTGGTTTCCGGTGAAGAGAGGGTAATGGGCAACTCCTGTGCATGGTGTTGGGAAAATGTGAAGTAGCATTGCTGCTTTAATGGGCGAGGTGCTAGTGGCTGCAGTGACGATACTCTGCTGGGAGTGATGGGTGCCTACGGTGTCGGGGCACTGTCTGCATTGACTGAAGGCTGTGAAAAGGGTATGCGGTTGCGACATCAGGATTCCAGGCAGGTGGGGAGGGGGGGGAGGTGGTGTTGGTCATGTAGCCAGCTGGTGGCAGACCAGAAATGTTCGGCGTCGGCTGGTGGTGTGTCAGACACAGTGTTGGGGGTGCCGTCGGCTGGTGGCACATTGGGAACAGCGGAGAGGAGGGTGTTGGCCTGCATTGTATTGGTTACAGTGTTGATGGCGCGGCAACTTGGGCTGGTGGTACACAGTGGCAACTCCACGTCAGCGGTGCTGTGCTTATTGGCTGGTGGTGGTGGTGGTGGTGGGGGGGGGGGGGGGGGGGGGTTGAGCTACAGGACGATAGGACATAGGCCGGATTGCACCAGTCTATGGAGATGGTTGCTGCGAGCCCATTCAGATGAATGGAAATTATTCTGTCCCCACATTGCAACTCAAATTGCAGGCTGGAATACTTAGTGTGGAGTGGTAGCTGCTATGCATCTACCCAAAGAATGACGTGTACATGCTGTGAAGTCATAGTTGATGAAGGTACGACATTACATTGCGGAGGTCTTGGTCAGCTGGGCCATGAAGCCCTGGAGCTGCTGCATGAAACCTGGGATGGTGCATCAGGAGGGAGTGGGGTAGCTTCCAAAAAATAACCAGAATACTGAGCAGCTGTCCCTATATCAGCTTGGAAGCAGAAGTTCCTGAGCAGTTTTGGGTGCAGTCTGCAGGCCTAGAAGTACCAGGGCTAGGGCAGCAGACCATCAGAAGAATAACACATGAGGGCAGCTTTAAGTGTTTGGTGAAACCGCTCCACCGTGACGTTAGCTGCAGGGTGGTAGCTGGCGGTATGGTGGAAATTGGAGCCTCAGGTGGCTGTCAAAAATCAAAAGAGGGCCAAGGGGAATTGTCGTGTTGACAACTGAAGTGGGACGCTGAGGCCCAGACAAAACCTACAGCCACAGTTTCTGCTGAAATGTCGGGGATAGGGTTGGCCTCTGCCCAGCGAGTAAATCTGTCAGTAACTGTCAGCAGACATTGATATCCATTGGAGGAGGGTACTGTACCAACAATGTTGAGGTGAATGTGGGCGAACCAGTGTTGATAAATGGGGGGTGGGGGGGGGGGGAGGGTTTGACAGGGGCCGCAGGGGAGAGAACGTGCCATCTGACCTTGGTGCACTGGCACAAAACACAGAATCGGGCCCAGTAGCTTGAGTCATATTGGATGCCGGGCCATATGAACCATTGTTTCATGAGGGTAGCAGAAGTGTGGATGCTTGGGTGTGTGAAGCATTGAATAGGGTCAAATGCAGGAGGGAGAAAGGGGTGGGAGCAATTATCTTTGGACCATCAAGTTGTGGAGGATTCACAAGGATGTCACACCAGATCTCATGGTCAGAACCTGGTGTAGATCTTAACTGGAGGTTGCGACCAAAGGCCACATTCTGCAAGGTGTGAAATACGTCCGGGTCACCCTCTTGAGCAGTGCCAGGACACTGTAGTCTAAAGAGTTGTGTGAGGGCACAGGAGTGGCTACGGTAAACTGCCACAATGTTATCAGTGCCAGCAACATGCCAGATGTCAGTAGTGAATTGTGCAATATGCTCCTGTAGCCTTAACTGTCAAGGTGAGATCTGATCTATGTCTTTCCTGCAAAAATCAGAGGTGAGGGGGCAGTGGTCTGTGAAGATCATAAAGACGTATTCCTCGACTGAAGATGGAGAACAGCGGATGGCTTCATGGACTGCGAGCATCACATGCGCCCCAACGGTGTATCAGAGAGCTTGGACAAAAAGAAGGCACGAAATGACCAAACGATGTCTTATTGTTGTACGATGGCCCTGATCTGGCTCACATCTGCCACTATTGTGAGGTTGGCATTAGGGGGGGAGGGAGGGGGCAAAAGGGCCATACTGGTGAGGTCCCATTTTGTTTTTTCAAAGCTCTCATCATGGCCTGGGTCCAAGTGCCTTTGTTTTTATTGCCATGGAATGCTGTAGTGACATCCTCTTGGGTGGCAGTGGTACCCTTAAGGTGGTGATGGAAAAAGTTGACCGACGAAACACTGGAGGCCTTTGTAGGTAGTAGGGTCGTAGGGCGTGGAAAGTTCACTACTGCCTATATTATCTTGAGGAGAGGATAGGGGCCAGTGGCAGAGACTATGTGTCCGAGTAATTCAATCTCACTCACCCCAAAAACACATTTTGCCATGTTGAGGAGCACTCCAACTTCCCATAGGTGGAAAAAATTTCATGTAGGTGTTAGTGATGTTCAGCAGGATCTCTGGAGTAGATGCGTTTATCTACATAGGTGAAAGACATCAGTGCACCCTGAAGGATATTGTCCAAAAATTGCTGCCATGTTTGTGTGGCACTGCAGGGGCTGAACGTCATGAATGCCCTCTTGAGCAGGCCGAAAGGTGTGAATATGGCTGTTTTCTCAATGTTCTCCAGGTTGACTGGGACTTGTGTGTAGGCTTTAGTGCAATCTATCTTACTGAAGATAGTAACACCTAATATGGCTTTTTTGTAAGTGCAGAGGAATGGGACCAGTGGTCAGGGATGGTGCATGCTTTTGGAAGGGCAAAGTACACTGGCAGCAAGCAGCTCTTCAGATTCCTTTTGTGCGATTTTGTGCTTGTGAGGGGGGAGAGCGGGTGGGCACAGCAGCAAACCGAGAGGGGGGGGGGGGGGGCAGGAGTAGTGGCAATGTAATGCACAGTGTCACGCTGAACTTTCTGTGAGGTGCTGGGTGGCTTGATGAGGAAGGGGGATTTCTGCAAGGAGCTGAACATATGGGCCTGAAACTGCCAGGAACCATTCTTCTTGGGGACGAGGTGAAGAGCTGAAGCCCATGGGCCTATGGAAGGGCAAAGCACGCCAGTGGTCAGCAGCTCATCAAACTAATTTTGTTGGATTTTGCACTTGCAGGTGGCCAGGGGCAATGGCAATGTAATGCACAATGTTGCGATGTTGTGCTGAACATTCCAGAGTGCTGGGTGGCTGGACAAGGAAGGGGATTTGTGCATGAAGCTGAGCATATGGGCCTGAAACTGCCAGCCGTTTTATGGCAAATAATTCGGCAGAGTGAAAGCTACAATGGATGGTCCTAACAGCAGTGCAGTCAACTAAACGGAACTTCACTACACCAGCCAGTAGACTGTACTGACCGAAGAAGTCGGCACCCAGAATGTGGTCAGTAAGATCTGCAACAATGGAGGTCCACAGAAGTTCACGCTGGAAGCCTAGAGTGAGAGATCGGATAAGCACCCCATAAATAGGGATGGCTGAGTTGTTGTTGGTGGTAATGAGGACGGGAGGGATAGGATTTAGGAGTCGTTTGCGGGGTAGTATGGGTAAGTCGGAGCTGGTGTCAACGAGGTAGTGGGCAAGGGGACTAGTGTCATTCAAATCCCACATGAATAGGTGCTGTGAAGTGGTACAGCAGCTGGATCTGCCTATGTGCCTACTGGCAGTGGCTGCTGGGGTTTGGGGACCAGAAGCACAGAGATCTGCAGTTGGTCGCATTCTCACCAAATATCTGGTGGTAACAGCAAGGTGTGCCTAGTTCATGGTGGCTGTGGTTGTCAGCAGGGCAGTTAGAACTGTGCCAGCAGGGGTGGCTATTTTCGCCTGCGCCATCATCACGTGTGTGAGGGCAGTCAGTGCCTTTCAGTGGGTGCATGAGGTGTAGGCGGGTGATGCTGGCAGTAAGTGCTGCCATATCGGAGCTCAGGCATGTCAGAATGTTGTAGAGGTCTGGGGCCTGCATGCTGGCAGTGGGTTTTTAGCAGCACATGGTGTGAGTGACACCGTGCATGCAGTGGCTTTGGGTGGGATGGGTGAATAACCAGCCAGAGCTGCGGGGTGGTGGCCAGTGTTCCGCACTGCAGCCATGGTGGGCAAGGACTTCAGGGTTTCAAACAGTTTATCAGCCAAGACCATTCTGTCGCCTAACAATAAATGCATGTGTGAGGCTTGATCAGCCTCTATGAGGTTGGGAAGGTGCATAAGCTAGTAGTTTAGGAGCAGGCCTTTGGGAAAGATGTACGGTTCAGCGAGTGCTCAGATGTGATCCAGCAACAGGGACAGGCGCATGTCTTTGCACTGCTTGAATGATAACAAATTACATGCCCTTTGTGCTCCAAAGGTGCAAAACTGCAGCTGTTGTGTTCTTTTAGTTTAGTGTAGCTGCCAGAAGGGTGTGAGTGTGAAATAACATCCCAGACTTGGTTGCTAGTGGTCAGGTCAAGATGTCCGACAACCATCCCGAATTTCATTATGTCACTCGTGATAGAGCAACCTGCGAAAACTGGAAGCAAACTACAGGCATGCGTCTCGTGGCTTGAAGGGAGGCAAGTGAGCATCAGGCAACTGGGGGAGGAGGGTATGCAGAGCTGGCTTGTAGTGGGCACTCAGCTCCGTTGATCAGAAGAAACAAGTGGTTCTGTAGTGCTGACAGTTGCGTGCAGAGTTCCAGCACCTCCAAAGTGATGCTGTGGACAGAGAGGTAATTTGGGTGGGGTGGGGGGGGGCTGCTGGCCAGAGAACCCGTTGGGCCAGAGGAAGCCTGTCAGGCATGACTGCCGTAGGGGGAACATGTGGCAGCGACATTATGATTTAACAGTGCAGGCAGCATGTCATGGTATGTGGGGGTGGTGCTGGAAATATTTCAGAGAAGAAGGTAGGCGGGTCACACACAATATGGACCACACAATACAATCTTCACCATGTGTTGTTGTGGGAAGGAGCATTCAGTACGCTGCACGGTAACACTGTGGCTTGTCGGAACACAGGCTGTCAGCTGTGCCAGGGGAGCAGAGGGGCAAGGTGGTGCATGTGGGAGGAATTGCATACATGGAGGGGTGCAGGGAGGGTGTGGCTAGGGAGCAGTGGGGTGCATGAAGGGAGGGCTTGTGTGGAGGGGTGTAGGAGGGGAGTGGTGATGCATGTTGGGGGGATGGTTTGCACGGAGGGGTGCAGGAGGGCTGGAGAAGGCAAGTGCGAGTGGGATGCATCCAGCTGACCTAACAGGAACTGATTTCGCGACCACGTGGGATGTGCTAATCTGAATAACAAGAAACAAAAACCAGCATGTATCAGTAATGGGACTCAGCACTCTTGTTTTAAGGGGGTAACCTGTGAAGGAATGATTTAGATTCCCTTCTATACTCCTAAGAGGCATACATATCTCAGTGGGGCACTAATTATGGAAGATGACAATAAACAACAGGCCATACTGAAAGAGCTCTGGGCTGGTTCTGAGATACTATTCCTGAAAGCTAACTACAGTAAAATTCAATAAGATAATACCTCGTAATCAAGGAGCCCTCGCCCAGGTTGCAGTCTCCGAACAGGGAGGATGATGAATGGCTTACAGCCTATGTTTGGTGTGATGTGGTGACATGGGAAAACCCACTTCAGAGGCATATTTGGTGGCAACAGGAGTGTCAAAATGGCCAGGATGGAATAGTAATAAATGGCCTGGTATTCTCGGCATGCACTGCACTGCACTTATTACACTACACTGCACATATTATTCCAAGTGCTGATACAGGGAGGACAAACCACACATCTGGCGTTAGGCCTTGTATGCCTGTAGTCAATAGAAGCACCTGCACCTTGAGGGAACGCAGCTCAGGAAGATGGTGTGGAAAAATGTGTTAAGCTAACTGTGACAGAACACTGTCATGGAATGCAGGGTAAGAATTATGCCATTCGCACACATTGGCGTACCAAACAGATAAGTACCAGAATTCAGATTCTTAAATTAAATGCATTCCACTCCTCATATAACTACAAGCACTGACACATAAACAGGTGTACTGTCATTGTTGTTAAAAGAGCTAGCTGGCAATCTAATACTTTTTATGTTTGGTAGGAGAGGGCTTTACACGGGCAACCAGCAGCCAAATGGAGATGAGTAAAATGTTCACACATGACATCAATACAAGCATTTCATCATACACCAATAATTCACTGTACAACTTATCTGACTTTTGTATTCATAGTCTATTGCTAAAAATGTTTCTTTTTCAGTTGGACAACCGATGGATGACCCAGTCGTGGGCTTGACCGTCATTCATTTCATGACTCATGTGCTTTACTACACACAGATCCCATATTCATCCTTCTGTCTTGTAAACATGATTTGTTATTGCTTTTCCCATATTCATCCTTCTGTCTTGTAAACATGATTTGTTATTGCTTTTATCAAACATACTGTCCCATCAGTTCAACCTCTTTTAAGTGTAATGATGAACAGAGACTGTGTGGTACCAGGGTGCAAGACTCACATGTCTCTCACGGGTGATTTACGTATTGCGTGCAGCTTCTCAGAACAGATGGCTGCATCGATCTTCACAATGCTTCTTCTCTGAAGATTTTGTGCTGGTTAGGGAAATAATACTGAACTACTTCTCTACTTTTGAAATAATTTCTTACTCTCAGAATACTTTCACATCAACTTTGCTATATTTTCTTCTCCACAATAAAACAACTACACAAGTTTCACATGTGCTTTGAAGTCTCGAAAAAATACATCAGGTCTGGAAAACATTAGTACTTAACATATATCATTGCAGTCTCTTTTGGTTTTAATAACCCTTGTCAAAACAGTTCTGCTCCCAGCAAGTCAAACAAGAGAGTATGTAAGTCTCTAGATAAAACATATTTTGTTTGTTCCCAACAGTCACTACTATTTCACTGCCAAAGAGTAGCCCTTGATTACTCCTTGTACTGGACATACTGCTTCCAAGGCGTGCGCGGCCACCACTTGTCAGTGCCAAGAGACCACCACAACTTTAGTCTTCTCGTAACACACGTCCGTCCTGCACACACATAAACCGTGGTGTAATAGACACATTTCCACTCTCACACACTCATCCTTCAAGTATCGTGTGTTTGAGACAGTGAAATACAAGTGTCTCTAGAATTTACCCCGAAATTCTCAAGGCACTACATATGCCTCACCTTAGCTCGAACACGCAATATTTTATACATACTCATTATGTACATAAAGATCATATTCACATAACGCTAATTTAATTTCTAACATTTTTTTCCTAGCAATCATGTACTTAATACATAGCTCTTCGATCACAGACTCCAGGTGTCATAGACACTTAATTATGTTGTTCTTTACTCCTCTGTACTGTTTTTTCTTTAGTACATATTAACTACCGTTTCTCGTATCTGGAGGAACTCTGGGCAAGTGAAAAGGTTCTTTCCGACACTTATAAATCTAAAACATGACAATGCTAGTGGAATAGAGAATTCAAACTAACCAGAATATATCTACATAATGTGTGACTTTTGTCACGATACTGCCCTTTTCCTTTTACGCACAGTATCTATACCTTACATACGGGTTGATATTATGAATGCTCTTCCTCCTTCCATTTTGGTAGGTACACCCCTTTTAAACTTCTCAATCTACTATGGTACCGGTCAATCCCCTTCTTGATTCCCCTGCCCACACAGTATAGGTCAGCCTCTCTTGGATCTCCCTATCTGCCCTTTTCATCCAATAAATGCTGGGTGCACCCTCCTTCTCCTTCCTGAGTACGCTTCATAGCTCACTGCCCTAGTATACATCTTTATGTATACTGTCACTAAATATTACCTGGCAAAATTCAATTCTACTACACACTTCTCTCTTACTTCTTGGTACCTTATTCGATCCCCTAGAGTCCTCCACTACTTTTCAACTTCTACGCTTTCAGTAGACCTCATATTTATATATAATTCACTATACCATACCTTTCTTTATTCTAGACTTGTCCCACTATCCTACAAATCATCAGAACAAATATTCAACTGATATTCCTAAATAATTATCATCATTAGTTCCTCCCTGGCTTATGTTGATTAGTTCTTCATATCTCACAATTCCTTGTGCGATATAGAACTGTCTGTTCTTATACCTATGTGTAAATATATAAGAAGTGACAAAAGAAAAAAAAAGGGACTATGCAGAACCATCATATACCAACCATACAATATGTGCATCTACCCAGATGTACATATGTCTTCATTCCCCTACAACCCATGGCGGTTCTGACATCGCTTTAAGTTTCTAGCTCGTAATTTTCATGTTTGTGTCTATGTGTAATTTTGTGTGTGTGTCGATGAATGTTCGTGCAGCCTGATTCTTCGGCCTACTTATTTGAATTAAGTTGAAGGTTATAGGAAACCATGGAGAATGATTAGGACTTCAGCAATAGAAGTATATGCATATGGAAAGAGGGAAAGATACAACAGTACTCAGATGAGAAGTAAGAAAGGAAAAAATAGAAGCTGTTGCTAAGATTGAAGACGTGAAAGCAGATAGCCCCAAAGACAGGAAACCCTTCCCACCCCCCTTCCCCAGGATCCCCACTTCGCCAGTACTTGAGTGAGAAGCCAGAGGAGGTACGATTTTAAACGTCTCTTGCAGAACGGACATTCTCACCTTCACCTTTGAAGTCCCCGAAGAAAGAACCTTATCAACCCCTATGGCACGTCAAATGGTGAAGAATCAGTCACACTTGTGTGTGAGGGTTGACTGAAAGGTGTGTGTGTGTGTGTGTGTGTGTGTGTGTGTGTGTGTGTGTGTGTGAATATAAACCCTCCCTGTTTACATCAAATCTCATAAAAGGTATAAAATATTCTATACTAAATAGAAAATTATACACTATAATATAAACTAGTCATCTAGTTTGTCACTTCATATTATCTTTTATACCCACATAAAATACTATTTTCGGTCCATGATCATCTCGATATCATTCTGCTTACCTAGTACCATCATACTAATTTTCCACTAAATTATTATTCTGTTTGTTCCATTTTATGTTTAGAGATCACTGTTTATTCTTAAATTAGTCACTATGTTGTAGTCATATTCGGTCACTTAAATACTAACATGATAGGATATTTTAAGAGATTACTAATAGATTACAGAATAGTTGAAGATTTGAAGGGAATTAAGTGTAGGAAAACTAATGTGGAAGTAACACTGAAAACAACTCAGGAATCGATGGTCATCACTCTACCTGTTAACACAGAATGTTAATGTTCCTGGGGAACAGATGTGACTCCGCCCGGATCCCATGGATCTGACATTAACCTCACTCGATTACTTACGGACCAATAATTCTCATTAAATTTTGTGTGAAAGTCTCCCCACAACAAAACAACTACCATTTTACTAGGAAGCACGACATTAAGTAAAGTTATTCTATGTTCTAATCTGTCCTGAACAAGTTTGAATTCTGTCCATAACTCATAGACATTTTTCTTAGTGTCATTGAGTTCATAAGAGAGTTGTAGACAAGTTGGAGGTTACCCTCGCGGCAATTTTTCTGTCTTTCATCTCCGCTACCTGTTCCTCCAGATTACTTACATTTACTATGTCTGAAGAGGCCAGTTTCTCTTTAAAATTTCTTTCCATGTTGTCAACTCGCGTATTGATGCCTGCAGTTTGCACTTGGACAATAGGGATCATCTTATCTTGTTTCTCAATACTATCCTTCAGGGTGTGCAACCTCTGATTTACAACACCAAAGGTAACATTGCATATGCTCTGAAATGATCATAATTTTTCAAAAAGTTCCGTTTCTACATTATTACATTTATCTCCAATGTCAAATTCTAACTTTTTAGTTAAATCTTGAAATTGTGCATCCTGTCACTGGTTAAATTCAGTAATAGTTAACTAACACGAGTATTCAAAGAACTGGTGAGTTCACTCTTTAAATCTAATTTCAGATTCTCGACTTTGTTATTCAGAGTGACAAATTCAGTCTTTAGCAAACTTGTATTTGTTGCTTGACTCTTTAAAATTTCACTTTGCCTGCTTAAAACCTCACTCTGAGCATCTAATTTGATGTTCAACTGTATATTCACTGAATCTAACTTAAGACTTTGAGCACTTTAAGTTTCATTCAATTCCTTTCTTAACAAAACACTCAGTTCCTGTCTTAACAAAGCATTTTGATCATTTAATTCTTGTCTTAAAGAAGCTGAATCTGCTCTCTGTTCTTGTCTCTGGTTATCTAATTTAAGGCTTAGTGCTTTAGTTAAATTTGCTACCTCAATCCGGTTTGGCGTTTCCTTTGTTACTGTCATTGCCATGGCTGGCTCAGAAGTTTGTTGCTGTTCTTGATCCATAATTTTCTAGATCTTGGACCTAGTGATCATCTAAAGAAAATTCACCACTGAATACAATAACTATAATAATGGTTAATCAGGCAATCATCCCCTCAACTTTACCAAAAAATTATTGTTTTTCTCTCACCCGGCATAAAGTTTTAGGCATGAGCAGGTGTAGAATCGGCACCAGTGAATAGCACAGACGCCAGCAGCGTCGAATGTTGGTTACAACGTCGGAGTCGGCGAGCGGACGTGAAGTCAACAATGGTGAGCGGCAGCCATTGCAGTCAGCAATGGTGGCGGGTTACTGCATCGGCGGCGTTTACTGCGTCGGCTGGATCGATGTATGTGTGAGGACTGCTTTACTTCCCCACACCAAATCTTCTTAGTCAAACTATTCTCTGCGTCTTCCTTTGTTCAGAGCTTATTAACTTTTTCACCTTTTTTTCCTTTTAGGCAGAATCCATAATAGTTGCCTTGTCTTGTTATTCTCGGTTGCTATGGCAACTTAGTATCTTCTTATCACGATTTCTGTCGTAAAATTCCCGCTTTCTTCGAGTCCTGTCATTTGGGTCACCACATTCTAACGTTTTCCTGACGACCAGAGAATGTGTGGTACTGGGGTGCAAGGCTCACATGTCTCTCGCGGGTGATTTACGTATCGTGTGCAGCCGATCTTCTCAGGACAGATGGCTGCATCGATCTTCACACTGCTTCTTCTCCAAAGATTTCATGCTAGATAGGGAAACTACAATCGTAATTTTTCCCGAGGGCATGCAGCTTTACTGTGTGGTTAAATGATGATGGTGTCCTCTTGGGTAAAATATTGCAGAGGTAAAATAGTCTCCCATTCGGATCTCCGGGCGGGGAGTATTCAGGAGGATGTCGTTATCAGGAGAAAGAAAACTGGCGTTCTACGGATCGGAGCGTGGAATGCCAGAGCCCTTAATCGGGCAGGTAGGTTAGAAAATTTAAAAAGGTAAATGGATAGGTTAAATCTAGATATAGTGGGAATTAGTGAAGTTCGGTGGCAGGAGGAACAAGATGTTTGGTCAGGTGAATACAGGGTTATAAATACAAAATCAAATAGGGGTAATGCAGGAGTAGGTTTAATAATGAATAAAAAAAATAGGAGTGCGGATAAGCTACTACAAACAGCAGAGCAAATGCATTATTGTGGCCAAGATAGACACCAAGCCCAAGCCTACTACAGTAGTACAAGTTCATGTGCCAACTAGCTCTGCATATGACGAAGAGATCGATGAAATGTATGATGAGATAAAAGAAATTATTCAGGCAGTGAAGGGAGACGAAAATTTAATAGTCATGGGTGACTGGAATTCGATAGTATGAAAAGGAAGAGAAGGAAACATAGTAGGTGAATATGGAAGAGGGGTAAGGAATGAAAGAGGAAGCCGCCTGGTAGACTTCTGCACAGAGCATAACTTAATCATAGCTAACACTTGATTCAAGAATCATAAAAGAAGGTTGTATACATGTAAGAATCCTGGAGATACTAGAAGGTATCAGATAGATTTTATAATGGTAAGACAGAGATTTAGGAACCAGGATTTAAATTGTAAGACATTTCCGGGGGCAGATGTGGACTCTGACCACAATCTATTGGTTATGAACTGTAGATTAAAGCTGAAGAAACTGCAAAAAGGTGGGAATTTAAGGAGATGGGACCTGGATAAATGGACTAAACCAGAGGTTGTACAGAGTTTCAGGGAGAGCATAAGGGAACAATTGACAGGAATGGGGGAAAGAAATACAGTAGAAGAAGAATTGGTAGCTCTGAGGGATGAAGTAGTGAAGGCAGCAGAGGATCAAGTAGGTAAAAAGAAGATGGTGAGCAGAAATCCTTGGCTAACAGAAGAAATATTGAATTTAATTGATGAAAGGAGAAAATATAAAAATGCAGTAAATGAAGCAGGCAAAAAGGAATACAAACGTCTCAAAAATGAGATTGACAGGAAGTGCAAAATGGCTAAGCAGGGATGGCTCGAGGACAAATGTAAGGATGTAGAGGCTTATCTCACTAGGGGTCAGATAGATACTGCCTACAGGAAAATTAAAGAGACCTTTGGAGAAAAGAGAACCACTTGTATGAATATCAAGAGCACAGATGGAAACCCAGTTCTAAGCTAATAAGGGAAAGCAGAAAGGTGGAAGGAGTATATAGAGGGTCTATACAAGGGCGATGTACTTGAAGACAATATTCTGGAAATGGAAGAGAATGTAGATGAAGATGAAATGTGAGATACGATACTGCATGAAGAGTTTGAAAGAGCACTGAAAGACCTGAGTTGAAACAAGGCCCCGGGAGTAGACAACATTCCATTAGAACTACTGGCGGCCTTGGGAGAGCCAGTCCTGACGAAACTCTACCATCTGGTGAGCAAGATGTATGAGATAGGCGAAATACCCTCAGACTTCAAGAAGAATATAATAATTCCAATCCCAAAGAAAGCAAGTGTTGACAGATGTGAAAATTACCCAACTATCAGTTTAATAAGTCACAGCTGCAAAATACTAACGCGAATTCTTTACAGACGAATGGAAAAACTGGTAGAAGCTGACCTCAGGGAAGATCAGTTTGGATTCCGTAGAAATGTTGGAACACGTGAGGCAATACTGACCTTACGACTTATCTTAGAAGAAAGATTAAGGAAAGGCAAACCTACGTTTCTAGCATTTGTAGACTTAGAGAAAGCTTTTGACAATGTTGACTGGAATACTCTCTTTCAAATTCTAAAGGTGGCAGGGTTAAAACACAGGGAGCGAAAGGCTATTTACAATGTGTACAGAAACCAGATGGCAGTTATGAGAGTCGAGGGACATGGAAGGGAAGCAGTGGTTGGGAAGGGAGTGAGACAGGGTTGTAGCCTCTCCCAGATGCTATTCAATCTGTATATTGAGCAAGCAGTAAAGGAAACAAAAGAAAAATTTGGAGTAGGTATTAAAATCCATGGAGAAGAAATAAAAACTTTGAGGTTCGCCGATGACATTGTAATTCTGTCAGAGACAGCAAAGGACTTGGAAGAGCAGTTGAACGGAATGGATAGTGTCTTGAAAGGAGGATATAAGATGAACATCAACAAAAGGAAAATGAGGATAATGGAATGTAGTCGAATTAAATCGGGTGATGCTGAGGGAATTAGAGTAGGAAATGACACACTTAAAGTAGTAAAGTAGTTTTGCTATTTGGGGAGTAAAATAACTGATGATGGTCAAATTAGGGAGGATATAAAATGTAGACTGGCAATGGTAAGGAAAGCGTTTCTGAAGAAGAGATATTTGTTAACTTCGAGTATAGATTTAAGTGTCAGGAAGTCGTTTCTGAATGTATTTGTATGGAGTGTAGCCATGTATGGAAGTGAAACATGGACGATAAATAGTTTGGACAAGAAGAGAATAGCTTTCGAAATGTGGTGCTACATAAGAATGCTGAAGATTAGATGGGTAGATCACATAACTAATGAGAAGGTATTGAATAGAATTGGGGAGAAGAGAAGTTTGTGGCACAACTTGACAAGAAGAAGGGACCGGTTGGTAGGACATGTTCTGAGGCATCAAGGGATCACAAATTTAGCATTGGAGGGCAGCGTGGAGGGTAAAAATTGTAGAGGGAGACCAAGAGATGTATACACTAAGCAGATTCAGATGGATGTAGGTTGCAGTAAGTACTGGGAGATGAAGAAGCTTGCACAGGATAGAGTACCATGGAGAGCTGCATTAAACCAGTGTCAGGACTGAAGACCACAACAACAACAACAGGGAAATGATACTGAACTACTTCTCTACTTTTGAAATAATTTCTTACTCTCAGAATACTTTCACATCAACTTCGCTATATTTTCTTCTCCACAATAAAACAACTACACAAATTTCACATGAGCTTTCAAGGCTCATAAATCCACCACATCTGGAAAACATTAGTTCTTAACATATATCATTACAGTCTCTTTTGGTTTTAAGAACCCTTGTCAAAACTGTTCTTGTTCCTAGCAAGCCAAACAGCAGAGTATATAAGTCTCTAGATAAAACATATTTCGTTTGTTCCCAACAGTCACAACTATTTCACTTCCAAAGAGTAGCCCTTGATTACTCCTTGTACTGGAGATACAGCTTACAAGGTGTGCAAAGCCACCACTTGTCAGTACCGATAGACCGCCACAACTTTAGTCTTCTCATAACAAATGCCCGTCCTGCACACACGTAAACCGTGGCGCAGTAGACACATTTCCACTCTCACACACTCATCCTTAAAATATCATGTGTTCGAGATGGTGAAATACGAGGGTCTCTAGAATTTACCCTGAAATTCTTGAGGCACTACAAGACACCAAAAGTATAGCACTGATGGGAGATAGCCAAATGGGCAGGGTCATATGGCAGAAGTGTGCAGAAGACATTTATGGTAATTTTTGCTTCGCTCCCTCCCCCCTTATGAGAAAATTGAACATTATAGATGTCTCTTTTGAAAATGTAATGTACTTTCAGCCGGTATAGGGTTTTTTTTATAGCTAATGTCAATGTTTTAGGGGATGGGAGTACATGTGTTTGACTTTTTTACAGAAAGGCCAAAAATCGCTGATTTAGAGCTTGCTCCATTGCTGGTACTGCTCGTCAGAAAACCAAAACTGACAAGAGCATTTTGTCAGAAATTTTGCCTACTTTAAATATGCATTGAGTGGCTGCCTTCGAAGAACACATAGTGTTCAAGATATTAGTGCAAAACTGAAAAAAGTGCGATAATTTTGAAGTTTTTTTTAATTTTTTACTGTGACCCCAAACTGCTACAAGTCAGCAAAATTCATATTCAGATTCAGCGACCTAGAAAAATGTACAGAACCATTGAGAGAAAAGCTTCCACTATTTGATTATTAGAAAACCTTCATTTGACTGAACTGATACTTAACATGTTTTTAGCACTTTATACCATTTTGTTGCAGCTTGTGTACAACATGTATTGCTTTTTTGTATCATATAACTGTACATATTAATTTATATCTCCTAATCCAAATGTCAGTCCAACTTGATTTTTTAGTCTGTTGCGCAGTGTAACTTGAAGCACACATATCTTTTCAGAAATTTTGAAGGTGACATGTTTTGATATATTCAGTGACAAAAATCAAGGTCACTGATTTTAGATGTGTAAATTGTTTGGCTATGGCCATGCTGCATATCATTTGAAAGCATGTTCCCTCCCCTTTTTCAGAACTATTATGCATACAGTATATCATGGCAGTCGGCTGCAACTGTGAACAAATGAGAACTTAGACTGCCTAAGGAGGGAGGAGCAATGTGGGGGAATAAGCCCTCCCTCCCTCTTGAAGGGCTGCCTACCAATGTCTACATTTTGTGCTTCCATGAAAGCAGAACTGACATAACCGCATGAGGATCTCTGATTCCTTTTGTTGTAGTGAATGTTGAATTTGAATCCCTTTTGCACCAATAGTCTCTTCATTCATTTCAAAATAAGAAAAATAAGCAATCCACAACAAAGCAAATTGTAGCCCACAAAGGATTTGGTAGTGGCAACAACACAACCGTTTGCAGCAGTTGGCAGTGGTATTCAGGCCCGACCTCTACCAGTATCTTACGCAACCATACCATATTTACTCGAATCTAAGCTGCACATTTTTTGCAGTTTTTGTAATCCAAAAAACCGCCTACGGCTTAGAATCGAGTGCAAAGTAAGCGGAAGTTCTTAAAAATGTTGTTAGGTGCTGCCACAACTAACTTCTGCCGTCGAATATATGTACCACTACACAGGCATGCTTTGCAGGCACAAAGATAAATACTGGCACCAAAACCTCTCCATCAGTAAATAAATTAAAAGAAAAGGTACTCTCCATCAGTAAACAAATTAAAAGAAAAGGTAGAAGAATGTAAACATTATGCCATGTATTCTTTTGTGTCTGCTGTCTCATTTAAATCCTGTCTGCCTAATAAACTACGAAACTAGAGTGAGACAACAGCAAATGTGGAAGAATATACATATCATGTCATGTTTATATTTGTATTATTCTTATGCTGACTAGTGATACAGCCAGAAATGAAGCACAGCAACTGACTAGATTTTTAAATCTAAGATGACTCTCATTTCTGTACAGAATGTAATGTACTCAAGAGGCGTCTGCAAAGATTTTCGCTAAACTCTCGTTCAGAACATCATCTATCATACGCAGTCTATTATTTGGTTCTTGTTGATCATTATCAAAGAAAGCAGCAGTGTAAGTAACAACAAATAACAGTATCTTGCCATTATTTCGCTAATGAGACAATTCCTCTCTTTTTTTTTTATTGCAAGCGGCAGTAGCATGCACAAAAGTAAGCCATGCCATGAGCAGCGACAGGTCTTAAACACTCATAATCAGAATGCGACAAACAATGCATGACACAGCACAATAATGCATTTTCAGCTTAGAGTGATGCAAACACCTATAACAAAGAGAATGGCACTGATCAGATCAAAGCAAAATAAGCAATCAATTCAAATCAGACAAAGCATCTGAAAAAGGAAGGGTACCCGTATAAATATGGACGGAGCACCTGACATGTAGCAATGGCTACTTGGTAAAGCTTAAATGTTAAGATCACGACTCAAACCAAACATCCATTCGACCTAAATTGTGTTTCATGTTACAATGGACCAACTTTGTTTCGATTTGGAGGTGGAGTCTAAAAATTTTCTCTCCCATTGAATTTCGAGTCTCAAATTTCAGGTGCGGCTTAGATTCGGGATTTCCCCCCCCCCCCCCCCCCCCCTTGATTTCTAGTCTCATTTTTTCAGGTGTGGCTTAGATTCGAGTAAATATGGCAGTCCAAAGCACTCCCAACCTGAAACTTCCATGATATAGTATCCGCATAACACCTGTTTCACAGTTTTATCTGTATTAGAACAGTTCTTATATTATCTGAAAATGTAATGTTGCATATCATCTGAAAGCTTGTCCCCCCTTTTCACAATTACTTGTTTCATAAATCTATCAGTATTAGAACAGTTGAAACAGCCATTTTAGTCGAGTTCTCCAAACATTTTCAGAGCTTTTGTCATGCTTGTGCTACAGTTCTGAAGTTTACCATTTTTCATTTACTTGTCATGTGCAGTGAACCTGCCAAATTTTATGAAAATTGCATATCATCAGCAAGCTGGATTCTGCCCTGGCAAAAACTGCACAGGCATTTACTCAGTCTTACACAGTTCATAGAAAATGGCTCTAAGCCCGTAAGGTGACAGGAGTGGTATTCGTGGACTTTGCAACAGCCTACCACATCATCAACCACCAGTCACTATTAAACCAGATCTGCAACCTAACCAAGGATTTCAGCATCACTAGGCTCATTGCCAATCTTTCGCAGAACCGAAGATTCTTTGTTGACCTCCAAGGAGAGTGCAGCCAATGGATGTCACAGAAAGATTGCCTTCCCCAAGGAAGTGTGTTGGCTCCAGTTCTGTCAATATATATGCTAACAACCAACCCATAGTCCCCAACTGCAGGAGTTTCTTGTATGCTGATGATCTTGCTCTGGCAACATAAAACACAAACTTCAGTTCAATAGAAATCACACTAAAGTGTGGTCTTGAAGATCTGTCAAAATACTACAGAATAAACTAGCTTAAACCAACCCCATCAAAGACACAAGCATGTGCTTTCCAACTGTGAAATTAGGAAACCACACACACGTTAAAGATAGTATGGTCAGGGGTTAAATTAGAACACTGTGACACTCCAAAATACCTAGGAGTAACACTTGACAGATCTCTAACGTTCAAGAAACACTGCATGAATTTCAAATAAAAAGTCTCAACTAGAAACAACGTACTGAGAAAAGTGGGGCTGCCAAGCTGAAACCATCTGAACTTCTGCAATGGCATTACGCTACTCCACTGCAAAGTATGACTGTCCTGCTTGCTATAAGTCAACACATGCCAAACAGTTGGATATTGCCCTCAACAATACATGCAGAGTTGTAATAAGCTGCTTGAAGTCAGCTTCAGTCAAATAGCTCTACCACTTTGCAGGAATTGCGCCACCTCTTGTTCAAAGAGAAATTGCACCAAACAGCAAAAGGACAAAACTGGAGTAGGAAAAAGCGCACCACATGCATGATTAACCACCCTACCTACAATGACTAAACTAAAGCAAAAATTTCCTCAGAAGATTGGAGAAACTAAAAAGCACTGATGAAAAAGTCAGGTTGCAACAATAGAGGGCTAAGGCATCCCACCCTGCTGTTTGGGAAAGATTTTCAGAATCTACCACCTGGTCATGACAAGCATTGGCCAATGTGGAAGTCCTTGAGTAGGCTGAGGTCAGGAGTGGGCAGATCACAGCCTAACCTGGCAAAATGGGGATACATCGAAGAAAACAAAACCCAATGTGACTGCGGGGAAGAACAGATTGTTCAACATATTCTTCAGTGTCAACTGTATCCAGCAACCTGCACAGAGGATGACCTTCGCCAGGTAACGACAAATGCACTGGACATGGCCAAATTGTGGTCAAAGATTATATAAATTGTGCTGATCTGTCAGTAATTGTATAAACTGTGTTTTAAGTATGTTTCTGATGTGAGATTAATAATAATAATAATCTTCAGCATTCTTCTGTAGAACCACATATCAAAAACTTCTATTCTCTTCTTACCTAAACTGTTTATCATCCATGTTTCATTTCCATAGATACACTTTCAGAAAAAACTTTCTGACATTTAAACCTATCCTTGATGTTAACGAATTTCTCTTCTTCAAAAATGCTTTTCACACCATTGCCAGTCTACATTTTATATCCTCTCTACTTCGGCCATCATCTGTTAATTTGCTGCCTAAATAACAAAACACATCTACTGCCTTAAATATCTTGTTTTCTAATCTAATTTGCTCAGCATCACCTGATTTAAGTTGACTACATTCCATTATCCTTGTTTTGCTTTGGTTGATGTTCAACTTATATCCTCCTTTCAAGACCCTGTTTATTCCATTCACCTCCTGTTCCAAGTCCTTTGCTGTCTCTGAGACAATTACAATGTCATCAGCTTTACTGAATCTGTTTGACTATGGTCTATTTTATAAATATTGATGAATATTATTATGGAATTGTGGAAATTTATGCTTCAGCTAGCGTAAATTACGATGGATGTAACCTATGCTTACAGTATATTCATATACTGGCAATAGCTCAATAATTGAATGACTGTTAAGCAAAACTTCTTCAAACTTAATGTATCCCAATTAAACTTTCTGTTCTACTATTATTTAAATATTTGCATGAGACAAGTTATCTTTAAGACTTAAATATTCACACACAACAATTAGTACATGGAATAATTAGGGGTATCACTTCTTATCTTTAATTAAAAGTACATGAATCAGAAATTTCACATACACGCCCCTTTTTTTGATTTTATAATAAAAATTATTTTTATCAGAAAATGCACACAATACCATTGAATGCACAATATTTTCACTTCACTCCTTAATTTATGTGCTGAAAAACAGTTAATTTGCTTTTTTGTAATCTCAGGGAAATTTCTGTCTTCTCGCCTTGTGAGAAATTCAGAATAATTTGATTTAATCTCGTGGGTATCGTGTTGACACCGTAAGGAAAATATGTAGTAAAGAAATATCTATAACATTTATAAATTGGAAATTTACAACTGCTGTTACGATATGAAAGCAGAAAATTTAAATTAAACAATTATTATTTAACGAAGTAAATAATTTGTACAGAAATATAACATTTTGTGAATAATTTTCACAGTTTTGAACATAATAAATAATTGTGACGTATTTCAGCGAAATACTTGGAAATTACAATAATCTTCACTCAACTCTGGAGCTAAAGAATAAAGCATTCATAATAAGGTCATATTAGTACTGGAAATTGGCAGTAATAATAGAATGATTAAATAAATTCTCAGCAGGAATACAAGTTTAGTTCATTAGAACAAAATGAAAGAAAATAGGAGTCTGATAGCATAAGATGCTGTAGGAAAGGCGCACAATTAAAGAAGAGAAAGAAAAGACAAGCACGCATTATATAGAACAAAATACAGATGATAATGATATGCTACTCTCATTATTCTGGGCATACATATTCGCTGACTTGCAGCGCAGTTCACTGACTCATTAGTTAAATTATATCTATAAACCTTAATATTCCGATAGAAAAAGAAAATAGTATGTTATTACATCACAGGCAGGGCACAATATTATATGGCAAACCTCTGAAGTTTTTATCGCTTCTCCGTGGACTTTAATTCCTGTTGTTGTTGTTATTTGATGCAGCTCTTCATGCTACTCTATCCTGTGCAAGTTCTTCATCTCCAACTACTGCACCCTGCATCCTTTTGAATCTGCTCAGTGTATTCATCTCTTGGTCTCCCTCTACAATTTTTACCCTTCATGCTGCCCTACAATACATAATTGGTGATCCCTTGATGCCTCAGAACATGTCCTGCCAACCAGTCCCTTCTTCTGGTCAAGTTTGTGCCACAAATTCCTCTTCTCCCCAATTCTATTCAGTGCCTCCTCATTAGTTATCTAATCTACCCATCTAATCGTCAGCATTCTTCTGTAGCACCTATAGCGTGATCTAAGTGATCTAAAGAGACGACAAGATACGCTCCTTTGTTAATTTTTTAGTCGTCTTCACTTCTTCTTTTGTCTTGAGTGTGTATAGACGGACATCTTTCGAGTGCTGACAAATGTAAGCATATTTGTATGAGTTAAGCAGATAATATATTAATTGAATATTATTGTGCACTTTTAATTTGTAAGAGGTGATCCCGATTTCATGTCCGCCTTCCTTGAATTAATCTGCATTCAAGTAATTTACAGCTCAACAATCGCAGCGGCCGATGCAGCCAACGACGCCATTACGTGGCGATATTAACTTATGAAAAATTAGCGGAAGCGGAAAACTCGCCCGCTATTAACATAATATTAATTTTTCTCCGCAGCCGCCCGACGCTGCAGAAAATACTTAGCTTTAAGATTCTTATTTTCAGTACCATAGCCGAGACCCAGAGCCAGGACTCCGACTACAATACAATGGTTAACGGAGGTAAGAAAAAATACTCTCGCGCGTGTGTGGGCCGCAATTGTAATTAATAACTAAAGATCTTTTCCTTTAAAGTGAATTGACTAGCCGAGGAAATTAATATGAAAAGTTTATTACATTGTTCAGCTTGTATGCTCATGTTTTAAGATGCAGCAAGTCTAACATTTGTTAACGTAACAAATAATTTGAGATTAATATTGTTAAAAAGGAGAACTTCAGGAAAGCATTTAATCGTAAAATCAAAATTAAATGGAATATCATTTTTATTAAGGCCCACCACGTAAGTCGGCAACAATCAAATAATAATAATAACAATAATAATATATTAAATTACGACGGCCAACGGACGCGAGATTGGCGCCGCAACTTTGGGGCCCGATTAATATGATTCTATTGTACTGAATGTAATTATGTATGTGTCTAATTGTTGTAAAATATTAATGCTTATATGAATTCTTTTACATGTACAACAACAAAACCACACCCTGAGGAGATCTGGAGAAGAAAAAGTGTAGAAAAGAAAAGGGATTACAATAGAGAAAAATAAAGGTAAGGCCTATTGTGCAAGCATCCTGTGTAGCTCTGTGCGGAATATCGAACCCATGTGCACATGAGATACCTTCGGTGTTTTGTGTATTTATATGTTTATTTTTGGAGGGGATAATTATTCGTTTTGTGTATTTATATGTTTATTTTTGGAGGGGATAAGTATTCGTGTGTGTATCAGTGTTAAGAATTCGTCAGTGGCTTAAAGTGAATTCATTATGGGTAAGATAGGATAAGCTAAAGCATCCGTACCAGACGAACAAAATTTTGTTAATATGGAAATTGAGGGTCATTTGCAATACGTAAACGAATCCCAAGCCACCGCCTCGGATAACATAGTTTCCGGAGTGGGGGGCGAGGATCTGTGGACGGTGAATGACGCTCCACAGCAGAATGGGAATAGAGTAACAACTCCACTGCCTGGGCAGGGGGGCCAATCGAGTGCTAGATTAAGCGGGGCACCAGTATGCTCACCAATTGCAGACCCATTTGCAGAATTTCTGCGCAGGTTAGAAGAAAGAGATAGGGAAAAAGAAAGAATGTTAGAACAGAGGGAAAAACAAAGAGACGAAAAACTGGCTCAGATGCTCTATGAGCAAGAGCAACAAAGAGAACAGAAAGAAAGGGAAAAAGAAAGAATGTTAGAACAGAGGGAAAAAGAAAGAGACGAGAAACTGGCTCAGATGCTACGTGAGCAACAGGAGCACAATGAAGCGAAACTAGATAGTATCCAAAGCGAACTTGCCGAGATGCGGGACGCTTGCAAAGAAATCACCGATTTTGTGCAAAGCTTAGCCGGCGAGATGCAAAAATTACAGATATCGCAGGCTAGGCTTGAAGACAATGTCCAGACTTTAACCAACCGCGTGGATTATGTGGAGATAGATGCACGGAAAAGTATTGATGCATATTTGGAAGTGCAAGCTCAAAAAGTAGAAAAAGAATTAAATGAATGGCTAGAAGTAAAGGATCGCGAGATATCTGCAAAGATTGAAAGCGACGTAAAAACAGCTGTAGAACAAGCGACTGCGGCCGCGAGTGTAAATACTGACGCTAGCGCTGCTGCACTACATGCCGAATTAACACAAATCAAATCCCGTGTGACTGCGGAGTTGCCAAATTGGCAACAGGAGGTTGCGCGGAGACTGTCTGCGTTGGAAAGCAATGTAAACAGTGGCGGACAGATAATGAATCCGACTCCGCGCACTGATTACTATAATAATGCTGACGGTAGGCAGGGTGCAAGTGCGCAACCGCAACCTAATGCGAATTATGAGCACGGACAACATGCGATACCGTGCAGCGCACATCACGAAGTAATGAATGTCCCAGAATGTAGCAATCAGAAGTGCAAAAAGAAGGACAATGTAATAAAACACAGGACATTCCAACCCTTTAATAGCGAAAAACGAAATGTCCACCCTGTGGTATTTATTAAGTGCTTCAGGAATGTGTTTCCCAGGGCATGGACGGAAAGACAAAGAATACAGTTCGTGGTCTCCTTTATTCAAGGTGACGCGGCACTGTGGGCCACTGACATGTCCGAAAAATGTCGAACGATGCAACAGTTTGAAGATGCATTCTTGCAAAAATTCTGGTCTGATAGCGTCCAAGAAAGACTACGAAAGGAGTTGTACAGTCCAGAAATGTACAATCCTAAGATAGGAACGTTGCGCAAATATAAACAAAACCAGGTACTGGGACGAGCCAATGTCCGACCGTGACATAATCAGATTGATAAAAATGAAGTTGCCCAGTGAAATTAAAAGATATTTCATCAATGTGCCGGAATACGATATAGAACAATTCATGGAAATAGTGGATTCTGTTGACTTATTGATCGAAGATATGAAAACCGAAAACAAGTGGAACCATGCAGGCTGTAATCAACAAAAAGCCGATTACAATAGCAGCCACAGTAACGGTAGTAACTTAGTACCAAATGGTAACGGGAATAGGGAAGAGCACCGGCAACAGAATCGAGGCACAAACAGTGGCAATGGTTATAACGGCAACGGTTATAATCGTCAAAATCGAAAGAGAAATCATGATGGACGCATGAGTAATGGATATAATGGTAACGGCAATCCGCAATGGCGGAATAACCGAAACCAGTGGCGTGGTCATAACGAACCGACACCACAGTGGCAACAAAATACAGCGCCACAATGGAACGCCAACCCAGGTCCATCACGGAGCATGTCAGGAAGTTACAACCGACCACCGCAAAACGAGAGCCATACACAATATCAAAATACACCATCGGGGAGGCAGGGCGGCCAACCCAACAGTAGCAACAACAACAACCAGAACCACAATGTGAGGTTAGTGGAAGTGACAGACAACTGTCAATCCACTAATGCTCATCCGTTAAACTAAAGACAGCCACAATACGCTCTCCGTTGTTGGCTGCAGGACGGTGTAGTGAGGGCACATTCACGGATGACAGCCATAAACTTTGTATGGTGAGATACAATGAGGGAATAAAAATAGAAAAGGAACTTGTAGACATACCGCAGAAATGTAACCGAACCGACAAAAGTGTTGTGCAGGCTATATTGCAAGCAGATATGTGTGGAGCACCAATACAGATAATAGTCGATACCGGTGCATCAACCAATGTCATGAGCGCAAATTTTTACAAGTACTTGAGTCAAAATAATAGAATACCAGTATTGCCAGTGAAGAATTGGACTTAAGGAAGTTCGCTCAGTAGAGCAACTTTTACATATGTGAATAATAGGTTAAGTTTATAGTGTATTTTTTTGTGAGTAAATGTTCAGATTTTAGTGTAACATTTAAAGACAATGAGGCACACAAGATTAGTGTGATTCAATTTTGTAGATGTTAAGGAATAATAGTATTTTTAAGCAATTGCATTTTGGAAAAAAAATGAACGTAGGTTTAAGAATATTTTACAAATTTCATGTTTAAAAATGCTTTAAGAAATATTTAAAAAAAAAATTCAACAGCATGTAATGATGAAAGAATTTTTCATTAGTGTGTCATGGATATTTTTGAACTGTAGTAGAAACGCAACTTATGAAATTCAATATTATAGTGTATATGTTGTTCCATTTATGTCTATATCGATTTTGAAATATGCTCAATCATAATTTACTGAACAACATGAGTGCAGGGTGTACGTCACCCAAGGTACCTCATGTGTTGTGGACAATGTACGAAGCAAATCAGTAAACGCGACTACCGCTAAGCACTGTTAAAATATATTGCCATCTGCTAAGGCAGAGATTTACACGAATTTATCGTGTAAACAAAAGTCACAAATCAAACACTAATCTAGGAACTTGCACGCTAGGCCTAGATTATAAAATGTGTACGATAATGCGAGAGGCAAAGTTTTGTAAAGTCGAGCCTGGCTCTGGAGGGCAAGTACGCAATGAGTGGGCAGACATGACATGGGGACTTACCTCAGATGAGACGGAAATACAATTGTATAGTCAAAAAAATCTGAAGGCAAGTACGACTCTAAGTGGAAAATGAAAAGAGATAATTAGTGCGAGAGACTGGTAAAATCCAGCACGAGCCAAAATCCAGTTCAGACTGAATGAAATACATTAGTGTTTGTGAACTAATCGAAACAGTTACTTTAAGCAGTGTGAAAAACTGTGAAGGTGAAACTATGATATGGACAGTGAAGTGCTACTATTGAACGTTTGAAGCGGAGACGTGTTGTATCTCCGCTTACAGTCTCTCATGTGCAGTGAACCGGCTTTATCGCCGCGCCCACGCACTATGCTCAAGGGAGAGAGAGGCTTTCTAGCAATAAACGAGTAAAGCGGTTTCTGGACAGGACACATTTATTTTTCCTACCGTTACAAAATGACAAATAATATACCTCGCTAATGTCCGTCTACACAGGCGCGTTGCACTGGCGGCACGGCTCGGTCACCGATCCCGGAGGGTGTACACTCCAGTGACGAACCGTGGCACGACCGCGTGGACCGAGCGAGACAAAAGGCCGCGTCACAGAATGTTCTGCTCTTGGCGCGACCGAAGGTGCCGTAACGTCCGCGAAGAAGCGAAAGACAATTTAACGGCGACTGCGTTTACGACCGCGCATACGCGTTTACGGCGGAGTCACGTTGACTCGACGCACGTGGTCCGCGGCGGAAGAACTGGGGAGACGTGTGTAGCGTCGCGTCGACTAGCTCGCACTGGTCCCTGCTTTGTTCCCGTGCGGTCCGGTGTGCGACGCACCGTTGCCGAAATTCTGCATAACGGTACAGCTGCCCCTACTTGTGTCGGCAGTGCCATAGTTCAGCCCTTCGTGTGTTGGACGGTGCTGCCGCCACACGTTCAACAGCGGTAAGGACGCCAAACGCCAATATTACGCACGAAAAACTGTGAATTTGCTTATAAATGTGAACTGTTAATGTGAAGTGAACCCACAGTCAATATTTTTGGGACAGACTGTAGTTTCAGTGAGCACAATAATGCGAGACTGGAATGCGATGCGTGGACTGTTGCAAAACAGCAACCGCAGAAACGGCGAATGTTTGTGCTAAGCTCGTACTGGGACACTCATCAGTGCCTGCGAGTGCGGCAAAAACATAAATAATTTTATCAAGACAAAAACTGACGTGTAATGGAAACAGTGGCGCAACAAAACTTCATTCACGAGCCATGTCATGTATTCTGCAAGACAGTGCTAGCTTGACACTCGGAAACTGGCGAAAACTTAACAACAACTGCCGCACTAATAAATGCTCCTTTCCTACTAGCGTAACTATCTGCAGTGGGAAACAAATATTACGTTGGTTGTGTGTATGTTTCATGTACTACGTTGGAGATGCGTAGCAGAGCTGACTCCTGCCAACAAGAGCGAGGGGCGGATATCATCCCACTCCGCCACGCCCGGGCGAGACAGAAGCGCATCGCCAACCGTGCAGCCGATCAGCTGATTCTGGCGTTCCGCGATGGCGAGAGACATGCTGGCAACGAGCGGGCGTTGACCTCTCCGCAGCCGCCACGAACGCCGAGCACCGAACACACCAACCGACGCCGTCGCGAGCTAAACGTCGCGACGTAGATCATCGACACCGCAACCAATTGCTATAATGACCTCATTCTTTGCATAGTACAACAAAAAAATGTTTGTAATGTATGCACATCTTGTACTCCAATGACATCCCAGAAACATTCAAGTGAAAGTGACCAAAGCAGTTAGTCTGTTGCTCCGCCGAGGTTTTCCCCAGGTTTCCCTACGGCCGCGCCAAATGGGGAGCGAACAGTTGACACCCCTGGGACTTCAAGGTTATGGACTAACTCGTGATTATATACCTTGAACACGGCAAAAGTTGCAACCCTAAAAAGAAGCAGCCAAAATGAATTTAATTGTATTCTATGTCCTTTTGTACATGACTGTATGCGTAACCAATTGTATATTATATTGTTATGTAGATAACTTCATCCGTATTACACTTTGTGTGCAACACACCTCAGTAATTACAACATACGATGTGACATGTGTAAACTGTGAAAGAAAAATCTGCATGTGGACACTGTGGACATGAAAGAGGAAATATTTATGTCAAAAAACACAAACATTTTTTATGACATAAACATTTCAGGGGGCAATATAGCGTCCCCAGTGCCATATTACGAAAAGACTTAAAAACAATATTTATAAATAAGAGACATTCATAAAATGAATAATATATTTTTTTCATGTAGCCGTAAAACAATAATTTCTCTGTCGAGAAATGCAAAGAAATGCAATGCAAAGAAATATAACAAAGTGATCTAAAGAGACGACAAGATACGCTCCTTTGTTAATTTTTTAGTCGTCTTCACTTCTTCTTTTGTCTTGAGTGTGTATAGACGGACATCTTTCGAGTGCTGACAAATGTAAGCATATTTGTATGAGTTAAGCAGATAATATATTAATTGAATATTATTGTGCACTTTTAATTTGTAAGAGGTGATCCCGATTTCATGTCCGCCTTCCTTGAATTAATCTGCATTCAAGTAATTTACAGCTCAACAATCGCAGCGGCCGATGCAGCCAACGACGCCATTACGTGGCGATATTAACTTATGAAAAATTAGCGGATGCGGAAAACTCGCCCGCTATTAACATAATATTAATTTTTCTCCACAGCCGCCCGACGCTGCAGAAAATACTTAGCTTTAAGATTCTTATTTTCAGTACCATAGCCGAGACCCAGAGCCAGGACCCCGACTACAATACAATGGTTAACGGAGGTAAGAAAAAAATACTCTCGCGCGTGTGTGGGCCGCAATTGTAATTAATAACTAAAGATCTTTTCCTTTAAAGTGAATTGACTAGCCGAGGAAATTAATATGAAAAGTTTATTACATTGTTCAGCTTGTATGCTCATGTTTTAAGATGCAGCAAGTCTAACATTTGTTAACGTAACAAATAATTTGAGATTAATATTGTTAAAAAGGAGAACTTCAGGAAAGCATTTAATCGTAAAATCAAAATTAAATGGAATATCATTTTTATTAAGGCCCACCACGTAAGTCGGCAACAGTCAAATAATAATAATAACAATAATAATATATTAAATTCCGACGGACGCGAGACACCACATTTTGAAAGCTTCTATTCTCATCTTGTCTAAACTGTTTATCGTCCATGTTTCACTTCCCTGCAAGCTACACTCCATACAAATACTTTCAGAAAAGACTTCCTGGCACTTAATTCTATACTCAATGTTATAAAATTTTTCTTTTTCAGAAACGCTTTCCTTGCCACAGCCAATCTACATTTTATATCCTCTCTATCCTGACCATCATCAGTTATTTTGCTTCCCAAATAACAAAACTCATTTACTACTTTAAGTGTCTCATTTCCTAATCTGATACCCTCACCATCACCTGTTTTAAGTCATCTACATTCCATTATCCTCATTTTGCTTTTGTTGATGTTCATCTTATATCCTCTTCCAAAGACACTGTCCACTACGTTCAGCTGCTCTTCCAGGTCCTTCGCTGCCGCTGTCATAATTACAAGGTCGACAGCAAACCTCATAGTTTTTATTTCTTCTCCATGGATTTTAATTCCTACTCCAATTTTTTCTTTTTTTCTTTACTGCTAGCTCAATATACAGATTGAATAACATCGGGAATAGGCTACAACCCTGTCTCAATCCCTTCCCAACCACTGCTTTCCCTTCATACCCCTCGGCTCTTATAACTGCCATTTGGTTTCTGTACAAATTGTAAATAGCCTTGCACTCCCTGTATTTGACCCCTGTAACCTTCACAATTTGAAAATCAAAAGCTTTTTTTAAGTCTACAAATGCTAGAAATGTAGGTTTGCCTTTCCTTAATGTATCTCCTAAGATAAGTCGTAGGGTCAGTATTGCATCACGTGTTCCAACATTTCTTCTTGAAGTCTGAGGGTATTTTGCCTATCTCATACATCTTGCTCACCAGATGCTTGAGTTTTGTCAGGGCCGTATCTCCCAAGGTTATCAGTAGTTCTAATGGAATGTTGTCTACTTCCAAGGCCTTGTTTTGACTTTGGGTCTTTCAGTGCTCTGTCAATTTCTTCACGCAGTATCATATCTCCCATTTCATCTATGTCCTCTTCCATTTCCACAATATTGCTCAAGTACATTGCCCTTGTATAGATCCTTTGTATACTCCTTCCACCTTTCTGCTTTCGCTTCTTTGCTTGGAACTGGTTTTCCATCTGAGCTCTTGATATTCATACAGGTGGTTCTCTTTTCTCCAAAGGTCTCTTAAATTTTCCTTTAGGCAACATCTATCTTACCTCCAGTGATATATGCCTCTACATCCTTACATTTGTCCTCTAGCCATGCCTGCTTAGCCATTTTGCACTTCCTGTCAATCTCATTTTCGAGACGTTTGTATTCCTCTTTGCCTGCTTCATTTACTGCATTTTTATATTTTCTCCTTTCATCAATTAAATTCAGTATTTCTTCTGTCACCCAAGGATTTCTACTACTTTTACCTACTTGATCCTCTGCTGCCTTCACTATTTCATTCCTCAAAGCTACCCATTCTTCTTCTACTGTATTTCTTTCCCCCATTCTTGTCAACGGTTCCTTTATGCTCTTTCTGAAACTCTCTACAACCTCTGGTGCTTTCAGTTTATCCAGGTCCCATCTCCTCAAATTCCCACCTTTTTGCAGTTTCTTCAGTTTTAATCTACAGTTCATAACCAATAGATTGTGGTCAGAGTCCACATCTGCCCCTGGAAATGTCTTACAATTTAAAACCTGGTTCCTAAATCTCTGTCTTACCATTATATAATCTATCTGAAACCTGTCAGTATCTCCAGGCTTAGTGTATTAGATGTGTGGTGTGACCTCTTATTCAGTTTGCCATTTATACTGAACTCACTTGTTTAACTTCAGCAAGACTGTTCTCGTCTATTAAGTATGAGTAGTATGTGAACTTTCAATACATATGGTTCAAATGGCTGTGAGCAGTATGGGACTTAACATCTGAGGACATCAGTCCTCTAGACTTAGAACTACTAAAACCTGACTAACCTAAGGACATCACACACACCCATGCCCAAGGCAGGATTTGAACTTCAACCATAGCAGCAGCACGGTTCCGGACTGAAGCGCCTAGAACCACTCAGCCACAGCAGCCAGCTTCAGTACATAAATTTGTAAATATTGTACATATATAGATATAATGTATATAGTCTCATATCTTAAGTATATATCTTGTAGTTTAACATCCCTTTCCTGTGTATTCAATCCCTTAGCTTATCTGTGTGTGTGTGTGTGTTTTGTGTAGATACTTGTAGTTTTAGTATTGACTCTCGCTTAATTTTCTCTGTCTTTGTTTGTTTGATAGGCTTTACAAATGCTAGTGCAGGCTGTAGCTCATCAGGTTGTTTTGTTTTGGGCCCTCCAACATTTACCGCTGTGGCTGTCTGGTGCACACCTGCTTGTGGTTTGTTGACTATCTTGCTCCCCAATGCGCATGCACTGCAGCACTGTGATACCACTTGCTCTCCCCTCCTGAATTATCTGTATTTTCTAAGGGCCTCACTTTCAGCCCTAAACCTGCATTTGATCATGCTGCTTTGGTGAAGGACCTCCATTCCTTCACACATAATATCAATTGGAAATGTCACTTTGCAACCCAATCCCAAAACCTTTCTAACAGCAAACCTGACATTGAACCCCGCCTTGAACAGTTCAGACCAAGATCCCATCTTGATCCACCACCACCAGTTCAAAATCATCCCTTAGAAGCCTTCAAAGAATTCCTCACATCCTACATTGCCTCACAACCCTTCCTCAGGTCCCTACAACATGACCCTTACCTGTCCTCTGCTGAACTCCATGCTCTACATTCCCTAAAAATCCTCATCATTATCGCCAGCTGTCTGACACATCTACATATTTCGTTTGCCGTCAAGATCCCACGCCTGTGATTCAAACTGACCTGCAGTCCCTCCTTAAAACCTCAGGTCCCTCACAAGGACTAACACCTCAATCCACAGAACTTCTCACTCCAGCCAAAACATGCAACCCCACCTTTTACTTTCTTCCTAAGATCCAGAAACCCAATCATCCTGGCCGTCCTGTAGTTGCTGGCTTCAAAGCACCCACTGAAAGTATATCTGCCTTAGTTCATCAACACCTGAAACTCATAGTACAAACCTCCCCTCCTTCTACATCAAAGGTACCAAACATTTCCTAGACCATCTGAAATCCGTGCCCGTCCCACTCCCACCACACACCTTGCGTGTCACCATTGATGCCACGTCTCTCTATACCAACATCCCCGACGTACATGGTCTGTCTGCTACTGAACATTTCCTCAGTCAGTGCCCATGTGATTCCAAACCTATGACATCCTTCTTACTCACCCTAATCAACTTTATACATACCACCAACAACTTCACCTTTGAGAGGGAGAGACACAAACAGATCAGAGGTATGGCCATGCGAACCAGGATGGCTCCTTCCTATGCCAACCTTTCCATGGGTCGCTTGGAAGAGGCTTTCCTGGGATCCGTAAGTCTTCAGCCACTGGTTTGGTTTAGATACATTGATGACATCTTTATCATTTGGACTCATGGTGAGGCGGACCTGCTAAAATTTCTGCAGTGTTTGAATACCTTCTCCCAATTAAATTTCACATGGTCCTATTCTGAATCCCATGCCACTTTCCTTGACGTTGATGTCATCCTCAACAAAGGCCAGCTATACTCTTCCGTCCACATTAAATCTACCAACAAACGACAGTACTTACATTTTGCGAGTTCCCATCCTTCCCATGTTAAACGTTCCTTCCCATACAGCCTTAGCATCCGAGGCAAACATATCTGTTCAGTTGCAGACTCTTTACAGCAATACACCACCATTCTCACCTCGGCCTTCACTGCATGTAATTACCCCACCAGCCTAGTTAAAAATCACATCCAACCCTGGTACTGCTGATCCCTCCACAAAACAGCTTTGGAGCACAGCACTGGTGATTCAGCATTATTCTGGTCTGGAATGTGTTAATCAGCTACTTCAATAGGGCCATGTCTTCCTAAAATCATGCTCTGAAATGAGATCCATTCATCTGAAATTTTGCCCACCACACCTAGAATAGCTTTCTGTCGCCCTCCCAATCTCCATAATATTCTTGTCAGACCCTATGCTGCTTCTGCACCCATCTCCCCAACCTATGGCTCCTACCCCTGTGACCATCCCCACTGCAAGACTTGCCCTAAGCACCCTCCCACCACCACATATAATGGCCCTGTAACTTGGAAAATATATACAATCAAAGGGAGAGCCACCTGCGAAACAACACATCATATACCAGCTATTATGTAAACACTGTTCACCCTTCTACATGGGAATGACTACCACCAAGTTATCAGTTAGGATCAATGGAAATAGGCAGTGGGTATATACTGGCAACTCGCAATATCCTGTTGCAGAGCACGCTCTACAACATGACATTCGTGACCTCAGTGCCTGTTTCACCAACGTGCCATCTGGATTCTTCCTCCAGACACCAGTTTCTCAGAACTTGGCAGTTGGGAACTAGGTTTTGAAATCTCGTCTGATGCAGTCCCCTACAATCAGTCTTTCCTTCTCATCCCACACAGTAAGTCTCCCCTGACCCGTGGTTCTGGGTGACTTTCCCAAAATCTACCCCTTTTCCTAGACCTCTCCAGTCCTTTTCTTTCACCCTTCTTCCTTCCCCCTCAACCTTTCTGCCTGACGAAGGAGCCACTGGCTCCAAAAGCTTGCCAATCACAACAGTCTTATGTGTGTGTCCTGCCACAGCTTGGTGAGTAGATTTTTTTATCTATCCAATTAAATAATTTTATCACTAATTGATTGTTTTCATTGTTGTATTTCTTTCTTTGCTTCATAGAGATATTTAATGGTGTATCAAAACATTATCCTTGCCACAACACAAAACGTTAATTTACTTTTGGCGGCGTCTTTGGTTTATAGCTTATTCTGTTTACACATAGCTTATGTATAAAGAAAGAAAAATAATATGATTCAATACATCTTCTAGTGCTCTAACATTTCTATGATACTGCCCTCAAGGACATCTCCCTTGTATAGACCATCTACGTACTCCTATTTTTCAGCTTTTCCTTCTTCGCTTGGGACTGGTTTTCCATCTGAGCACTTGATATTTTCTCCAAAGGCCTTTTTAATTTTCCTGTAGACAAATGTCATCTTTTACACATTTTTATTCCCTTTTGCCAGTTTCACTTACTGCATTTTTATATTTTCTCCTTTCATAAATTAAATTCAGTATCTCGTGTGCTTCCAAGGGTTTCTAATAGGCTTTGTCTTTTTACTATTTGATCCTCTGCTGCCTTCACTATTTCATTGCTCACATCTACCCATTCTTCTTCTACTGTATTTCTTTCCCCTGTTCTTGTCAATTGTTCCCTAAAGTTCCCCCTGAAACTCTCAACAACCTCTTCTTTCATTTTATCCACGTTCTATCTCCTTAATTTCCAACATTTTTGCGATTTCTTCAGTTTTAATGTACAGTTCATAAACGATAAATTGTGGTCAGAGTCCACATCTTCCCCTGGAAATGTCTTACAATTTCAAATCGGACTCTGAAATCTCTTTCTAGCCATTATATAATCAATCTGAAACCTTTGATTGTAGCCAGGTCCCTTCCACACACACAACCTTCTGTCATGATCCTTGAAACAAGTGTTAGCAATAATTAAATTATAGTCTGTGCAAAATTCTACCAGATGGCGTCCTCTTGCATTCCTTTCCCCCAGTCCATATGCATCTATTTTTCCTTCTCTTCCTTTTCCTACTGTTGAATTCCAATCCCCCACCACTATTAAATTTTTGTCTCCCTCAACTATCAGAATAATTTGTTTTATCTCATCATACATTTCTTCACTCTCTTTATCATCTGCGGAGCTAGTTGGCATGTAAACGTCCACTACTGCGGTGTGTGTCGGCTTCATGTTTATCTTGGCTACACTAATGTGTTCACTATGCTGTTCACAATAGCTTATCCACATTCCTATTTCCTTATTCATTATTAAACCTATACCTGCATTATACCTTTTTGATTTTGTATTTATAACCCTGTATTCACCCGACCAAAAGTCCCATTCTTCCTGCCACCGAACTTCACTAATTCCCACTATATCTAACTTTAACCTATCCATTTCCATTTCTACATTTTCTAACCTACCTGCCCAATTAAGAGATCTGTAGAATGTCAGTTTTGTTTCTCCTGGTGACAATATCCTCCTGTGTAGTCCCCACCCAATGATATACTGCCGGAATATTTTACCCGACAAGATGCCATCATCATTTAACCATACTGTAGAGCTGCATGCGCTCAGGAAAAATTATATTGTGGTTTCCCCTTGCTTTCAGCCATTGTACCAGCACATCGAGGCTGTTTTGGTTGATGTTATAAGGCCAAATCAGTCAATCATCCGTAATGCTGCTTCTACAATTATTGAAAAGGCTGCTACCTTCAGGAACTACTTGTTTGTATGGTCTTTCAACAGATACCTCTATGTTTTGGTTGCACCTATAGTATGGCTATCTGTATCGCTGAGGCACACAAGCCTCCCCACCAGTGGTCCATGGTTCATGCATAAAATCAGTGATTTATAAAACAATATGTGAGATCTGTTTCCAGTCATACATAGAGCAAAGTCACAGGATTTTTAGTCAGACACACAGTACACACTTATACATACCTCTGCAACAGACTGCTTCATTCTTAATAACTACATTCAGACAATACAGGCAATCTTTCCACAGACATAAAACAAGATTATAATGTTAACAGTTTGTAAATGAAAGTCACGGTATGAATATATTAGAGGAAGGATAGTCTCCACACCTCTAACCATATACCGTAGTGAACATGTGCAACTTGAGACAGCTATTGTCTGTCTTAGATCTCCTGAAGGATTTAACCATGATATTTAATTATAAGAAATCATATCAAGAATGATGTGATAAATATTCAGTCACCTGTGGCCTTGAAATGGCTCACAGTAAGCAAGCTATAATACGAAAACAATCAAATGTAGAAATTCTTTAAATATCAGTATTACTTTTTTATCACTTTATTACAGGAAAATAATCCAGTACTAGTGCATTTTCAAGACATGCTCAATGTTCTGATGTTTTGAAACAGTATACATTCACAGGGAATAAGTTACAATACAAAACATACCAAAGACAAGCTTCAACTAAAAACACCAAAATCAAATATGACATCTCTCAAGTTCTAGCTATGAAATCAGTTACTGAAGAAAGAAAATACTCCCCTTCTGGATACATATTCATTACCAGATGTCCGACACTGTAGTAAGCCTCATCAGTTCTTCCAGCATAGTGAGTTGCATCATGTTCCCTATGCTTTCTTAAATCTGTCTCAGATCTGTGTTTTATTGTTTGTGTGTCTGTAGCAGGTGTTTGTTTCCTGTCGGAACTGGCTGTGAGTCTCATACTGTTTTCTTTCCAGATTCATATCCTGCATTGGCAATCTCCTTTTACTTCTGTAGGTAGTACAGTATTTTCCTCAGGTTGTCTACTGTCACATTGTACGGTGTTATACCACATAGTTCTGAATTTTTGCCAAAAATTTCTTTCCTGCTTTTTCATTGGTGCATGGTGCTCTACTTTGGCCTGTGTTACATGCTCTTTTCTATGGTACTTACTCCTCACTTTTTGCCAGAAATTCCTCACTTTTCAGCATCTCTCCTCCTCCTTGAAGGTGATATATGTTTCTTACATAGACAGCATTTGATGGTGTCATTAGTGTCCTCACTGCTTTCTAATCAGCATCTCTCCTCCTCCTTGAAGGTGATATATGTTTCTTACATAGACAGCATTTGATGGTGTCATTAGTGTCCTCACTGCTTTCTAATGTATCAGTTATGTCAGAATTCAGCACAAATACCTGCACTGTTTGTCTTTCAAACACTGGTATTGTTACTGCACTGCTATACAATATTTGTTGGGAACCAACAAAGAACACTAAAAATAAACAAGAATACCATGCACACTGCCATTACTTTCAGGAATCTACATTTAGGAACATGCCAGGAAATCTATCCAGCATGCAGTAGTAGTACTGGTTATGAAGATGTGTGCCTACATGCATGCATGCATGCATGCGTGTGTGCATCTGCACCTAATTCAGAGGCAAATATCTTTGACATTAACATGTGCAAAAATTACATAGTTTCTTTTCTGCATAGCTTTAAAACTGATTATATATTTATATGTCATTTTAATACGATGCCATGACTGGCTGGCGAGAGAAGCAGAAGAAGTGGGGGTACAAAGCACAACTGATCAAACTAAATTTTTTAATCAATTTATTTATTTATTGAAACTACATTCTGATTGGGCTGCCTTATTTTAATATGATGCTGACATTAGCTGCAGAAGGGGACCTGGGGTACGAAGCACATTTTTATTTTTTCAAAAAAAATGTTTTCAAAGTGGGATTTTTTTTAACTCACTGCCATCTGCCATCTTGATGAAGTCATTGTCCCTGGCACATGTAGGCAAGCTTCTGTCCCTGCACGCAGTCAACCCAGAGGTCAAAGGCCAAAGTGAGTCAACATCCTCATAGTCACAACGTCTTGCGGTTGACAAGCGCCTTACTAGCATGGATATGGAAATGTTTAGTATGCCCTTAAACAATTTAATCATCATAACATTTCATAAGGAGTATTTGCCATGGATTTCGATGCATTCTATGCTCTGCATTTATGAGGCATCAGCATCACTGATAGACACTGTTGCAGGATGACATGCATATTTGCACTTACGACTGCATCCTACTATGTTTACCTAACTTGAAAAAGTTAATAATATAATAAAATACTGTCTGTCTCTCAAAACTGTTTTTCATTTGACAAAAAAATCACAAATGTGTTGAATAAAATATGTAGTTACGATTAGTAAAGTAAAAATGGCAACTAGAATGATTTGTGTGTTCAGAAATCTAGAAAAGAGGCAATCAGGTCATATCTCAAGAAGTAACTAAAACAATTGTCCATGGGCAGGTGCATGTAGAAGAACTGTAGCTTGGGTTTAAAATTAACAGTTGTCCATACAGTATCTAGTTGAACAGTTCTTGATATATGTCTAAAAGCATGAGACAATACTTAGGTAGAGAGATACATTACAGTCCAATTGTCACTATGTCAAAAGCCGTTAATGCATTTTACATAGCATGAAACTTAATAAAAGTTCAGCTGCTGCAATTTCGGAGAGAATGAGACTTAACAGTTCATTAACATTCAGTTGTTTGTGCTATGTTAGAAAAACTTAGCAGTTCACACATTTTTCAGGTATTGTTGACTTAGTACATCATTATTAGAAGAGCCAGAAAGTGTGTGGTCATTACAGTGCAGCCTGTTAGATGAATGGTATGCTATAGTATCTATCTGAATCAATTACCTACAGTTGCAGAGCTGTAATAGAGAAAATCTACTTTTTACTTATGAATCTTTCATCTTACTGGCATATCTACAATTCCCACACAACTTTATGATTCTGATGAGGGTATTTTCTCTCTATAGGCACAGTGAGGGCTAAGAGTTTCTGGTTACCTATCTCAAGTAAGCAAAATAAATAACAAAACTCAAAGCTGATAACTGTATAGTAATTGCTTTCTTCTTTTACAAAGTCCTAACTTAATCATTCTTCCTACACATTTAGCAGATGAGGTCTCCCCCATGAATACTGTACACAGCCATAGCACATGATGCAGTAGCACTATACACCTTGTGGACCTATCAACCTCAACCACTGTTGGAACATCTCTGACAAAGCAGAGAGGAAGGTTTTCAACAAACAGTTAAGTGGCATTGTGAAGTGGTAGAGTGTTACACCATATAATGTACTATGTATTATTGGTGGTATCCTACTGACCTGTCGTTCAGTACCTTGTACATTAGTAACATCATGTCTACCACAAAACATGCATCTGTTTGGTGTTCACGAAAATCCAGTCTGGACTATTGTGTTGCAGCAATGTGACTATCCCCACAGCAATCGGCAACCCCATGGATTTTTGTGGACAACAACTCAAGAATTGCAGTGCAGGAAGTGCAGTGTTCCCTGTGTACTAATTATGTGATTAAAACTAAGTCCACTGCTCAACAATGCGTCATTTCTTTTGCTAACACTGGCCTTGTCATGTCTCAACAATGACTGCTTGCTCTCTCTGAACCTAACATTAGACTTTGAGGATAATACCAAGTCTGGCTCCACCTCTGTTCAACAGTGGCCACAAACTATGTAAATGATTCCATGTTCCTCCAGGCCCTGCATTGGACTGAGGCAACTGCAACCCATTCCAGCACAACCAATTGTGTGATATGCAGACCAGCAGGCATGTTGCATAACACATCAACCAACTGACCGTTCACCTGCCTTTCTCATCGCAGTGTATAGGCACACATTTAAAACTGCCACCATGCAACACCACTGGGCGAGCTTTATGGTTCCCGACCATGGAATAGATTTCTGAAATTTTCAGAATGTCTGATGATGCTGACAGGTGTGTTCACTGATTCTGCCATGTAGCATCACATGTTAAACTCTTTAGTGACATTATCCTGACCCTGCCACATAAGAACAAGTATTGTGAATTGAAAGCCACCCTATTATAGAGAATTTCATGCAGTCCAAAGCAGCAACTTCAGAAGGCCACATACAAGCATCAACTCCAGGCAGACACAACTTTGCAACTTTGGCACCGACTCTGTGCGACCACTGATGTGTCTCTTATGCCAGACATGTCTGTGGACCCTTTGGCTGGTGAAGTTACTAACAGACCTACAACTTGTGATGATCATCCCTGAGCCTCCCCCCCCCCCCCCCCCCCCCCCCCCCCCCAGAAGATCAACTCAGGCTGGCATATCGTATGTCTTTGGAGATCTGCCACTGCTGCAGGATTAATAAGTGCAAAGATGTTTCTACCAGTGGCACTGGACGTTCACTCGAGTCCGTCCGAACCGTCACAACTGTTCATGAAGAGGATGCCACACCTCAACAACGGCTGACAACCCACCACAACTCGGCCACACAGCCCACCCCACATGGTAACAACACACTAGGTATCACTCCCACCCCTGACCAATGACTTGTTGGTTTCACAGCCAATTCAGCACCACCACCCATAAGTGTCGCTAAAGCTGTAATTCCCAAATACCACCAGTGGTCCAATATAGTTGCACCTGCCCATGTAGAAGAGACAAGGCACCTATGGCTTTCAAACACTGCACAGGCAAGTGTTGCCACGGTGATGCCCATGCAGGGGCAACTCTATGTGCCCGATCTTTCAATGCATCAGTACTTCTTTATAGACACAAGATTGCACATCAGCTCCCTGCCATGACTCAACAGGTTGACATATACACCACCAATGGCCTTATGACTCCTTTCAGCAAAAAGTCTCCGAAACCATGGTCCATGGCACCACCGACCCCAATGTGCACCTTTTACTGACTTTCCAGTGTCCTTGGACCTTCTATGTCATGGACATCACCAAGCCAGTCCTCAGAATGGACTTTTTATGCTTTCACTGGTCCTCAGCAGGCATCGTTCACATGATTTCATCCATCATTTCACTAGTGCTAGTCAGGGTCTCGTCACCTCGGCCATACTTACACCACTCACATCTGCCCATCGTCCACTCAAACAGCAATGTGTCAATGACACACACTTTGATACATTTCACGAGTGTGGTGCACTGGTTGATGATATACTGAGTACACATTAAAACTACCTTGACTGTTGTATTCAATCCCAGTGGCTCTTCCCTGAAAAGGAAGACCTTAAGTGCCACATCAATGATGAAACTACAGAACTGCAACTGATCCTCCTCCACATGGTGGAGTGTCAACAACGGGAGACAGTGGGCGATGCACCGGCTTCCACCCCACACCCTCCCACCCAGTCCGCAGCTCTGGTCTCGCGGTCACGTTCTCACTTCCCGAGCACGAGGTCCCAGGTTCGATTCCCGGTGGGGTCAGGGATTTTCACCTGCCTCGAGATGACAGGGTGTTTGTGTTGTCCTCATCATTTCATCATCATTCATGAAAGTGGCGAGATTGGACTGAGCAAAGATTGTGAATTTGTGCGGGCGCTGATAACAATGCAGTTGAGCACCCCACAAACCAAACATCATCATCCTCCCACCCAGCCTTGGCTCACACGCACCACACTCTCACTGTTGACAGTGCCGCACATTAAAAATCTTCCCAAAGCCAATACAGTGCCACCTGCAGTGTTAGTAAACTGTGCCACTGACCCAGCCACCTCCCACGTCTGCGCGCATACATACGCAGTTCAGGATGTGACAATGCAGGGTACAGTGACCACTGACAATCCACCAGTTCACCACAAAACTCAGTGCCTGTGCCTCACAGTCTTACAGACAGCTATGTTGGCTATTAACAAACTGTTGCAAGTAGGGATTGTACACCCTTCTGACAGCCCTAGGGTATCCTGCATTAAACCTGTGCCCAAAAAAGATAGTTCAGTCAGATTCAATGGTGGCTACAGGGTAGCAAACTCCAGACCTGCGCACGATAGTTGTCCGATACATAAAATATAGGACTTCATGTGAGCACTTGCTGGTGCAACATTGTTTAGTACTATTGACCACATTCGAACATACTTACAAATCCTGAAGCATCCATATGATACTGAGAAAACAACAATCACTATGCTGTTTGGACTTCTTAAATATCTCTACATACCTCAAGGTCTCAAGAACGCTACTCAGACGGGGCAGAGGTATATTGGTTGTCTTCTTTTCCATTTTCCCTTCAGTTATACATAGCTGGATGACATTCTCATTTTCTCCAAAAACCACGATGAACATTTGGGCATCTAGGACTAGTTCTAACTGTGCTCCAAGATGGTGGTGTGGTTAATAATGAATCCAAATTGCAATTACAGCAACTGGAGGTACCATTCCTAGGTCATAAGCTCAATGCTTCTGGTATGCAGCCAACGGCAGTGCATATCTCTGTGGTGAGCAATCTTTTTCTCCCTGAAACATATCATGACCTACATCATTTTTTAGGGATTATAAATTTCTGTCTTCGCCACCTGCCTTGTATAGCTTGACTGCAGATGCCTCTCACAAAGGTCCTGGTGGGCATTGACAAAGATGGCAAGAATAAAATTCAGTGGGCTTCGGAGATGGCAGATTCATTTTGACATGCCAAACGATGCTTAGCACATGCTGCACCTTGGCACACCCCAATGCCAATGCCAATTGACCATCATGATTAGCACGAGCAATTCTGCTATTAGGGCAGTTCTACAACAGGCACTCACTGGTGAACCTCAGCTGCTCCATTTTTTCTCCAAGAAATTGTCACCCACAGAAGCCAAATGGTCTGCATTTGACAGGAGCATCCAGCAGTCTATTCTGCTGTCTGCAAAGACATTGGGGGCAAAGTAGATCACAAGCCACTAGTAGATACCAGAAGAAACCCATCATCAGATGCCAGCCCACAACAGTTCCAGCATTTAGACCATATCTTGCGCTATACCAAAGACATCAGACATGTTCATGGTTCAGATAATATTAGTGCAAATTATATTTCATGGTCCAGTGCTATATCTGTACAATACGACATCACACACGTGGCAATGGAATGACCTGAGCATCGGAGAGCTGCTTAACAACCAGACACTGAACTTGCTATCCAACATCTTTTACTCCCTTCATCTAATGAACCATCATTACCAGATGTGTCAAAAGACAAGCTGCATCCATTGATGCCTCTGCAAATGCATAAGGAGATGTTCTACCTGCTACATAACTTGAATCACTCCAGTATCAAGGCGACAGTACACTTCGTCAAAGATAGATTCATGTGGCCAAATATGAAATGTGATTGCCATTGCTGGGACTAGGCATGAATTCCCTGCCAAAGGGGCAAGATTGGTCACCACGCTCAGCCTCACCTTGGATGCTATCAGATCCCAAAAGCGCACTTTAAGCATGTACATCTTGACACTGCCAGCCCCCTACCCAAAACAGATGACTATCACTACCTCCTTTGTGTGATCAACAGAGCCATACAGTGGGTTGAAGCAGCTCTATCCTACATTATGGCTGAATCTACTGTTTGCGCATTTGTCAACCTGTGAGTTGTATGGTTCAGGACCCAAGAGCTCATTACCACTGATTCGGGTCATCAGTTTGAGTGTGGCCTCTTTAATGCTGTGTGCCACCTCATGTGATTGTTGCGCGCACACACACGCACGCACGCACACACGCACGCACGCGCGCGCACACACATACACACACACACACACACACACACACACACACACACACACACACACACACCGTCACCACCAACTATCTCACACAAAGTAATGGGCTCATGGAGAGGTGGCATAGGATCATGAAGGCAGCTCTGGTGCATCGCAGTGAGTCCCGGTCCGAAGTCTTGTAGCTGTCACTGTCAGAGGTACTATATGGTGCACCTCTCATCCTGCCAACAGACTTCACCCAACCTTCTACAGATCCCTTTCAGCCCAACCTCCCATCACTGATTCATTGGGTACCCCAACATATTCACACAGTTTGCATCCCACTGCCAACACCACATTTAACACCAAAGGTCTTTCTACAGAAGGATCTGGCGCAGTATGATTATGTCATGTTGCGGGATCCCACACAGTGTCATCAGCTAAGGGCCACAGACCTTTGACATTCTACTATGTGATACACAAATGACCATTCACAACACCTGCCTGAAGCCAGTGTGGATACTACATGACAGCCACATGCAATTGCATGTATGTTCTGACAGAAGACAAGAATGACTGGCATGAGTCATCTCTACTCTACTCTGCTACAGATTCCTTGCATCATACCATGGATGACAAAGCAGTCTCCTTTGCAGGCACTGTGCCCACCAAGCCCTTGCTAAGACATGTTATTTGCTTGAGTGTGCCAAAGTGCAGTGCCATGCCTCTTTAAACAGCACTCTTCTATTGCATGTTACTGTATTTCACTCTGTGGAATTCAAACTTGTGTATTTTGTAATGGAACCCATCAAGCTAATATCCAGGCCAGTGGGAATTAAAATGTCCTGTGGTGCCTCTCCTGCTCCCAGTTGGCCAATTTGTCATCCTAGCCTACTGAGTAGGATTATTTGTAACCAGGAGACTAAGAACTCTTCAGGAAAAGAACTCTTCTGAAAATTTTCACTCTTTATTGCTTATTAGCTAATAACCTTCTCTTTAGTGTGACATAAAATTAAATATAGGAAACATAAAACCAGTAAAGACAAGGGACAGGCAAGACAGTACACACTCATTCAATCCTTATGTCTCACCATTTTTTTCCTCTCTGATCTTGCTACCGCTTCACACGGCGTGCTTTCCTTTTTGCGAATGAATCTATTACTCCATCAAACGTTTTGCTGCATGAAAAATCAAAATGTCGCTGTCGAATACTGAAAAAGCTGTTAATACGAATAGTACCCAAGGCTGGGGTGGTTTCTTGATTTGATGACGTCCACTTTGTCACTGTCTGTTAGATAAAACGAAGTGGGCCTTTCTAATACTGCAGCAATCGCCAAATAAGCGATACTGTCTGGGCACAAAATGGTCATTTTTATCAACCTCATTTACACAAATAACACGACAGAATATAATTCACGAAGTACCAATATCGAATGCCTATTAGGCCTACTACAATTAAAAAGTTCTATCTTAGGAATTAGTTTCACGTTTCATTCTTAAGCTACAGTTCCTCAAGTATGAGATCGAAAAGTGGTAGTAGTGCGAAATTTTTATATAAATTTGTAATCGACAAATTCTTCCATATAATTTATGTGATGTCATCGTTTCTCTTCCTTCCTCGTTCTACAGAACAATATCGTCGTCACCAATTCTGTAATTATTCCTGCCATTGTCAAAACTGATTCTCCAGTTAACTTCACTAACCCTGCCAGAATCACCCTTTATCCAGCGTTTACTCTCCGGTTAGGCGTTGTTACGTGTTCGTACAACGCATTTTCAGCGCTGTTCCGAGAATAAAACTTAAGCCGATGCTAACCGAGGACTGTACAACTGGTCCTTAGTCGTGTACTGATCTGATAAATTTTTTTTGTCAAATGTCATTTTCCTGGATACACCGAGAAGATAATATGTAATCTTTCTTACCTATTATTCATTTATTTCCACTCTGGTAGTCTGAATCTATGTATTTCGCTAGTAAAATATAATGATGCTTATCATTCGCACACCCAGTCAACCACATAAGCTAACAGCAACTATTATATTACCACTCAACCATTCTGGTATATTCCGCTCAGCTCATCTAGCCCCATAACCTTTTGGCTGCGGGCAAGTTTTTTATTTCTTGAAGCGGCGAGGATTCCCCTGGCAGAGACATCACGTACACTACGCACGCATGCAAAAATCAACTTACGATTCGTTCAGAAATCAACTTAGAATGAGTTTTAAAATGTTCAAAAATCAACAAGGATGCGTTTCAAAATCATTTCAAAATCGATAGACCGACGTGTGGTAGATGCTAGCCGCTTTGTGAAACGAGTTTTTTTTCTTCAAGAATATGAATTTGGTGCTCCCTGTAATTGCCGCCTAGGGCAGGTACTCCCCAGCCTCACCCTAAATTGTTGCCTGGTCATGTGCACATGTGTGCATCGACATGCCATATCACCATCCACCACAGCACTATAATACAATGTGAATATGGAACTGCCACAACTCAGCTTTTGCCATTATTCGGTTCAAGAATACCGGCTTAGATCTTAACACGATCCAGGCCCCCCAAAAATTTACAAGTAGTTGGCGCACGCGCCATAGAAGCTTCACCATGAATATCATTGCCCGTAAAATATATCGCCTTTAGTATAATATTTGACAACGAGTATGAAACAGTCTCATCGTAAATATTTGAAATTAGCAGCAACAGGAAAGTAACCGCATTTGTCATTTACGAGTTCCTAACCAGGAGCGAATTTTATTATACCATCTGTGTGCTTGAATGGTTCAGTTTCTTATGTTCCTGAGTGTAAATTTAATATCTAATAGCCACAGTTGTCGCGTTTTTGTTTGCGTCGGAAAGTAAACCGATTTTCTGACATATTACAAGTTCCTAATCAGGGGCAAATTATTTAGTTTCACCGGAGTGCTTTGGTAGATAGGTTTCTGAATGTCTGCATATTACTAGACACAGTTTGTATGTTTTCGTCAGGGTCTACAGTAGAGTTGCGCAGCATGCCTCAATAGTCCGTTTATCTGCATAGTTCAGTTTTCCACGGCCTTTAGTGTGGATAGGGACTGCGATTGTTGGGTGCGGATGCGAGCTGAGTTGGTGACATTTTGCTCTCAGCTTCAGGCTGTGATGGCTTCGGTTACACAGCTTGAGGCTGCAGTGAGTGGACACCACTGTTGTGGGCCAGCCGTGGGGATCCAATGGATGTCCAGCACGTCCGAGTCCTCCGATCGGTCCTCTCACTGGTGGCCAGCCCAGTTACTGCTCGCACTGACGCTGACCCCTCACCTGTGGTCGAGTGGGAGGTCGCCCCAGGGCGAAGCAGATGGCGAAAGACTTCCCAGGCGGCCACAAGTAAGACCTCCCCGGCTTATCTGACAAACAGGTTCCAGGTGCTGTCTGTGGCTGACACTGTCACTGAGCCAGATGTGTCGCCTGTCCTGTTTCAGAGGAACCCACTCAGACTGCAAGATCCGGGCAATCATAGAGGGTGGGATTATGGTAGCTGGGAGCTCCAACGTTAGCCGTATTATGGGGCCCATTAGGGACTTCGCTGACAAGAAGGGTAAGAAATCCAATGTGCACTCTGTGTGCATACCGGGTGGAGTCATTCCAGAAGTGGAAAGGGTCCTCCCAAATGCCATGAAGAGCACAGGGTGCAGCCAACTGCAGGTGGTGGCTCACGTTGGTACCAATGATGTGTGTCAGTTTGGATCAGAACAGATTCTCTCTGGTTTCGAGCGGCTAACAGAAGTGGTAAAGGCTGCCAATCTTGCTTGCAAGATGAAAGTAGAGCTGACCATTTGCAGCATAGTTGACAGGACTGATTGCAGACCTCTGGTACAGAGCCGATTGGAGGGTCTGAATCAGAGGCTCAGACAGTTCTGCGACCGTGTACGCTGCTGATTCCTCGACTTGCGCCAAAGGATGGTTGGGTTTCGGGTTCCGCAGAACAGGTCAGGTGTCCACTATACGCAGGAGGCGGCTACACGGGTAGCAGGAGCTGTGTGGTGTGGAATGGGCGGTTTTTTAGGTTAGAGGGTCTCGGGAAAACACAAGAAGGGCTTCAGTCACAAAGGGTGCAGGCTGAACACAGGAAAAACGTAGATAAAGGAACCATTGGTATAACAGTTGTAATTTGTCGTAGCTGTGTTGGGTAAGTACCAAAGCTCCAAGCGCTAATAGAAAGCACCGGTGCTAAAATCGTTATAGGCACTGAAAGCTGGCTAAAGCCGGATATAAGCACAGCAGAAATTTTTGCGAAGAACCCAAAGGTGTTCAGAAAGGATAGGCTAAACACGGTTGGCGGTGGCGTGTTTGTTGCTGTCAGAAGTAGTTTAACTTGTCGCGAAATTGAAGTAAATACTTCCTATGAGTTAGCATGGGCAGAAGTTATTAGTGGCAACCGGAATAAAATAATAATTGGGTCCTTTTACCGACCTCCCAATTTAGATGATACAGTTGCTGAAAGGTTCAAAGAAAACTTGAATCTGATTTCAAACACGTACCCGACTCATACGATAATAGTTGGTGGTGACTATAATTTACCCTCGATACCTTGGCGAAAATACATGTTTAATTCCGGAGGTACACATAAAATATCATCCAAAATTGTGCTAAACGCATTCTCTGAAAATCATTTCGAGCAGTTAGTTCATGAGCCCACGCGAATAGTAAACGGTTGTGAAAACACACTTGACCTCTTAGCAACAAATACTCCTGAGTTAATAACGAGCATCAAAACCGATTCAGGGATTAGTGAACACAGAGTTGTCGTAGCGAGATTGAACACTGTAATCCCCAAATCCTCGAAAAATAAGCGAAAAATATACCTATTCAAAAAAGTAGATAAAAATTCACTTGACGCCTTCCTGAGAGACAATCTCCACTCATTTTAAATTAATAATATAAGTGTAGACCAGATGTGGCTTAGATTCAAAGAAATCGTATCGGCAGCAATTGAGAGATTTATACAAAATAAATTAACAAACGACGGAGCTGATCCTCCTTGGAACACAAAACGGGTTAGAACACTGTTTCAGAAACAACGAAACAAACACGCCAAATTTAAACAGACGCAAAATCCCAGAGATTGGCGATCTCTTACAGAAGCTCGAAATTTAGCGCGGACTTCAATGCGAGATGCCTATAACAGTTTCCACAACGAAACTTTGTCTCGAAACCTGGCAGAAAATCCAAAGAGCTTCTGGTCGTATGTGAAGTATGTTAGCGGCAAGAAACAATCAATGCCTTCTCTGCACAATAGCAATGGAGATACTACCGAAGACAGTGCTACCAAAGCAGAGTTACTTAACACAGCCTTTCAAAATGCCTTCACAAAAGAAGACGAAGTAAATATTCAAAAATTCGAATCGAGAACAACTGCCAACATGAGTAACATAGAAGTAAATATCCTCGGAGTAGTGAAACAACTTGAGTCACTTAATAAAAGCAAGTCTTCTGGTCCAGACTGTATACCAGTTAGGTTCCTTTCGCAGTATGCTGATGCATTAGCTCCATGCTTAACAATCATATACAACCGTTCACTCGACGAAAGGTCTGTACCCAAAGACTGGAAAGTTGCACAGGTCACACCAATATCCAAGAGAGGTAGTAGGAGTAATCCACTAAATTACAGGCCCATATCATTAACGTCGACATGCAGCAGGATTTTGGAACATAGATTGTGTTCAAACATTATGAATTACCTCGAAGAAAACTGTCTATTGACGCACAGTCAGCATGGGTTTAGAAAACATCGTTCCTGTGAAACACAACTAGCGCTTTATTCACATGAAGTGTTGCGTGCCATTGACAAGGGGTTTCAGATCGATTCCGTATTTCTGGACTTCCGGAAGGCTTTTGACACTGTACCACACAAGCGGCTTCTAGTGAAATGGAATATTGTCTCAGTTATGTGACTGGATTTGTAATTTCCTGTCAGAGAGGTCACAGTTCATAGTAATTGACGGAAAGTCATCGAGTAAAACAGCAGCGACTTCTGGCGTTCACCAAGGTAGTGTTATAGGCCCTTTGTTGTTCCTTATCTATATAAACGATTTTGGAGACAATCTGAGCAGCCATCTTCAGTTGTTTGCAGATGATGCTGTCATTTATCGACTAATAAAGTCATCAGAAGATCAAAACAAACTGCAAAACGATTTAGAAAAGATATCTGAATGGTGCGAAAAGTGGCAGTTGACCCTGAATAACGAGAAGTCTGAGATCAATCACATGAGCGCTAAAAGGAACTCGTTAAACTTCGGTTACACGATAAATCAGTCTAATCTAAAAGCCGTAAATTCAACTAAATACCCAGATATTACAATTACAAACAACTTCAATTGGAAGGAACCAAATTCTACCGCTTATTGGCAGGACACCTAGAAAATGTAACAGACCTACTAAGGAGACTGCCTACACTACACTTGTCCATCCTCTTTTAGAATACTGCTGCGCGGTGTGGAATCTTTACCAGATAGAACTGACAGAGTACATCGAAAAAGTTCAAAGAAAGGCACCACGTTTTGTATTATCGCGAAATATGGGAGAGAGTGTCACAGAAATGATACAGGATTTGGGCTGGACATCATTAAAGGACAGGCGTTTTTCGTTGCGACGGAATCTTCTCACGAAATTCCAATCACCAACTTTCTCCTCCGAATGCAAAAATATTTTGTTGACACCGACCTACATAGGGAGGAACGATCACCACTATAAAATAAGGGAAATCAGAGCTCGTACAGAAAGATATAGGTGTTCATTCTTTCCACGCGCGATGCGAGATTGGAATATGGAGAATTGTGAAGGTGGTTCGATGAACCCTCTGCCAGACACTTAAATGTGATTTTCGGAATATCCATGTGGATGTAGATGTAGATGTAGATATGCATCTGGGCGATTCCAATCCTTGCAATGGGGACTGTAGCAGACCTTTCTCGTGTAATGCTCGTACACAGAAAGTAAAATTTTGGTTAGAAAATTTGGAAGTGGTTTGCTGACTACTCTGCTTTCCCAGCAGAGGTTTTGTGGAGATATTGACCTCAACCACTATGGGAACCTCTCTGATGGTACAGAGAGGAATGTCTTTGACAAACAGTGAAGTGGCATTGTGTTGTACATGGATGTAACTCTTACCTCCATGGTGTAGTAAATGATGCTGCTGTAAGAATGCAGAGATACACTAAATAACATAACATGTATCACTGCAGATATCTACTGATCCACAGTTCGATGCCTCCCACAACATCAAGTAGATTTGCAATGACTGTCTCATATTTGCCATCATACGAGTACTGTTAGGTCGGATATTATGACTTATTAATATCACCATAATGGTAACAGATGCATTGATAGTTGTCATGGACAAGTCTGTACCTAACATGTAATCAGAATTACACTCCAGAGGCCAGATGGATCATCTCCGCTTCTACACTTAGCACAACTGGACTTGTGCAAGTTCAGTTGGATTTTGAATTTCCTGCCATTTTTTAATTTCTGTGTTTAAAAGTAATGGAATAACTACACTTGACAATCATTTGTTTGTTAAGTGGTGAAATCTACTGTAAACTATATGGAAATCGAAAACACAGATTCCAAGGTAAGTTTTGCACAAAGAATTGTGATGTAAAATTCACTCATTTCGACACAAAATTCACTGATTCTGTACTAAATTCTCTGCTTTAAAATATTTGAATTTCAGTGTTTAAAACTGATGGGATCACTACATTTAATGATTTTTCGTTTGCTAAAGTGGCAAACTAAATGCAAACCAATAACATAAGTATGATGCAAACTGAGTTTGATGTGAAATTCACTCATTTCGTCTCCAAATTCACTGACTCGACGCAAAATTCACTGATTTCGGCGGAAAATTGGTAATTTGTTACTAATTTGCTGTAATCTGGATGCAATTTGTTACGATCTCACTGTAATATGAGCAATTTCTTACAATTTCATTGTAGCATTGTCAGTTTGTTACACTTATACGTCCTCAGAAAAGGGCAGCACAAATTGTCACAGGTGTGTTGAATCCATGGTAGAGTGTAGTAACTGAAGTAACTGAAACGGCAGACTTTTGAAGACAGATGTAAACTATCCCGAGGAAGTCTATTAACAAATTTTCAAGAACTGGCTTTAAATCATTGCTCTAGGGATGTACTACAACCCCCTACATATCACTCACAGAGGGATCATGAGGATATAATTAGAATAATTACTGCATGTACAGAGGCATTCAAACAATCATTCTTCTCATGCTCCATACGTGAATGGAACAGGAAGAACCCTAATAACTGGTACAGTGGCACATACCATCTGCCATGCACCTCAAGGCGGTTTGGAGAGTATAAATGTTGATGTAACATGGGCAATTTGTTACACTTTCATTGCAACATGGCAATAATTACAACTTCACTGCAGCACAGGCAATTATAATTTTGCTGTATTGTTACAATTTTGCTGCGCCACTGAACTATCTGCTACATTTTTTTCTGTAACATGAGTTAACTTGTTACATTTTCAAGTAACGTGATGATGTTCAAGGATACGCTGTAAAGTAATGCCTCCAAATTTTCTATGTGAAGTTTGTTTAAACTTCTTAAATAAAACAGACATTATTAACAATCTACATCTTTATTCTTCATATCTACATGTTTATTTCTCAATTAGTCACTCTGGTGATGAACAGATTTCTTCCACCGAGAGACGAGTTCGTTAATTCCGTCAATGTAGCATGGTTGGGTTTGTTGACAGCTACAGTCTCACCTCTGTTTGTGCTGCTTCACCTCTATCAAAATAAAGTCTTTTAGATGTCCTTTAAATTTTGGAAACAGGTGGAAATCAGATCAGGCCAAGTCAAAACTTTATGGAAGAAGACCAATGACAGTGAACCAAAGGCATCGCATTGTTGCAGATGCATCGCTTGTGTGTGGCTTGGCATTGTCATGCTGATGGGGAGGTTGCTCCACTTATGAACTCTTCTAATTTTATTTTCAGTTTTCTGACGGTCTCACAACATCTTTCAGGGTCTATAGTTGTGTCTTTAGGCATGAATTCGAAAGTCACCACACCTTGAACATTTCAGAACGCTGTGAGTATGAATTTTCCTGTTGATGGCATAGTCTTGAACTTTTTTGGCGCCATTGGTTCTTTGTGGCATTGATGCACTCTTGTTTTTGGGGTCAAAATCGTGATCCTAGTTTTTGTCACCTGTCACAGTGTTGTTAAGGAACCTGTCACCCTCACATCAAAACGCAAAAGAAATTATTGAGAAATGTCCAGTCTCCCCTGTTTCAAGCCAGGAGTGAGCATGCAGGGCATCCGCTGTGAACACTGTTTCCTGTACTGTAGTTCTGCAATGACAGTCTTACATTGTGTCATGATATGCCACACTTACCTAAGAGCTTTGTCTGTGTTATCCAACGATTTTCTCTGATTAGTTCATCAAGCAAATCAAGAATTTTATTCACCATAGACCATTGTACTATGATATTGGCTTCGTCATACAGGATGTACCAGTACATACAGAATAATAAAATAAACAAATGTTAGTATGTTACAGAATACTTTTCAAACATGGCAGTGTACCAAATTACACCAGGATAGCTTCTAAAAGTTAATGCAATAAGTACATTATTATCTAATATAATATACTATTGTATTGTTTATTGTATACACTTTGTAATTACACATGATTAACCACAGCACACAATAATATGTTTAACTACAGACAACTTTTAAATGCTAATATCCTCCTCTGGCACCTCAAAGAATTCTTTAATGTCATAGAATGGATGATCTGACAGCCAGCTGTACCACTTAATTTAAAAAAAATTATATCCATAGACTGAGCATGAATTGGCAGTTTATTGAACATTTTGAGTGGGTTAACTTTGTGGGAATTTCCAGTTTTTGCTAATCTGTGGCGCGGTATGTCTAAATTACCCTCAGCCCTGGTGTTGTGTTCATGTATTTCCCCTCTGGCAATAAAGTGTGAAAGATTATTTTTAATATAGAGTACAGAAACATAGATGTATAAATTTATAATTGTGAGTATTCTGAGTCTGGAAAAAAAGAGGACGACAGTGCTCCCTATCACCTCTTTTGCATATTATGCATAACACTTTTTTTTCGTAATTTCAAGATGTTCTTGATATGAGGTGAGTGCCCCCATTTAATCAGACCATATGAAATATGTTACTGGAATAGCCCAAAGTATGTCACCCTAAGGTACTCTAAGCTCACGACCTCCTTTAGTTTCAAGATAAGATATGCCACCTGAGATATTTTTTCACATACATGATTGACATGTTCCTCTAAATAGAGTTTAGAGTCAATGTGAATACGTAGGAGTTTTACCGACTTACTGCCTACTTCAGTTGACGTTCCCATTAAAAGTTGTTGGGCTTTATCACGATTGCACAGGAGCTTATTGGCTGCAACCAGTCCAGGGCCTTAACAAGTGTTTCTTTTGTTAGTTTATTCAGATCTGAAATGTTATGATGTGTGGTAAGTAGTGTTGTATGGTCACCATAACACACTACAGGATGGGCGATGTTTTTAGGTAAATCATTAATAACTACAATGAAGAAGAAGGGTCCAAGGATAGATCCTTGTGGTACACTTGTGCTGATTTCCATTACACAAGAATTTACATTTCTGACTGAAACGAATTGTTTTCGGTTACTTAAATAAGAATTTATCACTGCTAAAGCGCTCCATTTCTCCCCATAAAACTCTAGTTTCCCCAGTAGTACGTCAATAGGAATGCAATAGAAAGCTTTGCCTAGTTCACATAATAGCAGTGATAACATGTCATTGTTTTCAAAATCTGTTAAGGTTTGGTCAATGATTCCCAAGATGCCCTCTGTTGTGTTTTTCCCTTTGCGAAAACCAAACTGATTGCTACATAGGATATCGTGTTTTTCAAAGAAGCTGCTTATTTGCATGTGTATCAGTGCCTCAAATATCTTTGAGAATATTGGAACAATGGAGACTGGTTTGTAGCTTTGGGGAAGATGTTTGTCCTCTTTTTTAAAAACTGGGACAACTTTTAATACCTTAAGTGCATCTGGAAAAACTCGAAATTCTACACATTTAACAAAAATATAAGCTAATGATTTGGCGATTGAGTGTATTGTCTTTTTAATTACGTTATTTGATAACCAATAACAGTCCATACTTTTATAACCTGAAAATTCGGATACAGCTTTCATGACATCAGCACATGTGGCAGCCCTCCATTGAAATACCAGGTTAAAAGGCAGTGGTGTTCCAACAAGGTCCATTGCAGATGAATTTGTTGCTTTAATACTGTTACTTATTTCTTTAACAGAGTTTAAAAAATAATGATTTAATTTCTCAGGTTCAGGCAGAGCTGTTTCTGTACGTTTTGGTGTATTATCTTGTTTTATCATCTGTCATATTGCCTTGCATTAATTGGGAGCCCTTTCTATACAGTTTTCCACTGTTTGCTTTTTTGCCAGAAGAAGTTTAGCTTTGCAGTATTTTTTGCATTTCAGATATGACCTATGAATGTTCACGCTCTGTTATGCTCCTTGGTTAGCGGCTTGCTTATGCATCTGATACAGAAATATGCTTGTTTCCTCTAATTTCTGCTAGCTCTTCTGTAAACCAGTTCAGACTTTTCTTTTTAATTTTACTTGGATATCTAATTTTTTTTTACTGTTGAACAAGAATACCATAAATCTGTGTACTTTTTAAAGAAGTTATCAAAGGTAATTTCAGCTTCCCTTTTTCCAGATTGATAATTATATAGAAAGTCCCAATCTGGACTTCCTAATCTATCAACAAACATACTTTTGTATTTGTTAGAACTTCAAGTTTAACACATATATTTCAGAACGACACAACAACACATATTAGTCACAGAGTAAGTTGACAAGTAAGACATGTGTACACGTTAGCATTCGAATGAGCACTGAGTCCCAGTCTAGCGACCGCTGCTCAGCTGGCCGCTTAGGTGGCGCAGCTGCTGCATGGTTGGCAGACAGCGCCGCACGTAGAGGACGCGCGTAATTGCGCGGCGGCACTTTGAATGATCGGCGAGTCACAACACTTTTCCCCCCTTTGAAATTGTTGCACTGGTCTTGATGGAGGTGTCCTGGAGATGGCTAACGTCCATAGGCGTTGTTTGACTCGCCGTAAAGTCTCGAGGAGGAGGCTTCCCGTACCGACGGAAGTGTCCCCGATGATAACGGGTCGAGATGACAGGAGACGTAGGGGTCGAATCTGCTGGGGCCCCATGCACCAATCTGCCCGTTGCGGCCAGTCCAGTTGATATGACAGGAGACATGGGCGATGTGTCGGCGTCCGTTGGAGGAGGAGGCGAGTAGATTTGCTCTGACAGAGGATGGTCCTCCGGTTCCTGCATGGGCACGTCTCCTGGTGGCGTCAGTTCTGGTGCTGGCATCGCGATGACGGTGAGAGGGCTGTGTTGTGAGTATTGAGAGATGCCAAGATCCCGAGCGTCAGGTAGAGCCAAAGGTGGTGTGGCGGCATTCGGAACAGGCGTTGCTGGCACCCAAGGCCGAAGCTGGTCCGAATGACGCACTGCAACACCCATGTCCGTCTGGATTTCATACAGGCGTCTGCCACGGTGTCTTAAGATGCGGCCCGGGCTCCATTTTGGCCGCCTGCCATATCCCCGTACCCAGACGAGGTTGTCGGTGGTGAACCGGCCAAGTGAAGGCACCCGCGGCCGTGAGATGGGAGGCCGCAGAAGATGAAGTAGCATGCGGGGCTGTCGGTCATGTAAGTGCTCAGCCGGGCTGTGGTCGCCCATGGGGGTGAAACGGTAAGACGCCAGAAACGGGAGAAGCGCATCAGCAGCAGCAGAAGAAGTCAGAAGTTTCCGCATCTGAGCCTTAAATGTGCGGACCAGTCGTTCAGCCTCAGCGTTGGATTGTGGATGGAACGGTGGCGCCGTGACATGCGTAACGCCGTGACGAGCACAAAAATCCGCAAATTCGGAAGAGGCAAATTGCGGACCATTATCAGTAACAAGAGTAGAGGGGAGGCCTTCCAAAGAAAAAATGCGGGCGAGAGCACTGGTGGTTGCCGCGGTGGTAGGTGACGTGCAACGGACAATGAAAGGAAAGTTAGAGTAGGCGTCAATTACGAGGAGCTAATAAGTACCTAAAAAGGGTCCCGCAAAGTCAGCATGAATGCGCTCCCAGGGCTTCTCAGGCGAAGGCCAAGGTGACAAAGATGACTTCGGAGCAGCGGCCTGTGACGCACAAGGGCCGCAGGCAGCGACCATGTGTGCTATTTCAGAGTCGATGCCAGGCCAGTACACATGACGGCACGCCAGGGTTTTTGTGCGAGACACACCCCAGTGCCCTTGGTGAAGGAGGCGCAAGACCGAAGCACGCAAAGACGCAGGTACCACAACACGCGGCGAAGCATTATCAGTGGAGAGGAGGATAACACCATCCCTAGCCGTGAGGCGGGAGCGCAAAGTGTAGTAGTTCCGCAACGGATCAGAAGTCTTAGCGGGCGGGCGATCTGGTCAGCCCTTCTGAATACAGCGTAAAACCCGGGAGAGGGTAGGGTCAGAACCCGTAGCAGCCGCCAGCCTGTCCCAAGTGATGGGGAACCCGTCCACAACCCGCTGCTCGGCAACATCCAGGTGGAAACACAAAAGTTCGTCCCTATCGAATGCCTGATCAGGACCCATGGGAAGGCGAGACAGAGCATCAGCATTCGCATCTTGAGCCGTTGGCCGGAAATGAATCTCATAATTGAAACGGGACAAGTAAAGAGCCCAACGATGGAGGCGGTGTGCAGCCTTGTCGGGAAGTGACGTTGATGGATGAAACAAGGAACCAAGTGGTTTGTGATCCGTAACAAGATGAAATTTTGAGCCATAGAGAAAAACACCAAACTTATGAAGAGCATAAATGATGGCCAAAGCTTCTTTCTCAATTTGAGAATACTTTAGTTGGGCATCCGTGACCGTTTTGGAGGCATAAGCAATGGGTTGTTCCGAACCGTCAGAAAAACGGTGCGCAAGAACAGCACCGACCCCGTATTGAGAGGCGTCTGTGGCAAGAACAAGATGTTGGCCAGGTCGATAAGTAGCCAGGCACGGGGCCTGTTTCAGCATAGTCTTCAACTTCTGGAAAGCCGCTTCACATGATGCGGACCAGTGAAAAGGCACGTTTTTATGCAACAGGCGATGCAACGGCTGAGCCACCGAAGCCGCAGACGGTAAAAACTTGTGATAGTATGCTATTTTCCCCAAGAAGGTCTGCAGTTCCTTAACAGATGTAGGGCGAGGAAGGCCATCGATCGCAGCGACAGTTTGTTGAAGCGGACGAATACCATCTTGAGAGAGTTGAAACCCCAAGTACGTGATAGATGCCTGAAAAAAATTGTGATTTCTGAAGATTACACTTAAGATCGGCAGTCTGTAAGACATGAAAAAGTGTGCAGAGATTCTGAAGTTGTTCTTCAGTGGTGGAGCCAGTGACAACAATGTCGTCCATGTAATTGATACACCCAGGGACAGGGAGCAATAATTGTTCCAAGAAGCGCTGAAAGAGAGCAGGGGCGCTAGCAACCCCGAATGGCAAGCGTTGGTATTGATAGAGGCCGAAAGGCGTGTTAAGGACCAGAAACTGCCGGGAAGCAGCGTCGAGAGGAAGTTGATGATAAGCTTCTGACAGGTCAATTTTAGAAAAATACTGGCCTTCACAAATTTAGTGAACAGTTCTTCAGGACGGGGCATAGGGTAAGTGTCGATGAGGCATTGAGCATTTACAGTAGCTTTGAAATCGCCACAGAGACGAATATCACCATTTGGCTTAGCAACTACAACGACAGGAGAGGACCACTCACTGGAAGTGACAGGAAGCAAGACCCCTGAACTAGTGAGACGATCCAACTCCCGTTTAACCCGATCACGAAGGGCCACAGGAATGGGCAGAGCCCGAAAAAACTTAGGCCGAGCAGTGGGTTTGAGCGTGATATGAGCTTCAAAGTCGTTTGCACGGCCTAACCCAGGAGAAAAAAGGGACGAAAATGTCGTCGACAAGGAATCCAGCTAAGCATAAGGAATAGCATCAGAGACAATATTGACAGAGTCATCTATGGAGAACCCAAAAACGCGAAAGGCATCGAAACCAAAAAGATTTTCTGCGTTGCTCTGGTCGACCACAAATATGGGAACAGTGCGAACGACGGATTTGTAAGATACCTCAGCATTAAACTGTCCCAAGAGAGAAATCTTCTGTTTATTGTACGTCCGTAATTGCCGAGTGACAGGGGACAGGAGAGGTGAACCCAGCTGAAGATAGTCTGATAATTAATTATAGTGGCAGTAGAACCGGTATCCACTTGCATGCGAACATCTCGACCAAGGATGTGGACAGTGTGGAATAACTTCCCTGAAAGGGAAGAAGTGCAATTGACAGACAACACAGAATCAGAATCAGCGTCATGTTCATGAACATCATGTATGCGGTCGGATTTGCAAACTGAAGACACATGACCTTTCTTTTTGCAATTGTGACACACAGCCCAACGTTGCGGACAATCCTCGCGTGAATGTTTCGTAAAACACCGCGGACATGAATGAAGTTGCCGGGGGTTTTGCTGCAGTTTCTTAGCGGGTTGTTTACGGCTAGGCCGAGGCTGCGCGTGGGAGCGCACTGCGGCCACGTCGGCCGGCGGGGACGCGCCGCACGCGTCGTCAACAGCGCACAGAGGTTGTATTTCCCCGACATCACCCCACGCCTCTATTTGCGCCCCAGCGGCGCGAGAAATTTCAAAAGACTGCGCAATGGAGAGAACTTCATCTAGAGTCGGATTCGCCAACTGAAGGGCACGTTGCCGAACTTCTTTGTCGGGCGCCGACCGGATAATAGCATCCCGTACCATGGAATCGGCATAGGATTCTTTGTGAACGTCAGTAACAAATTGACACTTTCGACTGAGGCCGTGAAGTTCAGCAGCCCAAGCGCGATAGGATTGATATAGTTGTTTTTGGCAACGATAAAAGGCAACACGAGAGGCTACCACATGCGATTGCTTTTGAAAATAGACAGACAAAAGTGAGCACATTTCAGCAAACGACAAATACGCAGGATCCTTCAAAGGAGCCAACTGCGACAACAACCGATACATTTGAGGTGAAATCCAGGAAAGGAACAGAGACTTACATGGTTGTTCGTCCGTGACATGAAATGCCAAGAAGTGCTGTCGAAGACGTTTTTCATAATCAGACCAGTCTTCCGCCGTCTCGTCGTAAGGAGGAAAAGGAGGTATAGCCAACGTCGAGAAACGCCCCACATTTGACGCCGCGACGAAATCGCGAATCGCCGCTGTTAGAAGCGTTTGCTGTTCAAGGAGATTTTGCAATAGTTGCTCAACAGTAGCCATGGAACCCTGTGAGTCAACGGTGAAAAGGAAAAATCCCCACTACCTCGTCGCCAATTGTTAGAACTTCAAGTTTAACACATATATTTCGGAACGACACAACAACACATATAAGTCACAGAGTAAGTTGACAAGTAAGACATGTGTACACGTTAGCATTCGAATGAACACTGAGTCCCAGTCTAGCGGCCGCTGCTCGGCTGGCCGCTTAGGTGGCGCAGCTGCTGCATGGCTGGCAGACAGCGCCGCACGTAGAGGACGCGCGTAATTGCGCGGCGGCACTTTGAATGATCGGCGAGTCACAACAGTATTCTTCCTTTTGTCCTTGTACCATTACTGCTTTAGGTTCTTCCATTTTAACTGGCTGCCTCTTACAGAGTTTAAGCAGTGGTGGCTCATGGTCTGCAAGTCCAATTCCTGCAAGTCTGACTGTAAAATCTTCCCTATGGAAATTCACAACAATATTGTCTATGCAGGCATTCTTATGTGTGGCATGGTTATTTGTACAATAGAGGTCTAATGATCTTAGCATATTCAAAAATGTCCTAGCAACTGGCCTTCTATGTTGAAGTCACCACATATAGCAATTCTTGTTTTACACTTCAATATCTTTTTAGCAATTAATTCACAATTTTCAATAAACAAATTTACCATCTGGCAACCTATATAGACTAACTTCCACTATATTTTCATTCATTAGTTTTACACAACTAAACTCCCCATCTAGTTCTGAGGAGTACATAGATGTATCAACTCTGGAAAACTGTATTCCTTCTTTGACTAAATTCAAGCACCACCATTCTTTCTCTGTTTTCTACATATCATGTCTCCCACCACATACCCTTGGGGTACAGATATATTTAGTTGTTCTTGGGTTAACCAGTGCTCAGATACACATATAACATCTACATGCTCATTGTTAAATAAATGTTCTAATTCTAAAATCTTATTTCTAATACAATGGATGTTAACTTGTAGAAAAATAAATAGTTTGTCTATGTCTGTATTCCTCTGAGAGCAGTTTGACTCTGTACTTGAAGTTGTAGTTTCAGTTAATGTCTTTAATTTTGATGCACTGTGATCATCTGTGTTATGATAGTCACATACCTGTTCATCCACTTGATGACTCACTTTGTTAACTGCTTTCTTCTGTGAAACCACTGCTGATCCCACAAAAAATCCTGGTCCCTTGGTTGTGGTTTCTTTCTTCAGGTTGACTTCTATATACCACCTGTTGACATTCTCTTTCCTTGAGCTTGAGTTGCTATTCTTCTTTTTGCAAGTAGTTCTCTCTTCTTCTTTCCTGCCACATCATTTTCTGCTTCTTCTAACTTTTGCTCTGATCTCTTACGTATATTTATTTCTTGAGTAATTCCAATACGTCTCAATGGTTGCCATGTGTAGCCATCCACTATACGCTCTGTCACACATGTTGCTGTTAGCACAAACGTTTTCTTCGTTATCAGCATAAATAACCCAACATTTCATATTATTGATGTTGATATAATCGTCACTGTACACAGCGTTCATTCTTCTATGAATTTCAATTGAAAGCATGTTTTCTGCAGTTATAAACTCGATTACAGCATGCTATATTTCAAGCACCAACGTAGTTATGTGCCACAGTGTCATGGCATATGCTGTAATTCAGAGCCCTCTAGCAGCAGGTGTTGCATGTTGCGTCAGAGAAGTGAATATGTCGACTGAATAAAATGTGTAACATTAATACTTCAACCAGTATTGAGAACAGGATAAAAAATTTGGAGGTATTACTTTTCAGTTTGTTCTTATGTAAGGCCCTCTGATACAAGTTTGTTGTAACATGTATACGCATAGGACGAAGTGTCATGTAGTCTCCACTGTCCAATAGCATAAGTTAGCATTATCAATCCACTTCATTTATCAGTTACTACATTTATCAGTTACTACATTTATCAGTTACTCAACACAATCACACAATACGATTCGCATCTAGGTCAAATGGGTTCTGATCAACACATGAGTTGTTCAATTTCCCACTATATTCACACATCGCATAAAATATTTCTGAGAACCCACGACCTTGAATAACTATAAGTTTGATGATTGTCAGATATATTTCAAAGTCTAACAACAACTGAACATCTTTCAATGTTCCACAACCTAGCAGACTTCTAGAATTCCACGAAGTTCACAAGCTTGACTGTTTCACTACTCACCTACAACAATTAACTCATTCCGTATGTTCTGTGATGCTTCCGAATGTATGTAGTGTGTTGCCATTTGCCTTCAGTCGCAAACCTGAGAAAATTTTCAATGTTCATCTAGTATTTATCAAGGCAAGACATTCACCAATTAGAAGGGGTATTCTGCTGCATCTAGAACTACAAGCAGTACTTGTGGGTACAAGACATTTACTTTATTTTTGCCAAGTTACAATCTGTCATCTTAGAGATACGACTTTGTGGAGCGAAATGGAGGCTAATTTCGACTTGATACAAATCTTTGTAACCTGATACAGTCCTTGGTATCTTCTCACAAACTTTTCATTTACGCTTTGCATTATATAGGTAAGACAACGTTAGCCATTGCCGTGCCCTATAGTGTGCTAACCTTCCCTTGTGTTCCAGTGCTACAAAACCTTTGTGTTTGTCTCTTGCACTCGCCTCTGCAATTCTCTCAATGTTCTTGCAAAATTACGCTTTGTCTGTCACTGACATTCTTTTTTTTTAATCATATCAAATGGCGATAGTATTTTCACTCCATATATTACCTGATATGTGGATAGTATGGCGATAGTCCTGTACTGGTGTGAAATTTCGAGTTGCTTGCTCTCACTACAAATGAAAAATACACGGTCCAGTCATATGGTGTGAGTTCACAACTTGTTTTACCATCTTTTCAATAGCACAATATAACCTCTTTGTTCTACCATTTGTCTGTGAGTGTAGTGTACTTGTTCGTAATTTCCGAATCTATAACAAAGTACATAACTGATACATGAAGTTGAACAATAAATTTGTCTCCTGGTATATAATTATGACTCTGGTGGACCAAACGTCATTATCCAAATATTGACGATGGCTGGCGCCACTGTTGGTGCTTGCTGGTTAGGAATTGCACCCGTTTCCAGCTGTCTAGAAAAATGACCAGTAATTGTCAACACCAAATGGTTCGCTGCAGGCGTCCAGTTAAAAGGACTGTACACATCCCTCCCCTTCTCTGCAATAACATTACTCTGTGACTCATACCTGCTCTCTATGTGCACTGCACCCAATTCCTCACATATTGATCTACATTTTTCTTTCCACCTCTCCACCTATACCTCTCTGCTACCCTCCGACTGTTTGCCCTACAATCTCCATGTACTTTGAGCTTCCTTTAGCATTTCCTCTCTGAGTTCAGCCAGCACCACCAAATGTGGCCCGAACCTCGTTACCTTACACAACAGACCATTACACATACTGAACTATGGCTGTGTCCTACGTAGCTTGCATTCAGCATCGGAGTTTTGCATCGCTTGCCACACATCAAGGCCCGGTCGTTGTGTTTGTATTCCAGCCTCTCTTCTGCTCAAGCATTCTACAATCCCATGTTTCTTTCCTGACCTATGTACAACTTCATAATCAAATTCACTGACAAGTTTAAGCCAGGATGTTCAGAACATAGATTCACTTCAAACTTTGTATATTTGAAATAGTCCATTAAGACAACATAATGTGCAAGTAGTAAAGTGTACTACTTAGATGATTTCGAGAAAATCGTAAGAGAAGTTTTATGTGTCAGTGATGTAATGGTAGTTTGCAACATTGAGCCTGAGATGACAGTAGTCAAGTGATAGCATTCAAGCTTCGTAATTGGTGGATCAGAGTATCGAGTCCCGCACATATTTTCCTGTATCTTATTTGTTTCAATACTAGTCATATCATTTCGTACATATTAATTTGAAAGGTAATATGATGAAAAGACACATGTACACTCCTGGAAATGGAAAAAAGAACACATTGACACCGGTGTGTCAGACCCACCATACTTGCTCCGGACACTGCGAGAGGGCTGTACAAGCAATGATCATACGCACGGCACAGCGGACACACCAGGAACCGCGGTGTTGGCCGTCGAATGGCGCTAGCTGCGCAGCATTTGTGCACCGCCGCCGTCAGTGTCCGCCAGTTTGCCGTGGCATACGGAGCTCCATCGCAGTCTTTAACACTGGTAGCATGCCGCGACAGCGTGGACGTGAACCGTATGTGCAGTTGACGGACTTTGAGCGAGGGCGTATAGTGGGCATGCGGGAGGCCGGGTGGACGTACCGCCGAATTGCTCAACACGTGGGGCGTGAGGTCTCCACAGTACATCGATGTTGTCGCCAGTGGTCGGCGGAAGGTGCACGTGCCCGTCGACCTGGGACCGGACCGCAGTGACGCACGGATGCACGCCAAGACCGTAGGATCCTACGCAGTGCCGTAGGGGACCGCACCGCCACTTCCCAGCAAATTAGGGACACTGTTGCTCCTGGGGTATCGGCGAGGACCATTCGCAACCGTCTCCATGAAGCTGGGCTACGGTCCCGCACACCGTTAGGCCATCTTCCGCTCACGCCCCAACATCGTGCAGCCCGCCTCCAGTGGTGTCGCGACAGGCGTGAATGGAGGGACGAATGGAGACGTGTCGTCTTCAGCGATGAGAGTCACTTCTGCCTTGGTGCCAATGATGGTCGTATGCGTGTTTGGCGCCGTGCAGGTGAGCGCCACAATCAGGACTGCATACGACCGAGGCACACAGGGCCAACACCCGGCATCATGGTGTGGGGAGCGATCTCCTACACTGGCCGTACACCACTGGTGATCATTGAGGGGACACTGAATAGTGCACGGTACATCCAAACCGTCATCGAACCCATCGTTCTACCATTCCTAGACCGGCAAGGGAACTTGCTGTTCCAACAGGACAATGCACGTCCGCATGTATCCCGTGCCACCCAACGTGCTCTAGAAGGTGTAAGTCAACTACCCTGGCCAGCAAGATCTCCGGATCTGTCCCCCATTGAGCATGTTTGGGACTGGATGAAGCGTCGTCTCACGCGGTCTGCACGTCCAGCACGAACGCTGGTCCAACTGAGGCGCCAGGTGGAAATGGCATGGCAAGCCGTTCCACAGGACTACATCCAGCATCTCTACGATCGTGTCCATGGGAGAATAGCAGCCTGCATTGCTGCGAAAGGTGGATATACACTGTACTAGTGCCGACATTGTGCATGCTCTGTTGCCTGTGTCTATGTGCCTGTGGTTCTGTCAGTGTGATCATGTGATGTATCTGACCCCAGGTATGTGTCAATAAAGTTTCCCCTTCCTGGGACAATGAATTCACGGTGTTCTTATTTCAATTTCCAGGAGTGTATTTGCATGAATGTTTATTGGATTTCCAATGTTATTTCGTTGTTTCATAGTTTTTATTATTATAACAAATATTATATTATTAATTATTTATAGAGAATTAAATAACCAAAAGCATAAATGTTTGCCTGTCGTAATTTCCGAAACCCCTTATATCTGCAATCGGGTAACTCAGAACTGCTTTGCACCTAGATGCCACAATCTGTAGACACAGGTTTCAAGGAGGAGGCTTGGAAAGCCCAACTGAAAAAAACGATATATAAAGGTGTAAATAACTTCATTCAATAATACAACGACTTATATTATGCCAGAATATGAGGGTAATGTACAATTAATCGAATGTGCTTTCCACTTTACAAATTGCAGGAAGATATTTTTTTATATGGAAAACAAATTAAAATAGCAGCTGCTATTTGGAATGAATGCAATTTTCTTACATGCTCAAGGAATCGTCTGAATTCCAACGGAAAAACAAAGTTAGTTGACATTTTGAAAAATTTCTATTTTTTCCGACGATTTGGATGCAAACAATGCATACCGTAACACAGCATTATCGTAACTATCTGGACCAAAAATTGGCAATGTGCAATTGGATGTATAAGATCTTCACAAGAAGCGGTATCTCGTTTGTTATCAATCAAAGATGAACAAGTTTGAAGGCGCTGGATAAAGTTTGAAAATAAATTCGCATTTGTTGCGGTTAACATGGTGCTGAATGTAGATTGGCAGTATACAAGATCCGAACAAAAGTACAAAAATAACGATGAAAAGTGTTCAATGTGTAATAATATCGATGTATATCGCGAATATTTGTGTTTTAAGTGCTACATCATTAGAAAAGTAACGGAAAGGACAATGAAGCAAGAAAAAGGTATGAATAAAACTTCACACATGGAGCGTCCACATCGCCATACGACGAATCAAGTGAAATAATACGTTCGGACTTCTGCATCTGCGAGGAACGTGCAGCAAAAGGTGTAATGTGCGCGGTATGTAAAATTTTGTTCCGTTATAAATGTGTAAATATATATCCAAAACGTAAGATATGGTTCTGCTCAAAATATCCCACTGATGAATAAGTTCACAGATTTAACGAAAAAACTGTTCAAACGCAATTATCTCAGTGTTAGTCGAGAATATAAACGTTTTAAAACACAACTGCAACAAATGCACCCAACAGAACGCAAGTAAATTTCACTCAGATACAAGAACTTCTATCAACACTAAAACAAGTTACAGCGTGTGTAAAAACTACGAAAGAGGTGGCAAAAATGGCGTCATATGCAATGTACGCGAAAGGGAGCTCAATTTACGGTACTAAAAACTCAGTCCGTCGCAAAAAAAAAAAAAAGAACAGCCGAAAACAATGTCGGAGTGGAAACGTGACACAGGTAACAGCAGAGAGTTACCTAATTCACCAATTCCTTTAAAAAAACCGATATGACGTCCAAGGTACAGTAGGTGACTACTCTGCATCAGAAAATGCTACTGCAAACATTCAGATACCTAAACCAGCCGTTTCTGCATCCCTGAAGACCCGCAAACTACGACAACATGTACCTAAGCCGCAACAAAAAATTCGTGATCGCTTGATGAAACTTTATATTCTACCCGACAGCCATGGACGCGGAATCGCCTCACTTGTTATTGAGACAGCAGTTGTGAAAGCCACGAGCTTTGTCAAGCCAGGAGCGCCCCTCTCAGAAATAATGAATGCTATCCATTATAAAGAAATTATGGAGTTCTCATCAAGCGACTTTATAGCTCTGTTTGGCGACCCAAACGATATATATAAAAACTAAACATCCACAGATTGCTCAGAATTAAGGAAACAACTGGTTTATATGTCGCACACAAACATTCTCTTTGTGACCATTCCCCACTACTACGAATTGCGACATTGGCCTCGTGTAAACAAGGATATCAGAGCAGCCAACGACCTTCTTTCTGATATATGCAAGCAATTCAAAAACGTTGATATTGTTGATAATAGCGACATTGGGTGCAGCTTTCACACATCACATGGCGTTCACTTGAACAGTGTAGGGAATTGTGATCCAGAAATTACTGGAAAAAATCAAGAGGCACCTGCAAATATCTGCAACACAAACAGCAGTGTAAGGAAAATCACCAAACCAGTTGCAGCAAGTACAACCCCAATGACAGCAGCAGCAGTACCACCCCCCCCCCCCCCCACTGCCACCAACAACAAAATCATCAAAAACAATGATAACAACAACAACACAAGAAACAACAATAACAACTAAACCTACATCAAAAGCAGAACAACCATCAGAAGCTGAGGAAAAACCAACAACAGTTATAGCTGAGGAAAACCAACAACAGTTATGGCAGCAGCCCCACTTATAGCAAAAAGTGTCAGTAAAAAAAGCAAATACTGTCACTGTACGTGAAACCACGTCACCGACAGCACCAGCAGCAGCAGCAGCCACTGAACTTCCAACAACAGTAGCAACTGATCAACACTGCCTGAGGAGGAGCCAAAGGCTAGGTACAGCTGTTTCACTTAGAGATGATTTTTTATGGCACCAAAGAGATTGTGACAAATCAGCCTGAAAAATTGCAGGTAAGTGTCAAAAATCAGTAACCAAGCAGCACTTCACCAGGTATTTATAAAATAACAAATAATTGTAGAACATTCAAGATAATTGGTCAAAACATTCAGTGTGTCAAGAATAAAGTGTTAGAATTAGAAGTCGCCATAAACAACTTTGTAGATATCTCTTGTATTTGTGTATCAGAACATTGGTGCAGGGTCAGTGAATTAAGTCTTATAAATACAAGCAATTTTGAATTATCATCTCAGTATTCCTGCAGTGTTTGTAAAAATGATGGAGAATGGGCTACAGTATAAAGTTAGATCTGAAACATACCATCTAAATATCGAGAAACATTTTTAATCATGTGCCATAGAGCTAAAATCTGAGGAGAAGTGTAAAAAACTAATTGTCATATCAATATACAGGTGACCACTAGGTGAAAAATATATTTCTTAAAAAATTAGAAGTAGTGTTAAACATTTTATATAACAATGAGGTGAACGTATTACTATGTGGGGATTTTAACATCAACCTGTTAATTGAAAATTAAGAAAAAAGACAGCTTTTGAGTTTCCTAAACTGCTTTCACATGAAACCACTCTTCACGCATCCCATTGGAATAACAGAGTCATCTTCGTCCCTATTAGATAATATTTTTTACAATTATCGAAAATGATGTTACTGAGGCAAAAACGAAAACTTAGGTCTTTCAGACCACAACAGACTAGTAACATGCATAAATTCTTCTGTACCTCAGGTGGTTAAATACAAGTGGGAAAATAAAAGGCACTTCTACCCAGAAAATATTTTTATTCGGTCGTTAGCAAAAGAAAACTGGGAAGATGAATACTCAAAATCATCAGCTGATGAATCATTCAACACATTTTACAAAACTGTCCATATTTAAGATATGTTTTCGAAAAAAACTGACAAGAATCAATGTCATGCCAATGAACAGAAGGCAGTGGATAACACCTGCTATCAAGCATCCAGTCAAAAGCTAAAACTTCCCCATTAACTGAAAAAAGACAACCAAAATTAACACTTTGCAGAATATGTTAAGGCATATAGGAAAATTTATAAGAAAGTTATTAAAGCAGCCGAGACAATGCACAATGGAAAAGTAATCATAGGGGCAGAAAACAAGTCAAAAGCAATATGGAATATAATAAAAAAGGAAACAAACAAAAATGTTAAAAAGTAAGATGACATTGTATTAAAAGATGATCGTGGTGTGTTACTCAGAAATGGTACTGTAACAAATTACATTCCAGTCAACTTGAGTCAAAAATTTGCTAGTAATAGAAGTACCACAGTTCAAAGTGAGCAAAGTAGTAATTCAATATTGCTATGTCCCACAAATAAATTAGAAGTTCTTAAGATAATAAAAACAATGAAGAATAAAATGTCCTCTGGAATTGATGAGGTACGAGGTTCAGTCATAATTAAATACGCTAGTGTCATAGCAGAACCACTCTCACATATCATAAACATATCATTATCAGAAGGAACGTTCCCAAGAAAGATTAAAAATTTCAAAAATGAAACCAATGTATAAAAAGGGAAATATATATGACACAGTAAACTATAGACCAATAGATTGGTTATTTGTGATGAGACTGTCATGAAAAATATAATTACAAATTAGTTCGAAAAATTCAATCTCTTGTCTGCAAATCAACATGGTTTTCGCAAAGGCATTAGTACAGAAACTGCAATTACCCAATCCATCAAAAACATTGTAATGGGACTTGACAGAAATAACAGATCAGTAGGAATAAACTTGGACTTACTGAAAATATTTGATACTGTTGATCATGATATCTTGCTAGATAAACTAGAAGCTATAGGTATATGAGGAGTTGTATAAAAATGGTTTCAGTCATGTCTCCACAATAGAAAACAGGGAGTAGAAATTACCTCAGCAAACTATAAAAACCAAAGCATTGTATACAGATCGGACATGCAGACTGTACCAAACGGAGTACCTCAGGGCAGCGTTCTAGTACCTCTCTTTTTCTTATATAATTACATACATTACAGGAAAACAAAGCGTCATCATGATGTGAACCTCAAAATTCAAAATAAATAAATTGAAAGGGTAGCTGCCTCAAAATTCGAAGGTGTGCAAATTGATGAAAATTTGGACTGGAAAGCCCACATTTCCTTACCTCACTAACAAGTTAAGCTCTGCTTGCTTTGAATTATGCATAGTTAGTACTGTGTGTAGTAGAGAGTGTAGCAGAAATGCTTACATCCATTCTGGTATCACCTATGGCCTAACCTTCAGGGGTCATATTAAGGCAAACATGAAATCAATCGTTACCTTACAAAAACGAGCTCCTAGAATAATTTCAAACAGACAAGGCTAACACCTGCCAAACATTTATTTCAACACCTAAACATTCTACCTTTACCATACCCTATATAAAAAAGTGTTGTTAATATAAAAATGCACATTGATAATAATAAAATCAACTCAGAACTTCATTGCTACAATACAAGAATGTGCAATGATATCCACATAAAAATAGTAAACAAGACTCAAACACAAAAACAAGCCAACATCCTGGGTAATATTTTGTACAACAAACTTCCAACTCAGCTAAAAGAAATAAAAACATTGTCTACATTCAAGGAAGCAATATTTAAATTTTTAATGACCAGCTGCTATTATAGTATAAATTACTATCTGCAGTAACATTGTAGCAAGTAACTACATTCATTTGCTATGTGTTAATAGTACCATAAATCAAATGTGTGCCACAGCCTCAATGTTAATTTTTCTGAACAAAAGTCTTAAATCAATTATTTACTTGTAAATGGCCCCAAAAAAGAGTTAAATGAATTATTTACTTGTAATGTATTTCATGTAAAAGATCCTTCTCATACTTTTATATTATTACAGTAATCAAAACTGTATTGCCCAAAAATATTGTGATGGGTACAATGAACCATTGCATTAAATAGGAAACTTTACACCCTTATCCTATTTCTGTTATACTATGTTCTTTGACGAAATCCATACAATGTACATTGTCGCTGGATGAATAAACTATTACTACTACTACTATAGTAATAACAACTAGTAAACAGTCAAATAACATTGGAAATTCAATAAAAGTTCATGTAAATACACATGTATTACATTTCACATGTAATATGTGGGAAATAAAAAGACTAGTGTTGAAAAAATGTAAATTTACAAGAAAGGTAAGTGTGACTCAGTTCAGCGATTCACCGATTATGGAGCTTGAGTGCTAATCCCATGACTGTGACCAGCTGATGCTCAGGATCACAGTGCACTGGCACATCACTGGCAACTAAAACTTCTCTTGCGATTTTTTCAAAATCCCACTATTTGCAAATTAGGTTGCCCTAGGGACTACAAAAAGTACGATTTTTCTAGAAATTACTTATGAAGTATGCCTTATTACTTTCACATAACGTCTTAATGGACTATTTAAAATGTACAAAGTTTGAATTAAAGCTGTGATCCGGACGTCATGGCCTCTCCTTGTGAGACACAGTGTCCCCCTTGTTAACCTACTGATTGGATCCTTGAGACCTAGTAAACATTTTAGGGCTGCATGATCTGAAACTACCTTAAATTTTTTCCCATATAAATAACACCGAAAATATGTAATTCCAATATCAGATTAAGCATCTCTTTTTCCATAGTAGAATAGGCTTTTTTTTGCTTTGTTCAGTTGACATGAAGCATAAGCTATTGGACATTCCTCGCCATTGGTCTCTCAGCTCAACATGCACCCCAACATCTGATTGGATTTGTTACATGATAATACAAACTCTATCTGATAGTTTGGTAATATTATAATTAGACTTAATGTTAATAGGTTTTTCAGTGTCTCGACTGTGCTTTAACACACCTCCAGTCTTTCAGTACTTCTATTACACACTTAATCCTTTCGTAGTTGATGGAACACTTTTTCCCCACTAAAGTAATATGAAGTTTTGAGCGTTAAGATATCTATACCTAATATCCTGTCTGGTGTTAGCATATAGCGAGATGCCTTTGTAACTTGGAGAAAAATAATACGGGCCATGGGGTGGATATAAAAAAGGCTTTGAGGGATTACATGGGATGGCGTGTATTTATAGATAAGAAATTGCGTTCGTTTCACGAATATCATATCGAAACATCATCTTCTATATTCCAAGAATGTCTGAGGTGGCCTGTTGTGTTCTCTTATTCATCATCGACATTGTTTTGAAACATTTCCACACACCTCAGTAATTCTGCTGGTTTTTAAATAATTTGTGTGTGGTGGGACGTACATGTTCCAGAAAACTTCATAGGATGTAGGAAACATTAGTGTGTAGTATTTCAAGGCCATCTTCAAATGTTATGATTAAAACTTGTGTGTGATATTTCATGTTTTCATTGCCAGGACAATATATGTGTTTTGGTACAGATTTCTTACACTTTGTTCTATAGCAGCCATCTTGATAAAATAATTCTAAAATTAAAAATTTAGCTGTGAAAATGCTAGGTTCACAAGAAAATATGGATCTAATTAGATCTGGGACACATGCATATGACTTCAGCGATTTTCAAAACTAGTCAGCTTAAATTTTTTTGTTTGTAGAGAAAGAGTATATTTATCACATGTTGTTGTTGTTGTGGTCTTCAGTCCTGAGACTGGTTTGATGCAGCTCTCCACGCTAATCTATCCTGTGCAAGCTCCTTCATCTCCCAGTACCTACTGCAACCTACATCCTTCTGAATCTGCTTAGTGTATTCATCTCTTGGTCTCCATCTACCATTTTTGCTCTCCACGCTGCCCTCCAATGCTCAATTTCTGATCCCTTGATGCCTCAGGACATGTCCTACCAACCGATCCCTTCTTCTAGTCAAGTTGTGCCACAAACTTCTCTTCTCCCCAATCCTATTCAATACCTCCTCATTAGTTACGTGATCTACCCACCTAATCTTCAACATTCTTCTGTAGCACCACATTTGGAAAGCTTCTATTCTCTTCTTGTCCAAACTATTTATTTTCCATGTTTTGCTCCCCAAATAGCAAAACTCCTTTACTATTTTAAGTGTCTCATTTCCTAATCTAATTCCCTCAGCATCACCTGATTTAATTCGACTACATTCCATGATCCTCGTTTTGCTTTTGTTGATGTTCATCTTATATCCTCCTTTCAAGACACTGTCTATTCCGTTCAACTGCTCTTCCAAGTCCTTTGCCGTCTCTGACAGAATTACAATGTCATCGGCGAACCTCAAAGTTTTTATTTCTTCTCCCTGGAATTTAATACCTACTCCAAATTTTTCTTTTGTTTCCTTTACTGCTTGCTCAATATACAGATTGAATAGCATCAGGGAGAGGCTACAACCCTGTCTCACTCCCTTCCCAACCACTGCTCTCCTTTCATGCCCCTCGACTCTTATAACTGCCATCTGGTTTCTGTACAAATTGTAAATAGCCTTTCGCTCCCTGTATTTTACCCTTCCACCTTTAGAATTTGAAAGAGAGTATTCCAGTCAACAATGTCAAAAGCTTTCTCTAAGCCTACAAATGCTAGAAACGTAGGTTTGCCTTTCCTTAATCTTTCTTCCAAGATAAGTCGTAAGGTCAGTATTGCCTCACGTGTTCCAACATTTGTACGGAATCCAAACTGATCTTCCCCGAGGTCGGCTTCTACCAGTTTTTCCATTCGTCTGTAAAGAATTCGCGTTAGTATTTTGCAGCTGTGACTTATTAAACTGATAGTTTGGTAATTTTCACATCTGTCAGCACCTGCTTTCTTTGGGATTGGAATTATTATCTTCTTCTTGAAGTCTGAGGGTATTTCGCCTGTCTCGTACATCTTGCTCACCAGATGGTTGAGTTTTGTCAGGACTGGCTCTCCCAAGGCTGCCAGTAGTTCTAATGAAATGTTGTGTACTCCCGGGGCCTTGTTTCGACTCAGGTCTTTCAGTGATCTGTCAAACTCTTCACGCAGTATCGTATCTCCCATTTCATCTTCATCTACATCCTCTTCCATTTCCATAATATTGTCCTCAAGTACATCGCCCTTGTATAGACCCTCTATATACTCTTTCCACCTTTCTGCTTTCCCCTCTTTGCTTAGAACTGGGTTTCCATCTGAGCTTTTGATATTCATACAAGTGGCTCTCTTTTCTCCAAAGGTCTCTTTAATTTTCCTGTAGGCAGTATCTATCTTACCCCTAGTGAGATAAGCCTCTACAGCCTGACATTTGTCCTCTAGCCGTGCCTGCTTAGCCATTTTGCACTTCCTGTCGATCTCATTTTTGAGACGTTTGTATTCCTCTTTGCCTGCTTCATTTACTGCATTTTTATATTTTCTCCTTTCATCAATTAAATTCAATATTTCTTCTGTTACCCAAGGACTTCTACTAGCCCTCGTCTTTTTACCTACTTGATCCTCTGCTGCCTTCACTACTTCGTCCCTCAGAGCTACCCATTCGTCTTCTACTGTATTTCTTTCCCCCATTCCTGTCAATTGTTCCCTTATGCTCTCCCTGAAACTCTGTACCACCTCTTGTTTAGTCAGTTTATCCAGGCCCACCTCCTTAAATTCCCACCTTTTTGCAATTTCTTCAGTTTTAATCTACAGTTCATAACCAACAGATTATGGTCAGAGTCCACATCTGCCCATGGAAATATCCTACAATTTAAAACCTGGTTCCTAAATCTCTGTCTTACCATTATATAATCTATCTGATACCTTCCAGTATCTCCAGGATTCTTCCATGTATACAACCTTCTTTTATGATTCTTGAACCAAGTGTTAGCTATGATTAAGTTATGCTCTGTGCAAAATTCTACCAGACGGCTTCCTCTTTCATTTCTTAGCCCCAATCCGTTTTCTCCTACTATGTTTCCTTTTCTCCCTTTTCCTACTGTCGAATTCCAGTCACCTATGACTATTAAATTTTCATCTCCCTTCACTACCTGAATAATTTCTTTTATCTCATCATACATTTCTTCAATTTCTTCGTCATCTGCGGAGCTAGTTGGCATGTGAACTTGTACTACTGTGGTAGGCATGGGCTTTGTATCTATCTTGGCCACAATAATGCATTTGCTATGCTGTTTGTAGTAGCTTACCCACACTCCTACTTTTTTATTCATTATTAAACCTACTCCTGCATTACCCCCATTTGATTTTGTATTTGTAACCCTGTATTCACCTGACCAAAAGTCTTGTTTCTCCTGCCACCGAACTTCACTAATTCCCACTATATATCTAACTTTAACCTATCCATTTCCTTTTTTAAATTTTCTATCCTACCTGCCCGATTAAGGAATCTGACATTCCACGTTCCGACCCATTGAACGCCAGTTTTCTTTCTCCTGATAACAACGTCCACCGGAGTAGTGCCCACCCGGATATCCGAATGGGGGACTATTTTACCTCTGCAATATTTTACCCAATAGGACGCCATCATCATTTAACCATACAGTAAAGCTGCATGCCCTCGGGAATAATTACGGCTGTAGTTTCCCCTTGCTTTCAGCCGTTTGCAGTACCAGCACAGCAAGGCTGTTTTGGTTAGTGTTACAAGGCCAGATCAGTCAATCATCCAGACTGTTGCCCCTGCAACTACTGAAAATGCTGCTGCCCCTCTTCAGGAACCACACGTTTGTCTGGCCTCTCAACAGATACCCCTCCGTTGTGGTTGCACCTACAGTACAACTATCTGTATTGTTGAGGCATGCAAGCCTCCCTGCCAACGGCAAGGTCCATGGTTCATGAGGGGAGGATTTATCACATAGGAAGACGTTTTCAACCTTTTACTTTTCAAATGTATGTCAAATTTTAACCATGAAAGCATTAAGGTAGACAATCCTTACAACACTACTCCATTGATGACAGTTTTCCTTAGGACTAATCTTCTGCCACTGAGTTCCACTATGTGTCACTGAAGGTCAATTTTGTTATGATGCTCATTCAAAAAGTCCATCCCTAGGATCATACTAAAGCTGTCACCTACATGAGGCCCCACTTCAAACTGAGCCATATCGATTACAAAACTTAATTTAACCAACTGATGATCTCATATCACTATCTCCTACCTCACAAACTATAATATGCTGGGTTCAATCGTTTTTGGTCCACAAGGTCTCTACTCGCTGTCGACAAGTATGTCTCTGAGTCCAACGAAACCTTAAGTTTGATGCCCTTCACACTCACTATTATAGCACATTCAGCATCTGCATTCATATTTGCTGCATAAGAATTTACTGGGAATGCTGCTGAGCGGACTTGGGGTTCCCTTTGGTGGTTAACACTTGCCTGTTACCTCCTTGTTGACACTTACTGCTGTTCCTATTATTTTGCTTCTGGTAACCATCTTTCATACCACTGAGGCTGCTGACAACTGCCTCTGAATGTGTCCTGTTTGACCACACTTATAGTATTTCACATTATTGGAGAACACCCTGTGTGTATCTTGTACACCAGTTTCTATACCAGTATCCTTCAATTCTATTGCTAATCTAACAGGATAATACAGATCTTCTGAGGTACCTGCCCACTTTTGCCTCGCCTTGTCAGTGACAGGCCCCTCAGTAATGCATCCAGAAGTCTATGTTCGGTTTCCTGCAGTATTATCTTGTCCATTTCGACATTCTTTTCAAACTTACATGCTGTATGTAAACATTAGGTATTTTGTTAGCAAACTCGTCTATCTATCCCTCTTTTTATTCATAAACGTGCTGAACTGTTCTTGAAAGTACCTTGCATTCTTTCGCTTCCTGGCATTTCAAGGGGCCCTAACTCAATGACTGAAACGTTTTTCCATTATTTAACACCTCCGTATATCTAACAAACGTTTCTGTCTCACCTGCCAATGGCAGTATTTTCACCTGTAGCAACTGGCTATCTGACCAACTATCCATCTCTGCCAATATCTTCAGATCCTCCAACAGGACACATCATCAGTTGTCCTACCAGAAAAATGGATGATCAATGTGGCACAGGCCAGATTCAGACAGCTGGAAGTTTCAGGATTACAGCCGATGACATTTATTTTACATCGCTAAATTTACACCAAAAATTGGTTTGCAGACACATTCGCAAAAGCAACAGCTGCATGAGTGGCCTCTGTCGACTGTCAACTCCATGTATGATACGCAGGTGCATGCTTAAGGGTGATACTGCACACACGCTCTCTATTGGAAAGCGGGCTCTCAGAGTTAAAATTCATACGTCAAATTAACAAAATAGTCGTAAAATGTTTTTTTTTCTGAAAATATTAAAGAAATGACCAGGTCCCACGCCTTATCCAGTAGAAAGCCATCATAATTATCAATAAGATCTTCTGCCAAAGGTATTTCGAGTGATTCCTTAGCAAACGAATCTCAGATGGGGTGTCGTCTAGGCCAAGATTTCTGTGCGGGATAATCCATGGAATGTCCTGTGGACATACAATGGCTGGCTAGGGCCGACTTCCTCAGCTGTGAAGGGCGAGTGTGGCAATCATGTACAATGAACCTTTCACACATTGTGCGTGTTGTCTGACCAATGAAGGCTTTGCCACACTGGCAAGGTATTCTGTAGAGTCAACCTCTCCACAATCCCTGATCGTTCTTTGCTGAACCAAGAAGGGCACAAGTCTTTGTAGGTGGGTGAAGGAGTACATTGACATGATGTTTTCTTTAGATTCTATCTAATTTCGACGAAATATTGTCAGCATATGGGTAGAACACTCTAGACTTCAACCGCTCGTTCTTCTCTTGACCGTATTGGTATTCACGTTTGTTCTTTGTTAAAGCTGATGTAGGTGGTACCCATTATCTTCGAACAGAGACTGTAGGTGTTCCAGCTCCTTTGCAAGGCTGTCTGCATCAGATACAAGATGTGCATGGTGAACCAACATTTGAAGGATGCCCATAGTTTGTGATGGGTGGCGGCAGCTAGACACCTGCAAATACAGTTCTGTATGTGGGGGTTACAGTAAACGGAATGCCCCAGATATATATCAATTTCCGACTGACCAAAACATTCAGAAACGGCAAAAGAACACTCAAGTTTGTTACCAGAGGGGAAACTTTAAGGAAAGGCCACTTGATTCGGCAGAATTTAAACCAAAGGTCTTCTGGTGATATGTAGATATTACTTTTGTAACACAGCCCCACGGTGAAGAAGAACTGTCACGCTTTCTGCAACACCTGAATTCAGGCCATGAGAGCATCAAATTTACGATGGAAGTGGAGAAGGGTGGTCGTCTGCCGTTTCTGGATGTTTTGGTGAGTCATAAAGTGGATGGATCACTGGGGCATTCTGATTATTGTACGTCCACACAAACAGACCTGTATTTGCAGGCATTTAGCTATCAACACCCATCTCGAACTATGGGCGTCCTTGGAATGTTGGTACGCCAGGCATATATTGTATCTAATGGAGGGGCCTTGCAAAGGAGCTGGAACATCTGCAATCTTGCTCAAAGATAATGGATAGTCTCCACATCAGAACTACACAGTTTTAACGAAGAAGAAACGTGAACACCCACAAGATCAAGATGAGAAGGAGTGGTTCAAATCCAGGGTGTTCACACCATATTTCGGAAAGTGCTATTCTTGGTTCAGCAGAGGACGATCTGGGATTGCAGATAGATGGCATCTCTAGAATACCTTGCCAGTGTGGCAAAGCCGACATTGGTCAGATAACACGCACATTGTTCAAGGGTGTTGATCATATACAATGCATCTTTCACAGGTGTGTTGAACATAATTGCCACACTCGCCTTTCACAGCCCAGTAAGTCAGCCATAGTCGAGCATTGCATCTCCACAGGACATTCCATGGATATTTTGCACAGAAATCTTGGCCTTGATTAGATCCTTCTGGAATTCAGTCATTAACGAATCGGTGGAAATAAGTTTGATGGAAGATCTTAGTAATCATGAATTCGGGCTTTCAACTGCATAAGGTACTTGACCTTGTGATATCTTTAATATTTTCAGAAAGAAAACATTTTATGACTAATGACACCTCCAATAACAGTTACTTTTATTTATCTAACATCTGAATTTTGACCCTGTGATCCCACTTTCTTACAGAGAGCGTGCATACCATGCGCCTACGCACAAAAGATAGAGCAATATTTGAAGGGGGCACAAAAGTCGACGGAGGTCACTCATGTAGCTGTAGCCTATGTGCATGCATCTCCATGCCAATTTTGGTATGAAGTTAGCGATATGAACCAGCAATCTCCAGTGAACCCATTCACTAGAAAAATTGCTGAATCGAGCATATCACTGCAATCCTGAAAATTAATGGAATACTTTTTACATTAGAAAAATTTTAAGATTCACAGTTGGACAGATGCTAACCGTTCACCGTTAGCTGCAGCTTGTCACTATAAATCCGACTTATCTGCCGTTAGATGCACTATTTTACCTAGTAACACTCATACTGCCTCTGATTTGGGTATGCCCTGGGGCTCTGACTCTGTCATTGTGAAGCCTTTAACCACTATTCCCAATGAAATATATACCCTCCACGTCGAAAACCATTCACACATTGCGAATTAGAACCTGCTCCTAAATTATTCCTAATCATCAACCACTTAGACTCTGTACATTGCCTGACTATGTGCCCATAATGGTGGCATATCACACATATTACTGACACAGATTCGACACATGGTGTTATGCCCTAGCAATGTTACACTGTGGTATCCAATAAGATGTAAGTAACCTTCCTTACAGTTACCGGTAAACCGCGATACAACAGCTGGTTCTTCTGTCCTGAACAAACTAACTCTCAAATTACAATGTGCTTCTCGCCCACACCACCATTTCTTCCACGTTATTAAGTAGAATAATATTCTTCTTGCTCACCTCACTGTGACGGTACTGCTTGTTGCATTCGCAGTGTAGTACTGTGTGCAGATCAGATCGTTTGACTTCCACTGGAGATGAAACCAGCACTTTGACTCCAACTGAAGTAGGCCTGAGGTGTTGTACTACTTGTGCTGGGATGGAAGGTGGTTGGGAGGTGAGGTGAGGATACTGACCACTGGAGGGTTCTGTGAAACAGTAATAAGATGAGAAGTTCGTTATTATAAATCATGTAGCTACAAATAGTCACTGTGGTGGGGTGGCCAATCCCCTCTCAGCACATGGTCAGTCACTTCTTGCAGTGTTGGACAGTGGAAACATGGCCTATGGCTGTAACATGAGCCGTGGATTGCTGATATCAAAGCCCAGCTTCGTAACATATCACCCAGTATAGCAGACCACATGGCAAAACAGTGTCATCAGTGATGCTGCAGATGGCCAGAATAGTTGCAGGGGAAATCAGCCTCTCCATAAGAAGTTCCACCGCAATGAACAGTACTGTGAGGCACCACATCACATGCGCCAGCAAATATATGTAGGAGGGGTCATCACCCTGAAGTCGAACCACTGTCCTCTTGGCAGGAGTCCGCAGTGGGCCAGGAAGAGGCCCCCAGTGGTATGGTACTAAATCCCAAGAGAGAGATCAGTACCAGGAGATAACTTCATGACGGCAAAGGCCCAAATTGATAGCTGGTTCATGACCCCTTGTCCCCCAACGTAGCCCCCTCATCCCAAATGGCACTGCTGGATTGCTCTTCCATTAACTGAAATCTGCGAGTTTGTACACAAGTCAGTAGCTCATTTATTATGATGTTGTACCACTTTGGGTCTCATGCAGGACAACAATTTTGTGGTCTGAAAGTGTGGTAATTGCCCGGCTTGGTCTGCTAAGGCAACGCCTTTCTGTCATAGTGCCAGGAATGCGATGCTGAGCCTGGGCCATCTCAGAATCTGTAAGCAGCTATGTTGCTGCATGTGGGATGTCAGCATACTGTGCCAAATGGCTGCCTCTGATTTTTGCAGTGCGTTACTACCAAAAAACTGTTGGACCACTGCAAGAGAAAATTACAAACAAAAAATGTAACTAAGAAATTAAATATTAAAAATAAGCGAGTTCCTAATTAAATGATTTCCTTGATATAGTAAAGGAAACAAATAAAATCACCTCAATCAAATTTACATAATAGACAATGAGATTATCTCCTTAAGTATAAAAAATTAATGTGTATCATATACCTTAATGAAAAACTATAAAAAGATAAGGCAGTTTAACTATTGAGCTTATATCCATTTTATATAGGCATAAATTCTCTCCTTTTTAATGACCAACTACTACACAAAACGTTTCTTCATATCAACATTAATGATAGGAATGTTCCTCTCCATTTCATCAAACTACTGATTAAGATTTTGAGAATGACTGGAGATTATTTTTGCAAATAATAGAAACATTATAATAAATGAATTATCAATTAACCAACATATTTTTCAAGCAACAGCATCAATAATATTATTACTTTCAATTACACTTATTTAAATAAAATATCCAGTAGGATAGGAAATTTAAATCTATAAAATCAAATCCAGATTATTAACAAAAATTGGAGCTGCTCCATTTTACTTTTTATTTCCAGAACATATAGGAGCTTCAAAATGAATTAATTTTTTAACATTAAATACATGGCAAATCGTTGTACCTACCAAAATTTTGTCATCTATTACATTACTAACATTTATTTCACTATTACTATTTTTGAAACTGTAGTGCAATTAAAATTACGTGACAGTTTATGTTCTAACAACAGACAAGATTTGTACTCACAATATTCTCCATATCAGGATTCTAACTTAACCTTTTTGGGACTTACCATTAGCATGTTATAATAATTCTCCTATAGACTCAATAGCAACACTTATTTGATGAATTCAAAAAGTTTGGTCTAATGCAATGTCTTATGTAATTAATCGACTGTAGGCCAATCTCTGTGATGATAAAAACTATTATGTGATGCCAAATCCTATATTTTGCAACATGATTCAGTAGGGTGTCTAATTATACCTTATACAAATAACTCATGGGCAGTTAAAATTAAATCACAAAAGTCACTTTATTTTCGCAATAACAGTTATAATTCCAGCTTCTGGATTAATCTCACCATTATTTTTAATGTCCTTCATTAAGGACTTAACTTCAATACAAGACTTAATCTTGGTAAGAGAGAAAATTTCCCATAAATAGATTTACTGTCCATCACCTATTACTTTAAGCATCCTTACCACAAAAACGATTGTCTTGATCACTTTGGGACACTGGTGTAATAGACTTTTTATTTGGAACAAGGCCTGGAATATTAGGAAAAAACAATTACAATACCCACACATCTTGAGCTAGGAGAACTTTTCTATGTAATTGGAGATGACTGAGTTTATGATGTAATTATTTCAGCCTATACATTTATAATAATTTACTTTATAATATTACCTACTATAATTAGCTGATTTGGAAACTGATCTATATCATTAATAAGCAGAGCACTAGATATGGCATTTCCATAAATAAATAATATAAGTTTTTGATTTTTACCCCCATCATTAACACTTCTTACATATAAAAGGTGTACATCTAAATATGTAAAGAAGCATTGATTACTCTTATAGGTGGTGATAAATATGCCCTGATAATTTTACTGATATGCAGAATGAAAATATAATGCCCCAACAATAACTTTATGAAGCTATCCAGATTGGAAAACTTGTATTAAGTAATAATACAGCACACACCTTTATAAACACAGCGCAAAAGAGAGAGAAAAGGGGACAGAATATCTCTAAATAGTATGTGATACATGAATGAATAATTTGTCAAAAGCAACAGGTTAATGTGAATGTGTGTAAGCTTCCTGTTTGCAGCGTCCAGCTGTACAGTGGGGCAGTCTCCCCACCTGAGTGCACCTAAATCAGTACGGCACAAAACAACTTAAAGAATGTCTTATAGAAGCTTAAATTCCTGTCAGACAATTTACTATACAAATTTTGTGGTACATTCCTACAACATGTTTCATACCAGTGTCCAGTGATGCAGAATTGTATGTAATCTAATCTTAGTCAGTCCCTGAAAACTAACTAGCATTACTGTTAACTGGCATGAAAAGAGAGTGATGTATTTGTTAATAATATTAATCAGTAGCCCTTTTTTAGCTGAATGTCGATTCATGAAAGTGACTGTATAGAGTAGGGGCGGGCAAACGTTGCTCGCGACTCATGAGCGCACAGCGCTGCACGTGTGCTGCTCGCGTGCAATCGTCGACCAGGGCAGTGGCGACAGTTGGCAGGTTGCGGCAGTGTAGTACCTGCTAAGCTGTGGGCGTTTATGCGAAGGATCCACTAAGTAGTGAACGTTGCATTTCAAGAACTGGAATATGCAGAGTGAATCAAGGAAACAGAGAAGTGGAGATTTCCTATCTTTTAAAAAGGACTGGGAGAATCATTTTTTCTTTGTGCAAAAACGTAAAAATTTGAAATGTTTAATATGTGGCAGTATTCTCGCTAGTCAGCGGAAGTTTAGTATTGAACGCCATTATAATAAATTTCACAAGGACGAGTATAATTTATTGTCGGATTCTGAGCGGATGGGGAAATTGAATGAGCTTAAGAAGAGCGATCTGACGATACTAGATGAATCTGATGTAAGTTGCTGTTGTCAGGAGAGATCTGCGACCTTCTTTCGTCATATCTCCCATCTAACTGATTTAACATTTTATGGAGCAGTGTTTTCAATTTTTCAGGACAACAACAATGATAGCCCAGCAGTACGTGCAAGTTATAAGATTGCGCTTAATATTGCGAGAGCTGAAAAACCATTAGCTGAAGGTGAGTTTATAAAGGAGTGCATCAATGATGCTGCTGATTTACTTTGCCCTCTGAATGCAAATCACTTTCCAACTATCACTCTTTCTCACATGGTTCAAATGACTCTGAGCACTATGGGACTTAACATCTAAGGTCATCAGTCGCTTAGAACTTAGAACTGCTTATCCCTAGCTAACCTAAGGACATCACACACACCCATGCCCGAGGCAGGATTCGAACCTGCGACCGTAGCGGTCGCGCGGTTCCAGACTGAAGCGCCTAGAACCGTTTGGCCACCACTCTTTCTTGGCGAACTGTAAGGCGTTGTCTAAGTGCCATGGGAGGTGAAGTTTCCCGTCAATTAAGGAGTGCAGTGCAGGACTTTATTGCATTTTCCATCACACTTGATGAGTCCACAGATATTTCAGACACCATGCAGTTAGTGATTTATGCCCGTGGCGTTGATACTGCTCTGCACATAACAGAGGATTTTTTAGATATATCGTTAAAAAGCATGACTACCTGCGCGGACATCCTAAAAGCTGTTGAAGAAGCTGTCGATTCAGCTGGCTGAAACTGGGAACGTTTGGTGTCAGTGACAACAGACGGAGCACCTGCAATGCAAGGGGAACAAATGGGATTTGTTGGATTACTAAGAGAAAAGCTACATCGCACAGACCGAGCGAGGTGGCGCAGTCGTTAGACACTGGACTCGCATTTGGGAGGACGACGGTTCAATCCCGCGTCCGGCCATCCTGATTCAGGTTTTCCGTGATTTCCCTAAATCGCTCCAGGCAAATTCCGGGATGGTTCCTTTCAAAGGGCACGGCCGACTTCCTTCCCCATCCTTTCCTAATCCGATGAGACCGATGACCTCGCTGTCTGGTCTCCTTCCCAAAAACAACCAACCAACCAACATCGCACAGAAGAATCATTGTACAGAATCCACTGCATTTTGCATCAAGAACTACTCTGTGCAAAAGCAGCAAAATTGGGGGACGTCATGCAAGTGGTTATTCGGGCAGATAATTATTTGAGATCCCACAGGCCTACACATAGACAGTTTCACACATATTTAGCTGAAATTGAGGAAGAGTACGGTGACATACCATATCACAGTGAAGTCCGCTGGCTTAGCCGTGGTACTGTACTCAAAAAATTACCAAGTACCAATAAATCAGTTTTTGAAGGACAAAGGAAGGTACGACCCCCAGTTAGAAGACTGAGTGGGTTGCCAACCTTGCATTTTTAGTGGAAATTACCGGGCACATGAATGCATTGAACACAAGTTTGGAGGAGCTAATTTGTGAAATAGCTGAAAAGGTGCAAGCTTGAGCTGTGGGAACGAAGCTCTCGTCAGGGAACACAGGGCATTTCCCTACTCTGTCTACTGTGAGAGAACGGAATTGCAAAGAGTATGTTTCCATACTTACTGCAATAAAAGAGGAATTTCTCAGGCGATCATTTTTATCCCAAGCTTTTGAATGGTTCTCGAGACCATTTTCTGTTTCTGTAGATTATTTTAATACTGTGTATGACTTGAGCAACTCAGCTCTTAAGTCACTGTACATCTTTGACGATATGTTCTTCATCTAAGTACTATTTGTTTTACACTCGTTTACATTATGTAGACTTTTATTAGATAAGATATTGAATCTGACATATTCATTTTAGGTCATTACCATACCTTCTGATGAAGTCACCCTTAAAGGTGACGAAACCTGGTCAAGGTATATAGAAAACCTATGCAACCAGTTGTCTGATTTTTACATATTTTTCAAATTTGTGTATACGGTTTGTAGCGGGGCTTTAAATTTCGCCGCGCTACACTCGTTCCCTCAGATAAAATTATCCCGTCGCAGCGGTATGAGCGCTCGACGGCAGAGAAAATACCAAAATTGTAACATTTTTTGTTTTCTATCCGTTTTCAATTGTCTCTTGTTAGCGATAGCTTAAGGCAGACGTGATCGGATGCTGATGTAAAAACTTAATGGCTAATCTTGATCTGATTGTAATGTGTAGACATTGTGGAAGTTATCAAGAAAGTCGGTGGATGGAAGTAGCAAAGTGAATTAAATTGCATACAGTATCAAGATGATTTTAATTGGTATAGATTAGTGATCCCTGGACTATTGCAAGATTTCGGAGCAGATTTTTTTTTTCACGCTGAAATGAAGGAGATATTTGAAGACGTGGACGCCGCCCGAAAGAAGATAAGTTAATCTGGTAAAGGATGATCTCTTGTCTACGCCACTTCACCCTGTCAGTTACATTCTGTTATTCTCTGTTTCTTTTCAATACTTTTTGTAGTGGAAATTGGTTTAACTTTTGCTCAAAAACGCCACAAGGACCACCCCAACTATAGCTTTTCTGAAATACGAAGTCCGATCTGCATTTCTTTCATTCTTTCCCTTTTTCACGGTCTCTCTTCTCCCATTTTTTTTTTAATTAACCACTACAACTGGCGACCGTGACAGGACGCAATTTTCGGATGTGTCGTTTTTGAGCAAATTTGAAACTTTAATTTGTATTTTTTCCCAACAGAGAATAACCAAAAATCCTGAAGTTTAAAGGGTAACGAAAACAACTTTATAGTACTTAAGCAAATGATTATACAAAAATATTGTAAAGAATTTTTGTAACTAATTCAATCTGTTTTTCTTTTCATGGCATACATTGATGCAAAACTATTATTTTGAGACCTTTTGGTGATTATCCGATGGAGATGTATTAAGAAAATCCATATTTTAATGAATACGATTTATGCAGAAGTGATTGACCAGCCGCTGCAGGACAGAAAATTTAATGGTGAGTCACACAATTATGTTTCATTCAAACATTCAATAGCCAACTGCAGAATCCATTTTTCCCTTTCCACACATCCTGTAGTTCTCTTCTAGATTTTTCCAAAATTATCTATTTCTATTGTAGTTTGTGGTAATTATAGTATTGTTGTAGCTGCATATGAAGATCGTGAATTTGACCGCCAAACAGTCATTTGTTACGAAAAATTTTGTCCGCCCTGCTGCATTTTTCTCAACCATTGTTTGCAATAGAGCAATCATTTACATTGACGAGAAAATATTTCAACCTAAATTTGAGTCAAATCTTTATTAATCAGACTTATATTATTCCCTTTTTGACTTACTATTATACATCCTATTACAATGGAACGTGGTAAGGTAGAGATAGTTTCGGCAGATGAGTTAAGTGAAGTAGATTCATCTTTCAACAAACAAGAAAGTTCGCGTTTCCCTCCATGGACGAGTTCACAGATCAATGCAATGATTTTGCCTCAAACTCGCGACATTTGTGATAATACACAGATGACGACTTTAAATGACGAAATGTGGAATGGACGCGAGACTAGACCGTCAGCGCCATTGCTAACATCAATGTCAGAACCAAATATGAGACAAATTCAGCAATGTAACACAAATCGGACACAGGAAACTGACAAACTGGACCGACTATTAGAGTTATTTGCAGACATGGAACGAGACGTTAGTCAGAAAATTGACATATTGAACCATACTATGACCGAAAATTTTGAACGGACGACAAAACAGATGACAAAATTAAATAACACCACTCAACAGCTCAGCCAGCGATTTGAGACATTGTCCGATCGAGTCACTAAACAGGAAGAAACTTGAGTTACATTCACACACGAAACAAAAAACAATATCAACCGATGTGAGAGTCAGTTAACTCAAATAGTTAATGTGCAGCAGGAAGTGAACACTCGTGTGGAAGAGTTAGCTCAGGCCCACACTTCAGCTACCTCCATTCAAGATAAGCTGACCGAAGAAGTGGGAAATATTACCCAACAACTCACAATAGTAGTTCTTGAACAGACCCACCTCAAAGAAAAGATAGGAAAATTAGAAGACCGAGCGTACCTCGCGTCACTAAACAACGACACCAACATGGCCGAAAGAATTGTACATGAATGTAAATTGTGTGACGACTATCTGGACAAAAACTTGAAACAATTACACAGGACATACTTTCAAAAGCAAAGACACATGTTAAAGACGAGACAAAACACACAGAAGACGAAGTGACAAAATTACGAGACAATGTTGTGCCGTGTTTGGCGATTGGTGCAAACGCATCGCTAGGAAACGACAAAACAGCTAAAACCATGGCTAACGACACAGACAGAACACCTATTGTGGAATCACCTATTTCCAATGAAAATTACAATGTGCCGCCTTCTTTTCCACCAAACGAGCAATATTACGATACGGCACCTAGAGTAGCAAGTGACACAAACTACGTCAATACAGTTATGCCAACCGGCATGACCGATGACACCTTTGTAAGACATGGGCATTTCCAGACGTTTTCCAGTGAGGACAAGCACAAAGTCCATCCTATTGTGTTTATTAGATCATTTGACGGTGTTTTTCCACGTAGTTGGTCAGAAGTTGATAAAATCAGATACGTCACCAATCTCATGAGAGGACGAGCAGCTAAGTGGGGTGCCGCTATGAAGCGGCGGTGCCTTACGTTTGAACAGTTCGAACAAGCCTTCTTGGACGAATTCTGGTCCGAGAATGAGCAACAGAGTCTAAGGAGAGAAGTGTGCAACCCCGAGACCTATGACCCTAAAAAAGAGACGTTAAGACAATACTTTGAGAGGTACCTAGACAAGACACTGTACTGGTCCAAACCAGCCGACTTGCCAGCGATAATTGACACTTTAAAGAGCCACTTACCCTTTCCATACCGAGACAGATTAATAGGAGTACCGGAGAATGACGTTAAGACTTTCTTAAACTTCTTAGATCAAATGGACGTAGTTTACAGAGGCGATTCACGCCATTCAAATTTTATTCATATTAGTAACCAAAACCAGCACCCACCCCAAAGGAACCGTAGTGACGGTGGTTGGTGGAACCATCCGTCCGCGCCGCGACACAATACGATGCCTGCGCGCGAAACATATTCAAATGGAAACGTGTATGACAGTAGGAGCAACCGCAGAAATTCGTGGAATAACAATAACAACAATAATTATCACCCATATCAAAATGGTAACTACAAGCAAAATGAAAATTACAGACAGTACAACAACAACAACAATAGGAGACGTGAGAATAACCGGTACAACCCGGGCTACTTTGACAGGAACATGACATATAACAGACATAATTACCACCAAAACAATACCAATCCCAACAATCACCGACAGAATATGTGGAACACACAAAATTCACGCATGACAAATCATAACCCTCCACGGAATCCGCCCCCGTTCCCCAGTACAGTTTTGCACTCCCCGCCACGAAGTAGCAATAACAATTGCGGCGCGCCATCAGCTGACGCGTGGGCGCCAACCGGCCGGAATGTTAACATAGTGGAGCTGGTCAACGAACCCGGCCAAACACAGCAGACGACGGAAAACAGTCGACGACCGAGCTAAGCGCTCGTGCTACGGTCGTGAGGTGTTGTAAGAGCGCAACGGCTGAGACGGTTTGTTTCCTCAGGTACGATGACAAAATCACAGCAGAACAGGAATTAACCAACGAGATAAACATTAAATCAGACAGTTGTGTTAAAGAATTCATACAAGCTACGGCATGGGTTAAGTTTAACGATTATGATGTACAAATTTTATTCGATACTGGTGCCGCTGCAAGTGTGATGTCAACCGCATTCTATAATGAATTGAAACAAATTATAAACATACCCACATTACCTGTACAGAATTGCCACGTGGTTAGTGCCACAGGTACTAAATCTAAGAACATACGCATGCAAGCTCTTGTTAACTTCACATTTTCCAATACACAGTTCAAGTGTAATTTTCTGATTGTAGACAAGCTTATCGTACACTGCATCCTAGGGATGGATTTTTTGAATGAACACAAAGCAATCATAGATTTAAGTAATGGCATATGTCAATTATCCGTAGGAGAACAACTAATTATAATGTTGAACTTAACAAGACGATTGAACCACGACAAAAACATTACGAAGTAAGTCAATTTCAATTGGTATATCCTACCATAGTTAGTGTATGTAATTTAACACCTGAAGATTCCGACTATCAGGAGATTGAGCAGGATTTATTGTATCAGAAATGTGTCGAATCTGACTACTTAACGAAACCACAGCAAGAAGAATTGTACAAATTATTGTGTGATTATGCACAAGTTTTCAGTGAGAGGCCTGGTGTAATCAGAGGTTATAGCTACAAAATGGATGTTAAGCCACATACGACTTATTGTAGGACACATTATAATATTCCATGGGCGAAGAAACCTGCAGTTTTAAGTGAAATCGAGCGTATGTTGATCTGGGGTGTTATAGAAAAATCACATTCCCCTTATTGCAGTCCTATCCTGGCGGTAGGCAAGCAAGATGGAAATGTCAGATTGGTGCTAGACGCACGTGAAACCAACAAAATTGTTATACCCGTTAACACAAGACCTGTCAACTTGGATGAACAGTTGCTAAAATTTTATAATGTACAATACCTAACTAATATTGACCTCCGCTTATCGTACTGGCAGGTGTCCCTTCACAATGACAGTCGTAAATACACTGCTTTCCTTTGTGAAGGACGCAGTTATCAGTTTTGTGTGTTGCCTTTTGGTTTGCGCGTAAGCGCGGGCGTGTTCATCGAGGCGCTTGACGCCGTTCTCGGCCCGTGTTTGTTGTCACGCGTCACGGCGTACGTCGATGACATCGTCGTGGCAACAAATACGTGGGAGGAACATATTGATCTGTTACAGCAAATTTTATTTAAATTTTCACAAGCTGGAGTCACAGTAAATCTTTCGAAGTCCAAAGTAGGAAGGCGTGAAATCAAGTTTTTGGGCCATATTGTCTCGTCGGAAGGTATTCGTCCCGATTCTAAGAAGATTGATGCTATTCGTAATTTCCCTCCTCCACAAAACCGCAAACAGTTGAAAGCATTCTTAAGCTTATCTTCTTTCTTTCGGAAGTTCGTTTCAAAACAGCTTCTGAACAGCTCTCACCTGCTAACTTTACTGAAAAAGAACGCAATTGGTTGCTGCAAACGTCAGCCATGTTCAAAGTTGTTTATGTTGATGATATTCAGCTCAATTTCTAAATGGAATTAATAGATCTACAGTGTAATTCTCGTCTGAGAGACAAGCTCCTTTTGGCAAACGACTTTCCGCAGCAAGAGTTTCCTTGTCGCCATCGTGAAGCCGCGACGATAATGTCAATGTTTGGCTTGACATACGTTTGAGAGAGATTTTTTTCTTTTGTGAAATTAATTAGTTTCCGTTAAGAGCAAACATCAGTGATGAAAATTTACATAACTCTTTGTGTTTGTCTGTATGTAGAAATTTTGTTCCAGACATTAAATGTATTGTAAACTCAACCTGTGACAATTAAATAAAACATATTGTAGGTAATAGGTACTCTTTCAAACCATGATTTCTTTCATACACTCCTACTAACCTTATTCCGTCATTCAATAAAGCATGCTAGGAAACAAAAAGTATTACAAAGGAAGGAGCGGAGAGGTATGGTGGGGAGGAGAGAAAAGCGGGTGGCCATCTTGCCCCTGTGTGCACGCAGAACCTATTAACTGCACACGTGTAGGTGCACCACACATGTGCAGGATTCCTGCCCGCCCCTGGCATAGAGTATCCACAAATTTCACTATAAGCAGCAGTGTAGCACATTCAAGAAATCTTCATGTGGAGGAGAATGTGTTTCTGGTAAATAAGTTCACAATACTTGATTTCAAAAACTGATATGTTAGCTTCTAAGAGCTTTCGACACAGTTTACGATCTCATAGCAGTAATCTAAGCCACATTTTCATTAGAAAAGCTAGAAAATTTTGTCAGACATGCAATCCAATACCATCAGTGCAAAAGTAGTCATGCAATGTCTGTGGAGTTAACACTGAATAATTTAAAATAGCACAAAAACAGATGAAGTTATAAATGGTGCAGTAATCAGTTTTCAAGTTATTAAAAGATCGCAACATCTTTAGACCTGTTTCAGTGCCTGTTAGCATGCAACTGAATACTAGCATGTGGAACAATACTGATACACAAACTCTACTAACTTCGTATTAAAAATGTACTTTAGCGCTGAACATAAACTGGATTAATCTTACCAAACGTCTTGTTCTTGGTAAAGACAGTTCAGCAACAGTCCATAAAACAAAGATAAACCTATCAGAACAGCATGTGGCCTTGGAAATGGATCTCCATCTAGCTTTGAAGTGACACTACAAAGTGCTGTATTGCGATGTAAGTGGCTGACCTCCTTTGAACAAGGAACCTACATGGCTTTCAGTCCACCAACAAATGCTGTTATTGCAGAATCTCAAAGAGAGTAAAAAATAAATACTACAAGACATAAATAATTAAAATATACTGTGAGAAAATGAATGGGGTAATTGACAGGCACATTTAACATACCCTATAGCAGACAATAATGCTGAAGCAGGATGAGCAGTATCTCTTCAACTGGCAGGTGCTATTTCTCGTGGAGGAACTTCAGTAAATTTTTAGAACATAAAGCACAGTCTTGGTTGAACAAGACAGGTTTATTTGATTACATACACGTATCTTGTGCAAACAAGACTGTTTTATTTTGTTCTAAAAATCTATTATGATTGCTATACCAGTGCCACTGTGGTAGTAATGGAGTGGAATGATTTCAGTAGATTTATCTATATTTTCTTTCTACTATGAGGTGGATCATCAATTTTAGGCGCAGAAAATTTTATCACAACAGTAATTAATATGCGTTCATGACAGTAGTTAATATAAAAGTAGAAAGTGTAACATAGACCAAACACCATTGCTTGTATGAAAGGTGGCTATTAAACTCCTTCTGCCTTTATTGCTTCCAGGTCTAGCAGGTAATTTTACTACATTATTACTTGACAGAAACCTAAATCTTTCATTCATCTTGCAGGAAGAGGGAATGAGATTAAGGCTATCTTTAGTGAGAAGAATAAAGGATTGCATTTAAATACAGCATCTGAGTTGCATTAGAAAAGTATTGATATTAATCAGTCTACATTGCATTGAATAAGAACTGGTTAGTTTCGATCTGTAAGTTTAGTAAATGTACCATTAAACTGTTATATTAATTGAAGTTAAAAAAGTTCATCCAGTTAAAACTTTACCTCCAGAGACACAAAAAAATAATAAACTAATTATACCAATTAGCTTGTATCATTAAAACGTAGGCTAGAAAAATATTATCATCAGGTATTTGTAAGTAGGCTGTTTAGGTTTTTTTATTGGTAACGCCACCTCTGTATGAAAATCACTGGCTGTGGTGTGTGCAGTCTGTGGCTGCTTTGCATTGTTGTAATACTCGCCATTGTAGTGTTAGGCAGCTGGCTGTGAACAGCGCGTAGCGTTGCGCAGTTGGAGGTGAGCCGCCAGCAGTGGTGGATGTGGGAAATGAGATGGCGGATTTTTGAGTACAGAATGGATATTATGAACTGCTATGTATATTATGACTTTCGATGATATTAAGGTAAATACATTGTTTGTTCTCTACAAAAATCTTTCATTTGCTAACTATGCCTATCAGTAGTTAGTGCCTTCCGTAGTTTGAATCTTTTATTTAGCTGGCAGTAGTGGCGCTCGCTGTATTGCAGTAGTTCGAGTAACGGAGATTTTTGGTGAGGTAAGTGATTTGTGAAAGGTATAGATTAATGTTAGTCAGGGCCATTCTTTTTCAGGGATTTTTGAAAGTCAGATTGCATTGCGCTAAAAATATTGTGTGTCAGTTTAAGCACAGTCGTGTACAATTGTTCTAAGGGGACGTTTCATATTGAATAGCAATTGAAATGAAAAGAAAAAGTTTCTATTAAACCAGCAGAGAAAACAATAAAAGATTAAACAATTTGTATTCTAACATTCTGACGACTTAAAGTGTGAGTGTGGATCTGGGTTATAGCGGCTTATTCCCTCAAACTACCTTCCACTTCTTTGCGAGGTGACTTACTTCGAACTTGCAGCCACTCTTCTTTACTGAATAGCCAGCTACTGGAAACCCTCTTGACTTCTACTCTGTTGAATAGGTACAGGATTTTTTTTACTCTTTCTACTTATGAAATAAGTAGACATACAAACTTTACTTATCGTCAACTAACGATGTATCTGACTTCCATAGACAGTAAAAATCTCACTTTCCACACGAATATGTAGCTTCCTGCAAGTCTCTCATACAGTCAGACATGAGAAACAAATTGAATTGCAGTTAAAATGAAGTTGGCTTGGATACCGTGACCTTTCTTAATATGTATCATTAAATGAGTCTTGCCTCTAACAAGGTTGCGTCAAGAGTCCACAAGAGTAGTTTTCAACTGTTCTTGTTCTAATAAGAATTGTCAGTGTTACAATAAGCACAGAGCTGCATATAAACTCCATGGTTCTTTCTTACACACTCACTAAAACATCTATGGATTGCCCGACAGGTACTTGTCAGTGCTGTCTGCCCTTCGCATCGACTTTCTTCCCGCAACTGATTTTACGGCTGCACACAAACACGTGACATGCAGTAGGTAGGATTCTACAATCCCACACTCATATCCAGAATATCTTGTTCGACATGCTAGAAGGCGAAGAGGTTCTAGAATTTACACAGAAATTCTTGAATCACTACAGTATCTTAAACAATCAATCTCAAGAATTAAATTCTCTGAATAAAAATTCGATATTCCACATAAAAACAACTTAGAAACATCAGAACAAATAGAAGTTATCTGTATAAATGAAGCAAGCATCCCTTTAAAGTGATATATTGAGAATCCATTAAATTATGAATTATTTAACCTGTATAGTAAAATAAAGGCGCCTAAAAAATTGCATTAAGAAATAAATGAAAAAAGCGCTTTGAGTAGCCTACAACTAAAATTATTAATACTAAACAAAGTTGTTTTAAAATTGAAAGTGTAGTAACTTCTAAAATCAGATTCAAAATTAACACTAACACCTGCCATAAACAATAAAACACACTCCAGTTATCAATAAAAATCGACCACAACTAAGAGTATGAAGTGAGAGGCTAAAATAAATTAATAAATAGACACTAGCAGTCATTTGGGTAGATGAATGAACCAGAGTAGTTACAAGAATAGGAGCAGCCATAGCTGCAGGTAGCCAGGGACAATGAGGAACTCTTTCAGTTATAGCAGCCAAACACTTGATTCAAGAGTAAGGTTTATTTCCGAAAATAAGAAATAAAATGTTAGTGATAAATATAATTTCAAATACGAAGATTCTATAGAGAAGCAATAGAAATTGAAATAGCAATTTCATCAGTACGATTAGATATCATAAGCCATATACCAGCGCCATAAGACATTAAATTTTATTAATAAGTAAGTGAGCAATAAGAAACGAATACTAAACCATCTCAAACTAATCCAATTTTGATTAATAATTACAAATGCTGTTGAAAGAATAAACGCTAAAACAATAATAACAAAACGATTCCTTTCGACAGATATATTTCTGATAATCTACAATACATAACTAAATAATAAATATACTTGTGGGGAGAGTTTAGTACAGATATGACATAAATGGGGTATGAAAAAGTACTGTACGATAATAATGCTTTTTTGAGCGAATATTTACACTATAGAAGCTACACATCTATTCTGCTTGGAAGCTGAGATCACACTATAGTCTGCAGTTAAGTCACACATATTCTATTTATCATACATCAGCGATGTGTATCGCAGTGGATGCTTCCACAGAGCCCCTCATACCGCCGCCCTGCTGCAGCTGTAGTACACAGCACTGCAGGGAAGACTAGAGAGGTTGCTGTGTACAAATATATAAAAAAATATAATTAAAAAAATTAATTACGCTATTGTCATGTTTGATTTTTATAGATTTTACAGGTAATGAATTGTCTTTCAATTTTAATTCACAAATCTCGTAAATTGTAAGTCAGTGGTGGAGTAAACTTACATTGATTCGTGTATTCTCTAGGCTGTTGAGATTTACGTAATTTTGGTATATGCTTCTTCTTTCGCCATAATTACTTCTCATTTTTGACCGTGAATACAATACTGATTTTTATCAGACATCCTCTTCAGATGCAGGCAGATACAGTGACATGACATTAGCATAATGCGAGGAAGAAAAGAAAACTTTCCTTGTTTTGCACTAAAAAGAACCCTCACACTTCATGTTTTCATAATATTTATTATTCAGGTAACACAATGTCTACCACACAGTTCTCACAAGAACACGTCTTCTCCCCAGGAGAACTAAAGACAGAGTGCATCTAAAAAAATTGAATGGAGTTTCCATCATTTGTCATTCGCCTTCCGGGGTAGCCAAATACATCTTTGCCGATGCTTACAGTGGCCGTGCTAGTGTTTATTGTCATTTGTAATAACTTTTATCGTACCGTGTCGGGGATTTTCCTTATGTATCTATACAATTGCCCCCACACTTTGGAGTGACAATGTTTGTATACACTCGTACAGCTTAAATTTAAATTTTGCCGAAAGTGGTACAATGACCTTTATTTGTGGACTTATTTTGCTTTGTGTATTGGGTTGGAGATGTCAGTTTTTTTTGCTTACACATTGTCTTACAGGAAATATGTAACTTACATATGGCATGATAATTCATTAAGTATTTACATGAGAGTGCTGCGAGAGCAGCTACGTGTTCTTTTGGCAACATTGTCAGTCTCTGTGCATGTGCACAAAATATCTTTGTTGGCTGTGCATGAGCCGTTATTATTGTGTATGGCCGTTTGCACTTCCACTCGCGCTTTTAGTGTCATTTTCACACTGAGTGCCGTGTGGCAGATAATTCGCCTTTTATATGGCCCGGGAAGAAATCTTTTCTGTCGTATCCACATTTTCAGTGGGATGAATACCACACATCAGCTCCCGACGTCAAGGAAGGTGATGCTTGCATGATTGTAGTTTGCTGATTAGTATATCAGATGTTGCATAGAATAACATTACCAAAATTGATTTGTTGCAATATTGCATGTGTTTGGATAATACTATATATTTCGTCACTCACTTAGTCGGGAGAATCGTTTTAGTCCTTGAGTTTTTTTATTTTTTGTTAGTTTTTCAAGTTTATCTTTTGCATATGGCTCGATATACTTTAAAAATTCACATAGACATTTTGACATAACAATGCATATTACAATGGACTACATCTAAGGCTGACATTCCACCCATTATTTGTATCAAACGTAGAAAATTCTTAAATACTAGAACATTACAAAATTCCATCTAAAGTTACAGTTACTGGTTAGCATAGTTTGTTTGTTCACTTCAAAAAAATACTCCTTTGCACATAAATACAAATAACTTACTTACATTTCATTACATTGTGTTATTATATATGCACTTAATGCATCCACATTTTATTTTCCAGTGATGCATACATCAGTTATGAGAGTTTAATATTTTCCAAGGGAGAAATAGAGAAAAACATTTACATCAGTATTGTATATTACGTGTAGCTACTGGTTTAAGTATTACTAAGGAAATGCTATTTGTCATTTCTTAAATCACTTATCAAGGAACTCCTTTTTCATAGAACCAAAACATATTAACGACTCAGGTACTATATACCATAGCATTGCTTATATTTGGTTACGTGTAGCTTTGTGTTTGTAATGTATAAGATTTTGCATTATCTGATACTTGTCTCTTTACAATTACATGGAAATACTGTCATTTATATTCACATGTGACGTGATATGAATTGATTAGTTTTATTGGAGGTCACATGCTTTCATGTTTATGTGCACTTTGTAGTCAGTAGGTATGGGTAAATGTTTTGTAGTTGCACTGTGATGATGTATATTCTTGTTCTTCATTTACTTGATGACCAAAATATACACATAGACATACTAGTAACTAAATCATTTCTTTGAGGTTTTTCATTAGGTACCTATAACACTCATCGTAAATCCCTCCTTCTGCACCGTGTCGATGCACTCGCTGCAATATGTAAAAGAAAAACTTATGACTCACTTACAAACTAATTGTGTTTCATAGTTCATAGGCCACTCATATACTTGGTCATCACATTCGTTCACAGACATTTTTCATATTTCATTCTTATTTGTTTATATATTTATTCACTTGCATTTTCATTCTTTTTGTTCATTTACCCTACAAAGAAAGCTACAGTGACATCTCCCACGGTATCTTATCTTTTGTTAGCTAACACGTCCTGTATGTTTCATTGTAATGATTTCTTTTAATTCGGATTACAATGTGTATATCTTAGTATTGACACAACTTTGCGTGTTGATGTAATATTATATTTATTCGTTCCCTGATAATAAATATAGTTGTTATGTGCTATTATTTATTTTGAAATTGAGTTTGATATTTGTGCAGCTTCGCATTTCTGTTTGGTTGTGCCATGAGTTAGCCTGTTGCTCTTGGGAAAGGTCAGTGTCTCTTCCCTAGTACTGACGTAAGAATGCATTGTTGAGTGCACACAGCTGAGTCGTACACTGCTCCAGTTTGAATTTCGCTTTGCGTAAAGTTGTGTTTTTACCCTTCCTTCTTCTCAAATGTTTGTCTTTGCTTACAAAACAAGAAATTACTTAAGTCTATACATATTTCATTCAAAAATGCACACAATAATACTTTTTGCTTATAAAACTATGACATTACTTACCTGATTACTGCTTGAATTTGTTCTCCTAGAGTATTTTTCGTCGATTCTAGTTCATTCTGGTATAGATCGTCTTTTATGTCTCCTTGCTCATCGAATCGTAAGAAACATGTTTGAAAATCTAATTTGCCCCCATCGCTTCTTAGATCTATAGTGTGGGGCTCAACTACAACCAATTCGGGTTTTCCTGCAGTGTAGTCTGATCTACTTCGGTGCATGGAACAATTTCTGTCTGTTGTACTGTGTGACTGTTTTTCCAGTTTGAATCATTACCAGTTCCTGACATACTTTATCATATGTTCATATGGCTGTTGTGAAATGTAGCCATATTGTGATTTTGTTGCGCAAAGGCTGGCTGTGGTACAGCGCATGGCAAGTTATTGCTGTTGCTGTGCACTAGCCATTGGTGTGGCTGACTGTTTTTATTTACATGCGGTGCATAGTTTTGAGAGGCGGGATTGAAATTAGGTTGCGGATGGTAACCATTCCTGTTATATAAAAAGTTTTGTTTAAATCTTTTGTTCTTGCCATTTCAATTCCAGTGTCCATTACCATGGTTAATGTATCCTTGTGGTTGTGCGTACCAGCCTTGCTGTATGCTCACGTATGGCGTTTTGTATTGAGCATTGAAGTTATATTGTTGTGGTGTTTGGCTGTCTGATGCCCTATTTGTTTTTACATCTCCTCATATATTAGGCTGATTGAATCTAAAATGGATAGAAAATATTTTGTGTCATGCTCAGGTGTAGTAATTAATTTTTCACGAATGTGTGATGGCAAATGACTTTTTAAAATTATTATAACATCAACATGAGAAATAGGATTCGTACAATAACGTGTTCTATTGAGATACTTCTCAAAATACCCTCGCAAGCTACCATATTTACTATCAAAAGGGCCGGGGCTGATAAACCTCCCGCCAAAGTCTCCCTTGTATGGCTTCTGACCAGTATTTGTCAAGAAATGCCCGTTCAAATTGTAAATATGTGGCACAACGCTCAGCTACCTCAGTCGCCTACAAAAGTACATCGACTTGCGTGTACCCAACAACAAACCTGATCTTTTGTGCTTCCGTCCAGTTTCTAGGGAACACATGTCGAAAAGCACTAATAAATACATCAGGATTCATATTCTTACCTTCACTCGTAAACGTTGGAAATTAACGATGTCTTAATAGACCTTCCTCAACAAATATAGTGGACAAGATGTTTGCATTTTGTACTGTGTTTACATAACTGTCATAATTATTTACATTTCTCGTAGGTACTGGTTCTGGTGTTATGCTATGTAAACTTCCACTCTGCAGTCTGTCATTACTACTGGCATTGTTTGTAGGGTTTGCAATGATCTGTGTGCATATATTACTTTGGTTTGCTGTGGCTGGCTCCTTGTTTATGTGTACAACTTGTCTCTGTAACACTTTCACGTAAGTAGTTACGTAACTTGTGCTCTGTAGCTTGCAAATTGGTGTTCACTTTATCGATAATGTCATTTTCCTGTTGCCGAATAACTTTTTCAACTACATCATTGATTAATTTACATTCCTTCACTACCTTTCCTACTGTGGTCCTGGTTTTGTCCAAAGTACCTGCTTCAGCTTGTGAAATTAAATCAGATAAATTTTCACTAATTTTGTCTCTTTCTTTTTAGGCACAGACTGATTCGATTTCAAGTGATGCTACTTTTAAAGTGAGTTCATCAATTGCTGTTGGTATATTTTAGTAATCCTTATGCAGTTTGTTCACTATGGTAGAGATGTTCTTTACTGTGGAAGTTAATTGTGTTTGTGTGGCTTCTAGGTTTGTGTACATGTCTTTAATCGCTTTTATTTGCTGTTCTACTGTATCATTCTGCTCGTTAAGAGTGTCTAATTTCTGTTTTATTTCCGTGGTGTCATTGTTTACTTCACAAAGTACATCTTGTTTTAGGTGTTATTCCATGTCTTTAAATTTTACACTCATTTCCTCATGAAAATCCTTAGTCAAATCACTCATCTGTTGTGTGACTGTATCCTGAAAATATTTTAAAACTTGTTTCTGGTCTTGTTTTATATTGTTTATGTCTTGTATGCCTATGGCAAGGTTTTGTGACAAACTGTCAAATTTTGTATTTGTGTCTGCACGCAAATTGGTGTTATTGGTGTTCGTATTTCTTATTACAGTGCTCAAGCTATCGACTTTTTGAAGTACTGCGGCAAGTGCGCTATTTTGGTTGGTATGTAATGTAGTTTGGTTGTTAACAACTGTACTTTGTAAATCAACATTTGGATTTCGTGTGAGGGGTAAAGTGTCGTCAAGAATCATGTTATCTTCGCTTTCCATGTTTCCCTGTGCAATCAGAATGTTGCTTGCAGAGATACATGATGTAGTTTCATCTATTGTCATTAATGTATCATCAAAGTGAGAACTCTGTGAAAGTTCACTAGCACTTTTTACTGCGGTTATGTTCATCTCTGAACTACTTAATATTTCCGAATGTGGAAGACATGGCGCTGGTACTTCAGATGTTGTGTCGTGCAATTTTATGCCATCTTGGCTCATTGTGTTATCGTCATTCTCAACAATAATGGAAACCGATTTCTGTGCCATTTTGACTGAATAATAAAATAAAAATTTTGAAAAACAGGAAATTGAAATATATTATTTTTGGAAATTTGAACATACGATTTACGTGTCATCAAGCGTTAATTGGCTACTTTTATGATGCTCGAAATGTTATGACACAAAAACTTCAAACTTTTCTCTCGCTAATCATTACATAAAATTTCTGAAAAATTCATTACACTACATTTAGGAAGGGAAATTAAGGAAAAGGATGTCTAATTTCTACGCAGGAGACGCTACCATGCTGGCCACTGTAGCCGAGCGGTTCTAGGCGCTTCAGTCTGGAACTGCGCGAGCCGGTTGGAGTGGCCGAGCGGTTCTATGCCCTACAGTCTGGAATCGCGCGACCGCTACAGTCGCAGTTTCGAATCCTGCCTCTGTCATGGATGTGTGTGATGTCCTTAGGTTAGTTAGGTTTAAGTAGTTCTAAGTTCTACGGGATTGATGACCTCAGATATTAAGTACCATTGTGCTCAGAGCCATTTGACGCTGCCAAGCATAGCTAAGCAAGCAGTTGCATAGTGGTCCTACCTTTGCTGTACTGTAAAAAAAGCGTATTTCCAAAATTTTCCGTAAATTCCGGTTTCACTTTTGATTCCTTTTTCAATTGGTTGCATTATCCATAAAAATTTTTGGTTCTGGTTATTTTGCTCTCAGTCATCATGTTGCACATGAAGATTTAAAAATAATAAATTTAATACAATATCATAAATAATTTTGAACAATTTATGCAGCTGGTTTCATGGCTTTCTCAATGTCCTGTGACGGTCGCCAGTTGGGCAAATATATATATATATATATATATATATATATATATATATATATATATATATATATATATATATATATATATATATATATATATAAAATTAAACAAATTAATTATACTATTGTTATGTGCGATTTTTATAGATTTTGTAGCTAATGCATGGTCTTTCACTTTTAATTCTCGTTTTCTCGTAAATTGTAAGTCGGTGGTGTAGTAAACTTACATCGATTCGTGTATTTGTACGCTGTTGTGATTCACGCAGTTTGGTTATATGCTTCTTCTTCCACCATAATTACTTCTCATTTTTGACTGTATATACAATACTGATTTTTATCTGACTTCCTCTTCGGATGCAGGCAGATACAGTGATATGACATCAGCATAATGCGAGAAAGAAAAGAAAACTTTCGTGGTTTTGCACTAAAAAGAACTCTCACACTTCATGCTTTCATAAAAATTATTATTCAGGTAACATAATGTCTACTACACAGTTCTCACAAGAATACATCTTCTCCCCACAAAGACAGAGTCCATCTAAAAACACTGAATGGAGTTTCCATCATTTGTCATTCGCCTTCCGGGGTAGCCAAATACATCTTTGCCGATGCTTACAGTGGCCGTGCTAGTGTTTATTGTCATTTGTAATAACTTTTATCGTACCGTGTCGGAGCTTTTCCTTATGTATCTATACAACTGGTGACTACATGTGTGGTGGGTATCGATTTGAATTACTGATCATGCTGTTAAGAAACACTACTTCGTCTGAGTGAGACGACTTAAACAAGATGATCCAACTTCTTTTAAGATTTAAATCAGAAACTTTATCAAAAATTTACAAATATGTGAAACGATTTTGATCAGAAATTTTCACAATTACTCGAAGTACAAAAGAAAACTACATGTAGTTTAGTTGAGGTGACCAAAACAAAAAAGGAAAACAATTTACAAACTGCATATGACGAGCTAGCTATGACCATATCTACAGTTCAGGCAGATGTTTCAGAACCACAATCAGTGTGCATCGAGCTCCCTGATGAAGTGAAAAGAATTGTTGGAAGACATTAGGTGTCTGGAAGTGGAACAAAAATGTGTTGACACTGAGGTACAGATAAGGGGATGAAGGTTTCTACAATAAACAAGTTACTAACTGAAACAACCGAGAAGACTTGGTGCACTTATTTGAAGTGGTGGACAATAGCAATGCTACTCTGCCACCAGAAATGGAAAACACCAATTGGTCATGCTAAACATCCTGATGACAAGTGATGTGAATGGTGGGGGCTCACAAAGTGAATATGTACTCTTTTTATGGTATGGCCAGGAGCAGGATATTACAGATGAAATATAATTAGATCATGCACCCAGCATTGAAGAAATTGATAAAGTTTTACAGGCAGTAATAAATGCGAAGATACACATTATTCCTTCTCCTGTTTCTTTGATACTGGTACCTCAACGAACGTGATGAAAGCAAGTTTGTTTAACGAAATTAAATTACTAGTACAAAGTTGTAGGATGTTGACTGCTGTGTGGAATAAATCATAAGGGGCTAAAATACAGATCTGTACACCAGTTACTCTTGAATATACCACAATGAAATGTATCTACCTCGAAGTGGAGAAATAGTTGATTGTATTTTGGGGATGGATTCTTTTCGACAATTTGAGGTGAAAACGGATTTAGGTAATGGCAAATGTCACATTCTAATTGGCAAATATGTAACTTCTCTTGACCTAGTTAAGATAAAAACGGGTCACAATAAAGGTCGAAGTAAGGTAGATCTACGGCTTATTTATTCAGATATATTCTTTGTATATGAACAGTATGTTGATGGGTTGCCAGACCCACCTATTGATATACTAGTTATGCAACATAAAGTGCAAGGTTGCCAGACCCACCTGTTGATATACAAGTTGTGCAAGATAATGTGCATCTTCCTGCTTATCCATGATGCAAAGGGGTTAATTATTTAAATTACCCTTAAATTATGTACAGGTCTTAGTAAAGTGCCCTGGAATGATTGAGGGTTATGTATACAAAATGTTAGTGTGCATGCACCAAATCTTCTGTCACTATTCATAGGGCTGGCTGGGGTGGCCGAGTGGTTCTAGGCAGTACAGTCTGGAACCGCGCGACCGCTACGGTCGCAGGTTCGAATCCTGCCTAGGGCATTGATGTGTGTGATGTCCTTAGGTTAGTTAGGTTTAAGTAGTTCTAAGTTCTAGTGGACTGATGACCCCAGCAGTTCAGTCCCATAGTGCTCAGAGCCATTTGAACCATTGAACTACTCATAGGCAATACTATGGGCAAAGAGAGAAGTAGTGTGAAAGGAAATCGAAAGGATGATCATTTAAAGGATGACCGAACCATCAGGGTCACCACGTTGTAGTCCCTTCTTGGTAGTCTCAATACTTAACAGGAATGTCTGTTTGGTGTTTAATGCAAGAGAAATCAGTGAAATTATTGTCCTTCATAGGACAAAGCCAGGGAATGTGATAAATAGTTGTTAAAATTTCACGAAGTCAGGTACTTAACAGATGTCAACTTGCACGTCTGGTGTTGGCAGATCACACTCCACCTGTGTAGCTGAAAGCACAATGCATATGTTTGTTTGGGCAGGATTTATCAGTCTGTGTCCTCTGATTGGGGTTAAAATTCAGTGCTGGGCCCAGAGCTGCTAAACAGAATGACAGTATATGTACATGACCTATTAACTGTAGCTACAACATAGGAAGAACATTTAGAATTATTATGCAAAGTGTTGGAAAAGCTGTGAAATATGGTGTTATAATAAACTTAAAAACTCTTAATTTGAACATGAGAAAATTAAATTGTTGAACATCATTCCCCGAGCAGAAATCCTTTCAGATAAAGGAAAAATTACGGCCATTAAACATTTATTGGTCTCTCCAAACAAGACACAACTGAAGGCATTTCTGGGATTAACATATTTCTTTAGAAAATATAATTACTAAATAGTGATGCCTTGTTAAATATATTGCCCTTGGTACTATAACTCCATATGCCCCACTTGAACAATATGCTGAAGTGATACATTATTTTCTGCCTGTGTTAAATGAGCAATTGCATATATTGTATTGGGGAGTACATTGTGTTTGTTTTTAATGTGCAATGAGACATCCATTCAGCTAGTCCAGTTGTCAATTTGACAGCTGCGCTGTGTTGTCTTGTTCTGGGCTCCGGCATCTGTAGAACAGGTTCCAAGTGAGGCTCATACCTATAGGAGGCACCAGAAAAGTTTTGAAACATGTCTTGTGATCGAAAAATATTGTGTTTTATGATAGGCAGATCAGTAAGATGCTGCTAAATCTGTCCATATATTTGAAACAAAGCATTTTACTCAATACTACTGACCAAATTGGCTTGCTTATTTATTTTCAAGTGCAAGTTTGTACATATATAGCATTAAGATCTTACATTTTCTCATAAAAGAAACAGGACATCAGAAAATATTCAAAGAGCATCGGACTTTCATAAACGATACTGAAGTGCATAATTTAAAATGCAGTTAGACGTCCAGATTCACCCTGAAATACCTGGTATTAAGCTTTCTAATGTGGAAAGCAATTTTCATGGACTGCAAGTACTGTAGTATCTCATATTTATTTCCTTATTATCGCATAGTGCTGTATGTGCCAGAAAATTATATGTACACTTGAAATTGGGCAAATAATTCAAACTAGCCAATGAGAGCTGCTGTAATGAATTAATCATCATTACAACAGCATGCTAGCGAGTAACACCTCTCAGAATTTGCAGTTAAAGTAATCTCCATGATGCCTGTGTTGCACAGTTTGTCAGTTTGTTGGAGAGACTGAAATTTTCATGTTATTTTCTTATATGTTTCTTTCCATCAATAATGTCATCTTATTTAGAAATGTTGTACAATTCAGATTTTTTTTTACAGGATATCCACGTATATGTTTTTCTGTTTCTTGGCATTACATATGTATTACATGAACATTTTTATCATTATAATATCTCTGTCATAATCATTTTAATCGTGCATCATCTCCACTTTTGACTTGTCCTATTCCATCATGTGCTTGTCTGCACACAATGTATGATATACAGGATATAAAACTACAAATAACCCTGTATTATGATTCGCTGAACTGGAACTCCAGTTCTTGTTAGCACAGATATCGTCAGACGAAACCAAACAACGTTATATTGTTGCAGCACTAAATGAAGATCTAGCGGCAGAAGTGCAAAACATCCTCACTGAACTGCCGAACACCGAACGAAAAGCGACTATTTAAAACGTTTTAGTGACATGCCTACCTCAGTCAGAGGAGAAGTATTTGGAAAAACTTCTGTGACCAGAAGAACTCGGCGATCGCAGCTTCTACGACGACTACGAACGCTTGTGAGTGATACAGTCATTGACGATGTATTACGAAACATCTGGTTGTCACACCTACATTCCGATATGCTGAAAATTGTAACAGTTTGCATCGGTGATTTGATTTCGCTAGCACAGACAGATTAATGGAAACGTATTCGTCTTCGAGTGTGTTAACATTAGTTTTACAACAAGATAACGTGTCCGCAGCGACTTTTTCATCTCTGCAGTCAAATGCTACACTGCAAACGGTGCACACTCGTCGTCGGCTATGTCGTCTATCGTCGCGAAGCTGCAATTGATCCAGCAAAATACTAAAAGCTTGTTCTCAACAGATAAGTAAGATTCTCAGCCACCTGTGTAATAGCTCTCTGGAACAGGGCATTTTCCCTGATAGACTGAAATACGCTATTGTTATACCTTTGCATAAAAAAGTGGATAGATCTGATGTCAACAATTACCGTCCAATCTCCCTTCTAACAGCTTTATCCAAAATTTTTGAGAAAGTAATGTATTCAAGAGTAGCTTCACATATCTGTAAAAATGAAGTACTAACAAAATATCACTTTGGTTTCCAGAAAGGTATTTCAACAGAAAATGCCATATATGCTTTCACCAATCAAATTTTGAATGATCTGAATAACTGAACACCACCCATTGGGATTTTTTATTATCTCTCAAAGGCTTTTGATTGTGTAAATCATGAAATTCTGCTAGACAAGCTCAAGTATTGTGGCATGAGTGGGACAGTGCACACGTGGTTTAATTCGTACCTAACTCGAAGAGTGCATAAAGTTGAAATAAGCACTTCTCATAATATGCAAAGATCAGCACATTCCTCAAACTGTGGAACTATCAAGAATGGGGTTCCACAAGGGCCATTCTTAAGTCCTTCGTTGTTCTTAATACATATTAATGACTTGCCATTCTATATTCATGAAGAGGCAAAGTTAGTTTTCTTTGCTGATGATACAAGTATAGTAATCACACCTGACAAACAAGAATTAACTGATGAAATTGTCAATAATGTCTTTCAGATAATTACTAAGTGGTTCCTTGTAAACGGATTGTCACTGAATTTTGATAAGACACAGTACATACAGTTCCGTACAGTAAATGGTATGACGCCATTAATAAATATAGACCTTAATCAGAAGCATATAGCTAAGGTAGAATATTCAAAATTTTTAGGTGTGTCCATTGATGAGAGATTAAATTGGAAGAAACACATTGATGATCTGCTGTAACGTTTGAGTTGAGCTACTTATGCAATAAGGGTCATTGCAAATTTTGGTGATAAACATCTTAGTAAATTAGCTTACTACGCCTATTTTCATTCACTGCTTGCATGTGGCATCATATTTTGGGGTAATTCATCACTGAGGAATAAAGTATTTATTGCTCAAAAGCGTGTAATCAGAATAATAGCTGGAGTCCACCCAAGATCATCCTGCAGACATTTATTTAAGGATCTAGGAATATTCACAGTAGCTTCTCAGTATATATACTTTCTTATGAAATTTGTTATTAACAACCAAACCCAATTCAAAAGTAATAGCAGTGTGCATAACTACAGTACTAGGAGAAAGGATGATCTTCACTATTCAAGATTAAATCTAACTATGGCACAGAAAGGGGTGAATTATACTGCCACTAAAGTCTTTGGTCACTTACCAAATAGTATCAAAAGTCTTACAGATAACCAACAAGAATTTAAGAAGAAATTAAAAGAATTTCTGAATGACAACTACTTCTACTCCATAGAGGAATTTTTAGATAAAAATTAAGAAAAAAAAACCAAACAAAAAAATAAAAAAAATAAAAATAAAAAAAATAATAAAAGTTGTTATATTAACTTAATTATGTTGTTAGATTAACTTATTTATGTCATGTATTGGAAAATTTGACTCATTCCACATCATTACAAAATATCGTATTCATGATCCATGGAACTAGTATTAATCTAATCTAATCTAATCTCCCGTGCCAAATATCTGATGGTACCATAAGAAGTTCGGCAGCGACGCACGAAAATGTACGCCATCATCCAAATGGAAACATGACGCAGAGTGCATATCTGCAGCTGCCACTCGTGGTAATAGCAGACGTTGCCTTTTCGTCATAGACCGCGACACAAAAGTACGAGGGTTGTCCAGAAAGTAATCCACAGCATTTTTTTAATTCTCAGCCGAAAACATTGCTACAATTTGAAGTCTCCTGGGTAGGCGCGCCAAGTTTCCATCACTTCCGACAGACAGCGTAGCTGCAGGACAGTTACAAAATAGTGTCTGGAGGTGATGTACGTTACAAGCAATGTGCCGTCATTGAATGTCTCACTGGAGAGGAAGGAACTGTGGAGAATATTCACAAACGCTTGTGCAAAGTCTAAGGAGCATCTGCTGTCAACCGAAGTCGATTAGTCTCTGGGCATGGAAGGTGAGGTCATCAGAAGGCAGTTCGGCGGAGCTCCACGATTTGCAGCGGTCGGGGAGACCATCCATGGTTGTCACATCTGACATGATGCAGCAAGCTAAGTTGTCATTCTCGAGGACAGACGCATTACGACTTGGCAGTTGGCACTGCATCTGTCACTTAGCAAAGGAAGTGTGGATGCAATTATCTGCACTCTTGTGTGTTCAAAAGTGTGTGCAAGGTGGGTCCCATGGTGTCTAACAGTGCATCACAAATCGCAAAGAAAAGACCTTTATCTTGATTTGTTGCAACGTTTTGAAGCTGAGGGGGAGCCGCCTTGTCCTGGATTGTGACAGGTGATGAACCCTGGATTCACCATTTTGAAACCGACACAAAACGACACCTCCTAAAGATAATGTGGGTGCCATAGCCAAGAGTTCCCGTTGTAACGTTCCCTGGCAAACTCATGCTATTAATAAACAAGAGTTTATTTGTACCATATACGCCGCTCTGAGCAAGTTGTATATACCGTAATTATTGAACAAAAAATATTATTGAATTTTGTGTAAAAGACATTTGTTATTATCGTAATATTTTTTGTAGTAATATTCTCTCTGTATTTAGGATAGTAATTTTTCTATATTTATTATGTGATTGTGAAATGTGTCAGTATCTGCGATAACAGAGATGTGAAATTTAGCCAGAGGAGAATAATATTGTCAAATTACAAAGAAATGTTAATAGTCAGCAGTAGTATAAAAGCACAACGTATTGTGTATTCTTGTGTCTTCTCTGTGTAGAGCTGAATGCGAGAGGAAGCTGTGTCGAAGCGATTTATGATTGGGTAGACTTCTTTTGTCTCTGTCTAGATTCAGCTGCCATTAGAGGAGGCGTTACAAATTAATGTGAGTTGAATTATTGTTTGATCTAAATATATCAGAATTTATCAAAAGTGTGTATTATTAATGTAAATTAGCTTACCCATATCATCTATAAAAATTTCTTTAAAGAATTTTCAGCATTTTTAGCGGTGTTGCTGGGCTGTGCCGCGACCGATCAATTTGCAGCGGCGGCACATTTGAAAAATTGTTCCGCTAAAGGAAAAATCAACCAAACCCGTAAATCGGGAACAGACAGATAAAAATTAACAGTGAATTAAGAAATTGTTCTTCTTTTACAGTGATCCTGAGACTGATGAATTTTTAAACTAATTATACGTTTGTGCATTCGTAGGCGGATAGTTAATGTTAGTTAACATTGAAATTAAACAATTTTGGTTCTTTCAAATAACTTAAATGTATAGCGAAGTAGGTTTGATCAGTGATAATTAAATGTCGGCTTGGCAATAATTAACCATTTTCTGATAATAGAGAAATCTTGTGCTCCATAGTTAACGCCGGGATAGAATTCAGTAAATATTTAACAAAAAAAAACCACTGCATTTAGAAAATGTGTGCCAAGACCGAATGATGTAAAGGATTTAAATTTTAACTAAATATTCTTAATCAGTTAATATGTGTTCACGTAATTTTTAAATGTACGTAATTCTTTTGAAAGTGAATTTTTTATTACCACACGCAAATAAGAGAGAGGTTCTACAACAAAGTTCGTACTTACAGAAGAAAGTTAAAGAAAGGCAAATTAAGTAACTAAAAGCAACCATAATAAATAATAATTATTCTTTAACGAAATTAATAGCAGTGATTTCGTTAAATTGGCGCCCAACGTGGGGCCCGAATATGCAGTGGCCACTAAATACGCAAGAGATAACTAGGGAATTATTATAGTCGAACTTTGTTGGAGAACAATTAATAATTTTTCCATGTATTGTATGTATTGCATAACCAATATTGTGTGGTAATACCTGTATATGATTTTTTGCATGAGAACACTATATACCCAGAGGCAAGCTGAAGAAGAGAGCTCATTATTTCGAAAAATTAATTACCTACCACAATATCAGGGGGCAGCTGCACCCAAGATAGATCACCAAAAGGTAAAGCTACAGTGTAGTTGTCCTGTGGGTAGTAAAGTAGCCTCAGTGCAGTGTTCTTGGACCATTAGTGGTGTGCTTGTTGTTAGTGTTTTTTTTTTTTTTTTAATAACAGGACATTTGAGTAGTTAGTCACTGTAGTATATAATAAGTGTGTTTTAACAAATGACCATTTCTTGTGTGATTATGTCAGTGAAACCTGAGTGTTAGGATATTTAGTTCAGATTTGTTTCTTTTGTTGACTATGGTTAGGTTGCGTAGTCAGAAAGATATCAACATGGATAATGAACAACAGTTAGTAAGTAGTGATACCGAGTTAGAAAGTGGGACACAAAGTAATGTTAGCGACGTAGTTCAGGAAGTACAATGTGAGAATCTGGGGGCAGAAGGGCAAGAAATGTTGCCACTGCCAGCCAGCGATTCAGTTGATAGCGGAAATACTGTGCCACCCGCAAGCACTGGACACGGACCAGAGAGTGGTGAGGTGTCAGAAGTGCAATCATTAAGAGTTATGTTCGAGCGCATGCTCAATTTCCAAGCTGAATTTGTACGTATGCAAGCAGAACGCGAAAGAGAACGTGATGCTGAAGAAGCAGAGCGTGACCAGAGATTGGTAGCTGAATTTGCACGTATGCAAGCAGAGCGTGATAGAGGACGTGATGCTAAACAAGCAGAGCGTGATCGACGCCTGCATGAGAGAGACTTGCAGTTAATGCAATCTTTGGAAGCTATACAAAGTGAGATAGTTAGTTTGAGACAAAACTATGAAACCATACCCAAAACGGTGCAAGAACTAAGCGAAAGAGTAGATAGTATCCAAGTGGCTAACGCCAGTATCGTAGATGAAATCGGTGTACTGACTAACAGGGTGGAACAATTAGAGATTGACACAAATCAAGTAATTGAGCACAAAGTGTCCGAACAAGTGCACAAAATGGAAAGCGAATTTTTAAAGGAAATAGACGAGAAAGTGCACGCCGCGATTGAAGCCAAGGATGTGGGCTCAAATGCGGAAGTGCAGAACCTGAAAAAGGTGGTACAAACTGACATTCCACTGTGGCAGCGGAATGTCAACAGTCGTCTTGCCGAAATAGAAATCAGCTTGCGGCATGACGACTCACAGCTGTATGTCACGCCAGCCAGGTCCAATAATGATAGGCATATAAATACAGCAGTAAAAAATTGCGACTGCGAGACAGAACAGGCAACCAATGTAAGCGAAACAAATAAATGTCATTCCAAAATAGTGATTGAAGAAAGCCTGATTAGAAACCGACAGTTTCAGATCTTTACAACGGAGAAGAAATCTGTTCACCCTGTAGTGTTTATCAAGGGATTTAGAAACATTTTGCCTAGCGTTTGGAGTCATACCCAGAAAATACAGTTTGTTATGTCTTACATACAAGGAGATGCTGCATTATGGGCAACCGAAGCAGCTGACAGTTGCGATACATATGAGCAATTTGAAAAGGCATTCTTGGCCAAATATTGGTCAACATGTATTCAGGAAAGATTACGGAAGGAAGTATATAATCCAGAGCCGTATTCTCCACGATTAGGCAATTTGCGAAAATATTTTGAGAAGTACATTAATAAGACCCGTTATTGGGACGAGCAGATTTCATCCCGGGATTTGATCAGACTTTTGAAATCACACTTGCTGATACACGTAAAGGAAAAACTTATACACGTGCCAGAGAATGACATGGAACATTTCTTGTCTGTTCTGGACTCAATTGACCTGATTCAGGAGGATGTTAAGGCAGCCTCTGAACAGGCTAGAAGTAACGGAAACGGTTACAGAAATGGTCGAAATAACACGCCTCCACCAAGTAATGGAAACGGCGGAGGTAACAATAGGAGACAAGATTATGTACAAAACGGGAATAGAGGTAGAGACCGGAACGGCAATAGTCCGCCGGTGGATAATGACCGGAAAAGGAGGTCAGATGACCGATATGAAACAGGCCCACCAAGCAATAGTCGATGGAAAAATGCCAGGGGGCCGTGGAACAATAATACCTATAATGATGCAAACCGAACTTGGCCACAGAACCAGAGGCCCAGTACGGACCGGCCAAACAGTGAAGGATATGACAATAACCGACCGCCACCACAAAATGCGCCAATTGCGCAACCGTGGCGGCCGACGCAACACAACTTACACATAGTGGAGGTCAGTGACACAGAGCAGCCACACCCATCCACCTGTAATAATTCAACAAACTAGATTCAGCCGAGATACGCTCTCCATCGTCGGCTGAGGTTTGGAGTGAGAGCAGCCCGACACCGAACAAAACATTGGGAATCTGTATCCTCAGGTATAATGACGGGGTACAGATGGGACATGAATTGATAACTGAACCATCCACGTGCATAAAGGAGCACAAAGACAAAGTACAAGCGATAATAGAGATCAAGATTAACAATATTGATGTGCAAGCGATCGTAGATACAGGTGCTTCTGTCAGTGTCATGAGTATGGACTCATTCAAAGTACTGGGGAAAGAAAGGCGTATGCTGACTTTTCCTGTGAACAATTGTAAAGTCACTGGAGCCATAAGTGCACAGCGACAAATAATTAAACTCCAAGTGCGGGTAGAGATGTATATAGAGGAAGAAGCCATAGCGTGCTCATTCCTGGTAGTAAAGGGTTTAAGGGTAGCCTGCATTTTGGGGGTAGATTTTTTGAGAGAAAGGGACGCAGTAATCGACCTTTCTCGGGGAAAATTAAGTTTGATGAACGCTGGTAGGAGGATAGAATTGTCCATGCTCAGATCTGAAGAGGTACCTGTGCCTAATTGTAATGCTATTAACATAAAGTGTAGGAATCAGTGGATACTACATTTAGACAATCATTGTCAAGGACAAAATCTCTATTATCCAGATGTACAAAGTGATCAATTAAAAGCAAATGTGGACGCACTTGTGAACAAAGTATCACAGCCCGAAAATTTGAACTCAATGCAACAGCAGGATTTGGTACAGTTATTAACTAACTATGCAGATGTATTTTCAGAACGACCACGAATTGTTAAGGGATATCAGTACAATATCGAGGTGAAGCCTCACAAAACCTACTGTCGAGCCTCATACTCCATTCCTTGGTCCAAGAAGGAAATAGTAGCTAAAGAAATAAGAAAACTGATCGAGTGGGGAATAATAGAACCGTCTTTGTCCCCTTATAGTAGTCCTTTGGTGGCGGCAGCAAAAGCAGACGGACAGGTACGGTTAGTATTAGATGCGAGAGACATAAACGAAATTATTGTACCTGTCAGGACTCATCCGGAAAACTTAGATGAGCAAATTCAAAAATTCCATGGAGTGCAATATTTGACATCTATTGATATGAAAAGTTCATTCTGGCAAATCCTGCTCACACCCGAGTCGAGGAAATATACTGCATTTATATTTGGGGGAAGGAGCTACCAATTTAGGTACCACCTTTCGGCTTAAATGTAAGTGCAGTAGTTTTCATAACAGCCCTCGACGCGGTTTTAGGTCCGGATTTGCTGCAAAGGGTAACAGTGTATGTAGACGATCTGGTGATTGCTACTGCCACCTGGGAGGAGCACGTAGAACTACTGGGTAGAGTCTTAGAAAGGTTTAAGCAAGCGGGGATAACAGCGAATCTTGAGAAATCCAAATTTGGACGTAATCAGATGAAATTTCTAGGTCACATAATAACACCACAAGGCATCAAACCTGACAGCAAAAAACTTGACGCAATTCGTGGGTTTCCTAGTCCGAGAAGTAAGAGACAACTCAAAGCGTTTATACGTCTTGCATCCTTTTTTAGACGGTTTGTTCCAAACCAATTAATGAATAACGAATCTTTATTGAGCCTGTTGCGTAAAAATGCGCACTGGGTGTGGACAGAAGAATGTCAACGCGCATTTGACGCTATCAAAAACGCTTTGGTGAATGCAAACATATTGCGACACCCAGACATGACAAAAGATTTTTGCATAGCGACAGATTCATGTTCATACGGTCTGGGCGCTTGTTTATTTCAGTGGGACAGGAGCAACGACCCCACAACAATCAATGTAATCGGATTTGCCAGCCGCACACTAAGCAGCTGTGAGAGAGCATATTCCGCTACCGAATTAGAGGCTCTTGCAGTGGTTTGGGCGGTAAAGAAATTTAATTATTACATCTATGGTAAAGAAGTCAAAGTATTCAGTGACCACCAGGCTCTGAGCTATTTAATGTCTTGCAAATTATACCATACCCGCTTGCTAAGATGGAGGTTAGCATTGCAGGAATATAAAATTAAGATTATGTACCTAAAAGGACAAGATAATGTTGTAGCTGACGCTTTGTCGAGGCTCCCACTAGGGCAATCCTCAGTGTCAAAGATTTTGGAACAATCGGGGGAATATCGAATACTCTTAGTACAAGATAAGGTACATAGGAGGGACTTTTTACACATGTGTAAGAATATGTCTATATTGCAGGAAACTGATCCGATTTGGCGAGATATCATTAGCAAAATTAAAGAAGGAACCAATCTTAAAAGTGTTCAGAATTTCAAAATAGTAGATAATATTCTGTATTATAAAACAGGTGTGTCAAATGACCATGTAGTCGTGTGTATACCGCAACAGGCTATCCCAGCTGTAGTGTGGCACACGCATTTAGCATGGGGTCACGCTGGGATAGGCAGGTTATACATTGCATATAAGCACACAAGATGGCCAGATCTGATACCCAAGTTTTTGGAAATTCACAACGCAACCCCGCATGCTTCTACGGGGTATCCACCAAATGAGATTATAATGAATAATAATAGAGTTCTGAATGAGTGGCTGGCACCTTTGCCTAAGGTCCCAGTCATTCCTGAGCCTAAGGAAGAGAAGATAAGAAAAGCAGGGTGCAACCTTACCAGGTGCGCTCAGAAAAGGAAAGAAAAATATAATCGACATGTGACGAACAACCAAAAATTTAGTGTTGGGGACTTAGTACTCTTACGCAATCATCCTAAGTCCTCGCCATCCTTGAAACAGAATAGCAAGTGGCAATTGGTGTACAATGGACCTTTTAGAGTAGTAAGTGTGCCACATGAGTGTAGCTATCTCTTAGCAGATCCCCACTCAGGGAGAGTACGGGGACTGTATCCGCGTAAGGATGTAAAAATATTCCTACAGTAAAAGACTAATAGTCATATGTGGACACCATTCTTTTGTAAATGAATGAACATTAATGATGTGTGATCTGTAGAGATAATGTACTAGTGTAGAAGTATTTAGTTATAAGAATATGATTGACTTTCTCTTTTGTTTATGAATCTTTGTGTTATGTCTTCTTTTAATTAATGTTAGCTTAAACATGCTCTAAATGTCTGCACAGATAACCTGATTAGTGCAATTATTTATAGTGTTAAACTGTGACAGAGATCAGTCAGGAGGAACATTTTAGTAATGATTAGTTTGTGTACTGCATAATATTCTATATGTGTGTCAAACTTGAAATATTTCTTGTACAATCTTTTCTATTATATGTGTATATATGTATATATGTGTAGCTGTCAGGTTGACAGATTCGAACCCAGAATAATATCAATAATATGAGGCCCTGAGAACTTTATTATCTAACCAATGTTATCAGAGAGAATAATGCACCCAGTAGTGACCCGAGGGCACCATGGGAGGCAAACCTATTGAAAATTTAAGTAGCGCAAAGTCACGCACAAAGAAGCTTCAATTGAAGCATGTGCAGATTCAATCAGTAAAAAAGGAGCTAGCCTGATACAGTCCAAGTCAATTTTAGCCTACAGATACTACACTGTAGTTACGTAGGAACTTGCAAGTGAAGTAAGACATAATTTCAAAGGAGTTATTGAACAATATGCCCGAATCCAGCTGGAATGCACAAATAAAATCTACTCGAACACGAATATAGATGATTTTTGGGCAAACTAATACGAAATTTTAATATTTGTTACCATGTACGCAAATATCACACACCTTGGTAAAGAGTTACGAATGTGCTGTTACAAAAATTGCACAAAGGACATTGTAAATAAAAATAAAGGAACTTAAACAAAAGTGCAGTATTGTGTGGCAGAGACAGACAGTGACTGTTAAACCTGCAGCAATACGTCACGAAGTTGTTGTGTATAAGTAATAAAAAACTGTATCATCGCCGTGTGTGCAAGTGGACAAGGAACTAGCACGATACGAACAGTGAGCCGATAACGGACGGTGGACCAAGTTAGTGTCAAACTTTAATTCTTTGTGTGTCAAGGGACGCTAGGAAAGCGCATTGACTACAGAGATACATTTTGTCCTAAGGTGAAAACTTGCGTGTGACTAATGACAAGTCATGACATGGTGAAAAATATTGTGTGCCCATAAAACGTGTTACTGTAACAACGAAACATTGTGCAAACCAGACTAGTGAAGGCCTACTGAATAATAACTGCCAATAACTGTGTGCATTTTTCCCACAGCAGGAAAAATGCCCATAAGGATAGTACACCGTTTGTGAACTTGTTGCATGTTTGCTGGAGCACTGCAAGAAGACGTCACACGGGCGAGCTGATATACAACGCGCATGCGGCTACATCAGCCATGCAGCGGCCGCAGCAGCCCGTAGCAGACCAGACAGCCACACGCCTCTCCGCGCCGTAGCTGTCAACACCGGGGGCAGTGACCTACACGGAGCCGACGCGCCGCGCCGAGCGCCGCTCAACAATCACTCCGCACCGCTCACCAACTACAGCATTATTGACTTTTTCCAAAATATTTACATAAACTGCATAACATGTCTATGATTCCATTTTGATAAACATTGAACATTTATTATGTATGTCCGTAAACTGATAAGAGAAAATGAACACTAACAAGTGCAAGAGATGAATTTGTAACACGTAGGTAGTGGAAACATTATGAAAAGTGATCCTGTGCTAAGTGATTTAAAATAAAAAAAAAACTAAGTGATATATCCTAGGACAAGTGACCTTGCAGTATATCCCAAAAATTAATAATAACGAATTGTTAATCACACACAAAAAACTTTCGTTGAACTGTATGTTACTGTGATATTATGTAACCGTTGGTGACAAACTGCTAAATTAATTCAAATGAATGACTGTTAAAGGGACAATATTAATCATGAACCAACTGGGATGGCTGGGCTCCGGCACAGTTTTGCCCAGGTTTCCTGTCTGCCTTCACCCAAATGGGGGAGCCATGAACGTATATAACCCTGGGACTAAATAAAAGAGCCATTCCATAAAAAATACAGAATTGTAAAGAACGTTACTGGCACCATTTGCCAAATGCTGCCAGGGGGCAATGTAAAGTTCCCTGGCAAACTCACGCTATTAATGAACAAGAGTTTATTTGTGCCATATATGCCATTCTGAGCAAGTTGTATATACCGTAATAATTGAACAAAAAATATTATTGAATTTTGTGTAAAAGACATTTGTTATTATCATAATATTTTCTGTAGTAATATTCTCTCTGTATTTAGGATAGTAATTTTTCTATATTTATTATGTGATTGTGAAATGTGTCAGTATCTGCGATAACAGAGATGTGAAATTTAGCCAGAGGAGAATAATATTGTCAAATTACAAAGAAATGTTAATAGTCAGCAGTAGTATAAAAGCACAACATATTGTGTATTCTTGTGTCTTCTCTGTGTAGAGCTAAATGCGAGAGGAAGCTGTGTCGAAGCGATTTATGATTGGGTAGACTTCTTTTGTCTCTGTCTAGATTCAGCCGCCATTAGAGGAGGCGTTACAAATTAATGTGAGTTGAATTATTGTTTGATCTAAATATATCAGAATTTATCAAAAGTGTGTATTATTAATGTAAATTAGCTTGCCCATATCATCTATAAAAATTTCTTTAAAGAATTTTCAGCATTTTTAGCGGTGCTGCTGGGCTGTGCCGCGACCGATCAATTTGCAGCAGCGGCACATTTGAAAAATTGTTCCGCTAAAGGAAAAATCAACCAAACCCGTAAATTGGGAACAGATAGATAAAAATTAACAGTGAATTAAGAAATTGTTCTTCTTTTACAGTGATCCTGAGACTGATGAATTTTTAAACTAATTATACGTTTGTGCATTAGTAGGCGGATAGTTAATGTTAGTTAACATTGAAATTAAACAATTTTGGTTCTTTCAAATAACTTAAATGTATAGCGAAGTAGGTTTGATCAGTGATAATTAAATGTCGGCTTGGCAATAATTAACCATTTTCTGATAATAGAGATAATCTTGTGCTCCATAGTTAACGCCAGGATAGAATTCAGTAAATATTTAACACAAAAAAAAACCACTGCATTTAGAAAATGTGTGCCAAGACCGAATGATGTAAAGGATTTAAATTTCAACTAAATATTCTTAATCAGTTAATATGTGTTCACGTAATTTTTAAATGTACGTAATTCTTTTGAAAGTGAATTTTTTATTACCACACGCAAATAAGAGAGAGGTTCTACAACAAAGTTCGTACTTACAGAAGAAAGTTAAAGAAAGGCAAATTAAGTAACTAAAAGCAACCATAATAAATAATAATTATTCTTTAACGAAATTAATAGCAGTGATTTCGTTAAACCGTCCTACTGCAATTAGGGAGCTACGCCGTTTTCTTGGCATCAGTAATTTCTATCATCGATTTATAAGCAATCATGCACTAATAACTGCTACATTGAATGAACTTCTGAAGGGTGCACTGAAGCCAAATAATAAAATGCAATGAACAGGCGAAATGGATACCGCTTTCCAAGCTGTAAAATAACGGTAAGCAGAGGCCACACAATTATCTCATCCAGTATCACAAGCCCCACTGGCACTCATGGTAGATGCATCATCTATAGGAATTGGCGCTGTATTTCAGCAATAAGAAGAACATCGTTTGCGAGCCGCTCACATTCTTGAGTCACGAGCTGCCACTGTCACAGCAACGCTAGGCAACTTACGATCTAAAACTTTACACTGCTTATGCCATGGTTAGGAAGTTCCAGTACTCATTAAAAGGCAACACTTTACCATATATACGTGGACCACAAACCACTATCATATGCTTTCAATATGAAAGCGTCACCAAGACAACTTCGACGTTTGGACAATATTAGCCAGTTTATGACTCACACTCTCTGTGTGCAAGGAAAGCCAAAAGTGCCAGCAGACTCTCTGTCATGTGTTGAAGCTATAACCACTGCTATTGTTACAAGTTCCTAGCTCAATCCCAGCAGGACGATGATGACCTACGGATGTTATTGGATAAACCCAGCGGGATTAAAGTTAAAAAGCACGACTACACCAGAAATAAATGTCATATAGTACTGTGACATGGCACAAAAATACGACTGTTCATACCTCGCGAATTTCGTTCACAAGCAATTGTGTCAATTCACAGCCTGGCTCATCCCAGGCCTGAGCCATGGAGAAATTAGTCGGAGAGAATTTTGTCTGGCCAGAAATGAATGCAGACTGTAAAACATTTGTCAGAAATTGCATGGAGTGCCAGAAAAATAAGACAACTCGTCATGTCAAGGGGCCGTTAGGTAAATTTCTGCCGCCAAGTCAACATTTTGGAAAAATTGGAAATTTGTGGCAAGGTATTATGGGACCAAACTGCTGAAGTCACATACCCATTCCCAAGGGAGGACTCTAACCTCCAATGGGGGGGGGGGGAGGGGGGGAAGCTGCATGGACTGTAACAAGGCGCGGCTGTTGATCATCTTCATACAGACATTTTGGGCCCTCTTCCAATATCAGAAAACTACAGCTACTGTCTCACAGTAGTGAATTTTCAAGATGGCCTGAAGCTTTCACTATGAAAGACATTACAGCCGAGATAGTAGTACAAACGTTTTTTCGTGGATGGGTCGCCCAGTTTGGCTTACCAGTACGCATTAGAACAGATCAAGGACGTCAGTTTGACATGTACTTGTTCAAAGCACTGGCCAGTGTCTTTCACCCGAAGCGACCAGTTTCTTGGACACTAACAGCATTTGTACTACTGCTTGTCATACAGTAGCAAATGGAAGAGTATAAGACCTTCATTGCCAACTGAAATCAGCCCTTTGGTGTCACGCTACACATAACCCATTACACTTAACACGTTATCCACTGTGCTCCATGGCCTCCATATATCATTTGAGAGCTACCTGAAGGCTACAGCAGCTGAATTAGTGTACAGACAAACACTATGCATACCAGGGGAGATCACACAGACTGTAAAAGATGATACAGTTGATGTGTCAGAGTCTGTCACCAAATTACGATTTCACATCCGACAACTCTGGCCAGTAACACCTAGAGAGCAAGGTGGATAGCACCTATTCATATTCAAAGACCTCTCCATGGAGTGACAAAGTGCACAAGCTATTGCAGCTGCTGTATGTAGAGCCATGTAAAGTGCTTGTTAGAAGTAAGAACACTTTTAAGATAAACATCAAAGGTGTGCCTACCACCGTATCCACTAACATCCACCTGCATTCTACAATATACAAGATGCAATGAAGATGCCTGGCCCCATGAAGATAAGGATGCAGTATCTGAAATTACACATGTCCAACAGGATGCCGACAAGATATGACAACCAACAGGTATGGTAATGAAGAAAGCGATGCTGAACGAGATTTCCCCATGATAAGCTAGTACCACAGTCTAATATATACAGTCGCGACACTCGCTGATTTTTGTTATATACCGCGACAACAGCACCCCAAGTGGTGGAGAAGCCACGCTGCTGAATACAGTATTCAGTAAATGTAAACAGTATCGTTTATATTCATTTTTAACATGGTTTTTACGAAAGGCAGCGTATGTAGCGCAATCAGTTGCAGTAATAATAGGAAGAAGACACCACATTTGGCGTTCTTCAGGTTTCCTAAGGACCCTGAGAGGTATGAAACATCACATTAGAGCGCTCTTTATTTACGATATTTTTCTAAACTGTATTGAATTACTGAATTTGTTTTTCTTTTTTAGGAGCAAGAAATGGTTAATAAATAGTAGAAGACAGGACTTGCTGCAAAAAGATGTCCTTTATTTGCACAATAACGTGAAGTTTTGTGCGTTACATTTCGAGTCAAACCAGGTCATGAGCGCGAAAAAGAGAGATCGGTATGGAATGCAGTTCGTACGTTATTTGACGTGCCGAATAAGCCACAACTAGTGACGATGAATAGAAAGTTGCCATACAAACGTGAAAGTGTTGCTGCAAAAACAATAAAACTGTCTCCTGATACAGAAGAAACAGCTACCACAAGTGTACCTACACGAGAGACATAAAATCACTAACAACGGAATCTGCAACACAGACATCTTTTGAATATGAAATGCTTAGATTACGTGAAATTATTCGCGTGTTGGAAAATCGTGTGAAATGTAAAAACGTGCAAATCATTAGACTTCATACAAAATTACTATGTGACAAGGAAAGTACCCATCGTAAGAAAAAACTGCAACCAGAACGTCACAGGACACAAGTACAAAAGGAGAAGCTCATTTCAAAAAGTATTGGTTTGAACTACTTGAAAAAAGATGCTCCTGATTTATTGATAAGCCAAATCAGTATACCATTGAATGGAAAACGTGGTGCGAGATGGAAAGATGGAACTAAATTATTTGCACTTAATTTGTTGTATTATAGTACTCAGGCATACAGTTTTTTATCACACTGTTTAGCCTTCCATCAGTATGTACCTTACAAAGGTATGTTGAAGATATACAATTAAACTGTGGGATAAATAATAACATATTTCATCTTTTAAAGCAGAAAGTGCAGCAGTTACCAGAAACTGATATAATTGTTAATTTGTCTGTGGATGAGATGTGACTAATTGAAAATTTGATATATGACAGCTCTAGGGATCGTTTTGTTGGATATGAAGACATAGGTTTCATACGTACATCTGTGGTTGCCAATACTGCATTAGTTATAATGATTAACGGCATCTTCTCCAATTTTAGGCAGCCATTAGTATATTATTTCTCCAAAGGACCAGTAGGAGCCACCCATCTGACGTGCATATTTTTTGAAATTGTCAAAAAACTCACAGAGACTTGTTTGGTTGTAAAAACGTGTGTAACTGACCAAGGAATGAATTTTGTGGACAGGAGGCGCAGACTGGGTATCACACCAGTTAATCTATGCTTAATACACGAAGGGAGTAAGATCTACTTTTTTATGACACCCTACACTTGATAAAAAACATATGTAATAATTTATTCAGGTATAACATTATCCACACAAAAGATGAAGGATGGAGTGGCACTGCTTCATGGAAGGACATTTGTCAGTTGTACTCAAGTGATTGTGGAAGGAAGTACAAGCTGGCCCCCAAGCTCACTAAAAGAACTGTCCAACAGCCAGCATTTTCAAAAATGAAGGTAAGCACTGCAGTTCGTGTGTTGAGTCATACAGTAGCAGCAGGCATTGAGACACTTGTTACTTGTGGCACCATATCATTATCTGCTACTGCAGATTTTTGCCAAAAAGTAAACGATATTTTTGACATATTTAATGCATATAGTATCAAACGGCCTGTATCCTTAAGGAACTGCATTACAAGTGCCTCAAGACATTTGGAAATATTAAAGACACTGAAGCCATGGATACAGTCATGGGAATTTGTAGATGTTGATGGGAAAGATTTTTCGTCTAGGATTAAGTGTGTTAAAGGATTTCTGGGTAACATAAGCGCTTTGAACATGTTTGTTGATGATGTTTTGGATGGAGCCAAGTTATATTTATTAACACGCAAAATTAATCTAGATCCACTAGAAAACGTTTTCTCAGTGATAAGGCATAAACGTGGTTTTTATAGCAACCCATCACGTCAACAGTTTTGTGCTGCATTTAATAATTGTGATTTAAGCAAATTAATGAACACACACAGTGTAACTACCTCCAATTGTGAGGGGATCAACTGGGGTCAGACAATAGTGGATATGAAAGCAGCGCCCAAATTACTTGTTTCACCACTGTTGGACATCAGTGACACGAGTTCGGTGATCAGACTACCAAATGTGGAAGTGCAAACAGATCTTGGAGAGGCAAACAGCACGAGATATGTGTTTGGTTATGTATTAAAGAAACTGCTTACAATTCATGACTTTTATAAATGTAGGACAGTACTTGTAGATGGCAGCCAAGACTTAGATGCAAATGACAAAGTTTATTGTCATTTTAAAAGTTATGGAGGCAACTTTGGAAGCCTATTTATTTGTACAGAAGATGTCAAAGAATTTTTAACTCATTTTGAGACTAAGATGACTTCTACTTTTGATGAATATGCTCACATAAGTAATTGTGGTGCTTTCTTTGTGAACATGTTGATGGACATCCCCAATTTTCCACCTGGGTGCTGTGCTGAAACCAAGTTGGTGTTAATAAGACTGTTTGTGAAAGTGAGGGTCTTTTAGATTATTAAATTCAGGAATCAAGACTTAGTCTGTAGGAGCAAGAGAAGAAATAAAAAAGTGATGAAGCTGGCTCATTTGGGTTGTTAAAGTGTTAGGACTGACTCATTCATTTAATTTTATTTTCGTTAAATGTATCAATTGGTTATAATACAGTTTTAAAACAGTCATACTTTTTATTGAGATAACCTGATAGGACAAGGAATAAAACGGAAATTGTATTTTTGGAAGCAGGCTTCCTGCAAAGCAGAACATAATGAAAAGTGATGTGTCGCTTCATTTTTAGACAAGGAAGAGCATCTATATACTTCATATGTGGGATATACAGTGTGTATTCTCTTAGTTACAGTGGAATAAGTGTGATTGTTTGCTACTGCTTAAGTATTTCTTCAAGAATATGTTGCAGCTTATGTCACTTCATTCAATAGTTTGTGCTCTGTTTACTTATATTTCACGATCATTTATATCTCTCACTGTTCTCCTAACACTTGTGACGCAAAAATACACTAACTATTTTGTAAATTACGTACAAAACGAAAAAAACAAACATTATTTTTACGTCGCATCTGTCGTCAGAGGAAGTCGAGCTTTCTGGCCGCTAGGGGCGCTAGTATCACTTGAACTGTCAAATGTTAACAACTTCCACAGGATTGAGTGTTGCAATTGTATATATTAGACTGTGCTAGTACCACAGAGTTCAATAATAAAATATCTGGTTTCCAGAAAACAGTGACAATGCATGCTGGACATCATGTCTGATTCAACCTCAGATACCGTTAACACTGCGGGGGAGAGTCATGTACAGCTCACACAACATCAACAAGCGCAGTGGCAGTGTGTATCAGTATGACTTGACATGTACAATTATTTTATTTTCAACTTTTTTTGATGCTTCATGTGTTAGGAAACATGATGTACTTACACATGAGAGTATCTATGTAGGTAATTCGAAGTTCATTTACGATTTTCTTGTAACCTACAGGTGTTTACTGCAGAATGCTGTGTTCTTTATGAACAAAAAATTGCTAGTTAACTGCAGAAGACCTAACGTTTGGAGAAAGGCGTCGTATAACCAGTCAGAAACGTTTTCTTCACCACACTTCCAGTGAAATCAGTGATTGAGGAATATAGGAAACATGTATGGATTGCAATACCTCCATTATTTAACGTGGCAGATAGGCAACCACAGCAGCAGCTGAAGGAAAAACCATATAGCTGTGGTAATAAAAGAACGAAAGCAATAAAACTGTTTCCCAACACACAAGAAACCAGTTCCATACCATAATAGTTGCTTCATCTGATCCATAAACTGCAAGAATCTTCAACAAACTCACTTTGCAAACAAAAGTAATCACATTTACAAATATTTTATGTATTAGAAAGCCGAGTGAATTGTAAGACTTGCGAAATATTAGGCTTCTTACAATGTAGTTATGCGTCAAGGAAAGTGCCTGTCACAATAAGAGCAAACAAAAAAAAAGATAGATTTCTTTTCTCATATATGAAATGTGTGTTTATATTTTGTCGTTTTCAGTGGAGTAAGCTGCAGTTATACACGTATTCGAAAGTATTTCTTCATCATTAAGCTGAATCTTATTTTACTGAATCAGAGAGATTCGGCTGTTTTTATATCTATTTCCTGATCATTAATGTCTGTTGATAATTTGCTGATGCTTGGAACGCAAAAACGTAATAACTCTTTCGCTGAATAACAAGAAAAATAATTAAAAACAAATTTTAATCTTACGTCTACTTTCTCGCCGCTTGAGGCGGTAGTGTTGTACCAACTGGCAGACGTTAAGAATTTTCACAGTAGTGAGTGTCGAGACCGTAAATGACGGACTGTGTTTGACACGCTTATTTCTGCAAACTACGTCTAAGTTAATATGAAATGACGTACGCGAATATGCCCAGAGCTTCAATTGGTGCCAACTTAACTGGACATGAACGCACTTCTGGGAATAACTAACCGGGGAATAAATGGGGTTGTGCAACGTGCTGTCAAAGTTAATCCGTTAACCCCCGGACTTAGCTCGAGATTGTAGAACCGGCCCTATTTGTTTTATAATGTGTTTCGTGTGGCTAAACCATTTGAAACTTACGTTTAAAATCATAGCGCGAAATTTGTAATACAGTTTATATGGTAACTCTCTTACACTAAAGAAAATTAAAATCTCCTTTAAACTGCTCATATTTTTGTGAAGAGGATGTTCCGCTGTTTCTTCTATCTGAAACCGGTCCCACACTCTTGAGGGGTGTGTTCACACGAGCGTCTTTTGAGCACTCTACTTAAAGTCGCTCTAGTTAAAGTCGTTTCTCAAAACGTATTCAAAGTGCCCCCCTCCCTACCCACCCGCACACACATACACACACAATATTTTTGCATGTTCTTTTGCCACTGGTTTATTGGCGTCATTAATTTATATCATCACCCATGACTTAGGCGAAAAGTAACAACTTTGACATGAGCAAAGAGGTTATTGCTACGCAAGAGTTAGGGAAATTTGAATGTCGTAATTTCACATCGAATTTAGCGATATGGGGTTGGGTGGGCGTCAAATATCCATGCATTCGATTTAAAACGTTTTTTGAAGTTTCAAACAGTAACAAAATGTTACACGAGGTGTTAATGGCACTTGCTGGTTATCCAAGCTCGGTGTTTACAGAAGTAGGCGGAAAGGTAAGAATAAAAGAAAAGCCCCGTCTAGTTCATGAAAATGTGTTCCTGACAAGTGTCGAAACACAGGAGCCTGCCGTACTATGCGGTTTCCTTTGTTTATCATAAGTAGCATATTGATTGATACCTGTTCAGCACTGTTTTGTTGACAAACAGGTCTTCCGCAAATTTACCGAAAGAGTCAGATGTATTTGACTTCATACGATGTGCGGTGATAGGAACGTTCTCGACACGTCCCACTGTTACATGTGTATACATAGTGAAATATACATACGTGAATGCACCTACAGAAGTCTAGGGCATTCAACGCTATCTCCTTCCCCCAAACGACTCCAAATCTTGGTTGATGTGACAAGACTGATCAGTAGCGATACACCGAAGATGTTGAATGACTCTCCTTATGTTCACATTGAAGTACTTTCAAAAACGAACTTGAGTCATAAATGGTGTCGAAAGTACTTAAGACTAAGACACTTATAAAACCAAATCAGCAGAGCATGGGTCAATTTTCATACGGTAAAGAAGCTAAGGTGTGTGGATGTAACTTTTGTTCTTTTACGAATCGTTACTTGCGCGTATGTAGTTAAGTTTTTCTAAAATTTAGTTGCTTAAGCTTAAGTGTTATTCAATGTGCAATTACTCTGATTGGGGGCACACAGTTGTTGATGCCCCACTTTGAACTATTCTCTGCAGCAAGTTTCACAATTTGGATTGAAAGTCGAAGTTCTGCTGCAAATGACAATTTGGTTTTACGTTTATTTACACCCTGTGATATAGATGTTACAGGGCTGGTACATGGTTTACCTGGAAGTCATAGTTGGATGTTATAAGAAAGTAATTCTGGCCCAATTGCATTAGGTTGTAATGGGGATATACTGTATTTTTCAATAATAACAAGTGAGGGAGTCAAAGTATTTAGAGAACATTACTTCAAAGTATTAGGAAGCATATAGCCCAGTGGAAAAATTTAATTTTGTTGAAAAATTATTCATGTAGCACTTGGTATAGTGTTTTCACCAGAAACAGATGAGGGGGGGAAATTAAAAGCGAGCAGAGGTGAAGTGTGAGTAATGTGAGACTGTAGAGTATCTGGTACCAGCAGGAGTAACCTCCACCTAATTGGTAGCAAAAGTTGAAACCAAAATTTAAAACCATATTACCACATATGTTGAACGATCTTCCAGCCTGTTAACGAAGAAACAAGACACCTAGTACACACAAAACAGGAAATGAAACAGTTCAAGTATTATGCAAAAACAAGTTGGAACATTGTTAGCTGAGAAACAAGTAAATACAGATAGCTTTATGAGATTTGGTTTCAAGACTATACTTCAATGACTGAACATTTACCTCTCTTGCCACTATCTACTTACTTCCTCACAGTG